>NC_133425.1:50022500-52422500 GCF_049350105.2 Macaca mulatta | reverse complement strand
ATCTTGAAAATAGAACAGGATAACAGCGATGTTCAGGGAACAAGAGAGGTAACTTTGAACTGGCCGCTGGTGAGCCAGACAGAACAGAGCTACATTTCTCCTCTTTCAAAAGCAAATAGGAGAAATATCGTTGAATTCTTTTTCTCAGCAAGGAGCATCCCTGAGAAAGAGAATGCGCCCTGAAGGTAGGCTTACAGACGGCCCCTTTAAGGTGTGCTGTCTTTTATGGTCGAAGCCGAAGGGATGAAATAAGCCCTGGTCTCCTGTAGAGCTCCCAGGCATATTAGGACAAGGAAATTCCCGCCTAATAAATTTTGGTCAGACAGGTTGTCTGCTCTCACACCCTATTTCCTGATAAGATGTTATCAACGACAATGCGTGCCCGAAACTTCATTAGCAATTTTAATTTTGCCTCATCCAGTGGTCCTGTGATCTCGCCCTGCCTCCATTTGCCTTGTGATATTTTATTATCTTGTGAAGCATGTGATCTCTGTGACCCACACCCTATTCGTGCACTCACTCCCCTTTTGAAAATCGCTAATAAAAACTTGTTGGTTTTATGGCTTGGGGTACATCACAGATCCTGCCGACATGTGATGTCTCACCCAGACACCCAGCTTTAAATTTCTCTCTCTTGTGCTCTTTCCCTTTATTTCTCAAACCAGCCGAGACACTTAAGAAACAGAAAAGAACCCACGTAAATATCGGGAGCGGGTTCTCCCGATAGAGGCGGGTGGATCATCTGAGGTCAGGAGCTCAAGACCAGCGTGGCCAACATGGTGAAACCCCGGTATGTACTAAAAATACAAAAATTAGCCAGGTGTGGTGGTGCATGCCTGTAATCCCAGCTACTTGGGAGGCTGAGACAGAAGAACCGCTTGAATCTGGGAGGCAGAGGCGGAGGCTTCAGTGAGCTGAGATCGCACCACTGCACTCCACCCTGGGTGAAAGAGCAAGACTCCGTCTCAAGCACCCAACCAACCAATCAATAAAATGGTTTTAAACCATGATGTAGTACTTATTCACTCAATGAGCATTTCTTACAGGCCTTCCTTTGCAAGGTACTGTTCAACATGGGATATAAAGCTTCACTCTTTAGTGGAGAGGACAGCCGTGTAAACAGACACAATATTTCGGTGTTGTATGTGCTATGAAATGTTAATGACATCTTTAGTCCTTGCAGGTGTAGAAGACACAGTCTCTCTCTTCAGAAGCCTGTAATTCATCAGGACTCTCTCCATGGCAATAGAGGAGTCAGCCATACAATGAAGGTGACGAGTAAAGGATGCAGATGCACAGGGGGAATAAAAAGAGAGAGGTATAAAATTGGAGCAGGAGGAAATAAATGAAGGCCAGTGGCAAAACATGAGGGGGTTGGAAGGAGGGGATCTCATGTGTGGGAAGTTGATGAAGCTGGGGGCTTCAGCTGTCTGGAGTTTGAAGTGGCAATGGCACCCCAAAGAAGAGAGATTTTTAAAAAGACATTTAGAAAATTTCTCTCAAGAAAGGGTAAAAGAGGGACTTCTGATAATACCATCAGCTAACCAGGTAACTCAATTCATGTGGAACTCCACTGACTAAATAACTGGCAGTTGAAGAGAGGGACCTTGGTAAAAGAGCACAGGGTCTAACAGTTTCTCACTGCCTCCTGCTCACCTCCACAGCTGCTCTGTTTTTGCCTCCAACCACCCTACTCCAGGCTGGAGGAGGATGAGGTGGGTAATGTTGAGGGCCATAAGTGGGACCCCCGGGACCCCCTCAAAGAATCCAGGAGGTGATAATGGCTGAGCAGATATTCCTGGACCACTGCTGGTGGAGGATAATCTTAAGGGGATGAAGGCCCACTGCCCTCAATTCAAGAAACAGGAATATTTTTCCTTCTTTGTACTTTGTGGGGAAAAGCAGCAAATTACAATAAAGCACAAAGTCAGCTGGCACTGCTTTATTTAAAAAGTCAGTTCCAGGTTATGTATGGTCCTCAGGGTGGTTTCAGTCCAACAGAATTCCTGTGCTTACCACAAAGCATCTCAATCCATATCCATATTATTGGACGGTCCTCATCTACAACCAGAAGGATGATCCCTAAAATATTATGAGCTTTTCTAGGACAACAGTGGTATTAAGTAGTGAATACACTATGCTTATCAAGACAGAAAAGCATTTAGAAAATTTCTCTCGACAAAGAGTGAAAAAAGGATTTGTTAATACCACCAGCTTACCAGGTAAGTCAGTTAATACAGAACTCCATTTGCTAAGCAGCGCAGTTACCTGAAGCTTTACTGTACATGGGACTGTTGCCAAAAATGCATACTGAGATGCTGTGGTCAGTGTAAAGGACAGATTTCAATTTCCTCAAATCAAATGTGAGTAATTCTATTACCCTATTTGATAGAATTCTCCAGTGGCCTATGGTAAAATATTAACTAGTCCTCTAAATGAAAAAATACAACTTGCTTTCAGGGTTTGACTTTTACAAGTTTTTGTTCCCTTTTATTCTCTAGAGGTTCACAAAGGAATTTCCTGGCTTAATCCCCCTTGAGAGCACACTCACCTGCCGCGCATAGGCCATCTCAATGCTATCCAGAGAGCTTCGACCAGGGGGTCCCACGTCACTGATGTAGCTTGGCTGTGGATAAATACATATTCAGAATCAGTTAGGGACAGTATTCAGCCATGTGAAGAAATAAAATCACATAAACATATTCTTGTCTTTGACAGAGCTGTTGAGAGTCTGTTTCCTAGTTAGGACTTCCTCAAAATGATGATTTTAGGGATTTCAATAACATGCAACTTTTACTGTGAACACATGAGAAGAGAGCAGGCATGGGACTGGATTAATTAAAAAAGAGTGAGGGGCTGGATAAACCCTATCGATATCTCAATGACTGTTTCTGGAAATGTATATCTTTCCAACATTCTGTTTCAATCTCAAGCTTCCCCTTGTCTTCACACTAGTGAGGCCATTGTTTTTATCAGTGGGCCTCTTTTTCATTAATCGTATCAAGCAGTTGAGGGAAAGCAGTTTAGAGAGTCAAACACCTGATTCAGACATTTCCACACTTGGGTCCACAGTAAGACAACAGTTGCTGATTACTTTTCTGTTATCTGAAGATGTGAGACGAGTGCAAGTTGGACCTTCATTCAGTTAATATTTGCTAAGTGTCTGCCACATGCACAGCTGTGTGTATATCCATCTCCATAAGAACAAAAACAAGCCAGCCTGCAAAGCCTGTCCCCAAAGAGCTTACAATCTGAAGAGGAGAGTCAGATAAAAATACAGTCATATATTACTTAACAATGAGGACAGGTTCTGAGAAATGCATCATTAGGAGATTTCGTCATTGTGTGAACTTCATAAAGTATACTTACACATACCAGATGGTTTAGCCCACTCCACACCTACGCTGTATGCATAGCTTATTGCTCCTAGGCTACATACCTGTACAACCTATTACTATACTGGATACTGTAGGCAACTGTAACACAATGGTAAGTATGTATATATTTAACCACAATTAAATATAGAAAAGGCACATAAAAATATGATATAAACTTATGAAGCCAGCCACCATCACACATGCAGTGCATGACTGTGTATGAAAAAAGTTTCAGTCTTTTTTAAGAAAGAATATTCATCTTTAGTTAAGCTTATTCGTTCTGTAAAGAAATACAGATCAAAATTAGGTAAATTCTTAAGTTCCCACTGATTAGTTTGTACTGTAGCATAGCAGAGATCAAATTCTTTAAGCTTATCTTATTTATTAAAAAAAGCTGAATGTTCTATACACTAAAATCTAAAATAAATCAGTTTAAACTAGGCTTTCTGTGAAACCAATGGAGATGATAACAGCCAAGCTTCCCAGCACTATGAAGCTGGTAAAAGGAAGAGTACAGTGGGCATGCACCAGGAGTTGGGAAGAAAGGGAAGGGGAGTTATCAGAAAGGCAGTATGAAGCCCTTGGTTCTGGAGAATGAACACTGGACTGTCAAGGATGCCTGGGTTCTAGGAGGGCCACTTCACTCCCTGGCTTTGGGTTCTGGAGCAAAGCACCTCCTCAGATTCCCATTAGTCAAATGAAGGGGCTATCCTAGATGATCTTGAGAGGTCCCCTCAGTTCTGATCTCCAACTATCACTGGTATTAAAAGAGCTTCAACAGTTCGCTGATCTTGGTAGATGCTGCTGGCTGGCCCAGTGACCATTCCCAATTCCTACTTCTCACATCTTTACCTTCTGCCACCTTTCAAGCTGGCATTTAGAGTTATTAGGTTGGTGCAAAAGTGATTGCGGGTTTTGCCATTACTTTCAATGGCAATCACTTTTGCACCAATCTAATAAATGTACCCAATAGTGTGCGGGTAAATGTTTTTTAACAGCCAGCTCGTGGGAAAAGGGACGATGGCTAGCATTTGCTGGTGTCTGTGGTTTAAATTCTCCCACCATGGCAGATTTCAAGCTATTCAAGGCGATATCAACTATATTGCAAATTCCTTGAACATTTAACAATAGGTCCTCATGTGCTGATCCCTATAAACCACTGAATATATCCTTTTCCAGAATCTACTACAGCAAGGAATGGCACACCCTAGTTCTAGCCAATAAGATGAAAACACAAGCCTGCTAGTATACCTGGGGACAGCTTCTGCTTTTATTGATTGGAGGGCTGAGGCGGGGGGACTGTCATGACTTTTCAGCTCTCTCCCCTTCTTTCTGCCTTGAATGCAAATATAATGTCTAGAGCTCCTACAGCCATCTTGTGAACCTAAAGTAGGTGGATGTGCTAGAGAGGGTAGTGTATCAGGACAGAAAGGTGTTGGGTCCCTGATGGCATTGCAGAGCAACTGGATTAACATCAACACTCTCCACACCTGCAGACATCTTCGTAGGTGAGAAATATACACCCCTATTCAAGCTACTAAACCTCAAAGTTTCCACTACTCACAGCTGAAAGCATTCCTACCTGAAACACAAATTTAAACACCACTGGGTTACAACAATAACAATAGCTATTAATGAGCACTTACTATGTGCCAAGCACTGTTTGAATTTCCATGTTATTAACTCCACAACCCTATGTAGTAGGTACTTTTATTTATTTATTCATCTTACAGGTGAAGACACAAAGGCACACAGAGAGGTGAAGCAATTTGCCCAAGTTCACTTCAGTAGGAAGCAGCGGCTTGAATCCACAGTCTGGCACCACACTCTGTACTCTTTGCCACTGCTCTATCCTGCCTGCCAGGGCAGCCCAGGGTAACTCTCCAAGAACAGTTATCAGAGAACAGTAGAGGAGGGAAGAGGAGGGAGGAGGGAAGAGAAGGAGGAGGAGTAAGAAATCCTGGATCCACTACTTATAACAATGTGACCTGGAGCATATTGCTCCCTTTAAGCCTCAGTTTCCTTAGCTGTAAAGTGGGGGGTGGTAATGGTATCCACCACATAGCATTGGGATGAAGGTTAAATAGGGACAAAAATAGTATGAATCCCTACCTCACAGCACTGTTGTGAGGAATAAGTGGAAGACCTCAACACAGTGCCCAACATATGGTCAATAAATGCTAGCTGTTATCACTTTATAAACAAAAAGAAACCACCACAACGAACACAGGAGCAAATCCTATGCTCAACAACAATGGACAGATATGGACACCTCAGAAATATGACCTAAAGTATTTTACTTTGTGTAGGCTGAAAGTCTCATTTCATTTTTCTACAATGAATACACATTCCTTGTTTGATGGAAGCCCCTCCACAGCCAGGGCATTTTATACTTCTGGACTCATTCTGAGTCTTCCCATTAACACTGTATTAAGGACTGTTCTCTAAGACAGCCACCTTTCTAAAACAGAGCTATCCAAAAGCTGGAGATTCCACAGTCTTTTTACAGGACACAGCACTAAGCCCGTTAATTCCAGTAACTTAGTCAAGGAGAATAAACAAAGAAATGAAAAGGAGAACAGCACTAAAGCATTTTTGCAAGGACACAGTTGTTGTGGCTAAATATACATGAACAGCCTTGAGAAATATTTTCCAGTGCTAAAAACCTAATTTTTAAAATTATCCATTTAAAAAGTAGTTGGGTTTCAGCCTTCAAATTTCCATTTAAATTAATTTTGCCTAATGCTCTTGTTTTCAAAGGTACCTATCCTTCAGTTGCCCTTGACCAAGCCGCTATTTCACCACACATAAAGTCAATTATCCACAAGAGGATTGCACATTCCTGAACAGAGGAACCGGCAAATATTTAGCTGGAATTCCACAGCCAGGGATTGCCTGAGGGCTGGGAAAGCCACTAATCTCTGGGGTTCTCTGCAGTGGGGTCTGGCGGAGCCATAGCAAGGACGACAAGACAAGATGACAGGAGCAGAGAGCCAGAGATCAAAAGAGCAGGGAAGACGATAGGGTTTCTTCTTTTAGAGGAAAACAAGCAGCTCACCCAGGAGTCTGGAGACATATATGTGGAAAAACAGCAGCCTCTGGGAGTACAAACTGAGAAAGGTCTCATCAGAGTACATGGTGTTCCCAAGACAGCCATTCCAGGACAGGATGGGGATAGAAAGTGGCAGGAGGGAACTGCAAACTTTTATTAAGCACCTACTATCGTACAAAGTGTATCCAGGGATGCATAAAAATCTTTTCCAAGGAAAGCATATTCTAGTTAGAAAAAACGAAATGCAGGCAGGGCGTGGTGGCTCATGCCTGTAATCTTAGCACTTTGGGAGGCTGGGGGCAGGTGGATCGCTTGAGTCCAGGAGTTCAAGACCGGCCTGGGTGACATGGCGAAACCCGTTTCTACAAAAAACAAAAACAAAAATTAGCTGGGTGTGGTGGAGTGCGCCTGTAGTCCCAGCTATAATACTTGGGAGGCTGAAGCGAGAGGATCATTTGAGCCTAGGAAGCGGAAGTTGCAGTGAGCTGAGATTGCGCCACCGTATTCCAACCTGGGTGACAGAGACCCTGTCTCAAAGGTGGGGGATAAAAAGAAAAAAAGGAATGCAACTAGCACTCCTAGCAAAATGAATATAGGGTAGTAAGAAAATACGATGATGCTGCAGATGGAAAAGAATTTAACTTCTAAGTGGAATGTTTTGGCTTTATGTAAGCAAAATGGAAACACGGCGATTAATTCACAATAGTTAGCTTTAAAATATGTATGCAAAAGTCCAGTACTACCAGGAAAAAAACACCAACCAGGGACCAGAGAGGACGAGGGTCCTAAACACAACCCAGCTAATAATTGTGTGACCTTATTAACCCTACTAATGACTGTGTGACCATGGACAAAATGAGAAGAATACCTAAGCCACACATAGGCTGGAACACTATTATAACTACTAAAAAACGACAGACACCTACGTGTACCAATCTAGGAGAAGTTGTTAAATATGTACAACAACATAATGCAAAATTATAGGAATATACAAAATAATATCTATTTGTGATAATAAATCGATAAGATATACAAATGTGCATGTAAGCACCTTGGAGAAACTGGAAGGGTGTGCATCACTGACAGGTTGTGTTTGGGTGCAGGATGGGAAGAGCAGCAGAGTGGGTCTACACTCCTCTACTGTCAGAAGAGCACACAAGATCAGACAGTTTGTGTATGATACATCACGACAATAAAATCAAGGGCCTGTTGAGTTGAGGTTTTTAAAAAATCTTTTTGAAAGAGCAGCAGAGCACTTTCTATACCTGAACTCCTACTCAAACCCCTAACAGGTGAACTGGGTCCATCCCCAAGGAAACTGCCAGGGAGTCACAAAATACAGTTCAGAATCCTATGGTCTGCAGTTTTCAAACTGTTAGTTCATATTCTACTGTATTTCATTTCATCTAATAGTCCACCTATTGTAAAACACTGTCATTTTATGTATCACTAAGAAATTTTAAAATGCTGTTAATGATATACTACTGAATTTAAGACATATCCTGATTTGAGAGATGTTGAGATGTAAAACAGATGCATGACTGAGAAGTGATGGAATATGGTATTAAGACAGTTATCAAAATTAGCGACTATGTTCAACATACACTGTTCACATATCATAGTGTGAAATGTTACCATTATCTACACTCATTAAGCCACAGTTCAGCTTCTCTAATGAGCCTGTTTCTTGCTGAGTCATTTTCCAGACAATACATTAAGGGATTGCCCATTGACTATGTCTAATATCACAAAGCAGTCAGTAGACTACACTCAGGTTAAATTTACCTTTAAATGTTGTTTTAAAAATTGGCTAAGGTACATCATGGATTCCCCAAACTGCTCGAATCTTGCATGCTGTCATGCAAGCCTCAACAGGGAAGTTCTTCCTCACGCTAAGCAGACACAAAACTGGGATGCGAGGATTCGTAGCCAGGGGTCTCATTTTTGTTTCAAAGCATATCATTTTTATTCACACCACAACTTAAAGAGTTAGTAACAATCTTTCAATTCCTACTTTCCTCTAAAAAATATACCCCTTTCTTCCAATGATATCCTAAGGAAATTAATTTCCCAAATTGACTCTATGCTACTGAAGCATCATTTCCTTTATTAAAACTTGCTAGGGGGGCCGGGCGCAGTGGCTCACGCCTGTAATCCCAGTACTTTGGGAGGCCGAGGCGGGCGGATCACAAGATCAGGAGATCCAGACCATCCTGGCTAACACAGTGAAACCCCGTATCTACTAAAAATATAAAAATTAGCTGGGCGTGGTTGCAGGCGCCTGTAGTCCCAGCTACTCGGGAGGCTGAGGTAGGAGAATGGCGTGAACCCAGGAGGCGGAGCTTGCAGTGAGCCGAGATTGCACCACTGCACTCCAGCCTGGGCAATAGAGCAAGACTCTGTCTCAAAAAAAAAAACTTGCTAGGAACAGATATTACCAATGTCTCCTTTAGAAAGAACTGGGGAAAACTCCTATTATTGGAAGGCATGGGGGAAAATCATGTTTCAGAAACCACTATATCCTAGCGTACTTTTTGCTTAGAAAAAAAAAAAGAGCTTTGAGCCTCTCTTTATATTATATTACCCAAATTTGGACATTTTCCTTCAAGTGCTAAGGTCAGCTCAAAATGATGTGAAACTGCCTTCTTAACTAATGACTCTGTATTCCAATGACCTTATTCCTGACAATAAGGTGCCCAGAAAAGAATGTTTTAGATATCATCAAACTCCCTTAATTATCTCCTCTATTTATATGCAAAGATTTTTTTGATTCCTAACGATACTTTATAAATCAAGGAAAACACTTAAAAAGGGATGGATCCATATCAAAATGATTAAAGTAAAAATGTGTATCTTACCAAACACCAACAATCGCACAAAGAATGCTAGAATGTGCTGATTGTGTACACTATGCTAGGCACCAGGCTGGCCACTTTACGTATTCTACATTCCTTACAACAACAGTTTTTCAAGAAAGGCATTTCATGGCCAGACACAGTGGCTCACACCTGTAATCCCAGCACTTTGGGAAGGGGAGGAGGGTAGATCACTTGAGGTCAGGAGTTCGAGACCAGCCCGGCCAACATGGTGAAACCCCATCTCTACTAAAAATACAAGGATTAACTGGGCACGGTGGCGCATGCCTGTAATCCCAGTTATTCAGGAGGCTAAGGCGGGCGGATCACAAGATCACGAGAATCACGCCACTCCACTCCAGCCTGGGTGACAGAGTGAGACTCTGTTTCAAAAAAACAACAAAAAAATGATATTTCATAATGAGGAAGCCCAGGCTTGGGGACCCAAAGCCTGCTGAATACCAAAACCTGTCTTTTATGCCTTTTACGTTGTGTATTCTCCTATAAAGAGGGTGGACAAAGTGTCTATCCATGTGAAGATATCACCTTTTCATTCTTTTGAAGGAAATTATATGGGAAAGGCCTATAAAAACACAAGGTTCCACATACACACTGGAATGGACAGAAACATCACATGTGGCAAACATATGGAACAAATGGAATTCTCACATACTGCTGGTGGGAGGGTACACCAACACCAATACAACCATTTTGGAAAACAGTTTGGCAGTATCTACTAATGCGGAACACATGCATACCCTCTGGTTCAGCCATTCCCCTCTTAGGTGTACCCAACAGAGATGTAAATATGTGCTCACCAAAACACAAAAATGCTCACAATAGCACTATTTATAAAAGAACTGGAAACTACTCAAAGGTTCACTAATACTAGAATGGATAAACAAATTGCAGTTATACTATTTAGCCATGAGAATGAATGGCTTAAAAGTACATCCAATAGTATACAAAAGGTTACATAAAAGCACCTAGAAACAACAGTAGATATTGTATGACTCCATTTACGTAAAGTTCAAAAACAGGCAAAATTAATTTATGATACTGGATGTCAAGACGGTGGTTTCCCTTGTTGATAGGGGTAGTGACCAGAAAGGACCACAGAGAGGATTTCTGGGGTGCTGGTAATGTTCTGTTTCCTCATCTGGGTGTGTTCCATTTGTGATGATTGAGTTGTACACTTTTAAAAAATATTTTTATTTTTTGAGACAGAGTCTCACTGTGTTGCCCAGGCTGGGTGTACAGGCTGGGGTACAGTGGTGCAATCACAGCTCACTGCAGCCCCAACCTTCTGGGTTCAAGCGATCCTCCCACCTGAGGCTCTTGAGTAGCTCAGACTACAGGAGCATGTAACCATGTCCAGCTAATTAAAAAAATTCTTTTTGTAGAGACGGGGTCCCACTATGTTGCCCAGGCTGGTCTCAAACTCCTGGACTCAAGTGATCCTCCTGCCTCAGCCTCCCAAAATGCTGGGATTACAGGTGTAAGCCACTGCACTCAGCCTGAGTTGCATACTTACGTCTGCACACTTTTCCATATATACGTTATACATCAGGAAAAAAGTTCAAACAACAAACAACAAAATCTGTAAGATTCCAGAAAAGGGCAGTTTCCTGGATAATCTGAAGAAAGACCTATATGCATCACTTGCCAACATTTACAAACTATCTACTCTGCCAGGTGTCACAATAGAGAACAGCAAAAGCATAGATAACTCCCTTCCAAGGGGACTTGAGGTCAAGTAAGAAGAGTCTACTAAACAGACTATTCTATTTTTAAGAGAAGAGCAATCAAGAAAGAACATCCCATTATCAATTTATAATTACTTCCAAATCCCAATACAGAACACAACCTATTAACACCATTTTAAAAAGTGAAGTTTATAAAACCATGAGCTGTTCTAATTATTTGCTGAGATTCACAAAGAATTGAGAAAGAAACATTAGGCTGACCAACGATACTATACATTTGTTCTTCGTTCCCAAAGACTCTGATTTCAGTCTGAAATCTTTAAGTCTAAGAAATATGGGACAGGGTCCTTAATGAGCAATTTCCCAACACAATGACTTTGGCATCTATTTATTTGGGGGCTAGTTTAATAAACAAAACCAAACCAAAAACCTTGGTGTTTAAATCAGGAACAAACCAGGAATAGATACCGGATGTGCAGTTACCCTTTGCCAACCTATGTATCTTTGACCTAGACCTCAGTAGAGTAAGAGTCCATAGGCCAACCGTCCTGAGTCTTACCAGCATATTATGTGTCTCTCTGAGCCTCAGTTTTCTTATCTCGATGTGCAAAAAGAATCTTAGCTACTCATGAAATAACTTGAGGGAAAAAAAAAAGATTTATCAGGAAGCACTGATATTACCTGAAAACATCTAGCACTATAATTTTTGTAACATAATTTTTGTAACATAATTTTAAATCTTCACCTCTAAATTACATGAAACTGCTTTTTAAAAGACAATAGGGAATTGCTATTATGGGTCAGGTGCTTTACATTATCTCTATCTTCCCCAATAATCTCATTTCAATCAGTAAAGACCCTGAAGGTCTGCAGGGTTAATTAAATAACTTGGACAAAGCCTCAGAACTAGTCACCCTGAACTGGAAAAGCTAGGAAAAAGCCCAGGGCTGTCCTTCCTCAACACCTGGGTGGTAAATGTGTGGCAAGCCCTGGCTCCCTCTGGCACAAGGCAAAAATCACAGATAAAGTGAGACACTCTTTTTTGCTGCTCCTGGATGTAGCCTCAAAATCCCTCTCAGGAAAGATCTCTGGGATACATGAAGGGAAGAAAGAAAAAATGCAAAACAGAGCATGCAGTAGCTAATGTTTGTGTAAGAAGGAATGGGGATAAGCATATACAGTCTCATATACTTGTATAAAGACACTTTGCAAATTTACACAAGAAAGTACTAATAGTGACTACCTATGGGGAAGACAAAGGGAGAAGAGAATAGGGTATTTGGGGACAAGGTGCTTTAATATTTGAATCATACAACCACACTGCATATATATACATATTTATATTTTGAGATGGAGTCTCGCTTTGTCGTCAGGCTGGAGTGCAGTGGCGGGATCTCAGCTCACTGCAACCTCTGACTCCCCTGGTTCAAGCGATTCTCCTGCCTCAGCCTCCCGAGTACCTGGGATTACAGGCACATGCCACCATGCCCAGCTAATTGTTGTATTTTTAGTAGAGACCAGGTTTCACCATGTTGGCCAGGATGGCCTCGATTTCCTGACCTTGTGATCCGCCCTCCTTGGCCTCCCAAAATGCTGGGATTACAGGCGTGAACCACCACACCTGGCCACACTGCTTATATTTTTAAATTTTAAAAAGGGAAAAAAAATCTCAACTTAGCACTACTGCCAGTCAATTAACACTGGCAATTAAGAAAAGGGCTACTTAACATAACCATTCTAAAATACACTGTTTCAATATATCCCTAATACTTCAGCTAGCATGAAGTTAGCTACAGTCAAATGATTCACTCAACAAATATTTCCTGAGAATCTACAGTGTTCCAGGGACTCTTCCAGGCACTGGAGATAAAGGAATAAACAAAACAAAGATCCTTATCTTCAATAAGCTTACATTCTAATGGGCGAAAGAGACAATATAAAGACATAAAACATATACTATGGCACACAGAAGGATATGCCAAAAGGAAAAATACAGCAAGAGAAGGGGATATGCAAAGTGTTGAATAAGAAGGGGTTGATTTGGATTTCAGGGCCTTGGAAGGTCTGAGATGGCACTGCGTAAATATTTGAAGGAAGTGAGAGAGACTGCCATGCAGTCCTTTGGGGAAAGGGCATTCCTGGCAGAAGCAACAGGAAGCGCAGAGGACCAGAGGCAGAAGCAGGGCTACCAGGTTTGCTGAAGCAACCTGTAAGGAGCCCGTTCAGCTGGCGCAGCAAGAGCAATGGGAAAAGCAGCACAAGATGAGCTTGGAGAGGCAACAAGACTAGGTCTGTAGGGACCCACATGTCAAAGTGAAGACTTTGGTTTTCATTCTGTATGAGATGAGAGTCACTGAAGGGTTCTGAGCAGAGAAGTGACACAATCTAACCTGTCCTTTAAGTTGTGTTCTTGCTGCTGTGTTGAGACTGTAGCAGCGTGCAACAGCAAAAGCACAAAGACCAGAGTGGTCAGCAGCCTCTAAGATGGCCCCAATAACTCCCACCTCCTGGTAGTCAAGCCCTTGCATAATCCTCTCCCCTGGAGTGTAGGCTAGATTTAGTGACTTACTTCTGACCAACAGAGGTGGGATACTACTTTTAAGTTACAGAAAGATGATAGTTTCTGTCTTGGGGGCTCTTTAGCTCTCCCTCGGACCCCTTCCCTCTTGTTCTAGGGGAAGCAAGCTATCATGCTGTTGAGCAGCACAATATAGAGGCTCATTTGAAAAGAAAATGATGTCTGCAGCCAAGAGTCAGAGAGGACTTAAGGCTTGCCAACAGCCATATGAATGACCTTGCGAGTATATGCCTCTTGCATCTAGCCTTGAAATGAGTGCAGCCTTGGCCAATACCCTGATTGCGCCTAGAGACCCTGAGCCAGAAATAACCACTTGTTTTCAACAAACCAGGTCTGCAGTAATCTGTTACAGGGCAATAACAACAAACAGTTAGGAGGCCAATTCAATAATCCAAGCAAGAGATGACAGTGATTTGTACCAGAGTGTTAAAAATGGAGGCAATGAGAAGTGGTTGGATTCTGGGTATATTTTAAGGCAGGGTTAACTGGATTTGTCAACATGTGAAAGAGACCGGGTGTGAAATGGGCAAGATGGAGAGGACAAAAGAGAGGCTGAGGTGTCTGATTTGAGCAAGTGAAAAACTGGAACTGCCATTTATAAAGATAGGGAACTCTGTGAGAAGAGAAGGAGGATAGGGAAGGAGTTGCTATCATGACTCAATTCTGGACATACTTAACCTGTGATGGCAACGAGACATACAAGCAGTGCCAAGAAGGCAACTAGATAAATTAATACTGGCTAGATAAATTAACTAGATAAATTAGCACTAAGGTTCAAGGCTGCAGGCGTAAATCTGAAACTCTTTGACATAGAGATGATAGGTATTTAAAGCCCCAAGCCCAGATGAAATCACAGGACAGTGACTGAGAGAGAAACTGAAGAGGTCAAGGACTGAGCCCTGGGACACTCAAACCTATAGAGGTCAGGGAATTTGACGAAAGCTCAGCAAAGGAGACTAAGTAGAAGCAGGCAGACATGTTGGAGGAAGTCCAGGCAAATGTGGCATTCTAAAAGCTAAGTGAAGAAAGTGTTTCAAGAGGAAGACAGTGATCCACTGTGCCAAAAATACTAGTCAAGTAGACAAGCATTCTTTGACTTCATGTTTTTATTAAGAGTAGTTTATCTTTTGCATTCAAGCTACCTCGCTTTCTTGAGTAAAGTCGAGGGCGTCTTCTCCTGACGCCAGCAGTGTGTGCAGAATTCGCTGTTTCACTTGCTCCCACTCGACCAACATTGACTCTCGATGGTACTCCTCAGCCATGCCGAAGGTCTGTCAGAAAGGAACAGAGAACAATGATCCTCAGGAAAAAAAACAAAAACAAAAAAACATGGTTTCTTTTAAGACCCAACAGAAACCTAAAGCCCTCCAGACCGACCACTTCTCCACAGGTAGAGAAAAAGCAATCTACTTTAAAAATTATCTTTAAAGAATTTACTGGCTGAGCGTGGTGGTTTACAACTGTAATCCCAGCATTTTGGGAAGCCAAGGCAGGCAGGTTGCTTGAGCTCAGGTGTTCGAGAGCAGCCTAGGCAACATGGCAAAACCCTCTCTACAAAAAATTAGCTGGGTACAGTGGTGTGCACCTATAGTCCCAGCTACTTGGGAGACTGAGGTGGGAGGATCACTTGAGCCCAGGAAGTCGAGGCTGCAGTGAGCTGTGATCGCAACATGCACTCCCTCCTGGGTGACAGAGCAAAACCCTGTCCCAAAACAAAACAAACTGCACTCCAACCTGGGCAACAGAGCAAGACCTTGTCTCCAAAGAAAAAATTAAATAAACTTGCTGACAACTGTTTGCAACATACCCTATTTCACTGAGTAGCTGGGATTACAGGTGCCCGCCACCATGCCTAGCTAATTTTTATATTTTTAGTAGAGACGGGGTTTCACCATGTTGGCCAGGCTGGTCTCAAACTCCTGACCTCAGGTGATCTGCCCACCTCGGCCTCCCAAAGTGATGGGATTACAGGTGTGAGCCACGGTGCCCAGCTCATATAAACCATTTTAAAGTGTCTAGTTCAGTGGTATTAAGTACATTCTCACTGTTGTGCAACCATCACCACCATCTCTTAGCTCCTGGCAACCACCACTCTACTTTCTGTTTTTGTGAATTTGACTACTCAAGGTACCTCACATAAATGGAATCATACAGTATTTGTCTTTTTGTGAGTGAAATGGGCCAGAGACAATCAGCATAATGTCCTTAAGAGCTGTAGCAAGTGTCAGAATTTCCTTTCTTTTTAAAGCTGAAAAATATTCCATTGTATGAATATACCATTTTCTTTATCCATTCATTCACTGATGGACACCCGAGTTGCTTCCACTTCTTGGCTTTTGTGAATAATACTATAAACGTGGGTATACAAATATCCCTGCTTTCAATTCTTCTGGGTATATACTCAGAAGTGGAACTGCATGGTAATTTTATTTTTAATTTTGTGAGGAACCTCCATACTATTTCCATAGAGGCTGTACCACTTCACATTCCTACCTGCAGTGCACAAGGTTTTCAATTTCTCTACATCCTCACCAACACTTAATAACGTTTTTTTCTGGCCACACAAGGTGGCTCCCTGTAATCCCTGCACTTTTGGAGGCCAAGGCAGGTAGATCACTTGAGGTCAGGAGTTCAAGACCACCCTGGTCAACATGGTGAAAACCTACTACTACTAAAAATACAAAAATCAGCTGGGTGTGGTGGTGCATGCCTGTAATCCCAGCTACTTGGGAGGCTGCGACATGAGAATCACTTGAACCCAGGAGGCAGAGGTTGCAGTGAGCTGTGATTGCACCACTGCACTAGGCAACAGAGCAAGACTGTCACAGAAAACAAAAACATAAAAACCATATATATATATTTTTTTTCTCCCCCTGTTTTTGCTTGTAACCATCCTAAAGGGTGTAAAGTGGTATCTCACTGTGGTTTTATGTTCCCCTAATGACTAGTGATGTTGAGCATCTTTCCATGTGTTTACTAATATAAACATCTTTATATAAGCTCTGAAATTAGATCGTATATCATAGCAGTAATTTTTCTTTGTAGCATATAAAATAATGATGGATTATAAAATCAATAGTATCTTACGATATAATAAACATCTAAGAAAAGGAAAAAAAAGTTTCTCCCAGTGTTTTATATTATTATTATTATACATTTTTTTTCTGTTGCCCAGGCTGGAGTGCAGTGGAACGATCTCAGCTCACTGCAAACCCCGCCTCCTGAGTTCATGCCATCTTCCCACCTCAGCCTCCCAAATAGCTAGGATTACAAGCATGCACCACCACACCTGGCTAACTTTTGTATTAAGACTTTTAGTAGAGACAGGGTTTCACCATGTTGGCCAGGCTGGTCTCGAACTCCTGACCTCAAGTGATCCGACCACCTTGGCCTCCCAAAGTGCTGGGATGACAGGCGTGAACCACTGCACTCGGCCCCAGTGATTTTATTTTATTTTTTAAAGAAACACTAATATTTTCATAGAAGGAAGTAAACCAGCAAAAGAAAAATAGCCTTCTGGGATTAAACTGCCTACCAGTCTACTCAAAGTTACTGAAAAGCCACTGTCTACTAGTAGTTGCAGGTAGCTGCCAAAATAAAGGCATTCAGAAGGTAAAGAAAAAAGAAAGGAAATCTGGGGAGGGGGCAGGAGAGGGAATAAGGAAGATGACAAAAAAAAATCTGAGAATTAAAATAACACAGATATATTGAATTATGACTATTCTTAGCCTATTATTCTTCAACTGGCAGACCAGGTTTCCCATCAGCTTAAGCCTTTTCAAAAAGCCATTTCATTTACATTCAGATTGGCATCTAATTAGGCAACAATAAGGGAATGAGTATTAGCAATGCCTGCTTTATTATTGGCAACCCAGATAATTTATACTGATAATATTGATATGCATGAGCTTTGGGGAACTGTTAGAAAAATCACAGACATATACTCTTCCTACAATTGGGATGTTTCGAATTAGACCAATATTTATTAAAATGTGAAAAAAGGACATCAGACATACACACACACAGACATATGATTAGGAAGAAGGCTGGTGCATTGCTGGACCCTTTTCTAATACATATTCTGCAGACACAGGAGAAACGATAATCACAAACTTTAAAAACAGTCTTCCAACTGGTTTTTTTCTTTTCACTGAGATGTCAGGCAGAATGGACCATTCCAGTCAGTTAGCCTGAGCTGAAAAATACCCAGAGAAAAACCTTTGCTTCTTGCTCACACCAGTAAACTTAAACATGAAAGTTATGCATTTTAAATGAAGAGAAGTATGATGGAACATAAAGGTGGGGTGGAGGGGAAGAGATAATTTTCTTAGAAGTTGTCCAGAAAGAATAGACAAGTGTGAGCCACAATTTTGTCTAAAACTTTCCCACATAGTGGTCAAACCAACTGCCTCCTCAGCCTCTAGCCTCTCCCAGCAAGGTCAAATGGAGGACCAGGGGCAAGAGGATCAGGTAGGGTAGAAGGAGGCAGGGGAAGGTTGATACATTATACAGCCTACCGAGCTGCAACACGAAGTGAGCGCACCACAAAGTGTACTAAGTCTTTTTCTTAAGGACAAGACCTCTGGCCAACAGTGGCAGAGTAGCAAAGGCAATTAAAGAAAACAGACAATGTACCACCCACAGAAACTGCTGAAGAGGACAGTGGAGACAGACTTTCAGCATCAGGTAAGGGTCAGAATGACGACAGTAGGAATTAACCATTCCCTGTTAATTGGGCTGCCTGCCTGTGTGCCAAGAACTCCTGCTTAGTACTTTGAAAGTGCTTTGAACACTATCAGCTTTCTGGGTTCAAATCCTCAGATGTATCTGAAAGTATGCCAGGCTACTCATTTAGAAACACCCTCATAACCTGAATGAACACTGCTGTAGTTCTATTTACCATTAGTGTGATAAGGAGTTTCAAATAAAAATAAATGCCCCAGGCAGGCAAATTGCTTGAGGTCAGGAGTTTGAGACCAGCCTGGCCAACGAGGTGAAACCCCATCTCTACTAAAAATGCAAAAATTAGCTGGGCGTGGTGGCTGATGCCTGTAATCCCAGCTAACTCAGGAGGCTGAGGCAGGAGAATCACTTGAACCCTGGAGATGGAGGTTGCAGTGAGCCGAGATCACACCATTACACTCCAGCCTGGGTGACAGAGCAAGGCCCTGTCTCAAAAAATAAATAAATGATCCAATATCAAAATTCTCTTCCCTTAATTGCATCACCCCCAGCTTATCTTAATTACATTAGAGGTAATGGAACATTCAATCTGTGGGTTAATCAGGGATGATTAGTCACCCATCTGTCCCATTCCAACCTATTCTGTTTATATCCACATCTGAACCACTGAACTAAAGTGCAAAGAATGCTAACTAGAGGAAGCATTGCTAACTAATGCTAACTAATGAGACAGAATCAACAGAACTGCTCAACTAACAACTAAGAGAAGAGGAGGGCAGTGAGAGTCTAAGGTGAGGTGGGAAACAGTGTTAAGAAACTCAAAGGAAAAGAAAAAGGATAAACTGGAAGAGTACGGAGAAATCTAAAAATTAAAAGGAAGGCAAAAACAAACCACAAAAAATGACAAAACAGTGGAGAAACTATTATAAATTAAATCTGAATCTTTCAAGTTACTATGTGTGGAAAATATTTCTCTTTGAACACAAGAAAAAAAGCATGGAAAGAATTGGGCAGCTGAATTAAGAGCAGGTGGGGAGCATTTGAACCCCATTTTCATAAAGGGAAGAGGGCAATATGCTTTGACTTCACACCCGTTTATTACTGCACTGTTGCTGGCTTTTAGAAACACTGCATATGTTCTGATAATGTTGTTCCGTTTTTGCTGGGATGTGCCAAATGGGGAAAGACAGGACACACTTGTGGTTTTGTAGCTTGTTTTCTTGGCATTTCAGCAGGACACTGGCAAGTTATTCAAACATAAAACAGTCACAAAAATACCAGAAAGTTGCTCACTTTTTGTGTGAAAATGATTCTTGCTCAGTGGCAGTTTCCTGGTGTCCAGACAGGTCAAAGGTCTCCCCCTAGGCTGGCTCCCAACACTGGAATGCCTCCCTCACAAACACATATGCACACATTTTGCACTGTGGTATGTCACCTAAATGTTTTGGCTGGCTGCAAATTTAGTCTCAGTATGGCACAATGTTCAGAGACTGCCAATTCCAGAAACACATTCTGCGGGGTAAATGGACTAATGAAGCTTGGTAGCATTCAACAATCCTAATTTAATTTCATTGGTCCTTTACAGCAGGAGAATCAATGTTGGTAACTCACTTAATGTGTGAACCAAAAGAAAACCCTTTTAAAAATATTTTCAGATCTGAATCAAGTGAATTTCTCTCTATCTGTGACTAAGTACTATCACCAACAATATAATTAATGAAATTTTGGGAATTTTATTTATTTTTTTGAGACAGAGTCTCGCTCTGTCGCCCTGGCTGGAATGCAGTGGTGCGATCTCAGTGCACTGCAACCTTTGCCTCCCAGGTTCAAGCGATTCTCCTGCCTCAGCCCCTTGAGTAGCTGGGACTACAGGTGTGCACCACCACACCTGGCTAATTTTTGTATTTTTAGTAGAGACAGGGTTTTGCCATGTTGGCTGGGCTGGTCTCGAACTCCTGACCTCAAGTGATCCACCTGCCTTGTCCTTCCAAATTGCTGGGATTACAGGCATGAGCCACTGCACATGATGGGAATTTTATTTTGATAATGAAACATATCAGTCATTTAAATAACGAGCCCTATTTCTCCTCAGTACTACTGAGACATGTTCACCTTCACAGAATATTTTAATAAAGCACACTGAGAAGCAACACTTTTTTCACTTTATTATTTTTGAACTACACAACTAATGAATAAATTTCATTGGATATAAGAACTAAATAAGTAAACAGCAAAACAGAGGTCTCACTTCAAGCCTACTCCCTTTGCAGAAAGGGCTACTGCTAGCTGATGGAATGTACCCTGCCAGCCTCCTTCCTGGGGAAAGCTGCACTTCTATAACCAATTCCACAGGACAACTAGCCTTTCTTCTCTCTCACCATAAGGCCCCAAGGGCCCAAAAATCTCTTTCACTATAATGGGATGTTATAGAAAGATTTTGATATTTGGATCTTTGTCAGAAATAAACGGAGATAACTCACATGTTAAACAATCTTTGAGTATCTTGCACGACTGCTTGTTGCAGAATATTGTTGCACATATAATGGCTGCTCTTAGGTGAACTTATTTACCATCTTTTCAAGCATGGAGCTAGTTTTATGTGTGTGTGTGTGTGTGTGTGTGTGTGTGTGTGTGTGTTTGAACTTGGAGAAATTGTTAATATAAAAGGTGGTCCACTCAATACTGTGTAATAAAAGGAAAATAAGTTGAAGGAAACTGTCAGCGATCACAGCTGCTTTTCTGAACTGCTGATTCAGTAGAAACCACAATACCATTTATACAATAACAATGAAACCAATAATTTTCTGGTCTTTCCATTTTAAGATTAATAGTTAATTGTCCAGTCCAGTGTCTCAGATGCATTGCAGTCACTAAATACATACAGAGTTATAAAGCATGGTATTCTTCTCAAAAAATGGTTCCTGTAGAACTCTCTCTGTAGGAGAGAACTGGGCATGTGAGAGATTCCAGCTTCCAGATCCTACACTACACTCCCCTAGTATATACTGCTGCCCCCATCTGGTTTTGGTTTTTTTTTTTTTTTTGAGACAGGATCTCACTCCTCATTCTGTCCCCCAGGACGGAGTGCAGTGGTACAACTTGGCTCACTGCAGCCTCTACCTCCCAGGTTCAAGCAACCCTCCCATAGCCACCGGAGTAGCTGCAACCACAGACGTGTGCCACCATGCTTAGCTAATTTTTTGCATTTTTTGTAAAGATGGGGTCTCACTATGTTGCCTAGGCTGATCTTGAATTCCTGGGCTCAAGCGAAACTCCTACATCCGCCTCCCAAAGTGTTAGGATTACAGGTGTGAGCCACCACGCCCAACCCTCTTGCCCTCATCTGTATACATCTACATTTTGGTTAATTTTCTTACCCTCTTCCGGGACTCTTCAATGGCAGACAGCAGGGCATTGTCCTTCTCATTCTTCAGAAAGCCCTACAAATGGGGGAAAAATTAACACAACTTAAAACTAACTTTCAAAAAATCAAAAGTATACTGAGAGACAAACGATAACCATAATGGTATCTAGTACGCTACCTATCTCCACCTCACAAATCTCTCCCAATTTGAAAACATCAAAATAGATGACTTTTACAGATGTTTCTTAGTTTATTCCATTCTGGGAGCACATGACGATTGTTAGAAAGTAAAGTTCCCATGAAACAATAGCGTGGGGTTCTATATCCTGTAAACATGTAAAAAGTGGAAAATCAAGACTGTCCTTCAAAATTCCTAAATGGCTCATATTGCAGATACAGCCTTGGTGATGGAGCTAGTCACAGTTCCTCTAACTGTTCCTTAGTCTATATTTCTCTGTTGGTTTATATTAATTTCTTTCTAACATTGAGGACATCATCATCGCCCATTTGTCTGTGTGCTTTTCGCTTGTTGGCCAATGTCTGGAAAATTCTAAAAATCCTTTCTTTACGCATTTCTTCCAGGGTTTTGCCATGTGCTCTGTCTGTTTCAGGTCTGCTCCACTGCTCGTTTAATATAGGTAGGGTGAAAAGACAGCCTACAAGTCTAGTTTAATATAAACAGGTTAAATGCCTGCAAAATGCAACTACACAGTAACACAATGGCCAAAAGGATAGGCTTTGAAATTTGGCAGTTTCAAATCCTAGTGTCTCCATTTACTACTAGTAGCAGGACTTTAGCCAGGTCACCCAAACTCCCTAAACCTCAGCTTACTTGTTTGTAAAAAAATAAGATAATGTAATCAAGTTATTGACCCAAGGCTCAATATATGTAGCTCTATTATTAGAATCGATTAGATTTAGATCTGTTGGTGACTTCTATTAACGAAAGAGATGCCCAGGATGATCTCTTTGCTGCTGTTCATTGTCCTTATTTGCTTCAGCCGAGATCCAATAGGAAAAGGGCTGAGACACTATTCTGACAGCCACAGTTGCAGACAGACAGATATATACACTGCACTTCCCTGCCAACACCTTGCTCTTCATACAAGGGGGCAGTTTCTTTTCCACAGCTTGGGCTGGTTGGGGGCTGAGTAGGAACAAGGAAGATGACCCATCAATTGACATGTAGAGATCAAAGTCTTAGTTGTAATATGAAGAACTCAAGTTACCTTACAAATCAGATCTACCTACACTCCAATGCAAGGTACAAGCATGCCACTACTGGTGCATTTATACATGTCTAAAATCGCTCTGTCACCCAGGCTGGAGTGCAGTGGCACAATCTCGGCTCACTGTAAACTGCCTCCTAAATTCAAGTGATCCTCCTGCTCAGTCTCTCAAGTAGCTGGGATTACAAGCGTGCACCACCACACCCGGCTAGTTTTTGTATTTTTAGTACAGACAGGGTTTCACCATGTTGGCCATGATGAGGTCAACGTGTTGGCTCGACTGCAAGTGATCTGCCTCCCAAAGTGCTTGGATTACTGGCGTAAGCCACTGCACCCAGCCTTGTGTTTTTGCTTTTTTTTTTTTTTTTTTTTTTTGAGACGGAGTCTCGCTCTGTTGCCAGGCTGTAGTGCAGTGGCGTCATCTCGGCTCACTGCAACTTCTGCCTCCTGGGATCAAGCGATTCTCTGGCCTCAGCCTCCCAAGTAGCTGGGACTACAGGCGCATGTCACCATGCCCAGCTAATTTTTGTATTCTTAGTAGAGACGGGATTTCACCATTTTGGCCAGGATGATCTCAATCTCTTGAACTCGTGATCCACCCGCCTTGGCTTCCCAAAGTGCTAGGATTACAGGTGTGAGCCACTGTGCCCAGCTCTGTTTTTGCTTTTTAAAGAAACTTTGGGAAAACGTAATACAAAGAAGAATTTGGCAAAAGCTTTTAAAATGACAAGCTAAATTAAAACACCATCATTTTCTTGCATTGGAAACTTACTGTTACGGTTAGTTTTTGATCATTGTAATTTAACAACTGTAATGTTTTAGTATACAGTCATGCATCACTTAATAACAGGGATACATTCTGAGAAAGCCTCCTACTAGGTGATTTCATCGTTGTATGAACATCATAGAATATACTTACATAAACCTAGATGGTATAGCCTACTACACCAAGCTACATATGGTATAACTTGTTGCTCCCAGGCTACCAACCTGTACAGCACGTTACTGTACTGAATACTACAGGCAATTGTAACATAATGGTAAGTGTTTGTGTATCTAATTATAGAAAAGGTACAACAAAAATATGGTATTGTAATCTTATGGGATCACTGTTGTATATTTGGGTCTGTTCTTGACCAAAACATCATTATGTGGCACTTCAGTGTATTCTGTTTAGTCTTTTTAAGAAGGTGGGGGAGGTGGGTTCGGAGGCAGGATAATACTGGGGATGTACATTTAAATAAAACATTACTAATTATAGATTTCCCAAATTCCTTACATATTGGCCTAAGTCTCCCCAACACGTGCTGTCACACCCCAAAACCTGGGCAGTGCACTGGGATGGACAGGGACAATGACCAGGAGCCCAGGAAATAGTTCCCTCTTAAAGACTCCATGGCCAAGCGTGGTGGCTCACGCCTGTAATCTCAGCACTTTGGGAGTCCAAGGTGGGTGGATCACTTGAGGTCAAGAGTTCGAGACCATCCTGGCCAACATGGTGAAACCCTGTCTCTACTAAAACTACAAAAATGAGCCAGCCGTGGTGGCAGGCACCTATAATCCCAGCTACTTGGGAGGCTAAGGCAGGAGAATCGCTTGAACCAGGGAGGCAGAGGTTGCAGTGAGCTGAGATCGCACCACTGCACTTTAGCCTGGGTAACAGAGACTCCATCTCAAAAAATAAAAATAAAAATAAAAATAAGACTCCTCCAGCATAGCCTCTCAGGCAGCTCTGAGGACACAACACGAAGACTCTCTAAATACATATACTGATAACTGGGGTGGAATGGGGAATGGCATCGGTCATTTGCCTAATGGTAATGACATCAATAAACCAGAGCACATGAAGCTAGGAACCCACATGGTCCATTCAGAAGGGTGCGGCAGCTTGACACCACCTACCTGCTTTTGGCCATCACAGGGGACCCAGACATAAAACAATGGCAGATTTTAATGGGCCTTGTTTGTACCTTTCATAGCAAATGATTATGTCAAGTCAACAAACCTTTAGTATAAATACATTTTCAATAGTGGTCTCCAATGTGGCTAAAGCTAAAGGCTTTAGTGTCACAGTTCATAAACAAAGCTGTGAAACTATTATCAATGACTAATGCTCCCAAACAATGAATAGTCATGAATTGTGCTCTGTGGCACCTTTTTGTGGCTGCCTGCCTCTATGCTGCTGACTGTCCAAACAAGCTACGCTTGGGAGTAGTGGGGGAGGGGAGGGGATTACCACTGCCTCACAAAGCCTGGTCTAATATTTTCTTTTTGGTTATGGGGAGGGGAGGGACCTGGGTTAAGTCTGATGTTCTGTCACATTCCTTCTCTGGGCTTCCTCTGTTCTTTCCAGTCAATGACTAGCCCATCCCATTCTTTTAATGGCACCCATGTTCATATCTCTCTCTCTCTCTCACACACACACACACACACACTCTCACACACTTACAACACAAATGCAAAGCAATGACCAGACGCATTTGTTGAAAAGCAAAATAATATTCTGCAAGAAATGCAATTCCCAAATTTCTGAGAGATAAAATTTCAAGTAAGAATGAAACAGAAGAAAAAAAGACATTATTGCTTTGGGATAGATTACTCCAGTCTTTAAAATATTTACTATAAAGCTACATTTTACAACTCTCGATAAATGAAGCATGTGTGTGAGTCAAACCTCACCCACATATAAACAAAGACCATTAACCATTACATACTTCAAAAACTGGACTCTAAGCACAAACTGAGCTCACAAAATAGATTTTGAATTTTAATTTTTCATCCTTTCTAAAATGAAGTGCTAAATAGGTTATACATCATATTTTATTTTAAAAAAACACATTAGTGGTCTGTCTTTTCAAAACAATTTTTTAAGTAACATATATACATATATATATTTATTTATTTATTTATTTTTATTTACTTATTTTTTTGAGACGGAGTCTCGTTCTGCCGCACAGGCTAGAGTGCAGTGGCGCGATCTCGGCTCACTGCACCTCCGCCTCCCGGGTTCAAGTCATTCCTCTGCCTCAGCCTCCCGAGTAGCTGGGACTATGGGCATGTGCCATCACGCCCAACTAATTTTTGTATTTTTAGTAGAGACAGGGTGTCACCATATTGGTCAGGCTGGTTGTGAACTCCTAACCTCATGATCTGCCCACCTCAGCCTCCCAAAGTATAAAACAGTAACTTATACACCAGAATACTGCTAGGATCTGTGTGCCATCTAGTGGCAGTTAGTTTCTTTCAAAGAACCCACAACTCAAGGAGAAGTAACAGCCCACTGGAATTAAAGAACTAAAAAGTTAGGCAGAACCACACCTGCCTCAGTCCAGGTGCCCCACAGATCTCCTGACTTCCCTTTCCTACCCACGTGTTTCCTTTCCCTCCAAACTCCTCCTCCTGTGAGACGCCTCTCATGCCTCACCCAGGAGATGTACGTGTATAGCTGATGGGAAAATGAGTTCTCTGGAGAAGGGAGCTGGAACTTGAAGGATGAACTGGCTCCCTGCCACCAAGATGCCCCCTGGGCACAGAAAAAGCCCAACAATTCACCTCCTGCTGGTAGATGCCAGCATCTAATGATGACCCTCAGAGCTCCCCATCACTGCTATCCCTTCATTCCCATCAACAAGCACTTATAATTGCTCACAGTCCCCCATCTGATCCTTCTGCTGTGGGTCAGCTCAATAAAGAACACCCCCAAAAACATCTGCAGGCCAGCTAGGTAAACTAACTCCTCCTGACTTCCCCATCTGTGTACTGCTCCTCACTGCCAGTGTGCTGAAACAGACCCTTGCCTAACTGGCTCCTCAAATGTGTTTTGGTTTTCAGCTTTCTGTAACACATAATAGCCACCATTCAGGAAGCAATTAAGGGCCAGACACTGCTCCAGACAATTCAAAGACATTACTGCTAATCCTCTAACAATATGAAAGAACAGACATGATCACCCCACTCTCCCCTACCTCGCCCCGCCCCCGCCTCATTTTACAGGTAAGAAGCTGAGATTTTCACATTTAACTAACTTGAGCAAGAATTCCCGACCAGGAAGAGGCAGAGGCAACATTCAAACATAGTTCCGACTCTCAAGACCCACTATTTCTGAGATACTTATGGAAGGGTAAACCTCTAAACAGCAAAAATAAAGAAAAAATTTCTTTCTCTAAAAGGATGGAACCCAGGAGGAGAGTAAAATTTCCTTAAATCTGTTTTAATCATCAGGTTCCCCTTTACAAACAATAAAGTTGAGGCTCAGAGAATACTTATGGCGTACTAATAATAGCTAACACTTAAATGGTGATTATGTTGTGTCAAGTATAAGCGTGTTACACACATCTGGTTCTAGCCCTCATTTTTAACCCAAAGCTCTCAATACTACTTAACTGGATCATACTTTGAAGTATATCCTTAACAGAGGTTTAAAAGTTGAGTGAGCTGTACCAAATGGTTTCTTAAGCTTCTACCAATTTAAAAGCACTGTGGGGTTCTATGTCCAGATGACCCAGTTCATATGTAGCCAAGTTCAGACTCAGAACCCAAATTTTGTGACCCATTGTTTTCCCTTTTCCACTCTCCATGCCATCTCTCATCACAGCAAATCAAGGTGAGATAAACTGGCATTTTATGCTTGCACATTTATTCCTCCCCCCACCCCCCGCCCCATACATTACATAGGAAAGAAATGAAACAAGAAATGTCAAGTTTTTGGCATTCCTCTAGAACAGCGGTTTTCAAAATATGACTCAACACTCACAACTGGGTCATGAAATCAACCAGTTTTTTTTTTTTTTTTTTTTAAGAGATGGGGTCTCATCCTGTTGCCTAGGCTAGAGACAAGTGGCACAATCACAGCTCACTGTAGCCTCAAACTCTTGTGCTCAAGTGATCCTCCCACCTCAGTCTCCAGAGTAGCTGGGATTATACGTTCTTGCCACATCTGGCCCAAACAGCATTTTTTAATAAAACAAATGCAACAGAGATGTGGTATGGGTACTGTTCTGTGAAACTTTTGTTTCAACTATATATATGTAATTGTGTGTGTGTATGAGTCACAGTCTAAAAGCTTGAACTCATTGCTTTAGAGGTCAACACCATAGTATTCCAAAATAGTGCTACTATTATTGCTGTGGAACAATAAATGCCACACATCTGCCCAAGCAGTATCTCCAGTCATGTGTTCCATCTTTGACAGAGAAAGTGCTTGGCTGCCTTGCAACGTATCCTGGCAAAGAACAACCCAGAATGTAACATCTGGTTAACTTGATTCTCCTAAGGAACATGTAGTCACATCTCAAGGACCTGGCAGCCAAGGTGGCTCTTAAATGGCTCAGGTCAAGAAAGGCATGAAACTGCCTTATTTTTACCTATCATGCAGACTCTTGGTTTCAGAATACACATGGTAGCTAATTCCTACTGTAGAAAAAGGCAGCGAGCAAAAGGATGTTTGTTTTTGCCAAATGGCCAAATTCTCTTGGCTTATTTGTTCTCAAAAGTGAAAACTACAATAAATAAGAGTCTGTGTGGAAAAAAAAAAATTTTCAGTATCCACCTTATCCAGGAAAGTCAGATGGCAAAAAAGTGCTCACACTGGTTCTTTCACAGTTCTGTCCTTCCCACCTATAGCACATAAGCGATTGGACAGTTGGACAGTTATATAAAGTCTGAATTGATGAACATACAAATTTCCTGTTAAATAAACAAGAATCTAATTTGGGCTTACAAAGCAATAGTCATGTTTTCATGGCCTTCAAAACCCAAGAGACTATCTCATGTCTCTTTCCATTAAACAGACCAACCAGCAATCCACCATATCAAAATGTAAAAGTGAGGCATCTACTGCAGGCTGGACATTTACCAGAAGGTATCTGGTATGACACAAAAATAGATGCCGGGTGCTACAAAAATGAGGTATCATCTCTCATTTTAATATGTACAATACATACAAATTAATAGGAAATTGTAGCCAACATTCCAAATCAAAATAACATCAACACAAAATGAGCAGTGACATCAGGAATGGTCATTGTTGCTGACAAACCATTGCTAAGACACAAGCAACAGCTAGAAAGCAATGAAAGAGTAAAGAAAATATAATAAAGCAGTTAATCAATAAAGGATCTGCTTGAAGATAAAGTAAGAATTGCAGTAAGTATTAGAATACTATTAAGTATTCAGTTAGTACTAAAGTTAGTACTTTAGTTAGTGCAATGGAGAAGTATCCACATTCTAAGAAGACAGAAGTATAAGTTGTACCATTACTTTGCTTCAGCTCATTGTAAGTAAAATAATTACTCCCTGAACCTCTCCCAAACCTTCTTGCCAATTTCTGAACAAATGAATGACCTCTTCTAAAAACTTCTCTTGGATAAAATTAGTACAAAGGTAAAAAACTACTTATGGAGAAAATGAGGAAGGATGAAGTAAGATACTGTTTTCAGATGAGCACAACAGAAATCCTGCCAGTACCTGGAGAGCCTCTGGGCTTATCAGATGGTGTGGACTTGCTTTTCATTAGCTCCCTTTTGTGGTGCCCACACGGAGAGCGCCTCAAGGATTTTTTCAAGTGCAAAGAGATGTTCATTACTGATAAAGCCCAGAAAATGAACAGAGAAATTTTTAAATTTGAGCAATTTCAAGATTTGGGTGAACTTCCATAAGGGTTTATAGCATGTTTGGTTATTTTATTAGACCACTATTACTGCAATAAAATAAGAATACATAAAATGTCAGCTTACAAGGCCCATGAGAGACTGAATTTCCTTCTGCAAGGAATATAGACTGAATAGCAAGTCCGGGCTTTCTTCTCCAACTCAGATATTTAAAGTTCCACTGACTGTTTTTTGTTTTGTTTTGACATGGAGTTTTGCTCTTGTTGCCCAGGCTGGAGTGCAATGGCACCATCTCAGCTCACTGCAACTTCTGCCTCCCAGATTCAAGCAATTCTCCTGCCTCAGCCTCCTGAGTAGCTGGGATTACAGGTGCATGCCACCATGCCCAGCTAATTTTTTGTATTTTTAGTAGAGACGGGGTTTCATCATGTTGGCCATGCTGGTCTCGAACTCCTGACCTTAGGTGATCCACCTGCCTCGGCCTCCCAAAGTGCAGGGATTAGAGGCGTGAGCCACCGCACCTGGCCCCACTGCTTGTTTTCTACAAAAATTTTAATACTTTGAATTGTTCGTTCACAGAGTGCATATATAACTTCAAAAATAACCCTGCAGAAAGCAGTGCTAAGCGGGCAGAGCTGACATTCGCCAACTGTAATATGTTTTTAATGCTGTTATATGATTTCTTGCTGTGCATTTATGCAAAAGCCTAGCTGCTCTCATTCAGCAGGTGGCAGCAGACGCTGTAAGAGTGGCTGTGGAGTTCCACCATTTGCCAGCTCAGCAGATCCATCACTGCTGCAGGCAGCTCTGGAGCCACAGGTGGCAGACCTTGGCGATATAACATGGCACTGTGCGGGCACCAGGCCATCTGTCACTGTCAGACTGCTGGGTTCCATTTTGTACATGATTTCTGCTATTGGGCTAAAAAAATGTCCACACAATTATGTGATGGATTTGTGTCCATTAAGGCAAAGCAAATTACTTGCCCCCATGATTTAAATTGGTTTTCAGAATGGTCTATAAATTCTCACAGGTTAAAGAGAATTGAATGTGCATAAGGTGATTCAAAACCTGACAACACATGGCACTGGGCAGTGTTTCCTCCTGGACCAGAAAGGGCTTTACAGGCAGCACTTCAGCCCAAGTGTGCTGGCATGCTTGGTCCCTTCAGGGGCATGCCATTATAGCTGTGATATAATTCCATCTGCACCTTTGCCTTCTGGGAAAGCCACAGGCCTCAGAGACACTAATGTAAGTCTATCCAAATGCCTTTCACAGACCCTACCTACTACCACCCCTCCACCTCCCAAAAAAAGGGAAAAAAAAATTATCATGCAACAAAAACCCAACTTCAAAGATTTCAGCATTGGGTAAAATAAATAAATAAATAAGAGGTGGGACTCACCATGACCCAGAGGGGAAAGCTACAGGGAAAGTCATCTGCAATAATGGGGACATGCCATTCCAGTGGTGGGGTACTGAGGAGACCAGAGATGCATGACACATCTCCCTTGTCAACACAATGTAGGCACATGAGTACTAGATGGCTCTTCTGATACCTATACCACAGTATCAAGCTGGGGCTGCTTAGCACATCTGTTGCTGCACTTGGGGAGGAAGGCCAAGGTTAAGGGCATTCCTATGATGGTCATTTTAAATCTCAGGGCTACTGCTGCAAAGCTAGTTCTGCCCCTTTTAGGGGCCCTGCGGCATTTCTGTTATTTGCTACTTCTCTCTCTGGTCATCCCAGGAAGAAAAGCAGTCCTTCCAGCTCAGTTACTAAAGGGCTCTGAGACTCTGTATGGAGTGGAAACAAGTTAAGGGCATAACATAAATGAATAAAATGATAAATCATGGCTACCCAGGCACCAATGGGAGAAAAAAATGCTTCTCAGCAAAACCTCCTTCTTCTCCCAAATCCAGCAAAGCCCTATGCTACCCTTTTAGGGTTGTAGAAGCAACTTTCCTTTGGAGGTTACAAGAGGGATAGGGAGAGGAATTGACTTGCTCTGTACCGCTACTTTACCACCTCCAGAAAATCGGGCCAGAGCCCGTGCGTGTCCTAGTGAGAAGGGCTGTGATGCAGCAGGATGTGCCAGGCTGTGGTGGTAGGGCCTCTGCTGGCCATCCTCTCTCTCCTCTCCTGGGAGGGTAGGGGAAACAGGAGTGACAGAAGTCCAGTGGGGGGAGGGAGAGCAGCCAGCCAACTGCTCTCAGACTGCTGAGGTAACCCCAGGAGAGAAAGCAGGGGTAACTGTGAGCATTATATCCCCTTCCCGCAACCACTCCAAAAAGGCTAGGGCTAAACTTTGGAGACACAAGAAAAGAGAGGATTTGGAGGAGAAAATGGTTCAATCTAGCTTCGCAAATGGAATATTAACAGTGTGTCACAGTATGTCTGGCTTTAAAAAGCAGCAGCAGAGCCCTCTCCTCACCCAAGGCATAAATAGATATAAAAAATATTAATCTCATAGTCACGCTAAGGTGATGGGCAAGGTAAGGAAGATACATTCAGGGATGATAAAAAATGTTTCAATATGTCTTTAGGGAACTGATATCTACCTTTGAAATGGATTAATCCACATCCAAAGGACTCTGGATGCTAAAACCGCACTGCAGTATAAAACGGGAATGCATCAATAATGGCCTTTATCATGACCAGCATTCCTTCCCACAGCTCCTGAAACCTACCCTACAAGAACCCACTAAAGCAATCCTGTACTATTAAAAGCACACACACAGATCCCCAGCTTTGTCATATCTAGTGTTTTTTTCCCTTTGGAAAAAAGAAACAAAATCAAGATTTGGGGGCCATGAGCAGGAAAGGATAGCAGAGGGTGTGTCTCGCAGTCAGTCAGGTGGGAGCTGAGCAGCTTTGCCAGGCTGGTTTCTACAGCGCTCAGGATTAAGCCTTGAGTTCTACTTTGCAAGCACAAGGAGCGCTGTTAGGACAATGTTGGGGAACCAAGTCTCACATTTTCCTGCTGGTACACGGTGTCAGTCATTTACACTGCAGTTGAAAATCACAGCTCCTCCTGCTATGCAGCAATGCTTATGCTGATGGGATTGGAGCACCAATCATCACAGATCTGTCACAGAAAAGGGAGCTCTGGTTTTGCTGCAGTTTCTTCTTATTCAGACATTCTTTCTTCAAAAATGAATTTGTTTGGAGACTACTAAAACAAACAGACCTTCCCTTTTGTAATTTCACGTTCTCTTAAATGGAATTTGTCAAGGTATTCCTTTGTCAACAGTATTGGTGATTTCACACTCTCTAAAACCTTAATTAAGTTTGGAAACACTGTGACTTTACCCTGTCAGAGCTGAGGAATACTGCAGAATGCAACACTCACTATTATCACCACAGGTATGAAAAACATGAAACACTGCTTAGCTGGAGTGGCAAATACAGGCAACAGAAAGAGGGATGGTAAGACCATTATTCAAATACAAATTGCCTGAAACTGACAGGGAGCTAACACCTTTCACCTAGCTCATCCTTACAGAGAGGAGAAGGGGAGACTCTGCCCTGCAGGACCCCTCGCACCTAGACTTAAAGAGGCCATGACCCGCTGAAAGGACATGTCAGAATGCCTGGCTCCATCCTAGCTTACAATACATGAACGTAACAACTCTGCCCATCCCAGGAGACTTCACCCTTCACGCCGAGTCAACACAATGGACCCAAAAGCTCAACTTGCAAGATAGAGTTTATTTTTAAATGTTTGTTTATAAATGCTTATCATCTTTAACACAGGCCCGGGAAGACGCCAAGCACAGCTCAGTAAGCAATTTCTGGCACAGCTGAAAAGGAACATCTCTGTGAGTTAGGTTGCTAAGGCAAAGACAAGACAGACTTTGCTGAAAGCTCAATCCATTAGATCAATCAGTCACCAGCAAGCCGGCAGAGAAAGAAATGGAGTCAGATGCAGACAGAGACACAGCGCAGCACAGATTAGGAGTCAGGTGGTCCAGATTTAGGGCAAAATCGACTGCTTTCCAGATGTATAACCTTGAGAAAGTTATTTAACCGCAATTAAGCCTTCCTTTACTTAACTGTAACATGAGCTGATTGCACTAAACTCTAAGGCCAGCACCAGAACTCCAACTCCATGAGAGGTGGGAACAGGTGAGAAATCAACACTGTCATTACCACTATGACTACTGTTCACGTGCAAAATAATCCATACCCTGAACCACAAAAGAAAGAAAATAAGCTTTGTTTTTGAAGGTGGCCAAAATACATATTTTATATACAAAATAACTAAAACCCACAAAGAGCCAGAATGAAAACCAGAGACAAATAACATAGTTTCGTAGGAATGCTACTTCACCTCACCATAAAGGAGAAGCATGCTGTCCTTTGTTTTCTAAAAATTCACCCTATATTGGAAGGAGTAAATTTTTACGCTAAAAAAGAAAAATAAAGCATAAAACAAGGCATTTCAGAAGTATTAATACAAAATACTTTGAATTCTATTTTAACCATATTTGCCATCAATTTCTTAAAAGGAACATTTGAAGCCATCTACATATAAGTGCTAATTAAATCTTCGAAAATCTCAAAATTTTTCTCTTCTAACAATAAAAAATGGCTGTAAATAGGCAAGGCAGTGCTCCTAAAGGTGTCTTCAAACTTAATTGAAAGAAAATAATTCGTGCGGTCCACCCCTTATCACAGTGTTCCTGGTGACGCCATTTTACTCCTTCCTCTCTGCCATCTTAGTACCACGGAATGTTTCCTAGCGAGCTGGCTGACATGCTTGCTTATCCACATTATGGTACTGCCAGAGCAGTCAAAGGTTTGATACAAATACACTTTTTGTTGCAAAAAGAACCAATCCCTGATTCTTCACTATTAGCCAGGCTAAAATTTCATGAGAAAACTGAAGTTTCCAGATTGAAGAGGTTCAGGAATCCCCTACAAGTACCAGAAAGGACAGCCTCTTCCGAGCAGCCAAACTTGAGTAGACCATGGTGGAGGCAAAGAATATAGGAAGAAACTCGGTCTCTGCTACCTCCCCCAGGGTACTTAATACCTAGCCTTATTATAAAGCCAGCAAAAGGAAAAAAGACCAGGATCTTCAACCAAGTTTTAGTGTAAAAATTTCAAAGGGAGGCTTTGTGACACCCCCCATGTCATCCAACCAAACATTTTACGCAAGCAAATCTGCAGTTAAAATGGAGTTCTAATTTGCTGACCTAAAACTCTTTCAAGGTACAAGCCTCATAAAAACCAAGGGAAAAGAATCCTTTGCATTCTACCATATATTTAAACATGTTAAATGCTGTCCCCAGAATTAAAAAATTATGCTGAAATTTAGGCTCTTATTCTGTAAATTAATATTTGTGACACAGATTTATGGATCTTGTAGGATTCTAACCAGGGCTTAAAACAACTGAACCTTCCTATGTCAATGAAAAGGCTGATGTGAAGAAAATCATTTTCTCCCTAGCTTCCAACATCTATTAATTAGAGAAGACAGCACTCACTGAGTAGGATAAACAAGAGCTAGTGCAACAAGACCTAGAAGAACAGCTGGCTTTATAAATTTGATATCAAGTTAAAAGGATTCTCAGATACCCAGTTCTGTGAAGCTTCAACTCCTGAAACAGCTAATAAAGCATGTTGAGCAAATTCTTCATGGTAAAGTTTACTATAAAATACACTCACTATAAATTCTTCAGGGTTTAAAAGATAAAAATTCTTCAGCCTTTAAAGGAAACACAAATCAAAGTTAAAATCCACTTCTTTCCTCTTAGTAAGAGTACAAAGAAACAAAGAAATAAGCTGGGTCAAATCCAATTAATTTTAATAATCAAGATTTATAAGCTTACAATTACAAACAGGAGTTTTACACAAGCAGCTTTGAAGTCACAACTATTAATCAAGTAGAAGGCACTAAAAATTATTCCCATGAGTGAGAGTGAAAGCCTCAATCTATTGATCTTTGAAAACAAAAATCTTGTTTTGTCAAAACATTTGTTTCTTGTGTATTTTAATCAGCTATTACAGGTCATTAACCTGGAAGTATTTGCATAAAAAACAAGAGCAAAAATAAGAAACTAAAATTAAAATCCAGCAATTCTTTTCAGGAATGGAAAACAGAGTGCTTTTAAAAGACAGGGAAAGGAAACCTGAACTCTTTTAAATTTACCATATTCAGATTTCCTTTTCCTCTCAAGTGTTATTTCCATTCATGACTAGTGATAAATTCATACTTCTCATTAACTTAAACTACTGATGAATAATTAAAATCATGTGCTAAAATACTCATAAAACCTATATTTCAAGTATATATATCACACCTGGTTTTTGAGAAATACATTTAAAAAAAATCCAAGAACCTCTGTGTTATACTTTTCATATTTGCAGCGTTCATTTAAAAGTCTATTTTGCACATTCAACCAAAAGCAAATTTTCAACCTCTCCCCGCTATATGAGTAAAAGAAATACTTACTGTAGACAAAAGAATTCCATTTTCTTTGTGGGAATATTCTCCACCTTCCTAAAGAACTCTTCTATACAATGTGCAAATTCATTTTCTTAGTTTTACAGTAACAAAGCTTCTGTGCCATAGAACCTAATGTAAATGAAATGGCCTTGCAGCTGCCTTCAGAATCCAGCTCACCTCGACCATGATACAGCTAATTGTTAAAAATGGTGGCTGAGACATTTTCCATACATTAAATTAAGGAGCTCTGATGAAGGCGCTGGCATCCACCCACTTCAGACAAAGGAGAATAATTTGCAACTGTACCAAGGCATGGATAATTGAGTCATCTCCCATACAGGGTCAGTGTTAGAGGTTTCCTCCATCTTTACAAAATGCAAACCACATCTCATTGTCTCATCTCAGAAATCGATTCTTTGCAATGCTGCACTGGGTCAGAGTTTCAAAGGAATCTTAGTCATGGGTAAATCCAGAACTCCAATGCCAAGAGGAGCCGAATTCTCACAGTTCTTTTCCCTCTGCTGAGCAGCTCTCCTCTATTCCACAACTGACAGCTCCTCAAGTCTTCCTATTGTTAAGAGTAAAGAAAGTCCCCACACCTCCAAAAGGAAATAAACCCCTCAACTAGGGTGAACAATTTTCAAGTACAAGCTTCAGAAAGAGGTCCAGACCCCACAGGTCCCACAATACAAATACATTCTTTAGGATAAAAAGCCATATACATCATCGTATTTTGTTGTTGCTTTTAAGGGAAGACAACAAACAAGCTGCTTTATAATGCAGAATTAAATGTATCTTTGATATTAATCAAAGTATTAAAAGTATTACAGGCAACATTTATAATTCTATCACCCTCCAGATAATGCTTACACGACTTAGGAAGTTTTCATTTCACTTACACAAATTATATTCTTTAGCCAAAAATTTGAAATATACTTAAAGGACTCCTATCACCTCTTTTGAGGCTGAATTTAAGAAATAAAAAAGGACCATCTCAATTTAAATTGCCAATATTTAGTAAATACTTAGGAATCCTCATCTTTGGTGTTACTATTTAATTCTTCTCATTTCAAGCCTTATGCTAAAACATTTCGTGAGATAGTTCAAAAAATTTCTAATGGTACTTTTTCCCTAATCACCAAATATAAAGGACTGAATTCCTAAAGAATCCTACACACACACCACACACACACACACACACACACACACACACACACACACTCTCTCTCTCACTCTCACCTGCAATCTCAAAGAAGGATCTGGTTTTAGCAAATAAAACAAATTCTATTTTCATATTCCACCTCATGCAACAATTCTGCACTTCACATGTATCTCCTTTAAAAATCCTAAAGACCACACTACTTGCTACTTAAAGAAGAAGTTCACAAAAATCCCAATAACCAACTATTCAAATCTTTAAGCAAATGCTGCCCCACCCAATAGATTTTTAAAAGAAAAATATTAGAATGGCAAGATACAAATCTGAACAATTCTCAGAAGAATCAAGTACTTCTTCTATCAAATGAATTAACTACTTCCAAATTTATCTCAAATTTTCAAACAAACCAAGACCTTGTCTTTCAGAGGCACTGCAACAACATGCTGCCACTCTATTTACCAGGGTGCATTTGTCTTAATTTCTTAAAACACGGGCAATCCTACCTGCAGCTCTTAAATTTAAGGAGTTACAGAACGGTCGATGCTGTCGGTCACTGCAGCTCTTCCATACCTTCTTATATGAGATGAGCTCTGTCGGAACCAGTGCTCAAGTTTTTCCCACCCCAAACTGCCTGAATTGTGGGATGGGGGTGGGGAGAAGAACAGAGAGAAGAGAAAAAGAGAGAGAGAAGAAAAAGGAAAAGAACAACCCCTCTGCAAATGCTGATGTGACTGAAGCACTAAAGAGTCAAATTAAACAATGAGATTGCAAGGTCCCTTTAAAAAGGGTGCACTGCAGCCCCCGGAGCACAGCATCACCATTCGTTGTGCTCTACACAAATTCAGAGAAGTCAGCCGTCAGTTTGAAAGCACAAACTGATGGGAGTAACAGTTTATAGGTTACAGAAGGGTATTTTATTGTTAACGGACTGTACCAAGTTAAGATTTAAGAGGGGGAGAGAAACATGTAGGCAAGGAATGCTATGATACTTTTTTCCCCCAACCCAAACCACTGCAATTACTCTGATGTGAATTTTTGATGACTTCCGACATCTTGCACGGTTAATAATCGCTTCAGCTGTCATGTTTGGTTAATGTGGAAAATGCATTTGCTGCATTGTGATGCAGTGCTGTGGCCACAGATTGTAACACCAGTTGTGAAGCTGGTCCCTTAACTGAGCAGCAGGAATTTGCACATGCCATGATGCTAAAATAAATGGTAGTTAAAAGATTTTATACAGCAGCAGACAGATTCTGCCATTTTAGTCTACAGTATGTGTAGATACAACATACAGAAGCATCTCGGATCATTGTGCCCTTGTCAATTGTACTGTCCTTCAAACAGAACAGTAAATTCGCCATCTTAAATGTTTGGCCTCTTAGTAGTTAAAAGATTTTGATACTGTTTAATAACTATTCAGATTAATTATAGCTTTGAAAAGAACAGAGGTTATTTGCATTTCAGGAATATTCAGCCAATGAAACTGTCACTGACACAGGAAAATGCAGACCTTTTATTAACATATGCTCAGCTCAACTGTCACTTCTTTGTACAACATTTAGGGGAAAATATATGATGTGTAAGTAATGAATATTCCCATTCTACTGCAATTTTTTTAACAGTGCAACTCAGGAAGGGATTTTTTTCCTCCATGTTTTAACATGTAACTTGAAAATTAAAGACTACATTAAAATATTATGTTTTTCACTGTCAAAAAAGGAAATTCAGTGCAGCAAACAACTGTACAATTACAGGAAAGCTTGTGAAAAAGCAAAGATAGAGCCACGCTAAGACCAAGGCACCAGATGATTAAAGTCAGGCTGGTCAGGTGATGGGCCATCATCATGGTGCAGACTGCAAAAGAAAAATAGAACCATTCTCTCCTCAAAAAAAAACAAACAAACCCCACAAACCCTAAGATTGCAATCTGTTGGTTGCAAAACCAACATCTATACTGCAGAACCTGAAAGCCACATAATATTTGCCAATTTCATGATGTATTTTTATATAAATATTAACTTGGCTATTTAGCGTACAGAATTTGACTACTGACGGTTCTTACTCATCTACCATCATTATTTTTGTATTTTAAGAAGCAAAACCAACCTACATTGTTCCTTTAAAAGAACAAATATAATTAACTTATTTCTTATATCAGAACTTTTGCCAATTAAATACCCAGAGTTGAGATGTTTCAGACATTTCTGCCTTACAAAAACAAACAAAAAAACCCAACTAAACTAAAAAGAATGAACATAGGAACACACTGGGGTCTGAACAGTGAATAACAATGAAAGAACTTATGTTACTAGCATAAAAATCAACTCATGATTTCCTTTGTTTTATTCATTGTGATAACACCAAATGCATAATTTGGAGGTGCATGTGTTAACAAGCACTGTAAAGCTGAAGAGCTTTCTAGTTTTCTTACCCTAACTTAAAATTAACTGCACCAACAGTGCTATGTGGTGCCATAGCAGATGTCACAGTAGTTGTAGCTAACATTCAACAATCAAGCTTTTTTTGTTCCAGACCCAATACAAGGTACCCCAACAGCTGAGAAAACGGCACAAGGAGGGAGGGAGAAACGTGTGTGTTGAGGGTAGCTTTGAAATTAACCAGGCTCAGCTTATGCTCCAATTACTGAACAAAAGACAATCCTGGGGGACCTCTCTCTGAACCAGTGCAAGAAGCAAACTCTTTTGTTTCTGATCAAATAAATACTGTACTGGAGCATGGTGGATATACAGCAATAGGAGTCTCTGCCTGGGGATGAAAAGAACCCAAAGACCCAAGTGTGGTTAAAGTCAAACTATTTCACGGATGTAAAACCTGTTCCCAAGGGACACATCTGAGGTTCACTACAGGGAAGTAAGAAAACCCTCTTTATTTACTGAAAATAACCTCACCAAGTCACTGTTAAGACATTTTTCCTCTTTAGTATTGCCAGCATAAATTAAGAGGGTATTTCTTTATGCTAGCTAGAATAAATTCTAAATCAGCTCAGCCCCTTCTTCCTCCATCTACAAGTATCCCAAGGAAACTAGATGAGAGTCTGGCTTGGAGCTGCAAGATATGCTGGCTGGAAAGGACCTCAGAGCAGAAGTGCCTTCAGACCCCAGATGCCTGAATAGGCAAGGAGGTCACAACAAAAATGCTGCAAAGAAGTCACCTTACAAAGGAGGTGCTTCTCTACTTATTTGTCACTAACTGAACATAAAGTGATCTACTCCTAAATTTGGTAGTCCATTGTTTAATTTTGTATTTTGGCTTTATATAACCCTAGACACCAAAAACCAACACAAAAAGAAAAGGGTTAAAAACTAACGGATCCAGCATTTATTAATAAAAGGGATTAAAGTGGGCTCACTTAAACAAATGTAGAGATTATAGTCTAGAAAAGGGAGCTACTGAACTTTTGTGGTTCAAGTAGAGCTATAATAATTGCCAGGTAAAATAACATTCAAGTGAACAACTGTAGAGCTCTATAGTACAGTGACCATATACAGGATTTACCCAGAAAAACTTTTACAGATACCTAGTGGGCTCTGCTCTGTCTTCTACCAAGTTCTCCAGGCTGCTGGGAAGATCAAGTAATAGTACTGGTGGGTAAGTGCTTTTAAGAGTAAAGAAGGAAGTCAGGTGAGGCTGGGTGATGACTCCCTCTATGACCAAACTCCCAGCTTTCTGAGATATAGCTGGGATAGCTGGGTCCCTGCTCCCTTTCCACCCCCACCGCTACCAACCTCCTCCTGGCTTCTTCTCGCTAAGACCTGGGCCCTTTGCCTCCTGCTAAACATTTCTCCTATTACACATTATTTTTACTGCCACAATTCTCTCTAGGCCCGTGGCTCTCGAAAATTCTGTATGAAGCTGTTTTCTGAGCAATTTTCTTACCCCATCTCCAAATGCTTCAGGAGCATGTCCACAGTGATAGCTTACCAGAACATCAGAAATGGAAATGAAATCTCAACTCTCAATCTAGTTAATCTTCCAATTCCTTAGCCTCAACAAAAAGCACCCATCCTTCTCCTTGCCCCAAACCTCACGCAATTTCTGAACATCCTTCTTAAGCTCATCAGGCACCACGTGTGGCAGATGTTTTATCCCAAATGTCCCTCACACATCTTTTTCCTCTGTTTTCTCAGCTACCACATTGGTCCTGGCTGTCGTCACCTCAAAGTTGTATTACTACAATTGCCTCTGAATGTCATCTAGCAGCTATCCTTCCACTGGCCAAACCAACTTCCATAAGCATTGCCATGCCCTCCCTCCTTTCTTCTCAACATTTATGTGCTCCGAAACTTTCAACACCTACCGCCTACACTCCACTGCCTGGCAGTCACTCCTTCCATGTTTGACTGCCCTTCCCTGACAGATTTTTCTTCTTAGCACATAACTTCCATTTCTTACCTCCCTGACTTTGGTCAGGTTATTACTCTTCTTTCACGTCCTGCAAGCTAAACCCATTTCATTTTTCAAGGCCCATCTGCTCCAGGGGGTCTTTCCCAACTACCCCAGAATTCAGTCGTTATTAACCGCTTCCATGCCTCTGAACTCCCATGGCATTTAGAATCATTCAGTCTGTCTGTCACTTTACACAGCTTGGACAGTTTGATCTTGCAGGAATGTTGATGTTGGCTCTCCAGGTAGAAGACAAACTTCCAGAGGGCAGCATAAAGAATTTGTATTTATTCGAATTATCTCCATAGTGCTGTCCTTAATGGGCACTCAACAAAACCACTTCTTAATTTTTATTAGTGTTTACCAGGCCCTGCCCAGGTAGATGCAGGCAGTTACACTTAAAGGAGAGCTAAATATTACTTTTGCTTGTTCTTTCAAATCTTTTCAGCTCCCTGAGATAATTCCAGCCTCAGGTGGTAAAATACTAAGGCGGTTCTTGGCCAATGTGCCGAGGCACTAAGCTCTTTTTTGTGACTAAGCATCATTACCAACAGTATTCAATTCCCAAGCTTGGCTTCCTTATTATATGCAAGTAGAGCCAGGGAGGTTTGGGGAAATGAGAGGCCTGACCCAAAGTCAGTGGTATGGCATTCACAGCTCATCTGTCCTTACTAATCCACTAAGAATGAAAAAGCAATCTGCTAATTTATCACGACATTTCATCCTGAATATTATTTTAAGTGAGGAACACCAGATTTAGGCAGTCAATAAAAAAACAGAAGATTTCTGCACAGCCTTATTTAGCAATAAAACAAATTACAGTTCATTCTCTCTTGCTGATACACAAACTAGACTGCCCAGCGGTCAAGAAACAACAGGGAAAAATAAGTTTTCCTGGCTACCAAGTTCCTACTTCCCCAGAGTGGTGGTTCTGCCTTTGATATGACTATAAACCAAAAGGGTGACAGCAGGGTTTATAGGTGGGCCAGGCACGAAATGCACCTGGATGAAAGAAATTTCAGAAGATTTCCATTTTAAATGTGTTTTCAAGAAGTAGTTCCCCAATAAAAGCAATTACTAATGGGAAGAGGCTAAAATGGGAAGAGGAAGTATAGTTCTCAATATTTCTCCCAGGCAATTCACTACAGTTTTAAGCAGGCTCCCAGATTTCCGAAAATCAAAATGGGAAAGGCTCTTTTCCTATCGGTCTGTCTCTGTTTCTGTCACACACACACACACACACACACACTCTCTCTCTCTCTCTCTCTCTCTCTCTCTCTCTGTCTCTCTCTCAGCATCTATTAAGCCTTGGTATTTAGACAGAGGGAACAAATGAAACTTTCAGCAAGAACTTGTAGAATATGTGAAGAAGTTCTACCACAGTAAAAAATAAATGGAATAATAAGATATATGTTTATTGGATTCATAGCCACAAAATTTCAGGCACAGAGAGACTCAAACTCAGGTTCTGGCCCAGGTCCTGGCTTTGGGCCCAAGAACTGGCTTTCTTGTTTTCTTACAGAGAGAGCTCTTGGCACAGCACTATGGGACATATACTGAGGAAAACTGCATGGGTGCCTGCTAGAGCCCCAGATTTCATGGAATTTTAAGTCATTACATGGGGGATGGTGGTGGTTGCACAAGAATGGCTTCTAGCTTGTTAATTCTTGTTACCAATGTACTTTTCACAACAGATGTATTTCTTGCCAGGTTGATTGTAAATAGAATTCTTTTAAACAAATTCTATTTTAAATTCAGCAGGGAAGCTGTTATTTGAAGGAATACTAAAGCTGAACATTGTCCCAAGGTTTCTTTACAAATCCAGATATTCAGATTTGGATTTGCTTATTAAAAGCAGAGTCCATCATAATTTTACTATTATGTTAAAGAAAAGACACTAAAACCTTAATTTTTATATAGTTTTTGCACATATTCATTATTTGTGCTACTATCTGGAAAACAGTGATATGGCCAGATACTGGTAAGAAAAATACAAAATAAAAGACTCCTCCACAGAAAGAAAAGGATTATTAAAATTATCCAACCCTCAACGATTTAAACAAGGGGGAAAAAATTATTTCTTTCATTATCAGGTTAGAGTTTTACCCACTAACATAAATAAAATGTAGCTTTCTGAAAGTTTTCTATGAGGAAAACTTAAAGGCAAAATTTTATTTTTCCATCAATCCCTATTATAAAATTGAAAATAGCATTCCTCAAAGCGATAAAAGAAAAAAAAAATCTGGCACCAACAAATAAAAGTATATTCAAGGATATAAACCTTAAGGAAAAAAAATAACTATAACCAGAGTAAAAATGCTGAGAAATGACAGTAAAATGAATTTGAAATAGCAACTATGTGTGATGACCTGTGGGATACTGGTCCTACACGAAGGGTGAGAGAGGTGAGAGCACCCCTGCCTTTCTTCACCCCTACTTCAGGTCAGGATAGACAATCATGGCAAGGGAGGGGTGGCCTTGTCTATGGGGCCCTATAAAATACTGGGTTGGGCTTTCATCCCTGTGCCTGTGCCCTCCTCATCTCAAAATAGGGGCACAAGGATCTGCAATTCTAAAATTTTTTTTGGAAAAACAGGCTGATTTTAAAATCCACTTTCCCCACACTGTTCTCTCCATCAGCCTTCCAGCAGGGACGCGCAAATGGTTTTAAAAACAATGGTCCAGTTTTATTAACATGCTTCTTAACACTAAGTCCTCCAGCAAACTACTGAGGAGACCAAAATGTTTCCAGTTCTACTATTTTGCCATCTCACACCCTTAAGAAGATACTGGAGCATTTTAAGCCAGATTCCCTCAGGAAAACCTAAAACACTGAAACTGTAATAAGAATGGGGACTATATTACATCCACTTAAAGTGCTTAACACAGCATCATGCACAAATAAGTGCTCAACGTGACTGATTAACCTATAAATTGCTGAGCATTATTATTCAGAAGTCTAGAAATATCTACATAACTCCAGATGGTCATCAGCCTTTTCCAACTGTAGTGTTTCTTGGCAAACTATCTTTAGCATTTAATCTGGTGAAGTGTTCCTATGAAGCTACCTACACATTATTAGAACTTAATTTGGGCTGGGTGTGGTGGCTCACACCTGTGATCTCTGCACTTTAGGAGGCCAAGGTAGATGGATTGCTTGAGCTCAGGAGTTTGAGACCAACCTGGGCAATATGGTGAAACCCCGTCTCTAGAAAAAACACAACAAATTAGCCAGGCATGGTGGCATGCCCCTGTGGTCCCAGCTACTCGGGAGGTTGAGGTGGGAGGATCACTTGACCCTGGGAGGTGGAGACTGCAATAAGCCCAGATCACACCACTGCACTCCAGCCTGGACAACAGAGCGAGACCCTGTCTCAAAAACAAAACAAAACAAAATAAAACTTAATCTGGTGACTGACAGGACCACCCACATATGAATTCTAAAATCAAGCAGTGATCAAGTCCAGCGGAAAGCATACTGAAAATAGAGTCAGAACAACTGGGCTCTAGGTAACCAAATCATTCACCTCATGCCTCAGTTTCTTCATCTGCGAAATGAGAAAATACCACCAGACCAGGATAAAGTAAGAGCACTGCATGTATCTTCAACTATCTATACAATAGGATTCTCTTCAAAGCCAAGGGAAGCCATTTCAAATGATTTCTAAAATACAGGCAGCACATTTTAATACATTTTTCAAATATGCAGACTGATTTAGACATTTCCAAAGAAATACTTATTCTGCTTCTCTGCTTTCTCTCATGGCATCTGTTGTTACTAGCAGCTAAGGAAAAGTAAAATCTAATGTCATTAACAGTAGACCCAAAATCCCTAGCACACATTTAATCGTGGGTGTGGGGGGCACACAGAGAGAAGCAAATGAAAAGGTGAACAAAATGAGAATGAGAGAAGTTGGGAGAAAGGTAGAGAAATCAGGTTAATGAATAAAAACAACAAATCCATCTTTCATCTCTCCTGGCTCCTACTGATGGCAGACGGTGTATTTAATCTGCTGAGAGACCAGATTTAAGGCCTTCTTTTGGCATAGTCCATCCATGAATTATTAACATTTGCAGAAGCAACAGCACATCCGCTCACAGCAATCAGAGAGGGTAATGATGATTAACTAAGATGGGATTATTAATCCTCCCACTTCCCTTTCCCATGTCTCCCTCTCTTCTTTATTCTCCTCTGGGCTTTGACTACTTTTTAGGTAGTATATTTTGAGCTACAGCCTTAATATCAGATTCAATACCTCTATGATGTAAACAATTATAACTGACAAATTATAAGTTGTAAGTTTTAAAATATATATGTTTTAAACATATATTATATTGAACACTATGTCCTTGATGAAGCAAAGATAAAAACAAAGGTGGTTATAAATTTTTTATGGACTCAAACACTTAAAAGATAAATACACTGCTTTGCAGGCTGCTTTGTTTACAGTTTGTTTAGTGAAAAAAAAAAAAAAATCAGTATTAGTCCACAGGTGGACTGAGTTTAAAAGTTGGCAGAGACACCTAGAAAAGTAGGTTTACCTACACCAGACTTCTGTTATCACTTAATTCAGTAGATCTCAAGCTGGAGTACTTGTTAAAACACAGACTCTGGGTTGCACCCTCAGAGATTTGGATTCAACAGGTCTGGGGAGGAGCCTGAGAATCACATTTCTTAAAAGTTTCCAGGTGATGCTGATGCTACCAGTCTGAGCACCACACTCTAGAATCACTGATCAAAAGGCTTTTTTCTGGTTGCTAAAGGTGTTCAGGGCAGGAGAGGAATGGAGGAATAAATTAAACCCAATCTGAGCTAGAGATGAGATCAGTGGCTCCTTCCCCTTCCTAACCCTCAAGGAAAAGCCTAGATGCCTAAAAGGCTCTGCAATACACTTGTTGCTTCAAAATAAACCCCATCGCATAACACTGCCCCATCCTCAAAAAAGAAAGTAGAATGAATAATTAACAAATGGTGAAAAGCATATATGAGGTTGGGAGGTAGATTAATTTACAACTTCATTTCCGAAACACAAGAAATACAACCAAATGTCTTCTTTCCCTGTTCTCCCTCTACTTAGAATTGGCTTTAATATGTAATCAATCCTCTAATAATAAATAAGTTGTAACTCTCACCTCAAACCTTGGCTTACTAAGTACTTGTAAGGACAAACCAATTCAAACTGTGTCTCCTCTGCTCTCACAACACAATGACAATCAACACAGAAGACTTCCTTTTGGGTTTTTATGGAGGCTTCCTTATGTAGGCATGCCTGATTCCACTGGTGATCAACGTAACCTTCAGCTCCTCTCCCTTCCCAGCAGGCTGGAGGAAACAGGGTCCAAGACCAAATACATATTTCACAATATCACAGTACTGTAACAGAAAACTCTTACAGGCCCTCAATACCAAGCTGAGTCAGACACTAAAAAACAAGGGTAGAAAATTAGCAGAGGCTTCAGGCAACGGCTGGAGTAAGGAAATGCACTTCAGGGTACGTATTATAAGAGCAGAACATGAGCAAACTGGCTAGACAAATAAAACTAAATTCCATTTATTTGGGGTTTGCCAATGCAGAAAACACAAGTAATGAGAGTATGTAGGGCAGTGGAGAAACAAGGAAGAGGCCTACCTCTGATGGACAGCAAGGTTAGGCTCCCATAGAGCTTCCGGGCCCCCGATGGGGAAATGTCATTCCATAGAAAACAGGTAAGAAATGGTCAGAGGAAAGGCAGGGATAAAACATTAAGAAATTCAACCAGTGGTGAAAGAACTGGCTTAGTGTCTTTGCAGAAAAGAATAATATGGCATTTACCCAACGAATCCATCACTTGACGCCTTCCTCAGCAAGGCATAAGAAAAGTAAGACAACAGGACAAGGTATAAAGAATCTGGAGTCCAATCTCTCTCTCCAATTGTGCTCATTGCACAGGAAGATAGCTTTGGTGGGTGCATACTGCCAAGCTGTGGGAGCCATTCTAACAGCCATGTTTTTACAGCTCAAACTTTCAGAAATATGAGAAAAAATTCTACCCAACCATGTTCTCTACCCTTCTTTTGCCCTCAATACCACTGAGGCATCTGGTACACTCCCATTAGCAATGGCAGCTCCTGCTGACAGCCAGTCTAAAAAGGCTGAGGCAAGGGGACAGGTGGCAGAGAGGGGGATGCAAAGGACAGAAGGAAAGCAAAAGTGAAAGGAAGAAAGGAGAAAAGACTAAAAAAGAAAAAGAATGAGAAAGGGAAGGGAACAGAGCAGGCGGTATCCAGCATAAAGCAGAAAGCAATATAATGGCAAAAACAAAAACAAAACAAAGAAATATTTCCTTCAATCTGCTCTAAAGCCCCTGACATTCCTTCCAGTCCACCTAAAGTTCCAAATATGGCATTTGTTTCAGTTTGCTACTTTTCATTTGCTTGGCAGCAATGACCTACTCAGACAGCATAAACCCAGCACCACTTCACATAAAGGAAAACAGCAGTAAACTATGTCAGCAGTATCAACAAACATCAGTATCACTTTTTGTTCCAAAGTATATCTCAGATGGAAAAAATGAGGTTTATCACCACTCAGTGTATAGTCCACAGAAGCCAATCATGCCAAATTACTCTTCTAAGTAGCATTCCCATCCCTAATTTAGTTAACCAGCAAGTCTTTCATGCTGGAGGGAATAAATGGAAATGTCATTCCATAGAAAACAGGTGAGAAATAGTCAGAGGAAAGGCAGGGACAAACCATTACAAAATTCGACCAGTGGTGAAAGAACTGGCTTAGTGTCTTTGCAGAAAAGAATAATATGGCATTTACCCAACGAATCCATCACTTGACGCCTTCCTCAGCAAGGCATAAGAAAAGTAAGATGGCCGGGCGCGGTGGCTCAAGCCTGTAATCCCAGCACTTTGGGAGGCCGAGACGGGCGGATCACGAGGTCAGGAGATCGAGACCATCCTGGCTAATATGGTGAAACCCCGTCTCTACTAAAAATACAAAAAACTAGCCGGGCGAGGTGGTGGGCGCCTGTAGTCCCAGCTACTCGGGAGGCTGAGGCAGGAGAATGGCGTAAACCCGGGAGGCGGAGCTTGCAGTGAGCTGAGATCCGGCCACTGCACTCCAGCCTGGGCGACAGAGCGAGACTCCGTCTCAAAAAAAAAAAAAAAAGAAAGAAAAGTAAGACTACAGGACAAGCAAGGTATAAAGAATTATTTGGGGCCGGGCGCGGTGGCTCAAGCCTGTAATCCTAGCACTTCGGGAGGCCGAGACGGGTGGATCACAAGGTCAGGAGATCGAGACCATCCTGGCTAACACGGTGAGACCCCGTCTCTACTAAAAAAAAAAAAATACAAAAAAAAAAATTAGCCGGGCGTGCTGGCGGGCGCCTGTAGTCCCAGCTACACCGGAGGCTGAGGCAGGAGAATGGCGTGAACCCGGGGGGCGGAGCTTGCAGTGAGCCGAGATTGCACCACTGCACTCCAGCCTGGGCGACAGAGTGAGACTCCGTCTCACAAAAAAAAAAAAAAAAAAAGGAATTATTTGGGTTCAAATTCCACCTTTTATAGTAACTAATCTATCTTAGTCTCAATTTCTTCCCCTTTTAAATAAAGATGATGCCAACACTCAATCAATCCATCTTATACACTGCAGTGTGGAACAAGAGAATGACAAAGCCCACTGAAAAGTATTATACAAATGAAAAGATTATTGTGATGTGTCCCTCAAAGTTTATACAAAGTTCCAGGCCTATTACTTCCCCCTAAATCTTCCAAATTAGGACAAAGTCACAGAACTTCTCAATAACCAGCCTTCCAAATAGTTTGAGGGGATAATGAAATGATGTAAGGGTTGTCCATGAAATCAGCACATCTCTGATTCCTTTTTGCACATAAGGAAGCTTTCCATTACAGAATAAAGGAAAAGACACTGTATCAATTTATAGGAATTGACCAATTTTGAGCTACGAGGTCCACATTTTAATTTTTATTTTTCACTAGAGATTGGGTTTCACTGTGTTAGCCAGGATGGTCTCGATCTTCTCACCTCGTGATCCACCCGTCTTGGCCTCCCAAAGTGCTGGGATTACAGGCGTGAGCCACTGTGCCCGGCCTATGAGGGCCACTTTTACAGTCTATTTCTAACACACACTTCATGTACCAGTCCCTCACTTCTCTATTATCAATTTTCCTTGTCATTTCAAACAGCAGATGTTCTACTGTTTCAAGTATCTGGTTTAAAAAGTTCAACACTCCCCAAATGGTACCTGTTCTAACAATTTCAAGGGGGAGTACAGCAGTCAAGAAAGTGACTATGGAGCCATTTTCCAAATTTTCTGAATTAAGCCCATCTTATTTTTGTGATTGGTGGGGATGGGGGAAGTCAATTTTTCCTGCTTAAAGCCATTTGGTTCTCATTTGCTCTCAAAGTCACAGATTTAATGTTTTTGTCATCTCACTCCCTCAGCCTTAACTCGAGGGGTGAAAACACATCTTTTATTCCAGTCAAAAGATGCCCAGGCTGTGAAAGAAGATAGTGAAAGTTTTTTGTGACCAATGATGACTTCTCTAACCACTCCTGAGCCCCTGGCCAGCTCTCTCCATGAACAGGACACTACACCAGATCTTTACCTAGATTCTAATTTCAACTCCACGCCAGCAGAGTGGAACCAGGCAAACCTAATTGTCACCTATTCTTCCATACTCATTGACACCCCTTCTCCCTTCCCTGCTTAGGCTTCTCTTCCTGATTCGGTTATGCTAGATTCTGTTATGCTAGATTGTGTTTATAAAAGCCAGATAGCCCAAAGAGTACCAGTTTGAAGACATCAGGTGTTAATGTTCAGCTGAAAGTCAATTCCTCACTTTTACACTCTTAGACGTGAAGCATTTTGCTGTACAGAAATCTGTCTTGTACCCTGGAATATACACACAAAGTTGAGGGCTTTGTGTCTTTAAAACCAAATACACATAATACCCTTAGACAGACAAATCATATTATGCAATACAAGATTTCAACATTCCGGCACACTGCCAGGGCTTAATGGCCAGTCAGACGCTAAGTAAGGAAATGGGTTTGCATTAAACCTACAAATAAGTCAACAATCAATAGTTCAGTATTACAGTAAAAACTTGATGTGCCCTTTAAATTGCTTCTAGCATCATGCTTCTAACTCAAGTTCAGCTTCAGAAGCAAAACAAAACAAAGATGATCAAGCAAGAAGCTGAACACAACCTATTTTCAAAAGCACAAAGCTTTGGCATTTTGAAACTAAGCTGCTCCAGGATTTCACAGAAATCCTTTACAGTGTACCTGTAGGGCAGCAAACCTGAAAAATAATAGGCTGAGTTTTAGACAGTAAATTAAACTGACAGCTCAGCAAGCAGAAAACTATGGCAAAAAAAAAAGCAAGCACCTGGAGATAAACGGATGAAATAGGTTTGGTCTTTCTGCAAAGTGAATGCCCCTCAACCACCACCTCCCAACACTCCGCAAGAGTTCACATCAGGGTTGAGAAAGTATGTTCTGGCTTCTCCCTCAATCACTGTTATTTTACTACTAAAGCTTGTGTAAATAAGAGCTATGCCTACCACATCCATTCAAAAGATGGTATACTTTTCTCCGGCACTGTGGGCTTTCTTCTCTTTATTTTGCTCTAAATGAAAGATCAATTACACTTCTATTTTATACTTTCACTAACTTTCCTCCTTCTAATACATTCTGAAAAAATTCACTCCTTTACGAAAACAGTCTTAGTCTACAAATGAAATTTAAAGCCTAGGCAGCTAAGAGCACAGAATTAGACTCAAATCAACAGACTGGAGCTCTGGTCTGGCATACCTAGCCTCTGCAAGCCTTAGCTTTCTCATCTGTGACATGGAGTTAACAATAAGTATCCACCTCAGAGGGTTGCTGGGAAGATTAAATGAGCAAGCCTAGGAAGTGCTTAGCACAGCATCTGAACATAATAAATGTTCAATAAACCTTGGCTTTTCCTCCCTGATGTTAGCTAGGGTAAAACAAAAGTCATTTTTTTTTTTTTTTTTTTTTGAGATGGAGTCTTGCTCTGTCACCCAGACTAGAGTGCAGTGGCACATCTCGGCTCACCGCAAGCTCCCCCTCCCAGGTTCACACCATTCTCCTACCTCAGCCTCCTGAGTAGCTGGGACTACAGGCGCCCACCACCACGCCCAGCTAATCTTTTGTATTTTTTAGTAGAGACGGGGTTTCACCATGTTAGCCAGGATGGTCTCGATCTCCTGACCTCGTGATCCGCCCGCCTCGGCCTCCCAAAGTGCTGGGAGCCACCGCACCTGGCCAAAAAAAAAAAAAATTTTTTTTTTTTTTGAGACAGAGTTTCGCACCTGTCACCCAGGCTGGAGTGCAATGGTGCAATCTTGGCTCACTGCAACCTCTGCCTCCCGGGTTCAAGCAATTCTCCTGCCTCAGTCTCCTGAGTAGCTAGGAATACAGGCATGCACCACCACACCCAGCTAATTTTGTATTTTTAGTAGAGATGGGGTTTCTCCATGTTGGTCAGGCTGGTCTCAAACTTCTGACCTCAGGTGATCCGCCCACCTCAGCCTCCCAAAGTGCTGGGATTACAGGCATGAGCCACTGCGCCTGGCCAAAAGACAAGAATTTAATGTGTCTCTGGTATTATGTTTCACTGCAATGGTGAGAAACAGGGAAGGAAGAAGGAAGGAGAGAAAAACACAACTATTTAAACTTGTGGTACCCAAAATATGGTCAAAGGCACACCGGTCTGCAAATGGTTTGCTCCCAGTCTGCAGCAGTTAAGTGCAAAAACCGACAATAAGGATTTAGAGATTTTTATAGCAAACTGAGTAATTTTATAGCTATCAAATCCAATTTTAAAGAGGGCTTGTATTTTGCATGTCTTTTTTTCCTAGTAATTCATTTTTGTTATATTTTATAAAAGTATCTCTCAGTCTGAGGCAAAGTGAAGAAAAAAAACTGGTTTGAGAAGCACTGATTCAGTAAAAGCACCTTTTGAATGAATAACACCCACCACCATATTCATTCAATGCTAAGACATCTGGGGCAGTTTAGGACCTCATTACAGAATTAAATGATCCTGTAAATGCCCATAAACTTTCAAGGGTCCGCCAGGCCCTGCTCATTTAGAGACTGGTACTCCTGTTGAGACAGATTGATGTGCACTGTGAAAGTGACAGAACCTACTAGAAGAGGAGAGAAAACTCCCAGGGAATATCATACTAGTGTATTCTGGTACCTTGAGCAAATCAAGCATATCATATAACCTTCCATGGCTGTTTCTACCTGTCCCTAAGATAGCAACAGCATTTTAAAATAGACTATTTTTTTTAAAGAAAAGAGAGGAGTGGAAGAAACTCTCCCCCATATCCTTTTGTTCATCCCATTCAAATAAGTAAACCAAATTAGTCAGTAATTTTTAAAAATCAGCAAGTAAATCCACACTCCCACTTACATTCTGCTGACCTAACCCTCCGTCCCTTTTGTTTTATAAATTAAACAAATAGCCTAGTCTTCATTGCAAATATGTCTTATAAGACAAGGGTTCTTTCTGAATAATTTATTGGCAGCTGTGTCATGCCCAGCCCTGCTCAGCAGATTCTGCTGCAATGCTTCAAGTGCTGCAGCTTTCTGGAAAGCACAGGCAGGATTTTGCTGATGGCATCTCAGCCTCACAGCCACTCCACAGTGAGAGGCAAGGACTGGCCCTTCTGTCCTCCAGAATAATTAAAGTGGTGCGTGCACCACTGTTGATCTTGTGATCGCTGCAGACCAGCAGCTGTCAGAATCAAGGGCCTTAGTCCCAGCATGGCTGCCAGCAACCTGGGCTTGGGGAACACATTCAGCCTCTCCATATCTGAAGTGCAAGATGGAAGCTGAGCATCTGTGAAATGGAAAGATGTTTTAAAACATAGCAATACACATTGGTTCTTAGAACACTGCAGCAAAAGAAAATGCTAAGTCGCGTGTTCTCACCCATAGGTGGGAACTGAACAATGAGATCACTTGGACACAGGAAGGGGAACATCACACACCGGCTCCTATTGTGGGGAGGGGGTAGGGGTGAGGGATAGCATCAGGAGATATACCTAATGTAAATGATGAGTTAATGGGTGCAGCACACCAACATGGCACATGTATACATATGTAACAAACCTGCATGTTGTGCACATGTCCCCTAGAACTTAAAGTATAAATTTAAAAAAAGAAAAAGAAGAATTAGGCATGCCTTGCTGCCTAAGCTTGATACCCTGGGGAAAAAAAAGAAAATTATAAGTCTAGGTCTTGTCAGTAGGGGATGTTGCCCGTCTTACCTCCCAGCTTCTTTTCCTGGTCTCCACCAAACAAACAAACAAAAAGAAATAAAGCCAAGGGTCTCCCCTCCATGTAATCCCCTCTCTCAGTTCCACCGCAGATCATGGATTTTTAGTGAGACACCAACAACCTGGGCCCCAAAGTTTTGTAACTGAGAAGCCTCAGTTTGCCAACTGCCACATCAGGCTGCAGGCCTGCACAGCTTTGGATCGAACATTCCAAAACAGAAATAAGAGATCACAAGGTGCTGTGGCAAGCAGATCAAAGTGGCACACTGGGTAAAGGGCTGCTATCTGAGAACAACAGACTGATCTACAGTAAAACATTCAATATTTGACAAGGCTTTAATCACCATTTAAATCACAACTACTCCAGTATCAAGTAGTTCAGCAGATAAAAAGACATGCCCATTTCTGGTTCCTGCAACCAAGCAATTTATAGATGCCAGACTGAAGATGTCAATCTATGTTTCTCATCTCCAGAGTGCTGGGGCATCAGTGTATATCGGCAGGTTAAGAGACAGCTGGTGAAGGAGGGAGGGGACGACTCAACTCCAGTTCGAAGGCACCAGAGCCTGGTCAATATCTGAAGTCTTCTATTAAAATGTCAGATAAATATTTTAGCCATGGGGCTTGTTCCAAAATACTCTTAGAGAACCATTCCAACTTCTTTCTTCTTTAAGTTGGTAATTGATATTCTCTTGCTCACTACAGGATATAAGAAACCTCCTAGAAGACAAAAAAGCCTGTCATTTCCTGCTCGTTCAGAATGCATTCAGCATCCATTTACTTGCTTATTCTGAAAGCTCTGCATTCAGGAGTAAGTGTGAATGGATAAATAAAAAGGCTGAAATCTTATCTCCCTGGCTCACATAAAAGCAGTTTTTCACATTTTCCCCAGACCCATTTTTATTCCAAAGTTACCATTTTTAATTCCATTCACAGAATACTTTAATGTAATTGCATACTTTGCCACCAGACCACAATGCCTACCTTTTCCCTTATCACGGACAGGCAGAAAAATTAAATCGTTTCAATTTCTTACCACTGTGATCAGCATTACGCTACCTAATTATAAACACGAATGAGGATGCCACATTAGCCTGCCTCTGTGAAGACACTTTTTTTTCTTTTTTTTTTTTTTTTACAGGTTTACTGGTTTTTTACCAACTCTAAGATTTATACTGGGTCAGGGTTTAATGACAAGGAACAGCAAATATGTTTATTAAGTAGGTGTGATGTAGACACCACTGTGTTCACATAGGGGACAAAGCTTGGCACCACTTATTGTCCCTGAACCAGAACATGGCACAGTAAGATGTAATGTCTTTTCTACATGCAATTCAGTCACTACACCCAAATCTTGGCCTAAAATGTACCCAGTGTTCCAGGAAAGGATTTCTCTCCAACTAACAGACTTTGGATATGATGATTATCAGATTCATCACTCCTTCTGAGCCCAGGAGCATTAACTATAGGTTGTTTTAAGTCCAGGATGGGCAGCTGTCATAAGCTGAGAAAGACCAAGGTTCAAATATCCATTAAATCCCTCTAAAAACTCAAAAGAAAGGGTATCATGAACATCCTGTTCATTCTCTTAGGAACAAGAGGAATATAACAAAGGAGATCAATAAACACAAATGCTTAACTAAAAGCCTTCACACCATTAAATTCCATGGAATAGTCCCTCATATTTGTATATTATGTGAAAATATTTAGAGAGTAAAGTCTTATTCCTTCAGGGTCCACAGTTCATCAGTTCAAAATCATCCAATTTGGGCTAGATCACCATTTTGTGCAGAAGAGCCTACTCAGGCATATTAAGAACAGAAACAAGATGGAAGACAGGGATGTTCTGCCTACTTAAACCATTTCTCAGAATCGTTACACAAATCATCAGTATGCAAACAGATGCAACTCTTAAGAACTTCATCTCTTCCTTAGATTTGCTAAAGCAGGTCTGGTAATAATACTTTTCTTTGGTAAACATACTTAGCAGTTTCAGTTTCAGAAACAGATGAAAATGACAACTGCATTTCTTTCAGTCTTAGAATTAAGATACTGTTTACCCATTCAGACTGTACTTTCCCTTAACTGATTCAAGCTAAGGAAATTTTACTGCACTTTTTCTTCAATATTAATATTTTGCCAGTAATTCCTGAAGAGCTATTAGCATACTAATCATTCTAGGCAAATCTGACCCTCTTTCCAACAAACTGCCACAGGATTTCTGCAACCTGTTCCCAACCAACAACTTGCCAGTACTACAAACACCCAATTAGTGAGCAACTACTTTTCCTCTTTGCTGTTATATATAGCTGCATTTAAGGAGCAGAAGATAGAAAACTGAAAGATAGACTATAAAAATAATTCAGGTGATAAGGGGTTACAACACTATTGATTCATTTTTAAATTTTATTTATTTTTTGAGACAGTCTCTCTCTGTCGGCCAGGCTGGAGTGCAGTGGTGCCATCTCAGCTCACCACAACCTCCACCTCTCAGGTCAAGTGATTCTCCTGTCTTAACCTCCCAAGTAGCTGGGATTACAGGCGTGCGCCAACACGTCCAGCTAATTTTTGTATTTTCAGTAGAGACGGGTTTCACCATGTTGACCAGGTTGATCTTGAACTCCTAACCTCAAGTGATCTGCCTGCCTGAGCCTCCCAAAGTGCTGGGATTACAGGTGCGGGCCACCGCACCCAGCCATTGATTCATTTTTATACTTACCAAAGCCAGTTAGTTTCTTCTTACTATTACTATTTTACTATTTAAAAGACAAACTAAAAGTGGTTTCAGCATATTCTACATTTCCAAGGACAGAAAAAGGAAGAAAATAATGAATATGTTATAGACACAGTGTGTGGCAAGCAAAACAAGTTTTTAACAGTCAATTATCACACCTTTAGTCTTACATATGGTAGATCAGTTTCCCTGACTCTAATTTTTTTAAGGTATTTTATCCTGTTTATCACTTCTTTTCCTCTTTACTCATATAGGACAGATTTCCATCTGGAGATTTAGGCAGATTATGAAGACCTTCAGAACAGAGTCTTTTTTTGGGGGGGGAGGGCGGTGGTAGAAGGAGCTGAATTTTCACTTAACTAAGATTAGAATTGGCTGCTAAGTCAATTCCAACAACATAATCTAGATTTCTATTTATTTTGTAAGGAAGCATTCAGAAAGTTTTGTCTTTTCCTAAGCATGGAAGCCAATATACTATATTTGGAGGCTGTGGGGAAGACAGGTCTATTAAGACTAGGGAAGAGGTGACATCTAAGGAAAGCCTTAGGGTCTTAGACTGAAATTAGGGCTTGGATGTTCCAGGACAAGTGAAGGCAGTGAGCAAAGATATAAGTTATAAAAGAAAAAAGAATGGGTTGGGTATTTACATATATATACACACACAAGCAGTTCCTTCTACCTTGGAAAAATGCCAAAACTTAATGCCATCTATACTTACCTTAAAAACTACATATTTAATACTTTAAGAAGCAGAGAGTTTCTAGTTGAAAAATGTCTCTAGATACACCTCTCAAATACATTACAGACTGTTAACATGTTTAGAAAGAGTAACTACTATTAAATTCTGAAATCAGAGATAAGTAGTCACCCTCATTTCCCAAAGGCTCAAAAGAGAATGATGAGGATGACAAGAGAGACTTAGTTGGGACCTGCAGTACTGAACGACTAGCAATGGATATCTTCTCCCAATACTGCCCATGGATGTGAAATGGAGTTAGATTTGAAGATGCTTCATTCTTTACAGTAACAGTTTTAAAATTTCTGGCACTATAAGTACAGTGGGTTGAAGTGTGTGTCCCACAAAAAGATATATCCAGGTCCCAACCTCTGGTCCTTGTAAATGTGACCTTACTTGGAAATAGGGTGTTTGCAAATGTAATTAAGGATCTCAAGAAGAGATTATCCTGGATTTACGGTGGGTCCTAAATCCAATGACTGGTGTCCTTATATGACATGAAAGGTAGACCTGACACACACAAGGAAGAACCCTGTGAAGACGGAGGAAGAGACTGAAGTTATGCTGCCATAAGCCAAGGAATGTCAGGAGCCAGTCAGAAGCCAGAAGAGAAAGGAGTCTCCCCTAGAGCCTATGGAGAGAATGTGGTGCTGCCAATACCTTGATTTCAAAATTCAGGATTCCAGAACTGTGACAGAATAAACTTCTGTTGTTTTAGGCCACCAAGTTTGCAGTACTTTGTTACAGCATCCCTAGGAATTTAATAAAGTTTGGCAATTATTTATTATTGCTCTACAATGGTCTAATGCCATTAAAAATATTTTTAATTATTAGGGATACATCATAATTATATTTATTCATGTTGTATACATGATACTCTGATACAAGCATACAATGTGTAATGATCAAATCGGCAATCAGGATATCCTTCACCTCAAGTGTTTTATCATTTCTTTATGTTAGAAACATTCCAATTCCACTCTTAGTTATTTTGAAAGTCTAATGCCATTGAAAAATATTATAGCCTAATGCTGAGAAACTACACCTCCCATTTTCATGGCCAACTCAGGCTATTTCTGCACAGACTTCTTGAAATATACATGCAATCTAGTGAAAAAGCCCAGAATATAACTGAACTATGTACATTTGCACTTTATTATTATATAATACATTATCCATGATACATTAGGTCTGTTCAGATCACAGTAAAGATGTGCAATATGCCCTCAATATTTATTTCTCCAAAGACAGAAGTGAGCAAGTGGATCTCTGTGACAGGACACACACTCCCAAGCACTACAAAGTCATTTAGAAAAGATCCAGTACAGCTCTTTTAGCAGCATGTCCTGTTATCACTCTTCACCTCTATTACACAAATGTAGGCCTTCTTTATGACCATTTCCAAAAAATAAAATCAATAAACATTAAAAAAATTCTACTAGTATCATCCATACATATATTTTAGTGGCATTTCTTTAATATACTACCTCTGCTGGTCACAGCAATTTAAAAAAAATGCATTCACAATGCACACAAACATTATTGATTATGACAAACAACGAAATGGTAACAACAAAAACCCATATTAATTTCAAGCTCCATTAGAAGCAGAAGGAAATATAATCAATGTTTACCAAATAGAAAAGGACAATGCATACATGGCAAAATGCCTTTAAGCTTATAAGTAATGCAAACAATGGACAGTACAAAGTCCTGGACAGTATTTGTCAAAGAATGCATCAGCATTTCCTTTTTATGAACAGTACTTTAAGTGGCTTATAAACTGACATAATAATTTCACTCTGACTGATAGCACATGGAATTAGGGTGCATTCTCACCTCAAAAAAATGTACTGATTGAAAAACAGAAGTTCAATTACAAGAGTGCATCAGATTTATGGTATGTGAATTATATCTCAATTAAGCAATTAAAAGAAATGAAAAAAAAGTCCATCAAATAGTATATGTGGCTTTTCTAAAGACAAATCACTGAAAATGTCCAAGTTTACTCTTCTTGGATAACCAACACATTATGAGAAGAATTAAGAGGAGGATCACTCCGTGCCAGGAGTGCAAGCTGGCTTGGCTCTTACACTTGTTTACTAAACAAGAAGTCAGGGAAGGATATGTGTATAGAAGTTTAAGCACAGGTCAATTGAACCACACAATACAACTTAAAACCTCCAATCCCTGTTGATAAAACAGAGTTCCCCCGATCAGGCCAAAGCTAAATCTTCTCCTTTAAGCCTTTGCTGGCAAGAAGATGAAGTCAACAGAGAACTCATTTCAAAACTAGTAAGCCTTAAACTTACTTCAGGTCTAGATGATCAATTCCTAATTAATCAAAAGTTATCTTGGACTGACCATTTTGCATTTTTGAAGTTATTCTGGAACAGCACAACGAAGAGGTGAGTTGTTTTTTGTTTTTGAGACAGGGTCTTGCTCTGTCACCCAGACTTAAGTACAGTGGTGCACACAGGAAGGACTCACTGCAGCCTCAACCTCAACCTCCTGGACTCAAGTGATGTTCCCACCTCAGGCTACCGCTGTAGCTGGGACTACAGGCGTGCGCCAGCATACCCCGATAATTTTTTATCTTTGTAGAGACAGAGTGACATAGTTTGAATACATGTCCCTGCCAAATCTCATGTTGAACTGTAATCCCCAATGTTGGGGGTGGGGCCTGGTGGGAGGTGACTGGATCATGGGAGCAGATTTCTCATGAATGGTTTAATACCATCCTCTTGGTGCTGTCCTTATAACAGTGAGTTCTTATAAGATCTGGTGTTTGAAAGTGTGTGGCACCCACTGCCCGCCCCCCGCCACCCCGTCCAACTCTTTCTAGCTCCTGCTTTTACCATGTGACGTGCAAGCTCCCACTTCACCTTTTGCCATGAGTAAAAGCTCCCTGAGGCCTCCCCAGAAGCAGATGCTGGTGCTGTGCTTCTTGTACAGCCTGCAGAACCATGAGCCAATTCAACCTCTTTTCTTTATATATTACCCAGTCTCAGGTATATCTTTATAGCAATGCAAGAATGGCCAAATACAGGGGGTATCACTATGTTGCCCAAGCTGGTCTTGAACTCCTAGGCTCAAACAATCCTCCCACCTCAGCCTCCTACCATGCTGGGATTAGAGGCATGAGCTACTGTGCCTGGCCAAGAGGTGAACTTTTGAAAAGGAAGCATCCTTAATCTCAAAGTTCAAAGATTTCTCAGTGGTACAGGACCAAAGCTCTGGTGCGCTCTTTGCAAATTAAGAAATTCTCTTTGATGTAACTGAGCATATATTGTCAGAAAACCATCTAACGGCAGTGTTGAAGGAGGGTATTCTTGATTAAGTACAAGGTTACATGAGATGATCATTATGACTCAATACATTTACAAACCTGTCAATACCTTAAGGTAAAAAAAATGGAGTTTCACATCACTGGAAATGCATGAAGTGCAGCACAAAATGCTGTTGAGTATTCAAAATATCTACTCCAAGAATATCAAAGAAAATGTAAAAAACACTTTGTTTTTCAAACAAACAATTTCTTTGGTATTTTCAACATTAAAAACAAACAAAAACCCTTTCAGCAGGTGCCATTTCTTTCCACATTATTAGGAATACTCCCAAAATATATGGTGATTATTCATCCCTGTTATACGTATTTGTTAATAGATAGCCTCAAGCAGTTGTATGGGGGAGGGGAGCTAAAACTTAAAAAAAAGTTTAAAAGGTATACATGCCATTTTAAGATTACATGGAAATGAGAAGGCAATTATAAGTTGACAGGCAAATATGATTTAGCATATAAAACTGGATTTTCATACTTTGGGAACATAGCAGCAATAGGAAAAATATCTATAGTTCTTCAACTCTCAACTCAAAGTACAGTTTTAGGTTTCTGAATTCAAATAAATGCAGTAGAAATGTGGCCATTAGATGGACTAAAATGGTTCTTAGGAAGGGTACTGGGGTAAAGAGTGTTAATTCAAATTGAGCCCAAATAATATTGCCCATTTCTACTAGAATTTGCCTCCGCAGGAGGCATCCTTTCATTTTCAGGTAAATCAACGATAAAAAAAATAAAATGGTGCCCCACTGTCCCTTCACTAATGCAAATGCAGTGTTCCAATTCCTCAAAAACTAAACAGACTGTGAGTTTTTTCCTTAACAATTTTATGTCAGTTTCTGATTAGATTAAAACAGCTATTGATTGCTAGTGGCATGTTTGGTTAAATGAGACTGGAGTGCTCTATTAGACTATTTCCTGGTGCCACTAATGCAGCCAAACACTTCTTGGAAATCATTGAGTAGGTTTCAGTAAATAGTACTCTAAGTTTTCCCCAGCTCTTTGCCAACCAATACAAGCAAGATGTAAAAAAGAAATGTGGAAGACGAATAGTAAAATTATTTGAGATCCAGCAAAGAAAGCGAAAGAAACTTGAGACTAATGTCTCTGAGCCTTGGATTAAACCCAAGGAAAGAAGAGAAATCTGTTCTCCTAATTATAATAATCTAAAAAGTGCAGGTTGGAATTGCTTTCTTAAATTCAGCTACACAGAGAGCTCTGAAAATAACCCAATGTTTTCCACTATACCTCCAAAGCTGAATCTACTGTTCTCTTAATATTTGAGGAAGAAGAAAATTAACAAAGAAAACTGAAATTCCTTAATCAGCTGGTTAATAAAGGGCCAGGGTCTTCAGCCTGGGTTATATGCTCTGGGTTCCACCTGCACTTGGCAGTCCTTACCTGAATGTCAGTGTCCTTCACGGGCTCAAGAGGCTCAAAGGTGGTGGCTGCACTCAGACTCTCCAATCGCTGGGAGATGTGGGATATGTCAAGTCCCCGAGACCCAAGTAGAACTGACCTATGTGAGGATACACAATAGGGAGACATAAGTAAGGGGAAAAGTAGGATTAGGACATCTAATATGCTTCATCAAATACTGGAGAGTATTTTCCATTCAAAACTTCCTATATACTGTCCAGACACTTTTACATAGTTGTTTTATATCTTTCCATAGAAATCACATGGAATAAGAGCCATAACACTGTAGTTTGTAGTAACAGATTCAAATTCTAAGCATGCCTGAATTTGAGAGCCTTGTCTAGAATAAAACAATACTACTACCATAGGCTAGACAGCTCCAAACATGTCATAGTAAAGAAACCCATGAGGTACATGCTATCATTCATCCCCATTTTATGGATGAGAGAACTAAGGTATAAACAGGTTAACCAGCTTGCCCAAAGTCACAGAGTCAGGAAGTGGCAGATGGATATAGTGAACTATAACATTGTAGAAGTTTCAGGAGTAACCTAGTATAAACGTCATTCATGAGCTAAGGAAACTAAAGGTTCAAGGTGATCAATGATTTGCCCAGGAGCAATCAAACCAGAATTCAAGGTCAGTTCTCCATGGCTTCCCTTCAAAAGCCAAACACCATCTTCAGCACATCTGCAGGTTCCCTCTCTGCTGCCCAGTCTAATAATATAGAAGGCTGTTATCTGACCAGTAAATGCTTTTGAAGAGAAATGGGAATAATAATAGTCAGCTTTATTTCTACTCACCTGGGGCAAGGTAACAATGTAAGGGTTGTTTTCTTAAAGAAAAGATTGCACTAATATCTAGAACACTCTCTGGAAAAAAGAAACTTATGGGAACTCAATTAATTTAACTTAATTTTATTTTATTTACAGACAGGGTCTTGCTGTGTTGCCCAGGCTGGTCTCAAACTCCTGGCCAAGCAATCCTCCTGCCTCAGCCTCCAAAAGTGCTGGGATTACAGGCGTGAACCACCACATCCAGTCCATTAATTTGTAGACTGTTTCTGGACTATAATTTAGTACTGAAAACTTTCACTGATAACATTTGTGTTCACTTTGAGTAATTTAATAGTCAGTATACCAATAGGTATAACACCTAAAAGTTTCAATCCTGAACTAACAGACTTATTGGAGAAGAGAAAGAATTTCACATATGTAGTTCTAATCCAATAAATACTACAGCGACAGATTACATTTACCCAGAAGTTCCTTCCTATAGATTTTTGTCTCTTCCAGGTCAACTATGATGTCATTCCCGGGGCTTTCCCTCCAGGTTGCCATATATTTCCTCTCTCCTCTAATAATCCTAAATAGTTAACTCTCTATAAGAGTGGGTCTCCCTTCTCAAAAGAAGACATTTATGCAGTCAACTAACATATGAAAAAAAGCTCAATATCACCAATCATTAGAGAAATGCAAATCAAAACCACAATGAGATACCATCTCACGCCAGTCAGAATGGCGATTACTAAAAAAGTCAGGAAACAATAGATGTTGGCAAGGCCGTGGAGAAACAGGAATGCTTTTACACTGTTGGTGGGAGTGTAAATTAGTTCAACCATTTTGGAAGACAGTGTAGCAATTCCTCAGGGATCTAGAAACAGAAATACCATCTGACCCACCAATCCCACTACTGAGTATATACCCAAAGGATTATAAATCATTCTACTATAAAGACACAAGCACACATATGTTTACTGCAGCACTATTTACAATAGCAAAGATTTGGAACCAATCCAAATGTCCATCAATGATAGACTGGTAAAAGAAAATGTGGCACATATACACCATGGAATACTATGCAGCCATCAAAGACTGAGTTCATGTCCTTTGCAGGGACCTGGATGAAGCTGGAAGCCATCATTCTCAGCAAACTAACACAGGAACACATAACCAAACACTGCATGTTCTCACTCATAAGTGGGAGTTGAACAATGAGAACACAATGGACACAGGGAGGGGAACAACACACATTGGAGCCTGTCAGGGGGTGAGGGACAAGGAGAGGGAGAGCATTAGGACAAATACCAAATTCATGTGGCGCTTAAAACCTAGATGACAGGTTGATAAGTGCAGCAAACCACCACAGCACATGTATATCTATGTAACAAACCTGGACATTCTGCACGTGCATCCAGGAACTTAAAGTAAAATTTTTAAAAATTAAAAAAAAAAAAAAGAAAAAAAAGAGTGGGTCTCAACCCTGGTTGCACATTAGAATCACCTAGTTTCAGGAGTAACCTAGTCCAAACTTTCCTCCCAACGACTATGATCAGTTGTGATTAATATTGGACTCAAACTCTCGGGCTCAAGAGATCCTCCTGTCTTGGCCTCCCAAGTAGCAGGAACTAAGGATGCTTGCCACTGCACCCAGCTTTACAATTTATCATTTAAAGTATACAATTCGGTTATTTATTTTTGAGACAGAGTCTCGCTCTGTTGCCCAGGATAGTGCAGTGGTGCAATCTCAGATCTCTGCAACCTCCAGTTCCCAGGTTTAAGCAATTCTTGTGCCTCAGCCTCTCCAGTACCTGGCACTACAGGTGCATGCCACCACACTCAGCTAATTTTTGTAGTTTTACTAGAGACAGGGTTTCCCCATGTTGGCCAAGCTGGACTTGAACTCCTGGCTCAAGTGATCCACCCACCTTGGCCTCCCAAAGGGCTGGGATTACAGGTGTGAGCCACCATGCCTGGCCTACAATTCAGTGATTTTTATGTATTCATAAAATTGTACAACCATCACTACAATCAATTTTAGAATATTTTCATCACCCCAAAAAGCAACCCCTGACCAATAGGTGGTGATTCCCCATTCCCCCCCAAACCTCCCCCATCCCTTGGCAACTACTAATCTACTTTCTGTCTCTATAAATTTGCCTATTCCGGACATTGCTCATAAATGCAATCACAATACACAGTCTTTGTAACTGGCTTCTTTCATTTAACATAATGCTTTCAAGGTTCATTCATGTCGAAACATGTATTAGTACTTCATTCCTTTTTATTGCCAAATAGTATTCCATTGCATGGACATACCACATTTTATGTATCCGTTCATCAGTGGATGGGCATTTGGATTATTTCCACTTTTGGCTATTATTTTTAAAAGATGCCATGAACATTCCTGCACAAGTTTTTGTGTGAGTATACATTTCCATTTCTCTTAGGTATATACCTAGGAGCAGAATTGCTGGGTCATATAACCCTATGCTTAATCTTTTGAGGAAATGCCAGACTGTTTTCCAAAGCAACTATACCATTTTACATTCCCACCAGCAATGTATAAAGATTCCAATTTTTCCCACATCCTCACCAACACTTGTTACTATCTTTTTTATTACAGCCATTGTAGTGGCCCACCCATTTAAAGCTATTATAGAAAAAAATTAAATACACAAAATTTTGGGAGCCTCCCAACAGCCATCAGAGAATGTAGAGAAATGTCTGGATATCCAGGCAGAAGTCGGCTACAGGGGCAGAGCCCTCATGGAGAATCTACTAAGCAATGTGGAGGGGAAATGTGGGGTTGCAGCCCCCACAAAAAGTCCCCACTGGAGCACTGCCTAGTGGAGTTGTGAGAAAAAAGTCACCATCCTCCAGAACTCAGAATGGTAGACCCACTGACGGCTTGCACCATGTGCCTAGAAAAGCCATAGGCACTCAACACTAGCCCATGAAAGCAGCCAAGGGGGCTGTACCCTGTAGAGCCAAAGAAGCATAGATGCCCAAGGTCTTGGGAGCCTACCTATTGCATCAGTGTGCTTGGATGTGAGACATGGAGTCAAATAAAATTATTTTGGAGCTTTAAAATTTAATGACTGCCTTTCCGGGTTTTGGACTTGCATGGGGTCTGTAGCCCCTTTGTTTTGGCCAATTTCTCCCTGTTGGAATGGGAACATTTGCCCAATGCCTGTACCACCATTGTATCTTGGAGGTAACTAATTTGTTTTTGGTTTTACAGGCTCATAGGCAAAAAGACATGCCTTGTCCCAGATGAGACTTTGGACTTGGACTTTTGAGTTAATGCTAGAATGAGTTAAGACATTGGGGGTCTGTTTGGAAGCCATGACTGTGCTTTGAAATGTGACAAGGACATGAGATTTGGGAGGGGCTAGATGTGGAATGATACGGTTTGGCTCTGTGTTCCCACTCAAATCTCATGTCGAACTGTAATCCTCAATGTTGGAGGGGGCACCCAGTGGGAGATGACTGGACTATGGGAGCAGACTTCCCCTTTGCTGTTCTCATGACAGTGAGTTCCCATAAGATTTGGTTGTTAAAGAGTACGTAGCACTTCCCCCTTCACCCTCTATCCTGCTCCACCATGTGAAGATGTGCCTGTTTCCCCTTCACCTTCTGCCATGATTATAAGCTTCCTGAGACCTCCCCAGCCAGGCTTCCTGTACACCCTGTGAAAATGTGAATCAATTAAACCTCTTTTCTTCATAAAAAAAAAATTAAAATAGTAAACCTCCTTATACCCATCACCCAGCCCCAACAATTTGCATGTCATAGCCAACCCTGTTTCATCTACATCCCTACCTATTTTTCTCTATCAACAAATATGCTTATTTTGAAGCATATCCAAGATATTGCCTAATTTTTTCACAACTTTTAAATTTGTGTTTGTTTAAATGAAATCCAAATAAGGTCTCTACTTGTGGATGATTAATATTAATATGCCTCCTAAATCTCTTTTCATCAACAGGTTGCCCCTCCATCTCATTTTTTTTCTTATAATCTCTTTGTTGAAGACTCTGGATTATTTATCTCGTAAAGCGGTGTTACTCAAGCTTTAAATGTACATGTGATGACAAAGGTACAGAGCAGGAAAAAAAAGTGCATATGAATCACCTGGAAACATTGTTAAAAATGTAGATTCTGATTTAATAGGTCTGGGATGGGGCCTGAGAGTCTCCATTTATAAAAAGCTCACGGTTGATGCCGATGCTGTTGATCCACTGACTACACTCACAGTAGCAAGTCTATAGTTTCCCACAGAAAACGTTTTACTGACGGAATCCCCATGATATCATTTAACACGCTCCTTTGTCCTCTATATTTCCTGCAAATTCAAAGTTCCAAGGGTTTGATTAGATTGAGGTACCACTATTTTTATGGCTAGATTACTATATACTTTACATTAAGAGGTATTTAATATCTGCTTATGTCCACCTGAAATATTTGCAGTCTTGATGATGATTGCTTAGATCCATTTACTCCTCAGTGGTTGCAAAATGGTGGTATCCTAATTCCATCTTTATTAGCTAGAATACTTCCATTCCAAGAAACTCTAAAATCAACTATGTAATTACCCTGAATAATGAGTTGGTTCTTTAGTACTCTCCAAAGGCAATCAATGAGTTTTGTTTTAGTATATAAACTCATAAATTTTAAACATATTTGATATGTTTCAATCCAATGCAATTACCCTAATCGATGATCAAATCATCTCATCTTTGGCCAGTAGAAGCCTCTTCAACTTGGTTTCTGGGTCCTTTTGACATGACTGTCCTAGCATCACTTGCTGAAAAGACTGTTCTTTTCACACTGAATGGTTTAAGTACCCTTGTTGAAAATCAGCTGATCACAGACATAAGGGTTTATCTGGATTAATAATTCCATTCCATCAATCTACGTTGAAAATCAGCTGATCACAGACACAAGGGTTTATCTGGATTAATAATTCCATTCCATCAATCTACATGTCTGTCATTAGGCCAGTACCATAGTCTTAATTACTGTGACTCTGTAGTAAATTTTGAAATTGCAAGTGTGATTCTTCCAACTTTCTTCTGCTTTTTAAAGATTGTTTTGGCTATTCTAGGTCTCTTGCATCTCCATATGGATTTCAGAATCAACTAGTCACTTTCTGCAAAAAATCCCAGCTGGGATTTTGATAGAGACTGTGTTGAATCTGTACACCAATTTAGGGAATATTAATATATTACTATTAAGTCTTCTGATCCATGAACATGGGATGTCTTTCACCTGTTTTCTTATACAAATGATAGAGTACTAAACACTTTTCTCTACCCTGACTTTTTTACTTAATATGTCCTGGAATCACTCCATGTTACTGTATACTCTCATTCCTTTGTACTACTGAAGAGTACTCTACTACATAGACATACTACATTATTCCACTAGTCACCTACTGATGGACATTTGTTTTCAATTTTTGCTATTACGAATAATGCTGTAATGAATATCCTTGTGCACAGGGTTTTCTTGGGTGTTTTTTGCCAGTATATCTTTGGGACAAAACCCTAGAAGTGGAATTGCTGGGTCAATTTTGTTAGCTATGTCTAAATTTTGTCCCATGGTGCTGTACTTTATCAGACACATAAGAATGTATCCAGTGCCAAAATAATTTTAACGTATACCAGGATTTTGAGAACCTCAGAATTTAAAAATTAGCTACTAGAATTGTTAGAAAAGAAAGGTCATTTAAGTGGTGGACATCTGTAGAAACTGTTCAGTGTGTGGCTTATGCAGTATATGGCTTATATGATGCATATGCAGGGAGAGAAAGGACTGATGAAGGAGACAGGGAATCTAGGGTAGGGATGGCTTTATAAAGAAAGCCAGTACTAGAAACTTTCAGTCTGTAAGGGTGGAAAAATCCTTAGAAGGTTCCCTGCCTTCTACCTGCTTCAATTTCCAAAAGCCAGGCAGTCCCCCATGAGCAGAAAGTCACAGAAGCTGGAGCCTCCTTCCAGTTCCAGGACAGTAAAAGGACAAGGACTGTTCCCAGCATACATGGGAAGCACATAAAATGTCAGGAGGCCTGGGTTCAAGTCTCACCTGTCACTTACTGAAAATCTTGGATACATCACCTTTCCAAGCCTCAGTTTCTTCCTCTGTTAAATGTGGGGAAAAATGCCTATCCTACCTCTCAGGCACTGCAGACCAGTCAGGACAGTGCCTATGACAATCCTTCAGAAACTGAAAAGTACCATACAAATATGAGGAATTCTTACTAAGTTGGATTTGAAATTCCAGCCTGGCCACTCACTATTGACTTTCCTCAAGTTTAAAACACACATAACACTTTCACAGGGTTATTTTTAAAAGAAATTACATAATGCGTATAAAGTGTGTGGCACGGTGCCTGACAAACAGTAAGAGCTTAAACAACATCTTATAGTATTATCACAAGGAGAGTTATAATGTGCTGTAAAACTTTGGGGAAATAAATGTTTACATATGCTTTGCATGAACATGGAAAAGTATGTGAAAAAATAAGCAAATTAATAACATTGGTTATGTTGGATGACAAAGTTAGGGAGAAAGAGTGACTACTGGCTTTTCCTTTATACACCTCTAGGTTGTCTGATTTCAGAGTCTGAATGGAAAAATCTAGTGCAGCATATTTGATGAGAAAAGAGGGGTATGCAATTGATGATGGGCACCCTCTGACCTCCTGGGCTCAAACAATCCTCCTACCTCAGCCTCTCGAGTAGCTGGGACTACAGGTGCGTGTCACCATGCTCAGCTAATTTTCTGTAGATGAGTTTTGCCATGTTGTCCAGGCTGGTCTTGAACTCCTGAGTTCAAGCGATTCACCTGCCTCAGCCTCCCAAAGTGCTGGGGTCACAGGCATGAGCCACGGCACCCAGCTCAATATTCTGTTTCAGTTGATCAATGTGCATATGAGTATTCATTCATTTTATTATCTATACCAGAGTCAGCAAACTTTTTCTGTAAACAGCATATAGTAAACATTTCAGGCTTTGCAGGGGACATGATCTCTGTCAAAACTACTCAACTCTCATACTGTAGCACAAAAGCAGCACAGACAATACAAATAAGCCTGGCTGTGTTCCAATAAAACTTTAAGACTGGATGTAGCTCATGGGCTGCAAACCCAGATTTACATCTTTATATATGTTAGGCATACTCTTCTTTATGTGTGAAAAAATTGAACAATTTTAAAAGATCAAACACACACATAAAAAAAGCTACCAAAGCTATTCTCTAAAACAAAATATTCAACACAGTGTATTTGGACAAATAAATAAATTTGGCACATAACATTTCAATCTTAAATCTATAATCTAAAATCTTAAGGACAGAATTTTCTTTCAAAACTTATTTCATGCAAGAAAATTTTTCCTACTCAGTTCTCTCTTCTGCCCTCATATTGTATGTACTAAAATATTCACACCACACTTTATGTCTCTGCCTATCAAGAAGATGGAAAAATACAGTCATCAGCCCTTTGGTTTCTTTTTAAGCACCTGCCCCACCCTATACCCATTCTTTCAACATTCCAACTTCCTCCTCCCTAAAATAATGAATTTGAGGTAGAAAGAGATGAAAAAGAATGGAAATTTACAAGAAAAAGAGCATGACCAATAATTGTTACCAAGAAAACATTTTCCCTTTTTGCTCTTAATAGGTTGTAAAGCTGATGCAATTAAATTATAACTATAGCAACTCAGCTGGCATCATGGGCCTTTTGCTTCAGCAGCATCTTTGCATACAGCACAAAGCCTGCATGCTCAAGACTGGGGGTAACCGTAGGCAGCCAGGAGAAGCAGGTAAGGAGCCTACAGGGAAGGCAAGTTAGCAGAAGTGTCTAAAGGCTGGTTGGGCTGTGAGAAAGCAGTGTAGGGAAGCAGTTGGCTGCACTTAGCTGCAAGGCTGCAGGGTGAAAAATCCCTGCCAGGGTTCCTCTGACTTGCCTTTACCAATGCCAACAGAACCAAAACCAACTAGTTATTTTAGAAAATAACATTTTGGGGAGGCCTACAGAAGAATTTCCACAACATCCTTACTGACTCGACAGAGCAGCCAAAACATTCAGCTCTCAAGAACAAGAATGTAGCCCACTCCTACATAATACTCCCGTGACATCTGTTAAATGCTTAGAGCAGACAATGTACCACATTAACACTAGCACTTAGTTCTTTCTCAAGTTCAAGGAATGAAGACTGAGGAGATGACTGACAATTTCCCATATTTCCTGCACAGAATTTCAGTGTCTTTCCAGACCCATCAAAGGTACAAGTAGCAGCACCCTCTCCATCCTCCCATGCCCTTCCATCATGATCAGAGGAGTATGCGCTCTGGAGTCAGCCTCACTAGGTATGAATCCTTACTTTACCACTCGCCAGCTGTGTGATCTGGAAGTTACTTGCCTTCTCTGAGCCTTTGTTGCTCAACTGTAATGTGGAGATTGTAGCCTAATGATGATTGTGAAAATTAAGCAAAATCTTAAGTCTAGCCAAGCTTGTAACACACAGTAAATAATCAGTAAATCACATCTCTTAAGGAAAGCAGCATAGTTTTTTTCTGCCCCACTCCCCACATTATAAGCTCCTTGAGAGCAAGAACCATGTCTAATTCATGGTTGTCGCCCCAGAGATAGTCCAGACCTGGCACAGCGTGGATCCTAAACACATGTTTGTGGAATCAACAGCCCAACTGATGCTGTGTGGCAGCAGTGGCTGCCAGCCCAGTCAGTCAGCACTTTTCCCCAGCTGCACTCTCTTGGGGCTCACCCACTCTCCTGTTCTACAATCAGCTGGGGGCACTGTATTTCCAAGGCCTTTCAGAAGCAGCCTCCCAGGTCAGTGAAAACAAGCAGACAGAATCATTCCTCACTTGGATGGTTTCACATCACTAACTGCTCATCAATTTCTTCCAAATGCTCTTAAAACCTGTCCTCATCACTGAGTGCTCTCTGGCTTTGAAGGTAACACTTATCTGTGGGGCCCATATGTATTAACATAACAGGAGCCATTTATGACCCAACGGTCATTGACCCCAAGCAGGAACTACTGTGACCAGATTCAGCATGACAGAACTCTTTTACCCCCTCCTACCTTGTGATCATCTCTCCCTGTGATATCAGCTCATCATCTCTCCCTGTGATATCAGACAGGCTAGAAAACCTGAGAAGCAGGGAAACAAACCAAGGCTGCTGTCCTTTTATAAAACCTTTCTGAGTTCCCAAGAATCTGGCTAGTGGCTGTCATTCACAGATTGGATCTGAATTCAAGGCAGGAAAGAAGAAACAGATCCTGCCCCTAAGCCACCCAGTACTAAAGGGGCCTCCCTACCAGTACTCACGCCTTGACATCTGCCGTCTCCTGGGACGTGCGTGTGAGGGTACGGGAACGCAGGCGCTCGCCCGCCTGCTGGATCTCCTGTAAGTTCCGCTCCACATGGGGAAGCTCTGAGATGCCCTCAGTCTCAGCAGCAAGCTGTTCAGCTTGCTGAAGGAGCTCACCAAACCCCTCAGTATCCATTGGAGATGCAGATCCTAGATGGGAGAAAAAATGAAAAGATCTAAAACAAGGGAAAGACAGGTTTCAAACACTGCCTGAATCTGTTACAAGCTTAACGAAACAGCAGAACTTTTTGTAAACAGACGAGGACACAGCTCATCAACAAGCAGGATTTGTTCCTGAACATAGCCCAAAAACAGGCCTGACAGAGAAAATGAGTCAGGCTGTGAAAAAACAGATCATTTCTGTGCATATTGACAGCCCCGAGATTGATTTCTGCCATCAGAACAAATGCATGGATATCAAGTCACGGACCAGAATTCCTGCCTCCTTCCACAGACTCAAAGCAGATAAGGAAATGGAAACCACTGTGGCAACCTCTAGGAGGCTTAAAGAACAGTCACCTTATACCTCTTATTCTTCACCCATCTTAGAAAAACACTACCACCCCAAAAGCACCAGGCAATTTATAAGACCTTATCTCAAATGATCCTCACAACCACTCTGTGAGGCTCCTGAGCAGAAAGAACAAATTCCAGTCCACAGAGGCTGAGTTACATGCCGAGAATACTCTCTACTACCAGGAAAACAGGTAATCTTTGGACTAACCACCACTAACTCTCCCTCTCTCCCCTACTGTTATTCTAATACACCTGCTCCTTCACTAACATAGAATAAATTCTTTTTTTTTTCTTTTTTTTTTTTTTATACTCATGTCCAGGTCTCCAATCATACATTCTTTATCTTACAAGGTTACTGAGAGCACAGATCTGTGCCTGCTTGTTATATACGACATTCAGGACATTCGATTTGTTACTGTACCTGCTACTTTGAGAAATGCCAATAGTACAGAATATATACTGCACTATTCTTACATAAGATTCTTGACCAAGAGAATGTTTTTAACTCCTACCACTAATTAAATCAACAGATGATAAAAAGTAGCACCATGGTAAGAAAATTGGCTGGGCATGGTGGCTCACGCCTATAATCCCAGCACTCTGGGAGGCCTAGGTGGGTAGATTGCCTAAGGTCAGGAGTTAGAGACCAGCCTAGCCAACATGGTGAAACCCTCATCTCTACTAAAAATACAAAAATTAGCTGGGTGTGGTGGCACACACCTATAATCCCAGCTACTCGGGAAGCTGAGGCAGGAGAATCACTTGAACCGTGGGGGCGGGGGCGGGGGCGGGGGCGGGGGGGACGGAAGGTTGCAGTAAGCCGAGATCACACCACTGCATTCCAGCCTGGGCAATAGAGTGAGACTGTCTTGGAAAAAAAAAAAAAATTACATTGCTAAACGGTTAATAAGAAAATTTTTTGTTAAAATAATTACTTGTACAATAGCTCTTGTTATACTTTTTTCCTTTTTTTGGGAGACAGTCTCGCTCTGTCAGCCAGGCTGTAGTACAGTAGCGTGATCTTGACTCACGGTAAGCTCCGCCTCCCAGATTCAAGCAATTCTCATGCCTCAGCCTCCCAAGTAGCTGGGATTACAGCGTGCACCACCACACCCAACCAGGGTGACACTACCGGCTTTTTTGTATTTTTAGTAGAGACAGGTTTTGTCATGTTGGCGAATAATTATATGTCAGCTATGAAGCACAGGTTAATTGTCAAAAGGACACTGTTACTGCCATAAATCCATTAAGAACTTTTAAGAATGAGCATTAAAGGACATTAACTTTAAAGGCAAGGGAACAAGGGTAAAACAAAAATAGCTCAGCTGGAGTAAACATAAAGCCACTTTGGTATTCTTTATGAAGTTCCAAGCTGACTTTAATCTTCAAGAAAAATTAACATACACAATAACTCTTAACCTCAAGTTTCTAAACAAATATTGTAATTTTTTTTGACCCAATATAATCAGGCTGTAATTTGCAATCTTTTTTTGTGAGAAAATCGGGATGGGAGAATTAGGAAGGTATCCTCAGGGAGAGAGGAAGAAACACAAGAATTTTGAGGAGAGGGGCATTTTTAAACAACTACTCCGCCCTGACAGAGAAATGTGTTTTCTCAGGAATGTTCAAGGCCAATGACATTCTACTAATTACACAAAACCATGGTCATTCACCAGAAAGGGAAAAGAAAAACAAAGCATTCCCTTCTCCGGATCCCCACCCCACCCCACCCCCGCCCCCCCGCCCCGCCCATTATTTTTACTCTAAGATAAACATAATTTTTCTAACAGAGTCAAGGAAAAGAAAATACTTTTTTCATTCATGAGGAAAACTTTGGAAATCCCTAAATAAAGAACCGAATGAAACAAAAATTTTCCATTATTAAAAAAGAAGACAAAGAAAGATAAAGGAAGAAAGAAATACATCTAATATTTTATTCCTATGTCAGACAAAGGAAATGCTCAGCTTCTCAAATGACCAGCCCACCCCAAAGATTTTGAGCAATGAATTTGGTATAAGTAATTAATACAAAATCAGTTATTTACTTTAGCATGGTCTAATAAAGATTTTTTTAAGTTAATTATATATAATGGTTTTGACAATGGTAAAATAAAGGTTGAATCTCTGAACAACATCCTAAATGTAATATCCCAAAACTGGGCTCTAACTTTTCATCCACAAAACCTGCCCCTTGGCCTTCTCAGTGTGTGAAGACTTCATTACTCAGTTGTTTGGACCAAAATCCATGATGGCCCATAACTCATATCCTACATCCAATCAACCAACAAAGCCCTTCAAATCTACCTTCAAAATACTTCCAGAATCTGCCTGTCCTCGCCATCTCTACCTGGCCACCTCCCCACATCCAAGCTGCCTCCCTAGACTCTCTCAGCAGTCTCCCTCCCAAACCTCCCAGCTTCAGCCCTTGCCTCCCACAGTCTATTCTGTCTATAGCAACCCAGCAACCACTGATCCTTTTACAGTCAGTCAGATCACATGCCTCCTGCTTAAACCTCTTGTACAGAATGAAACCCTACAAAAGGGGCCCCACCTCCTCTCATCACTCAGACTCATCTCCAGCCCTATCTCCACTCCTTTCATGGGTGCCAGCCACTCTGGGGCCTCTTTGCTGGTCCCCAACGGATCAGGTACATTCCTGCCTTACAGCCTTTGCGCTCCGTGTTTCCTCTACTGGAATGTTCCTCCCCCAGAAACACTCAAGGTTGACTCCCTATCTGTTTCAGTTCACCTATCACCCTGCCTTTGAGGCCAACCTAGAAAGCTGTTTAAAAGTACAAGCCACCCCCAGCAATCCCCCATCTCCTTTACTGTCTGTCACCTCTGCAAGAACATAAGCTGCACAAGCACAGTGTTTTGTTCACTGACGTACCCCAAGCTTCTACAACAGTAGAAGTGCCTGACACATAGTAGGTACTCATATTTTGAATAAATAGGAGGGGTTTTTCTTCCGTTGGTGAGAGTCTGTCCTTCTCAAAGGCTTCCTGCACTCCCTTGCCAAACGGGCACCCACTAGCAAGCAGAGACCTGAACAAAAACATTCCCTTCCAGTTGGTATCAGACTACCAAATGATACTTAACATTTCTGAGGCAGCACAGCATAAGGCAGTGACAGTCTAAATGGCATGAATTCATATCACACTTGGTCCAGACTAGTGCTTTCCCTCTAAATATCAAGACCAAAAACCAGGTGAACAGAATTAGAAACCAAAAGAAACAGACACATATAGAAAGAATTTTGCTACAAAACTTCAGGGTAGAAGTAAAGAGAAAATAAGCTTGTTTTATGTCTGCACAGCAAAAAAGAGAGGTATGTATGAAATACTACATTTGGGAAAAACTGGATGTCCTGCATTATTATTCAACCAGTAGAAATTAATTATACAAAAAAGTTTTATTAAAGTTTCCAAATTTATACATTTTTTGCTACCCTCATTGTGCAACTAAATCTATACTTTGATGTATTCATCATCCCACTGCACTAAAATGCTTCAATTTATGCCTAATTTCATAAATTTAGGACAATTTTTATCCCCACCACAAAATATCAATTTAGCCACAAAATATAGAGATTAAACCACTAAGTCAACTTTGACCAAGAGACTAAAAACTAATCATGAAAATAACCTCAGTAAGCTTTGTCCAGTAGAGACAATTAAAACGATCTATGGGGGAAAAAAACTGAAGTCCAAGCCTTGCGTTGGGAAAATCTGGCCATGCAGCCTGGACACCAGCTGCATCCTTGGGGAACTATGGAGGAGAGGCACAGGAAGAAGCAACACTAAGAAACCATGGAAGCAGGAGCCGGAGCAGTCAATGCAGCACAAGTGGGGCTGCACAGGAAAAGGCCAGCAGGGACAGCGGAACAGCACTAGGGCTCCTTTACGACAGCAGTGACTAAGCTCCAGGGCGTGGTTAGGAATCCTTTGGCAAGGCAACACTGGCAGGCACTTCAGAGAGCATCGCAAAGTATCAGGGCCTTGGGCAACAAATTACTCTCCATGTAAGCAGGACTTGGCAGAAGTGCTACCGAGCCTCCATAGAAACTCCTCAACAACCCGGGCAACTGAGAACCTTAAACTGAATGGCAAACTTATCACTGTTGTTAGAAGGCAGGATTGGTCACACTTGTCGGGGGAAGGACAGAAGGGGAAGGATGAGGACGGCTTCAAGGGGGCTCGCAATTTTCAGTTTTTTGATCTAACCATTGGTTGACAGTGTGCTCACTTCTCAGAAAATTAGTCAGTCTAGACTCACGATTTGTGTATCACACTTCAATAAAAAGTTCCCCGCCCTGACTGCTGCCACCAAGCAAACAAAGGACAATGACCCGCCTTTTTTCTGAAGCTACAGTAGGATACCCCACTATGCTAAAAATAAGGAATGTTATCAGTGGAAAGGTCCCATAATGTTGATCTCTTCACCACACCTAGAGGACACTGAGCAAATGAACTAAATGAAAAAAGTAAAAGCCACAGTTTGAAAGAGAGAGCTCCTACCTAGAGCTAAACCAAGGGCTGGCCAAACTTCTACTTCCTTATGCTGGTCTGTGTTCACCTGTCATTTAGTGTCTAAAACACATGTCCCTTTAGGGCATATCAACATTCACAAATGAGGTGGAAAAAATTCCCAAACTGCATATAAGGTGAAACGAACTAAATATAAAGGCAGAGCAAAAATGCACAAAATAATTTCAGTTCATTTACTATTAACATGTGAGTCTTACGAAAAATAAAATCATTTCCACATTCCAAATATATTAACTATGTTAAATATTTAATCGAGCCAGAAAAGAGTAGATACTTAAATATTCAAACAGCTAAACACTTCTAAACCATTGTAAATCAGTATTCTCTAAGAGTGGCCCCTTCGGGATTTTGTAGATGGTCTGAATCTTTGTCTGTTATAGTATTCATGCTTATTATATTAAAATCCCACATATCTGCTTTCTGATATTATTAGTTCATTGGTTTCTTTTATTTTTAAAGCACCAGCCACAAGTAGAATACCTCTCTTCCTTTACTCAGGCCTTATGGACTCTCAAGCTGGGGAATCATTGAGTCATCCCAGAAATAGCTATTATTCACTAGCTCTCTAGACTTAAGCCTATGTTACTCCCAGGATATATTCCAGAAAAATAAAGCACCAAAGCCGACAAAGAGAAACGGAAAATGAAACAAAGGAAGCTATAAAAGAGCCTCAGAGCCATCCATCCTAGACATATCTGTCAAACGCTTGCCCAGTTTCTAGTCTCCTAGGGCAAGAGTGAGCAAACTTCTTCTGTAAAAGGACAGGTAGTGAATAGTTTGGGCTTTGTGGGCCAGGCTCTGTAGCAACTACTCAACTGTGCTGTTATAGCTTGAAACCAGGCACAGATAATATGTAAACCAACAGGCATGGCTGTACTTTAATAAAACATTAATCATGAACACTTAAATTTGAGTTTCATATAATTTTCACATGGTTATAAAATATTTTTCTCTGGATTCTTTTCCCCCCAAGGATTCAAAGATGTAAAAATCCTTCTTAGTTTATTTGGCACATAGGCCATAGTTTGCCAACCCTTGGGCCTAAGGTATTGAAGCTAGACTTGATAAGTAAGCTACCCTAACTAGGCCCCAGTGTGAAAACATTGCTAAAAAGATAAAATGAGTGACACAATAGGTGTGTTGCCATCTTGTTTCCTCTTTAAACTGTTCATTTGGAAAGCATATTTGGGGAAGAAATCTGTTTTGTAAACGACGATGCCTGTCCCATTGACCTAATGCACAGGATGCTAAAGGGAATTCACTGCTCTTTGTAAGTATAATGGAACATATTAAACCCATGTGAATTTTCCCTTTTCCTTATCACCCACAATCCAAACAGCACATTTATCCAAGAAATACAAAGGGCTGAGAAAAGGATGAAAGAATAAAGACAAAGCCACCTGTCTTTTCTTCCATGTTAAAGAAATGTCTCTCCAATCACTGACTTGCATGGGGAGATGACACCAGCTATTTTCCTGCAGAATTTCAGTACAATCAAACAATACTGACTGAGGAATTCTAATTTGGGTAACATACCCAAATATTGTCTCTTTCAACTTCAAAGATCATGCAACCTAAAAAAGACAGTTGTTAGCACTGTTATTTTTTTTTATGTTGTCAAAGGGGGAGATTTTATATACATCAGAGAAAGTAACAGATGTTGCTATTTATATCTTTTCTTCCAAATGTACAACTGACAATGTTCTTCCTTTTTTGATTATTTTAAATAATTATTTTTGATTTAAAAAATTTTAAATAACAGTAAAATAACAGTAAACAGTACTGTTTTTAATAACAGTAAAAGAAATGGAAAAAAAAACATATTTTAGACAGAATGGGTGAGAAGATTACACTGTGAACCCAAACACCTGGTTCCAATCCAGACTGTTCATTGACTAGCAGATAAACTGATCTCCCTCTGAGATAAAACCCCAATTTCTCTGTCTCAGTTTCCTCATCAATCAAAAATGATAATTCTTACCTACTTCAAGGAGCTGTTGATACATAAAAGTATCTTATAAACTCTGCTGATTTATATCATTGTAAAATGCTATTTTAGCTTTTTTCCAAAGTTGCCAATTTGGCAACATTTTATCATTTAATTATAAACATCTCTGCTTCAAAAAATCTTTTAGTAAATATTTAATCCCAAATTATAACTTATTTAATCACAACTTTGTATCATTAAGAAATTGTGGAAGACAATTAAAATGTTGAAATGTATGTTGTATTGTCCACTACCAAATATGCTTTTTATTATAAATCCAGACTTCCATAATGAAGGTGTGATTCAAAAGAAATTTAGCATTTAATTTTAAGCAGAAACTTTGCCCTCAAACCTTATTAATCGCATTATGACAGGAGTAAAACACAAGAATGGTGTTCAACATTCTTGTGAATGATTCTGATTCTTTGATTCTTTTCTCATCCAAGATTGATGAGAAAAACCTCACTCAAGGTATCTAAAGTTTAATATTGATTCTGTTCTCCTCTCTTTTGAATGCATAAACTAGCTAGATAACAGTATCATTCCACTTTTTACTATTATCTGTCAGCTGTCAGTTACAATAACAACCCCCCAAAAATTACATCTTGACATCAGTTTCAGACACCTCTGGAAGAGAGAGGAGAGGATAAAAAAAAATTGTTGTTAGAAAGTTCTTTATAGCCCTGTGAGACTAAGTAAAAGAGTTAGACCTTATCATTATTCAGAAGGTAGAGTTCTGGAGAAAACAAAGACCTAAAATAAATTAACCTAGACAGAAGAGAAAGACTGGGGTGATTTAGTAGCAGTACTGCCCTCAATGACTCAATATTTGCAATAAGGAATGCATAGTATCAGCTTTCCTGATACATAAAATATCACTTGTATTATTTCCTCTTCAATGAGCAAAGAGAAGTAATAACCTGGCATCACAAAGAAAAATAAATTATCCACATAAGTAACTTTCTGATAAACTCTTGGCTGTCCAGTCCTGCAGAAGGCCCAGCTGGGAAGTGCTGTGGACTACAGCTTGGCTCCATCGCATACCAGCCCTCTGACCCTGGGGCTGGATCCTCTCTGGATGAGGGGGTTGCTCAGGTGGTATCTAAGAGCCTGCTCACCTCAAAGAATTTACAAATGTGAGATGTTTTAATAAACTTACTTGATGCTTCCTGGGAAACAGCCGCATTTTAGTGGTGATGGAAATTATCTGTACAGAGAACCTTAGGAATGATACCAGCTGTCTTACAACTAGCATACACGGGCAGATCGCCAAGTCAGCCCCCAAAGGCCTTTGGCTTTGGCTCTGGCTCTTGCTCTTCTCTCTAAACCAATGCTACTCAACTCTGCCCCACAGGGGACATTCAGCAATAGCCAGAGACATTTTTGCTTGTCACATCTTGGGAGGCAGAAGGTGTGCAGATTGTAACAAAAGTCTGGGTTCCTCCCACAATAATTTTAAAACCACTGCATGTACAGAATTATCCCACTTGGGCTTTTTACAGCAGTATATTCCTACCTTGGTAAACACACAGCAATGGAAAAGATCAAACTACAGACTACACAGAACATGGATGAATTTCACAGACATCACAGTGAGCTGAAGAAGCCAGATACAAAAAGAAAAAAAAAAAAAAAAAGCACTGTATGACTCCATTTATATGGATCTTAAAAACAAGAAAAACTAATCTATGGCGCTAGAGATCAGAATACTGGTTATCCCTGGGGTAGTGCTGATTGGGAGAAAGCACAGCAGAGCTTTTTGGGTAGTAAGGACTGAATTGTGTTCTCTCAGAATTCCTATGTCGAAGCCCTAGCCCACAATGCGATGGTATTTGGAGATGGGGTCTTTGGTAAGCAATTAGACTCGGATGAGGTGACGTGGGTGGGATCTTCAGGATGGGATAAGTGTCCTTAGACACACCAGAAAGCGTTCTTTCCTCCACCTACCTCTCCCCACACATACACATCAAAGAAAGGCCATGACTACACAGTGAGCAGCTGGGAAGAGGGCCCTCACTAGAACCCAACTATGCTGGCATCCTGATCTCGGACTTCCAGCCTCCAAAACTGTGAGAAAATAAATTTCTGTTTAAGCTAGAACAACAGATATTTTGGTATTTTGTTACGGTGGTCTGAGCTGACCAAGGTACCAGAAATGCTCTGTATCTCAATATGGACAGTGGTCACAAGAGTGAATAAATGTGTAAAAATTCCCTGAGCAGTATACTTAAGGTTGACTCACAGTTTTTTAGAAGGAATAGCAAGAAACAAAGCACTAACTTAGCAAGAAACAATCTAGCATTACGAAGGTGAGAGTTGGGAGACTTTTCTACTTTTCATTTGATTCCCTTGTCAGTGCAAATTCCTTTCCATGAGTATATGTGATCTTACATAATTTTTAATAACTTGTTAATTTTAATATTGCTCTAAATTCCCTACTTCAGAGGGTGTGTCTCACCACTGCCCCTGAAGCCTCAATGGCAATGACTGTCAAATCCACACCTGCCCCTGAGCACTCAAACTCCAACCGTGAGTTTCCAGGCACCACTGGTGCATCTCCTCTCAAGCACATAACTGTCACACCCACCATGTCTCCAAATGCAGTTATCCACCCCCAACTCCTCCTCCGCCTTTGCCCCTGGCTTCTGTCTCTCAGGTTCTAACTCACCCTTCTCCTTTGTGTCTCTGTGTGCCCTCAGATTGTTTACTTACAGGTGTCCCTCCACTCTCAGACTCAGAAACCAAACACATGTAGGTACATTTTTCCACAGCAAGCAGGCAGGTATTCCTCATTATCCAAACTATTGCTACTCTCTAGCTAAAACTCAGGAAATGAAATACTATAGACTCAGATAACATGAGATTCCTCTCTCTCCAAACTCTCATTATCGAAACAGATTGATTGATTGATTTTTGAGATGGAGTCTCACTTGGTTGCCCAGGCTGGAGTGCAATGGCGTGATCTCGGCTTACTGCAACCTCCACCTCTGGGGTCCAAGCAATTCTCCTACTGACTCAGTCTCCCGAGTAGCTGGGATTACAGGCATGTGCCACCACGCTGGGCTAATTTTTGTATTTTTAGTAGAGATGGGGTTTCACCATGTTAGCTAGGTTGGTCTCAAACTTCTGACCTGAGGTGATGCGCTGCTTCAGTCTCCCAAAGTGCTGGGATTACAGGTGTGAGCCACTGTGCCCAGCTCCTAAACAGATTTAAATAGCATGCGGTATTTGTATTTTTGCAACATCCTCTAACTGTTGCTTTCACCCCCATCACTATCACCCAAGGCCAGACCTTCATTCCCTTAAGTCCAAGTCCTTCTTAGATGCTAGAACATGGCCTTCCTCCTTCTAGCCCTGCCCCCCACTCCATGCACCCTACTCTATCTTCCTTTTTTTTTTTTTTTTTTTTTGAGATGGAGTTTCACTCTTGTCCCCCAGGCTGGAGTGCAATGGTGAGATCTCAGCTCACTGCAACCTCCACCTACCAGGTTCAAGCGATTCTCCTGCCTCAGCCTCCCAAGTAACTGGGACTACAGGCACGCACCACCACACCCAGCTAACTTCTGTATTTTAGTAGAGATGGGGTTTCACCATGTTGGCCAGGCTGGTCTCGAACTGCTGACCTCAGGTGACCTGCTCGCCTTGGCCTTCCAAAGTGCTAGGATTACAGGCGTGAGCCACTGCGCCCAACCCCATCTCTCTTTCTGACATGGCTGTTGCCCCTGCTCAAAAAAACCTCACTGGCTCCCACGCACAGGGATCCAGGTGAGATACTGCTTTTAACTTTCTACCTCCCAGAGTAAACCTTGTGTACCAGTCACCTGATTTACTTGGTCCCTGACCATCCTTGTACATGTCCTGCTCTGTGCCATTTTTCCCAAAAAGAAACACCTACCCAACCTTCCACAGCAGCCCTGAGCTCCAGCCAGCTCCTTCACTCTTTAGCTGGATGACTCTGCCCTCCTCTGGGCCTCATCTGTGAAATGGAAAAATAACTGTATCTCCTTCACCTGTCACATAGTAACCACTCAATAAACATTAGCTATCATTTTTAGCACCAACTCAAGTCCTACCTACCAAATGGTCTTCCTCAATACACATTACCTACAGAAATTTTCCCTCATCTAAATTCCTTTTACTCCATTCATTTGTTTGCCCAACATCATCTCCTGAGCTCTGTTTGCGTATGAGTCCCCACTGTGGGCTTTATTTGTATAACCTAATGTCATCCTCACAGCAGACCTCTCGTGTCCAAAGGAGCCGACTGGTACACGGGTTTTTCAGCAGGGGCAACAGCCGTGTCACAAAGACAGAGATGGGCACAGAGAGTAAGGTGCATGGAGTGGGGGGGGTTAGAAGGAGAAGGCCATGTTCTAGCATCTAACAAGGACTTGGAACTTCTCCATCATCCTCATTTCAGTAAATGGTATCTTCATGCTAGAAGCTGCTCAGGCCTAAAACCTTGACATTGTCCTTGACTTCTTTTCTCCTCTTATACCCTACATTAGCAATTCATTTCTACACTACATTTATTCATATATACATAAGTCAGACCCACTTTTTGTCTCTTCTAACACTATCATCCTGATGCAAGCCACTCTCATGTGTCACATCTAGGTGATACAGTAGCCTCCTGTCTCCCTGTTCTTACTTTGTCCCCTCCCACTTCCCAGCCTGTTCTCCACACCACACTGGGAAGGAGCCTTTGAAGGGGCTCAAACCTTCAATAGCCCCCAACACTCACAGACTGAGATCCAAAGTCCTTACCCTGTGCTATGAGGCCTACATGACTGCCTCCTGACCCAACTCTTCTGTTACCACTCTTCCCCAGGATTATGTGCTTTGGTGCTACGACCTTCCGCTCTTCTTCAAATACGCTAAATACACTGCTGACTAGGGCTTTCACAGTCACTACTTCCTCTGCATCTGCAGGAATATTCTCCTCCAAAATGCCTACCTGGCTCACCCCCTTACTTCCTTCAAATCTCTGCTCAAAGGTTTCCTTTTTAAAGAAGCCTCTCAGCACACCCCAGCTAAAGCAGTCCCACTGTCCACTCTACCACATTTCTGTTTTATCTCCTTGGTAGCACATTATCAATTTCTGGCATCACATGTCTACCTGTTTGTTCATTTACTGTCTGTCTCCTAATAGGCTCCTTGGGTCTGGGAACCTGGTCTGGTCTGTCCACAGCCCCATTCCTCGTGCACTGAACAACAGCACCTAATGCTCAATAAATATGTGTTAAGTGAATGAAGGAAGAGAAGACTGTAACTTTGGTGTACCTTATAGATCAATGTAGGAATTTCTGGCAAGGTTTGAGGAAGGTTCTTCTGGCAGTTAGCAATGCCTATGGGGGATCTACTTGTTTGAGGGCACTGTTGAAGCTATAAAAAAGTATAAAGCTACAAAATATTTCAAACTTTATGTTATTTAGGGGAGAAGAGATGTAGGTATTAATAGACATTAATATAAAACAAATAAGTGAGCTAGGAGGACTCTAACCTACCAAAACAAAGGGGATTCTCATATCTCTATGTCCAGCCCAACTCTTTTCCCAAGCCAGTATTTCCAACTGTCCACCTAATACCTACACCTGGATGACTCATGGATGCCTCAAACTACACATGTCCCAAATCAGACTCATCACTTCTCTCCCCTTAGCCACTGCCACCACCAATGCTTCCTTCTCGTGGGTTCCCAGTCTCTTTCGGTAAAACAATTAGCATGCAGTCAAGTAAGCCAGAAACCACCTTTGAGTCCCCCCGGGGTCCCTGTTCACCTCCTCAATACTCAACCAATCTCAAGATCTACTTCTCAAACCTTTTGCAAAGTCATACCCTCATCTCTCGCCACTTCTCTGACTTGCATGCCGACCAAGCCTTCTTGTTCCTCCAACCAGCCTCCCCATGGTCAGGGAGGTCTTTCTGAAATGCTTTCCTGCCTTAAGTCCATCAGGGACACCTTCCATCCCCTACAGAATAAGATGCTCATGTTTTGACAGAGCTATAAAGGGTGCTCTCCACAGAACAGACACTGCCACCCTTACTATCCTCATCTCTTGCTACCTTCCCCCAATTATACCCTAGTAATTCTCTATTCTTTGGGATGCCTGTTTCCTCCCTTCATACTCCTGTACGTGCTAAGTACACACTCTCTATAACACATCCCCAACCCTATCTTGTCACATGGGGAACTCCTATGTATGCTGCAGCCAGCTGGGAAAGTCCCACCTTTGCCAATCCCCTCCCACACTATTCTGTATCTTCTATACTGTTCTTCCCTAGTGCAGTAGTTGTGATTATTTCATCACACATATGTCTCCCTCTCTAGCGGCAAATTTCCTATATGGTAAGGTCCACAGATGCTCAACTCTGAGTCTTCAGCATTAAGTCTGGCACATAATAGGTACCAGATACATGTTTGTTGAATTAAAGTGGCCTGTTCCCTGAACACACCTTGTGAAAGATCTTCCTTCTAACTCCATATTCTTTAAATAAACTTTTTCATGAGGAGTGACCCCTCTCACCTTCAGATCTTTGCTCCAACCTGTCCCTCTCCTTGGCACATCCATTAACCTTATTTTCTATGTTAGTCCATCAAGAAGCTGGTTCAGACCCTCAGACTCACTACATCTCCAGCTGCTCACACTGCAGGGGCTTTGCACTTGCTCTACCCCCTACCAGCAGTGCTCTCAGATAGTTCAATGACTTGCTCATTCATTTCAAGCAGGTCTCTATTCAAATATCCCTGTCCTCCTTTAAGAAACAGCCCTGACATCACACTTCCTATCTGTGCTTTTATTGCTAGTGGTACCCTCCATAGGCATATCAGTTCAATGAGGGCAGGCCTGTCTCATTCACCACTGCATCCCCATGCCTGCCAGAGTGCCAGTAACATTCATCTAGTTCATATTTTTTGAGCACCTACTGTGTGCCAGACCTAGGTGCTAGGAACACATCAGGGAACAAAACAGATAAAAATCTCCTCACATTCTACAGGGGGAGGACAACAATACACAAGAAAAATACACAAAATATAAGTGCTAAGAACAACTAAAGCAATGAAGGGAGGTGGGAAATGGGGAAAGCCTCACTAGGTACCTCCCTAGTAAAGACCTGGAAGAAGTGAGTGCAAACTACATGGATATTAACTTGCAAGCACAAAGGCCCTAGGCCAAAGCATGTCTAACGTGTGAAAGGAGAGGGAGCAGAAAATGAGACTGAGAAAGTAACAGTGGGTCAGATTATGTAAAGCCTTATAGCTCACTGTAAAGGGGTTAGTCTATCATATTAATGAGATGGGGACCCATTGGAGGGATTTTTTTTTTTTTTTTAAGTAAAGGAATGATACAATCTGACAGCCTGTGTTTTAAAAAGATCCCTCTAGCTGCTGTGCAAAAAATAGGGGCCAGGACAGAAGCAGGAAGACCAAATGGGAAACGATTTCAATAATCCAAACCAGAGGTGGTGACTTGGCCCAGGGTGGCAAGTACTATTTGTGGCGTTAATCACAGAGGGCTGGGTGTGGTGGCCCACACCTGTAATTTCAACACTTTCGTGGGAGGCTGAAACGGCAGATCACTTGAGGCCAGGAGTTCGAGACCAGCCTGGCCAACATGGTGAAATCCCGTCTCTACTAAAAATACAAAACTTAACCAGGCGAGGTGGCACACGCCTGTAGTCCCAGCTACTTGGGAGTCCGAGGCAGGAGCATCACTTGAGCCTGGGAAGCAGAGGTTGCAGTGACACGATGACACGAGATCGCACCACTGCACTACAGCCTGAGCAACCGAGGGAGACTGTCTCAAAAGAAAAAAAAAAAAAAAAAAAAAAGAAAGAAAACAAAAAGAAAGAGAGCAGTCAACGATGGCTCAAAGGTTATTAGCCAGGGTCTTTCCTATTATTGAGATGAAAGAAAGGGCAACAGGAGCAGTTTGGGGAGGGTAATGAAGGGGAGCTTCCTAGCCCTCTCTTGGCATGTTTAATTTGAGTTGCCTATCATCCATCTCAGCGGAGATATTAAGTGGGTGGCTGGATAAAGGTCAGGGGTGAGGCCAGCGATGGAGATATAAATAAGGAATCTGTTAGCCTCTGATATGTAGGTATTTAATGCTATGAGATCACCATCAATGAAAATAAAAATATTGCAAACACAAATGCACAAAGGAAGATTTAAAGAAAAAAAATAAAGAAGAAAAGCTAGGATGACCGAGGATACCCTCCCACATCCCCCGGAAAGAATACAAAAAGGTGATCCTCGCTTTTGCTGAAAGACAACTCGGTCAAAACAAAGATTAAATAAATAAAACCTCCTTCTCACGTCTAGCAGAAGGGCAAACCCAGACCAGAGACTCTGTCAACGGGTCTTTCACACTTTCACCAAGGACCCATGGGGCCGGCCCCATAATTTTTCCAAAAGACAGCCAGTGAACTTGGGCTTCCCCTTTGCAGAGGACGGGATGGAGTAAGCACAGAGAAGGGTGGGCCACCCCTGGGTTCCAACCACTAGCATCCTCTTGGATGTACAAAAGGTAAGCCAAGGGTTGGGAGAAGTTGCACTCGCCCCAAAGACCCCTTCCCTCGCAGGGCAATGCCTCTCTAGAGGGTATGTCCACGAGGGGTAGGCGAGCAGGCAGGGCACGGTCAGGAAGGTAAGCAGGCAGGCATTGTGGCGCAGGCTTAGGAAGGGTGGGCTCGCGGGGCACTAGGTGGAGGTGAGGGCAGGGGCGTGGCGCGAGGGCGCCACAGTGGGGAAGGGGGAGTCGGGAGGCCTAGGTTCTGCATTCAGAAAGTGGGCGAATGAAAGGCACACCCCGGGGTGCAGCCCGACTCTTTCTGGGGCGGCTCGACAACGCGTTGTGTCGCCGGCGTCAGGCGTGCCCGGCTGCCATGAGGAGAACGGGAAGTGTGAGCTGCGGGGCTCCGAGCGTGGGTACGGCGCTCCACCCAGTCACGGGGTCCTGGGTTCAAGGACAAGCCCAGGGTCGGAAGAACGCGACCAGACACACCCTTACCTTGTACTACAGCCGTCTCCGCCGCTCAGGTGCCGGCTTGAGGACGCGGCTGCCGCTTCTCGCGCCGCTCTACCCCGCTTCCTGATTGGCCAAGGCCGGCTGCTCCCAGAAGCCCTCGCGCGGCGCGCCGCCAAATGAACTTTATGGAGACCCGTGGGGAAGGACAAGAACAGGGGCGGGGCCGGGGGCGGGACGAAGGCAGGGCCTTGGGCCAAACCGTCACCCCTGGACCACAGGCAGCCGCAGACCTCACCTTTCCCACTTGGTTAGAGTCGGCTCTGCCGGGAGAAAGCGATTCCAGAATTCCCTAAATTAAAGGAATTTCTTACTCCTTGAGCGCCATCCAAGGGCCAAGCCCTAGTCTAGGAGCTGGGAACACAGTGGCGACCACGACAGACAAGATCGCTGCCCTCACTGAGTTCCCAGGCTGGCAGGGGAAACAAAATATAATAAATAAGTAACTGCAGTTCACAAGAAGAGCTATGAAGAAAAAACAGGGTAATGGGAGAGAGAATGCTTGGATGTTGAAGGGAGGCCTTTCTGAGGTGGTGACATGTTGAGCTGAATAAAGAAGGATGAGAAAGGATGGGGCTTGCAAAGTTCCGGCTTCAAAGAATTCCAAGCAGAGGGAACAAGAGTGAAGTCTCCAGGGGAAGCCAGCTTAGTGTTTGGAGACTAGAAAGAAGGGGTGTGTGGCTGGAAGATGGTGAGCAGGGACAAGTGGGGTCAGACTCATCCATAGACTGGATGGCTTACACACAACAGAAATTTATTTCTCACAGTTCTAGAAGCTGGGAAGCCCTAGATTAAAGCACCCGCAGATTCAGTGTCTGCTGAGGGCCTGCCTCCTAATTCATAAATAGCACTTGATATGGTTTGGCTCTGTGTCCTCACCCAAATCTCACCTTGAATTATAATCCCCATAATCTCCACATGTCAAGGGTGAGACCAGGTGGAGGTAACCAGATCATGGGGGGCAGTTTCTGGCATGCTGTTCTCGCGATAGTAAGTCTCATGCGATCTGGTGGTTTCATAAGCGTCTGGCATTTCACCTGCTTGCACTCACTGTCTCTCTTGCCGCCCTGTGAGCAGGTGCCTTCCACCATAATTGTAAGTTTCCTGAGGACTCCCCAACCACGCGGAACTGTGAGTCAATTAAACCTCGTTTCTTTTTAAATGACCTGGTCTCAGGTATTTCTTCACAGCAGCATGAGAACAGACTAATATAGCACTCTTCTCCCTGTAACCACACACAGAAGAAGGGTGAGGGGATCTCTCCAATATTTCTTTTATAAGGGCTCTAATTCCATTCATGAGGGCTTCACTCTCATGGCCCAGTCACCTACCAAAGTCCTCACCTCTTAATACCATCTCAATGGGGGGCAGAGTTTCAACATATAAATTTGAAGGGGGAGGACGCAAACATTAAGAAGTCTATAGCAACTAGTGTCCAGCTTTGTTTATTTTTAATACCTCACACCGGCATATTGTGAGTTCTCTATAAATAATTGGTGCTGATTAACAACATGTATGAATGTGGCCTTTGCCCTGAAGCTATTAAATATGTAACCAGACTCTGCTGTGATCAGAGAATATCCACAGAGATAATAATATCTTGCATCTGAATAATGTTTTATACTTTTACCTTGCTTTTCTTTTATGTAAAAAAAAAACAACAACTTTTAATGACATAGACAAATGCTTGTGCAACATTGCCAGATGAAAATCCAGGACACTTGCCTTTTACAGCTGAGTATTTCTACATTGTAAAACCCAGCAATTCAACTCCTAGATATATGCCCTAGAGAAACTCTTACACATATGTACAAGGGTTATAAGCAAGAATCTTCATAGCAGCACAGTTCATATTAGCAAAAAACTTGAAACAATCCAAATATCTGTTAACCAAAAAAAAAAAGGATAAATAAATTGTGGGATATTATGCAATGGAGCATTACACAGCAGTGAAAAAGGAGTGTGCTTCAGCCACAGATACACCATGGATGAATCTTGGAAACGTAATGTTAAATGGAAAAAGTGGCCGGACACAGTGGCTCACACCTGTAATCTCAGCACTTTGGGAGGCTGAGACAAGAGGGTAGCTTGAACCTCAGAGTTCAGGACCAGCCTGGGCAACATGGTGAAACCCTGTCTCTACAAAAAATACAAAAAAATTGGCTGGGTGTGGTAGTGTGCAGCTGTAGTCCCAGCTACTGGGGAGGCTGAGGTGGGAGGATCACCTGAGCCCAGGAGATCAAGGCTGCAGTGAGCTGTGGTCATGCCACTACACTCCAGCCTGTGCAACAGAGTGAGACCTCATCTCAAAAAACCTTGCAGTTTTCCAGATGGTCTTCCCATATACCTTCCTATCCCCAGAGATAACCACAATCTGACATTTCATATTTATCATTCCAATGTTTTATAGTTTTATCACAAATGTATCTGTGCATAAACAATATATTATTTGCGTTTTTTGGTTTGTTTGTTTTTTGTTTTTAAGAGAACTGGGTGCATTGGCTCACTCCTGTAATCCCAGCACTTTGGGAGGTCAAGGTGGGAGGATCACTTGAGCCTTGAAGTTCCAAGACCAGCCTGGGCAATGCAGTGAGACCCCCATCCCTATAATAATAATAATAATAATAATAGTAAGCCAGGGATGGTAACTGATGGTTGTAGTCCCAGCTACTCAGGAGGCTGAGGCAGGAGAATCACCTGAGCCCAGGAGGTGGAGGTTGCAGTGAGCTGTGATCACGCCACTGCACTCAGCCTGGGCTACAGGACAAGATCCTGTCTTAAAATTAAATAAATAAACACACAAGAGACAAAGAAAGAGGATATCAAAATATGACCAAGTGGGAATGACATCTCTCCTGGCTGAGAAACCACAAATGAGTCCTTAAAAGCTAGTGTACTTTTCAAGGTTTCTGCAATGAAATGACCATGCATAATTCCCGTAATCAGAAAAAGTACACTAAAACTGAGTTGGTTGGTTTTGTTTTGTTTGCACAGAGTTATAACCAACATCAGCTTCCCAATATTTGCCCAGGTATATGATTCAAAGAAGTTCCTTTGAGGATTCTGAACTCACCTCTAATGCCATTCCTTGAACTATCGTCTCGTCCAAATGCCACAGAGACAGGAGTTTTTATCTCCTGGTGGCAAGATCTGTAACCGAGCAATTTCTGGAGCTGTTTCTGTCTGTCAATTAATTACATAGCTTAGAAGAGCTTTTCTTTTTTTTTTTTTTTTTTTTTTTGAGATGGAGTCTTGCTCTGTCGCCCAGGCTGGAGTGCAGGGGTGCGATCTTGGCTCACTGAAACCCCCGCCTCCTGGGTTCAAGCAATTCTCCTGCCTCAGCCTCCCGAGTAGCTGGGATTACAGGTGCCCGCCACCATGTCTGGTTAATTTTTATTTTAGTAGAGACAGGGTTTCACAATGTTGGCCAGGCTGATCTTGAACTCCTGACCTCATGATCCACTCACCTTGGCCTTCCAAAGTGCTGGGATTACAGGCATGAGCCACCATGCCTTGCCAGAAGAGCTTTCTTAAACATCACTTTATCTGAGCTCAGAATCTTTCAAGAGCCTTTGCCTTGAGAATTGTTCTGAGATGTGCCCCAGAGCCCCTGCAAAGCCCCTTTCTCAGAGGTGGGGATTTTCAAGCTCTTTCCTACTTAAAAGGGAGCTGGGTGGTGGCAGAGAGTTCTTACCTTCCCTCATTTAGTCCTACTGGGTCCCAAACATTTAAAAGAATCCTGTTTTTCAAAGGAAGTCTCTGATGGAACTCTGTATTGTAACACAGATTTTGCATGTCTTCTACACATACCAAGTGTATAACTCTACCTTTTTTGGCTGCATGATCATATCAAACAAACACAGGCCTTTGTACTCTCATCCGGTTGAATTGTGCTTTTGAATATTCTTAGTCTTCAGATGAACTCATTGAGTATATGGGATGTGCATTCAATGCACTATACCGTATTACCAGACAGTTGCTCTCTAATGAGACATCTTTTAACACTGACTCCCCTGTGGCGCGTTCCTGCCCCAAATCTCAGTCCCTGTGTTTTGATTGGTGGCATGTGACTCAGGCATAGCCAATCAGAGCAGAGTACTGCAGTACCCTGGCCACAGGCACTGGTCCAGGACCTGGTTTATAACCCAACAGGGTCAAGAAAATGCACTCTTAAGATGTTCTGCTCAGACGGTTCTCTTTATGACTGGAATAAATTAGAACTGTGAAGATGTTTTTGTAGGCATTATTCCTTTACAATTTTGTTTGTTTGTTTGTTTTGAGACAGAGTCATACTCTGTTGCCCAGGCTGGAGTGCAGTGGCACAGTCTTGGCTTGTAAACTCCGCCTCTCAGGTTCAGGTGATTCTTGTGCCTCAGCTTCCCTAGTTGCTTGGATTACAGGTGTGTGCCACCACGCCCAGCTAATTTTTGTATTTTTAGTAGAGATGGGGTTTCACCATGTTGGCCAGGCTGGTCTGGAACTCCTGACCTCAAGTGACCTGCCCTCCTTGGCCTCTCAAAGTGCTGGGGTTACAGGTATGAGCCGCCATGCCCGACCTGTTCAATTGTTTATTATCCACAAGGGAAGAATTTGTCTGGGAAGGAAGAAAATACAGAAGAAAGCAATGTAGTGATGGAGAGAGAGCCTGTACTCAAGTGACATTGTGACACAGCTTCTGGATCAAGCTGTGCCTAAAGCTAACCCTATCCCTGGAATGTTTTGTTGCATGAGCCAGAAAATTTTATTTTTTGCTCAATTTCACTGAGGTTTTACATCACTTGCAATCAAAATAATCCTGAAGGATTCAGGTATTACTTGAGCCCTTATAGCATCTCATCTAACATGCTTGCTATAAGGTCAATAGGCCAGAATTCAGTAAGCTTAATTCAGTAAGCTTTTCCCAATCGAATTGCTTTCCCATCACATGCAATATAGGGAGGCATTTTCCACAATGTCAAGAAGAATGCTTTCACCATCAGATTACATTTTATTCTATCCATTAACAAAATAATATTAAACAGCTCTATTTACAAAGAAGCCGAGAAAGTTTTATTTTCATGTTCGTTGCATTTTGTTCCAAAATGACATTGTAACTTGGCAGGGAATACAGAATTATATTGCATGGTTTTGTTTCTGTGTAAGTTCGATCAAGACAATGGTCAATTTTTATTATTAAAAAGATGAGACTTTTGGTTACATGGCATTATAAATTTGCTTGAACCCACAGAATGTACAACACCAAGAGTAAACCCTAATGTAAACTACAGACTGGGTGATCATGATGCATCAACATGGGCTCATCAGTTGTAAGAAATGTACCACTCTGGTGGGGGATGTTGGTAATGAGAGAGGCTAGGCATGTGTACAGGCAGAGGGTATGTGAAAAATCTCTGTACCTTTGGCTCAATTTTGCTGTGCTCCTAAAACTGTTCTAAAAAAAAGTCTATTAAAACATTTTTTAAAGTAAGGCTCAGCTGGGCACAGTGGCTCATGCCTGTAATCCCGGCACTTTGGGAGGCTGAGGCAGGCGGATCACTTGAGGTCAGGAGTTCGAGACCAGCCTGGCCAACATGGTGAAACCCTGTCTCTACTAAAAATACAAAAATTTGGCTGGGCACGGGGGCTCACACCTGTAATCCCAGCACTTTGGGAGGCTGAGATGGGCGTATCACGTGGCAAGAGATTGAAAGTATCCTGGTCAACATGCTGAAACCCCATCTCTACTAAAAATACAAAAATTAGCTGGGTGTGGTGGCGCGTGCCTCTAGTCCCAGCTACTTGGGAGGCTGAGGCAGGAGAAGCGCTTGAACCCAGGAGGCAGAGGTTGCAGCAAGCCAAGATCATGCCACTGCACTCCAGCCTGGTGACAGAGCAAGGCTCTGTCTCAAAATAAATAAATAAATAAAAATACAAAAATTAGTTCGGGTGGTGAGCTCCTGTGATCCCAGCTACTCAGGAGGCTGAGGCAGGAGAATTGTTTGGACGTAGGAGGCAGAGATTGCAGTGAGCCGAGATAGCACCCTTGTGCTCCAGCCTGGGCGACAGAGCAAGACTCCATTTCAAATAAAAAATAAAAATGATTTATTGTTCTCTCATGACTTTATGGGGAAAGGGCCTCCATCTGACCTCCTTTCATTTAGTCTCTTGAAAAATATTTGTTGAGTGCTGCTATGTGCTGAGTGCTGGGGATTCAGAACGAATGAAATTGACGGGATCCCTGGCCCCATGGAGTTCACATTCTAATACGGCAAACACACAATAAACAAATGAACAGATTTCAGGGAAGGTTAATTTCAGGGAGTGAGAAGCCTGTATGTAAAAAAATAGAAAGGGCCAGGGGCATTGGCTCATGCCTGTAATCCCAGCACTTTGGGAGGCTAAGGTTGGGGATCACTTGAGCTCAGGAGTTCAAGACCAGCCTGGGCAACATGGCTAATCGTCATCTCTACAAAACATACAAAAATTAGCCAGGTGTGGTGGCACGTGTCTGTAGACCCAGCTACTTGGGGGACTGAGGTGGGAGGATCACGTGAGACCAGGAGGTCGAGGCTACAGTGAGCTATGATTGAGCCACTGCATTCCAGCCTAGGCGAGAGAGCGAGACCTTGTCTCAAGAAGAAAAAAAAAAATTGAAAGTGTAGCTGAGGACAGTGGGTGCTGCTTCAGCTGGGGAAGTAATGAAGGACCTCTCTGAAGAGGTGGCATTTGAGCAGAGACCTGGATTCCCAAAGGAGCAGCCATGTGGAGCTATGCAGGGTCAGCAAGCGTCAAGGCCTCTGGAACAGACAGGATTTCAAAACACAACATCTACTTACCACCAAATCAAACAAACACACCAAAACCAGAAAACTCCAGGTGTCTTCACTGGTGAATTATTTCAAATATTTAAGGAAGAAATAATACGAATCTTACATAAACTCTTCCAGAGAACAGAAAAAATAAGAACACTTGCCAACTAGTTCAATGAGACTGGCACAACCTTGATTCCAAAACCTGACAGGACCTTACAAGAAAAGAAATAGAAGAACAGCCCTACTAAACATAAAGGCAAAAATCTGAAATAAAATATTGAGAAACCAAATCTAGCAATATAGCAAAAGGATAATACATCAGGATCATATGAAGAATTTTTTTTTTTTACCAAGAATGTAACATTAGAAAATGTATGTAATTCTCCACACTAACAACATAAATGAGAAAAATAAATGTTTATCTTAATAGATGCCAATAAAAAGCATTTAATACAATTCAACATGTATTTATGGTAAAAACTTTTAGCAAACTAGGGATAGATGGGAACTTAATCTGATGCAGGGTATCTATAAAAAACTTTCAGCAAATATCACTTAGTGGAAAAATATAAATATTTCTCCTAAAGTCGTATAAACATAATCAGCTGTTACCATTTATATTCAACATTGTATTAGAGGTCTTAGCCAGTGCAGTAGGCAAGAAGGAGAAATAGTCGGTATAAAGATTGGCAAGAAAAAAATAAAATCACCATCATGGATAGATGACAGGAATACATAAGAAGAAAATCCAAAATAATCTACAGACAAAATATTGAAATCAATTAATGAAGTTAGCAAGGCTGTAAAAAACAGGTCAATATACAAAAATTAATTATATTTCTATATATTTATGGAAAACAACTGGAAAATGAACATTTTAAATGATACCATTTGCATTAGCATAAAAATCGTATAAATAGGATTAAACCTCACAAAAAGATGTACAAGATTTTGATGCTAAAAACTACAAGGCATTAATGAGAGCAATTGAAGAAGACCTAAATAAATGTTGAGATAAGCCAAGTTTTTGGATTGAAGACTCAAGATGCCAGTTCTCCCCAAAGTGATTTATGGATTCAATGCAATCCCAACCATAATCCTAGCACATTTTTAATGGAAATTGACAAGCTGATTCTAAAATTTATCTAAAAATGCAAAAGGCCAAAAACATTCTTTTCAGAAATTCTTAAAGAAGAAAATGTGGGAGAGGGACTTATGCCTCAAGATGCCAAGACTTATTTAAAAGCTGTCATAATTTAAAAAGGATGATCTTGACAAAAGAATGAATAAACCAATGAAACAGAATAGAGAGCCCAGAGACAGACCCACACTTATATAATTACCTGATTTTTTTAAAAGTAACTCAGGGAGAGAAAAGAGTCTATTTTCAATAAGTGGTATTGAATCTCTTGGCTCTATAAAAATTTTAAAAAGAACAGCAGCATTCATCTCATCCCTACCTCACACCATATACCAACAATGAATTCCAGATGGCTTATAGACCGGAATGTGAAAAAAAAAAAGAAAGTACAATAAGCTTTCTTAAAGATAAGATAATAGACTTAATGACCTAGAGGTTCTGGGGGTTGGCAAACATTTCTTAAACAAGACACTAATCATTAACCATAAGGAAAAGACTGATAAATTAGATGGAACTGAGAGAGTGAAAAGGCAAACCGCTGGAAGAAATTTGCAATACACTTATCTAACTAAGACTCATATCTAGACTATATAGAGAACTCTTATAAATCAAGAAGAAAAAGACAGATCCTGTTAGAAATGGGTAAAAACCTAAAGAGGTATTTCACAAAAGAGGATATGTGATGGTTAAATTGTATGTGTCAACTTGACTGGGCTATCGAATGCCCAGACATTTCATCAAATATTATTCTGAGTGTGTCTGGGGGGGTGTTTCTGGATGAGATTAACATGTGCATGGATAGACTGAGTAAACCAGATTGCCCTCCTTAATGCAGGTGGGCCACATCCAATCAGTTGAAGGCCTGAGAAAAATGCAAAGGCTGAGTAACGGAGGATTCCTTCCACCTATCTTTAAGCTGGAACATGGGTTTTTTTTTTTTTTTTTTTTTTTTTTTTCTGTCTTTCAACTCAAACTGAAACATCAGCTCTTCCTGGGTCTTGAGACTGTCAGACTGGGACTGGAACTCACCAACCACTCTTCTAGGTCCTGGATCTCCAGCTTGATGACTGCAGATCTTGAGACTTGTCAACCTTCATAATTGTGTTAGATTGATCTATCTATCTGTCTATCTATGCACACACATCTGATTGGTTGTATTTCTCTGGATAACCCTGACTAATACAATATCTGAATTGCCAATAATATATGCAAGATGCTTAACACAATTGGTCATCAGGATAATGAGAATTAAATCCATAATGAAAAACCACTACATATCTATCAGACCAGAATAAGTAGATACTTTACAGAGGATACTTTCATAAAATAAAATGCACTTGTTTTAAGAATACACTTAGAGGCCGGGCACGGTGGCTCAAGCCTGTAATCCCAGCACTTTGGGAGGCCGAGGCGGGTGGATCACAAGGTCAGGAGATCGAGACTATCCTGGCTAACATGGTGAAACCCCGTCTCTACTAAAAATACAAAAAACTAGCCGGGCGTGGTGGCGGGCGCCTGTAGTCTCAGCTACTTGGGAGGCTGAGGCGGGAGAATGGCGTGAACCCGGGAGGCGGAGCTTGCAGTGAGCCGAGATCACGCCACTGCACTCCAGCCTGGGAGACACAGCGAGACTCCGTCTCAAAAAAAAAAAAAAAAAAAAAAAGAATACACTTAGATATGTTTAGTACATGTACATATCTGTATGATCATCACCACAATCAAGATGTAGAACATTTCCATCATCCTGGTGTTTCCCTCATGTCCCTTTGCAGTCAATGCCTGTTGGCTAAATTTCATGTAAATGGAATCACCCTTTATCTTTTGTGTCTGGCTTATTTTGCTCAGCATCATGTTTTTTTTATGTTGTCCATGTTGATGTCTGTATCAATAGTTCATTCCTTTTTATTGATGAGTAGAATTCATTATATGCATATACCACATTTTATTTATCCATTCATCTTTGTTTTGTTTTGTTTTTTGAGACAGAATCTTGCTCTGTGGCCCAGGCTAGAGTGCAGTGGTATGATCTCGGCTCACTGCAACCTCCGCCTCCCAGGTTCAAGCGATTCTCCTGCCTCAGCTTCCCAAGTAGCTGGGATTACAGGTGTGTGCCACCACACCCCAGTAATTTTTGTATTTTTAGTAGAGACGAGGTTTTGCCATGTTGGCCAGGCTGGTCTTGAACTCCTGACCTCAAGTGATCCACCCACCTCGGCCTCCTAAAGTGCTGGAATTACAGGCGTGAGCCACCACTCCCAGCTTATCCATTCATTTTAATGGATGTTTGGGGTTATTTCCAGTTTTTGGCTATGAGAAATAAAGCTGCTGTGAAAATTCTTGTACAAATTTTTGTGTAAACATATGTTTTCATTTCCCTTGAATAAATACCTAGCAATGGAAATTCTGGGTCATATGACACACATATATTTAACTTTATAAGAAAATGCCAAATTATTTTCTCAATGGGTTGTATCATTCTCACCAGGAGCAATGTATGAGTTCCTGTTGCTCCAATCTTTGCTCACAGTTGATATTGTCAGTTTTTTTCTTTATTTGAGGCATTCTAATAGACGTGCAGAGTATCTCATTGTGGTTTTGGTTTTCATTTTCCTGACAACTAATGATGTTGAGAAAATGGCTATGCTTTAAAACTGACAATACTAACTGTCCAAGAGGTTGTGGAGGAACTGGGACCATCATATGCAGCCGAGGGTTTATAAATAGGGACAACCACTTTGGAAAACTGGCAAAATATATTAAAACTAAATATACACATACTCTATGACCTAGTACATCTATCTATCTATCTATCTATCTATCATCTATCTTCAGCATAAATGTGTACATATTTTCATTAAAAGCCATATACACCAATGTTCATAGCACCACTATTTGTACTAGCCCAACAGTGGAAACAACCCGGAAGTCCATTAACAGAAGAAGTGATAAATCATGTTGTGGTCATATAATAAAATAATTCAGGAACAAAAAAGAATGAACTCCATCCGCAAGCAACAACATGAGTGAATCTCACAGACATAATGGCATACAAAAAAAGCTAGACACAAAAGTATAATTTCATTTATATAGAGTTCAAGTAAGGAAAAACTAAACTATGGTGACAGATGTCAGGACAGTGATTATCATGAAGTAGGGAGTGGTTGTTGCCTGGGAAGGGGAATGAAGGAAACTTCTGAGATCTCTTAATGTTCTATTTCTTAATCTGGATGCTGAGTGCTGGATGTATTCACTTTTTAAAAATTCATTGAGCTGCACATTTAAGATTTGTGCACTTTACCATACATATATTATTAATTATGCTACAATAAAAAAACCTGGCATGTGGTTCATGGAAGGAAAGCAAGAAATATTTCTTAAGTAACAGACAGAATCCAGCTCCACTAATTGTTACCCCCTATCTTGAGCTGCTGCTGCCAGAGACGATTTCTTAGTGGGGAGTCACAAATTACATAAAGCTTGGTGAACTGTGGCTGAGTGATCAGCAATATTCTTCAAAATTCATTAAAAGCTTTGGTTAGGCAAAGTGGCTCACATCTGTAATCCCAGCACTTTGGGAGGCCGAGGCAGGCAGATCACTTGAGGTCAGGAGTTTGAGACCAGCCTGGCCAAAGTGATGAAACCCCGTCTCTACTAAAAATACAAAAATTAACTGGCATGGTGGCACGCACCTGTAGTCTCAGCTCTCAGGAGGCTGAGGCAGAAGAATCACTTGAACCCAGGAGGTGAAGGTTATAGTGAGTCAAGATTGTGCCACTGCACTGTGGCCTGGGTAACAGAGTGAGACTCTACCTTAATTAAAAAAAAAAAAAAAAAGTCATTAAAAGCTTAAAAGGGAAGCCTCTTACTTTGCCCTTCAGATGGGTTTTCATGTCAGCGGCACAGAAGGTGACTTGACATTATCCAGGATAGCAAATGGGCTTTCTCTAGAACACCAACCCCTGGCGATTGGTTGAGATTGTGGGAAGCCAAGGGTTAAGGATACTGAGAGCAAATCCCAAGTCCAGGCTCAGTGGAGGAAGTCCGGGACCATTTGATCTGCCAGTCGGGATGTTTGAGCTGCAAACAACCAGTTTGAAATTGGCCTAAACAGTAAGAAAATGTATTAGCCCAACTAATTACAAGTCCAGTGGTAAGGTGAGTGTCAGGTTGGTCGATTCAGCAACTCCCCAATCTTTCCATCTCTCTGCTCTGCCATCCTCAGTATACTGCCCCCATCTTGGGGGCAGTAAAGATGTTTCTGGTCAAAAAAGGTGGACAGCTCCTACCCTGTAAAATGGATCGTAATTATTAGGCTCTGTCAGCACTCCTGACAGATATGTGGGACTTAAAGGTATTCTCTCCTGCTGGGATCTGTTAAAGAGTAGACAAGAAAGGCTTGCAGTGAGCCAAGATCATGCCATGGCACTCCAGCCTGGGGGACAGAGCGAGACTCCATTAAAAAAAAAAAAAAGAAGAAGACAAGGAAGGAAAGATAAAACAAAAAAAGAGAAAGACCACAGCAATCACTAATTAAGCACAAACTGTGTGCAATGCCCTGTGCTAAGGTCTCTACAAGATTTTTCCCATTTAACCCTCACAATGACTCTCAGAGAGGGATGCTATAGAGAGCCCTGTTTTACAGATGCAGAAAATGAGGCTAGAGGGCCTCAGTATTTCAAGGCCGTGTAGCAAGCCCAGTGCAGAACAATGATTCAAACAAGACTCAGACCCATGCTTTGTATTAATCCCAACACTACCTCTCCTCCCTCAGAGTAACAGTGATATCCCCTACATTGTAGAGGGAGCCACAGTTTAAAGTTAACAAGCATAATAAAGATCTAGAGCAACTAGAGTTCTCACAACTTTCTGGAGGGAATATAAAATTACACACCTATGGCTGGATGCCATGGCTCACTCCTGTAATCCTGGCACTTTGGGAGGCCAAGGTGGGTGGATCATTTCAGCCCAGGAGTTCAAAAGCAGTTTGGGTAACATAGTGAAACCCTGTCTCTACAAAAAATGCAAAAACTAGCCAGATGTGGTGGTGCGCACCTGTAGTCCCAGCTACTTGGAAGGCTAAGGTGGGAGGATCACCTGAGCACAGGGAGTCAAGGTTGCAGTGAGCCATGATTGTGCCACTGCACTCCCACCTGGGCAACAGAGCAAGACCCTGTTAAAACAAAACAAAACAAAACAAAACACACACACACACACACACACACACACACACACCACAATGGCTTTGGAAAACTAGCAATTTCTAAGAATGTTAAACACATACCTACCCTATGACTCGGGTGTTCTACTCCTGGGTTATTTGCCCAAGGGAAATTAAAACACATGCACACAAAAATACTTGTACAAAAATGTTCATAGCAGTGTTGAAATATGCTCCTGGCTAACAGACAAAATGGACTTCCCATGGCAAACTGAGGTACTCGAAGTTAAAACAGAATCAGGCAATGATCGAGCAGTCACATACTCTGTGATCTCAGAAAGATGTAAAAGTGTCACAGGACCTCCTTTTCTACACTCAAATCAAACTACTGCCTGTTTTCAGTGAGAAGATAAACTGCCCCTCCCCCCACTGAGCCTTTCGAAAGAAACCTTTGATAGAGACTTCTGGTTCAGGGCTTAGAAACCAACCAATCAGGGCTCAACTATTTTTTTTTTTTTTTGGTGAGACAGAGTCTTGCTCTGTTGCCCAGGCTGGAATGCACTGTCGCAATCTTGGCCAACTGCAACCTCCACCTCCTGGATTCAAGCGATTTTCCTGCCGCAGCCTCCTGAGTAGCTGGGATTACAGGTGCGCACCATCACGCCTGGCTAATTTTTATATTTTTAGTGAAGACGGAGTTTCACCATTTTGGCCAGGCTCATCACAAACTCCTGACTTCAAGTGACCTGCCCGCCTGGGCCTCCCAAAGTGCTGGGATTACAGGTGTGAGCCACTACGCCCAGTTTAGGACTGGACTATTTTGACTAATCAGAACTGAACCAGTTTGAATCCTTCATTTGTATAAGCAGACCTAATTGAGAACCAGGGTGAGAATTTTCCCTACTGAAGCCAGCTCTACCTTTATTCTTCCCAGAGTAAGATTTCACTTATGCTGAAGACTGAGCCTCCACATTCTACAGATTGTTTTCCATATATAGAGAGAATAAAGCTCTCCCTCTTCCTCTGCCGATCTCATGGTCTTTTGTTAACGGCAGCTTTATTCATAATAATCTCAAACTGGAAACAATTCAGATGTCTACCCACAGGAGAAAAATTGATAAACAAACTGGGATAGCCACCCAGTGGAACACTACTCAGCAATGGAAAGGAACATACCACTGACTGCTGCACCAATAAAAATGAATCCCCAAAACCTATGTCAATTGAAAGTCAGACATGAAAGAATACATATTATAAGATTGTACTTATCTCAATTTCAAGAACAAGCAAGCTCATCTCTAGCGATAGAGGTGAGAATAATTGTTCATTGGAACTATGGGCCAGGAAAGAGCACAGGAAACTTTTTGGAGTGTCAGAAGTATTCCATATCTTGAGCTGAGTAGCAACACAGGAGTATACATATGCAAAAATTTACTTATTTATCTATTTGTGTATTTATTTAATGTATTTTTTTTGAAATAGGGTCTCACTCTGTCACCCAGGCTGGAGTGCAGTGGTACGATCTTAGCTCACTGCAACCTCCGCCTCCCCAGCTCAAGCTAACCTCCCACCTCAGCCTCCCAAGTAGCTGGGACTACAGGTGCAGGTCACCACGCCCAGCTAATTTTTGTATTTTTTGTAGAGACGAGGTTTCACCATGTCACCCAGGCTGATCTCCAACTCCTGGACTCAAGCGATCTGCCCGCCTCAGCCTCCCAAAATGCTAGGATTACAGGGCAGGTGCCAGTAGGCATGGCCATAAAAATTTATTAAGCTGTACACTTAAGATTTGTGCATTTTACTGGATGTAATTATTTCTCAAAAATTTTAGATTAGGGAAAAATTGATCGACAGCTATTACTCCACTTGAGCCTTGCAACAACTTAGGAGTAACCAGGGCAGAATTTATCATCATTATGTATCCTATAGGGAACCTAAGCCTCAAGGGGATTGAATGACTTTCCCAAGTCATGTAAGGAGAGAGTGGCAGACTGGGGCTTGCACTCAAGTCTTCGGAAATCCATGCCAGTCTGGGTGCAGTGACTCATGCCTGTAATCCCAGCACTTTGGGAGGCCAAGGCAGGTGGATCACTTGAGGTCAGGAGTTTGAGACCAGCTTGGCCAATATGGTGAAACCCCATCTCTACTAAAAATACAAAAATCAGCCAGGTGTGGTGGTGCGTGACTGTAGTCCCAGCTACTCGGGAGGCTGAGGCACGAGAATTACTTGAACCCAGGAGGCGGAGGTTGCAGTGAGATGAGATTACATCACTGCACTCCAGTGTGGGCGACAGAGTGAGACTCTGCCTCAAAAAAAAAAAAAAAAAAAAAAAAAAAAAGAAAGAAAGAAAGAAAAAGAAAAAAGAAAGAAAGAAAGAAAAAAAAAATCAAGGGCAGTTCTTTTTATCTTAAGAAAGCCTCCAAGGTGAATTTAGAGCCCTTAGTTAACTCTGTTAAGGAATTATCCAGAGAAGTCCTTACATGGATATTCCTGCCGGCTTTCTGAATTGAGATTGGAATGAATCCCACACACATTAATCAGCAGCGGCTGACTATCAGATGACATTGTCAAGGTGGTAGGTTTTTTTTTCAACATCTGGTTGTTCTATTTGTTATTAAACATACTGACTGTTGAATGAGAAAAATCCCCATCCTACACATCTCTCCATTGCTGCTGTTTAAAAACAGCTTTGCCTACATCTATCAACTTTGTTTATGTCAAATTGCGCAATTTGTCACTGATGCTGAATTTGCCAAAAGAAAAGTGAATTTGATTGACAAGGCCCAAGGGCTTCTCTCTCTTCCTTTTCAACATTCCAGATGTTTAAAAAAGTTGGATCCACCCACAGGAAGGCTCATCTGGGGGTGAAAAATGTACCAAAGGAGGTTGGGGGAGATGGTTTCGGTTTTTGTAGAAACTTTGCCTCCAAGAGACCCCATCTTCTTGATTGGTTCAAATTACCCTCCAATTTTAATTGCTGCCTTTCAATGGAGCCATCTGTTTCAAGGCCCATCTGTCAAGGGCTCTCTTGTGGTTGATTATTAAATGTATTTGCAGCTGGAGTTTCAAGAAAAAAAAACTTAAATGATAAAAGAAAAGTGTCCCCAAGAGTGAAAGTAGAAAACAGAAACGGACTTGTAGCTATCGCCACTCTTAGAAATCAGAGGACTTAGGCCAGGCACGGTGGCTCACACCTGTAATCCCAACAGTTTGGGAGGCTGAAGGGGGTGGATTACTTGAGGTCAGGAGTTTGAGACCAGCCTGGCCAACATGGTGAAACCCCATCTCTAATAAAAATACAAAAATTAGCTCGGCGTGGTAGTGGGCACCTGTAATCCCAGCTACTCGGGAGGTTAGGGCATGAGAATTGCTTGAACCTGGGAGGCAGAGGTTGCAGTGAGCTGAGATCACACCACTGCACTCCAGCCTGAGTGACAGAGAGAGACTCTGTCTCAAAAACAAATATATATATATATGTGTGTGTGTGTGTGTGTGTGTGTGTAATATATATGTGTGTGTGTGTGTGTGTATATATATATATATATATAAAAATAGAGAGAGAGAGAGAAAGAAAAAAATAAAGAGAGGAAGAAAGAAATCAGAAAACTTAGTCCTTCTCTGTAAACCCAGAAGAAAATTAATTATCAGCAAACAAGTATGGCGAACAGTAGTGAATACGGCTGGCTTTGAGGCCTTCCAACACCCTTCTTTGGTAACTATACCAAGAACCTCTCCCCATTTACTTTCCAGGGATTTACTTCTTTTACATTGTGGGTATTCTTATGGGGATAATAGTGGCCTATCATGAAGGGCTGTTATAAGGATTGAGCTACTTAATATATGTGAAAGATTTAGAACAGAGTTTTGCATATGGTAGGTGCTCAGTAAGTGTTAACCATTTTATTTTTGGCAAGACCGGTGGCCCCAGTACTCTAGAATTGAGTAGAGGTCTCCTCACCCACCAGTGCAAAGCTGTCAAGTACCCTACATACATCATAAAAAGTTGCAATTTTTTATTTTTATTATATAGAGACATGGTCTTGCTCTGTTATCCAGGCTGGAGTGCAGTCATAGCTAACTGTAACCTCAAACTCCTGGGCTCAAACAATCCTCCTGCCTCAGTCTCTGGAGTAGTTAGGACTATGGGCACATACCACCATGCCCAGTTATTTAAAAAGAATTGTTCAGATGGGGTCTTACTATGTTGCCCAGGTTGGTCTCAAACTCCCTCAAGTTATCCTTCCGTGTCCGCTTCCCAAAGGCCTGGGATTACAGGTGCAATTTTTGTTTTGTGCATAAATTTCACTAGAATGGAAGCCCTTGAAGGCTTTGTGTCCATTAGTGGGTGTTCAGTGAATCTCAGTTTAAAAAGGTCCTGAATGACCTGCCAGGAGACCCTCAGAATGGAGGCTCCAGTCACCCAAGTTATCCAGTTGCTTGAAGGCAGAGTCTTAACTCAAATTTGACCCAAACTGGGGCTAACACTGGCATGTGTGGCATAGCAGGGAAGACCAGCTCCTATACATGACCCCTCTTGGGGGTCTGCCAGTGCAGCTGTTCTGTAATGTTACTGTCTAGATCTTATCAGCCTTGAGGGATAAGACTGTGCCCAATGCTGGCCACTGGGCAGAACTCAGACTTTAGTAAACCAACACCACAGTTCTGAAAACCGTGGAACACACAAGCTGGAGGCTGTAGCCCCCTGGTTGATGGCTGTCTTAGAGGTCTCATTCTTTTTTAGAATAGGTAATAATTTTTAAAAATCTGAAAAAGTCAAACAAAAAGTCAGGAAAAAGGATGCACAGGCAAAAACCAAACTTTCTTTATTCATCTGGCTGACAATGTTGTAATTTTTTTTCATGGAAAAATAAGTTTACATGCCTTTTTAATCCCTAAGTGTCTTCACAGCATTTACTCTTTGTAATGTATTTGATTTTGTATTATGAGAAGTCTGATTTTTAGTTTCATGGTTCAGTTAAAACTGGGAAGTGTGTGGCCAGGTGTGGTGGCTCATGCCTGTAATCTTGGCACTTTGGGAGGCCAAGGAAGGAGGATTGCTTGAAGCCAGGAGTTCAAGACAAGCTTGGGCAACATAGTGAGACTCGTCTCTATAAAAAAAATGTTTTAAAATTAGCTGGGCATGGTGGCATATGCCTGTAGTCCTGGCTACATGGAAGGCTCAAGCAGGAAGATTCCGTGGCCCAAGGAAGTTGGGGCTGCAGTGAGCTGAGATCGTGCCACTGGACTCCAGCCTGGGTGACAGAGGGAGACACTGTCTCAAAAAAAAAAAAATCAACTTCTCTATTTTGTTTTTCCTGAAATTAATTACCACAAATAAAATGAAAATAGTTCAGTTCAAGCAAAGCCCTGTGTAGAATAAACCATTACTACACATGTGCGATGAATAAAAGAAATACAACAATCCGAACAGAACAGGAATAACTTCTATGCTGTGGGTTTGGCTGGGCATGGCTTAGCCCATTGTTTCGTTACACCTGTTGACAACAATGACATTTATAGAGGCTGTAGGGAACTAGTTAGGCCTTTTTGGCTTGTTTTTGTCTTGCCCTTCTACATTCTGCCATGTGAGGAGACAGTGTCCAAGGTGCCATCTTGGAGCAAAAACCAAACCTTCACCAAACACTGAACCTGTTAGCACGTTAATCTTTGTCTTCCCAACCGCTCCAGAACTGTAAGAAATAAAGTTCTATTATTTATAAATTACACTGTTTGTGGTATGCAGTCATAGCAGCACAAACAAGTTAAGCATCCATTAACAAAAACCAAAAAGTTGATTTTCCCTATCCCCTCACAGGAATAGCAGCCAGGTGTAGAAATTAGACTTCAATTCAGCTATGTAAAGAAACAAAAAACAATGGTGACAATAATGCCAAAACTTAGTGGCTTGAACAAGATAAGACATTATTTTTGTCACATGAGAGAAGTCTGAAGAGAAACCATCTAGGCCAGGTGGTGGCTTCAGTCATCAAGAACCCGGCCACCTACATTGCTACTCCCCCATTCTTAGCATCCTGCCTCAGTCTCCAAGATGGTTGCTGGATCTCCAGCCATTATGCTCTTGTTCCAGCCATTAGGAAACAGGACAGGGACCAGAAGGGGCGCCTCGTCCCTTTCAAGGATACATTCCTAAAGTTTTACATCCACTTCCACTTACAAATCATCGGACAAAACAGTCACATGGCCACTCTTGGCTGCCAGATAGTCTGGGAAATGTAGTTTTGGCTGTATGTCTGTGTCCCAGACACTTATCAGGTTCTTATTACTAAGAGGAAGAGGGGATAGATAGTAGGGCAAACCCATTGTCTCTAACCCACAATTTCTTGGTTCTTAAATTCTGGGTTTCTTGTTCTATGTGGCAGGTGTGTGTGTGTGTGTGTGTGTGTGTGTGTGTATGCACACGCACTCAAAGGCATGTATGTTAGGGGAAATGGTGTCAACCAGGGCAAAAAAAAAAAAAAAAAAAAAGCCAGTAGTGCTTCATTATCTGAGACCAATGGCCCTCAAATTTTAGTGCATAACAGAATTACTTGAGAAGTTTGTTAAAAAATATAAATTGTCAGTAGGCAAATATTCTTAGAAAACTAGCAGTAAACAAAAGAGACAAAATGATAAACTGGTCCTCAGGAAAAATGAAAACTTCTGATAATCAAAAGATATCGTTAAGAAAATGAAAAGTGTGGCCGAGTGCTGTAGCTCACGCCTGTAATCCCAGCACTTTGGGAGGCCGAGGCAGGCGGATCACTTGAAGTCAGGAGTTCATGACCAGCCTGGCCAAGATGGTGAAACCCCGCCTCTACTAAAAATACAAAAATTAACCAGACGCTGTGGTGCGTGCCTGTAATCCCATCTACTCAGGAAGCTGAGGCAGAAGAATGGCTTGAAACTGGGAGGCAGAGGTTGCAGTGAGCTGAGATCGTGCCACTGCAGTCCAGCCTGGGCGACAGAGTGAGACTCCATCTAAAAAAAAAAAAAGAAAATGAAAAGGGCAGCTTTCTTTGTGCAGCAAGCAGCATGTTGGTCTCATAAGCTGAAGAAAATGAAAAGACAAGACATAGACTAAAAGGACATCTTCTCAACATACATATATGACAAAGGACAGGTATCCAAAATATACAAAGAACTCCTGCAAATTAATAATTAAAAAGACAACCTGACTTTTTTAATGGGCAAAAGATTTGAATAGGCACTTCATAAAATACAATACAAAAATACCAATGAACACATGAAAAAACAGTCCACATCAGTAGTCATCAGGGAAATCTAAGTTAAAGCCACAGTGAATAACACTTCACACCCAGTAGAATGGCCACAATTTAAAAGCCTGACAATAGCAAGTGTTGGCGGGAATGTGAAGCAACTGGACCTCCCATATTCTGCCCGTGGGGGGTGTAAAATACTACAACCACTTTAGAATAGGCCGGGCACTGTGGCTCACGCCTGTAATCCCAGCACTTTGGGAGGCTGAGGCGGGCAGATCATGAGGTCAAGAGATCGAGACCATCCTGGCCAACATGGTAAAACCCTGTCTCTACTAAAAATACAAAAATTAGCTGGGCGTGGTGGCACGTGCCTGTAACCCCAGCTACTCAGGAGGCTGAGGCAGGAGAATCGTTTGAACTCAGGAGGTGGAGGTTGCAGTGAGCCGAGATCACACCACTGCACTCCAGCCTGGCGACAGAGCAAGACTCCATCTGAAAAAAAAAAAAAAAGAAAGAAAGAAAGAAAAAGAAAAAAGAATACTGTTTGGCAGATTCTAATAGAGCCCCAGCAATTCCACTTCTTGGTGTCTATCCAGGAGAAATAAAAGCACAAGTCCACAAAATGACTTGCACAAGAATGCTTATAGCAGCTTTATTCATAATATCCCCAAACTGGAAACAACCTAAATGTCCATGAAAGAAGAATGGATCAACAAACTGTGATACATGCATACAATGTAATACTACTTAGAGATATGAAAGAACAAACTCATGACACATACAACCATATGGATGGATTTCAAAAACATTGGGTTGAGTAAAAGAAACCAGAACAAAAAAGTACACACTCTCTGATTCCATTTACATGAAGTTCAGGAACAGGCAAAACTAATATGGGATAGAAATCACAACAGTGCTTTCTGGTCAGGGAGGGGTGGGGTATCGACTGGCGGGGAGATGAGGGAACTTTCTAGGGTGATGACATGTTCTAGATCTTGAATGAGGTATGGGTTACATGGTGGTATACGTTTGTCAAAACTAGTCAAACTGCCATTAAGATTTGTGCATTTTAGCCGGGCATGGTGGCTAACACCTGTAATCCCAGCACTTTGGGAGGCTTAGGTGGGTGGATCACCTGAGGTCAGGAGTTCAAGACCAGCCTGGCAAATATGGGGAAACCCCATCTCTACTAAAAATACAAAAACTAGCCAGGAGTGGTGGTGTGCACTCGTAATCCCAGCTACTCAGGAGGCTGAGGAAGAAGAATTGCTTGAACCCGGGAGGGCGAAGTTGTAGTGAGCCGAGATTGCACCACTGTACTCCAGCCTGGGTGACAGGGTGAGACTCCACCTTGGGGGGAAAAAAAAAAAATATATATATATATATATATACACACACACATACACACACACACACATATCTATATCTATCTATATATCTATATATGCATATATTTCTGCATTTTATCAAATGTTACTGTAATTTTACCCCCAAATATCTGTGTATGCGGGTGCGGTGGCTCACGCCTATAATCCCAGCACTTTGGGAGGCCGAGGGAGCAGATCACTTGAGGACAGGAGGTAGAGACCAGCCTGACCAACATGACAAAACCCTGTCTCTACTAAAAATACAAAAAACTAGCCAGGTGTGGTGGCATGCTATTATAGTCCCAGCTACTTGGGAGGCTGAGGCAGGAGAATTGCTTGAACCCGGGAGGCAGAGTTGCAGTAAGGCAAGATCACACCACTGCACTTCAGCCTGGGTGACAGAGCGAGACTCCATCTAAAAAAAAAAAAATCTGTGTGTGTGTGTGTGTGTGTGTGTGTGTGTGTGTGTATAAATTGTTAGCCCTGAGCTCAGAGATGGTGACTAATGAGATGGGGGAATTGACATTTTGGGGCATTTTTATTACCCCTCCTTCCCTGGGGAATTTTGATGTAAGTAGACAGAATGTACAGGGGTTGCTCACGCTGGGGAGGAAGGTGTGGATAAGCGTGGCTCTGATGAGAGTGGTTCTCTAAAATCTGGAGGACCACAAGGTCTTGGGTCTGCTGCACACTGCCCTGAAGGAGGCTCTCAGATACAGCTGGTACCAGAATGTCTGGGGACACTGGTGCCTATTACTGGGGTCTTGGGGGAGTAGACAGGGTTCCATTGTGGAGGCTGGTGGTCAGTGGTGAGGGTGGCTGGGAGGGCATCTTTGTGGCCTGCTGAGAGCAGCTGCGGCCAATGGCCAGCCCCGAAGCAGCTTGCTTGTGCAGCAGGATACCTGGTGACAACAGTGTCTGGGCTAGTAATCACAGTCATGGGTGACACTAGTGAGCACTTCATCAATGCTAAGTTTTACATGTATTTACTCATTTCATTATTCCCATTTTATGGATGAGAAAACTAAAAATCCAGGGGGGTTAAGCAACTTGCCTACCTCACACAACTAGTAGCAGAGCCAGGATTTTAACCCAGACAGTTTCAGGTCCTTACCCTCTGGGCTGGCCTTCCCCCTCCACTGCCCCTTGACACCCTCACTTTTCTGAACATTGGACTCATCCCTGTAGCTGGAGGTAGAGGATGGAAACTCAAAAGATGATAGAAGATTAAAAAAACAAGATGATTGAGGTTGGACTTCTCAAAGCCTGGGTGAGTGGGAAGCCACAACCGCCTGCAGGGCCAACCTGGTATTGTAAACGATTAAAGCGGCAGGTGTGATGCATTAGGGAATGGTGTGGCCTGTGGCAGGACTGCTTTAAAGGGGGTGGCCATTACTGAGATGTGCCCTTCAGACTATGCAGAAACGATGGCCCAGGGCTCCAGAAGATCTAGGTTTTTTAAGATTTTGATTTTTGTAGCCCATGTTGCAGAAAAATAAAACATATCTGTGTGTGTGCTGTAGCACGGGGTGATGGCAATGTCTGCTCTCCTCTCCCTCCGGGGTAATCTGCACCAGGATGGGCAGCAGGCCAGTGACCTTCAGAGGCCCAGGCCTTTGAAGGATGAGAGTGCTTAGCCCTCTGTGAACCCACTCTCCCCTGCACCTTGAGCCGGGGTTTTCTGAGACTGCTCTCCTGCCTGCATGCCCCCATCTCCTAACAAACAGGAGCTCCATCTCAGACTCGAACGATCCTCTGCCAGGTCTCTCCTTTGTTTTGTCCAAAAGCCTACACATCTGCCAAAGTTCAGGGTTATCTCCCCTCCACCTTTCCCTTTGTCTCCAGCCACCTTTCTACTGACTGATTTTGTTGTTGTTGTTTCTTTTTATAATTCCATTTGGGCTATCATGCGGCCCTATCTTCCATCTCATTCCACATCAAGCTGCAGCCTGAGCTTGGGCATTTGTGGGCTTTGCAGCCAGATATGAACAGAAGACAGATTCATTTCCGGCTGCCTGCTTCTCCAACCCCAAATCTCCCAGTTTGATCCAAGAGCTCTGAAGATTTGCCTTCACCTTGCACCCCCCAGATGCTTCTTTATAAGCCTTGCTTGTAAATAGGTGTCAGTCAGGGTCTTACTGTGTAGGATGTGGGCGTGTGGGTGCTCCAGATCCCCCCACCAGCTGTCACCATCCTCCTGCTGCTGCCAGTGCGTCCCTTGAGGATGCCTGGCAGGTTACACCCCACCCCGGGGGCAAATGGTGACTGACAACAGAACAAGCTCACCCCCTTGCCCCACAGCAGGACAGTTCAGTGGGAGGAATTTGTTCTAGAGCACCCTGGATCAGGTTGAGGCTTTCCCCTTCCATATTCGGCTTCCTTTGCTCCTCTAATAAGTCACGCGTGTGGAGCCGTAAGGAGCTTTTAAGAAAAGCTTTTTTCTTTTAAGGAAATTGGAAATGAGCTTAGCTGGCAAGAACAGACACAGGGGTAGAGGGGAGTGAATGTTCTGAGAAATAGGGTCAACTGCAAACAACTCACTAGCACCCAAACATCCTGTTGCAAGAATTCAACTCACTGCCCACCTGCCCCCAAGCTTCTTGTCTGCAAGCCTTTAGCCCAGGCAGCATGACCTCATAAAGTCCGCTGCAGCCCCTGCCTTTTTGTAGACAGCATTCCCTCTGCTGTGTTGCTCGTTGCTCCGTTGCAACACATCTCCTGCTTTTCTCTAATAAACCTACCTTTCTTTCCCCACAACTGTCTTGGTAAATTCCTTCATCACCTGTGACACTGCCCCTAGGCAGCCAGTTGTTTGTTTGTCTGTTTGTTTTGAGACAGAGTCTTGCTCTGTTACCCAGGCTGGAATTCAGTGGTGCCATCTCAGCTCACTGCAACCTCTGCCTCCCAGGTTCAAGCAATTCTCCTGCCTCAGCCTCCTGAGTAGCTGGGATGACAGGCATCCACAACCACGCCTGGCTAGTTTTTGTATTTTTAGTAGAGATGGGGTTTTACCATGTTGGCCAGGCTGGTCTCAAACTCCTGCCCTCAAGTGATCTGCCCGCCTCGGACTCCCAGAGTGCTGGGATTACAGACGTGAGCCAACATGCCCAGCTAGCCCCCAGGCAGTCGTTGACCATGATAACATGCACCTGAATCCCTGTCTCCAGCTCTGTGTCTGAGAAACTTGGACGTAAGACAACTCCTTACAACCCTACAGTAGGAGAGGGGGTGTCTGTGGGCAGAAAAGAGGCAGCAGTGGGCTAAGTGGAGACCAGGGCAAAACACTCCCATGCTTCCGTTACCAAAGGCGAGGCATTTAAATCCTACATGTCATAGTGAAAAATTAAACAATCTCAACTTTCCAACAATAAGGAACAGACTCAATATATTATAAAACATGCTTGTGATACATATTATGCCATCATTAATGGTGCTGTATGAAGTATTTAAAAAAGTTGATATTTATTGAAGCTCAAGGAAAGGGTACATGGGGGTTCATTTTACTATTCTCTCTACCTTTGTATATGTTTGAAATTTTCCATAATAAAATGTATATTACAAATGGATGGAGAAATTGCTGTAGCATATTGAATGGTATTTAGAAATAGCTCACACTGTATAGTTAGGTGAAAAAACTGGCTAATATATAACATAGTAAGTCTATATGTATGCAGATTTTTTTAAATATTAAGAAATTGAAAGCTGGATGCTGCAGCTCACACCTGTAATCCCAGCAACTGGGGAGGCTGAATGGGAAGATGGCTTGAACCCAGGAGTTCAAGGCTTCAGTGAGCCATGATTGCACCACTGTGCCCCAGCCTGGGTAACAGAACAAGACCCCAAAGCTTAGAAAAAAAGAAAATAAAAGAAATTGAAATGTACTTTCCCATTGACCCAGCAATTCCACTTCTAGATAGAGAAATCCACACGGGAAAGGAGATGGGTTCAGCCTAAATGTCTGTTAATAGGAAAATGGCGTTTAAAACTGTACCATATTAAGCCGGGCTCAGTGGTGCATGCCTGTAGACCCAGCTACTTGAGAGGCTGGCTCATGCCTGTAATCTCAGCACTTTGGGAGGCCAAGATGGGAGGATCACTTGAGGTCAGGAGTTTGAGACCAGCCTGGACAACATGGTGAGACCCCTGTTCTACAAAAAATAAAAATAAAAAAATTAGCCAGATGTGGTGGCTATTGCCTGTCGTCCCAGCTACTTGGGTAGCTGAGGTGGGAGGATCACTTTTGAGTCCAGGAGTTCCAGCCTGCAGGGAGCTATGACAGTGCCACTGCACTCCAGCCTGGGGGACAGAGCAAGACCCTGTCTATTAAAAAAAAAAGAAAGGAAGAAAAAGAAAGAAAGAAAGAAAGAAAGAAAGAAAGAAAGAAAGAAAGAAAGAAAGAAAGAAAGAAAGAAAGAAAGAAAGAAAATAAAGAAAAACAGGGGCCAGGTGTGGTGGCTCACACCTGTAATCCCAGTATTTGGGGAGGCTGAGGCAGGTGGATTGCTTGAGGTCAGGAGTTCAAGACCAGCCTGGCCAACATGGTGAAACCCTGCCTCTACTAAAAATACAAAGATTAGCCAGGTGTGGTGGTGTCTGACTGTAGTCCCAGCTACTCAGGAGGCTGAGGCAGGAGAAGCACAGGAGAATTGCTTGAATCTGGGAGACGGAGGTTGCAGTGAACCGAGATTGTGCCACTGTCCTCCAGCCTGGGTGACAGAGCGAGACTCTGTCTCAAAAAAAAAAAAAAGAAAGAAAGAAAAGAAAAGTCTCTATATTTCTATGTATATAAAGAATAGCCCAGGCCGGGCGCGGTGGCTCAAGCCTATAATCCCAGCACTTTGGGAGGCCGAGACGGGCGGATCACAAGGTCAGGAGATCGAGACCATCCTGGTTAACACGGTGAAACCCCGTCTCTACTAAAAAATACAAAAAACTAGCCGGCCGAGGTGGCGGATGCCTGTAGTCCCAGCTACTCGGGAGGCTGAGGCAGGAGAATGGCGTGAACCCGGGAGGCGGAGCTTGCAGTGAGCTGAGATCCGGCCACTGCACTCCAGCCTGGGTGACAGAGCGAGACCCCGTCTCAAAAAAAAAAAAAAAAAGAATAGTCCAGAGTGCTATTTGTTACCCTGAAGAAGTGGCCATCTGATCTGAGAGGTGATAAGGGCTGAAGGGAAAGAACCAGGAGTGGGGTTGGCTGACTACTGAGACTTAAGACTTATCTGTTGTGTTTTAAATTTTTACAAGAAGAATGTATTTGTCTATCATGCATAATTAAAAAGTAATAATGCCAAAGACTACATAGATATACACTAAAGTGTTCGCAAGGATCATCTCTGGGTGGTGAGAGTTTCTTAGTTCTTTTCTATAATTTATGAATTTTCTACTGAAAGCATATATGACTTCAGCAATCAAGGTTGGGGGAGGGAGGAAGGGAGAAGAAAGAAAAAAGAAACTAGAGTATCATTATTGTGCCAAGATATTCCCCTACTTTCACCTCCTGGGTGCGTCCAGTTCATTCTCCCTGCTCAAGGCCTCCCCATGCAAGGTTTCCTGATCCCCAGCCCCTCCCTCCAAAAAGAGGCTGCTCTTTCCTCAGTGCTCTCTGAGCCTTGGATAAGACCCCCATAGCAGGCACAAACCCCACAGGCCCACACTGGATGGATGTGTAGGCTTCCATGCCCAGGCCAGGCCCTCCCTGCTGACCTCTGACCTCCTGGCAGCACCCCCCAACCCCACTGTCCACCCTGAGGTGGCCCCTGGGCATCAATTATAGTTGGTGAAATTTATATTATTCAGAGACCTTCAACAGAGGAGTCTTTCACATGTGCCTTTCCTTCCCCACTTGGGGCCTCCTTGTGCATCCCAGGGGTCTTCTGACCCTTCCTCCCACCCCCAGTACACCCAAAGGTGCATTGCCACCTCAGCTTCTTGCTTACCTCTTCTTTCTCACTAAGTACCTATTGTGTGCCAGACATTGTTCTGGGCACTGAGATATAGCAAAATAAGTTAGCGGCCCACAGTGACATGGCCAGTAAATGGCAGAGACAGGACTTGACCCCAAGCCTTCAGATGCCATGTCTGACACTGACTCCAGAACCTCATACCCCAGAACCATTGAGGGTGAAATTCTTGTTTTTATTAGAGCCACAGCAGCAATCACGGTTCATTTCTTGGCACTCATCTGCCAGTGTGGCTATTCTGAAGTTCAGGACGATTACTTCACAATTGCCCTTTGCTGTTCTTATTCCTTCCTTGACTGAATAAATCTTTAAGGTAATAAGAAGGGAAAATATAGGTCAGATCTCCTCTGGGCCTATAAAACCAAGATGTGAGATCATTACATTGCTTCATGTGCTAAGTCAAAAAAATGTTCATTATAAAGATGCATCAAATATAAAGATGCATCATTATAAAGCATCTTTTCCTATAATGACATAATATATGTCAACTTAAAATTGTTTTCCTTCAAATACTGCCCCTATTGCCAAAGAGGGAGATATTTAATTTGCAAGTTTGCCTTGTCTGACTTTTTTTGTTTAGTTTTTGTGTTTTGTTTTTTTGAGAAAAGGTCTTGCCCTGTTGCTTAGGCTGGAGTACAATGGCATAATCACGGTTCAATGCAACCTCGACCTCCTAGGCTTAAGTGATCCTCCTGCCTTGGCCTCCTTAGTAGGTGGGACCACAAGCACATGCTAACATGCCTGGCTAATTTTTTAAATTTTTCTTTTGTAGAGACGAGATCTTGCTATGTCCCCCAGGCTGGTTTCAAACTCCTGGGCTCAAGCAATCTTCCCGTCTTAGCTTCCCAAAGTGCTGGGATTATAAGTGTGAGCCACCATGTCCAGAGTGTGACTTATTTCTTAAGTATACACCCTGCCATTTATGTATTTATGTATGTATTTATTTTTATTTATTTTTTGAGACTGAGTCTCACTTTGTTGCCTAGGCTGGAGTGCAGTGGTGCCATCTTGGCTCACTGCAACCTCTGCCTCCCAGGCTCAAGCGATTCTCCTGCCTCAGCCTCCCGAGTAGCTGGGACTACAGACTTGCACCACCAGGCCTAATTTTCATATTTTTAGTAGAGATGGGGTTTCACCATGTTGGCCAGGCTGCTCTGGAAGTCCTGGCCTCAGATTATCTACCTGCCTCGGCCTCCCAAAGTGCTGGGATTACAGGCATGAGCCACCGCGGCCGACCACACCCTGCCAGTTAATGTCTGCAGTAAGAAAGAATTTTTCCATTTACAAGATCCCTGCCCTTGTGGAGTGTGGAGTCTGTTAGGGGAGGTAGACAACACATCAAATAAACGTATGGGAGGTTAGATAATGACAGAAGCTCAGGGAAAAAAATAAAGCTAGAAGAGGAGTGAGATGGGTTTCCGAGGGGTAGGGAGCTGAGTGAAGACTTGAGAGAGGTGAGGGAGGGAGGGAGCCAGCTGGCAGAGCATCCCAGGCCCCCAGGCAGCAGGTGCAAAGGCCTTGAGGCAAGAATTCTTGGTGATCTTGGGGAAAAGGAAGAGGCAAATGTGGGTGGTGGGAGAGAGTCCTGAAGGGCCTTTTGGGCCAACATAAGGACTTCAGCTTGTGCTCCAAGAGAAATGGCGAGCCATGGAAGGGTTTGGAATAGAGGAGTGACCTGTTCTACCAGGATGAATCCCGTGGCTGTGTTGAAAATACATCACAGTTCTGGCTGCAATCGCCTGAAGTATCTCCTAGCCCATTGAAACTTCATTGTTATTGCTATTTAATATCCAATTTACAATGGTTCACCTTCGGATTTCTTGACTTTACAATGGTGCAAACACATTCAGTAGAAACTGTGCTTCAAATACCCATACAGCCATTCACCTTTTCACTTACGGTGCAGTATTCAATAAACGACATGAGATGTGTGACACCTTCTTATAAAATAGGTTTTGTGTTCAATGATTTTGCCCAATTGTAGGGTAATGTGAGTGCTCTGAGCATGTTTAAGGTGGGCTAGGCTAAGCTATGATGTTCAGTAGGTTAGGAGTATTAAATGCATTTTCAACTTAAAATATTTTCAGCTTATGATGGGCTTATCAGGATGCAGCACCCTCCTGCCCCCTTAAGTGAAGGAGCATCTGTATTGTTCAATTTAAAAACAGCCAAAGAACTTGACTTCTGCCCAAGTCTAAACCTCAGATAACCATTTTATCTGGGCCTGGATGGACAGGGAGGTGGCTCAAGCCTGGAAACTGAGGGTCAGGAAGACTCCTCACCCTCAAGGTCACCCAGCTCACTGAGTCACTCTAGCAACAGCTCTGACACCCCACGACACAGGATTCCCAGAGGGCCTTGCTCCTAACAATGTGCTGGAAGGTTCCATGCATTAATCTGTCTATTTCTAATGATCAGACAAATTTGGAAAACACTGCTTTGATGTATAAGATGTTCCTCTCTTATGGCACCCTGAGTGTGTCTAATTATCTCCAAGTATACAAAATTCTCAAAAATATACTTACAGAAAGAATTCAGATGCATTGGATCATAAATTATAAATGCATTTCAAGTAGAACCTTTAGCAGTAGGGAAAGGTAGGGGCAGAGTGGGTGTCCTAAACATTCAAACTAGGGTAGGCCCAAGGAAAGTGGGCAGGTCACTGCTTATTTCAGCTCTTGCTAACTCCAGACTATTTTCTCAAGGGCCTGTGTGTGCACCTCTCACATGATCTGAGCTGTGAGCCCCAGGGCTTCTTTCTGGAATCTAAGGAAAGCAAGTCTGACAGTCAGTCTTAACCTTTTTTTTTTTTTTTTGGAGACAGGGTCTGACATTGTCACCCAGGCTGGAACGCAGCGGCGCAATCTCGGCTCACTGCAGCCTCGACCTACCAGGTTGAAGCGATTCTCGTGCCTCGGCCTCCCAAGTAGCTGAAATTACAGGCATGTGCCACCACGCCCAGCTAATTTTTCTATTTTTAGTAGAGACAGGGTTTCACCATCGGCTTGACCTTTTGATGTGCTGGTTGGGTTGACTAGTGACACTGAACTGGGATTTCCATCAGCTTGCAATAAAGAGAAATGACCACCAGGGGACAGCAAACGTCCAGTAAGCAGTCAGTGCCTTTTGAAAACATACTCTAGGCTTTGCCAAGTGAACAGAAGGGCGGGGAATCTGTGACAGTGGGCAGGGGAGCACTTAAATTCTTGGTAATCATAGCTGAATTGTGTTGCTGATTTTTTTTTTTTTAACATACCCAGCTTTCAACCTGCCTAGAATCCCCCTGCCTTTATCTAGGATCTTAATTTTAAGAAAGTACTTACTTGATAAACTGATCAATGAATTAAACCAGTTCTCAACTGGCACTGGTGTTATTTTGCTTCCCAGGAGCATTTGGCATAATCTAGGAATATTTTAGTTGTCACAAGTAGGGGTATATAATACTATTGGCATCTAGTAGGTTGAGGCCAAGGATAATGCTAGACATCCTACAATGCACAGGAAGGCCTACAGCAAAGGATGATCTGAACCTGTATGACAAGGCTGAGACAACCTGGGCTAAACCAACAAAGTCCTGCTCTCATGATGTGAAACCTGAGCTTCCTGTGTCTCTTCTCTCTGTAGCCCAGCCCCTGGTCTAGGATGTAGCAGGGGGAATCACCCATAATGTCTGGGAAGATATTATCGCTGTCCTCAAGGAACTGACAGTCTGCAGGAATTGAAATTTCAGATGCCTACAGGGCCAGGGAGGTAACATGAAGAGATGAAGCAGGCAGGTAGGAGATGGAATGGGGAGTGGTGAGGATTGGGGCAAGTTAGAGAACGCGGCTCTAAAAGAACCACCACTTAGCTCAGCTTGTTGCTGCCATGTATAAAAGTGGGCCCACAGGCCAGGCGCAGTGGCTCACACCTGTAATCCCAGCGCTTTGGGAGGCCCAGGTAAGTGGATCGCCTGAGCTCAGGAGTTTGAGACCAGCCTGGCCAATGTGATAAAACCTTGTGTCTACTAAAAATACAAAAATGAGCTGGGCGTGGTGGTGGGCTCCTGTAATCCCAGCTACTCAGGAGGCTGAGGCAGGAGAATCACTTGAACCCAGGAGGCCGAGGTTGCAGTGAGCCAAGATTATGCCACTGCGCTCCAGAGCCTGGGTGACGGAGTGAGACTCTATCTAAATTTAAAAAAAAAAAAAAGTGGGCCTACTCTTGCCAGACCTTCAGCTGTGGGGAATAAAAAGGGATGACGTTTGGGCCAGTCCTTGAAGGATCAGCAGAATTTTGCTGGGTGGAGAGGAAATAGATGAGAATTAGTATTTCAGACAGGGATGTTCCAACCAGAAGCTGCAAATTGTCCAAACCTGGCCCTCTTTGGTCTACACCATCTTTTTCTTTCTTTTCTTTTCTTTTACTTTATTTTATTTACTTACTGAGACAGGGTCTCACTCTTTAGCCCAGGCTGGAGTGCAATGGCACAATCACAGGCCCCTACAGTCTTAACCTTGCAGACTCAAGCAGTCCTGGGCCTTGGCCTCCAAGTAGCAGGGACTCCAGGTGCAGGCACCATGACCAGCTAACTTTTTTTTTTTTTTTTTTTTTTTAAGAGATGGGGTCTCACTCTGTTGCGCAGGCTGGTCTCAAACTCCTGAGCTCAAGCAATCCTCCCACCTTGGCCTCCCAAAGTGTTGAGATTGAGGTGAGCCTCTTTTGTCTTATCTTCTTCTTCTTCTTTTTTTTTTTTTTTTAGTTTAAGCTCCTAGAACTGACTCTTCTTTTAATGCAATTTTTTTACTGCAGTAAAATATGCATAGCATAGAATTTACCATTGTAACCATTTTTAGGTCTATAACTCAGTGGCATTAAGTACATTTACAATGTTGTGTAACCATCACCACCATCCACTTCCAGAACATTTGCATCATCTCAAGCAGAAACTCTATACCATTAAACATAACTCCCCATTCCCTTTCCCACTAGTCCCTTGTAACCTCTATTCTGTTTTCTATCTCCATGAATTTGCCTCCCCTAGGCACCTCATGTAAGTGGAATCATAAAATATTTGTCCTTTTATGTCTGGCTAATTTTAGGTGGCATAATATTTTCAGGGATCCACACAATCTTTTTAAAACTTGGATATTTTACATAAAATCTGGATTTCTGGCTTGTCCTAAAAAATTGTAAGATTTGAGTGGTCTAAGAATGGTTTCACATTTTCAAATTTTTTTTTTTTTTAAGAGAAGGAGAAGGAGGAGGAGGAGGAGGAGGAGGAGGAGGAGGGGGAGGAAGAGAAAGAGGAGGTAAAGAAAAAAGAAAATATGCAACACATATTGTATATGGCCCACAAGGCCTAAAATAATTACCCCTGGCCCTTTACAGAAATGTTATGCAGACTTCTGGCCTGCATAATAATAAAATATAATGTAGCAATTAAGAACTGATGAGTTTTGAATATTTATTCCCTTTATTTTATTTTATTTATTTTGTTTTTTTCCAAGATGGAATCTTGCTCCGTCGCCCAGGCTGGAGTACAGTGGCATGATCTCGGCTCACTGCAACCTCCGCCTTCCGGGGTTCAAACAATTCTCCTGCCTCAGCCTCCCGAGTAGCTGAGATTACAGGCAAGCACCACCACGCCTGGCTAATTTCTTTTGTATCTTTAGTAGAGATGGGGGGGGGTCTCACCATGTTGGCCAGGCTGGTCTCGAACTTCTGACCTCATGATCTGCCTGCCTCAGCCTCCCAAAGTGCTGAGATTACAGGAGTGAGCCACCGCACTGGCCTATTCCCTTTATTTTTAATATAACCTATGTAATTGTAAGTTTATATAATTTTTAGTAAATGTTGGGTTTGAAAGTGGTTTGCAAAATTTGTGAAAATTTAACAATTGACTCCCATGAGCCAGTACTGGCTGGTTTCAGAGCCTCTGTTTATCTTTCCTTTTGTTTAGAAAGTCTTAATATCTCTTAATAAAGTTCTATAATTTTCCCTATAACAATTTTGAACATTATTTGTTAGATTTATTCCTGGGCAGTTGGTATTTTCTGATAATGCTGTACATGGTATTTACTCTTTAATTGCACTTCTTAGTCGTTTGCTCCTGGTATATAGAAATACAAATGACTCTTGGAGATACGCAGTCACTTTACTAAACGCTCCTATTATTCCTAACAAGTTAAATGTATATTCTTTTGTTTTTCTATGTAAATGAATGCATTACCTGCAAATAATGACATTTTATTCCTCTCTTTCCAATCTTTATGTTTCTAATTTCTTTTTCTTTTTTTATTCCTCTGGCTGGGACCTCCAACAGAATGTGGATAGGAGGTGACAGTGGGCATCTTTGTCTCATTCCTGACTTTAAAGAGAATCGCTCTAGGTTTTCTGGCTTTTTTGGGTGTTTTGGGATATTTTTGTTTTTGTTTTTATATTTTGTTTTGCTTTGTATTTTGTACTCCCTCTGTCACCAGGCTGGAGTACAGTGGCAATAATCATGACTCACTGCAGCCAGGCAGTGGGAGCAGACACTTCTGAGCCTGTAAGGTCATGGGGAGGCCTTCTTGGTCCCCCAGGAGTGCAGGGATGCCTGAGTCTGCAGCCACAACTTGGGTGGCTGCAGCCCCATCCAGGGGGGCAGAACTCCTGCCTGCTCCTGGCCCCCCAAGAACACAAGGTGGCTTGGATCTGCAGCCACAATTTGGGTGGCTGCAGCCCCAACCAGGAGGGTGGGACTCCTGATTGATCTGTGGAGTGTGCAGCCTGCGTGATGGCAACAGCAGGCCATCTAGAGTGGTGGCAGCTGCCATCACAGTGAGCCCTGATGGCATCACTGCACTCCAGCCTGGGTGACAGAGTGATAGCCTATCTCAAAAAATGAAAGTAAAAATAAAAACAAATAAAACTAAGATGTTTTGCCCATGAAAGGACTCAGTTAGGTGAGGGATGCAATTCAAACATATATAAAGAACATCAATGTTGCAATAAGAGTCATACAAGTAACTCATAGAAAAATGGGTGCAAACAGAAAGTAATGAAGTACTAAAAAAAAAAGATAGTCCACAAGGATAGGGATATGTCAAAGGGACACAGGAGCCACCTGAAAGAGCCCCCAGTTGCCAAAGCTGGAACAATTGGAGCAATACAATAAACTAATACTGGATTATAACCCAAAGTATAGAATACATATCCATGAATCCATTCTGATATAACTAAACAATTGAATGTATAAATAAAGGAGAAGAAAAAAAATCTCATGTATAAAGGAATTCCAAATAATTTATGTAGGTCCTTGCCCTCAAGGAGCATAACTTCCCATTCCTTAAGTGTGGGCTGTACATAGTGACTTTTTTTTTTTTCTTTTGAGACGGGGTCTCACTCTGTCACCCAGGCTGGAGTGCAGTGGTGTGATCAGGGCTTACTGCATTGATCTCCTAGGTTCAAGCAGTCATCCCACTTCAGGCTCCTGAGTAGCTGGGACTTTGGGTATGTGCCACCACAACTGGCTAATTTTTTTATTTTTATTTTTACTAGAGACGAGGTCTTGCTATGTTGTCCAGGCTGGACTCAAACTCCTGAGCTGAAGCAGTCCTACCTGCCTCGGCCTCCCAAAGTGCTGGGATTACCAACATGAGCTACCGTGCCTAGCCCATAGCCCATTCTTTCCAAAGAATACAGCATGTAAATGGAAAGAGGAGAAAAAAAAAAAAAGAGTAACTTCACAGTGGAGACACCAGACAAACACTAGCTCAGCGAGGTTATCATGGTCAACATCAATAGTGATGAGTCATATCGATAGTATTATACCACTGATACTACGTGATGAGGAAGACCCTGTTGCCTTCTTCCCAGAAACCTTTAATTCCAGTCTAAGGATGAGGAAAACATCAGACAAATTCCAGCAGAGGGATATCCCACAATGCATCTGCCCAGGACTCCTCAAAACTGTCAAGGTTACCAAAGCAAGGAGAATCTGACAAAATGATCACAGCCCAGGAGAGCCTATGGAGACCCACAAACTACATGGTATCTTGGATGGGACTCTGGAACAGAAAATAGGCATTAGGCAAGAAATTGAGAAAATCTGAATAGCATTGGACTTTGGTGATTTTTATTTATTTATTTATTTATTTATTTATTTTTAATTTTTTTGAGACAAGGTCTTGCTCTGTTGCTCTGTCACCTAGGCTGGGGTGCAGTGACACCCTCACGACTCACTACAGCCTCAAACTCCTGGGCTAAAATAATCCTCCTACCTCAGCCTCCCGAATAGCTGAGACCACATGTGCATGCCACCACGCCTGGCTAATTTGTTGTTGTTATATTTTTTGTAGAGACAGGGTTTTGCCATGTTGCCCAGGCTGGTCTCAAACTCCTGAGTGCAAGTGATCTGCCCATCTTGGACTCTGAAAATGCTGAGATTACAGGCATGAGCCATCATGCCCGGCCTAGTAAATTTTTTTGAATTAGACAAGATATAGACAGGCATTTCTCAGAAAAGGAACTACATAAATGGTAATAAATATATGAAGATCACTAATAAATATCATTAGTGATCAGGAAAATGCAAATTAAAGTCACAACGAGATACCATTTTGGACCCATCTGACATCTGCAGAAATTTAAAATTCCAAAGTATCAAGACAGGATATGGATCCATAGGTTCTATTTCAGTCCTGAGGGCCATTGTAAGGACTCTGACTTTCACACGACGTGAGACAGGGACCAGTGAAGCTCCTACAAATAAAGGAGAATAAAAAAACCTCCTGTATAAAGGAATTCCAAATAATTTATGTAGGTCTTTGCCCTTAAGGAGCATAATTTCCCATAGGGGGAGCAGAAGATCCCCTTAGCTTCTGGGCTGAGAGTAGGCTTCAGATAGCAAGGACAGACTAAGGAGAGCAGGTTGGAAACTGGAGCAGTCATCCAGGAGAAGCAGGTGGTGATTTGGACCCATAGCAGGGGGGATAGTGGGAGTTTATGGGGTGGTGGGAAGTGACGGGAGCTGGTTTGATGCCACACTGCCTTCTTTCCCTCTATGTTGAATTTATTTGTGTTCTTGACTCCGCTGTCTTCATGCCATAGACTAAGAACCCCAGGAGGGCAAGGATTATCTTATTCGCTGTTATTAATAAGTCCTTGTCACAGGCCCAGCACAGTGGAAGTAGCCAGGAATTAATAAATGAATACCCCCAGTCACATGGTTTCCTTGTCCGTTAACCCTCTTGATCAGATAAGACTCTTTCCCATCTCTAAGCCTTTTCTTATCATCCCCTCCTCCATGAGAAGCAAGGGTCCATACCGGGGTGGGTGTGCTAGAGGGGAGTCAGGGGTGCTGAGGGCCCTGCACATATGCCCTCTTTGGCCTCTTTCCCTCTAGGGGAGCTTGCCTTGGGGATTTTGGCTTGGCTTTTTCTTTTTTTGAATCAGAGTCTCACTGTTTCACCCAGGTCACCAAGGCTGGAGTGCAGTGGCACGATCTCGGTTCTCTGCAACCTCTGTCTCCCGGCTTCAAGCAATTCACCTGTCTCAGCCTCCGTAGTAGCTGGGATTACAGCCACATCCCACCACGCCCAGATAATTTTATATTTTTAGCAGAGACAGGGTTTCCCCATGTTGGCCAGGCTGGTCTCGAACTCCTGACCTCAAGTAGTCTGCCTGCTTCGGCCTTCCGAAGTGCTGGGATTACAGGTGTGAGCCACTGCGCCTGGCCTCGGCATTTTCATTCATACCCGGGATTCAGCCCATGTGATCCACCAGACTCTGAAGAGCCAGTTCGGACTGTTACAAACTTTGAATCCTTGCCAGGAAAGTAAGTTTTCCCAGGCCTGAGAGTGGCAGGCCCCAAGGGCAGGAACCGCCTACCTGCTCACCCAAGGGTGTGTCTCACAGGCCCAGGCAAGAAGGAACATTGCCCCAGGATGAGACGTGATATCCAGTTCCCCATCCAGTTCCGCCCTCAGAGTCTCAGGCCCTGGATGTCAGGTGAGGGCAGTCTTGCTTGGTCACAGTGGATGGCCCTGTGATGCCATGGAGAAAGCCCCTTCACGCCACCAACACCTTTCCCACCAAAGGGATGTCTGTGCAGACTCTGGTTGCAAGCAATAAAATTAAGCTGAGGCAGGAGAATCGCTTGAACCGGGGAGGTGGTGGTTGCAGTGAGCCAAGATCACATCACTGCACTTCAGCCTGGGCGACAGAGGGAGACTCCATCTCAGAAAAAAAAAAAAAAAAAAAAGAATTAAGCTAAGGGTCATTTACTGGATGGGTAAAGTAAAAGGTGGGGGCTGTAGGGGCAAATGCTGTGGGGTTGGGGTGTGCACCTCTGATGGGTGTCCTTGGAGACACATTCTACCCCACGTCTCAGAGTTCCCAAAGGGAACATCCAGTCGACTGAGGCTCCCTGGAGAACGAGATTCTGGCCCTCCAGCTTCTATAGCTGAAGCCAGCTCCTGGCTCTCCCCTCCCATCAAGGCTGTGCCCAGTGGAGGCGGGGGAATTCCCCTAAAGTAAGTTGGGGAGATGGATACCAGACAGTCAAACTTAACCAATGCCTATGCCAGCCCAAATGCACCCCAGAGAGTCACTTCTCTGGGTGAAGCATTGCCCTGTCTCTCTGAAGGACCACTGATGCTGGCAAACTCTCCCAGGCTGGGAGAACCAAGCTTATTGACCTCCTGGTGTAGGTTCTGGCTTAGCCTTGCTCAGGTTTGAGGGGGTACGCCCACCCCAGGATGGAAATGATATTTTGGACAGGCCCAGGTGGCTGGTGATGGGGTGCAGGTCTGTACCCCAGCTTTGTGAGGTTGTCTCTGGAATCCCCAGGGGACCAGACCACTGAGCCCTTCATATCACCTAGGCCTGGGTGACAACAACAACTTCCCAGCCTTGTCTCTGCTTCCTCCCATGCGGACTCAAGAATCCCCAAGTCTGTCCAGCAGAGGCAGAGGCTCAGAGGAGGGAGGGGCTCTGACCCCTGAAAAGCAGCCAACCCTTCCATCCCAACCTAGCCTCCCATTCCCTGCACAGAAGAGTTGTGTGTTTCTGCAGGAAGGGATAATCTTTGTCTGTGGAGGCTGGAGGGGGCCAGAAAGGATGGCTGATGAGGGTGAGGGGAACTAGGGCCAGCCTCGCTGAGTTCACGGCTTCACCCAGGGCAGGAGGTGGATATGGTGCTTCGGCCAGCCAGGGATGGCCCCAGGGATTACCCTGAAAAGGTGGCTCTTGCAGCACCATTTGCAATAGCAAAGACATGGAATCAACCTAAATGCCCATCAGTGTCAGACTGGATGAAGAAAATGTGGTCCATATATACCAGGGAATATTATGCAGCCATAAAAAAGAACAAGACCATGCCTTTTGCGGGAGCATGAATGGAGCTGGAGGCTATCATCCTTAGCAAACTAAAGCAGGGACAGAAAACCAAATACTGCATGTTTTGACTTATAAGTGGGAGCTAAATGAGAAGAACTTATGAACACAAAGAAGGAAATAACAGACACTGGGACCTACTTGAGAGGGGAGGAGGGAGAGAAGCAAAAAATATAACTATTGGAAACTGAGCTTCATACATGGGTGATGAAATAATATTTACAACAAACCCCCATGACACATGTTTACCTATGTAACAGACCTTCACATGTACCCCTCAAACCTAAAATTAAGAAAAAAGAAAAGAAATCTGGAAAGAAGGAAAAAAAAAGGGTGGCTTAGTAGGTATTGTGATGCCACAAATGGAGCCAGGTAAGCATCCCATGGGGACACACAGGTGTGTGATTCATGTTCTCCCCCCACCTCCACTCCTCACAGGGCTCTGAGCAGAATTGCTCAGCCACATCTGCAGACAGGCATTCTGAGAGCCCTCAAATGCCTGCACCACCTCCATCCCACCCTGACTCCTGCTTCCACCATACATGGCTTCCACCATCACCCCTGACCCCCTCCAACCCCTTAAGCTGTATTTGTCTTTAGATTAGTTCCATTCTCCCAGGGTGTAAGGAAGAGATGCACATGGCCTTTAGTGACGGGACATACTCTATTTGCGGGTGTGCTGAGTATTTTCTAGACCCACTCTCCACCCTCCTCCCACCACCCAGAGAGAGGGAGGGAGCGGTAGGGCCAGCATCTGTTTGAGTTCAGCCAATGAGTGCATTGGCAGGAGACGGGAGAGAAGAGGAGGTCACAGAATGGAGAGGAGGTCACTGAATGGACTCCCTCTTCACCAAGTTGAGTGGCAACCTGAGAGTCACAGCTCCCGTTGGGACATCCTCTCCTGCAGCTACTTTCTCTGGGTTCCAAGGGTAGCCATGCCTGGGCCTGGCAATTGCTCCCCAGTGTTGCAGGCCTGGGAGTCTTTGCATCTTTTGTTCATTTCTTTTAATCCTTCCTGCTCCTTTGTAAACAACTCCTTTATTAAATTCTCCCCAATGACTCATTGATCTTCTGCAAAGACTCTTCCTGGTATAGGAAGAAACTCCACAGGCTGAGTCTCAGGGTGTGCAGGGTCCTATGTCCCACTAGGGAACCTGAAGGTGGCCAGATTCTCCTCCCCACTGCCAGCCAGTGGACTTCCTGAGACTTTGAATCCTAAGCTGGAGGTAAAGAATTCAATGAATAGTTTAGAACTCATTCACAGTACCAGTGGCCAATGGCAGTGGTGTGGGCATTTGGGGACAGCGGAAGCAGTGGTGATAGCTGTGCAAACTGCTGCAGCCCAGCCGGGTTGCTCCTGTGACATGACCTGGTACCTGACCACTCACAGCAACCACCCATTTTCTGAGCCTAGTTCTCCATCCTTCTAGTTGACTCCATGGATCCCCAGTATCCTTCCAATGAATTTGTTTTGCCTAATTTAGCTAGAATCCATTTCTGTTGCTTGTGTCCAAGGAACCCTGACTGATAGAGTTTGTTTTCAGGATTCAAAGGGAGGTGGGTATCATCGTGACCCCTGTCAGCAGATGTTCAGCCTATCTGGGTCCCTGGAGGACTGAGATATATAGCAGTTCCCATGGAAAAGCAGGCATGTGGTTTGGTTTAATTGTCCTCATGGCTACTATTCAGGGTGGGTTTTTTAGTATTCTCATGATGCAGCTCCAGTTATATCACGAGCTCTGGCAGCCCTGTTAGCCCCTCAGGTCTCTCAGAAGAGAGGATCTGAGTGGTTCAGTTTGCCTTCACCATCCACATTGGGCAGTGTCGGGACAGCCGCCTCCAGAAGAGTTAGCCTCCTGCTTGTCCAGCCCACCCATCAAAGCTCTATCTGCTGTGGCCAAGATGTGATCGTGTGAATGAATGAATGAATGAATGAGTAAATGGGTTTTGTTTTGTTTGTTTGTTTGAGACAGAGTCTCACTCTTGCTGCCCAGTCTAGAGTACAATGGTGCGATCCCGGCTCACTGCAACCTCCGCCTCCTGGGTTCAAGCAATTCTGCCTCAGCCTCCTGAGTAGCTGGGATTACAGACTCGCGCCACCACGCCCTGCTAATTTTTGTATTTTTAGCAGAGACTGGGTTTCGCCATGTTGGCCAGGCTGGTCTCAAACTCCTAACCCCAGGTGATCCACCCACCTTGGCCTCCCAAAGTGCTGGGATTATAGGCTTGAGCCACCGCACCCGGACTGTTTTTGTTTTTATTAAGGCCCATTGCTGTGACTTTATTTTAATGGGTTTTCAGACTCACTGTCTGTGAGTCTTTAATGGGTTTTCAGACTCACTTTCTGTGGAGCTCTTTAGATGAGGCTGTGTCACTAGTCAACCATCTTCACTGTGGAGGCCTACTCACTATGATTTTGCTTTGTAGATCACAAGGATTCATTCAAATTGTCTTTGCTTCCATTCCTTCATAGTATGTTGCATGGTGTGAAAGTATAGCTCTCCTTCTCTAGTACATAGTATTCAAACAGGTTGCTGCTGCTTCTCCATTGTCATTCATCTTTTCGTTATCTTATTCCTCTTAGCACAGTCAGCACATAACATACTATCTTACGCATAGGAATGGGAAAATGCAGGCAGGTAACAAGAAGAGAGAAATCATCCTCCTATCGGTGGTAGGCACCCAGGCCTGACCTGCATGAAACTGCAGGTGTACCCAACCCTTTGTGTCTGCCGAGATAAGTCTGCCATGGACCACACGACACCCAACACCAGAGGCTTACATCAAAAAGGCCTCAACAGAAGCTGAAATAGAACATGAATTCACAGCCTTAGGCTGAACAGCTCTCACAGCAATTCTTGCCCATGATGCCAACATGGCTTCCTGAGCTGAAGTTATCACTTCAAATGTTCAAATGTATTAGTCTCTTCTGCTTTCTCATCCATCTCAAGACTTTTCTGAAGCCTTGCTCCCTCGGTCGCTGCCTTGCGTTTCCTCGACCATGGCTGCAATCTGGTGTCCTGTGACATTTCAGGAATATCTTGCTGTTGTTCAGGGTAAGCGTGTCTATGGAGTCTCAGATAAACTTTTTTTTTTTTTTTTTTAGATGGAGTCTTGCTCTGTCGCCCAGGCTGGAGTACAGTGGCATGATCTCGGCTCACTGCAGCCTCTGTCGGGTTCAAGTGATCCTCCTGTGTCGGCCTCCCGAGTAGCTGGGACTCCAGGTGCACACCACCATGCCTGGCTAGTTTTTTGTTTCTTGTTTTTTTGTATTTTTAGTAGAGATGGGGTTTCACCATGTTGACCAGGCTGGTCTTGAGCTCCTGACCTCAGCCTCAGCCTCCCAAAGCACTGGGATTACAGGCATTAGCCACCATGCCTGGCCCTCAGATAAACTTCTATTTTCTTGCCATTAGGAGTCAAACCTCGTTGTTGACACCAGTTCCACCAAGTTGTGTCTCCTGACACAACTTATTAAGGGGAGGCAAAATGGTCAGCAAGGGAAAGACTGGTATTTTGCATCTAGCTTTTGTGGAGCTGTGAATTGTTTATTTGTTTGAGGTAGATGAACTTTATTATGTTTCTTAGATTTCTCCGGTTTGACATCAGAAGTTGAAGGAACACTTGTTCTATATTTGGATCATCTTTAACTGGCACCAGTGTCAAAAATCATACTTTCCTCATCATCTGTTTCCCCCTCAAAGAAATTATTCTTGCTGCTGTCAAAATTTGAGTCTGACATTTTCAGCAACATCCCTGTCTTGACCATTTGGTGGTAAGTTTTTTAAAAAATTAAGCCAGGCGCGGTGACTCACGCCTGTAATTCCAGCACTTTGGGAAGCTCAGGCGGGTGGATCGCTTGAGTCTGGGAGTTTGAGACCAGCCTGGGAAACGTGGTGAGACCCCCATGTCTACCAAATAATCTGGCTTTTTTTCTTTTGAGACAGGGTCTTGCTCTGCCACCCTGGATGGAGTGCAGTGGCACGATCGCAGCTCCCTGTACCTTCGACCTTCTAGACTCAAGTGATCGACCCACCTCAGCCTCCTGAATAGCTGGGGCTAGAGGTGCATGCCACCGTGCCTGGCTAATTTATTCTTTTTTTATTTTTGTAGAGATGTTGTTTTGCCATGTTGCCCAGGCTGGTCTCAAACTCCTGGGCTCAAGCGATCTGCCCTCCTCTGCCTCACAAAATGTTGTGATTACAGGCATGAGCCACTGCGCCCAGGCAAGTGAATGTTTTTCTCCTACTCCCCTGGCCCGGCTAAATCACATTCTTCTCCCAAAGCATCCATACCTCTGTCTTAGCCTGTCTCACGCCCAGCCTATCCCAGAGTCAGAATGAAATGGGTCCTTCTCCTGGAGATAGAAATCTTTAGCCCCCATGTGGCTTTCTGTCCCAGCCCAGCAGCTGCATCTTGCAGTGGTAAATAATTGCTCCCTGAATTCAACAGAGACTTAAATAAGATCTCCAGCAAGGGAAGTGAGTCTTATTTATATATTATCTTACCTTTCTGTGGGCAGTACAATGGTTTACATACTGAAGGGGGTCCCATAAGTGCTCATCAAATTACGTAGATAACATTTATGGATCGCCTACTGATTGTCAGATACCAAACCTGGCCCACACTTACTGAGGACTTGATATGCTCCAGGGACAGTGCTAGCCACATTCAACCTCACCACAACCCTATGGGGTAGGTCCTATTTGTCCCCACATCGCAGTTAAGAAATGTGAGGCACAGAGAGACGACATAATTCTCCCAACTAATGGAGCTGTGGGTCTAGCCAGGCAGCCTGGCTCCAGAGCTGACGCACTTAACTGCTTTACCAGGCTGTTTCATGATGGTGTGCTTGACACTGAAGCTTCTGGAAATTAAACAAGGCGTTCCAATAAGAGCCACATCAAAAAAAATGTGAATGACTGTAAATTAATCTTTCCAACAGACATCCACAATAATCATGCCCCACCCAGCCCCAAGGAAGATGGGGCTCAGGACTGGGGGTGATGGATGGAACAGGATGCCACTTCACACATGACTTGGAAAAGAAGTCGTGAGTTGAATGATCGTGTTTGTCAGACCTGGCAAAAACATTTTGTACCTATCCCTTGAGAGGTTTGGCAGCTGCAATTTCCCAAAACAGAGTTATGAAAGAGCAACGGCCGGGTACATTTGTGACTCTGGCACCAGGGCTTCTGGACCAAATCTCAAACAGGGTGGTGCCCACATCACACTCCTGCCCATGCCTTATGAGGTCCCTGCCAGATTCTCTCCCCAGAGGATGGCACCTCAGACACCAGCCCAACCTCAATGAGGTGGTGTTTCCCTAGCATGAGCCCTCAAGGAGGCTCAGATCTGCCCTCTGAGCTTGATTTGGTCTCCATGAAGACACTTGCCACACTGCTTGGTGAGGCTTGCTAGCCTTTCCCTCCATAGCCAGCCAGAAGCTGGGCACCTCCAGGTTCCCTCAGCCACCAGGACAGGCAGCCACATGTTGGAGAGTTGCTCCAAATAGCAGCTGGGATGGAAAATACCTCATGGTCCTGAGACCAGAGAGGAACTGGCAGAGGCCATTTTATTTCACCAAATAATTCCGTGTGACTGCTTCAGTGGGTTGCAACCCTAGGTACTTATTAAAAAGTAAAAGGTAGGTTCCCCGGGCCTGCTTAGCCCTAAACAAATCGGAAACGGGGCTGCAGGGATGGGGGAAGTGGATTACCGGCTTGAGCACTTTTCCAGCCTCTCCAAGTGGTTCAGCTGTGCTGAGTGAGGCCATCCTTCAGATTAATGAGGCATGTGGCCTCTGCCCTCTCCTCTCCAAAGGGAACATGGGCTTCTCCCCTCACACAATCACACACCCGCCTTCTGAGTGCCAGGCTCTTCCCCGCTTCCGGACCTTTGCTGGAGCTGTGCCCTCTGCAGGAATGCAGCTCTCAGATCCCAGTGGAAAGAGTTCTTCATTCAGGCTCACCCCAAGTGCATTCAGTCACAGCACCTTCTCCTTTACAAGATTCCTTATTCTATCATTCTCTCTCCCCAGCAGTCCATAAGCTCCCTGTTCCCCTCACCACTGAGAACCCCATGCCTCACTGTGTATGCAGGAGGTGCACCATAGGTGGCCGGTGAGTATAGGCTGTGTCACAACTACACAAAAAGAGCAGCTACTACCTGTTAACTGTTGCTAGAGGGTGGTAGAATAAACCCCCTAGTTTACCACAGTTCACAAAGGAGAGCCAAGGCCAGGCAGGACTGCAGGAACCTTGCACACAGACCCCCACTGCCATGGTCCCCTGTCTGAAATGCCCCACAATCTGGGTTTCCTACAACCCAACTGGAACCAAGTGCCATATACCCAACGACAAATGAGGCGCCCGGAGCCAGAATCGTCTAGATGAATTTATTGCCATTCACATATTTCATAGAAAAAAAGATGTAGCAAACGGGTCAGGGATGTACCAAAAAAAAAAAAAAATCCAGGTTTATACAGGTTGCTCTATTTACATCTGAGAGCAGGGCTGTCCTAGCATCAGGCACAGCAGCTGCACTTGTCCGATGTCCCTTTGCAGATGCAGCCCTGGGCACACTTGGCACAGCCCACAGGGCAGCAGGAGCAGCAGCCTGGGGAAGAAGGGGAGAGTGAGAGGTCAGAGCAGACTCAATCAGGCACCTCCCTGCCCCAACAGAGGCCTGGCTCAAGCCCTGCCTCCAGCCCCAGAGGACCATCATTTCAGGATGGCATGGCTTTGTCAGGAGAGAACTGGTGGATCTTTGGGATAAGGGTTTTATATGAAAAAGCTGCCCAGCCCCACCTGAGTCCGGGACAGGACAGAAGACTGGACAGGTATGGGAACAAAAGGAGGCCAGTTCCTCAAAACCTACACTTAAATGAAGAAAATCTTCATAATCAGACAGGGGGCAAACCCTTGACACAGCAATTCTGGGGAAGGCCAGGGAAGCTCTGGGCTGCCTCTGCAGGAAAGGGCTGGATCATCAGGTTCCAAATCACCTGGGGTCTCCAAGATCCAGGGCCTTAAGTGCTTCAGGACCCAGAAAGGTTAAGAAGGCTGCATCAGGAGGCAGGAGACCTAGATTCACATTCCAGCTTTGTTCCCAACACTACCTGGTAACCTCTCTGGGCCTTGGTTTCTAGTTTGGTAATAAGAGACTGGGATTCACCCATTTTTAAGGCACTTTGAGGTCTGATTCTGAATCAGGTATTGAGGGAGGGGTTTGGGGAAGCTGGTCATAGGCCTGCCCCTGCCTGCAGAACTCTGGGTTCCCCGCTCTAACTTGGCCCATCCCCCAGATTCCCAGGGAAGGCCCCGCACTCACTCTTCTTGCAGGAGGTGCATTTGCACTCTTTGCATTTGCAGGAGCTGGCACAGGCACAGGAACCATCTGCAAGGAAGAGAAAAAGGCAGTGAGCGGTGTGTGAGATGCGGAAGGTACAGCAGCTGGTCAATAACGCTTCAGTTCCCCCTCCTCTGTGCTGCAGGACCAGCCCTCAGAGCTCCTTTCCCACTCAGGGGAGAGGAGGAGAACCCCATCTCCTCTCCCTTCATTCTGGGAAGGGCAAGTGTCCTCTTGCTTTTACCCCACAAGCAAGGTCCCAGGCTCCAGACACAACCCAGGAAGCCTAAGAAGGGGGGAAGCAAGAACCTTCTGTTCTGAACTCCGAAGAGGCAACAGCCCCCCGCGTTCCCATCCACTCTGGCTGCTCAGAGCCTGGTCAGAGCATTGGGGCTCAGCCAGCAGCGCCCTGACCAACTGGGTGACATGGAGCAGGACAGCCTTGGGCCTCAGTACCTTCAACTCTGACTTAGAGGCACAGGGAGGAGGGAAGTGGTCTCAGGGACGTGATTGGGAAGAAAGCACCTAACGAAATAAAGGAGCCCCTTCAGCTCAGAACTTAAAATGCGACTTCTTCAAACCCAGAAACAGTCTGTACTGCGGCTGGGAAACGCGCATCCCAAGGCGTGGAGCCAGGTGTCCCTTACCAGGCGAGCAGGAGCAGTTGGGGTCCATTTCGAGGCAAGGAGAAGCAGGAGTTCCCAATGAAGAGGCAAACACGCAGCGGGACAGACGAAAGGGGTGTGGAACCCAGGGGACAGCGGCTCCCTTTATAGCGCGGGAAGCGGGCCGGGCGCAGAGGCCCCGCCCGGTCCTTGCACCCGCCCCCGCTGAGTCTGCACTGCCAGCGATCCTGGGCCGGGTGCATCACCCCGTGAGCCCAGAGTCGGGCGCACCGCCGGGCCCGACCTTTTGACCCAGCTTATTGTGAATCTAGCGGTACGTGACGTCCCTGGCGTCCTGCCTGCCCTTCCCAATTTCCCTGACATTTCCTGCCTCTCCCTTTCCTAGAAGTGCCAGGAAACTCGGAATCCCAGCCGTCTACACACCCCCAACCCCCGCTCCACTGTGTGTAGCTTTGCATTTGCCAGAGCCCCTGGATCACGTCCCTGGATCGGCAGGAGGGGGCAGCATAGCGAGGGAGCAGTGTGCAAATGAGAGGCCAAGGATGTGACACTCGGATTTCCTGCATTGCCGGTCCCTATCCCAGGCCCCACCTCGGTCTGTTGGCCACGTTTCTCTCATGTTTAGGGACAGAACAGACTCAGGGCTCTGCCCCCGTGCTTCCATTCTCCACTCTTGAGAGGCTGAATGGGCATATTTGCCCGGGTCCTCCTTTGCATAAAACTCTCCAGGTCTCCCCACAGCCTAGCTGGGCACCCCACTACAGGATGACAGTGTGGAAAATGTGGGATGCCCCCAGAAAAGGGATCATTTTAGGTGATATGCGGGTTCTGAATTAAATTAAAATGCAAGAAACATGGTTATTTTTCTTTCCATATGCCTATTACTCTACATAACATTAATCCATGTTAGGCCCTGTTTAGTCACTTTGCATCTTTGAACCCTCACAGCAACCCTAAAGGGATATGCATTCTAGTTATGAACCCATATTCCTAATCTGAACAATGACAATACAAGGAGCTCGAGCCACCAGCCCAGGGTCAGAGGGCTGCGAAGTGGCACTGCTGGGTCTGAATCCGGTCAGCGTCCCAAGGGAGACGGGGCAATAATGAAGCTTCCCTTTGGCCTAGGTATATTTATCTCTCTACTGTTTGAAATCTTTAAACAAAACCAAGCATCAAGGTCAGTCCTGGAAGCAAAACAGAGATGCAGAGGGAATATGAATAAGCATAATTGGATGGCAACCTTCTACGTCTGGAAGTTAAACTAATTCTTTTTTCAGTAGTGGTAAGGAGTTTGCTTTTCATCTAAATATCTCTAAGCAAATAGGAATCATTTGAAAGAAAAAGTTAACTCACATACTGGTGCAGGTGGTAGCAGAACTGGCAGGCATCCTTCCGTTTCTGTCATGGGGACAGGGACTGTCTTGCTCATGGCTTTATATTGCTGGTGTGAATCCCTATTTTGTGGGAAGAGTGCAGGACCCTGTCCGGACCACAAGTCAATGCTCATGTGGCTGATGAGAAAGACAGAGGACACACAGGAACACCAGGCCTGGGTCTTCTGTCTGGAGTAAAAATGCCAACTATGCCATTATTTGAGATGTTTGGGCTGTCATAACCAGATACCTTAGACTGGGTAACTTAAAACAGCAGAAATATATTTCTCTCAGTTCTGGAGGCGTGGAAGTCCAAGGTCAAGGCACCAGCATATTTGGAGTCTTGTGAGGGCCCCGTTCCTCATGGATGTCTCTTTCTTGCTGGGGACCTCACATGGTGGAAAGGGTTAAACAAGCTCCCTCAGGCCTTTCTTATTAATCCCATTCATAAACACTAGGTCCTCTTATTTCAGTCACCTCCCAAATGCACCACCTCAATACCAACACACTGAAAATTAGATTTGCACATATGAATACTGGAGGCACACAAGCAGTTAGGCCATACCAACCATGAATAAAAATAACAAAATAATAGTTAATATTATAGATCATTTGCCATGTGCAAGGCACCATGCTAATTTCTTTATACCTATTAAATCCTGTATTTCTACAAGTCAGACCCCATTACAGTCATACGCTGCTTAGTGATGGGAATACATTCTGAGAAATGCATTGTTAGCTGATTTCATGGTTGTGCAAACAGTGTAAAGTGTATAATAACAAACCTAGATATTATGGCCTACCACAGACCTAGGCTATGTGATATGGCTTATTGCTCCTAAGCTTCAAACCTATACAGCATGCTACTCTGCTGAATACTGAAGGCAATTATAACACAGTGGTATTTGTGTATCTAGACATAGCTAAACATAGAAAGATACAGTACAATTACCTTATAACCTCATAGGACCACCATCCTATATGTAGTGCATCTATAACTAAAATGTCCTTATACAGCACATGATGTATTATTATATTCTGCCCCTTTTACAGGGCAGGAAACTGAGCCACAGAGGGGTTGTGTCACCCAGGTATACATGATAGTACATCTGGGATTGGCACTAATATAGGCTGACCATAGGATAATTCCCTCCACTACAACCCTATGTCACCCTGTCAGGTGACACATGAGAACACTAACTCTGTCACAGAGGCACAGGGGGAAGAGTGCTTAGCTGGCAGTCAGAGCCTCTGCATAGCTGTATGTCCTCTCTGGGCTTCAGTTTCCAGGCTATCAAGTCAGGGGCACAATTGGGCTAATTAACCATGGGCCCTTCCAGCTCTGGAATGTGAGGGACTGGGCTTAGCATCCATGGACAGCATGATCTTCCACTACGGCGAGGGCATGAGGACACCCACAGCATAGATTCATTCATGCCTCTACTTCTGAACTGTGTAACCTTGGGAAGATTGCTTAACTCCTCTAGAAGACAGTACAACTCCTCTAGAAGACAGCACCATCTCACCAAACCCTGCACATTCACTGTGTCCCTGGTTTGTATGACAATCAAATGACTTGAAAGGTGGGAAAGGCGTGTTCTCTGAATGCTGGAGCAGTGTCTGATCCTGGAGAGCTGGTGCAGGAGGTCATCCACATGCCCTTGAGACCAGAACAGCAAGACTCCAAACCCATCTCCAACTTCAGTCCACTTAATACCTGCAGGCAGATGGGCCTTTTCCAAGGAGCTTGATGGGAGCTAACAGGATTGTCTGTCTAGAAAGTCCAGTTGGAGAAATGATTATAATAGCATTGTTCAGTAAGCCCTAGGCCACTAGTACCAGGCCACTGTCCCATTTGATCTCTGCATGGAAATATAATCTCCTGTATACAGATGAGGAAATGGAGGCTCAGAGAGGTTAAGCGAGTTGTGCAGGCTACACAGCCCGTAAGGAGTGAAGTGGGCTGTGAACCCAGCTGTGTGACACCAAAGCCTGCACTTGGCCCAGGCTCCCTTCTGAAATTCCCTCTTCACAAAGAGCACCTGCAGCCCATCTAGGGCTTGACTCCTGGGCCACCTGTCTCATCTTCCCTGTGATTGAACCACAAATAACAATTCCCTGAGCAGATAGCTGGAGGGACCAGCTGTCGGTAGCAATGATCAGTCCTCATCCTTCTCAATGCACACCACACCCCTTCAAACTACAGAATATGCCATCACCCCTGCAGAGGCCGAGTCAAATACCTCACCTGGGAGCCCCAGTTGCTATCTATAGTCAGCTTGCCAGGACAATGCTGGACACTTCGCTCCACCTCCCTATTCACTGTGCTGGCCTGGAGTAACCAAGGGCTGGAATTTGAAGGAGGAGACTGCAGCCTGACCTTGGGAGAAACTTCCAAAGATTCGGAGCCGAGTCAGAACAAGGAGCTCTCAGGGGTAGCGAGAGTTCCATGAGTGACATGGGGCAGTTCAGGATGGATAGTTCCTTTTGGGCATGTCCAGGCCAGCACTGCTGAAGGTGAGTGATCCACACACGAGGGTCAGTCGATACACTGTTCCCAGTGTGAAATACACACCCTAGGAGAAATATGCAATGTTTGTACATTTTTATTTTTCTGTTTTTTATATATTTATTTAAATATAGTCATATATTTTGTCTTTCATGTATTATTTGTTTTTCATATATATTATTTTATTTTCATATATTTATTAATAATTTTCCTGTTGAATATAAAAAAGTAGATTTTGTTTTTAATTTCATGCTAATTCATTTTATTTCATTTTCCCAAAGCTTAGGTCTGTTGCAGATGCCCATACCATTATGTCTCTTACATGTATACTGCTTTTTTTTTTTTTTTTTTTGAGATGGAGTTTCCCTCTTGTCACCCAGGCAGGAGTGCAGTGACGCAATCTCAGCTCATTGCAACCACCGCTTCCTGGGTTCAAGTGATTCTCCTACTTCAGCCTCCCGAATAGCTGGGATTACAGGCACCTGACACCACTCGTGGCTAATTTTTGTATTTTTAGTAGAGATGGGGGAGTTCATCACGTTGGCCAGGCTGGTCTTGAACTTCTGACCTCTTGTGATCTGCCCACCTCGGCCCCCCAAAGTGCTGGGATGACAGGTGTGAGCCATGATGCCTGGCCTACATGTATAATGCTTTTACATTTTTTAGCTGAGACAGGTAATGTGATTTGCCTTAAGGCACTCAGTGTGTAAGGTGATAGGACCTGGTACCAGCACCCATGAGTCTGGACTCTCAATGCAGTCCCTCATCCCAGCTCTGTTGGGTATCAGGTCACTTTTGTCCAAGGCACACAAAATAAAACTGAGCCAGAATAAAGTCATCTTTTATTATCATTAGCATATTTCATATAAAAAAAAACCAAATGTACTAATGGGTCAGTCTTGTATGGAAAGCAATTCCGGGTTCGTACACTTTCTACTTCCGGGAACAGAGCTTTCCCTACATCAGGCACAGCCGCTGCACCTGTCAGATGTCCCTTTGCAGACACATCCCTGGGCACACTTGGCACAGCCCACAGGGCAGCAGGAGCAGCAGCCTGGGCAAGAAGGGGAGAGGGACAGGTCACAGCTGACTTGAACAGGCACCTCTCTGCCCCAACAGCGGGCGTGGCTCAAGCTCACATCGAGACCCGGAGGAGCCTCCTCTGTCAGGAGACAATGGTGGATCTTTGCAGTGAGAGCCTTCCTATGAAAAACTTGCTCAGCCCCACTGAGCCACGACAGGGCAGAAGACTGGACGGGCAGTGACTGGGACTGTGCGGACAAAGGAAGGACAATTCACCAGGACCATACACTTCAGTGAGGAAAGTCTTCAAGAATCAGGTCTATGGTTGGCCGGCTGGTACATTCTTGTGACCTCAGTTTCCTCATTGTTAAGAATGAAGATTGGTTGGGAATCAACCATCTCTAATGTTCCTCCAGCTCTGATCCTGAATCCATTTCAGGGGATGTGGGAAGCTAGTGATGAGCCTGCTCCTGCCTGCACAATCTGAGATCCCTCCTCTCACTCAGCCCAGCCCCGAGATTCTCAGGGAAGGCCCCGCACTCACTCTTCTTGCAGGAGGTTCATGTGCACTCTTTGCATTTGCAGGAGCCGGCACAGGTGCAGGACCCACCTGCAAGGAAGAGAAAAAGGCAGTGAGCAGTGAGTGTGGTGCCGGGTTAGGAGCAGGCCCTCAGCATCCTCCTGCTCAGTGCACGGGAAACCTGGTACCTTGTTCTGCTCAGGCACACGGAAGCCCAGCCCCATCTTTTCTCCACACAGGCTCCGATGGGCAGGCGCCCTCCTAATTTTACTCCACATGGCCTTCTGTCAGGAATCCCTTAGAGGCAATGCTTCCTGCCTCCCATCCACCTCAGGCAGCTCTAATGCTGGACAGAGCACTGGGTCCCAGCCCAGGACCCCACTGGCTATCTGGGTGACCTGGCAGTTTTGAGCCTCAGTCTTCTCAGAAATGGGAGGCTCTGGGAAGATGGCAGCGTTCCAAGTGGTGATGAAGGCCCTTGACGGGGAAAAAGCACAAGAAGTGCAAAGTAAAGGAGTTCACTTTAGGAAGAGCTCAAAATGCACCTCCCTCCTGCCCTGGGGACATTCTATCCTCTGGAATGAAAATGGAGATCCCAAGGCCTCGAAACCAGGTATCTCTTACCAGTGGAGCAGGAGCAGTTGGGGTCCATGAGGAGGCGAGGTGAAGCTGGAGTTCCAAGGGAGAGGCTAAGAAGCAGTGGGGCAGGTGGGAGGCGTGGTGGATTCTAGGAACCGGGAGTTCAATTATAGTTAGAGGAGGGGGCCGGGTGCAGAGCACCCCCTCCCCCACCACCACACGGAATCCGCGGGGCCCGTGGTCTGGGGTGGGCGGTACGCAGTAGGCGGTTCGGGCGCACAGTCCCCTGAGTGCAGCTTGGTGGGCTCCCTGGGTCCGCCCCTTTGGCGCCCGCTCGCACGGGAGGGGCTGTGCTGCCAGAAGTACTCCGTCCCTGCCACCCTGAGGGCCATTTCCCATTCCTAGGTGGTCGCGCTTTCCCCAACCCCTTCTCTCCTCTCGCCCTGCAGGGTCACCATCAGCTTCGACTCTCCCGGGTCCGTACGCAGCTCCATCCTCGTGCTCACCTTCTTCATTGGCTGGAGCGGGGAGCAGAGCGAGTGAGCCTTGCGCAGATGAACGGCAGTGGAGGTGACTTTTGCTTTTCCCTCGCCCTCCCCCTGCATTGCCTGTACCTCTTCCTACCTAGGACCCTCAAACTCGTTGCCTCTGTATACAGAACATGGCGACCACGAGTCGGCCTCTCTCTCTTCCCTCCATGCTCCTCCTCTGAGGTGATGGCGGGCACACTTGTCAGTGTCCTCCTTTTCATATAGTTCTCTGGGACTACCCCAGGCCTACCGGCCACCCCACTGCAGGATGGCACTTTTAAAAATGAGGGATGTCCTCCAAAGAGGATGACTTTAGGTGACATGCAGACCCTGCTTTCAATCAAGGAGAGAAGTGGATATTTCTCTTCAATGTTCTTATCGTGTAACATTTAGAATGAGACAGACCTCTTTAAATCATTCATTGTTTGAACACTCCCAACAATCCTAATGGGAAATACTATTTATGAACCCGTTTTACTAATCTGACAACTATAACAAAAAGTTTAAGTAACTTGCTCAACATCGCAGAGCTGAAAACTTGTCACTGATTTGAATCTAGCCAGCCTCTTAAGAGAAGGTGTCCAAGATCAAGCCTTCCTTGGGCCCAAGTTTGTTGTCAGCACTTCTCTATTGAGGGATTTATTTATTTATTTATTTTTTGAGAAGGAATCTCCCTCTGTCAGCCAGGATGCAGTGCAGTGGCGTGATCTCAGCTCACTGCTACCTCTGTCCCCAGGGCTCAAGCAATTCTCCTACCTAAGCCTCCAGAGTAGCTGGGATTACAGGCGTGTGCCACCACGCCCAGTAATTTTTGTATTTTTAGTAGAGACCGGGTTTCACCATGTTGGCCAGGCTGGTCTCGAAATCCTGACCTCAGGTAATCTGGCCTCCTCGGCCTCCCAAAGTGGTGGGATTACAGGGGTGAGCCACCGTGCCCGGCGTTTTCTGACTATCTTCTAGGTGTGGAATAAAACTGATTTTCATTTTCCCTGGTGGAAAAGTGTTTGCTTTAAATAAAAAATAATATTCAAGAAAATATCAATCACTTCAATGTTTTATGTTAAGTAAAATATAGTACTGTGAGTGCAGAAATGAGATTCTTTTTTATCTGACATGAGGCATGAAATCTTACTTATATCTCTATGTCCCTAGAGTTGATTAATATTATATGGGAAGAGCAAATGTCCCTTTTGATCACAGGACACATGTTCATGTAGTAGATGAGAATAACAGGATACACAAATGAGCGTATCTGGCCTGGCTGTTTTGTCTGTGAGTAAATAAATATCCCCCATGCTATATGTAATGAGAAAAAAAAAAAAGGAGCAGTTAATGTTATAGATGACTCGCCCCTGGCCAGGTGCCATTTTAAGTTCCTTACATGAATCAAAACTTTCAATTTTACAAACCAGATATTATTATACTCCAGCTGATGAGACTGAGACACAGAGGTTGTGTCACACACATAGTGGCAGAGGTGGGATTCATACTCATACAGTCTGACTGCAGCATCATGTCCTTACCCCGTGCTCTATGCCACCAAGTCAACACAAAGATGAGGACGCCGAATGTCTGGCTGGAGGCAGCAGTGGAAGCACGTTGAGTTAGCGATCAGATCCCTGTGCATAGCCGTGACCTCTCTGGGCTTCAGTTGCTACCTCTCAAGCCAAGAGCAAAATTTGTTCATCTCCAACGTCCCTTATAGCTTTGAACTGAGACGGACAGGGCTCGGCATCCAGGGATGGCATGATCTGCCAGCTGTGGACAGGGCCAGAGGCCTGCTGTACCATAGGTTCATTCATCCCTTTCCTTCTCAGCTGTGTGGCATTGGGCAGGTTGTTTAATTCCTCTGAAAGATGACTCAAGCACGCCAGCCCCTGAATATTTTTTGTCCCTGTCCTGAAGCTTGTGACTTTCATTCAACAAGTTGCATGAAAGTCAAATGACATGAAGAATGGGAAAGGATTTTATGTGTGTTCAAATGTTGGGGCAGTGTCTTATCACAGAGGACTTTCTGCAGGAGGACATCCACACTCCTCCTGGCACTGGGTCAGCCAGGGATGCAACCCCTCCACAGCATCCCATCCAGAGCAATGCTTCCAAACCAATGAGCCTTTCTTCAAGAGCAAGTTAGGATTTAACGATATCTTTTTCCAAGAAAGTCAGTGCAGAGAGAATGATCATAATCACTATTGCTTATTAAAACCTAGGCAGCTGCCAGGCCACTCTCTCTCTCTGTTTTTGTTTTTTGTTTTGCTTTATGTTTTTTGTTTTGTTTTGTTTTGAGATAGGGTCTTGTTCTGTTGCCCAACCTGGAATACAGTGGTGCGATCTTGGCTCACTGCAACTTCTACATGCTGAGCTCAAGTGATCCTCCCTACTCAGCCTCCAGAGTAGCTGGAACCACAGGTGTATGGCATCACGCCATCTAATTTTTGTAATTTTTGTAGAGACGGGGTTTCTCCATGTTGCCCAGGTTGGTCTCAAACTCCTGGGCTCAAACAACCTTCCCACCTCTGCCTCCCAAAGTGCTGGTATTACAGGCATGATGAGCCACTGTGCCTGGCCCACTCTCTCATTTAATCCCTGCATTGAGAATAATCTCCCTTCTACAAATGAGGCACTAGATGCTCAGAGAGTTTGGGTGACTTGCCCAAATCACACAGCTAGTAAGTGGTGGAGTGGGCTGTGAACTAGGACTGCCTGACAACTAAAACTATGCCCTAGGTGTTGGCTGCCTTCTGAAATCGCTTCACAGGAAAGCAGCAGGTAAGTGTGGTACTGACTTCTAGGCAAGGAGACTCACCTTCCTCCTTAGGGATTGAACATCAAATAGCATCCCCCCCACAAATGGAGGGACTAACTTGTCATCAATAAGACATCCAGGACTCTTTCCTTCCTGAGGAACATCAATCACCACACTCAGACAGTTGTACAATCTGCCATAGCTGTGTTCTGAGAACTTCAGTAAATAAAGTATTAGCAATTGTGGAGATGATGAAATCAAAAGCAAAATTCCAAAATAACTTCATCTGCAACCCACAATCACAGTGTCTTGCCAGGAGCATGCTGGTTTGAAATAGTCAAGGGCTGGAGCTTGAAAGAGGAACAATGTCAGCCTGAACTTGGGAGGAATTTCCAAAGATTCAGAGCCAAGTTCCAACAGGGAGCTCTCAGGATTCAGCGAGTGTCCTGAGTGTGCTGTCTGTGACGCTGGCTAGGCCAAGCCGGATGGTTCCTCATGAGAATGTCCTGGCCTGTGCTGCTGAAGGTGTGTGGTCCACAGTGGGGCCAGTCTGCTGTTTCCAGTCTGCAATACAAATCATCCATGTATGTACAGAGTTTGTAAATCTTCCATTTTTCTGTTATTTGTGTATTTATTGAGTTTTTTTGTGTATAAAATGTTACAAGTGGGTTCTATATTTTGTGTTTCGTTATCTTCATAATTAATATTGCTTTATTTACAAAGGTTTAGATCTGGGATGGATAGAAAATGAAAACTGTCTCTTCGCCTTGGAGTGTGAGAAGCCCCGTGTAGGATTCAAGCAACTCAGGCATTGGAATCCACCCACTGTGGTCACTTTCAAGCCTAAAATCTGCTGAGGAACTGAACTTGGTCAGGGAAACCTGAGAATAAACGTGAGGAATGGAGAAGTCCCTGTGCCACATTTAACATGATTGGAGCTGATCGCGTATGTCTCCATCCTCATATGGAAGCATGATCCGGCACAGTGCAGGTGCATTTTACAGAAGATGGAGGTCTGTGATGTAACTGGGCTTGCTTGAAGGCACTCAGACTGTTAGACGCTCACATTTCCATCCAGAGTCCAGTCTCTAATCTCCCAGTTCAATCTCCCACCCCAGTCCCTTATTCCCAAAAAATACAACAGGAACCAGAACCAGAATCAAGTCTGTGTTTAATTATTATTCACATATTTCACAGACAAAAGGAATGTAGCAAATGGGTCGTGGTTGTAGAAAACAAAATCCTGGATTTTACGTGTCATTCTGTTTTCATCTGACAGCAGGGCAGTCCCGACCTCAGGCGCAGCAGCTGCACTTCTCTGACGCCCCTTTGCAGATACAGCCCTGGGCACACTTGGCACAGCCCAGGGGGCAGCAGGAGCAGCAGCCTGGGGAAAAAGGGAGACAGAGGTCGCAGCAGACTTGACCAGGGAGCTCCCTGTCCCAACAGCAGGCCTAACTTGAGCTCAGACCCCAGCACCCGAGGATCCTTAGTTCAGGATGGTGTGGCTTTGTCAGGAGACAATTGGTGGATGTTGAGGTGAGTCTTCCTGTGAGAGACTGCCCAGCCCCACAGGAGCCCTGGACAGGGCAGAAGACTGGAAAGGCAGTGATGGCCTAGGGGGACAAAGGAAGGCCAGTTCCCCAGAAGCACACACTCAGGGCCAACCTTGGGTTCCCTCCCAACCTTAGCCACAGCCCCAGATTCCTGGAGATGGCCCTGCACTCACTCTTCTTGCAGGAGGTGCATTTGCACTCTTTGCACTTGCAGGAACCAGGGCAGGCACAGGAGACACCTGCAAGGAAGAGCAAAAGCCAGTGAAAGGTGAGTGAGATGCAGAAGGTACAGCAGTGGGTCAATGAGTGTCCAGTGTCCCTTCGTCTGTGCAGGGCCAGCCCTCAGAGCTCCTTTCCCACTCAGCAGAGGAAGAGAAACCCCTTCATGCTGGGAAGGCCAAACACCCTCCTGTTTTTATTCAAAAGGAAAGTCCCAGGCTCCAGGTCCAGCCCGGGAAGACTACAACTTCGACATTCTGTCAAGAACCCCGAAAAGGCAATGTCCCCTCCTATCCAATGCCTCCCATCCAATCCGGCGGCTCAGAGCCTGGTTAGAGCATTGAGGCTCAGCCAGCAGTCTCCTGACCAACGGGGTGATGTGGAGCAGGACAGCCTTGAGTCTCAAGACCCTCAGCTCTGACATAGAGGCACAGGGAGGAGGGCAACTGCTCTCAGGAGCTTGGCCAAGAGGAAAGAATAGGAAAGAATCTTTCTCAAGGAAGAATAAAGGAGTCACCTTCAGCTCAGATCGCAAAACGCGACCTCCTCAAACCCAGGGACACTCTCTGTGGTGTCTGGGAATTTGGCATTCCAAGGCACAGAACCCGGGCGTCCCTTACCAGCGGCGCAGGAGCATTTGGGGTCCATCGCAACCTGAAGCGAGACTGGAGTTCCCAAGCGAGAAGGGAAGAGGGAGTGGAACACGTGTAAGATGTGGTGAAGCGCAACAGTTGGCGGCTCCTTTTGTAGTCAGGGGTAGGCGCCGGGAGCAGAGACCCCGCCCCGCCCTTGCACCGGACCAGCTGAGTCCAAGCCACCAGTAGTCCTGGGCTGGGCTGTGTGCAGCAGAGGTGCCGGGCGCAAAGCACCCTGAGTGCAGGTTGGTGCACACCGCTGGCCTCCGCCTTTCGCACCGGCTCGCGCGGGAGGCGTTGTGCACCCGGATTAGCTGCTGCTTTCACCCTGCCCGGTCTGCCCAATTCCTTGAGATTACCTGTTACTCCCCCACCCTTGGCGTTCCGCACGGCCCGAGACCCTGACCTGCGTGCGCCCCACACCCCGAAGCCTGCCCACCCCCTTGCCAACAGTTAAGCCTTGCAACCCCAGTCTCTTGTTCAACTGTCTGGATTGGCGGGAGCAGGGAGCATAGCAAGGGAGTAGTGTGCAAAGGACAGGCGGAGGATGCGACCTTCGGATCTCTGGCACTGCCTGTCCCTTTCCCCTTCCCCTCCTCAGTTCTTGTGCCACGTTTCTCCTGTGCACAGCTACTCGGAAGACACAAGGCCCTGTCTCCCTCCCATCAAAGTATGCTTATTCATATCCCTCTATGTCTCTGTTTTGCTTCTAGGACTGACCTTGATGCTTGGTTTTGTTTAAAGATTTCAAGCAGTGAAGAGATGAATATACCTGGGCCATACATAGGGAAGCTTCATCACTGACCTCTCTCCCTTGAGAAGCTGACAGGATTCACACCCAGCAGTGCCACTTCCCAGCCCCCTGACCCTGGGCTAGTGGCTTGAACTCCTTGTATTGTCATTGTCCAGATTAGGAATACGGGTTCACGAATAGAACTCATGTCCATTTAGGGTTGCTGTGAGAGTTCAAAGATAGAAAGTGACTAAATGGTCAAACACGGACCTGTGTAATGTAGAGTAATAGTAATATGGAAGGAAAAATAACCAGCTCTCTTGCTTTCTAATTTAATGCAGGATCTTCATATCACCTTCAATGATCCCTCTTCTGGGGACATCTCACACATTCAAAACTGCCATCCTGTAGTGGGGTACCTGGCTAGGCTGTGGGGAGACCCTGGAGAGATTTATGCAAAGGAGGACCTGGACAAATGTGGCCCATTCAGCCCCTCAAGAGTGGAGAATGGAAGAGAGTGAGGCAGAGCCCTGTGTCTTCTGTGTTGCTGTACACAAGAGAAATGTGGCCAAACGACTGAGGTAAGAACCGGGACAGGGCAGATAAGGCCAGAGATGTGAAGTTTGCACCCTTGGCCTGCCTTTGCACACTACTGCCTTGCTGTGCTCCTTGCTTTGTCAGATCCAGAAAGTGGAGCACAAGACTGGGGTTACCCTCGACTCCAGGAAAGACTTAGCTATCGACTTGAGACCTGGGCGTTGGTGGGGGTGGGGGGAAATCCAGAATACTGGGGTAGGCGGAACGACAAGGGGCGGGTGTAGTAGGCAACTTCAGGGAAGCTGGAAGGCCCGGTAGGGTGAGAGAAGCCGCGCACCCGGGTGCACAGCGCCTCCCTCGCGAGCCATTGCGAAAGGGGCGATCCTGCGGTGTGCATCCAGCTGCGCTCAAGGAACTTGCACCTTGCCCATCTGCTGCGCACAGTCCAGCCCAGGACAGCTGGCGGTGCTGACTCGGCGGGGCGGGTGCAAGGGCGGGGCGGGGCGTCTGCGCCCGGCCCCCTTTCTTGACTGTAAATGCAGCCGCTGGCTGTTGGGCTCCACCACGCCTTCCACGTCCACCACTGCCTCTTCTCTTCTCGCTTCGGAACTCCACTCTTGCCTCCTGTTGCAATGGACCCCAACTGCTCCTGCGCCTCTGGTAAGGGGCGCCCGGGTTCTGCGCATTGGGATGCCGAATTCTCAGATATCATGGAGAGTGTCCCTGGGTTTGAGGAGGTCTTATTTTGCGATCTGAGCTGAAGAGGACTCCTTTATTCGTCCAGTGCTTTCCTTTGGCCAAGCTCCTGAGAGCATGTCCCTCCTCCCTGTGCATCTGTGTCAGAGTTGAGGGTCCTGAGGCTCAAGGCTGTCCTGCTCCATGTCACCCGGTTGGTCACAGGGCTGCTGGCTAAGCCCCAGCTCTCTAACTTGACTCTTAGCAGCTGGATTGGAATGGAAGCATTGGGTAGGAGGGGACATTGCCTCTTCTGGGTTCAGGACAGAAAGTCGAAGTCGCAGTCTTCCTGGGCCATATAGGAGCCTGGGACTTTCCTTTGGAATACAAATAGGCGGGTGCTTGGTTTTCCCAGCACGAAGGGAGAGGACATGGCCCTTCTCTTCCTCTGCTCTTAGTGGGAAAGCAGCTCTGAGGGCTGGGCCTGCACAGAGGAGGGGGAACCGGACAATTATTGACCCACTGCTGCACCTTCTGCATCTCATTCACGCCTGCCTGGCTTTTTCTCTCCTTGCAGGTGTCTCCTGCACCTGCCCTGGCTCCTGCAAGTGCAAAGAGTGCAAATGCACCTCCTGCAAGAAGAGTGAGTGCGGGGCCATCTCCAGGAATCTGGGGCTGTGGCTAAGGTTGGGAGGGAACTCAAGGCTGGCCCTGAGTTCATGCTTCTCAGGAACTGGCCTTCCTTTGTCCCTGTAGGCCATCACTGCCTGTCTAGTCTTCTGGCCTTTCCAGGGCTTATGTGGGGTGGGGAAGCTTTCTCATAGGAAGACCCACCCCAGTGGCACCAGTTGTCTCCTGACAAAACCATGCCATCCTGAAATGATGGTCCTCTGGGGCTGGAGGCAGGGATGGAGACAGGCCTCTGTTCGGGCAGGGAGGTCTCTGGTCGACTCTGCTGTGACCTCTCACTCTCCGTTCCTCCCCAGGCTGCTGCTCCTGCTGCCCTGTGGGCTGTGCCAAGTGTGCCCAGGGCTGCATCTGCAAAGGGGTGTTGGACAAGTGCTGCTGCTGCGCCTGATGCTGGGACAGCCCTGCTCCCAAATATAGATTGATTAGTAAAATCCAGGATTTTTTGCTTTTTTGATACAACCTTGACCCATTTGCTGCATTCCTTTTCCTGTGAAATATGTGAATCATAATTAAACACTTAGACTTGATTCTGGTTCTGGTTCCTGTGTGTTTTTTGGAATAAGGGACTGGGGTGGAAGATTGAACTGGGAGTTTAAGAGACTGGTCTCTGGATGGAAATGTGAGCCTCTAACAGTCTGAGCACCTTCAGGCAAGCCCTGCTAACTCACTGAGCTTTATCTTCCACAAAATGCACCTGCACTATGCCGGATCATATGGGGACAGGCAACGTACACGATCAGCTCAAATCATGTTAAATGTGGCACAGGGACTTCTCCATTCCTCATGGTTATTCTCAGGTTTCCCTGCCCAAATTCAGTTTCTCAGCAGATTTTGGGATTGAAAGTGACCACAGGAGGTAGATTCCAATGCCTGCGTTGCTTGAATCCTACACGGGGCTTCTCAAACTCCCTGGTGAAGGGACAGTTTTCATTTCCTACCCAGCCCAGACCTACACCTTTGTAAATAAAGTAATATTAATTATGAAGATAATGAAACACAAAATACGGAACCCATTTTTTACATGTTACACAAAAAAATCAATAAGTACATACAGAAATAACAGAAAAATGGAAGATTTAGAAATTCTGCACATTTGTTCATGGATGATTTGCATTGCAGACTGGGGACAGCAGACACAGTCCACGACATTCTCATGAGGAACCATCAGGCTTGGCCTAGCCAGCGTCACAGACAGCACACTCAGGACACTCGCTGAACCCTGAGAGCTCCCTGTTGGGAGTTGGCTCTGAATCTTTGGAAATTCCTCCCAAATTCAGGTTGAGTTAGTTCCTTTTTCAAGCTCCAGCCCTTGACTACTTCGAACCAGATACTCCCGGCAAGATGCAGTGTCAGCATGGGTTGCGGGTAAAGTTATTTTGGAATTTTCATTTTGATTTCATCATCTCCATAATTAATATTAGTTTATTAACAGAAGTTCTCAGAACACAGCTAGGGCAGATTGTGCAGCTTGCTGAGCGTGGTGATGTTCCTTAGAAAGGAAAGAGTCCCTGGATGTTTTATTAATGACAAGTTAGTCCCTCCATTTGTGGGGGGGATGCTATTTGATGTTCAGTCAAGGAAGAAGATGAGTCTCCTTGCCTAGAAGTCAGGACCACACTTACCTGCTGCTTCCCTGTGAAGCGATTTCAGGAGGCAGCCTACACCTAGGGCATAGTTTTAGTTGTCAGGCAGTCCTAGTTCACAGCCCACTCCACCACTTACTGGCTGTGTGGTTTGGGCAAATCACCCAAACTCTCTGAGCATCTAGTGCTTCATTTGTAGAAGGGAGATTATTCTCAATGCAGGGATTAAACGAGAGAGTGGGCCGGACACAGTGGCGCATGCCTGTAATGCCAGCACTTTGGGAGGCAGAGGTGGGAAGGTTGTTTGAGCCCAGGAGTTTGAGACCAGCCTGGGCAACATGGAGAAACCCCGTCTCTACAAAAAATACAAAAATTAGATGGCGTGATGCCATACACCTGTGGTCCCAGCCACTCTGTAGGCTGAGATAGGAAGATTGCTTAAGTCCAGGATATAGAGGCTAGCCAAGATTGTGCCACTGCACTCCAGGCTAGGCAACAGAACAAGACTCTGTCTAAACAAAAACCAAAACCAAAGCAAACAAAAAAAGAAAATGAGACAGTGGCCTGGCTGCTGCCTAGGTTTTAATAAACAGTGGTGATTATGATAATTCTCTCTGCACTGACTTTCTTGGATGAAGATACTATTAAATCCTAACTTGCTCTTGAAGAAAGGCTCATTGGTTTGGAAGCATTGCTCTGGATGGGATGCTGTGGAGGTGTTGCATCCCTGGCTGATCCAGTGCCAGGAGGAGTGTGGATGTCCTCCTGCAGAAAGTCCTCTGTGATAAGATGCTGCCCCAACATTTGAACACACATAAAATCCTTTCCCATTCTTCATGTCATTTGACCTTCAGGCGACAAGTTGAATGAAAGTCACAAGCTTCAGGACAGGGACAGAAAATATTCAGGGGCTGGCGTGCTTAAGTCGTCTTTCAGAGGAATTAAACAACCTGCCCAATGCCACACAGCTGAGAAGGAAAAGGATGCATGAACCTATGGTACGGCTGGCCTCTGGCCCTGCCCACAGCTGGCAGATCATGCCATCCCTGGATGCCAAACCCTGCCCATCTCAGTTCAAACTATAAGGGACCTTGGAGATGAATAAATTTTGCTCTTGGCTTGAGAAATAGGAACTGAAGCCCAGAGAGGTCACAGGTATGCACAGAGATCTGACTGCAACTAAATGTGCTTCCACTGCTGCCTCCTAGCCAGACTTTCAGTGTCCTCATCTTTGTGTTGACTTGGTGGCATAGAGCAGGGGGTAAAGACATGATGCTGAGGTCAGCCTGCATGAGTGCAAATCCCACCTCTGCCACTATGTGTGTGACATAACCTCTGTGTATCAGTCTTATCAACTGGAGTATAATGATATCTGGCTTGTAAAATTAAATGATTTAATTCATGTAAGGAACTTAGAATGGTGCCTGGCAAGGGGTGAGTCATCTACAACATTAACTGTTGCTTTTTTTTTTTTTCTCATTTTACATAGCTTGGGGGTATTTATTTACTCACAGACAAAGCAGCCAGGCCAGATGTGCTCACTTGTGTATCCTGTTATTCTCATCTACTACATGAACATGTGTCCTGTGGTCAAAAGAGACGTTTGTTCTTCCCATAAAATAGTCATCAACACTAGGGATACAAAGCTATAAGCAAGATTCCATCCATGCCTCATGTCAGATCAAAAACAGTGTCACTTCTGCACACACAGTCACTGTATGTTACTTAACGTACAACATTGAAGTGATTAATATTTTCTTAAATATATTTTTATTTAAAGCACACTCTTTTCCAGCAGTGAAAATGAAAATCAGTCTTATTCCACACATAGAAGACAACCAGAAGTATAAATGTGTTGTATGTCTGTGTATATATATTACAGTTATAGATTGCTTCTGTCACAGCTCATGGTTTAGCTTGTGGCTTGACATTGTTTAAAAGATGTCCAGCAATAGGGAAATGCTGATGACAGTCCTGGGCCAAAGGAAGGCCTGATCATGGACACTTTCTCTTGAGAGGCTGGCTAGATTCAAATCAGTGGCAACTTTTCCATTCTGTGATGTTGAGCAAGTTACTTAAAGTTTATGTTATAATTGTCAGATTAGTAAAACGGGTTCATAAATAGTATTTCCCTTTAGGATTGTTGGGAGGGTTCAAAGAAACAATGATTTAAACGGGCCTGGCAAAATCGAAATGTTATATGATAGCATGGAAGGAAGAGAGAGAGGCTGACCCGTGGTCGCCAGGTTGTGTGTACAGGGGGAAGGAGTTTGAGGGTCCTAGGTGGGAAGAGCGACAGGCAATGCGGGGGGAGGGCGGGGGAGAAACAAAAGTCACCTCCATGGCCACACATGTGCACACGGCTCACTCTCTCTGCTCCCAGCTCCAGCCAATGAAGAAGGTGAGCACAAGGATGGAGCTGCACACGGACCCGGGGGACGCAAAGTTGGTGGCAAAGGTGCAGGTCGGGGGATGGGGATAACGCGACTACCTGGAAATGGAAAATGGCCCTTAGGGTGTCAGGGGCCCCACGTACCTCCGGCAGCACAGCTCCTTCTGCGCCAGCAGGCGCCAAAGGGGCAGCCCTCGGGGGCCCACCAGGCTGTGCTCAGGGGATAATGCGCCAGACCCGCTTACTGCGCACATCCCAACCCAGTACGCCAGGCGCCGCAGATTCCGCGTCAGGGTGGAGGAGGGGGTGCTCTGCACCCGGCGCCCTTCTCTACCTGTAAATTGATCGCCGGGTTCCTAGAATCCACCACGCCTCCCACCTGCCCCACTGCGTCTTCCCCTCTCCCTTAGAAACTCCAGCCGAACTTCGACTCGCAATGGACCCCAAGTGCTCCTGCTTCACTAGTAAGAGATACCGGGTTTCGAGGCCTTAGGATCTCCATTTTCATTCCAGAGGATAGAATGTCCCCAGGGCAGGAGGGAGGTGTATTTTGAGCTTTTCCTAAAGTGAACTCCTTTGCACTTCTCGTGCTTTTTCCCCGTCAAGGGCCTTCATCACCACTTAGAACGCTGCCATCTTCCCAGAGCCTCCCATTTCTGAGAAGACTGAGGCTCAAAACTGCCAGGTCACCCAGATAGCCAGTGGGGTCCTGGGCTGGGACCCAGTGCTCTGTCCAGCATTAGAGCTGCCTGAGGTGGATGGGAGGCAGGAAGCATTGCCTCTAAGGGATTCCTGACAGAAGGCCATGTGGAGTAAAATTAGGAGGGCGCCTGCCCATCGCAGCCTGCGTGGAGAAAAGATGGGGCTGGGCTTCCGTGTGCCTGAGCAGAACAAGGTACCAGGTTTCCCGTGCACTGAGCAGGAGGATGCTGAGGGCCTGCTCCTAACCCGGCACCACACTCACTGCTCACTGCCTTTTTCTCTTCCTTGCAGGTGGGTCCTGCACCTGTGCCGGCTCCTGCAAATGCAAAGAGTGCACATGAACCTCCTGCAAGAAGAGTGAGTGCGGGGCCTTGCCTGAGAATCTCGGGGCTGGACTGAGTGAGAGGAGGGATCTCAGCTTGTGCAGGCAGGAGCAGGCTCATCACTAGCTTCCCACATCCCCTGAAACGGATTCAGGATCAGAGCTGGAGGAACATTAGAGATGGTTGATTCCCAACCAATCTTCATTCTTAACAATGAGGAAACTGAGGTCACAAGAGGCACCAGCCGGCCAACCATAGACCTGATTCTTGAAGACTTTCCTCACTGAAGCGTATGGTCCTGGCGAATTGTCCTTCCTTTGTCCGCACAGTCCCAGTCACTGCCCGTCCAGTCTTCTGCCCTGTCCTGGCTCAGTGGGGCTGAGCAAGTTTTTCATAGGAAGGCTCTCACTGCAAAGATCCACCATTGTCTCCTGATAGAGCGCACCATCCCAAACGAAGGCTCCTCCGGGTCTCGGTGCAAGCTTGAGCCAGGCCCGCTGTTGGGGCAGAGAGGTGCCTGTTCAAGTCAGCTGTGACCTGTCCCTCTCCCCTTCTTGCCCAGGCTGCTGCTTCTGTTGCCCCGTGGGCTGTGCTAAGTGTGCCCAGGGATGTGTCTGTAAAGGGACATCTGACAGGTGCAGCTGCTGCGCCTGATGTAGGGAAAGCTCTGTTCCCAGAAGTAGAAAGTGTACCAACCCTTAATTGTTTTCCATATAGCACTGACCCATTAGTACATTTGGTTTTTCAAAAATAAAATAATAATAAAAGTTGACTTTATTCAGGCTTGGTTTTATTTTGTGTGCCTTGGACAAAAGTGACCTGATACCCGACAGAGCTGAGATGAGGGACTGCACTGAGAGTCCAGTCACGTGCATGCTGGTACCAGGTCCTATCACCTTTCACACTGAGTTCTTTAAGGCAAATCACATTACCTGTCTCAGCTAAAAAATGTAAAAGCATTATACATGTAGGCCGGGCATCGTGTCTCACACCTGTAATCCCTGCATTTTGGGAAGCAAAGGTGAGTGGATCACCTGAGGTCAGAAGTTCAAGACCAGCCTGGCCAATGTGATGAAACCCCCACCTCTACTAAAAATACAAAAATTAGCCGGGAGTGCTATCAGGTGCCTGTAATCCCAGCTATTCTGGAGGCTGAAGCAGGAGAATCACTTGAACCTGGGAGGCAGTGGTTGCAATGAGCCGAGAACAAACTGCTGTACTCCAGCCCGGGTGACAAGAGCAAATCTCAAAACAAACAAACAAACAAAAAAACACACCATTATACATGTAAGAGATGTAACGGTATGGGCATCTGCAACAGACCTAAGCTTTGGCAAAATGAACTGATATGAATTAGTATGAAATATAAAAACAAAATCCACTTTTTAAACTCAACAGGCAAATTATTAATATAAATATATAAAAATAAAATAATACGTATGAAAAACAATACATATATGAAAAACGAAATATATGATTATAGTTAAATAAATAACATAAAAATAAAAGAATTTACAAACATTGCATATCTGTTCGAGGGTGTGTATTTCACACTGGGAACGGTGTGTAGACTGACCCTCATGCATGGATCACTCATCTTCAGCAGTGCTGGCCTGGACATGCCCAAAAGGAACTATCAGTCCCGAACTGCCCCATGTCACTCATGGAACTCTCGCTACCCCTGAGAGCTCCTTGTTCTGACTCGGCTCTGAATCTTTGGAAGTTTCTCCTAAGGTCAGGCTGCAGTCTCCTCCTTCAAATTCCAGCCCTGGGTTACTCCAGGCCAGCACAGTGAATAGGGAGGTGGAGCGAAGTGTCCAGCATTGTCCTGGCAAGCTGACTAGAGATAGTAACTGGGGCTCCCAGGTGAAGTATTTGACTCGGCCTCTGCAGGGGTGATGGCATATTCTGTAGTTTGAAGGGGTGTGATGTGCATTGAGAAGGATGAGGACTGATCATTGCTACCGACAGCTGGTCCCTCCAGCTATCTGCTCAGGGAATTGTTATTTGTGGTTCAATCACAGGGAAGATGAGACAGGTGGCCCAGGAGTCAAGCCCTAGATGGGCTGCAGGTGCTCTTTGTGAAGAGGGAATTTCAGAAGGGAGCCTGGGCCAAGTGCAGGCTTTGGTGTCACACAGCTGGGTTCACAGCCCACTTCACTCCTTACGGGCTGTGTGGCCTGCACAAGTCGCTTAACCTCTCTGAGCCTCCATTTCCTCATCTGTATATAGGAGATTATATTTCCATGCAGGGATCAAATGGGACAGTGGCCTGGTACTAGTGGCCTAGGGCTTAATGAACAGTGTTATTATAATCATTTCTCCATGTGGACTCTCTAGACAGACAATCCTGCTAGCTCCCATCAAGCTCCTTGGAAAAGGCCCATCTGCCTGCAGGTATTAAGTGGACTGAAGTTGGAGATGGGTTTGGAGTCTTGCTGTTCTGGTCTCAAGGGCATGTGGATGACCTCCTGCACCAGCTCTCCAGGATCAGACACTGCTCCAGCATTCAGACAGAGAACACGCCTTGCCCACCTTTCAAGTCATTTGATTGTCATACAAACCAGGGACACAGTGAATGTGCAGGGTTTGGTGAGATGGTGCTGTCTTCTAGAGGAGTTTTACTGTCTTCTAGAGGAGTTAAGCAATCTCCCCAAGGTTACACAGTTCAGAAGTAAAGGCACGAATGAATCTATGCTGTGGGTGTCCTCATGCCCTCGCCGTAGTGGAAGATCATGCTGTCCATGGATGCTAAGCCCAGCCCCTCACATTCCAGAGCTGGAAGGGCCCATGGTTAGTTAGCCCAATTGTGCCCCTGACTTGATAGCTGGGGAACTGAAGCCCAGAGAGGACATGCAGCTATGCAGAGGCTCTGGCTGCCAGCTCAGTGCTCTTCCCACTGTGCCTCTGTGCCAGAGTTAGTGTCTTCATGTGTCACATGGCAGGGTGACATAGGGTTGTGGTTGAGGACATTATCCTATGGTCAGCCTGTATGAGTGCCAATCCCAGATATATCATGCTGTATACCTGGGTGAAACAACCTCTCTGTGGCTCAGTTTCCTGGATTGTAAAAGGGGCAGAATATAATAATACATCATGTGCTGTATAAGCACGTTTTAGTTACAGATGCACTACGTATAGGAAGGTGGTCCTATAAGGTTATAAGGTAATTGTACTGTACCTTTCTATGTTTAACTACATCTAGATACACAAATACCACTGTATTATAATTGCCCTCAGTGTTCAGTACAGTATTATGCTGTACAGCAGAAGCAGAGGAGATATGAATGAGGAGCATTTGATGGCAACTTTCTGTGTCTGGAAGTTAAACTGATTCTTTTTCCAATAGTGGTTAGGAGCTTGCTTTTTGTATAAATATATCTAAGGGAATAGGAGTCATTTGAAACAGAAACATTACATCACATATTGGTGCAGGTGATCGCAGTACTGGCAGGCATCCTTCCAACTCTGTTATGGGGACAGGGACTGTCTTGCTCATGGCTTTATATTTCTGGTGTGAATCCCTATTTTGTGGGAAGAGTGTAGGACCCTGTCAGGGTCACAGGACAGTGCTCATGTGAGTGATGAGTCAGACAGAGGACACCAGGGAGGGACACCAGGCCTGGCTTTTTTTTTTTTTTTTTTTTTTGCCTGGAGTAAAAATGTCATCTGTGCTATCGTCTGAGTCTGTTTGGGAGGCTATAACCAGATAACATAGACTGGGTAATTTGTAATACCAGAAGCTTGTTTCTGTCATTTCTGGAGGATGAGGTATAAGGCCAAGTCACCAGCATATTTGGAGTCTTGTGAGGGTCTTATTCTTCTTCTTGGGCCCTCACATGGTGGCAGGGGTTAAAGAAGACGCTTCTTCGGGCGTCTTTTATTAAGGCTCTAGTCCCACTCATGAGCGCGTTGTCCTCTCAGTGTAGTCACCTCTAAAATGCAGCACCTCTTAAAAGCAACACACTAGGAATCAGAATTCAACACATGAATTTTGGAAGGGTACACGCATTCCAGCCCTAGCAGCCATGATTGACACTAATGAAATCGTAGCTAATGTTGTAGAGCACTCACGATGTACAAGGTAGCATTCTAAGTTCTCTACATACACTAAATCATTTACTTTTATGAAACTATCCCTATTACACTCAAGTATCACTTAATAATGGGAATACATTCTGATAAACCCATCTTTAAGGAATTTCATCTTTGTGCAGACATCACAGAGTGTTGATTAGGTAGGATGATGACCTACTACGCACATAGACTACACATAGATTATATGGTGTGGCCTATTGCTCCTAGGGTTCAAAGCTCTACAGCATGTTACTGAATATTATATGCAATTGTAACACAATGGTAAATATTTGTGCATCTAAACATAGCTCAACATTAAAAAGTCCAGTAAAATGTCCTTATTATAACCTTATGGGACCATCATTATATACACTGTCTAGAGTTGGCCAATATGGTATTTTTTGGCACATGAGTACATTCTACCCCTTTACACTGCAGGAAACTGAAACACAGAGAGGTTATGTCACTGACATATAAGTGACGCTGCTGGGTTTTGCATACATGCAGGTTGACCGCAGCAACATGCCCTCAATCACAACTCTCTGTCACCTGTTCATGAGAACCATGAGGACTCTGAACCTGCCACAGAGGCAGATTGGGAAGAGCACTGAGTTGGCAGTCAGAGCCTGTGGATAGCTCTGGGTCTTCTCTGGAATTCAGCTGCCCAGCTGCCTTCAAGGGCACAGCAGGGCTAACTGGCCACGGGCCCTTCCAGCTCTGGACTGTGAGGGGCCGGGCTTAGCATCCGCTGACATCATGATCTGCTGCTATGTTGAGCACATGAGGACAGCCATAGCATAGATTCATTCGTCCCTTTACTTCTGAGCTGTGTGACCTTGGGCAGATTGCTTAACTCCTCTAGAAGACAGTACAATCTCGCCAGACCCTGTACATTCAAAATGTCTCTAGTTTGTGTGAAGATCACTGACTCAAAGTGTGGGAAAGGCTTGTTCTCTGTCCAAATGCTGCAGCAGTGTATCATCCTGGAGAATTTTGTGCAGGAGGTCATCCGTATGCCCTTGAGACCAGATCAACAAGAGACCCATCTTCAACTTCCAGTCCACATCATACCTCCAGGCAGATTAGTGTTACCCAAGGAGCCTGATGGGATCTAACATGATTCTCTCTCCAGGAGGCACACGTGGACAAATGATTATAACAGCACTGTTTATTAAGGCCAAGCCAGGTGCCAGGGTACTGTCACACTTAATCTCTACATAAATTTATAATCTGCTTTCTACAAGTCAGGAAATGGAGGCATAGAGAGGTTAAGGGGCTTGTGCCGGCTCCACAGCCAGGAAGGTGTGAAGTGGGCTGTGAATCTGGTTATGTGACACCGAGACTTGCACATGACCCAGGCTGCCTTCTGAATTGCCCTCTTCACAAAGGGCACCTGCTGGCAAGCATGGTCCTGACTCCTGGGCCACTTGACTCATCTTCCTCTGTGATTGAACAGCAATAGCAATTCCCTGAAGCAGTAGCCAGAGGAACCTACTGTTGGCCTAACTACCAGTCACCAGGGTGATGCCTCACTCCTTCTTGATGAACAGCAACACACCTTCCAACTGCAGAATATGCCGTCACCCCTGCATTGGCACACGACATCCTTCATCTGGACCCAGTCCTTCTCATGACTCTGCATTGCCACGATGATGCTTTCCTCCACATCCCCAGTCACTTTGCTCCCCTGAGTTAATCAAGGTTGGAATTTAAAGAACTAAAGTAGCTTAATCTTGGGAGAAACTGCCAAAGATTCAGACACAAGTCACTACAGGGAGCACTCAGGGGTCAGCGAGTGTCCTGTTGGTGACACTGTCCAGTCAGGACTGATGGTTCCTTGTGAGGATGTCATGACCACTGCTGCTCAAAGTGTGTAATCTACACACTAGGGCCTGTGTGCTATTTACAGTCTGTAGTGCACAGCATCCATTAACATATATGTAGATTATAAAGTTGTAATTTTCCTGATATTTCTTTTTATATTGATTGAACTTTTTCCTGTTGAGCCTAAAAGTGGATTTTGTAATTTTTTTATGAGGTCTCCTTCTGTCACCCAGACTGTGGTGCAATGGTGAAAACATGGCTCACTGCAGCCTTCAATTCCTGAGGTAGATGGATTCTCCTGCCTCAGCCTCCGAGTAGCTAGGATTACAGACTTGCACCACCAAACTTTGCAAAGTGTTTGTTTATTTATTTAGAGACAGGAGTCTCCCTATGTTGCCAAGGCTAGTCTCAAACTCCTGGTGTCAAGTGGTCCTCCCATTTGCCTCTCAAAATATGGGGAATATAGGTGTGAGTCATGCTGCTCAGCCAGATTTTGTATATTGAATTTAGTTTCATGATTTCCATTATTAGTATTATTTCATTTACCAAGGTTTAGGTGTGGAATGGATAGGAATGAAAAACCCCTCCTTCATCCTGGAGTTTGAGAAGCCTCGTGTAGAAGTAAATAACTAAAGAGTTTGATTCCATCCCCTGTAGTTACTTTTGAACCTGAAATCCAAAGAGGAATTGAAGTTGGACAGAGAAATCAGAGAAGAAACAGGAGGCATTCAGAATTTTCTGTGCAGCATTTGAGAATGAAGGTGGTCCTGTATGCCGGATACCCACCAATGACCTGACGATGTGCTATTCCTTTCTGCAAAACAGGAAGCACAGTGAGGCAGCTTGGCTTGCCTTAAGGCACTTGGATTGTCAGGGGCTCACATTTCCATCTAGAGCCCAGGAGTCTGCATTCCCAGTTCAATCCCTGATCCCAGTCTCTGATTTCCAAAACACACAATGGAAACTGAAGGCAGAATCATGTCTAAAGTGTTTAATTATCACTCACATATTTCATAGGAAAAGGAATGTAGCAAACCGGTCAAGGTGGTATAAAAAAAAATCTAGGTTTGTACATGTCTGGCTATTAACATCTGGGAGAAAGGCTGTCCTGGCATCAATCGCAGCAGCTGCATGTCTCTGACGCCCCTTTGCAGACATAGCCCTGGGCACACTTGGCACAGCCCACGCGGTAGCGGGAGCAGCAGCCTGGGGAAGAAGAGGAGCGTGAGAGGTCACAACTGACTCGCCCAGGGACCTCCCTGCCCAACAGAGCCTCCAGCTCCAAAGGACCCTTAGTTCAGGATGGCATGGCTTTGTCAGGAGACAGCTAGGGAATACTTGGGGTAGGTCTTCCTATGAGAAAGCTGTCCAGCCCCAAAGGCGCCCTGGACAGGGCAGAAGACTGGAAAGGCAGTGACAAGGTATGGGCAGAAAGGAAGGCCAGTTCCCCAAAAGCATGCCTCCAGGGCCAGCCTTGGGTTCCCTCCCAACCTTAGCCCCAGACAATGGAGATGGCCCCGCACTCACTCTTCTTGCAGGAGGTGCACTTACACTCTTCGCACGTGCAGGAGCCGGCGCAGGAGCAGGAGTCACCTGTGAGAAACAGAAAAAGCCAGTGAGCCGTGAGATGCAGAAGATACAGCAGTGAGTTAATGAGTGTCCATTGCCCAAGACACAGAACCCGGGAGCCCCTTACCAGCCGCGCAGGAGCAGTTGGGGTCCATTGCAACCCGAGGAGAGGCTGGAGTTCCCAAGCCAGAAGGGAAGAGGCAGTGGTGCACGTTGAAGGCGTGGTGGAGCCCAACAGCCAGCGGCTGCTTTTATAGTCAGCGGAGGGGGCCGGGCGCAGACACCTCGCCCCGCCCTTGCACCCGCCCTGCCCAGTCTGCCCCGCCGGCCGTCCTGGGCTGGGCTGTGCGCAATAGATGGGCCAGGTGCAATGTCCCTTGAGCTCAGCGGGGTGCACACCGTGGGACGGCCCCTTTCACACCGGCTCGCGAGGGAGGCGCTGTGCGGCTTCTCTCACCCTGCCGGGCCTTCCCAACTTCCCTGGGGTTGCCTGCTACACCCGCCCCTTGGCTTTCTGCCTACCCCAGTATTCTGTCTTTTCCCCCACTTTCACCAATGCCCAGGTCTCTAGTCAATAGCTAAGCCTTTCCTGGAGTCGAGGGTAACCCCAGTCTTGTGCTCCACTTTCTGGATCTGCCAAAGCAAGGAACATAGCAAGGCAGCAGTGTGCAAAGGGCAGGCCAAGGGTGCAAACTTCACATCTCTGGCCTTATCCGCCCTGTCCCCGGTTCCTACCTCAGTCCTTTGGTCACGTTTCTCCTGTGCACAGCAACACGGAAGACACAGGGCTCTGCCTCTCTCTCTTCCATTCTCCACTCTTGAGGGCCTGAGTGGGCACCTTTGTCCAGGTCCTCCTTTGCATAAATCTCTCCAGGGTCTCCCCACAGCTTAGCCGGGTACCCTAATACAGGATGGCAGTTTTGAAAGTGTGGGATGTCCCTAGAAGAGGGATCATTGAAGGTGATATGAAGATCCTGCATTAAATTAGAAAGCAAGAGAGCTGCTTATTTTTCCTTCCATGTTTCTATTGCTCTACGGTTACACGGGTCTGGGTTTGGTCCTGTTTAGTCACTTTCTTTGAACCCTCACAACAACCATAAAGGGACATGCGTTCTATTTATGAACCCGTATTCCTAATCTGGACAATGACAATACCAGCAGTTCAAGCCACTAGCCCAGGGTCAGGGGGCTGGGAAGTGGCACTGCTGGGTGTGAATCCTGTCAGCTTCTCAAGGGAGAGAGGTCAGTGATGAAGCTTCCCTATGTATGGCCCAGGTATGTTCATCTCTTCACTGCTTGAAATCTTTAAACAAAGCCAAGCATCAAGGTCAGTCCTAGAAGCAAAACAGAGACATAGAGGGATATGAATAAGTATACTTTGACGGGAGGGAGACAGGGCCCTGTGTCTTCCGTGTTTCTGTGCACAGCAGAAACGTGGTGGAAGAACTGAGGTGGGGACAGGAACAGGGACACGCAATGCCAGAGATCCGAAGGTCGCATCCTCCGCCTGTCCCTTGCACACTACTCCCTTGCTATGCTCCCTGCTCCCGCCAATCCAGACAGTCGAACAAGAGACTGGAGTTGCACTGGGACTCCAGGAAAGGCTTAGCTGTAGACAAGGGGGTGGGCAGGCCCCGGGGTGTGGGGCGCAGGTCAGCATTTCCGGGCACGCGGAACGCCAAGGAGTGGGAGTAGCAGGTAATCTTGGGGAACTGGGAAGGCCCGGCAGGGTGAGAGAAGCAGCTCACCCGGGTGCACAGCGCCTCCCGCGCTAGCCGGTGGGAAAGGGGCGGCCAGGCGGTGTGCACCGACCTGCGTTCACCGTGCTTTGCGCCCGGCCCGTCTGCTGCGCACAGGCCAGCCCAGGACCGCGGACGGCTGGGACTCAGGAGGGCGAGTGCAAGGGCGGGGCGGGGTTTCTGCTCCCGGCCCGCTCCCCGACTATAAGAGCAGCCGCTGGCTGTGGAGCTGCACCACGCACTCCAGGTGCTCCACCGCCTCTTGGCTTCTCGCTTGGGAACTCCAGAGTCTCGCCTCGGCTTGCAATGGACCCCAACTGCTCCTGCGCCGCTGGTAAGGGGCGCCCGGGTCTGTGCCTTGGGATGCCAAATTCCCAGACACCATGGAGAGTGTCCCTGGGTTTGAGGAGGTTGCGTTTTGCGATCTGAGGTGAGGGGACTCCTTTACTTCTTCCAGTGCTTTCCTCTTGGTCGAGCTCCTGACAGCATTGGCCTCCTCCCTGTGCCTCTGTGTCAGAGGTGAGGGTCCTGAGGCTCAAGGCTGTCCTGCTCCACATCATCCCGTTGGTCACCAGGCTGCTGGCTGAGCCTCAATTATCTAACCAGGCTCTGAGCATCTGGATTGGATGGGAGGCAAGGGCCATTGCCTCTTCGGGGTTCAGGACAGAATGTGGAAGTAGCAGTCTTCCCGGGCTGCGCCTGGAGACTGGGACTTACCTTTGGAATACAAATGGAGGGGGCTCGGTTTTCCCAACATGAAAGGAGAGGAGATGGGGCTTCTCTTCCTCTGCTGAGTGGGAAAGGAGCTCTGAGGGCTGACCCTGCACAGAGGAGGGGGAACTGGACACTCATAGACCCACTGCTGTATCTTCTGCATCTCATTCACCACTCGCTGGCTTTTTCCGCTTCCTTGCAGGTGGCTCCTGCACCTGCGCCGGCTCCTGCAAGTGCAAAGAGTGCAAATGCACCTCCTGCAAGAAGAGTGAGTGCGGGGCCATCTCCAGGAATCTGGGGCTGTGGCTAAGGTTGGGAGGGAACCCAAGGCTGACACTGAGTGCTGGCCTCGGGGGAACTGGCCTTCCTTTGCCCCAGTTGGCTGTGTCATTCCCTCTCCAGACTTTCTGCCCTGAGTTCAGATGGAGCAGGACAGCATTTTTCTCTTGGGACACAAACCCCAACTGTACCATCTATGATTTCAGAACAGAGCTGTGGCACACAAAAAAAGCATCCTCTGGGTCTGGCGTCTGAGCTCGAGCCAGGCTTGCTATTGGGGCAGGGAGGTGCCTGGTCCAGTCTACTGCCACCTCTCACTCTCCTCTTCTTCCCCAGGCTGCTGCTCCTGCTGCCCCGTGGGCTGTGCCAAGTGTGCCCAGGGCTGCGTCTGCAAAGGGGCGTCGGAGAAGTGCAGCTGCTGTGCCTGATGTGGGAAGAGCTCTGCTCCCAGGTGTAAATAGAGCAACCTGCACAACCTGGAGGTTTTTTTACATACAACCCCTAGCCATTTGCTGCATGTCCTATTATATTAAATATGTGAATGACAATAAAACAATTTTGACTTGAATCTTACTGTGGTCTTCTTTGTGTGTCTTGGAAAAAAATGGACTTGGGTGGGGGTTAAACCACGAGTTTAGATAGCAGGTTCTGGATGGAAATGTGAGCCACTAATAATGTGAACACTTTTAGGCCAGCCAGGTTACCTCATTGAGTTTACACTTCTGTAAAATGGGATTGCACTGTGCACACCATATGGGTGGGGACCATACATGATCGCTTCCAGTCTCATGCCAAATGTAGCACAGAAACTGCATCCCTCATTTTTATTTTCTGATTTTCCTGCCCAGCCTCAGATCCACATTGGATTTGAGGCTTAAAAGTGGCTACAGTGCTGGTACTCAACTCCTCAGTTCCTTGAATCCTACAAGGGTGCTAGGCTTTTGATGTTTTGTCACTGCCAAATCTCATGTTGAAATGTGACTTCCAATATTGCAGGTGAGGCCAAGTGGGAGCTTTTGGGGTCATGAGGACAGATCCCTAAAGAATGGCTTGGTGCCATCCCATGGTGAAGAGTGAGTTCTTCCTCTGGTAGGTCACTCCAGAGCTGACTGTTTAAAAGAGCCAGACACCCTCCCCTTCTCTCTCTTGCTCCCTGTCTCTCCATGTGATGTACTTGCTCCCCCTTGGTCTTCTGCCAGGATTGCAGGCTTCCTGCGGCCCTCATCAGAGGCAGATGCCTGCACCACACTCTGCACAGCCTGCAGAAGCAGAAATCAAAACAAACTTCTTTTCTTTATAAATTACCTAGTCTCAGGGATTCCATTAGAGTAATGCAAACAGGCTAGCACAATGGGGCTTTTCAAACACTTTGGTGAAGGACAGTTTTTACTTCCTATCCATCACAGACTTAAACCTTGGTAAATGTAATAGTATCGATCATAGAGATAATGAGATAAAACACCACATACAAAACCCATTTTTTAGATCCAACAGGAAAGCAGTTCAATAAATCCATAAAGAAATAGGAAAATGAAAGATGTACAAACTTTGAACATATGATGATGTGCATTGTGGCCCAGAAACAACAAACCAGACCAGGCGTGGTAGCTCAGGCCTATAAACCCAGCACTTTGGGAGGCCAAGGTAGGTGGATAACTAGAGGCCAGCAGTTTAAGACCAGTCTGGCCAACATGATGAAACCTCATCTCTACTAAAAATACAAAAATTAATCGGGCATGATGGCATGCGTCTGTAATCCCAGCCACTTGGGAGGCTGAGGCATAAGAGTTGCTTGAACCCCGGAGGCAGAGGTTGTGGTGCACCACGATTGTGCCACTGCAGTCCAGCCTGGGCAACTGAGACTCTGTCCCAAAACAAGAAAAGAAAGGAAACAGCAAACTGGCCCCAGTGTGTGGCTCTCACACCTTGAGCGGCACTGCCCAGCACATCCCCACAAGGAACCATCCGGCTTGGCCTGCCCAGTGTCACTGACGGGACACTCGCTGACCCCTGAGAGCTCCCTGTTGTGACTGGGCTCTGAATCTTTGGAAATTCCTCCCAAACTCAGGCTGAATTTGCCCTTCTTTCAAATTTCAGCTCTTGACTCCTTCCGACCAGTAAAGTGACTGGGAATATGGAAGGACATGCCCGGCATGTCCCTGGCAAAATGAAGTGTGTGTGATCATGGGTTCCACATGAAATGCTTCACGCCTGCCCATGCAGGAATGACGGAGGATTCTGCAGTTTGGAGGGTGTGGTGGTGCTCAGTAGGAAGGAGTAAAGCCCTGGCTGACTTATAATTAAAGCCAACAATCAGTTTCCCTGGCTATGTGGAGGAAACGCTATTTGATGTTCAGTCAAAGAGGAAGATGATCCTTCTGTCCTGGAGGTCAGGAGCACGCTTGCCCACTGCTTCCCTGTGAAGAGGAGACTTCAGAAGGCGGCCTGCGCCTAGGGCACGGGTTTTGGTGTCAGGCAGTCCTGGTTCACAGCCCACCTCACCATGTACTGGCTGTGTGGCCTGAGTGCAACACTGAAACTCTCTGAACCTCCAGTTCCTTATTTGTAGAAAGCAGATTATATCTCAATGCAGGGATTACATGACAGCATAATCTGGCCCAAGGCTAGCGTTTAATAAATAGTAGCAATGATGATCATTCTCTCTATACTGCCTTTTTTAGAGAATGAAGCCTGTTAAATCCCAAAGGTAAGAGAAATCTTATGGGTTTGAAAGCACTGCTGTGAATTGGATGCTGGGAATGGGACTGCAACCTGGCTGATGCTGCCAGCAGTGTGGATGACCTTCTGCGGAAAGTGCTTTTCAATAAGATGCTGCCCCAACATTTGACCAGACATAAAATCCATTCCCATCCTTCATATCATCTGATCACATGACTTCTGGAATGACAGCCACAGGCCTCAAGACTGGGACAGCAAATATGCAGGGCCTGGAGTGCTTATGTTGTCTTCCAGATTAGTTAAGTAACCTACCCAGCGTCACATAGCTCAGAAGTCAAGGGATGAATGAACGTATGCTACACCTGGTCTGTGGCCCTGGCCACAGCTGGTAGATTATGATGCCACTGGATGCTAAATCTTGCCTATCTTAGTTCAAAGATACGAAGACTCTTTGGGATGAACGAATGTTACTCTTGGCTTGACAGATGAGAACTGAAACCCAGAGATGTCACAGAGCTGTGCAGGGGGACATTCCTGTCCACAGAGTGCACTTCCTATTGCTGCCTCTATGCTAGGTTTTCTGTGTCCTTATCGTTCATGTAACTTGGTGGCAGAGGGTGGTGGGTGAGTATATGATGCTGCCGTCAGCATGCATGAGTGCAAATCCCACCTCTGTTACTTTTAGCTGCATGACACAACCTGTCTATGGCTCAGTCTCTTCCACTGCACAAGGGGCATAATACTAACCTCTGTATTATGGAGGTATAAAGGAGACGCCTGTGAAGCCAAGGCTGGTATCCCAGAGCACGCGGGGAGGTGGGTGGAAGGCAACTTCAAGGAAACTGGGAAAGGCAGCCGCGACCTCAGGGACACGAGCACACAGCCCCTCCTGCGTGAACCGGCGCCAAAGGGGTCCCCTGGCCCTTCTGCGGCGCACAGCCCAGCCCAGGATTTAATGCCTACAAGCAACTTAGAATGGTGTGAGGGGTGTGGGGTCTATAATATTAGCTGTTGCTTTTTTTTTTTTTTTTTATCATTTTATGGCGCATAGGGGATATTTATTTATTTGCACACAAAGGCCTGGAGTGCTCAACTGTGTATCCTGTTATTCTCATCTGCCACAGGAGTATATGTCCTGTGGTCCAAAGAGAGCCATTCAGTGTTCCCATAACATTGTAATCAACATTAGGGTTATAAAGCTATGAGCAAGATTCTGTGCTTCATGTCAGATACAGAAGAATGACTGTCCTTTCCGTTACCACCTGCACCATTTTTTAGTTAATATTTTACACTGAAATGATTAATACTTTCATACACATACTTTATGAAAATCAAACTCTTTTCCATCAGAGAAAGTGAAAATCAATCTTGTCCCACACATGGAAGACAGCCCCAAATTAATGTGTGTGTGCGTGTGTGTGTATGTATTACACTTATGGATCGCTTTTGCCACTGTCCATCTTAGAGCTGGTAGCTTCCTGTTGTTTATTTGGGGGTTTTTTGTCTCTATTTTTTGAGACAGAGTTTCACCTTCTTCGCCCAGCTGCAGTGAAATGGCCCAAGCTGCAAACTCTGCCTCCCTGGTTCAAGTGATTTTCCTGCCTCAACCTCCTGAGCAGCGGGATTACAGGCAATTGCCACCAAGCCAGGATAATTTTTGTATTTTTAGTGGAAACAGGGTTTTGCCATGTTAGCCAGGCTGGTCTCCAACTTCTGACCTCAGGTGATCCATCAGCCTCGGCCTTCCTAAGTGTGGGATTACAGGTGTGAGCCACTGGGCCAGCCCCTGTTTTTTAAAAAATTTCCAGCAATAGAGAAGTGTTGATGACATACCTGGGCTAAAGGAAGGCTTGATCATGGACACTTTCCATTAAGAGGCTGGCTGGATTTAAATCAGTGCACAACTGTTTACTTCTGTGACGACCAGTTACTTGGACTCATTTCTTTGCAGTCCTGTGATTAGCAAAATGGGTTCATAATTAGTATTTCCCTTTAGAATTGCTGTGAGGATTCAAAGAATGAATGATTAAAAAGGGACTGGTGCAGACTCAATGTCATGCAATAGTCAGGTATATTGAAGAGAAATAACTGGATGTCTTGCTTTTTATTTTTTTTAGAGACAGTGACTTGCTATGTGGACTAGGCAGGACTCGAACTCCTCGACTCAAGTGATCCTCCCGCCTCAGCCTTCTAAGTAGGTGGGACTACAGCTTTCCACCACCTTCCCCACCTTGCTTTTTAATTTAAAGCAGGGTCTGCATGTCATCTGAAGTCATCTCTCTTTGGGGACATCCCACATGTCCAGAACTGCCAGCCGGCAGTCGGGGTGGCCCATTAGGCTGTGGGGAGCATGGAGACCTATCTGCAAAGGAGGACCTGGACAAATGTGCCCACACATCCTCTCAGGCGAGGAGAATGGACGGGAGAGAGAGGCCGACCCGTGTTCCCGGTGTTGCTGTGTACGGAGGAGCGGGTCAGAGGAACCGCGGTGTGGACAGGGACAGGCAAGGCGCGGGGACGAGGAGAAACGAAAGCCACATCGGTGGCGGGTGCTCTGCACACAACTCGCTCGCTACCGCAGGCTCGCCGCTCCGCACTCAGCCGATCCGGGGACGGGAGCAGGAGGGCTGCACCCGGACTCCGGGACAGGCCCAGCTGAAAACGGCGGGGCGAGGGGTGGGGTGGAGACGCTCCCGTCGCCAAGGCTGGCGTCCCGGAACCTGCGGGGAGGAGGGTGGAAGGCAACTTCGAGGAAACTGGGAGAGGCGGCCAGGACCTCGGGGACAGGGCGTACCGCCGGGCGCACAGCCCCTCTGCGCGAACCGGCTCCAAAGGGGCGGTTCCGCGGCGCTTCCCCAGCGGAGCTCAGAAGATGGTGCCCCCGGCCCTTCTGCTGCGCACAGCCCAGTCTAGTACCGCAGGCGGCGCGAACCCAGCAGGGCGGGTGCAAGCGCGAGGCAGGGCCTCTGCGCCCGGCCCCCTTCCCTGAATAGAAAAGCAGCCCCAGGCCGTGGCGCTCCACCACGCCGTCCACGTGCGCCTTGCTGTCTCTACATTTCTCGCTAAGATCTCCAGCCTCACCGCGGCTCGAAATGGACCCCAACTGCTCCTGCGCCACTGGTAAGAGAAGCCCGACTCTGCGCCCTGGGTTTCCCATTTCCCAGCCCCAGTTCAGAGGGTCTCTGGGTTTGAGGAGGTCGCATTTTAAGTTCTGAGCAGAAGGGGACTCCTTTACTTCCTTAGGTGCTTTCTTTCTGATCACGCCCCTGAGAGCACTGCCCTCCCCGCTGGGCCTCTAAGTCAGAGTTAAGGATACTGAGGCTCAAGGCAGTCCTGCTTCACATCACCCAGTTGGTCAGGGTCCTGCTGGCTGGGCACCAATGTTCTCCTCCAGGCTCTGAGCAATCAGGATGGATGGGGGGCTAGAGACATAGAGTCTTCAGAGTTCAGGACAGAAGGTTGTGGCTCGCAATCTCAGTATTCCTGGGTTGGGTGTGCAGCAGGGACCTTCCTGGTGGGGTGAAACAGGAGGGTGTTTGCGTTTCCCAGTGTGAGTGGGGAGGACATGGGGCCTCTATTCCTCTGTCCTGAGTGAGAAAGGAGCTCTGAGGGCTGGCCCTGCACAGAGGAGAGGGCACTGGAGACTCATTGACCCACTGCTGTACCTTCTGCATCTCACTCACTGCTCACTGCGTTTTTCTCTTCCCTGCAGATGTCTCCTGCGCCTGCGCCGGCTCCTGCAAATGCAAAGAGTGCAAATGCACCTCCTGCAAGAAGAGTGAGTGAGGGGCCATCTCCAGGAATCTGGGGCTGTGGCTAAGGTTGGGAGGGAACCCAAAGCTGACACTGAGTGCCTGATTCTGGGTAACTGGGCTTCCTTTGCCCCTGTTGGCCATGTCGTTCCCTCTCCATGCTTTCTGCCCTGAGTTCAGATGGGGCAGGGAAACCTTTTTCTCTTGGGACACAAACCCCAACTGTACCATCTGTGGTTTCAGAACAGAGCTGTGCCACACACAAAAAAGCATCCTCTGGGTCTGGCGTCTGAGCTCGAGCCAGGCTTGCTATTGGGGCAGGGAGGTACCTGGTCCAGTCTACTGCCGCCTCTCACTCTCCCCTTCTTCCCCAGGCTGCTGCTCCTGCTGCCCCGTGGGCTGTGCCAAGTGTGCCCAGGGCTGCGTCTGCAAAGAGGCGTCGGAGAAGTGCAGCTGCTGTGCCTGATGTGGGAAGAGCTCTGCTCCCAGATGTAAATAGAGCAAACTTCACAGCCTGGGTCTTTTTTTTTAATACAATCCTGAGCCATTTTCTGCATTTCTTTTTATATTAAATATGTGAATGGCAATAAAACAATTTTGACTTGAATCTTAATCTGGTCTTCTTTGTGTGTCTTACAGAAAATGGACTTGGGTGGGGGGTTAAACCACGAGTTTAGATACCAGGCTCTGGATGGAAATATGAGCCACTAATAATGTGAAAACTTTCAGGCCAGCCAGGCTACCTCACTGAGTTTACACTTCTGTAAAATGGTATTGCACTGTGGGGGCCATACATGATCGCTTTGTCTCATTCCCAGTGTGGCACAGAAACTTCACCCCTTATTTTTATTTTCTGATTTTCCTCCACAACTTGAGATCCACTTGGATTTTGGGCTTCAAAGTGGCTATAGTGCTGGAACCCAAGTTCCTAGTTTCTTGAATCCTACATGAGGGCTATGATTTAGATATTTTGTCACTGCCAAATCTCATGTTGAAATGTGTCCTCCAATATTGCAGGTGGGGCCTAGTGGGAGGTTTTAGGGTTGAGGACAGATCTCTAAAGAACGGCTTGGTGCCATCCCATAGTGAAGGGTGAGTTCTTCCTCTGGTGGGTCACTGCACAGCTGGCTGTGAATGAATGAAAGTGATTAGAAAGGGACAGGTATAGACTCAATGTTATGCCTTAGGTATACTGAAGAGAAATAACTGGATGTCTTGCTTTTTTATTTTATTTTTTTAGAGACGTTGACTCCCTGCGTTGTCCAGGCAGGACTCCTACTCCTGGGCTCAGGTGATCCTTCCGCCTCAGCCTCCTAAGTAGCCTGGACTACAGCTTCCTGCTACCTCCCCCATCTTGCTTTTAAATTTAAAGCAGGGTCAGCACATCACATGAAATCGTCTCATTTTGGGGGTTTCCCACATGTCCAGAACTGCCAACCGGTAGTGGGGAGCCTGGCTAGGCTGTGGGGAGCATGGAGGTTTATTTGCAAAGGAGGTCCTGGATAAATGTGCCCCCACATCCTCTCAGGAGAGGAGAATGGAAGCGAGAGAGAGGCCGACCCGTGTTCCCCGTGTTAATGTGTACGGAGGAGCAGGTCCGAGGGACCTAGGTGTGGACAGGGACAGGCAAGGCGCGGGCGAGGAGAAACAAAAATCACCTTGGTGGCGGGAGCTCTGCACACGACTAGCTCGCTACCGCCCGGTCCCCACTCCGCACTCCGCCGATCCGGGAGCCGGAGCGGGAGGCTGTGGCTGCACACAGACTTCTGGACATGCCGAGCTCAAAACGGTGCGAGGGGTTGGGGGGAGACTAACGAGACGCCAAGCTGGGTTCCCGGAACGCGCGGGGACTAGGGTGGAAGGCAACTTTGGGGAAACTGGGAAAAGCGGCTGGTACCTCGGGGAGACCGCGTACCCCGGGCGCAAAGCCCGTTAGCGGTGCGCCAAAGCGGGGAGCGGGGGTGGTCCCGCGGTCGGCACCCAGCGCTACTCAGGGAACTGTGCGCCTGACCCTTCTACTGCGCACAGCCCAGCCCAGGACCTCGGGCGGGGCGGACTCATCGGGGCGGGTGCAAGCGCGGGGCGGGGCCTTTGCTCCCGGCCCTCTTCCCCTGACTATTAAAGCAGCCCCTGGCTGTGGGGCTCCACCACGCCTTCCACGTGTGCCTTATAGGCTCTCAACTTCTTGCTTGGGATCTCCAACCTCTCCACGGCTCGAAATGGACCCCAACTGCTCCTGCACCACTGGTAAGGGATCCTGGGTTTCTGGTCCTTAGGGTACCTATTTCCCCGCCACAGGATCGATGCCCCTAGGAGTAGAGGTGTTTTTTGAGTTCTAGCTAAGTGGAGCCATTTATTTCATTGATCTAGTGCTTTTCCTCTCCGTGCCTTCATCACCCCTAGAACATTCCTATTCTAATACCTCCCATTTCAGAGGCGAGAGAACTCAGGCTCATAATTCTCCTGCTCCGAGTCACTCAGGTAGTCGGGGGCTGCTAGGCTGAGCCCCAATACACTGTGCCGTTCCTGGGGTGGATAGGAGACAGGGGTTGTTGTCTTTTCAGGATTAAGGACATAAAGCCCATCCTAGCCTCTAGAGATAGAAGTAAGGTCAGGCTTCATGGTGCCCTGAGTCCAACAGGAGCTATCTATCTATCAGGCCTGGCAATGCACTCAGCTGGGAATATTTGTTGACCAACTGCTGCTGTCTTTATCAAATTCACTGCCTTTTTCTCTTCCTTGCAGGTGGCTCCTGCACCTGCACTGAGTCCTGCAAGTGCAAAGAGTGCAAATGCACATTCTGCAAGAAGAGTGAGTGCGGGGCCATGTCCAGGAATCTGGGGCTGAGCCAAGTCAGAGGCAGGAACCCAGAGCTCAGCAGGCAGGAGTAGGCCAGCGGTCAATTTCCCATCTCCCCTTCCCCAACAACTGATTCCGGATCAGAGCCAGATCTTTAGACATGATTGATTCCCAAATTTCATTCTTAAAATAGACAAACTAAGGCCAAGAGAGTGCACCAGCCTGCCAAGCACAGACATGACACCTATAGACTTTCCTCACCTAAGTGTATGGTTCTGGGGAGCCAGCCTTCCTTTGCCCTTGATAACCCCAGTCACTGCCTCTCCAGCCTTCTGCCGGGTCTGGGGCTCAGATGTGGATAAGAAGCTCTTCACAGAAGACCCTCACTCAAAAGGTCCACCACTTATCGCCCATCTCCAACAGTGCATGCCATCCTGAACTAAGTGTCCTCTGGGGCTGGGGACAGAGCTTGAGCCAGGCCTGTTTGAGGGCAGGGAAGTCCCTGGTCAAGTCTGGTCTGACCTCTCGCTCTCCCTTCTTCCCCAGGCTGCTGCTCCTGCTGCCCCGTGAGCTGTGCCAAGTGTGCCCAGGGCTGCATCTGTAAAGGGGCATTAGAGAAGTGTAGCTGCTGCGACTGATGTCGGGAAGGCCCTGCTAGAAGATGTAGAAAAAGTGACCTGCACAAACATGGAATTTATTCCATACAACCCTGACCCATTTACTGTATTGTTTTTTTATGAAATATGTGAATGATAATAAAATTGTTGACTTAATGCTGGCTCTGTTTTCTTTGTGTGCCTTGGAAATAGGGGACTCCATACCTAACAGAGCTGGGACAGTGGATTGCATTGAGGATCCAGAGACCTGGGTGCTGGCACCTTGTCCTATCACCTTACACACTGAGGGCCTTAAGGCAAATAGGCACCTGCCTCAGGTCAGTTTCTTAAATAGAAATGTAAGAGCATGGTGACAGGTGATATAACGCCACAGGAATCTGTCACAGACTTAAGCTTTGGTAAGATAAAATCTATTAGTATGACAAAAAGAAAAAAACACCAAATTCATTTTTTATATTGAATAGGAAAATTTCAATAAATATATGGAAGACAAAATAGGAAAAATAAAATTACACATTTGTTCTAGGGTGTATATTTCAGACTGGAAACAGTTCACAGACTGGCCCCAGTATGTGCGTCACACGCCTTCAACAGCACCAGCCAGGCCATCCCCACATGGAACCATCAGTCTTGGCCTCTCCAGGATCTCTGATGTGATTCTCAGTATCTCTGAGAGCTCCATGTTGTGACTTAGCTCTGAAACTTCAGAAGTTTCTCCCTAGGTCAGGCTGAAATCTGTTCCTCCTTCAATTCCAGCCCTTGGTTAATTCAGGCAAGCAAAGTAACTGGCGGAGTGTAGGAAATTACCCAGGATCCTCCCAGCAAGATGGAGTACAGAGAAGGATTAGTTCCGGATGAAGTCCTTTGAGTCTGTCTATGCGGAGGTGATGGCCTATTATGCAGTTTCTAAATTGTGGTGGTGGTCACTAGGAAGGAGTAGGGCCCCAGGTAACATGTAATTAATGGCAGCAATTAGTTCCTCTGGCCATTTGTTGCGGGAATTGCTATTTGATGTTCAAAGAAGAAAAGGTGTCAAGCGGCCCAGGAATCAGGACCATGCTGGCCTGCAGGTGCCCCTTTTGAAGAAAGCGCTCCAGAAGGTAGCCTGTGCAAAGAGCATGGGGATCAGGGTCAGGGCAGTCTTGTTGAACCGCCCACTTCACCACCTCTGTCCTGGGCTGTGAGACCTAGGCAGGTTGCTCAACCTCTCTGAGTCCCACTTCTTCCTTTGTAGAACTGTCTGTCACAATTCAGAGCTAGAAGGGCCCTTGGTCAGTGAGTGCAGCTGTGCCTCTGATGGGTGCGATGGCATGTTGAGGCTGAGAGGTCACAGAGCTATGCAGAGGGATACACTGCTAGCTCAGTGCCCTTCCCACTGCCGTCTCTGTGCCAGACTTTCAGTGTCCTTGGGTTTTACATGACACGGTGACATAGGATGGTTGTTGAGGGCACCATGATGCAGTCAGCATGCATGAATGCAAATCCCAGCTGTATCGTTTATATGACAGTGACACCACCTCTCTGTGGCTCAGTCTCCTCAACTGTGAATTAACATAATGATAGAGTCTGCTGGTGGGAGCAAATCACTTAAAACATGTAAAGAACTTAAAATGGTGCCTGGCTTGTGTTGAGTAGTCTGTAATAGCTTTGATTTTAATCTTTATTCATAGCATAGGGATACTTTTCTACTTCTAAACAAAAGCCAGGCCTAGTGGGCTTAGTTGTGTGTCCCATGTTGTTCTCATCAATAACAGGAGCGCATGACCTGTGGCCCAGAGAGAGTCCTCCACTAGTCCACAAATAAGGATCCATACTGGATACATAAAGCCATGAGCAAGACAGTCCCTGTCTGCATAACAGATGCAAAAGGATTCCTGCCATTTCTGCTATAACCTGCGCTGTTATTTTCTTTAACATTTTCTCTTAGGTAATCATATTTCTTTAATATATTTATAGGAAAAGCAAACTCTTTGACACTACTGAGAAAAAGAGTCAGTCCCACTTGCAGATATGGAACGCAGCCATAAAGTTACGTATACCTCCCTCTGTCACTCTCAGAATTGACCTGGACATTTGTTTATGTTTGAAGATTTCAAGCAGTAAAGAGGTGCTGAAGACATACCCAGGCCAAAGGGAAGCTTTGCCCTTGACCTCTTTCCCTTGAAAAGCTGCCTGGATTGAGACCCACAGCACCACTGTTACCAGCGCAGGGCGTCCAGGTTCTCAGCACCTCGAACAAAGAATTTGACAAATGCACAAAGTAAGGAAGGAATGAAGCAACAAAAGCAGAGATTTATTGGAAACAAAAGTATACTGCACAGGGTGGGAGCTAGCCCCAGCAAGTGGCTCAAGGGCCTGGTTATAGAATTTTCTATGGTTTAAATATCCTCCAGAGGTTTCCCATTAGTTATTTAGTGTACTCCCTATGTACATGAAGTAGTGGCCCCCTATCTGACTGATGGCAGAAAGCAACCAATTAGAAGCTGAAGTGAAGTTACAAAGTTACTGCTATGCAAATGAAGAGGTAGTCCAAGGCAGTCCAATTGGTTGTCATAAGGGACAAATCAGAGGCACTTTCAATTTCTCATCTGCCATGCAGACAAAGGGGAGAGGGGTTGCAAACGAAGTAGCCTTTGGTCATTTTGTTACTTGGGTGTAGAAAGCTGGGGTTTTCCTTTTGGTTTAGTTCTAGAAAAACTGTGAGTCAGTTTTAGGTTCACTGCCACCAGAGCCTATTCTCTTTCCTCAGCACTTCCACCCTCTGTCCTGGGCTGGTTACTTTTCTCCTTGTGTTGTCGTCGTCTGATTAGTAAGATGCCATTGTAAAGAGTATTCCCCTTGAGGGTTGCTGAGAGGGTTCAAGTAGCCAAAGTGACTAAACAGGGTCTGGCCGAGACCAAAAGCTCTGCAATAGTCAGGAATTCTGAAAGGGAAGTAAGCACTTTTCCTGCTTCTTAATTTAATGCAGGGTCACCACATCAGGGCAAAGAGCCCTCCCTTGTGACCTCCCAAGCTTTGGATGTCCTTAGTCTTGGTGGGCCAGCTAGGCTGCGGGAAGCCCAAAAGAAGTTAAAGCCAAAGAGGACTTAAATATGCCCATCGCCCCCTCAGGAATGGAGAATGGAAGGGAGGGAGGCTGGGCCCTGTGTCTGGCCTGTTGCTGTGAAGAGGACAAGTGAAGCCAAAGGACCTGGGTGACTATGCAGGTGGGTGGAAGGTCACATGGGAGGCTGGTCCTCTGCACACAACTCCCTCGCTGTGCTTCCCGTCTAGGTCCTATTTAGGGACAGGAGCACTAGGCTGGGGTAGCACATGGACTCCCACAGAGGCGAAGCTCAGGTCACTGATGCGGGCTGCTGGGGTGGAGATACCGCGACCACCTGAGGCTGGGTTCCCGGACCGCCCAGGGCAGGAATGGAGTGCAATCTCCGGGAAATTCGGGAGGACCGGGATTACAGCCGGACGCCGCGTACCACCAGGAGCACAGCCCCTCCAGAGTGAGCGTGAGCCAAAGGGCCGCCCCCGAAGTGTGCACCAGTCATGTTAAGGAGGATCCTGCGCCCGCCCGCCTGGTGCTCACAGTCCGGCCCTGAACCCTGGGCGGTGCTGACACTGCGCTGGGCAGTTGTGAGAGCTGGGGCCAGGCCTCTACACCCTGCGCCCTGAACTGACTGTAAAGTCAGGCGGCCTACTCCTGGGATCTGTTCCGGCTCCCACGGGCCCCCCTGTTTTTTCACCTCTGGCTTAGGAACTCCAGCCTCACCTGATCTCCAAATGGACCCCAGCTGCTCCTGCGCCAAGGATGCTTGGTTTCCGGTGTTAGGATCTTCATTTTCATACCACAGAATAGAGCACCCTTGGGGCAGGAGGCAGGTGCATTTTGAGCTCTTCCTAAAGTGGACTCCTTTGCTTTGCACTTCTCAAGCTTTCTCGCCGCCAAGCGCCTTCATCACCACTTAGGACATTGCGGTCTTCCCAGTGCCTCCCATTTCTGAGGAGAGAGGACTGAGGCTGAAAACTGCCCGGCTGCAGGTCACCCTGAAGGCCAAAGATGTGCTGAACTAGGACCCAGTGCTCTGTCCAGCATTGAGCTGCCTGAGGTGGATGGGAGGCACACAACACTCGCTGCTCACTGCCTTTTTCTTCCTTGCAGGTGACTCCTGCACCTGTGCCAGCTCCTGCAAATGCAAAAAGTACAAATGCACCTCCTGCAAGAAGAGTGATTGTGGGGCCTTCCTTGGGAATCTGGCATCTGGGCAGAGTCAGAGGAAGGATCCCAGATCTCCACAGGCAGGAGCAGACCAATGACGAACTTCCCACATCCTCTTGCTTCAGCAAATGACTTAGGATCACAGCCGGAAGAATACCAGAGATGGTTAATCCCCAATCTTTATTCTTACCATGGGGACACCAAGAGAGCACACCAGCCGGCCACGCCCAGGCCTGATACTTGAGGACTTTCCTCACTTAGGAGACTGTCCCTCCTTTTACTGCAAAGCGCATGTCACTCCCTCTTGAGTTCTCTACCCTGTCCTGGGCACAGGAAGGGTGGGTAGCTTTTTCATGGCAAGACCCTCACCCCAAAGATCCAGGAGTTATCTCCTGACAGAGCAATGCCATCCTGAACTAAGCATCTTTTGGGGCTGGAGGCACAGCTTCAGACTGGCCTCTGTTGGGTCAGGGAGATCCCTGGTCAAGCCTGCTCTGATCTCTCACTCTCCCCTTCTTCCCCAGACTGCTGCTCCTGCTGCCACGTGGGCTGTGCCAAACGTGCCCAGGGCTGTGTCTGCAAAGGGGCATCGGAGAAGTGCAGCTGCTGCGCCTGATGTTGGGACAGCCCTGTGCCCAGATGTAAATAACACAACCCCTGCAAACCTAGTTTGTTTTTTAAATACAAACCTAACCCATTTACTATGTCTGTTTTCTTAAGTGAAATATGGGAATGATAATAAACATTGTTGGCCTTATTCTGCCTCTGAATTTTTTGAGGGGTGTCCTGAAATAAGAGACCTCAGACCCAGCAGAACTGGGATCATCCTATAAGTCGAGGGCCTTAAGACAACTCGGGTCACCTGTCTCAGGTCAGTTTCCTAGCTAAAAATGTAAGAGCATCGGCCGGGCGCGGTGGCTCAAGCCTGTAATCCCAGCACTTTGGGAGGCCGAGACGGGTGGATCACGAGGTCAGGAGATCGAGACCATCCTGGCTAACCCGGTGAAACCCCGTCTCTACTAAAAAATACAAAAAACTAGCCGGGCGAGGTGGCGGGCGCCTGTAGTCCCAGCTACTCGGGAGGCTGAGGCAGGAGAATGGCGTGAACCCGGGAGGCGGAGCTTGCAGTGAGCTGAGATCCGGCCACTGCACTCCAGCCTGGGCGGCAGAGCGAGACTCCGTCTCAAAAAAAAAAAAAAAAAAAAAAAAAAAAAAAATGTAAGAGCATCATGCCAGATGATATGAGGGCACAGGAATCAGTCATAGACCTACGCTTTGGTGAGATAAAATAGAATGAATAAGTATGAAAAATAAAAAGAGAAAGTTCATTTTTTATGTTCAACAAGGAAATCTCAAAACAGACAGGAAGAACAAAATAACAGGAAAAATAAAATACTAACGCTTCACATCTTTTGTAAGGTACAGTGATATTCAGTAGGAAGGAGGAAGGCCCTAGGTGTTTTGTACTTCATGGCAACTGTTAGTTATTTGGCTATTTGGTGAGGGAATTGCTATTTGTCATTTAAAGTGGAAGAGGAGTCACCTGGCCCAAGAGTAAGCACCATGCTGGCCTAAAGGTGCTTTGTGAAGAGGGGATTTCGGAAGGTAGTCTGGCCAGGTACAGTGGCTCACACCACTTCGATGGCTCACATCATGCTCTGCTCAAGCCAAGGCAGGAGGATTGCCTGAGGCCAGAAGTTTCAGACCAGCCTGGCTAACATAGTAAGAACTTCTCTCTATGTAAAACAAAAAATTAAAATAAAACAAGAAGAGAAAGCAGCCTGGGCAAAGTACAGGCGTTTTGGTGTCACACAAGCAGGTTCACAGCCCACTTCATCCCTTACTGGCTATGTGACCTGGGCAAGGTGCTTAACCCCTCTGAGGCTTCATTTACTCATTTGTAGAAAGAAGATTATATCTCTACATTGGGATGAAATGTGATAGTTGCCTCGGACCTGGCTAGGACTCAATGAAGAATGCTGATATAATCATTTGTCCACATGGACTTCCCAGACAGAGAATCCTGTTAGATCCCATCAAGCTCCTTGGGAAAGGTCCAGTTCCTTGGAAGCATGACTGTGGACTGGAAGTTGGGAATGGGTTTGGAGTCTTGCTGATCTGGTCTTAAGGATATGTGGATGACCTCCTGCACCAATTCTCCAGCATAAGACACTGCTCCAGCATTTGGAAAGAGAACAAGCCTTTCCCACCCTTCAAGTCATTTGATCTTCATACAAACCAGAGAGACAGTGTGTGCAGAGGCTCTCCATGCAGGGGACACTGTCCTCCAGAGTACTTAAGAACCTGCCCAAGGTCACATGACCCAGCACTACAGGTATAGAGGAACTTAGGGTACAGCTGTCCTCACGCCCTCTCCAGAGCTGGCAGATCATCATGTAAGTGGATGCTGAGCTCTGCCTGTCACAGTTCTTAGCTGGAAGGACCTTTGGTTAGTTGACTCAGTTGTGCCCTGACTGGATAGATGGCACACTGAAGCTCAGGGAGGTTAAGAGCTATGAAGAGAGATTGACTACCAACTCATTACTCTTCTCTCTGCTGTCCCTGTGCCAGGTTTTTCGTGTCCTTGTGTTTTACATGACATAGTGACATAGGGTGGCGGTTGAAGGAATGACATTACATGAGTGTAAATTTCAGGTGTGTCATTTATACCTGGGTGACACAACCTCTCTGTGGTTCAGGCTCCTACCCTGTTCCTGTGCATAATAACAGGGTCTGGCTGGTAGGAACAAATCAGTTAATTCATATAGAGAACTTAATATAGCCTTTAGCAAGTAGTCTGTAATAGCTATGATTTTATTACCTTTATTCATAGCACAGGAACATTTTATATTTCCAGACAAATAAGCCAGTCCTGGTGGGCTTAGCTGTATGTCCCATGTTGTTCCCATCAATAACATGAGCATATGACCTGTGGACCAGAGAGGGACCCCTCCCCATCCACAAATTGGAATCCACGCTGCATATGTAAAGCCATGAGCAAGACAGTCCCTGTCTGCATAACAGATGCAAAAGGATTCTTGTCATTTCTGCCAACACCTGTGCTGTTATTTTCCATAACATTTTCTTTTAAACTATCATATTTCCTTAATGCATTTATAGAAAAAGCAAACTCTTTGACACTACTGAAAATAAGAATCGGCCGGGCGCGGTGGCTCAAGCCTGTAATCCCAGCACTTTGGGAGGCCAAGACGGGCGGATCATGAGGTCAGGAGATCGAGACCATCCTGGCTAACACAGTGAAACCCCGTCTCTACTAAAAAATACAAAAAACTAGCCGGGCGAAGTGGCGGGTGCCTGTAGTCCCAGCTACTCGGGAGGCTGAGGCAGGAGAATGGCGTGAACCCGAGAGGAGGAGCTTGCAGTGAGCTGAGATCCGGCCACTGCACTCCAGCCTGGGGGACAGAGCAAGACTCCGTCTCAAAAAAAAAAAAAAAAAAGAAAAGAAAATAAGAATCAGTCTCACCTTGCAGACATGGAAGGTAGCCACACAATTATACGTATCCCTCTGTATCACTTCTGTTGCCCTCTGGATTGATCTTGACATTTGTTTTTGTTTAAAGATTTCAAGCAATAAAGAGGTGCTGAAGACATACCCAGGCCAAAGAGAAGTTGCATTATTGATGTCTTTGCCTTGAAAAGCTGAGTGGATTGAGACCCGCGGCAACACTTCCACCCTCTGTCCTGGGCTAATTATTTATCTCCTTGTGTTGCCGTCCAGTTAGTAACACGCTGTTATAAAGAGTATTCCCCTTGAGGGTTGCTGTGAGGGTTCAAATAGCCAAAGTGACTAAACAGGGTCTGGCTGAGACTAAAAGCTCTGTAACAGTTAAGAATTCTGAGAGTAGGCCGGGCGCGGTGGCTCACGCCTGTAATCCCAGCACTTTGGGAGGCCGAGGCGGGCGGATCACAAGGTCAGGAGATCTAGACCACGGTGAAACCCCGTCTCTACTAAAAATACAAAAAATTAACCGGGCGCGGTTGTGGGCGCCTGTAGTCCCAGCTACTCGGGAGGCTGAGGCAGGAGAATGGCGTGAACCCGGGAGGCAGAGCTTGCAGTGAGCCGAGATCGCGCCACTGCACTCCAGCCTGGGCGACAGAGCGAGACTCCGTCTCAAAAAAAAAAAAAAAAAAAAGAATTCTGAGAGTAACAACCACTTTTCATGCTTCTTAATTTAATGCAAGGGTGAGCACATCAGGGAAAAGATCGCTCCCTTGGGAACATTCCAAGTTTTGGGAAGCTCCATCCTTGGGCTTGGTGGACCAGCGAGGCTGTGGGAAGCCCCAAGAAGTTAAAGCAAAAGAGGACTTGGACAAATGTGCCCATCACCTTCCCAGGAGTGGGCAATGGAAGGGAAGGAGGCAGAGCCTTGTGTCTGCTCTGTTGCTGTGAACAAGACGAACATGGCCAAAGGACTTGGCTGGCAATGCAGGTGAGACAAAGGTCACATGGGAGGCTGGTCCTCTGCACACAATTCCCTCGCTGCACTTTCCGCCTGGGTCCTATCTAGGGACATGAGCACTAGGCTGGGGTAGCACACAGGCTCCCACAGAGGCGAAGTTCAAGTCACTGGTGCGGGTTATGGGCTGGGGATACCGCGACCACCTGAGGCTGGGTTCCCGGACCGCTCAGGGGCAGGCGTGGACCCCAATCCCCGGGAAATTCCGGTGGGCCGGGATTATAGTAGGGACTCCGCCTACTGCCGGGAGCACAACCCTTGCAAAGCAAGCAGGAGTCAAAGGGCCGCCCCCAGGGTGCCCACGGGCTGCGCTAGGGAGGATCCGGCACCGGGCCGCATGCTGCGCACAGCCTGGCCGTGAACCCTAGGGCGCCTCTGACACTGCGGGAGCGGGGGCCAGACCTGGGGCGGGGCCTCTGCGCCCGGCACTCCTCCCTCACTGCAAAGCCAGCGGTGGCTCCTGAGCTCTGTTCCGCCTCCCACCGGCTTGCCTGCTTCTTCGCCTCTGGCTTAGGTACTGCAGCCTCACCTGGTCTCCAGATGGACCCCAACTGCTCCTGCACCACTGATAAAGGATGCTGGGTTTCAGGGCCTTAGGATCTCCATTTTCATGCCAAAGGATAGAATGTTCCTGTGGCAGGAGGCAGGTGCATTTTGAGCTCTACCTAAAGTGGATTATTTTACTTTGTACTTCTGGTGCTTTTTATCTTACCAAGTACCTTTATTATTATCACTAAGAACATTACCATTGTCCCAGCGCCTCCCATTTCTAAGGTGAGAAGAATGAGGCTCAAAACTGCCCCTGCTCCAGGTCACCGATAGGCCAGAGGTGTGCTGAGCTGGGACCCAGTGCTCTGTCCAGCATTTGAGCTGCCTGGGCTAGTAGGGAGGTGGGAGACATTGCTTCTTCAAGATTCCCCACTGAAGTCCCCATGTGGTACGAAAAAGAGGGCGCCTGCCCATCCGAGCCTGTGTGGAGAAAAGGTGGGGCTGGGCTTCCGTGTGCCTGAGCAGAACTAGGTACCAGGTTTCCTGTGCACTGAATAGGAGGATGCTGAGGGCCTGCTCCTAACCCTGCACCACACACACTACTCACTGCCTTTTTCTCTTCCCTGCAGCTGCGTCCTGCACCTGTGCTGGCTCCTGCAAATGCAAAGAGCGCACATGCACCTCCTGCCAGAAGAGTGAGTGTGGGGCCTTCCGTGGGAATCGGGGGACTGGGCAGAGTCAGAGGAGGGACCCCAGAGCTCAGCAGGCAGGAGCAGGACAGTGACCAGCTTCCCACATCCCCTTTCTGGCAAGAGATTCAGGATCACAGCTGGAAAAACACAAGATAGTTGATTTCCAACTTTCATTCTTAAAATGGGGAAACTGAGGGCATGCCCGTGCACTAACCTGCCAAGCACAGACCTGACACATCAGGACTTTCCTCACTTAAGCATATGGTTCTGGGGAACTGGCTTTCCTTTGTCCCTGTGCCCAGGTCACTGCCTCTCCAGTCTTCTGTTCTCTCCCAGGTGTAGGTTGTGCTGGGCAGCTTTTTCACTGGAAGACCCTCACCCCAAAGATCCACCAGTTGACTCCTGACAGAGCAATGCCAGCCTGCACTAAGGGTCCTCTGGGGCTGGAGGCAGGGCTTGAGCCAGGCCTCTGTTGGAGCAGGGAGGTCTCAGGTCAAGTCTGCTGTGACCTCTCACTCTCCCCTTCTTCCCTGGGCTGCTGCTCCTGCTGCCCCATGGGCTGTGCCATGCCCAAGGCTGCATCTGCAAAGGGGCGTCGGACAAGTGCAACTGCTGTGCCTGATGCCGGGACAGCCCTGCTCTCAGATGTAGAAAGAGCGACCTATATAAACTTGGCATTTTTTCCAGACAGCCACGACCCATTTACTGTATTTGTCTCTCTTTTATGAAATATGTGACTGATAATAAAAGTTGTTGACTTCTTCTGGCTCTGGTTTTCTTTGCATGCTTGGAAATAGGGGACCCCATACTCAAGAGAGCTGGTATGTGTGATTGCATTAAGAGTCCAGAGACCTGGGTGCCGGGACCATGTGCTATCACCTTACACTCTGAGTGCCCTGAGGAAAATCAGGTTCCCTGTCTCAGATCACTTCTTCAGCTAAAAACGATTCCTTTAAGATTATAATAGGAGGCTGGGCGTGGCGGCTCACGCCTATAATCCCAGTACTTTGGGAGGCCGAGGTGGGTGGATCACCTGAGGTTGGGAGTTCAAGACAGCCTGACCAACATGGAGAAACCCTGTCTCTACTAAAAATACACAATTAGCCAGGCATAGTGGCCCATGCCTGTAATCCCAGCTACTCGGGAGGCTGAGGCAGGAGAATAGCTTGAACCTGGGAGGCGGAGGTTGCAGTGAGCCGAGATTGCACCATTGCACTCCAGCCTGGGCAACAAGAGCAAAGCTCCGTCTCAAACATAAATAAATAAATAAATAAATAAATAAATAAATAAAGATTATAATATGGCATTTTTACTGTACCTTTCTATGTTTAGCTACACAAATACTTACCATTGTGTTAAAATTGCCTGACAGTGTATGGGTTTGAAGCCTAAGAACAATAGGCTAAAGCAGACAGCCTAGGGTGTGTAGTAGCCAGTATCATCTAGGTGTGTGTGAGTACATTCTACAATGTTTGCACAATGACGAAATTGCCTAAAGACACATTTCTTAGAACGCATACCTTTCATCAAGTGACACATGACTGTAATAGGGTTGGACTCGTAGAGGCAAATGATTTAATGGATGTTAAGAACTCAGAATGGTGCCTGTACATGACCAGTGGTCTATAATATTAACCACTATTTGTTGTTATTATTATTCATGGCTGCTATGGCCTGAATGCCTGTGTCCCTCCAATATTCAGGTGTTGAAATATAACTTTCATTGTGTTGCTTTTAAGAGGTGGTGCATTTGGGAAGTGACTATGGTATGCAGGCAAAGTGCTCATGAACGGGATTAGTCCTTAATAAGGGAGGCCTGAGGGAGCTTGTTTAACCCTTTCCACCATGTGAGGACCCAGCAAGAAAGAGATATCCATGAGGAACGGGGCCCTCACAAGACTCCAGATATGCTGGTGCCTTGACCTTGGACTTCCACGCCTCCAGAACTGAGAAAAATGTATTTCTGCTGTTTTAAGGTACCCAGTCTAAGGTATCTGGTGATAGCAGCCCAAATGGACTCAGACAATAGCATAGCTGACATTTTTACTCCAGACAAAAGAGCCAGGCCTGATGTCCTCTGTCTTTCTCATCAGCCACATGAGGATTGACCTGAGGTCCCGACAGGGTCCTACACTCTTCCCACAAATAGGGATTCACACCAGAAATATAAAGCCATGAGCAAGACAGTCCCTGTCCCCATAACAGAGATGGAAGGATGCCTGCCAGTTCTGCTACCACCTGCACCAATATGTGACTCAACATTTTTCTTTAAAATTTATTTTCTTCAAATAAATATCCTATTTCCTTAGATATATTTATATGAAAACCAAACTCATTAGCAGTACTGAAAAAAGAATCAGTTTAACTTCCACACATAGAAGGTTATCATCAAATTCTCCTGATTCATACTCCTCTGCATCTCTGTTTTGCTACCAGGACTGACATGGACGCTTGGTTTTGTTTAAAGATATCAAGCAATTGGCCGGGCGCGGTGGCTCAAGCCTGTAATCCCAGCACTTTGGGAGGCCGAGACGGGCGGATCACGAGTTCAGGAGATCGAGACCATCCTGGCTAACACGGTGAAACCCCGTCTCTACTAAAAAAATACAAAAAAAATTAGCCGGGCGAGGTGGCAGGCGCCTGTACTCCCAGCTACTCGGGAGGCTGAGGCAGGAGAATGGCGTGAACCCGGGAGGTGGGGCTTGCAGTGAGCTGAGATCTGGCCATCGCACTCCAGCCTGGGCAACAGAGCTAGACTCCGTCTCAAAAAAAAAAAAAAAAAAAGATATCAAGCAATAAAGAGATAAACATACCTAGGCCAAAGGGAAGCTTCATCACTGACTTCTCTCCCTTGGGAAGCTGACAGGATTCAGACCCAGCAGTACCACTTCCCAGCCCTCTGACCCTGGGCTAGTGGCTTGAACTGCTGGTATTATCATTGTCCAGATTAGGAATATGGGTTCATAAATAGGATGTATGTCCCTTTTCGGTTGCTGTGAGGGTTCAAAATTGAAAGTGACTAAACAGGGCCTAACATGGATTAACGTTATGTAGAGTAGTAGGAATATGGAAGGAAATTGCTTTCTAATTTCATCCAAGGTCTGCATGTCACCTTCAATGATCCCTCTTCCGGGGACATCCTACATTTTCCAAATTGTCATCCTGTAGTAGGGTGGCCAGCTAGGCAGTGGGGAGACCCTGGAGAGATTTATGCAAAGGATTACCCAGAGAAATGTGCCCATTCAGCCTCTCAAGAGTGAAGAATGGAAGAGAGGGAGACAGAGCCCTGTCTCTGTCCTGGTGCTATGCGCAGGAGAAATGTGGCTGAGGGAACCACGTGGGGACAGACTCAGGCTAGGGGGGAAATCCAAAGGTCACAACCTCCACCAGTCCTTTGCACACAACTCTCTCCCTATGCTCCCGCTCCTGCTGATCCTGGAAGTTGAACACGAGGCTGGGTTTGCACACGGTATCCAGGGGAGGTAAAGATGTTGACAGTCCTGAGTCAGGCCAGGCCACTGCTCACGGCCCAGCCAGCGACCACGGGCAGTGCAGATTCAGCAGGGGTGAGTGCAAGGGCCAGGGCGGGGCTTCTGCACCCCACCACCTCCCCTGACTATAAAGGGAGCAGCCGGCTCCTGGTCTCCTTCATGCCTCCCACCTGCCCTACTGACTTCTCATCTCTTGCCTAGGAACTCCAGGCTTGTCTTGGCTCCAAATGGATCCCAACTGCTCCTGCACCACAGGTAAGGGACGCCTGGCTCTGGGCCTTGAGATGCCCATTCCTGGCCACCGTACACAGCGTCCCTGGGTTTGAGAAGGTTGTATTATGAGATCTGAGTTGAAGGGAACTCCTTTACTTCTTCCAGTGCTTTCCTCTTGGCCAAGCTCCTGCGAGCATTTCCCTCCTCTGTGCTTGTAAGTCAGAATTAGGGATTCTGAGGATCAAGGCTGTTCTGCTCCATGTCACCCATCTAGTCAGGGGGCTGCTGGCTGAGCCCCAATGCTCTGCTCTAATTCTGAGCAGCTGGGATGGATGAGAGGCGGGGGACTCTGACAGGAGGCCTCTTCAGAGTTCATCAGAGAAGGTTTTGGCCTCCAGCCCCGTCTTCCTGGGCTGTGTGTGGAGCTGGGAACTTCCTGATAGGGTATATAAAGGAGAGTGCTTGCCCTTTCCAGCGTGATGGCGGAGGACATGGGGCTTCTGTTCCACTGCTCTGAGTGGGAAAGGAGCTCTGAGGGCTGGCCCTGCACAGAGGAGGGGGCGGAGGGGGCACTGGACATTCATTGACTCACCGCTGTACCTTCTGCACCTTACTCGCCGCTCACTGCCTTTTTTTCTTCCGCAGGTGCCTCCTGTGCCTGTGCTCGTTCCTGCACGTGCAAAGAGTGCAAATGCACCTCCTGCAAGAAGAGTGAGTGCGGGGCCATCTCCAGGAATCTGGGGCTGTGGCTAAGGTTGGGAGGGAACTCAGCGCTGGCCCTGAGTGCATGCTTTTGGGATCTGGTCTTCTTTCGCCCCTGTTGGCTGGGTCATTCCCTCTCCAGGCTTTCTGCTCTGAGCTCAGATGGGGCAGGGCAGACTTCTTCTATTGGGACACAAACCTCAAATGCACCATCAGAACAGAGCTGTGCCAACCTAAAAATGCATCCTCTGGGTCTGGGGTCTGAACTTGAGCCAGACCTGCTGTTGAGACAGAGAGGTCCCTGGTCAACTCGGCTGTGACCTCTCACTCTCCCCTTCTTCCCCAGGCTGCTGCTCCTGCTGCCCCGTGGACTGTGCCAAGTGTGCCCAGGGCTGTGTCTGCAAAGGCTCGTCAGAGAAGTGCCGCTGCTGTGCCTGATGTTGGGAGAGCACTGCTCCCAGGCATAAATAGAGCAACCAGTACTAACCTGGATTTTTTTTTTTCAAACTGCGCTGATCGGTTTGCTATGTTCCTTCCTTTATTCAATATGTGAATGACAATAAAACACTTTTGACTTGATTCGACTCTCCTTTCCTGTGTGTGGCTTGGAAATAACAGTTGGAGTGGGGGACTGAATTGAGAATTTAGAGACACGGTTCTGATGGAAATGTGAGCCCCTAACAGTCTGAGTACCTTGAGGCAAGCCCGGTTCCTCCCTGAGCTCCATCTTCTGTAAAATGGAACTGCACTGTGCCGGATCACATGACGGGGTCGGGGGGACATGCGTGATCGCCTCGGGTCATGTCAAATGTGCAAATGTGGCACAGAAACTTCTCCATCTCTCATTTTCATTTTCTGTTTTCCCTGCCCAGCTTTGGTACCTCATCAGATTTTAGGCTTGAAAGTGATGACGGGGTGGAATCCAACTCCTCAGTTGCTTGAGTTCTGCACGGGGCTTCTCACACTCCACAGTGAAGAAACACTTTTTAATTCCCATCCATCCCAGGCCTAAACCTTTGTAAATAAAATCCTGTTAATTACAGATAAAAGGAAATCAAACACAAAATACAGAAACCATTTTAATATTCAACAGGAAAAATTTTAGTAAGTATACACACAAATAACAGGAAAATGAAAGACTTACAAACTTTGCACATATTTTGCTGATGCGCATTGCAAACAGGAATCAGCAGAACTGGTCCCAGGGTGTGGCTCACACACCTTGAGCAGCACTGCCCAGCACGTCCCCACAAGGAACCATCAGGCTTGCTCTGCTTCGTGTCACTGACAGGACTCTCGCTGACCCCTGAGAGCTCCCTGCTGTGACTTGGCTCTGAATGTTTGGAAGTTCCACCCAAGCCCAAACTGAATTTGTTTCAGCCTTTGCCTACTTCAGAACATCAAAGCGACTGGAGACATGGAAGGAGATGCCCAGCATGTTCCAGCAGTATGCAGTGAGTGTGATCCTGGTTTGCAGAAGTTCTTCTGGCTGCCCATGCAGCAGTGATGGAGGATTCTGCAGTTTGGAGGGTGTGGTGGTGCTCATTAAGGAGTGAGGCCCTGGCTGATTTATAATAAAAGCTAACCATTAGTCCCCCTGGCTCTGTGGAGGACATGCTATTTGATGTTCAATCAAAGAGGAAGATGGATTTCCTGGCCTAGCGATCAGGACCACACTTACTCACTGCTGCCCAGGGAAGAGGAGATTTCAGAGGGCAGCCTGAGCCTAGGACATGAATTTTGGTGTCAGGCAGTCCTGGTTCACAGCCTGCTTCACAACCAGAAAAAAAGTAAGATTCTCATCGCTGAAAGAAAAAAGAAAAAAAGATGAAAAAAATTAAAAATAAATAAATAATGAGGCTTACGAGTATTCTCTCTACGCTTTCTTTTTATTTATTTTTAATTAATTAACTAATTTTTTTGAGATGGAATCTCTCTCTGTTGCCCAGGCTGGTGTGCAGTGGTGGGATCTTGGCTCACTACAACCTCCGCCTCCCAGGTTCAAGCAATTCTCCTGCCTCAGTCTCCTGAGTAGCTGGGATTACAGGTGCACACCACCACGCCCGGCTAAGCTTTGTATTTTTGTAGAGACAGGGTTTATTCATATTGACCAGGCTGGTCTGGAACTCCTGCTCTCAAGTGACGTGCCAACCTTCATCTCTCAAAGTGCTGGGATTACAGGTGTGACCCACTGCACCTAGCCTACACTACCTTCTTAGACAGACAAATTCTGTTAAATCCCAACAGCCTCCTGGAGAAAGGCTCATAGGTTTGTATTAGAGGCTGTATTAGAGGCTGGGAATGAGATTGCAGCCTGGTGATCCTGCCAGGAGGAATGTGGTGTTGGATAACATGCTGCTGCTTGGCATTTGTACAGACACAAAAGCCTTTCTCACCCTTCGTATCACTGGATCTTCATACAACCTTGGGAATGAGAGCCACAGGCCTCAGAACTGGGACAGCTAATATGCAGGGCCTGGCAGGCCTGTGTTGTCTTTCAGAGTAGTTAATCAACCTGCCTAAGGCCACACAGCTCAGAAGTGAAGGGATGCATGAACCTATGCTACCCCTAGCCTGCTGTCCTGGTCACAGCTGGCAGAGCATGATCTGCTAGTCACTGGATGCTAAACTCTGCCTACCCTGGTTCAAATCTATAAACATGCTTTGGGATAGACCAATTTTGCACTTGGCTTGAGAGGTGAGCATTGAAGCCCAGAGAGGTCACAGAGCTGTGCAGGGGAAAGTGACTGCCAACTGAATGTGCTTCCCACTGCTGCCTCTGGGCCAGATTTTCTGTGTCCTCATCTTTCTTGTGACTTGGTGGCATAGAGTGGTGGGTGAGGGCATGATGCTGCCGTTAGCATGCAGGAGTACAAATCCCGCCTCCGTCACTTTAGCTGTGCCTTGCAACCTCTCTGTGTCTCAGTCTCCTCCCCTGTAAAAGGTATATGATAATGGCATCTAGCGTGTAGGATTAAATAATTTAATACATGTAAGAAACTTGGAATGATGCCTGGCAAGTGGTGAGTAGTCTATAATATTAGCTATTGCTTCTTTAAAACAACCATTACACATAGCATAGTGGATATTTGTTTATTCATAGACAAAGCAGCGGGGCCTGGAGTGCCTAGTTATGTATGTATGCTGTCATTGTCATCTACCACTCAAACACGGGTCCTGTGGACCAAAGAGAGCCATTCACTGTTCCCACAAAAATGTCATCAACACAGGATTATAAAGCTATGAGCAAGATGCTGTGCCTCATGTCACATATAGAATGACTGCCATTTCTGCTGCCATGTGCACATTTTATTTATCATTTCATATTGAAATGATTAATACTTTCTTAAATACATTTTTATGAAAAGCAAACTCTCTTCCACCACCAAAAATGAAAATCAGTCTTATCCATATGTAGAAGATAGCCAGAAAAGTATATATGTGTGCATGTGTATGTGTGTATGTGTGTGTGTATATATGCTTATTACACTTATGGATTGCTTTTGTCGTTGCCCATGGTTGAGCTGATAGCTTGTCATTATAATAATAATAATTATTATTATTATTATTATTTTGAGACAGAGTCTGTCTCTGGCACCTAGGCTCGAGTGCAGTGGTGCAATTTTGGCTCACTGCAACCTCAGCCTCCCAAGTAGCTGGGATTACAGGCTTGTGCCACCACGCCTGGCTAATTTTTGTATTTTTAGTAGAGACGGGGTTTTGCCATGTTGGCCAGGCTGGTCTTGAACTTCTGGCCTGCAGAGATCTGCCCATCTTGGCCTCCCAAAGTGCTGGGATTACAGGCGTAAGCCACGGTGCCCAGCCTGACTTGTTATTATTTAAAAGATTTCAAGCCATAGGGAAGTTCCAGCAACAGAGAAAACATAGCTGGGCCAAAGGAAGGCTTCATTTCAGAGAATTTCTCCTGAGAGGCTGGCTGGATTCAAATGAGTGCACAGCTTTTTAGCTCTGTGACGATGAGCACATTCCTTGAACTTTCTTTGTTGTAGGTGTCTGTTTAGTAATATGGGTTCATGTGTAGTATTTCCCTTTACAATTATTGTAAAGGTTCAAACAAGGAAAATGATTAAAAGGAGACTGGCACAGACTCACTCTTAGGCAATAGCTAGCAATATTGAAGGGAAATAACCCCCTGTCTTCTTATTTTAAGTTTTTATTTTTCTTTTTTCCCTTTTTTTTTTTTTTTTTTTTTGAGAGAGATTTTCACTCTTGTTGCCTAGGGTGGAGTGCAAAAATAGTGCGATCTCAGCTCACCGCTAACTCCGCCTTCAGTGATCCCGCTTCTGAGGACATCCCACATTTTCCAAACTGCCATCCTACAGTGGGGTGCCCGGTTAGGCTGTGGGGAGACCCTGAAGAGATTTATGCAAAGGAGGACCCAGACAAATGTGCCCATTCAGCCTCTCAAGAGTGAAGAATGGAAGGGGGAGGGGCAGAGCACTGTGTCTTCCGTGTTGCTGTGCACAGGAGAAACATGGCCAAAGGACTGACATGGGGGGACAGGGACAGGGACAGGCAATGCTAGAGATCCGAAGGTCACATCCTCGGCCTGTCCTTTGCACACTACTCCCTTGCTAGGCTCCCTGCTCCCGCCAATCCACAGAGTGGAGCAAGAGACTGGGGTTGCACTGGGACTCCAGGAAAGGCTTAGCTGTGGACTAAGGACCGGGGCGGGGGCGAGGGCGGGGGCGGGGGGCGGGGCGAAGGCCAGCATCTCCAGGTTGCTGGAACCACAAGGGGCGGGTGTAGCAGGCAATCTCGGTGAAACTGGGAAGGGCGGGCTGGAGGGCAGAGAAGCCGCTCACGCAGGCACAAAGCGACTCCAAAGGGATGGTCCGCGGTGTGCAGGGAGCTGCGTTCAGGGGACCTTGCGCCCATTCCTTCTGCTGCACACAGCGCAACCGGGACCTCCGGAGAGGGCATGAGGACACCCACAGTTATGCTTCATTCATGCCTTATTCATGCCTATATTCATTCATGCCTTTACTTCTGAACTGTGTGACCTTGGGAAGATTGCTTAACTCCTCTAGAAGACAGTACAACTCCTCTAGAAGACAGCACCATCTCACCAAACCCTGCACATTCACTGTGTCTCTGGTTTGTGTGAAGATCAAATGACCTGAAAGGTGGGCAAGGCGTGTTCTCTGTCTGAATGCTGGAGCAGTGTGTTATCCCAGAGAGCTGGTACAGGAGGTCATCCACATGCCCTTGAGACCAGAACAGAAAGACTCCAAACCCATCTCCAACTTCCAGTCCACTTAACACTTGCAGGCAGATGGGCCTTTTCCAAGGAGCTTGATGGGAGCTAACAGGATTGTCTGTCTAGAAAGTCCACATGGAGAAATGATTATAATAACACTGTTCAGTAAGCCCTAGGCCACTAGTACCAGGCCACTGTCCCATTTAATCCCTACATGGAAATAAAATCTCTTGTATACAGATGAGAAATGGAGGCTCAGAGAGGTTAAGTGACTTGTGCAGGCCACACAGCTCGTAAGGATTGAAGTGGGCTGTGAACCCAGCTGTGTGACACCAAAGCCTGCACTTGGCCCAGGCTCCCTTCTGAAATTCCCTCTTCACAAGAGCACCTGCAGCCCATCTAGGGCTTGACTCCTGGGCCACCTGTCTCATCTTCCCTGTGATTGAACCACAAATAACAATTCCCTGAGCAGATAGCTGGAGGGACCAGCTGTCGGTAGCAATGATCAGTCCTCATCCTTCTCAATGCACACCACACCCCTTCAAATTACAGAATATGCCATCACCCCTGCAGAGGCCGAGTCAAATACTTCACCTGGGAGCCCCAGTTGCTATCTCTAGTCAGCTTGCCAGGACAATGCTGGACACTTCGCTCCACCTCCCTATTCACTGTGCTGGCCTGAAGTAACCAAGGGCTGGAATTTGAAGGAGGAGACTGCAACCTGACCTTAGGAGAAACTTCCAAAGATTTAGAGCCAAGTCAGAACAAGGAGCTCTCAGTGGTAGTGAGAGTTCCATGAGTGACATGGGGCAGTTCAGGGCTGATATTTCCTTTCGGGCATGTCCAGGCCAGCACTGCTGAAGGCGTGTGATCCACACATGAGGGTCAGTCTATGCACCATTCCCAGTGTGAAATACACACCCTCGAACAGATATGCAATGTTTGTAAATTCTTTTATTTTTCTGTTATTTATTTAACTATAATCATATATTTTGTTTTTCATATATTTATTGTTTTTCATATGTATTATTTTATTTTTATATATTTATATTAATAATTTGCCTGTTGAGTTTAAAAATGGATTTTGTTTTTGTATTTCATACTAATTCATATTAGTTCATTTTGCCAAAGCTTAGGTCTGTTACAGATGCCCATACCATTATGTCTCTTACATGTATACTGCTTTTTTTTTTTTTTTTTTAAATTGAGATTCGCTCTTGTCACCCAGGCTGGAGTAGAGTGGTACATTCTCAGTTCATTGCAACCACCGCTTCCCAGGTTCAAGTGATTCTCCTGCTTCAGCCTCCCGAATAGCTAGGATTACAGACACCTGACACCACTCGTGGCTAATTTTTGTATTTTTAGTAGAGATGGGGATTTCATCACATTGGCCAGGCTGGTCTTGAACTTCTGGCCTCAGGTGATCTACTCACCTTTGCCTCCCAAAGTGCTGGGATGACAGGTGTGAGCCACAATGCCCGGCCTACATGTATAATGCTTTTACATTTTGTAGCTGAGACAGGTAATGTGATTTGCCTTAAGGCACTCAGTGTGAAAGGTGATAGGACATGGTACCAGCATGCACGTGACTGGACTCTCAGTGCAGTCCCTTATCCCAGCTCTGTCGGGTATCAGGTCAATTTTGTCCAAGGCACACAAAATAAAACTGAGCCTGAATAAAGTCAACTTTTATTATTATTTTATTTTTGAAAAACCAAATGTACTAATGGGTCAGGGTTGTGCGGAAAGCAATTCCGGGTTGGTACACTTTCTACTTCTGGGAACAGAGCTTTCCATACATCAGGCGCAGCAGCTGCACCTGTCAGATGTCCCTTTGCGGACACATCCCTGGGCACACTTGGCACAGCCCATGGGGCAGCAGGAGCAGCAGCCTGGGCAAGAAGGGGAGAGGGACAGGTCACAGCTGACTTGAACATGCACCTCTCTGCCCCAACAGCGGGCCTGGCTCAAGCTCGCACCCAGACCCGGAGGAGCCTTCGTTCGGGATGGTGTGCTCTGTCAGGAGACAACGGTGGATCTTTGCAGTGAGAGCCTTCCTATGAAAAATTTGCTCAGCCCCACCTGAGCCAGGACAGGGCAGAAGACTGGACGGGCAGTGACTGGGACTGTGGAGACAAAGGAAGGACAATTCGCCAAGACCATACACTTCAGTGAGGAAAGTCTTCAAGAATCAGGTCTATGGTTGGCCAGCTGATACATTCTTGTGACCTCAGTTTCCTCATTGTTAAGAATGAAGATTGGATGGGAATCAACCATCTCTAATGTTCCTCTAGCTCTGATCCTGAATCCGTTTCAGGGGATGTGGGAAGCTAGTGATGAGCCTGCTCCTGCCTGCACAATCTGAGATCCCTCCTCTGACTTAACCCAGCCCCGAGATTCTCAGGGAAGGCCCCGCACTCACTCTTCTTGCAGGAGGTTCATGTGCACTCTTTGCATTTGCAGGAGACTGCACAGGTGCAGGACCCACCTGCAAGGAAGAGAAAAACGCAGTGAGCGGTGAGTGTGGTGCAGGGTTAGGAGCAGGCCCTCAGCATCCTCCTGCTCAGTGCATGGGAAACCTGGTACCTTGTTCCACTCAGGCACACGGAAGCCCAGCCCCACCTATTCTCCCCACAGGTTTAGATGGGCAGGTGCCCTCCTAATTTTACTCCACAAGGCCTTATGTCAGGAATCCCTAAGAGGCAAAGCTCACCGCCTCCCATCCACCTCAGGCAGCTCTAATGCTGGACAGAGCACTGGGTCCCAGCCCAAGACCCCACTGGCTCTCTGGATGACCTGGCAGTTTTGAGCCTCAGTCCTCTCACCTCAGAAATGGAAGGCGCTGGGATCCCATTACTGGGTATATACCCAAAGGATTATAAATCATGCTACTATAAAGACACATGCACACGTATGTTTATTGCAGCACGAGTCACAATAGTAAAGACTTGGAACCAACCCAAATGTCCATCAACGACAGACTGGATTAAGAAAATGTGGCACATATACACCATGGAATACTATGCAGCCATAAAAAAGGATGAGTTCATGTCCTTTGCTGGGACATGGATGAAGCTGGAAACTATCATTCTCAGCAAACTATCACAAGGACGGAAAACCAAACCCTCATAGGTAGGAATTGAACAATGAGAACACTTGGACACAGGGCAGGGAACATTACACATTGGAGCCTGTCAGGGGGTGGTGGGCTGGGGGAGGGATAGCATTAGGAGAAATACCTAATGTAAATGATGAGTTGATGGGTGCAGCACACCAACATGGCACATGTATACCTATGTAACAAACCTGCACGTTATGCACATGTACCCTAGAACTTGAAGTATTAAAAAAAAAAAAAAAAGAAAGAAAGAAACAAAGAAATGGGAAGTGCTGGGAAGATGGCATCGTTCTAAGTGGTGATGAAGGCGCTTGACTGGGAAAAAGCACAAGAAGTGCAAAGTAAAGGAGTTCACTTTAGGAAGAGCTATCATCCACCTCCCTCCTACCCCGGGGACATTCTATCCTCTGGAATGAAAATGGAGACCCTAAGGCCCCGAAACTCGGTATCTCTTACTAGTGGAGCAGGAGCAGTTGGGGTCCATGACCAGGTGAGGTGAAGCTGGGGTTCCAAGGGAGAGGCTAAGAAGCAGTGGGGTAGGTGGGACACCTGGTGAATTCCAGGAACCGGGTGTTCAAATTATAGTTAGAGGAGGGGGGCGGGTGCAGAGCACCCCCTCCCCTACCCCCACGCGGAATCCGTGGCGCCTGCGGTCTTGGGTTGAGTTGTGCGCCGCAGGCGCAGCAGGCGGGTCGGGCGCACCATCCCCTGAGTGCAGCCTGGTGGACCCTCGGGGGCCGCCCCTTTGGGGCCTGCTCTTGCGGGAGGGGCTGTGCTGCCAGAAGTAGGCCGCGCCCCTGTCATCCTGAGGGTCGTTTCCCATTCCCAGGTGGTCGCGCTATCCCCAACTTCCCTTCCTCCTTCCGCGCACCGTCTCCATCAGCTTTGCCGCTCCATTGGCTTCGACGGGTCCGTGTGCAGCTCTATGATGAGCCACTGTGGAGGTGACTTTTGCTTCTCCCTCGCCCTCCCCTCTCATTGTTTGTCCTTCTTCCCACCTAGGACGCTCAAACTCGTTTCCCCAGTACACAGAACGTGGCGACCACGGGTCACCCTCTTTCTCTTCCTTCCATCCTCCTCTGAGGTGATGGCGGGAACACTTGTCCTTGTCCTCCTTTACATATAATTCTCCCGGACTACCCTAGGCCTGCTGGCCACCCCCACTGCAGGATGGCAGTTTTGAAAATCAGGAATGCCCTCCAAAGAGGATGACTTTAGATGACATGCAGACCCTGCTTTCAATCAAGGAGAGAACTCGGTATTTCTCTTCAATGTTCTTATCATGTAACATTTAGAATGTGCCAGGCCTTTTTAAATCATTCATTCTTTGAACACTCCCAACAATCCTAATGGGAAATACTATTTATGAACCCGTTTTACTAATCTGACAACTGTAGCAAGAAGTTTAAGTAACTTGCTCCACATCACAGAGCTGAAAACTTGTCACTGATTTGAGTCTAGCCAGCCTCTCAAGAGGTGTCCATGATCAAGCCTTCCTTTGGCCTAGGTTTGTTGTCAGCACTTCTCTATTGAGGGATATATAGATAGATAGATAGATAGATAGATAGATAGATAGATAGATAGATAGATAAATAGATAGATTTTTTTTTTTTTTTTTTTTTTTTTTTTGAGACGGAATCTCCCTGTATCGGCCAGGCTGGAGTGCAGTGGCTCGATCTGGGCTCACTGCAACCTTTGTCTCCCGGGCTCAGGCAATTCTCCTGCCTAAGCCTCCAGAGTAGCTGGGACTACAGGCGTGTGCCAAGATGCTGCTTTCTTCTGAGCTGGCTCAGGTGCAGGACCCACCTGCAAGGAAGAGAAAAAGGCAGTGAGCAGTGAGTGTGGTGCCGGGTTAGGAGCAGGCCCTCAGCATCCTCCTGCTCAGTGCACGGGAAACCTGGTACCTTGTTCTGCTCGGGCACACGGAAGCCCAGCCCCACCTTTTCTCCACATAAGCTCAGATGGGCAGGCGCCCTCCTAATTTTACTCCACATGGCCTTATGTCAGGAATCCTTCCTGCCTCCCATCCACCTCAAGCAACTCTAATGCTGGACAGAGCACTGGGTCCCAGCCCAGGACCCTACTGGCGATCTGGGTGACCCGGAGGAGGGCAGTTTGAGCCTCAATCTTCTCGACTCAGAAATGGGAGACGCTGGGAAGATGACAACATTCTAAGTGGTGATGAAGGCGCTTGGCAGGGAGAAAGCACGAGAAGTGCAAAGTAAAGGAGGCCGCTTTAGGAAGAGCTCAAAATGCACCTCCCTCCTGCCCCGGGAACATTCTATCCTCTGGAATGAAAATGGAGATCCTAAGGCCCGGAAACCCCGCATCTCTTACTAGTGGAGTAGGAGCACTTGGGGTACATTTCGAGAGTTGCAGCTGAAGTTTCTAAGAGAGCGGCGCAGAAGGAGTGGAGCAGGTGGGAGGCGTGGTGGATTCTAGGAACCGGGAGCTCAATTTATAGTTAAGGGGCCCGGGGCAGAGCACCTCCTCCCCCACCCCCAAGCGGAATCCCCTGCGCCTGCGGTCCTGGGTTGTGATGTGCGCAGCAGGCGAGTCGGGCGCACCATCCCCTGAATGCAGCCTGGTGGGCCCCCCGGGGACGCCCCTTTGGTGCCCGCTCGTGCGGTAGGGGCTGTGCTCCTGGAGGTACGTGACATTCCCAGGTGGTAGCGTTTTCCCCATCCCCGCCCCGCACCTTCGTCATCAGCTTTGCCTCTCCCGGGTCCGTGTGCAGCTCCACCCTCGTGCTCACTTTCTTCATTGGCGGGAGCCTGGAGCAGAGAAAGTGAGCCGTGCGCAGATGTGCGGGATGGAGGTGACTTTGGTTTCTTCCCCGCCCTCCCCACCGCATTGCCTGTCGCTCTTCCCACCTAGGACCCTCAAACTCCTTCCCCCTGTACACAGAACCTGGCACCCGGGGGTCAGCCTCTCTCTTTTCCTTCCATGCTGTCATATAACATTTAGATTTTGCCAGGCCCCCTTAAATCATTGGTTCTTTGAACCCTCCCACAATCCTAAAGGGGAATGCTATTTATGAGCCCACTTTACTAATCTGACAGCTATACCAAAAAGTTTAAGCAACTTGCTCAACATCATAATGGAAAAGTTGCCACTGATTTGAATCTAGCCAACCTCTCAAGAGAAAGTGTCCATGATCAGGCCTTCCTTTGGCCCGGGTATGTCATCAGCATTTCCCTATTGCTGGACATCTTTTAAACAATGTCAAGCCACAAGCTGAATCATGAGCTGTGACAAAAGCAATCTATAACTGCAATATATATACACAGACATACAACACACATTTATACTTCTTCTGACTACCTTCTATGTGTGGAATAAGACTGATTTTCATTTTCGCTTCTGGAAAAGAGTTTGCTTTAAGTGAAAATATATTTAGGAAAATATTAATAATTTCAATATTGTATGTTAAGTAAAGTACAGTGACTGTGAGGGCAGAAATGATATTCTTTTTGATCTGACTTGAGGCGTGGAATCATGCTTATAGGTTTATATCCCTAATGTTAGCGAATGTCCCTTTGATCACAGGACACATGTTCATGTAGTAGATGAGAATAACAGGATACACAAGTGAACACATCTGGCCTGGCTGTTTTGTCTGTGGGTAAATAAATATCCCCCATGCGATGTATAATGAGCAACAGTTGATGTTATACATGACTCACCGTTTGCCAGGCACCATTCTAAGTTCTTTACATGAATTAAATCATTTAATTTTACAAGCCAGATATTATTATACTCCAGTTGATGAGACTGAAACACAGAGGTTGCGTCACACACAAAGTGGCAGAGGTGGGATTTGCACTCATGCAGGCTGACTGCAGTATCATGTCCTTACCCCGTGCTCTATGCCACCAAGTCAACGCAAAGATGAGGACGCTGAACATCTGGCCGGGAGGCTGCTTTGGAAGCACGTTGAGTTGCAGACAGATGGCTGTGTATAGCCATGACCTCTCTGGGCTTCAGTTCCTATCTCTCAAGTGAAGAGCAAAATTTGTTCATCTCCAAGGTCCCTTATAGCTTTGAACTAAGATGGGCAGGGTTTGGCATCCACGGATGCCATGATCTGCCAGCTGTAGGGAGGGCCAGAGGCCAGCTGTACCATAGGTTCATTCATCCATTTCCTTCTCAGCTGTGTGGCATTGGGCAGGTTGCTTTATTCCTCTGAAAGACGATTCAAGCACGCCAGCCCCTGAATATTTTCTGTCCCTGTCCTGAAGCTTGTGACCTTCATTTAACAGGTTGCATGAAGGTTAAATGACGTGAAGGATGGGAAAGGACTTTATGTGTGTTCAAATGTTGGGGCAGCATCTTATCACAGAAGACTTTCTGCAGGAGGACATCCACACTCCTCCTAGCACTGGATCAGCTGGGGATGCAACCCCTCCACAGCATCCCATCCACAGCAATGCTTCCAAACCAATGAGAACTTCTCCAGGGACAAGGTAGAGTTAATGGTATCTTATTCCAAGAAAGTCAGTGCAGAGATAATGATCATAATCACCTTTGTTTATTAAAACCTAGGCAGCAGCCAGGTGACTCTCTCATTTTCTTTTTCTTTTCCTTTTTTTTTTTTTTTTTTGAGACATTGTCTCATTCTGTTGCATAGCCTGCAGTGCAGTGGCACAATCTTGGCTGACTGCAGCCTCTATATCCTGGACTTAAGCCATCTTCCCATCTCAGCCTCCAGAGTAGCTCAGACAGACACAGGCCACCAGAGCCATATAATTTTGTATTTTTTGTAGAGACGGGGTTTCTCTATGTTGCCCAGGCTTGCCTCAAACTCCAGGGCTCAAACAACCTTCCCACCTCTGCCTCCCAAAGTGCTGGTATTACAGGCATGCACCACTGTGCCCGGCCCACTCTCTCATTTAATCCCTGCATTGAGAATAATCTCCTTTCTACAAATGAGGCACTAGATGCTCAGAGAGTTTGGGTGACTTGCCCAAACCACACAGCCGGTAAGTGTTGGAGTGGGCTGTGAACTAGGACTGCCTGGCAACTAAAACTATGCCCTAGGTGTAGGCTGCCTTCTGAAATTCCTTCACAGGGAAGCAGCAGGTAAGTGTGGTCCTGACTTCTAGGCAAGGAGACTCATCTTCCTCTTTGATTGAACATCAAATAGCATCCCCCCCCCCCACAAATGGAAGGACTAACTTGTCATTAACAAGACATCCAGGGACTGTTTCCTTCCTAAGGAACATCTCCACAATCAGCCAGCTGCACAATCTGCCATAGCTGTGTTCTGAGAACTTCTGTTAATAAACTAATATTAATTATGGAGACGATGAAATGAAAAGCAACATTTCAAAATAACTTCATCTGCAACCCATGATCACACTACATCTTGCCGGGAATATGATGGTTTGAAGTAGTCAAGGCTGGAGCTTGAAAGAGGAAAAAATTCAGCCTGTACTTGGGAGGAACTTCCAAAGATTCAGAGCCATCTCCCAACACGGAGCTCTCAGGGTTCAGCGAGTGTCCTGAGTGTGCTGTCTGTGACGCTGGCTAGGCCAAGCCTGATGGTTCCTCATGAGAATGTCCTGGCCTGTGCTGCTGAAGGTGTGTGGTCCACAGTGGGACCAGTCTGCTGTTTCCAGTCTGCAAGGCAAATCATCTATAAACATATGTACAGAGTTTGTAAATCTTCCATTTTTCTGTTATTTCTGTATGTATTTATTGAGGTTTTTTTGTGTGTAAAATGTAACAAGTGGGTTCTATATTTTGTGTTTCATTATCTTCATAATTAATATTACTTTATTTACAAAGGTTTAGATCTGGAATGGATAGAAAATGAAAACTGTCTCTTCGCCATGGAGTGTGAGAAGCCCCGTGCAGGATTCAAGCAACTCAGGCATTGGAATCCACCCACTGTGGTCACTTTCAAGCCTAAAATCTGCTGAGGAACTGAACTTGGTCAGGGAAACCTGAGAATAAACATGAGGAATGGAGAAGTCCCTGTGCCACATTTAACATGATTGGAGCTGATCACATATGTCCCCATCCTCATATGATCCGGCACAGTGCTGGTACATTTTACAGAAGATAAAGCTCAGTGAATTAACGGGGCTTGCCTGAAGGCGTTCAGACCACTAGGGGCTCACATTTCCATCCAGAGTCCAGTCTCTAAACTCCCAGTTCAATCTCCCACCCCATCCCTTGTTCCAAAAAACACAACAGGAACCAGAACCAGAATTAAGTCTAAGTGTTTAATTATGATTCACATATTTCACAGAAAAATGAATGTAGCAAATTGGTCAAGATTTATAAAAAAAAAAAAAATCCTGGATTTTACGGGTCACTCTATTTTTACTTTGGAGTAGGGCCATCCTGACATCAGGCACAGCAGCTGCACTTGTCCAAGGCCCCTTTGCAGATGCAGCCCTGGGCACACTTGGCACAGCCCACAGGGCAGCAGGAGCAGCAGCCTGGGGAGAAAGGGAGAGTGAGAGGTCAGAGCAGACTCCACCAGAGACCTCCCTGCCCCAACAGAGGCCGATCTCCATCCCTGCCTCCAGCCCCAGAGGACCATCATTTCAGGATGGCATGGTTTTGTCAGGAGACAACTGGTGGACATTGGAGTGGGTCTTCCTTTGAGAAAGCTGCCCCATCCCACATAAGCCCTGGAGAGGGCAGAAGACTAGACAGGCAGTGACAGCCTACAGGGACAAAGGAAGGCCAGTTCCCCAGAAGCAAGCACTCAGGGCCAGCCTTGGGTTCCCTCCCAACCTTAGCCACAGCCCCAGATTCCTGGAGATGGCCCCGCACTCACTCTTCTTGCAGGAGGGGCATGTGCACTCTTTGCACTTGCAGGAGTCGGCGCAGGTGCAGGAGTCACCTGCAAGGAAGAGAAAAAGCCAGCGAGCGGTGAGTGAGATGCAGAAGATACAGCAGTGGGTCTATGAGTGTCCAGTTCCCCCTTCTCTGTGCAGGGCCAGCCCTCAGAGCTCCTTTCCCACTTAGAGCAGAGGAAGAGAAGCCCCATGTCCTCTCCCTTCATGCTAGGAAAAACAAGCACCCTCCTATTTATACTCCAAAGGAAAGTCCCACTCTAGACATGGCCCAGGAAGACTGAGACTTCGATTTTCTGTCCTGAACCCCGAAGAGGCAATGTCCCCTCCCATGCGATGTATCCTATCCAATCTGGTTGCTCAGAGTCAGGTTAGATAATTGGGGCTCAGCCAGCAGCCCTGTGACCAACGGGGTGACGTGGAGCAGGACTGCCTTGAGCCTCAGGACCCTCAACTCTGACACAGAGGTACAGGGAGGAGGAAAATGCTCTCAGGAGCTTGGCCAAGAAGAAAGCACTGGACCAATAAAGGAGTCCCCCTCACCTCAGATCGCAAAATGCGACCTCCTCAAACCCAGGGACACTCTCCATGGTGTCTGGGGATTTGGCATTCCAAGACACAGAACCCGGGCGCCCCTTACCAGCGGAGCAGGAGCAGTTGGGGTCCATTGCAACTCGAGGCGAGACTGGAGTTCCCAAGCGAGAAGGGAAGAGGCAGTGGTGCACGTGGAAGGCGTGGTGAAGCTCAACAGCCAGCGACTGCTTTTATAGTCAAGACAGTGGGTCGGGCGCAAACGCCCCTCCCCGCCCTTGCACCCGCCCCGCTGAGTCCATACCGCGCGCGTTCCTGGGCTGGGCTGTGCGCAGGAAATGGGCCAAGTGCAAGGTCCCTTGAGAGCAGCTGGTGCACAACGTGGGACCGCCCCTTTCGCACCGGCTCGCGAGGGAGGCGCTGTGCCCCCCGTGCGCAGCCTTCTCTCACCCTGCCGGGCCTTCCCAGCTTCCCTGAGGTTGCCTGCTACACCCGCCCATTGGCGTTCCGCCTACCAGTATTCTGGCTTTCCACCAAACTTCACCAATGCCGAGGTCTCTAGTCAATTGCTAAGCCTTTCCTGGAGTCAAGGCAACCCCAGTCTTATGCTCCACTTTCTGGATCTGCCAAAGCAAGGAACATAGTAAGGGACTAGTGTGCAAAGGGTAGATTAAGGGTGCGAACTTCACATCTCTGGCCTTATCCTCCCTGTCCGGGTTCCTACTTCAGTCCTTTGGCCACGTTTCTCCTCTACACAGCAACAGGGAATACACAGGGCTCTGCCTCTCTCTCTTCCATTCTCCACTCTTGAGGGGCTGAATGGGCCACATTTGTCCAGGTCCTCCTTTGCATAAATCTCTTCAGGGTCTCCCCACAGCTTAGCCGGGTACCCCACTACAGGATGGCAGTTTTGAAAGTGTGGGATGTCCCTAGAAGAGGGATCATTGAAGGTGATATGAAGATACTGCATTAAATTAGAAAGCAAGAGAGCTTTATTTTTCCTTTCATGTTCCTATTACTCTACATTACATGGATCTGTGTTTGGTCTTGTTTAGTCACTTTCTGTCTTTAAACCCTCACAGCAACCATAAAGGGACATGCATTCTATTTATGAACCCCTATTCCTAATCTGGACAATGACAATACAAGGAGTTCAAGCCACAAGCCCAGGGTCAGGGAGCTGGGAAGTGGCACTGCTGGGTGTGAATCCTGTCAGCTTCTCAAGGGAGAGAGGTCAGTGATGAAGTTTCCCTATGGCCTAGGTATGTTCATCTCTTCACTGCTTGAAATCTTTAAACAAAATCAAGCATCAAGGTCAGTGCTGGAAGCAAAACAGAGACATAGAGGGATATGAATAAGTATACTTTGATGGGAGGGAGGCAGGGCCCTGTGTCTTCAGTGTTTCTGTGCACAGGAGAAACGTGGTGGAAGAACTGAGGTGGGGACGGGAACAGGGACAGGCAATGCCAGAGATCCCAAGATCGCATCCTCCGCCTGTCCCTTGCACACTACTCCCTTGCTATGCTCCCTCCTCCCGCCAATCCAGACAGTTGAACAAGAGACGGGGGTTGCACTGGAACTCCAGGAAAGGCTTAGCTGTTGAGAAGGGAGTGGGCAGGCCCGGGGGTGTGGGGCGCAGGTCACGATCTCGGGGTACGCAGAATGCCAAGGAGCGGGAGTAGCAGGTAATCTCGGGGAACTAGGAAGGCCCGGCAGGGTGAGAGAAGCAGCTCACCCGGGTGCACAGCGCCTCCCTCGCGAGCCGCTGCGAAAGGGGCGGCCAGGCGTTGCGCACCGACCTGCTTGCGCTCAGGGTGCTTTGCGCCCGGCCCTTCTGCTGCGCGCAGACTGTCCCAGGACCGCGGGCGGCTGGGACTCAGCAGCGTGAGTGCAAGGGCGGGGCGGGGTCTCTGCTCCCGGCCCCCTCCCCTGACTATAAAAAGAACCGTTGGCTGTGGAGCTGCACCACGCCTTCCACCTGCTCCACTGCCTCTTTACTTCTCGCTTTGGAACTCCAGTCTCACCTCGGCTTACAATGGACCCCAACTGTTCCTGCGCCGCTGGTAAGGGGCCCCGGGTTCTGTCTTGGGATGCCAAATTCCCAGACACCATGGAGAGTGTCCCTGGGTTTGAGGAGGTCGCATTTTGCGATCTGAGGTGAAGGGGACTCCTTTACTTTGTCCAGTGCTTTCCTCTTGCCGAAGCTCCTGAGAGCTTTGCCCTCCTCCCTGTGCCTCTGTGTCAGAGGTGAGGGTCTTGAGGCTTAAGACTGTCCTGCTCCTTGGCCGGGCGCGGTGGCTCAAGCCTGTAATCCCAGCACTTTGGGAGGCCGAGACGGGCGGATCACGAGGTCAGGAGTTCGAGACCATCCTGGCTAACACGGTGAAACCCCGTCTCTACTAAAAAATACAAAAAAAAAAAAAAAAAAAACTAGCCGGGCGAGGTGGCGGGCGCCTGTAGTCCCGGCTACTCGGGAGGCTGAGGCAGGAGAATGGCGTAAAAACCCGGGAGGCGGAGCTTGCAGTGAGCTGAGATCCGGCCACTGCACTCCAGCCTGGGCGACACAGCGAGACTCCGTCTCAAAAAAAAAAAAAAAAAACTGTCCTGCTCCACATCACCCCGTTGGGCACGAGGCTGCTGGCTGAGCCCCAATTATCTAACCAGGCTCTGAGCATCTGGATTGGATGGGAGGCAAGGGACATTGCCTCTTCGGGGTTCAGGACAGAATGTGGAAGTCGTAGTCTTCCTAGCCTGTGCCTGGAACCTGGGACTGACTTTGGAATACAAACAGGAGGGTGCTTGGTTTTCCCAGCATGAATGGAGAGAACATTGGGCCTGTCTTCCTCTGCTGAGTAGAAAAGGAGCTCTGAGGGCTGATCCTGCACAGAGGAGGGGGCACTGGACACTCATTGACCCACTGCTGTACCTTTTGCATCTCATTCACCACTCACTGGCTTTTTCTCTTCCTTGCAGGTGTCTCCTGCGCCTGCGCTGGCTCCTGTAAGTGCAAAGAGTGCAAATGCACCTCCTGCAAGAAGAGTGAGTGCGGGGCCATCTCCAGGAATCTGGGGCTGTGGCTAAGGTTGGGAGGGAACCCAAGGATAGCCCTGAATGCCTGCTTCTGGGGAACTGGCCTTCACTTGTCCCCGTAGGCCTTCCTCTGGCCCCGAAAGGCAGCAGCACTGCCTTTCCAGTCTTCTGCTCTGTCCAGGGCTCCTGTGGGGCTGGGCAGTCTCTCACAGGAAGACTCACTCCAACATCCACCAGTTGTCTCCTGACAAAGCCGTGTCATCTTGAACTAAGGATCCCTGGGGGCTGGGGTCTGATCTCGAGTGAGGCCTGCTGTTGGGACAGGGAGCTCCCTGGTCAAGTCTGCTGTGACCTCTGTCTCCCTTTTTCCCCAGGCTGCTGCTCCTGCTGCCCCCTGGGCTGTGCCAAGTGTGCCCAGGGCTGTATCTGCAAAGGGGCATCAGAGAAGTGCAGCTGCTGCGCCTGAGGTCGGGACTGCCCTGCTGTCAGATGAAAACAGAATGGCACATAAAATCCAGGATTTTGTTTTCTACAACCCTGACCCATTTGCTACATTCCTTTTTCTGTGAAATATACGAATAATAATTAAACACAAACTTGATTCTGGTTCTGGTTCCTGTGTTTTTTTTTGGGAATAAGGGACTGGGGTGGGAGATTGAACTGGGAGATTAGAGACTGTGCTCTGGATGGAAATGTGAGCGTCTAACAGTCTGAGTGCCTTCAGGCAAGCCCAGTTACATCACAGACCTCCATCTTCTGTAAAATGCACCTGCACTGTGCCGGATCATGCTTCCATATGAGGATGGAGACATACGCGATCAGCTCCAATCATGTTAAATGTGGCACAGGGACTTCTCCATTCCTCATGTTTATTCTCAGGTTTCCCTGACCAAGTTCAGTTCCTCAGCAGATTTTAGGCTTGAAAGTGACCACAGTGGGTGGATTCCAATGCCTGAGTTGCTTGAATCCTACACGGGGCTTCTCACACTCCATGGCGAAGAGACAGTTTTCATTTTCTATCCATCCCAGATGTAAACCTTTGTAAATAAAGTAATATTAATTATGAAGATAATGAAACACAAAATATAGAACCCACTTGTTACATTTTACATCAAAAAAACTCAATAAATACAGAAATAACAGAAAAATGGAAGATTTACAAACTCTGTACATACATGGATGATTTGCATTGCAGACTGGAAACAGCAGACTGGCCCCACTGTGGACCACACACCTTCAGCAGCACAGGGCAGGACATTCTCATGAGGAACCATCAGGTTTGGCCTAGCCAGCATCACAGACAGCACACTCAGGACACTCGCTGAATCCTGAGAGCTCCCTGTTGGAACTTGGCTCTGAATCTTTGGAAATTCCTCCCAAGTTCAGGCTGAGTTTGTTCCTCTTTCAAGTTCCATTCCTTGACTACTTCAAACCAGCATATTCCCAGCAAGATGCATTTCCAAGGCACACAAAGAAAACCAGAGCCAGCATTAAGTCAACAATTTTATTATCATTCACATATTTCATAAAAAAACAATACAGTAAATGGGTCAGGGTTGTATGGAATAAATTCCATGTTTGTGCAGGTCGCTCTTTCTACATCTTCCAGCAGGGCCTTCCCGACATCAGTCTCAGCAGCTGCACTTCTCTGATGCCCCTTTACAGACACAGCCCTGGGCACACCTGGCACAGCTCACGGGGCAGCAGGAGCAGCGGCCTGGGGAAGAAGAGAGAATGAGAGATCAGACCAGACTTGACCAGGGAATTCCCTGCCTTCAAACAGGCCTGGCTCAAGCTCTGTCCCCAGCCCCAGAGGACACTTAGTTCAGGATGGCATGCACTGTTGGAGATGGGCGATAAGTGGCGGATCTTTCGAGTGAGGGTCTTCTGTGAAGAGCTTCTTATCCACATCTGAGCCCCAGACCTGGCAGAAGGCTGGAGAGGCAGTGACGGGGGTTATCAAGGGCAAAGGAAGGCTGGCTCCCCAGAACCATACACTTAGGTGAGGAAAGTCCTTAGGTGTCATGTCTGTGCTTGGCAGGCTGGTGCACTCTCTTGGCCTTAGTTTGTCTATTTTAAGAATGAAATTTGGGAATCAATCATGTCTAAAGATCTGGCTCTGATCCGGAATCAGTTGTTGGGGAAGGGGAGATGGGAAATTGACCACTGGCCTACTCCTGCCTGCCGAGCTCTGGGTTCCTGCCTCTGACTTGGCTCAGCCCCAGATTCCTGGAGATGGCCCCGCACTCACTCTTCTTGCAGGAGGTGCATTTGCACTCTTTGCACTTGCAGGAGCCAGAGCAGGTGCAGGAGCCACCTGCAAGGAAGAGGAAAAAAGTAGTGAATTTGATGCAGAAGATAACAGCAGTTGGTCAACAAATGCTCCCAACTGAGTGCATTGCCAGGCCGGATAGATAGATAGCTCCTGTCCAACTCAGGGCACCATGAAGCCTGACCTTACTTCTATCGCTAGAGGTTAGGATGGGCTTTATGTCCTTAATCCTGAAAAGGCAACAACCCCTGACTAACCCCTGTCTCCCATCCACCCCAGGAACGGCACAGTGTACTGGGGCTCAGCCTAGCAGCCCCCGACTACCTGGGTGACATGGAGCAGGAGAATTATGAGCCTGAGTCCTCTTGCCTCTGAAATGGGAGGTATTAGAATAGGAATGTTCTAGGGGTGATGAAGGCGCTGAGAGGAAAAGCAATAGATCAATGAAATAAATGGCTCCACTTAGCTAGAACTCAAAAAACACCTTTATTCTTAGGGACGTCTATCCTGTATTGGGGAAATAGGTACCCTAAGAACCAGAAAGCCAGTATCCCTTACCAGTGGCACAGGAGCAGTTGGGGTCCATTTCGAGCCGCAGTGAGGCTGGAGAGCCCAAGAAGTTGAGAGGCTATAAGGCGCATGTGCAAGGCGTGATGAGGCCCCCACAGTCAGCGACTGCTTTTATATTCAGGGAAAGAGGGCCGGGCGCAAAGGCCCCGCCTCGCGCTTGCACCGGCCCTGCTAAGTCCGCCCCGCCAGCGGTCCTGGGCTAGGCTGTGCGCAGCATAAGGGCCAGGCGCGCAGTTCCCTGAGTTCTGCTCGGTGCGGACCGCGGGACCACCCCAACGCTTTGGCGCCCGCTCACGCGGCAATGGCTGTCCGCCCGGGGTACGCGGCGTCCCCGAGGTCCTGGCTACCTTTCCCAGTTTCCCCGTGGTTGCCTTTCACTCTAGTCCCCGTGCATTCCAGGAACCCAGCCTTAGCGTCTAGGTAGTCTCCACCGCACCCCTCACACCGTTTTCAGCTATGCCTGTCCCGAAGTCTGTGCAGCCACAGCCTCATGCTCCGGTCCCGGAATTGGCTGAGTGCGGAGCCGGGATCGTGAGGTAGAGAGCGAGCTGTGTGCAGAGCATCCACCACCAATGTGACTTTCGTTTCTCTTCGCCCTCGCCTTGCCTGTACCTGTCCACACCTAGGTTCCTGGGACCCGCTCCTCCGTACAGAGCAACAAGTGGAATACGGGTCGGCCTTTCTCTCCGGTCCACTCGCCTCGCCTGAGAGGATGTGGGGCACGGTGCCTGACTCTTTTAAACAGCCAGGTCTAGAGTGACCTACCAGAGTGAGAGATCACTCTTCACCATGGCATGGCACCAAGCCATTCTTTAGGGATCTGTCCTCACGACCCCAAAAGCTCCCACCAGGCTCCACCTGCAATATTGGAAGTCAGATTTCAACATGAGATTTGGCAGTGACAAGACACCCAAATCATAGCACCCTTGTAGGATTCAAGGATCTGAGGAGTTGAGTGCCAGCACTGTAGCCACTTTTAAGCCTCAAATCCAATGTGGATCTGAGGTTGGGCAGGAAAATCAGAAAATAAAAATGAAGGATGCAGTTTCTGTGCTACATTTGGCATGAGACTGGAAGCGATCGTGTATGGTCCCCACCCATATTGTGTGCACAGTGTAATCCAATTTTACAGAAGTGTGAACTCAGTGAAGTAACCTGGCTGGCCTGAAAGTCTTCACAATGTTAGTGGCTCACATTTCCATCCAGAGCCTGGTATCTAAACTCGCGGTTTAACCCCCTCCCGGTTCCATTTTTTCCGAAACACACAAAGAAGACCAGAGTAAGATTCAAGTCAAAATTCTTTCATTGCCATTCACATATTTAGTATAAAAAGAAATGCAGAAAATGGCTCCGGGTTATATTAAAAACAACAAAAACCTCCAGGTTGTGCAGGTGTGCTCCCTATTTACATCTGGGAGCAGAGCTGTCCCCACATCAGGCACAGCAGCTGCACTTCTCCGACGTCCCTTTGCAGACACAGCCCTGGGCACACTTGGCACAGCCCATGGGGCAGCAGGAGCAGCAGCCTGGGGAAGAAGGGGAGAGTGAGAGGTGGCAGTAGACTGGACCAGGCACCTCCCTGCCCCAATAGCAAGCCTGGCTCGAGCTCAGACGCCAGACCCAGAGGATGCTTTTTTTGTCTGGCACAGCTCTGTTCTGAAACCATGGGGTACAGTTGGGGTTTGTGTCCCAAGAGAAAAATGCTTCCCTGCCCCATCTGAACTCAGGGCAGAAAGCCTGGAGAGGGAATGAAACGGCAACAAGGGCAAAGAAATCCCAGTTCCCCAGAAGGATGCACTCACTGTCAGCCTTGGGTTCCCTCTCAACCTTAGCCACAGCCCCAGATTCCTGGAGATGGCCCTGCACTCACTCTTCTTGCAGGAGGTGCATTTGCACTCTTTGCACTTGCAGGAGCCAGCGCAGGCGCAGGAGACACCTGCAAGGAAGAGAAAAACGTAGTGGGCAGTAAGTGAGATGCAGAAGGTGCGGCAGTGGATCAATGAGTCTCCAGTGCCCCCTCGTCTGTGCAAGGCCAGCCCTCAGAGTTCCTTCCCCACTCAGGACAGAGGAACAGAAGCCCCATGCCCTCCTCCCTCACGCTGGGAAGGGCAAGCACCCTCCTGTTTCACCCCACTAGGAAGGTCCCAGCTGCACACCCCACCCAGGAATACTGAGATTGCGAGCCACAACCTTCTGTCCCAGAATCCTGAAGACTCTATGCGTCTAGCCCCCTCTCCACCCTGATTGCTCAGAGCATGGAGAACACTGGGGCCCAGCCAGCAGGACCCTGACCAACTAGATGACATGGAACAGGACTGCCCTGCGCCTCAGTATCCTTAACTCTGACTTAGAGGCCCAGGGAGGAGGGCAGTGCTCTCAGGGGCGTGATCAGGTAGAAAGCACCTAAGGAAGTAAAGGAGCCCCCTTCGGCTCCGAACCTAAAATGCGACCTCCTCAAACCCAGAGACCCTCTGCACTGGGGCTGGAAAATAGGAAACCCAGGGCGCAGAGTCGGGCGTCTCTTACCAGTGGCGCAGGAGCAGTTGGGGTCCATTTCGAGCCGCGGTAAGGCTGGTGATCTCAAGCGAGAAATGTAGAGACAGCAAGGCGCACGTGGACGGCGAGGTGGAGCGCCACAGCCTGCTGCTGCTTTTATGCTCACGGGAGGGGGCCGGGCGCAGAGGCCCTGTCCCGCGCTTGCACCCGCCCCCCTGGGTTCGCGCCGCCCGCGGTCCTGGGCTGGGCTGTGCGCAGCAGTAGGGCCGGGGGCACCATCCCTGGAGCTCCGCTGGGACGCGCGTCGGGACCGCCCCTTTGTCCCGCGTTCGCACGGGAGGCGCTGTGCGTCCGGCGGTACGGGGTGTCCCGGAGGTCCTGGCCGCCTTTCCCAGTTTCCGCGAATTTGCCTTCTACCCTCCTCCCCGCGCTTTCCGGGACCCCAGCTTTGGCGTTGCGGGCGTCTCCACCCCACCCCTCGCCCCGCCGTTTTCAGCTGGGCCTGTCCCGGAGTCCTGGTGCCGCCCTCCTGCTCCAGTCCCGGTACTGGCTGAGTAAGGAGCGGGGAGTTGGCGGTAGCGAGGGAGTTGTGTGTAGAGCACCCGCCACCGAAGTGGCTTTCTTTTCTCCTCGCCTCCCGCCTTGCCTCTCCCTTTCCACACCGCGGTCCCTCGGACCCGCTCCTCCGTACACAGCAACACGGGGAACACGGGTCGGCCTCTATCTCTCCCGTCCATTCTCCTCGCCTGAGAGGATGTGGGGGCACATTTGCCCAGGTCCTCCTTTGCAGATAAGTTCCATGCTCCCCACAGCCTAGCCGGCCACCCCCACAGCCGGCTGGCAGTTCTGGACATGTGGGATGTCCACAAAGAGAGATGACTTCAGATGACATGCAGACCCTGATTTAAATTAAAAAGTAAGATGGGGAAGGTGGCAGGAAGCTGTAGTGGCAGCTGCTTAGGAGGCTGAGGCCGGAGGATCACCTGAGCCCAGGAGTTCGAGTCCAGCCTAGTCCACACAGGGAGTCAATTCTCTAAAATAATAAAATTAAAAAGCAAGACATCCAGTTATTTCTCTTCAGTATAACTGACTATTGCATGACATTGAGTCTACACCAGTCCCTTTCTAATCACTTTCATTCTTTGACTCCTCACAGCAATCCTAAAGGAAAATACTAGTTATGAATCCGTTTTGCTAATCACAGGACTACAAAGGAAATGTCCCAGTAACTGACTGGTCGTCACAGAGGTAAACAGTTGTGCACTGATTTAAATCCAGCCAGCCTCTTAAAGGAAAGTGACTATGATCTAGTATTCCTTTGGCCCAGGTATGTGGTCAACACTTCTCTATTGCTGGAAATCTTCTAAACAACAGGGACAGGCACCTTGGCCCCCACCTGTAATCCCAGCCCTTAGGAAGGCCGAGGCGGATGAATCACCTGAGATCAGGAGTCCGAGACCAGCCTGGCTAACATGGCGAAACCCTGTCTCCACTAAAAATACAAAAATTATCCTGGCATGGTAGCGGTCGCCTGTAATCCCAGCTACTGGGGAGGCTTAGGCAGGAAAATCGCTTCAACCTGGGAGGCAGAAGTGGCAGGTTGGGCCATTGTACTCCAGCTGGCTGACAGGGGTAAAACCCTATTTCAAAAACAAACAAACAAAAAAACAAACCAAAAACCCTCAAATAAACAACAGGAAGCTACCAGCTTTACGAAGGACAGTGGCAAAAGCTATCCATAAGTGTAACACGCACACATTTACACATACACGCACAATAATTTGGGGCTGTCTTCCATGTGTGAGACAAGATCGAATTTCATTTTCTCAGGTTGAAAATAATTTGCTTTTCATAAAAATATATTTAATAAGTATTGATCATTTCAACGTAAAGTATTAACTAAAAGATGGTGCAGGTGGTAACAGAAATGGCCGTCATTCTTCTGTATCTGACATGAAGCAAGAATCTTCCTCATGGCTTTATAACCCTAGTGTTGATTACAATTTTATGGGAACACTGAATGGCTCTCTTTAGACCATAGGACGTGCTGGTGTGGTAGATGAGGGTACACAGCTGAGCACCTCCAGACCTTTGTGTGCAAATAAATAAATATCCCCTATGCTCCATAAAATGAACAAAAAAAGCAATAGCTAATATTGTAGACCACCCACCCCTTGTACCATTCTAAGTTCCTTATATGTATTAAATCCTTTAATCCTATAAGCCAGAGGTTAGTCTTATACCCCTTGTACAGTGGAGACTGAACCACAGAGAGGTTGTGCCATGCAGCTAAAGGTAACAGAGGTGGGATTTGCACTTATCCATGCTGACGGCAGCATCATACACTCACCCACCACCCTCTGCAAGTCACATGAAAGATAAGGACACCGAAAATCTAGCACAGAGGCAGCAATAGGAAGTGCACTCTGTGGACAGTCATGCACAGCTCTGTGGCCTCTCTGGGCTTCATTTCTCATCTGTCAAGCCAAGAGCAACATTCATCCATCCCAAAGAGTCTTTGTATCTTTGAACTGAGATAGGCCAGATTTAGCATCCAGTGGCATCATAATCTACCAGCTGTGGCCAGGGCCACAGATCAGGTGTAGCATAGGTTCATTCATCCCTTCATTTCTGAGCTATATGACATTTGATATGTTACTTAACTAATCTGGAAGACAACATAAGCACTCCAGGCCCTGCATATTTGCTGTCCCAGTCTTGAGGCCTGTGGCTGTCGTTCCTGAGGTCATGTGATCAGATGATATGAAGGATGGAAACGGATTTTATGTCTGCTCAAAGGTGGGGGCAGCATCTTATTGAAAAGCATTTTCTGTAGAAGGTCATCCACACTCCTCCTGGCAGGGTCAGCTTGGTTGCAATTCCATTCCCAGCATCCAATCCACACCAATGCTTTCAAACCCATAAGGTTTCTCTTAGCTTTGGGATTTAACAGGATTCATTTTCCAAAAAAACCAGTGTATAGAGAATGATCATAACTGCTATTATTTATTAAACCCTAGCCAGGGGCCAGACCATGTTGTCATTTAATCGCTGCTTTGAGATATAATCTGGTTTCTACAAATAAGGAACTGGAGGTTCAGAGAGTTTCAGTGTTGCACTCAGGCCACACAGCCAGTACATGGTGAGGTGGGCTGTGAACCAGGACTGCCTGACACCAAAACCTGTGCCCTAGGCGCAGGCTGCCTTCTGAAGTCTCCTCTTCACAGGGTAGCAGTGGGCAAGCGTGCTCCTGACCTCTAGGCCAGGAGGATCATCTTCCTCTTTGAGTGAATGTCAAATAGCGTTCCCTCCACATAGCCAGGGGAACTGATTGTTGGCTTTAATTATAAGTCAGCCAGGGCCTCACTCTTTCCTAAGGAGCACCACTGCATCCTCCAAACTGCAGAATCCGCTGTCATTCCTGCATGGGCAGACGCGAAGTATTTCATGTGGAACCCATGATCACACACACTTCATTTTGCCAGGAACATGCTGTGCATGTCCTTCCATATTCCCAGTCACTTTACTGGTTGGAAGTAGTCAAGGGCTGAAATTTGAAAGAAGGACAAATTCAGCCTGAGTTTGGGAGGAATTTCCAAAGATTCAGAGCCAAGCCACAACAGGGAGTCTGTTGTCCAGGCTGGAGTCCAGTGTCGCAATCTTGGCTCACTGCAAACACTGCCTCTGGCGTTCAAGTGACTTTTCTGCCTCAGCCTCCCGAGTATCTGGGATTACATGCAATCATGCCCAATTAATTTTTGTATTTTTAGTAGAGATGAGGTTTCATCATGTTGGCCAGGGTGGTCTTGAACTCCTGGCCTCAAGTGTTACGCCCACCATGGCCTCCCAAAGTGCTGGGATTAGAGGCCTGAGCCACCACAACTGGTCTAGTTTGCTATTTCTGGTCTGCAATGAACGTCATCATATGTTCAAAGTTTGTACATCTTTCATTTCCTGTTATTTATTGATTGATTTTTTTTTTTTTTTTTTTTTGAGACGGAGTCTCATTCTGTCGCCCAGAGTGCAGTGGTGTGATCTTGGCTCACCGCAAACTCTGCCTCCCTGGATCACGCCATTCTCCTGCCTCAGCCTCCTGAGTAGCTGGGACTACAGGCGCCTGCCACCACATGAGGCTAATTTTTTTGTATTTTTAGTAGAGACGGGGTTTCACCATGTTAGCCAGGATGGTCTGGATCTCCTGACCTCATAATCTGCCCACCTCAGCCTCCCAAAGTGCTGGGATTACAGGTGTGAGCAACCACACCCGGCTATTTATTGAATTATTTCTCATTGAATCTGAAAAATGACTTTTGTATTTTATGTTGTATTTCATTATCTCCATAATCAATACTATTACACTTACCAAGGTTTAAGCCTGTGATAGATAGGAAATAAAAACTGTCCCTTCACCACAGTGTTTGAAAAGCCCCATTGGGTTAGCCTGTTTGCGTCGTTATAAGGGAATCCCTGAGACTAGGTAATTTACAAAGGAAAGTTTGTTATGACTTCCACTTCTGCAGGCTGTGCATAAGTGTGGTACAGGCATCTGCCTTTGGTGAGGGCTGCAGGAAGCCTGCAATCCTGGTCGAAGACCAAGGGAGAACAGGCACAACACGTGTGGAGACAGGGAACAAGAGAGAAAAGGGGACGGTGTCTGACTCTTAAACAGCCAGCTCTTCCTACCAGAGGAAGAACTCACTCTTCACCATGGGATGGCACCAAGCCATTCTTTAGGGATCTGTCCTCATGACCCTGAAACCTCCCACTAGATCCCATCTCCAATATCGGAGGACACATTTCAACATGAGATTTGGTACTGACAAAACATCCAAATCATGGCACCCACGTAGGATTCAAGGAACTGAGGAGCTGGGTTCCAGCACTGTACTACTTTTAAGCCTAAAATCCAATTTGGATCTGAAGTTGGGCAAGAAAATCAGAATATAAAAATGATGAATGAAGTTTCTGTGCCACATTGACATGAGACAGGAAGCGATCATGTATGACTCCCACCCATATGGTGTGCACAGTGTAATACCATTTTATAAAAGTGTAAACTCAGTAGCTGGCCTGAAGGTGTTCACATTGTTGGTGGCTCCCATTTCCATCCAGAGCCTGGTCTCTAAACTCCTGGTTTAACACCCAACCCAGCCCATTTTTTCCAAGGTGCACAAAGAAGACCAGAGTAAGATTCAAGTCAAAATTCTTTTATGACAATAAAACAATCACATATTTAATATAAAAAATTTGCAGAAAATGGCTCAGGGTTGTATTAAAAAAAAAAATCCAGGTTGTGCAGGTTGCTGTATTTACATCTGGGAGCAGAGCTGTCCCCACATCAGGCACAGCAGCTGCACTTCTCCGACGCCCCTTTGCAGACACAGCCCTGGGCACACTTGGCACAGCCCACGGGGCAGCAGGAGCAGCAGCCTGGGGAAGAAGGGGAGAGTGAGAGTGGCAGTAGACTGGACCAGCCGCCTCCCTGTTCCAATAGCAAGCCTGGCTCGAGCTCAGACGCCAGATCCAGAGGACGCTTTTTTTGTCTGGCACAGCTATGTTCTGAAACCATAGGGGGTACAGTTGAGGTTTGTGTCCCAAGAGAAACACGTTTCCCTGCTCCATCTGAACTCAGGGCAGAAAGCCTAGAGAGGGAATGACATGGCTAACAGGAGCAAAGAAATCCCAGTTCCCCAGAAGGATGCACTCACGGTCAGCCTTGGGTTCCCTCCCAACCTTAGCCACAGCCCCAGATTCCTGGAGATGGCCCCGCACTCACTCTTCTTGCAGGAGGTGCATTTGCACTCTTTGCACTTGCAGGAGCCGGCGCACGTGCAGGAGACACCTGCAAGGAAGAGAAAAAGGCAGTGGGCAGTGAGTGAGATGCAGAAGGTACAGCAGCGGGTCAATGAGTCTCCAGTGCCCCCTCCTCTGTGCAGGGCCAGCCCTCAGAGCTCCTTTCCCACTCAGGACAGAGGAACAGAAGCCGCATGTCCTCTCCACTCACGCTGGGAAGGGCAAGTACCTTCCTGTTTACCCCACCAGTAAGCTCCCAGGTGCAAACCCAACCCAGGAATACTGAGATTGCGAGCTAGAACCTTTTGTCCTGAACCCTGAAGACTCAATATCTCCAGCCCCCCATCCACCCTGACAGAGCACTGGAGAGCACTGGAGCCCAGCCAGCAGGACCCTGACCAACTGGGTGATGTGGGGCAGTTCAGCCTTGAGCCTCAGTATCCTTAAGTCTGAGGTAGAGGCCCAGGGAGGAGGGCAGTGCTCTCAGGGGCGTGATCAGGAAGAAAGCACCTAACGAAGTAAAGGAGTCCTCTTCCCCTCAGAAGTTAAAGTGCGACCTCCTAAAACCCAGAGATCCTCTGTACTGGAGCTGGGAAATGGGGATCCCAGGGCGCAGAGACGCGCTTCCTTTACCAGCGGTGCAGGAGCAGTTGGGGTCCATTTCGAGCCAAGGAGATGCTGGAGCTCCCACCAAAGACTCGAACAGGAGGTCAGGCAGCTGGAATGCGCGCTGGAACCCTGCAGCCGGCTGCTCCTCTTTTAGACCGAGGTGGGGCCGGGTGCAGAGGTCCCGCCCCGCGCTTGCTCCCGCCCCTCTGAGTGCGCGCTGCCCACGTTCCCGGGCTGGGCTGTGCGCAGCAAAAGAGCCGGGCGCACCATACCCTGAGCTCTGCGCTGTGCTCAGCGCGGGACCGCCCCCTTTTTTCGGCAGCTCGCGCGGGAAAGGGCTGTGCGGCTGGCTTCCCAGAGGTCCACGCCGGCTTCCCAGTTTCCCTGCGGTTGTTTACCAGCTTTCTCCCCGCGTGTTCCGGGACCCCAGCCTTGGCGTCGCTGTCTTCACTCCACCCCTCCCACCGTTTTCAGCTGGGCCTGTCCCAGAGCCCGTGTGCAGCCCTCTTGCTCCCGTCCCGGGATCGGCTGAGTGCCGAGCGGGGCGCGTGCGGTAGCGAGCGAGTTGTGTGCAGAGCACCCGCCACCAATGTGGCTTTCGTTTCTCCTCGTCCCCCGCCTTGCCTGTCCCTGTCTACACTGCGGTCCCTCGGACCCCCTCCTCCGTACACAGCAACACAGGGAACACGGGTCGGCCTCTCTCTCCCGTCCATTCTCCTCGCCTGAGAGGATGTGTGGGCACATTTGTCCAGGTCCTCGTTTGCAGATAAGTCTCCATGCTCCCCACAGCCTAACGGGCCACCACAGTACCGCCTGGCAGTTCTGGACATGTGGGATGTCCCCAAAGAGAGATGACTTCAGATGATATGCAGACCGTGCTTTACATTAAAAAGCAAGATGGGTGATGTGGCAAGAAGCTGTAGTCCCAGCTACTTAGGAGGCTGAGGTGGCAGGATCACTTGAGCCCAGTAGTTCGAGTCCAGCCTGGACAACATAGAGAGTCAACGTCTTTAAAAAAATACAATTAAAGGCCGGGCGCGGTGGCTCACGCCTGTAATCCTGGCGCTTTGGGAGGCCGAGACGGGCGGATCACGAGGTCAGGAGATCGAGACCATCCTGGCTAACACGGTGAAACGCCGTCTCTACTAAAAATACAAAAATTAGCCGGGCGTGGTGGCGGGCGCCTGTAGTCCCAGCTACACGGGAGGCTGAGGCAGGAGAATGGCGTGAACCCAGGAGGCGGAGCTTGCAGTGAGCTGAGATCCCGCGCCACTGGACTCCAGCCTGGGGAACAAGGGAGACTCCGTCTCAAAAAAAAAAAAAAAAAAAAAAAAAAAAAAAAAAAAATTAAAAAGCAAGAGATACAGTTATTTCTCTTCAGTATAGCTGACTATTGCATAACGTAGAGTCTATACCAGTCCCTTTTTAATCTCTTTCATTCTTTGAATCCTCACAGCAATACTAAATGGAAATACTATCTATGAACCCGTTTTGCTAATCACAGGACTACAAAGAAAAGAGTCCAAGTAACTGGCTGGTCTTCACAGAGATAAAAAGCTGTGCACTGATTTAAATCCAGCCAGCCTCTTAAAGGAAAGTGTCCATGATAAAGCCTTCCTTTGGCCCAGGTATATCATCAACACTTTTGTACTGCTGGAAATCTTTTAAACAACAGGGGCTGGGCAAGGTGCCTCACACCAGTAATCCCGGCACTTAGGAAGGCTGTGGCAGATGGATCACCTGAGGTGAGGTGTTCGAGACTAGCCTGGCTAACATGGTGAATCCCCGTCTCCACTAAAAATACAAAAATTGGCTGGGCATGGTGGCAGTCTCCTGTAATCCCAGCTCCTTGGGAGGCTAGACAGGAGAATCACTTGAACCTTGGAGGCAGAGGTTGCAGATTGCGCCATTGCACTCCAGCTGGGTGGCAAGTGCAAAATTCTGTCTCAAAAACAAAAACAACCAAAAAATCCCCAAATAAGCAACAGGAAGCTACCAGCTCTACCACGATTGCAAAAGCAATCTGTAAGTGTAATACACACACACATATTAATTTGGGGCTATCTTCCATGTGTGGCACAAGATTGACTTTCATTTTTTTCTGGCGGAAAAGAGTTTGCTCTTCATAAAAGTACGTGTAAGAAAATAATCATTTCTGTATAAAATATTAACTAAAAGATGGTGCAAGTAGTAACAGAAAGGGCATTCTTCTGTATCCGACATGAAATTTGAAAGAAGGGCAGGCCGGGCGCGGTGGCTCAAGCCTGTAATCCCAGCACTTTGGGAGGCCGAGGCGGGTGGATCACGAGGTCAGGAGATCGAGACTATCCTGGCTAACATGGGGAAACCCTGTCTCTACTAAAAATACAAAAAACTAGCCGGGCGTGGTGGCGGGCGCCTGTAGTCTCAGCTACTTGGGAGGCTGAGGCGGGAGAATGGCGTGAACCCAGGAGGCGGAGCTTGCAGTGAGCCGAGATCACGCCACTGCACTCCAGCCTGGGAGACACAGCGAGACTCCGTCTCAAAAAAAAAAAAAAAAAAAAAAAAAGAAAGAAGGGCAAATTCAGCCTGAGTTTGGGAGGAATTTCCAAAGATTCAGAGCCCAGTCACAACAGGGAGCTCTCAGGGGTCAGCGAGTGTCCTGTCAGTGACACTGGGCAGACCAAGCCTGATGGTTCCTTGTGGGGATGTGCTGGGCAGTGCTGCTCAGTGGGCAGTGCTCACTGGGGCCATTTTGCTGTTTCCTTTCTTTTCTTTTTTTGAGACAGCATCTCAGTTGCCCAGGCTGTAGTGCGGTGGTGCAGTCTTGGCTCATGGCAACCTCTGCCTCCGAGGTTCAAGCGATTCTCATAAGCTTCTGCAGGCTGTGCAGAGTGTGGTGCTGGCATCTGCCTCTGGTGAGGGTTGCAGGAAGCCTACATTCCTGGCAGAAGGCCAACAAGGATGAGGCACATCTGGTGGAGAGACAAGAAAAAAGAGAGAAAAAGGGAGGGTGTCTGGCTCTTTTAAACAGCCAGCTCAGGAGTGAAATACCGGAGGAAGAACTCACACTTCACCATGGGATGGCACCAAGCCATTCTTTAGGGATCTGTCCTCATGACCCCAAAACCTTCCACTAGTTCCCACCTCCAATATTGCAGGTCACATTTTGACATGAGATTTGGCAGTAACGAAACATCCAAATCATAGCACCCATGTAGGATTCGAGGAACTGGGGAGTTGGGTTCCAGCACTGTAGCCACTTTTTTTTTTGAGATGGAGTCTCTCCCTGTTGCCCTCATTTTCCGCCCTGTGCAATGGTGGATTTCGGCTCACTGCAACCTCTGTCTCCCAGGTTCAAGCGATTCTCCTGCCTCAGCCTCCCCAGTAGCTGGGATTATAGCTACGTGCCATCACGTGCAGCTAATTTTTTATATCTTTAGTGGAGACAGGGTTTCACCATGTTGGCCAGGCTGGTCTCAAACCCCTGACCTCGTGATCCGCCCACCTGGCCTCCCAAAGTGCTGGGATTATAGTAGCCACTTTTTTTGTTTTTTTTTGAGATGGAGTCTCTCTCTGTTGCCCAGGCTGGAGTGCAGTGGCACGATCTGGGCTCGCTGCAAGCTCCGCCTGCCAGGTTCACGCCAGTCTCCTGCCTCAGCCTCCTTAGTAGTGGGACTACAGGCGCCCGCAACCACGCCCGGCTAATTTTTTGTATTTTTTTTTTAGTAGAGACGGGTTTTCACCCTGTTAGCCAGGATGGTCTCGATTTCCTGACCTCATGATCCGCCCACCTAGCCTCCCAAAGTGCTGGGATTTCAGGCGTGAGCCACCGCGCCCGGCCTGTAGCCATTTTTTTTTTTTTTTTTTTTTTTTTTTTGAGACGGAGTCTCGCTCTGTAGTCCAGGCTGGAGTGCATTGGCGCGATCTCGGCTCACTGCAAGCTCCGCCTCCCGAGTTCACGCCATTCTCCTGCCTCAGCCTCCTGAGTAGCGGCGCCCGGCCTGTAGCCACTTTTAAGCCTAAAATCCAATGTGGATCTGAAGTTGAGCAGGAAAATCAGAAAATAAAAGTGAGGAATGAAGTTTCTGTGCCACACTTGACATGAGAGTGGAAGTGATCATATATACCCCCTCTACCCCCACCAAAATGGTGTGCACAGTGCAATGCCATTTTACAGAAGTGTGAACTCAGTGAGGTAACCTGGCTGGCCTGAAAGTGTTAACATTGTTAGTGACTCACATTTCCATCCAGAGCCTGGTCTCTAAACTCCTGGTTTAACCCCCACCCAGTCCATTTTTTCCAAGACACACAAAGAACAGAATAAGATTCAAGTCAAAATTCTTTTATGACAATAAAACAATCACATATTTAATATAAAAAGAAATGCAGAAAATGGCTCAGGGTTGTATTAAAAAAAAAATCCAGGTTGTGCAGGTTGCTGTATTTACATCTGGGAGCAGAGCTGTCCCCACATCAGGCACAGCAGCTGCACTTCTCCGACGCCCCTTTGCAGACACAGCCCTGGGCACACTTGGCACAGCCCACGGGGCAGCAGGAGCAGCAGCCTGGGGAAGAAGGGGAGAGTGAGAGGTGGCAGTAGACTGGACCAGGCACCTCCCTGTCCCAATAGCAAGCCTGGCTCGAGCTCAGACGCCAGACCCAGAGGATGCTTTTTTCGTGTGGCACAGCTCTGTTCTGAAACCATAGGGGGTACAGTTGGGGTTTGTGTCCCAAGAGAAAAATGCTTCCCTGCCCCATCTGAACTCAGGGCAGAAAGCATGGAGAGGGAATGACATGGCCAACAGGGGCAAAGAAATCCCAGTTCCCCAGAAGGAAGCACTCAGGGCCAACCTTGAGTTCCCTCCCAATCTTAGCCACAGCCCCCAGATTCCTGGAGATGGCCCCGCACTCACTCTTCTTGCAGGAGGTGCATTTGCACTCTTTGCACTTGCAGGAGCCGGCGCACGTGCAGGAACCACCTGCAAGGAAGAGAAAAACGCAGTGGGCAGTGAGTGAGATGCAGAAGGTACAGCAGTAGGTCAGTGAGTCTTCGGTGCCCCCTCCTCTGTGCAGGGCCAGCCCTCAGAGCTCCTTCCCCACTCAGGACAGAGGAACAGAAGCCCTATGTCCTCTCCACTAACACTGGGAAGGGCAAGCACCCTCCTGTTTACCCCACCAGGAAGGTCCCACGTCCACATCCAACCCAGGAATATTGAGATTGCGAGCCAGAACCTTCTGTCCTGAACCCTGAAGAATCAATGTCTCCAGCCCCCTATCCACACTGATTGCTCAGAACCTGGACAGAGCACTGGGGCCCAGCCAGCAGGACCCTGACCAACTGGGAGATGTGGAGCAGTTCAGCCTTGAGCCTCAGTATCCTTAAGTCTGAGGTAGAGGCCCAGGGAGGAGGGCAGTGCTCTCAGGGGCGTGATCAGGAAGAAAGCACCTAACGAAGTAATGGAGTCCCCGTCGCTCAGAACTTTAAATGCGACCTCCTGAAACCCAGACACCCCCTGTAATAGGGCTGGGAAACGGGGCTTCCAGGGCCTAGAGCTTCCCTTACCAGTGGCGCAGGAGCAGTTGGGGTCCATTTCGAGCCAAGGAGATGCTGGAGCTCCCACCGGTAAGGCAAAAACGCAGTCAGGCAGTTGGAAAGTGCACTGGAGCCCTGCAGCCGGCTGCTCCATTTATAGACGGAGGTCGGGCCGGGCGCAGAGGCCCAGCTCTGCGCCTGCACCCGGCCCGCTGAGTCCGCTCTGCCGGCGATCCTAGGCTGGGCTGTGCGCAGCAGAAGGGCCGGGCGCACCATCCCCTGAACTCTGAGCGGTGCGCACCGCAGGACCGCCCCTTTGGCGCCTGTTCGCGCGGGATGGGCTGTGCGCCCGGCGGTACGCGGCGTTCCCGAGGTCCAGGCCGCTCTTCCCGGTTTCCCCGAGGTTGCCTTACACCTTCCCCCCGGCGTGTTCCGGGACCCCGGCCTTGACATCGCGGGCGTCTCCACCCCACCCCTCGCCCCGAAGTTTTCAGCTCGACCTGTCCAGGAGTCCCTGTGCAGCCCTCCTGCTCCCGTCCCGGGATCGGCTGAGTGCGGAGTGGGGAACGTGCGGTAGCTAGCGAGTTGTGTGCAGAACATCCGCCACCGATGTGGCTTTCGTTTCTCCTCGTCTCCCGCCTTGCCTGTCCCTGCCCACACCGCGGTCCCTCGGACCCACTCCTCCGTACACAGTAACACGCGGAACACGAGTCGGCCTCTCTCTCTCTCGTCCATTCGCCCTGCCTGTGAGGATGTACGGGCACATTTATCCAGGTCCTCCTTTGTGTATAAGTCTCCAAGCTTCCCACAGCCTTCGGGCCACAATACCGGATGGCAGTTCTGGACATGCGGGATGTCCCCAAAGAGAGATTACTTCAGATGATATGCAGACCCTGCTTTAAATTAAAAAGCAAGCTGGGCGAGGTGGCGCTTACTGCTGTAGTCCCAGCTACTTGGGAGGATCACTTGAGCCTAGGAGTTCGAGTCCAGCCTGGGCAACATAGGGAGTCAACGTCTCTAAAAAAATAAAAAGCAAGATAAATGGTTGTTTCTCTTCAATATTGCTGATCTCTTCAATATTCCAGGCTCAGTGCATAACATTGAGTCTGTACTGGTGTCTTAACCACTTGCTTTGTGATCTTAAAGAAAAATACTATTTATGAACCTGTATTACTAAACAGACGGCTACTACAGAGTTAAAGTAATTGGTTCAAGTCACAGAGTTGAGAAGTTGTCACTGATCTGAATCCAACCAACCCCTCAAGAGAAAGTGTTCATGGATCAAGCCTTCCTTTGGCCCAGGTATGTCATCAGCACTTCTCTCTTGCTGGAAAGCTTCTAAACAATGGCAAGCCACAAGCTCAACCATGTGCAGTGGCAAAAGCAATCCATAAGTGTAATACACACACACACACACACACACACACAAAACACATTTATAGTTTTCCTGGCTGTCTTCTATGTATGGATAAGACTGATTTTCATTTTTGGAGGTGGAAAAGAGTTTGCTTTTCATACAAATATATTTAAGAAAATATTAATCATTTAAATATAAAATGGTAAGAAAAGTGTGCAGGTGGTAACAGAAATGCCAGTCATTTTATATCTGACATGAGGGAGAGAATCTTGCTCGTAGCTCGATAACCCTGGGTTGAGGATGATTTTATGGGAGCAATGAATGGCTCTCTTTGGACCACATGACATATGTTCATGTGGTAGATGACAATGACAGTATATACAGCTAGGCACTCCAGGCCTGGCTTCTTTGTCTGTAAGTAAATATCCCCCATGCAATGTATAATTATTTTTAAAAAATAATAAAGCAATAACTAATATTGTAGAATGCTTGCCAAGCACCATTCCAAGCTCCTCACATGTATAAGATTCTTTCACCTTACAAGCCAGATGCCATTATTATGCTCCTATTACAGGAGACACAGAGAGGTTGTGAGGCACAGCTAAAAGTGATAGAGGTGGGATGTGCACTCATGCATACTGTCTGCACCATCATGCCCTCACCCATTGTATTAGTTTGTTTTCACACTGCTGATAAAGACATACCCAAGACTAGGCAATCTACAAAAGAAAGGGGTTTAATGGACTTACAGGTCCACATGGCTGAGGAGGCCTCACAATCATGCAGAAGGCAAGGAGGAGCAAGTCATGTCTTACATGGACGGGAGCAGGCAAAGAGAGAGCTTGTGCAGGGAAACCTCCATTTTTAAAACCATCAGATCTCATGAGATTCATTCACTATTACGAGGACAGCATGGGAAAGACCTGCCCCCATGATTCAATCACCTCCCACTAGGTTCCTCCCATGACACTTGGGAATTGTGGGAATTACAATTCAAGATGAGATTTGGATAGAAGCCCAGCCAAACCATATCTTTCTGCCTCTGACCCCTCCCAAATCTCACATCCTCACATTTTGAAACCAATCATGCCCTCCCAACAGTCCCCCAAAGTCTCAACTCACTTCAACATTAACTCAGAAGTCCACAGTCTAAAGTATTATCTGAGACAAGGCAAGTCCCTTCTGCCTATGAGCCTGAAAAATCAAAAGCAAGTTAGTTACTTCCTAGATACAATGGTAGTACAGGCATTGGGTAAATACAGCAATTTCAAATGGGAGACATTGGCCAAAATGTTTTGGGGCTACAGGCCCCATAAAAGTCCAAAATCCAGCAGGACAGTCAAATCTTAGAGCTCCAAAGTGGTCTCCTTTGACTCCATGTCTCATATCCAGGTCACGTTGATGCAAGAGGTGGGTTCCCAAGGTCTTGGGCAGCTCTGCCCCTGTGGCTTTACAGCTCCCCTCCTGGTTGCTTATATGGCTGGCATTGAGTGTCTGTGGCTTTTCCAGGCACATGGTGCAAGCTGTTGGTGGATCTACCATTCTGGGGTCTGGAGGACTGGAGCTGGCCTTCTTCTCACAGCTCCACTAGGCAGTGCCCCAGTAGGTCCTCTGTGTGAGGGCTCTGACCCTACATTCTCTTCCACACTGCCCTAGCAGAGGTCCTCCATGAGGGCCCCATGCCTACAACAAACTTCTGCATTTCCATACAACTTCTGAAATCTAGGCAGAGGTTCCCAATTCCTGACTTCTGTGCACTCACGGGCTCAACATTATGTGGAAGCTGCCAAGGCTTGGGGCTTGCACCTTCTGAAGCCACAGCCAGAGCTTTACATTGGCCCCTTTTAGCCATGGCTGGAGTGGCTAGGATGCAGGGCACCAAGTCCCTAGGCTGCACACAGCACAGGGACCCTAGACCTAGCCCATGAAACCACTTTTTCCTCCTAGGCCTTTGGGCCTGTGATGGGAGGGGCTGCCGTGAAGTCCTCTGACATGCCCTGGACACATTTTCCCCATTGTCTTGGGGATTAACATTCTGCTCCTTGTTATTTATGCAAATTTTGGCAGCCAGCTTGAATTTCTCCTCAGAAAAGGGGGTTTTTTTTTCTATTGCATTGTCAGGCTGCAAATTTTCCAAGCTTTTATGCTTTGTTCCTCTTATAATTCTGAATGCCTTTAACAGCACCCAAGTCACCTCTTGAATGTTTTGCTGCTTAGAAATTTCTTCCATCAGATGCCGTAAATCATCTTTCTCAAGCTCAAAGTTCCACATATCTCTAGGGCAAAGGCAAAATGCCACCAGTTTCTTTGCTAAAACACAACAAAAGTCACCTTTGCTCCAATTCCCAACAAGTTCCTCATTTCCGTATAAGACCACCTCAGCCTGGACTTTATTGTCCATATCGCTGTCAGCATTTTGGGCAAAGCCATTCAACAAGTCTCTAGGAAGTTCCAAACTTTCCCACATTTTCCTGTCTTCTGAGCCCTCCAAACTCTTCTAACTCTTGCCTGTTACCCAGTTCCAAAGTTGCTTTTTTTTCTCTTTCAAAGATGAGACTCTCACTTTTTTTGTTTTTTGGTGGTGAAGTAGGCTGTGAACCAGGACTGCCTGACACCAAAACCCATGCCCTAGGCTCAGGCTGCCTTCTGAAATCTCTTCACAGGGAAACAGAGAGGTCAGTGGCCCTGACCTCTAGGCCAAGAGACTCATCTTCCTCTTTGATTGAACATCAAATAGGATTCTATCCACATAGCCAGGGGGGACTAATCACTGGCTTTAATTACAAGTCAGCTAGGGCCTCACTCTTTCCTAATGAGCACTCACCACACTCCCCAAACTGCGGGATCTGCTATCACTCCTGCGTGGGCAAACGGGAACATCTGCAACCCATGATTACACACACCGCATCGTGCTTGGAAAATGCTCGGCTCTTCCCTCCACAGCCCCAGTCACTTTGATGGATTGACATAGTCAAGGGCTGAAATTTGGAAGGGAAAATTCAGCTTGAGCTTGGGCAGAACTTTCAAAGATTCAGAGCCAAGTCACAACAGGGAACTCTCAGGTGTCAGCAAGTGTCCTGTGACTCTGGGCAGGCTAATTCTCTTTTTCTTTCTCTCTCTCTCTCTCTCTCTTTTTGAGACAGAGTCTTGCTGTATTAACCAGGCTGGAGTGCAGTGTCAAGATCTCTGCTCATGGCAACGTTCACCTCCTGGGCTCAAGCGATCCGCCCACCTTACCCACCCTCTCTCACCCCCCACCCGAGTAACTGGGAGTACAGGCACACATCACCAAGCCCAATTACACTTTGCATTTGTTGTAGAGACAAGTTTCGCTGTGTGCCACGGCTGGTCTCGAACTCCTGAGGTCAAGCAATCTGCTGGCCTCACCCTCCCAAAGTGCTAGGGTTACAGGCTTGAGCCACTGCCCTCAGCCCAGCTGATGGTATCCTTGTGAGGTTTTCATGGCCAGTGCAGATGAAAGTGTGTGGTTCACACAATGGCACCAGTCCATCGTTTCTAGTCTATAGTGTACATCACTCATGAACATATGTGCGGAGTTTGTAAATCTTCAAGTTTTCTGTTACTTTTTTTTTTTTTTTTTTTTTTTTTGAGATGGAGTCTTGTTCTGTCACCCAGGCTGGAGTGCAGTGGCAGGGTCTCAGCTATTGCAACCTCCACCTCCCGGGTTCAAGCGATTCTCCTGCCCCAGCCTCCTGAGTAGCTGGGATTACAGGTTCCTGCCACCAAGCCCAGCTAATTTTTGTATTTTTAGTAGCGACGGGGTTTCACCGTGTTGTCCAGGCTGGTCTCAAGATCCGGACCTCTGGTGATCCGCCTGCCTCGGCCTCTCAAAGTGCTGGGATTACAGGCATGAGACACTGTGCCCGGCCAATTTTTCTGTTACTTCTTTATGCATTTATTGAATTCTTTCCTGTTAAATGTGAAAAATTGTGTTTTGAATTTTGTGTTTGATTTCATTTTCTCCATAATTGACATAATTATATTTATCTTCCCACCTAAGAGGAAGCATCCTCCACCACACCGCTCAGCAGGACAGTTTACTCATCAACTTGCCATGGTTTTTGCCAAAGCCAAGATTTTGAAGCAAGTGTCAATCTGGAGCACCAAGGCTCAGGCCATGCAGCCTTCCCCAGCCTCATTGTCACTTGGTGTCTGCGGTCAGGAGTTGGGGAGCAGGTAGCAACATCCCAGCCTTGGGATGGCTTCCCTTTCTTCTTTGTAACCAGATTTTTGAAACATTGTTAGTTTATTTTTATTTTACTTTTTTTTTTTTTGAGATAGAGCCTCATTCCATCGCCCAGACTGAAATGCATTGGCACGATCTTGGCTCACGGCAACCTCCGCCTCCCGGGCTCAACTAATCTTCTCACCTCAGCCTCCCAAGTAGCTGGGACTATGCCAGGCTAAAATTGCTAGTTTCATCAGGCTCTGATCCACAATGGCCTTTTGCTATCAGCCTCTTGAGAAATCTCTCTCTTTTTGTATAAATAACAAAGTTTTAAAAATGTATTTTCTGAAATCAGTGTTTTACACACCAAAATTTAAAAAAAGGTTTATGTCTGGGAAGCATAGGTAGTAAAAAGTTCCTTCACCACGGAGTCTGAGAAGCCCGGTGTGGGAATCAAGCAGCTGACGAATTGGGTTCCACCCCTGTCATCTCTTTGAAGCCTAAAATCTGATGAGGAAACTGAAATTGGGTAGGGAAATCAGAAAATAAAAATGAGAGATGGAGAAGTTTCTGTGCCACATTTGATATGACCAGAGGTGATCATGGATGTCCCCCCATTATGATCTGGTACAGTGCAATTCCATTTTCTAGAAGATGAAGCTCAGTGAGGTAACCTGGCTTGCCTGAAGGCGCTCAGATTGTTAGCGACTCAGATTTCCATCCAGAGCCCGGGTCTCTCAACTCCTGGTTCAATCTCTAACCCTGGTCCATTAATTCGAAGTCACACAAAGGAAAGGAGAGTCACAATCAAGTCAAAACTGTTTTATTGTCATTTACATATTTAATAGAAAAACGAATGTAGCAAATGGCTCAGGGTTGTATAAAAAAAAAAAATCCAGGTTTGTACAGGTTGCTCTATTTACATCTGGGAGCAGAGCTGTCCCCACATCAGGCACAGCAGCTGCACTTCACATCCCCTTTGCAGATGCAGCCCTGGGCACACTTGGCACAGCCCATGGGGCAGCAGGAGCAGCAGCCTGGGCAAAAAGGGAGAGTGAAAGGTCAGAGCAGACTCAATCAGGCACCTCCCTGTGTCAACAGCAGGCCTGGCTCGAGGTCAGACTCCAAACCTGGAGGATGTCTTTTTAGGTTGGCACAGCTCTGTTCTGAGACCACAGGTGGTACCTTTGGGGTTTGTGTCTCAATAGAAATAGGCTGCCCTGCCACATTCGAACTCAGAGCAGAAAGCCTGGAGAGGGAATGACATGGCCAACAGGGGCAAAGAAAGGCGTTCCCCAGAAGCGTGCACTCCAGGCCAGCCTTGGGTTCCCTCCCAAGTTTAGCCACAGTGCCAGATTCCTGGAGATGGCCCCACACTCACTCTTCTTGCACGAGGTGCATTTGCACTCTTTGCACTTGCAGGAGCTGGCACAGGAGCAGGAGGCCCCTGGAAGGAAGAGATAAAGGCAGTGAGCAGTGAGTGAGATGCACAAGGTACAGCAGTGGGTCATTGAGTCTCCAGTGCACCATCCTCTGTGCAGGGCCAGCCCTCAGAGCTCCTTTCCCACTCAGGACAGAGGGAGACAAGCCCCACGTCCTCTCCACTCATGCTGGGAAGGGCAAGCACCCTCCTGTTTTACCCCACCATGAAGGTCGCAGATGCACACACAACCCAGGAAGACTCGGACTGGGGCGCAAAACCTTCTGTCCTGAATCTCAAAGACGCAGTGTTTCCTGCCTCCCACCCACCCTGCTTGCTCAGAGCCTGGACAGAGCATTGGGGCTTGGCCAGCAGCCCCCTGACCAACCAGGTGACGTGGAACAGGGCAGCCTTGAGCCTCAGAACACTCACCTGTGACACAGAGGCACAGTGAGGAGCGCAATGCTCTCAGGAGCTATTCCAAGGAGAAAGTACTGGACGAAGTAAAGGGTCCCCTTCTGCTCAGAGCTCAAAATGCGACCTCCTCAAACGCAGGGACACTGTACTGTGGCTGGGAATTGGGCATTCCCAGGCGCAGAGCCGGGCTTCCCTTACCAGTGGCGCAGGAGCAGTTGGGGTCCATTTCCAGCCAAGAGAGGAGGGGAGAGGCGAAGAGGGCGTCAGGCAGCTGGAAGGCGCATTGGAGCCTGGAGCCGGCTGCTCCCTCTGCAGGCGGAGATGGGACCGTACGCAGAGGCCCCGCCCGGCGCTTGCACCCGCCCCGCTGAGTCTCGGCCTCCTGTGGGTACAGGGCGGAACTGTGAGCAGCAGGCGGGCCGGGCGCAAGGTGTGCGCCGCGGGTGTCTTGTTTGGCGCTCGCTCGCTCGCTCAGGCCTGTGCACCCGCTCGTCCGCGGCGCCCCTGCCGTCCTGCTCCCCACAACTTCTCCATTTTCCGCATTTCCTTGTGGTTGCTGGACATCCCAGTCCCCGAGCGTTCCGAGAACCCAGCCTCTGGTGGTCGCAATATTCTCACCCCCACCACCCCATCTGCGGTATTTCGCCTTTCCTGGAGCCGGTGTGCAACCCCAGCTTCGTCCCTGGATAGGCCTGAGCCGGCGAGCGCGGCGAGGGAGTTGTGTGCAGAGAACAGTCATGGATGTGAGCCTTGCTTTCTGCCCTCCTGCCCTCTAGCACTGCCTGTTATTATCTCCACCATGGTCCTTCTGCCACTTTCTCTTGAGCCCAGCAACAGGGTGGAGGCGAGCCCACCCTTCCATTCCTCATGCCTGAGCAGTTGTATGGGCACATTTGTCTGGGGCCTCCTTTACACAAAATTCTGCAGGGGCTCCTCCAAAGCCTAGCGTGCCCACCCAACTCCAGGAGAGTAGTCCTGAAAATATGGAGTGCCCCCAAGGGCGGGATCTGCTTAGGTGACTCCAGACCCGGAGGATGCAGAATCTGTGTTCAATAAGAATATTTACCTTTCAATTTTCCTATTATGCAACAATCTGCGTGAGTCTGTTTAATCATTTTAGTTTTTTGAACCCTCTCAAGAACAATAAAAGAGAAATACTATTCTAAACACGTTTTTCCTATGGAAAAACTAAGGCACAAAGAGCCTTAGTAACTTGCCCAAAGTTATGGCTCTATGAAATGGTGCTATGCTACCTGAATCCAGTCAGCTTCCCAAGAGGAGGAAAGAAAACATAAGGATTTCTTTTGGCCAAGATACGTCTGCAACACCACTGTGCTGCTTAAAATTATTATTATTATCATTATTTTGAAACAGGGTCTCACTCTGTCATCCAGGCTGGAGTTCAGTGATGAGATCATGGCTCACTGCAGCCTCAATCTCCTGGGCTCAATCTATCCTCCCACCTCAGCCTCCCAAGTAGCTGGAACTACAGGTGCAGGCCATGTCATGCCTGGCTAATTTTTTGCTTTTTTTTTTTTTTTTGGTAGACACAAGATTTCATCATGTTGCTCAGTCAGGCTGGTCTCAAACTCCTGGGCTCAAGTGATCCACCTGCCTTGGTCTTCCAAACTGCTGGGATTACAGGCATGAGCCCCTGTGCAGGTCTGCTTGAACTTTTTAAATCAGGGGCGGAGTGCGGTGGCTCACATCTGTAATCCCAGCACTTTGGGAGGCCGAGGCGGGCAGATCACGATGTCAGGAGATTGAGACCATCCTGGCTAACATGGTGAAACCCCATCTGTACTAAAAAAATACAAAACATTAGCCAGGCATGGTGGCTGGCACCTGTAGTCCCAGCTACTCGGGAGGCTGAGGCAGGAGAATGGCGTGAACCCAGGAGGGGGAAGCTTGCAGTGAGCCCAGATCACGCCACTGCACTCTAGCCTGGGTGACAGAGTGAGACTCCGTCTCAAGAAAAAAAAAAAGAAAGAAAGAAAGAAATTTTTTAATCGGGGAGAAGCGTCTCTCTCAACCCTGGACAGCTTGCAAAGTGATGGAGATGGGAAATTTATTAAATATGTATATATACACGAAATACACATTAGAGTAATCTATGTCTATAAGTAAGACTGATTCTTGATTTTAGCACTGGTGAAAACTTTGCTTTCATTTAAATATATGTGATGATTAGTTTTATGTGTCAACTTGGCTAGGCAAAGTGTCCAGTTCCTTGGTCAAACACCAGCCTAGATATTGCGGCAAAGTTATTTTTTAAGATGTGATTAAGGTCGGGCGCGGTGGCTCAAGCCTGTAATCCCAGCACTTTGGGAGGCCGAGACGGGCGGATCACAAGGTCAGGAGATCGAGACCATCCTGGCTAACACAGTGAAACCCCGTCTCTACTAAAAAATACAAAAAACTAGCCGGGCGAGGTGGCGGGCACCTGTAGTCCCAGCTACTCGGGAGGCTGAGGCAGGAGAATGGCGTAAACCCAGCAGGCGGAGCTTGCATTGAGCTGAGATCCGGCCACTGCACTCCAGACCGGGCAACAGAGTGAGACTCCGTCTCAAAAAAAAAAAAAGATGTGATTAACATTTAAATCAGTAGTCTTTGAGTAAAACAGATGTCAGAGGGGATTTATCAAGTGTTACCTGCCCATTCAACCTGGGAGTGTCCAGAGGATACCACTTTCACCACATCTATGAGAAATAAATTTGTGAGGGGCACCTACCATCCTGGAAGAGCTGTGTGGTCACTCTTTTTTGCAGGTAGAAATTCAGTGGAAACTGCTGCCGCTGAATTGGGAACCCTAAATGCAATGGCGATAATTTGGTCCCAGTGTGGCAGGGGCCAAGCAACAGCACTTAATTGCCAAAGGCAGCATGGGCCTGGTTGTTGTCATGGATGGCACAGTGAAAGCAGAATAGTATGACTTGCAGGCCAGGAGCAGTGGCTCACGCCTATAATCCTAGCACTTTGCGGGGCTGAGGCAGGTGGATCACTTGAGCTCAGGAGTTTGAGACCAGCCTGGCGAACATGGCAAAAGCCTGTCTCTACCCCTCCAAACATACAAAAATCAGCTGGATGTGTTGGTGCCTGCCTGTAGTTGTAGCTACTTTGGGGGCTGAGGTGGGAGGACCACTTGAGCCTTGGAGGTCGAGGCTGCAGTGTGCCATGACACTGCTCTCCAGCCTTGGACAACAGAGCGAGACCCTCTCTCAAATAAAAAGAATAATATGATTCACAGAGACCTGTGGTGTTGGCTAGTTGATCATGGTGGTCGTACGAGCAAACAGAGGAGTCAGCCTACAAAAATCTTACTCATCTGTAGAATCAAAATATCTATTTCCTGTCCCCATGACTTTATGCTTTGCTGGTCTCAAGGTATTAGTTCCAAAAGGAGGAATGCTTCCTTGGGAGACACAGTGATTCCATCAAACTGGAAGTTTTGAGTCCCACCAGGCCACATTGAGTCCTCAGACTTCTGTATCAACAGGCAAAGAGGCTGGGCACTGTGGCTTACACCTGTAATCCCAGCACTTTGGGAGGCCAAGGTGGGTGGATCACCTGAGGTCAGGAGATTGAGACCAGCCTGACCAACATGGAGAAACCCCATCTTTACTAAAAATACAAAATTAGCCAGGCGTGGTGGCGCGTGCCTATAATCCCAGCTACTCAGGAGGCAAGTCAGGAGAATTGCTTGAACCTGGGAGGCGGAGGTTGCGGTGAGCTGAGATCACGCCATTGCACTTCAGCCTAGGGAACAAGAGCGAAACTCCATCTCAAAAAAAAAAAAAAAAAAAAAAAAAGAAAGAAAGAAAAGAAAAGAAACAACAACAACAACAACAACAACAAAAAAAAAAACAGGCAAAGAAAGGAGTCACTATTCTGGCTAGGGTGATTGTGGTTACTTCTTTGTAATCACAATCTCTGCAATGGAGGTAAGGAGGAGGATGTCTGGAATACAAGAGATCCCTTAGGGTGTCTCTTATTATTACCATGTCCTGTGATTGAAGCCAGTGGAAACATCCCAACTGGGACAGGAATGCATGGCCCAGACCCTTCCAGAATGAAGGTTTAGGTCACCCCACCAAGTAAAGAACCACCATTGATTGAGGTGTTTGCTGCAACAAGAGGTTTACACCTCTTTTAGGTTGTAAAAGAAGGAAGCTATAAATAGCAGCTATGACCATGTGACCAGTTACAGGTATGGAAATGAGGAATGTCATTGTTATGGGTATTTCTTCATTATGTTGTTATAACTGTGTGTGTGTGTGTGTGCGCGCATGTGCGGCAAATATTTTTGTTTTCTTCCGTCTCTTATCCCATTGTCATATAACAGGGGACGTATTAACCTTACATCACAATATTTAAGTATTGCTAACTTTATATCATACTATTTAGGTTATAGGATGTCAAGGAACATGCCTCAAGGATTTTGCAATCAGTTTTGGGAAGAGAGTTTGTGTAATTTCAGGCATACACAGGACAGTTGCCTCACGTTAGGTGGAGGTATGACCTTGTTTTAACATTAAGTATAGTTTAAGGAGATGTTTATGTCTGCCAAATTAACAAGTGGTGGACTGCAATGGTTAGTTTTATGAGTCAACTTAGCTAGGTTATCATACCCAGTTGCTTGGTCAAACACTAATGTAGATGTTGCTGTGAAAGTGTTTTTTTAGATCTGATTACCATTTAAATCAGTAGGTTTTGGCTGGGCGCAGTAGCTCATGCCTGTAATCTCAGCATTTTGGGAGGCTGAGGTGGGTGCATCACTTGAGGCCAGGAGTTAGATAATATGGTGAAACCCTTTCCCTATTAAAAATACAAAAATTAGCCGCTTAATCTGTTAAATAAAACACAAAAATTACCTGCTCTTTGAAAAATACAGAAATTAGCGTGGTGGTGCATACCTGTGATCCCAGCTATTTGGGAGGCTGAGGCAGGAGAATTGCTTGAAACCAGAAGGCAGAGGTTGCAATGAGCTGATATCGCACCACTGCACTCTGGCCTGGGTGACAGAGTGAGACTCTGTTGCAAAAAATAAAATAAATCAATACATTTTGAGTAAAGCAGATTACTCATCATTATGTGTGTGGGCCTCATCCAATCAGTTGAAGGCCTGAAGAGGAAAAACTGAGACTGAGGTCCCTGGAAGAGAAAGGAATTCTACCTGTAGACCACCTTCAGATGAAAGACTATAATAACAACTTCTAACAGAATTCCCATGCTGCCAGCCAGCCTTGCAAATTTTAGACCAGCCATCCCCACAATCACATCAGCTAATTTCTTAAAGCTTTCTTTTTATCACTATCTATCTAGGGACATTTTATTGGTTCTGTGTCTTGGGGGAAACCATGAGTAATACAAATGCATGTTGGAAAATATGAATCATTTAAAGGAGAATTGTTAAGTAAAATTGTGATGTAGGTGGTAGCAGATATGGCAGGCATCCATTTGTATGTGCCACAAGGGCATGGACTGTCCTGCTCATGGTTTTCTGTATCCAGTGCTGATCACAATTTCATGGGAAGACTGAAGACTCTCTGGACCACAGTTAACATGCTCAGGTAGTTGATGAGGAATGTAGAGGTCGCATGGCTGGGAACAGCAGGCCTGGCTTATTGGTCTGGAGGTAGAAAAACGTCCCTATGCTATGAATAAAGATAATAAAATTATAGCTAGGTTGTGCATAGTGGCTCATGTCTGTAATCCCAGCACTTTGGGAGCCCGAGGCTAGCGGATCACTTGAGCCCAGAAGTTCAAGACCAGCCTGGCCAACATGATGAAACCCCATTGCTACTAAAAATATAAAAATTAGCCAGGTGGGATGGCATGTGCCTGTAGTCACAGCTACTCAACAGGATGAGATGGGAGGATCACCTGAGCCCAGGAGGTGCAGGTTGCAGTGAGCTGGGATCACCCCACTACACTCCAGCCAGGGTGACAGGGTAAGACTTTGTCTCAAAAAAAAAAAAATAAAATAAAATAAAATAGGCCGGGCGCGGTGGCTCACGCCTGTAATCCCAGCACTTTGGGAGGCCGAGGCAGGCGGATCACAAGGTCAGGAGATCGAGACCACAGTGAAACCCTGTCTCTACTAAAAATACAAAAAATTAGCCGGGCGCGGTTGTGGGCGCCTGTAGACCCAGCTACTCGGGAGGCTGAGGCAGGAGAATGGCGTGAACCCGGGAGGCGGAGCTTGCAGTGAGCCGAGATCGCGCCACTGCACTCCAGCCTGGGCTGGGCGACAGAGCGAGACTCCGTCTCAAAAAAAAAAAAATAAAATAATAATAATAATAATAATAATAATAAAATAAAATAAAATAACAAAATAAAATAAAATCATAACTAATATTGTAGTCTGCTTGATACATGGCAAGTGCTATTCTAAGTTCTTTGCATGTATTAAGTCATTTGCTGTCACCAGCCAGACCCTATTATTCAGCCTATCTTACAGTGGAGGAGACTGAGCCACAGAGAGGTTGTGTCACCCAGGTATAAGTGACAGAGCTAGGTTTTGCAGCCATGCATGCTGACTGCATCTTAATGCCCTCAACCACCACCCTGTGTCACCATGTTCCGTGAAAAACAAGGACACTGAAAATCTGGTAGTGAGGCAGCAGTAGAAGGAGCGCTGAGCTGAGGTCACATAGCTCTGTGACCTCTCTTGGCCTCAGTATGCCACCTCTCAAGCCAGGGACACAAATGGGCTAACTGACCAAGGGCTGACCCAGCTCTGAACTCTGAGAGGCAGGGCTTAGAGCCCAGTGACATCATGATCTGCCAACTGTAGCCAAGATGAGAGACCAGCTATAGTGAAAGTTCCGGTCTCTGACTTCTAAGCTGTGTGACCTTGGGCAGGTTGCTTAACTACTCTGGAAGATGACATAATCAGTTTCGTCCCTGCACGTTCACTCTTTCACTGGCTCATGGGGTGTTCAAATGATAGGAACAATGAGAATGGTTCTTACGTTTGTTCAAATGCTGTGGCAGCATCTTAATCCCAGAGGGCTTTGTGCAGGAAGTCATCCACCCTCCCCCGGGTACACAGTCAGGAAAACTTCATTCCACGCCCCAGCCTCCAACCCAGACTAATTCTTCCCAGACCCGTTTTTCCCCAAGAGCTTATCAAGAGAGATTCTGTCTCCAACAAAGTCCATGTAAACAGAATGATCCTAATGGTTATTAAACCCTAGCCAGGAGCCAGGCCAAGATCTCACTTAATCCGTAAATAGGGATACCATCTTTTTTCTACAGATGAGGAAATTGAGGCTCAGAGAGGTTGAGTGACTCGCCCAGGCCACACAGCCAGTAAGTGGTAAAGTGGGCTGTGAACTAGGACTGCCTGACATGAAAACCCATGCCCTTGGCACAGGGTGCCTTCTAAAACTCTCTCTATAAGGAGCACCTTCAGGCAAGTGTGCTCCTGATTCCTGGGCCAAGGGACTCATCGTCCTCTTTGACTGAACTTCAAATAACATTCCCTCCACATAGCCAGGGGCCTAACCGTTGGCTTTAATTACAAGTCACTCAGAGCTTCACTCCTTTCTAATGAGCTGCACCACACCCTCTAAACTGCTGAATGCCATCAACCCTGCGTGGGCAGACAGGAAGAACTTCATCTGCAACCCGTGATCACACACACTGCATCTTGCTGGGAACATGCTGGGCATTTCCCTCCACATCCCCAGCCACTTTGCTGGTTTAAGTAGCCAACGGCTGAAATTTGAGAGAAGTAATTTCAGCCTGACCTTGGGAGGAACTTACAAAGACTCAGAACCAAGGCAAAACGGGGAGCTCTCAGGGGTCTGAAAGTGTCCTGTCAGTGACACTGGGCAGGACAAGCCTGATGGTTCCTTGTGGGGATGTCTGGATCAGTGCTGCTCAGGGTGTGCCAGCCACACACTGGGGCTAGTCTGAGAACTGTTACCAGGATGCAACACACAACTTTGGACAAATGTGTAGTGTTGATCATTCTTTTATTTTTCCTATGTTAATTTGTTCTCCATATATTTGTTGAACATTTCCTGTTGAATCTAAAAAACGGTCTTTGTATTTTGTGTCCTTTAAGCATTCATTTTCTTATTAACTCATTATTTTACCAGAGTTTAGGTCTGTGACTAATGGAAAACAAAACTGGTCATTCACCACAGGGAGTTTGGGAAACCGGATGTCAGATTCTAGCCACTGGGGAGCTGGATTTCACCCTCTGCAGTCACTTTCAAGTCTAAAATCCCACGAAGAACTGAAGTTGGGCAGGGAAATCAGAAAGTGAAAATGAGGAATGGAGAAGTTTCTGTGCCATATTTGACATGAAACTGAAAGTGATCACGTATGTGTCCCTCCTGCCCCCATACGATCTGGCTCAACGCCATTCAGTTTTACAGAAGATGAAGTTCAGTGCGGTAGCCTGGCTTGCTAGAATGCACTCTTTCTTAGCGGCTCACATTTCCATCCACAGCCCAGGTAGAGCCCTCTCAGTTCCATCGCTCAACCCAGTCCATTATTTTTAAGGCATATAAAGGAAACCAGAGGCAGAATCACGTCAAAGCTGTTTTATTATCATTCATATTATTTCATAGAAAAAGGAATGCAGCAAACGATCAGGGTTGTACATAAAAAAATCCAGGTTTGTAGAGGTCGCATTATTTACATCTGGGAGCAGGGCTGTCCCAGCATCAGGCGCAGCAGTTGCACTTGTCCGACGCCCCTTTGCAGATGCAGCCCTGGGCACACTTGGCACAGCCCACAGGGCAGCAGGAGCAGCAGCCTGGAGGCAGAGAGGAGGCGGCAGAGATGAGTACTAGGGACACAGGGAATAAGGATTCCTGCTTTCCCTGATAAGGATCACTGAGGAGGCAACAACTTCCGCGTAATGGGGCATCCCCAGACTGCTTTCATTCCCCTGAGGATGGTGGAGAGGGGACAGGCTGGGAGGACAGTGAGGGGTTAGAGGAAAGAGAGAATCCCACTTACTTTTCTTGCAGGAGGTGCATTTGCACTCTTTGCACTTGCAGGAGCCGGCGCAGGTGCAGGAGTCACCTGCAAGGAGAAAAGACAGAGGTGATAACGGTCCCTGGATACCTGAACGTGGGACGGCGTGCTAAGAGCCCGGGGCAGAGTTCCTCTGTCCACAACCGATTCCTGGGAACTTGAGCAAGCCATTAACTCAGATCTCCTTAACGGTAAAAGGAGGGCTCCGAATAACCTAGAATGGATTGAAAAATACCCTAAAACGCTTTGGGAAGGAGCAACTCCTGTCCTGAAATTGAGTGATCAGAGAAAGAAAGAGGGGTCAGAAATTGCTTCTCTAGCGCTACAGTCTATACTTGGCATCCCCAGCCCCTTACCGGCGACGCAAGAGCAGTTGGGATCCATGGCGAGTTGAAGAGGCGGCTGGAGTCGGGACAGGTTGCACGCGGGCTCGCTGGGACTTGGAGGAGGCGTGGTGGAGCGGAGCGCTGCGAGCAGTGTTTATAGCTGAAAAGAGCCGGAACGAGTGCAAAAGCCCCGCCCCGGCCGGGCGCTGCCTGCACACGCCCCGCGCTGAGTCACTCGCGGCTCCCAGCTAAACACCCGGCTGCGCGCACCGGGCCGGGCGCACCCGGCCTGCACACGGACCGCGGGAGGTCAGTTCCCTGAAGCCCGCCCACGTGCGCCCCGGGGACGCCTCGGGGCGGAAGGACCTGGGTGCAGCGGCAGGACACGGTGTACCGGGAGGACACGGTGTACCGGGAGGACACGGTGTACCGGGTGCCCACGCCGTGCGCCCCCGCCGTATGCACAGCTTCCCTCCCTCCTGTCGTGTACTCGAACCTGAGCCGTTAGCGCGCGGGTGAAAGCGGGACTTGGGAATGCTGCTTGCGTGGAAAACTGGTTGGAAGTGCAGACAGGTTACAACTCTGCGGCAGTCAAGGCTTAATAATTGTGCAGCATCACAGTAAACCCGTGGAGTTGTTACTGATGACGTATCCGTTGCATGTTGAGTACTTGAGCGTGCAACAGGGACCGTAGGAAGTGTGTTGTGTGTGAGATATCACTTCATTCTGCAACAACCCATAAGATAAGGACTCTCCCATATTCTCATCGTAGAGAGGAGAAACTGCAGGTCCAGAGAAGTTACTTGTCCAGGGTCACACAGCTAGTGAGTGGCAGAGCAGGGTGAATGCGACCAGGCCCCAGCAGATGCTGACGGTCCTCTAACATAGAGACACCAAGGAGGGAGAATAAGGACAAGAAGCCACAAGCTTGGTCCTCAGGAAGCTCAGGGGCTGGGGGAACAGAGAGGAGGAGACCCCATCCAGCCTGGGAGGAGGTGGGCCATTGCCTTGGGCCTGAGGGTAAGAAGGTGTTTGCCAGGCAGGGAGGGGGAAGGATTTGTGTTCTGGCCTGGGAAGGGAAGAACTAGCGGGAACACTGGGATCGCCCTGAGACATTTGAAAGGGAAAACCCCCACAAGAATGTTCTTCCCCTGTGGAGGCTGAGGGGAAGAGCCCAGGTGGCATCCAGATTCCTGTCTGGAGAGGCACATCCTGCCTCCCTGTCTGCACGTGTCTGGCGCTGTGTAAGGGTCTTAGATCATCAACCTCGGAAAGCCCGAAGTGTGTCATGCTAGGAGTCAGGAAGCGGTTACTGGAAGCTTCCTGGCAGGCTTAGGAAATGCTGATTGCCGCAGTGGGAGTTTAGTGAGGTGGTGGGGCGGGGGCGGGGAGGACAGGCTGTCCTTGCAACCCTTACTGTAAGTTCCTGTGGAAACGTCTTCCTAGCTCAGCCGAATCTCACTTCCTCTGGGGACCCTGTCCTGGCCCCCATGACTGTGGCTGCCCGTGGAGGTGCTGGTAAACATCCTGTTCATTCCCCTCCTGGCGCTTTCCACGCCTGTGGTATGTATAAACTGTGGGGACTCTTGGATTGGTGTCTCTGCCCCTCCTCACCAACCCCTGACCACTGGAAACGCCAAGGGCAGTCATCGCCTGCCTCTGGAATTGTGTCTTCAGCTTCTAACACAGGGCCAAGTTTGCAGTAGATGCTTAATAAATATTTGTCAAATGAATTCATGAGGGTAATGGCCTGGATTGTTCTTCCCTTCCCAGCCCCCACCTTGTATGAAGGCCGACTACAAAATGAAAATAAACACCTCTGCACCACCCTGGGACCTGTGTGCTCACTCAAGTAAAAACACCGCACAGGGCAGGAGGGGTGAGCTCTCAGATGTACTGAATTTCAGTGGTCACTCGGCCATTCACTTGCTCAGTGACCTTGGGGCGATTACATGCCTGGACTCTTCTGATCCCTGGTTTACTCATCTGTCAGATGACTGGGTTGTACTAGAATTTATATCCAAACATACTCTGATTTTAGAGCCAAGATCTTTTGAAATCTCATGACGTCTGGCAGCTCTGTGGATTGAGAGCTCTCTGGGCAGTGGGCCGATTTTGTTGTTGTTATTTATGTATGCACAGTATTACATACCAAATCCCTGGTTGCTAATAACTCAGATGGTCACCTATCCACTCAAGGCAAACAATCCAACTCTGTGAAGAAACAGAAGAGCTTATTTTGCCCTCAAAAGCATCGGTTCTAGCCCTGGGTTTGTGCCAGCCATGCTGGCGGTAAAACTTGCTTGTGGGCCTGAGCTGTCTCCTTTGAATCACTTTGACTCTGTGAGGGGAGGGAGGGATAGTGACTCAGGGAAGGTGGAGCAGGCCACAGGCCTAGTCTGTTCTTTTCCATGCCCCCAGAAGCCGCGGTGCGCTTGGGACAGAGGTGGAGAGGGAGGACCCACCTGCACGTTTGCATCCCTGACTTGGCAGGGGATGAGGGAGTGAAACCAAGCAACATTGGATGAGGAAAAACATCCCCCCGAATATCTGGTGTGAGTCATCAGTGTGAGGTGATGCTGCGGCCCTGGGCTGCATTAAGAGAGGTATGCCATGTAGAGTGAGAGAAGTTATGTTTTTCATTCTCCTTTTAGGTGCAGGGGTGGATACATATAGGTCTGCTGCCCAGCCATCCACTTGTCCTTCCTCTGTGATGATATCCTTGGTTTTCCTTTGAAGAATCACCCCTCCTTATTCCCAGGGCATATGGTTTTGATGGAGTATGTCCCATCCATGAGCTCCTAGGCCATTCTGCCTACCTAGCTACAGTAATTGGCTCTGATTGGGCCACACAGCCACGAACCAAAGAGAATCAGTGAGATTTTTGCTGGGAATGCTGGGAGAATGGCAGATGGTCTTTCCATCTGGACTTGAACCTGAGAGGAAGTGAAGTTGAGTGAGTTTCTAAAGCTTTTTGGCTCTGTGAGAAGAGCCCAAAAATAAAATAATCACAAAGGAAATGGAGCCTGACAATATCTTGGAACACCTGGATCCAGCCATGCCTGAAGCCATTATGAGCCAATCATTTCCTTTTTTGCTTAAATTATTCCAGATAGAGTCCTCACTGGCATAGTTGGGTAGAATCCCCCTCTGCCCTGAGGGCCATGTTCATTGTTGGGCTTCTGTTGTCCAGAAGACAGCTGATCACAGGGGTCCTAAGGCCCAAAACCCTATCATGTGAGCATCAGCTGAGAGAGAGAGGCAGGTTCGATCTGGAAGGGAACAGTTACCTTCAAATATTTGGCAGTGGTTGCCCCAGTTATCTGTAGCTGTGCAACCAATTACCCACAATTTAGCAGCTTAAAACAACGACCATTTTATTTTCTTTCCTGAATTTGTGGGTCAGGAGTTGGAGCAGTGCTCACTTGGGTGATTCTTTTGTTTTATGTGTCATTAGCTGAGGTCACTCGGTGCTGTTCGGCTGGTGGATGGGCTGGTCTGGAGAATCTAAGCTGGCTTCAGTCACACATCTGGCACTTTGGCAGTGATGGCTGGAGGCTGGGCACAGCTGGAACTGTTGACCAGAGCGCCACATGTGGCTTCTTCAGCATGGTGGCCTCAGGGCAATTAGACTCAGGTCATATAGGTGAGGGTTTCAAGAGACGGGAGTGGTAGCTGCAAGTCTCTTAAACCCTGGACCCTGAAACTAGTACAGGTCGCTTGCACCACACTCTATTGGTCAAGCAGTGAGAGAAGCTGCCCAGATTCAAGAGGAGGGGAACAAGACCCCCTGTCTTGAAGGGAGGAGTCAACAAATTTCAGGCGTGTCTAATCTGCCATAGTAGTCATGGGGAATAATATCGAGCTCCTGCTGTGAGTCAAGACTTGTGCTAAGAACACTACGAGTTTATCTTAAAGCCTAACACAGTCCTATAAGGCAGGTGCTGTTGTCTCCATTTTACAGATGATGCGCTAAAGAGTTACAGGATCTGTTCAGGGTAACATAGCTTGTAAGTGGCAGAGCTGGGATTTGAACCCATACCTACATGTTTATGCCATGCTGAAAAGAGGAAATTAGGCTTGCTTTCTGTGGTCCTAAGGGCAGAATCAGGACAATCGCAGTCGGTGGGGAGGGGGTAAGGTTACAGGAATAAAGATTGTGTTCCAGGTAGCAGGGTCTTTCCCCTCCTCTCCTCTCCTTCCCTCTCCTCCCATCTCTTTTACTTTATTTTCTTTTTTTAAAGACAGGGTCTCAGCTCTGTTGCCAGGCTGGAGTACAGCAGTGTGATCATAGCTCACTGCAGCCTTAACCTCCTGGGCTTAAGAGATCCTCCCACTTCAACCCTCCTGAGTAGCTGAGACTATAGGTGTGTGCCACCACACTTGGCTGATTTTTTTTTTTTTTTTTTGGTAGAGATGGGGTCGCACTATGTTGTCCAGGCTGGCCTTGAACTCCTGGACTCAAGCAACTCTCCTGCTTCAGCCTTCCAAAGTGTTGGAATTACAGGCGTGAGCCACTGCACCCAGCCAGAAAGGCCTTTCTTGCAATTAGAGCTGATTATGAGTGGAAGGGACCCCTTGGGGGATAGTTCCCTGTTACTACAGCAGAGGCCAGCAGATCCCAGCATTAAATAGGGGGATAGGAAGAGGTTAGTTTCCTTCTTCCCCGGGAGATTCTGTGACTCAGTGGCCCCCATCACAGGTACCATCTATCCGCTCTTAGTTCTTCCTCGTTCTGCGGATGCTGCCTTCATTTTGGAGGTGTATTAGTTATCTTGCTGCATTACAAATTACTTAGCAGCTCAAGACAACACACATGAACTATCTCATAGTTTCTGTGGGCAGGAATCAGACAGGCTTAGCTAGGCCCTGTGGCTCAGGATGTCTTATAGATAGCCATCAAGGTGACAGCCAGGGCTGCAGTCAGCTCAAGTGTCAGCAGGGACAGGATCTGCTTCCAAGCTCCCTCATGTGGTTGTGAACAGAATTTGGTTCCTTGTGGGCTATGGTACTGCGGCTTCCCTCCTTGTGACGTGGGTCCCTCTACAGAGCATCTCACCACAGGACAGCGAGCCAGTGAGAGGGCCAGAGTGCGAACAAGGGTGGGAGCAAGAGAGAAGTCGTAGTGTTTTATTTTTTTAATATGTATTTATTTATTTATTTGAGACAGAGTTTTGCTCTTGTTGCCGAGGCTGGAGTGCAATGGCGCGATCTAGACTCACTGTAACCTCCGCCTCCCAGGTTCAAGCAATTCTCCTGCCTCAGCCTCCCAAGTAGCTGGGATTTCAGGCGTGCGCCACCACGCCCAGCTAATTTTGTCTTGTCATCGTCTTTTATTCATTCATTCTTAGCGAAAGATGATACTAACTTTATTCAAGAGGCATCCAAGGCATGGGATCTCAATCACATGGCCTCCAAATAGTGATATGATAGTGGCCCAGGGCAGAATACAGTCCCCTTCTCTCCCCTGCCATATGGGGCGGGGATGAACAGGAAACGTTTCATTTTAAAACAGCAGAAAAATTAGGCCGGGCACGATGGCTCACACCTATAATCCCAACACTCTGAGAGGCTGAGGTGGAAGGATCGCTTGAGATCAGGAGTTTGAGACTAGCCTGAGCAACATAGTGAAACCCCCGTCTCTACAAAAGATTTTAAAAAGTAGCCAGATGTGGTGGTACTCACTGCTAGTCCCAACTACTTGGGCAGCTGAGGTGGGAAAGTTGCTTGAGCCCAGGAGGTTGAGGCTGCAGTAAGTTGTGATTGTGCCACTGCCTGGGTAGGGAGGGCAAGATTCCATCTCTATTTTTAAAAAATTAAAATAAATAAATAGGCCAGGCGCAGTGGCTCATGCCTTAATCCCAGCACTTTGGGAGGCCGAGGTGGGTGGATCACCTGAGGTCAGGAGTTCGAGACCAGCCTGGCCAACATGATGAAACCCCATCTCTACTAAAAATACAAAAATTAGCTGAACCTGGTGGCGGTGCCTGTAATCCTAGATACTCAGGAGGCTGAGGCAGGAGAATCACTTGAACCCAGGAGGCGGAGGCAGGAGAATCGTTTCTATCAGGCCTCTGAGCCCAAACCAAGCCATTGCATCCCCTGTGACTTGCACGTATGTACCCAGATGGCCTGAAGTAACTGAAGAATCACAAAAGAAGTGCAAATGCCCTGCCTCGCCTTAACCGATGACATTCCACCACAAAAGAAGTGAAAATGGCCTGCCCTTGCCTTAAGCGATGATATTATCTTGTGAAATTCCTTTTCCTGGCTCATCCTGGCTCAAAAAACTTCCCCACTGAGCACCTTGTGACCCCCACTCCTGCCCACCAGAGAACAACCCCCCTTTGACTGTAATTTTCCTTTACCTACCCAAATCCTATGAAACGGCCCCACCCTTATCTCCCTTCGCTGACTGTCTTTTCGGACTCAGCCTGCCTGCACCCAGGTGATTAAAAAGCTTTATTGCTCACACAAAGCCTGTTTGGTGGTCTCTTCACACGGACACACATGACAGTTTCAACCTAGGAGGTGGAGGTGCAGTGAACTGTGATCGCGCCACTGCATTCTAGCCTGGGTGACAGAGCGAGACTCTGCCTCAAAAACAAATAAATAAACATCAGAAAAATCATACCATTGACAATCTATAGTCAACCCAGGTGAAGATTTTCATTCTACAGATTGTTTCCATATAGTAGAAATCCTCTTTGTAAACCTTCACTTCTCTCAGTACTCTCCGTTGTTCCATAAAATAGGTATTTCTCCCTTTTCCAAATTATTTGGAAAACAGCTTCCTCCCTTCTTTTTTTCTTCTAATATTTGAATTAAGAAGTCATCATCTTTTGTAACCTAATCACGGAAGTGATCTCCCATCCCTGTTTCAGTATTCTATTCTTTTTTTTTTTTTTTTTTTTTTTGAGACGGAGTCTCGCTCTGTCGCCCAGACTGGAGTGCAGTGGCCGGATCTCAGCTCACTGCAAGCTCCGCCTCCCGGGTTTACGCTATTCTCCTGCCTCAGCCTCCCGAGTAGCTGGGACTACAGGCGCCAGCCACCTCGCCCGGCTAGTTTTTTGTATTTTTTAGTAGAGACGGGGTTTCACTGTGTTAGCCAGGATGGTCTCGATCTCCTGACCTCGTGATCCGCCCGTCTCGGCCTCCCAAAGTGCTGGGATTACAGGCTTGAGCCACCGCGCCCGGCCAGTATTCTATTCTTTAGAAGCAAGTCACTAGGTCCAGGCTGTACTCAAGGGGAGGGAATTACACCAGGGCATGAATACCAGAGTCTAGCATCACTGGGACCATCTTCAAAGCCTGGCTACCACTGGGCAAAGGTGCTGATACATGTGTGACTTCAGACTCTTTGCAAGTGCTGTTTCCTTTGTCTTGGATGCTCTCCTTAACCCTCTGTCTCCTTCATCTGGTGGGTCTCAGTTTAAAGGCAATTTGCTCAGGAAAGCCTTCCTGGAACCCCAAATAGGCCAAATCCATCTGTTACCATCAAGCACATCCCTTCTTTGTAGGACTTATTGCAATTACAGTTGCCAGTAAGAAAGAAGCTAACACTTTTCTTTTTATTTATTTTTAATAGAGATGGGATCTTGCTATGTTGCCCAGGCTGGTCTTGAACTCCTGGCCGCAAGCGATGCTCTTGCCTCAGCCTCCCAAAGCATTAGGCTTACAGGTGTGACTCACCACACCCAACCTGCTAACACTTTTCTATATCACACATCCCGTGCCAGCTGTTCAATTCTTGGCACATGTGAACTCAGTCCTTTCCACGGCCCTATAAGATGGGGACTGTTATTATCCACATTTGACAGAGGGAGAAACCGAGGCTCAGAGAGGTTAAGTAACACTGCCAGTCACTCACTAAGAAAGGGCCACACCAGGCATTGGAGCTCCAGAGCCTGAGAGGTTGGCCTTCTGTCCCTCAGCCTCTCCCAGCAGCCGGTACTGTGTGTGGCTTTTTGTTTAATCCTTGTCTCCCCACAAGGCTGTGGGCTGTGTCTGCTGCATTCATCGTCCTAGCTCTGGCACCTGGCACTGCGCCCGGCTCATGGTGGGTGCTTAATAATGCAGAGGAATGGAGAGAATTGGATCCTGCCAGGAGCTGGAAGGAGACTCTGTGAAGGGCGAGGCCCGACTTGTGGAGAGCCAGCTTGGAAAATCTGCATTCAGGGAGAAGCTAAAATCCTGCTGCATCATCCCTTCCTCACCCATCTGGCCTCAACTTTCCTTCTCTGTCTTACCTGTCCCCAAGCCCTGTGCTTCTGCTGTTGGATCGGACCCTGCCATGCCACATCCTTCTCCAAACACACACTCCAGGTTTTTTCTACCATCCTCCAAATGCCCCCTCCTCCAAGGAGTCTTTACTGAGCCCCCAACATGATGGCATCTCTCCCTTCTTTTTTTTTTTTTTTTTCTGAGACAGGGTCTTACTCTATCACCCAGGCTGTAGTGCAGTGGCTCTGTCACAGTTTACTGTGGTGTCAACCTCCCAGACTCAAGCAATCCTCTTGCCTCAATCTCCCGGGTAGCTGGACCACAGACATGCCCTAGCATGCTCAGCCAATTTTAAGAAAATTTTCGTAGAGACAGAAGTCTCACTATGTTGCTCAGGCTGGTCTCAAAGTCCTGGCCTCAAATGATTCTCCTGCCTTGGCCGCCCAAAGTGCCAGGATTACAGGCATGAGCCACTGCGCCTGACCATCTCTCCCTTCTTTTTTTTTTTTTTTTTTTTTTTTGAGACGGAGTCTCGCTCTGTCGCCTAGGCTGGAGTGCAGTGGCCAGATCTCAGCTCACTGCAAGCTCCGCCTCCCGGGTTCCCGCCATTCTCCCACCTCGCCCGGCTAATTTTTTGTGTTTTTAGTAGAGACGGGGTTTCGCCGTGTTAGCCAGGATGGTCTCGATCTCCCAACCTTGTGATCCGCCCGTCTCGGCCTCCCAAAGTGCTGGGATTACAGGCTTGAGCCACCACGCCCGGCCCATCTCTCCCTTCTTAAAGCACCCAGAGATTTTGAGTTGCACCTTCCCTCCCTCCCTGAGCCGCAGTCTTCCCATCTATCAAATGGGCACAGCCTACGTGCCTTGGCCTGGACTTCTCTTCCAGCTCTAAAGCATCCAGGATTCCACTCAGGTTGTTCTTGCAACAGTCTTATCCTCCCCATCAGTCTGTGAGTTCCCTGAAAAGCAGAGACCGTTTCTTTTCATGTATCCCCAGTGACCAGCAGAGGGCATGGTGATTTTTGGGCATCCATAAATATTTTTGTGATGAAACCGTGTGGAGGGCTGGGTTGAGATGCAGACTCAGTGGATATATACGTCTCCTGTGTGCTCGATCCCATGCAAAGCCAAAAAATGTCATTAAAAGGCTGAATGGCAGAAGATAAAGAAGAACCCAACCAGTAAAAGAGCAAAGTTGGAGGACTCAAAGTTGGAGGACTCACACTATCCAATTTCAAAAGTTACAATAAGCCACAGTAATCAAGGCTGTGTGGTACTGGTACCAGGACAGGCATAGATCAATGGAACAGGATTGAAAGTCTAAAAGGAAATCACATGTATGGTCAATTGATTTTTGATGAAGGTCTCAAAACAATTCAATAGAGAAAGGGTAGATGTTTAAACTAATGATACTGAGACAACTGGATATCCACATGCAAAAAAAAAAAAAAAAGAAAGAAATTAGATTTTTACCTCACATTATACACGAAAATTAACTCAAAATGGATCATAGATTTAAATTTAAGAGTTAAAACTGCCGGGTGCGGTGGCTCAAGCACTTTGGGAGGCCGAGACGGGCGGATCACGAGGTCAGGAGATCGAAACCATCCTGGCTAACACGGTGAAACCCCGTCTCTATTAAGAAATACAAAAAACTAGCCGGGCAAGGTGGCGGGCGCCTGTAGTCCCAGCTACTCGGGAGGCTGAGGCCGGAGAATGGCGTGAACCCGGGAGGCGGAGCTTGCAGTGAGCTGAGATCCGGCCACTGCACTCCAGCCTGGGCGACAGAGCGAGACTCCGTCTCAAAAAAAAAAAAAAAAAAAAAGAGTTAAAACTATAGAACATAGAACACCTAGAAGAAAGCATAGGAGAAATCTTTATGACCTTAGATTAAACAAAGAGGTCTTAGATATGATACCATAATCACAATTTATCAAGGAAAAAACTGATGAATTGGACTTTCTTAAAATTAAGAAGTTTTGTGCTTCAAAAACATCATCAATAAAATCAGAAGACAGTCCCAGAAGACTGGGAGAAAATATTTACAAAGCATATATCTGATTAAGGACTGGTATCCAGAATATATAAAGAACTCTTACAATTCAATAATACAAACAATGGAATTTTAAAAAGGGCAACGTCTGTAATCTCAACACTTTGGGAGGTTGAGGTGGGTAGATCACTTGAGGTCGGGGGTTCGAGATCAGCCTGGCCAACATGGCAAAACCCCATCTTTACTAAAAATACAAAAATTAGCCAGGTGTGGTGGTGCACGCCTGTAATCCTAGCTACTCAGAAGACTGAGGCAAGAGAATCACTTGAACCCAGGAGGTGGAGGTTGCAGTGAGCCAAGGTTGTGTCACTGCACTCCAGCCTAGGCAACAGAGCCAGACTCTGTCTCAAAAACAAATACATATGAGCCAGGTGTGGTGGCGTGCACCTGTGATTCCAGCTACTCGGGAGGCTGAGTCACAAGAATTGCTTGAGTCCACGAGGCAGAGGTTGCAGTGAGCCAAGATCATGCCACTGCACTCAAGCCTGAACAACAGCGAGACTCTGTCTCAAAAATAAAAATAAAAATAAAAATAAACTGGCAAAAATGCATACCGAAAATAATTGAAAGCAGGGACTCAAACAGATATTTGTATAACACTATTCATAGCAGTATTACACATGATAGCCAAAAGGTGGAAACAGCCTGAATGTCCATTGATGAATGAATAAACAAAATATGGCATAGACATGCAATGGAAAATTTATTCAGCCTTAAGAAGGAATGAAATTTTAACACATCTTACAAAGTAAATGAACCTTAAAAACATGATGACTAGGCGCAGTGGCTCACACCTGTAATGTGAGCACTTTGGGAGGCTGAGGTGGGCAGATCACGAGGTCAGGAGTTCGAGACCAGCCTGGCCAATATGGTGAAACCCTATCTCTACTAAAAACACAAAAATTAGCCAGAGTGGTGATGGGCACCTATTGTCCCAGCTACTCAGGAGGCTGAGGCAGGAGAATTGCTTGAACCCGGGAGGCGGAGGTTGCAGTGAGCCGAGATCATGCCATTACACTCCAGCCTGGGCGATAGAGCAAGACTCCATCTAAAAAAAAAAAAAAAAAAAAAAAATTATGCTAAATGAAATAAGCCAGACACAAAAGGACAAATACTGTGTGATCCCAGTTTATATGAAGTAAGTAGCATAGTCAAATCCACAGAGACAGACAGTAAAAAGGTGGCCCCAGGCCTGGGTGGTGGTGGGGTGGGGCGGGGGTGGAGTTAGTGTCTTATGGATAGAGTTTCAGATGGGCAAGATGGAAAAGTTCTGGAGATGGACGATAGTGACGGTTCACAACAATGTAAATGTAATGAAAGCCACAGCACGGTACACTTAAAAATGGTACATTTTATGTTATATATATTTTACCACAATAAAAAAGAGAAAAAAATGGGCAAAACCTTCTAATAGATATGTCACCAAAGAAAATACATGGATGGCTAATAAGCACATGAAAAGATGTTTAACATCATGAGTCACTAGGGAAATGCAAATTAAAACCACAGTGAGGCCAGGCGTGGTGGCTTACACCTGTAATCCCAGCACTTTGGGAGGCCAAGGCAGGCGGATCACAAGGTTAAGAGATCGAGATCATCCTGGCAAAACTAAAACAAAATAAAAATTAGCTGGGCATGGTGGCACACGCCTGTAACCCCAGCTACTTGGGAGGCTCAGGCAGGAGAATGGTTTGAACCTGGGAGGTGGCAGTTGCAGTGAGCCAAGATCGTGCCACTGCACTCCAGCCTGGTGACAGAACAAGACTCCGTCTCAAATAAATAAATAAATAAAAATAAACGACAGTGAGAGACTACTTTATACTTGCTAGAATGGCTATCATAAAAAAGACGGACAACAAAAAGTGTTGGTAAGAATGTGCAGAAATTGAAATACTTATGCATTGCTGGTGGAAATGTTAAGTGGTATAGCCACTTTGGAAAGCAATTTGGCAATTTCTTCAAAAGTTAAACACAGAAGTACCATATGACCCAGTAATTCCACTCCTAGATATCAACCCAAGAGAAATAAAAATATATGGCAAAGTAGAGCACAGAGTCAAGCACCTGTAGTCCCAGCTACTCAGAAGGCTGAAGTACGAAGATCAATTGAACCCAGGAATTCAAGGCCAGCCTTGGCAACATAGCAAGACCCCCATCTCGAAAATATACATATATGTATATATCCACACAAAGACTCATGCATAAATGTTTACAGCCATTTATAAATATAGCTATCATCCAAAATAGCAAAAAATGACAGCAACCCAAAAGCCCGTCAATTGGTGAATGGATAAACAAAATGCAATATGTAAACACTACTCAGTAATGTAAAGGAATAACGAATTACTAATACATACAACAAAGCGGAACGAATCTCAAAAACGTTATGTTAAGTGAAAGAAGCCAAATGCAAAAGACTACATATTGTATGATTCCATTTATATAAAATGTCTAGAAAAGGCAAACCTATAGAAACAGAAGGCAAGTCAGTGGTTGCCTAGGGGTAGGGGTGGGAGAAGGGGTTAACTACAAATAGGCACAAGGGAACTTTTGGATGATGGAAATGCTCTAAAACTGGATTGTGGAGATGGTTGCACAAGTCTAAAAATTTGCTAGTATCATTGGATTGCACCCTTACAATGGGTGAATTTTATGACATGTAAACTGTACATTGATAAGAGTGTTAAAAAATAAAAGAATATCACAAGGAGGCCAGAAACTTTGAAAACTTTCTGAAAAACAAAAAGCAGATGGAAGACAAAGGATCAGTGACCAAAATATATAAAGAGCTTCTACAAATCAATAAGAAAATGACAAATAACTGAATATGGAAAGAACGAAGAACATGAAATAGCAGTTCACAGAAAATGACAACTAATAAACCAGTAGGAAAATGCTTAACCTCATTGCTAAAAGAAAAGATGCAATTTAGAACCTAGGATGTCATTTTTCACCCACCAGGTCGACAAAATGTAAGGTTAACACCTAGGGCTGATGAAGAGATAAAGCATTGAAAATTCTCAGACACTGCAGGTGGAATGCAAATTGAAATAGCCTCAGTGGAGGGCTGTCTGGCAGGATACATGAAAAGTAATAAGGGCTATTTCCTGTGCTCCAGTGATTACACATCTCAGCTTATAACTCAGAGAAACTCACTGGCACAGGTGCACAGTCTGCATATTGAAACAAGTGGAAGCCACCTAAATGTCCATCCATCAGTTTGTAAGACAGTTGCAGAATGAACTATGATATAACCATTCCATGATGTTTTCTGTAGCAGTTATTAGATCTTTATCTCCTAACATGGAAAAATTGTCAAGACATTTTCTTTTCCTTTCTTTTTTTCTTTCTCTCTCTCTTTTTTTTTTTTTTTTTTTTTTGAGACAGGGTTGTGCTATGTTGCCCAGGCTGGAGTGCAATGGCATGATCATAGTTCACTGCTCTCTCAAACTCCCTCAAGTGTTCCTCCCACTTCAGCCTCCCAAGTAGCTAGGACTGCAGATGTGTGCCACCATGCCTGGCTCATCTTTTTTTATTTATTATTTATTTATTTTTTTTGAGATGGAGTCTTGCTCTGTTGCCCCAGTTGGAGTGTAGTGGCGCGATCTCGGCTCACTGCAAGCTCCGCCTCCCGGGTTCACACCATTCTGCTGCCTCAGCCTCCCAAGTAGTTAGGACTACAGGCGCCAGCCACCGTGCCTGGCTAATTTTTTGTATTTTCAGTAGAGCTGGGGTTTCACCGTGTTATTCAGGATGGTCTCGATCTCCTGAACTTGTGATCCACCCGCCTCCACCTCCCAAAGTGCTGGGATTACAGGTTTGAGCCACCGTGCCCGGGGCCTGGCTCATTTTTAATTTTTTTGGAAAGACAGGGTCCCACTTCTCACTTTGTTGCCCAGGCTGGTCTTGAACTCCTAGGCTCAGGTGGTCCTCCCACCTTGTCTTCTCAAAGTACTGGGGTTATAGGTGTGAGCCACGATGCCTGGCCAAGACATATTGTTGAGTGAAAAAAAGGTAAGTGGTACTATTCACTTGCGTACTTAAAAATTAGCCAAACAGAAGTGAACATTAATATGTGTAAAGCTAAAGACCCCCTTGATTCTCCTGGAAAATTCCATTTCCTTTCTATACACAAATGTGGAGTTTTTAATTCTCTTTTTATATAATTAGCATTATACTATATGTATTGTATAGCATTATATGATATGCACTGTTCTACAGCTTTTTTTTTTTTTTTTTTTTACACTTAATGGTAAGTTGTGGAGGTGTTTCCACTGCAGTATCCAAGTCTTACATCATTCTTTCTATTAGATGTTCATTATGATTTTTTTTTTTTTTTTTTTTTTTTTGAGACAGGCTGTTGCCTAGGCTGGAGCGCAGATCTCAGCTCACTTCAACCTCTACCTCCTGAGTTCAAGCAATTCTCCTACCTCAGCCACCTGAGTAGTTGGGATTACAGGCATGCACCACCACTTGGCTAATTTTTTTTTTTTTTTTTTTTGAGACGGAGTCTTGCTCTGTCACCCAGGCTGGAGTGCAGTGGCCGGATCTCAGCTCACTGCAAGCTCCACCTCCCAGGTTTACGCCATTCTCCTGCCTCAGCCTCCTGAGTAGCTGGGACTACAGGCGCCCGCCACCTCACCCGGCTAGTTTTTTGTATTTTTTAGTAGAGACGGAGTTTCACCGTGTTAGCCAGGATAGTCTCAATCTCCTGACCTCATGATCTGCCCGTCTAGGCCTCCCAAAGTGCTGGGATTACAGGCTTGAGCCACTGCGCCTGGCCAATTTTTGTATTTTTAGTAGAGATGGGGATTCGCCATACTGGTCAGGTTGGTCTCAAACTCCTGGCCCCATGTCATCTGCTTGGCCTCCCAAAGTGCTGGGATTACAGGTGCAAGCCACCGCACCTGGCCCATTATGATCATTTTTAAAGTCTACTTCTCTACTAAAGGATATTTAGCTTGTTTTGAGACTTCTGCTGATACAGATGATAATACAATCCTGGGTGAAGTATATACCCAAAGTGGCTGTACCTATTTACACTCCATCAGGGGATGGAGGTATGTAACCAGTCCCCTACCCATCACTATTAATAAAAAAAACAACCTTTTATGATTTTGCCAAATGAATGACAAAATGTTATTTTAGTTTCCATTTCCTTGGTATAATGAAGTAAAATATTCATTCTATTTCATTTCATTTGTTCTTTAGCCTTTCAAGTTTATTTTTCCATGAATTGCTTAGTTATATCCTTTACCTAATTTTTTTTTCTTTATTTGAGATGGAGTCTCGCTCTGTGGCCCAGGCTTGTGGGGAAAAGAAAGAGAGATCAGACTGTTACTGTGTCTATACAGAAAGAAGTAGACATAAGATACTCCATTTTGTTCTGTATTTGAGATGCTGTTAATCTGTAATCCTATCCCCAACTCTGTCCTTGCAAGAGACATGTGCTGTGGTGACTCAAGGTTTAACGGATTTGGGGCTGTGCAGGGTGTGCCTTGTTAAACAAGTGCCCGAAGGCAGTATGATTGTTAAAAGTCATTGCCATTCTCTTAATCTCAAGTACCCAGGGACACTTGCACTGCGGAAGGTCGCAGGGACCTCTGCCTAGGAAAGCTAGGTATTGTCCAAGGTTTCTCCCCATGTGATAGTCTGAAATATGGCCTCATGGGAAGGGAAAGACCTAATTGTCTCCCAGCCTGACACCTGTGAAGGATCTGTGCTGAGGAGGACTAGTATAAGAGGAAAGAAGGCCTCTTGGCAGTTGAGATAGAGAAAGGCATCTGTCTCCTGCCCATCCCTGGGCAATGGAACATCTCCGTGTAAAATCCGATTGTATGTTCTATTTACTGAGATAGGAGAAAACCGCCTTAGGGCTAGAGGTGGGACGTGCTAGCGGCAATGCTGCTCTTTATGCACTGAAAATGTTTATGGAGATGTTTGCATATGCACATCAAGGCACAGCACTTTTCCTTAAACTTATTCATGTCACAGAGATCTTTATTCATATGTTTTTCTGCTGACCTTCTCCCTGCTATGACCCTATTGTCCTGCCACTTCCCTTTTTCTTAAAGATGGTAAAGATAATTATCGATAAATACTGAGGGAACTCAGAGACTGGTGCCGGCGCGCGGGTCCTCTGTATGCTGAGTGCCAGTCCCCTGGGCCCACTTTTTCTTTCTCTATACTTTGTCTCTGTGTCTCATTTCTTTTCTCAAGTCTCTCGTTCCACCTAAAGAGAAACACCGACAGGTGTGGAGGGGCAGGCCACCCCTTCACAGGCTGGAGTGCAATGGCACGATCTCGGCTGACAGTAACTTCCACCTCCTGGGTTCAAGTGATTCTCCTGCCTCAACTTCCCAAGTAGCTGGGATTGCAGGCGCCCACCACCACGCTTGGCTAATTTTTGTATTTTTAGTAGAGATGTGGCTTTGCCATGTTGGCTTGAACTTCTGACCTCAGGTGATCCATCTGCCTCAGCCTCCCGAAGTGCTGGAATTACAGGCGGAAGCCACTGCACCCGGCCTTTTGCCTAATTTTTAAATCATTGTCTGTTTCTTATCTATTTATAGAAACTATTTATATATTGTATATACTGATCTTTTGTCAAACGTGTGTGTGTGTGTGTACAAAAGATCATATGTATGTAGACAGTAGTACCCCTTATCCAGAGGGGATACCTTCAAGATCCCCAGTGGATGCCGAAGCTGTGGACAGTACCAAGCCCTATATATCTTTTTTCCTATGTGTACATAGGTATGTTAAAGTTTAATTTATACATTAGGCACAATAAGTGATTAACAAATAATAGAACAATTATGACAACATACTGTAATAAAAGTTATATGAATGTGATCTCCCTCTCTCTTGTCTCATAACATCTTATTGTGTGTAATATTTTTGGACTGTGGTTGATTATAGGTAACTGGAAAGTGAAACTTTGGATAAGGGGGGACTACTATATACACACACTATATGACTCAGCTCCGGCTGCTATAACAAAATACTATAGACTGGGCAGCTTACAACAGACATTTATATTTTCACAGTTCTGGAAGCTGGAAGTTCATGATCAAGGTGCCAGCATGGTCAGTTTCTTGTCCTGGCCCATAGGCCTCCCCCACCTCACTATCTTCACAAAGAAGAGGTGTACTCACGTGACCTCTTCATGCACAAGAGGACAGGTGAGCAAGTGAGCTCTTGGTGACTCTTCTACAAGGACACTAACCCTATAGTTGGAGGGCCCCACCCCTGTAACTTCATTTAACCTAAATTACCTCATTATAAACCCTGTCTCCAAATATAGTCGCATTGGGACTTCGGGCTTCATCATGAATTTTGTTGAGGGGACGCAATTAAATCCACAGCACACAGTATATTAATAGAAACTATTGTCCTTCATCATTTAGCTTTGTTTATTGTTTAAAATTGTAAAATACGATGACATAAAATTTGCCATCTTAAAGATTTTTAAGTGTGCAGTTCAGTAATGATAAGTACATTCAGATTGTCTGCAACCCATCTCCAGAACCCTTTTCATCTTGCGAAACTGAAACTCTATATTGATTAAACAACTCTCAACTTCCACCTTGTATTAGTTTGTTTTCACACTGCTATAAAGATACTACCTGAGACTGGGTAATTTGTAAAGCAAAAAGATTTAATTGACTCACAGTTCCGGATGGCTGGGGAGGTCTCAGGAAATTTACAATCATGATGGAAGGCAAAGGGGAAGCAAGCACCTTCTGCACAGGGTGGCAGGAGAGAGAGAGAACAGAGTGGGAACTGCCAAACACTTTCAAAACCATCAGCTCTCATGAGAACTCACTATCATGAGAACAGCATGGGGGAAATCATCCCCATGATCTGATCACCTCCCACCAGGTCCCTCGCCTGATACGTGGGGACAGAGCCAAATCATATCATCCTTCCCTCCAGCCCCTGGCAACTTCCATCCTACACTTGCACCTGTCTCTGTGTAGATAGACTATAACTGCTCTAGGTGTCTCATACGCATGGAATCACACAGAATTTGTCTTTGGGTGACTGGCTTGTTTCACTCAGCATGATGTCCTCCAGGTTCATTCATGTTGTAGCATATGTCAAATTTCCTTGCTTTTTAAGGTTGAATAATATTCCTTTGTATGTATATAACACACTTTGTTTATCTATTCATCTGTCATTGGACACTTGGATTGCTTCCACTTTTTGGCGATTATAAATAATCCTATGAACATGTGTGTAAGAATACCGCTTCAAGACTCTGCTTTCAATTCTTTGGGGGTGTACCTAGAAGTGGAATTGCTGGGTCATATGGAATTCTATTTTTAACTTTGAGAACTACAGTTTTCCACAGCACTGCATCATTCTACATTCCTACCAGCAAGGCACATGGGTTCCAATATCTCTACATTCTGGCCAACACTTTTTATTTTGTATTGCTGATCCTAGCCATATTAGTGTATGTGAGGTGATTTTGCTTCTTTTTCTGTGATTTTTGTAACACAAGGCAAGCCAGAAGCAAGAAAACAATGCATGCTTAAGTTTAGAGGGCTACCCTTCAATTAGACAGTCTGTATTCAAATCCTGGCTATACCACACCACTCTAGCTGTGTGTCCTCATGCAAATTTCCCCAACCTCTACTGCCCCATCTGTAAAATGAAGTTAAAAATCATACTGATAGCCTTGGCAACATGGCAAAACCCAGCCTCTACCAAAAAAAAAAAATTAGCTGGGCATGGTGGGATGCATCTGTAGTCCCAGCTACTCGGGAGGCTGAGGTGGGAGGATTGGTTGAGCCCTGGAGGTCCACACTGCAGTGCCCTGATGGCACCACTGCACTCCAGCCTGACAGAAAAAACAAAACAAAACAAAAAACCCTGCCTCCAATCCCAGCACTTTGGGAGGCCGAGGCTGGTGGATCACTTGAGCTCAGGTGTTCAAGACCAGCCTGGGCAACATGGTGAAACCCCATCTCTACAAAAATTAGCCAGACATGCAAACTGTTCCAACACCTTTCACTGAGTAGTGTGTACTTTCCCACTGGTTTCTAGCAACACAGAGGTTTGTTTTTGGACTGTCCTCTGTGCAATTGATCTATTCCTGACCCTCCACCATTTTCCAGAGCTTTGGAAACAAGTGGAGCTACCAGGTTGGAGAAAGCTCCCTTTGTTGTTCCTTTTCAAAGCTGGCTTGGCTTTCCCTGCATTCTCCTTTTCTAAACTCAGCCTGTGTGTGTGTGTGTGTGTGTGTGTGTGTGTGTGTATGTGTATGTGTATATCTCCTGGTGAGCTTTTGAATTAACTGTCAGCAAAAACTAACGTGGAGGAAAAGTGATGTGTTCAGAGCATTGTATCCTCTTACTGGGAAATTTTGTCTCCCAGAATTTGTTTCTCCCTTCTTAGCTCACCCAGGTAAACCTGAGTGTTCTCTTTCACCAAGGACTGGATCACAACCACTGTGGATAAAAGCTCTTATTACCCTTGAAGACAGGAGGGGCTGGAGACAAACTGCCAAATGAGAAAATGTGAAAGGGAACCGAACAATGTGCTTTGGGGAAACAGGCTACTCAGGGTGGTGACCTTGGGAATGCAGCTGACCGTCAGCCAAGACAAGCCCCTGGGCCTCCTGGACATTCCTCTGATAAATCTGAAAACAGACAGCTTTGCAGAAGCAACTAGAAAATCCCCAAATTCACAGGCCCCACAGGCTAGGGGCTGGCCTTAACTCCCCCTAACTCTATTCTACAGATGAAGAAAGTGAGGTTAGGAGGTTGGAGAGGGCCAAACCTAGATGAGCCTGGTCTCTCCTGTTTCCCTAGACTTGAACTTGACTTAGCAGGAGGGTGGGGTGCCATCTGAAGGTGGAGGAGAACGCATTCTGTCCCCCAGGCTCCACCCCAGCCCCAAACAGACCAGTGGCCAAGTCTCAAGTGTTTCTTTCTTTTTTTTTTTTTCTTTTTTTTTTTTGAGACAGAGTCCTGCTCTGTCGCCCAGGCTGGAGTGCAGTGTAGTGATCTCAGCTCACTGCAACCTCCACCTCTTGGGTTCAAGTGATTCTTTTGCTTCAGCCTCCCGAGTAGCTGGGATTACAGGCACCTGCCACCAAGTCCGGCTAATTTTTGTATTTGTAGTAGAGACAGGGTTTCACCATGTTGGCCAGGCTGGCCTTGAACTCCTGACCTCAGGTGATCCACCCGCCTCAGCCTCCCAAAGTGCTGGGATTACAAGCGTGAGCCACCGCGCCCAGCCAGGGTTTCACTCAACTGGGTGGCTCCCTTGGAGCAGACCCCCCCACTGCTCCGCATCCTTCCCCCCTTTAAGAAGAGACCAGTCCTTGGCTCATGCTGTTCATGGGATTTATTGCCACTCCCCTAAGGTCAACAGGAGAAGGGGACACCAGCCACACCTCACCACAGGCATAGGTGGCACTGAGCCACCTGGCACTATCTCCACGTGCTCCACATGGAGGGGTGCTTCCTCACTCGCAGCAGCTGCACTTCTCTGCCTCTGCCTCGGCCCCCTCTCCGCCTTTGCACACACAGTCCTTGGCACACTTCTCACACTCCGCAGGGCAGCAGGAGCAGCAGCCTGCAGATAAAATGGAAGATGACCAGTCTGATGCACACTCCCGAAATCCGTCCCCATCAAAGGGGAGGGAAGGGTGCTGGGTGGGGAGTCATCCTCGTTCATTCAGCCAGGGCTGGTCACAGCCCCCTTCTTAGTCTCGCACCTGCTCTGACTCAGCATCTAAGTCGCGGCAGTGGCATCCTGCACCACCACAGGAGAGAGGTACCCAAGAAATAGACCAGAGCCCCTTGGGTGGATGCCAGGAAGTCCTGGGGGCTGGTGGGCTTAAGCTCAGGTTAGGTGGGTACTAGGCCTTAAGGAGAAAGCATCACAGGGTAAACGACCTTGAAAGGGGCCTTGAAGGATAAACTTGGGAGGGGCAGATATGACGCAGATGTAGGGGGCCCAGGAAAGCCGTGGGGAGGGGGTGGGGACCTGTGCCTGGTCTTATACCTAGGGAAGAAGGGAGCCTTCCTCCCACCTCTTAGTCTCTATGCATATTACACTGCTGTGAGCTGGGGAGATTCTGAGATCAAACTGAGAGGATCTGTAAGGCCTGAGAGAGGCCAAGGGACCGGAACTCCAGAGCTGAGCCCCAGCCTCCCTAATGGCTTCCCCAGGTTTTGGGGGTTTTGAGGGGTGGGGCGGGAAAGACTGGACCAGTGTAGCAGTCCTCAATCCCAGCTGCCATTGGAGTCTTCCGGGGATTTACAAAAACCTCTCGTTCCATGCCTAGGCCATCAATTCCTGGGTGTGGGGCAAGGGCATCTGTATTTTAATGTCTTCCCGGGTGGTTCTGTTCCAGCAAGAGTCAGAAACCACGGGATTGGGGCCTGGCGGTCTCTCCGTATCCTGCGTATCCTGCGTATCCTGCGTGGTGAGACACCAACTCCGCAGAGCAGAGGGGGCAGCGGCAGAGGGGAAGGGTCCCCGCACTCACTCTTCTTGCAGGAGGTGCATTTGCAACCCTCGCACTTGCAGGAGTCCGCGCAGGTGCAGGAGCCACCTAGAGAGGGCGACGCCACAGGAAGGGTTAATGTGGACAAACTCGGGTCCCCACGCCTGTCACGAGGAGATGGGGCACCAAGTCTCCCTGTTCTCCGCGACACAGGCATGCCCACCTTTCAGGAGGTGAAGAATAGGGAATCAGGAGCCCTTCCCCCAAGTGTCCTTGAGCGAAGGCGCGGGGCGTGGGTTTTTTTTGCAGGTACAAGGGCGCACAGTGCCGCAGGATGGGAGCGGCGGCGGGGGCTCACCAGAAGGGCAGGGGCAGGTCTCGGGGTCCATGTCGAAGCGAGCAGCAGCTGGAGGCTGTGAATGGGCTTCTCCAAGCAACTGGACGCGCGGCTTGGCTAGTGGCAGCAGGTGGCGATGCTTTTATAGCCCCGGGCGGGGGCGCGCATGCCAAGCCCGCTGGGCGCCCGCCCCTGCGCACCGCGCCGGCTCTTTGCGTTTGTGCACTTGGGCTCCGGCGCACGCACTGCGGCATCTGTCCCCTGCCCCCGCCGTGTGTGTGCACGGCCAGGGCCCGTTCGCCCACGCCCGCGCGTGCGCCCCCACTCCCACCCCGCAGTCGCTTGCACGACCCACTCCCCGCCGCCACGCGCGCGCTGCCAGTCCGCTCCCCGCGTGGGTCCCGTAGGGGACGTGCCCGCCGCAGCAGCCGCCACTGCGTGGAAGCGCGCACGTACCATCTCCGAAAGTGGAGGAAAAGGCGCTTTGCGTATTTCCCAGCTCTTCCCTTCCTCTCTTCCCCTTCATTCGAGAATTCTCCCGGATGCCAGATCTGTTCAAATGGGTTGCTGGGCTGGGGGCAGAAAGAGGCTCCTCATGTTGAGCCCGACACTGACTCTTTCACCCTCCGAGTGCCACTGGCAAGGGGCGTGTTCCATTTCCCGGCTGTCCCGCCTGGCATCTTCAGGTCCTTGACTCCTAACGCTCCATCGTAAGTAAGAAAAAGTGAGGCCAGAGAAGCGGGAATGTTCGTAGGTCTCAGAATGAGCCTGAGGCCGAGCCAGGCCTAGAACTCAGAACTCAGGTACCTAGAGGGATTGTCAGTGGGGGGCATGTTAAAATCAGGGCAGCTCGGTGAGATTTTTCTATTTATAAAAAGGAGGCCGGACATGGTGGCTCACGCCTGTAATCCCAACACTCTGGGAGGCCGAGGTGGGCAGATCACCTGAGGCTGGGAGTTGGAGGCCAGCCTGACCAACATGGAGAAACCCCATCTCTACTAAAGGTACAAAATTAGCTGGGTGTGGTGGCAGGTGCCTGTAATCCCGGCTACTTGGGAGGCTGAGGCAGGAGAATCACTTGAACCTGGGAGGCAGAGGTTGCAGTGAGCCCAAATCACGCCATTGCACTCCAGCCTGGGCAACACAAGGGAAACTGCGTCTCAAAAAAAAAAAATTATTTGGGTGTGGTGGCATGCACCTGTAGTCCCAGCTACTTGGGAGGCTGAGGCAGGAGGATTACTTAAGCCCAGGAGGTTGGGGAGGCTGCAGTAAGCCTTTTTGTACCACTGCACTCCAATGTGGGTCAGAGCAAAATCCTGTCTCAAAAAGAAAAGAGAGCCTAGGTAAAATAAGATTGATAAATATTTATATGAATATAAGGGATTTCGGTGCAAAATGAAAGGAAAAGAAGTCTAAGCTGCCAAGGAGAATCATTTGTGACTGAGCAGGGTAGTGTGAGTGAGAATGAGACCCCGAGAAGGGGAGAGGAGAGAGGTCATTGAAGTTTGGGGGCAGCAAAGAAGGGACCAGAGCTGGGAGAGGACCTCTGTAAAAGGCATTTTAAAAAAAGTTATTGTGAAGTGTTTGACTGTCACCGTCTCTGCTGTCCCTCTGAGACTTTCTGAAAATCTTCCTTACTTGCCAGTGCTTTCACAGAAGGGGCTGTGTTTCGGGGTAGATGGAGTCGAGCATTAAGATGACTCCCAAGGCCAGCGGCTCACGCCTGTAATCCCCATATGCTTTGGGAGGTCAAGGTGAGAATCACTTGAAGCCAGGAGTTTGAGACCAGCCTGGGCAACATAGTAAGACCCCATCTCTACAAAATAAATAAATAAAATAAAAATTTTAAAAATTAGCCAGGAGTGGTGGGGAGCACATGTACCCCTAGCTACTTGGGAGGCCGGGGTGGGACGATTGCTTGAGCCTAGGAGTTTGAGGCTGCAGTGAGCTCTGATCACACCACTGAACTGTAGCCTGGATGACAGAGCAAGACCCTGCACCTCCCTGCAAAAAAGATGGCCCCCAACTGAAGGCAGGGACAGAGGAGGTGTTTGACAAAGAACTACTCACACTGGAGTAACCCAGTAAAGAAATTCATCCTGAGATGAGAATTTTTAAAGCAAAGCCCGCACTGGGCAGGGCAAGAGGCGCTGCATGCTGTGCTACCACAGGAGAGGGGTACCCAAGCCAACCAAGGCTAACCAAGGTCCAAAATAGAGCCTTGTATGGAGAGTCGGAGGCTGTATTCCAGTGTAGGCTCTCACATGGACAGTGTAGGTTCTAGCCACTGGACAGTTGGAATATCAGATCTCAGAGTTCGCCAGCTCTAGCATCAGCCAGTCATCTGTTTCTTTGCTTTCATTTTGCCTAAGGGCACTGTGACCTCTAACTTCTTTGCTCTAGGCCCTGAACCTCAGGGTTTCTGTATCTAGGACCTTCACGCTTGGGATACATTCACCCGAAGCTGCCTACCCCGCAATCTCCCTCAGGCCTCGCAGATTTCTTTGGGACTGAGGTTTCAGAGCTGGCATAGCAACCTCCTTCCTGTCCCAAGGATGGCCAGGATATTGAGGGGTCTGAAAACCACAGCATCTTTCTGATACCCCCTACCCCTCATCCTGCATGTGGCCTTCAGTTCTCAGCCTCTGTGAGGAGCACGCCATGCAGGTCTGTCATTCCAAGAGGTCCCTTTCTCCCCTACCTTTATCCTCTCTGACCCCTTGTTAATTCTTACGTCTCGAAGTGGCCGGGCATGGTGGTTCACACCTGTAATCCCAGCACTTTGGGAGGCAGAGGCAGGTGAATCATTTGAGGTCAGGGGTTTGAGACCATGCTGGCCAACATGGTAAAACCCCGTCTCTACTAAAAATTCAAAAAAATTAGCCGGGCATGGTGGTGGGTGCCTGTAATCCCAGCTACTAGGAGGCTGAGGCAGGAGAATCGCTTGAACCCAGGAGGCGGAGGTTGCAGTGAGCTAAGATAGCACCACTGCATTCCAGCCTGGGTGACTGAGCCAGACGCCATCTCAACAAACAAACAAACAAACAAACAAAAACTCGAAGTTATCTTGTCTATGTTTCTGTAGCCTGTGATTCTCCTTCCCCAGATAACCGTGCAAGTCACTCCCTTCTTTCTTTACTTCTTTTTTTTTTTTCTTCTGAGACGGAGTCTCACTCTGTTGCCCAGGCTGGAATGCAGTGGCCAATCTTGGCTCACTGCAAGCTCCACCTCCCGAGTTCACGCCATTCTCCTGCCTCAGCCTCCCAAGTAGCTGGGACTACAGGCACCCGCCACCACGCCAGGCTAATTTTTTGTATTTTTAGTAGAGATGGGGTTTCACCGTGTTAGCCAGGATGGTCTCGATCTCCTGACCTCATGATCTGCCTGACTCGGCCTTCCAAAGTGCTGGGATTACAGGCGTGAGCCACTGCGCCCAGCTTTCTTTCTTTACTTCTAAGTCTTTGCTCAAATCTGCTTTCTCTGTGAAGCCAGTCATGATCACGCTATGTAAAATTGCATGCTTCGACGCCCCAGGACTTCTCATCTCCTCTACCTTGCTCTATCTTCCCTTTTTCCATAGCATTTAACGTTCACAAGCAAACTAAATAATTTATTTATTTGTAATCATTATATGTTGTCTCTATTCTGCTAGAATTTAAGCAAGAAAGAGCAAGAATCATTGTTTTTGTTCACTGGTGTCTCTGGAGTGCCTATAACAGTGCCTGGTATGTGATAGACATTCAAGACACATTTACCTGATGAACGAACGAATGAATGAGCCTGAGGTCATGCTAGTTGAGTTTACAGTGTGACTCTGCCGCTTAATAGTAATATGGCAGCCGGGCATGGTGGTGTGCACCTGTAGTCCCAGCTACTTGGAAGGCTGAGGTAGGAAGATCATTTGAGCCCAGGAGTTCAAGGCAAGCCAGGGCAACATGGCAAGACCCCTTCTTTCTCTACAGCAAACAAACAAACACCATAGCAGGTTACTAACTAGGTCAACTTAACATTTCTGTGCCTTGAGTTGCTCAACGGTAAAATGAAAATAATAGTAATAGTAATAATAGTTCCTGCTTAATAGATTTGTCAGGGACTTAAATGGGATGGCATTGGGAAAAGACTTACAGCAGGGTCCTCACCACATTGGTTCTCATCATTTACAAATGAAGAGGTCAGGTGAGGGCTCTGCAGGGAGCCTGGGTTCCTAAAGCTCCTGCTTGACACCCAGTCTCATGGTTGGCCTCAGCTCTGTGCTTCCAGAAACATAGTCACCTGTGGCCTGTAATTGGTACAGTACTGCAGATGCCAGCATGGGCCACCTGAGTCACAGACATCAGTCCTCAATCCAGACCTTGTACCCAATCCTAGAGCTTCTGGGAGAAGGGAGTTCACAGAAACTTTTACGTTTTCAATTTGACTGGGGCCAAGAGGCAAGACCAGTAGGCTGAGGGGTGGAGATCACTCAAGGTCACACTAAGGGATGGAAAATCCCCAGATGATCTCAGAAAAAAAGCAAGACCCCAGCAAACCCCACACCCTGCTGAAATTGGTCCAGTGCAGGATTAAGACTGTTGCATCGCTCTCAAAGAGTTTCCCAATTTACTATCCTGGGACTGAACAACTGGCTAGGATTTTAGGAGCCTGGGCATACAGTATACAAAAAGAGTTTGCAAATATGCAAATCTACAAATAAAGTCATTTCTTGGAGAAATCTGGATGTGTTAGTAGAATGAATGTTGAATGAACAATTTTGTGCACAGGGCAGCTGAAGCGAGAGAAAGGGCAGGGGTCTAGAAGTTCCGTGGTTTCTAGTTTCAGCTTGTCTAGTAAGTGGTGTGGTGAACGCAAGGAAGCCTCTCCTCAATTTGTGCCCCTCTTTTCACAGGGGTTGACCAGATGACTGCTAATGGCTACTATGGACAATGTCTTCCACTTGCTGGGAGTTTACCATGTACCTGGTACCATATAGAGCACTGTGGGGAGCTAATCTCATGTTATCTCACTGACTCCTTCACATATTATCTCATGGACTCCTTCCAGTTATCCTTGTGGTAGGCATTGTTAACTCCGTTTTGTAGGGAAGGAAATCGAGGCTCAGAGAGATTCAGTGGCTTGTCGTGGAGGCAGACCCTGGACTTAAATCTAAGTGCATTACTCTTCAGCCTGCCCTGATGTCTTTAATTCAATCCACTATGAATTCTAGTTATTAGGCATGCTACCCACCAGGCCCCTGGATAGTTGATAATGCTTTGATACCCCAATCAAACTTTACAGAATTGCGGAATCTTCATCTGCAACAAAGAAAGTCATCCTGCCTCCTCTCTCTACCTACAAGGCAGGTCCTCAACCTCTGGAAATGCCCCATTCAGGCCCTACATGACCTGCACCAGTTCTGACTCAGCCCACAGCCTGGCGTGTGATAGTGTACATGGTTTCCCACACAACAGGACATCAAAACACTGACTTTAGGCCAGGCGTGGTGGTTCACGCCTGTAATCCCAGCATTTGGGAGGCCAAAGCGGGTGGATCACTTGAGGTCAGGAGTTTGAGACCAGCCTGCCCAACATGGTGAAACCTCGCCTCTACTAAAAATACCGAAATTAGCCGGGCGTGGTGGCAGGCATCTGTAATCGCAGTGACTCGGGAGGCTGAGGCAGAAGAATCACTTGAACCTGGGAGGCATTGCAGTGAGCTGAGATTGGATCACTGCACTCCATCCTGGGTGACAGAGTGAGACTCCATCTCAAAAAAACAAAAACAAGAAAAACAGAACAAAACAAAATGAAACACTGACTTTAGACCTCTCCGTGAAGGTAGATTCTCCATTGCAAGCAGATCCTGGCCTGGACCAAGTTCCAGCCCACAACAACCTCCTCCCAGCACTTATCCGGAGGAGGCCAAATCTCTCAGCCTGGTGCAGTTACTGTGAGCCACAGGAACTAGCTTCTGGGGACCTACATTCTTTTAGGTCTTTCGTGATGTCGACTTCCCAATTGTCACTGGATCATTGATGCCCGGAGATCTTACCCTCAAGTTGGCAAAATGCCCCTCCTCCCCTGTCCTATCCTTTATGGAATCCTAATTAGGGAAAAGGAGTCAGACCGGTGGGACCAGAGAGAGCAAAGAGAGAAAGCAAATAAGCTCTAGGTCTACCTTGGCCCGTGCAGATCACGTACATAACTTGCAGACTTCCCACTTACCATTAAACGCCTCAATTTATCAAACACCCCCGCTGAGGAAAGAACATAAGTTAAGCTCCCTGCTGCTCCCTATCAGCCCAAGTTCCATTCTATAAAATCCTCAGAAAGCCTTTGTTTCCTTGCAGTCAGCTCCTCTTCTGCTGGTTTTGCCAGTTGCTCCCCAGCAATGTATTTTCATACTTTTAAAAAATAAATCTGCCTTTCTTTATCTACAACTGTCTTGGTAAATTCCTTTACCCCTACACCCCTGGCCCAGATAGCTATCGCTCACCTGTGACATCCTTGCCCCACTTACACCAGGGTCTGAGTAGAAATCCTGAGACTCTTCCTGAAAACTCATCCTGTGAGTACCATCTGCTTATTTCAGCAGATGAGGAAACTCAGAGACAGCATAGATTTTGTCCAAAGTCACACAGCAAAGTTATAATGAAGCCAGAACCTGAACCATGTCTCTTGACTCCAAGCCTGACTCCACTGGTCTAGCTTCCCAAAGTGAGATGAGTGTATGAAATAACCTTGAATCACATTAAAAAGCATTCTCTTTTCAGTTCTTAATGAATCTTCCTGGTTGCTCCAAGGAGACTCAGCTTGGAGCTAAGATGCCTTCAGTGCCTCCCCTTCTCTCTCTCAGCGCCCAGCTTTTCTTCTCTCTCTCAGTGCCCAGCTTTTCTTCTCTCTCTCAGTGCCCAGCTTTTCTTCTCTCTCTCAGTGCCCAGCTTTTCTTCTCTCTCTCAGCGCCCAGCTTTTCTTCTCTCTCTCAGTGCCCAGCTTTTCTTCTCTCTCTCAGCGCCAGCTTTTCTTCTCTCTCTCAGTGCCCAGCTTCTCCTTCTCTCTCTCTCTCTTTCCCTCCCTCCCTCCCTTCTTTTTCCTTGAGACAGGGTCTTGCTCTGCCACCCAGGCTGGAGTGCAGTGGTACAATCATGGCTTACTGCATCCTTGACTTCCCTGGCTCAAGTGATCCTCCCACCTCAGCCTCCTAAGTAGCTGGAACCACAGGTACACACCACCATGCCCGGCTAATTTGTGTGTATGTGGTTTTTGGGGTATTTTGTTATTGTTTGTTTGATTGTTCATTTTGGTAGAGTCAGGGCTTCACCATGTTGCCCAGGATGATCTGGAACTCCTGGGCTCAAGTGATCCTCCTGCCTCAACCTCTCATGCTGGGATTACAGGTGTGAGTCACCGTGCCCGACCCCAGCTCCCCTTTTTAACAGAGAAAGGGGTGAGGAATCAGGAAAGAACAGGGGAGCCCCACCATACCACAGTACCTAGCTAGACATTTAATAACTTGGCTTTTTTTTTTTTTTTTTTTTTTTTTTTTTTTTTTTTGAGACGGAGTCTTGCTCTGTAGCCCGGGCTGGAGTACAGTGGCCGGATCTCAGCTCACTGCAAGCTCCGCCTCCCGGGTTTATGCCATTCTCCTGCCTCAGCCTCCGGAGTAGCTGGGACTACAGGCGCCCGCCACCTCGCCCGGCTAGTTTTTTTGTATTTTTAGTAGAGACGGGGTTTCACGGTGTTAGCCAGGATGGTCTCGATCTCCTGACCTCGTGATCCACCCGTCTCGGCCTCCCAAAGTGCTGGGATTACAGGCTTGAGCCACCGCGCCCGGCCAATAACTTGGCTTTATGTTCTCTGTATTTGTCTCCATGGTTACCTCCTGTTTATGGCAAATGATTCAGCATCTCTTCCACAGTAGTGATATGAGATTTCCTTTTAAAAGAAATTTCAGGCCGGGCTCATTGGCTCACACCTGTAATCCCAGAACTTTGGGAGGCCAAGGCGGGTGGATCACCTGAGGTCAGGAGTTTGAGACCAACCTGGCCAACATGGTGAAACCCTGTCTCTACTAAAAATACAAAAATTAGCTGGGCATGGTGGCGGGTGCCTGTAATCCCAGCTACTCAGGAGGCTGAGGCAGGAGAGTCACTTGAACCTGGGAGGCAGAGGTTGCAGTGAGCTGAGACCTTTCCACTGTACTCCAGCCTGTCTCAAAACAACAAAACAAAAAAACTATGTATCCTTTTAGGCCCTGCTCAAATGCCACCTCCTCCAGGGAAGCCTTCACTCCTGCCTGCAGCCAGCTGTAAGCTCCCCTCCTTGGCACTTCTGTGGGGTCTTGTCGAGATATATTCTCCCTATAGGAGAGGAGACAAGATATTCTGACATCTCCAAGACAGACTCTGAGGTCCCTGAAGTTGGGGGCCAGGAGGGATGATTCCTTCCACTCCCACTGCCCACTCCTGTGCTTAGCAAATTTCCCTGTGTACCTGAAATGTCCTTTGAATGCTGAATGAATGAATGTGAGAATTGAGTGAGTCTGACTTTGGGCTAATTCTTTTTGTGGGACACCTTGAAGGCTGAGTCATGAAGAGTCAGGCTGAGTTAAATACGGAGGCATGAAGTTACCCTGTAGCCCCCATCATCCTGCTTGGCTTAAAAGAGTAACATGGTGGTGAATTTCATTTCAGACCACAAATATCTATTGAGCACAGCCTTAATCCAGACCTTGTGTTAGGAACGCCAGATACAAAGATGAGTAAGACAATGTCCTTCTTCACGAACCCACAGCCTGGGTGAGGAGGAAGCTGTTTAATAAAAGATCAACACATGGGTCAGGTGCGGTGTCTCACACACCTGACCCATGTGTTGATCTTTTATTAAGTGCTGTAATCCTAGTACTTGGGGAAGCCAAGGCGGGCAGATCATTTGAACTCAGGAGTTTGAGACCAGCCTGGGCAACATGGTGAAACCCTGTCTCTACAAAAAATACAAAAAATTAGCTGGGTGTGGTGGCACGTGCCTGTGGTCCCAGGCATTTGGGGGACTGAGGCGGGAGGATCGCTTGAGCCCAGGAGGTTGAGGCTGCAGTGAGCTGAGATCATGCCACTGCACTCCAGCCTGAGTGACAAAGTGAGACCCTGTCTCAAAAAAAAAAAAAAAAAAAAAAGAAAGAAAGAAAGAAGGAAGGAAGGAAGGAAAGAAGGGAGCAACGGAGGGAGGGAAAAAAAGAAAGAAAAAGAAAGAAAGAAAGAAAGAAAGAAAGAAAAAGAAAAAGAAAGAAAGAAAGAAAAGAAAGGAAGGAAAGAAAGAAAAGGAAAGGAAAGGAAAGGAAAGGAAAGGAAAGGGGAAATAAAAGAAGAAAAGAGAAGGAAAGAATAAAAATGCTGCTAGGAGTCTGCATAGTAGATTGGTAGCACCCACGCCATTTTGCATAAACTAGTCTCCCCTCTCTCCCTTCCTAGTTATTAGCTTCCCAGGTGCAGGAACAGGCAGCATTGCCTTCTCCCAGGAATGACCTTGGGGCATCAAAGATCCCTCTCACTCCTTGTTGATCTCAGTGGTTCTCAGCTGCGGGTGGTTTTGCCCCCAGGGGTCATTTGGCAATGTCTAGAAACATTTTTGATAGTGGTGGGGTTGGGGGGCAGTGGCACTACTGGTTCTAGTGGGTAGAAGCCAGGGATACTGCCAAACATCCTAAAATGCACAGGATAACCCCCCAAAACCAAGGCTCATCTGGCCCCAAATGTCAATATTGGCAATTTGAGATATCCTGCTCCACTTTATCAAGGCAGGTAACAAACCTGTCTTGATTTTTAGCAGCTCAAACATGTGAGGAAAAGAGCCGGGGAAATCAGAAAACCTGCTTCACAATCCCAGCCTTATTGCCAACTTGCACGTTTGGCCTCTATCAAATGCAGAGTGTCATGGGGTGCCCCTGCCTTGTTGACAAAGGTGTTTGGGGGCTCAAATATGTCAGATCAAAGGAGGACACTTGGGGAAGTAATTTGCAAGGGAAGGTGGACAGTAAGGCAGGTACAGAGAAGGGGGAATCCTCCATTTAGCCTCTATCTCTTGTCATCAAATGGCCCAACTTTTCCAAGATGTTTTCAATTCCAAATATTCTTCCCTTTCCTTGTCTTCAAAATTAAATTTGATAATTCATGTCATCTGTGCCTCAGATTTTAAAAACACCTGGGTCTCCACCTGGGTCTAGCTCTTCTCCCCAACTCCTCTTCCTTCTCTGTTGATTGTAGAAAATTCTGGAAAAATATGAAAAGTACATATATAACTTAAATATAAAATTAGAAGCCCACAGTACATGCTGATTTATAAATGACTTTCTTCCTTGCTTAACAGTAGATTGTGAACAACCATGACATGAATTTCACTTCTACAATTTTATTTTAATAGATTCATTCCATAATTGACTTACCCAGTACCCTACTTTGAGACATTTTGATTGTTTCCAAATCTTCACTATTATAATTCATGCTGTGATAAACATCTTGGGAGCATTTGTATGTGTATATTCATGATTCTTTTTTTCCTTTCCATACAACATTTCTTAAAGTAAACCTTCTGGCTCAAAGGATACATGCTATTTTTTTTTTTCCTTTTCAGAATGTATTTATTTATTTTAAAGAATGCTACTTCAGAAAATTTTGGGAAATTCTAAAACACAGAAAGAAGGAAAAGTAAAAATTATCTTTTACTGTGATCTGAACACAATCCCTGTTGACATTTTAGTATATTTCATTTCAGTATTTTGTATTCTCTGTGGCTTATTTTTGAAAAACCACTGCATAACTAATTTATGGCCTATTATCTGTTTAGGTTTTGCTATAACCATTCTCTGTGTTTTTGCTTTTTTTTTTTTTTTGAGACAAGGTCTCACTCTGTCACTCAGGTTGGAGTGCAGTGGCATGATCTCGGCTCACTGCAACCTCTGTCCCAGGGTTCAAGCGATTCTCCAACCTCAGCATCCCTGAGTAGCAAGCATGCACCACCACTCTTGGCTACTTTTTTTTTTTTTTTTTTTGTATTTTTCAGTAGAGACAGGGGTTTCACCTGGCCAGGTGGATCTCAAACTCCTGACCTTAACTGATCTGCCTGCCTCAGCCTCTGAAAGTGCTGGGATTACAGGCATAAGCCATAGCACCCGGTCTGTTTTGTATTTTTAATAGTCTTAGCTTACTTGAACATTTTCGTAGACTTGGACCTTAGGTTGTTTCCAGTTTTTCACAAATGTAAATAGTACTGCAATGAATCTTTTTGTGAGTAAGGCTGTCTTTCTTTTTTTTTCAGACAGGGTCTCACTTTGTCACCTAGGCTGGAGTGCAGTGGTGCAAACATTCACTGCAGCCCTGACTTCCTAGGCTCAGGTGATCCTCCTGCCTGATCCTTGCAAGTAGCTGGGACTTCAGGTGTGTGCCACCACACCCAGCTAATTTTTGTATTAAAAATGTTTTTTAAATAAATATTTTGACAACTGAGATGGAGTCTTTTTATGTTGCCCAGGCTGGTCTTGAACTCCTGGGCTCAAGCGATCCTCCCACCTCGGCCTCCCAAAGTGCTGGGATCGCAGGCATGAGCCACCATGCCTGGTCAATTTTTGTATTTTTTGTAGAGATGAGGCTTCACTCTGTTGCCCAGGCTGGTCTCAAACTCCCAGGGCTCAAACGATCCACCTGCCTTGGCCTCCCAAAGTGCTGGATTGCGGTGTGAGCCACCATGCCCAGCTTTCTTTTTCCTTCTTTTCTGAATTTATGGTGAACTCCTTAAAATAGGTTTCTAGAAGTAAAACGACGGGGTCAAGCAGGAAGACTGTTTTTATGGTTCTTTGATGTACTCATCATATATTGCCAAATTATTTTAAAAGCCCACACCTTGTGAATCTGGGTGATTTGCACGTTGTTATGGCCTGTTGAGCCCTTGGAGAGCTTGTCCTGATTTGTCCTCCCAGCAGCCATGTGTGAAGGTCCCACGACTTTTCTAGGCTGTCTTGGGCCCCAACAGCAGCCAGAGTGAAGTGAGAACGTCTGCCCTCAAAACTCAGATGATTCCTGCTGCCCCTGTCTCTGGGCCTGGAGCGCCCCCTACAGCCCACATGAGGACCTTGCCTTCCTGTCCTGTGATCTGGGCTCCTCCTGCCTTCTCACCACACCCTCCTCTGGCCTCCACCCCAGTCCAGGTATGGCCTGAGCAGGTGCAGAGTGGGTCACAGCCTCTCTGAGGTTGCCATTGTCCCTTAGGCAGTACAGGAACACAAGCCATGATGTGTCAGCCTCCTGACACAGCACTTTCCTGCTCTAGGCTGCTCTACCATGAGAGAGCTCTTATTTTTCTTGACCTAAAATCTGTTTCCTTGGTGTTTCCTCTCAATGCTCAAGTGTTATCCCTCAGGGCCACACATAGCCACTCTGCTCACTTATCCCTGCGACCTTTCTTCCCCTCCAGCTCACCTTCCCTCATGGCCTTAAAGCTTCTCCACCAGCTGGTTCTGCTTGAGCTTGGGACGAGGTCTCTCACTTCCTTGAGTCTCAATTTTCCTCACCTGTGGAATGGACAATAATCTCTATACTGCAGAGTTATCATAAAGATTCAAAATCGTACCAGTAAAAAGCCTCGCTCAGATTTTTGGCTCAAGATGGGAGGCTGAGCACATGGATGTTCCTCTCCTCCTCCTGAACACACATTGAAAGAAAGTAAAGAAGGATAAAGAGGGGAAAAGAAAAACCAACTAAAGAGCTGTGTTGGGGGAGGTGGCTGGGACAGTACATCAAGAGATCAGAGATTTTACCATTTCTGGAATACTGGAATGAGTTAAATCACATTTATGGGTAAATGAGAGTAAAGAAAGCCACAGCTCAAATCAAGAAGTGAGGAAGTCTGTAGGAGATTTTGGTGTGCTTTGTTTTGGTTTGGTGGGGTGAGGTGAGGCCGAGAGAGCAGAAGAGGAAGGAGGAGTAAAAACCAAGATGGCAGCTAATGGAAGGTCTGGCTGTAGAACTGACATGTGTTTGTCACACTGACAACCCCGTACCACTATTTTGGGCAGCCCCACCATTTTCCCCCAGGCTGAGACTGCAAGATTTTCTCTGAAGAAATTGAGTAACCAGCCTAGGAGGAGTCAGGGCTTCTAGATAAGGGTCGACCCCACAGAAGATGGCCCTTCTTCTTTTGACCCTAAGGAGTGGCCAAACTTGGCTACCATCTCCCCACTGGGCACACTAAAACCAAGCTTGCCAGTCAGCAAGCTCCACTCACCCACAGAGCCTTCTTTCAGCTCAAAGAAGCAGAAATAATTCAAGGAAAACTTAACCACATATTATCCCTAGGTCAGAGTATAAAATCTGGCTTATAATAGGAATTCAATAAATATTTGTTTAGACCTCCAAAAAAAAAAAAAAAGAGAAAACAATAAGAAATTAAAACCCTTTAACTCATCGGAATGATTCAAGAAATGACTCCAGGCTGGGCGCGGTGGCTCAGGCTTGTAATCCCAGCACTTTGGGAGGCAGAGGCGAGTGGATCACCTGAGGTCAGGAGTTCAAGACTAGCCTGACCAACATGGAGAAACCCGGTCTCTACTAAAAAAAAGAAAAAAAAATGCAAAATTTGCTAGGCGTGGTGGCACATGCCTGTAGTGCCAGCTGCTCAGGAGGCTGAGGCAGCAGAATCACTTGAATCTGGGAGGCGGAGGTTGCAGTGAGCCGAGATCGCGCCATTGCACTCCAGCCTGGGCAACAAGAGCAAAACTCTGTTTCAAAAATAAAACCTCCACTCATAAAATAAAAACAGAATATTATGATGAAGAGACATTCAAAGAAGAAGAGGGTCTTATATATTTAAGTATGGTTGACAAAATTTTTAAACATCAGTGAAAGTACTACAAAAAGTACTTTCTAATGTCTCACTTAAAAAGGTGAGAGAGAGAGAGACCCACGCACATTGAGACAGAAATAGATGCATACTAAAGGAAAATATTTTGAGACATAGAGGATTGATCCAGGAAAACCAGTAACCACTGATAGGAGTTTTAGAGGAGAAAATGGAATGGAGGGGTGAAAATTATTAAAGAAATAATTTTCCAAGACTTTAGGGGAAAAAAAAGTTATTCTTCAGAATGAAAAGGCCTAGCAAACACAGAGCATGTTGAATGAAAAAAAAAATTCAAATTTGGACCCATACTACATATCCTAGAGTGCCAAGGATGAGTTAAACACCCAAAAGCTTCCAGTGGGAAATAAAAGGCAGGTAGGTAATGTTGGTGTTCACAACAGCAGCAACACTGACTCTCAGAAGACAATAGAATAATGCCTTCCAAAGTGCTAAGAGAAAATGGTATTGAACTTAAACTGGGCACGGCGGCTCGTGCCTGTAATCCCAGCACTTTAGGAGGTGGAGGTGGGTGGATCACCTGAGGTCAGGAATTCAAGACCAGCCTGGTCAACATGGTGAAACCCCGTCTCTACTAAAAATACAAAAATTAGCTGGGTGTGGTGGTGTGTGCCTGTAGTCCCAGCTACTCAGGAGGCTGAGATACGAGAATCGCTTGAACCTGGGAGGCAGAGGTTGCAGTGAGCCGAGATCGCACTGCTGCACTCCGGCCTGGGCGACAGGGCGAGACTCCGTATCAAAACAAAACAGAACTTAACTTTGATATCCAATCAAACTGTCAGTTAGGCATGAAAGAAAAATAAAGATACTTTCTGACATTTGGGACACTGAAGTTTCTCCCAATTCATCCTTTTGGTAAAAAATTGCTTGAGGATGTACTCTAGCAAAATGAAAAGGAATCCAAGATAGAGAATGACAGGGAAATCCAAGAAGCAATGGTTCTAAACTAGGAGAGCAATGAAAATATATCCCGGAATGACAGTTGTATAGCAGATCTGGAAACAAGTCAGTGAATATTAGATCACTCAACAAATGGCGTGATTAAAAATGGAATGATCTTGGCTGGGTGCGGTGGCTCACGCCTGTAATCCCAGCACTTTGGGAGTCCGAGGCGGGTGGATCACGAGGTCAGGAGATCGAGACTCATCCTGACTAACACGGTGAAACCCCGTCTCTACTAAAAATACAAAAAAATTAGCTGGGTGTGGTGGCGGGTGCCTGCAGTCCCAGCTACTCGGAAGGCTGAGGCAGGAGAATGGTGTGAACCCAGGAGGCAGAGTTGCAGTGAGCCGAGACAGTGCCACTGCACTCCAGCCTGGGCGACAGAGCGAGATTCTGTCTCAAAAAAAAAAAAATAGAATGATCTTAATGATAAAGTAAAAAAGACATGTCTGCCCATGTGCCTACACAAGGGGGAAAAAAGACAGTTGAAATGCCAGGAAAACAAAAAAGTCCTGTAAGGAAATAATAGTCCAAATTGTAAGCAAACTAAAATGTGACCTGATTCTGAGCAAGTCTCAGAAAAGAATATTCTTCTTTCTTTTATTTCTATTTTTGTATGGGTTTTCTGGTGAGAAGTGGAAAATCTGCTAGACAAATTCTAAAAGAGCTTAACTTCTTTCTCTAAGTGGTCCACGTTTATTGATATGGAGTTATGGAGTTACATATTCTTCTTTGTGGATCCATTTATCCTTGGCTCTCCAGTAAACAGTACTTACATAATCATAATATTGTAAAAATGATTGATTTATTTGTTTATTATTATTTTTTAGAGGCAGACTCTTGCTCTGTCAGGCTGGAGTGCAGTGGCATGATCATAGCTCACTGCAGCCTCAAACTCCTGGGCTCAAGCGATCCTCTTGCCTTAGCCTCCCAAAGTGCTGAGATTACAGGCGTGAGCCACCACATCTGGCTTTAAAATTTTATTTGACATTTTATTTCAAATTTTATTTTATTCCAAATTTCATAACAACTTAACAGACAGAGCATGGAAGACTTATTCATGGTTATACAATACATCAGATTGCTTTTAGCTGAACAGTGGCTGAAACCCTAAATAGGGGGTTATTTTTCTACTGTTATGAGGCAGCCAGCGGTGGTCATCCCAGAGACGCATGTGCTTAAGAATTCTTAAGCCGCCAAGATCATCTACATTTCTCCATCCAGCTTCAATGTCCTGGTATTATTTAATTGCTTTCTTTCTCTTTCTTTTCTTTCTTTCTTTCTTTTTCTTTCTTTCTTTCTTTCTGTCTTTCTTTTCTTTTCTTTCTTTCTTTCTTTCTTTCTTTCTTTCTTTCTTTCTTTCTTTCTTTCTTTCTTTCTTTCTTTCTCTTTCTTTTCTTCCTTTCTTCCTTTCTTCTTTCTTCCTTTTTTTTTGAGACGGAGCTTCACTCTCATCACCCTGACTGGAGTGCAATGGTGAGATCTCGGCTCACTGCAACCTCTGCCTTCCAGGTTCAAGCGATTCTCCTGCCTCAGCCTCCTGAGTAGCTGGGATTACAGGCACATGTCACCATGCCCAGCTAAGCTTTGTATTTTTGTAGAGACAGGGTTTCACCATGTTGGCCAGGCTGGTCTTGAACTCCTGACCTCAGCTGATCTGCCAATCTTGGCCTCCCAAACTGCTGGGATTACAGGCTTGAGCCACCATGTCCAGCCTATTTAATTTCTTAAGGATTTAATGAAATTTTATTAAATATTTTTATTAAAATAAAATGATTCATTCTTCTAGAACTTGATGTTCATCCAGTTGAAATATTTAAAAATTCTGTCTACATATAGAAAGGTATATCTTACATATTTATGTATGTCTTAGTCAATTCAGGCTGCTATAGCAGAATGCTATAGACTAGGTGGCTTAAGCAACAGAAATTTATTTCTCATAGTTCTGGAGGTTGGGAAATCCAAGATCGAGGCGCAGACATATCTGGTGTCTGGTGAGAGTCCACTCTCTTGTTTACACGTGGCCTTTTTCTGGTTGTATCCTCACATACAGTGAGAAGAGAGACAGAGAGATCATTTCGTGCCTCTTTTTTTTTTTTTTTTTTTTTTTTTTTTTTTTTTTTTGAGACAAGGTCTCATTCTGTTGCCCAGCCTGGAGTGCAGTGGCAAAAACACAGCTCACTGCAACCTCCTCCTCTGCCTCCTGGGCTTAAGCAATCCTTCCACCCCAGCCTCCTGAGTAGCTGAGACTACAGGTGTGTGCCACTATGCCTGGCTAATTTTTGTATTTTTTTTTAGAGATGGGGTTTTCCCATGTTGCCCAGGCTGGTCCCGAACTCCTGGGCTCAAGCAATCTGCCTGCCTTGGCCTCCCAAAGTGCTGAGATTATAGGCATGAGCCACTGGGCCCAGCCCATCTCTTCTTATAAGGTCACTGATTCTATTCATGAGGACTCGACTCTACAACCTAATCACCTCCTAAAAGCCCCTCCTCCAAATACCATCACACTGGGGATTTAGGCTTCAACATACGAATTTTGGGGGCACACAGACATTCAGTCCATAGTATGTATATCTGTATATTTATCTATAGCTATAGCTCTATCTACACCAATTTAAGAGTAATGTGAATTTATGTGACTAATATGAATTGCTTAATATTACAAAACATTCCTCAGTTGCCTTGTGCAGCTTCTGCAATTAGCATAAAATCATAAATATTCTGGAAACACAAATTGGAAAACAAAAAAAGCGAGGAAATGGACAAGTCACTCTCATGGGAAATGATGTGTGACATGAGAGTCGGTTGCATTCATGCTTTTTGAGGAGGATTTGATGAGTTTATTAATTTGTCTTTTTTCTAATTTCTACACTTAAATCCTCCCTGTACTTTGAAGACAGTGTCTATCTCTGACATCAGCATTGGGACAATCTATAAAACCATCCTGGCATTCAAATATAGTCACTCTTTGTTTTGAGGACACAGGGCAAGAGATGGAGAAGTGTTTCCAAGGGCCTGAACAGTGTTAGTCACTAGAGAAGATGTTTAGGATTACTTGACCACACTGTAATGGCAAATACAAGATCCTGAGTGACAGGGTCCCCAAGTATTCTTTAATAGGGGCTTCCCCAACCCCAGGGCTGCAGTACTGGTCGGTGACCTGTTGGGAACCAGGCCGTGGGGCAAGTGAATGTGACCACCTGAGCTCTGCCTCCTGTCAGATCAGAGGTGGCATTGGAATTCCATTGGAATGAGAACCTTATTGTGAACTGTACATGCGAGGAATCTAGGTTGTGTGCTCCTTATCAGAATGTAACTACAGTTTCATCCCCAAATCATCTCGCCCTGTCCCACCGTCTGTGGAAAAGTTGTCTTCCACCGAAACTTGTCCCTGGTGCCAAAAAGGTCGGGGGCCGCTGCTTTAACACACGTGTGTGCTTGTGGTGTATGTGCTGTCTAAAGTACAAGGCCCCAGGCAAAGAGTCTTCGTGCCTGGATCTGGGCAGCATTGCCTGCAGCCTCCTTTCTGCCTCATCCATATCACATAGACAAGAGCATGGCCTCTGGGTCAGGCAGACCTGAGCTCAGTTCCCAGTTCTGCCCCTTGGAAGTCTTGTGACTTTCAGCCATTGACGTTCCTGGAGCCTCAGCATCTTCCTCTGCAAAGTGGGGGATCTAAGAGGATCCTATTATCTAACAGGATTCTCTTCCAGTGTTGTTAGTGCAGGCCTGCCCCTAACACTTGCAGAGCCTAGGGCAAAATCAAGAATGGAGGCCTACGTGCAGTTCACCCCTTGCTCTTTCCACCCTGACTTCTCCACTCTATGTAGACATAAAAACTCATGTGTCCAATCTCTGTTCACACATCCTCCCATCTCTGAATACCTCTGCCCTTGGCCATCCTTCTGGCCCAGGAGTGTACAGACTGATGGCATGGTGCACCTTCAGGAAGCATAGACAGGTGGGAGAGGGGGACTACGCAGACCCTAGAACTAGCCTTTGGGGTCCCAGGTACTCAAAGTATTGTCTAGACAGTGCTAGATGGGGGACTTATGGGAGGAATGAGCATGAGTTCTAGTTGGACTGATCTCCTGGGACCCTCGGACTCCTCTCCTGTGGGGAAGAGGAAGACCAGGTCCTCTAAAGTAGAGGGCCCAGTGCAGAGCCCTGGTTGTCTGGCTCTGAAGTGGTCCTGATAGTGCAAAGTCCATGAAATGATGTTTATAAACTGCTTAGGACAATGCTTGGCACTTATTAGGTGTTGAACACATATTAAATGCTCAATAAATATTAGTTGTTGATATTATTATTATTAATATGAGAATCTGAAGGCTGAATCTCCCTTTCAAGGATGTGATGGGAGTAAGTGAGATCCTGCAGAAGTACCTACTCTAAAGGCATTTGGATGAGATGAGTTGGCATCTCAGTGGGTATTGAGGCTGAGGTTGCAGGGTGAGTGGCCAACCTGCTTGCTGGAGGCACAAGGGACTGTTCTTTCCCCTGGAAGGTATAATCCCTTGCATTGTGTCCTTCTCAAGGTGCTTAAGAGCTCTGCGATGACAGAGAATGACTTGGCAGGGGCCTTTTCAGAGATCAAGCAACAGAAGTCTAGGATAGGCTGTAGTTCTGCTAAAATCCCTGTTAATGGAGCACCTGCTCTGTGCACAGATTCTATGCTACAGTTTCTGTCTACAAATCTGTGAAGGAGATGCATTTCACAGATGAGGAAAATGAGCCTCAACAGGGTAAATGACTTGGTCAAGGTCATGTCGCCAGGGAGGGGTAGAGTGTCTGACTCCCAGGGCCAAGCTGTTTCCATTGCACTATGATTCTGCATCTAAGGCACAACTCATGGACAGAGGGTGAAAACCTTCCTAGGGAGGCCCCGGCTAAGTTCCAAACAGGGATAATGATAGTGTGGATTATGAAAGTGATCAGTTCCAGGAAGCACGCAGTAAATCCTGCTAGCTGAGCCCAGCCCACCCTGGGGCTGCTCTGTGACCTTGGCAAAGGCTCTATTCTCACCCACTCCTGCATCTGACGGTTGCTTGACAGAGGCTGGTGGAGGAGGAGGCCGCTCTAGTCTCTGATGGGCCCTAGTTCAGGCCCTTGATGACATGAATGAAAATCATCTCAGAGCTTGGGTTTGTCTTCAGCTCTGTTGAGGATGGTGGTGTGGGTGAGAGTTGAGGATCACCCCCAGTCTCCAATGCCAGCCTCCAGGGACTTCAGCTTTCTCAGCTGTTTAGCCAAAAAGTCGTCTCCTAGGAGTTCTGCTTAGGATGTTGTTGCTGCACCTCCACCAGCGTCTTCTTCCTGGTTCATGCCTTCCAGGTCATCCAGTCCTAAAGACTGGTCCAAATAACCAAACCAGGGCAGCTAATGCCCTCAATGTCTTGACCTTGGAGATTTCCTTTAGATACACACAGCCTTCATTCATGAGTGATTCAGTGCTCAAACCCATTAAACAGCTATGTTTGCACAATGAGTCATTCTGGGCTATGGCAGGAGAGCCTGGCCAAGATTAGGTTACCCACAAAGCAGACCCTATCAAGTAGTTTCTTTGGGTGGAGATCCCAGAAAGCAATGGTGGGGAACTGGGGAGGTGAGGCAAGGAAGGAGGCCACTGTAGATTACATTAATGAGCAGGTTACTTCTGTGAGCTTTTGAAGCTCAGTGCTTCTAGAGACTTCTGGGAGACAGCATAGAATGAGTCTCAGAGTTGTTCCTTTTGAGGGGTAAAGATGCTGGGATATTTACCCACCGCCCTACACTTGTCATTAGCGAAGGGCTATTCCCAGGGACTTTAGCTCCTCAATACTCCTGGCCTGTCCTGTGCATGGGTCAAGCAAGCTTGTGCAGGAGGAGAAAGTCCCCAGGCAGAGTCGCAGGAGCTTGCAGTAGGCAACCATCTGTCACAGGTACAGGTGGGTGGCGGTTACAGGATCTGCAACAGAAGCAGCCCTTTTGGTCCTGCTGGGTTAGGGTAAAACAATGCTCTGAGCCACCAGACAACCAAGAGAGTGAAAATTTTATTGCCCCAAGTACTTTACATGAATGTGACCAACACCACATTTGGGCAAATATATAAAAAGCACAACCTATTGTACAATTATTCCACCTTCTCGATTCATGCACTGTACAGACACTTCCCAGGTTTCTCTCCTGGGAAGAGGTGGGCACGATGGATGGGTTTCATGGGCAGCAGCTGCACTTGTCTGAGCCTCCTTTGCAGATGCAGCCCCTGGCACACTTGGCACAGCCTGGCGGGCAGCAGGGACAGCAGCCTGAAAGAGTCAGGAGATGCGCAGATCTGCTATGGGTCAACACTCCCATCTCACCACTGCCCCTCCCACCACTTAGAGGAAGTAGGAAAAGAGGGGTGTGTGCATGAGGTTTCAATCCACATTAGCAAAAATCCTGGGACAGAAAGTTGAGGGATGTTAGAACTGGAAGGGATCCCAGGGGCCATCTAGAGTCCATCAGAAGCCCACAGAAAGGAGGTTTGCCAAGGTCATGAGACAGTGGCAAAGGCAACACTAGAACCTAGGGCTCATGACGCCAGGCCAGTGCTCTATCCCTGTTACCACTCGGCAGAACAGAACCTCCCCTCAGTCTTTTTCCTGCTCCAAACGCTATGGATGGCCTCATCCCTGGGTAGGCTGCAGCCATGGAGAGCTCTGCCATAGGTCTCTACACGGTTCTCGTTTCAGATATCTCCCAAATGGGTAAAAGGCATCTAGACTCCCTCCCCGCAAGCCCCAATCCACCATGGCTGGAAGATTGAGAATGGGGATTGGACCTTTCTTTCTTTTCTTTTTCCTTCCTTCCTTCCTTCCTTCCTTCCTTCCTTCCTTCCTTCCTTCCTTCCTTCCTTCCTTCCTTCCTTCTTTCCCTCCCTCCCTCCCTCCCTCCCTTCCTTCCTTTCTTTTTTGACTGATTTTCACTCTTGTCACCAAGGCTGGAGTGCAATGGCGTGATCTCCACTCACTGCAATCTTTGCCTCCTGGGTTCAAGCAATTTTCCTGCCTCAGCCTCCCAAGTAGCTGGAATTACAGACACCCACCACCATGCTTAGCTAATTACTGTATTTTTAGTAGAGATGGGGTTTCACCATGTTGGCCAGGCTGGTCTCGAACTCCTGACTTCAGGTGATGCACCCACCTCGGCCTCCCAAAGTGCTGGGATTACAGACATGAGCCACCATGCCTGGCCTGGATGAGACTTTTTTAACTCCCAGCCCATGGTGCCCCCAGTCACCATACTCACTCTTCCGACATGTTTTACAGTTGCAGGTTGTGCATTTGCAGTTGTCTCCACACATGCAGATTCCTCCTGGAAGAGAGGACAGCCACCACGAACGTGAGGATGGAGATGGAGTGGGAAACAAGGCATGATGCCGATTGTCACAGTGGCAAGGCTTCTGGGCTGTCCTTAGGGACTGGCTGGACGAGAGGGTGACAAGGCTGCTGAGCATCACCCCAGTGTCAAGAACCATGCAATAGTCCACAGTCATAGGCCATGGATGGGAACTGGCATGGCTGCATCAATCATGCCTGGGATAATTGTAAAAATGCAGATTCCTGGGACCAACCCTTGAGATGTTCTGATTCATAAGTCTTGGTGGGGAAATGGAGTCCATATTTTTGAAAAGCAACTCAAATAATTCTTAAGTATAATGAGAACCAACAGACGAGGCCAATGTTTCCAAGCCCAAGGTTCCTCTGAGAACTATCAAAGCCTTTCACCCTCTCTTGGCTAGGCATACTGGCTCACGTCTGCAATCTCAGCACTTTGGGAGGCCAAGGGAGGTGAATCACATGAGGCCAGGAGTTTGAGACCAGCTTGGCCAACATGGAGAAACCCCATCTCTAAAAGAAAAAAAAAAAATTAGCCAGGTGTGGTGGCACACACCTGTAATCTCAGCTACTAGGGAGGCTGAGACACGAGAATCTCTTGAACTTGGGAGATGGAGGTTGCAGTGAGCCGAGATCGTGCCACTGCACTCCAACCTGGGTGATGGAGTGAGACTCTGTCTTTTTTTTTTTTTTTTTTTTTTTGAGACGGAGTCTCGCTCTGTCGCCCAGGCTGGAGTGCAGTGGCGCGATCTCGGCTCACTGCAAGCTCCGCCTCCGGGGTTCACGCCATTCTCCTGCCTCAGCCTCCCGAGTAGCTGGGACTACAGGCGCCCACAACCGCGCCCGGCTAATTTTTTTTTGTATTTTTAGTAGAGACGGGGTTTCACCGTGGTCTCGATCTCCTGGCCTTGTGATCCGCCCGCCTCGGCCTCCCAAAGTGCTGGGATTACAGGCGTGAGCCACCGCGCCCGGCCGAGACTCTGTCTTAAAACAAACAAACAAACAAACAAACAAAAAACCCTTTTACACCCTCGTCACCTTCACAAGTCAAGATGAAAACCATGAATGGTTTAAGAAAGGTGAAGGAACATCAGTGAACTCAAAACAAGAGCCACAGAGCCACACTTTGTTTTGTTTTTCCTTTCCTTTCCCTTTCCCTCCCCTCTCCTCGCTTCCTCTTCCCTTTCTTTTTCTTTCTTTTCATCGTTCCTTCCTTCCTCCCTCCCTCTTTCCTTCCTCTCTTTCTTCCTCCCTCCCTTTCTTTTTTCTTTCTTTCTCTCTTTCTCTCGCTCTCTCTCTCCCCCTTTCTCTTTCCTTCTTTCTTTCCTTTTTCCTTCTTTCTTTCTTCCTTTCTTTTGACAGGGTCTTGCTCTGTCACCTAGGCTGGAGTGCCATGGTGGGAACACAGCTCACTGCAGCCTCAAGCTCCTGGGCTCAAGTGATCTCCCTGCCTCAGCTTCCTGAGTAGCTGGAACCACAGGCACACATCACCACACCTGGCTAATTTTTTAAATTTTTGTAGAAACAGGGTCTTAGTATATTGCCCAGGCTGGTCTCGAATTCCTTGGGTATAAGCGATCATCCTGCCTTGGCCTCCCAAAGTGCCAGGATTACAGATGTGAGCCACCACCTTGGTTTTATACCATAATGACTATCTACACTTAAAAAAAATTATCCCATCTTTCATTTTCAGTTTCAAAATGCTGGAAGCTTCTGCCTCTTTTGCAAGTTTTTGGTACAGAGATGTCCAGTTAAAAGACAAAGGAGTCTTGTAAGACTTTATTTCCTTCCCTCCTTCGTTCCTTCCTTCCTTCGTTCCTTCCTTCCTTCCTTCCTTCCTTCTTTCCTTCCTTTCTTTCTTTCTCTCTTTCTCTCTTTCTCTCTTTCTCTCTTTCTCTCTCTCCCTCCCTCCCTCCCTCCCTCCCTCCCTCCCTTCCTTCCTTCCTTCCCTCCCTCCCTCCCTCCTTCCCTCCCTCCTTCCTTCCTTCCTTCCTTCCTTGGGTCTTGCTCTATTATCCAGGCTGGAGAGCAGTGGTGCAATCCTAGTTCCCTGCAGCCTCGAATTCTTGGGCTCAAGCGATCCTTCCATCTGCGCCTCCTGAGTAGCTGGGACTAAGGTGCACACTACTACACCCAGGTAAGTTAAAAAAAGAATTTGTAGACATGGAGTCTCACTATGTTGCCCAGGCTGGTATTGAACTCCTGGTCTCAAGTGATTCTCCTGCCTCAGCCTCAAATTGCTGGGACTACAGTCGTGAGCCACAGCACCCAGACTTGTGAGACTTCTTTATACTATTTCCATGATTGTAAAAGCCCAGGATGGCTTTGAACCCCGATTTCTCTCCTTCTGACCAACATGCTCCTGTGGAATTAAGCAGCTTCAGTGACTCAAGAGTCCACATAAGTTAGGGGAGTCCACAACTCCCCTGACATCTGCAGGTGCTTAATGGTTTTAGCACTTTCATAGCAGCTCTGGGATGTGGTTGGCTGGGAATAAGGAATCTCAGTCTACAGATGAGGAAAGTGAGGACCAGAAAGAATAAGCATCAGGGAGGGGATGGCAGTGATGGACCCAAACCAGGTTGCCAGGTTCTGGACCAGCGTTCTCCTCACTCTGGTGGGTGCCCTTAGGGGCCAATGCTAGAAGGACCAAAGTTTGCAGGTCCCCTGTCAGCCATTCCCTGAGCCAGGATATCAATTCTAGAAAATCAGGCTGGGAGCCAACAGAGAGTAGGAGCTGCCTCACAGGTGGCCAGTCCACCTGTCAGCTCCCAGGACGAACCCCATTGGTGGCTCCTAATTAGAGGGAAGATAAGTTTTCATCGGGGACCTGCAGACTCCCTGTAGGAAGCTGGTCCAAGGTTCCCAGACCCCAGGGAGGGCTTCCTTACTCACCAGACATGCAGACACATTCCCTGGGGTCCATGGTCCAGGTGTCCGAAAGGTTCCAGTGCTGTCACGGCTGGGGAAGGGAGGCTGAGTGATCAGCAGCCAGAGGCTCCCCATTTATAGCCATGTGGGTGTAGTCTGCAGCTCACCCCACCTCTCCCTGGGGCCAGACGCCCTGCACACGGCCCAGCCAGGCATCTTGGGCTGGGAGTTGGGAAGAGTAGGCGGAGGAGGGCAGAGGACAGACCGAGCAGTACAGTCATTTGGGTGGCTTTTCACTAGGGGTGCAGGTGGCTGCACCCACCTCACCCACCCACCTGGCAAGGTTTCAGGGAACCAGGCTGAGGCTCAAATGCACACATGCAGCTCAGATCAGCAGCTACGTCCACCCTGTCTCCAAGTCCTATAAGTCCTATGCATTCTGTTATCTGCCATTTCTGTTTCCTCCTTCATAGGGGCTCCTCCTGCCTCAGCTTGGGGCCTCATCCTATCTTCCCTGGTTGACTGTAAAACCCCTTACTATGGGCAGGTGGGGGCCTCTATCCTTGGCCCTGAGCTTTAGAAGGTCCCACCAAGAACCTCTACTGGCCACACCCTCCTCATGAGTGAAAGGGTGGAAAATCAGGGAGTTGTGCCCACCCAGAGCATGCAAACTTTCCTTCTAGACCACACACAAAGCAGATGCAGCAAGAGGGGACTTGGGGGAGATTTAACCACCTCTTCACTCTCCATTATAACCCCATTCTTTGGTATGGGCGGCTGAGTACTTTTCAGTTTATTTGTTTGTTTGTTTGTTTTGAGTTGGGGTCGCATTCTGTTGCCTAGGCTAGAGTGCAGTGGCTCGATCTCGGCTCATCGCAACCTCCACCTCCCGGGTTCAAAGGATCCTCCTACCTCAGCCTCCCAAGTAGCTAGGACCACAGGCGCAAGCCACCACACTTGTCTAATTTTTTTGTGTATTAGAGATGGGGTTCTGCCACACTGCCTAGCCTGGTCTTGAACTCCTGAGCTCAAGTGATCTGCCCGCCTCAGCCTTCCAAAGTGTTGGGATTACAGGCCACCATGCCCGGCCTACTTTTCAGTCTTTTGTAAAGTGCCCTATAGAGGATGAAGCTTCAAGCTTCCCTGACAAGCTGCCATCTGCACCCAGTCCCCATGGAGAAATTCTGGAGCTGGTGCTGATTACACTTCCTCCAGGAAGCCACCTCTGATCGCTCCCTTTCTTAGTTGGGAGAAATCTCTCTCTCTATCCCTTGGCTGATGTGTCTGTATATTTCTCATGACATTTACTACTTGCTGAGCTGCTGTATGATTATTTGTGTTGATGGCTCTTACCTTTCTCGCCCCAATCTGGGAGCTCTCAGGTAAAAAACCTGTGCCTGAAGCATCTCTAAACCCATTCAACATTCTGCACAATGTTGGATGAATGGATGAATTAATCAGATGAGTAATCAAAGGACCAAAGGCATGAGTGAGAGAGTGGATATATAAGTGAACAAATGACTAAGTGAGTGACGAGTGGACAAATGCATGTATCTCCTGCGTGTGGCTCTACTGAGGACCTCTGCTGAAATATGCTGTTGCCATTCAGAAAGGCAAAAAATGGGCCTGGCCATAACCATGGGAGATCATTCCTCCAAGTTCTCAGCTTGGTGGGGTCTCCATCATTCATCCATAAGGACCACTTGGGCCTCAGTCTGACCCATGGAACCATGGATTTTGGGCTGAGAGCTTCTAATGAGGAGAAAGGGATTTGGCTCCATGGTCATCAGCAGGTCACTGTGGCAGGCACTGGGGAGGGGAGGAAGGGGCAATACTGTAGTGATCCCCAAGTGGTGCCCTCCTTAAAGGAGTTCACAGCCTAGTAGGGGACATGTATTCATTCATCACCCTCCAAGGGTCAGGCACTGTGCTGGGCACTGGGGAGCCAATGGTGAGTAAAAGCAGTTTATGGTTCAGAAGGTCTGGAGGACATCTCAGCCCAGGAGATCCATGACCAGGTGTGGCTGCTCCCAGAGTCTTGAAGCTGGATCCATCTTCCCAGGCTTGCACCCCCAGCCCAGTTCTGGCACATCTCTCATGGCAGGCCCAGCCTCCTCCACCTCTTGGGCTGCCCTCCAGCAAGTATTAATGGCTTAGAAGGTCTGGCTTAACCAAGTGAGACCAGAGACAGGAAGGGATTTTCCTTCACCTTATTGAAGCCATCTCTCTCCCTCCTCTGCCTAGGCCAGGAATCGCTTTTTCCTTGGATGATGGACAGTGTGAAGTTGCTTAAGGCCCCAACTGAATGCTAATATCAAAACCAGGCCAGATGCGGTGTCTCATATCTGCAATCCCAGAACCTTGGGAGGCTGAAACGGGAGGATTGCTTGAGGCCAGGAGTTCGAGACCAGCCTGGGCAGCATAGGGAGACTTGTTTGAGCTCTGAGACTCAGAGCTGCTTGACCTCTCTGAGCCTCAGTTTCCTGATCCGCAAAATCAAGCTCGTGCAAATGACAACCCTACAGCACTGTTGTTGTGGAGGTTAAATGAGAGAATACATATTAATCACTGAGTTCAAAATCTGGCGCAATATTATTATCACCGACATTATTACTATTAATAGGATTATCACAATCTGTATCTAATACAAATTGGTAGTTTGGTTTGGCCACCCACCCATTTGCATGTTTCAGGCTCATAGATCACCATATGGTTCTGTAGTCCTGAGCAGGATGCATTCATCAGCCGTAAATATTGTGGGGTTTTAGCGTCGGGGCTCCCAGCTTTTATACTCAATGGAACTTTTGAGTCCCAGGGCCAAGAGAGCATGGGGCACTGTCCTTTCTGATTCTCTTTGCTGCAGTTTCTCTCTGTTTGGAAGCAAAGTTGACGTTTCACCTACAGAGGCCTCTCCTGGGGGGTATTTCTGGCCTTATATGTAGGAGTAGGCATGAGACCCTGGGGGTAAAATCAGAGAGGGCAGAGTGGCCTATGGGGCACCAGCTTGAATCCCAGAGGATCAGCACTGGAAGAACGCTGCTAAGTCAGAAGCCAGCCCCTCGTTGTCCAAATAGGAAAAACAGGAGCCCAGAGAGACGGGCCAAGCCCTGCCACTGAGCTTAGGTTGGTGACGGGGGATATTTGAATTTGACTTCTCAGCTTGTTGCTGGCACTCATGCCTTACGTCCAAAGCCCTCGTGACAGAATTGTTCAGCACATTAAAGCCTCTGTGGCTTTATAAGCTGTTTATTAATTAATTTTTTATTAGAAAAAATTGAAACATACTAAAAAGTACAAAGAATAGTATTCCAAACACCACTGTATCTACCACCCAGAATTAACAGATGTTGACACTGCCCTATTGCTTCAGCTGTTTTAAGAAATAAAAATTCAACAGGGCTGAGCACGGTGGCTCATGCCTATAATCCCAGCACTTGGGGAGGCCAGGGCAGCAGGATCGCTTGAGCTCAGGAGTTCAAGACCAGCCTGGCCAACATAGTAAGACCTTGCCTCTATTTAAAAAAAAAAAAAAAAAAAAAAAAAAGCCAGGTGTGATGGCATACAGCTGTAGTCATAGCTACTTGGGAGGCTGAGATAAGAGGAATGTTTGAGCCCAGGAGTTGAAGGCTGCAATGAGCTATGATTGCATCACTGCACTCCAGCCTGGGTGACAGAGCAAGGCTCTATCTCAAAAAAAAAAAAAAAAAAAAAAAAAAAAAAAAAAAAAAAAATTAACAGATTAATGGCTCTAAACACCACTTATGTGCTGGTTGCCCCCAACTTATGCTTCAACCCAGCCTCTCTTCCGAACTCCAATCTCGTAGCCTGGCTGCTACTCAATACCTCCATGTGAATGTCCAACAGCATCTCAAATTCCTCCTGTCCTCAGCTGAGCTCCTGCTTACCTCCTGCCAGATCCTCCCGCAGTCTTGTCTGCCTCCATGGCTGCTACCTGATTTGAGCCACCATCATATACCCTAGACTCAGCACTTGTTTCCTAACTGGCCTCCCTGCCTCTGCTCCTTTTGCTATCCTTTTTACCTCTTTCCAAACCCCCTAATTAGCCACACAACACTCAGAGTGGTTCTATTAAAATAAAAGTTACAACCAGGCATGATGGCTCACGCCTGTAATCCCAGCACTTTGGGAGGCTGAGGTGGGTGGAACACGAGGTCAGGAGTTCGAGACCAGCCTGGCCAACATAGTGAAACCCTGTCTTTACTAAAAACACAAAAATTAGCCATGCATGGTGGTGCGTGCCTGTAGTTCCAGCTACTCTGGAGGCTGAGGCAGGAGAATTGGTTGAATTTGGGAGGAGGAAGTTGTGGTGAGCTGAGATCCTGCCACTGCATTCCAGCCTGGGCAACAGAGCGAAACTCTGTCAAAAAAAAAAAGAAAGAGAGAGAGAGAGACAGAAAGGAAGGAAGAAAGGAAGAAAGCAAGTGAGAAAGAAAGAGAAAAGAAAAAAGTTACATCGTGTCACTGCTCTGCTCAGAATCCATTAGAAGCTTTCCATCTCACCTAGTAAACAAAAAAGCTCTTGGCCACCAGGTCAGCCCCTGTTCCCTCTCTGCCTTTGTCTCTATGGCACTTCCCAGCCTCTCTGCCGGCTCAATACTTGAACTTGTCAATCATGCCTCAGCCCCAGGGCCTTTGCACATCTCTAAAACATCTTCCCCTAGGTATCTGCTTGAGCTATCTGGAGATATTTTTCCTCTCCTTCAGGTGAGGTAATCTCTGGCCACTTTATCTGAAATCTCCACACTATGTGTGTGCCATTTTGCTTTCTTTTTCCTCTTTGGTACTTTTCACCATGAAACATACTATATATTTTGCATATTTGTCTAGTTTATTGTCTGACTCCTTTTCCAAAATGTGAGCTTCACATGTGCAGGCATTTTGGTCTGTTTTGCTCACTACCATATACTCAGTGTCCAGAAAAGTACCTGGAACAAGGCAGGGGCTCAATTTGTTGAATTGAATATATTGAAGTTCCTTTTATATTTCTTCCCAGACTCCTCCCCCCTCTCTCCAAAGGAAGTCAATGATAAAATTCAAGTGTATTCTCTCCATTCTTGTTTTTATTCTTTTCTTATGTATGTGTATACATGTATACAGTATTGCTTTATGTGTTTTTTAAAAGTACATAAGTGGTACTATAACGTAAATATTGTTCTACAACTGTTTTTTCCTTCCATCTTTATGTTTTTTTGTTTGTTTGTTTGTTTTGTTTTGTTTGAGATGGAGTCTCACTCTGTTGCCCAGACTGGAGTGCAGTGGCATGATCTCAGTTCACTGCAACCTCTACCTCCCAGGTTCAAGCGATTCTCCTACCTCAGCCTCCCAAGCAGCTGGGATTACAGACTCCAGCCACCATACCCAGTTAATTTTTGTATTTTTAATAGAGACGGGGTTTCACCATGTTTGCCAGGCTTGTCTCAAATGCCTGACCTCAGGTGATCCGCCCACCTCAGCACCCCCAAAGTGCTGGGATTACAGGCGTGAGCCACCACGCCCGGCCCCATCACCATGTTTTTGAGATCTATCTATGCTGATGCCTGATTATGATATCACATTGTATGAATACACCATATTTTCCTTATCCATTCCCCTACTGACATTTAACTTGCTTTCACATATCCTCTATTACAAAAATGCTGCAAGGAAAGAATAGTCCCATTCATGTTACGTAGATAGATGAGTGTTCATTCCTCCCTAGAAGGATGGCTAGGTTGTATGGGGCAATTGGTCTCCAAAGATCCTATGCCAATTTATGCTCCTTCTAGCAATTTCTGAGAGTCCCCATTTCCCCAGTACCTCCTCCGACACTTCCTTTATTCAGACTTTGAAAAGTGTGCCCACCTAATCAGTGTGAAGAAGTGCAATGGTATCTGAGGTACAATGTGTATGTTTCTGCCTCCCAGCTTCATCAACCATTAACATCCAGAGAGTAAGCTATGGTCCAGTCTTCCCCATTCTGACTGTCGTTTCTCATCAGCCTTTCACTCCCTAGCAAGAGACAACACGGTGAAGATCATGGGCTGCAGACCTTCAGACTTGGTTTTCATCCTGGCTCCTCTCTCTGTTTGCTGCATAACCTCAGACACGCCCCCTTGTCTCTGTGAACTTCAACTACAAAATGGGGATAAGTGGGTCTATTCATGAAGTTATGGTGAGAATTGAGAAAATAAAGGTCTGACATTTAACGCACCAAGTGTTCAAGGAATGGTAAATGATATTAAGGTTTCATGTTTATAGTGTTTATAGTGGAGGGATAAGGCAACTTGATATGGAGTCACATATATCTGGAGTTCAGCCCCAATGCTTTCAACAAGGCACGTCACCTCTCTAAACACCAGTGTGTCATCTTTAAAAGGAAGATGATTATAAATGGAAGAACTACTCTCTTAGAGTAGTTCTAAGGAAGCCTCTCTTCCCAACCCAAATATATGCACAAACACATGCAAAATTCTGCTTTTCTGGGACCCAATTCCACTCTGGGAGCCCCAGTAAGGAACTCCACAGCCAATGTGTAGCCAGCCTCCCAGGAGGTGGGTCCCAGCGCTGTGGATTGTAAAAACCAGGCCAAGGCTAATTAGGAGTTGCCTTGCTCAGGGCCCAAACCACCTGTGCACTAGGCAACCTTCACAGACTCTCCGGGGCTTGCGGCTGCTGGTTAATTACATGGGACTCGGCTCCACAGCTATAATTCAGTACCCACTGGGCAAGTGAAACCCTCTGCTTTGCACACAGCCCCCAGGAAGGATGAGTAAGGCTGAAGCCAACAATTACCCACACTCATTGCCCCCAGCAGCAAAGTGACTGGTCCAGGTTGGCTGGCAGCCCAGATGCTGGCTTTGGAGAGGGTGAGGAGTCTCCCCGTCCGTTCTTTCTTCCTTCCCTCCTCTTTTCTTTCTTTTCTTTGTTCTTTTCTTCTTTGCTTGCTTTCTCCTTCCTCTGTTTTTTTTTTCTTTCTTTTCTTTCTTTCTTTTTAAGACAGAGTCTCACTCTATCACCCAGGCTGGAGTGCAGTGGCATGATCAGAGCTCACTGCAGCCTCAAACTCCTGAACTCAGGGCATCCTCCTGCCTTGGCTTCTGGAATAGCTGGGACTACAGGTGTGCTCCACTGCGCCCAGCCAATTTTGTTTTTAAATTCTTTGTAGAGACCAGGTCTTGCTGTGTAGCTCAGGCTGGTCTTCAACTCCCAGGCTGAAATGATCCTCCTGCCTTGGTCTCTCAAAATGTTGGGATCATACATGTGAGCCACCTTGCCCAGCCATTTTTTACCTTTCTTTTTTCTTCTGTCCTTCTTTAATCAATCTTTCAGCAACAATATTTAAGACCTACTGCATGCCGAGCTTTGAGCTTGCCCTCTGGATGGGGTGAGTGAACCAGACACAGAGCTGAGCCGTGGTCTTGAGGAGCTTGCTTTTCTAGTAGGGGTGATGAGTGTGTCCATGACTATCAGAAAAGGAGAGCGCAGGCAGGGTTTCTATGAGGGCACACAAGGGCAGGGGGGCACTTGAACCACCCCAAGAGTGAGCACCTCCTGAAATGCTGTGTCCTAGGCAACTCACCCATCTCACTCTTTTTTTTTTTTTTGAGACAGAGTCTCGCTCTGCCGCCCAGGCTAGAGTGCAGTGGCGTGATCTTGGCTCACTGCAAGCTCTGCCTCCCGGGTTCACGCCATTCTCCTGCCTCAGCCTCCCGAGTAGCTGGGACTACAGGTGCCCGCCACCTCGCCCGGCTAGTTTTTTTGTATTTTTTAGTAGAGACGGGGTTTCACCGTGTCAGCCAGGATGGTCTCGATCTCCTGACCTCGTGATCCGCCCGTCTCGGCCTCCCAAAGTGCTGGGATTACAGGCTTGAGCCACCGCGCCCGGCCTCACCCATCTCACTCTAATCTTGTCCCTTCATTTCTGCCAGTCTAGGCAGCCTCCAGGTTCCTCATGGGATGTTGGGGCTGGACTAGGGGTATTCAAGCTGTGCATGCTCAGAGCCCCAGGGTTCGTGGAGAATGGTAGGGGCTGCTGTAGGTGGGATGCTAGGTCCATCTGTCCCCAACTTTCCCTATCTACACAGGCAACTCCTCTTTCAAAAATCTGTTTTATCCTGTACATCCCACCTTTCCCCCCTCACACATAATGCCTTTATGGTACCAGGGGAGATAGTGCTGAGTAAGAACCAGTTGGAAAACTGCTGAATACAGGCCCTGCCTAGCAAGGTTAGTGGACTTGCCCAGGACAACAGAGATTTGTAGCAGATCTGCGTCTGCAGTCCCAAGTGGACGGAGCTCATGGCTCAGTGCTTTTCTATGTTTTTTCTTCTTTTTCAAATTATTGTTTTGGCTGATGTGGTGGCTCATGCCTATAATCCCAGTAATTTGGGAGGCCGAGGAAGGAGGATCACTTGATCCCAGGAGTTCCAGACCAGCTTGGGCAACAGAGGGATAACTTGTCTCTGTAAGAAATTTTTTAAATGATGGCCAGGGCGCGGTGGCTCACGCCTGTAATCTCAGCACTTTGGGAGGCCAAGGCGGGCAAATCACAAGGTCAGGAGTTCGAGACCAGCCTGGCCAACATGGTGAAACCCCACCTCTACTAAAAATACAAAAAAATTAGCCGGGCACAGTGGCACCTGCCTGTAATCCCAGTTACTTGAGAAGCTGAGGCAGGAGAATCTCTTGAACCCGGGAGGTGGAGATTGCATGAGCCGTGCCACTGCACTCCAGCCTGGGCGACAGAGTGATACTCCATCTCAAAAAATAATAATAATAATTAAAAATAATTTTTAAAATATAAAATGAACCAGGCGTGGTGGCACATACCTGTAGTCCCAGCTACTTTGGAGGCTGAGGCAGGAGGATTGCTTGAGCCTAGGAGGTCCAGCCAAGAAGCTGCAGCAAATCATGATTGTGCCACTGCACTCTAGCCTGGGTGACAGAGGGAGACCGTGTCTCTAAGAAATATTTTTAATAGAATAGAAATTATATTTTATTCTCAACTATTTTTAAAACAGACCAGAATCGAGAATTAAATACGAAACCTTCGGGGGGCGGAGCAAGATGGCCGAATAGGAACAGCTCCAGTCTCCAACTCCCAGCGCAAGCGACACAGAAGACCGGTGATTTCTGCATTTTCTTTTTTTTTTTTTTTTTTGAGACGGAGTCTTGCTCTGTCACCCAGGCTGGAGTGCAGTGGCCGGATCTCAGCTCACTGCAAGCTCCGCCTCCCGGGTTTACGCCATTCTCCTGCCTCAGCCTCCCGAGTAGCTGGGACTACAGGCGCCCGCCACCTCGCCCGGCTATTTTTTTGTATTTTTTAGTAGAGACGGGGTTTCACCGTGTTAGCCGGGATCGTCTCTCGATCTCCTGACCTCGTGATCCGCCCATCTCGGCCTCCCAAAGTGCTGGGATTACAGGCTTGAGCCACCGCGCCCGGCCGATTTCTGCATTTTCAACTGAGGTACTGGGTTCATCTCACTGGGGAGTGCCGGACGATCGGTGCTGGTCAGCTGCTGCAGCCCGACCAGCGAGAGCTGAAGCAGGGCGAGGCATTGCCTCACCTGGGAAGCGCAAGGGGGAAGGGAATCCCTTTTCCTAGCCAGGGGAACTGAGACACACAACACCTGGAAAATCGGGTAACTCCCACCCCAATACTGCGCTTTAAGCAAACAGGCACACCAGGAGATCATATCCCACACCTGGCCGGGAGGGTCCCACACCCACGGAGCCTCCCTCATTGCTAGCACAGCAGTCTGTGATCTACCGGCAAGGCAGCAGCGAGGCTGGGGGAGGGGCGCCCGCCATTGCTGAGGCTTAAGTAGGTAAACAAAGCTGCTGGGAAGCTCGAACTGGGTGGAGCTCACAGCAGCTCAAGGAAACCTGCCTGTCTCTGTAGACTCCACCTCTGGGGACAGGGCAATAACAAACGCAGCCGAAACCTCTGCAGACGCAAACGACTCTGTCTGACAGCTTTGAAGAGAGCAGTGGATCTCCCAACACGGAGGTTGAGATCTGAGAAGGGACAGACTCCCTGCTCAAGTGGGTCCCTGACCCCTGAGTAGCCTAACTGGGAGACATCCCCCACTAGGGGCAGTCTGACACCCCACACCTCACAGGGTGGAGTACACCCCTGAGAGGAAGCTTCCAAAGCAAGAATCAGACAGGTACACTCGCTGTTCAGAAATATTCTATCTTCTGCAGCCTCTGCTGCTGATACCCAGGCAAACAGGGTCTGGAGTGGACCTCAAGCAATCTCCAACAGACCTACAGCTGAGGGTCCTGACTGTTAGAAGGAAAACTATCAAACAGGAAGGACACCTACACCAAAACCCCATCAGTACATCACCATCATCAAAGACCAGAGGCAGATAAAACCACAAAGATGGGGAAAAAGCAGGGCAGAAAAGCTGGAAATTCAAAAAATAAGAGCGCATCTCCCCCGGCAAAGGAGCGCAGCTCATCGCCAGCAACGGATCAAAGCTGGATGGAGAATGACTTTGACGAGATGAGAGAAGAAGGCTTCAGTCCATCAAATTTCTCAGAGCTAAAGGAGGAATTACGTACCCAGCGCAAAGAAACTAAAAATCTTGAAAAAAAAGTGGAAGAATTGATGGCTAGAGTAATTAATGCAGAGAAGGTCATAAACGAAATGAAAGAGATGAAAACCATGACACGAGAAATACGTGACAAATGCACAAGCTTCAGTAACCGACTTGATCAACTGGAAGAAAGAGTATCAGCGATTGAGGATCAAACGAATGAAATGAAGTGAGAAGAGAAACCAAAAGAAAAAAGAAGAAAAAGAAATGAACAAAGCCTGCAAGAAGTATGGGATTATGTAAAAAGACCAAATCTACGTCTGATTGGGGTGCCTGAAAGTGAGGGGGAAAATGGAACCAAGTTGGAAAACACTCTTCAGGATATCATCCAGGAGAACTTCCCCAACCTAGTAGGGCAGGCCAACATTCAAATCCAGGAAATACAGAGAACGCCACAAAGATACTCCTCGAGAAGAGCAACTCCAAGACACATAATTGCCAGATTCACCAAAGTTGAAATGAAGGAAAAAATCTTAAGGGCAGCCAGAGAGAAAGGTCGGGTTACCCACAAAGGGAAGCCCATCAGACTAACAGCAGATCTCTCGGCAGAAACTCTCCAAGCCAGAAGAGAGTGGGGGCCAATATTCAACATTCTTAAAGAAAAGAATTTTAAACCCAGAATTTCATATCCAGCCAAACTAAGTTTCATAAGTGAAGGAGAAATAAAATCCTTTACAGATAAGCAAATGCTTAGAGATTTTGTCACCACTAGGCCTGCCTTACAAGAGACCCTGAAGGAAGCACTCAACATGGAAAGGAACAACCGGTACCAGCCATTGCAAAAACATGCCAAAATGTAAAGACCATCGAGGCTAGGAAGAAACTGCATCAACTAACGAGCAAAATAACCAGTTAATAGCATAATGGCAGGATCAAGTGCACACATAACAATCTTAACCTTAAATGTAAATGGACTAAATGCTCCAATTAAAAGACACAGACTGGCAAACTGGATAAAGAGTCAAGACCCATCAGTCTGCTGTATTCAGGAGACCCATCTCACACACAGAGACATACATAGGCTCAAAATAAAGGGATGGAGGAAGATTTACCAAGCAAATGGAGAACAAAAAAAAGCGGGGGTTGCAATACTAGTCTCTGATAAAACAGACTTTAAACCATCAAAGATCAAAAGAGACAAAGAAGGCCATTACATAATGGTAAAGGGATCAATTCAACAGGAAGAGCTAACTATCCTAAATATATATGCACCCAATACAGGAGCACCCAGATTCATAAAGCAAGTCCTTAGAGACTTACAAAGAGACTTAGACTCCCATACAATAATAATGGGAGACTTCAACACTCCACTGTCAACATTAGACAGATCAACGAGACAGAAAGTTAACAAGGATATCCAGGAATTGAACTCATCTCTGCAGCAAGCAGACCTAATAGACATCTATAGAACTCTCCACCCCAAATCAACAGAATATACATTCTTCTCAGCACCACATCGTACTTACTCCAAAATCGACCACGTAATTGGAAGTAAAGCACTCCTCAGCAAATGTACAAGAACAGAAATTATAACAAACTGTCTCTCAGACCACAGTGCAATCAAACTGGAACTCAGGACTAAGAAACTCAATCAAAACCGCTCAACTACATGGAAAGTGAACAACCTGCTCCTGAATGACTACTGGGTACATAACGAAATGAAGGCAGAAATAAAGATGTTCTTTGAAACCAATGAGAACAAAGATACAACATACCAGAATCTCTGGGACACATTTAAAGCAGTGTGTAGAGGGAAATTTATAGCACTAAATGCCCACAAGAGAAAGCAGGAAAGATCTAAAATTGACACTCTAACATCGCAATTAAAAGAACTAGAGAAGCAAGAGCAAACACATTCGAAAGCTAGCAGAAGGCTAGAAATAACTAAGATCAGAGCAGAACTGAAGGAGATAGAGACAGAAAAAACTCTCCAAAAAATCAATGAATCCAGGAGTTGGTTTTTTGAAAAGATCAACAAAATTGACAGACCACTAGCAAGACTAATAAAGAAGAAAAGAGAGAAGAATCAAATAGAGGCAATAAAAAATGATAAAGGGGATATCACCACCGACCCCACAGAAATACAAACTACCATCAGAGAATACTATAAACACCTCTACGCAAATAAACTGGAAAATCTAGAAGAAATGGATAATTTCCTGGACACTTACACTCTTCCAAGACTAAACCAGGAAGAAGTTGAATCCCTGAATAGACCAATAGCAGGCTCTGAAATTGAGGCAATAATTAATAGCCTACCAACCAAAAAAAGTCCAGGACCAGATGGATTCATAGCTGAATTCTACCAGAGGTACAAGGAGGAGTTGGTACCATTCCTTCTGAAACTATTCCAATCAATAGAAAAAGAGGGAATCCTCCCTAACTCATTTTATGAGGCCAACATCATCTTGATACCAAAGCCTGGCAGAGACACAACAAAAAAAGAGAATTTTAGACCAATATCTCTGATGAACATCGATGCAAAAATCCTCAATAAAATACTGGCAAACCGGATTCAGCAACACATCAAAAAGCTTATCCACCATGATCAAGTGGGCTTCATCCCTGGGATGCAAGGCTGGTTCAACATTCGCAAATCAATAAACATAATCCAGCATATAAACAGAACCAAAGACAAGAACCACATGATTATCTCAATAGATGCAGAAAAGGCTTTTGACAAAATTCAACAGCCCTTCATGCTAAAAACGCTCAATAAATTCGGTATTGATGGAACGTACCTCAAAATAATAAGAGCTATTTATGACAAACCCACAGCCAATATCATACTGAATGGGCAAAAACTGGAAAAATTCCCTTTGAAAACTGGCACAAGACAGGGATGCCCTCTCTCACCACTCCTATTCAACATAGTGTTGGAAGTTCTGGCTAGGGCAATTAGGCAAGAGAAAGAAATCAAGGGTATTCAGTTAGGAAAAGAAGAAGTCAAACTGTCCCTGTTTGCAGATGACATGATTGTATATTTAGAAAACCCCATTGTCTCAGCCCAAAATCTCCTTAAGCTGATAAGCAACTTCAGCAAAGTCTCAGGATACAAAATTAATGTGCAAAAATCACAAGCATTCTTATACACCAGTAACAGACAAACAGAGAGCCAAATCATGAAGGAACTTCCATTCACAATTGCTTCAAAGAGAATAAAATACTTAGGAATCCAACTTACAAGGGATGTAAAGGACCTCTTCAAGGAGAACTACAAACCACTGCTCAGTGAAATAAAAGAGGACACAAACAAATGGAAGAACATACCATGCTCATGGATAGGAAGAATCAATATCGTGAAAATGGCCATACTGCCCAAGGTAATTTATAGATTCAATGCCATCCCCATCAAGCTACCAATGAGTTTCTTCACAGAATTGGAAAAAACTGCTTTAAAGTTCATATGGAACCAAAAAAGAGCCCGCATCTCCAAGACAATCCTAAGTCAAAAGAACAAAGCTGGAGGCATCACGCTACCTGACTTCAAACTATACTACAAGGCTACAGTAACCAAAACAGCATGGTACTGGTACCAAAACAGAGATATAGACCAATGGAACAGAACAGAGTCCTCAGAAATAATACCACACATCTACAGCCATCTGATCTTTGACAAACCTGAGAGAAACAAGAAATGGGGAAAGGATTCCCTATTTAATAAATGGTGCTGGGAAAATTGGCTAGCCATAAGTAGAAAGCTGAAACTGGATCCTTTCCTTACTCCTTACACGAAAATTAATTCAAGATGGATTAGAGACTTAAATGTTAGACCTAATACCATAAAAATCCTAGAGGAAAACCTAGGTAGTACCATTCAGGACATAGGCATGGGCAAAGACTTCATGTCTAAAACACCAAAAGCAATGGCAGCAAAAGCCAAAATTGACAAATGGAATCTCATTAAACTAAAGAGCTTCTGCACAGCAAAAGAAACTACCATCAGAGTGAACAGGCAACCTACAGAATGGGAGAAAACTTTTGCAATCTACTCATCTGACAAAGGGCTAATATCCAGAACCTACAAAGAACTCAAACAAATTTACAAGAAAAAAACAAACAACCCCATCAAAAAGTGGGCAAAGGATATGAACAGACATTTCTCAAAAGAAGACATTCATACAGCCAACAGACACATTAAAAAATGCTCATCATCACTGGCCATCAGAGAAATGCAAATCAAAACCACAATGAGATACCATCTCACACCAGTTAGAATGGCGATCATTAAAAAGTCAGGAAACAACAGGTGCTGGAGAGGATGTGGAGAAATAGGAACACTTTTACACTGTTGGTGGGATTGTAAACTAGTTCACCCATTATGGAAAACAGTATGGCGATTCCTCAAGGATCTAGAACTAGATGTACCATATGACCCAGCCATCCCATTACTGGGTATATACCCAAAGGATTATAAATTATGCTGCTATAAAGACACATGCACACGTATGTTTATTGCAGCACTATTCACAATAGCAAAGACTTGGAATCAACCCAAATGTCCATCAGTGACAGATTGGATTAAGAAAATGTGGCACATATACACCATGGAATACTATGCAGCCATCAAAAAGGATGAGTTTGTGTCCTTTGTAGGGACATGGATGCAGCTGGAAACCATCATTCTTAGCAAACTATCACAAGAACAGAAAACCAAACACTGCATGTTCTCACTCATAGGTGGGAACTGAACAATGAGATCACTTGGACTCAGGAAGGGGAACATCACACACAGGGGCCTATCATGGGGAGGGGGGAGGGGGGAGGGATTGCATTGGGAGTTATACCTGATGTAAATGATGAGTTGATGGGTGCAGCACACCAACAGGGCACAAGTATACATATGTAACAAACCTGCACGTTATGCACATGTACCCTACAACTTAAAGTATAATAATAATAAATAAATTTAAAAAAAAAAGAAACCTTCTCACATTATCAAATACTAACATTAAGTTCTATTCATTTCAATTTTTTAAAGAGATGAAAAAAGTCAAAGACTGTGGAAACTCCCTGTGTAATCTTCCCTGATCTCGTTCTTACTCCACCACCAAACCAAGGAACCAATTTTACAAATTATGTGTTTATCATGTCCACATAGTTTTCTTTCATTTTTTGTGACCTATACTGTCTCCAGACCACGCATAGTTTTCTGCTTTTACTGCATATGTATGTGTCTATAAAAATTACATAGTCTTGTGTTACAGGTTTATAAACCTTGTATAAAATGGCATCATTCGCCATGTAGCTTATTATCTTTTTTTGTCTTTTTTGTTCCTAAACTGGGAAGTTATTAAAAATCAGAAGTGTGGAAAGACAGAGACATCCCGTGTGTCTGAGAAAATGATATAAACTGGTCCCAAAGTGGGACTGGTGAGTGCTATGTCCCACCGAGCAATCACAGGCTGCAGCATCAGCATGTTAGAAAGAACACTGGACCACAGAGAGGGGCCCCGCGTGGCCAGAGATCTTATGATAGTGTGAAATTTCAAAATTGACCTACGATTTTAACTGCTTTATGGTATTCTACTATAGAACTATTTCACAGTTTCTCCTTTTCCCTGTTGATGGGCATACAGACATTTCCACCTTTTCATTATGATGAACACTCTTGCAATGAATGTCCACATAGACATATTTCCTTATTTGAAATCCATCAGTTTCTCTAGGGGGCATGCCTAGGAGTGGACTTGCTGGTTTGAAGGGAATGTGCTTATTCTACTTTACTAGATATTCCCAAATCACTCACTGTAGAGGTTGACACTCCCACAAGCAAAGTACTCAAGTATCCATTTCTCTACATCCTTGTCAACACTTGGTATTATCAGACTTTCTAATCGTTTCTTTTCTTTCTTTTTTCTTTTTTTTTTTTTTTTTGGAGAGATGGGGGTCTCACTATGTTGGCCTGGTTGGGCTCAAACTCCTGGGCTCAAGTGATCCTCCCACTTCAGCCTCCCAAAGTGCTGGGATTACAGGTGTGAGCCACCATGCCTGGATTCTAATTTTTGCCAGTTAAACAGTGTGCTAGGCTTTGGGTTAGCCTTCTGGTTGAGACAGATACAACAGATATGAAATGTCACTTCCTTGGTTGTGGATTTACATTTCCCTAATTACTACTGAGGCAAAGCACGCTATCGTAAATTCTCTGGCCATGTGGACCTCCTCTCTGTGGTCCAGTGTTGTTTCTAACATGCTGCACCCCATGATTGCTTGGCCGGACACAGCACACACCAATCCCAATTTATATCATTTTCTCAGACACACTGGGTGTTTCTGTCTCTCCACGCTTCTGATTTTTAATAACTTTCCAGTTTAGGAGGCTCAAAAATGCCCTTGGAAGATGAAGATGATGAACATACTGGTATGTCCCCAGGGAGGTCGCCCAAAGTAGCTGGGGAGTGGAGGGAGGTGGCAGCCGGGATCAGCACCCTCGGCCTTCACGTCCACCAAAAGCGGTTGCTAACCCCATGGGGGATGGTCTTACCGACTTGAGCAAGGTCTGTGTTAGGTTCCTGGCACTTTATCCCCTGTTCATTTAGAACCTTTTTCTTCCAGTTGTAATTAATTCATAGCAAGGAGTTCTGGACTTGGTCTGTAATGCCTCTCACAAATACTTGAAGAAGAAGGAGAGAAGCAGAGTAACTTGGAATTGACAAAATTCTAGATATGCCAGAGCTCTAAGAGCAGGAACATGGTCCAAACTTTCTCTTAGTCTAAACCCCATTTGCAGATTGGGAGCCTGAGGCCCACAGGGGAAGTGCCTTGCCTATCATTCCACCCCAATGCGACTCAGCTGAGTGGGCTGGCAAATTGGGGAGGAAACTCCAGGTGCCTTTGAAACCTCTTAGGCGGCTATGGAGTGTGGCCATTTGCAGAACCAACTTCTTGGATGAAGCAATCGCGAGGACCCCACAAAGTGCCATGTGGTTCAACCTGTGGTACAAAGAAGGTTTTATGATGTCATTGAAGAGTTCAGACACCCAGAAAAGAAGTCGTTGGCGGGCATCACAGAACCATATGCTCAGATGTGAAATTAACTAAGGCGCCCCAGTGCACCTTAAAAAGAGCCTATCTCTTCTCTCGTGCTCCGTTTTTTTGTTTGTTTGTTTGTTTTTTGTTTTCTTGAGACTGAGTTTTGCTCTTGTTGCCCAGGCTGGAGTGCAATGGTGCCATCTTGGCTCACTGCAACCTCCACCTCCTGGGTTCAAGCGATTCTCCTGCCTCAGCCTCCCAAGTAGCTGGGATTACAGGCACCTGCCACCATACCCAGCTAACTTTGTATTTTTAGTAGAGATGGAGTTTCACCATGTTGGCCAGGCTGGTCTCGAACTCCTGACTTCAGGTGATCTGCCTGCCTCAGCCTCCCAAAGTGCTTGAATTACATGTGTGAGCCACTGCGTCTGGCCTCATCTCTTCTTTTCCTTCTTCTCCCTTTTCTCTCCTCCTCCTTTTCTCTCATTCTTCCTTTACCCTCTCACCTCTCATTTGTCTCCTGTCTCTTTTCTCTCTCCTAGTGCAAGAACACCAGCCTGGGACTCAGAGCATCTGAATCCTCCAGACTCACCCACTGGCATCACTCACTCACGAATTCACTTCCCTGCCCGGGCCTCCATTTCCTTGAAAGAATGAGGTGTTCACACCTGGAAGACTACTCAGGCCCCTCCCAGCTCTGTTCCTGGAGTAAGGAGACAACCTTTTGGAGGATGCCTGTTCCTAAGATTTCCAGAGGGGCAACCCCTTCCCCAAGCCAATGTTCCCCAAAACTAGTTTGTATAGAAGGCATTGGGATCATAGACACTCTTGGGAGAAACCTCACTGATTGTTCATTGTCCTAGGCACTTGTTGCTCATGCTTTTCCTCCAAAGACATGGGTGTGAATTCAGCAGCTCAGGCCCTGCAGCCCTCGCAGGGTGCTCGACACAGAGCGGGTTTCCAGATTTCCACCGTTTCCTCCTGTTCTGAAATCCCTGGGATCTGTGAGCTTCTGTTTGAACAGCCCTCAGGTAGCGGGACCAAGGCTCAAACCAGAGAGTCCTTACCCACCTAGCAGGGATTTCACTACAAACCCAGACCATTGTACACTGATTGTGTGTTGATTTCTCCAGTATGAATATATAGTCCTCTGAAAATAATAAGATCATTGGCTGGGTGAGGTGGCTCGCGCCTATAATCCCAACATTCCGGGTAGCTGAGGCCAGAGGATAGCTCGAGCCCAGGAGTCCAAGACCAGCCTGGGCAACATAGCAAGACCCCCATCTCCACAAATAAGTTTAAAAAATTAGCCAGGCATTATGGTGTGCACCTGTGGTCCCAGCTACTTGGAAGGTTGAGGCAGGAGGTCCACCTGAGCCCAGGAGGTCGAGGCTGCAGTGAGCCATGATCATGCCATTGCAGTTCAGTGGGTATCAGAGTGAGACCCTTTCTTAAAAATATATATATTTTATGTATATAAAATATTAAAATATTGTATATAATCATATATATATCAGGCCAGGTGCATGCCTTTGGGAGCAATCCCAGCACTTTGGGAGGTGCTTGGGAGTAATCCCAGCACTTTGGGAGGCTGAGATGGGCAAATCACCTGAGGTCAGGAGTTCAAGACCAGCCTGGCCAACATGGTGAAACCCCATCTCTACTAAAAATACAAAAAATTAGCTGGGCATGGTGGTGTGTGCCTGTAATCTCAGCTACTCAGGAGGCTGAGGCAGGAGAATCACTTGACCTGGAAGGTGGAGGTTGCAGTGAGCCAAGATAGTGCCACTGCACTCCAGCCTGGGTGACAGAGTTAAGACTCAGTCTCAAAAAAAATAAAATAAAATAAAAATAAATCAGATAACCTCCAATTAATGTTAAGTAGAAAAAACAAAGGCAACAGTTTGAGCATTTATAGAAGGAGAATAATTAGCCGCAGCATTCATTTCTTGTGTTGTAAAGGGGCTGATGACAGAGCTTGTTGCCCCCATCAGTAGTGCCTGTGGGTTACTGACCTAATGTCCTCACACAGATTGGATCTGGGGAGCCCAGCCTGAGAATGAGACAGGGTGGCCACGACAACCCTGGCTGGGCATGAAGGCCTGGGTGTGCTAGAATTCCTGGGCCAGATACAGGTCTGAGGGAGCCTGGGGTGGACACAGATATATGCTGTCACTGCTTTGATTCTCTCTCTCTGTCTCTCTTTTTCTCTCTCTCTGTGGCCTTGGGCAAGCCACTTGTCCTCAGTTTCTCTGCCAATAAAATAGGGATAATAACATATCCCTTTAAGGGTGCTTCTTAAGAATAATTGGCCAGTTTTTGCAGGGCACTTTGAAGAAAATTGCTGTGGGGATGTTCTACTGGCCCTGGAATTTTCCTTCATGCAGATATCAAACAGACAAGGATGGCCAATGTTCTGATTCTGGCACTCCCAGCCAAACCACTTTCCCCAGTTCAGTTGGAAGGGAGGAAGCGGGAGGGGCTGTGATCACAGCCTGGGCCTGCCTAGAATATTAAAGGCACAACCCGGCCTTTGATGCCTGCCTGCAACGCTTGTTAATTTTAATAGGAAGTGAGCAGAGTGCAGAAGGCTCTGCCTGGCAGAAGAAAACAGGTCGAGGCCAAAGAGGATGTGTGCCAACTAAATTTAGATCTTGTTTGGCTTTGAAGTGCTTGGCCCCAGTGCTAGAATTACAGGACCTAGAGGTCAGCAGTTGGGAGGCAGGGGGCTGGGGAAAGTGTAGACCTTAGGCCCCTCAGTTCCCAGCTCAGCCAGGAGCAAACAGCCCCATCTCAATTTGGGAATCACCTTAGAGTCAACAATATCCAGAGCTGATGAATTCCTGGGAAACTTTGAATTAAAGAAAGCAAACTTAAGTGCATTCAGGGGCTAGGTGGTTAATACATAGGAGTGAAGTAGGCTGACTGTAGGTAAAAGGGGGTGGTGGGTGGGGACTATGGCAAACTGTCTGAGCTTCAGTTGAATATTGGGATTTGGGAATAAGGGTCAAATTTTGCTGGCTCTTCTGATTTTTTGGTGGGGGGAATTGGGGCAGGGATGGAGTCTCACTCTGTCTCCCAAGAAGGAGTACAGGTGGTGTAATCTCGGCTCACTGCAAGCTTCATCTCTGGGGTTCAAGTGATTCTCCTGCCTCAGCCTCCAGAATAGCTGGGATTACAGGTGGGCGCCACCACACCCGGCTAATTTTTGTATTTTTAGTAGAGATGGGGTTTCACCATGTTGCCCAGGGTGGTCTTGAACTCCTGACCTCAAATGATCTGCCCACTTCGGCCTCCCAGAGTGCTGCGATTACCGTTGTGAACCACCATGCCCGGCTTAGCTCTTCTGGTTTTATAGAGAAATTGAAAATCAGGACTGTGTGTGTGGCAGGGAGGCGGTGGGGGGTGAGGTGATATTGCAATTTTTAAACATGGACAACTTTTAAACCATGACAAGGAGCTGTTCCTTCTGGGGGGTGGCACTTCAGGAGCAGAACACTCCGTAAGATCCTTCTGAGTCAAGGCCGTTGGAGGAGATGCTTCTTTGCCTTGAACTCTTTTAAACTTCAAGGGAGACCTCGAATCCTTCTAATCGTTGAAGCATCCATCCCTCTGCATCCACTTTGGGACTTTATAGATCTAATTCAAGCCAAGCCTCCTTTTCTCCACGTGGAGAAAAGGCCTCATTTCCTAGCTCTGTCATCTCATCATCCCTTTGATCTCTGTAGGCATCTGTAGTTGCCTGACAAATACACCCAGGTTTGAATGCAAATGCTCCTAAAGTGTCTTCACCCACCTTTCATCCTAGGGCTTCTGGAGAAGTAGAACACATGTACCTGCTGACACGGGCCCGAGGACATAGGGAGGCCAGAGAGTGACATCTTTTTACCAACCCCACAGGAAGCAGGAAGATGGGATGATTGGACACTTCTTTTTTGTTGTTGTTGTTTGTTTGTTTGTTTGAGACGGAGTCTCGCTCTGTTGCTGGAGTGCTGTGTCAGGCTGGAGTGCAGTGGCGCAATCTTGACTCACTGCATCCTCCGCCTCCCAGGTTCAAGCAATTCTGCCTCAGCCTCCCAAGTAGCTGGGATTACAGGCATGCCACCACGCCCAGCTAACTTTCTGTCTTTTTTGTTTGTTTGTTTGTTTTTCACCATGTTGGCCAGGGTAGTCTCAAACTCCTGACCTTGAGTGATCCACCCGCCTTGGCCTCCCAAAATGCTGGGATTATAGGTGTGAGCCACTGCACCTAGCGGCCACTTCTCATGGAACGGATGCCTGGCAGAGACCCGCTCATGTATTCATTCATGCATTTATTACACAAATATTTACCAAGGTCCTAAGATGTACCCAGCTCTAGATTGCATGCTTCAGAGGTAGCAATCCTTTAAGCAAGTCCTTGCCCTCCTAATTCTAATATTCTAATAGGGGAGAGAGAAGACAGACAAATCATCACACCCATGAGTAATCACAAAGTGTGATATGTGACATGGAAGAATACAGATACATGAAGGGAAATCCAATTCAGACAAAGAAGGTGACCCTTCAGCTGCAACTTGTGGAGGAAAGAGCATTCCTGGCAGAGGGAACAGTATACGCAAGGGCCCTGCGGCTGGAAAAAGTTTGACTTTTTTGAGAAACTGAGAGAACGCCAGTATAGCTAGAAGTAGTGACTAAGGGGAAAGCGTTTACTGCAAGAGCTGTGAATCAAATGCCTACAGGGTTTAGCAGGTTTCACAAATGAGTAACGTGAGCCAGGTCAGAGACAATAGGGAACAGTGGAGACTGTGGCAAAGCAGAGAAAACATGACCTGTAGAAAAGAGGCAGCTACTGCTCAACTGCAGCCAGTTTTATACATATGGAGATGGAAACAGTGAGTTCAGTGTTGCCAGATATATTGATTTTTCAAAAGAACCTCTAAATAGATAGTTTTATACAAAATCTCCAATTGAAAAAAACAACATTGAGATCCTCACAACACATTTGGCAGCCTGGGTGTTACCTCCTTGCAGCTCCTGAACTGGGTAAATCCATAGGGGAGAATCAAGGAATTGTACAGCAGGGAACGTCTCACACTCCTGTGAGGAAACTGAGGCCCAAAGAATTCTCAGCCCTCAGCCCTTGTTCCATAGGTGGTTTCCTGAGGAACAAGGGACATTTCAGGTGGGTTTTCTCTTTGGGCCCCAGGCAAGCTTTTACTTTGGGGCTCAGTTTTCTAATTTGCAACTGGGAGGGTTGAGGCCAAGTTTGGCCAAGTTTGGCGGCTGCCTGGGGCTGTGGTGTGTGGGGTAATTAGGGCTTGGAAATGACTTTGAAGCTTTCCAAGGCAGAAGAAAGAGCTAAGTACACAGTAAAGCTCAGAAGGGGATTTCAAAGGCTTGTTCCTTAAAGTGTTACCATATGCTTCATCTCATCCCATGTCCAGGGGGCGTGATCCAGAGGGTATATGAACAAGTGGCTGTGCTCTGCTGTGGGAACCTGGGGAGCACCCCAGTATATTCACATCTCCCCTATTACCCTATCTTTTCCTTTAGTTCCCATTTTCTTTCTCACCCAGGTACTCAGTGAGTCCCTTCTCTGTGCCAGCCATGGTACCAGGTAGAAATACATCCCCACGGAGCTTGCAAACCCAGCAAGGAAAATAGGGAATCAGAAATTCCACTTGCATGACCAGGTGCGGCGGCTCACATTTGTAATCCCAGCACTTTGGGAGCCCAAGGTGGGTGGATCACATGAGGTCAGGAGCTCGAGACCAGCCTGGCCAACTTGATGAAACCCTGTCTCTACTAAAAATACAAAAACAAACAAACAAACAAAATTAGCCAGGCATGGTGGCATGTGCCTGTAATCTCAACTACTTGGGAGGCTGAGGCATGAGAATCTCTTGAACCTGGGAGGCAGAGGTTGCAGTGAACTGCGATTGAGCCACTGCACTCCAGCCTGGCCAACACAGCGAGACTCTGTCTCAAAAAAAAAAAATTCCACGTGTAGTGTGCGTTACAAAGTGGAACTTGTAGGGGCCCTAGAAGCCACAGAAGCAAATAACCCTTTTAAGGGCTTAACACCCCCCAGTCCTGGGTAAGTGATGCTACAGTTGAAATCTGAACACTGAGCTGGAGTTAGCCAGCGGGGAGGAGAGGATGGGAGAATATCCTGGGGAGAGGGAGCTTCCAGGATCAGAGGCTGGAGGGAGGATGAGGGAGCTTAAGGAGTCTCAGACCTTCAGAGCCCCAGAGCCCAAGGTCAGACGATAGACTGGCAGCTAGGAAGTGAATAGGAGCCAAATCACACACACCCAGAGCCTTTGGAGCCAGAGTATGGGTGTTTTTGGTTCTGTTTTGTTTTGTTGTTTTTGTGTGTGTGTGTGTGTGCGCGTGTGTCTGTGTTTACCTTGAGGGTAATAGGAAGTTTCTGAGTTTCAACCCAAAAGGAAATGTTAGGATTTGATTGCATTTTTTCAGAGCTCAGTAGTTACTTCCTTGATTTCATCTCCTTACAGGAAAATCTTGGCCAATGAGTTGCTTCTAATTGTATTCTTCTCTGGTCACCAAATCTCATTTTTGCATCTTAGCATCCTAAGACACCGGCACCTCACTTGCAAAACAGGTACTATTGTAAACTGTATTTGAGAGGAAAACACTGGCTCAAAGAAGTCATCTGCAAAGGTCACCCAGCCAGGAAGAGGCAGAGTGAGGATTTGAGCCTCAGTGTATCTGGTTCCAAAACCCAGGCTCTGTGCACAATGCAGGCATGGTCAAGATAATGGATCAGGATACCACCATGTTTGTAGGGGAATGAGGGAAGTGGGAGGAGGCTAACTAATCATACTCATTTGTTTATAAATAGAATACATCTGCCAGGAGACCACTTCCTGTTTGGGACAGAAATGCAGAACCTGGCAGAATGCCTGGGAAGTGACCTGTCTCAGCTACATTTCCAGGCAGAAAAAAATCTCCTACCTGTGCAGCAACCCCACAGATACTGAAGGGGAAAAAAAAAATCCCACCTATAAAATCAACATCTGCAAAGAGCTAGGTTCAGGAGGAGCTAAAGCTTTGCTCTGCGTGTGTTTGCATACTAATGAGGCTCATTACCAAGGGCCTGACCTCCAGGGTTCTTAAAATGCCAGTCTTTATCCAAGCCTTTTTTCTTTCAGAGAACATTGAGCTGGTTCCTGGGACGGATGCTGCACAAAAGGGCCTTTCAGGGCCTCCTATTGAACGAAGTGTTCTGTTCCCATCGAAGCTTTGAAAGACGTGGGGAGAAAACGAACCCAGAGTGACTAAGAAGTGCTGCTTCTCAGGGATGGGCAGATAGACGCCCTGCAACGTCCCAGGACAGGCCTGCTGTGGGATAGGGAGGCTGCCCTTGGCATGGGCTGCCATCACATACCCAACACCTTGGTAAATTATCGCTGTTGGGCTTATAGCTAGAAAACCTGAAAGGAGACATGAGTCATTGGACATGATGAGACACACATTGGTCCAAATGTTCCAGTAAGGGTGGAGACCATCCCTCATATTGTCTTATGCCCAATTTCTGCCTCCAAAGAAAGAAAAAGTAAAAACTAAAAGGCAGAAATGAAATCCACAAGCAGACAGCCCGGCGTCACACCCTGAGCCTGGTAGTTAAAGATCGATCCCTGACCTAATCGGCTATGTTATCTATAGATTACAGACATTATGTAGAAATGCACTGTGAAAATCCCTGCCCTGTTTTGTTCCGATCTAATTACCGGTGCATGCAGCCCCCAGTCACGTACCCCCTGCTTGCTCAATCGATCACGACCCTCTCACATGCACCCCCTTAGAGTTGTGAGCCCTTAAAAGGGAGAGGAATTGCTCACTTGGGGAGCTCGGCTCTTGAGACAGGAGTCTTGCGGATGACCCTGGCTGAATAAATCCCTTCCTTCTTTAACTTGGTGTCTGAGCGGTTTTGTCTGCGGCTCGTCCTGCTACATTTCTTGGTTCCCTGACTGGGAAGCGAGGTGATTGGTGGATGGTCGAGGCAGCTCCTTAGGCGGCTTAAGCCTGCCCTGTGGAACATCCCTGTGGGGGACCCTGACCAGCCCGAGCGACGCGGATCCTGAGAGCGCTCCTGGGTAGGCATTTGCTCCGGTTGGACGCCTCGCCAGAGCAGTGCCTGGCAGGCCCCTGTGGAGGATCAACGCAGTGGCTGAACACTGGGAAGGAACTGATACTTGGAGTCCAGACATCTGAAACTTGGTAAGACTAGTCTTGAGAACTTGCTCACTCCATGTGAGTGGAAGTGTGGCCTGATCACCCACAGCCTGCCTTTATCAGCACTTTGGTTTGGTTTTGGTTTTGACTTGGTTTGAATTGCTTGATAGGACCGGTCTTGGGAACTTGCCCACTCCATTTGAGTGGAAATGAGGCCTGATCACCCACGGTGTGCCTATACCGGCACTTTGGTTTTTGTTTTTGACTTGACTTGGATTGCTTGATACTTTGGTTCTGGTTTTGACCTGGCTTGGATTTTTGGATACTCTGATTTTGGTTTTGATTTTGGTTTGGTGTAAATTACTAAAGTGTGTGTGTGCCTTTTTTACCCGTTCTTTGTTTTGCGGTGTGTGTGTGGTGTGAGCATGGTGTTTTGTCTCTAGGAAACACGGGTGAGGCACAAAGTAAGCTCACCCCACTAGGAACTTATGTTGAAAAATTTCAGAAAAAAGCATTTAAGGGAGACTAAGGAATACTATGACACCAGGAAAACTTAAAACTTTGTGTAAGATAGACTGGCCAGCATTAGAGGTAGGTTGGCCATTAGAAGGAAGCCTGGACAGGTCCCCTGTTTCAAAGGTATGGCACAAGGTAACCTGTAAGCCAGGGCTCCCAGACCAGCTCCCATACAGAGACACTTGGTTACAGCTGGTTTTAGACCCCCGCCCCCAACACACAGTGGTTGAGAAAACAGCAGCATAAGCGGCTGGCAGAGGCAAGGAAAGACCAGCAGAGAGAGAGAAAGGAAAGAGACAGAGAGGAAAAGAGGCAAAAAGAGAGAGGAAGAGACAGAGAGGAAGATACAGACAAAGAGGGAGTCAAGGAGACACAGAGAGAGAGAAAGAAAGAGAGAGACAGGGAGAGAGAGACAGAGGCAAAAGGAAAGTCAAAGAGAGAGAGACAAAGTCAAAGAGAGAAAGAAAGAAAGAAAGAAAGAAAGAAAGAAAGAAAGAAAGAAAGAAAGAAAGAAAGAAAGAAAGAAAGAAAGAAAGATGATTTAACATTAACCGCTGAAAATTCCCTTAACCCAGCAGGTTTCCTAACAGGGGATCTAAATCTCAATTACCATACGAAGGTCTGACCAGACCTAAGAGGAACTCCCTTCAGGACAGGATGATTGATGGTTCCTTCCGGGTAATTGAAAAAAAAAAAGCCATCTATACTAATTCTAATTTGGACAAAACAAGGTCTTAATAATAGCAAAGGATAGTTAAAATTCCAAACTTACAAGATTTTCAACAAAAGTAAAGTTTGCTAAAAGTTAACAGTGTCAGACGGGCGCAGTGGCTCACGCCTGTAATACCAGCACTTTGGCAGGACAAGGCAGGCGGATCACAAGGTCAGGAGATCAAGACCATCCTGGCTAACATGGTGAAATCCCGTCTCTACTAAAAATAAAAAAAATTAGCCGGGCGTGGTGGCGGGCGCCTGTAGTCCCAGCTACTCAGGAGGCTGAGGCAGGAGAACTGCGTTAATCCGGGAGGAGGAGCTTGCAGTGAGCCGAGATGGCGCCACTGCACTCTAGCCTGGGCGACAGAGCGAGACTCCATCTCAAAAAAAAAAAAAAAAGAAAAACAGTGTAAGCTGTATTATAGTAACTTCTATTCTTGTGGCCTTAGACAGTCTAGTCCACAGACATAAAAAAAGGTTCGTTTTGGAAACAAATGGTTATTATCTTCGAAAAAAGAAAAGGGAAAAAAGGGGGGGGGTGGAATTTATATAAAAAGAGTGTTATATGGTAAATTCTTGTCCTGAAATAAATTAACTGGTTGTTTAAAGAAAGAAATGTTTGTAGTAAGTCAGAAAGTTAAGGCATGTCGAAAAATTGCCTGTAAAAGTCGTGAAAGAAAAAAATGGTTATAAAAATAAGTGTGTTAAAAAAAGAATTTATGCAAAAAATGTTGTGTAATTTAAAAGTAACCATTATGAGGAAGCATAAGTAACCTTATGAGGAGGCATAAGAATGTATATTTTTACCTACATTAAAAAGTTTAAAAAATTATTGTTTTGAAGATTTAAGCAAGTTTTAAAACATTAATTGTAAAGAAAATTCTGTGTTTAACATATTAGCTAAAGTTAAATAAGTATCATCCAGTTTTTCTGTGGACTGGACATTAAGTAAAAGCATAACAGGTTTTTCTTAAAGCACCAACCTGCTCTTTAGCAAAAATTATAAAAGGTTAAAAGAGTCTATAAAATCTTACCCTATAGTAAAACATTAAAAATTAGATAACTATGTCTACAAGGTTTTATTAAAATTAGGTTTAACATTAATAACACACTAATATAAAGATAACATTTAGCTTATCTGGTATAAAAATCATACAAAAAGCATTATTAAATATAAAATAGTGTTTAGCTTTCTTTGGTCTAAAAACTAATAAAAATAGGTGCTAAAGGAAATTTCTCAGTAAAAAGGCACTAAGGACTATAAAGTCCACTGCCAAGGTCCCCACATTTAAAACAAAAGGTCAATTTCTTAGAAAATATATACTTGGTTTATCTTCCACTTTCATTTCTCTCAAAAACTAAAAGTCTTTTAGCACATGTACCACCCCTAGAATTTCCAGTAAACCAGCACCAGCCTGAAGATCACGTTCTCATCGAAAGGTGGAAAGAAGAAAAACTCGAGCCATCCTGGGAAGGACCCTACCTTGTGCTGCTAACCACCAAGACTGCTGTTCGTACAGCAAAAAAAGGATGGACTCATCACACCCGAGTCAAGAAAGCACCACCCCCTCCAGAGTTGTGGGCCATAGTCTCAGAGGAAAATCCTACCAAACTAAAGCTAAGAAAAATCTAACTCTTTTCATCTATTCTATTAATCTTTCTTCTTTCTGTGCTCTATTGCTGACCATCTAGTTATTAACATAACCAAATCAATTTCACCTCAAACTATTGCATTTAGTGCTTGCCTTGTTATACCCTGTGGGGGACTTGCCAAGTCAAAGACAGCTTTCTACTTCAGAAAAGTACTTCTGTCCCTCCTGACTCTCCTCAGACTGGGCACTGGTAAACTAGGACCATTTAATCCAGGGAGATTTTGATAAAGACTCCAGTGCCAACCATGAGTCTTGCCCCCCGATGTAGAGCTTTCATGCCATATTTGGTCCAACGTTCTGTGGACCACTAAAGAGCAAAGATTGACTGCCCCAACCAGTTTTTGTAATTTCCTAAAACCATACATTCATTTTACTAGAGGATCATAGAAGTTAAAGACTTAAAACAAACTGTAGCAATTAAGACAGGATATCAAGATGCAAATGCCTGGTTAAAATGGATCAAATATTCCATTTGTGCGTTAAACAAAAGCAATTGTTATGCTTGTGCACATGGCAGTCCAGAGGCCCAGATTGTCCCCCTTCCACTAAGGTGGTCCTCCAGTCGACCAGGCATAGGCTGCATGGTAGCTCTTTTCCAGGATTCTACAGCCTGGAGTAATAAGTCATGCCAAGCTCTCTCTGATATATCCTGAAGTCCGGCACCCTTCAGGTCAGCCCCCGAGGGCCATCCAGCTTCTTCCTCCCAATACTAAGTTCACTTCATGTCTCTCACAACAGGGAGGAAACAGCATTCCTTGGAGACCTGAAGGGATGAGATGAGCTTAAGAATTTTCAAGAGCTTATCAGTCAGCCCTTGTTCATCCCCGAGCGGATGCGTGGTGGTATTGTGGTGGACCTTTTATTGGGCACTCTGCTGAATAACTGGAGTGGCACTTATACTTTAGTCCAATTGGCTATCCCTTTCACCCTGGCATTTCATCAATCAGAAGGAAAAAAAATAGGACATCGTAAAGTGAGAGAAGCCCCTTATGGGTCTTTAGACTCTCATGTCTGTTTAGATGCAATTGGAGTCCCATGAGGAATACCAGATCAATTTAAAACTTGAAATCAAATAGCTGCAGGATTTAAGTCCATATTTTGGTGGGTGACAGTTAATAAAAATGTAGATTAGATAAACTACATCTATTACAACCAATGGCAATGAGGTTTTCATGAGTTAAAAGAAAAACTCATGTCGTCCCCAGCCCTGAAGCTACCTGACCTGACAAAACTCTTTACACTCTATGTGTCAGAAAGAGAAAAACGGCAGTTGGAGTTTTAACCCAGACTGTGGGGCCCTGGCCAGGTCAGTGGCCTATCTCTCAAAACAACTAGACAGGGTTTCCAAAGGCTGGCCCCCAGGTCTAAGGGCCCTAGCAGCAACGGCCCTGTTAGCACAAGAAGCAGATAAACTAACCCTTAGGCAAAACCTGAATATAAAGGCCCTCCATGCTGCGGTAACTTTAATAAATACCAAAGGACATCATTGGTTAAGAAATGCTAGATTAACCAAGTACCAAAGCTTACTATGTGAAAATCCCCACATAACCATTGAAGTTTGCAACACCCTAAACCCCACCACCTTGCTCCCGGTATCAGAGAGCCCAGTTGAACGTAACTGTATAGAGGTGTTGGACTCAGTTTATTCTAGCAGGCCCAACTCCGAGACCATCCTTGAACATCAGTAGACTGTGAGCAGCATGTGGACAGGAGTAGCTTCGCCAACCCCTGCCAAGTGACTCTGAAGAAGACGACAAGCCCTGCTCCAGTCACACCCGGAAACTGACTGGTCCACGCACGGCCGAAGCATGAGGAAACTCATCACAGGACTCATTTTCCTTAAAATCTGGACTTGTACAGTAAGGACTTCAACTGACCTTCCTCAGACTGAGAGCTGTTCTCAGTGTATACATCAAGTCACTAAGGTAGGACAAAAGGTTGCTACGGTCCTATTATTTTATTGTTATTATAAGTGTACTGGAACTCTAAAGAGAACTTGTTTGTATAATGTTATTCTATACAAGGTATGTAGCCCAGGAAATGACCAACCTGATGTGTGTTATGACCCATCTGAGCCTCCCATGACCACAGTTTTTGAAATTTCCACAATTATCTCACTCATGGCCTATACAGCAACTTTTTTTCTGGTTCAGGATCTAACCCAGGAACAACAATTACATTTAGTTGTCCTGTATTTTATTCTCTGTTCACGTGAAACCATTCCTCAGCTTTTCTTTTTCCTCATGAGCTTGACAGGTTTCTTTTGTTTTTAAAAATAGAGATGGGGTTTCACCATGTTGCCCAGCCTGGTCTGGAACTCCTGGGCTCAAGCGATCCACCCGCCTTGGCCTCCCAAAGTGCTGGGATTACAGGCATGAGCCACCAAGCCAGGCTGACCTTGACAGTTTTGAAGAGTATAGGCCAGTTATTATATAGAGTGCCCCTCAAGGTTTGCCTGATAAACTTTCTTAAGATTAGATATAACAGTTTCTGCATTTCTGTCAGCAACAGAAATGATGCTGTGTCCTCAGTCTGTCCTGCCGAGAGGTGTGTGATGTCAGTTTGTCCCATTACTAGTGACATACATAGTTTTAAAACACAAAAACAATTAGCTTATATTAAACAAGCTACTTTGCAACCTCCCCAATCAAAAATTGTGATCATCTTTATTTTTTAACATTCACTATTTTTAGTTTTATTTGTTTGTTTTTCTTTGAGATTGAGTCTTACTCTGTCGCCCAGGCTGGAGTACAGTGGCATGATATTGGCTCACTGCAACTTCCACCTCCCAGGTTCAAGCGATTCTCCTGCCTCAGCCTCCCGAGTAACTGGGACTACAGGTGCCGACCACCATGCCTGGCTAATTTTTGTATTTTTAGTAAAGACAAGGTTTCACCATGTTGTCTAGGCTGGTCTTGAACTCCTGACCTCAGGTGATTCGCTTACCTTGGCCTCCCAAAGTGCTGGGATTACAGGGGTGAGCCACTGTGCCCAGCCAGTTTTATTTGTTTTGAATAGATAATATAGTTATATGGTATAGTATAGTAACTGGACTACAGGCATGTGCCACCACACCCAACTACTTTTTTTTCTTTTCTTTTCTTTTCTTTTTTCTTCTTCTTCTTCTCCTTCTCCTCTTCTTCTTCTTCTTTTTTTTTTTGTAGAAACAGTCTCACTATGTTGCCAAGGCTGGTCTCAAACTCCCGGGCTCAAGCAGTCCTCCCACGTCAGCCTCCCAAAGTGCTGGGATTATAGGCGTGAGCCACCACACCTGGCCAGCGGGCTCCTTTGATCCCTCTAGAAACAGGCAAGATTTCTTGGAGACCAGTCTAGTAGATGAGGTGGGACACTCCTTTGGGCTCAGAAAGCAAGGTCTGGGTTTCAAGTGATGCTGTAACCATCTTTCCATGGTGAATAGATATACTGCTACATCAGCATCTAAGGAAGCTCGTTCCGGTCCTGTTTCAGGGAAGCCCAAGATCCACAGGTCAGAGGCAAATGGTGGGAGTGAGGGTCTGAGAGCGCCATGAGCAGGAGCTATAGACTGGGACGGTAAGCCTAAGCCTGAGCAGGGCAGCGTTCCAGCCAGACTCTGGTACTAATCAGTCAGCTGGGTGACCCTGGGCAACTCCTTTTTTCATCCTTCTTTCCTCATCTGTACAATAGGCATAATTCCACCACTACATTTATTTGTATTTTTGTTTTTTGGTTGTTTTTTTAGAGATAGGTCTTCACTCTGTTGCCAAGGCTGGAGTACAGTGGTGCCATCAGAGCTCACTGCAGCCTTGAACTCCTGGGCTCAAGCGGTCCCCCTGCCTCAGCCTCCTAAGTAGCTGGGACTATAGGTGTGTGTCATTGCACCTGGCTAATTTTTTTATTTTTTGTAGACATGGGGTCTCTCTATATTGTCTAGGCTGGTCTTGAATCCTGGGCTTGAACGATTCTCTTGCCTCGGTCTCCCAAAGCACTGGAATTACAGGCATAAGCCACCATGCCCACCCAGCCAACATTTAGCTGTTTTGAGGAATAAATGAACTAATCTGTAGGAAGTCCCTGGTACTCAGCAGGCACTTAGTAAAAGTAACTACAACTTCCCAACCCAACAGGGAGGTAGAAATCACAGCCAGCAGGTGACCATGGGGGCTCTCCCAGTACACACCCCTTTCAAAACCCACAGGACAGCAGCCCCGCCCACATCTGCTGGACTTGCTGAAAGGCATTGATTTTGATGACAATTTCACTTCCTTTGATGTATCATTAGTACTTCTAGAAAGCCCAAAATACTGCCTTCCTTTGAGTCAGGGACTGTTCCCCAATAGCCCCTATTCCTTCAAACTATGAAACTGAAGGGAATACTTTCTTTGGTCAGGGGTTTTACTGACTTTTCCTGGGATGTGGGGTTCTTACCCCGTGTGGGAGGCTATGAGACTCAGGAGTCATTCAGTCGTTCCCTTCATTCAATAAATATTAATTGAGGGCCAGGCAGTCTTCCACCTAGGTACTTGGAATAGATACATCAGCAAACAAAACTGGTGAATATCCCTGGCCTCGTGGAATTTACATTCTCAGAGAGGGCAGGAGGAAATAGAGTAAACATAACCAATCAATCATGCAGTTTGTTAGATCATGCAGTTGTTTGTCAGAAGGTAATAAATGCTATGGGAAAAAGTACAAGTAAAGAGGCCCAGAAGTCGCCGGGGTAGGCAACATGTGGTGTATACAATCAAACGGTCAGGGTGGGCTTCTTAGAGGAGACGCAAAGCCCTTCAGCAGCCCTGTGAAGTGGTGTCCATTTCACAGATGGTGCAATTGGGGCAGAGATGGGCTAAATAACTTGCCTGAGGTCACACTGCAAGAAAGGGCAGGACCAGGATTCTAGCCCAGGCTGACTGGCTTGAGGCTGCATTTCACCAATTCCTTATATAAGAGCTGCAAGGAATCTGGGGATGAGGAAACTGAGGCTCAGAGAAAGAAAAGAAAGTTGCTAAAAGTCATGGAGCAGGAGGAAGTGTGGGGTTAGAGGTGAGAGAGGTGCCCTAGCCTGGCATTCCCAAAAGGGAGAGGTTTTTAGATGATCCACAGAAAAACTTTTGTTGTTGTTGTTTTAAATAGTTTTAATTTATGTATATGAAAAAGAAATTATAAATGCATTGAAAATAATTTCACAAAGATTAAGTGCTTAGGATGAATAATTTTTTTTTTTTTGAGACCGAGTTTTGCTCTTGACCCCCAGGCTGGAGTGCAGTGGTGCGATCTTGGCTCACTGCAACCTCCACCTCCCAGGTTCAAGTGATTCTCCTGCCTCAGCCTCCTGAGTAGCTGGGATTACAGGTGTCTGCTACCACGCCCGGCTAATTTTTTGTATTTTTAGTAGAGACGGGGCTTTGCCACGTTGGGCAGGCTGGTCTTGAACTCCTGACCTCAGGTGATCTGCCTGCCTTGGCCTCTCAAAGTGCTGGAATTACAGGGGTGAGCCACAGTGCCTGGCCAGGATGAATAATTTTTAAGTGAGTTAATTTAATGAAGATAGTACTAAATAAACTATAGCACAGTAGAACATAGTTATGGCAAAATTTAGAGGACAGTGCTGCATGCTGAAGTTTGGAATGTTTTGCCTTCAGTCTGTTATAGGACCAACAAGTTCGTATGACCATGGTACAGTAACAGAAAAATACTCTAAGACAGCAGGGTTTGCAGCAGAGAAAGTTTTTGCAGAGCACCACATAAGGAGATAGAAGAAGACTCAAATCCATCTCTCCAAGGAGTGCTGGGCTGGGGTATTTTTTGAGGCAGAGTCTCACTTTGTCACCCAGGCTGAGCTGGGGTTTTTAAGAGGATCATGGCAGGTGAGGGGCTGGAAAATTGAGGTCATTGATTGGTTGGGGTAAGAGGAATGAAATCATCAGGATGTGGAAACTGGGTTTTTTGGTGTGTCAGCTTCTCATGGTGTCCTTCTGACCAGCTGATGTCAGTGGAGTCCTTCAGGCCAGCTGACGTCAGTACTTTCACTGTTACGCAGGACTTGAAAGACTATCTCAAATGGAAAACAACATTTCACAACATTCAAGTTGTTATCTACAGAGCAGTTAAGGGGTGGCAGGGTTTATGTCATTCGAGGGCAAGAGGCAGTGAATGACCATGAGGAAAGAGGCCAGGGAGCAAGGTGACCTAGTGATTAATGCTGAATGTCCTGAAAGCTTGGTTTAGTTTCACTTCCCTCCCTCCCTTGTCAGCTGATTAATTTTATAAACTTTATAGGGATGGTTTCAAATCATAGCTTCCCAGGGCCAGAGAAGGAGATTTTTGGAAGGGCCTGGAAACTCAGCCTCCTTGTTCAAGGATCCCATGTTGTCATCACCACAAGCCTCCCCACAAACTGTCCCTGCCTCACTGCCTGCACCTGTGGGAACCAGCCCTTTTTATGGACAATTTTATCTTCAAAGTGCTTTTGGTTTGTTAATTGCCCGGTGCAGCCCTGCCAAGGATGGTGGTTCGCACCAAGCCCACTAAAGAACCCAAACATCCCTGATGGGTTGATGTGAACAGCGTGGGGAAGACCTTGCCAGGCTGTCTTGGCAAGGCACGGCTCTGAGTTAGAGAAGCCTGGGAGAGAATCCCAACTCCACCACTTTAATGCATCTCTGGGAGCCTCAATTAATTATTATTATTTTTTGAGACAAGGTCTCACTCTGTCACCCAGGCTGGAGTGCAGTAGTGCAATCGTGGTTCACTGCAACCTTGACATCCTGGGCTCAAGTGATCCTCCTGCCTCAGCCTCCCAAGCAGCTGGGACTACAGGTGTGCACCACTATACTGGCTAATTAAAAAAAAATTTTTTTTGTAGAGTCTGGGTCTCATTATATTGTCCAGGCTGGTCTTGAACTTCTGGGCTCAAACAATCCTCCAGCCTCAGCCTCCCAAAGTGTTAGGATTACAGTAATCTTTTTAAACCTATGAAATGGGGATAATAGAATTGTCAGGAAGACTCGATGTAACAAATGGCTGTTGCTCCCTTTCATATCTAAGTGTCACATCCTCCACATGGCATTCGGTGTTGGGTACCATCTCTCCTTTAGCCTCCAGAACATTCTATATGTTCCTCTTGTATAACACAGATAAGTTGTCTGCCTTGTATTGGGGTGAACTGTGTCCCTGTCGCTCCTCGAGGGTGAGGTTTGTGGCTAAGGTATCATTATATTTCTCTCAGTAGGAAGCCCAGGGCTTGGCACGAAGTTCAGTAAGTGTTTGCATGCCTGAGAGGCAGCTCATGTAGTAAACAAAACAAGAGCAAGGGCCCTAAAGTCCCACTCTGTGGGTTCAATCCCTGGTTCTGTCCTTCACTGCCAGGGGATCTTAGGCAAGATACTTAATCTCTTCCTGCCTCAGAGTCCAGACCTGTAAAATGGGGGCAATTAATAATAGCACCTACAACATCAAGTTGTTGCGAGGATTAAGTCAGTCAACATGGTTAAAGTGCTTATAACAGTAGCTGCTGTGGGATGAGAGCCATACAGTCGTTGGCTGTTATTTATTGTAACCAGCATCTAGCACAGGGTCTTTTGCCAGATGTGGCCCCCGTAAACTTTGTAAAGCTGACCTAAAAGACTAAACTCCTATCCCATCCTCTCTCCGTGCATACACATACTTTGCAGGTTTATGAAATTCTACCATTTCTTTTTTCCTTTTCTTTCTTTCCTTCCTTCCTTCCTTCCTTCCTTCCTTCCTTCCTTCCTTCCTTCCTTCCTTCTTTTCTTTTCTTTTCTTTTCCTTTTTTTTTTTGGAGATGGAGTGTGTTACTCTGTCACCCAGGCTGGAGTGGCAGAGGTGAGATCATGACCCACTGCAGCCTTGACCTCCTGAGTTCAAGCGGTTCTCCCACCTCAGCCTCCTGTGTAGCTGAGGTCACGGGCGCACACCACCATTCCTGGCTAATTTTTTATTTTTCATAGAGATGGGGTCTCACTACATTGCCCAGGCTGGTTTCGAACTCCTGGACTTGAGCAACCCTCCTGCCTTGGCCTCCCAAAGTGCTGAGATTACAGGCATGAGCCACCGCACCTGGCCTGAAATTCTACCATTCCTAATTCATTCTTTGGAGTTAAGATAATGTACTTATTAAAATGCAATTGTTGTCATCTTCAAATATTAGTTGAACAGTTCCTACATAAAAGGCTTTGTGCAGAAATACTATGTGGCCTTAAAAAAATGAGGATGCTCTCTAAAGCATATGAAATGAAAAAAGAAAAATATAAAACCGTGCATGTAGTATTCTACCATTTATGGAGTACACAAAAGCTAGGTAAGGCGTATGTTTAAGAAGAGAGGACTTACCTGTGTAACCACAGACCATGTGTGGAAGGAGACCCAGGGAACTCTGTCAGTGGGGCGTCTCCAGGGAGGGGATTGTGGTGGCGAGGACTGGGATGGGAGGGGGACTTTCTTTCATTCTACACATTATGTCCTTTTTAAAGTAAATATACTTTTATTTCTTGTAGGGATGGGGTTTTCCCATGTTGCCCAGGCTGGTCTCGAACTCCTGGGCTCAAGTAATCCACCCGTCTCGACCTCCCAAACTGCTGGGATTATAGGTGTGAAGCCACCATGCCTGGCCTTAAAGTAAATATCCCAGTACCTTGGGAGGCTGAGGAGGGTGGATCACCTGAGGTCAGGAGTTTGAAACCAGCCTGGCCAACATGGTGAAACCCCGTCTCTACTAAAAACACAAAAATTAGCCAGGTGTGGTAGCGGGCATCTGTAATCCCAGCTACTCGGGAGGCTGAGGCAGGAGAATCACTTGAACCTGGGAGGTGGAGGTTGCAGTGAGCTGAGATCATGCCACTACACTCCGGCCTGGGTGACAGAGGCTCTGTCTCAAAAAAAAAAAAAAAAAAAAAAAAAAAAAAAAGTAAATATACGTTTTATTGTGATAAAATATATATAACATAAATTTTACCATTTTAACCACTTTAAGGTATGCAATTCAGTGACATTAAGCCACAAAGCTGTGTAACCATCACCATTATTTCCAGAACTTTTTCATCATCCGCAACAGAAACTCTGTACCTATTACACGATAACTCCCCATTCCCTCCTCCCCCCAGCCCTTGGTAACCTCTATCCTACTTTCTGCTTCTATGAATTTGACTAGGTACCTCACATAAGTGGAATCATACAATATTTGTCTTTTTGTAGGTGGCTTATTTTACTTAACGTAATGTCTTCAAGGTTCATCCATACTACAGCAGGGGTCAGAACTTCATTCCTTTTCATGGCTGAATAATATTCCATTGTATGTACCGACCATGTTTTGTTTCTGCATTCTTTTGTTGATGGACACTTGGGTTGCTTCTGCCTTTAGGCTAGAAGCATTATCATGAATAATACTGTTGTGAGCATTGATGAAAGTGTTTTTTTGAGTCCTTGTTTTCATTTCTTATTTTTTTTTTTTTTGTGAGACGGAGTCTCGCTCTGTCCCCCAGGCTGGAGTGCAGTGGCGCTATCTCGGCTCACTGCAAGCTCCGCCTCCCGGGATCACGCCATTCTCCTGCCTCAGCCTCCTGAATAGCTGGGACTACAGGCGCCCGCCACCGCGCCTGGCTAATTTTTTTTGTATTTTTAGTAGAGACGAGGTTTCACCGTGGTCTCGATCTCCTGACCTTGTGATCCGCCCGCCTCGGCCTCCCAAAGTGCTGGGATTACAGCCGTGAGCCACCGCGCCCGGCCTGTTTTCCTTTCTTTTGGGTATATACGTAGGAGTGGAATTGCTGGATCATAGGTAATTCTGTTTAATCTTTGAGGACTTGTCCTGTTTTCCACAGCACCATTTTACAGTTCCCCTAGCAATGAACAAAGATTGAATTCCAATTTCTCCACATCCTCATGTATGCACTTTTATACCTTTTAATTTGGTATATCAAAGTATTACCTATTCAAATAAGAAATTAAAGAAATATTTCTAAAAGGCTCCGGGCTAAAGAGCTCAGGTGGGTGAGTGGAAGGTGAAAGACACCAGCGATAAAAAGCAGCCCTGCTGTTCAGAAGGAGCGCATGGCGGGGAGTCAAGAGAACTGACTTAGCCTTGACTCTGCATTGATTGGTTGCGTTCTTACATTCCCCTCTGAGACTCAGTTTCCCCAGGGGTCAAAGGAAAGGGCTGGATCAGGTGCTCCTGAGTTCCCTTCCTGCTCCATTAACTAAGGACCCCACATAGATAGGTCAGAAGGGAAGCGTGGACAACATCCTCTCCAAGTGGGTGCATACTCTTGGCTTGCATCCCCCACCTCCTTTCCTCACTGGCTTCCAGGTGGCTTAAGCAAGGCAGGAGACAAGGGTGGGAGGAGAAGGAGGTTGAGATTTTCAGTGCTTGCTTCCTGCTTACACTGCTGCCTCCAGCAGCTCCAGCTAGGTGCCCTCTCACTGGGTTCCTGAGACAGAGTTTCCTTATTCCTTTAGGCCTAGGGGTGGTGTGTTCATTTGCTTGGGCTGCCCTAACAAAGTACTACAAACTGAGCAGCTTAAACAACAGAAATGTATTTTCTCATAGTCCTAGAGGCTACAAGTCCAAGATCAAGGTGTTGGCAGAGTTGGTTCCCTCAGATGCCGTGAGAAAGAATTTGTTCCACGCCTCTCCTGGCTTCTGGTGGTTTGCTGGCCATCCTTGGCATTGCTTGGCTGGTAGAAGCATCATCCTGATCTCTGTCTTCATCTTCATGTGGTACCCTCCCTGTGTGTGTGTCTCATGTCCAAATTTCCCCTTTTTATAAGGACACCAGTCATATTGGATAATGCATTCGATTATGACACCCTACTTTGATTTTCTCTGCACAGCCCCTATCTCTAAACAAGCTCACATTCTGTGGATAAGGAAATTGTGGTGTATATATATACATATATATGGATAAGTTTCCTTATCCACAGATATATATGATATATATGATACATATATCACATATATATGATGGAATACTACTCAGCCATGAAAAGGAATGAATTAATGGCATTCACAGTAACCTGGATGAGATTGGAGACTATTATAAGTGAAGCAACTCAGGAATGGAAAACCAAACATCGTATGTTCTCACTTATAAGTGGGAGCTAAGCTATGAGGATGCAAAGGCATAAGAATGACACCATGGACTTTGGGGACTCAGGGGAAAAGGGTGGGAAGGAAGTGAGGGTAAAAGACTACAAATTGGGTGCAGCGTATCCTGCTCGGGTGATGGGTACACGAAAATCTTATGAATCACCACTAAAGAACTTACTTATGTAACCAAACACCACCTGTTCCCCAGTAATCTTTGGAAATAAAATTGTTTTAAAAAAATTTAAAATGCAGTTTTTGTTTCATTGGTATCTATGTCTAAAAAACATACTGCCAAGTCTTGCTTGTTTCTTTTTTTCTCCAATAAGAAGAAATTTACGTAAAAAAAAAAAAAAAAAAACCAAGCTCACATTCTGAGATACTGAGTCACCCCAAAACAGGTGGTCCCAGCTTCCCCTTTTGCCTGTTTATCCTGTGTGGTGTCCCAAATCCTACTCTCCATTTCACGTCTTCACAGTCACAGGTGAGCACGCCTTCCGCAGGTGAGCACGCCTTCCGCAGGTGACCACGCCTTCCGCAGGTGAGCACGCCTTCCGCAGGTGAGCACGCCTTCCGCAGGTGAGCACGCCTTCTGCAGGTGAGCACGCCTTCTGCAGGTGACCACGCCTTCCGCAGGTGAGCATGCCTTCCGCAGGTGAGCACGCCTTCTGCAGGTAAGCACGCCTTTTCTGTGTTGTGCAGGGATCCATCAAGCCCCTCAGCACCTCGGCCAGTTCACTTTTGTCGATGGATTTGTCATTTAAGACCTAGTCAACCACACTGGGAGGGTCCAAAAGACATGATTTTTCCAGTCCTGTCAGAAATAAATCTGTGAGAGGAACCCCCACATCCTTAAGAAGCTCTGTGAGGCCAGGTATGGTGGCTCACACCTATAATCCCAACACTTTGGGAGGAGGCCGAGGTGGGCAGATGTCTTGAGTCCAGGATTTGAGACCAGCCTGGGCAACATGGCAAAACCCATGTCTACGAAAAAAATACAAAAATTCTGGGTGTGTTGGCACACAGACTTGTAGTCCTAGCTACTCAGGAGGCTGAGATGGGAGGATCACTTGTGCCTGGGAGGTTGAGGCTGCAGTGAGCTGTGATAGTGCCACTGCAATCCCGCCTGGGTGACAGAGCGAGACCCTGTCTTAAAAACAAAAACAAAAAAGGCAGCAGTACTGTGATTTCTCTGTAGGCTAGAACTTAACAGTGGGAACTGCAGTCACTGAATTAGGAAACCTAAATCAAATGGGAGTAATTGGATTTCAGGATGGCAGGGCTAAGTGGTAGCATCCAACTGCCAAGGACAAGCTGGACATAGTTGCTGCTGCTGAAAGAAAAGAGAATCTGGGGACCCCAAACTCACTACACTGGAGGGAAGTTAAGTTTGGGAACTGAGTCATGCAAGAGACTGCCTTTTTTGTTCCCAAATAGATAGCTGTAATTTCGCATGCTTACTTTATCTTATGTAAAATGGAGTTACTGAACACCAGAAAATGCATCACTGACTTTTCCCCTACTCCCTCTTTCCACACAAAAAAATGTATCGATTCACTGAGCGCTAATCAGAGCCTCACAAAAATGTAACCACTTGGCTTCATTGCCTACTCTCTCTCCTTTTTTATTTCCCTTTCTCTCCTTGAGGAAGAGGAGAGGAAGCTCTTTCCCCTTTAAATATCAAAGGGGATAATGCTGTTTCCCCTTTAAGTATCAAAGTTCCTAAAATCCTCTTTGGAACAAGCACAGGTCTCAGATCCTACTGTGACTTGTGTTTCTTTTTCCCAGTCACATCCTTGACCTTGGCAAAATAAACCTCTAATCAATTGCCAAAAAAAAAAAAAAAAAAAAAAAAAAGGAGGGGGGAGCGCTGATCTTTGTTTCTCGGTATCTTCCTCTGGAGAGTTCTACAGTGTTGGCATGGCCCTGATCTCTGTGTTACCTCTTGTTTGCACCTGGGAGCTGAGGCAGGTAGAGGGAAAGGGAGACTTTGGGTGTAGGGAGCCAGAGGAGGTTCTCATGACATGTCCACATCTGCTTTAGAGTTCTGTTTCTCTCGGAGCCGGTCCCTTAAGGAAGATGTGATGCTAAAGTGTGCCCAGGTTGATAAAGAAACTAGGAATTGCATTCCCCAGGATCCCATGAAGGGGCCACATGGGGGTTTCAGCATCGAGGAGGCTTGGAGGGAAGACGATACATCTTCAAGTACCCGAGAAGCTGACATGGGCAGAGTGATGAAGCCAATCCGTTTCCACAGACTGATAATGTGGCTCATTATGAGTTGGGCATTTCTGAGAATTTCTTTTCCAGAGACAGGATCTTGTTCTGTTACCCACGCTGGAGTGCAGTGGTGCGATCATAGTTCACTGCAGCCTCGACCTCCTGGGCTCTAGCGATCCTCCCACCTCAGCCTCCCGAGTAGCTGGGACTACAGGTGTATGCTACCATGCCCAGCTAATTTTTTTGTATTTTTTTTTTTTGTAGAGACAGAGTCTTGCTCTATTGTCCAGGCTGGTCTCAGCCTGGGAACTGCATTGAAATGTAATGGCCTCCATGTGAGATGTGAGCCACCCGCACACAGGAAGTATTTACACAGGGGCAGGATGGTGATTCTCGCCTTGGGCAGAAGCCTGGGCTGGTGATCTCTCTGGCTCCTTCCTACCTGGAAATGCCATGAATGTGGAAATGGAACTTGGAGTTTCCTTTAGTCTTCCATGTCCCCTGAGGACATGATGTTCAGATTCACAAAGCTGCATATTGCTTTCAGCTATAGGAGTTTGTACCAAAGTAGAAAAACTCAAACCTTCCAGAGCAGGTGCTCCAGAGGTTGGCTTCCCGCTCAAATAGGTAGTTACTAAAGCTGAGTCAAGCCTGAGCCAGCGTCTGATGCTAGTCGCACCCAGGAATGGCTCCAGGGGGCTATAAAGAGCACACTTCTTGGAAAATGGAACAGACTCCAGCTATCAGCTTTGATCTAAACCCAAGACAGGATGGGCCAGAAGCCGGGTCCTCTGCCCCTTGAGACCTGGGCTTACTGCATCCAGGTGTGGCCTCCTCTAATTTCAGAATCATTTGAAGACTTCTTAGCTCTTTGTTGCTCTGGCAAAGCAGGCTTGTTATTGTTAGCACATCTCGGGTCACACCTTCCCATCAATTTCATTTACTACTGTGGGTTTGGCAGGTGGAGATGAAAGTGGGAGGAGTTTTTTACAGATCCTAACAATGAAAAGATTAAGAAGAGTAGGTTGGTAGATTGAAAACAATCACAACTCATGTAAGTTATATAGTCATTTCAAAATCAGAAGCTTATGCCTGGCCAGGCATGGTGGTTCACATCTGTAATCCTAGCACTTTGGTAGGCGGAGACAGGTGGATCACTTGAGGTCGGGAGTTCAAGACCAGCATGGCCAACATGGCGAAACCTGGCCTCTACTAAAAATACAAAAATTAGCCCAGTGTGGTGGCGCACACCTGTAATCCCAACTACTTGGGAGGCTGAGGCAGGAGAATTGCTTGAACCTGGGAAGTAGAGGTGTGGAGGTTGCAGTGAGCTGAGATTGTGCCACTGCACTCCAGTGTGGGTGACAGAGCGAGACTCTGTCTAAAAAAAAAAAAAAAAAAAAAAAAAAAAAAGAAGCTTATGCCAAAAGCCAGAGAATGTTAGAAAAGTAACAACCATATCAACAAAAATTAATCAAAATGCTTGGAGTGAATTGTCTGGTAAGGCTATTATGATATTTGGATCCCGGTGGGTCAAATCTTTCTGATTTTCCTAAAAGTAATTGACTGAATAAATCTTTGAATGACTGAGGATGCGATGCTTTATTGTTATTTATAAAAACATGAAGTCCTGATCCTCATATGTGTGCAAATGGTGATCACTCTCCCATGGCTTCCCTTCTTTGCTTCCGTAGTCTCTGGCTCACTCATGTTGCCTACAATCTTAAGGATGCCTAGAATCTAAGGATACTTATAGTAATAATATGCTATAATATTATTAACCAAACTACACTCTCCAGATTTCACCAATTTTCTCACTAATGTCCTTTTTCTGTTCAAGGATCCAGTCCAGGATTGTACCCAGGATTGCATTTAGTGAATGTTATCTGCATGATATAGAGGTGGTAAATGGTGCAAAACAAGAAAAAGAAACATCACTTCTCAATGCTTATTAGTGCAAAACCATATAATCTATTCTGTACTTTTCAATGGGGAGAAGTTATGTAGGTGAATCCTACAGGCTGGGATAGATAGAGCAGGGTGATGTGAGAGACTAGGGGTGCAGGGCAGTCCTCTCTGAGGAAGGGAGTGTTGAGCTGAGATCTGATTGTAAGAGCCAGGTTTGAAACAATCTAGGGGCAGAGCATTCCAGGTGGAGAGAATTGTAAGGTGGTATAGTAGGTCCTGCCAAATGAGTTATTTCAGATGTGAATACTGATTTATTGAAATAGGCAATCATTCATTCACCAAATATTTAAAGAGCACCCGCTAGTGCCAGGAACTGTTGAAGGTGCTTGGATGACATTAGGCTAGAATGTTTCTTGCCGGGGAAGCCAGGCCAGGGAAGTGTGTGAAGAGGGATAGGCTGATGTTAAGCTAGGATGTAGAGCTGGGAGGGATGCTTAGTGAGACTTCTGAGTTCGACCAAAGTTAGGAGGGCCTGCAGACCCATCTGAGTTCCACTGGGGACGGGCAGAAGTCAGGGGTGGATGCCTGAGTCTTGATTCTCAGATGAGCCGAGAAGCCTAGGCTGGAGCTTGAGGAGATCTGGAACCTGGAGTAGGAGGTGCTTAGTTTCACGTTGAGATTGGTGCAGAAGGCTCAGACCCCACCCCTTCACAGCTAGACTTGAAAAGATTTGGGGCAGAACATTTCAGGTGGATTCCAGGTGGAGGGAACTGTAAGTGCCAAGGCCAGGAGGTGAGACCAAATTTGATATGTTGGAACGATTTCCAGACACCAGAACTCTGTAGGCCAGGTCAGGAGTTTGGATTTTATTCCATGTGTAATGGGAAGCCACTGGATAATTTTATATATGGGACTGACATGATTTTATTTTTAAAAATTAACTTATTTTCTTGAGACAGTCTCACTCTGTTGCCCAGGATGGAGTGCAATGTTGTGATCACGGCTCACTGCAGCCTTGACCCCCTGGGCCCAAGCCATCCTCCCACTTCAGCCTCACAAGTAGCTGGGGCTACAGGTGAGCACCACCCCACCCAGCTAATTGTTTTGTATTTTTTGTAGAGATAGGGTTTTACCTTGTTTTCCAGACTGGTCTCGAACTCCTGGGTTCAAGCAATCCGCCCACCTTGGCCTCCTAAAGTGCTGGGATTACAGGTGTAAGCCATCACACTTGGCCATTTTTAATTTAACAATATTTTAAATCACTTTTCTTGAGGCATAATTTACAAATAACAAAATACAGTCACTTTAAATGTACAGTTTGGTGAGTTTTGACAAATATATCCAAGTACGTAACCACCACCACAATCAAAATACAGATAGAGCCTTCTTATCACCCCAAAAAGTTCTCTTTACAATTGATTCTCCTATTACTACCCCAATCTCCAGCCTTAGGCAAGAGATCCTGCAGATCCTTTGCCCAACTTCCTGGAGTTACCATCTTGCATAACCATGTATGTTTGTCAAAACCGAGAAATTAACATTGCTACAGTATCACGAACCAAACTATCAGCTCTAATCAGATTTCACCAATTTTCTCATTAATGTCCTTTTTCTGCTCCAGGATCCATTCCAGGAGTGCACCCAGGATTGTATTTAGTAATCATGTCTCCTTATTCTCTTCTGATCAGTGAGTTTCTCAGACTTTCTTCATTTTTCACGAACGTGGCAGTTTTGGGGCAAACTGGTGAGGTGTTTTGTAAAATGTCCTTCGATTTGGGTTTAGCTGATGTTTTCTTATGATTAGAGTTTATAGATTTGGGGAAGAAAACCACAGAGATGACGTGCCCTTCTCATCCCAACATATCAGGGAGTATTTGACACCAAATTCTATCGCTGGTGATGTTAACCTTGGTCACTTGGTTAAAATTGTGTCTGCCAGGTTCCCTCCTATGAAGTCACTATTTTTCCCTTTCCATAATCTACTTTTTGGAATCAGGTCATGAAGTCCAGCCCATCTATAAATGGGAGGAGAGTTAAACTTCACCTCCGGAGTGGAGGAAGTACACATATACTATTTGGAGTTATTTATTCATAGAGAAAGCTTCTTTTTTTTTTGAGAGGGGGTCTCACTCTGTCACCCAGGCTGGAGTGCAGTGGTGCGATCTCAGCTCACTGTAACCTATGCCTCCCAAGTTTGAGCAATCCTCCTGCCTCAGCCTCCTGAGTAGCTGAGACCACAGGCATGTGCCACCACACCCAGCTAATTTTTGTATTTTTGGTAGAGTCAGACTCTTGCCATGTTACCAGGCTGGTCATGAACTCCTGAGCTCAAGCAATCCGCCTGCTCAGCCTCCCAAAGTGCTGGGATTACAGGCATGGGCCACCGTGCTTGGCAGAGGAAGCTTTTTTTTTTTTTTTAAATAGGGGAAATAACAGTATATTTGTATTTTGCTGGAAGTGATCCAAAAGGGAACAAAACACTTGTGAGAGTTTCTTTGGTTTATTCAGTAAGTGTTGAAAATATTTGCACACCAGGACTTTTCTCATTTATAAAAACCTTAATAATATACTTTATTTAGCACAATATATGCAAAATATTATGATTTCAAAATATGATCAATATAAAAATATCAGTTAGATATTTGAAATTCTTATTTTATGTGAATTCTTGCAGATCTGTCTTGTATTTTATGCTTACAGCTTATTTCAGTGAACTAGCCACATTTCAAGTTCTCAATGGCCATATGACTCAGGCTACCATATTGGAGAGCACAGCTCTAGACCTTTTTGAAACCAGTGCAGGACAGGCCGGGATCTTGGTGAGTGTGCACTTCATTCTCCAGTCTCCAGTCTCTCAACTCTATCATCTTTGTTGTATTTTTGTGACCGCAATTCCTGAAAGTTCATGTTGAGGAAGCATCTTGATAGTGACATTTTGTTTTTTTGTTTTGTTTTGTTTAGTAGTTAAAACAATATTTTTACTTGATTTTTCTCTATTTTATTTTTTAATTTTTAAAAAATTTGTGAGTGCCTAGATGTATATATTTATGGGTTATGTGAGATGCTGAGATACTGGCATGCAATGTGAAATAAGCACATCCTGGAGAAAGGGGTATCTGTCCCCTCATCCTCTCAAGCATTTCTCCTTTGAATTACAAACAATCCCATTATACTCTAAGTTATTTCAAAATGTCAATTAAGTTATTATTGACTACAGTCACCCTGCTGTGCTATCAAATAGTAGGTCTTATTCATTCTTTCTATTTTTTTGGTACCCATTCACCATCCCCACCTCCTCCCCGATGTCTAAATTCTGAAGTGCCATTTTTGGATACTGATAAAGCTGAGAGCTAGCTACCTAAGTACCTTGAATTGTGACAACAATTCTTCTCCCTTTCCCAGCACAGTGATTTCATAGTCATCTTTTCTTTCTGTGTTTTCTTCATAGTGCCTTTCACACTGCTCCCTGATCTTCCTCTGTTCTTACCTTTGAACTTTTAAAAATTGAACTTCTCATTATGGGATAATTATAGATTCACAAGCAACTGTAAGAAATAATATAGAGAGACCTCAAGTCTCTTTACCCATTTTCCTCTAAAGGTTACATCTTGCAAAATGTTATTTTCTCTCTTTTTAAAATAAAGATATTTGGCTGATTTGTGAAGGCAAAGTGGGAGCAGAGAGACTGCTGGGAGGTGACTGTGACTGGGTAGAGATTTGGACCAGGAGAGAGCGAGAGAAGATGCCGGACCATGCTGCCATTCTGGGGGAGAGGCAGAGGTGAGCTGTAGCCACATGACCCTTACAGGAAACCCTGATGCTTAACTCCAAAAAGAACCTTCTTCACCAAGGCCAACTCAAAAGCACAGTCTGTGTAACAGTCAGTTTCCAGCAGGAAAGAGGGAGTACAACGTGTTTACAGTTTAGGGGAGGAAAAACAATTTGCCCTTTACCTTTCTGAGTTCTTAGCTGGGACCCCTGCTAGCATTCGCAACAAAAGACAGATTAACAAGAGAAAAACAAGATTGTATTAACGTGTATATATCACACGTGCATGGGAGACAGCCAGGGAATGAGTAATTCTCAAAGGGGTGATTTAGAATTCCAGCTTATATAGTATCTCTGACAAAAGACAATACATTTTTAGAGAAGTGATAAGACAAAAAGGACCTTGAGTCCAAGGGATCGCAAATTGTAGGAAGGCAAATATACAAGAAACTAATGGTAGATAAAGACTGGTTAGAAAAATTTGTTAGGAAGATTCCTCTGATCTAATAAGGCCCTGAAGACATCTTCATTAATCGACCTTTGTCCTTCCCAGTAGGAAGGGGAGGAGGGATGCCTATGTCCTGCTTTAGGCAAATAGAGGCAAACAGAAAGCTTTTCTTATATCTACTTCTTCTCAGCTGCTTTCAGCTCAAAATAATCCTCATGCCAAATGGTATATTTGGTGTGGAAGAGCCTGCTACCTTTCAACAGAACCAGAGTTTAATGAAGGGACAATTTACAGAGGTGTGGGCAGGATTAGGGACATCCAGGAGAGATGATGAAGCACCTAGAGACTAGCACACTGGGAACTGTCACTGTCCCTAACCCTGAAGGAAGGAGAGAGAGAGGTGGCATTACAGGGCCCAGGGAAAGTTGGAGTAGAGGTTGAGGAACTACCCGATAGAAGCAGTGGTGGTAGGTAGAGGAATATAACCACTGCCAAAATTACACCCAGCAGCGGGAGAGGAATCAATTTTTTGACCTTTCTCCCCTCCCATCATCTGATTACCTGATGGTGCAAGGAAACGGGCCATGAAATCTGCCACGGTTGGCCTTCTTAGCATAGACCAGGAGAGAGGAGAGAGAGGATGGATCTGGAGAGGTGAATGGAGAATAACAGAATACAATTTCAAAAACTCTACAGTGGGGGAGCTTTAGAAACAGTTCCTTTATCTGTACAGGGCACATTCTTTTTTTTTTTTTTGAGATGGAGTCTCGCTTTATCTCCCAGGCTGGAGTGCAGTGGCATGATCTTGGCTCATTGTAACCTCCAACTCCTGGGATCCAGCGATTCTCCTACTTCAGCCTCCCGAGTAGCTGGGATTATAGGTACGTGCCACAACACCCAGCTAATTTTGGTATTTTTAGTAAAGACTGGCTTTCAACATGTCGGCCAGGCTGGTCTTGAACTCCTGACCTCGTGATCAACCCACCTTGGCCTCCCTGTACAGGACACATTCTAGATGTGCAGTGATTCCATTTTAATGTAAGTGCTTCTCTCTTAGTCTCATTTTCAGCAACTCTTTCCAAGATTATTTACAGGCTTGATCTATAAGCATCTAGGAAACACTGTGGACCCTGGCCTCACCTGGGGGTGGAGCAAGGGCCTGAGAGGAGGGCTGCACAATGCTTTGAGGGATAGGGGATCCTGGACACTGGGATGTGTGGCCTCTCCAGGGATTTTCGAGCCCATGAAAATGTCAGAGAATCCACCATAACAAGAGGCCATTGGGAGCTTGGCCAAGGGTATCATGCGATTGGATATCTCAAGGTTGCTTGTGACAAACATGAAACTGGAGGTCCAAGACCCTCTGCCCCTTTTCTGGCACCACTAGGTATCCAGGGTTCTGATGGGTCTCTGAGGGTGGGGGTGGGAGGTAACTAACACTGATTTCAGTGGCTTTTCCTACCACTTCCGTGGGATATGTGTGTGTGGTGTGGTGGAATTTGGGCTTGAATTCGTTTCTGATCCATAAATTGGGGATAATAATATTACCTCCTTCACATGATTATTGGGAAGATTGAGATGATCATATAAGTAAATAACTTAGCAGTCTGGAAGTGCTCAACATATGTTAGCTATTAGTAGCAGTCGTAGCTTTTCCTCCTGTCTACTGACCGGAAGGTACTGTTTCTGCTTTTCATATGACACACTGCAAAGTGACTTTGAACATATGATTCTTAATTTCATTTCTTGCAAGTGTGAAATGAGCTGACAGAAGAGACCAACATGGAGAGCTTTACCCCCACAGCCCACAGCAGACACATCACAGAGTTACCAGGAATTCCAGAAAGGAAGTCAAGTGATGAAAGACTGAAGGACAGGAAGCCTGGGAGGACTGCTCCCTAAGGGAAGCTGGGTGGAAAGTTCTCACGGAGTCCAGCCCTGTTCCGCCTGCTCTGTCCCGGGGGTCTCTCGGACCCTGTCCCTCTGCGAATTGAGGAGTGGTCCTAATTGCCAGTTGCCTTAAAGAGTTTGGGGAAACTGAAGACTGTGGTCCTTTATAGGCAGGTTCTGGATCAAGAAGGGTGGGGGAGGCCCTGGATTTGGATTCCTGAAATCCACAGACAACCCTGCCCTTACACTACTTTATTTTAAAGGTTTTGTTTTGTTTTAAATTACAAAAGTAAAACAAACATGCTGAAAAACAGCATAAACATACACAGTGCATAGGCCGGGCTCAGTGGCTCATGCCTGTAATCTCAGCACTTTGGGAGGCCAAGGCAGGTGGATCATGAGGTCAGGAATTCAAGACCAACCTGGCCAAGATGGTCAAACCCTGTCTCTACCAAAAATACAAAAATTAGCCAGACATGGTGGCAGGCACCTGTAATCCCAGGTATTCGGGAGGCTGAGGCAGGAGAATTGCTTGAACCCAGGGGGCGGAGGTTGCAGTGAGCCAAGATCGTGCCACTGCACTGCACTCCAGCCTGGGTGACAGAGTGACAGAGTGATACTCCATCTCAGAAACAAAACGAAACAAACACACAAACAAAAACATATACAGTGCATAAAGAAAAAGGCAGAAGTCCTTCTCCAGGTGGCCTCCCTGCCCAAGTCTGCTCCTCAAGGTGGGCCCTGCAGCTGCTGGAATCTCCTGTGCTGGGGAGCCCTCCATGCTGCCTCCCTCCAGGCCTTTAATCCAGTCTTGAGGTGCCTGAATCTCTGTTTTTTACACCTGCACACCCTCTAGTGGGGGTGCTTTGCAAACTCAATGTGAGGACAAGAAGACGGAGTGGCAGGTGGCAGGTGTGGCCTAAGGCACCCTCCCATCAGGCTCCCCCGCCCTTGGAAATTAGGATCTTCAATTTTGGTCCTGACCAATTCCCACTAAAACTTGGCTACTAGTTTGGTTTTCCAATCCCAGGGCCAAAAGGAAACTGGGAGCAATGCTACCTACTAGCAAAAGAAAAAAGATCAAATTTGTTAGAACAGTGACCCTAACTAGTCAAAGGCAGTGCTTTCACCTAGAGGTAATAATAATAACCATTTCTGGGAGCCCTTACTGAAGGCCAGGCTTTGCTTTAAGAATGAGGACTGCTAATATTTCTCTTTTCTAGATGAGGACGCTGGTGCTCAGGGAGGTTCACTGCAGGAGGCAGGAAAGTGCAGTGGTGAGGAGGTCAGGCTCTGTGGTTTGACCACCTGGTCAGCTATCCTGGTTCTGCTGCTTATTAGCTGTGTGACCCCAGGCTTACATCATGGAGTCTCCCATGACTTGGTTTCCCCTCTAGTAAAACAGGGATGATGACAGTGTCTCCCTCCAAGGGTGGTGGTGATTAAATGAGTTAGTATGTGGCTGGGCATTGTGGCTCATGCCTCTAATTGCAGCACTTTGGGAGGCTGCAGGAGGAGGATCACTTGAGCCAGGAGTTTCCGGTTACAGTGAGCTATGATCACACCACTGTGCTCCAGCTTGGATGACAGAGTGAGACGTTGTCTCAAAAAAAAAAAAAAAAAAAAAAAAAGTATGTGTAGTCCTGGCACAGAGAAGATGCTCAATAAATATGAGAACTGGGATTAAATAGTGGGCCTAAATCTCAGCTAGTGGCTGATGGAGGAGGCATCTGAACCCGGGTGTGATATGGTTGAGGGTCAAAGGCTTACCTGCTATGTAGTGCTGTCTCCCTAGAGCCCACCAGCTCAACTCCTCAACTCCTGTCCCACCTTCAAGGACTAGATCCTCGGGAGTCCCAGCTCTCACTGATGTGAGGATGACACGGGTCTCCTCGGAAGAACCAATGATTCCTGGTGAGTCTTGGGAGGCAGAGAAGATTATTGGACATTTGGCAGAAGAGGGTCAGCCCTGGGCCTTTCTCCTCAGAGGAAAACCTGTAAGTCCCCTGCCCTGATCAGTGCTTGGCAGGGAGGATGGGGTATTCCCTATCTCTCTAGGGATATCCTAAACTCAAGTACCCTCATTATGATACATGATCTGATGGAAGCGCAGGGTAAGTGTGGCTGCCTCCTAAGGGTGGAAATAGCAGTGAGGGAGGCTGTCAAACATGATTTGCTGGAGTGGTGATGTCCAACCTGAGTCTTCAAGGACGGGGGGAAGTTATGAAGGGAGGGGAAGGACATTCTGGGTAGAGGGCACAATTTGAGCAGAGAGGCTAGACATGGCATCTGAGAAGGATCAAGTCTGAAGAAAGAAGAAGCAAAAGATGAGGCGGGCAACAGTGGTCAGAATTTGGAAATCTTTGTGTAATCTGCTGAAGTGCTTGGACTCTTTTTGATTGAAAATAGGGAGCCAATGAAGAGTTATAGAGGAAGTAACAATGGTAAAGTTTTGTCAGGTGTACGTAGGATTGTAGGATTATTGTATGGTTATCCCATTTTACAATCCTATGTAGGATTGTAGGATTATTGTATAATCATATATTATTATACATTATATATATAATCATACAATAACCCTATGTAGGGTTGTAGAATTATTGTATGATTAAGTGAGATGATACATATAAAGTTCTTAGAATGGCACCTAAAAAATGCTCAGTAAGGCCGGGCGCGGAGGCTCACCCCTGTAATCCCAGCTCTTTGGGAGGCCGAGGCGGGTGGATCACGAGGTCAGGAGATCGAGACCATCCTGGCTAATGCGGTGAAATCCCGTCTCTACTAAAAATACAAAAAATTAGCCGGGCGAGGTGGCAGGCGCCTGTAGTCCCAGCTGCTCTGGAGGCTGAGGCAGGAGAATGGTGTGAACCCGGGAGGTGGAGCTTGTAGTGAGCTGAGATCGCGCCACTGCACTCCAGCCTGGGTGACAGAGCGAGACTCCGTCTCAACAACAGCAACAACAAAATATGCTCAGTAAATGTTAATGATGTTGATGCTGATGACTGTAATGTCCTATTAGGAAGAGAAATCACAAAGTTAGAGGCCACCAAGGCAGTCCATACAGTAAGTAAGGCGTGGCCAGGTGAACAGAGGCCAAGACCAGCCTTACATAGAAGTCCAGGACTTGTCTGCCTGCTGGAGTAAAACCCAAGCTTCTTGGTCTGGCTCAGAAGCACTAGGTGACCTGGCCCCTTCTCATACATTAAGCTCCAGCCACATTATTTTCTTTCTGGTTTTCAAACATGTCCAAACTGGTCCTGTGCCCTTACTGTTCCCTCTGTCTAGACTGCCCGTCCCTCACATTTTTGAATGGCTGCCACTTACTTGTCACAAAGTTCTTGGTTCAAATGTTACTTCCTCTAAGAGACCTTCTTGAGCCCTAGAACATCAGCCTTCTCGCCAGATGAAATGATCTTACTTATTTTCATGTTTAGTGTCTGTTGCTTCCTATCCCCTAGAGCATGTAAACTCCATAAGGGTATGAATTATATCTTTCTTGTTCACTGCTGTATCCCTAGGTCCTTGAACACCATCCAGAACATGGATACCCTCCATAAATGTTTATCAGGAAAAAATAAAGGATCTGAAATGATGTCCATTAGAGAGTCATTCCTTTCAAGCTATTCCTGGGAGAGGTAGCTGATCAAGTTGTGATCGGCTAGTAATACAGCTGAGTGGATTCAGTGAAATGATGATTTTGTGTAGGTAGAATCTGGGGACTAAAGAGAAGGGACATCACAAAACAAAGTAAGTTCCAATGACCCAGGGTAATTTCCATGGCAGGGCTGGTCAGGGAGCTGCTATAGGACTTAGGGTGTAGACAGGTGACAGAAGGGTAGGGGTGGAGATGAGGTAGAAAGAGGCTGGGTCTCAGAAGCATGGTCCATCAGAGGGGGACTGGAGGGCCACTGGCTCAGGTCTTACATTCCATCAAGATCTTTAAATTTAGGCTGGGAGTAGTGGCTTACACCTATAATTCTAGCACTTTGGGTGGCTGAAACTGGAGGATCACTTGAGGCCAGGAGTTCGAGGTTACAGTGAGCTGTGATAGCACCACTGCACTCCAGCCTGAGTGACATGAGACGTTGTCTCTAAATAAAATAAAATAAAAATCAATTTTAAATAGTAAAGATTACGAATCTTAGTCTTTTAACATTAGTATTTTGATATTATCTGCAAAAAGAGGTTACAAATAGTCACAGACACACCAATAGGCTTGAAAAAAAATGCTCATTCATATAACTGTAATTACAAAATGCAAGTATCAAGACTATTCCAGAACTCGTCTTTTTTTTCTTTGAGATGGAGTCTCGCTCTGTCACCCAGGCTGGAGTGCAGTGGCATGATCTTGGCTCACTGCAACCTCCGCCTCCCCGGTTCAAGCGATTCTCCTGCCTCAGCCTCCGAAGTAGCTGGGACTACAGGTGTCCACGACCACGCCCAGCAAATTTTTGTGTTTTTAGTAGAGTTGGGGTTGCACCATGTTGGCAGGCTGGTCTTGAACTCCTGACCTCAAGTGATCCACTCGCCTTGGCCTCCCAAAGTGCTAGGATTACAGGCGTGAACCACCGCCCTCGGCCCAGAACTCATCTTTCAAGACCTGCCTGCAGCATCGGACACAGTTGTTTTCCTCCTCCTGGCCACCCTCTCTTCGAGCTTCCAGGACACTATACTCTCCTGATTGTACTTCCTTGCTGGCTACTCCAAGTCTCCTCTAGCGGTCCTTGCTCATCTCATCATTCACCCCAGATTGTCCATTGCCAGAAGGCAGCAGAGTGAGCCCCGGTGCCTCACCTGAAGTTCCTCTGCAGGAACACCCTCCCTCGAGGCTGGCTTCCTCACTTCCTAATAGTCCTTGCCTGAATGTCACTTTCTCAGAGAGGTCTCTTTCCTACCACCCTACTTAACATTGCATTCCCTCCAACCCTCTCTCCCCTTTTCCTTCCCTGAATTTCCTCTCTGGTACTCACTACCAAATTACATGCATTTCTTGTTTAGTGTTTATCTCCCCTGACTAGTATGTCAGTTCCAGGAAAGCGGAGGTTTGTCTTTTGTTTGCTATTTATTACCTAGAACAGTGTTTGACACACAATAGGCCCTCAAGGAAATTTTGTTGGTCACTTTTCAATTTTGCAGGTTTGCACTTCAAAATATATAGGGAGCCTTACCGGGAGCCCTAAACCGAACGTGAGTCTAAGGATTGGTATGGTTTTCCTCCACACAACGGCTAAAGCAAGGGACAGAGCCGACACTCAAGAAATAAATCTTGAATTAATGACTCTCTGGAGTTGCGTAGCATTGTGTGAAGTTTGCAGGGTGCAGTTTGGTTGTGGTGCTAGAAGGGGAAGCCTCGGGGCTGAACCTGTAGGCTCATCAGTGGAGTTCAACTCACAGAGGTAAATCACCGCAGTGGGAATCAACGGCAGCCGCAGCCCAGCAGGGGTTCCACCACACAGCCGCACAAGGCGCCGCGGCTCTACCGCGCAGCCGCAGAAGGAGCGGACGGGTCTGCGCAGCCGCAGGAGCAGCAGGCGGTACGTGGACGGATTCGTCCGGCGCTGTCTCGCGTCAGGCGTGAGGCGGCTGGGGCCCGGCAGGTAGTGTCTCTGCACTCCTCACCTGGCCGCGGGAAGCCGGCTGCGCTGCGCTGGCCTTGAGCCTCCAGCCCTCCTCCCCTAAGCCGCCGCCATCATGCTGCTGCCTGTGTTCACCCTGAAACTGCGCCACAAAATCAGCCCCCGCATGGTGGCCATAGGGCGCTACGACGGGACTCACCCGTGCCTCGCGGCCGCCACCCAAGCGGGCAAGGTAACCGCTCCCACCCGCAGGGAGCCCGGGCCCCGGTGAACCCCGGAACCTCCGCCGGCCGCGCCCCGGGACTCCGCCCCCCTCCGACCCCGCCCCCAGCCCGTGTTGCCCGGCAACCGGTCGGCTAGCGCCTCGTAAGCTCCATCCTACAGAGGACAGTGGGGTCTTAGAGGAAGAACTTTTCTGAGAAGTTGACGTTTTCTTGTCGTCAGGCGAGGTCGGGGTCCCTGGACATAAGGAGCTTAGAAAATAGACGTCTCCGGAGGGAAGGGGCTTGGTTCGGGTTCCAGTAATAACCGACCCCAGATTCAAGCCAAGGGCCTCTGCTTGTCACTTGGAACTCGGAATTCCTCCCACTCTCTCACACTGCTGCTGCTTCTTTTTCTTCTTCTTTTTTTTTATTTTGAGACGAGTCTTGCTCTGTCGCCCAGGCTGGAGTGCAGTGGCACGATCTCGGATCACTGCAGCCTCCGTCTCCTGGGTTTATGTAATTCTCCTGCCTCGGCCTCCCGACTATCTGAGATTACAGGCGCCCACCACCACGCCCGGCTATTTTTTGTATTTTTAGTAGAGACAGGATTTCACCATGTTGGCCAGGCTGGTCTGGAACTCCTGACCTCAAGTGATCTACCTGCCTCGGCCTCCCAAAGTGGTAGGATTGCAGGCGTGAACCACTGCACCCAGCCTCTCACACTGCTCCTTTACCGAACAACAACGACAAAAGAATGCAATACAAAACTTACTCAAATTGCACTTTGATCCTTGCCCATGTACATTCAGTTCTTTCTCCATAATTTATTCACTAAGTATTAGGTGCTTACTTTGTGTGATTACTGGGCAAGATGTGAGAGTCAAAGAAATAAAAGAGACATGATCATTTAACATTCACCAGACTTCTACCGAACACCTTCCGTATAGATTTTGGAGACTCGGATGTGAAAGGAGTCCCTACTTTCAGAAAGCTTATAGTCCGAAAGTTAGCAGACAAGGCAAATCAGAGCCCTGTGTATTTGACGGCGGCATGCCCAAAATACATGGAATGTAGTGACAAGGCTAATAACAGGCACAGAACTTTATTACATGAGTCATCTCAGCATCATTGCTACCAGGCCAAGGGTGGCAGCATGGCATAGGTATAGTGTTTCTTGGCTCCAGTATCTACTAATTTCATGACCTTGGGCAAGGCACTTAATAATAGTACCTAATATGTGGAGTCATGAGCTTTAAAGTTAATACATTTGACAATACAGGAAGCAAATATAAAGCGCTTGATATACAGGAAATGGTCACTAATTGTTACCTGTTATTTTCTTTTTATGATTCTCACTTTATTGACTAGAAATTGCAGTTGAGAGAGGTTCAACACAGTGCTTGGGGCCACTCAACTAGAAAGTGTGGAATGTAGTCAGAGTGCATGTTGTCTGACCCAGTGTGGATTTAATAAGTTAGCATTTGTGTAACAATTTATAGTTTTTAGGACCCTTCCACGTATATTGTATGTTATATGCCTTGAGATATGGAAGTAAAAAGAAAGGCTGCATTTTCATTAAGTAGTATAACTGAGTTAAGCTATTAATACGGGATCTGGCACGTCATGATGTTAGTTATTGTTACAGTTAGAAGCCACTGACAGGCTGGGTGCAGCGGCTCATGCCTGTAATCCCAGCACTTTGGGAGGCTGAGGCGGGCAGATCACCTGAGGTCAGCAGTTCGAGACCAGCCTGGCCAGCATGGTGAAACCCTGTCTCTACTAAAAATATAAAAATTAGCCAGGTGTGGTGGATGCCTATAATTCCAGCTACTTGGGAGGTTGAGGCAGGAGAATCACTTGAACCTGGGAGGTGGAGGTTGCAGTGAGCCGAGATCGCGCCATTGCACTCCAGCCTGGGCGACAGAGTGAGACTCGGTCTCAAAAAAAAAAAAAAAAAAAGCACTGACAAATGCCAAAAAGAACTTCATGTTGGTTGTGCTGTAGGTGCATAGCAGATACATAAATGGACTGAAAATATCCCATTGATCTTAACTCAGCCCCTAATTTGACGGCTTACTATGTGCTGAGCAGTGTTCTTAGCCCTACAGGTGCATTGGAGAATGTGACAGACAAGTTTTGCCCCCTCGAAGCTTACATTTGAGAGGGGGAACCAGGCAGTTAACCGAATATGCAAGTGTTTTCGTAGGAGAAAAACAATAAGGGATTCAGTATGATGGGAGCTTACTGTTTTTGTTTTAGATAGGTGGTCAGATGGCCTCTAATAACATTTGATAAGAGGTTTGAAGGAACTGAGGAAACAAGCTCTGCAGATTTGTGGGATAAGAGCCTTGCAGGCAAAGGGATCTGCAGGTGCAAGGGCCTCGAGCTGGAGATACGCGTGATGTGTTTCAGGAGCACAAGGAAGCCACTGGGGCTGGAAGGCAATGAGGGTTGCCATGAGGTAACCACAAGCCAGATCATATAGGAACCTAAAGGCCATGGCAAAGACCTTGGTTTTTATACTGAGTAAGTTGGGAAGTCCCTGAGGGTTTTGATAAAGTGGGTGTTGGAATTTGCTTTATGTTTTAGATAAAGGCTAACTGGCTGGTATGTGGAGAACAGATGTTCTATGATGGGATGCAGGAAGGTAGGTATCAGAGTAGAAACAGGGAGATCAGGCAGAGGTCCCTAGGGCAGCCCTTAGATAGGGTGTGACCTGGAGTGGAATGCAGGAATGCTTGATTCTAGGGCTGTTGTCGAAAATGGCCAATAAATAAATAAATAAAATAAAATAAAGGAGATCCTTTGTCCTGTGTAATTGGATAGATACTTTGTGTTCAGCCCTATAAACAAATCTAAAAAGTTCTGACCTGATCTTCTGTCTCGAGACCTTAAAAATAATTAGTATTTTATCACTCAATGCTATGGATATATTCTCTTAAAAGCAATTAAAACATTTCAGCTAGGGTTAAAGCCTGCATCTCTAGAAACAGGACTTTATCATTACATCTGGGACCCTGTTGTGAACATGGAGCTGACTCTGGGTCTTAGCAAGGATATATATATCCTTTTTTTTTTTTTGAGATGGAGTCTTGCTCTGTCACCCAGGCTGGAGTGCAGTGGCGTGATCTCAGCTCACTGCAAGCTTTGCCTCCCAGATTCACACCATTCTCCTGCCTCAGCCTCCCGAGTAGCTGGGACTACAGGTGCCCACCACCACGCCTGGCTGATTTTTTGTATTTTTAGTAGAGACGGGGTTTCACCGTGTTAGCCAGGATGGTCTCGATCTCCTGACCTTGTGATCTGCCCACCTCGGCCTCCCCCAGTGCTGATGTTACAGGCGTGAGCCACTGCGCCCGGCAGTAAGGATATTTTTAAAACGAGTCTCTGTCCGTGCATGGTGGCTCAACGCCTGCAATCCCAGTACTTTGGGAGGCCAAGATGGGCAGATCAACTGAGGTCAGGAGGTCGAGACCAACCTGGCCAACTGAAACCCGTCTCTACTAAAAATACAAAAATTAGTTGGGCGTAGTGGTGCACCCCTGTAATCCCAGCTACTCGGGAGGCTGAGGCAGGAGAATTGCTGAGACCCGGGAGGCAGAGGTTGCAGTGAGCTAAGATTGTGCCACTGTACTCCAGCCTGGGCAACAGAGCAAGACTCCATCTCAAAAAACATATAAATAAATAAAAGGAATCTGTTGCAGGGTGAACATTAGAGTTTTCCTCTGGGGACATTTTTTTCTCTCACGGTAATGCTTAGGGGTCAGTTGAATTTACCTTGTTTGCAGCACCTCCTCAGCTAGAACAGATGTGTGAACTTCAGCCAGTCCTTTGGAAACCCTGGGAGTGGTCCTTTTGTCGTGTGACTGAGGTTGGCTTTCTTTCCTTGCCTGAAGGGACAGACTTGTTTCCCTGTGGACTCTCTGGGTGCAGAGAACAGCAGGAGTGAACTGGGGGAAAGTCTGATTCCTGAGACCCTTGTTGCTCTTGATAAAAATTGCAAACTCTTTCCATTCCAGTAAGAATGAATATGGAGCCTGTAAGCTATTTCCCCTCCTTTTCTTTCTCAGCATATTGGATTTGTGGAAAACTCTGTAAGAATTGGTTTGTTCAGAACTGTTATAAAAGGAAGTGTGATGTGGTGGTGGCTGGAGCTCAGGGTCTGGAGCACATCAGGCTCTTGTCTTAGCCCTGTCACCGGTCTCAAGACCTTGGCAAAGGGCCTTAACTCTTCCGACCTCATCTGAAAATCAAGGGTTGATGTCAGGTTCAAATGCAATTAACATTGACCAAAGCATGTTGTCAAGTGTTACACAGACGGAACATGAAGGCAGTGTTCAGTGGCTGCACATCTTTTCTATGTTTTTAGTCAATTCTTTTGAAAATTATTTTTTGTTGAATAGGCTACCTTGGGTAGGTATTAATTTAAAATTAATTCTGTTTGGATTTATGTGAAAGAGATAAAATACTCATGTAAATTTTATGCATTTTAGAAATAGAAGGGGCTAGAGGGACCCCTAGTCCAGTATTTTTCATCCCCCCAACCTTTTTTTTCATGTTGCCCACCTTGGAACTTTTTTAGACCATGAAGATTTCCCCAGTGAAATTCTGATACCTCAGATATACTGTATATCTCTTTTTGTACTGTGGTCCTGTGGTCCTGCGAAGGGCTACACGATTCCTGTGTTGCAAACCCATTTACCTGTCCTGGGAGTGATCTCGCCCCTCTGGAGAATGTATTTTCTAGTCCAAACCTCCTTTTTACAGATGAAGTTTAGGAAGGTTGAATAATTTATGCAGACACTCAGATTATATTTATGATAGTTGAAACTGTTGAATTGATTATCTTTGGTCTAATTACTTAGTTCTACGTCACTGGTATAAATTATGAAAGCTTTCAAGATACTTGATTTGCATGACTCGGTTTAAGTTTGTGAAACAGGTTTACTAAGTAGCAGACCATTTTAAGGTCTAGGAAGTGAATTCATTAGGTGCTCGGATGAAAGATAATAAAGGTAGTGTTTATTCTGTTTTCCATAATCTTCTTGGTGTGTGGCAATCGCATTGAAGCTGGTAGCAGCTTATTCTAGGTTGATCAGGAAAAGGCTAGCTTCTAAGAGTGCTTTGACATCCTGCTGGTGGGTAGCATGTAAGCTGGCCTGGTAAACAGTGACTAGATCTTGTTCATTACCCTGTTCCTTACAAGGCTAAGAACCACTGGATTTCCATGATTCATAATGACTGAAAGTTGTCCATGTATTGAACTATGTACGAGTGTTTTAAGTTTCATAGGAGATTAAAGTGACTTCTTGTTAATGTGGATGTGTTAGTAACCTGGTTCTTTTTTTAAAAAAAATGTATGACAATAATTTTTTATATTTTAAGGGAATGTAATTAATTATTTTTGTTTCAGGTTTTTATTCATAATCCTCATACACGGAACCAGCATGTCAGTGCATCCAGGGTCTTCCAGAGCCCCCTGGAATCTGATGTTTCTCTTCTCAACATTAACCAGGCAGTCAGCTGCCTGACTGCAGGCGTATTGAACCCTGAGCTTGGCTATGATGCCCTTTTAGTGGGGACACAGACTAATCTTCTGGCTTATGATGTCTACAATAATTCGGATTTGTTCTACAGAGAGGCAAGTATGACCTTTATAACCATAAAATTGTCATTACTCATTAATGTCCATTTTTTATGCTTAGAAGAGATCAGATCATTTATTTTGGTATGTTGATTATATGACTGTTATAGTGTACATAAACAACATGGAGATTTTGCTATTAACATCTGCTTTATGTACTCGGAACTTACTTATTTGGTTATGGTTGCTAATCACTTGGTGACACTCGAGCTTATCTCTATGAGGTGTATCTGTGATACCACCATCTGTCAAGATCTCCTGTTGAAAATTCAACCAAGACCTGGAAAGCCATTAGACAGGTCTCCTGGTGGACTCGCATTCAAGTTTAGTGCAATAGTTTGTAGGAGAAGTCCTTACTGTAGCCTACCACCTACAGGCTGCTGCAACTTTAATACCCAAGCAATTCATGTTTATTACAGAAAAGATAAGGAAGTAAAAAGTAAAAGAAATTACACCTGTTTTTTCATCTAAAAATAACACTTCACACTTGAATTTTTGAACTGAGATTTTTTACCAAGCATATATGAATACATTTTGTAGTAAAATTGGATCATATATACATGTAGCCTTTTACTTGTTTTTACCCTATAGCAGCTTTATTAAGATATGATTCACATGTACAACTAACCTACTTAAAGTATACAATTCGGTGGTTTTTAGTGTATCCAGAGAGCTGTACAACCATCACCATCATCAATTTTCAACATTCTTATTACCCCCAAAAGAAAATCCATACGCTTTAGTATCACTCCCCATTTTTCTTTAACCTCCTAACCTTAGGCAACCAGTTATCTACTTTCTGTCTCTAGAAGTTTGCATATTCTAGACATTTCATAAATAATGGAATTATATAATATGTAATCATTTGTGAGTGCCTTCTTTTTCTTAGCATAATATTTTCAAGGTTGATCCATGTTGTAGCATGTGTCAGTAATTCATTTTTATGGCTGAATAATATTCCATTGTATGTATCTACCACATTTTATTTATCCATTTATCAGTTAATGGACATTTCACTCCCTGGCTATTATGTGTGGCTCTTTCATTCAATAATATGTTGTGAACATCTTTATATGAAGTTACTACATACCCGTTATGTCATTCTTATTGGTTCTATAGTATTTCATTGTTTTAATATAATTTGTTTAACCATTCCATGTTGTTGAACATTTATGTTATTTCCATTGTTTCTCTATTACAGTTCATAGTGTAATAACTGTATATCTTTGACCACTTCCCTAATTATTTCCTGAGGATAAGTTCCTGAAAATGCAGATGGTTTTCTTTCTTTTGTTTTTGTTTTTTGAGACGGAGTCTTGCTCTGTCACCCAGGCTGGAGTGCAGTGTCATGATCATGGCTTACTGCAGCCTTGACCTCATGGGCTCAAGCAATTCTCTCACCTCAGCCTTCTGAGTAGCTGGGACTACAGGTGTGTACTACCACGCCCAGCTAATTGTTTATTTTTTAGAGAGATGGGGTCTCACTATGTTGGCCAGGCTGGTCTCAAACTCCTGGGCTAACGCAGTCTTCCTGCCTCAGCTTCCCAAAGTGTTATAATTATAGATGTGAGCCACTGCATTTGACTGGTTGTCTTCTTTTTTTTGTTGACGTAAAATGTACATACATGAAAATTGCACAGACCTTATGTGTACAGTTCAATGAGTTTGGATCCCTGTAACCAATACCCCAATAAAAATATAGAACATTTTCATCACCTCAGAAAATGTTGTTGTGCCCCATTCCAGTCAGTTTCTATCTCCCATAGACATTCACCGTTCTGACTTCTATCGGCTTAGATTAGCTTTTCCTGTTGTTGAACTCCATACAAATGGAATCATACAGAACGTATTCTTTGGTGTCTGGCTTCTTTCACTTCACATAATGCTTGCAAGAATTATCCATGTTGTTGCATATAAAAGTATCTTTTGTTGTTGTTGCTAAGTAACAAAAATAGTATATTCCATTGTGTAAACATACTATGGTTTGTTTATCCACTCTCTTGGTGATAGACAAGTGGATAGACATTTGGGTTGTTTCAGTTTTTAACAACCATTTTCATATAGGACTTTTGTTTTTAATAAGACTTTTTGTATAAGACTTTTTGTGGATATATGTTTTAATTTATCTTGGGTAAATACCCAGGAGTGGAATTGCTGGACTGTATGGTTTATAAGAACTTTATGACACTGCCCAACTGTTTTTGCAAAGTGGTTGTATCACTTTACACTCCTGTCTGCAGTGTAGGAGAGTTCCAGTTGCTCCACATCCTTTGTCAACATTTGTTGTTGCCAGTCTTTAATTTTAGCCATTTTGGAAGGTGTGAAGTGATATCTTACTGTGGTTTCATTTTGCATTTCTCTGATAATCATTGATGCGGAGCACCTTTTCTTGTGTTTGTTGTCCATTTATGTGTCTTCTGTGAAGTGTCTTAAGTCTTTTGCCTATTTTTTATTGGTAGTTTGTCTCTTTATTATTGATTTGTAGACATTTCTTGGATATACTGGATACAAGCTCTTTATCAGATTTATATATACTAAATATTTTCTCCCAGTCTGTGGCTTGTTCCAGTAGGCATGTGTCTTTTGATGAACAAAAGTTTTTCATTTTTATGAAGTCCAACTGATCACATTTTTTCTTTAGTGGTTAGGACTTTTTCTGCCCTTTGCCTATTTCAAGGTCACATTGTTTTTGTTCAGAAGTGAAATTAAGTTTAGGACTATATTAGTCAGGGTTCTCCAGAGAAACAGAACCAATAGGATATGTACATATTAGAGGGGGAAATATTTATTTTCAGGAATTGGCTTATACAGTTGTGGAGACTGGCAAGTCAAAAATCTGTGTAGTGGGACAGCAGGCTGGAGACCTAGGAGAGAATTGATATTGAAGCTCAAGTACAAAGGCTGTCTGCTGGTAGAATCCCTTCTTCCTTCGGGGAGGTCAGTCTCTTTTTTATTAAGTCCTTCAATACTTGATAGAAAGTACTTAATAGAAAGTATTGAAGGACTTACTAGTAAAGTAGATTATTATCCATAATGTGCGTGGGCCAATTAATGTGTGAGGCCCACCCACATTATGGATAATAATCTGCTTTACTCAAAATCTACTCAATTTACTCAAAATTTGGCCCAATTAATGTGTGGGCCAAATAATGTGTGAGGCCCATCCACATTATGGATAATAATCTGCTTTACTCAAAATCTACTGATTTAAATGTTAATGTCGTCTGAAAAATACCCTGACAACAGCTCTAGAATAATGTTTGACCAGATATCTGAGTACCATGGCCTAGCCAAGTTGACACATAAATTAACATTACAAAGACCCAGCTTTACAATTGCCTAGTCAAAGACTTTTTTAAAAATGAGATTTTTGATAGATATTGGTAAATTCCTCCCTAGAAAGATTACCATTTTCCACACCCCCCTCAATGATGATCATGCCTGTTTCATTACACCCTAACTGGTAGTGAATATTATTGTTCTTTTTCATTGCTAATCCAAAAAGTGAAAAATGATATACAGTGAGAAAGAACATTTTTCATGTTTGTTGAGTGTATTTCATCTCTAATATTTCCTGTTTAATTTTTTGGTTGAGGTGTTTACCATTTTTGTATTTATTTGCCTTTTATTAACCTTCTTCTTATATTAACTTTTTGTCTTCTATATTGCAAAGGTTTTTTTCCCACTTCATTGTTTACCTTTTAACTTTATTATTTCTTTGGCCATTTAACAGTTTTAATTTCTTATGAAACCTTTTCTTGCCTATATAGCCAATCTTCATAGTTTTCCTACTTAAAGATTATATAAGTAACAGTTATTTTCCTGTACCATAAACAGTGTTTACAAAGATGTACCTGAGTCTTTCAAAAATAAATTAACTTATGTAATTTATTCAAGAAGTTTAAAATATTTATTTTGGATGGTGGGACCATGGGTGTTTTATTATTCTTTGTACTCTTTAGTACAAAGAATAGTAAAGTTAAAAAGAGTAGTAAAGAACTGGATTACAAGTATTAAAAAGGTTTCCATCCAAAACAGTTAAAATAAATTACCAAGTTTGGGTGCTTAAAGGCGTAAGTCTTGATTCTCTGGAGAATTTGCCCTCTGAAACCTGTGGTCCCAGAGGGCCCACAGAGTACTGTAGCTGCATTTTGTAGTGGCTTAGTGTGAAAGCCAAGGCTCTGATTTACCCTGTATCTGTGCTCATCCTTGCAAAAGCCACAGGGTTAGGTCTCAGTGGACAGCCCTGGCTGCCCTCTCAGGAGACCATCTGGCTTCTCACAAATGATGACAGAGGAATTTGGGTGTCCAAATAAAAATATGGATATACATTACCTTCAGTGTGCCTGCAGATTATTGTGTCTAAGATAATGTGTCCTTTTACTTTTCTTAGGTAGCAGATGGGGCAAATGCAATTGTGCTGGGAACGTTGGGAGACATTTCTTCCCCTCTTGCGATTATTGGTGGCAATTGTGCTCTGCAGGGTTTTAATCATGAAGGAAGAGATCTCTTTTGGACGGTATGAAGAAGAAAACATTCTTTTTGGTACCCTTAAGCATTTTCACTTTTAATGTTGTTCTTTTTTAACCACCAACTCCACTGAGTAATTAAAATATAGAACAATATTTATAATTCTGTTCTTTAAAAAAGGATATGAATAATTTGAATAGCATTCATTCGTGTTTTGTGTAATCCTCTCCTTCATGTAGTTAATATATTTGGAGTAAATGGAAAAATGATGGCATACTAATGATTTGGGGTTTTATTTTCAGGTTACTGGAGACAATGTTAATTCCTTGGCCTTGTGTGACTTTGATGGTGATGGAAAGAAAGAGGTATGTGGGGGAGGAGATACCTCTCTTGTGTGTTCAGCCAAATAAATTTTGCCATGACAGTGACATTGGTGCTCTGTTGCCTAAATGATCAGAAGTTGGCCTTATTCATCTTTCTCTTCTCTTTTGAACAATAAATCACTTGTGCTTGTGTCATAAGTACAAAGATCAAAGCCATGGTGTTTCAGAGACACAGGAGAGGGGAGAGAGGGTAGAAGAGTTGGGATTTCAGTTATATTCACAGTCTTATAAATTGCTCCTAATGCTTTGAAACCATATTGTATGTAGTTTTCAATTTTGGCCAACTTTTTTGAGGAATCTAAATGTTTTAGAGTTTGGCTTTTAGCCTTTGAAATTATGGTTACCCTAGAAATTAGCTTCTTGAGGAGTCAGTTGGTGTGAAGTGCTGTGTTGGGCACTGATTTGCCCCTCTCTTGTCCATGGACACTGGGCTCTGGTGTTTGAACAGGGCTTCCATCTGTAGGCAGAGAAAGTTGCTGATCCAGGGAACATTTTCAGGTACTCAGGGAAATAACGTATTCTGGCAAGATGTGCAGCTCCTATGGCAGGATAAAAGCTGCTGTAGCCCCTGTTTCTTCACTGACTGAATCTTCTGATCCTCCCATTAGAGGGAGCATTTCTGAGCATCAGACTATTAGGAGGTTGTCAATCTTGGGTGGCAGAAACAGCATGCAAAGTATTGTGCAATTTTTTTGTTTTGTTTATGGAAATTTTGTTGTTTTCACTTACTCACCTAAGCATGTATGGTATTTCCCCTTCAGCTTCTTGTTGGATCTGAGGATTTTGATATTCGAGTTTTTAAGGAAGATGAGATTGTGGCAGAAATGACAGAAACAGAGGTAAGAAGCGCCACCTCGAACTGTGGTAACCTTGGGCAAGCTAGATTAGCACCGTCAGATGAAACACCAAGTGAGAGTGCTGGGGCAGCTCCCAACCCAGGTGGTTTTAGGATGAAAACTGGGGGGGTCAGACAGAGCTGTATGTTATGGAAAGAAAAGCAACAAAAATCCTAATTAAGATATATTTTGAAAAGACTGATTAAATAGAGAAAAATTATTGAATATAGTTAAATACAAAAGGCATTTCTTTTAATGAGTTAATACATGCAAATAATAATAATGGCAACCATTTATTATGTACCCATCGTATGCCAGGTTGTGCTGTAAGTACTTTATATGAAGTAACATATTGAATCCTTATAACAACCCTAATAGGAAGATAAATTATTATTATTTCCATAGATGAGGAAAATTATGTTCTGGTTTTTTGTTTGTTTGTTTGTTTTGAGACAGAGTTTTACTCCATCTCCCAGACTGGAGTGCAGTGGTGCGATCTTGGCTCACTGCAAGCTCCACCTCCCAAGTTCAAGCTATTCTCATGCCTCAGCCTCATGAGTAGCTGGGACTATAGGCATGCACCACCACGCCTGGCTAATTTTTGTATTTTTAGTAGAGATGGGGTTTCGCCATGTTGCCCAGGCTGCTGTTGAACTCCTGACCTCAAGTGATCCGCCCATCTTGGCCTCCCAAAGTGCTGGGATTACAGGGGTGACCCACCGGGCCTGGCCTGATGTTACATTTTTTGTTAAGTTACTTGTACATGGTCTTTCTTTTTTTTAAATTAAATTAAATTAAATTTTATTTGAGATGGAGTTTCACTCTTGTCGCCCGGGCTGGAGTGCAGTGGCGTGATCTTGGCTCACTGCAACCTCTGCCTCCCAGGTTCAGGTGATTCTCCTGCCTCAGCCTCCCGAGTAGCTGGGATTATAGGCACCTGCCACCACGCCCAGCTAATTTTTGTATTTTTAGTAGAGATGGAGTTTTGCCATGTTGGCCAGACTGGTCTTGAACTCCTGACCTCAGGTGATCCATCCGCCTCTGCCTCCCAAAGTGTTGGGATTATAGGCATGAGCCACCATGCCCGGCCCGGGAGTCTGTTTTGTGTGTATGTACTTAGGTGTGCTTTCTCCTTCATTAGATTCTCAAAGGGGTTTGCAACCTCCCCCGCCACTAAAAAAAAAAACAACTTGAGAATCCCTGTCTGATAGATGCTGTGTCCCGCATTCTCATATCCCTTTCATTCTAATTTGTGGTAAATCTTTCCTTCTTTGGTGGGAATCATTCAGATTTTGTTGGATTTTTACTGCTTGTTAATACTAGATGTGAGGCGACTGAATTCTTGAAACGCCTCTTTCCTAAATCCTAGAAAAGAGGACAAGAACCTGGAATAGGGTTAGGGATTTGAGGGGACTTGTTGATCTTCTAGTCCACAAAAGGAAGAAACTGGTGAACTAAGGAAGCAGTAAAGGAGCTCAGGAATCGGGGGCTACATTTATGAAAATGGACTTCATAGCATTGTTCATTTGCAGGGTCATTTTTCTGTTCTCTTTGTTAGGTTTTGCTCCTAGTTCAGATATCTTTTCCCAGATCAGCAAAATCATGATTCATTTGGCAGTTGAACAGTACGAAGTATTGTCAGAAGAATGCCTTGAGCTAAATAATTCTGGGATCCTACACAGCACTTTGTATTCATAGTTAAGTGAAGTGGGTGGTTTTGTAGAAAAGCTGTAGGTGTAAAGGAAATTATATAACTATTCTCTGCTTTATACAATTTATTTCTTAATATCTCTTGTATTAGGAGCAGAATTAGAAAGTAGATCTGCAGGATCATGGATATCATTAAGCTTTGGTTTTAACTTTAAAGGAAAGTTTTGTTCAGTACCTCAAAGTTTATCCTTTTAAGGATGTCAAATTCTTGAACAGTCCTATACATATTTCTGTATCTCATATGCATTCTATATATTGTAACATACTAAACAAATACAGGTGCCTGTGTTTTTGCTTTTCAAAGGATTATGTGTTCTTTCTTTTACCTCTAGCAAACAAGTTATGTCATAGAAAGAAAAGTATATACATGAAGTAAGATATTCAATTGTGAATTGTTACAAGTCTTTTAAAAATTGAGACTGTAGAATGTTATAAGTTAAGTATTAATCATTAAAGCCTCTTGGGTGAACATATATCTATTGTATATGCAGTGTAGTTAGCTTATTTCTTCCTTAGTCCTTCAGTTTTTTTGTGTTTTTTAAAAATAATTTTCTGAAACTTGCCACATAAGGTTGCTCTAAAACACCAAACTCTGTGAGTTTATTTAAATCTGATTATACAACTGTGAAGTAGATGACATGTATCATAGAGAAGAGGAATACATTCCCCACTAATGGATTGGAAGCGCTTTTAAATCTAATTTTAACATAGTTGTAATAAGGAGTGTGAAGTCTTACAAAGCTGTACTTGACAGTAAACTGGGCCTTAATGAAAAGATGTTGTGTTTTTATGGATTGTTTTGCAGGTAGTCACCTCTCTTTGTCCCATGTATGGCAGTCGATTTGGTTATGCCCTTTCCAATGGCACAGTTGGAGTTTATGACAAAACAGCTCGATACTGGAGAATTAAAGTTAGTATAATTCAGCCTTTCATATTCAGGCACTTGATACTTACTGTGAGACTTCTGTGCTAATTATTGAAATTCTTTTTCAGTCGAAAAATCATGCCATGAGCATTCATGCTTTTGACCTTAATTCTGATGGAGTGAATGAACTGATAACTGGTTGGTCCAATGGGAAGGTAAGTTTGAATAGCAAAGTTCGGGTATAATTCAGAGTAATAATTGTCCAAGGTGTATTGGCTGTAGGACTTAGAACAGTAACATTGGGATGTAAACTTCAGTTCGTTCCTTGGCAGTGTTTTCACATTTAACTTAATAATCTTGACACATTATTCCTGCTATCATTGTCAAGAGCTGCAGAGTGAGAGACGGTTAAGTCTCATAAGAGGTGTTTGGGGGAAATCTTCAAGGAGATTCTTTCTAAATCTCTTATTTGAAGTACTGAGAATCCATCAGCCAGATTGATTCTAGGTGGTAGAACAGTAAAAAAGAGTTTTAAGGAATTGTTTCAATAGCTCTTTTCTAATAAATCTTCAAAACTGCCTGACAACTTAGCACTAATGGGAAGAATCATGTTAGCATATTGTTTTCTGAGCTATAACTTTAAAATAAAATCCTTTTGCTTACTTTCCTTTTTTAACTTCAAATCAGAATTTTTTACAGTCTTTTGGCAAGTCAGGATTGTCTTCTTAGAAGCTGCCTAGGTAGCTGCCAGATCTCCATGGATACCATTTGCCCTCGCTTTCTTGTCTTGTCAGTGTTGGATTGCCTGAAGGGGATCAGCAAATTCTTACCTTTTCTTCTTTGGTTTATCTTTACTTTTCTCTAGCACCTTTGTAAACATTCCTTTGGTGTTATGTGGAGAACAGATTCTAAAAAGCTACTCTGTTGATTTCTGCTTCTCCACTTAGTTTTGTCATTAGTAGGGGTACTAAAAAATTATAAGACTGTATAGTTGCTTATTAAGAAATATGAAAATCTGTGAAATGGATGTCTGAGTTGGTTTGGGCTGCTGTAACAAAATATCATAGGGTGGGTGGCTTATAAACAACAGAAATTCATTTCTTATAGTTCTGGAGGCTGGGAAACCCGCTATCAAGGTGTTGGTAGATTCAGTGTCTGTTGAGGGACCACTTCCTCATAGACAGGAGCCTTACAGGGTGGAAGGGGCAAGGGATCTCTCTGGGCCTTCTTTTGTAGGGCACTAATCCTGTTCATGGGGGCTCTGCCCTTATGACCTAATCACCTCCCACAGGCTCCACTTGCCAATACCATTCATTACCTTGGCTAATAGGATTCAAGATAGGAATTTTGTGGGGGCACAAACATTCAGATCATAGCAGTGGATCATATTTTGAGGGAATATAAATTATTATGACTGACTTAAGAATTAGAAAACTACTAGATTTGAAAACTTGTCAGGTTACCTCGAAATATAATTCTTGACCTAGATGTTTTTGTAGTTAAATGCTTTTGAAATTTTAAGGACTTTCTATTATGCAATCTGTTCCTGAGCATGAAAAAGATAAGAAAATTATATAAATGGAAAAACTGATTATCTACATTTAACAGAAATATACAGAAAGGAAATATACAGATCCAACTTGTGAATACGGGTGTGAAAATACTAAATAAATGCTGCCAGCCAGTTAACTTTGTCTTTTGTATGTCATTTGATGAGTTGGAGGGCCATCCTTTCCTTTCAGGGTAAAACCTCCCTGTTGGATTAAGCAAAAGATCAGAATATCCACAGAAATATTAATTTATAGTCCTGCTTCTTAGTTAGTAAATGAGCCTTCTTATTTGCTAAATATTGTGGAAATGCCATGGTAGAAGCCATTAGGTAGCTAGGCTTTAACTAGTAGAAAGATGCAAGTTCAGGTTAGTCTGAGTTAGAGGGCTACGTTAATGTGCTTTGGTAAAAATACAGGTCATTCATTCTTTCACAGGCTTTAGCATTGATAATTTTCGGGCTTCCATGATGTTATTAATAGCATGGATACTTGACAGTGATATACTGTAGACAAAGGGTAGGCTGTAACCTAAATTACTTTATGTTTTTATTGCAAAGTTTTGCCCAGAAGATTGTTTATGAAAAGACAAAAATAGTGAGTAGCATTGGTCATCGAAATGATTGCTCTGCTAGATTTTCTGTAGCTAGCCTTTTGTTGATAATACCTGTGTCCTTGCCTGGAACATAATCACCTTGTTTTTTTTTTTTTTGAGACGGAGTCTTGTTCTGTCACCCAGGCTGGAGTGCAGTGGCACGATCTCAGCTCACTGCAACCTCCACCTCCTGGGCTTGAGCAATTCTCCTGCCTCAGCCTCCCAAGTAGCTGGGACTACAGGTGCGTACCACCAAACCCAGCTAATTTTTTGTATTTTTAGTACAGACGGGGTTTCACCGTGTTAACCAGAATGGTCTCCATCTCCTGACCTCGTGATCCGCCCGCCTCAGCCTCCCAAAGTGCTGGGATTACAGTCATGAGCCACCGTGCCCGGCCTCATAATCATCAATCATTTTAAGTGATGGTCATTTATGATCACTTCTGAGATGCATTTGTTTCTGATCAGTCATTTCTTTATTCTCTCTCTTGGGAATGGGAGACTTAGAGGATAGGAGAGCTCTCTAAAGATCTGAATGGTTTTTGTGTGGAAGAGAAACTCTTAACAGGGTTGTTGTAAAAGGTTGTGTGGTGGAAGATTGGGCTAACTGTAGTTTTTGAACTTCAGATTCAACATACTTTACACACTTATATATAATAAAGATGCAATTTTTATATAGAGCTAACATTTATTACGTACTTCTGTGTGTCTGGCCCTGTTGATATATGTTAACTTTATTGGGCCTCATTATAACCCAATGAGGTATAGTACTGTGAATTTCTCCATGTTCTGGTTGTTGATTGCCAGATGAAAAGACCAAGCACAGAATGGTTAAGAAGCTTGCAAGATGCCTTGGATAGTATGTGGCAGAGCTAGATTCTGAACCTGAGCAGTTTGGCCATTAAGCCCATGCCGTTTTGCACTGTGCTGTGTGTACTATATGTTCTGCCTCTTAGCAGACACATTTCTTCAAATGAAGCATTGTGTGAAGGCCAATATGAAAAACAGCTTTTATTTAAAAAGAAGAAAGCACAGCTGCTTGAGGCTCTTTAGGGTCCCTCTTGGCCCCAGCAGTCATATGTATCTCCTGAGAAGTCGTAGGGCTTCATAGAATACTCTTGAAAACTGCTAGACTAAATGACCTTTAAAGCTGATTTTTATTTTTAAATTGTGGTTTTTAAATGTGTAGCATAAGCAACTTTTAAATTTGTGTTTTGTTTGTAGGTTGATGCTCGAAGTGACCGAACTGGGGAGGTCATCTTTAAGGACAATTTTTCTTCTGCAATTGCCGGTGTGGTAGAGGGAGATTACCGGATGGATGGCCACATGCAGTTAATCTGCTGCTCAGTGGATGGGGAAAGTAAATTGGGATGAGAAAAATGCTTAAAAAGTCACATTTTCCATTTGAGTGGGTCAGAATGTCAGGAAATTTCACCAGAAGTACTGAGATCCTGTAGTTCTAATAAATTCACCAAAGTTGGGGAGAACTTAGGTTTTTGTTTTTAAGAGCAGGTAATTGATGACCTAAAAGTATACCTGGTTATGCTTGGAGTTTCTTCCTTCTGTTCAGTCCGGGGCTATCTTCCTGGCACGGCTGAGATGAAGGGGAACCTCATGGACACCAGCGTAGAGCAGGACCTGATCCGAGAGCTGAGTCAGAAGAAGCAGAATCTGTTGCTGGAACTCCGTAACTATGAGGAAAATGCCAAGGTAGGTCTTAATGTGACCAGGTAATGGAGGCTGAAATGTTGAGACTGACCAGGAGGATCAGCAAATGCGGAAGAATGACAGTGTCATTGCCAGGGTGTGGCCTTTTTTTGCCAGTGTCAGAATTGAGAGGGGATATATCCTTTGATGTTGAAGTTTCACTTCCAGGTAGTTAAACCGTAGAAATGTTTTCCTGATTATTCAAGGACATTTCTTGCAGCACTATTTATTTATAGCAGTGAAAGCAGCTGGAAGCAACTTAGGTGTTTGTCAGCAGTAGGGAGTATGTGCTGGGGAATATTAAGCAGCTCAAAGAGTGAATACTTGGACTGATGTGGAAGGGTATTTGTCGTTTTACTAAGTGACGAAAGGCAAGAACAATATGTATAGAATGTCTTTTATCTTTTTCAAAAACAAATAATTTAAAAATTGGCAATTGTAAAAACTGTGTGTGTATGTACAGCAAACTGGCTGAAATGTTCCTTTAATTTGTCCTGTCGTGCATTACTATATTTGAATTTGGTGTACCAATGGAATTTCTTTGCTTACTTTAAAATAACAATACTTAAAAATGTAAAAGGCATGGTGGGATACAGTGGACCATAGCCATAGAAAGAGGCAAGGGTATTTTCCCACAGGGCCAGATAGAGCAAGGGAGCACTAATGAGGTGAGTTCTCTGAATTCTAAAGAATCAGATTACTATAATAATAAGATTCTGGAAGCTCTGTCTTTTGAAGCTGAATAGCAGTGTTATTTAAAATTGATATTAGTTCAGTGTTTTGTTGACTGACTAGGAAATGGTTGGGGTGTTTTGCAGGCTGAATTGGCCAGTCCACTGAACGAGGCTGATGGGCATCGGGGCATAATCCCAGCCAATACCAGGCTCCACACCACGCTGTCAGTCAGCCTGGGGAGTGAGACCCAAACTGCTCATACAGAATTATGCATTTCTACTTCTAATGGTAAGACAGTACTCACAGCTGGTGTTTAGAGGCACCTGCGCCATCTCGGAGTCGGTGTTAAACTGTTTTTCCTCTTCCCTGCAGACACCATCATCCGAGCAGTATTGATTTTTGCAGAGGGAATTTTTACAGGTGAAAGCCACGTGGTACATCCCAGCATTCACAACCTCTCCAGTTCCATCTGCATCCCTATTGCGCCTCCCAAAGACGTCCCTGTGGATCTGCACTTGAAAGCGTTCGTGGGTTACAGAAGCAGGTGACCCTTTGCAAGTCACAGTTCATTTCAAGACAGCACTTAAAGGAGGGCAAGATATATATATTTTCCATATGCCCAGTGGATTCTGGGGGCTTGAGAAACCGTTTCATGGTTCTATCTACCCAAAGTTTCCCGTGACCTTTTATTTCCTCAATTTGAAACCTGTAAAAAGAAAAAGAAAAAACTGACATGTAAGTTTAAGATGGTTCTTGGCAGGGCGCAGTGGCTCATGCCTGTAATCCCAGCACTTTGGGAGGCTGAGGCAGGCGGATCACAAGGTCAGGAGATCAAGACCATCCTGACTAACATGGTGAAACCCCATCTCTACTAAAAATACAAAAAAAAAAAAAAAAAAAAATTAGCCAGGCGTGGTGGTGCACACCTGTAGTTCCAACTACTTGGGAGGCTGAGGCAGGAGAATGGCTTGAACCAGGGAGGCAGAGCTTGCAGTGAGCTGAGTTCTTGCTACTGCACTCCAGCCTGGGCGACAGAGCGAGACTCCATCTCTTTTTTTTTTTTTTTGAGACTCTTTTTTTTTTTTTGAGACCGAGTCTCGCTCTGTCGCCCAGGCTGGAGTGCAGTGGGGTGATCTCGGTTCACTGCAACCTCCACCTCCTGGGTTCAAGCCATTCTCCTGCCTCAGCCTTCCGGGCACTGGGACCACAGGCGCCCACCACCACACCCTGCTAATTTTTGTATTTTTAGTAGAGGCAGGGTTTCACCATGTTGGCCAGGCTGGTCTTGAACTCCTGACCTCAGGTGATCCGCCTGCCTCGGCTTCCGAAAGTGTTGGAATTACAGGCACAAGCCACCACGCCTGGCTAAGATCGTTATTTTCTGTTTTTAGTCAGGTGATCTCATAATCACAAAATGTTTAATTGATAATTTGTCAATTTGTAGTATTGGCCACTAAAACTACAAGAGTTAGGATGCAACTTTATATTACAGTCATACATAATCTCAGCTAGTGAAGAAAACCTGCTATATTTGTGGAAGATAAGAGACTTTTTACATCCCCTTTATGGTGTTTTAAACCCTTAGTGCATGCAGGTATATATGTAGACTCATGCTATCTTTAAATCCTAAACCTTATATATTACTATAGTACTTTAAGCCTCAAGTGTTTTGAGGGTTCCTTCTTAAGTGAAACCCTTAAATATCATTTGATGACCCAGAAGTGGCTTTATTTTCTGGGCCTTGCATTTTGAAGCAACATTCTATATAAAGCAATTCTCTTATGTTTCATTGATTGGCCATAGCACCCAGTTTCATGTATTTGAATTGACAAGACAGCTCCCTCGATTCTCCATGTATGCGCTGACCAGCCTGGACCCTGCCAGTGAGCCAATCAGTTATGTTAACTTTACCATTGCAGAACGGGCACAGAGGGTGAGTATCTCGCTTTTCTCTTTCAATGCTTTTACACAGTAGAACCCTTTAGATGTTATTTATAGAAGGGAAAATTACATGAATGAGTTATATTGGTGGCAGTAAATAGGATATGAAAGAATTCTCTAACTTGGGGGTGGCTTATAACCTGTAATAAAAATATTGCTAACATATCTTCTCTCACTTTGAAAAAGCACCTGAGCAATCCTGTTATTGGTGAATTCTTACCAGTGTTTAATTCCTCTCTTTCCGTTGTGGTCTTAGTGTGGTTGTCCTGGTGTAGTATTTCAAGAGGAACCTGCAGCAAGATGAAAAGATAGTGGGACTTGGAGCTAAGAACGTTTTTGGCTACGTTAACTCATTAAATTCTTAGTGATCTTGGGGAATTCCCCTCACCAGTGTGAGCCTCAGTTTTCTTATCTGTAGGTGAGGATAATCTTACCCACCTTTTTTGGGGGAGCCCAAGGATTACATGATTGGTGTAATAGTACCACCTTATACATTTGAAAGAACTGATACCGGTGGACTTTAACCTTGGCTGGGCTTTGGAATTCCTGGTGGGACTTTTTAATCATGTGGATTCTCAGCCCTCTGCCTGGCCGGTGGAACCACAAACTCTACAGCTGGGCCCTTCCAGAAGGTCTCATGGGTGGTTCTCTTGTGGAACCAGTGTTGCAAGCCACTGCATGGTGTTGCTGCTATTAACATTAAAACTTATATTTTCCTTATTGTGTGGATATATCTGTGGTGTGTGCCCATGTATACTTCATTTTACACTTAAAGAATAGAATGGAATGGTTTTAAGCACACTACATTGTCCAGGTTATACCCACAGAAGAGCTGTTGTGTAACAGAATCAGCATCATACCTGAATCATTTGTACATTGCATATTAGACTATGTATAAGTAGAAGACGCAATGAAATCATATCTGCTGTGGGGCCAGGCATAATTATGAATGTTACTTAAGAGCATGGGTGAGGTGAGAAAAGGGAGTGTGACTAGTGTTTTAGTATTTTCTTGGTGTAGGATGACATATAATTCTTTTTTTTTTTTATCCTCAACAAAGCAGTAAAACTAGAAAGGAGAACTCTTCCCTCAAGAATGGCTGTACCTTCATATTTAGAGGCATATTAAAAAAAAGAATGTCTGTACCTTAAAAGTGGAGGCTCATTTCATTGTGTTCATTTTTAAGGCTGTTGTATGGCTCAGTCAGAACTTTCTGTTACCAGAAGACACTCACATTCAGAATGCTCCATTTCAAGTGTGTTTCACATCTTTACGGAATGGTGGCCACCTGTATATAAAAATAAAACTTACTGGAGAGGTAATGTTTAATATAATGGGGCATAGATTTCTTTTTTAAATTTATTTATTCAAACACTTAGACCATGGAATGAGAAGGGCATGGATTTCTCATGTGGTGTTTACCATTCAGTCCAAAGTGAGGTGGGGGACATCAATGTCAAGGTCATAAAACCACATGTTTTGTTTTATTTTTTTCACATGGTTTAACTTAGTCTGTTAGTGTTACCATCTTAGACACTGGGGTATAATCTAGAATAGATGTTTTCTACCTCCTTCCCTTCATCTCTTCCTTGTCTAATTTGGAAAGAATTGAGAATACAGAAGTCAACAAAAACATTTTCATTGTTTGGATGATTTTGTCATTTCATTTCTAAGGCTAGAGGATTTACCTTTTAGCTAGCTGCTGGAAATAATGCAGTTTGTAATTTCTTTGAGAGATAAACTTACCTTTTTCAACACTGCCTATAAATATTATAGGAGTATAATATTTATAATATATATTATATATATAGTAGTATAATATAATGAGTATGGGGAAATTCAGGTACCATTTTAGCTAAGTTTGTTTAATGGCTGAAGATGCTAAACTTGTCTGTTTTTTCTCTGGGTAGATCACTATAAATACTGATGATATTGATTTGGCTGGTGATATCATTCAGTCAATGGCATCATTTTTTGCTATTGAAGACCTTCAGGTAGAAGCGGATTTTCCTGTCTATTTTGAGGAATTACGAAAGGTGCTAGTGAAGGTGAGGGCACGTGGTAGATGCATTTGTGAGAATGTGGTAGTCTAATAATATCTGAGGAGATTAATGATACTACAGATGTACTTGTAGTGATGTTTTCAAGAATTTTTGCAATTCTTGAAGTAAAAATTGAACTAGTATTAGAGAGTTTACCACTTAAGGATTTCTTTTTTTTTTTTTTTTTTTTTTTTTTTTTTTTTTTGAGACGGAGTCTCGCTCTGTCGCCGGGCTGGAGTGCAATGTCCGGACCTCAGCTCACTGCAAGCTCCGCCTCCCAGGTTCCCGCCATTCTCCTGCCTCAGCCTCCCGAGTAGCTGGGACTACAGGCGCCCGCCACCTCGCCCGGCTAGTTTTTTGTATTTTTAGTAGAGACGGGGTTTCACCGTATTAGCCAGGATGGTCTCAGTCTCCTGACCTCGTGATCCGCCCGTCTCGGCCTCCCAAAGTGCTGGGATTACAGGCTTGAGCCACCGCGCCCGGCCCTAAGGATTTCTTTTATAAAAGGAAGTGTTTAGCTCTTGAGCACCATGCTTGCTTTCTTTAGTTTAAAGTGATGCATTTAAACATTAACATTTTCCTTTGTTAGCTCTTCATCTTATTTGTAGTATCTGCTTTGGTCTTCAGTTTAGGTCTTTCCAAAAACCCAAATTCAAGATAAAAGAGCAAAATAAAGAGGATTGTGATTGGCCCCAAAGTATACAATATTCCCACTGCAAATCCCTGAAATATTAATATGTGTGTTATGGGGGCTCCTGGTACTAAAGCATGGGGAAGATTCACATGGAGTGTCCTGTTGAAATTGGAGGCAGCACAGATGAGTTAACTTGTTAAGAAAGAGATGAAATAACGGGAAGTAGCTTAATTGGTATAAATGAATAGAGGAAAGAAGGGGTCTCTGTATCTGGTAAATGGTGTCTTTTCATTTGTCTGGGTTCAAGAAGTTTGTGAGGCCTTTTTCATTCCTGAGTGTTCATGGTCTCCAGGTGGATGAATATCATTCAGTGCATCAGAAGCTCAGTGCTGACATGGCTGATCATTCTAATCTGATCCGAAGTTTGCTGGTCGGAGCTGAGGATGCTCGTCTGATGAGGGACATGTGAGTATTTGTCATGGTTAGAACAGGTACAAGGTTAAAAATGTGAGCAGTATGGAATAGCAACTCTCAGATGTTACCAGTAGAAGTATAAATTGTTACATTGACTTTGGAAAATAACTTGGCATTATCAGTAAAGTTGAAAATGCATGTCCTCTATGACCCAGCAATTCTATTCCTGGTTTATAGCTTAGAGAAAGTTACAGCTTAGTTATATGTATGCTTATAAACCAGGATATTTATATAAGAATATTTGTAAAGCCATTGTTTATAAAAATCTCAAAGTGGAAACGATCCAAATTAGCATGAACAGTGTAGCAACAGTGGATGAATTGTGATATATTCATACAATGGAATACTACACAGCAGTGAGAGCATATGAATCTCCATGACACATAAGAGCAAGGAAAAATCTGATAAGCATAATACACACTGAAAGACTTAAAAGACTATAAAATGTATCCATGTGTATAGTTAGAGAAAAGAGTAAACTGTATAGTTTGGGAAACATGCAATAAATAAAAATATAAATAAATTCAGGGAAGAGATTATCATATAAGATAGTATTTTCTCCCAGAGAAGGAGGGACTATGTTCAGAAAAAACACATTGGGAAACTTCCTGTCTGATGTCTTGTTTGACTTTGTTAAGTATTCTGTGAATTTTTCTGAATATGTAATATTTTACAATAAAAAAGTTAAGTATGTGCAGGTCTTCCTTGGTGCTTGCTAGGATGCCAAATTTACCTTGCCAATAAAATGTACTGAGAAAAATTCAGTAAAATAGCTAACAAATCATAGATGAAATTTATATGTATATATTAGGGGCAAGAGTTCACCCAGAGTGCTGCTTGTGTTTTTTTCTGAGAGGCCTGAATTATTGGCAAATAATTATAATGGTTTTGCTCAGAGGTAAATGGTTTTTAAGATAATTGTATTATTGAAAATTTCAAACACATACAAAGGTACTTGAACATAATGATTTCATATATACCACCCACCCAGCTTCAACAGTTATCAGCTAAAGACTGATCTTTTTTCATCTCTACACTCACCTTCTTCCCCTCCCAGGCACTAGATAATTTTGAGGCAAATTTTGGACATTGTGTAATTCTAGCCACAACTATTTCAGACAAAGGGCCTTTCAATATTATATATATACACACACATATATGTATATATACACATGTATGTATAAAAACCACAATGCCATATCACACTTAGAAAAATACAATAATTGTTTAATATTACAAATATCTCATCTGTTTACATGTTCCCAGTTGTCTTATAAATGTGGACATGTGTGTTTTAAGTTGGCTTGTTCAAATCAAGATCCAGATCAAAGACCATACATTGGATTTAGTTGGAAATCTTTTAATCCACGCTTTTGCTTGCCCATTCAGTCTCTTCTCTCCCTTTCCTGTGGGGTCCCATTTTGGATTTTGCTGGTTGTATCCTTGTGGTAATGTTAACTTTATTCTTCTGTCCCCTGTGTAGAAGGGATAGTGGTGGATCTGGAGGCTTGATTAGATTCAATTTCAAATTTTGGCAAGAATATTTCCTGAGTAGTGTTGTTTACTTCCGTGAGGAAGCATGCAATTTCTGATTGTTTCTTTTTATGATATTATCAGCCATTGATGATCATTGCCTAGATTCATTATTTCTTTTGGGGTTTGCAAAATAGTGATATTCTAATTCTGTTATTTTCTTCATATGTTAGTTGAACTACTTCTATGAAAAATAATGTTCCCTCATGAATTAATGAATTACTTGGTTCCCTGAGGTACAGTTTGTACAGGAAAGACAGGTTCTTTATCAGCTTTATTTAATGGCTTTAAAATAATGCATTGGTCTCCAGCATGCACTAAGTGACCAGTGAGATTTTTAAGTCCTTATATACCCATATATTTGAACATATTTAATGTGTTTCAATTTATATCAGTTATTATTATTTTTTTGCAGCTAGATTTTCCAGTCTGTGGGTCTATAGAAGTCTCTTTAGGTTGGATACAGTTGCCTTTGGACATGGTCCCATTAATTTGGTTGGTTCTTTGTTTTCTTGTGTGATGAAATGTTTTAGGCTTATCTGGTACATGCCCAGTCTAAATATGGAACCAGCCATTTCTCTCCAGTCCTGGTTCTTTTACATGAGAAATGGTATTTAGAGATCATGGTCTGACCACTAAAGGTGTTCATTGCTACTGGGTTGATTATTGTTTTTAGGCCTTTTCAGTGAATAGAGCTAGGAAATTTTTTTTTCAATGAGAAAATATGAGTTCATACTATTTACCATTCAAATTTATGAATATAGGCTCTTAACTTTGATTTTATTACTGCATCTCTTCTCTCTCACATTGAAAATCATGGCTTCAGGCTGGGCACAGTAGTTTACACTTGTAATCCCAGCACTTTGCAAGGCCAAGGTGAGGGGATCACTTGAGCCCAGGGATTCAAGACCAGCTTGGGCAACATAGCAAGACCCAGTCTCTGAGAAAAAACAAAAAAAATTAGCTGGGCATGGTGGTGCATGCCTGTAGTCCTAGTTACTCAGGAGGCAGAGGTAAGAAGATCTCGAACCTAGGAGTTTGAGGCTGCAGTGAGCTATGATCATGACACTGCACTCCAGCCTGGGATGACAGAGCAAGATCTCTTTTAAAAAAGTGGGGGAATATCATGGCTTCAATCAGTATCAACATAACTATTTATTTGCTTCATTTTACAGCACAGACACAACATTTAAGAATATTAGCCAAGTTGTTATCAACAATATGATTGCTGAAAACAGTTTAAGATTTTTTTTTGTGTTAGTTTTTTGTGCCTTTAGGGCATATCCCAGCAGGGAGTTTCAGTCAAATTACTGTATCTTAAAATCATTTGAGATTATTTCTCTTTTGGTTATGCCACAGATTTGATACAGAGTTAGGTTCCTTGTTTTATTTTGCTCTCAGTTTTGGAGGATTGGCATTTTTACCTTTTTGGTTTAATTTTATTACATATTTACTACAACCTTTTTGTGATTCCAAAGTTAGATCTATAAGACAGGCATGCACAGAAAAGTCTAACTTTCCATTCCTGTGACCTTCTTTTTGTTCTCTCCCTTTTACTATAACCAGTTGAATATTTAACTATATACACACAGATATATACACACACACCTCTTCATATCTTAGATTAAGTCATAGTATGTATACATCTTTTTCTCCACCTTGCTTTTTTTTTTTTTTTTTTTTTTTCAGATAAGAGTCTTGCTCTGTCACCTAGGCTAGAATGTAGTGATGCAGTCACAGCTCACTGCAGCCTTGACCACCCGGGCTCAAGGGATTGTCCCACCTCAGCCTAGTGAGTAGCTGGGACTATAGGCATGAGCCACCAGCCCGGCTAATTTTTTATTTTTTTGTAGAGACAGGGTCTCACTATGTTGCCTGGGCTGGTCTTGAACTCATGGGATCTACTGATCCTCCCACCTTGGCCTCCCAAAGTGCTGGGATTACAGATGTGAGCCACTGCATCCAGCCTCCACCTTGCTTTTTTTTTTTCTTTTTTTTTTTTTCCACCTTGCTTTTTACATTTAAAATATATATCTTGGAGATTTTTCCACCATGGTATAGAGAAATACATCTCATTTGTCTTTACAGCTACATAGTACTCCATTTTCTGACTGTTTTTCAGCCAGTTTCCTCTATTTGGATTGTTCTTTTGCTACTGTAGATAATGCTTTAATGAATAGTTTTGTTATGTAAATCTTTTTTTATTTTTGCCAGGATACCTTTGAGAAAAAGGCTTAACAAATGGGATTACTGCAGTAAATGATGCATGCATACAGAATTTTGCAAGATCTTGTCAAATTCTCCGTAGGTGTTACATCATTTTGTATTCCCATAAGCAATGTATGAGATTGCCTGTTTCTCTTCAGCCTCACCAGGGGGGTGTGTTGGCATACTCCAGTAGATGAGAAATGGTCTCTTAGTTTTCATTTTTATTTTTTAAATTTTATTTTATTGTGGTAAGACCACAGCATGAGATCTACCTTCTTAACACATTTTTAAGTGTATAATACATTATCGTTGACTATAGGTGCAGTGTTGTACAGCACATCTTTAGAGCTGATTCTTCTTGCTTAACTAAAACTATTGGTAAGCAGATTCCCATTTCTTCTTCCCCTTTTTCAACTATCATTCTACTCTTTGATTTATGAATTTGACTATTTTAGATACTCAATGCAAATACATAATATTTGTCCTTCTGTGACTGGCTTATTTCACTTAGCGTAACATCCTCAGAGTTCATCCATGTTGTCACATATTGCAGAATTTCCGTCTCTTTTAAGACTGAATAGTGTTCCATTGTTTATATATACTAAATTTTCTTTATCCATTCACCTGTTGATGAACATTTATGTTTTTTCCACATCTTGGTTATTGTAAATAGTGTGGTGATGAACGTGGGAGTGCTAATAGCTCTTCAGGGTCTTGACTTCAGTTTGTTTGGATAAATACCCAGAAGTGAGATTGCTGGATCATATGGTAGTTTTTTTTTAATTTTTTGAGGAACTTCTAAATTGTTTTCTGTAGTGGCTGCACCATTTTGAATTCTAATCAGCAGTGTACAAGGGTTCCAATTTCTCTACATCCTTGGTAACGCTTGTTGTCTTTTTTTTGGATAATTGTCATCCTGACAGAGGTGAAATGATATTTCATTGAGGTTTTGATTTGCATTTCCCTGATGACTAGTGGCATTGAGCATCTTTTTATATACCTGTTGGTCATTTGTTTTTCTTGTTTGGATAAATTTCTATTCAAGTCCCTAGCTCATTTTTTAATTGGATTACTAGTGTTGTTTTTTTTTTTTCTTTCGCTGTTGAGTTTTAGGAGCCATTTATTATGTTCAGCACTGGGCATTTTTCATTGTTTTAATTAAGGGCTATTTGCATTTCTTTTTTGTGTGAACTATTTGTCTGTTTACATATCAGGTACTGTCTTAGTCCATTTTGTGCCTCTATAATAGAATACTTGAGAATGGGTAATTTATAAAGAAAAGAAGTTGATTTAGCTTATGGGTCTGTAGGCTGGGAATTACAAGAAACATGACACTGGCATCCACTTGACTTCTGTTGAGGGCCATGCATGAGGTCAAAACATGGCAGAAAATGTCAAAGGAGAAGGGGACATGTGTGAAGATGCAAAGCCTGAGGGGTGCCCTCGCTTTATAACAACCTGCTCTTTTGAGAACTACTTCATTCCTGCATGAGTGAGAACTCACTCCTGAGAGATGGCATTAATCTATTCATGAGAGAGCTGCCCCCATGACCCAAACACCCCCTACTAGGCCCACCTCCCAACACTGCTCCGCTGGCATTTAAACTTCAACATGAGTTTTGGTGGGGATGAACCACATCCAAACCATAGTGGGTATATTAATCTCTTATGTGTGGTGTAAGTTGCAGATATGTTTTCCTGAGTTTGTCATTTGGGTTTTCCCTGTGCTTAGATTTAAAAAAAAATTTTTGCTTTAATGTTGGTTTTTGCCTTGTAAGAGCTTTTAAAATTTTTTATGTAGTCAAATTGATCACTCATTTTCTTAATACTTTATTTATTTTTTCTGAGATGGAGCCTTACTCTGTTGCCCAGCCTGGAGTGCAGTGGCATGATCTCGGCTCACTGCCACCTCTGCCTCCCAGGTTCAAGTAATTTTCCTGCCTCAGCCTCCCAAGTAGCGCTACTACACCTGGCTAATTTTTGTATTTTTAGTAGAGATAGGGTTTCGCCACGTTGGCCAGGCTGGTCTCAAACGTGTCACCTCAGGTGATCTGCCCGCCTTGGCCTCCCAAAGTGCCGGGATTACGGGTGTGAGCCACCGTGCCCAGCCACATTTTCTTAATACTTTTACATTTTGTGTTACTGTTAGAAAAGTTTTCTTTAACACCAGGGAATAGAGTAGTAATTCACCTGTTTTCCTTTAGTACTTGTACATTTTCCTTTTTTACATTAAGTCTCTGTTCCAGTTGGAGTTTATCCTCGTGTTCATATAAATAATAAACTCAGTTTTATCATTTTCCATATGACTGTCGCATTATTATTATAATATTATTATGTGTGTGTGTGTGTGTGTGTGTGTGTGTGTGTGTGTGTAGGGTCTCACTATGTCACCCAGGCTGGAGTGCAGAGAGATCACAGCTCACAGCAGCCTCAATCTCCTGGGCTCAAGTTATCTTCCCACCTCAGCCCCTGGAGTAGCTGGGACTACAGGCATGTGCCACCATAGCCAGCTAATTTTTGTGTAGAGCCAGGGTCTTGCTATGTTGCCCAGACTGGTCTTGATCTCCTGGGCTCAGGCGATCTGCCTTCCTTGGCCTGTCAAAGTGCTAGGATTACAGGTGTGAGCCACTGTGCCTGGCCACATTGCATTATTTTAATACTACTTTTTTTTTTTTCTTTGAGATGGAGTTTTGCTCTTTTTGCCCAAGCTGGAGTGCAGTGGCGCTGTCTCAGCTCACTGCAACCTCTACCTTCTTGGTTCAAGCAATTCTCCTGCCTCAGCCTCCCAAGTAGCTGGGATTACAGGCATGTGCCACCATGCCCAGCTAATTTTTTTTTGTATTTTTAGTAGAGATAGAGTTTCACCATGTTGGCCAGGCTAGTCTCAAACTCCTGACCTCAGGTGATCCACCCACCTCAGCCTCCCAGAGTGCTGGGATTACAGGCGTGAGCCATGGTGCCGGGCCTGATACTACTACTTTTAAAGTTCATCATGCTCACGATGATTTCAGATACTGCCCTTATCATATATCATATTTCTGTACACAGTTGAATCTATATCTGGATTTTCTGCACTAGTCCATTGGTCTGACATGTCACGTCATTTGACAATATCATTCTTTTTTAAAAAAACAATTATTTTGAGACAGAATCTCACTCTGTTGCCCAGGCTGGAGTGCAGTGGTGTGATCACAGCTCACTGCAGCCCTTGGCCTCCCAAGTACAAGTGATCCTCCTACCTTAGCCTCCTGAGTAGCTGGGACTACAGGCACACACCACCACACCCTGCTAATTTTTTTTTTTGGTAGAGACAGGGTCTCACTATATTGTCCAGGCGAGTCTCGAACTCCCGACCTCAGGTGATCCACTTGCCTCGGCCTCCCAAAGTGCTGGGATTACAGGTGTGAGCCACTGTGCCCGGCCTCTTTTCCTATAGTTTTACCCTTTTCAAAATACCATATAAATGGAATCATACGATATCTATATCTATATATCCTTTTGAGTCTGGCTTCATTCACTTACATAATGTCTTAGAGATTCATCCCCATTGCTGCATGTATCTGTAGTTGGTTCCTTTTTATTGCTGAATAGTATTCCATTGTATGGATATATGGTATTTATCCATTCACCAATTGAGGATAACTGGGTTGTTTCCAGATTTTGGTGAGTAGAATAAAGCTGCTATAAATACTTGCATACAAGTTTTTTGTAGGCATATGTTTTCATTTCTCTTGGGTAAAATACCTTACAATGGGATTGCTGGGTCGTACAGTGTGTGTTTAACTTTATAAGAAACTGCCAAATCACCTTTCAAAGTAGTTGCAGCTTTTTGTATTTCTGTCCACAATGCATGAGAGTTCCACTTGTCCCACTTCTTTGCTAGCATTTGGTATCTTCAGCTATATTTTTCTTTAGTCATTTTCATTGTTGCGTAGTATAGATCTCATTTCTGTTTTAATTTTATGACTTTGTTTTTAAAACTTTGATAAAATACAAGGCTGAGTTGTCAACCAGGCCAAATTAGTTGAATGAATATTCATCTGAAACTTCGAAGGTGAGCTGTCACCTTGCTCACTTGTCCGTACTCCCAGCACAGTGGGCTTGAGAATTCTTAACCACCTAAATCAAAACCAACCATTGACCAGTAACCAAGGAAGGCCATTTGCCTTTTGTTTATTTGGAAAGAAAAGAATATTTTTGTGGAACTTATCCATATTTTCAAAGCAAACTAGCAGTTACTCCATTTTAATGAAAATATAGCTTAAAAATAGTGTCTTCTTTTCTTTGTATGTCCAAGAAGTTTGCAAGTTTTTCTTAAAGCTTGCCGTATCAACATGAAATGATGTCAAATTTCTACTGATTTGCACAGGAAAACAATGAAGAGTCGTTATATGGAACTGTATGACCTTAATAGAGACTTGCTAAATGGATATAAAATTCGCAGTAACAATCACACAGAGCTGTTGGGAAACCTCAAAGCAGTAAATCAAGCAATTCAAAGAGCAGGTCGTCTGCGGGGTAAGTCTCTTAACACTGCACTTTCATCTGTAATGTTTTTGGTGGAACTCATTGAAGATAGTGGTAACATCCAATAATTCATATTGGGGCTGAAAGTAGCATACCTTTCACACTCCAGAGCTGGCACCAGTCACTTGTGTTTCAGCCAGTCAGCCTGGTGTTTGGCTTTTGTCTCCGGACTTCAAAGGGAAAGAAAACCTTCAGCTCTTTTTCTTAGATCTTCCTGCATCCTCTAAAGAAAAACCTACTATATATAACCCAAAGGAAATATATAAGCATATATAAAACCATCAAGGCCCAATTAGCAAAAAAGAGACTGAAAATTAATGCTGTGTCTAACTTAAAAATTTAGAAAAAGAACAAGAGGGTAAACCCAAGGAAGCAGAAATATAGCCAGAGATTTATACCTGAATTCCGCTGTTTTGGATTGATGTTTTGACCTCTTTAGAAATAATCTTTGCTAGGTGACTATGAGCTTTGATCCTTTTCTGTAAAACCGACTGTTGGTTTCTAGGTTTGAGACAGTCTTTAAGTCAGTTTTTTCAATAAATTCCCTCACCAAGTTATCTTTTTTAGAGAATGGTAAGATAAATTAGTTATATTTCACATATAACTATTTTCCCTCCTGGTTTTATGTTGTTTTAAAACTGGCCTCTAATTTTATAATTTCACATCTAACAATCTTTTGGTTCCTGATGTTTCTTCTCATGCAGTTGGAAAACCAAAGAATCAGGTGATCACTGCTTGTCGGGATGCAATTCGAAGTAATAACATCAACACACTGTTCAGAATCATGCGAGTGGGGACAGCTTCTTCATAGGAGAGGAAAATACAGGTCATGAAGTTCTTGGCAAAGATTTTCTGTTAAAAACCTATGCTGGTTTGCTTTGGATCATACCCTGGTGAACCCTAGGTGCTAAGAATGAAAATAACCTTGGTGAGTTGTATAAATTAAAGACAGAGAACTACTTGTGAAGATAGATTCACTTTCTATTTTAAAATCAGTAGTACTGTTGCTGAATAATACTAGGTTTGTATGGAATAGGATGAATGCTTTTGAAGTATTAGGGCTTCAGAGTCCAATTTTTGCTTATTTATGGTATATAAATACATATTTTTTCTTGAAATTGTAACTGAATTTGTACTTTTCAAATTGATTATCTACTTTTTAATTAAAAGGTAAAGATGTTAAACTTTGTGTTGATTGATTATAAAATCACCACCAAATCAGAATTGCCCATTTGTATTTTGTAGAGAAAAACAAAAATGTGCACTGGGTGCAGGGCTCATGCCTGTAATCCAGCACTTTGGGAGGCCAGGGCGGGCGGATCATAAGGTCAGGAGATGAGACCATTCTGGCTAACACAGTGAAACCCCGTCTCCACTAAAAATACAAAAAAGTAGACGGGTGTGGTGGCACTAACCTGTAGTCCAAGCTGCCTGGGAGTCTGAGGCAGGAGAATTGCTTGAACCCAGGTGGCGGAGGTTGCAGTGAGCCGAGATCATACCACTGCACTCCAGTCTGGGTGACAGAGCAAGACTCCTGTCTCAAAAAAAAAAAAAAAAAAAGGATGTTTGGGCTGAGCGCAGTGGCTCACACCTGTAATCCTAGCACTTTGGGAGGCCAAGGCGGGTGGATCCCCTGAGGTCAGGAGTTTGAGACCAGCCTGGCCAACATGATGAAACCCGGTCTCTACTCAAAATACAAAAAATTAGCCAGGTTTGGTGGTGGACACCTATAATCCCAGCTATGCAGGAGGCTGAGGTAGGAGAATTGCTTGAACCCGGCAGGCAGAGGTTGCAGTGAGCAAGATCGCACCACTGCACTCCAGCCTGGGTGACAAGAGCGAAACTCTCAAAAAAAAAAAGTGGATATTTGGATTTGTGTGCTTGTTAATCACCGAAAGGTGGGTGCAAACAACAAATTTACATTAAGGAAGAGTCAATTTAGAGTGATCACTTTGTTGGGGTAATGTTTGCTGCTGTAACAAATAGACCTCAAAATCATAATGACTCATTTTTCATTTGTTCTGTAAGGATATCTCCATAGTTATGCAGGGACCCAGGTTCCTTTAATCATGTGGCTCTGTCATCCCCTACGACAAACTTTTCTACCTGAGTTCCCTAAAGGAATAAGCCTAAGGAAAAAGGTTTGGGTGACTAGTTTCACATTCAGTACATACAGTGGAGGGAGGTCTTAGGACAGTGGGGCTTTATTATCTCACTTGGAACACTATTTGACAAGGGCTGTCATAGGGCCTTGTGGTTATTTACAGCCATGTGCCAGATAATGAAGTTTAGGTCACCATAAGATTATAATACTATATTTTTACTGTACCTTTGTGTTTAGCTATGTGTAATTACACAAATACTTAGCATTATGTTACAGTTGCCTACGGTATTCAGTATAGTACCATGCTGTACAGATTTGTAGCCTAGGAACAACAGGCTATACCATATAGCCTAGGTGTTGAGTAGGCTATACCATCTAGGTGTGTTTAAGCGCACACTGTACGGTGTTCGCATGATGACAAAATAGCCTAACGATGCATTTCTCAGACTGTATCCCTGTTGTTAAGTGGAGCATGACCGTATAGCTAAGCTGGTAGAAGAGAGTAAGAGGAAAACATGGCTTCTTTTAAAAGTGTGGTCTGAAAGTAGCACACTATCATTTCCACTCGGAATTCCATCGAATCACGTGACCACATCTGCAGGGGAGGCCGGGAGATGGAATCTAGCTGTGTGCCTGTGAGAACGCTGGTATTTGTGCCAACAGCTAGCAGTCTCTTCTTTAGGAAAAATTTTGCCCTAACGGAGATTTCAGGACTGGTTTAATGAGTGAAACTTCAGTTAGTTTTAATATCTTAATAGCATTCATAAGCAGTTTAGTGGAAGTGGTGCATTTCCCTGAGGTTAGTATACATTAATTTTACTGATTTTGATGTGGCCACTTTAGGATCGGCCCTCCTGTATCTGAAATGTAAGCCTTATGGAGTCCTAATTATGAGAATATGCTAATACTTTTGTTTTCCATTTTCAACCTATAAACTCAAGAGATAATCCACATATACTGTATTATTTTCAGTCTCCAAAATAGTAAAGTATCATCGTAAATCTGCCTCACATGGAGGTTGCAGTGAGCCGAGATCGTGCCTCTGCACTCTAGCCTGGGTGACAGAGGAGACTCCGTCTCCAATAAATAAATAAATAAATAAATCTGCCTCACAGAGGAGGAAACTGAGGCATAGATAACCTCCTTTTCAGGTCACAGAGTTAGTGACCTGTGTGACCTGTCTAGTGACTCAAGACAAAACTTGAGTCCTACTGTTGAGTCTTTGTTTTAACCATAGTCTAATTTATACCATTTGAGATTAAAATCTCTAGTTGGTGCTAGTTTTAAATTATATAATGCCATTCATTTTTAGGGAGTCTAGTAACATAATCTCATCAAAGGTCACTCTGTTGTTCTTAAGCCAAAAAACTTCCTTCTTAGACCTAAAAATACTCATGGCCAGGCTAGAAGGCATTGACCTGCAGCAAGACATCTTAAGTTGTTCTGATTTATAGGTTATTTTCACAGTAATTTGATCCTGTTGATGGCAGTGTCTATTTCACAGATGAGGCTCTGAGCTCCAAGACAGAGTGTCCTGTACAGGGTCCCACAGCTGGGTAAGCCCTGGTGTGAAGGAGGTGTTGGAACCAAATAGTCAGGGCCTCTTTGACTCCAAACTTCCCAAGCAAGTAAAGACTGGCTGAAGTGAAAACATTCATAAAACATGCAACTGCCTTTTTTTCCCCCACTTAGAACTCATCCTGTTCAGCTTAGGAATGAGGAAAAACTGGACAAGGAGAAATGAGTTTATCAGCAATTTCTCTATTTTGTTGCCATATGTTTCTATCCTGATAGAATCTGAATACTTCTAGAAGCTACGGCGAAGTGGTATTTCACTGCTGAATTATATTGAAGCTTTGAGCACTGAGCTGTCATTTAAAGCTGACTTTGAGGATTTTGATATCTGAGAGAAAGCTTTCAGTACCATAATTCAGGTTCTGAGGATTTTTAAGAGTGTAATTTTTATTATTTCCCACCATGACTGCCTATCCAGTACCTCAAGGCCCCACTCAAATGCTCTCTCCTTAGGTGACCTTTCCTCTCCCATGTCTACTCCTTAACCCTTATTAAATTCTTTACCTAAATCTTAATCCCCTGTTAAGCAAGAATGGTGTCTGCATCTTAACCAGCATCACCCTCGCCCCAGTGCTGAGCTAATGCCTTGAGCATAGAATAGCATCTGCCGCTCTGCTTGGGATTATCTGTCCTCAATACGCCTGTCAGCAGCTTCAGAAATCAAAGAACTAGGAACTTTAAAACTATTATGCAACCCTAGAAGTGTTTTACAGGAATGATTTTCAACATTGTTATTAATGTTTCAAATTTTATAATTAGCAGTTACAGATCTGCCAATGCACAGTCCTGTCATTATAGAACTAAATTACCTCCAATTTCATTTGGAAACTCAAGTACAGTAAGACACCCATTACAGCCTGGTGTTTCGCATTTTGCCTTTTTTCCATCTGGCCCCTGCCCACACTCTATGCTCTAGCTCCGGAGTCATCTTGTGATCTGTACAGTACAGAATCTGCTTTTCCTAAAAGTGATGTCACATGGACAGTTCCCAAGTCATTTTTAAATTGTCTTTGTGGACTGATTTTGCATCAGAAGAGAATCATCAGGACACCCAGTTCCATGCAGGCTGGAGAGCTCTCCTCTGGCATCATTTCACTAGATCTCCTCAACCCAGGACCTTTTCAACAGGGTTTGCGCTTCCTCCTTGTTTAGTAGTGGTAAGTATGTCACGGTGTTGACGAGATAATGTACCCCAAAACTTCTTATTCAAGAAATAACTGCCAGAACTTTGGGAGGCTGAGGTGGGTGGGTCACTTGAGGTCAGGGGTTTGAGACCAGCCTGGCCAACATAGTGAAATCCCATCTCTACTAAAAATACGAAAATTAGCCAGTGTGGTGTTAGGCACCTGTAATCCGAGAATTGCTTGAACCTGGGAGGCAGAGGTTACAGTGAGTTCAGATCACACCACTGCACTCCAGCCTGGGTGACAGAGGGAGACTCGATCCCAAAATAATAATAATCATAATAATAAAGAAAAAAAAATACTGGTCTAGGAGAGGTAACCCAAGCTTTGATTTTTTTTTTTTTTTTGGGTGAGGGGTGTTCTGTGGGGGAAGAAACCCACACTTTGGTGGAATTTTGAGAGGAATCTTTAAACAGTAGACAAGCCTAGTTCAAAACTAACAGATTATTTTTCTTGGAACCTTCATTTTCCACATCCTTAAAATTAAGGACTAATGTTATTTGTAGGGTACTTCCTTAGACGTTTTATTTATGCAAATATGTTCACAAGTTTTGTGAAAATGTTCCTCATTTCCAGTATGGTTAACATAAAAAGAAGAAGTAGTGAAGTAGTCTCTGTAAGGCTGTTCTCTTCCTGTCCAGTGCTGGAGCTTGAAGGCCATAGGGCAGGTAGTCAGAAAAGATGTGGAGTTGGGGAGAACAAACTGCAACCCACAGGCATGGGCTAGAGCCCATGAGGATGCTAAAATCTGTCCATTTTTGTTGCTTCTGACCTTGATGGTGTGGGCATTCTGCTGAAACAGACCCTTTGCAGAGGAGCTGAAGGAAGATCCATCCAGGGGAAGGTGGAGTGGTTGCAGGCCCAGGCACAGGTGTGGTTCACACCGGCAAGGTGTGCCAGCTACTCAAGGGCTGCTGCATTGGACCCTGCAGATCTGGCATAGGAATTTGTGGCTCATCCTAACCTGAGACATAGGGAAGAGAGTTGGGAAATGTAGTTCAGTCTAGCCAAGTTGAAAAATGACAAAGCTACCAGTGGCTGTCATAGGATGGTGGGATTTCAGGTGATCTTTAGATTATTACATGTTATTACCTCACAATGAGCATGTATTATTTATATAATAAAGTCTGAAAAAACAGAAAGCTGTTTTTTTTGAGACGGATTCTCGTTCTGTTGCCCAGGCTGGAGGGCAGTGGTGCAATCTCGGCTCACTGCAACCTCTGCCTACTTGGTTCAAGCGATTCTCCTGCCTCAGCCTCCCAAGTACCTAGGATTACAGGCATGCACCAGCATGCCCAGCTAATTTTTGTATTTTTAGTAGAGATAGGGTTTCACCATGTTGGCCAGGCTGGTCTCCCAACTCCTGACTTCAGGTAATCTGCCAACCTTGGGGCCCCCCAAAGTGCTGGGATTACAGGTGTGAGCCACTGTGCCGGGCCCATGGAGCTATTTTCTTTGGGGATAAAAATGGGAGTTATAAGAATTGGAGACTCACTATTAAGAATAAAGAGAGAAACCATGTATTTTATAGGTGAATATCATAGCTTTTATCTGAAAGAGGTATAAACAAAGATGCCCATGTTCTAATTCTTCTTTTGCTACCTAACAGTTGTTGACATTGGCCCCAGGCCCTAAAAAGTAATCAAGATGCAAAATGAAGTACTATAAGGAAAACAAGCTTCGCTATCACTGTGTGTCTTCAGTGCAGAAACACAATCTGTAAGTTACACCATCCTTCACAGTCTAAGAGGTGCTGCTGTAGATGATGTAACTGATAGCAACATCAGAGTTGGGCTCTTAGGGATTCTCTCCCCTCAGACACCCGAGTCCCTTTTTGTAGTGTATAAAAGATGGTGTGTTGACAGATTATAAACACACTGAGATAAAGGAGACACTAACAAGCACATTTTTAACATTTGTGAGGTAGATTTAGATTTGGCTTTCCATAATTGGAAAATTGGCCTTGGATGGTACCTACAGCCATGAGTCTCAAACTATTTTCCAAGGTTGGCATACATGACAGTGTCACCTACCTAAGCACTTTTCCCTGGCTCTTCCTGAAGTTATGCCACTGACACCCTTTCTCCTCACTCATGAAAACACAACAGAAGGCAAGTGAGATGACCTTCAGTCAGCTGGAACATAGAAAAGGCAAGCTGTGACATAAACCATTAGTAACAAAGCATTCGCAGTCCCACTTGAGTGCTGCTACACTATGGTTAAAAAATTGTGGTCTCCAGCCTGGCCAACAGGGTGAAATCCATTCTCTACTAAAAATTTTAAAAAATTAGCTGGGTGTGGAGGCGGGTGCCTGTAATCCCAGCTACTCAGGAGGCTGAGGCAGAATTGCTTGAACCCAGGAGGCAGAGGTCACACTGAGCCGAGATCATGCCACTGTACTCCAGCCTGGGCCACAGAGTGAGACTCCGTCTCAAACACGCACACACAAAATTGTGGTCTCCAAAATAGTATTGTGTAAAATGGTTCGTTACCATATGCATAAGGGAAGACAATGTTAGAACTAGTTCTAGATATTTCTTTTTATCTCATCATTTAAAAATTAGTGTTTTATAACTACTAATATTAGTACTAATAGAACTAATATTGCATGCGTAATATTACTACATGCGTAAAATATATAAATATATTTACATAAATATAAAAATTAAAAATATATATAAATAAATAAATCTCCATATCAAGGGCATACCTGCTAAAACATTTCGTAACTGGCTGGGGTACAGAATTAAACCTTTTTGAAACTAAACCTAAAAGACAAAGCGAAACTCATTTTCATTTAAATGCAAACTTCAGGAAAGAATGAATATTCAAAGTTTTAGGAGATGAAAGAGAAGAGTGGTTAAGAAGTTTAAAGGCCCAGTGCTTTTTCTATTAATTAGTAAAACCCACACTAAATGCTACTGCAAAAGCTAAAAATAAATGTAAAAAAGAGAAAGGAAGGAGACTGTGTTGGGATGGAATGAGAACAGCATCTTTCATCCACCCATGCATACCACACATAGGTAATTATGATATAACTCCCTGGAACAGTTCAAGAAAAAAATTAACAAGATGCACAGCCTCTTGGCATTCTGATGTGGCTTTTTAGCATTCCATCTCTTAAAATAAAAAGCAGGCAGGGCGCGGTGGCTCACGCCTGTAATCCCAGCACTTTGGGAGGCTGAGGCGGGTGGATCACGAGGTCAGGAGATGGAGACCATCCTGGTGAACACGGTGAAACCCCGTCTCTACTAAAAATACAAAAAAATTAGCCGGGCATGGTGGCGGGCGCCTGTAGTCCCAGCTTCTAGGGAGGCTGAGGCAGGAGAATGGCGTGAACCCGGGAGGCGGCGGAGCTTGCAGTGAGCGGAGATCGCGCGAATGCACTCCAGCCTGGGCGACAGAGCAAAACTCCAGGATGGAAAGGCAGTGGGCACTTGGAAGTGACTACACATGGCAATAAGCAGCCTATCTTCTTTACCAACCAGAAGTTTCTTGGGGCATGTGATGGTAGGCCAGACCCTTTCCAAAGGAGTAATACTACACATTGTCTAAGCCTACACTGTCCTGTGAGAGTCATGGTGGAACAAGGCCACAGGCAGTGGGAGGAAATGTGATGACTCACTGTGTCAGAATTCTAAGGCCCAGCATGATCAGGATGTAAGGCTCTGTAATTTTCTAAACCAGCATGATTGAGAAGAACAAAATCTGCAATCATTTTTTTTTCCCTTCTTTTTTTTGAGGCAGAGTTTCACTCTTGTTGCCCAGGCTGGAGTGTAATGGCACAATCTTGGCTCACTGCAACCTCTGCCTCCTGGGTTCAAGCAATTCTCCTGCCCCAGTCTTCTGAGTCGCTGGCATTACAGGAATGTGCCACCAACCCCAGCTAATTTTGTATTTTTAGTAGAGACGGGATTTCTTCATGTTGGTCAGGCTGGTCTTGAACTCCCGACCTCAGGTGATCCGCCTGCCTTGGCCTCCCAAAGTGCTGGGATCACAGGCATGAGCCACCATGCCTGGCTGCAATAACTTACGAGTTTTTCTAAAAAAACCGAAACGCTGGAAACATGGATGAATCATAAAGACTTTATGCTAAGTGAAACCAGTTACAAAAGGACAAATACTGAATGATTCCACTTATATGAGAAATATGAGTAGTGAAGTTGATGACAGAGACAAAAAGTATGGCTGTTGCTAGGGGAAGGGGGGTGGGGAGTTATTGTTCAATGGGCACAGAATTTGGGAAGATGGAAAAGTTCTGGTGATGGATGATGGTGATGGCTGGACAAGGGGAATGTACTTAATCCACTGAATTGCATATTTAAAAATGGGTAAGCTGGTCAATTTTATGTTATAAATATTTTACCTCAATAAAAAAAAAGATTGAAGTTAAAAATTCACTGAAGAAGCCAATATGGAAAAAGAAGGACTCAATGTTTTAAAAAAGCCAACTTTTTTTTTTTTTTTTTTTTTTTAAATCAAGAGATAAGTATGTAGCTCCAAGCTCAAGGTCTTGGTTGAGGACAGTCATTATGAGTCCTAGTAAAAGACAACCAGTTTTAAGAACACTGTCAGGCAAGCTACCATGTAGCTCTCCTTGACTCCATGCTTAGCTCTTCCAGACTTCCCAGTACTGACGAAGGGTCACATTTTTGTTCAGCTTTGTCCAGTGCTGTCATTCATAATATATGAATGAAAAGTCCCAGAAACCTGTTCTGTTTGGGAAGGTTTTCTTTTGTTCCAGGCTTCGGTGGTTAATATGCTTGACAAATTTCAGAGTCTCTCTATCTCTGTAGACCAATGCCAAAGAATTGTTTTCTGGATTCACTGTTAGCAGCTGAAAAAGAAAAATACAATGACACATCAGAACATAGAACTTATTCTCAACTCTTGGATGATTAATCATGGAACAGATGGTTTCCATACCAAGCACTTAATCTGGGGATAGAGGGGTCCTCTGAATGAACCTTTACTAGGGGTGGCTGTCAAGCCATTTTCCAACAAGCCCTATTCCAGCATATAACTAGAAAGGTACTTACCTATTATATTTATTTCTTATACATTGTAAGATTTGTGGCAATGCACAAGGCTCTTAATTTGGAATTTCTCAGGAGGGTAAAATAAATACTTACTGAGTATCCTTTAGCATCTTTATTCCATGTTGAGTATTTTCTACTAGAAATTAGAACCATTGCCTGGCAGACCAACAGATTTATTAGCTAAAGATATTGGTAAAAGGTCATAAAAATTGGGTCTTTGAAAAATGAAAGCATTCTGAATAACTAAAAAGGATAGTTTGCTATCAGAAGAAACTTACCTCTTCATCTTCACCTTTGGCAATGTAAGAAGTAAAACCACCATATTCTGGCTCCCAGCCTTACAAGAGAAAAACAAATAGCATTCAGAAAGCCCTCATTGCAAGAGTTGCATCATCTGTTTAAATCACTGACCCCATGCTGCTTAACAGTGGGCAATCTGGGAGTTCAGCAGTAACTGGTTCTATGACTTATGAGCTTGAACTTATTATCATCTAGTTTGTCATGGATTCCCTTCCCCTAAATGCCTAATTTCCTGAGACAGTTGAACTGAAATGCAGACTTATTTCAAAAAACTTTGAATAAGAAAATTAAGAGAGAATTAAATGCTAAATATTTTCCCAGAAAGGCAATTACATAAAATCTATAGATCTGGGAGCACACTTAAGGGAAAATTATGGCATGGTCCATCTCCCCATTCCCTAGTCACAGATATAAATCCTATTTTGAACTGGGAGACTGGAACTCATGACCCCTAAAATCCCTTCGACTTTGAGATCCCGTGATCTGAGATTCTGAACTAGGCAAATTACTTATGAATTGGTTCAGCTGGAAAGGGTCCCTCAGAAGAGACTGCCCCTCCTATGGGGAATAATTCACTGCTTGCTTTCCACTCTCTTACCTTCACAGCCACAGTAGAGAATTAAGTCTAGGGCAAATTCAGCCTTGCTATGGTCATGAATTAAAGTGTAGTGACCAGTCTTCCAACGCCTCAGTTCCCCTTGGCATGTGGGGACACTTGATTCTAAGAAGGAAGAAAAAAGAAGGATGAGCAATTTTAAAAAATAACCTTGATAGAACTGTTAGATTGTAAGGGAATGATAATTAGGAATGATACAGCAATACGGGGAAACCATTCCTTTCAAACCTTTGATTGAAGTGCTATTCTACCAATCCAGCCTTATAAAAGATTGTCAGAAATTACCAGCTCTATTTTGGGGTAAAAAAGTTGAATTTTGGGCTGGGCACGGTGGCTTATGTCTGTAATCCCAGCACTTTGGGAGGCCGAGGCAGGCGGATCACCTGAGGTCAGAAGTTCGAGACCAGCCTGACCAACATGGAGAAAACCTGACTCTACTACAAATATAAAATTAGCCAGGCGTGGTGGTGCATGCCTGTAATCCCAGCTACCCGGGAGGCTAAGGCAGGAGGATTGCTTGAACCCAGGAGGCTGAGGTTGTGGTGAGCTGAAATTGTGCCATTGCACTCCAGCCTGGGCAACAAGAGCAAAACTCCATCTCACAAAAAAAAAAAAAGTTGAAGTTTGATTTCTCTCTATAATAATAAATTTCAGATGGAAAAGAAGTCTAGTTGCAAAAAATATATATATATATAAAAACCATGATTATTATTTTATCTAACCTTAGCGATTTCTCAGCATGTTATTACCTAAAGTAGAAACCAGGAAAGGCAAAGATAGACCTGATTACTAAAATATTTTATAAAATTTAAACCATGCTGAACAAAATTAAAAAATAAACTATTACAACCTGTTAAACAGAAGGTTAATACTCCTCTGAGGCAGGCAGATCACCTGAGGTCAGGAGTTCAAGACCAGCCTGGCCAATATGGCAAAACCCCGTTTCTACTAAAAAATACGAAAATAATAGCTGGGCATGGTGGCGTGTGCCTGTAATCCCAGCTACTTAGGAGGCTGAGGCATAAGAATCGCTTGAACCTGGGAAGCAGAGGTTGCAGTGAGCTGGTATCACGCCACTGTACTCCAGCCTGGGTGACAGAGCAAGATTCTACCTCAGAAAAAAAAAAAGGTTAATACTCCTATATGTAACTTTTTTTTTTTTAATAACTGATAAAATGACAAAAATCCCAAAGGAAAATACACTGAGGTAATGACAGGCAACTCATGAAAAAAAATCAAGTAACCAAAAAAGGGAAAAATATACAACCATGCACCATTAGTCAATGATAGGCAAATGCCATTTTCACCTAAAGAATAAGCAAGTTGGAAAAGAAAATACAAGTTTGCTAGGAAGAATGAAATCATCATCATGTACAATGCTGGTGAGAGTGCAGACTGACACAAGTTTTGGGGAGGGCAATTTGGCAACTGCCTTAAAATTTTGAGCAGTCTTTGATGTATCACCATACTTCTGAGAAGCATTCTGAAGACACAATGGTTGCATCGTTTGTTATGACAGTGAAGAACTGGAAAAAATCTAAATGCTCAACACAGGACTGGTTAAGGTCATCTGATCCAATAGATTGCAGGCATTAAAAATTATACTAGAGAACAGTGTTTTTCAAAACTTTCAGTTGTGGCATACATTCTTGAAATAAAATCTAGAAATGCTATGTTGGAAAGCAGATACATGTAAAACTGCTTTGGTGGGCAGGGCGTGGTGGCTCACTCCTGTAATCCCAGCACTTTGGGAGGCCAGGAGATTGAGACCATTCTGGTTAACATGGTGAAACCCCACCTCTACTAAAAATACAAAAAATCAGCTGGGCGTGGTGGTACACACCTATAGTCCCAGCTACTCGGGAGGCTGAGGCAGAATTGCTTGAACCTGGAAGGCGGAGGTTGCAGTGAGCCGAGATCACACCACTGCACTCCAGCCTGGCTGTTGCAAGACTCCATCTCAAACAAACAAACAAACAAAAATCCAAAAAACTGCTTTGGTGGAAGGGTTTCCTAAGTGAGGAGGGTGTATAAACCTGTTCTATCGTTATAAAGGATGTAAAAGGATGAGAAAGAGGTTTATGAACTATTATGTGGAAAAAAGATTACAGAACAATATATATGTTCTGTTTATTATATTAAAATCATATCATTAATATCATTATATCAATAATCATTATTTATTACATTAAAAATACATGTGTAAAAATATACCCCCCATATGTGCATACATGTATATGTCTACATAGCAAAAAAAAAAAAAACAGTGAAAGGATATATTCCAAATGCTAATATAGCCACTTATAGATGATTATTTTCCTTTTGCTTGTTTTCTAAACATTCTGAAATTGACGTGTTAGTTTTTTAAAAACATCTTAAAGTTATCAGGTCTGTAATGTTATCTCACTAGATGTGCCCCATCTATGCCAATGTTTAGCACTGCTATCATATGCCCAGCAATTTGATAGTTTTTGCCAAGATTTATAGCTTCTATTCAAGATGGTAAACTTTGTAATCAGTGACGTTTCTCATTCACTTTTGTATTCCCTACTCTGCTTTGGCCCAAGGCCTCTTGTATACAGTAGATGCTCAACAATGGAATAAAGCATCTTTTGGCTGCCCATATAGATTTTATCCTAAGTTGCAGGTTCCCATAAAAATGAAACCAAAAAAGGAATAGAGCTGGACAAGTTTTGGCCAGGTGTGATGGCTCACGCTCATAATCCCTGCACTTTGGCAGGACAAGATGGGAGGATTACTTGAGTCTAGGGGTTCGAGACCAGTCTGGGCAACATGGCAAGATCCCATCTTTACAAAAAAAAAAAAAAAAAAAAATCAAGAAAATTAGCTGGGTGTGGTGGCACATGCCTGTGATCCCAGCTACCTGGGATTACTGAGGCAGGAGGATCGCTTTAGCCCAGGTCAAGGCTGCAGTGAGCTGTGACTGCGCCACTGCACTCCAGCCTGGGTGACAGTGCAAGACCCTGTCTCAAAAAACAAAACAAAATCAAACAGAAGTGGATAAAGTTTTTAAAAAATCCCTTTGAGACTAAGACTCCATGGATACTGAGTCTGGTTCCTCTTAGGGTCTGGGCATAAATGCCAGTATCAATTAACACGGAAAACTAATCTTTCAAAGAAAGGCTACCTTGTGTATTAAAATAGCACAGAAAAAGCCACCTGGGTCTGGTTTTTCTAAATATCTGCAGTGGCCAAAGTGACTGGTCAGTCGGTTTTGGAAGGCCACAGAATGAGTTATGTTGCTTTCAGTTAGCATCTCAAACCACTGATTTTGTTTCCCCAAGTATCCACCCCTTGTCTTTGCTCTCCTAACTGCACAGGGTTTTCAAGAAATCTGAGTGGAAGCAGGGAATGGTAAACTGGGTGACAGATATTCTCATCTGACATAGTAATAAGTGCTGAAACATCTAAGCTGAATTTGTCGCTACTTGGTTAATGGTGCCAGTATTTTCACAGGAGTGTTACCTCTTAAATTTCTTGTATTTCTCTCTTCTCCATATTGGTTGCAGATGATTAAACTTCTACTTGTAATAATTTCCTTCTACTTGTTTGTCCAAATTCAAGCAAGTTTTCTTAGGCTGTTACATTCAGATCTGAGTTTAAATGGCACTCCTCAGAGAGGCTTTTCTAGATCACCTATTTAAGAGGCTACTCAGTCATTTCTTTTTCTTTTCTTTCGTTCTTTTTTTTTTTTTTTTTTTTTTTTTGAGTTGTAGTCTCTGTTGCTCAGGCTGGAGTGCAATGGTGCAATCTCGACTCACTGCAATCTCCTCCTCCCCGGTTCAAGTGATTCTTCCACCGCAGCCTCCTGAGTAGCTTGGATTACAGGCGTTCACCACTATGCCTGGCTAATTTTTTTTTTTTTTGTATTTTTAGTAGAGACGGGGTTTTGCCATGTTGGTCAGGCTGGTCTCGAACTCCTGGCCTCAGGTGATCCGCCTGCCTCGGCCTCCTAAAGTGCTGGGATTATAGGCGTGAGCCACGGTGCCCGGCCTACTCAGTCATTTCTTGTCATATAACCCTATTACAATGTTTTGCATAGCACTTATCATTACTTGACGTTTTCTTGTTGTTTGTATATATATTTAATCTCTGTCTTCTTCTACCAGAATGTAAGCTCCCAAAGACCACAGACCTTGTCTGTTTTGTTCTTCAGCTCCCGAAATAGGGCTTAGGGCACAGTAGATGCTCAGTAAATGTTTGTTGAATGAATACATGTTTGAATGGTGAATGGTTAATGGTAAGTGAGGACAAATCCTAACAACAGCTTACCTTTCTTTGTTTCATTTTCCTCTGGCTCTGGGTCTGTCTGGTCATTGTTCTGTTGGCTGTTGTTGCTGATGGCTGTCTGATTATTCTCTGGCTCAGGAGGACTATGGCTAGTCCCTTCTTCAGTGCTATCAGCGGCTTCTTCCTCTTTTTTGTCATTCATCTCTTCTTCCGAAGGGGCCAAGAAATGAAGCTTCAGGCCTGTGAAGTTGGAGAGCAGCAAGAATAGTGCCTCAGAGCGAAATAACTTCATGCACTCCTTCAATATCTCAGGAAGCTTACTCTCCTCAGCTTTCTCATAAAACCTGAAAAACAGCAATGTCAAGTTGTTCAGCAGAGCCACAGATGTAAAATGACTCATGGGATAAAAGCTGATCATTAGCTTTGTACCTCTCTTCCTAAATCTTGGCACAGCTTACTAAAGCACAAGTTATTACAATAGTGAGATTTTCTTAGGATTTGGTTAGGACATCCTGCTACTGGATGTCCCTGAGAACAAAACATCATTAGGGCAAGTGTCCTATTATTGGGTGTGAGCTTTGGTGCATGATTGTATATTTTTTCCTGTTGGTTATTTGACTTTCTTTCATGAATTGCCTGTCATCACCTCAGTGTATTTTTCCTTTAGGCTTTTTGTCATTTTACTAGTTATAAAAAAAAGTTATAGGTGCTGAATGTAGAAGCAAATATCTCAGATGACGGGTTCTACCTTTTGTTAGGGGGACCTCGGCTACTCCATTCCACATCTCCATGCTCCAAGGCCTCACAGACTTTTGCGAATTTCTCAGGCTAGAAAATGAGCAGATAAAGCAGCAGTCAGCAGATCTCCCTATTACCCCACACTGGTTTGGCAGGTACAGCAGCTCTGCCAAACACCAATCTGGCTAATTCCTAAAAGGCGCAGTTGATTGTCATTCCTTTCTTTTCTTTTCTTTTTTTTTTTTTTTTGAGACAGAGTTTCGCTCTTGTTGCCCAGGCTGGAGGGCAATGGCGTGATCTCGGCCCACCACAACCTCCACCTCCTGGGTTCACGCGATTCTCCTGCCTCAGCCTCCCAAGTAGCTGGGATTACAGGCATGCACCACCACGCCTGGCTAATTTTATATTTTTAGTAGAGATGGGGTTTCTCCATGTTGGTCAGGCTGGTCTCGAACTCCCGACCCTCAGGTGATCCATCGCCTTTGGATTCCCAAAGTGTTGGGAGTTGGCCAGAGCCACTGCGCCTGGCCGACTCTCACTCCTTTCATACAAGATCCCCTACTCCTGCTGTGGTAAAGCCAGGGTGAAGACTGGATACATCATCGGCTTGCTTTAGTCAAGAGATCTGAGTGCCACTGTGGCTCATTCTCTTAAGTAGTTATATACCTTACGTCAATCTGCTCAACCTCCCAAACTGCTGCGTTTATAAAATGAGGATCATAATACAGACCATAATACAATTCACAAGATGTTGTGAGGATAAAAAAATTAAACTGCATTACAATCAAGGTCATTACCATGACAATCTCTGTATAACAATTCAGATTCTCTAGGCCCCTAATTTAATAACCATTTTAAATTCAGAAAGTTAAGTACGACACAAGGAAGCTGGTTAATCTATTAAAATATTCTCCACAAGAGGCTTTCCATTTATTTGTTTAATGCAGTTTCCCAAGCAGTCCTATCCGTTATAAATGTGTGAAAAAGGAAAGATCCCATAGCATGGTTTAGGTAAACTCAATTGAATAGGGTATTCAGTTTATTTACTATAATACTTCTCAAAATCTTAATATGCTAATGTCAGCTATAAAATTCCTAGAGAGAGACAGGATGTAGAGTCTCTCAACCTTTTTTCTTGGAGGAATAGCTCTTGGGACCATGGTTCCATGGGACCCACTGTAAAGTGCCATGCCAGCAAAAGTTATCTTATTGGCCTTCACAACAACTCTGTGAGAAAGACAAGGCAGGTATGAATCCCAGTTTAACTGAAGACAAAATAAATACCCAGAGTGATTTAGTGATCTGCCCAGGTTAGTAAAACCAGAGCCAGGGCATGAGAATAGGTCTTCTGATTTCTTTTCTTTTTTTTTCTTTTGAGACGGAGTCTTGCTCCATCACCCAGGCTGGAGTGCAATGGCACAATCTCAGCTCACTGCAACCTCTGCCTCCTAGGTTCAAGTGATTCTCCTGTCTCAGTGTTCTGAGTAGCTGGGATTACAGGTACATGCCACCATGCCCGGCTAATTTTTTTTTTTTTTTTTTAGTAGAGATGGGGTATCACAATGTTGGCCAGGCTGGTCTTAAACTCCTGACCTCAGATGATCTGCCCACCTCGGGTTTACAGCGTGAGTCACTGCGCCCAGCCAGTCTTCTGATTTCTAATCTCTTTCTACTATAACAAGCTGCCTCATCACTGTCAAACGTTCATCAACAGATATTGCTCTATTAGTAATCTATTTTTAAAAGTAATAAGAAGCACCATATTAGATGAATAGAAAGGTAACTACACACAACTCCTTTTCAGGGTAGAAGCTTGTGTGTGTGTGTGTGTGTGTGTGTGTGTGTGTGTGTGTGTTTAAGACTCTAGAGAACTGAGGAATACCCAAGGGATTCTTAACCCACTAAGCACACCGCTGATACTGTTAGTGTTATCATCATTTCTGTATTTCATTTGAAGACGGGAATGACATAAACATTCTAATCAGGAACAAAACAAAAACTCCCCAGTGATGCCTATGCACCCATTCAGGAAGCAAAACTGCATGCCAAACAAAATATTCAGAACAACATACGCTAAGCCTACCTACCTTAAGAAACTCCTTCAGGAGAATTTCAGAACTTTCTTCAAACTCTTCTTGAATTTGAACTTGGTAATCCATGTCCAGATAAGTAGGGTTGATCCAATCATACAAAATCTCATGCTTATGAAAAGGCAGCAGATGCAAAATGTGAGTTAATAATTCCTATTGCTTTTGCTCTTACATCATTTCACACTAATAAAATACATGCAAATCCTCACTTCATAAGTTTCTCCTATTAAAGTACTGGGAAACTCTGCTTGAGAAAGACACTATCAGGCCGGGCGCGGTGGCTCAAGCCTGGAATCCCAGCACTTTGGGAGGCCGAGACGGGCGGATCACGAGGTCAGGAGATCGAGACCATCCCGGCTAACACGGTGAAATCCCGTCTCTACTAAAAAATACAAAAAACTAGCCGGGCGAAGTGGCGGGTACCTGTAGTCCCAGCTACTCGGGAGGCTGAGGCAGGAGAATGGCTTGTACCCAAGAGGAGGAGCTTGCAGTGAGCTGAGATCCGGCCACTGCACTCCAGCCTGGGTGACAGAGCAAGACTCCGTCTCAAAAAAAAAAAAAAAAAAAAAAAAAAGAAAGACACTATCAAAAGTTTACTTAAGAAAAGTGGAGGCCCGGTGCGGTGGCTCACACCTGTAATCCCAGCACGTTGGGAGGCCAAGGTGGGTGGATCATTTGAGGTCAGGAGTTCGAGATCAGCCTGGCCAACATGGTGAAACCCTGTTTCTACTAAAAATACGAAAATTAGCCAGGCATGGTGGTGGGCGCCTGTAATCCCAGCTACTCAGGAGGTTGAGGCAGGAGAATCGCTTGAACCTAGGAGGTGGAGGTTATAGTGAGCCAAGATCGCACCACTGTACTCCAGCCTGGGCAATGGAGCAAGACTCTGTCTCAAAAAAAAAAAAAAAAAAAGAAAAAAAGAGAAGTGGAAAGGGACGGGGCAAGCTCAAGGTACAGTTTCATTAAAAGGAACAGCTAATTTTAAAATCGGAGAAACAAATGATATGCTATAACTCCTAAGGTAAGGATATCAGCAATTCTTCTTACATCTTGTGGGATATGAGGGCTCCGAGGTATGGGGGGTTCAAAGTAGTTGGGAGGCCTAGTCAACGATGGACCATGAAACCAGCCACTTATAGACAAACGTGACTTTTCTTCAGACAGGACTTCAGACACCTGAAAGGACAAGCCCAGGAGCACATCAACACGAAGAATAAGGGGGATTACTGCCAATGCACATTAATTTCAGGGTCCTCCATGTTAAGCATTAAAACAACATCGGATAACAAGTCTAACAGGAAGCTGTCATGTTTGGATAATGGGTGATTAAAAAGCATAATCCTTGGTACTCTATTTGTGGCTTACAATCTTTACCTGGTGAAAGGACACAGGAGATACTTCAAAGAAAATCAGTTTGTTCCACGAAGGGATAAGAGACTTGACAATCTGCTTCGGCTGAAAGTGTTCTGCACCAGGAGAGAACACATCCATAAATGTGGTTCATTACCATTAACCACCTCCAGGCTGCCTCATTTTACTCTTGACAATTTCCAAACTTCTGAGGGCATCTTGATGTGCCCTTCAGACCCTGAAATACTGCCCTTTCCATCTGTTTCACTCATACTTGCAAGTCTGACTACGTGGCATCTGTTCTTACTACACCATCCATCTATTATTGAGAAGGGCTGGAATAAGTTCTCAAAGTTTCCTGGAGTCAACTTCTGGTGCTAGACATTCAAAAAAACCTTGACTTTCTGTCAAATGGACTGGTCCTGGCAGATTCATAGCCACAAGCAGCTTTGTATGTACTCTACCCTTCCACAATCAGTATTCAGAAGCTCAGTCTGACTGTTTCTCATCTTAAATGGATTCTAATTGATCTCTGGAGTCATTTTCAAATCTAACTTAAAGAGGTGGTTGTCAGGGCTGGCATTTATTCCCCTTGAGGTAGTCACTATAATAAATAGCTTCCACTTCCTTTGAGGAGTACAGACATTGTAGATAAGAACATGATACTGAATCAACTCAGCTTTAACTCAGAAGTGGCCACTGGTGGTGAAGTGCATGCACTTATACTTATCTTACCATCAATGCTGTACAGGTCCAGGGTACCACCCAGGCTCCTGTCCCAGGGAGGAACCAGGTATAGGATGAAGGCGATCCGGCGCCCTTCCAGCTCATCATCATGGCACAGCAGGGCATCTGCAATAGTTTAATGCACACCTTAGATCCCTGCAGACAGTGACCAGCTGACACCTGACTGTGCATTTAATATCAGTCCATCTGACATTCAACTGTAATGTCCGCTCCAGCTTTAAAGGTCTTCCAGCTTTAAAATGACAATTCTCCTCTTTTATAAGTAAACAAATAAGTCAATACAGAAAATTCTAAAAACTCTAAAGAGCACATAATTAGATAGATCCAGATATAACCATGAACAATATTTTTACATATAATCTTCCAGTATTTTTCCTGCATATATGTATTTACTTTTTTAAAAGAGTAGCATCCAGCAGTGGCTATCTGTGGCCTGCTTTTTAAATTACATGGCAAGTATCTTTCCCTGTCAATATACACACTTGGCATCACTTTTAATGGCTGTAGTTATTCCACTATATGGATTATGAACTTACCTCCTTCCCCCCTTTAATAGATTTCCTATTGTTAATTAAGTTGTTTCTGTTTCTTAGCTATTATAAAGACTAATTTAATGAACATTATTGTACATGGATCTTTTGCACTTGTTCCCATTAATTTCATGAGGGAAACTTCTAAAAGCCATGTCGTGGGGCTAGCAAGATAGGCATCTGTGCAGGCTGAGAGGGAGGGAAGGCTATGGTGAACTGCAACCAATTACACGTGGAGGAATTGTTGCAATAAATGAATAAATACATTGAAGATAATGGGAGCCAGGTTTTTCACTGCTCAAGAATGGAGTTACAAATATGGAAATGCAGAAATCTAGAATGAATCCTGTGGTGTTCAATTGGAACTTGAAGAATCGACGTGAATTCAGTTTCCTATATCTATAGTTTTATAGATCTGTATATAGAAATATAGGCCGGGCATGCTGGTGGCTCACGCCTGTGATCCCAGCACTTTGGGAGGCCAAGGCAGGTGGATCATCTGAGGTCAGGGGTTGGAGACCAGCTTGGCCAACATGGCAAAACCCCATCTCTACTAAAAATGCAAAAATTAGCAGGGCATGGTAGTACATGCCTGCAATCCCAGCTACTCAGGAGGCTGAGGTAGGAGAATCGCTTGAACCCGGGAGGCAGAGGTTGCAGTGAGCCAAGATCACACCACTGTATTCCAGCCTGGGCAACAGAGCGAGACCCAGTCTAAAAAAAAAAAAAAAAAAAGAAATACACTCCAAATGTAAATGTATGTGTGTGCATCCATGTGTGTATGTACATGCATACAGATATTCACCACTTCTTCACACTGAAAGGGTCTGGGAGCAGTGACACCCTAATAGCAAAGACACTTAAGAGTCCAGATCTTGATTGTTAAGTATCATTCTTCACTAAAAAGAACCAGGATTCTTTGGAAGAATGGCCAACTCCAGGTCATTCTAGGACCTTGGCATGGAAAATCTTGTTTTGCAGAAAGTAAGAAAAAAAAAAAAAAGAATGATGGGGACATAGCAAAAGGACACAGAAGTCAGTTTGAAGGGGTTCTCCTTGATAAATCAGGGACAGTATGAGCATCAATATAATGACAGTAACTGATAACATGCTCATTACACAAATAGCAATCCATAAATCCATACCAATATAAACAAATGAATGAATAAATATATCAGGAGAAATGTCTTCTCTAGAGTGGAATGACAATAAATGTAGAGAAATTATTGTTATAAAATCACCATCTGGCAACCTTCATGGTAATAATTTAGCAAGAAACATCAGAGAATGCTAAAATAAGCAAATCAAAATTTGATGAGAAATGGGATATTTACATAATCTTAAAGTATCTCCCCACAAAATACATACCGATAGAGAAAAAGAACAGTGGAAAAACCTGATGTCAGCCACCACGTTAATCAAGTGATCACAGTTAATATCACTAATCATGTGACACACTGAAACCATGCACCACCTGATACAGTGAGAACACAGTATCAATTGTGTAATCCTGCCAAAAACATATGGCCTGAATCTAATCATGAGAAAACACCAGACAATCCCAAACCGAGGAAAGTTTTCCAAAATAACTCATCTGTAAGTCTTCTAAAGCATAAAGATCATGAAAGTCCAGGAAAGATGGAAGGGCTGTTCTAGATTGAGGGACGCTGGAGAGACAATATTATAACTAAATGCAACATGCAATCCTGGACTGGGTCTTTTTGCTATAAAGGACCAAATAATGAAGCCTGCATGGAGCCTGGGGATTAGATAATCCATTGATGTTGAATAAGGCATCAACATTAATTTCCTGATTCTGATGGTTTATGATTATCATGTAGGAGAATGTCCTTGTAGAAATTACTGAAGTATTCAGGGGTCATAGAACATCATGCCAACAACTTACTCTCAAGTAAAACAGGAAAAAATAAATTATTTGTACTATGCTTGCCACTTTTCTGCAAGTCTGAAATTACTTCAAAGTAAAAAAAAAAAAAAAAAAGATACTGGCTGGGTATGGTGGCTCACACATGTAATCCCAGTACTTTGGGAGGGCAAGGCAGGTGGATCACTTGAGGTCAGGAGTTCAAGACCAGCCTAGTCAACTGGTAGAACTCCCATCTCTACTAAAAATACAAAAATTAGCCAGGCGTTGTGGCATATGCCTGTAATCCCAGCTACGTAGGAGGCTGAGGCAGGAGAATCACTTGAACCCGGGAGGTGGAGGATGCAGTGGGCTGAGATCGTGCCACTGTACTTCAGCCTGGGTGACAGAGGGAGACTCTGTCTCAAAACAAACCAACAAACGAAAAAAACAAAAAACAAAACAAAAAAGAAAACATGGCAGTAAATGAAGATATCCTATGATCCTATGTATCACCAAGTCATCCTCTAAAAGTTGTGAGCCATCTATACTTCCAGGACAGTGTATGAGAGCACACTCAAATGATTATTTTATTTAGTAAAATTTAAAAAAGAAAAAAACCTTTTCCTTCTGGGTGAAAAACCAAGCTTGTATCCAAAAAAAAAAAAAAAAAAAAACATTTATATGCTCAGAAAGGGAAATGGAAGGATGCACCCCAAACTGGTGACAATGGGTACCTCTGAAGAGAAGAGGGAGCAGGGAGAAGGTGAAGAAGGCTATCATGGTTTTACACTATATACCTACAATATTGATTTTTTTTTTCCTTTAAGAATGCTTTCACTTATTGCCTTCAAAATAAAAAAGAGAAGGGAAAATAGCATTGAAGGAGATGGTTGTTCCTTAGGAAGTCTAAGAATAGAGTTTATATATCACTCTGAATTTCTTGATATTTTATGTACAGTTGGTGTGTATGTATGTCATGGGGATTTTGCTGAAAATATGGTCAGTAGCTTTCATCATATTCTGAAAGACAACCACTGCTTATGCCTTCCAATAAGGTAGGTATTTCTGTCTATGAACTGGGTCTTTATCAGGAAGATCCGGATGCTTTGCAGGGACATTCAGTTGAATGTTTTGGTGCACAGATACCATCTCTCCATTCATGTTGAATTAAAGCCTTTAAATCTTATAGACACCAGGTCTTTATCTTCCTTACCGGTGAATTCATATTTAGCACAGGACATGTCAATGGTTGATTCCAGGTCAATTTTAGAAATATCAGAAAGCCAGGACCGGAAATCTTCAAACAGAATTTTCCTAGAAATGTAAACAAAAGATAATTTGTTATGCCACAGTGTGGGATCTAGGCCACAACGATTTGGATCTAGGCCACAACTTTTCTTTCCTGGAGATCACATTGTATTCAAGAGATCCATTCTCAGATCACATCTGAGACATTCTGAGAAATGTTTCTCAGTTCAAATTTGCATAGTTTAAGTCTAATGTTCCCAGAAAAATAAATGTAAATCTCTATCTACATTGTTTTTGTTAGTTTTTGTTCTAATGGTTCATGTTTTCTCAGTATTTTCTTTCTCCTAAATTTAAAGTATGCCCTATCAAGGCAGCAGTTTGGCCTTTGTCATAACAACCCATCACACCAATGTTCTAGTCCAAGTTACTGGTTTTCAGACAAGTTTTTCAGCACTAAAATGGAAAGCTCAACTGTTTATATTTTCTTTTCTTTCTTCTTCTTTTTTTTTTTTGAGATAGAGTCCTGCTCTGTTGCCCAGGTTGGGGTACAGTGGTATGATCTCGGCTCATTGCAACCTCTGCCTCCTGGGTTCAAGCGATTTTCCTGCCTCAGTCTCCCGAGTAGCTGGGACTACAGGCGTGCACCACCACGCCTGGCTAATTTTTATATTTTTAGTAGAGATGGGGTTTTGCCCATGTTGGCCAGGCTGGTCTCCAACTCCTGACCTCAAGTGATCCGCATGGCTCTGCCTCCGAAAGTGCTGGGATTACAGGCGTGAACCACTGCACCTGGCCTCAACTGTTTTTCTTTACACACTTTACTTCACTTCCAATGCCAAATGTGTGGACTTATCCCCCTACACTGTCCAATTCTCTGACACCAGCTGAGTGTCTTAAAATTCAATTCAATTCTGACACTTTCTACCAGGGGTTAATAAAGGTTAAGGGCTTAGTCCCATGAGACTGCCCCCAGTGTGCCCCCTCCCCCAACCCCACTTCAGATACTGATTACAAGTTCAAGTTGTGACCCATATGCTTCTAACCAAACAGTTATAAACTGGAGGTTCACATTACTGCCTCCTTAGGTTTGATAATTTGCTAGAATAGCTCACAGAACTCAGAATAAGTTTGTTTACTAGATTACCAGTTTATTATAAAAGGATACAACTGAGAAACAGTCAGACAGAAGGGACGTATAGGGTGAGGTATGCGGAAGGGGTGTGGAGTTTCCACACCATGTCCTCCCCAGGTACACCACCCTCCCAGCACTTCCATGGGTTCAGCAATCCTGAACTCCTTTGGTTAGGGTTTTTGATGGAGGCTTCATTACGAAGGAATCATTGATTAGGTGACTGGCTATTGGTGACTGACTCAACCTCCAACCCCTCTTCCCTTGCAGAAGGTCAGAGAGGTCTGTGCCAGGAATAGAGACCAAGACCAAATATACATTTATTATAAATCACAAGCACTAATACTGGTACCACCATTTAATGAACACTTGGGTGGCACTGTTTTAGAAGATTAAAACAACTTTAAATGGCAATAATGATGAGTGTTGAATTAAATGCATAATAATGAGTATAATTTTTCATAGAAGTTCTGATGCTAACAGGATACCAATAGAAAATGGTGAACGCTTCCATTTACCAGCTAAACTGGCTCTCCATGTAGAAATCTCTTAACACAATTTATAACTCACTCAACCAATCAACTTTGAAATTATGAATTATTACTAACCTTGAGGAATTAAAAACATTTTTAAAAGATTTACATTAGTTCAAATTACGCTTACAAAGATACTTAATATTTTTTTGGATCATCCTACTCCAAATGCACATAACTGAAATTCCCATAAAATAGAACTGTCCTGTTTATAACTAAATATCAAATCTCCAGGTTGATCTCTAAGGTTTCATTATGAAATACCTTTTTGTATTATATACTACTCAAACCAAAAAATTCCATTATCAGCTGTGAACAAGCTTAAAGAACATTCCATAAAATAATTGTGCTCAGTCAGTCCATATAACTTTTAAAGGCAGAGTTGCAAATCATATAAAATGGGTCAGGATAGCAAACTGCTGAACCAGGCTTCAGATAATGTGAGTGAGAAGTATTTCTTCAAGTCGTGATACTTTAAGCAACTAATAGTCTTAAATCCTTTACTGGTAACATCAGCTTTCACAAATTCCAGAAAAAGCTCTTCTACTCTACTATGAAAGTGTCACAAGGTCGGGCTTATTTTCTGTCATTGTTAGCATTTGTTAATTGTATTCATGAAGGAACTCACAGAACCCAAGTGGGAAATAAAAAGATCAGCTCTCTGTAATGATTAAGGAGTTGCAGCTTGCTCACCATCTGGCTGTAAGCCTTCGGTGTGGAATGTAACTCAGTCCCACATGAAATGCTTAGCAGAGGGGTGTTGTGAACTAAGGAGATAACGCCTTAATGCATGATAATCTTTCTTTAGGGGGAAAAAAATCTAAGTAAATATGAAACATAATGTGTTACAGTTAACACACAAGCAATACTTCAGGATTTAGAATAAACTGTGCAAGCTGCCTATAATACATGGAAGTATTGCAGAGAAAAAAATATATAATGAGAATAATTTGTATCATATAGATGAAAAACAGCTATTACAAAGCAACATATACTTATTATAGAAACTAGGAAAAAATCCCATGTAAGCAAAAAACTGTTAAAAAAATCTGTATTCCTACTAGCAAGAGTTAAATACTCTATTTTTCCAAATCTTTTACTTTGTACACACAGACACCCAAATGTAGGTGTGTGTATCTCTTTTTAAAATAAGATCGTGTGATGTGAATCCACTGGTCAGAAAAAACAACAAAGCATCAAATTGTGTGTATTATTTTTTTTCTCTTGACAAAAATGTGTTAAGTATCATTATTTTATATATTACTAAGAAAAAAAATGCTGTCAATTAAAGTAGGACACAAAAGTGATTGTGTGAGACACTAGATCCCAGAGGTGTTAAAATGTTAAAAGTTTCTTAGAATTGAGAAAATAGATAACTACCACATTCGTGTGTCAAAACTCGTATGTATCATATTTAATGGTTGTAGAGTTTCCACTTTATGTTTTGTACTATTATGTTTAAATCTCCATGGGCCATAAAATTTGTATATAATTTTTCAATATTATAAACAATATTACAATAAATAATCTTGTATGGAATCTTTGAGCATATCCTTATTTTCTCAGGATAATTCCTTTTTTTTTTTTTTTTTTTTTTGAGATGGAGTCTCGCTGTTGTTGCCCAGGCTGTAGTGCAATGGCTCAGCCCAACCTCTGCCTCCTGGGTTCAAGCAATTCTCCTGCCTCAGCCTCCCGAGTAGCTGGGATTACAGGCGTGTGCCACCATACCCAGCTAATTTTGTTTTTAGTAGAGATGGGGTTTCTCCATGTTGGTCAGGCTGGTCTCGAACTCCCGACCTCAGGTGATCTACCCGCCTCGGCCTCCCAGAGTGCTGGGATTACAGGCGGGAGACACCGCACCCGGCCCTCAGGATAAATTCTTATAAGTGAAATTATTCTACAAAAAGATATGCATACTTGTAAGGGTTCTGATACATCTTTTAAAACCATCTTCTGGCCGGGCGCGGTGGCTCAAGCCTGTAATCCCAGCACTTTGGGAGGCTGAGACAGGTGGATCACGAGGTCAGGAGATCGAGACCATCCTGGCTAACACGGTGAAACCCCGTCGCTACTAAAAAAAAAAAAAAACTAGCTGGGCGAGGTGGCGGGCGCCTGTAGTCCCAGCTGCTCGGGAGGCTGAGGCAGGAGAATGGCATAAACCCGGGAGGCGGAGCCTGCAGTGAGCTGAGATCCGGCCACTGCACTCCAGCCTGGGCGACAGAGCGAGACTCCATCTCAAAAATAAAAAATAAATAAATAAATAAAACCATCTTCTAAGAAAGACTGCAGCAGTGTATAAAGGTATCTATCTATATCTGTCAACACTAGAGTTTTTATTTTTAATACTTACCAACCCAATGTGTGAAAAATGGTATCTCCAGTGTTAACTTCTGTTTCCTTGATTACTAACAAGATTGAGCATTTTATCACTCAGAACTTGGGTCTTGGAATCAGACGGACTTAGGTTTGTATGCTAGCTCCCTTAATTTTAAGCTATGTAAACTCAATTTCTTGGTCTCCTTCCTCCTCTACAAAGTGGGTTAACAATGTCAACAAGAATTATATGACATACACAATATTGTAACATTTAAAGCACTTACTACTCTGCCTGGCACATATTTAGTACCCAACAAATATGATTGTTTACCTTAAAGCAGAGATGTGAGGCTCTCTTCTCTTCTTCAAATCATCAGACTTGATCATGAAAAGAGAGAAAAAAAGGGATTTCCTTCACATAAGAGACACACAAAGGAGAGCTGTTTAGTGAGTGTTCTGGTCCTAGCATTGTCATTAAGAGCCCCGACTCTGAAGCCAGGCTGCTTAGGTTTAATACAGGGCCCTCCATTGGATGGGTCTGTGACTTGCCAAGTTATTACTCTCTGGGTTTATTCATTAAACAAATACTTAAGTTTTTATAGTCTACTTTCTACACCTGTTGAGGGAGATAGACAACAGACACAAAAAGCAGATTAGTATAAAGATGGTGAGAAGTGCCTAAGGGAAAAAAAGAAACCCAGGGAAAGAAGAATGGGGAGTGCTCAGCCTGGAGGGTGGTTTGCAATTATAAATAGGTTGGCCAAGGTAGACTTCAGGGAGGTGAAACAAAGACTTGAAGGAGGCTGGAAAGTGTGGCAAGGGAATATCAAGGCACAAAGCATTCAAGGCCCTGAGCATGAAGCATGCCTGGCCTATTCAAACTATTGCAAGAGCAGAGATGGAGAGGGAGGGCAGTAGTAGATGAGGCCAAAAAGGCAATAGTGGGGCTAGGTGCCGTGGCTCACGCCTGTAATCCCAGGACTTTGGGAGGCCAAGGTGGGTGGGTCAGGACTTTGAGACCAGCCCGACCAACAGGGTGAAACCCCGTCCCTACTAAAAATACAAAAATTAGCTGGGCGTAGTGGCGCATGCCTGTAATCCCAGCTACTCAGGAGGTTGAGGCAGGAGAATCATTTTAACCTGGAGGCGGAAGTTGCAGTGAGCCGAGATCTCGCCATTGCACTCCAGCCTGGGCAACAAGAGCAAAACTCCGTCCAAAAAAAAAAAAAAAGAGTAATAAGGGACTTAAAGCCATTTTAAGTACTTTGGCTTTGACTTAAAGAAATGAGAGGCAGCCGGGCGCGGTGGCTCAAGCCTGTAATCTCAGCACTTTGGGAGGCCGAGACGGGCGGATCACGAGGTCAGGAGATCGAGACCATCCTGGCTAACACGGTGAAACCCCGTCTCTACTAAAAAATACAAAAAGCTAGCCGGGCGAGGTGGCGGGCGCCTGAAGTCCCAGCTACTTGGGAGGCTGAGGCAGGAGAATGGTGTAAACCCAGGAGGCGGAGCTTGCAGTGCACTGAGATCGGCCACTGCACTGCAGCCTAGGCGACAAAGCGAGACTCCGCCTCAAAAACAAAAAAAAGAAAAGAAATGAGAGGCTTCACCTGATGATTCCTGAAGCAAAGAAAAAAAAAAAAAAAAAAAAACCAGAGTCATTGGAGTTTTTGAGAAATAACAATTTTAAAGATAATATCTGCCTAACACATAATAATCCACATAATTTCAATTTCTTGAAAGTGTATAATTCACTGGATTTTAGTATATTCACAATGTTGGGCAATCATCAGCACTTCCTAATTTCAGAACTTTTTAGCACTCCAAAAAGAAACCCTTGTGCCCATTTAGGTAGTCATTCCCTCTTCTCTCCTCCCCTCAGCTCCTGGCAACCACTTACCTATTCTGGACATTACACATAAATGGAATCATATAATACATAGCCTTCTGCATCTGACTTCTTCCACTTAACCTAATGTTTTCAAGGTTCATCCATGTTGTGGTAGTATCAGTATGTCATTCTTTTTAATGGCTGAGTTGTATTCCATTCTATGGGTATGCCACATTTTGTTTATTCATTACTTAAATTGTTTCCACTTTTTGGCAATTATAAAGCTGCTATGAACATTTGTGTACAAGTTTTTATGGGAACACATTTTTAATTATCTTGGGCCCATTTACATTTTAAAAAAATACAATGACTTCAGCGACTGTCTAAGCAGGCAACAGTAGAAGGGAAAATGGTTGATACACTAATAGAATAATCCCTGGGAGACACAGAGAGCTTGAGCCTGGTGTTGGCCTTTGGCAGTGAAAGTAGTAAGAAGTGGGCTTCTCTGGATATACAGTGGCATGTCATTTACACTCTAAGAAATTTGTTGTGAGGTGATTTCACTGTTGTTCCAACATCATAGAGTGCATTTACATAAATCTAGATGGTAGAACTTACTATACACCTAGGCTATATGGTATAGCCTATTGTTTCCAGGCTACAAACAACCTGGCATGTTACTCTACTGAATACCACAGGCAATACAATAGGAAGTATTTGTGTATTTAAACATATCTAAATATAGAAAAGGTACAGTAAAAATAGGTGTTACTTTATGGGACCACTATTGTATCTGTTGTTGACAGAAAATGTCATGTGGCCATTGCCTGTATTTTGAAGGTGGAGATAGCAGAGTTTCATGATGGACTGGATATAAGGTGAGAGAGGAATCAAGCACGACCTCCTTTTTGGCCTGAGCCCCCAGAAAGATCAAGCTGCTATTAACTGTGATGGGGAAAACTGCAGGTGGAGCAGATTTAGAGGGAGAAGACCAGAAGTTTAGTTTTGAACTTAAGTGTCAGAAACTCATTAGATATCCAAGAGGAGGCAAAGCCATGAGACCCACAGAAATCTGTGTACCTAGGGAAGGAGGCCAAGCATTAGGATGCAGAGTACTCTATCATTAAGAAGTCAGGTGGAAGAGGAAAACCTAGCAAAGGAAGCTAACAAGAAATGGCCACTGAGGAAGAAGAGAAACCAAGAGAGCATGGTAACTTGAAAGTAAAGTGAAAAAAATGTCTCCAGGAAGAACAGTGATATAGTAGGTCAAATGCTGCTGATGAGCCAAGGAAGAACTGAAAACTGATTATCGGATTTAGTAACATGGAGGTTATGGGTGACCTTGACAAGTGTAGTTTCAGTGCAGTAGTACAAGCAAAAGCCTGATTAAAATGGGCTTACCAGAGACTGACAGGAGAGGAATTGGACACAGTGCAGACAACTCTTATAAGAAATTCTGCTGTCAAGAGAAGCACAGCAATTGGGTGGTAGCAGAAGGGAAAATTAGGTCAAGAACTTTGTTTTTTCTTATGATAAGAACTAACAGCTTTTTTTCTTTTTGTTATGTTGAAGGGAATGATCCAGAGAAAAAGAAAAACTAATGTAGTTTCCTCAACTGTGAAACAGGTATAGTAATGGGATTGTTTTGAGGATTTAATGAATAAATATAAAGCACTTAGCATGGCATAAATTATGCACTCAATAATGCTTGCTTTAAAAAATACAGAATATTGGGCAACTCCTAATGACAGAGTTGGTTGTGGGAGTTGGAAGATGTCAGAGACCCAATTATCAAGTCAATTCATACCACAAGCAAAGAAAAGGGCATGGATGAGGATTAAAGGGGCAGGAGAATGAAACCAGGTTTTACATCTACTGTCAGGGTGAAGAGTTCCTGTCTAACAGAGATTAACAGTAAAAATTATTCATAGTAGTTTCACCAAACTTCCAAAGTAATGGCAGCTCCTTTTTTTTTCAATCACCCAAGGCTCTTTTTATTATTTTGCCTTTTATCTTCCAGTTTTTGTTTCTTTTTTTTTTTTTTGGAGGTGGAGTCTCACTTTGTCACCCAGGCTGGAGTGCAGTGGCGCGATCTCAGCTCACTGCAACCTCCACCGCCCGGGTTCAAGCGATTCTCCTGCCTCAGCCTCCTGAGTAGCTGGGATTACAGGTGCATGCCACCACACCCTGTATTTTTTGTATTTTTAGTAGAGATGGGGTTTCTTCATGTTGGTCAGGCTGGTCTCGAACTCCCAACCTCAGGTGATCCACCTGCCTCGGCCTCCCAAAGTGCTGGGATTACAGGCGTGAGTCACTGTACTGGGCCCTCTTCCAGTATTTTTAATCTTCCAAATTGCATTAAGTAAAAACTATTTTGATGTTTCAATTTTAGTAATCAGATGCATATGGCCCTAAATCAACAAGAGGCCAAGTGTGTGATAATTACGATAGCAGGCAACTGTGGTTTTGTGCAACCTTACCATGGAAAGCAGTTTAGTTTTCAGCTTTCTGAATTATTAAGAGTCATATCTTTCATGTATTTATCCTGGTTAATTCAGTCATGTGTATAAGGCCCAAAGACAGAAAGATCTGGGGAAGGTCAGGATATATCCATCTGACCAATCAGCTCTAGCATAGAAGAATAAGAGAGAGAAATTCGTTACTTACTCTCTTATCCCAGATAAAATAAAATGGGAAAATGCAAAAAAAAAAAAAAAAAAAAAAAATCTTCACCTTTTCATTTGTCTTTTTTTTTCTTTTTTTTCCCAACTTGAAGCACAGATGTCCCTGAGGTTTACAAAGGATTTCTAAGAGTGACATCCTCCATGCACTGAAAGATATACCCCCAAACTGGGGAAACCAATGACCTGTATTTCTATACCTAGACTAGGCTGTGTCTTCCAGGGTAGAAAAACCAACCTTAAAAAAAAAACAAAAAAGAGATCGTCTTTTCTGCCCAATTAAACTGTCCACCAAAAAAAAAAAAAAAAAAAAAAAAGAATATTAACTCTTTGCCCTACTGCAATGTAGACCATACTGTAATATAGCAAGCCACCTGAAACAAAAACATGAACTCAAAAGTTTATTTTATTTCAAGATGGAATTTTGCTCTTGTTGCCTAGGCTGGAGTGCAATGATGTGATCTCGGCTCACTACAACCTCCACCTCCCGGGTTCAAGCAATTCTCCTGCCTCAGCCTCCCAAGTAGCTGGGATTAAAGGTGTGTGCCACCACACCCAGAAAATTTTTGTATTTTTAGTAGAGACAGGGTTTCACCATGTTGGCCAGCCTGGTCTCGAACTCCTGACCTCAGGTGATCTACCCGCCTTGGCCTCTCAAAAGTTCTGGGATTACAGGCATGCACCACTGCACCCAGCCCGAACTCAAAATCTTAAATGGCAATTGTCTCCCAACGTACAACTCTCTTCATCATCATACCACTTACCCACATGTACTTAATCCCTTTGTTTATACATATTCACTCATCGGCTTAATTTGTTTCTTCACTATCTCTATCACCATCACCTTCACCCCTATTATCACTTCTGGCCTGAGCAACTGGAAAGATCAAGTTGCTATTAACTGTGATGGGGAAACTGCAGGTGGAGCAAATTTAGAGAAGACCAGGAGTTTAGTTTTGGACTCAAGAGTCAGACACTTACTAGACATCCAAGAGGAGGCAAGGCCATGAGACCCATAGAAATCTGTGTACCTGGGGAAGACATTATCACTTTCCCCATGCTGCAGATGAGGAAACTGAGAAGTCTTTGAGAGTACAGAGCCTGCACTTAAAACACTAGATTTTGAAGTCTTACAGGACAGGCACTGTCTAAGGCTTCCATATAATAATTACAGCACTTAACATATAGTTAACATTCAGTAAGCTTGGTTAAATGAAGGCATGCTCTTAACAATGTCAATGCAAGGACCCTTCAAGGCAAACCCATCCTAAAACCTCAAGGCAAAAGGTATTGAATGATTTCAGAGACAGTGAATTTCTGAGCTGGAAGAGTTAATGTGGCAGGGGAATAAATACCTGCTGGAACTTATATAAATCATTATACTTCTCATGGAAGTCCAAGTTCATCAGTTCCTTCTGAAGCCCTTCCAAGAAGTCTTGGCTTTGGATGAAGTTTGAGATCACGCAGTGAAGAAAAGGGTCCATGTCCATGACAATGACTTCTGTTGGAAGGAAAATATTATCTATGGCTTTTTTCCTTTTGTATTTTTGACCCCCAAGTAACACAGCACCGCTAATACGAAAGGGGATGGTCATGAATTTTGGGGAACCTAATACTTAAAGTCTAAGATTTGGGGAAAATATCATAAGCTCTGACCTTTCTTCTTTACCCATGAAATACTACTTTTTAAATATACTATGGTTACAACACAGTCCTTGAGATGAGTGATGGGTGATGTCACTAAATCAAGGTTCCTACTCTTTTTTAAAAATGTGTTTCAATGATTACATATTGAATTGAATGTATTTTAGATTCTTAATTCATTTCCCTCAAACTTTGGGTAGCATGTTAAATGAGAGTAGCAATACTGGCCAACAGTTTCCCTGCTTTTTCTTTTCCTAAGTTATTGTCAGAGGCATTTACTACCTACTGTACTTAAAAAAAAAAAAAAAAAAAAAATTCAGGTCAATTCAGGCATAACCGCCTCTAATTCCTTGATTTCTACCCCAACATTTACCCACTGCTTCCAGCTGGCTAGATCCCCATCCTGTAATCATCAGCACCACCTACCATGTCCCAGGCCCATTATCTCATTTAATCTTTTCAACAGCTCTGAGGGAGACATTATCACTCTCTCCATCCTACAGATGTAGAAACTGAGAGAACAGAGCCTGCACTTTAACACTACGCCATCGTTTTCTATAGGCATCCAGCCTACCCAGGACTCACCTCTTCAAAGCACTTGACAACGAAAGAGAAATTACGGCAAACTCTAGAAGGGGATGCCTGGCGCATGAAGCAGAGCTCTGAACACATAAGGTGATATTTAAAACTGAGGCTGGAATCGTTCAACGTAGGCTCCTTTCCTTGGTCAACGCGCGTTTATTTTCATACAACATGGAGTCAAACTACAGGCGCGTAGAGACGAGTACACTAGGGAGCCGAGCTGGCAGCTCGCCACAAATGCCCTGGCTAGACTCTCCTGGGACAGCCGAGCAACGCCCTTGCAGGAGAAATGACATCAGCTACTCCCGTATTTGTCCAGATGTGTATTGGGCCTTACTCAGGGAAACATTTACTGAAGCTTGCAAGCATTAGTGTATTGCTCCCATTCACAGACTTTCTGACGTAAATACTATGAACTATCCCATTTTACTCAGGAAGCAACTGAAGTTCAATAAGGTTAATTCCATTGCCCGGCGACGCGCAATCAGGGGAGAGGATTCTAACTCAGTAATCTGTGACTCCAGAATGCAACTATCACTTGCATACCCTCTGCTTCCCAAAACTCTCCGGCCTCCATTTCTCCCTTTTCTCACATTTCTAAATTCAAACCGAATTTGGAGTGAAAGGGAGCAGCAGCCGAGGCAGGAGGATACAAGGTGGTCAAAGTCCTCCAAGAGCGTCTTCCCTGGCGGCCCCGCTACCCAGGGCTGCGCGCGAGTCCCAGGGCTTTTTCAGAGGTCCCCAGATCCCCGCGTGGCGGCCCCTCCCTGAGAGCACCCGGTTACCGTGACTGAACGGCGTCCTGCGGCTCCAGGCCTCAGCCACCTGCTTTTTCAAGGTTTCTTCCATAACAGCGTCCGAAAACTCCGCCATCACCTCCTTCTTTCCCTTTTTTCCCACCCGGGCTGGGCCAGGCTCCGCTGGCCGCTTCCCATTCATCTCCTCCCAAGGTACAGAACCACGCCACACTGATCAAGACGCTACTTTCCTGAGGGGACTACAATTCCCGGCATGCCTCCTTTACTGTGTTTCCAATGGGAATCACCAAAGCAAGAGGAGGCGGAACCTATACCCGGTTTACCAATGGGAGCTCCAGCTATTGCAGCCATCCCACCAGCTATTGGCCCAATGGCGCTCGGTCTGGCAGGCCACCTCCTCTCTACTTCCTGCCGCCAGAGGCTCCGGGTTCACTTCCGGCGTGCCTACGCCTCCTCTTGCGCTCTCCTGTTAATGGCGGGCGGTAGCTGCTGAGGGGGTTGCAGATAACCGCTTCCCGCACCGGGAAAGTCTCCCCTGCCTCCCACTTTCTGCTCGCCGCCAGCGCCGGAGCTCGCCAGCATGTCTGTGGTACCGCCCAATCGCTCGCAGACCGGCTGGCCCCGGGGGGTCACTCAGTTCGGCAACAAGTACATCCAGCAGACCAAGCCCCTCACCCTGGAGCGCACCATCAATCTGTAAGTGCGGGGCGGCCTTGGCGGGCATTTCTCTCGTGAGCGCTCCTACAGACACTCCCGCGCGTCCCCGGCTTTTCGGCGTGCTTCACGCCTCCGCACCTCCCAGCCTCCAACTCCCGCTGGCGGATGCGCGCCTTCCTCGCTCCCTCAGGCCCCTTTCTCATCCTCCTACCTCCGGGAGTTAAGAGTCCTTTTCTGTAAAGGAAGGCTTGTTCCCATCCTATGTATTCGGTCATAATGGGGAAAAACGGAGTTTGCTTTTAACTCATCCTTTCCCCACCTCTCCAGAGGTAACCAACTTCAAAATGTGTGTGTGTGTGTGTGTGTGTGTGTGTGTGTGTGTGTGTTTTATCCTTCCCGTGAAATGTTTATGCTTTGGCATCACGTATATGGTATTGCTTTGTGATTGTTGATGTGGTACGAATGGTATAACCTAGTATCATTTTTGCACATTTCACTCTGACAGTAAGCTTTCGAGATCCAGCTGTAATGCCTAGGTCTAGTTTTTTTCCTTTTAATTGCTACTTAAATATTTCGGTTTATGAATACAACACATGTTATTCATGTGCTCAGGGCTGTCTGCCCTGCCTCATGCCTTATGCCTTCGCGTCGTCTGATGATGTCTCAACGCCAGCATCCCAGGCACCCCAAGTAGGCCCCTCCTTGGGAGTAAGGATGCTGCTATGGTTGGGCTTTCAGACTGGAGGGAACCAGAATGTTTGTACCAGAAAACCCATTGTGGGCTGTGTTTTATTTTCAACACCTTTCCGTTTCAACACTTGAAACCATTGCATTTCAAGGTCACTCTCAGCAGCAGACTCGCTGTAGCAGGTAATTGACGTTTGAGATGTCTGAAGAAATTGTCAGTAATGCTTTTTAAAATCGTGTCTGAGGATTTGTTTTCGAGGCAACGTGGTGCCTCTATTTTCCTGATGGAGGAAAGTGGCCAGTTTATGCCAGTCTGTGTACAAGTGCAAGGATTTGGTGGTATTGATGTTTTCGTAGGGCAGTTTAGGTGTTTCTCTTGTTTTATATTAAAATAAATGGACGTTCTCTCTCCGTCCCCCAACCAAAGTGATTTGAAGTTGAAAAGATGGTTAACATTGTTTTATTTTGTAAAATGTGTTGGCTTGGAAATTTAGATGATGGAAATGCTGGGTTTATAAAATCTGGAATTAGTCGATAGTTGTGTGTATAAAAGTCCTCAGGAGTGGCGGCTCAAGACTGTAATCCCAGCACCTTGGGAGGCCGAGGTGGGAGGATCACTTGAGGCCGGGAGTTGTAGACAAGTCTGGGCAACATAGGCTGTCTCTACAAAAATGTTTTTAAAAATTAAGAAAAAAATCCATCAAATGGTAAAGGCAAATGTTATCCTTTTTAAAAGTATGAAAGCACAGCTTCTGGGTTACTTTCAGTGGTGATTAGAGCTAAAACCCACAGTCTTTTCTTGTTTTGTCTTGATTACTGAATTAATTTGCACCAAGCCATTATGTAGAATTAACTTGGCAAAATAGTTAGCTTTCAGCAAGATTTTAATCTTCGCTCTATTAAAATTATGGGTTGATTTACAGTACATTTCTTCTCCTATATAAATATAAATATTCAGAAATAATCATTGTGTTGTGAACTTAAGTTCACCTGAGTTAATATTAAGTTGAAAACAAATGCGCTCTCCCCAGTATATTTTCTTTCAGGAAATATTGCATGAATGCCTACTTTGTGCCAGGCACTGTGCACAATACTGGATATACAGTGGTGAGGAAGTAAGGTGTAGCCCCTGCTTTATGAAGCTCACAGTATGATGAGAACAATATGTATGTCTGGGCTGGCACTCTGATTTCACAGGTGAAAATTCTGACATTTCATCTTGACATTACTGATATATTGGAGCTGGCTCTTGCAACAGAGATGTGTAATGGCTATCCTTAATTCTTTCTAACTCAGGTTGTGAGAATTAAATGTTAATATATGTAAAGCGTTTGAAAAAATTGCCTGGCACATCGTGCTGTGTAGCATATCTGCTGCTGCTATGGATGATGGTGTTAGATTTAGCCTTGGGTCTACTGGGGACGTTCTTTAAATCTTTAAAGCATCCTTGAAATGGTATATTTTAATTATTTTATAGCTTTTTCATATGCCTAGAACTTGGCTTCTGAAATTAATTTTTTTTTTTTTTTTTTTTTTTGAGACGGAGTCTAGCTCTGTTGCCCAGGCTGGAGTGCAGTGGCCGGATCTCAGCTCACTGCAAGCCCCGCCTCCCGGGTTCACGCCATTCTCCTGCCTCAGCCTCCCGAGTAGCTGGGAGTACAGGCGCCCGCCACCTCGCCCGGCTAATTTTTTTTTTTTGTATTTTAGTAGAGACGGGGTTTCACCGTGTTAGCCAGGATGGTCTCGATCTCCTGAACTCGTGATCCGCCCGTCTTGGCCTCCCAAAGTGCTGGGATTACAGGCTTGAGCCACTGCGCCCGGCCTTAAAGTAATTTTTAAAGTTTTGGCAACCTTGATTTTTTCCCCCTTTCAAGAATGGCTGAGTGTAGTAGATGCAATAATGTTGACTATTAATGTCAAGGGCTTTTGGTAGAATAGATACTATAGGTGGGCAAATGTGGCGTAAATTCTTACTCAAAGGCTTCTTGCTGTAAGGCTTTAATTAAGGGCGTACGACATATAAGTATGGAATTTTTAAGTATCTTTAAAGAAAAATTTGATCCTTATTAGGCAAGATGAAAACTGTCTTTAACAGTTTGAGCCATATTTTAAATTCTTGGTAAAGGGGTGGGTAGAAGATTCAGATGAGGAGAAGGAAACAATAAGGAGACTGAATAGAATAAATGCCCAAGGCTAGTAAATAGGGTTAGAGGACAGAAAGAGAAAGTAGAAGAGTTGCTGTGAAAAGGAAAGGCTGTGGTGCAAGAAAAATCTGAGGATAGTTGACTGAGAGAAATAGAAAATAACTGGAGGGATGTTGATGAAAAGTGGTGGCTTAGTTTTAGAAAAAAGAGATTAGCCATTAGCACCCATAATTAAAACTTTCTGATTAGATTAGTAGTCAGAGGAATGCAGGGGGACATTAATTATTAGCCAAATTGGTCTTGTTGGAATAGCAGCCATGGTCTAAAACCAGATTACTAATGTTCAGATAACCATTTCTCTAAGCATTTAAGGATAGTGTTATCTACACTTGAAAGTTAAAGTATGGAGGAGTAGCTTGATCTCATGGAAGCTCTGGCTTTTTTTTTTTTTTTTTTTTTTGAGACGGAGTCTCACGCTGTTGCCCAGGCTGGAGTGCAGTGGCGCGATCTCGGCTCACTGCAAGCTCCGCCTCCTGGGTTCACGCCATTCTCCTGCCTCAGCCTCCTGAGTAGCTAGGACTACAGGCGCCCGCCACCGCGCCCGGCTAATTTTTTGTATTTTTAGTAGAGACGGGGTTTCACTGTGGTCTCGATCTCCTGACCTTGTGATCCGCCCGCCTCGGCCTCCCAAAGTGCTGGGATTACAGGCTTGAGCCACCGCCCAGGCTGGAGTGCAGTGGCGGGATCTCAGCTCACTGCAAGCTCCGCCTCCCGGGTTCACGCCATTCTCCTGTCTCAGCCTCCCAAGTAGCTGGGACTACAGGCGCCCGCCACTTCGCCCGGCTAGTTTTTTGTATTTTTTTTTTAGTAGAGACGGGGTTTCACCGTGTTAGCCAGGATGGTCTCGATCTCCTGACCTCGTGATCCGCCCGTCTCGGCCTCCCAAAGTGCTGGGATTACAGGCTTGAGCCACCGCGCCCGGCCGGAAGCTCTGGCTTTAAGAGTCCAGAGAACAAGATTCCAATCTCTACTGTCTCATTAACTTTAGTTATGTAACTGTACAAATCCTGTGTCTCTGAGTACAACATATGCACTTTTTTTTTGTACTGTGGTTTCTTTATGCTAATGTCTGTCATGGTAAATTATATTCTTCAGTTCTCATGTTAGATGTTTGTCTTTGGATCACAGGTACCCTCTTACCAATTATACTTTTGGTACAAAAGAGCCCCTCTATGAGAAGGACAGCTCTGTGGCAGCCAGATTTCAGCGCATGAGGGAAGAATTTGATAAAATTGGAATGAGGAGGACTGTAGAAGGGGTTCTGATTGTACATGAGCACCGGCTACCCCATGTGTTACTGCTACAGCTGGGAACAACTTTCTTCAAACTGTAAGTAGTGTTGGAAATTAACAGCAAGACAGTTTTTAGTAGGATTGCTGTTTATGCAGCTGTGGACTACAATTTTAGCCCTCGGTCATTTATTTCAACAAACACTGCTGTTAATGATGTCTTTAAAAAGAGAAAATCACGAGTAATTTTTCTCCATTGCGGTGCTCGTTTATTTTCCTAACTAGTAATCTGCGTGTTTCTATATGTTGTCGATGTTAGTGATTGAGCTTGGTAGAAACCCTGTGGAATAGTTGAGTTCAAGATCAATGTCTAGATGTCATTGTAGCATCACCAAGAACAATTGGTATTTCTTTCTTGGTATGATTTGCATTTCCTATTCTTAAGATGACTTAGGTTTTTGTGGATAACAGTTTATTTTTTTGTCATTTAAGCTCCTGCATCTCTCAAACATTTGATCCACAACTATTTGACTAGATTATACCAAAAAGAAAGGTCTCCAATACTTAGATGGCGCTCTTGAAAAAGTGTCCCATTGTTTAGGCCTAAAGAATATGATCCATTCCTCTCTGGGCATTTCTAGACTCCATTATCATCAGATAGCTTCCAGAGACGAGATTGGGATGGACTGGTGGTTAGCAATTTTGTTTATGTTTGTGCTATGTTATGTATTCTGTTGGTTTAAAACTAGGGTTTATGTGATGGGTACATATGGACATAAAGTTGGAAAAAATGAACACTGTATACTCCAAAGGTGGGGAGCGGGAGGGAGAGGCGAGAGTTGAAATACTTCCTGTTAGATGTTATGTTCACTGTTTTGGTGATTGGTTCACTAGAAGCCTAAACCTTAGCATTACACAATATACCTATGTAATAAACTTGTACATGTACCCCTTGAATCGACAATAAAATAAAAATAAATATATACAAAGAGGAAAAAAACCTAGGGTTTGTATACTGTTAGTCTGGGGAATTGACATGAATTCAAGCATATTCTCCCCCTTCACTTTGATACTTGTTTTGATTGCCTTATTACACTGAAATATGTTACTTAGTGACTTGATAGACATAACATTTATTGTGTTCTTTGTTATCTCCAAATTGCATTAAGTTGAAAGCTGAAATTCTTAACTTTTATACAGACCTGGTGGTGAACTTAACCCAGGAGAAGATGAAGTTGAAGGACTAAAACGCTTAATGACAGAGGTATTTTTCTGTTTAACCTAACTTTGCATACCATCAACTTAATAGTTAATTTGGCTTTTAATGTCTTGTAAAAAGGATGTTTATTTTGGAATATTGAGTTTTCAATAAATACAACTTAAACCCCAGAATGTTAGTACAATGTTGATTTTTTTTACAAGTTGAACTTACACTTACTTCAATTTTTAAAATGTTAAACTGTGTCACAGCAATGATAAAAACTGACATTTAAGTATTACTGTGCTAGACACTGTTCTAAGTGCTTTACATGTGCTAATTCCTTTAATCACCACCACAACTCTAGGAAGCAGATATTATTAAGTTTAAATTACTTCTTGTTATATAGCTAGTGTGTTGTAGAGCTAGAGGTTTGAATGCAGGTAGTTTTGTTCAAGAGTAGGCCTCTATGGAATTTTGAAAAGAGAAAGACGCCTGTGTTTTCACTTTTTTCACATATTTTTTAGACTTTGCCCAAATTATTCTACTTTTAAAAAATCATTGTAATGCCTGCATGTAAAGACTTGGGGCCAAATGCATAGATACTGAGGATTTTGAGACTGTAAGTTGTTTTCAATGTTTGTTTTCTTCTTTAACATGCAGTTGCCGCCTGCCCCCTTTACAAAACTCATACATTCTCTGTGCAAAAAGCTTGGCAAACACAGAAAAGCAAAGGAGAAACAAAACTAAAGTCACCTGTAATTCTCCTACTTTTGACCTATTGGTTTGTCTTTCTAGTATTTCTAAAAATGTATTATAACTCTTAAACATTTACTGTGCTTGGACTTCCATTTATGTAATGTCTGGTACAAAGATGTAAGTGCAGTAGGATTGAGGGAGTGCAAAATGAGAGACTCACAAAAGCAAAATTTTTGGAAACTGGAAAACAGATGGGCAAATTATAACTAACTTGGCAGAAACCTTAGTCCAACAGACAGGCAGGCAGAATCCAACACTGCAGAGTACCAGAATGACTGAGGAACTGAAGGTGCTAGGTACTTATGAAAGTGGGGGCATGCATGGGCTGAAAACTGGACTGGTTCAAAGTATATATGAAGTATATTTATACAGGTTGAGTATTCCCTGTCTGAGAGCTTGGGACCAGAAGTGTTTAGCTACTATTTGATAGCACAATAGGGTGATTATAGTCAGTAATCACTTAATTGTAAATTTTAAAATAACTAAAAGAGTATAATTGGATTGTTTGTAACACAAAGGATAAATGCTTGAGGGGGTGGATACCCTGTTCTCCATGATGTGAATATTATGCATTGCATGCCTGTATCAAAACATCTTGTGTACCCCATACATATATACATCTACTATATATGCAAAAAAATTAAAAAGTGATTAGGATTTGGGATTTTTTTTCAGGTTTTGGAATATTTGCATTATGCTTACCAGTTAAGCATCCCATATACAAAACTTGAAATGCTGCAATGAACATTTCCTTTTTTTTTTTTTTTTTCTTGAGACGACGTCTCTCTCTTGTCACCCAGGCTAGAGTGCAATGGTGTAATCTCGGCTCACTGTAACATCCACCTCCCGGGTTTAAGCGATTCTCCTGCCTCACCCTCCCCAGTAGATGGAATTACAGGCACCTGCCACCATGCCTGGTTAATTTTTGTAGTTTTAGTGGAGACGGGGTTTCACCATGTTGGCCAGGCTGGTCTGGAACTCCTGACCTCAGGTGATCCGCCTTCCTTGGCCTTCCAAAGTGCTGGGATTACAGGCGTGCGCCACCGCACCCGGCCTGAGCATTTCCTTTGAACATCATTTCAGTGCTCAAAAAGTTTGAGATTTTGGAGTTTCAGATTGGGATGTTCAATCTGTGTATCTAGATTGTCTTCCCCACTCTGTAATTAGGCAAAGACTGGCTGATGATTGATTCTCTGTAGTAATTGAATCAGAGAACAGCTAGCAATGAAAAAAGTTTAGGGGATGGGGAAGAATAAGCAAGAGTTCCCATTCTGAATAGTCAGACTCTTGGACTTCTATTAGGCTGACAGGATGTTAACAATTGGGCTTATTTTTAAAAAATTTTTTTTGAGTCAGAGTTTTGCTCTTGTTGCCCAGGCTGGGGTGCAGTGGTGTGATATCCAGTGTGAGCAATGGTTGCTCACAGCAACCTCTGCCTCCTGGGTTCAAGCGATTCTCCTGCCTCAGCCTCCAGAGTAGCTGGGATTACAGGTGCCCACTGCCATGCCCAGCTAATTTTTGTATTTTTAGTAGAGATGGGGTTTCACCATGTTGGCCAGGCTGGTCCCAAACTCCTGACCTCAGGTGATCTGCCTGCTTTGGCCTCCCAAAGTGCTGGGATTATAGATGTGAGTCACCGTGCGCGGTCTAAGCTTATTTATTTTTTTTAGAGACAGGGTCTCACTCTGTTCCTCAGGCTAGAGGATGGTGGTGTGATCATAGCTCACTGTAACCACAAACTCCTGGGCTCAAGCAATCTTCCTGCCTCAGCGTCCTGAGTAGCTAGGACTGCAGGTGTGTGCCACGATGCCTGGCTAATTAAAAAAAATTTTTTTATAGAGATCTTGCTATGTTGCCCAGGCTGGTCGCAAACTCCTGGCCTGAAGAAGTCCTCCCATCTCAGCCTCCCAAAGCATTGGGATTACGTGCATGAGCCACCAGGCCCAGCCAACAATTAGATTTATATATCCCAGGCTGAGGGTTGGAAATCTTGTTTCTGGAAAAAGTGACCAGTCCAAGAAAAACTTCAGATACTGCCATTTTGGAGCTGTCTTAGTCTGTTTAATATTGCTATAACAGAATACCTGAGGCTGGGTAATTTATAAAGAAAAAGATTTATTTGGCTCACCAGTTGTGGTGGCAAGATTGGGTAGCTGGCGAGGGCTTCATGCTGCTTCCACTCATGGTAGAAAGCAAAATGGGAGTGGGCATGTGCAAAGAGATGATGACATGGCAAGGGACGAAGCAAGAGTGAATCCGGGAAGCCACGCTCTTGAACAACCCAGTCTCCAGGGAACTAATCCATTCCTGATGGCAGAAGGGTATTAAAACTATTAATGAAGGATCCACCTCCATGACTTAAACACCTTCCACTAGGCCCTGCCTGCCAACACTGTCACATTGGGGATCAGATTTCAGCATGAGTTTGGGGGCAGGGAGACAACCCATATCCAAAACAAAGGAAGAATTTTCTATAGAAATAATGTAGTCCTGGACCGGGCACAGTGGCTTACATTTGTAATCCCAGCACTTTGGGAGGCCGAGGCGGGTGGATCACGAGGTCAGGAGTTAGAGACAGCCTGACCAACATGGTGAAACCCCGTCTCTACTGAAATAAAAAAAAAAATTAGCCGGGCGTGGTGGCGGGCGCCTGTAATCCCAGCTACTCAGGAGGCTGAGGCAGAAGAATCAGTTGAACCCAGGAGGTGGAGGTTGCAGTGAACCGAGATCACGCCACTGCACAGCAGCCTGGGCAACAGAGCAAGACTTCGTCTACAAAAAAAAAAAAGAAAAAAAAATCGTAGTCCTATCACTCATGCACACAGAGGTGACAATTAAGCCTCTTGTTGCTTCTACCTTGTGAGTACACAACCAAATATCACCAGGCTTTTGGAGAAAACTTCTTAACAAGAAAGAGATCAAAAGAAGCAAAAGGACCTTAACAGAAGCAGTAAATTCAACCATTGACAAAACTGTGATTAATATTCTTGGTTAAATAAGAGGAGATTTTGCATCTGTGAAACAGTGCTGTTAAAAAGGCATTTTAGCCAACAAAAACCTCATGGATATTTAAAAAAATGTTGGAAGAGATAAAAAATTCAGTAAAAAGTTAAGAGTTTCATTCTACCAGAAAATAGAATGAAAAGATGATAGAATGTAGGTAAGAAAAGATAAAATTAGTGGGTCATTCTAGAAGGACCAATATAAACTACGGATAAATAGAACAGAGTAAAGGAAGAATTAGTAAAGCATAATTGGAGAAAATTTCTCAAACCTCAAAGAGCATGAGTTTTTAGATTGAAAAGGCCTACTGGCCTTGCTTCTATAGTGAATGTTTAAAGATCCATGCAAAGGCATGTCATCATGAAATTTTAGATCCTACAAACAAATAAAAAGATCCTAAAAGCTTCCAAAGTGGGAGGTGGAGGATTGGTAAGTAGAGAGGTTAAATGCAAAACATCAAAATCAGAAATTGCATTAAACTACCCAGAAATAATTCTGGAAGCTAAAGGATGGTGGAGTGTTGTCTTTGTGATTTTGAGAGACTATGATCTCTGTCCAAGAATTTTCTAATCAAACTATAAATCAAATGTGTGGGTAAAAGTTATTTCTGGACATGCAGAGTTTCAAAAAATTTCATCTCTTGTACCTTTTCTCAGGAAGCTACTAGAGGGTGTTCACCCCCAAACTGGAATAAAATAAGAAGATAGAGAATTAGAAATATTAAGATCTAACAACATAGGAGAGAGACCAAGAGAAACCCTAGGACTCCAGCTGGGAAGCAGGGTTGAGACTATCAAGTACAGATTACAGCAGGATGATAGAAAAACGTATCTTAGGCTGGGTATGGTGGCTCATGCCTGCAATTTCAGCACTTAGGGAGGCCAAGATGGGCAGATCACTTGAGCCTAGGAGTTTGAGACCAGCCTTGGCAACATGGCGAAAAATTAGCCTCGTGCGGTGGCTTGCACCTGTAGTCCCAGCTACTCGGGAGGCTGGGGGACAGGGGAGGCTGAGGTGAGGGAAGCACTTGAGCCCATGAGGTGGAGGTTGCAGTGAGTGGAGATCACACCACTGCACTCCAGCGTGGGTGACAGAGTGAGATCTTGTCTTGAAAAAAACAAAAACATGTCTTAGAAAAGATGAAATTAATAGAATAACTGACAATTGATATTTGAATTGAGAAGAAATTTAAATTCTCGTGGAGAATGTGGGAAACGAATTTAGTGATAGCAAAGGAAATGAAAGTTACTAACTAAAGAACAGGAAGATTGAACAAGTGAGGAGATATGGTTACTCTGTTGTGACTGATCTACCTGATCATACTAACTTAAATACTGAATGTTGACTTAACCAAATATTGATAATGGGAAGATGCTGGAAGAAAAAGTATAACTAGGTCATGTGATTTTAATATCTAAATTCTCATTCATAATAGAGGGTTATAGGCTTTTAAAAAAGTTTTTAAAATGAAAATCTGGGCGCGGTGGCTCACGCCTGTAATCCCAGCACTTTGGGAGGCCGAGGTGGGTGGATCACGAGGTCAAGAGATCGAGACCATCCTGGCCAACATGGTGAAACCCCATTTCTACTAAAAATACAAAAAAGCTGGGTGTGGTGGCAGGTACCTGTGGTCCCAGCTACTCGGGAGGCTGAGGCAGGAGAGTCCCTTGGACCCGGGAGGCGGAGGTTGCAGTGAGCCGAGATTGCACCACTGCACTCCAGCCTGGGCAACAGAGCGAGACTCTGTCTCAGAAAAATAAAATGAAAATGAAAAATCAAGAAACCATCATAAAAGAATATTTTGGCTGGGCATGGTGGCTCACACCTGTAATCCCAGTGCTTTGTGGGGCTGAGGCCAGAAGATTGCTTGAGGCCAGGAGTTATAGTGAGCCATGATTGCGTCACTGCGCTCCAGCCTGAGTGACAGAGCAAGACCCTATCTCTTAGAAAAATGTGGTTTTGAGGCCCGGCACAGTGGCTCATGCCTGTAAGCCCAGCACTCTGGGAGACTGAGGCGGGCGGATCATCTGAGGTCAGGTGTTTGAGACCAGCCTGAACAACAGGGTGAAACCCCGTCTCTACTAAAAAGACAAAAAATTAGCTGGGCATGGTAGTGTGTGCCTGTAATCCCAGCTACTCACGAGGCTGAGTTAGGAGAATCACTTGAACCTGGGCAGCGGAGGTTGCAGTGAGCCGGGATTGTGCCATTGCACTCCAGCCTGGGCAACGAGCAAAACTCCGTCTCAAAAAAAAAAAAAAAAAAGTTTTGAAAAATATGACTTTACATTGAAGAAACCTGATAAACAGTACCTCAGCCAGGTGATCGAGGTTGGCATTAGTGATAAGCCACATTGATGCAGCGTGTACCCTTGATATGATGGTGATGAGAATGGCCCTTTTACCTCTATTTTTCTTCCCAAAAGCTCATAACCTCAGTTAATTGAGGGATGTTTTACAAAATACTTGACCAGTGTTCCTCAAAACTATCAAGATCATCAAAAACAAGGAAAATATGAAAAGCTGTCACAATATAGAGGAACCTTGGAAGAAATGAAGATTAAGTGTAATATGGTATCTTAGATGGGATCCTGGGACTGAAAAATGAAAAAGGACATTAGGTTAAAGATTACGGATATCTGAATAATATATGGACTTCAATTAATAACCTTGTCTTGGTATTGGTTGATTAGTTTGACAAATGTGCCTTACTAATGTGAGATGTTAACAATAGGGGAAACTGGGTGTGGGGTATATGGGAAGTCTCTGCTAAAGTTTTGCAAGTTTTCTGTAAATCTAAAACTACCCTAAAATAAACCGTTTATTTAAGACCAAGAAGAACGCTTTAAAAATAGAAGCAAATAGGGGAAAAACAACCAAGAGTTGAAAGTTATAGCCAGTGGGAATGGGTGAAGCAGGACAGAGAACTGCAGTTTCTCACCATGAACATTGTGGAACTGTTTTTGGCCACTTAAAATATGTAGAGTATGACTTTGATTAAAATAAGTTTAATGTTCTGCTATACAAATTAATAAAAATGAAAGTTGAATTTTGAACACAGTTTTTATGTTAATACTAGCTTGCCAATTTTGAACTAATATTATATGTCTTGGGCAGAGTGACATCTATAATAACAGATTATAGAGATGAAATCTATATGGAAGGCATATTATCCCTTTGTCTCTATTAGGAGCACTGCTAAGAATTTTCTTTTCACTGAAGAAGGGGATTCGTGAGTACATATATTTAGTTGTTCACTGGCTGTCTTATTTCTTTTTGACAGATACTGGGTCGTCAGGATGGAGTTTTGCAAGACTGGGTCATTGACGACTGCATTGGTAACTGGTGGAGACCAAATTTTGAACCTCCTCAGGTTAGTGTTCAGTTATATTTGCTAGGCATTTTGGAAGCAGAAAGCTCGTTTAATTCTAGCCACTTTAAAAAAGATTAAAGTAGAATTTGACTTGAAATTTTCTTTTCTTCCCTCCTTAATTTAAATTACAAAATTAAGCCACGCACTTCTTATTTTAAAGGAAAATGTAAAACAAATACAAGGCTGGGCAAGGTGGCTTATGCCTGTAATCCCAGCACTTTGGGAGGCCAAGGTGGGTGGATCACCTGTTGAGGTCAGGAGTTTGAGACCAGCCTGGCCAACATGGCGAAACCCCATCTCTACTAAAAAAATACAAAAATGAGCCGGGTTTGGTGGTACAAACCTGTAATCCCAGCTACTCAGGAGGCTGAGGCAGGAGAATTGCTTGAACCTGGGAGGCAGAAGTTGCAGTGAACCGAGATTGTGTCACTGCACTCCAGCCTGGACAACAGAGCGAGACTCCTTCTCAAAATAAATAAATAAATAGAACAAATACAAAAGAAGAGAGAATGGTAAAAGTGAATGACTTGCGCTACCCGTTATCTGCCTTTAACAATTAGCACATCACAGCCCCTTGTTCCACCGCACCATTCTCCTGCCCTTATCTTGGATTATTTTGAAGCGTATCCTAGCTATTCATTTCAATTGTAAATATTTCATTGTGAATCATAAAAGATAAGGATCTCTTTAAAAACAACCGTAGTTCTGTCATTATCATACTAAAACAATTCCATATTATTGTCAAATATATAGTCACTGTTCACATATCCTGATTATTTCAATTTTCTTTTTATAATTTGTTTGGATTAGGATAGTCTCTAAAGTCTCTTTTACACAGTTGGCACCTTTTTTTCCCTTGTATTTTATTTGTTAATGAAAATAGGCTAATGTTTCCATTCTAATTGCATTCCCCTGTTGTTGTTGAATATGTAGTTATTTCCCCTGTGTGTCATGCAAATTGATAGTTAGATTGAGAAATTGTATTCAGGCTCAGTTAATTTGGGGAGGGGTAATAAGGCTTGTCATAGGTGGTATATTATCTATTGCCGCATAACAAATTACCTCAAAATTTAGCAGCCTTTCGGCCTCTGGGAGTTGCTTAGGGTGGTTCTGGCTTAGGCTCTCTCATGAAGTTACAGTCAAGTTGTCAGTTGGGACTGCATCATAAGGCAGAACTGGGGTTAAAGTATCTGATCTCAAGCTTACACTTGTGTGTTAGCAGACTTCTCGGTTTCATCTGGGCTGTTAGACTAAAGCTTTGCTTCAGGTGTTGCTGGCTGTTGTCTCAAGGTCTCCCTCAGTTCCTTGCCATGAGAACATCTCTAAAAGGACAACTCTCAGGCAGCTGGCTTCCCCCAGGCTGTGTGTTCCAAGAGATAGTGAGAGACAGAGTGCTAGAGGAGTGCCCAAGTAGGAACCCTTAGTCTGTGATAACCTAATCTTGGCAGTGGCATACCATCACTTCTGCAGTATGTTGTTGGTCACACAAGCCAACCCTGGTACACTGTAGGAGGGACTACACAAAGCAGTGAATACCAGGAAACAGGAGTCATTGGGGGTCATCTTAAGGCAGTCTACCGCAAGTGGTATAGTGTACTTCCATCAGGAATTTAAAAATATTTGGTTGTCTCTTTTTATAATGTTAGCAGCTCATTGATGATCATTTCCTGGTCTATGAATTCATAAGGGTTGTGATCCTCATGTAAAAAGAAACTTATGTACTACTGAAGTATGTGGTTTGTGTAGAAAAAAAAATATATGCTGCTTTTCCTTTACTTAACATTTTTCAGAAGAATGATTTAATTCCTTACCATCATCTAAAGACTTGACTTTATTCAAAAGAGAGGATAAGACCAAGACTTGGGTACAGGCAATTTGAGAGGTGATTCCAGGAAGCAGCAGAATACAGGGAGAGTGAGACCAGAAGCAGCAGAAGTAAGACAGGGCATGTTACTGATCTTTTTACACCTGTGGGCAACTGGGTTTGTTCTGTTAAGGACTGGGAACCATGTGGAATGTACCTCGTAATTGTCAGAAAGATAGATGGCTAGGGACTCCTATCCCCCATGGGATAATGAACTCCCTTGCACTTCCATGTTGAGTCTGATTGCTTGTTGAGACAGTGGCAGCAAACAGGGAACTCTCTGATACCTTTCAAACACAGCTGCCCTGAAATCGGAGGTTGTGTAATGGGGGCACACACACACACACACAAACATGTTTCATTGACCTTCAAAGTGTCAGTATGACCTTTTGGATTTAAATAATTTGAAATATTTTAATCCACGATAATGAGTGATAATGTTACTGATGCTCAAATATTCCTATTTTTGCTAATGGTGGAACTTCTTAAAGTTGAATCCTGAATTCTTTTGGCAAATTAAAAAGCCCTATGACTTTATAGCTCCTTTACATGACAAGATGTTTCAGGTCAAGCGCTGCACAAAATATCAACCAAGCAAAAGACTGTTCTTTTCTTTTGCTTCTGACTCCCTCGTATGGCAGAGGGACAGGAAGATAGGAGCTGTGGAAGCTGATGCTGGTGTTCACTAAGAATTGCCAGGAACACATCTTGGCTTTAAGGAAGAACAATTTCATATGGAAACAGTGAAGTTACTTGTTCAAAGATACATAGTACAATTATTCTAAACTTTTTTCGGCTTTCTGAACATCCCTTGATCTAATTGAAAAATCCTTAGTAGTGACCCCAGTCATTTTCCAGATAACTTTTCTGAATATCCTCACTCATCTCCCCTACCACTGTCCTAGGACAGTTCCCTTCATTCACTAAAGCCTAGAGTTTGCCCTGGTGGTATTCAATATAAGGTAAGTGTATTGATTTATTTAGGAAGCCTAGAGTGTTAGTTAGGTGTCAGTGGAAAAGGAGCCTATCATCTCCCTATCTCAGTCTTTTTGTATAAACTACAGTCGACTTAAACATTAAGACCAGAGAAGAAAGGCTTAAAAAAATAGGAACACGTAGCCTTGACAGCAGAGGAAATTTGGGGAAATGCTACTCATTTTGTTTGGTCATGGTTTGGGAACTTTTGTTGTATGCGATCCACAGATCTCTTAGCTTGTGCTGTTCAAGCCACTTCTCACTTCTCTGCGACTGTTATTGTATCTGGTTTTCATGACAGTTTAAGGAACCTCCAAAGCCTGGGACAATTGCCTCAATTCATTGTACCCTAGGGATGGCTCTAGTATATAATTATTCTAACTGGAATACTGGTTAGGTGCCAATGAGTAACATAGTGGAAAATAACATAGGCTTTTATAATTAGATAAGAGTTGAATAGATACAGTTAAATCTTGGCTTCACAACTTGGCTGAGTAATCTTGGGAAAGATACTTAGCCTCTCTTAGCATGCGTTTCTATGTAAATTGAGGATGATGCTAATACCTCCTTTTGGCAGCTTCTGCTTTTATCTCACTTTCCCCTTTTATCTGTTTTCAGCAATTTTAAATTCCCCCGCTCAAATACAACTCCAACAGCAAAAGTAGATTTCTCAGTGTATTGTGGATTTATACAAGAATTGTATAACCCTTAGACTTTTTTTTTTTTGTTCTCTGTGTCAGAATTTTTCCTTCCCGGGTAGCAACTTCCCTCTCTGATTCTCTTCATCCCTTTAAATTCTCTAAATTTCATCGAGTAAAATGGCTTTGGCTTTGCCCATCTGGCAAAACTTCATTTAGACTGCTCTTCTGGTATTCCTGAAACATGCACCCTGGGATACGGGGAGGTTTGAGGTTGGGGCTGGGAGGAGGAGCAAGAAGCATCTTGTCAAATGCCTCACAGGCTATATTTGAATTTTTAATGTAGTAAACAGGTCTACATCAGGATTCTAGACTGTTTAACGTACTGATACACACATATATATTTATATATGATGATGGTTATTTTTTTTTTTTTGAGACAGAGTCTCGCTCTGTTGCCCAGGCTGGAGTGCAGTGGCACAGTCTCAGCTCACTGCAAGCTCTGCCTTCTGGGTTCATGCCATTCTCCTGCCTTAACCTCACGAGTAGCTGCGACTACAGGTACCCGCCACCATGCCTGGCTAATTTTTTGTATTTTTAGTAGAGACGGGGTTTCACCGTGTTAGCCAGGATGGTCTCGATCTCCTGACCTCATGATCTGCCTGCCTCGGCCTCTCAAAGTGCTAGGATTATAGACGTGAACCACAGTGCCCAGCCTATATATATATTTAAAAACAAAACAAAACAAAACAGCTTTTAGGCCAGGCATGATGGCTCACACCTGTAATCCCAGCACTTGGGGAGGCCGAGGCAGGCGGATCACCTGAGGTTGGGAGTTCAAGACCAGCCTGGAGAAACCCTGCCTCTACTAATAATACAAAATTAGCTGGGCATGGTGGCGCATGCATGTAATCTCAGCTACTCAGGAGGCTGAGGCAGGAGAATCACTTGAACCCGGCAGGCGGAGGTTACAGTGAGCCGAGATTGCGCCATTGCACTCCAGCCTGGGCAACGAGAGCGAAACTGTCTCAAAAAAAAAAACAAAAAAAAACCCAAAAAACAAACAAACAAAAGCCTTTATTAAAGATACTAATTAAATCAGACTTCATTATGTTGTAAGTATCTGAAGCTATAAATCCTGTGACTACATATTTTATCTTGAATGGTTGACTGGTTTACTGCTTGTTATTTTATATGCATTAAAGCATTTATTTACTAGTGTATCTGTTAGATAAGTCCTGGTAAAGAGAACAGAAAGTAGTATGCTTCTCCCAACAGTTTATACTATACTGGGGAGTAAGCATGTAAAGAAATGAAGCCATGGAATACATGTTAAAGTTGTATTCATTTGTAATTTCAGTATCCATATATTCCTGCACATATTACAAAGCCTAAGGAACATAAGAAGTTGTTTCTGGTTCAGCTTCAAGAAAAAGGTAAGTTAGTTTGTTTTCGAAGGTAACCATCTAAAAACTTCTGTACAGTAATTTCAAGGATACCTCTATTTGTGTTTTTCGCAAAGTTCCTTGAATTTGGGGTTTATTGTAAAACTAAAAATACACACCATGCTTTTAGTTTAAAATCTGTGACTAGGAAATGTACCTTAAAAGACATAACCAAAATGTGTTAATGAGATTATCTTTTTTCTTAAACTTTTTGTTAAATGTAAAATTGGTAATTAATTTAAAAATGAAATGGAAGCAGTGATTATATAAGAACTTATAATAATGAATTCTCTTTTATTTTAGCCTTGTTTGCAGTCCCTAAAAATTACAAGCTGGTAGCTGCACCATTGTTTGAATTGTATGACAATGCACCAGGATATGGACCCATCATTTCTAGTCTCCCTCAGCTGTTGAGCAGGTACAGAAAGTTGAACATTTTTTGGTTCATCCATATTAACTGTAAAATTTAAAATATTCTGAGCCACTTGAGAAGGTATGGTTCATGAATTTTGGTCTTTAAGGAAACTATTCTAGTAGTCTCCTAGGTCATGTGCAAGCCATAGATGAATTGTGACTAATACCATTCCCAGACTATTAAGTTTCGGCATGACATTCTGGTATTTGTGCAAATGCTCTTCCCTAATTCTGATATTCTCAAGAGTTAAGGTTGATGTCTTTATTCAAAGAAGAGATGGTTAAATAGTCAACAGTGTGTAAACATGAGTGGAGTTGTCTGTATAAAAATGTGGCAAATTGGCTGGATGCAGTGGCTCATGCCTGTAATCCCAGCACTTTGGGAGGCTGAGGTGGGTGTGTCACCAGGTTGGGAGCTCAAGACCAGCTTGGCCAAGATGGTGAAACCTCATCTCTACTAAAAATACAAAAATTAGCCAGGCGTGGTGGCTGGCGCCTGTAATCCCAGCTACTCAGGCTGAGGCAGAGAATTGCTTGAACCCAGGAGGCAGAGGTTGCAGTGAACCGAGATCGCGCTACTACACTCCAGCCTGAGTGACAGAGCGAGACTCCATCTAAAAAAAAAAAAGGTGGCAAATTGAATATCTTGGTGTAATATATTCTCTTTCCTTTTTTGAAACTTACTATATTTTGGCCCACATTGAGGCTTGTGGGATTAGGTCCTGAACTTTTACATGGGGTTTGAATCTTTAGGCAGTTAGAGTGATAAGAAATGCAGTTTTTTATTTTTTTAATTTTTTTATTTTTTGAGACAGAGTCTCACTCTGTTGCCCAGGCTGGAGTGCAGTGGCATGATCTCAGCTCACTGCAAGCTCCGCCTCCTGGGTTCACGCTATTCTCCTGCCTCAGCCTCCTGAGTAACTGAGACTACAGGCGCCGCCACCACGCCAGGCTAATTTTGTTTTTGTATTTTAGTAGAGACGGGGTTTCACCTTGTTAGCCAGGATGATCTTGATCTCCTGACCTCGTGATCTGCCCGTCTCAGCCTCCCAAAGTGCTGGGACTACAGGCGTGAGCCACCGCGCCCGACCGAAATGCAGTTTTTTAAAAACTGACTTGTACTGGTTGAGGTCTCTATTAGAGCCAGCCATCGATAGGAATTGCAGAATAATATGGTGGTTATGAATGTAGATTCTGCAGTCAGTGTTTGGATTTGAATCACAGTCTCAATACTTGCTGGCAATGTGACCTTGGAACAAACTATTTTACCTATTTGACTGTTTCTTCATCTGTAAATGGGGATAGTAGTCTCTACTTCAGAGGATTGTGAGGACCAAGTGAAATAATGCATATAAAATGCTTACAACAGTGCCAGTAATCTGGTACATACTTAATAAATGTTAGTGAAATTGGCCTTTTGTGAAAGCTTATTGAGTATGAAATTGCTCTTTCTACTTCGTCACTAATCAAACTTTATCTTTTGTCACTCCACTTGGGCCTCCTGCTAGATTACAAGTTGAAATGCATATGGGGGAAAAAGAGTCATATTATTTATTCAAACAGCTACTTGCCAAGTGCAGTATCTGTGCTGAGTAGTCAGAGTATAAGGACATGTAGAAACTTTTCCAGCATTAAGGAACTTAATAGTGGATAATTAATCAAATTTATAGTCTTAATTTTTTTATTATAAGTATTCAGCAACAGTGTTTTTAATGCATAAGATGTGACCAGTGGGAGAAAATTGGTGTAGAAAATGCCAAACATGGTAAAAAGGCATTTGAAGGGGAAAAAAAGAAAATGCCAGACATGTTAAGAGAGGGTAGAAACATCCAGATAAATTTCTTTATCTTACGTGGAAAGTAGTATGTACTGTCTTTAATAAAGGTATTGTTCTTTTTAAAATTCAGGTTCAATTTTATATACAACTGAATTCCTGCGCAGTGGAGAAGTAAAAGAAGCCGCTTGTCTCTGTGAGCACAGCTATATACAGTGTAGAATAAATGTGGTAGAAAAGTTTTTTTGGTTTTATCTCTTTTGCGATCCCTAAATTGCCACCTACTTTCTTTTGTTTGAATAGTAAAATTAATATGAAGAACTAGATAGTGGTGTAAACAAATGTGATAATGTTTATTTACTTTTGGTTCTACTCATACTTTTTGTACAACATTAAAGAAAATTGACTTCTTTTTTTATTTTAATTTCTCATTAAACTTCTAAAATTCTTGTAGGTAAGGATCATTTTTCCCTCCACCTTAGGATGGTGAATGTTACAACACAATGACAGGTTTAGGTCAGTCAAGTTTATTGAACCCTTGCTTTGATACCATTCTTGGGCACATACTCCAAGACTGTATTATATTTTTATGATGAAGAGCTTCCATTACTTTTGAAAACTGTGTTTGTCTGATTGAGTCCAAGGTGCAACTCCTAAATGAATTGTGTTGCAGAGAACTCCCAATATAATTCACTGGCCAGTACATTTTATAACCATCCAGGCCTTGGTTTGCAAGCAACAGACCTTAAACGTACAGGAAACTATTAAAATTGGCTTGATCAGCAATCATAGGAATTGGTATAAGAAGAGACTCATTTAGAGCTCAGTTTTCTTCACATAATGGGGATATTAATTATTTGTGCTGTTGCAAAATTATGTGTCTTATTCTTAAAGCCATGGTAAAAATAGTGATCTGTGAAGGAAATTTCTAAAATTGGACGTATTAGGTTTTGAACTCTGAGATTGCACAAATATTCAATTAACTTGAAGTTATATACATAGAGAAGAAAATTTGGTTTTAGCAAATGACGGAGCCTTCGAAAATATTTTTGGAATAATGTGAATCAACCAAAAACTGGGGGTAAGGCAGAGGACAGATTTTGTCAGGTTAAGAGAAAAATACAAAATTTTAAAAACTTTAAAAAGTACTGATAAATTCAGATCAAATTTGAGGGAATAAAAAATATTAGAGCAAAGGAGTTTGCTGGTTGTGTCGTTATTTAATGATCAAAGTGTAGTGTGTATGCCTTATTATAGACTTGACTGTAGGCTTAATGTAAAAAGGAATCTTGCCAGATGTAGCTACTTAAGGAAAAAAGGGTTTTTAATAGGAATGAACTTTTGATTAGTATGGTACCAGTCACAGGGCTATTTTCCTGAATATTGGGTGATGACAAAGGTATATGATACTTGAGAAAATCAGGCCAAGTGTAGCTGAGCAATTATATTAATAAACACTCAAGTGTTTTTAGTTGGGGTCATGCCAAACCCTCACATGGTAGTTAAGTAGTGAGTAACTGTGCGTGTCCTTAGTGGTAGGTGAGTACCAGTCCCCATGACCAAAAATGCCCCCTGATTTCCTTTGAAAAAGCCACTAGTTCTGTGAATTGTCCTTTTCCCTCCTGCCCCTAACAGTCCTACCCCTCTAGCCTACATTAGCATATTTCTCATGTATTTTGCTGGTAAGCTCATCCATTAGCTGCATCCTTCAGCTATTCCTTTAGATCAGGGAGCAAGACCTTTAGATTGGAGGAAGTGGATATGAAGATGGATTGATTCAGCTCACCTTCCATGATTGCTTCTGAGGGAAAAGCTACAGTGGCCACATTTCAGATGTTCACTTTTGCAGTTTGGGGAGGATAGAGAGAGGTAGACTTTTTGTTGTGTGTTTTATAAAGTGCTCTCAGTAAGGAGTGTTTGAGTTGAAGAGTCATCTGATTTGAGGCCACTCATGTTCTTTGTAACTTTGACAAATTCTTCACTTCCCACTTTCTCACTTCTTCCCAATATACAGTAAGTACATGAGCCAGTCATCCATACACTAAGGCCTAGTTGAGAAAAGCCTTTGATTCAGGATGGCTGGGTTACTAACCTTGGAATGTAAGAGATCTGGTTTTGAATGTAAAATTCGTAACACATAAACGGAAGTCTTAAAAACTTTTTGCTCTGGTCAGTTACAGGTGGATCCCAATAATTTGTTTTTGGTTTTCTGATGGAAATAATAGAACTAGGGGAAATCAAATCTGGTTGGTAGATGTCTACAGTATTAGAAGAGGGTATAAGTGCACTGTTTAACACTAAGTTCTTTTGATACGTAAGTTCTAATACTTCCAGAAACTGTGCATTCCAGATCTACATACTAAATGCTGAATCATTTTGAAATGGGCTCTTGATTAATAGACCCATATTTTTTAGTGGCTCCTATGTTGTACATTTGTCTAAAATGAAAGCTCTCATTTGCGTTCTAAAACTACAATATATGTCATCTTATTTTCCCTGAGTAATCCAAGTATAGTGCAGATTCTATATAAAACTACTAAATGACACTGGAATATGTTGAATAGATTGGGGGAAAAAACTATAAAGTTTTACACAATTGTTTGTAGTTACCTTTAGGATGGACTTACCCCTTTGGAGAAGAGTGAAATTTGTTTTTTCGCCATGTGATGGAAGACCATTGTGATTTTTTAAAAAAGTATATAATACTTAAAATGGCATAATAATTCTGCACTTGAATTTGTACTGTTAACAGCACATTTGGAAGAATTTTAAACTTTTTATTGTCTTATAACTAGCATTCACTTATTATTTTGGATATTTAAGGGTTCCATTAAGTTAACATTGTATTTGGACGAAGTGTAACCAAATTAGCCAGTCTGTTTTCGTCCATGTTTAATTAGAAGTGAGAGGTAGAAGTACTTCAAATTCAACAGGCCAGCAAGCAATCGGCTTAAAATTCCCTTCCTTAAATGTTGTGCTCTTATGCTCTCGGCTTTTTAATGACTTTATTTTTACAGTACTTGTTCAGTCACTTGAGATGAAATGCTTGGGGTAGCTTTTCCATCCTCAAACTTAATGTTTTTACTGTAGTTCATAGTGTTTGGAACAGTATGTGCCAATCACTGAGACTGCTTCAGAGTTTGCAGTTTTGTAAGTTTCATTGCCAAAGAAGGCTTAGTGGTTGTTGACTGTAGTATAAGTCAACTTTCTGTAGCATAAGATTTGATTTTCCCATACTTACCCCACTTGTTATACATCATTGACTATTTGGGTTAAACTGGACTCATTTCAAGCAGTTTGCTTTTGTTGTTCAAATCGTGATGAGAAACTTAATACTGTAATTTGATTTGAGCCATAAAACACATTTTAATATTAGCTTGTATTATATTTATTAAGCTTGTTTTTGTGGGGAAAAACTTACTAAAACCTAGGTAAGTCTAGATTGGGCCAGTTTAGGTGTATTTTGTATTTTAGTAATGGATCATATCGTAAAAATAGAGATAAATTGGGAAGATATATTGATTATGCTGTTCTGTTGATGGAAAGGTCATGTATTTAGAAATTTAAACTTTTGGTTATTGTGTTTATATCATAGTATACAAGCATCATTTATAGTTTGGCTTTGAGAACTTTTCTGGTATTACGTTTATGGGAAATGTATAAAAGAAACAAGTTTTGGTTATATTTTTATATTTGTAAAGTAAAAGTTTGGTTAAAGTGATCACTGTTCTTTTTTTATTTTATTGTCATTTCAATAAAAAATATTTGGAAGAGAATGACTCTGTGATTGTTTTGGGATAGTCCTGTATGTGTGGCTGCTGACCCTACTGTGCTAGTAGAAATCTTGCATGGTTCTTCATTGTGAGCGGCCGAGGTCCTTTAGGTAAGAGACAGCTTAGCATAATAGCAAGGGCCTGATGGCCGGGTCATTGATGTTGCCCTCGCCTTGTGCCCCACACACTCCCACCCATCCCATTATGTGTTAGCAGTGTTTTTAGCAGACTTAGTTTCCTGCGGTGTGAAAGGGTCACTAGATTTGGAACATGAAGGCCAGAAGTTAGAAGTTGCGTTGTTAACTGTGTGTAGTCCATATCATTGGGGACTGAGGCCGTTTCGTCATCTGCAAAGAGAGGGTTGACTCCTTTAGTTATTTTCTCAAACTTGCCTGGAATTCTTAATGTTCTATGACACACACTATGCCTGCTGCATATGTAATACTGTGTAATTCAATGTCATGTTAAATAGAAAGTTTACCCAAAATATGGGAATATATGTGTGTCTGATAAAACTATAGCCTTTTCAGCCTTTATATCTGAACAGAAGTTTGAATGAAACCTGATAGAAAGTAATTGAAAGGTTTTTCTGAAAACTTTACTACTTGTGTATTTTATAGCAGGCACCAGAGGTCTATGAAAAATAAATATGAGGCCGGGCGCGGTGGCTCAAGCCTGTAATCCCAGCACTCTGGGAGGCCGAGGCGGGTGGATCACGAGGTCAGGAGATCGAGACCATCCTGGCTAACACGGTGAAACCCCGTCTCTACTAAAAAAAATACAAAAAACTAGCCGGGCGAGGTGGCGGGCGCCTGTAGTCCCAGCTATTCGGGAGGCTGAGGCAGGAGAATGGCGTAAACCCGGGAGGCGGAGCTTGCAGTGAGCTGAGATCCGGCCACTGCACTCCAGCCCGGGCGACAGAGCGAGACTCCATCTCAAAAAAAAAAAAATAAATAAATAAATAAATAAATATGAAAGAAAAGCTACAAATAGCAATGTATCCATTAATTTAGTTTTTCCTCTAAAAACTTGAAGAGTTGGTTATTTTTCTCTCTGCTAGATTTAGCTGTGGAACATATTGGTCCAGCTGATGAAACACTAGCATGCCATGGGAATACATTTAAAGCTACTGGATTAGATAGTGAAGTTCAGCTTCTAGGATTTTGAGAATCTTAAGCAACAACAAAGCCACTCAACCAGTCTCACATGATGGTGAATGAGGTCATGAATATGAAAGGACTTCAGATATTTTAAAAATGAAAATAGCATTGTATCTAGGTATGAATCTTAGTCCACACAAACTGATTTGCCTGAAATAATTATTTTATTCCCTTTAAATCAAACCAAGTCAGAACCACCATCCCACAAAGATGGCAGGAAATTCAGTCTATCAGTCATAATGGAAATGAAGGAGCTATTTGAAGTCTCAAATCTAGAAGGCATAGTGGTATTCTGAAATGAAGGTGGTGGTGACGAGGAAGCTCGAGCTTTCATCATGGACTCTACTGATTCTTGTCCAAGCAGGACCAGCCTCTCAAAGTCTGATGCTGTCATCAGTCTGCCACACTTGGGGCTTGGGACACAGCTGACAGGTAGCCTGTATGTTGATTCAGTCTCCCCAGGCACATTAAGCATTCATCCCTTTTGGGTCCTGCCTCCTCCCCTGGTCCTCTCATGGAGTAAGATGCAGTTACCAAGAACTAGAAGTATTGGTTAAGACTTAAGAAGACTTGTTTGGTTATTGCCAAAATGTCCTTCCTTGAGACAAGGGTGTGCAAAGTACCTTCTTGGAGTGGGAAAGGAAAAAGTAATGGTAGAAAAATTACTAATTCTAGTAAAAGATCCAAACACAAACCGTTTACATTCTTTAAAAATGCAAACAAAAAATAAGCTTTTATAGTTGGGTTAACTTCCCCTGTTCATGTGAAGTTTCAGAAAGTCCAAGCTTCTAAAAGTTTAATAAGGGCAGATCTATTAAGAGCAGCCTGTTTGTAAGGGTGACAGGACAAATTTGGTTTGTGATAGTTTAGAACTACTGTGGCTAGGATTGAATAAAGATTACCAGTTAGTGGTTTAAAAGTTATGATGGCCCAGATCTTGACCTGTAAAGTAGAACACTTCCCTGAAAATTACAATATTTTTTCAAAATAAAGTTTTCCTTTGTTTTACTGATAAAGTTTAAAGTGTAGCATTTTAATTGCATGGCTGTGGGAAAAAAACCAAAGTGAACTCAAGTCTAGTATTCATATAGACCTTGTTTTAAAAAAATGCACGTGTACAAAGGTAAGACCTCTCCTTGTCCCGGTAAAACTAAACGTTCATCAAAGACCCTTTAACAAGATGTTTCTAAAATTTCCAAAGTGGAATGGTAAGCCTGAGAGATCTTTTGTTTTATAGTTAATAGACTTTTAGAATATTAGGCATGAAGAAAGACTTTGAAAGATAATTTGGTCCTTTTCTTTAGAAAGTTTGGAAAATCCTACAAATATTTACAGAGCACCTACTCTGGGCTGGGAAGTATTACAGGCCTTGGGGATGCAAAAGGAATAAAACTCCCAAGGTAACATTTTTTTCCCTTTGGTAACAGCTTATTGAGATACAATTCACATATTGAGATAGAACTATTTAAAGTGTACAATTCAATGATTTTTCAGAGTTGTGCAATCATCACCTCAATTTTACATTTTCATCACTTTGAAAACAAACCTGTCCCAGCCAGTGACTCACGCCTGTAATCCCTGCACTTTCCGAAGCCGCGGTGGGAGGATCACTTGGGCTCAGGAGCCACAGACAGGTCTGGACAATATAGCAAGACGCTGTCTCTACCAAAAATTAAGGATTAGCCACGTGTGGTGGCATATGCCTATAATCCCATCTACTGGAGAGACTGAAGCAGGAAGATTTCTTGAGCCCAGAAGGTGGAGGATGCAGTGAGCCATGCTCCTGCCACTGTACGTACTCCAGCCTGGGCCACAGACCCTGTCTCTTAAAAGAAACCTGTGCCCTTTATCACCCCCTACCTTCCCTCTTCCTCCCATCCCTAAGCAACCATTAATCAACTTTCTGGGTCTGTATATGTACTTGCCTATTGTGGACATTTCATATCAATGGAATCACACAACACGTGGACCTTTGTGGCTGTCTTCTTTGACTTAGCACGTGTTTAAGGTTCATCCCTATTGTAGCATGTATCAGTAGTTCATTTTTATGACCGAATAGTACATTGTATGGATATATCACATTTATCTACTCATCACTTGATGGACATTAGCGTTGTTTCCATCTTTTGGTTGTTAGAATGGTATCAACATTTGTGTACAAGTTTTGTGTGGAGGTATGTTTCCACTTTTCTTAGAGGACTGGAATTACTGGGTCAAATGGTCACTCTTGTTTGACTTTAAGGAAAGGGCAGATTATTTTCCAAGACAGCCGCACCATTTGACATTCTCACTTCTGGTGTATGAGGGAACACATTTTTATTTCCCGCTAAATCAGGTTCATTTTTTAGTTTCTGCTGGAGGCTACTAGTAAACAGCAGAAACTTGAAAGACTGTTAATATTTTTTCTTCTGGGGTTTTGGGCACCAGGGAAGCTGCTCGGCCCCTAGGAGTGCTTGGGGGTAACTAGCTTCAGAGGGTTAATGGTGGGGGTTAAGTGGGCAGCGGCCTGGTGGCCAGGGTCCCCCGCGCCCTGAGGCCCGGCCCGCCCGTCAGCGCCTGCGGGCCCGAGTGACGCCCGCGCCGCGGCCGGAGCAGGTGCCCTCTGTGTCCGTGGGCCCAGCCGAGCCGTGGTGCGGGCAGCGGATGATGCTGGGTGCCGGCCCCCGGGGCCTGAGGCCTGGGCCTACGCCCGCTAGGCGGCGGCGCGACCGCTGGGGGCGGGGGACGAAGGCCGCGCCCCTGCGCCCGTCCCGCCCGCGTCCCGCTGGGGGCGGTGGCCTGCCCGGAGCCCGCCGAGGCTCTTCCGCGCCGGCAGGGGCAGCAGCGGGAGCAGCGCGGGGCGGAGCGGCGCCAGCAGCCAGGAGCGGCCCGGCCCGGCCCGGCGTGGCGGCAGCGGCGGCGGCGGCAGCGGCAGCGGCAGCGACAGCGACGCCAGAGCCCGTGGGCGCCGTTCGCGAGACCGCGGCAGGGGCCCGGCCGCAGCGCGGGGAGGCCCGGAGACCGGAGGTCGCCGCTGCCGCCATGCCGCTGCTCTTCCTCGAGCGCTTCCCCTGGCCCAGCCTCCGCACCTACACGGGCCTCAGCGGCCTGGCCCTGCTGGGCACCATAATCAGCGCCTACCGCGCGCTCAGCCAGCCTGAGGTCGGCCCGGGCGAGCCGGACCAGCTAACGGCCTCGCTGCAACCCGAGCCGCCGGCGCCCGCCCGGCCGAGCGCGGGGGGACCACGGGCCCGCGACGTGGCCCAGTACCTGCTCTCAGATAGCCTCTTCGTGTGGGTGAGCGAGGCGACCGGGCCCGCGGGGCAGGGACGGGGTCCGCTGCGTCACCCTTTATCCGCGGGGGGCGTGGTGGGCCAAGGGGCCCCTGCGCCAGGGACCCCGGAGGGCAAGCGCCTGGGGGGCGCGGCCTTGCCTGCGGGAGCGCTGCCTAGGTAGAGTGGTGAGGCGCTGGGGGGCAGCGGGGGGGAACCGCGGGCGGGAGGAACATCATGTGGAGTTGCGAGGAGGAGGCCCCGAGGGGCAGGGCAGCGTTGGGGGCTCCGGGAAGGGAGTCGGGGAGGCGGCGGGCGAGGGTCTGCGTGGGGGTGCGGACGGGGCCCAGGGCAGGAGAAGGGGTTAAAGGGCAGTGGGGAGGAAGGGGCTGGGGACCCTCGGGAGAAACTAGACTAAGATCTCAGAGGGCAGGTTCAAGGGGAGGTCGGGATCTGGGAGTGCGTTATCCCTAGGGTTGGACAAAGTAGAGGGAAGTTGAAAGCTTTTCCCACTTGGTCAAGCATGGGATTGTTGTTAGCGGGTTTTCTTCCGACGAAAAGGAGAGGGCAGAGGGGAGAATTCAGACGTTGAGTATGGGGGAATTTTCAGCACTTGGATGTCTTTGGACATTCCAGTTGGAGAGAGGCGTCTCCTACAACTTTTTTGCCGGTTAGTATTCGATTGTCCCCTTTGGGAGCTGTTTAATGAAACAAACACCAGGCAAACTGTGCTTCCTTTTCTGCTGCCTTTACCTGATGATTCATGACAGTTTTCCTTTGATGTATGAACACAGCAAAACATTCGCAGTGTCAAGAGGCAGCCCATCATGTTAACTGAATGTTTCTTATTTGAGGATCTATTCTAACGCAGTTTCCAGGTTGTCTGCCCCCGCGAGATAAGCAGCATTGATAAGGCACACATGCTGGTTTCCTTCATTAGAATAGATAATTTCAGACTGAGCAGATCAATGATATTTTGGCTACAGAATTTTGCTTTCACCTTGGCCTTGAATACTTACGTAAATCCCACAGTGATCAGAAAAGTTTCTCCAGGATTTAAAGTCTCACTTGGATTTAATATGGCTTCTTGGATTTTGTCTCCTTCCAAGTTCCCATTTGGGGTTGAAAGTAGGCTGTAAATGACTGAGAGATTAATATTCCAAGTTGACAGGATGATATGCAACTCATTTGTTATAATTAGTCCCACTGTGCTTCATCAGGAAGCGGTGGGATTTATGGACTCTGTGGGCTGTGGATTAAGTCTCCTGGTCCTTCTGATGGAGAGTTCAGTAGAAGGCAGTGAAGGGTGAAGTTCCTGTTTGTCTACTGCTGTGTAAAACTGAACTTTACAGACCCAAAGAAGGGAGAAGAGAAAGAACTCACCCACATCTCTTGCTTAATTTCAAATCTGATTTTGCATTTGAGTTGCAGGTAAACAACTTAAAGTGATATAGAGAGTGTTTTTGCCATATGTTAAGATTATAATGTAGTCTTTGATATTTTTTAAGTCTGAGATATAAATAAGCCTTTGAGAAGGAACCCTTATTTTATTTATATAACAACCTTGGCATTATTTAATGGATTTTCCCCCGCAGGACTTTCTTTTGATAAAAGCCATGTTCAGATTCTAAGGTTAATACCTCTTCAGAAAACATTACATAAAAGGCTGTTGATTTTTCTGTGATGATGATTACTTTTTAGGAAATTTCCTTTTCTTCCAGCATTTTCAGTAGAGGTCTTACCTCTGGCAAGTTTATCACTTCTTACTCTCTGCTGATGATATTTTCATTTCTCAGTTGATCCTAGTGCTGTTTTTCCTCCATCTTTCCTCTGGGTGTTTATTTCCACGTGTTTATTTTGGCCTGCTTTGGTTTCTCAGAGCCTCCATGTGCTCACTGTGAGTTTGTCTCATCACTCAGTGTTTATGTAGTTTCTGCTTTAGCAGCTGAGTAGAAGTGACAATCTCAAAAGCCTTCCCCAGTGGTGGGACAGATAAGATTGTTGAGTGAATACCCTATGTGGTGGTGCCTTTGTCAACTGGATCCTCCCCTAGTTCTGTTGAATTCGGATTCAACTTTTTCACAAACACTGCCTGCCAAGGCCAAGTAAGACAAAACAAAGACTGATCCTTCTGCCAGTGCAAGTCCTGCTAGATATTGTTTAACATATTGCAGTTCCTAAAACTTATCTTTGTGGAGCACAGTTTAGAATAATATCGGTCTGATAGCATCACAGGAGGTTTTTCATGAACAAACTCAATTTAAAACCTTTTGAAGGTGTTATTTTGGGCACTCTGGAGGGCATATCTGTGAACAACACTTTCCCCTACCCTCAGTAATATGGCACAATTTTACAGGTGATAATAGATAAATAAAATGCAGCAGAGTTTGGAGGAAAAAGAAAGGAATTGTGCCTAGGGAAGGGTTCGTGGAAGGTGGTGTTTGAACCATCTTGGAAGGTGGGAAGGGTCTCAACCAGCAGCAATGGGTATTCCAGATAAAGAAACCAGCATGTGGAGCTCGGTCTGGCTGGGGGAGGACAGTGCTGGGCACAGGCAGGGTGGTCTGGAAGCTGGGCTGTTAAATAAAAAATCTGTTGAATCTTCTGGTTTAAGAGGGAGGTTGAGAAGGTGAAGAGGAGACTGGGGGGTGAAGGAGGTGGGGCAGGTGCCTCTGCTGTGAGAGGAGGAGGTGAGCAACCCCTTTGAAGGTTTCTTTCTCAAAGTGTGGACCTCTGGCAGCCTGGTATGTGGTCATCTGGGGTACTTGTAAAGTGTAGTTTCCCTGGGGATCCATTTCAGAGAGAAGGGTGGAGCCTTGGAATCTTCATTTTAATGAATGCCCTAGGTGATCTGAGGGACACTAGTGGTTGAAAAACTAACCTAGGAAGAGGCTGGAGTATGGTGTCATGTAACCTTGACCTTGCTTGCTCTACCAAGTGTGGACAGTATTGGGGCTTAAGTGGGGGTGGGGCATGGAGGAATAGGGGTGCTGTCATGATTTCTTTCAGAAGATAGTCTGGGAGCAGTGTGGAAGATAGAGTTATGTAGAGTGGGAAGAGGACGGGAGATCTAGTGACCTATAACTTCCTCCTCCCAAGGGGGCCTCTCCAGGTGGCCCTCATACATGACATTGAGAACGGATTTGGGAGGAGGCTTCTGGGTTTTTACACTAACAGATATGTGGGTTTGACCTGACCTTTTGTTTCCCCTTGTCTTTCTAAAACTTCCACCCTAAAGTTTGATTTCAGATGAGTTTTTATTTTGTTACTCATTTCTGGGCTATTTTACATTGCTCAGATAATGCTTCTATTCAGCTCCCTCTTGGTCCCTTCTAGCATGGTTTTGGATTGTTCAGGTGTTTTGGCTTTTTCATTTTTTAATTCTTACTCATTACTTTTATTAGTTCCCTTTTCTGCTTTCTTAAATATCTGCTTCTAAAATTCTAAGAGCAAGATATGCAAATGGAGAGATAGAAATATGAAACTAGTGTCAAGGTTCTGATTAATTGTGCAAATAATATCATTTAAATAGAACTCTCAAAGGGAAAAATAACTACAAATAAAAGTGGATAAAAGTGAATTGACCATTTAGAACAGGGATTGGCAAACTCGCGGCCTATTTGACTAGGCCTATTTTTGTCTTAACAGCTAAGAATGTTTTTTATATTTTTAAAGGGTTGTAAAACAAATTAAATAAATTAAGGAAGTTCCAGAGCCTAAAATATTCACTGTCTGAGAGTACGTTAGAGAAAAATTGGCTGACTCCTATTTTAAAGAGCCTATTTTCATATTATTATAACACTTAAGGGCTGGGTTCAGTGGCTGACACCAGCAGTCTCAGCAGTTTGGGAGGTGGAGGCTGAGGCAGGAGGTGGGGGGATTGCTTGAGGTCAGGAGTTGCCCAGGAGCTGCCCAGGAGTCTGGGCAACATAGTGAGATCCCCTGCTCTACAAGAAAAAAAAAAAACAAAAGAGCTGAAAGTGACTTCCTAGGTATGAGTCTCTATGAGTTGACTATTTCAAGGTATATGAGGAAAAAATGTTAGCTCCAGAAGTGTTGGGGCAGCTGAAGGAAAAAACACTAAACTTGTGAATAATTGGATGTGAGCCTAGATAAATTAAAAATAAAAGGAATGCCTTCTGGGTAAGGGAGAAGGGGACTACTATTTGATCACCTCCTAGGTGTGCTTTGCATGTGGACTGTCATCTATTTCCCTAGTATTGTTAAAGGAGGAACACAGTCATCATCTATGTGATGAGGGGGGGAGTGTGTGCATGTTTGTATAATGTGTTTGTCTCTGGGAGCCTGCAGAGAGGTAACAGTACGTGGATTGTCCTTAAAGGGAGGAAACCACCAAATGGTAGGGGGTGTGGGGGAGTGGTGCTGGTGTAGGCAGGTGTCTTAAAAAATATCCAGGTTGACCGTGTCTTGGAAACAGTTCCTGGTAGTTTAATCCCGTGTCTTTGCAAGCTCATAAATAAGCCCCCATTGGTGGCCAACATTTTACAGGGTCAAAAACACCTGTAGGGTTACATGGTGATAAATGCACCTTCCTCTCTTTTCCTCACAGTCAGGCCTAACTATTTTATAATTTAGTTTCTGTTTTCTCCAGTGGAAGAGTAAGAACCATTCTGGAGGGGACATTTTCCTCCTGGGCCTTGGAGTGAAGGGAATTAATTTTGAGCCTTGAGTAAGTCAGAGTTGCTGGGATCACTGCTGCCTGACCTGCTACACTCTAAACAGGGACAAGTAAAACTTGTTTTTATTTTGTGTAGACTGGAAAAAAAAAAGGCATTTGGTGAATTTTTAAAAAATGATTTGAAGCTTTGACAGCACTATAGCTATGAGAAACATTCTGAAGTGTTTTAATATAGTTGAATTTTTTTTTTTTTTTTGAGACAAGAGTCTTTCTTTGTTACCTAGGCTAGAGTGCAATGGCATGATCTCGGCTCACTGCAACCTCCGACTCCTGGGTTCAAGCGATTCTCCTGCCTCAGCCACCCAAGTAGCTGAGATTACAGGAGTGCGCCACCATGCCCAGCTAATTTTTTCTATTTTTAGTAGAGACAGGGTTTCACCATGTTGGCCAGGCTGGTCTTGAACTGCTGACCTCAGGTGATCCACCCACCTTGGCCTCCCAAAGTGCTGAGATTACAAGCATGAGCCACCACGCCCAGCCATAGTTGAAATATTGTGCTGTAACAGGCAAACTTGTTTTGGTTTGTTACTCATATGGTGAGAAAAATAATGTGGAATTGTAGAACTAGTCAGGTTAGTTTAGTAGATTCTAAACTTTAAAAAAATTTTAAAAAAATAGATAATGCATGCTCAGGGTACAAAAGTTAAGGGGTACAGGCCCGGCATGGTGGCTCACGCCTGTAATCCCAGCACTTTGGGAGGCCGAGGCGGGAGGATCACCTGAGGTCAGGAGATAGAGACCAGCCTGGCCAACATGGGGAAACCCATCTCTACTAAAAATACAAAAATTAGCCAGGCATGGTAACAGGTGCCGGTAATCCCAGCTACTTGGGAAGCTGAGGCAGGAGAATTGCTTGAACCTGGGAGGTGGAAGTTGCAGTGAGCCGAGATCGCGCCACTGCCGTCCAGCCTGGACGACACAGTGAAACTCCGTCTAAAATTAAAAAAAAAAAAAAAAGTTAAGGGGTACAGAAGTGATATGCAGTGAAAAGTAGATCTCTCGCTCTCTCCCTGTTACCTGCTTCTCTCTTCCAGAAATGGCAATTATCAGATTCTTGTAGAAAGTGCTGGTGTTAAGTAGGAGACTAAGAAATACCCAAATTGATCAAGTCCTTGACAGTTCACACATATTATACAAACATGTATGTGCACATATTATTTCCTTTTTTTTTTTTTTTTGAGACGGAGTCTCGCTCTGTTGCCCAGGCTGGGGTGCGGTGGCACGATCTCGGTTCACTGCAAGCTCTGCCTCCCGGGTTCATGCCATTCTCCTGCCTCAGCCTCCTGAGTAGCTGGAACTACAGGCGCCCACCACTGAGCCCGGCTAATTTTTTGTATTTTTAGTAGAGATGGGGTTTCACCGTGTTAACCAGGATGGTCTCGATGTCCTGACCTCGTGATCCGCCGGCCTCGGCCTCTTAAAGTGCTGGGATTACAGGCGTGAGCCACCGCGCCTGACCCCGGATTTCTTTTTCTTTTTTTTTTTTTTTTTGAGATGGAGTCTCACTCTCACCTAGGCTGGTGTGCAGTGGCACGATCTCAGCTCACTGCAACCTCCGCCTCCCGGGTTCAAGTGATTCTCCTGCCTCAGCCTCCTGAGTAGCTGGGATTACAGGTGAGCACCACCACCCCTGGCTAATTTTTATATTTTTAGTAGAGATGGGGTTTCACCATGTTGGCCAGGCTGGTCTCGAACTCCTGACCTCGTGATTCTCCCTCATCTGCCTCCCTGAGTGCTGGGATTACAGGCATGTTCTACTGCACCTGACCCAGGGATTTATTTTATTTATTTTAGTTTACTTTTTAAGCAGTTTTTTTTTTTTTTTTTAAATCAATGTCACTCCGATTGCCCAGGCTGGAGTACAGTGGTGTGATTTTGGTTTATTGCAGCCTCGACCTCCCTGTGTCTAGGGTGATTCTCCCATCTTAGCCTCCCAAGTAGCTGGGACTACAGGCACACACCAGCATGCCCAGCTACGTTTTTTGTGTTTTTAGTAGAGATTGGGTTTCACCATGTTGTTCAGTCTGGTCTCGAACTCCTGAAGTCAAGCAACCCACCCACCTTGACCTTCCAAAGTGCTGGGATTATAGACATGAGCCAATGGGATTTGCTTTTAAATAAGGAATGCTCCAGTTAAGTTTCTTTCAGTATAGGTTGAGAATACTTTATCCAAAATGCTTGGGACCAGAAGTTTTAGATTTGGGATTTCTTTCCTGGATTTTGGAATATTTGCATATACATAATGAGATATTTTGGGGATGAGACCCAAATGTAAACGTGAAATTCCTCTGTTTCATATGCACCTCATACACATACCCTGAAGGCAGTTTCATTTTTCCCTTAGGGACACTCAGTAACCTCTTGTAAGTCTGCATTTTGACTGTGACTCATTACATGAGGTCAGGTGTGGAATTTTCCCCTTGTGGCACCATGTTGGTGCTCAGAAAGTTTTGGATTTTGGAGCGTTTCAGATTTTGGATTTTTGCATTAGGGGTGCTCAGTTGTATTTACAGTTTTTCAAGCCTTTGTTAACTGAAGTTGAGAAGTTATATGTATAACACAATATTATTTATTTATTTATTTATTTATTTGAGGCAAGGTCTCACTCTGTTGCCCAGGCTGCACTGTTGCCCAGTGCAGTGGTGCAATCACAGTTCACTGCAGCCTTGACCTCCTGGGCTCAAGAGATCCTCCCACCTCAGCCTCCTCAGTAGCTGGGACTACAGGTGCACACCATCCCACCTGGCTAATTTTTGTATCTTTTGTAGAGATGAGGTTTCACTATGTTGGCCAGGCTGGTCTTGAACTCCTGAGTTCAAGCAATCCCCCGACCTTGGCCTCCCAAAGTGCTGGGATTATAGGTGTAAGCTACTGTGCCTGGTCAGTATTTGTAATTAACATATAATCATTATAATTAAGGCATTTTTCTATAAATAGACATGTAATGTTATTAATAATCATTAAGGTGTTTTAAAAAACTTTGTTTATAATCTTAAAATAATTTTCAGTTGCTTTCAATCCTTTGTAGCTTTGGTTACAAAGTTCACAACAGCTTTTCTCCTTTTTACATAAATTCCCTTTTTAGTATCAGTATACTCAAGCTTTTTTTTTTTTCCTGCTTAGCCATGTTAATTTTCAAATCTTCATTTAAATTAAAATAGGAAGTGGTTGTCTATGGGTGATGGGATTATAAGAGACTTTTACTTTTTTTTTTTTTTGATAAATTAAAGATACACATTTTTTATACCTTATTTGAATTCAAAGACTTATTTAGGCTGGGTACAGTGGCTCATGCCTGTAATCCCAGTCCTTTGGGAGGCCGAGGCAGATGGATCACTTGAGCCCAGGAGTTCGAGACCAGCCCGGGCAGCATGGTGAAACCATGTCTCTACAAAAAAATACAAAAATTAGTGTGGTAGCTCACACCTGTAATCCCAGCTACTTGGGAGACTGAGACAGGAGAATAGCTTGAACCTGGAAGGCGGAGGTTGCAGTGAGCGGAGATTGCGCCATTGTGCTTTAGTTTGGGCAACAGAGTGAGACTGTCAGAAAAAAAAATAGACTTTTATTTAAAGAGTTTGAGAAATAGTAAATAATACTTTTTTTGTTTGATAACTTGAGATGTGTGTGACAGTGCTGTTTTCAATAGAGAAATGTTTAAGTGCCCCTAAATTTGTTTTTTTTCTCCATCATTACTCTCATGGTAGCCTGCTTGGCCTTCTGTTAAACTGCTTACCATGTTCTATCTCTTGTAGATTCTAAAAGTTCTTTGAGTTTAGGGTTCAGAGTTCCATCATTTTTCTGATTTCCCACATGCCTCGAACAAGTGCTAAATGTGTTGCATTTATTTTTTAAATTCGTATGACTACATGTAAAAACAGGAAGAATTCTTTTAAGAAATTGCGTCGTAATAAAGCTGGGGCATGTTTGTCTAGGGGATGTGACATGAGGGGTTGTGGTTTTGTCTTACAACATTTCTCTTAGTTAATGTGGCTGAGATTGACTGGTTAGATCACAATGAAGGTGAGTCTCTTTAGCATCTGTTTCATCACCTTAAAAATGAACATTTCAAGTTACCTGAATTGTTTTTTCTTTTTTAAAAATTTTATATATTTTTCAGTAGGGGCAAGGTTTTGCTGTGTGTTCCAGGCTGGTCTCAAACTTCTGACCTCAAGCAGTCCTCCCACCTTGGTCTCCCAAAGTGCCCGGATTACAAGTGTGAGCCACCACGCTCCTGGTGATCTGGACCATTTTGAATTGGCCTGTTACACAAATTAGGATATTTGGGGCAACTAGTTTCAGCTTTTGTTCCTGGTTGTTTGAAGGATTTAAGTACTAAAACAGTTTATTTTTTCAGCAGAACTATTTTTGTTTCAATCCATTAAAAATATATTACATACTTTGGCCCATTAGGCAGACAGAATAGAACTAAATTTAATCATTTGTAATGAATCAGGGTTGCCCTTAACTGTTCTCCCAAGGGAGGGATGGTGTGAGGTACTAAACAGACCCTGAGGTGATCTCAGGGATCTTGCTTTCTTTTTTTTTTTTTTTGAGGTGGAGTCTTGCTCTGTCACCCAGGCTGGAGTGCAGTGACCGAATCTCGGCTCACTGCAAGCTCCGCCTCCCGGGTTTACGCCATTCTCCTGCCTCAGCCTCCCGAGTGGCTGGGACTACAGGCGCCCGCCACCTCACCTGGCTAGTTTTTTTTTTTTTTTTTTTTTTTTTTTTTTGAGACAGAGTCTTGCTCTGTCACCCAGGCTGGAGTGCAGTGGCCGGATCTCAGCTCACTGCAAGCTCCGCCTCCCGGGTTCACGCCATTCTCCTGCCTCAGCCTCCCGAGTAGCTGGGACTACAGGCGCCCGCCACCTCGCCCGGCTAGTTTTTTGTATTTTTTAGTAGAGACGGGGTTTCACCGTGTTAGCCGGGATCGTCTCTCGATCTCCTGACCTCGTGATCCGCCCATCTCGGCCTCCCAAAGTGCTGGGATTACAGGCTTGAGCCACCGCGCCCGGCCTAGTTTTTTTTTTTTTGTATTTTTTAGTAGGACGGGGTTTCACCATGTTAGCCAGGATGGTCTCGATCTCCTGACCTCATGATCCTCTCGTCTCGGCCTCCCAAAGTGCTGGGATTACAGGCTTGAGCCACCGCGCCCGGCCTCGGGATCTTGCTTTCTTAAATTACTCTCTTCTGTCCCCTTTCTTTCTTCTTTAAAATTATCATTTGCTTTTAAAAGTAGAGGGAAGAATGACTTGGCAAGGGTAATATGGTAAATGTAGTGAATCAGAGGCAGAAGCAGCTTTACATTGAATTGGAGTTCCTTTTCATTTGCTCTCAACAAGTCATCTGTACTGTTTTTATCAAGGTCCTTTTGGCTTTTTGGAGTCATTCAGAGTAATGTGATACCCCACAGTAATCTCTGGGTTGGAGACAGCCAACTCTTCCATTTTGTAAGCATTAAGATTTGGTGTTTAGGTGTAAGGATATTCATCATTTAGGGTTTTATTTTGTTTTGTTTTGTTTTTTAAGTTTTCTCATAGACTGTTGAAGAAGGCCTTAGTTTTGCATTGGTATCCCCAGGTTGCCTTTCATCTCTTAGCCCCTCTCACCAGTTTTCTTTTCCTTCTGTTTTCCCCATTCCACCCCACTGCAGTGCCACAGAAGCTTTACTTCAAAGCCAACACCAAGCATGGAGCACATTTATCTTTTGGTTGAAAGATTTTTCCATTCCAATAAATGTTAAAATATTCTCTCTGTTATATTTTTTGGTTATTAGTTTCTCATGATGAGACTTTTTTTGTGACCATCCACACTCCTACCCCTGCCTCCTATTTGTTTGGCAGGGTAGAATCTCTGCCTGCTGGATTTTACTATTCATGGTAACTTCAATTTCTAGAACAGTTTTCTTTAAGGCTATCAAAATAATGTTGGAAATGAGGTACTTGGGAAGGACCTGCAGTTTACAAGGTTCATGTAGTTTTGCACAAAGAGTACAAAGTATACATACAATTCAGTTAAGGATGAAAGATAAGGTGGCCTGCTGGAGGGTGCATATTGGAAGAAGAGCTGTGACTTATTTGGTAAGCTGGTGCCTCTCTTCCCAATCCTTACCCCTAACACCCACTGCCCAGAACAGTGTGCCTTTTCAGATATTACTTATCTTGCATTGGGAGAGAACCAGAAAGGCTCAGTCACTGGAAATGATGGCTGAATTCCTAATATGAGATTTTTAGAGCTGCTTTTATTTTTCAGCAGGAAGAAATAAACTTCCTTTCTCCGATTTGTTTACAGGTTCTAGTAAATACTGCTTGCTGTGTTTTGATGTTGGTGGCAAAGCTCATCCAGTGTATCGTGTTTGGCCCTCTTCGAGTAAGTGAGAGACAGGTAAGGCTACACTGAAAGGATGGATTCTTGTGACTAGATTTTTTTTTAAACTTTGTATTTCTTATGATTTCAGATGTGTGGAAAAGTTCCATGAATACTACAGAAAACTCCTATATACCCTTTATCCAGATTCGCCTGTTGTTAATATTTTGTTCCATTTGCTTTAATAGTCACTTTTTATTTATACATACTTTTGTTCTGATTCATTTGAGAGTAAGTTGTGGACATCATTACCCCTTTACCCCTCAATACTTCAGTTTGCATTTTCTAAGAGCAAAGGCATTTTTACAGCACAGTGATTAAAATTAGGAAATTTAACATTGAAAAAATACTTTGTCTAATCCACAGTTCATATTCAGTGCAGCCAAGTTGTCCCAATATTGTTTTTTATGGCTGTTTTTCTTCATGATTTTTAGGAATGTCGTTTTTAGAGAAGCCTAGATTTGTTTGATTTTGAATGATCATAAATGTCACTCTGTAGAATGTGGGTTCTTTTCCAAAAGAATTTACCAGGACAATTTTCTCTGTGGGAAGGTGAATTAAGAATTCTAAAAGCATAAAATTAGGAGATTTGTTCTTGTTTTGGGTGAGATTGTCTGAAACTGGAAAGTGACTCAGAACAGGCAGGGAACGCTTTCAATGAAGAATTATGCCACAAGCATACCGTATAGATTGGCAGTTCCCTGAGGATTTGAGTGGGTAGGGTGTAGATTTTTTTTTTTTTTTTTTTTTTTTTTTTTTTTTTTTTGAGATGGAGTCTTGCTCTGTCACCCAGGCTGGAGTGCAGTGGCTCAATCTCAGCTCACTGCAACTTCTGCCTCCCGGGTTCAAGCACTTCTCCTGCTTCAGCCTCCCAAGTAGCTGGGAATACAGGTGTGCACCACAGCTAATCCATGTATTTTTAGTAGAGACAGGGTTTTGCCATGTTGGCCAGACTGGTCTCAAACTCCTGACCTCAGGTGATCCGCCTGCCTTGGCCTCCCAAAGTGCTGGGATTACAGGCGTGAGCCACCGTGCCTGGCATGGTATGTTTTAAAGTAAGAATTTAGAACTGGCCTTCAAAATCACAACATAAGAACAAAACTGTGTTTTATTCTATCTTATCCCAGTGATAAGACACAGGAACCTACTACATGAAAAGCACAACAGCAGCTTTACTTTGTATTCAGAATGTTCCATTCTTTCCTTACCTACCCTTTTCAACCCAAATTTCCTTTTATAAAATCAACTGAAGACCTGGTTTAGAGCTGACATGTATTACTTGGTGGTTGAGCCCTTGAATGTCATTGTGAACAGGACTGTTTTGTATTCCCAGAGATTTTTCATTAGTTAGTATTCAGTACTTTCTCCAGTATCAACTCTAGAGGTCTCCCAGATAGGTTCTAAATGCTGTCTTTTTTTTTTTTTTTTTTTTTTTTTTTTTTTTTTTTTTTGGAGACAGGGTCTTGCTCTGTTACCCAGGCTGGAGTGCAGTGGTGTGATCTCTGCTCACTGCGGTCTCAACCTCCTGGGCTCAAGCAGTCTCCTCCCATCTCAGCCTCCTGAGTACCTGAGTGAGACTACAGGCATGTGCCACACCCGGCTAATTGTTTTGGTATTTGTAGAGACAGAATTTCATCATGCTGCCCAGGTTGGTCTCGAACTGTTGAGTTCAAATGATCCGCCCGCCTCAGCCTCCCAAAGTGCTGGAATTACAGGTGTGAGCCACTTCTACTGGCTTAAATGCTTCTTTTGATACTTCTTCAAGTTTTTCTTCAAATTTTTTATTTGTAGACCAGAAATTGGTCAGGCCAGGCAGACTTGGTGGATTGATCTGGCACCAGTGGGCTTTATATACTTGCTTTTCCCTAAAAGGTTAGTTCTATCAGGTTGAAATTTATAGAAAGTATAACCTTGGAGTATTTTAGAGATTTTTTTTTACTAGATCCAGAGGTAATTATAATGAGCCTATTTATTTATTTATTTATTTATTTTTTTGAGACGGAGTCTTGCTCTGTCGCCCGGGCTGGAGTGCAGTGGTGCGATCTCGGCTCACTGCAAGCTCCGCCTCCCGGGTTTACGCCATTCTCCCTCCCGAGTAGCTGGGATTACAGGCGCCTGTCACCTCGCCCAGCTAGTTTTTTTTTTTGTATTTTTTAGTAGAGACGGGGTTTCACCGTGTTAGCCAGGATGGCCTCGATCTCCTGACCTCGTGATCCGCCCGTCTCGGCCTCCCAAAGTGCTGGGATTACAGGCTTGAGCCACCGCGCCAGGCCTAATGAGCATATTTCTTATCCAGCTCCACTTTTGGTTTTTTCAGCATCGATCGCATCTTCCCTGCTGTTCTATGTTGGTTTATTTGATGTTTAATGTCATCCAGTAGCATCAATTAGGAACCATTTTGAGTTAGAAATCCCTAGGATTGACATGGGTTTGCTCTGTGGGTGCTTAAAGTTCTAGAAATAGAGTAATGCTAGAGGCAAAGACATCGAATATCTAAAATGATTAAAATGTTAAGTGGAGGTTTAGAGCAAGGAAGCTTTTTGATTTTTTTTTTTAAGTGCTTAGTGCCTAGTATGGCACTTGTCTAACCATTTCACATATATTATGTATAATTCCCCCAAAAATTCTATGAGGTATATGCTGTTATTGTAAGACCTATTGTATAGATGAGGAAACTAAAGCACAGGGATGTTAAGTGACTTTCCCAAGGTCACACAGAAACTAAATGGCAGAGCCAAGTGGCAGTATCATTCAAAACCAGGGCACAAAATGTCCTAAGTTCACCTTGTACTTTTCCTGCATCAGGTCTGGAAACAGACATTCACCAGTGATTCCTAGTTCATGTTATTGGGCAATGATATTTAGAAGCCAAGTTGTATACTGACTGAGTGTGCTCATTGTTACTGGGGTGTCTCTGCCCTTTTGGTGGATCGAGTTAGGGCATAGTCTATGAGTTTTTTCCACTTTATTTTGTTCTCTACGAAAGATGTCTGGTCAGAGTACAGTGCGTTTAAGTTCTCAAAATCTTTAAGGAGTCACATTATTAATTTGTAGTACATTTTGCTTTTTTCTGTTTATTTTTTGAATTTCTGAAACAATTACATGGTTCCAAATTACATATAAAAGCATTCTTTTGGGAGACAAAGGTGGGATCACTTGAGCCCAGGAGTTTGAGACCAGCCTTGGCAACAGAGGGAGGCCCCATCTCTGTAAAATATATATATAAAAAACATTAGCCATGATGTCATGTGCCTGTAATCCCAGCTACTCAGGAGGCTGAGGTGGGAGGATCACTTGAGCCCAGGAGATTGGGGCTGCAGTGAGCTATGACTGGGCCACTGTACTCCAGCCAGGATGACAGAGTGAGACCCTGTCTCTTTAAAAAAAAAAAAAATATATATATATATATATATACACACATATATATATACGCACTTAGAATCATGCTTCCATAATTATCCTCTTCACTCAGTTCTCCCTGAGCCCCCTAGACGGCTTGATAGTCTATTTTAACATGTGGGGTGAACTAGACCCTCCTTATTCTCTCCTATTTCAGGGTTAGTGAAGATTGTTAAAACTGGAAGCCCTCTGTGTAAAAGAGTACAGTAAAGCAAATATGCATACACACTGCCCATGAGAATATATACTTACAGGACTGATTTGGAAGTTAGGTAGATTTTACTATAAACCATAAAAACATTTGCAATTTTTGATTTGACAGTGCTGAAGTAACTCATACAAAGATACATACAAAAATATTCAGCACAATTTTTTCTTTTTTTTTTTTTTTTTTTTTTGAGACAGAGTCTCACTCTGTTGCCCAGGCTGGAGTGCAGTGGCACGATCATGGCTCCCTGCAACCTCCACCTCCCAGGTTCAAGCAATTCTCGTGCCTCAGCCTCCTGAGTAGCTGGGATTACAGGCATGTGCCACTGCTCAGCTAATTTTTGTATTTTTAGTAGAGACAGGATTTTGCCATGTTACCCAGGCTGGTCTCGAACTCCTGGGCTTAAGTGATCCGCCTGCCCTGGCCTCCCAAAACGCTGGGATTTTGTGTGTGAGCCACCACGCCTGGCCCTCATTGTAATGTTTCTTTGAATGGTGAAAATTTTAAAACAGTTTCAGTGTCCATCTTTAGCCATTAAAACGGTATATTGGTATATTCAGAGAATATTCATTGACATTGGTAAGGTTCTCACAATACGATAGGTGAAAGAAAGCATTGTGCAAAAATTAATGTGTCTTGCACATAGGGAAAAGACAGGAAAATTCATAAAAATGGTAAGGCATCATTTTTTGTTTTCTTTGTCCTTTTTATGCCCCATTTATTATGGGCTGGCAAGTGATTGTGTTATTTTTTAATTTAGTAATTTTTTTAAAAAAGTCTAATCTTTTCTATTGTGTGAGAATCTGGAAGGTAGAAGTAGTAAAAATGATAGCCCTTACCATTCTTTTTCATTGTGCATTAAAAATGTAAGCATTTTTTTCTTTTTTTTGAGAGATGGTCTTGCTCTGTCGCCCAGGCTGGAGTGCAGTGGCATGATGATGGCTCACTGTAGCCTTGACCTCCTGGGCTCAAGCAATCCTCCCACCTTAGCCTCCTGAGTAGGCCTGGGACTACAGGTATGCACCACCACTCCCAGCTAATTTTTGTTTTTTTGTTTTTTTTTGGTAGAGATGGGTTTTCACCATGTTGCCCAGGCTGATCTCAAACTCTTGAGCTCAAGCTGTCCACCTGCCTCGGCCTCCAAAAGTGCTGGGATTACAGATATGAGCCACTGCGTTGGGCCTATTTCTTAATACATAAGTTACTAAACTCATATCACTATCCTTTGAATAGCTAACATACCATAATTGATTTAGGGTTATAGTCCAGAGTTTATAGATTACTTTCTGGGTGTCTTACCTCTGTTCAGATGGCTGCTTTTTGTTTTTTCTTCTGTTTTCTTGAGGACAAGTGTTAGAAAGCCAAGTGTGGAATACATCTTCCATAGAAACCAGCTTTTGTTATGGTAACTTCCCTCAAATGGGGTAGGTGTGATAGTACTCACCTTCATAAACATTTTTCTTTTTTAGCATCTCAAAGACAAATTTTGGAATTTTATTTTCTACAAGTTCATTTTCATCTTTGGTGTGCTGAATGTCCAAACAGTGGAAGAGGTGGTCATGTGGTGCCTCTGGTTTGCCGGACTTGTCTTTCTGCACCTGATGGTTCAGCTCTGCAAGGATCGATTTGAATATGTGAGTTTTTAGCCAAGCTTTTTGCTTGCTTAGTCACACGTTTGCCAGCTTTGAATTGTGTAACGTGAATGAGCCACAGCAGGCATGGTCAAGGTGGCTCTCCTGGGAAGACTTCTAGATCAGGCCCCCATTGCCTGTTTCTTGAAGAACTTTCTACAGCAGCCAAGAGATGCAGAATCGTAGTCTCCTGGTGAGCTTTCTTCCCAATCCCATAGTGTTTACATTACAGCTCACGTGGGGTCACTTCACCTATGCAGACTGTTTTGTTCACAGTGCAAGGAAACCTTGATACATAAACAATAAAATCTGGTCTTTTCTAGATATTTTCTGTTCCAGTCTCCTTCTGTCTCCCCCAGCTTACCCTGGTTCCTGGAGCTCTTCTTTCTGACTAGTTTATACTCTTTCCACCCCGGGCCAGGACTGAATTAGTTCCCTTAGCTTCCTTGGTTGCAGAAGTGAATCCTTTTGTGTCTGGTACAAGATCTGTCACTTGGTTTCAGATCATAGCTGTATGGGTGAACCCCCACCCATTAGTGACCTGAAGTAGTCTCATGAGTCCCAGATAAATGTGCACCCACAATGCTGCCCCTCAGTTAAACCCACTCCAGGGCCGTGTTTTTCCCTGTCTTTACCCAGTCCACATGGACCTTGCACCTTGGTGTGAGTTAATCTCACTCTCAAACCTTTATTTCTTTCACATTCAACCCTCATTTGAAGCCACAAACAGGAACTTCTAACCTCCCAAACTGGTTTTTTTAATCTCCGCCTGCGACCTCAGGAGTTACAGCTCCAGGCCTTCTTTTCAGACAGTTGCCTCTCTTTGCATAGTGCTGACATCACATTGTAATAGTGGTAAATCTGCGCCTGGATTGCATTTCAGTTGTTCTAGCCCTAATAGACTGGGAATGCCAGTTTCAGAGAGGAGGACTAGAGCAAGATTAAGAAAGAAATACAACAGAACAGGCATGTCCTGAGTCCTGTTGAAGGTGAGAGGAGAGAGTTGTATACCCTCAGAACATTGCTTCTAGGGGTTTATAATCCCAGTGCTAGGAGGATCCTTGAGAGTAAGGGATAAAAATATAATGCATATTGTTATATTCAGTATATTATATGACAAGGATCTCTAAATATCAGCTCATGCTCATATTTGGGTTATTGTAGAATAGGACCGTATAGTAGTGGGATGCTTTTCTGTGCTTAGCACAGAACCCTAAGTAGAGAAGCCAAGATGGACCTTGAATTTCTCAGTGAAGTTTAACACTTCCATGAAGAAGAATGAGCAGTTTCCCACTGTGTGCATTTCAGCTTTCCTTCTCGCCCACCACGCCAATGAGCAGCCACGGTCGAGTCCTGTCCCTGTTGGTTGCCATGCTGCTTTCTTGCTGTGGACTGGCGGCCGTCTGCTGCATCACCGGCTACACCCACGGAATGCACACCTTGGCTTTCATGGCTGCAGAGGTGAGATGCTGGACGCAGGACTTTCTCAGATTGTGTTTCTGTCTGTTTTCAAGGAAGCTGGATGTTTGACAGGTTATTTTCACCCAGGAAATGACAGATGGATATTTGGTCTTTCATTTTAACAAGCATTTCAGTTCCTTTTTGTGTGCTGGGTACTGGTACTGAATGCTTTTGTGTGGTATTTTATGTAATTCTTTCTTTACATAGGGGATAAAGATTTTACAAAATGATGAATATGTAAATTTTGAAGGAAAAATCTGGTCTATTCATGAATACTTTAAGATTTAAAAATTTTTTACTCTTTTAAACCTTTCTGAAAATACCAATTTCTGTTCAGTAGAAATAAAAATTCTCCAGCCTGGCCAATATTGTGAAATCCCATCTCTACTAAAAATACAAAAAAAAAAATTAGTTGGGCATGGTGGCGCACGTCTGTAGTCCCACGTGCTCGGGAAGCTGAGGCAGGAGAATTGCTTGAACCCAGGAGGAAGAGGTTGCAGTGAGCCAAGATCACGCCACTGCACTCCAGCCTGGGTGACAGAGCGAGACTCCGTCTCAAAAAAAAAACAAAACAAAAATTCTTTGTATGTCCTTATATTTAATGGCTGTATTTGCTTTTTCCTTAGTCCAAAGGCAAAATACCCATAATAAGTATTGTTAATTAAAAAATGAGATATTAGATAAACTGAAGCTAATTGGCTAATGTCAAAACACTTACTAAATGTGAACTACTAATTAGGAATTTGGTAGAGCAGAGTTAAAGTTTATTTCTGTTTGACAGCATTCATTTTGGAGTACATTTAGTAGTGTAAGTAAAATTAGAAAAGGAACATTTAAATATATAATGTTAATTATCATATTATAATATAATTAAAATACAATAGTCCTAATATAAACACTAGGATATGTAATCTTAGGTGAATACTTTCTGTATTTTAAAAATATGCAACTGTATTTCATCTTGACACAAAACCTGTTGAAAAATCTATTTATAATGACTTATTGCTTTAGGTATATTATATTGCAAAGCACAGTTAGAATGCTACTTACATTTGCCTTCTTTTGGTTCTCTAACTTTCAGCTAATATTAGTCCAAACTTTGAAAAGGATATACCTAAAAATAAACCCAATTAACTTAGGCCTGTCAGATCATACTATAGTATATACTTTTATTTTAGCTTGTTAGTGTTTATTCTTTTAAGATAATTTATCATATTACAGATTTGATATTTTAAACTAAATAATTTCTTATATTCATAGTGTTTCTCCTGTAAAATATTTTTCACTTACAAATGGGAATTTAATCTAAAACATAAACAATGTAATAGTTTTATTCTACTAGATTAAGAGGACTTTTTTCTTTTTTTCTTTTTTTTTTTTTTTTTTTGAGACGGAGTCTCGCTCTGTCGCCCAGGCTGGAGTGCAGTGGCTGGATCTCAGCTCACTGCAAGCTCCGCCTCCCGGGTTCACGCCATTCTCCTGGCTCAGCCTCCCAAGTAGCTGGGACTACAGGCGCCCGCCACCTCGCCCGGCTAGTTTTTTTTTGTATTTTTAGTAGAGACGGGGTTTCACCATGTTAGCCAGGATGGTCTCGATCTCCTGACCTCGTGATCCACCCGTCTCGGCCTCCCAAAGTGCTGGGATTACAGGCTTGAGCCACCGCGCCCGGCCGAGGACTTTTTTCTTAATGAAAAATATATATATATATTTTTTGAGACAAGGTCTCACTCTGTTGCCCAGTCTGGAGTGCAGTGGTGCGATCTCGGCTCACTGCAACTTCCACCTTGTGGGCTCAAGTGATCCTCCCTTTTTAGTCTCCCCAGTAGCTGGGGCCACAGGCATGAACCACCATGCCAGGCCAATTTTTGATTTTTTTGTAGAGATGGGGTTTTGCCGTGTTACCAGGCTGGTCTTGAACTCCTGAGATCAAGCAATCGGCCTGCCTTGACCTCCCAAAGTGCTGGGATTACAGGTGTTAGCCACTGTGCCTGGCCATCAATTTCTATAATAAAAAATACCCTTCAAGACCAGCCTAGCCAACATAGAAAGACCTTGTCTCTACAAAAAAAAAAAAAAAAAAAAAGTCACAAGAGGCTTATTTTGTCTGCCCCTCCCCTCCCCCCTTCCCCTTCTCCCCTTCCCCCTCTCCCCTCTCTCTTCTCTTCTCTCTTCTCTCTTCTCTTCTCTTCTCTTCTCTTCTCTTCTCTTCTCTTCTCTTCTCTTCTCTTCTCTTCTCTTCTCTTCTCTTCTCTTCTTTTGCTTTTGACAGAGTCTAGGGTCTGGCTCTGTCACCCAGGCTGGAGTGCTGTGGTGCAATTTCTGCTTACTGCAGCCTCCACCTCCCAAGCTCAATCCATCCTCTCACCTCACCCTCCCAAGTAACTGGGACTACCGGCACGTGCCCCCATGCCCATCTAATTTTTGTATTTTTTTGTAGAGATGGGATTTCACCATGTTGCCCAGGCTGGTTTTGAACTCCTGAGCTTGAGCAATCCTCCTGCCTTGGTCTCCCAAAGTGCTGGGATTAAAGGTGTGATGTGGCTGGCCTTATTTTGCTTTTGCTTGCTTTCATTCTTTTTTCTGCTGGTGGACAAAGGGAGTGCACAAAGCACTAGGGAGAGAGCAGGTCCTCATGTCTACGATAGCAGTACCTGAACTATACTTGGAGTTACAGCATCACCCTTCTGAGTAATCAGTGATAGTGACTTAATGCTGTGTGAAATAGAATTGATGGTCAAACTACCAGGATAAACCTCAAGATTGTAGGGGGATTCCCAGGGGATAGGTGTAATTGGTTGTCACTTATTAACAGGACTTTTCCTCAATAAAAGTTGAGTTTCTATGTCATAAAAATATTTTATGGAACTTTGAAGCAGAGAAAATAAAATAATGGGTAAACTTGAACAATCTGCTTTTTAATTGAACTGAGAAATGTTTGTCTTTTATCATTTTATAAAAATAAGTTTGGTCTGAGCAACGCTAAATTTTACTAAAAAGAAAATATCCTTTTTTATAGTCTCTTCTTGTGACAGTGAGGACTGCACATGTGATTTTACGGTGAGTGAAACTGGAGAGGGAGGTGATTGAGGCCTACTCATACAGTTGATTTTAAGATGTAGCAGGTATGAAATATATAAAAATCTGACTAAATTACAGTATGATTAAACCAAATTCAGTTGTAACAGTAAATTACTAAGGTGTTTTCTCTCTTCATTACAGATACGTAATTCACCTCTGGGACCTCAATCACGAAGGGACGTGGGAAGGAAAGGGGACGTACGTCTATTACACAGACTTCGTCATGGAGCTCACTCTCCTGTCCCTGGACCTCATGCACCATATTCACATGTTGGTAAGTTTCCTCAGAAGAAGCTCTAACAGAGGGCAAGCCTTTCAGAATCAGGAACAGTAATGGTTTCTTTATTAAAAAATGAAACTTTAGGAATAAGATGCGGATGGACTACTTAAAAGACTAAAAATGAATGTGGCTGCAAACCCTCCCTCTTTTTGCCACTGGGTGTAAGGCAGTGCCGTGGAATTGCTTTGGCTGGTGCCTAACTCAGGAGGTGTTTGTTGTCCTGGGAGACTTAGTTAACTCTGCTGACCAAGTCAATAGATTATTCTTTTAGCATGAAAGTAAGGAGCTGCCTTTCCCCAGTTTCTATGGCTTTAAATATTTAGCAGTTACTTTGTAGGTGGTAATGGGAATTCCTGCAGTGTTAGCTACTTCATGGATTCATACATTTTCCATCTTTGTAATTAAAAAAAGTCTTTATACTTAATTCCTACATTCCTACTACCATCATTGTTTACATTTTACTTTGATATGTTAGAAGTTACAGTGTCATAGATCTGCTTCATTGGTTGGCCTTTCAGTGATCTAGTAATGGTGAGAATTAAAATAGTTGGTGGGCAGTTTATTTAAATTATAAGCCCAGTAAGTATCATTTAAAAATTATTGGGCTAGACATGGCACATTTCTAAGTCTGCTTTTTGAAAGAAACTTTGAAAACATACTTTTTAAAGAAAGCATGTAATTCTTTTTTTTAAAAAAAGAGGCTCGGCCGGACGTGGTGGCTCACGTCTATAATCCCAGCTACTGGGGAGGCTGAGGCAGAGAATTGCTTAAACCTGGGAGATGAAGGTTGCAGTGAGCCGAGATCGCACCAGTGCACTCTAGCCTGGGCGACAGGGTGAGACTCCATCTCAAAAAAAAAAAGCCTCCCTCCCCCCTCAAAAAGGGGACAAATGGCCAAAGATAACTCTTAAGATTTTTTTGTCTTCTTTTTTTAAATTTTAATTTTTTTCCTCATGCTTGTTTCCTGAAGATTTTGTTGTGTTTAACTGCTTCTTTTAACAGTTTTCTTTTTATGTATTTGAGTACATACCTTCATAAATTGAGATATTTTAGACATATAGACATATAGTTTTAAAAATGTATTATGAACATTTTCCTATGCTAGCATCAGTTCTTCTAAGCCGTTTTAATACTTTCAGGATAAAAATGTCTTCAGATAGCTGTACCATGATTTAATAAACCACATCTCACAGTGGGTTATTTAGATTATATTCGGTTGTTTGCTATTTCACATTTTTACATATTTTTTATCATGTATTAGTTTGATAAAATTAGTTATATCTTGCTTTTTTTTATTTATCTAATATAGTCTTCCCATAATTGACCTTCAGAACTGTTACATATACAAATATAATAGTGTAATATGTAGTTGTATAATATAAATAAATGTAATTAATGAGTATATAATTTTACATTATATAAGTTTACAACCTAACTGTTCTTCTGCTGGACATTTTGTTCATTTTCATATTTTCTCTTTTATAATTTCATGGATAGACATCTTTTTGCATAAAGCTTTTCCATTTCTGATGAGTTTCTCAGGAAAGATGACTGGCAGTGGAGCACCTAGGCAGACGAGGATATGCCTTGTTTAGAGTAATGAGATACATCTGTGTATTTCCTTTCTGAAAAATATTGCAGTTCACCATCGCCAACAGTGAAGAGCTTCTGCTGCATACTGCGCCTTCATCACTAGCAAGTTCATGTTCACTTTTACCATGTATTTTACTCTCTTTCTTTCTAAGTTATTTGGCAACATCTGGTTATCCATGGCTAGCTTGGTCATCTTTATGCAGCTTCGTTACCTGTTTCATGAGGTGCAGCGTCGAATTCGTCGGCACAAGAACTATCTGCGTGTGGTTGGGAACATGGAGGCCAGGTGAGGAAACATAAGTTGATGTTGCCTAAGTTTACTCATTTTAGCTTTTTAATAACAACAGATTCCAGAGTATGTCAGAATGCATGTTTGTAAACTGCTAACAGTGGTGGAGAGGAGAGGCTCTGGAGTCAGACTGCCCGGGTGTGAATCCCCGCTTAGGTGCTGGGTGATTTGGGGCAGTTTACTTCATCTCTAAATTAGGGATGAAAACAGAACCTTCTGCCTGAACCTTTGGGAGAATTTGGTGAGATAATTCGTGTATTTAGAATAGTACTGGGCACGTAGTGCTCAGTATTAGGCTCTTATTCGTCATGATTTTATTGTCATTATTATCAAATAGACGCTTCATTGGGCTTCTGTCCTGCTCATTTCGTGAAAGTGGGTCTCAATTATTCTCTGCATATGCATGTTTACACACACATACTTAACCTCATTGAAGGAGGCACTCTTTTGCCAAGCTGAGGCTAAACCATGCCTGGAGGTGCAAGATTAATGGGTATCCTCTTTGTGCCCAGGGGGACAGCCTGGATCACTTCTTTGTGGCCAGGGACACAGATTGGATCTCTGGGGGCCTTACTTCTCTGATTTGTCTGGATATGTTCTCCGATGTCTTCACTAAAAGCAGTCATTGTTATTATTACTATTTTGGAGACGTCGTCTCGCACTGTCACCAGGCTGGAATGCAGTGGCGCAATCTCGGCTCACTGCAACCTCCGCCTCTTGGGTTGAAGCGATTATCCTGCCTCAGCCTCCTGAGTAGCTGGGATTACAGACGCCCGCCACCACACCCGGCTAATTTTTGCGTTTTTAGTAGAGACGGGGTTTCACCATGTTGGTTAGGCTGGTCTTGAACTCCTGACCTCATGATCCTCCTGCCTCAGCCTCCCAAAGTGCTAGGATTACAGGTATGAGCCACCGCACTCGGCCTAGCAGCCATTATTTAGACAAAGTTCCTGTGCATAAGTTTCTCACTCACTTTTTAATGGGCTTTGAAGGTAAATTATATTTTTGATTATCAAGAATGTTTTGCTGAACACGCTTTCTCTGTAACTGTGCTGTGATATAGGTGCAGTCTATCAAGTGGTGTTTAGTGTGTGTGTGGAACTGACCAAGGTTCCTGCTGGGCTTGTTTTGTTTCCACAGGTTTGCAGTTGCAACTCCAGAGGAGCTGGCTGTCAACAATGACGACTGTGCCATCTGTTGGGACTCCATGCAGGCTGCGCGGAAACTGCCCTGCGGACATCTTTTCCACAAGTAGGAGCTTTGTGAAGGGCCCTGTGGGACGGGTGTTCTGTCCAGGGTGTGTGGGTGCTTTTTGTACCCAGGCTTGAGACTCATCCTAGTGGAGGAGTGGGGACATTACCTCCGCCTGGCCTTGCTGCTGGCACTGCGTGTTCTGGGAAGCTCTTGGGTGTCCTTCTTTGTTCCTTAGCCTCTTCCCTACATCATAGGACTGTTTCCCTCCCATAGTTTGCCATCTTAATTTCTGGGTATGGTAACTGTCTTCATATTTCTTCTCCATTTTAGCTCTGAAGTACAGCAAATATGTCTGTAAGATTTAAAAGAAAGGATTAGCGGGGAGTCCTTATTTTCAGACAGCTTATTATCTAACTGGGAGAGAGAGAATATATAATTTTGCATTTTGTATATGCCCAAAAGAAGCCTAAAATCTCACCAGAGAAGTGGATTGAGATGGGTTGTAGACCAGGACCACTAAACAGCACAAAAGAGCTGTGTCTGTTATCAAGGATTACAAATAGTCTCTTCTGTAATCCTTCCAGATGGAAGTAGATCTAAGATGTCACTGGGGCTCTGTCTGTCTCACATAAATGACTGTGTGTATAAGTTTGATGTTTTGATGTTAATGGACCTTGAGGTACCTTTTGGCCTTTTGCATGTGTTTTCAATTTTGCATATTGGGAAAGTTCTGATCTTTGCATCTTTAATCTTCCTTTCTTTATTTTATAGTCTCAAAGGGTTTTTCTTCTTCTTTTTTATATAGGGCTTTGGAGCTAGAGTCTCAGTAACTCAACACATTGTTGACAGATTTTTTTTTTTTTTTTTTTTTTTTATGTGCTGAGTGCTGTGTTAGGCTCTGGGGATAAAATGAAAATGACTAGTGTGGTCATTGCTTTCCTGTAGCTTACAGTCGAACGGAGGATTCAAACGTGAATCAGAACCAGGCATATTTATGAATTTTAAAGTATCAATGAGATAAGTGCTTTAAAGCAAAGGAACATAGTTCTTGAGAGCTTGTAATGAAAAAATCCGACTCAAACTTGAAGGAAGTGACTCTTGAGGATAAGTAGGAGTTAAGTCAACAAAAGGAGGGATCAGGTGGTACTAGGTACTTGAGAGAGAGGGTGCATCTGTGCAGCAGGAAGAAATGGAAGAGACTAAAAGAGAAGCTGTGTGGCTGATCCCAGAGAGTAAAGGACAAGGTGTCCGCTGAGGCAGAAGACACATAGGCAGGGTCTGGAGGACCACTGGGAGTGGTGAGATGCTGTTGAACATTGAGTAAGGATTGGCGGGTAAGATTTGCTGTTTGAAGAGATCCAGGGGGATTGGTTAGTAATGGCTGCAGTGGTTCAGGGGTAATCCTAGCACTTTGGGACACTGAGGCAGGTGGATCACCCAAGGTCAGGAGTTTGAAACCAGCCTGACCAACATGGTGAAACCCCACCTCTACTAAAAATACAAAAAAATTAGCTGGGCGTGGTGGCGGGTGCCTGTAATCCCAGCTACTTGGGAGGCTGAGGCAGGAGAATTGCTTCAGCCTGGGAGGTGGAGGTTGCAGTAAGCTGAGGTCACGCCATTGTACTCCAGCCTGGGCAACAAGAACGAAACTCTGTCTCAAAAAAAAAAAAAGAAATTGTAACTTGGACTCTGGTGGTACAAGTAGAGTTAGTGAGAAGACAGATTTGAGGGGATCAGGAAGGATGTGGTGCTAGACCAGCTGAGGGAAAGTGAGGAATGAAAGAGGTGCCAGGGTTTCCCTAGTTGTGCGGGTTGGACAGTTGGGTGTAGAGCGGTGCACGTTCGTTGAGGTTGGGAAGACCAGGGAATTTGCACACATTTCTCAAAATTATTTCAGTTAGCCCCTAAGGAGCTTGGAGGCTAGTTGGGAAGAATAAACTCAGAATAACTCTATTTTAGCTCAGAAATAATATCTTCAAGCATATGTTAGATTAATTCTATGATTTAATTTCTTTGAGGCAAAATTCAGATAATATACATTTAACCATTTTAAAATGTACAGTTCAGTGGCTGCTAATGTGTTCACAATGTTATGCAACCACCCTTCTCGCTAGTTTCAAAACCTTTTTATCACTCCACAATAGCGCCTCATAGTCACTAAGTAAGCACTCTTCATTCCTTCCTTCTCCATCGCCTGGCAACCACTAATCCACTTTCTGTCTCTATGGATTTACCTATTCTGGACATTTCATATAAAGGAATCATATAACGTGACTTTTTGTGACTGACGTCTTTCGCTTAATATTTTTTGAGGTCATCCAAGTTGTAGCATGTATCAGTACTTCATTACATTTTATGGGTGAATTTAAGTAATTTTATAAATTAAACAATTAGTTTATCCATTCATCCATTGGTGGACATTTGGGTTGTTTCCACATTTTGACTATTATGAATAATGCTGGTAGGAACATGTGCTTGTGAGAAGTATCTGTTTGAGGACTTGTTCCCACTTCTTTTGGGTATATGCCTAGGAGTGGAATTTCTGGATCACGTGATAATTCTGTTTAACTTTAGAGGAAATGCCAAACTGTTTTCTACAGCAGCTGTACCACTTGATATTCCCACCAACAATACCTGAGGGGTCTAGTTTCTTCATACATCTTGCCAACACTTGTCATTTTCTATTTTTGTTATTATAGCCATTCTTGTGGGTGTGAAGTGTTATCTCATTATGGTGAATTTTGTTTTGTTTTTTAGTAATAATTCTTAAATATAGTTTTTTTATTCTGGTAAAATATAACAAAAAATTTACTGTTAGCTATTTTTAAGTATATGGTTTGGTGGCATGGAGTATAGTCATATTGTTGTATAGCCTTCATCACCATCTATCTCCAGAACTTTTTCATCTTATGAAACTGAAATTGTCTCCAGTATACAGAAAGTCCCTCTCTGTTTCTCCCGAAGCCCTTGGCACTCACCATTCTATATTTTGTCTCTATGAATTACTCTAGATACCTCTGTTGGCTTTGGGTTTAGTTTGCTATTTTTCTGGTTCTATAGGCATAAAGTTAGGTTTTTGACTTGAGAGCTTTCTTCTTTTTAGGCATTTTCTGCTACAAATTGGCCTCTGAGCATTGCTTCCACTGCATCTCATAAGTTTGGATACGTTGTGGTTTTGTTTTCATTTGTCTCAAAGTGTCTCATTTCCCAAAGTGATTTCTTCTTTACTCAGTGGTTGCTTAAGAGTTAGGATTTAATTTTAAAACACTTATCTGCCTCGGGTTGAGTGAACAAATAGTTGTTAGGATGTGCTCTTGGTTGGCTTTACTTTGTAGCTTTGGGAATGATTGTGTGCTGAGAATCTAAGGCAAATTCATTTTAATTTGTGATAAAGGTAATGCCTATATTCTTGCAGACACAATAGCTAGATAATTTGTTGCTATAGAGGATATTTTTACAACATTTCAGAGTCCAGTGAATAGATCCGTTTTCTCTCTAAAGTTTGATTTCTCTCAGTTAAGGAACTCTAGCATTTTTTTCAAAACAGAAAACTATATCTAACTAGTTGTACTCACCTTGGAGTTTTTAGGCTGTTATATTTAATGTGGGAGGATTTTGCACTCTGTGAAATAAATTTAGATTTGCTTATAAAAAGTATGTCACAGTGTAGCGTTATTGGAAGGCAAGGATCTTGCATACTTTTGTAATCCCCCGCAAGGCTAATGTTATTCTACTAGTGGTGTGATTTCAGGGTGTCACTAGGACAAGTGGACTTAAAAAAAATCACTTATTTGACTAAATTATCACAGACAAATTATAGGTATTTAATTATTGCAAAATATGATAGAGTTGGGTATATACATACAGACAGATGACATTATTTTGGAACACGACTGTCACACACTCTCATGACACGGAGTGAGTAAGAAGTAGCTCTATCTTGGCCTCTAGGAAACTCCTGTTACTTATGTACCATTTGGTTGCTGGAGACTCTGAGGATTATCGTATTATGGTGAGGTTTTCCTTTATAACTTTATATCTACACATGTTCATAGATATTTAAAAGAAGATACAGCATTTTTATTGAGTGCCTACTTGCGCCCTTAGAGAAAGATAACAAATTCTCATAAAATGGGAGGGACCTTGGAGATTAATTCATCCGGCCATCTCATTCTTTAGTGGAGAGGACTAGTCAAGAGAGGCTGAAGGGTTTGCCTGGATCACACAGCTAGTTAGAGGGAGAATTGGGACTGATCTCACATTTTCTGCTTCTTACTCTAGTATCCTTTCCTTTAATGGACACCTCAAGTATTTACTGAGTGTCTACCATAATTAATGCATTATCATCTCCTGAGAGAGGGCAAAAGAAGCTTCAGCCTTGTTGGGAAAGCAGCATGCAAAGAGAAGAGGGTGGAGGAGGTTGAGGTGGTGAATGGAGAGGAGAAGTTACAGGTGAGCCAGGGGAACGGGGAGGTAAGGACCTGTAGGGCTGTCATGCTTAAGGAAAAAGCAGATGGGAGGTCTTAGCAAGTTTGGTGCCAGATAAGTGAGTTGGAAGGAGAGGAGCTTGAGTGAATGAGTGAGATTTTTGACATCAAGATTTTGAAGACAAGGCCAAGGCTATGACTGTGCTAGTGGTAGCTAAAGCAGAGTGAAAGATGTGAGCGTCAGAGTGGAGGACTCAAGGATACGAGAGGCCAGGGTGTTGGATGATTCAGCCACATGGATTTTGAAGTAGCCAAATAGAATTGGATGAGAAGATGGTGAGCCATGCTAGGAAGTCCCATTGAAAAGGGGTCACAACCAGGAGCTTGGTAGATGACTTCATATGGTAAAGAATTCATGTTCCCAGCAGGACACGCTGGAAGTGTATTAAAATGAAGTAGGGCAAAGAGGTAATGTCCATAAATGCTTCTTAACACTTAAATCTCACTAGTGGTGGAGAGAAAATCAAATTGGAGCACATTTGACAGATCCAGAGTACTTCTGGGTGAATTCTTACAAAGTATGCTAAGGAACAGTCGAGGATGCTGACGTATGTTCTTTTGGACTTTTTGGTAGCTCCTGTCTTCGTTCCTGGCTAGAACAAGACACCTCCTGTCCAACATGCAGAATGTCTCTTAATATTGCTGACAATAATCGTGTCAGGGAAGACCATCAAGGAGAGAATTTGGATGAGAATTTGGTTCCTGTAGCAGCAGCCGAAGGGAGACCTCGCTTAAACCAACACAATCACTTCTTCCATTTCGATGGTTAGTTGGTTTCAACCTCTAAAACTATACCTAAGGGATGTTCTCCCCTAGGCAGATACTATTTTAATTATAAATTGCCCTGTACAGACCAGTTTAATATTATGCAGTCATGTGCCCCATAACGACATTTCAGTCCATGACAAACCGCATATACGGCAATGGTCCCATAAGATGATAATGGACCTAAAAAATTCCTGTGGCCTGGTATTTACTACAATTTTTATCATTACTTTAAAGTGTACTCATACTTACATAGAAAAAAAATTTACTGTAAAGCAGCCTCAGGCAGGTCCTTCAGGAGGTTCCAGAATAAGGTATTGTTATTCTAGAAGATGACAGCTGCATGCGTATTGCTGCCCCTGAAGACCTTCCAGTGGTACAAGAGGTGGAGGTGGACCACAGCGATACTGATGCTCCTGACCTGTGTAGGCTTAGGCTAATGTGTGTGTTTGTATCTTAGTTTTTAGCCAAAAAAATTTAAAAAGTAAAATTAAAACTTTTAGAAATAGAAAAACTCTTGCAGAATAAAAAAGAAAATATTTTTAATAGCTGTACAGGGTGTTTGGATTTTAAGCTAAGTGTTACTACAAGAGTCAAAAAGTTAAAAATTAAGTTTATGAAGTAAAAAACTTATAGTAAGCTAAATTTAATTTATTGAAGAAAGAAACATTTTGTCATGAATTTAGTGTAGCCTAAGTGTACGGTGTTTATAAAGTCTACAGGAGCACACAGTAATGTCCTAGGCCTTCACATTTCACCACTCACTGACTCACCTAGAGCAGCCTTAATCCTGCAAGCTTCATTCCTGGTAAGTGCCCTATGCAAGTGTTTTGTGTTTTTTTGTACCATATTTTTACTACATGTTTTCTATTAGATATGTTTAGATACACAAATACTTAGCACTGTGTTACAACTGCCTCCAGTACCGTAACATGCTGTACAGGATTGTAGCCTAGAGCAATAGACTATATCATATAGCCTGGGTGTATAGTAAGTTATACCATTTAGGTTTATGTAAATACACTCTTATGATGTTTGCACAACGATGAAATCACCTAGCAACACATTTATCAGAACGTGTCCCTGTTGTTAAGCTACGCATTGACTGTATTTCAATTTTAATTGAAAGCATTTAGGTGGGAGGGATGGATAGACAGATGGATAGAGATAGAACAAACAGAGGGATGCCAGGCATTTTGCCCGATTCCATGTCAGTATGGGCAGGGTGGGGCAGGAGGGTGGAGAAGTAAAACTAAATCAACCATGCCTTCGTAATTAATTAACACTTAATTAGCTCAATAGTTAACCTTTCCTAATAATGTATTGCATTTGTGTAGCATTTAAGCATATAATGAAGGATCATTGAGAAGCCTTTCTAGTGAGTACCACAAGCAGAATCAGAGCTGGAACCCTGTTGCTTTGTCCATAAAATATAAATGTTCTGCCTCCCAGCAGTGTTAAAAGGAGTTGTAATGAAAACCACACTTAAAATTCTAAGGCTGTGACATATCAGGGTCTGGTTGATCATCCTTCCTTAATTCACATTAAGCTGCTGTTGATTTTCAACAGTCCAGTACTGCTAAATTCTGTGAGTTCATGTTTATAATTGTTACTGTAACACAAGTGTCCCTGGAATTTTGTTAGCAGTAGTGCTATTCACATCCCCAATTTGAGTTTCAAGAATGGGGTACAGTGGGGATGGTGTCATGTTGGTGAAATCCTTCAAAGAAAGGACCAGGGGGAGTAGAGTCATATCTTCTAAAAGAGTAGGTGGGGCTACTTGGCTGGCTGCGCCCAGAATGTTAGAGGGGTTTAGGGGGCCTGGTTTGGTGGCTGTGAATGAAGGGCTCTTCCAGGTAAAACTTCTGAAATATACTAGCAATATTGGAGATGAGACCTGGCTATCCAATCCATTATTTTATGAATTATGACTACTAAAACTTTAGTCAAAATAGATAAACTCAACTTTATTTCTCCCTAGTTAGTACATGAAATAAGTATCCATTTCTTAAATGGGTACATTTTGTTTGTACCCATCTCAAGACCTTTGAGATGGCCATTCCACTTGATTTTCTTTCTTTTTTTTTTTTTTTTGAGACGGAGTCTTACCCTGTCTCCAGGCTGGACTGCAGTGGTGTGATCTCAGCTCACTGCAACCTCCGATTCCCTGGTTCAAGCGATTCTCCTGCCTCAGCCACCCAAGTAGCTGGGATTACAGGCACGTGCCACCATGCCTGGCTAATTTTTGTATTTTTAGTAGAGACGGGGTTTCACCGTTCTGGCCAGGATGGTCTCGATCTCCTGACCTTGTGATCTGTCTGCCTTAGCCTCCCACAAGTGTTGGGATTACAGGTGTGAGCCATTGCGCCTGGCCACACTTGATTTTCTATTCCATGCATCAGAGTTTCTTTGTGAAGGAATGAAAAGCAGCCTTAAACGTGTAGCTTGATATTGGGTTGTTTTACAGCCTATTCTTGGTGCTGTTGTATCTTGGGCTCCTGTTTTCTTCGGGAAATAACAGAAGTAGCAGACTTTTTGGTGCTGTTAGTCTACAAGCCTGTGTTGTAGAATAGCATGATTTAAAAAGAATTTTGAATCAGAAAACCAAGGCTTTTAAGATTAAAGAAAAAATACTTCCTGAAAGTAAATGTGAAAATGCCTCCAAATGAATAGTCATTTGTGTAGCTCGTGAAAGAGAGGAGCCAAAGCTCATGTGTTATAGAAGCTTAGAGCCTTGAAAAGCTTCTTCATCTCCCAGGCTGAGCGTGTGAGGGTGCTGGGTTGGGCTGCATCCAGCCCCCCTGGAAAGCAGGATTGCTCAGCAGTGAAGGGTTCTAGGGCTTGCCTGTCTGGCTTCACATCTTGGCCATCATAGTTAAACTGTGTGATCTTGGACAAGTCCCCTAACTTCTGAGTGCCTCAGAGACCAAAGACCAAGGGTATTAGTGCTGTATCTTTGAGAAGGATACTAGGAGAATGATAATAGGAGGTACCATGTGGGATGTAGTGAGGATTAAATGAGCTAGTCCACGTGGAACACTTGGCATGAGAGGCCTGCCATATAGGAAGCCCTCAGTGAACACCAGCCATTACAGCGGCTGCTGTGAGAGCAGATGATGGGGGAAGGAGTCAGGGCTCTGAAACTTATTCTGGATTCTTGTTTGTTTCAGGGTCTCGGATTGCGAGCTGGCTGCCAAGTTTTTCGGTTGAAGTGATGCACACCACCAACATTCTTGGCATTACACAGGCCAGCAACTCCCAGCTCAATGCAATGGTAAGGCCTGCTAGCTGCGTTAAGAGGATGACTAGGAATTAGGAGGGAAGGAACAGCTAGAGCGTGTGTGCTGGGTATATGACCTTGTTGGTCTTACTCTGCTCTGGCAGAATAGAAGGAATTTTAGGGGCTTCTTTTTATTTACTGGGACTGTTTACATTCCTGTGTTTTAAATTTTGAAACTTTCATTTTATTTCTTTGGCGGATAATCTAACCTTTTCTGAACACTACTAGGTTCACTCTGTTGTAATCTAGGCCTACCTTGGGACTCCTTTGATTTTAGCCAAAAAAAAAAAGACAGGGTCTTCCTTCATTGCCCAGGCTGGAGTGCAGTGGTGCAGTCTTGGCTTACTGTACCTTCTACCTCCTGAGTTCAAGCAATTCTCCTGCCTCAGCCTCCCGAGTAGCTGGGATTATAGGCATGGACCACCATGCCTGGCTAATTTTTATAGAGACGAGGTTTCACCATGTTGACCAGGCTGGTCTCGAACTCCTGGCCTCAAGTGATCCGTCCGCCTTGGCCTCCCAGAATGCTCGGATTACAGACGTGAGCCACTGCATATAGCCTTTAGCCAAAATATTTTGGGGAATTATCGACTGGAGTGAACGATGTGCCTTGCATTAAAAATTTTATGAGGCTGGGCACTGTGGCTCACTCCTGTAATCCCAGAGCTTTGTGAGGCCGAGGCAGGCAGATGGCTTGATTGCCCAGGAGTTTGAGGCTGCAGTGAGCTATACTCACACCATTGCACTCCAGCTTGGGTGACAGAGTGAGACCCCATCTCTAAAAAAAGCAAAGAGACTGGGCATGGTGGCTCACGCCTGTAATCCCAGGACTTTGGGAGGCTGAGGCAGGTGGATCACATGAGGTCAGGAGTTCGAGACCAGCCTGGCCCATATAGTGAAACCCTGTCTCTACTAAAAATACAAAAATTTGCTGGGCATGTTGGCATGCACCTGTAATCCCAGCTACTTGGGAGGCTGAGGCAGGAGAATCGCTTGAACCCGGGAGATGGAGGTTGCAGTGAGCCGAGATCACACCATTACCCTCTAGCCTGGGCAACAAGAGTGAAACTCTTGTCTCAAAAAAAAAAAAAAAAATTGTATGAGGCTCACCAAATGTATGTTTTTGTTCCCCATTTTTTCCTCCTTCGCCTCCAAAAATTGTGTATGTGTGTGTGTGTATGCATGCACGTGTGTATGTGCCTTGAAATGTTGAGGTGTGTTGTTGGCTCAAGGATATTGTTTGAATACTTCAAGTTTCTTTGTATTTTTCCAAAGCAATGTGTTATTATTTTACAATGATGGAGAAACATGTGCAAACCAGTGCAAATCCAGTGCAAACCACCTTAGTCCTGCTTGGATTAGGGCCTCTGGCTGACCTGCATAAGCCCGGCCAGTGCTTTGGAAGGTCGTTGGTTTATTCATTAGTTAATCCTTATTGACTGACTGAACAAATTTGAGCTGAGAGCCTGTTCCTGAGATAGGCACTGTGGCGAGCATAGCACCTGCAATGTCAGTAAGGTAGACTCAAGTCTTACTCTCAAGTAGGGTAGATACTAACTGGGGAGACAGGTCATAAATATAAATAAGATGACTGCTGATGGTGATGAGTGCTCTGGTAGCAGTAAGGTAGGCAGTGTGGTGGAGTGGGTGGGTAGAGGCAGAGGAAGCATTTTAGAGGAGGCATTTGGAGATGTTCTGTTTGAGGGGTAATATGTATGCTAAAACAGGAAGGATGAGATGGAGCTGGATCGGGGGAGAGGAGGCAGTGGAAACAGTAGGTGCAAAGGCTATGAGGTAAGAAAGTGCTGGGAACTGAGAAAGGTCATTATGGTTGGGGCCTAGCAAGTAGGGAAGCAAGACTGTGATATAAATTGAGATTTCAGAGCCAGAACATGCAGGGTCTTACAGGCCACAGGCAAATTTAGATCTTGTAAAAGTATTAGAAGGCCATTCAAAGCTTCTTACAGACCCCGCCACCACCACCAGGGGACTGACAGGACATTTAACAGAATGATTTTGCTTCTGGGAGGAGGATGAATTATAGAAGGTCAGAAATGGAAGCAACAGGACCAGCAATTAGGATGTTGCTGCAGTAGTCAAGGCAAACTCACATAGGGGCTTGGACAGGGGTATTGGTAATAAAGGTGAAAAGAAGTGGCAGGTTTAGGACAGTTTTATAAGATGAGCTGGTGGGACTTGGTGCTTTGGTTGGATATGGGGGATGAGAGAAGTGGCAAAATGGAAGCTGCCTTGTTGGGTTTGAATTAAGCAGCTGAGTTGACAGTGGTACCATGTACTGAGATGGGAAGACTCGGGAGGAACAGGCATGAGGATGGGTCACGGTGTTCTGTTTGGGTAAGTCTGCAATGGTCTGTAGGCAGTTCTAGACCTCAGTGAGTAGATCAAGCGAGAGATGCACATTTGGGAGATTGAAGCCTGGAGGTGACATCTAAAGCAGGGGGCAAAGAGAAGAGGGCCAACATCTGAGCTCTAGGTCCTGCCATGTTCAGAGGTCTGGCAGAGGGAGGAGCCATGACAGCTGGTGGAGAGGGAAAAGACCAGGAGAAGGTGGCAGCACAGCACAGAGGAGTTGGGTTTCCAGGAGGGAAGAGTCAAGCGTGTGGAATTCTTACAAGATGAACTCATAGAAGTGCATATTGGATTTGGCAGAGTGGGAGTGATTGATTAGCTGGAAAAGAACCAGCACTTTTCATGGCCCAAGGGTTTGGACACTAGATTGTGGTAGATTGAAATGAATGGGAGCTGAAGAAATAGACCATACCAGGAAGTATGTTACAAAGAAGGACAGAGCAGTAGAGGTGGTAGCTTGATAGGAGTGTGGCATCCAGGGGAGTGTTTCATTTGTTTAAGATTTTTGAATAGATCATTTATTTACAAGTTCAGAACCTAGAGAGGAGTATACAGTGAAGTCATGCTCCCATCTTTTTCCCATGTGCCCAGCTTCTACGCCCCCTAACAGCCTGGGTTAGTTTCTTATGTATTATGTTGCTCCAGAAGGCTTATAGGCACATACAAGCCAATGCTAGTACATATTCTTTTTCTGACAGACAAGATTAAGAAAGTGAATTTTTTTTTAAATTTTTCTATTTTGGTAAAATACATTATATCTACTATTTTAATATTTTTCAGATGCACATTTCAGTGGTATATTCACATTGTGCAACTATCACCACTGTCCATCTGCATAACTCTTTTCATTTTGCACAATCAAAACCCTGTACCAAGCCTGTCCAACCTGTGGGCTGCATGTGGCCCAGGACAGCTTTGAATGCAGCCCAACACAACTTTGTGAAGTTTCTTAAAACTATGAGATTTTTTTGCCTTTTTTTTTTTTTTTAAGCTCATCAGCTATCGTTAGTGTTAGTATATTGTATGTGTGGCTCAAGACAATTCTTCAGTGTGGCCCAGGGAAGCCAAAATATTGGATACCCTTGCTCTATACCCATTAAACAGTTAACTACTAATTCTCCCCTCCCTCTAGCCTTTGGCAACCATTATGCTACTTACTTTCTGTATGAGTTTAACTACCTAGGTACCTCATATAAGTAGAATTATACAATATCTCTCATTTTGTGACTGGCTTATTTCACTTAGCATAATGTCATCGTGGTTTATGTTGTAGCACGGGTCAGAATTTTCTTCCTTTTTAAGGTTGAGTAATACTTCATTATATGTATATACCACTTTTTATTTATTAATCTGTCGATGGACACTTGCATTGCTTCCACATTTTAGCTATCATGAATAATGCTACTGTGAACATGAGTAGGCATATATTTCTTTGAGACCCTGCTTCTAATTCTTTTGAATACTCATGAGTCTTTTTTGTTTGTTTTTAAGACTAATTTTTTAGAGCAGTTTTAGGCTTACAGCAAAATTAAGAAGGTACAGAGATTTCCTGTATACCTCCTGTGCCCACAGATGCACAGCCTTCCCCATTATCAACATCCCTCAGCAGAGGGCACATTTGGTACAGTTGATAAACCTGTGTTGGCACATCATAATCACCCAAAGTCCATAGTTTACATTTGTGTTCCCTCTGTAGGTTTGGACAAATACATAGTGACATGTATCCACATGATATAGAGTATTTTCAATGCCCTAAAGATTCTGTAAGCACTCTCTGCCTTTCCTTTCCTCCCCCATCCTCTAGCAACCACTGATCTTTTTACTATTGTCATAGCTTTGCCTATTCCAGAATGTCATACAGTTGGAATCCTGCAGTATGTAGCCTTTCAGATGGCTTCTTTCACTTAATTATTTGCATGTATGTTTCCTTTATATCTTTAAGGGATTGATAGTTCATTTCTTGTTAGCACCAAATAATATTCCATTGTCTGAATATACCACAATATGTTAATTCATTCACCTACTTAAGGACATCTTGGTTGCTTCCAGGTTTTGGCAGTTATGCATAAAGGTGCTATAAACATCTGTGTACAGGTTTTTATGTAGAGATAAGTTCATAACTTCCTTGGTTAAATGCTGATATGGTTTGACTGTGTCCCCACCCACATCTCCTCTTGAATTCCCATGTGTTGTGGGAGGTACCCAGTGGGAGGTAGTTGAATCATGGGGGCAGGTCTTTCCCATGCTGTTCTTGTGATAGTGAATAAGTCTCACAAGATCTGATGGTTTTTAAAAAGAGGATTTCCCTGCACAAGCTCTCTCTCTTTGCCTGCCGCCATCCACATAAGATATGACTTGCTCCTCCTTGCCTTCCACCATGATTGTGAGGCCTCCCCAGCCATGTGGAACGTCCGTTAAACCTCTTTCTTTTGTAAACTGTCCAGTCTTGGGTATGTCTTTATTAGCTGCGTGAAAATGGACTAATACAGTAAATTGGTACCAGGAGTAGGGTGCTGCTGTCAATACCCAAAAATGTGGAAGCAACTTTGGAACTAGCTAGCAGGCAGGGGTTGGAACAGTTTGGAGGGCTCAGGAGAAGACAGGAAAATGTGGGAAAGTTTGGAACTCCCTAGAGACTTGTTGAATGGCTTTGACCAAAATGCTGATAATGATATGGACAGTGAAATCAAGGCTGAGGTGGTCTCAGATGGAGATGAGGAACTTTTTGGGAACTGGAGCAAGGGTGACTCTTGTTATGTTTTAGCAAAAAGAATGGCGGCATTTTGCCCCTGCCTTCGAGATTTGGGGAACTTTGTACTTGAGAGAGATGATTTAGGGTATCTGGCAGAAGAAATTTCTAAGCAGCAAAAAGTTCAGGAGGTGACTTGGGTGCTGTTAAAGGCATTCAGTTTTAAAAGGGAAACAGCATAAAAGTTTGGAAAATTTGCAGCTTGACAGTGTGATAGAAAAGAAAATCCCATTTTCTGAGGAGAAATTCAAGCTGGCTGCAGAAATTTGCATAAGTAACCAGGAGCTGAATGTTAATCCCCAAGACAATGGGGAAAATATCTGCAGGGCGTCTTCACAGCAGCCCCTCTCATCACAGGCCCAGAGGCCTAGGAGGAAAACATGGTTTCGTGGGTGGGGCTTAGGGTCCCTGTGCTGTGTGCAGCCTAGGGACTTGGTGCCCTGTGTCTCAGCTGCTCCAGCCATGGCTGAAAGGGGCCAGTGTAGAGCTTGGGCCTCTGGCTTCAGAGGGTGCAAGCCCCAAGCCTTGGCAGCCTTCAGGTGGTGGTGAGCCTGCAAGTGCACAGAAGTCAAGAATTGGGGTTTGGGAACCTTTGCCTAGATTTCAGAAGATGTATGGAAACACCTGGATGCCCAGGCAGAAGTTTGGTGCAGGGGTGGGGCCTCCATGGAGAACCTCTGCTAGGGCAGTGCAGAAGGGAAATGTGGTATCAGAGCCCCTACACAGAGTCCTTGCTGGGGCACCACCTAACGGAGCTGTGAGAGGAGGGCCACTGTCCTCCAGACCCCAGAATGGTAGATCCGCTGACAGCTTGTACTGTGCACCTGGAAAAGCTGCAGACAGTCACCACTAGTCCATGAAAGCAGCCGAGAGGGAGGCTGTACCCTGCACAGCAGCCACAGGAGTGGAGCTGCCCAAGACCATGGAAACCCATCTCTTGCAATCAGCGTGACCCAGATGTGAGACATGGATTCAAAGGAGATCATTTTGGAGCTTTAAGGTTTGACTGCCATACCTTATTTCGGACTTGCATGTGGCCTGCAGCCCTTTTGTTTTGGCCAATTTCTCCCATTTGGAATGGCTGTATTTACCCAATGCATATATCCCTATTGTATCTAGGAAGTAGCTAACTTGCTGTTGATTTTACAGGCTCATAGACAGAAGGGACTTGCCTTATCTCAGATGAGATGTTGGACTGTGGACTTTTGAATTAATGCTGAAATAAGTTAACACTTTGGGGTACTGTTGGGAAGGTGTGATTGGTTTTGAAATATAAGGACATGAGATTTGGGAGGGGCCAGGGGCGGGATGATATGGTTTGACTGTGTCCCCACCCCAGTCTCATCTTGAATTCCCATGTTTTGTGGAAGGGACCTGGTAGAAGGTAGTTGAATCATGGGGGCAGGTCTTTCTCCTGCCGTTCTCATGATAGTGAGTAAGTCTCACGAGATATGATGGTTTTAAAAAGAGGAGTTCACCTGCACAAGCTCTCTCTCTTTGCCTGCCACCATCCATGTAAGATGTGACTTGCTCCTCCTTGCCTTCTGCCATGATTGTGAGGCCTCCCCAGCCATGTGGAACTGTAAGTTGATTAAACCTCTTTTTTTTTGTAAATTGCCAGTCTTGGGTATGTCTTTATCAGCAGTGTGAAAATGGACTAATACAAAATGCTAAACAGCATGATTGCTAGATCAAATGGTAAAATTGTTTAGTTTTCTTAGAAGCTGCCAAATTGTCCTCCGGAGTGGCTGTATCATCTTGCGTTCTCACCAGCAGTGAATGAGAGTTCCCATTACTCCATATCCTCCAGCATTTGGTGTTGTCAGTGTTCCAGATTTTGGCTATTCTAATATATATGTAGTGGTGTCTTGTTTTACTTTGCATTTATCTAATGACATATGATATGGAGCAACCTGTTATATTGTTATTTGCCATTTGTATATCTATCTTTGGTGAAGTATCTATTAAGGTCTTATACCCATTTTTTTGACGAGGGAGGTTGTTTTTTTATTGTTGAGCTTTAAAAATTCTTTGTATATTTTGGATAGCAGTCCTTTATCAGATGTGTCTTTTACAAGTATTTTCTCCCAGTCTGTGGCTTGTCATCTTATTTTTGACAGTCTTTTGCAGAACTTTTTACTTTTAATGAAGTCCAGCTTATCAATTATTTTCTTTCATGAATCGTACCTTTGGTGTTGTATCTAAAAAGTCATTGCCATACCGTAGGTTATTTATTTCTCTGTTATCTTCTAGGGGCATTATAGTTTTGCATTTTACATTTAGGCCTGTGATCCATTTTGAGTTATTGTGAAGAGTATAAGGGCTGTGTCTAGATTATTTTTTTGCATGTGAATGGCCAGTTATAGCACCATTTGTTGAAAAGGGTATCTTTTTCTCTGTTGTATTGCCTTTGCTCTTCTGTCGAAAATCAGCTAACTATGTGGGTTTAGTTCTGGGCTCTCTGTTCTGTTCCATTGATCTATTTGTTCTTTTGCCAATACCACAGAGTCTTGATTGCTGTAGCTTTGTAACAAGTCTTTTAGACAGGCAGTGTCATATTCTCCAACTTTGTTCTTCTTCAATATTGTATTGGCTATCCTGAGTCTTTTGTCTCTTCATATAACCTTTAGAATCATTTTGTCAATATCCACAAAATAACTTGCTGGAATATTGATTGGGATTGCATTGAATCTGTACGTCAAGTTGGGAAGAATGGGCATCCTGACAATATTTAGTCTTTCTGTCCATGAACATGGACTATCTCTCCATTTATTTCATTCTTCTTTGTTATCATTTATCAAGATTTTGTAATTTTCCTCATATAGATCTTATACGTATTTTGTCCTAAATATTTTGTTTTGTGGGGGCTAATATAAAGCATACTGCACTTTTAATTTCAAATTCCACTTGCTCGTTTCTGTATATAGGAAAGCAATTGACTCTAGTATTGTTAACCTTGTATCTCACAACTTTGCTTTAATTGCTTATTAGTTCCAAGAGTATTTTTATCAGTTCTTCCAGATTTTCTATGTAGACGAGCATGTCATCTGAAGAGTTTTATTTCTTCCTTCCCAATCTGTTTACCTTTTCTTGTCTTACTGTATTAGTTTGGACTTCCAGGATGACATTGGAAAGCAGTGGTTAGATGGGACATCTTTGTCTTGTTCCTGATCTTAATGTGAAAGCTTTGAGTTTGTCACCATTAAGCATGATGTTAGTGGTAGGGTTTTTGTCGATATTCTTTATCACAGTGACAAAGTTCCCCTCTATTCCTATTTTACTGAGAGTTTTTATCATGAATGGGTGTTGGATTTTGTCGAGTGATTTTTCTGCATCTATTGATAAGGTCATGTTACTTTTCTTTTTTAGCCTGTTGGTAATATTGAATTATATTAATTTATTTTCAAATGTTGAACCAGCCTTACATACCTGGGATAAATACCACTTGGATGTAGTGTATAATTATTTTTATACATTGTTGGATTTGCTAATATTTTATTGAGGATTTTTACTTATGTGTTTATGACAGATATTGGTCTGTAGTTTTCTTGTAATCTTTCTCTGGTTTTAGTATTAATGCTAACCTTATAGTATGAGTTAGGAAGTATCCCTTCTGCTTCTATCCTCTGAAAGAGATTGTAGAGAATTGGTATAATTTCTTCCTTAAATGTTTGGTAGAGTTCACTAGCGAACTCATTTGTGATAGGTGTTGTAGTCTCCAAATCTATTTGTTTCTCTTTGTGGTTCTTTTAATTTTTGCCTCAGTTTGTCTGATGCTTTGTTGTTAGGTGTATATACTTTATTAATTAATTTAATTTAATTAAGTAATTTATTTTTTGGAGACAGAGCCTCACTTGGTTGCCCAAGCTGGAGTGCAGTGGCCCGATCTCGGCTCACCGCAACCTCTACCTCCTGGGCTCAAGCGATTCTTCTGCTTCGGCCTCCTGAGTAGCTGAGATTACAGGCATGTGCCACCACACCCGACTAATTTTTGTATTTTTAGTAGAGATGGGTTTCACCATGTTAGCCAGGCTGGTCTCAAACTCTTGACCTCAAGTGATCTGCCTTCCTCGACCTCCCAAAGTACTGGGGTTACAGGCGTGAGCCACTGTGCAGCAGGTATATATACTTTAAAGATGCCATGTCTTCTTGGAGAATTGACCCCATGATCATTTTGTAATGCTGTTCTTCATCCCTGATAACTTTGCGTGCTTTGATGTTTGCTCTGTGAAAGTAATATAGCTGCTCCTGGTTTCTTTTGGTTAGTGTTGGTGTGGTATATTTTTCTTAATCCATTTTCTTTTAATCTGTATGTGTCTTTGTTTTAAAGTGGGTTTCTTGTAAACAACATTCAGTTAGGTCTTGGTTTTTTTTTTATTTACTCTGACAACCTCTCTTATTTGGTACATTTAAGCCATTGATGTTCAAAGTGATTATTAATGTATTTGGATTAATAATTACAATTTTGTTAATGTTTTCTATTTGTTGCCCTTGTTTTTTGTTCCTATTTTTGTCTTCCACTCTTTCTCTGCCTCTTGTGGTTTTAATTGAACATTTTTATAGAATTCCATTTCTCTCCTTTCTTAGCGTATTAGTATACTTCTTTTTACTTGTTTTAATGCAGGGTTGTCCGATCTTTTGGCTTCCCTGGGCCACGTTGGAAGAAGAAGAATTGTCTTGGGCCACACATAAAATACACTAACACTAATGATAGCTAATGAGCTAAAAAAAAAAAAAAAAATTAAAAATATCTCATAATGTTTTAAGAAAGTTTATAAATTTGTATTGGGCTGCATTCAAAGCTGTGTGGGCCATGGGTTGGACAAGCTTGTTTTAATGGTTGCTCTAGAGTTTGTAATATACATTTGCAACTAATTCGTTTATTTTCAGATAACACTGTACCACTGCATGGGAAGTGTGAGTACCTTTTGATAACAAAACAATCCTAATTCCTCGCTCCTGTCCCTTGTATCATTGTTGTCATTCATTTCACCTGTATGTGAGTACATAAGCACACACACGCACGAGCACACATAAACTGAATGCGCTGTTGCTGTTATTTTGAACCGAATGTTCTGTTAGATTAAGGAACAGTTTTTGTTTATCTTTATTTATACCTTCTTTGATGCTCTTCCTTTCTTTATGTGGAGCTGAGCTTTCTGACCTATATCGATTTCTTTCTCTCTCAACAATTTTTTATTTTTAACATTTTTTGTAAGGCACGTCTCACAGCAACGTATTCCCTCAACTTTGGTTTGTCTGAGACAGTCTTTGTTTCTGCATCACTTTGGAAGGATAATTTTGTGGGGTATAGAATTCTCTGTTGGTGAGTCTTTTCTTAACACTTTAAATGTTTCCCTTCGCTATCTTCTTGCTTGTGGGGTTTCTGAGGAGCTGTCAATGTCATTCCTGTCTTTGCTTCTCTAGAGGTAAGGTGGTTTCCCCTCTGGCCTCTTTCAGGATGTTTTTCTTAATCTTTGATTCTCTATAATTTGGATTTTATACCGTTGGTGTCCTTTTATTTTCTTTATTTTTTTATTTTTTTATTTTTAGCATTTGTCCTGCTTGGCACTCTGTAAGATTGCTGGATCTGTGGTTTGGTGTCTGACATTAATTTGGGAAAGTTCTCAACCATTATCATTTCAAATGCTTCTTGTGTTCCTTTCTCTTTTCCTTCTGCGATTCCTATTAAGTGCGTTTACACCTTTTGTAGTTGTCCCACAGTCCCTGAATTTTCTACTCTGTTATTTTCAGTTTTTATTCTCTTTGCTTTTCCATTTTTTTGAGATGGAGTCTTACTCTGTACCCAGGCTAGAGTGCAGTGGCACAATCTTGGCTCACTGCAACCTCTACCTCCCAAGTTCAAGCAGTTCTTCTGCCTCACCCTCCCCAGTAGCTGGGACTACAGGCATGGCTAAATTTTTGTATTTTTAGTAGAGATGGGGTTTTACCATGTTGCCCAGGCTGGTCTTGAACTCCTGACCGCAGTTGATCCATCTGCCTTGGCCTCCCAAAATGCTGGGATTACAGGTGTGAGCCATTGCACCTGGCCTGCTTTTCCATTTTCAAAGTGTGTATCTCAGGCTCAGAGATTCTTCCCTCAACTGGGTCCATCTATTAATAAGCCTGCCACGGGAATTCTTCGCTCGTGTTGGTGTTTCTGGTCTCTGGTACTTCTCTTTGGTTCTTTCTTAGGATTTCCATCTGCCTACTCATGCTGCCCGTCTGTTCCTGCATGCTGTCCACTTTATCCATTAGTGCTCTTTGCATATTAATCATAGTTTTAAATTCCCAGTCTGTTAATTTCAGCATCTCTGCTCTGTGTGGCTCTGATGCTTGCTCTGCCTCTTCAAATTATGTTTTTTGCATTTTAGTATGCCTTATAATTTTTTCATGATAGTTGAACACCATGTACTGTGTAAAAGGGACTGTGGTGAACAGGCCTGTCGTGATGTAGGTGCCGGGGGAGGGAAAGAAGTATTCTGTAGTCCTGGGATTAGAGCTCCATCCTTTAGTGAGCCCGTGCTCTGGACTGTGAACTTCAACCTACTTCTCCGGTTTCCCTCCTCCTGTGGGACAGGATAGCTCGAGTGGACTGGAGTTCCCTCTGGTGGGTGCAGCTCTAATCAGACCCCAGCAGATGAGGTTCTGGTTGAGTAGTTTCTCCTGAGGGCAGACGTTGTTAAGAACAGAGTGTCCTGGCTGATTTCACTGAGGTGCTTTTTCCCTTCCCTGTGCTGGAAGCAGGAGGGGATGCTTGTAGGATCACTGTTGGCACCGAATCTCACGGTATTACAGGGGAGCTCCCTCGGCCTGAGTGCCCTGGAATTTTTACCTCTCCGAGTTGTTACACTGAGTCTGTAGCAATTTGTCAGTTACAAGTCAGGTTTTCCTCCACGCTCCCCCCCCCACCTTTTTTTTTTTTTAAGACTGAGTCTCACTCTTTCGCCAGGTTGGAGGGCAGTGGCGGGATCTTGGCTCACTGCAACCTCTGGTTCAAGCAATTCCCCTGCCTTAGCCTCCTGAGTAGCTGGGACTACAGGCGTGCACCATCACACCTGGCTAATTTTCTGTATTTTAGTAGAGATGGAGGTTTCACCATGTTGGCCAGGATGGTCTCGAACTCCTGACGTCAAGTGATCCACCTGGCTCGGCCTCCCAAAGTGCTGGGATTACAGGCGTGAGCCACTGTGTCCGGCTGTTTTTTTTTGTTTGTTTTTTTTTTTTTGAGACGGAGTCTCGCTGTGTCGCCCGGGCTGGAGTGCAGTGGCCGGATCTCAGCTCACTGCAAGCTTTGCCTCCGGGGTTTACGCCATTCTCCTGCCTCAGCCTCCCGAGTAGCTGGGACTACAGGCGCCCGCCATCTCGCCCGGCTAGTTTTTTGTATTTTTTAGTAGAGACGGGGTTTCACCGTGTTAGCCAGGATGGTCTCGATCTCCTGACCTCGTGATCCACCCGTCTCGGCCTCCCAAAGTGCTGGGATTACAGGCTTGAGCCACCGCGCCCGGCCTGTTTTTTTTTTAAGGGTAGATTCGAAAGTACGTCTGGTATGTGCATAGGAATGATCACCAGAGGGGTAGAGATTGATGGGACAGAACAAGTAGAAGAGTCAACTGAAAGAACAAGCTAGGCTAGGGTGGGGAGCTGAGCAGGAGAGAGGGTTGTGAGGAAGGATGGATATCTAGCTACAGGCGTTTTGAGATTTGGTTTAAAAAGAAGGCGTGGCTCACAGCCAAGGGGTGGAAGCAACTGAAATGTCTGCTGGAGATGGATGGATAAGGAAGATATGGCAAACCTGTACAGTGGAATAGTACTCAGACTTCAAAAGGAAGGGAATCCTCTTGCATACTGCAGCATGAATGAACCTGGAGGACATTATGCTGCATGAAATAAGTCTACCACAAAAAGACAAATACCACATAAAACGCTTACAGACAGCAGAATGATGACTGCAGGAGGGCTGGGGTGAGGTGAAATAGGAGTGTTTCCCTTAGATATAGTTTCAGTTTTGCAAGATAAAAAAGTTCAGATCTGTTGCACAGCTATGTGCCTGTGATTAACACTGCCACACTATGTAGTCATCCCTTGATATCTGGGGATTGGTTCTAGGACCCCCTCCTTCAGATACCAAAATCCATGGATGCTCAAGTCTCTGATATAAGATGGGACACTTTAACCCTTAATAGTTTAAGGTTAAAAAAAAAAAAAGGCGAGGGGAGAGGGATACTCTTTGCATATAACCTGCATACATCTTCCATATATTTTGAGTCATCTCTAGACTACTTCTAATACCTAATACAATGTAAATGCTCTGTAAATGGCTGTTACACACTGCATTGTTTAGGAAATAATGACAAGAAAGCCTGTGCGTGTTCAGTACAGACACAGCCATCCTCGGCCTAACTATACAGTACATGTCAGTAACAACGTAACACTTGATCCAGGGCTGGCTGAATCAGCCTGTGAAACTCACCTATATAGTGGTACTGAGGGCTCACTTACACTTGACAAATGGTTAAGATGGCGAATCTTATCTGTTTGGGGCCATAATAAAAGAAGAAGGAAGCATGACTCTCCTGGTTCCTCTTTCTCCTTAAACCTCAGCTGGGCTGTCAGCAGAGAGTGAGGGTGACATCTTGGTGTGCATAGGTGGCCTGGGAGTTTGGTAGCCCAGTGCAGCTACTGCTGGGCTCATGGCAGGCATTGTGGGGGTTCTTTGGGGCCAGGCAGTTGTTGAAGCTCTGCAGCTGGACCACCCCACCTGCCTCCTTTACAAAGTCAGACTTCAAGGGTGTGCAACCCTCCTAGGAATCAGAATTCCATTCTTGGAGTTGTTTAGAATTATCAGGCAGGCTCTGGCTGTTCTTCCTCCAGTTCTGTGATGGTTTGGAGTGGACTATTTTTGGTACAACTAATTTACTGGAACCATGCATTTTTTATTAAGATCTAATAATTAACTTGCTGGATTTTCTGGTAGAAAAGCTTTGGTCTAGTAAAATGGATCTTAGGCATTTTTTATTTGGGAAATGAAGGAGAAGCTGTGTAAGAATAAAGAGAAATTTTATCTGATTTTAGAGGTTTTTATGGACTCTTGCCCAGTTAGGTTTGACCTGACCTGGGAAAATAATGATCAACTCATGTTTACATAAACAAGCCGACTGCAGGAACGAGGAGGCCCTGGGGGCCCTGGGCACTGCTTATCTTGCCAACATTCCACCCCCAGCAAGAGCTCTAAGCAGAATTTGGTGCTGACCTTTTCCTTCAAGGTCCTGACGTTGACATACTCCCTGCTCCTTCTACAGTCAGAACAACACGTTCCTAGGAGCTAATACCTCAGGGGGACTTTATTGTGCCTCTAAGGCGATTATTTTTTTCTTCCTGTTTTTTGTTTTAGTTATTAGAACCTTTCCAAAAATAAAACCTTGAATGTAAACATTTATAGAATTAATTTACATATGTGGGAAAAAAATCCAGAGCTGCTTGAATGAAAGTATGGATGGTGGTGTGGCCAGGCCTATGCCTGCTCTCCCTACACATACACCCACCCTAGAGCCCTATGTAAACTCTGAGATGTCTCCAGAGTACAGTTTGAAAACTACAGCTCCAGGGCAATATAAGGAATTTGCATTCTCTATAATTTTTTTTTTGAGGCATAATTGAAATAGAGTAAAAATTTACCCTTTTTAACATCCAGTTCAACACATAATTGTGTATCTATCATCATAAGATATAGAACAGTTTGATCCTCACCCTCCAAAACTCCACAGTGTCCTTTTGAGAGGTGACAATGGCTAGCAGCCCTCACTCTTGGTGCCTCCTCGGCCTTGGCGTCCACTCTGGTGGCGCTTGAGGAGCCCTTCAGCACGCCACGGCACTGTGGGAGCCCCTCTCTGGGCTGGTCGAGGCCGGAGCCTCTGCTTGCGGAGAGGTGTGGAGGGAGAGGTGCACGCGGGAACTGGGGCTGCTCACAGTGCTCATGGGCCAGCGCGAGTTCCGGGTGGGCGTGGGCTCAGCGGGCCCCGCACTTGGAGTGGTCGGCCGGCGCCGCCGGCCCCTGGCAGTGAGGGGCTTAGCACCTGGGCCAGCAGCTGCAGAGAGTGCGCCAGGTCCCCCAGCAGTGCCGGTCTGCCGGGGCTGCACTCGAATTCTCCCCGGGCGTCAGCTGCCTCCCTGCAGGGCAGGACTCTGCGTCAGCTGCCTCCCCGCAGGGCGGGACCTGTAGCCCGTCATGCCCGAACCCGCCCTCCATCCCCGCGGTGGGCTTCCGCACTGCCGAGCCGCCCCCTGCTCCACCCCGCTCAGTCCCATCAACTGCCCAGGGGCTGAGGAGTGTGGGTGCACGGCGCGGGACTGGCAGGCAGCTCCGCCTCTGGCCCCGCTGCTGGATCCACTAGGTGAAGCTAGCTAGACTCCCGAGGATAGTGGGGACTTGGAGAACTTTTATGTCTAGCTAAGGGATCATAAACGCACCAATCAGCACTCTGTGTCTAGCTCAGGGTTTGTAAATACACCAATCGGTACTCTGTATCTGGCTAACCAAGTGGGGACTTGGAGAACTTTTCTGTCTAGCACTCTGTGTCTAGCTAAAGCATTGTAAACGCACCAATCAGCACTCTGTGTCTAGCTCAGGGTTTATAAATACACAAATCAGCACTTAACATGTGAAGGAACAAACACTGGACACACCATCTTTAAGAACTGTAACACTCACCGTGAGGGTCCACAGCTTCATTCTTGAAGTCAGTGAGACCGAGAACCCACCAATTCCGGACACACTTTTGTAGTCACCTCCTTCCCCCACCCTCAGCCCCTGGCAACCACTTCCTTCCCTGCCTCTCAGCCCCTGGCAACCACTTCCTTTCCTGACCCTCAGCCCCTGGCAACCACTTCCTTCCCCGACCCTCAGCCCCTGGCAACCACTTATCAAGTTTCTTTCCCCATAATTTTACCTGTTTCCAGATGCCATATAAATGGAATCATACGCCTGGCTTTTGAGTCAGACCTCTTTCACCTAATATAATGTATTTGAATTTTATCCATGCTGTGTGTATCAGAAGTTTTTTCCCTTTAGAAATTATATCTTAAAGGAAAACACATTTTTATACCCAAGATATTTTGAGCTTTAAAATGAATACTTTAAAACATTTATTTATTTGCTATATTTACAGGTTACAAGTGCAGGTTTCTTACATGCATGTATTGCGCAGTGGTGAAGTCTGGACTTGTAGTGTTACCTCACCTGAAGAGTGAACATTGTACCCAATAGGTAGTTTTCCAACCCTCCCCTCGTACCCCCCCACCCTCCCACCTTTCATAGTGCAATGTCTGTCATTCCACTCTTGATGGCCATGCATACTCATTGTTTAGCTCCCACTTATAAGAACATACGGTATTTGACTTTATGTTCGTGAGTTATTTCACTGAGAATAATGGCCTCCAGTTTCATCAGTGTTGCTGCAAAAGATACGATTTTGTTTTTTTTTATGGCTGAGTAATATTCCGTGGTATATATGTGCCTCATTTTCTTTATCAAATCCTGTGTTGAAGGGTGCTTAGGTTGATTCTATATTTTTGCTACTGTGAATAGTGCTGCAATAAACATATGAGCACATGTATCTTTCATATATAATGATTTCTTTTCTTTTTTTTTTTTTTTGAGACGGAGTTTCGCTCTTTTTGCCCAGGCTGGAGTGCAATGGCATGATCTCGGCTCACCGCAACCTCTGCCTCCTGGGTTCAAGTGATTCTCCTGCTTCAGTCTCCCGAGTAGCTGGGATTACAGGCATGCGCCACCATGACTGGCTAATTTTGTATTTTTAGGAGAGACGGGGTTTCTCCATGTTAGTCAGGCTGGTCTTGAACTCTCGACCTCAGGTGATCCACCCGCCTCAGCCTCCCAAAGTGCTGGGATTACAGGAGTGAGCCACCGCGCCCGGCTATATATAATGGTTTCTTTCCCTTTGGGTATATACTCAGTAGTGGGATTGCTGGTTCGAATGGTAGTTAAAATGAACACTTTTTAAAACTAGAATATTCTAGCCGAGCCTCTCTTGGGATCCAGTTGGTTTTCTGTGCTCTTCTTATGTTGAAATTGATGCTGTCCACAGTTGCCTGTTTGGCTTCCTGGAAAAATACTAAAGAGACTACAGTGTGAAGGTAACCTACCGAATAAAGGTGGCTCCCTTACCTGTGTTTTCAGGGCATGATGCCACATTCACTGCCCAAAGCCTGCCAGACACTGTGACTTCAGTGAGCAACTGTTGACAGTGAACGTTTCTGTGGACTCTGTATTTGTATTCCTATAGGCTCATCAGATTCAAGAGATGTTTCCCCAGGTTCCATACCATCTAGTGCTGCAGGACCTCCAGCTGACACGCTCAGTTGAAATAACAACAGACAACATTTTAGAAGGGCGGATTCAAGTACCTTTTCCTACACAGGTAAAACTGGGGTTTTAAAGCATGATAAATGGATTCTATCTTCACAAAGATTGAATACTGTAGGTTAACTGTTTTAGTTACTTAACAGCTCAATATCATTTATGACTTAATGAATGGTTTCTATCAACTCTCTTAACTTTGCCTAATGAATAACTGAGAACAGACACATCAAAGATAAGGTGAGTATTTGAGTAGCTTGTTATTCAAATATATACTCCAAACCAGCCTGCCCTTGCCAGTCCAGGAAGTCATAGTGTTGGTTCCTATTGGACAAGGATTGGCAACATTTTTTTCTTTAAAGGGCAGGTAATAAATATTTTAGGCATTTCAGGCCACACAATCTTTGTCGCTTCTCAATTCTGCTGTCATAGTACTATACAGCAGCCGTGGATAGTATTTAAGTAAATGAGCAAGACTGTGCTCATTTATAAGTAAGTAGAGTAGAGTAGTGAACTTGACCTTCAGGCTGCAGTTTGCCAACCCCCTGCTCTAGGAGCTGTGCCATTTGTCCCTAGTTGGCTTTGCATACTGGTTTGGTGTTCCACTAGCTACCATTCATCTATCTGAGGTGGTATTTTTGATTTTTAAAAAGGTCAGATCTCTACTTTGATGAGCATAAGAAGTATTAATATAGATGAGCCTTCTGGCAGGACCATGGAATTTGCATATGACCAGGGAATAATCTACCCCAGATTATTCAATTTTAATATGTAAAAATATGTGGAAATCTATTAATAAAATTCTAAAACCTGAGACTCTTTGAAGAAGAAACAGCATAGACTCAGTCACATGGGCTGAGATATTAGATGTGGTTCCCAGTTCTCAGCTCTTTGACCTGGCTGTTGGCTGTGGATTTCCCCGAAGGCAGACTCTGGGACAAGGATTTGAATGCACATAGTTAGTTTGGGAAGTGGTCCCAGGGATCACAGGTTGTGTGTAGGGATGTGAGCTGGGGAGGGGAGGGTGGCCAGTAACGGGTTTGTTATCAAGCAGGTTACCACTGTGGGTAGCTGAAGCTCCTTCCCATTTGGGGCCTCTGGGATCCAGTGCAGAACATATCCCTCGCAGGAGATGAGGAGCTGGTGTCTTCACAGAGGAATTCTCTCCCTCACTGGCTGAGGTCTGCCTCTGGGGGTGGCTGAACTACCTCATACAGCCACAGAAAGTCCTCAGGCAATGAAATACAGACACTGGCCAGCCAGCACTGAGGTGGTGAGACCTTACTGGCCGGTCCCCAGAGTGTCTGCAGCATTGTGTGAGATCTTTAACTGGCTAGAAGGACAGTAACAGCAGCACCTGTTTCATAGGATGCGAAGATAGATGAGACAGTCATGTCCCAGTTTTCCTTGGTGCCATGCTGAAGTTACGTGTTCAGTCTGTGTTCTCTGCTGTTATCATTGTTTTTGTTGTCTAATTACTGTTACTCAAAAGCAAACTAATTGTGGGGCCAGTTGCTGACTCTAAGACTTGGAACTCTAGGTTAGGCCCCAGGCTCCTTTGTCTTGCTTTTAATCTTTATGGCATTTTAATTTCTGTGGTGCTGTAGACTTCCTTAGAGTTACAGGCTGGGTTGGGTACCACAGCTCCCTCTGCACACCAGGGTTTCCCTGAGTCTGTGATTTGATTTCTGAGTGACTCTGGATTGTTTGTGGTGCTGTTTTTCTTCCAGCGGTCAGATAGCATCAGACCTGCATTGAACAGTCCCGTGGAAAGGCCAAGCGGTGGCCAGGAAGAGGGAGAAACTTCTGCTCAGGTAAGACCCGCACTCTAGTGAGAGAGTTCATGGAGCTGTGGAGGCGGAATGTGGTCCAGTCCCGGCAGTGGTTCTTCCTCAGTCCTGAGGCTTGCAAGGCTTAGGGCAAGAGTACAGAAGAAACTGTGCTGTATCCGCCCCAATAATGAAGGGCAGCCAGTCAGGCTGTGCCCGTGGTGTGGCCTGTTTCCACCCAGAGCTGGCAGCCATTGCCTGGGGATTGCCCTCATGCTGGAGGAGAAGGGGGTTGTCTTCCCCTGGGCCAGCCCTGCCACCTTGAGCCTGAGTGAGAGCCAGTGGAATGACAGAAGGAAGCTGGGCTGAGGACCTTGAGGGTGCCTGGACCCATCTAAACCCAGATGGGGATGGCCTAGGGCAAGCTCTCCAGGGAGCCGAGGCCATTGAGATGCCCTCCCCCCACCTCACTTGTCAAACTCAGGATTTCCAGATACTTCCGTGCATTTTGCAAAACTGAGACTGCCTGAGGCTGGGTGGGGCTGGGGGAAGCCTGGCTTTCTTGAGAACCAGATCTGTCTGTTGGCCCACTTTGGGTGCCTTGAGGTGGCCACCCTAACTCCAAGCAGCAGGGTCGAGGCGCCACCTCCCCCAACCCCCACCTGCGCCCTCCTCCCTACATCTGTGGTCCTGGATCCCACTCCTCTTCTGTGATTCCCTTTGCTTCCTCAGTTACCATACTGTCAGAGCACTTGCTTATGCGACCACAAATAAAAACTGAACAACCCCTCCTTGGCCTTTCTGTGTTGGCGCCGTGCAGGGCTTTCCTGCACACTGACTTGGGTCTAGGGTGGTGCTGCCTTCCTTACCGGGGTGCGCAAGGTCTCCTCTAGAAGCACTGGTGAGTGACACAAGCTTTCACCTCTCGTGTTTTACAGATAGGAAACAGTAAACACTACTAGGCCAGTAAACACTACTGGCTTAAGATTTTCATATCCACATCTGTAATTGGATTATGCATCATTTGTGAAATGGTGCATGACTTCTAAGGAAGGGGGTCCATGTCTGCATTTCCAGTTTTTGGATAGCTGGTGAAGCTGAGATATGGACGCTGGGTGGACTTGGGGGCATCTGTGGGTACAGCACATTCAGTCCCTGTCTTGATTTTCCACCTCTGCTTCTAGAGTTAGCATGAAGATTTCTGGATTTTATATATATATATATAAAATAGAGGAAAGTATGTGTTTCACAAGAAACCTTGCTGTGCAACATTTTTGGTCATTTGTGAAGAAAAAGTCCTTGAGTAACAGTTAACAGAAACCTCACTGTAGCCAAGTAAGCCCTTCCACTCTCCCTCTGTTCTAATCTCTGCCCTGCCCCGCTCAGGCTGGTCTTAGGCATGCAGCTGCACAGAGCAGGGGCCGCAGTGGGCGGCTCTTGTCCTTCTCACATCTCCTCGCCTCCTCACTCACCGTTCTTTCTAACCTGCCCTAGGGTCAGGCTTAGAGGAGATGGATAGGATAGGACAGTGAGACCCCAGCGTGTGTGTGTGTATGTACGTACATACATGTGCCAACTATTTGTGTCTGTGTGTGTGTGTGTACATGTTCTGCCAACTATCCCCCTGTCCCTCTCTGGCCCCAGAAACTCCTCCTTTGACCCTGGGCTGGCTATTGATGACCACTCCCACCCTCATGGGGGTCCCATTACCTCTCCAAGTGGTCCTTAGGGCAGAGTTGTTTTCAACAACCTTAGGTTGGTTCCGTTGTGTAGGAGGCCTTTCCAAGCTCCGGAACACACACAGTGTTGTCTGTTGTCAGTGGAAGGGCAAGCGTGCTCCCGTCACAGCTCCCCACCTGCTGTGTTTTTATTGACTTCTGCCAGTTTCTTTCTGTGGATTTGTTAAGTGTGGGCAGCCACCAGGTCCCCCGTCCTTTGACTCTAGGGGATACGAGTGGTTCTCTTGAAGTTCACTCTCAAGCTTAGCTGAAGGCAGGAAAAAATGAGGGTAGCTCCAGCAGGGACTCTGAAGTAAAACAGCCTACCTCTCAGCTGCACCCACCTCCGCTCTGTCACAGCCTAGCAGCAGGCGATGGGCTGACCCTGGCCAGCCCAGGGCTGCATCTGGGAGCATGAGCAGCGCAGATGGTCAGGCACCTGCTAGGACGCGGGGGTGCCTGGGCATTGTCGTGGACTTTGGAGCTTCAACCAAAGCCAAGGAACCATATAATCTATCCTGTCTCTTTTCAAAAGATCCTTAGGGCCGGGCACAGTGGCTCACACCTGCAGTCCCAGCACTCTGGGAGGCTGAGGCAGGTAGATTGCCTGAGCCCAGTACTTTGAGACCAGCCTGGGCAACAAAGCAAAACCCTGTCTCTACAAAAAGTACAAAAATTAGCCAGATGTGGTGGCATGAGCCTGTGGTCCCAGCTACTTGGGAGGCTAAGTTGGGAGGATCACCTGAGCCTGGGGAGGTTGAGGCTGTGGTGAGCCGAGATTGTGCCACTGCACTCCAGCTTGGGTGACAGAGTGAGACCCGCTCTGTAAATAAATAAATAAATAGATGCTTAGCAGTTTTCCTTTTTACCTCTGTTTTCAGAGTCAATTGAGGATATAAAATTTGTGCAGAAGATTTGATAAGACTGGTTTACATTTTTGAGCAATTAGTAGAAGTGAACAGAAAATTCCCAGGATGTAAACTCACATTTGTCGTGTTGGTAGCATATTCTGAGAGTGCAGGTTGAAGGTGCTTAAGTTTTTCATGCTGGAAATCATTTCCTTATCCCTCTGATACTGAACATTCTGTGTGAGTCAGGCCCTGTTCTTAGTACTACTCAAGCTATAGGCAGCAGGCCTGCCCTCAGGGAAGCTGCTGCTCCATTAGCTGTAGCTTGTGGTTCCTAGTTTCTGCCTCCCTGCTTGGCAGCAGCCTTCTCTTTGCATCCAGAACTACCTTGTCTAGGGTGCGCTGTAGGTGAGGAACCTGCTTAGGAGGGAGGCCTGTGCTCACAGCTGCCTCCTTGCTTCCTGCCCCATGTCCAGACCGAGCGTGTGCCACTGGACCTCAGTCCTCGCCTGGAGGAGACGCTGGACTTTGGCGAGGTGGAAGTGGAGCCCAGTGAGGTGGAAGACTTTGAGGCTCGTGGGAGCCGCTTCTCCAAGTCTGCTGATGAGAGACAGCGCATGCTGGTGCAGCGTAAGGACGAGCTCCTCCAGCAAGCTCGCAAGTGAGTCGCTTCTCCAGCCCCGCTTGGCATAATCCAGGTCAAAAACCAGTGGCTGAAGGCCGTTGGCAGGCCCACATCTTCTCTTTTTAAACAGATGCCAACAGTGAAAAGCCATTACATGCCAACCTAAAACTCAGATTTCAAGCCTGTCTTGAAAAATCCAGAGCATCTGGTAACACTGGCCCCTACTGGTCTACCTCTGATGCTGGTACTCTCAGTTATCTCCTGTGCCCCTTTGGCCACGCTTGCCAAGGGAGCACTTGTGTGCCAACCTATTCTAAGCCCTTTATATGAATCATTTTCACAGCTCTAAGAGGGATCTCTGTTAACCCATTCGGCCGACACAGAGCTGTCGTGGAGGCCGGAGAGGTTAGCCCTGGCCTGGCCCTGGTGTCTGCCTCCCAGGTGTCCTCCCTCTTGACCACTCTGCCTTTCAGCCGAGCATTATGAACACACATGGAGCATCTGTGCGTCACACCCCCATGGTTGGTGGCAGCTGCGGCAGGTGTATCCTGTAGATAGAGGGGGTTTTGTTCCAGCTCTTGAGGACAGGGCCAGTACTGTGTTCATCGAGTGGGTTTGGGCCCTGGCAGACCCTGTGATTGTGAGGGTTCTGTGCTGTGTCTGTGGGTAGAGGGGAAGGGCACAGAGAGACAGCACGGAGCAGCACTGAAGGGTTCCTCCCTGGTGCAGAGAGAACTAGCTCCCATCTGTTGGGGGCTGGATGTCTTGGTCATGAGGTGGTGCTGAGTGACAGCTTCATGAAGGTGCCTGGACGTGGGGAGATGTGGAATCAGCCTTCTGGCTGTGTTCCACAGCAATCCATCTCTCCCATGAGACAGAAAAAACTTCTGTTTTTTTCTAGACGTTTCTTGAACAAAAGTTCTGAAGATGATGCGGCCTCAGAGAGCTTCCTTCCCTCGGAAGGTGCGTCCTCTGACCCGGTGACCCTGCGTCGAAGGATGCTGGCTGCCGCCGCGGAACGGAGGCTTCAGAAGCAGCAGACCTCCTAGCGCTCCCTTGCCTTCCTCAGCTGCCTCCTGCGCCCTGTGCCCAACCGACCGGAGGAGGCCTGTCCCAGTTCTGCCCGCTGTGTGGAGAAGCGGGCTTGACTGCATTGCCGCTGTATAAAGCATGTGGTCTTATAGTGTTTGGACAGCTGACAAATTTAATCCTTCTTTGTAATACTTTCTATGTGACATTTCTCTTCCCCTTAGAAACACTGCAAATTTTAACTCTAGGCATGATCTCTTCTGGTGTTGACTGGACTGCTTGGGGTAGGGGATGATCAGGAGGAAGTGAGCAGTCGCCTGCCTGCAGCAGGCAACTTCAATTCCTGCCTCGTGTGTACATCCCACAAATGCAGGTGTCCTGAGCACCACATCCAGTGGGAAGAGTGTCGGGGAGACGCACAGTGTGAGCCCGCCCCCACATCATGGGGTAACATCTGTTATCAAACCGCTGTCCTTGTTGTGGAAGCACGTAGACTGTGCCAGAGGCCAGGCCCACGGGCTCAGGCACCCCTGAGCCAGCAGGGCGTCTTGGAAAAATAACTCTTGGTTCAATACCTGGAGCAGAGGAGGGGAAAGCCCAGGGCTGCAGGGTGTGACAAAATCACCCCTTTCTGTCCCACTGTATCTGGGACTTTCTGATCCCCCAGTCCAAAGCCGGCTTGATTTCCGCGAACTCTGGTGCTCCTGCATCTCATGAGTGTTCCATGGGTTCCCTCCCCTCTCAGCATTTCCTTGTCCCCTCTGGACCTGCGGAGTGGTTAAGCAGCAAGCTTTGGTTTATGGTTTTCATTCACTGGTCAAGTACATTAGGCAATGCTAAAGCCTGTGGGTTTGGTCCTTGAACAAGATGTGGGCCTTGCAAGATGGGAGAGTAAACCTCGAAGGGCTTTATTAAAGAAATAAAAGAGAACTTTTGTATCTTTCATCCTGGGAGCACTGCGTTTTCCTAGCTGTGTTCTTCCTGGTTTAATTCAGCAGAGAAGGTAAGGTGTGAACCTACATGCCTTGGAGCAGGCCCAGGTCCCAAATCTCTTCAAATTCTTCACATGTTTAACTTTAAGGATTTGAACCGTGCAGTCTTAGGTTGCAGACTTCAGTTTTATGCCCCACTGGATTACTTTTTTTTTTTTTTTTTTTTGAACTGTTTGAAAGCTTTGTTTTGTGGTAGTCCTTTTGGGAAGAATCCAGTATTATCTACAATTATTGGCAAAGTTTAAATGTATTTTACATAACTGAAAGTTTTTAGAATGTTGAAAAGTAATTGAAAAACGTGATAGGTAAATTTTTAGGCAAAGATAATTTATTTCAATAAATCTTTCAAAAGCCTTACCTTGAAATGCTGTTAGTAAATTTCTGTGATTTTTTTTAAAAAAAATTTTGTTTTGCTGAGAGCATAGCTATTTGTTTTTATTGTAAAACAACAGTAATAATAATAAAAAGCAAACTCTACTGATGTGTGTGGCTGGAAGCTAAGGCATCTCTTTCCAGAGGTGCCAACGTTAAACCCCATTTTGATTTGGATTTTGTGTGTACTATTTTGGTTGGAGGGTTTTCCCCATGTTTTTGAATTGGGAACTTTTATTTTTCCTAGTAGTATATGTGGAGGAGGCAGAACTGCATTTTTCTTCCCCTTGTATTTATATCATTTTTTTTCAGGTAAGTGGGTAACAGAAGATTATTTTACTCTCCTCGAATTACGTTATGCTTTACACATTGCACCCACTATAGGTGCCACTAATTCCACATATTCACATGTTTCTGATGTGTGAGAAGACAAAATTATTTGGATCAATTTTAGAGGGTCTTGACACATTACAAAACAGCCAAACCACAGTGTTTAGAGCAGGGGCTTATTAAGTAGCTTAAAATGATCCAAGAAGTGAAGTTCTCAGTCTGTCCTCCATTTTACACCTGGATACTTAAGGATTTCACCACTTCCTGGGGGCATCCGGGACAGGTGCTGAGGGTAGTGGCAGTTATGCTGGGGCTTCCCCTCCCAGGACCCCTTTTGCTGCCCTGGCTAACTGCAGGGTCAGGCAGATGGTCCTCACACCCAGCCCCTGGAGAAGCAGCACTCAGGTCGGGCTGTGGGTCCGGGTTTGTAAGCGTAGCAGCAGGAGCGTCCGGGTGCTCTGGCGGATGGTGGTTGAGCTGCCCCTGGCCTCTGTGGGCTCTTTTGGAATGAGGCTGTGTTGCCCTCTCCATTTTCTTAGTGGCCCTGTTTTGTTGACCTCCTGGATTCTCGTCAGTTTTTGTTGCCTTTTGAATGTTGAGGCTTTTATGTACCATAGAGGATGGTGGACCATGTGGCTATTTTCCTTGTGTTGATGTGAATCCAGGTGCCCAGGTGGCCTCTTGGGCCTGATTTTCCACTTGGGCTGAGTAGACAATGTGCCCTTTTATCTGTAGCCAGCCGACTTGATCCTGTCAGTGGTGACTTTCAGTCCTGCTGGAGCAGGACACACATGGAAAAGGAAACCACGGCCTTGCCAACAAGCCCTGGTGAGGAGCAGCGGCCGCCTACCTGCCCTCGAAGGCCCTCCGTCATCTGGAGCCTCCGTCTTGCCGGGCTGCTGCTTATCTGTTAGGTTAGACGTGGTTCCAACCTTGGCTGCATGTTAGAATCACTTGTGGAGCTTGCAGATAGTCACTTACTGTAAACAACCGCAGCGAGCCGCCTCTGGCAGCCCTCACACACGCAGGGCCAGGCTCTCACAGTGCGGGACAGAGCAGTCTCTGGGACCAAGGAGATCAGTCATGAAATACGAGAGGGCAGAGTTGACTTGAGAAGAATCTGTCCACTTGCAACTCTTGGGGTTCTGGTTCTGCGGGGGAAAAACAGGTTTCTCCCCAAGAGAGGAGTCTGTGATGCCTTTTCTGTTTTCCTTAAGAGCTCTGAGTCATTAGAGGTTCCCTCTAGATCTTTTCATGTGGTAGCCAAGATGGCCAAGAAAAAAGAGGAGGGAAGAGGGGAAGTAAGTGGGAGGATGATTTTTAGGAAACGAAGTGCACAGAGGAAACAAGCACATCATTTTTTTTTTTTTTTTTAAAAGAGGGGGTTCCAGTCAACTAGAAAAAAATTACCAAAAACAGGATCCCAAAAGAGAAAAAGCAGGAAGGCCTTACCAATATAAACATATATCCTGAATATCAGGTTTTAATTAAGCTGACTTCTAACCGTAGAGCTCTTGAAATCCTTTCAAATCTCGTATTACCCGATTTTAGCTGGGACAAACAGCTGGTATTTCTGGGTTTTGGATCTTTTTAACCAAAGATACTCTCCCAGGTGGCAATGCCTTATCCACAAACATCAAAAGTCACACAAATATCAAACCAAAAGGAACTAATTCTCTGGGAATGGAATTGGCTTTAGCAGTGAAAGGGCTTTTTTTTTTTTTTTTTAAATCTTGCAGGGCATCTAAAGCAGGCGGTTTCAGTGTTTAAAGGATTTTAACTGGTTTCAGATCTGATGTCAGCCGGAATGTTGCTCGGATCATTCTCTGAATGTTAGCATTCCAACATCACTGTCAGTTATTAGTCCTGGTTTAGAAAAAAAAAATGTGTTGGGTCTGCTTTTTATAATCTCAGTAGTTTTATTTGTGTTCATTTCCCCCCTTTAGAGAATTACTCTTTTAATTACTTGTCTTATTGCCCTAAGCAACTGCCAGCTAGGCAGCAAAGGCGCATTTTGGAGCCCCGTCTTCATTGGGTGGTCTAACTGGGCAAAGAACAGTCAGGAATCTGGCAGCCCCCAGAGCCAGAAGAGGTTCACGGTGACTCTGACTCTTCGACTTTCTCAGTAGAGTTTCAGGGCAGAGATCAGACCTGGAGGGATTCCACAGGTGGCGATGATGGATACCTTTTGTTTACCTCCTGAATAGAGGCCGTTTTCTCAGAATTTCTTCTAGAAGGTTTTTAGGTACCATTGGAAGTAAATCTCCTATTTGATTTGGTTCTAATTAGAACTAGCTTTTTCCAATTGTGTGCACAGATAAGCTAGAGGGGGAAAAGGATCTTTAAAAATATATATAACAGATAGGTTCTGCCCCCACTCTCCTTGTTGCAATTTAATTGGCCTTTTTGCTGCATCCTTTCCAAAAAATGCTATGACCTCCCATCTAAGAAAAATGAGGCAAATAAACTTCTGTTGGTTTTATCCGCAAAACTCATTTGAAAGTTGGGAAAGAACCCTACGAGAATATGGCTCAGTTTTTAGAGAAATTCAAATATGCCATATATAGAAAATGTCATGGTTTCCTTCAGCCTTCCATGTGGATCTTGGTTTGTTACAGAGTCAAACTGGGGCCTGGATTGCAAACCTTCCCCTCAATAGAGAAGGTAGGTCATGTGCCCCTCTCTGCAGATAACAAGTTGGGGTCTGGGGAACTGGGGGAAAAGCAGAAGAGGTTTAAGGGGTGCCTGTATTGGTTGGGTATTCATAACAGTGCCTCTTGTTCTTCCGTAGTCTCTGAAACAATATCCCCTGCCTCCACTCCCTTGATTCAAAAGGCTGCTGGAACTTGCCCGAGAGAGGCCTTTCTGAGCCTCTAATTCCCATTTGTTGGGATGCAGAGAGGATTCCAGGTAACTGACCTTTTGGCAGCTCCCCCATCTCACTGAAGACGGCATGATACATGATGCTTTTGGCCGCTTGGCCAGTAAGTGGCACGTGGATATGATGCAAGGAGTTCAGTGGGCTGCTGCTGCCTCCAGGCCCTTATTGCAACCCATTTGCTAATTATTACAGCAAAAGCGGGCCGATGTAGGGGATGGGTGAGACCTACAGTCTGGGGGAGGAACAAGGATCAGACTCCGCACGCCCCACCGCACTGCTGGGTTACCCTCTGCATGTTTGGTCTGCAGGGGCCTTCCTGACATCCAGGTGTAGTCAGGGAGCAAATTGAAGGCAGCCTTCCTGGTCAGGCTGGGCCCAAGCTCGTCCTGGGCATGTGAGTGGCTGGGAACTCTTGGGTGCAGATGGGCTCAGGCAATTGGCCTCATTCTTGGGATCATTCCTCCCACTGTGGGGGAACCGCTGGCTACAGAAGAAAGAGGATCCTGCATGATAGGAGAGGGGGCTCGCCTGCCCTCCTTGTATTTCTTCCTTCCTAATCCCCACTTCCACCTCATTTCTCGAAAGCAAACAACCTGCTGAGGGTGAGGAGGGGCCAGGAGCCGGGAGGAGAGGACATAGCAGGAGAAAGTGGCAGCTCCCCTGCCCTCATTCCCAGGTGGCACTGGGCAGTGGTCGCGTCAACTGTGCTCTGAGCTGGGGCCCCAGTGACGGCTCTGGGGATGGGAAGGTCCTGTCAGGGACTCCTAACTGCCGGCCTGCCAGCGTGTGTGGCCGAGTCCCTCCTTCCCTCTCCTGCCAGAATGAAGCCCACCCCAAATAACCATTGTTGGAAGGCACAGGGTGAGACTCAGGAGTACAGACAAACATTCTCTTTTATTGAGCTACACAGGAATTTTCCATTAGTCAGAGAAGTAGACTGGCAGTGTGTAAGATATCACAGAAACCTCACCGATTGGGAATAGAAAGGCTTACAAAGACCCGTGGGCTTTTTTTTCTTTTTTCCTTTTTTTTTTTTAATTTTTATTTTTTGTGTGTTTTGTCTTTTTGCCTCCTCTTTATTTGAAATGGCTGTGACTGGTCTTCTTCAGCAAAGATTAAGTCTTAAAAGTGAAACCGTGAAGAGGTTTGGGGTTTGGATATTAGTCAAAGTAGAAATGACATAGGATTGGTCATGAAAACGGTGGCTTTAATGTAAACACTACATTCCATCTTTTTAAATTTTTTTGTGTTTTTTTTTCCATCTTGTGGTATTTAAAAATTTTTTTTTGTTCTTTTTGTCTGCAGCACAAACATCCCCACATGAGAGAGCGGACACAGGGCACCGAAACAAAGGCAGAGGTGGGGAGGGGCGCACACACGAAGGGGGGTATCAGCCGGGACCGGAAATCCAACACAGCAAAGGAAAAAAACCACAACCCGTTTCCCAAAGACTAGGAAAACTGATCTTGGATTGGGGGTGTAATACATAGTACTCAGCAGGACAAAAAAAAAAAAAGAACCCAAAAAACCCCACAAAGGCTATCTGTAGAAAGGGGGTTGGTGGGCAGATTGTTTTCTATGGGGCTGGATTTCCATATACGATGGGTGTTCTTTTTGGCAGCTACTGGCCAGTGAGAGCTGTGCTTTTTCTATACAAACCTGGAGTAAGCATGTGGCGGGAGTGGCTTAGGGCCGCGAGGTGGCGTCTGTGGTGTCTGGGCGGCCGGCAGGCAGCAGGGTTTGCAGGGGCCTGTGGCCTTCTGGAAAGCCCGGCCTGAGCACACTCCTCGGATCGGTGCACCGCACCGGGACCCCAGGCGGCAGATGGGCCCTGCCCCCCAGCAGGAGCGCCAGGGCTGCGCCGCGAGGTGGGACGGGGGCCGGCGTGGGTGCAGACGGGTATGTTTGTTTTGCAAGAAAAAGAAAGAAATATGGATGAAATGGTGAGTTTTCCTTTTTTTTTTTTTTAAGCTACAAAGCACATGAGAAATGTTCTTTTTTTTCCTTTCAAATTCTAAATGTGAAGACTCAACTAAAACCGGATTCTACAGCATTCTACAGAAATACACAGCCGTCAGTCACTCTGGGGTCGTAGGTTAGACAGGGGCTTGATACAGAAAGGCTGTGTGTCTTACAAAGGCCAAAAGGTCATGCTACCAGGAGATCAACGTCAACAGCAAAGAGTCCATGAAGCAGTCTGTAGAGAGAGAGATAAGGGGTCCAGTCTGACCATTTTCTTTGATTTTAAGAACCAACCAACCAACCAAAAAACCCTAGAACATTTTGACTAATGCTGGGGTGGGGCGAGATGGAGCAGCAGCACGAGGGGTCTGGAACCCCAGTGAAGCCCATCCCCAGCGCCTGGGGAAGCCTGGCCCCCCTGGGACCCTGACTCGGGTCAGGTCCACAAGTCCGGCCCTCCCCAGGCCACGCCTGTTCCCCTCGCTCCCCGCCTTCCCATGTGCCCTCTTGGAGCTGGGCTGGCTTCAACTTTGCAGGTGAACGTGGGTCCCCTCCTGTCAGCTGCTTTTAGAAAGCACACCAAGTCTCCCTGTTCTCTGATTCTTGCCATCTTAACATGAATAAAGAAAACTCAGGAGACAGTGGATTGGTCGGAGCAATGATTCTTCTAAATTCCTGAAATTAACAACCACCACCACCCGAAAGAGAAGCATCCTTAAATTGTTCTGTTGTTGGGAGTGTAGAGTAAGGAGAGGCTTAGGGCGCTGGCCATTTCTGAAAGGGTCTGGAATTTGCCAAGAGCAGGACGGAACTGAGGGCGCAGAGGTTCCGAGGGCGGAACACAGAGAGCTGGCTGGGCCAAGGCCAGGGCTGTTCTGCCATTCCCCTGCTCTCAGAAATGGGGATCAGAGAGGAACACCCCGGGGCTATCCTCAAAAGGAGGGACTCCCAAACCCAGCTCCCGTCTGGACATGTGTGAGTGTGTGTACACAAACACACGTGCATGCTCACGTGCCGTCCCAGGAAAACCTCCATGAGCTATGGGATGGTGGTCAGTTCTGTCTGCAGCTCTTTCTAGTACAAACTAAAAAGATTTTTTAAATATATATTTGTATATATATATAAGGTTTTGTTATGCCTCTTTAAAGTTTATTTACCAACTTGCATTTGTTAGTGGTGTGTGTGTGTGTGTGTGTGTGTGCGCGCGCACGCAAGCTGTTCTGTAGGTGCTGGAATCATTACCAAATAGGTTGCTATACAGGACAAGAGGTCAGTACAAGCCGCAGCCCCGGAGGTTGTTGGCAATGATGATGTCGGTGACGGCGTCGAACACCACCTGGATATTATTCGTGTCTGTGGCACAAGTCATGTGACAATATATTTCTTTGTTGGGTGAGCGGTTTTTGCTTTCAAATTGTGCTTGGATGTAGGCGGCTGCATCTTCATAGGTATTGGGGCCTGTAACAAGACACAGAACAGGGAGAGGCCCTGGTGAGCACTGTGGGTGGACAGGGCTGGGGACGTGAAGACAAGAAGTGGGTTGTGGCGTGTCCCAGGAAGTGGGATGAGAGGAAGGCAGCAGGAAGAACTGCTGGGCAGTTCCAAGCCGTAGTTGCATTTTAAATTAAATAACAGTTTTTTTTTCAGACGAAGTTTTGCTCTTACTGCCCAGGGTGGAGTGCAATGGCGCTATCTCAGCTCACTGCAACCTCTGTCTCCTAGGTTCAAGTGATTCTCCTGCCTCAGCCTCCCGAGTAGCTGGGACTACAGGTGCCTGCCACCACGCCCAGCTAATATTTGTATTTTTAGTAGAGACGAGGTTTCACCATGTTGGCCAGGTTGGTCTCAAACTCCTGACCTCAGGTGATCCACCTGTCTCGGCCTCCCAAAGTGCTGGGATTACAGACGTGAGCCACCACGCTCGGCCTTGCCATTACTTTTCATAGCAAAACTGCAATTACTTTTGCACCAACCACACACAGGCGAGCATTTGCCCGGCTTTGGACTTTGCAAGATCCCTTACTGTTTTCACACCAAAATCCACCCGGGAGCCCGCCTGGGAGAGCAGTGGCCACAGATGATCCCTTTTGCTTCCTAGATGAGCAAATTGAGGCACCGCCCCATGGTCTAAACCAATCCTGCTGATTCCAATAAACCAGGAAAACAAAGTCTGGAGAGGGGCCTACCCGGGACCTGTGCTCCTTCCTCATTGGTTTCCTTTAAGAGGCCACTCGGCAGGGCTGGCAGCATATCAGTAGTAGTCGTGGTTCTTGAGCGAGTGGCCAGGACATGGGGGCATCGATGTCCCCAAGGTGGGAAGTTTAAGGGGACATCAGCATGTATGTGCCAACTGGGGGCCCTCTGTCCCCACCAATTCCTTGGGTGTACAAGGGGCAAGGGGCAGGAGGTGGGGGCATCCTTGGGTGGGTTATCACGGCAGAGACCAGCTCTGGGCAGCCCAGTAGGAGTGCCTGGACCCACAGGGCCAAGCCTCATCCTTGATTCGCTGGTGCAGAGATGCCCAGCCCAGCACAGCTGTTAAAGATTGGACAAAGCAGCCCGTGTGGACCCTGCCCAGGAGCTTCCTGTCTGGAGAGAGCCGAACCGGGCACAGCCCAGGGTGGAAGGTGGCCACATACAGCCGTCCAGGTGGGAGGAGTGCCTTGTGCCTTCCCTGTGTCTGCCGAGCCCAGCATACTCACACAGCCCTGCTGCCACCCGGCCACGGTGGCCCACACGTCACCTCCCATCCCACCCGTGCTGCTTGTTTTGTGCCCTCACAGGCTTGTGCTCCATGGGGCCACTGCACTGGTGACCATCTGTCATCCATGATATCTGAATTCAAACTGGATCCCTCTGAAGGCCCTGGAGAACTCATGTTTCCCAGGTTCCGACTGCCCTTTGCGGGGGCATCTAGTGCTTCACTCCACAGCATCACTGCACTCCACAGCAGTGAGAATGGCCACTCCCAAGTCGGGCCCCAGTGGGACACTGGACAAGAAAGAGCCATAGGGTTGGGCCTGTCTCTGAGGGTAGCCCTGGCCGGCGGGGGCCTGCTGGACTCCATTGTTGTGGCCAGGAGAGGTCAGCAGTGGCTGCCCAGAGTGGGCTACAGCCTGGCTCTGCCTAAGGGCCACCTGGGGCTGGCCTTTCGGGGCTTGTCTTGTGCCTCCTGCCCTCACTCCATCCTGCAGAGGGCACCTTCTCCATGGCCAGTTCCCCCTCCCCTAGTTTCCATCCTCTGAATAATACCAATGGCAGCCACAGCCAGCGCTTCTGTAGACCTGGCACCAAGTAGCTGTGCCTCTAGTCACCCTTGGGCTGGGCATGATTATCCATTGTGTTGACCAGATTAGAATGAGGCACAGGTGACTGAGCAACTTGCTGAGCTGCAGGTGGTCTGGCTGCAGAGGCCACCTGGGCTGCCTGCCCTATTGGGTCTTTCTTTGTTCGAGAGCCTTGAGCGCAGTGCATAGTTCCTGGCCCCACCTCCCACTCTGCACCTTGGGAAGAGCAAGAACCACCTTGCAAATTCACATCAGCATGGACTGTCAGTGAGGACATGGTTTGTGCTCAGAACCAGCTGACAGCCCTTCTTCACACACTGCTCCCAGCTGTGGGGAAGGGTGGGGAGACGGGCATCGACCTATGCTGGATGTGGCGCCCTGTGGCTGGGCTTGGGGACCCATGTGGCCCTGGGACTGAGCCCAAAGTCTTACTCCGGGGCTGTCAGAACATGGGTTCTTGGCCGAGCCAACCTGTGCCCTGACCTGGCGGATGACAAGACACCTCCTGCTCCATGGCAGGGTGCTGGCCCTCCATACTCTGCAGCCTGCAAAGGCGACTCCTACCCCAGGGACCTCTGGAAGCTTCCCAGCCCCTAGAGGGACCAGGGCTGGGCTCTGGCATCCCATCAACGCTGCTTTTAGGCATTAGCAGCAGCCCAGAGCTGGCCCATCCCACAGAAGCCACCCTCCCTCATCATCCATTTGGAAAGAGCTTCATTTAGGGGGGTGGGGAGGTCTGTGATACATTCCCCTGAGAGCAAGAAGAAAGCCCCAGAGAAGTCAGAAGAAACTGAGGCAAGGATGGAGGAGGCTTGCAGATAGCTGGAGTGGTTGGATTTGGGGCAAAGACCAGGGGCGGAGGAAGAAGGGGAGAGAGGAGGTGCGACGGGGCTGGGGTTGGGGAGGGAAGGCGGGCACGGGGCTGGGGTTGGGAGGGAAGGCGGGCACGGGGCTGGGGTTGGGAGGGAAGGCGGGCACGGGGCTGGGGTTGGGGAGGGAAGGCGGGCACGGGGCTGGGGTTGGGGAAGGAAGGCGGGCACGATGTGGGGCGGGTGGAGTGGTCTGGCTGGGCGGCTGCACAGAGATGAAGCATGTTCTGGGCACCGAAACAGGGAGCAGAGAAAGCAGGTGGGGCCAAGAGGCAGCCCACACCCTGCTCACAAGCCATGTGTCCACCTTTTGGTTTCATGCAAAGGTGCTGTGTGGCCCTGGGCAGGGGTGAGGGGAGGCCACTGCTGAGATTACAGGAGGCTATCCTGAGATCTCTCCTAGAGGGTGACCAGAAGGAAGGGGGAAGCCTGTGATCCCGTCCTGCCCCCTGCTCCCCACAATGTCACTCCTGAGTGACTGGGTCCTACCACATATATCTTAGGAGGGGCCACTCTCACCACGCTGAGGGCTGTGTCCTGGGAAGCCCAAACCTGGTGGCACAGCGCTGTTTTTCTTTTGCGCCCCACCAGACTCCTGCAATGGGTCCCGCTCGCCAGCTAGCCCCAGCAGTGCTGGCCGAGCAGCCTGTTCTCTGAGCCATGGGTCCCTGTCAGGGGCAGGCTTCCCCCTGCACAGGACTGCCTGGCACCCACCTGTGTATTCAGGAAAGCAGATGGTCAAAGGCGACTTCTTGATCTTCTCGCCAAATAGATCTTTCTTGTTGAGGAAGAGAATGATGGAGGTATCGATGAAGAACTTGTTGTTACAGATGGAGTCGAAGAGCATGAGAGACTCGTGCATGCGGTTCTGCGGCCGCAGGAAGGGAGGAGAGAGGACAGACAGCGGGAGGGACACACAGAGACAGGGAAAGAGAAGGAGAGAATTAGGCTTGACAGAGAGGGACTGGGCTACTCGGCAGCTCCTCCGAGAGGCTGCCAGATGGAACCTGAATCAGTCACACCTCACAGCACGTCTCATTCCCTGCTTCCAGAGAACCTGTCATGTTGGGGCCAGAGGCAGAGACTGGACTGGGCACCAGCCATGGCTCTCTGGGGAGGCTGAGGACAGGGTGACCCAGGCTCTCCCCACTGCAGAGTTCCCAGCTATGCAAAGGTCTCCCAGCACACGTGTGTGTGGCCGTGTGTGTGCATGCGCCTGTGTGCCTGTGTGTGTGTGTGCGCGTGTACCTGTTATGTGTGCCTGTGTGTGCACGTGTGCATGTGTGCCTATGTGTGTGCACCTGTGTGTGCATGCCTGTGCATCCATGTGCCTGAGTGTGTGTGCGCCTGTGTGTGTGCCTCTGTGTGTGTGTGTTGGGGGTGGTGGAGTCTGGACTGGAGCCGGAGAGCTGGGCTTTGGCCCTTCCTGCCTAGACCTCTCCTCCCGGGCCCATCCTGGGTGGGGGGATGTCCTCTGGGAGTGGTGAGAGACTCCAGGCCCTTCCCGTGGCCTGAGGGGAAGGCATGCCACGTCCTGCCCGCCTCCTGGGGGCCACCACTCAGGGGAGAGGCTCCTGGCAGGGCTACCTCCAGGAGTGCCTGGGGGACTGGCCGCACCTCCTCTGGCTGGGTCCTCCTCAGCCGCATCTGACACTGCATGGTGTTCTAAGCAAGGCAGATGTGGAGGGCTGCCCTGCACACAGGAGCCTGTTTAGCAAATGGATGAACATGATGGGCACCCCAAAGAAGCCGAACCGAGGGGCCAGCCTTCTGCCCTGGGCAAAAACTCTGCTTTGGGACCCTGAGCACATTCACTTGGGTAGTCTGTTTCTCAGCAGTACACAGGGCATCTTAGTCTCTGTGACTGAATCCATTCCTGCACAGGGAGGTGGAGGAAGGGACAGTTCCGCTTATTTTCCCCAAGAACCCTGTCCTAGTCCTGGAAATGTGCCCACTGTAAACCCAGCTCCCTGGATCTAAAGCTCAGAGGTGACCCAGGCTAAACTCTACCTCTGAAATAAGAAGAGTGACACAAGTAACAGGAAAAAGAAGAGAGCTGGCGTAGATGCCACTGGGCATCTATGGGGAGATGATCTCCCCCAGGGATGAGCACACTGTGGGTGCTGAGGAATTGCTGGTTCCACTGCCGCACCGTCCCCCTCTGAGCAGAAGGAGGGTGACGAAGATGAAGTGACCACACCAGTCACCGAGGACCATGCTGTACCAGCGCTCTCCCTGCCTTATGTCACTTAACCTCATCCGGCCTGAGGGGACACCGCGGTGACACAGATGGGCCAGATCCAGAACTTATGCAATGGGTCTCTCCAGTCCGTATCAGGCTGTGGGGCTTTCGAGGAATCAATACTAACAGCAGCATGGCGGGCTCCGCGCATCTCACAGCCAGTCCTCCCTTCGGTATCTCCCCGATGCCTGCATCATTCTACCATGACCTGTAAAGGCGGCCAGCCCCAGCCCCTGGTTCTTATTGGCTGAAGTTGGTAGGTAGAGGGGCAGAGTTCTCAGCTGCCTCTCAGGGGCACCTGGACAGCTGGCATGGCTTTATTCCCCAGCCCCAGGAGCTGTAGTACATGGCACTGGCCTTTCATTCTGCTGAACAGACTCAGTAAACGCACATGATCTCATCACTCTCCCATCCTCAGTCATTCTCAGTCTCCAGGAGCATTCTCCTGTCATCTGTGTGATCCCACCGGGAAGAAGCAGATCTCGCTTGCCCTGAGCCACCTCATTGGGGTCTGTTCAGAAAAGGGCAACCGGAGGCTTCTGGGAGGCCCAGTGAACCTGTGTCCAGGGCCTCGGGCCGTCCACACTCAAGTTCATTGAGCCGCATATGAGGCCAGAGTGGTGAGGTTCTGAGACCCCAATGATTCCACAGGAACACGCTCCCCACTCCACAGAGCCACCTCGGCCTGCAGCTGCGTAACAAAGAGCTGGAAACCCACAGCCAGAGCCAAGCTCCCTCCTCCATTGCACATCTGCCCAGGCACTGCCAGGAGCAGCCACTAGAGTGACCTGAGCTGGGAGTGGGGACTGTGCCCCCTTGGCCACTGAGCTTAGGTGTGGAGGAGAAATCAAAGCCGGCTCATTCAGGCTCCACAGTTCCACTGGTTAAGGCTGAGCCCCCGCCACAGCCCTACGCCTCAGGGCCACAGAGCATGACTCACATGCACTCACTCTTCCGGTCAGTACTGCCTGGCATCTACGTGCAGGGCTCTCTGCTGGGCTGCCCCGAGGATATAAGAATGACCACGTTAGGCTCCTGCTCTCTGAGAGCTGAGAGTCCAGCTGGAGAAAGATGACGCACAGTCTGTGGTCCCAGGAGTGGCAGCGCAGGGGAGGACTTGGGGAGCAGAGGACAGGCATAACCAAGCCTGTTTTTATGGGGAGAGGGCCTTGGAGGGAGCCCCAAAAAGTGGCTGATCCTGGAGACTTGGGGAGGGCAGTGAGGAGGGGAGATCCTGCAGGGCAGGGGAGGCGCCGGCACTGAGACCCCTGCCAGCCCCCCAGGCCTGACTGCCCTCCCTTGGCACGCTGCGTGGAGCCCATTGCCAAGGAGCTGAGAGCACAGCTCATCCTCACAAGCTCCCCGGAGGAAGCAGACGCCGGGCTACATTCAAAGAAGAGATACCACCATTCGAGAAAAGAGAAAGAAGCCAGAGGTCACAGATGGCCGACAGCCAACCCCCGAGACCTCCACCTGCCCCAGGCTGCAGTGGAGGCCCAGGAGCAGCAGGAAGCGGTGCCAGTACAACCATGGCCACTGCTGCGTCACCCACAGCAGTGTCCAGGTGGGCACCAAGCTCTCCAGGACAGGAAGGTGGCTCGGCGCAGTGCAGCAACGGAGCAGCCTCCTACCAGATGGTGATCCTGACAGGAGGGCAGGGCGCCCAGTTGCCCTGATTCTCCGTCCCCAGCAGGAGTGTGCCCGCTCCGCCAGGCTGCCCGCAGTCCTGGGACCAGGATGGGGCAGGGCCCGAGGACACACATCGTGCAAGTGCCCCTGGCAGGAGCTCCCTGGGCCCTGACAACACATCACACTCATGCTAGGAAAGCGGGCACTGTTTATTAACGGTAGGCGACTAATAAATACATTATGGCAGCCAATAAATTATTACAATAACTAGAGATTTATTAAACCAACAAGTCACTCTTCTTACAAAATTACAGTTAATACGGGGTGGGCGGCAGCGACGGGGGTGGGAGGGGACCACTGCACTTGAGAGAGGCGGCTTTTCTAAGGAGGGCCTGGGACACCTGAGCCCACCTGGCCTAGACGGGGAAGGGGGGTGTGTGGGGAGGCAGAAGGTACTCAGCAGGGGTAGGGTGAGGGATGGCCAGCAGAGCCAAGGGATGGGTCAGAACCAGCGGAGTAGAGAAGACCAGGAGGCAGGAGGGGAGGGCCTGGCTGCCCAGAGCTGTGGGAGTAACAGGGTGGGTGTGGAGGGGAGGGAAAGGGAGGGGAGAGTGGGGAGGGAAGGGAGGAGAGCAGTAGTGCCTCGGAGCTGCTGGCTCTGCCAGGAAGGGCAGTGGGTCTCTGCTGGTGGTCTTGCTGCACTGGGCCTGGGGATGAGAGCTTCTCTTCCAGGGGGAGCCCCTCTCTCAAGAAGGGGATCCAGGAGTTTGGATTCGGGGCCATTCTTTCTGCTCTCCCCCCCGCCTGCCTCTTTTTTGACAGGGGCCTTCATCTGGCTGGAGTGGGGTCTGTCTGGAGGCCCCAGCTCCTCTCTGGGCAGGGTGGGCTCAGGACTCTTCTTGCTGAGGGGTGGGAGATGGGGAGCCCTACCACAGACCCCACGGCAGCAGCTCACGCCCCGGTCCTGTTCCCTGGGCTGCTGGGATCCTGCACTCTAGGCTTGCAGCCTGACAGCAGGAACTGCTTGAGGGTGACTGCCTTCAGCACTGCACACTGAATCTCTGGTGGCCGGGGAGCTGGAGCCTCAGGTCTCGGCTCCTAAGAACTGCCAGGTTGTGCCTGAAGGCTCCCAGAGGCTCAGAGAAGAGAAGAGGCAGCCAGAGGAGGCTCTGTGCCCCAGACTTCTTGAAAAGGGGGAGGGCAGGCCACTCGCTGACTTGGAGGAAACAGTTGGCGTGCTCATTAAATATCCACCTGGGACTGCAGGGAACTTACTTGCCAAGAGTGCACCAGGTCAGACTGAGAAATAAAGGGGGTGACCAGGAAGGATGCAGGCTAGAAAAAGGAAGAACTTCCAGAATCAACCCCTGGGTGCTAACTGTAGAGTGTTAGGTGGGAGCAGGGACTAAGCTCCCCACTGCAGGACTCATGTTGGCCAAAGGGAAGGGCGTGGGTGAGACCACCCCGGGGTCTTCCCTGTTGGGGTTTGTAGACAGCTTAGTGACAGGGCTTGCAGGTGGGAACCTGGGGCTGCCTCTGCTCCTAAGAACACTCAGGGAAGACCAGTGCAGACCATGGAGGGCAGAGATGCCTCCAGTTCCTGCCAGAGGGAGCTGGGCTGTGGGGAGGGCCTGGCAGACAGCCGCGTCCTGGCAGCAGGCATGGTGGTCTTCTGCCTGAGCTCCAGGGTCCCCATGGAACCCAGAATGCCAAAGCTGTTGGCCAGGGGCCCAGGTTGTGCTCTCTGCTTGGGGCTGGGCAGACCCCATGCCCTACTCAGGCCAGAGAGCCTTGGGGACCTCTATTGGGGCTCAGAGGGAAGGCCAAGACCTGGTTCTTATGATTGCCAGTGGCGCAGGTCACAAAACTGGCCCATAGGCATGAAAGTGGCAGGCATAATTTTCATGAGTTTGGCAAAGACGTTCTTTGTAGAAATCAGTTTCTGCTTGGCCTGCTAAATCCGAGCCATAGGAGAGGTTAGCATGGCCCCTCAGGGCACACACAGGACCACTGTGGATTAGAAACGCACCCATGTCTGGTCACTCACAACATTCCTCCCACATCCACATCCACGACGGAGCCAAATCTTATCTGTCACCCTCAGTCGCCACCCACAAGGTGGAGCCACCGGTTACGACATGGATGACAGGCGTCACGCACAGGGAGATAATTTCTCCCTGGATACCCCTGAGGGCCAAGGACCCCCCCAGGCCAGGGTGGGAGGATTGAGAGCAGTGCAAGAAACTGAGGAGGCTGGAGCATCCAAGGGAAGAGAAAGGCAGGCCGGGGATGGACGGCGGGAAGGCCTGAGCACCCACTCCTCCAGCCCCAATTCTATAGACAGGGAAGGCCTGGATCAGGAGCCTGGACCCAGCCTGGTGCTCTGGCCACTGTGGTCTGAGGGAGGTTGCTGGGGGATATGAAGAGCCCTTCAGCCCAGTGACTTCCACCTCCAGGGTGATGGCCTTAGAGGTGGAGCGTGGCCAGCATCCCCCTTTTGCCGGCTGCTTCTGAGCCTGGGGTTACAGTTTGGAGCAGAGTTAGGGGCACAGCCGGCCTCACCCAGGGTGGTGCTGCTGAGAAATAACTGCCATGTCTTCCATATGGGGCAGGATGGCTTAGCTGCCCAATGTCCATGGTAGGACACTGGGTTCCCAGGGCCTGTCCTCTGCCACGCCCCAGCACCTGGTGCAAGGTCCAAAACATGACCGAGGTGCACAAAACAGAATGGACTTGGGCTGATGGGGGACTCCCGCAGCCTGGCTGCCAGAGGCTTCCCAGGCACTGGTCCCTGCAGGCATTTGGCACTATGGAAGGTCCCTGGGTCTCCTGGGCCCCACTGAGAGCTCTGTGCCTGTGGGTCCAACAAGTCCAGAGCTGTTGGCACTGGCGCTTCCTGGCTCTGGGGCAGTCCGGGGGCTACAAGTGGAAACCCAGGGGCCCTGCCTGTCCGGGGACTAAGCAGTGTCCAGAGTCGGGGCAGGGAGAACAGAGGGCTTGAGGAGGGAGGCAGAGGCCTGTAGGGGGTACCCTCCTCCCTCCATGGCACATCTACATCCCCAGGCACAGCCTGCTGTACAAGCACACGACTGGCCTGGGTGCGGGCGGTGGCCTCAGCCACCTGGAGGCATCTCGGAGTGGGAGAGGTGTGTTGGTTGCCCAAGGCCAGCCAGACCTGCGTCCCCAGGAGAAGCTACCCCGCCCTCTTCTGCTCAGGGATCTGGGCAGTGAGGCCTCCTCTAAGGGGTCCTAGGACTCTCCCTTTAGAGTGGGGGACAGGGGAGTGTGTTTGTGCTGGCCTGGGCCCAAATACTCCAGGGTGTCAGCTCCATCCCCTGCTGTCCTCTATCCCCAGGGGCTGAGAAGACACCAACGGCTGCGGACAAACTCCCTGATTTCTTCACCAAGACAGTGAGGCAGGGCACTGGCTGCACACCATACCCCACCTTCCGTCCCGCCCAGACCTCTGCAGCTACAGAATCCCCAGCCCGAAGGCCTTTGCTGGTTTGAGTTGAATTCAGTGTGGACTGAAGAAAAAACATATCTATTCACACCTCAGAGTGACCACCCGAGCTCCTGGTGACTGGAAAAAGGAAATGGGTCACCCTTGGCCTGCAAGGACTGGGCGGGAGGCCCCAGCCCAGGCGACACAGGAGCCTCCACCTACCTCCCCCGTGCCTCCCACCTCTCCCTCTTCCCCTCCCCGCCACCATCTATCTGAGCCATAAGTCAGTCTCAAGAAGCATTTCCAGAACTCGGAGGAGTCAGGGATGGGGGTTCTCTGGGAGAGCAAAGGCAAGTGAGGACGACCCAGAGAAGGAAGGGCTGAGACCCAGGGGAGGGAGCAGGGAGATGGAGGCCATCGCCAAGGCCTGAGTCCTCCCACCCATACCAAGTTGACCTGGTCCCACCCTGGCTTTCGTTGACGGAACTGCCCTCCACCAGAGACCCCAGGCACAGCAGAAGGATGGCTCCTATGACCCCGCCCTGCCAGCACCCTGCTGCAGGGCTGTCTGCGCCACTGCACCATGCAAGATGACAGGAGGACACTGAGGCTTCCAGTGAGACATCAGGTGCAGGGTGTGCCCATCTGGGCCACACGGCGGCCCTGCCCTGCCCCCACAGCTTCCTGATAAAGCACTCAGAGATGACGCAGAGGCTCTGAGCGGCGGAGTCTCCTGGCCTTGCAGCATGCACTCAGCGGCCCCGCCCCGCCCATGCGTTACCACGAGTTCTTTTGGGGGGTGCAGGTGGAGGATGCTCCCTCCTCCCTCCCTTGGTGCCAGCCTCTGGGGTCTTCTTCCTCAAGTGCAAAGAGTGGTCTGAGAGTGGTGGAGCCTGGTTCCAGGGGAGGGGGGCGGCAGGCCAGGCAGGGCAAGGGTGCCGGGCAGGGTGCCCAGGCTCAGTAGAGTCCACAGCCCCGCAGGTTTTTGGCGATGATGACGTCCGTCACGGCGTCAAAGACAAACTGGATGTTGTTGGTGTCCGTGGCGCAGGTGACGTGGGTGTAGATCTCCTTGTGGGCTGACTTGTTCTTGCTCTCGTACTGGGCCTGGATGTAAGCCACAGCTTCTGTGAAGGTGCTGGGGCCTGCAGAGCAAACAGGCGAGGTGTGGTGAGGCGAGAGGCCCATGGGACTGCCTGGCGTGGACGAACCCAGCCTGGCCTGTGTGGCCATCAGAGACAACTGCACAGGGAAAACCTGATGGAGGGGACCTGAGGGGTCAGCAAAGTCAATAGGGGGTCCTGGATCCAGTCAGTGGGACAGTGTAAAAGTCATGAAAGATACAAAATATCAGGTCTCTCAGTATATCACCTGTATTTATCTATTTTTTTTTTTTTTGAGATAGGGTCTTGCTCTGTTGCTTAAGCTGGAGTGTGGTGGTGCAATCAGGGCTCACTGCAGCCTCCACCTCCTGGGCTCAAGTGACTGATCCTCTCTTCTCAGCCTCCTGAGTAGCTGGAACTACAGGCATGTACCACCACACCTGGCTAATTATTACTATTATTATTTTTAATAGAGATGGGATCTCACTATGTTGGCCAGGCTGGTCCTGAACTCCTAAGCTCAAGTGATACTCTCATCTCAGCCTCGTAAAGTGCTGGGATTACAGGCGTGAGCCATTGTGCCCAGCCAATCACCTGTATTAAAGGGAGCACTGTTTCGTGAAACTTCCATTTTCCTTTTATACATGCATTTATGGTCTCCTTTTTCTTTTTTTGGAGATGGAATCTTGTTCTTGTTCTGTCACTCAGGCTGGAGTGCAGTGACGTGATCAAAGCTCTCTGCAACCTTTGCCTCCCAGGTTCAAGTGATTCTCAAGCCTCAGCCTCCCAAGTAGCTGGGATTACAGGTGTGCGCTACCACGCCCGATTAATTTTTGTATTTTTAGTAGAGATGGGGTTTTGCCATGTTGGCCAAGCTGTTCTCGAACTCCTGACTTCAGGCGATCCGCCCACCTCAGCCTCCCAAAGTGCTGGGATTACAGGCACGAGCCACCACGCCCAGTCATTTATGGACTCCTGAGGCAAATGTTGCATCTTACCGTGGGTCACGTGCAAGGAGATTTGAGGGCACTGGGCTCATGCAGGTAGCCCTGGCTGATGCATGCCCTGTGGGTGGGCCTTTGCCTTTAGGAGTTCACAGAGCAGGCTTTGACATCACCTCCTGCGGCCACTGCTGGGCCAGGTGGGAGGAGGAGCCTACAAACTTCTTGTTTCTGATGTTCACTCACAGGGGATTAACAACCGCCTGGCTCAGATGCTACCTTCCTCGGGGACACCACATTGAGCTGGTTCCCAGGTAGACACAGGGAGAGGAGAGTCTAGAAGAGAAGCTTCTAGTTTGGGAAGGGGCAGAAGAACAGGACCCCAGCTTTGCACTGAAGGCCCTCAGCCTCCAGGAATCCCTGCCAGGCACAAGCAGGGCTGTGACAATCCGTGGAGGGGGCAGCAGGGAGGGGAGCTGGAGTTCAGAGCCACAGCTCTAAGCTGGAGTAGGCTGCTGTGCAGAAAGCCTGGAGGGTCTGCCAGACCTCAGCTCTTTGCTCAATCTGGGCTGGAGGTTGGGGAGTGTCCTAGGACTGCAGCTGACTACTCAGCCTCCCTTGTCCCCTCCTCCTTCCCCACTTCAGCCCCAAACTGGCCTTGGTAACTGACCTACCCCACCTGTTTCCACTGCCCCAAAGGCCACAAGCCCAGGTCACTAGGGCAGGATCCACAGGCCCTCAACTATGGCTAGAGAGGAAGCTGGCTGGGAGCTTCTAGGGAGGCTGAGCCCTACTCAACTACAGCTGGACATGCCTGGGTACTGGCCTGCCAGGCACTCAGTCTGATTATGGGGGATGGGTGGAGGTAGGAGGTAGGAGAGCTGTGCTGCTTGCCTGGCCCCAAGCCCCCGGGGTGCCCCACTGGGACTCTGTCGGCCCCTGCTCTGTGCCCTCCGGGCTTCAGGGCAGGTCGGGCTGAGGGTGCCCCACTTCTCCTCCCACTCACTTCTCTGGTCAGGGTCTCGCCATCTCAGAAGAACTGATGGGCACCCGGGCTATGCTGGGGCCCTGTAACCGCTCTGGGGTCACTGACCAGGGCCGCCACCCTGCAGCTCCTCAGGAGACCCTGATCATGCTGCCTTCCTGGCTGCCCACCCACCCCATGGTCAGATAAACCCACCACAGCACTGGCAGGGCTGGCCTCTCATCCCTAGCACCCTATGTAGGGGGCCAGGGCTCTGCTGCTTGCAAAGCAATGTGATTTGAATCTTGCAGCAGCCCCGTGTGAGTTACAGGCATAACCCCAAAGGCAAGAGCAGACAGGCGGGGAGCTTCCGATGTGAAGCTCTGCGTGCCCATCAGCTCATTCCCTTCTCACAGCACCCGGTGAGGGAGGCGAGGGCAATGACAGCCATCACTCCACCTCACAGACCCAGAGACTGAGGCTCAGAGAGGCTGCATGACCTGCCTGAGCTGCTTGTGAGTGGCGGAGCTGGGCCATAAGCCTTGGGCTGCCTGACTCCAAGCCTCTGTGCCCCGCCCCTCATCTTCTCAGCGTTCTCTTGTCACAGAGAGCCCCTGGGCGCAGACAGTGGAGCTCAGGCTCCCAGAGGCCACCATGGTCACATAGCTCATAAGTGGCAGAGCCAGGGCTCCACCTGCTTTCCCTGATGAGGAAGCCCCGGCTAGCTGCCCCTCCTCGCTAGAGCACAATCTGGGGGCAGGGCGGGGCCCGTTTGTGTGGATTCTCTGTGGCAGAGTCGGGGGCATCCACAGAGCGCAGGAAGGGTGGACTGGGCTTTGGGAATGGGGCCCGCTCCCTCGGGGGCCTGCTGTCCCTGGAGGGGTCTCTACCTGTATATTCAGGAAAGCAGATGGTGAGCGGGGATTTCTTGATCTTCTCTTCAAATATGTCCTTCTTGTTAAGAAACAGGATGATGGACGTGTCTGTGAACCATTTGTTGTTGCAGATGCTGTCAAAAAGCTTCAGGGATTCGTGCATGCGGTTCTGCAACAGAGTGGAGGGGTGAGTGAGGGGCGGCAGCATCCAAGGCCCTGACCCACCACGGCCAATGACACAGCGGGACAAGCAAAGGGAAGGTCCACCAATGTGGCTGGACGCACCACCGGGACAGAGACTACCAGGACGGAGACGGGAGGATCCACAAGGACAGACGGGACGTGGTCCTGTTTCATTCCACACGCAGGCAGGGCGGGGCGGAGCAGGGCCGGGCAGGGTTGGGGGATGCTGCCCCCTTCCAAAGAGAGCTGGCCCCAGGTGGGGGCAGTGAGGTCACTGGAGAGGTTCCAGCTCATGGAGAGGACATGCACCATGCACGTACAGGGCAGGGGCCGCAACCACCACCGAACGCATCTGCGCGGAACCCCGCTCATGCAGATTTCTCTACCAGGGTCTCATTCGGTTTCGACAGCAAGGCTGGAAGGGTGCACGCATTCAGTTGGGAAACATTAACCGAGGACTAAGAGATCCTCGAATTAATCCCGAGTTGGAAGCAGACACCAGGGGGATAGCGTCTCGGGGGTGAGCTTGCTGTGGCCTTGGTGTGGTTGGTGGTTTCGTTGGTGGGCTGGGGCTGGGGAGGCTCTGGGAGAACTGGTTGTTGGGGCTGGTTTCTCAGTAGAGGGGCCAGAGGAACCCCAAGATGAAACACAGCAAAACAGATTAAAACAGAGAAGAAGATAAAAACCCAACAGGAGAAAGAGAGAAAAATACTGAAAAATTGGTTCAACCAGTCTCAGGGCCAGGGCACCCGGCCAGTTCCTGCAGAGAGCTCTGTGCGGGCTCACAGGGGCCATGGCCATCCTGGGCCTGTGGACCACAGGGCAAGAGATGCAGGATGGGTAGGAGGCGCCCAGGCCAAGTGGCTGGAGAGGAGTGCGGGCGCAGGGGCAGGCTGGGCAGTTGTCACAGCAAAGTCACCCAGCGGCGCCCTGAGAACCTGCTGCTTTCAACTCTTAGCTGATGGATTCGGTTGGAGGGAGGTGCTTCATACCTTCCGGGCTTGGAGGGTCTCTCAGAACTGGTTTTGGCCTTGGTTTGGCAAGATAAGGCCCTGCAGGCGGTGGCGGCGACTGTGGTAGTGGAGAAGTTGTGGCAGCCGCAGGCCCGGCTGGGTGGTGCTGAGAGCAGGTACGAGGCCAGGACCAGGCTCTCGGGCTCCCGGGATGCAGTGGACACGGCGGCTGGAGGGCCAGTGGCAGCCACCAGCCCCAGGGCTCTCCTGGCCTGGCTCCAGGAGCTGCTTCCAGACACCTTTGTCGCGGGCTGTCACCCCAGGCCAGAGAGGGATGCGCAGCGTTGACTAGAGGATGGCTGAGGACCAAAGCCTGAGTCCCTGGGGCCTGGCTCTTGCCTCTCTGAGGCAGACAGAGCTCCCACATCCTAGAACCTGATCTCTAGCCATGGCGTCTGAATGTAGTAGCCGCAGGAGCTATTCACTGAGTGATGATTCCTGCATACAGGCACGTTTACAGCTTTTAGCCCAGTGGTCCTCATGTGGCCTGCGAGGCCCATTCTACCATCGTCACCATTTACAGAGGAGGAGGTGCAGGCCCGGGCAGGGTGGGGTGGTTGCCCATGATCACAGAGGTGGCAGGGGCGACGCTAGACCCTGGACCAGATCTGTCTGACTCCCAAGTTGCCACCTCTGCACGCGCCCCCAGCACACGGCGACGACTGCTGAGTTCTACAGCAGCAGTATTCTTGCTGCCACCACGGTAATGAGCTGCCTTTGTGGCTGCTGTCAGGTTGCAAAGTCATCCCCATTCCCTGCACGAGTTGCTACTCTTCCCCGGGCTGTGAAGGGTGGCCAGCTTTGGGAAAGGAAGGACACAGGAAGAGCCTGCCTGTGACCTTGGCTCCATGTGCTTTGGCTTCTCCAAGGTCCTCTGCTCCAGCCCTTGTGTGGAAGGGTGGGGGAAACGGGGAAAAAGGAAGGTGAGAGAAGGTGGAGAAGACTGGAGGGCAAGTGCTCCAGGCAACAAGGCCCACAGGCTGGAAGGTCACCCAGTGCCAGGCCCAGCACCAGGCTCATGCTCACTGGGGAGCCGTGGGCCGCAGAGCTTGGGGCCTGTGGCTGCTAGGCCCACCCAGACGTCCCTTTGTTTCCATCTTCCAGAGGTGAGTGAGAGCCCAGCCCCATGGCTGGTGGGCCTGGGACTGGGGTTGAAGCCACCCACAGGCCTGGCAGGGCAAGTCCAGGGAGAGGCTGGATTCCAGGGGGAAGGGCCCTCCTGGCTTTCTGCCTCCAGCTCCTTTGCTGTCTTTGAAACCATGGTGGACACAGGGAAAAAAGATGAGCCAAGTGGAACTCAGACTCCAGGAGTTGGAGCAGTGGCCCCAGTGGCATAGAGCCCAGCAGTGGGGAGTGGGAAATGTTTGGGCAGTCACTGTGCGGGCGCGTGGTTAGGAGGCTGACCTGGGCTTTGGGTGACCAGTGAGTCTGGGTCCAAGCATGGCCCAGGAAGTGCATCCACCCTTGCCCCACTCAGCATCAAGACTCAGCTGGTGGTGACTGACATCACTGCCTGCAGATGCCATTGAGAACAATTACAGCAGAAACCCAAGTCAGGGGTACAGGTGGGCCTGAAATAGGAAGAGCCAGGCGGGTGAGCCTGTACACGGAACGGGTCCAGACTACCCACACCACCAGCCCAAAGCCCCATCACTCTGTGTAAGCCCCTCAGGGCGGCGGCTCCTCCTCCCTATAGCACTGTGCCCAGTAGCCCACACCCCAAAGCTCATCCCATCCTCGCAAAGCCCAGTGGACCAGTTGGGCCAGAAATGATGAGGAAACAGACCCAGAGAGAAGACAGGCCTCACTCAAGGCCCAGCATGACAACAAGCTCCACCTCCAACCTCAAACCCTCGGTGCCAGCCCGCAGAGGCGTGGGTTGGGGTCTGCACGTGTTCCAGACAGAAGGAGATGACAGATGCCAGGCTGTGACCCCACGGCCTGTGGGCCCCACTGTCAGGAGTGTTGGGGCTTATCTCCAGTGACCCTGTGGGCCATGCTCGGTGCCTGGTGGGCTGCAGCCCAGAAGGGGACCATGGAGTAGACCCGCAGGCTCAGGGCAATCACCAGTCACCGTACAACCACCAGCTTGGCACTGCTGTCCCAGAAACAGCTCCAGAGCGCTGCACATGGATCACCCATCCCACTGCCGACAGCCCCCAACAGGCAGGTACTATTATTATCCCCCTTTTATGGAAAACAGTAACTGAGCCGGAAAGGTGCTGCCTAATTCAGCAGCAAGCCAGTGAGTAGCAGAGCCAGGACTAGGCCCAGAGGAAGGCTGCACTCTCCCAGGGGAATGTCCCCTCACTGAGGCCCCAGGCTGAATGTGAATCTGGCATTTGGCAAAGGAGCCCAGAGCCATGACTGTCACTCACCAGCATGTCCCATCCCCATTGCCCTTCCTGGCCCATCAGCCCCACACACTGCTCCCCAGCACCCCCAGCCCCACACAACTCTCCTGCAGCATCCTGGGCCCTCCCCACCTCTTCCTCAGCATCCCCGGCCCCATACTGCTTCAGCAGCATCTGAGGCCAGTGCCCCAGGGATGGCTGTCAGGCTAAGACTGCTATTTCTGTTGCATGTACATTCTTGCTTGGCTGCCTCCTGGTTTTTTAGGGTTTGCTTAATTTTGCTCTGGCCTGATGGCCTCTGTGACTCCACCAAGTTACGGAAGAGGCACATTCTGCATGGCTATGTGTGATCAGGTTGCACACATAGGCTCTGTCACACTGGCATCATGAGGCACTTGCCTTGGCAATACAGAATTGGTGGAGAGAGCCGGCACGGCCCACCCATGATGGAAACCTCTAACCGTGACAGCTGGCTGGACCCCAGAGCCACTGTGGGCACCCAAGGCCCAGTGCTCACAGGGCTCACCTGTCCTGCGGCTGTCTCCTCAGTGCTGCCCCCTGCCCGGGGGGCCCAGGCCACTTACCGTGGTTTCGTCTTCGTGGAGCACCTGGTCATAGCCGCTGAGCGCGACACAGAAAATGATGGCCGTGACGTCCTCGAAGCAATGGATCCACTTCTTGCGTTCAGATCGCTGGCCTCCGACGTCAAACAGCCTGTAGGAGGCAGGGAGTTGGTAGGTGCAGGGTCCAGGCAGGTGAGGGCTGCCTGGGGATCAAGCTGTGAGCATGCTGAGAGGCAGAGGATGGGGGCCACGGTGCTCAGAGTCTCACTAGAAGCCCTTACTAGAAGACCTCGTCACTCCAGGTGCTGACAGACAGCTGGATCACTGTCATCCCCAGGCACTGCCCCCGGAGTCTGTCCTGGGACTGGCTGTGCTCACATATCACGACTCAAAGACCTGCCCTTGCATCTGAGGTATTTTACTAAGGGGGCGCACCTGAGCCACCCCCAGGAAGGACTCTGAGAGTCCTTTCAGAAGCACCCTCCTCTCAGTCTATTCCTTCCTGGGTCTGCTCTGGACAAACTCCAAACCAGCGTGGGGGGGAAGCAGGCAGGAGATGTCACCTGTTATGTGGATGGCAGAAGTGAGCCACCCATGGGCTTAGGACATGCCCAAGCTGGTGAGAGTCCAGCTGCGGTGGAGCTGGGTCTGGCTGTGGACAAAGCTGGCGCTCTCACCTCTGCCCAGTACGGCCCCTTTCTGGCAGATCAGAGCCTGGCCTCTTCCCCCTCTCAGACTCTACTCCCGAGGGGGCACAAAAACTCTGGGAGAGATTGTGGGCAGGTGGGACTTATGTCCTAGAAGTAAAAGGTCAGTCTCCCACCCCAATCCCCAGAGCGAGAAGCCCTGCAGCCTCCTAGATCTGGGACGCCTGCTGACACACAGCCTGCCAGAGGGGGACAGGGAAGGATCCCTGGTCCCACTGGACACAACAGAGCGACTGCAGGCAGAGATTAAGAGTGGGCTCGGAGCAAGGAATGGGTCTGCTTCTCATTCTATCACTGGCTCCCCTAGATTCCACCTGCCCATCTGTAATGCAGGGGCGTTGGTGGATGGCCTCTGTGGCCCCTCCAGAATGCTTATTCTTAGACCCTGCCTTGCTGGGCCAGGTTGAGCTGAGATCCCCATCCTGTGCTCCCATTGGAGGAGCAGGAGAGACCAAGGAGCCTGGGAAGGCAAGGGAGGCCCCTCAGGCCTGCTCTGACCAAGGTTTTGCTTCCCAGATCCGTGGAGGCCTAGGGGTTCCTGGGCCCAGAGCCTCCGCCCCTCAGTCTGAACAGGAGTGGGCGGGAGCTGGGGACATGGGAAGCAGGGAATATTAGAATTCAGCTCTCCCTGCAGGGGGTCCCTGCCCTCCCCTTCTCTGCTGGCCTCTGTTCCCTGCAGGATGGAGCAAGGGCTCCCAGGCCTCCGTGCATGCGGGTTACTGCAGGTGGGGACACAGCACTGCAGCAGGACCCGGGGAACCACTTCACCCATCAGGCCCCTGCTCTGAGGCCCAGAGCCCCTGGGTTCTAGCTGCGCTCCGTGCCTGAGGAAAGTTCTGCTCTTGTTAGGCCTCAGCTTCCCACATATACCAGGAGAAGGTGGGTCCGCTCGCTCTGCTCCTTCCAGCTGTGGGGTGACGTGGGTCCTCAGGGTCTCACAGTGGCAGCCTGGGCTTACCCAGCCCCACTCTCGGCCCCTCCCCATAAGGTGATCTTGGAAGGGCCCCCTGGTAGCCCACCTCCTCCTCCTCCTCAGAAGTCACCTCAGGGACGGGCTGCCCTCCTTGTCCAAACCCTCCCTCCTCCTCACAGCCCCACTCTGGGAATCTTCTCCAAGGAAGCCTCCCTGAGCACCACAGCCCCTAAACTCGGCCGAAACACAGGCAGGTTCCTCTGGTATCCAGCTGCCTGCCCCAACCCGTGGGGTCCCTGGGGCAGGATGATGTTTGGGCGCTGCCGACGAAATGCGCTGAGAGGCTGGGCATGTCCCCTCTTAGCCCTCACCAGGGCCTGGGGGCCTCCCTGGGCCTCACCTGAAGTGGAGGTTCTTGAATGTGAAGTGCGTTTCTACGATGCCAGTGGTTTTGACCCTGGTTCGGAGGATGTCCTGCTCGGTGGGCTGGTAGTCGGCGGCCCCAATCCGATCCAGGCTGTCCAGGTAGCTGAGGACAGCAACAAACAGGGGACCATGGACCAAACGCCTGAACATTGTTCAGGACTGGCCAGGCCACCCACCGTCAGAGTCCAGTCTCAGTCAGGGCCCCTCCAGGTCACTGTGGAAATGATATCACCTCCATCCCAGGCCACAGGGAGTGGGGGCGACTGAGGAAGAGGGTCTTAGGTCTTGGCCTCACACTCTCATTCATAGCCAAAAGGGCTACGCACGCAGCTCCTGGGACACTTAGACAAGGTCAACCTTTTATATGAGACTACCATGTTTACAATAATACTGTTTTGTCATTTCTTCATTTAAAAAATAATAACGGCCAACAGATAGGTTCTATTCTTTCCATGTGTAACCGTGTTTCATACGTAATTTCCCAGTTAAATGTACTAAAACTGGGGCTCAACGAAGGTAAGTACTTCGCCTGAGGCCATGACCCAGACCCTTGGCCCCAGAGGCCATACTTTTATTACTCTCTGGGGCTTCGGAGGCCCCCGAGCAGCTCCCTGCCTTCTCCACACTTCCTTCTCACTTACCAAGGGGTCTGTGTGCCCCTTCCAATTTGACGCTCTTGGAGGCTCAGGGCTACACAGCCATACAGTGGCTGGGCCTCCCTGGGACCCAGTCTTTGGAATCAAGGCTCTCTATCCCTGCTCCCTCTTGCTGTGGGAACAGACCAGGCCTTTGCATGTCACCTGCCCAGGCCTCAGGCCAAGCACTGAGAGGATGCTGCCTGCAAGAGCTTTGGGGTTCATTATGGGTGAAGTTTGAATCTAAAGCCAGGTAGGATCTGGGAAACCAGGAAGTAGGGAGCTGGGCCAGGCCTGAAGGAAGACTCAGTGATCCATGGAGCCTGCCAGGCCACCCATCCCAGCTGCCAGGGTGAACCACAAGCAGCCCACAGGGAGGAGCCCCGAGTGTCTGAACCACAGGACGATGTGGAGCAACTGCCCAGGACCTGCTAGGGGCCAGCTTGCTGGCTGGACCTGCAGTCACCACTGCATGAGAGATGGGCATGCTGACCAGCTCATGAATGTCCACAGGGCTGGGAAGGGCAGATGCCGTCACCAGCTAGGGTGTTCACTGATAGAACCCAGTGACAATCCTTGTGAGAATGCCGCTAAGAAAAGAAAACAAAAGGGTGGATTCCAAGGCTCAGGGAGGTAAGCTTGAAGTCACATTGAGAGAAAATGAACTTGGCAGCTGGGCGTGGTGGCTCACGCCTGTAATCCCAGCACTTTGGGAGGCCGAGGTGGGTGGATCATGAGGTCAGGATTTCGAGACCATCCTGGCCAACATGGTGAAACCCCGTTTCTACTAAAAATACAAAAATTAGCTGGGCGCCTGTAATCCTAGCTACTCAGGAGGCTGAGGCAGGAGAATCGCTTCAACCCAGGAGGCGGAGGGTGCAGTGAGCTGAGATCGTGCCACTGCATTCCAGTCTGGGTGACAGAGCAAGACTCTGTCTCGGAAAAAAAAGAAAAAAGGAAAAAAAATAAAAATGAACTTGGCTGGGATTCCAGTCCAGTTCTGACTGGCTCCAGACCCTATGCTCTTAAATTGGACTCTATTAGCATTTAAAAAATCCAGAAAAAAAAATTTAAACAGGACTCCCGGTCTTCTCTCCTGAGCCTGACTGCCCTCCATGGAAGGGCACGATGTGGGGATGGGGGTGAGGGAGCCAAGGCTGCAGAGCAGACCTGTACGTGCCCCCAGCCCCACAGCCTCCTCGCCAGCCAGTGGTATCTGGGCAGGCTCTGGTCTCAGCCAGAAGGAGCCCCTCCCAAGCCTCTGTGCCTGCCCTGCCCTGGCGCCCATGACCTCTGCTTCCAAGCTGTGAGGGCGTCCCCCGCATCTGCAGCTGGACACCAGCCTGGAAGTGTCTGGTCCGGCTCTTCCTTTCCCAGCCAGGGCAAACCATCTTTAGACGGGCAACCTGGCCCTATGGCCTCTCTGTGCTGGCCGAGCCTCATGCAAGGAGACGGCTGTGGAGGGTGGGGTGAGGTGTGGGAGAACTGCTTAGCAACCCAGTCGGGAAGGCTGACTGCGCACCTGCTGCCCATCCCACCTACCCACTGTTCCGGGAGCTGGGGATGGGGCAGTCAACACAGCCCCACCTTCCCAGGGCCTGCGTTCCGGGGGAGTGTACACACGTGTGTGAGGTGATAAACAGGAGAGTCAGAGATACAGTACATCGGGAGGGAGTGTCAGAGAACGAATCAGGCTATTAGTGATGGGGGAGGCCTGCTGGGGGCTGCTATTTGATGTAGGGTAGTTGGGGAAGGCGTCTGGACAGGGGAGACTGAGGGGAATGAGGGAGCAAGTGGGCTTCGAGTGGCCCGGTGGAAAAACTGGCAGGTGGGGCGGCAGGAAGCATGCGTGGAGGGGCCAGGTGGTGGGTGAGGCTGGGAAAGGTGGTGGAGGTGAGGGTGGCCAGAGTCCGGCTGGGGCAAGCAGGCCCTTGAGGTCATTGTCAGAGCTTGGGCTTTTACTCTGAGTGAGACGGGAGCCCCTCGAGGGTTCTGGCCAGAAGCATGTTGACAACAGCCCTGCTGCTGTCAAGAGAGCAGGTCAGCGGGTGGGGCCTGCAGAGCTGCTGTCATCACCAGATGGCACTGGCACAGTGGGGGTGGTTGTGGAGGGTGTGAGTGGTCAGCATCTGATGTACCTGCCAGAGGAGCTGCATCTGCTGGTGGCCTGGGTGTGGGATACAGGAGGATGAGCAGAGGTAGAGAGATCCCCAAGTGGTGGAATGAGACACATGTACAGGGAGGGAGGAGCACACAGAGCAGGTTCTATGGGGAGGATGGGAGCCAGGGGTCCCACGGGCTCATGTTAACTTGAGATTCATTTGATGTTCAAACAGACACTGAGCAGGCAGAAGTCAGGAGGGAGGGCTGGGCTGGCGATATGAATTCGAGAGTTGTCCAAGTGTACAAGGTGTTTAAAACGAGACAGGAGAAGGTCACCAGGCACCAGTCCTCGACAGGAGGTGCTTCTAGGATGGAGCTTGGGGACAGGATACAGCAGCCCCCAGCAGACCTCCCCTGTCACCAACTGCCTGGGTGGGTGGGCAGGAGGCATTGAGGGAGTCTGGAAAGGGCAGCCCGAGAGGAGGAGGGTGCTGGGAGTGAAAGGAGGTCCCAGGTACTGGGGGACTGAACCCTGAGCCCTGAGTGGGAGGAGGCTGATGGAGCAGCCCCCAGGATAGGACTGGGCTATGAGCCATCTCAGCAGGCGGAGGAGCAAGAGCCCGATAGGAGTAGGGTCAAGAGAGAAGGCGAGGAGAAGAAACTTCGGATGCCAGCATGGACAACGCAGTAGGGAACTGGATTTGAGGAAACCCAGCGCCAACCAGGCCCCAGAGTACCTTTCACAGCCCCTGGATGGATGTGCTCAGGGTTTCTGGGACCCGCCTCTAGGTGGTTATCCAGAGGGGAGAGTCAGCCCTGCTCAGAGAGGCCGGGGGGCACGAAGAGCCTGGTCAGGAGCCTGTGCCCTGGTCCCTCCCCTGTGAAGGGCTGGGCAGAGAGGTGCTTTGGTGGTTGGGGCATTAGGGTGTCAGTGGCACCCTCCGGAAGCACGTGCTGTGGCAGCCCTGTGAGGCCTCCCTCTCCTTTCCAGCACAACAAACCTACTCTGATCTGCTTTCTATACTGGGCCCAAGACTTTGTCAGAAGCTGAGGTCTAACTGCTAAGACAGGAAACGTGCCAGGCCCTTCCGGCCCTGAGCACCTGTGTGTCCCCTGCCTTTCCCGCCCTCTCCCAGAGAGGAGACACAGAAGGCCCAGCCATGGTGACAGAAGAGAATAGTAACATCATCAACCTGGGAAGTGGAAAATTTGAAAGAAGGCAGAGACGAGGCTGCAGGGAGGAGAATTTCCTCAGCTTACTTGGTAGGGAGTTGACAAATACTGACTCAAGTTTCTTATTTAAAGTTATAAAGGTAAGCACCGGAAGAACTAAAAATAATCCTGTAACTAGCAAAAAGCCGGAGGTGAAGGTGGAGAGCGGTGGAAGGAAGGAAGGTGAGCTGAGCTCCCTTGATTCCAGAGTGGGTGGCCGTAAATACTATTTTGAGTCGGAGGATCAAGTTTTTCTGGATGCCACTGGGACAAATAAATGGAAGTGGGTAAAAGTGGGAGGGGCAGGGCTGGTGAGGGGAGTAGGAAGAAGATTGCTTCTCATTTTATATGCCTCTGCATTTGTTTAAATTTTTTTTTTTTTTGTAATGGATTCATGTTATAATTAGTGAAATGAGTAAAAATGTAAGTGGAGAGCAGGATTTGGTGAGCCACTAGAAGGCAGATTTGGGCCAGCTGGCCCTAAAGGCCCCTGAGGGTCTTGCTGACTCTTGGGGAGGAGGCAGGGCAGGGACAAGGAGTGGGAGAAGGGAGGAGGGCAGCTGAAAGTCACTCTCTCCTGCCTGGCTCTGGTCTGTGATTTGAGCATACGGAATGGTGGACACTGAGCTTCTGGGCTCACTGCCCTGACCCCCAGGGTGTCCCTGGGAGCTTATCAGGCCCAGGGACCTAGGTAGTCATCACCTGGAACTCACAGGACTTTGGCATTTGCCCTGTGGTCAATCTAGGTGTGCAGAAATGGGAAGCTGCTCCTGGTCTTGCTCAAGCCCCTAGTCTGTTGGCTGCCATGTGGCCTGTGGAAATGTCCAGGAGTGAACATTGGCCTCAGCCATTGTCTGTTGGCACTGCGTAGATCCGGGTTTCTTAATCTTGGCACTATGGATGTCTGGGGCCATGCAACTCTTTGTTGTGGGGGCCATCCTGCACACTGTGGGATGTTTAACTGCATCTCTGGCCTCTACCTGCTAGATGCTGGGAGCACCACTCTAGCTGCCGGGAGCACCACTTTAGCTGCCGGGAGAACCACTCTAGCTGCAGCCATCAAAAATGTCCCCAGATGTTGCTGAATGTCCCCTGGAGGCAAATTGGCCCCAGCTGAGAAGACCTGGTGAAAATGGCTGGACTGGATCATGTCAGAGTCTTCCCAGCCAGTGGGGTAAAGCGCAGAGGCTCCTTGCAGAAAGTCCCCACTGAATGTATGGGTCCCAGATTGCAATTGCAAAAGTGGGGTGTGTTTCCCAAAAGCCAAGGGGGCAATCCCAGTGTCTCCATGACAGAAGACATGTCCCTGACCGACACTGACCATCCCCGGGCTCTGGAGCCTCCAATCTAGGGCCAAGGGCACGGAAGCAGTGAGGATTTCCTTGGAGATGCCTAGAGTGATAAAGCTGCAGCCAATGGACCTGTGACCTGCGGTCATGGGAAGAGCCGGGAGCACCTTCTAACCAGCTCCGGCTTTTACCATTTCCCACTTCTCCATCTTCTCTTCTCTCCTCTTCTTTCTCCCTCTGTCCCCTTCCTTTCCTCCTTCCATCCTCCTGCCCTCCTGTCATCTCCCTTATTTAGTTATAACAGAGTATTAAAGTATACATTTATTATATTAATTAGACCTACATATTCCTTATTTATTTATTTATTTATTTATTTATTTATCTGAGACGGAGTCTCACTCTGTCGCCCAGGCTGGAGTGAAGTGGCCAGATCTCAGCTCACTGCAAGCTCTGCCTCCCGGGTTTACGCCATTCTCCTGCCTCAGCCTCCCGAGTAGCTGGGACTACAGGCGCCTGCCACCTCGCCCGGCTAGTTTTTTGTATTTTTAGTAGAGACAGGGTTTCACCGTGTTAGCCAGGATGGTTTCTATCTCCTGACCTCGTGATCCACCTGTCTTGGCCTCCCAAAGTGCTGGGATTACAGGCTTGAGCCACCGCGCCTGGCCCTTATTTTTAATTTTGAAGATAAGGGAATGGAAAACTTATTATTTTCTCTAAAATAAAACAAAATGGCACCATTTATTTTCTCCCTGTATGGCTGTTGGTTTGGTTTGTATTTCTGGGGTCAGGGGCTCCCCATGAAAAACCAAAGCTGCTACACTTGAAAGCCGTCTTTTTGCAATGCCAGGCACTCCTTGGGACAGGCCAGTGACAAGGTCCCGCCCTCTGGGAATTTCCACTGTGTGGTTGTCTCTTGTGTCCTCTGCCTTCTCTGGCCTCTTCCTTCTCCTAGGGGGGGCAGGAAGAGAGGCCCCTTCTCATTCCTTCCTGACACCCCCCACCTGTAGTAGAACATCTCCCGGCAGGCATGACCTCAGACGAGAATCCTTGCTCTGCCAATCCCCATCGCCAGTCCCCTTCCACTCCCGCATCACTGCCCGGCTCCAGACTGTGCGCCCGCCGGGACACTCACTATTTGGCAGAGTCGTTGAGCTGATACTCCCGGGACCGGTTGAAGCACTCTTGGATTCCTGAGTCGCCCCAGAGCCGCATCATGGCAGAAAGCAGCTCTGCAGAGAAGGGCTCGGTGTCTTCCATCCGACTCACCACGTCGCACACCATCTTGGCGTCAGCCTGTAAGGAGAGGTGGATGGTGGGCTTTGAGACTTCGGTGGGGACAGAAGACCCCTGCCAGCCAAGGGCTCTCCCCTGGCTGGGACTGTGATGAGGGCCCAGCCAGGGTGGCAGGACCACGGCTCAGCTCACAGCCTGCTCTGGGCAGGGCCACGACCTGAGCATGCACAGTCGGGGTTCATGGGGCCTGTGGGGCCTTCTACCACATGGACATCCTAAAGCAAGAGCTCCAAGCCACAGCCCATGGGGCCCCAGAGTTTTCCGGGGCAGGAAGGGAGAGTGGGCTGGGCTCTGTTCTCCACCCTCCAACTCAACCAGCAGCTCTGCTTTCATCCTGAAAACACAGTTATTTTGTTTGGGGGAGAAAAAAAAATCAATGTTCTTTGCTGAGTTGTAATTTTCTACACTTCTTACGCAGGCTGGAATGGAGTCCTTAGAACTGGGCTATGTGGAGGAGCAGGTGTTTCGGTGGAGAATTCTGGTTCGCTGAGGGATGGGCCACAGGGGGGGCTGTGCCTCAGGACTGGGGGAGGGGAGGGGCTGGTTGCCAAGTGAGTGCAGATGGCAAAAATATCTCATGCCAACATTAAATCTCAAGAACTTTGGTCCTTGGATTGCTCAAAGTCAAAGGCCATTTTATTAATTTTTCTTGATTTGTTTGTGACCTGGGGCCTACCTTTCTCTGGGGGCAGGGGAAGCCCCTAGGTCAGGTGAAACATGGGAATGGGAAAGGACAGGTAATGAGCTTGGAGCGCTCTCCTCCTCTGCCTCCTCCCTTCCTCCTTGTCTGAGTGGGTGTAGCTGAATTTGCTTAAGGTGCACAAGTGTAGGCTGAGCCTTCTTGAAATTACAGAAAAAGTACTGCATAATTAACAGGATTCTTCCCCTTCCCCTCATCCTGAATATCAAAGTAGGGTCACCTGTTTTCAAAGACTACAATCACATGCATGTAACATCACAATCAGGCGTGTGGTGTCTTTGAAGACAAGAAGGCTCCTGGAGACATCCCAGGACGGCACTGTCACTGCCACCTTGCACACGGGAGTAGTACTTAGTGTACAAAGGATTTGGTGGACACACTCCGTCCTCAGAACCTCCCCCACCTCAAGAGCGAGTGGCAGGAGCTGTGTCATTGGGCCTTTCACCCCTCCTCTGCCCACACCCGTTGTCCTGTGCCTCTTCAGCTCCTCCTGCTAAAGGCACTGTACATTTCCTGTCTGCTTGATGTTGAGTATGGCACAGGACTTGCCACGGTCCACAGAATGGTGCAGGAGTGGCACTGTGCCAGCTCCTTGAGAGGCCATTTTCCTGCTGGTCCTCATGGGCCCTGCCATCGCCATGAGGCTCTGTCATTCATCCTGGGAAGCGGACCTGGGGAGCTGGTGTCCTGGGGGTGGGATACGGGACAGAGTGGAGCCTGCCCTGGGTCTCTGATCTGCAGCAGAACTAAGTGGCTGGGTTTAGGAGAGGCTTGTTAGACGGCATTGCTGTGGCACAGCTAATACAGTATTACCATCCCCACTTCACAGTGGGGAAATTGAGGGCCACAGAGAGGAAGACACTCACTTTACAACCCGATGGTGAGTGGCAGGGCTGGGACTCAAGATGAGGTGCCTTCGGACTCCAGGCCCACCCTCTGTGATCAGACCCCCCTGTGCCGAGAGCACCCTGGATGGCCGACAGTGCCTGGTAGAGGGGTCTAGACCACAGTTGAACTGGCCTTGCCCAGGAAGATCTGCGCTCCATCTGAGGCAGCCACAGCCTTTAGTGTCCAACTCGGAGGAGGTGAGAGCAGAGCAGGTGCTGCCCGGGCCACCCTCCTGCCTCTGCCCATGGAGCTCACTGCCTCGGGTGTATAGCTGGCTGCACAGTTTGGGAGTCGGTGCCCAGGACAGACAGGAATGGGCAAATACCCCGGCTTCCTTGCCCTCCCAGGGAGGCAATTCTGAGACAAGCTACACAGTCAGACAGGATCCCACACGATGGAGCCCCAGCTGCCAACGTGGCAGGCCACCCGTCAGTTCCCCTTCATGGCTTCCCTCCCTTCCTGTGTGGCTTCCCCACTGCCTCGGTGCTTCCTGAAATGACCTCTCAAATAAACTCCTTGTCTCACCCAAATCCTTGTCTCAGGGAAGCTTCTAGAGGAACCTAAACCTCTAGACGCTGTCTTGAGGACAGCAAACCCCTGTCTCAGCCCCGGCACCAGACATACCCTGTCTTCTTGCTCTTCACATGTCTCTGTGGCTGACAGGACTTTGCTCAGACCACTCTCCTAACCAAAGTGCAAGCTGACCACCACCCGAGTGGCCCTCTGTCCCTGGCTGAATCCTTGCAGGCCCTGAGAACATCCCTGCCTAGTGACCACTGCCTGCCCGGGGCACCATGCTTCAGGGTGTGCACCAGCTGAGTGGCACTGCGAGATGTCCCAGCAACAGGGAGAGGCATGGCTGGGAGCACAGGGCCGGGCCAGGAGTGTGCTGGACCCTGAGTCCTGTGGAGCCCAGGCCAGCTTCCAGTCCATGCCAGGCCCTGGGAACCAGGTGTTAGATGCAAAGGCAAGGAAGAGGGTCAATGAGTGGAGGAGGTGGCTGGTGGGCATGTGACCATGCTGGGCCACCTGTAGTCTTTCCCTGGGATTTTTCAAAGGGGGAAGCTTAGGAGGATGTGGCCCCAGAGCCACTAGTATCACTGAGACCAGTGTCCCCCAACCCATGGAGAAGCCTCTCAGAATAAAGCTACCAGAAAGAAGGAGGGAAGTGTCATGGTATTTAGGTCCCCAAGGCTGGATCCCATTACCCTTCATGTGACCTGGCCTGTGAGCCCTGTCCCATTAGTTTCTGCCACTCACACTCACAGAGACCCTGACTACTACCAGGCCCGAGACAAGATGCTCAGCACTGGAGGAGGTGGAGGCAGGGAGCTGGGGGCCCTCCTCCAGCTGCCTTACCCCTGCTTTCAGCCTGCATGAGTCCTGGAGCCAAGTAGACAGACCGAGACCCCACTGGGGTCTGGGAGTGGCATACACCAGGCCTACCATCTCCCCGATTTCACGGGCTCTCCAGAATTGGGATATTTTATTCATGTGTACATTATTACTATTAATTTGAGACAGAGTTTTGCTCTTGTTGCCCAGGCTGGAGTGCAGTGGCATGATCTCGGCTCACTGCAACCTCTGCCTCCGGGGTTCAAGAGATTCTCCTGGCTTAGCCTCCCAAGTAACTGGGATTACAGGCATGTGCCACCATGCCCAGCTAATTTTGTATTTTTAGTAGAGACGGGGTTTCTTCATGTTGGTCAGGCTGGTCTCGAACTCCCGACCTCAGGTGATCCACCCACCTTGGCCTCCCAAAGTGTTAGGATTACAGGCATGCACCACAGCGCCCGGCTGCATGCAGTATTATTATTAGACAGTTATTCTGCCGCAAACCCCTTCAACTCCCAACCCTCTGATTAGGCCAGAGGAGAGAGACTGATTGCCCAGCCCATGGCACGTGGCTCTAGAAGTGAGTGGGAGGTACTGAAAGTCTGCAGGCATCCTTGGGGATGGGAGAGACACAAAGAAAATGAGGTCAGCATCTGGAAGTTTTGTGGCCAACAAAAGGTCTATACAAAAGAAGTGTGAGGCCAAAGCTCATCCAGAATTGAGCTGTCCAGCTAAGGTGCCATTTACATGTCAGAGCCTGTCCACTGCAGAAGGGCGGTGAGAAAGTTCTGGCAGCTGTGCCCCCTCCCATTGCCTGTCCTAGGAAGGAAGCTACAATGGTGCAGAGGCTGGAAGATCAAGTCCCCATGCTGACCTGACCCAGCTCCCAAGGGTCAGTATCCCCAACACCCCAGTCCTTGGGGTCTGACTTCGCCCTCACCGGGCATGAAGGTTGTCCGAGCCCCCCTGGCAGCAGTGACCTGGAAAGCCAGCCCTGGGGCCTGGGCTTTGGGTGCCCCAGGCAGGCAGGGATGACTCAGGGCAGCAACAGGTGGGTGAGCAGGGGCGGCGCCTCCACCTGGGGCTAAAAACAGTGCAAGGACTATGAGTCAGGGACCTGCAGCGATCCTGCTCCTCGCGCCTGGCTGACCTCGGGCAATCTCGGGGTACTTTCCCATCTAAGGAATGCGGGTGGTGGACCTGGCAAGAGTTTTCCAAACTTCCTTCTTTGGGCCCCACCTTCATGGTTTCTGCAGATCTGTGGAGCAGCTGAGTCAGAACAAGTCAGGACCCGAGAGCAGGGTAGGGGACGCCTATGAGGCAAGACCTTCCCTGGACCTGAGGATCACACGCTAATGTAGGGGCCCTGGAGCCACAACAGGCTTTGCAGGAGGACACTCAAGAGGGTACAATTTACAAACCGAGGCCACAAAACTACTGTGCTCCCACGTTTGAGCTTCCATGTGTGGCCTGGAATTTAATGGGTCCCACTGCAGTGGGATGCATTCTACAGCTTAGGGACATCTGGGATAGATGATTTCCTGGGATTCTCCAGCAGACAGCCCAGGGGTCTAGGCCTTCCCGTTGCGGGCTGGGAGGGGTCCTGTGCTGGCAGCAACACCCCCTGGGCCCCCGCCCCTCCTGCTCTCTCCTGTCTTCCACATTGGCTCAACCCTTCCACATTGGCTCAACCCCTCAAACTCAAAGACCGGGAGACCTGCTTGATTTCACTGCACCTTCCTATGCCCAGTGCCCTGCGGTTCCTCTTTCAAATCTGCTTTCAGCTGTCTGCTCCTCCCCATCTCCTCCTCTACTTCTGAGTCCAGGCCTCCATGGTTCCCTCCCAAGGCCTCCCCGCCTTGGTCCTTCTCCTCTTCAGCCTGTTCCTCACACAGCAGGAGACCATTAGTTTCCTCTTAATGTCAATTCTCCCCTTCTCCTTTACGAAAAGAATCCAGAAATTTTTAGTTGGGCACACTGATATCCAACGAGAAGGCTGAATTTTTTTTTTTTTTTTTTGCTTACAGCTAGTTGTGACCATGTGACAAATTCTGCACAATGACAGGTAAGCTGAAGTGAAGTAAGGCCTCAGGGAAGGTTGTTTTAAAGGTAAGGAGCACCCTTTTTCTCTCATTCCCTCTTTCCTAATGCTTGGAACTTGGATGTGATGGCTGGAGCTCTAGCAGATAAATGGGATCATGAAGACAAGGTCAACACCCTAGGGATAGTGGAATAGTGATCCAAAAGCAGCCTAGGTCAGGGACCAGACTCCACACTATCTTGAAGTCATCCTCACACTATCTTCAGTGTGTATTTTCTTAATACTTAAATTCAACTTCTGTCTTATTTAAGGCATAATTTCCAGAGTCTCTGGTATTCAGTTAAACTTAATCCTAATGGGTATAGCTCTTCCTCTCAACAGCTGCCCATCATTCCTGCATTCCAGACTCCTTGGGGCCTACGAAGCCCCTGCCTGCCTCTCTGTCCTGACATCCTCCCACTTTCCCCCTCTCATGGGGCTCCAGTCACACAGCCTTACTCCTGCTCCCCAAATAAGCTGGCAATCCTACCTTAAGGTGCTCCATCTGCCCAGATCACTCTGGTCTCCGTCCCACCCTATCTCCAATGTCACCTCCTCAGGGAAGCCCACCTCCCTGCTCCCACAGCGTACAGCACACACCGCGGTACAGCTGGTGCTGTATGTGCCTGGTACTCACGGCAGGGACCGTTTCCTGACTTCTCACGGTACCTGGGCCTCACACAGCGCCTGGTAGAGAGCTGGTGCTTAGCCACGTTTGCAGGATGTATGGATCCTTGGCATTTTAATATGAGGCTTGGCCCCAGTTTCTCACTCAGTCCTATCTATCCTCCAGCTCTTGTCAGTTTGTATCTCATTTAGTGATTATGGCAGGTGGGTGTCCTGCTTAGGTGAGGCAGCTTGCTAAAGATCACACCGTCAGTAAGGAGAGCCTGGACTCAAAGTCAGCCTCCTCTGTGTGCCACAGCCAGCAGCTCTGGACTTGACATCTCAGACAAGACCTGGCCGCCTGAGGCCCGAGCTGAGAACTAACTGGCACCTAACCTAGCCCCCAAGCAGAGGGGAGGGAGATGCATAAGACGGAAGGGCCAGGCCTGAGGGGAAGGAGGGGCTTTGCCAGCACAGAGGAGGGTGGCGGGCTTCACAAGCAATTACTAGAGCCAGGGGAGGCCCTGCTCCTTTGTCTGCCTGCTTTCAGGGGTCTGGGGGACGGGGCTCACACTGAGCCTGAATTTCCTATCCAAGGCTCCTCCTGGGCCTATGGGGGGTGTGTGTGGGGTATTTTCTAGCACCGTTCTCTCTGCTACGGCCCCACCACACTGCTGTTTCTTGCTGGTTAGAGCATGCCTGGGTGCCCAGGCCATATGACACATGACAAAACACACGCATGTCCTCTGGGCAGACTCACCAGGTGCTGTAGTCTGGTTGTTTACGTCCCCCTAAGATTCTTATGCCGAAATCCTAACCCCCAAGATGCTGGCATTTGGAGATGGGGTTGTTGGGAGGTGATTAGGTCTTAAAGGTGGAGCTCTCACGAAGGGGGTCAGTGCCCTTATAAGAGAGGCCCCAGAGACCCACACCCCTTCCACCGCGTGAGGACACAGCAAGAAGGGGCCGTCCACGAGAAAGTAGCCCCCACCTGACACTGATCTGCCAGCACCTTCATCCTGAACTTCCCAGCTTCCAGAATTGTGAGAAATAAATTTCTGTTATTTATAAGCCACCCAGCATATGGTATTCTGCTATAGTAGCCTGAATGGATGAAGATACCAGGTCCGGCCTGTGAGCGTTTACACAGGGCAGACTGCTAGAGCTGACTTCTTTAGAAAACTCACTGTGTGCTCCCGCCCAGGCAGTGCTGCAGGAGAGACGGCAATGACCGCTTCCAGGTGGCAGTGAAGGCCTGCCCGCTCCTCTCTGCCCAGCCCTCTCCGCCTCTGTGGCTTTTTTCTCTTGTTTTCTGGCAAAAGAGCCCTAGTTCCCAGAAGGGAAGCACCCTTCTCCAACCCAGTCTGAGCGGTTTGCGTTGAGCTGGATCTCCCCTGATTCTAGGGGTGGACACATGCTCTAGGCTTGGACAACCCATCTCACTGGCCTGTGAACAGTCTGGCTTAGGCAAAGAATCCCTATTTGTCAAATTAGACTAACAATCAGTCTCCAGTACCAGCCAGCCCCGGGACACTTGCAGCAGCTAGTAGGAAAGGGAGGCTCTCAAAGGGAGGGCCCCTCTGAGTGTGCAGCCATCACTGAGGAAAGCAGAGCTGAGAGGGAGGCACCTGAGTCATGATAACATGTCAATGCCTGGATCCAGCTGTGCCTGCAGCCACAGAGACCTCTGGGCTTTCTAGTTACTTGAGTCGATCAATCCTCTGCTTTGAAAAATCCAGTGGAGGATATGTCGTTTGTTTGTTCGGTTTATTTTTGCACTTGTATCCCACATAGTCCTATTACGCTCCCTAATCTGCCAAGGCTAATGTGGGGCCTACCTCCTGCAGGAAGACCCTCCCATTCCCGCAGCACCACTGGCTTTCCCGGCATCTGAATCCGATCCTCTCTTACTATCCGGCCACACCCCATGCACAGTGCCCACATGCCGTGTGCTGTTTCCTGTGTGGGCGGCCCCTCTCTCTCCCATGGGACTGGCAAGGCACTAGCTGTGTTGTGAGCACTGGCCACGTGCTGCACACTAAAGGCAGTCTGGGGGATTCAGTAGCAGGCAGTCCTGTAAGGAGTTCATGGCTCTGAGTGTCTGCCTGAGGCATGAAGGAGTGGGCCCCTCTTCCCACCACTGTCCCCATGGGTCTGAGGTCCAGCTACAGAGAAGAGGGGAGGGGCTCTCTGTTGTGTGCGAGGAAAAACCTGACTGCGTTTCCTCAGATGTGCAGGTGCAGGTGGGATGGGTTTTGCAGTCATTAAGGGCCCAGAATGCCCCCACCTCATCATTCCGCGCCTGCTGGAATCCACCATGGAATCCAACATCTGACTCTCCTGCCACCCCACACCCTTCGAGGAACCTCCTCTGCTCACTCCCTCCTTGGACTTTTAGTCTTGCTCCACGCAGCTTTCTGGGGGCTTCAGACTGCAAATTCAGGAGCTACCCAGACCTGAGCTCCAGCTTTAGCTTCCAGCTTGAGCAAGGGGTGTCACCTTTCTGAGGCTCAGTGTTCTCACCTGCAAAATGGGGATGACAGCACCATCATTTTCTTTGCAAGGCTGTTGTGTGAACAAACGGAGGGAAGTGAGCACAGGGATGGCCCTGAGGGGTGGGCTGCGCTGGTGCCCACCCAGTGGATGAGTATACATGGCTCCACCCCATGGGCTGCCCAGGGCTGCCACATAGAGATAAGAGCAACCTGCCCACCCTCATGATGATCGGGGACATGGGAGGAGGATGGGACTCTTCTTCAGGGAATGGCTGGGGCTGTGCATTTGAGTGTTAACAGTAAGCGAGATGCCATTCTTATGGGTTTAGGATCAGGAGGCCAGGGCAGGTTGTCATTTCTCAAGGCCACCTACAGGACTTTTCCACATCCATGATTTAAAGACAGCAAGAACATATTTTTTCATAGCAACCAGTACAATCTTTCCGGTTAAATGATATCTCATTCTTAATGCTGACAAATAAATGGCTCGAAGCTGCCATGGTGGAGGTGAGGCATTCTGGGGGAACCTCGAGGCTCTGGAGAACCCCCTATGTAAACTTTGCACTACACCTGTGAGCAGCTGGAGAAAGGGGTGGGCAGGGAGAGGAAGAGGCCTGTGGAGACAGGGCCCAGGGAACATTCCGGCATTGAGAGGGGGTGGGCAACTTGGTACAGGTGTCCCCCAGAAGTGGGTTGCTTTGGGCTGCTGCTGGGGAGCAGGATGCCCAGGAGGTGGTGGGGTAGTGACGCTCCGGAACTGGCAGTACACAGGGGGTCCCTTATCCTGGCACACAGGCCCTGTGTCCTGCCACAAGGACATGTGCTGCTGGCGGCTGGTCACAAGTGTGCTGGGGAAGCCGTATCCCGGTGACAGTCAGTATAACAGCCCATGGTGCCCAGCAGGGAGGGGTGCTGCTTCCCGAAATCTCTCTCCAGTCAGCCAGCTGGTCCCCGGAGATAGAACCCATGCTCCGAGGAGGGGTGTAGGCTCCCAGAGCCCAGTCAGGGCCCTGACCCCTGTGCACCCAGCTCCTACCCACCAGGACATAGACAGTCCCCCTGCACCAGCTTCTCTTGCCATAGCACCTCCTTCCCTGCTTCTCAGAGATGTAGCAGATGCCTGTCTGTCCTGTGCCACACCCCAGGGGTGGTGATGGTGATCAAGAGAACCTTAGCGACAAGGATAGAAGACCACATTCTCCACTCACACGTCAGATACTGCAGTGACTTGGAAAAGCCCAGGTATATTCTTTGTGTGAAACCGGGATGGCAAACTGCACTTCTAACACTTGAGTCTTCAAAACCCTTCCCTTCTCTTCATGGCAATGTAAGCTTTTCAGCAAATATCAGTGGCAAAGAGGCTTGGAGCTAAAGCCTAATAAAAGGCCTCTTCTCTCTCAAGGGATGAGGTGCCAAGGATATGATGGGGGAATGAACAGGGATTTTAATTGTGTGACCCAAGTTCAAATCCTGGCTTCTGCATCTTTTTAGCCCTGTGACCTTGGACAGAACACTTAACCTCTGAGCCTCTGTTCTCTCACTACTTCCCACTGCACAGGGCTGTTTGTGCAGATAAAACGGGCTGAGGATGTGACACAGCTTTGCAACATGAAAGAAGCCCGCAAATGTTAGTTATTATAAGCAAAGATGAAATGCCTCAGACACAAACAACAAGCTGACACAAAATAAGCCTGCTTTGTACAAGACTTTCTAGGCAAGCATGATAATCTTGATAACAATAATCATAGTAATTATTATAATAACCCCTTCCATTTGAGGAGCTGCTTTGGATCACTCAGAGCTTTCCTTCATCTCTAATCTTTTAGGCCAAGTGAAGTGTGAGTCTGCAGACATGCACGCGCGTGCACACACACACACACACAAACCCAGTCCTCCAGTTGCACGGAAAAGCCTCCATGTGGCCCCACCCTGCCCCATGTACTGTAGTTGTCCCTGTACCCACCAGGGGGCAGGAGTGCACAGGCCAATGGGAGAGGGAGCGGTGAGCTAGACCCGCCGAGCCAGACACCAGGTATTGCAGGACCGGGCCTGGCGGCCATCGCTGCCTTCTTTGGGCTGCCGACTTGCTCTTCAATGGGAAGGGGCAGAGAGACCCCAGCCACTGGGGGCCCAGCCTGGGCACTACAATTCCAGCTGGCAGAGAATTCTGGGTACTTAGTAACTAGCGATCCCACCCAGGCCTGCACATCTGAGGAAATACCATCACATTCTCTCCGTTCTCTCCCGCACAGGAGAGAGCCCCCTGCCCCTCCCTCACTGCAGCTGGGTCTCAGAACAGTGGGGAGACTCTCTTCCGGGGCGGGGGTCTGCTCTCCTGGCCCTGGGCTGGCAGATGCCTCTCTGCCTGTGACTCTCAGTGGAAGTGGTACCAAATCGCCACCCCAGGGGCACGTTAGACATTTGTGACGAGTCTTTGGTAGTGGCAACAACTGGGGTGATGCAGGCATTTGGCGGCTGTGGCTCTTTCCTTGCTTGGGCTTAGGAGTCTGAGCAAGGCCTGGACCTACAGAACGTCGTCAGCTCACAGGGTCTCTCGAGGAGGAAGGGGACCTCATGGACCCCCCATTGCTTTAGGGAAGGGAACCTTCCTGGTTCCCCAAAAAGATCCTGCAGCAGAACCAAGGATTCAGTACCATCTCTAATCTTGCTTTCCTTTTACAGTTAGGATGATGATCCTCCCACTCTCTTCTTTCAAATCCATCCATCACCGCGTCTCCCGCCAGCCAGCCACACATCCTGCACCACCTACCCAGGATACCCACCTATCAAACCTTGTGCACCTACCCATCCATACATCATCTACCCATCAGCCACCCTAGTTCATCCATCCACTCACATCCCTCCCAATCCACCACCATCCCCTCCACTCTTCCCTGGCATCTATCTATCCCTTAGTTACTCATCCACTCCTGTTTGATCCAACTCGCCTCCCACCCAGTCATTCTCTCCTTGATCCACTCATCCATTCACCCATCTACTATGTATCCATTTACACCTGCTAGGTGGCAGACACTCAGTGGGGTCTGGGCCTTAAGGACTTTCACATTCAACATAAAGGGAATTTCCCCAGCCCAGTAGTTGGTGCCTTGAACACAACGGGGTGGAGGGAAAGCAGCTGCTGTGGCTTTCCCTGCCTCTGTCCCATGGTCCCCTCGGTGTCAGGGGGTCCGTGGCTGTGTTAAGGAAGGCTTTCCTGAAGTCTCCACCTGCGTTGAGAAAGCAGTTCAAACCTTCTGGGTTCCCCAGGATTTGTGCTAAGCCCTTCTGAGAACCTTCCCTGCCTGGACCCAGGCTGCCTCCTGTGGAGGTAAAGAAGGCTTGGGTTTTTTGATCCTCACTTTCTTTCCTTTTCAGCCTCAGAACTCAGGGATCTTCCAATGACTGAGAAGCAGGTTTTTCCTAGACAGAAGCTGCTTACTATGTTCCTTCCAGAACCAGGGGCCAGGGGGTGGGGAGACAACTGTGGCCCAAGTCCTCTGAGGCCCTGTCACTGGTTCCCGCACACCTGAAAGTTTTCACCCAGAAACCACTTATCAGCATCTGGTGCAGTTTCCCATCCCTGGCCCTGGGCCCAGTTAAGCAGGAGCCATGGACCTAGCAATCTTCCTTCCCCACAGACCGGAGGACATCTCCGTGTGAAGCCCAGGGCTGAGTGCTGGCAACAGAACTGCCAGGCCTGGACCCTGCCGTGCCCATGCCTGCAGTCTAGTAGGGACATCAGACCCATCAGCGCCAGCTGGGGAGGGGGGAGGCCACCCCAAGGAGGCAGGGGCTGGGCCTCAGGAGGAACAGCTTTGTGGATGGTGGCATGACGGGCTGTGTCTGGGAGACATGGGTCTTCCTGGGGGCTCCTCGAGAGGTGATGAGGGAATTAAAGAGAGGTGAGGTGAGACTCAGGCAACACAGTGGGTCCTGGAGGCACCAGATGCCCTGGCAGCCATCAGCAGGGCCTGAGGACAGCAGTGGGGTCATGCAGCCCTAGAACGTTAAACTTAGGACAGCCACCCTGTGGGCACGCAGATGGCTCAGGGGCTCGAGCACAGACAGCCTCTTGGCCGGGTTGCTGGTCATGCCTATGAGGGGGTGCCCTGCCCCTGGTGGGCCAGCCAGTGTCCATCCTGGGGCAGCCCTGGTGGGGGAAAAACACTTCCTCATAGAGCCTGGCAGAGGAAATGCCAGGCCTTTCATGTGTTGGGGCCTGGGACATTCACGTTTTCTGTGTGGCCTGGGCTTCTGGCCTCTTCCTGCAGGAGCAGGGGGGTTGTCAGTCCTGCCAGCATCTGTGTAGAGTGGGCATGGGGGCCCTAGAGGAGCTAGTGGAGGCCTGGCAGGGCACGGCGGGGAGAAGAAACGCAGGATGGAGGCCCTGCTCATGTTTTTTTTTTTTTTTTCTGAGTCAGAGTCTCACTCTGTTGTCCAGGCTGGAGTGCAGTGGTGCGATCTTTGGCCCACTGCAACCTCCGCCTCCCAGGTTCAAGCAATTCTCCTGCCTCAGCCTCCCAAGTAGCTGGGATTACAGGTGCCTGCCACCAATGCTCGGCTAATTTTTGTATTTTTAGTAGAGATGGGGTTTCTCCATGTTGGCCAGGCTGGTCTCGAACTCCTGACCTCGTGATCTGTCTGCCTCGGCCTCCCAAAGTGCTGAGATTACAGGTGTGAACCACCGTGCCTGGCCCCTGCTCACTTTCATCAGCAACAGAAGCCTGTCCTGGGCCCCCAGGGGCAGGGGTGCTTTCATGTCAGCAAGGCTTCTGACCACCAGGAATGGGGTGGGGACGCCGTCTGTCCAAAGCTTCAACCACTGCCCTTCTGGGACAGCCTTAAGTGGTGCCTGTTTCTCTTGGTGCCCTTCTCCCCTTGGCGGGTCCAGACCCCCATTCTACACCTCCTGGGTATCTCTCCTGGATGGGGGCTCTCTGGATAGCCGCACCACCAAGCAGGCACTACCCTGTCCCAAACAAGCTTTAAGGTGAATGGGACAGAAATTTCCAAATCTATGATGCCCTCACCCTCCACCTCCTTTCCCCTGAGCCCAATGTTCTAAGATAGGAAAAAAGAACTAAATTGGATAGACAAAATTTCTAAGAAATGAACGAGGGCAGAATGAAATTACCCACACAGAGCTCATTCAAAGGGAAGAAAAATGATAATGGCCAACCTCATCTCTTCAGAACACGAAGTGACGATGGTGAATAGTTTAATTACAGCCGCCTCGGCTGTGAGACATTAGCAACACAGCCATGGAAGAGAAAAGATGGAGGCTGCAGCACTACACACAAGGTGCAGGGTGGGAATGGGCAAGTCCTGAAGTTGACAGGGTTGGCCAACTGGTGCCTCTCCCCAGGCTGGTTCATCCCTCTTGCCTCCTTGTCCCTTCCCCAGGGACATTGGCTCCTGTGCCGTTCATCGGAGTGGCCAGATACTGTTTTGTTAGAAAAGGTGCAGATCATGTTGCTTCCAGGATCTCAGAGCTTTGGGCTTCAGGTCTCTGCCTCTGACTGGCTTTGGGACCCTGAGCAAGTCTTTTCTCCTCTTAGGGTCTTAGTGTCCCCAGTGCATAAGGAAGGGATTGGCTAGATCAGCGGTTCTCAACAGGTGGCCAGTGGACCCCGAGGGGTCTCTGAGATCCTTTCAGGGGGGTCCATGAAATCAAAACTATTTTCTTTTTTTTTTTGAGACGGAGTCTCGCTCTGTCACCCAGGCTGGAGGAAAGTGGCCAGATCTCAGCTCACTGCAAACTCCGCCTCCCGGCTTTACGCCATTCTCCTGCCTCAGCCTCCTGAGTAGCTGGGACTACAGGCGCCTGCCACCTCGCCCGGCTAATTTTTTGTATTTTTTAGTAGAGACAGGGTTTCACTGTGTTAGCCAGGATGGTCTCGATCTCCTGACTTCGTGATCCGCCCGTCTCGGCCTCCCAAAGTGCTGGGATTACAGGCTTGAGCCACCACGCCCAGCCCCAAACTATTTTCATAACAAAACTAAGATGTCACTTGCCTTCCTAACAGCGTTAACATTTGCACGGATGGTGCAAAAGTAGCAGCAGCAGATACAGCCATGGTCCCCTTAGCCAGAAGCCAGGCGCCGGCACTGGACTCGGCGCTGGACTGCAGAGCTGCCATTGCACTCCCTACGACCATGCATGCCCAAGAAAGCAAATGCTGGCTGGACTGAAGAACGTCGTTGGTGAAGGAGTAAAAATTACGACTTAAAAAAAATTCCACTCTTGGGTACATGTCTTAGAATTCTGTGTGACGATGACATGGGAAGTAGGCACAAAACCCATGCTGCAAATGTAAGGGTGGTGGCTGTACTGGGGAAAGGTTGAGTTGCAAGCTGGACTTGCCCCTTCCTTTATGGGACACTGCTTTTCCTTGAAAAGCCTGAGAGGCCAGCAATGGGATTTCAGACTGGGGTCTCTGGCAGAAGTTCTCCCAAAAATGAACCAGTGAGCCACGATTTCAAAGAAAATCATTGACGTATTTGTTACCAAAATTATAAAATTCTGGCTTTCAAGTGAAAACCCAGAATTGTGGAAGACTCGTGTTTACCACTGTAAACTTGATAACTTCCCAATACCTAAAGCTTTTCTCAAAGATCAGTGTCGATATTAACAAATGTGAGTTTTTGGTGTAATGCGCTGAAATGTGTCAACATTCAGATCTGTGTAACTCATGAACCAATATTTTCCAAATGACCAAAATGGTGTTAAAAATCATTCATGGTAAGAGATCCACTCAAAGTGCAAGGCAGGCCAGTGAATTTTAACGTAACAGAACAGGAAATGGTCATTGACCAGCATAGGCAACACAGTGAGACCCCACCTCTACAAAAAATTAGAAAAAATTAGCCAGGCGTGGTGGCCACCTGGGAGTGGTGTGTACCTGTAGTCCCAGCTACTGGGGAAGCTGAAGTGGGAGGATTGCTTGAGCCCAGAGGTTGAGGCTGGAGTGAGCTGTCATCGTGCCACTGCACTCCAGCCTGGGCGAGACAGATCCTGTCTCAAAAAAAGTAATAAAAGAAGGGTCATTGATAACACTTTCAGATTCCACATTGCAACTCTCCTTTAAGAAACTACCATTTGCCAAGTTCTGGGAGTTTCAAAGAATAATTATCTGAAAAGGCTAGTAAAATACTCCTTCCCTGTTCGTGTGGGGCCAAATTTTTCTTCAACCAAAACAACACATCACAACAGGGAGACAGCAGAGACACGTGTGAGAACCGAGCCATTTTCTATCAGGCCAGACATGAAAGAGATTTGCAAAAACGTAAAACGATGACATTCTCCTTACTAAAATATTTTTGAAAAATACAGTACTTTTCCATAAAAATTTTGTTTATATTAATGTGTAATGGACTTATTATAGTTATTTTCAAATAAATATATATTTTAAATTTTTCTTAATTTTAATTTTTAATATAATAAAAATTGATAGATATAACCTACATAAACAAAATGCTTACTGGGGTCCTTGATAATTTTTAGGAGTATAAACCAAAATGTTTAAGAGTTGCTGGACAAGAGCATTCTTTCCCAAACATCATACTCTAATATCTTCATAAGTTCTGCCGAAGTCCTGCATTAGCTAATGGGCAATACTTACTGTTTTTCCTTGACACATCTTTTTACCCTATAAACATCATATCCCTATGATAAGTGAAGAACGTGTATAAAGTATTTTAAATAGAAAATACCCATAAGAATAACTACAATGAGAGCAGAATAGGATTCTAAATTCTCTGGATCCCTTGCCTGTTGAAGGCTCTGGGCTTGACGCCTTGCTCTCTGTTGACCTAGGAGATAGGTTCAGAGGTGTTACGAGGGTCCAAGCACCAGTCTGAGACTTTCTTTTTTGAGGTTCTCAGACAAGCTGAGAGAGAAGAAGGAACCACTTTCCGACTCGGTGAGCCCATGCTATTAAATGTGTGAGCCTTGTCCCACTGAGCCATCTCATCTCACAGAGCAGTGGCATGTGTCCCACTTGGAAGGTCCTGGGCAGACCATCCCATGCAGCATATCCCAGGGCTGGATGGCGAGGCCTCCACCTGTGGAGGTGTGGCTCATTCTCAGGAGACCTTCTCATGGGTGAGAGTGAGGCTTTCGGCTACAGCCACCACCTTAGGAAGGAAATCCAGAATTGTGAGTCTTTGCAGAAAGTCAGTGGTGGCAGGAAGGTTGTCAGGGTTGGGGTTGAGGAGGGCCCTCTGGGTTCAGGGGTCAGGGCTGGCTGAGCCAGCCAGTCCAGAGGGATACAGCAAGCCCAGGCTGTGGCCGCTTCAGTGTTTGCTGCGAGCCTTGGGGCTCAGGTAGACAGACACACAACCACACATGCACTCAGGGGCCTGGTGTCAAGGAGGGACCCCAAGAGATCATGACAGCAGCCAGTGTCTAGTGAGCACCTACCAGGAGCCTTACTCCATTTGATGTTCACAAGTATTATCATTTCCCCCATTTTATACTCAGACAAACCGAAGATCGGATGGGTTATGAGACTTGCCGACGGTCCCTCAGCCAGTAGGTGGTAGAGCTGGGATTGAATGCCAGCCGCCTGACTCCGGAGCCCACATCGCCAGCCCCGTGCAGCCCTGCTTCCCTGTGATTTAGTGGCCTCGTCTTCTGAGAGGAAATGGAGGCCCAGGAGTAGGAGGTGGGGCCATCAGTAAGCCAGGGGCAGAGCTGGCCCAGAGCCTGGCAGCCCTGTCTCCCCGAGGGCAGGGTCAGGGAAGGCTGGCCCTGGGACCTCTCCAGCTGCTATCACCTGCTCTCCTCAGCTCCCAGAGGGCTGGGCTGGTGCCCACCCAGGGGAACTGGCGTTACCGTGTTGATGCTGGTAGTGTTTACATGCGGCAGGTGGGATGGCGACAGGTGTAAAAACAAGGGTGACAAACACTCCTGTCAACTAAAACACAGGTGAGGCAGAGTGGCGCCCATGGCCATGCAGCAGCTGGGCTAGGCAGGGAGGTCCCAGCAGGCCGTGCTGGGTGGGGCAGGAGGTGGACAGTGCCGTGGAGCCAGGGCTGGATGCCAGCTTCTCTGACTCCCAGAGCCTGGCTCCTGGGGTACAGGGGGTCAGGGGCTGAGCCAAGCCTCTGGGATTCATCTGCCAGGCTATATTAGCAGGGAGGGAGGAGGGAGAGGATGTGTCCCTCAGGTTCTCAGTTCAGCGCTGGGCCAGGTGGGTGGTCTGCTCCAGCCAAGGCACCATCACCCCAACAGCTTTCTCTGAGGTTGGGATCAGGGTGCATGGCCTCTACTTAGCCCTGCCATCCTCATCTTCCCTGACAGACTGGGTGACTCTAGGTATGGGCTCAGGCCCAGGTGGGGAAGGGTGTCAACTCTGCCATCTGCTGGGGAAGAGCTGCACAGGGCTCACTCGGTGAGAAGTCAGCACTGCAGCTCCTAACCCAGTGGGGCAGGGGGAACCGGCTCAGGTTGGCACTCACTCTCTGAAACTACAGGGCCACCAAGTGCCACCTGGGCTCAGGTTCCACTCCCCTCCAAGGCATTTCTTGCTTTCCTTCATCCCTGTCACTCCTCTTACCCTCTTCCATGCCTCTCTCCCCCATCTCCACTCCCAAGCCCCGCACCCTGGCCAGGGTAGATAGAGCCAGCCAGTACAGTTAGAAAAAAGGAGTTCCTTTCTGCAGGTTGTAAGGCTTAGAAAACGGAAGGTGCACTGGATCTCAGCCCTCTCATGGCCTGCTAGTTGGGAACTTTTCTGTAGGCCACAACCTGCCATGTAACCAAGTTGAAATCAATGAAATGTGAACGTGAAGCATACCACTTCTGGGTCAAGGCTCTTAAGATGTGAGTGTGTCTCCTGTACGCAGATTATGACAAAATCCTAGGGGGTGGTAGTGCCATAAGATGGAAGGTGTTGGTCCATGAGTCACTGTGTGGAGGAGAGCCACCCACCCACCAAGAACACCTGCCCCAGACTAGTAGATGAGCAAGAAATAACCTATTGCATCTGAACCATGAAACATTTTGGGTGTATTTGTTATAGCAGCTAGGGGCACTCTTACTAACACATTCTGCCATTGTCCTTCCTCTCCTGGCTTTTGTTCTCTATTTGACATCTGACCTCTGTTTATCCTACATTGTGGATTACTGAGTACGGTCCCTCTTCTAATGCTTTAGTGAGCAATAGAGTGCCCTCTCAATAAGGCTGTAAGCTGGTGAAAGAGCATAGATGAGTTTTCTGGAGTCTCAGAGATCTGTGCTGTGCCAATACTCGCCCTAAAAAGGGTAAAAGTCATGTTCCACAGCAGCATCTCTCAAGCCTCAGTTACTCACATAATTTTTGTTCACCACTGTATCCACAGAACACTGCAGGCACATAATAGGTGCTCAATAAATGATCATTAAATTTTTGCTGTGTTTGTATATGACCTGTACTTTAATTTACTTAATATTTTTTTTCTTTCTCTTTTCTTTCCTTCTTTCCTTCTTCTTTCTTTCTCTTTCTCTCTCTTTTTCTCTCCTTCCTTCCTTCCTTCCTTCTTCCTTTCCTTTCCTTTCTTTATAAAGATGGGGTCTTGCTCTGTTATTCAAGTTGCAGTGCAGTGGCAAGATCATAGCTCACTGCAACCTTGAACCCCCCAGGCTCAAGCAATCCTCCTGTCTCAGCCTCCTGTGACTACCTAGGACTACGGGAGCACACAACGTCCTGCTGATTTTTTTTCTTTTTTCTTTTTTTTTTTAGAAATGGGGTCTCACTGTGTTGCCCACGCTGGTCTTCTTGGCCTCAAGTGATCTTCCTGCCTTGGCCTCCCAAAGCACTGGGATTATAGGTATGAGCCACTGCATCTGACCTAATATTTTTCTTCAGACTTTTTCTACTGAAATTCATTTCAAGCAAAAGGAAATTTAGTACCGACAATGTCTGGGAAAGGATGTATTTAATATGCTAGCTTTTATCTTTTTCTAATACCCATGAAAATGAATTCACAAATATAGAGATAAAAATCAACATGTTAATCCATCATGCCAGCTAAAACTGACGTCCTTTCCCCACTCTGGGGAGCAATGCCCCAGCACCCAGCACAGCAGGCACAGCTGCACATTCTTCAGCTCTCAGGGAGCAGAGCGGCACGCGCAGGAGCAGAGGGTCCGGGTCTGGCCCCTGGGCGGTGGGACTGGAAGCAGCGCACTTCACCTGCCTCTTCTCCTAGCAGAAGGGCCTTGGTTTCCGGTCCTGTGAGGCCTGAGGACAACCCTGATTGGCTGGGAATGTACAGTGCTTGCAGGCAGGCAGCAGTGATCTAGTCATGCCACTGAGTCCAAGCTTCCAAGCCCACAGACCTCCTGCTCCCTTCTCTGTCCTTGTCCCCACCCTTGGTTCCTTGGTCTTGGTTTCAAGGTGGAATGAGCTCACTGGTGGACTCCCCAAAGAATGTGTGGCATCCTATGGGAAGGGAAGGGCATCCACGCGTTCCTTGGCTGGGTGGGAGAGCTGACAACATGAATCTGTCCCTACCTCCTCCTACCATCTCTCCCCATCTCTAAAAGCCAGCTTGGGGCCTCATGCTTTTTGACAGAAGAAGATCACCTCAAATATCCCGGACATAGTTGCAGGGGGCCCAGGGGCTCTGTTCTGTGAAGGAGCTTTGTTGTCATGGTAACTTCTGGTCTCCTAGTGGCCACTGTCCTCGTAGAAGGGAGCTGAGAAGCAGCAAGAGGGACCCCGCCTTGCCTGCCTGTCCCTACAGCAGCTAGAAGAGCACTTGAGCTTCAGTGAGGCAGGTGGGAAGGGGGCTGTCTCCCGTGCCTGGGAGAGAGCCTGCAGAGAGCCATAGAAACCAAGTCCAGGACTGCTTCTTCCCAAGCCTCTAATGCCCCATCCAGCCACATGAACTTCAGGGAAACCCCCAGAAGGAAATTCTGTACCCTTCACCCCAAGTTAAGACTTGACCTGATGAAAAGGTGGGGTTGGGGGTCTCTGGCCCCTCCATCCTAACCCGTCCTCTGAGCCAGCGTCCCCCTCAAACCACTGTCCTCCCCCTCCTCCTCCTTTTGTCTTGCTGCTTCCCTCTCCACTCCGTCACGCCCACTTCTCCTCTTCTCTGGGCGCCCAGCCTCGTGGGTGCCGGTTCACCTCAGTCCGCTGTGAGCCCTCCTCTGTCTCCACTGTGGTCCCCTTCCGCCACCCAACATTTAGGTGCCAATGTTCCCAAGGGCTCAGTCCTCAAACCCCTTCTTGCTTTCCCGAGTCACCTTCTCCCTGAGCCAGATCCTGCCTGATTTTCCTCTGTGCAGAGGACAACTGGATAACCCTTACCTAATCTCTGGGTTAGTGGCCTTTCAGACTCAACTCAATGTGTCCCCAGTAGGACTCCCCTCCTGGTTTCCCATCCAAGGCTCCAGCATCACATTCCTTCCTGCCTCATTCTCCAGCTTTCTGCCCTATCAGCACGTCACCACCACGGCTGACTCAATATTTTTAAAAATGTTATTAAATTGGACTCATTAAAAAAAAAAAAAAAAGCCAGCTTATCCTAGGCCACAATATCCACAAAACCAGAGGTTTGTGTGCTAATTTTTCTAATATACACTAAAATAATAAAACTATTAAAACGAAAGATGTTGGTCTGTATAAACTGCCAGGTCATTTGTGTGCCCCAGGAAAGCCCACACCACTCTTTGGGGACACACAGTCTCTATTCCAATGGCATTTCTGTGCTTCCCATGACGCAGGCTGGGGACCCCAAAGTTGGCTCCACTCTTCTCTTCCTCCTTTCCTGTAGCTGGCTGATTCCCAAGGTCATTTACCCTCATGAAGGTGTGAATCTGTCCCTTCTCCTTACCCTGCAAGGACACCCCTGCCTCCCTGCATGGATGAGGGCAGCGGCTCCAGACTGGCCTCCTAATCTCCCTCTCGTCCACCACTGAGTCTTTCAATAGTGCCACAGTGGAACCCTGCGTGCTCCCCACTGGCCACCATGGAAGAACCAAGGTCCCTTGCCCACCAGCTCCTTCAACTCCTCCCATCTGTTAGCTCACGCTCATCTCACCATCCTTCCTATGGAGGAGCTGAGGAAAGACCTCTGCTGAGAGAGAGTGAGACAGTGGCCTGAGGGAATGGAAGACACACCACGGTGGCTCCACCAGGAAATGTCAAGTGGGAAGCAGTGACTCCAGCAAGGTCACCACACTTGTGGGAAGTGCCAGGGTGTGGCCTCAGAGGATCTGGGCTAGTTATGTGACTCCCTGTGACTCAGTTTCCTCGACTGTAAATGGTGTTCTCCCTGCCATGCTCTCTTCCCAGGGCTCCTGTGAGAACCCAGGGTCTGGGGAATGGGCTCTCTGACTGTGGAGCACTTAAATCGTGGGGTGTGTGCATGTGCCCAGATCCATGTCAGTAGAATGAGTAATAATAACAATAACTACAAAATCTGCTGAGTGAAGCTGGCTTTGTGAGACAAGCCATGGTGCACAAAAAGGAGAGACATGCAGGAGCCTCTGGGGGCCGATGCTTCATCTCCCAGGCCAGCTGGCCACCGTATCTCCCTACCAACACGGAGGCCCATCCACTGCCCTCCAAGCTGAAAGGGACTGGGGCTGCCCCTCCCGGGATTTTGGGAAGGAGGGAGCTGGCCTTCTCCTCCTGGTGAATCTTGGAGGCTGGCAGGAAGAAGTCCCGGGAAGGGAGCAGCCACCTCCTGGAGGGCACTGGGCGCTTTACATAAGAACCAGGCCTGTTTCTGTAGCTCCAGGGGGAGACTTGGGTGGGGGCACGCCTGGGACCACCAGGCCAGAATTCTGCCCAGTGACTGCCCCCAAGATGGGCCGGGGTGGACCAAAGTACACTCTCCAAGGAGAAGTCGCTACCTCAATTAGCTCTCCTCCCAGGCGCGGCTCCACTGATCTCCTCAGAGGCACAGCAGGCTCCCAAGGACTGCAGCCCCCCGCGGCCCCCAGCCTTTGCCCAGAGTTCCCGGCCACATTGTGCCCGAGGCCCCACGCTGCCCTTTTCACTCCCTTTGCTTGGCCAGCAGTAGGCAGTGCCTTTGAAGTCCTGTTTTCTGGTCCAATTGGAATCTTTGCTCAGAACCAAAATTAGAGAGGCTGCACAATCAGCTTGCAATTTAAAATGCCACCCAAGCCTCCCCCCACTCCCCCCTTTTTAAAATGTCATCTTAATTAGATGAAGCCTGGCTTCATGTTTTCTGAATTTCAAGGTAGTTTCTCTAGGACATTTCCCGTCTTGTAGTTATTTTGATCTTTAACATAAGGTGGAGGCAGTGACTGGAGGCTGGTCTGTGGGTATGCAGGCACCTTGGCCCTCAGCAGGTTAGCCCTGGAGGCTGAAGAAACACTGATCTCAGGGGTCTTGGTGACGGCTGGTCGTAAGTCCACCCCACTAAATTCAGCACTACCCTTTCTGGGCCTCTCTCTGGCAAGGGGTTCTGCTACGGGTTGGGAGGAAACCCTGAAGGGGCAGGGTCAATGTGGCCAGCTCTCCTGTGTCCTGGCCAGTGAACTCACTTCCCTGCCTAAACTCTGCAGATTCTGCCGCAACGATGAAGGGGATTTCCGAGAGTGTGGGCTGCTGAAGATTCCAGGTCATTCTAGGACCCTGCATTAACACCACTAACTCACGCGAGGAAGGCTTCTGACTAACCTTCAGTAAGAAAGTCTGCTTGGTGCCCTTTTGTCTTCGACGCCCATCAACACCTGTCAATCATTCCTTTCAACAAAGAGGGAACATGGAGCAAGCAGTGGGACTGGGCTCCTCAGCCTGCTGCAGCATTCAAAATCTGCTGATGCACAAGCTCCATCTCAGAGGACGGCAGGGAAGCTCCCTGTTAGGAGCTGAACTGTGTTCCCCCAAAACTCATGGGTTGAAGTTCTAACCCCCAGGACCTCAGAATGTGACCGTATTTAGAGACAGGGTCTTTAAAAAGGTAATTCTGCTAAAATGATTAGATGAGCTCTAATCCAATAGGACTGGAGTCCTTATAGAGATTGAGACACAGACTACAGAGAGGGAAGGCCATGTGAAGACAGGGGGAGAAAACGGCCATCTACAAGCCAAGGAGCAGAGGCCTCAGAAGAAACCAACCCTGCCAGCACCCTGATCTCAGACTCCCAGCCTTCAGAACTGTGATTATGCTTTGTTATGTCGGCCCTGGGAAATGAATACAGCCCCCACGGTGGAGTTCTGCCTGGGGCTGGGAATTAGGGTTCTCTCTCCATCATTCCAAACTCTATCTACAAGTCTATGTGGGGTCAAGGTCCTTCCTCCCCTGAGCCTGACCCCCGCCCTCCACCCATCCCTTTCCAGGCTTTGCACACACACCAGCCTCTTCTCCACTAGAGGGCCTCGGCACTGGCTCCTCCTGCACTCGAGTCTTTGCCAGATTGGCTCCTTATTTTTCCAGTCTCACTTTAACCCCCAAGATAAGGCTTTCCCTGACCACCCCCACCTCCCAATCTAAAGCAAGTTTTTCTCATCCTAACATGATTTTCTTTAACAGCACTTATTGCAATTAGACAGGTTTGTTTCCTTGATGACTGTTTCTCTGCCTAGGGGAATTGTAAGCTCTGTGAGGACAGGGCCCACATCTGCTTCACTGACTATTGTGTTCAGTTACAAGATGCTGCTCGTGGAATAAATGGACTCTAGGCTATACGTTGAGATGGGCACCAGGTACCATCTCCTTGTCCTGGTAAGGTCTGGCGGGGTGAGCTGAAGGTGGGGTCAGGAAATAGGAGAAATGGCCGAGAGCCTGTTCTCAAGGTCTCTGCTCACCTCAACAGGAGACCCAGGAGAGCCTGGCTGTGGGGCATACTAGCCATGAGGGTAGCTGCAGTGTCACAGGGGGAGCAGCATAAGGTGCTGGCTAACCCTACCTGTCGTGGATGCTTCCAGAGCAACTGGAGAAATGAGTGCTGATGCGCTCCAGTGGAGGTGGACAGTGTCCTTCCTTGTCACCCACCTATTCAGCTGAGTATCAACACAACCCCACCTGTGCAGACTGCATGTGGAGGCATGGGCCAGGCCACCAGCTCTCAGCCAGCCAAGGTGGGTGGTCAGTGAAACTCTGAAACTCAGTCATGGATGGTACAGGGCTGTCTTCTGGGGTGGAGGCATTTGTTTATTATGTAAATTTCAAACCCTCTAATATTCCTCCTAAGAAGTTATCTGGTTTGGAAAGTTGTGAATGAAAACTGAAGAAAAAACATGAACTAGGCAGAAAAGTGAAGTTTGCCTACATTAAAAAAAAAAAAAGTTGTAAACTGATGTTTCAGCCTAATTGTGTAATTATGGGCCCTTGTCCTTTCAGGGGCTGTGAGGCACCAGTCTTCTCTTGTTAGGAACAATGGCCATGAAAGTCAGCTCCCAGCAACGTTAAAGTGTTATGTTAAGTCCAGCACATCTAATATATCCCTTATTTTGAACAATAAAGAAACAAGTTTCATTAACAGCATCTTCCTGGACCTGCAATATTTCAAGAGCACCAGCTTGAAGAGGGACCTGCAATCTGCCTGCCTGGGATGGCAGGAAGGATTAAAGAGAACACAGGCCCTCAGTACCATGGGCAAAGCCCTGAGAATCAGGAAAAGCAGACGCAGGGAGCTCCCTGAAGTCTGGGGCGGCAGGGTCTCTGCTCTCCCCCGTGAGGGTGGCAGTGAGTGTGGCTCCCACCAGCCTCTGTGTTCTGTGTTTACAGGTCTCTCCACTGAATGCTGGGCTCCTAATGCCAGGCGCCCTCTTGTATCCAGGATGTACCAACAAGCTGGGCACACAGTAGGTGCTCAGTAAACATTTGCCGAGTGAATGAACTTGGTAGAGCTTGGTAGGGAAAGATCTAAAAAGGAATGAAGTAGTAGGTTAGAAAACTTGGGGTGCAAGATAGGCGTTCTGCTGTGGCTTTTCAGTGCCCTTTCCCTTGCCAGTGTCTATAAAATGAGAGTGTCGCATTGGATAGATCAGAGGTGGGAAACTGGCTTCAACTTAAGGGCTGACTGCAACCAACTGGTAGTGGCTGCCTGGGGCAATGGCTATCCCGAGAGAACTCTGAGGGCAGATTCAGTGCCATGACTGAAACACAGTGACTGCCGGGGACAAGAGCTGGGGGTCAACGATAGCAAGCACACAAGACACATCCATGTCACCCTTTAGATGTGATCATCTCTGAGGTCGCTGTCAGCCATCACGCTTTGTAATGCTTTGTCAAGCGTGCAAGTCCGCAAACTCTGACAGTCACGAGGGGTTCCTACTGCTCCAGAGGGTGAAGTCACTGCGCACCCAAGATGCCAACTCATGCTCTGGTACTTCCCAGCCTCTCCCATGTCAGAGTCTGTCCACACAGAAAATGCTGGCCTCAGCAGAGCCCCTTGCACGAGGCTCTCCTGTGACCCCACCCTGAGCTCTACATCACACCACTTGGTTGCCTGGGTCTCCAAGTGTCCATCTGGAAAACAAGACTGATTCCTCTGGGGCAGGAGTGATATCTTCCCCTGGCACACCCCACCCCAGCATGGGACGGGGCACAGAGCTCGGCATACAAAAGGCAGTGGTGAAATCATGGGAAGCAGTCCACAGGCAGGCAGAACGAGCAGTCAAAAGCTGCTCAGGACTCCTGCGACCCTTCTCCACCGAACCCACGTCGGCTGAGCGTGGAGGTCCCATTTTAGGCCGGGGAGGGAACCAGAGATGGCTCAGATGAATTCAAGTCCAGGCTGGGGAGGAGACAGCAGGTGCCAGGTGTGTGCTGGTTCCTTGTCATAGCATTTTGTCCTCCCAGAAGAGTTTAGGTGGAATTATTTATAGACAGAAAAAAAAGTGTTTTTCTGTGATTCGTTCAATTAATTATAAAGCAGCTGTTTTTAATAATTTGGAACATGTAAGAAAAGGGAAATGTCAGGGCAAGCCTTAAATATGAAGTTAAGGCACCAGTTGGGTGAGAAATCAGTACATACAGTGATGGTATCAGCAACACAGCAGCAGCTCCTAGCAGCCAGGGGCTGGCAGGCTGGCTGTGTTCAAAGCACCTTCTGAGGAGGGGCAGCCCGGGCGTGACCCCCAGTCATGTAGGGTACTGTTGGCCATGGGAAGGAGTTTGGCTTGTATTCTATGTGTGGTAGGAAGTCACGGAGGGTTTTAAAGGCAGGGAGTGAAATAATATTGTTTCAAAAGCTCATGCTGGCTGCTGTGTATAGCCAGATGGGGCTGGGGGCTCGGAAGAGTGGCCCCCGGGGAGCACTCCAAGGAGGCCACTGCAGTTGTCAGATGAGAGATGATGGGGATCTGGAGAATGTCTGAGCTGGAGGGGCCCATAGAACTGCTGCTGTCTATGCTCCCTCATCACACAAGCTGGGAAACTGAGGTACAGAGAGGAGGGGCTAGCTCACTGTTCCAGGGTCACTGGTGGCTTAGCTGGTAGATCCTGGGAAGGAGGTAGGGCTGGCTGGGAAGCAAAGGCTAGGGAGGAAGTGGGTGGGGGGGTGTGTCGAAACCCTTCAGGGAGAAGCCAGTGGTTTGAGCTATCAAGATTCTAGAACCCAGGGAACCTTAGTCTGCTTGGGCTGGTTCTGGGGTCCCTGAGAACTGAACATGGCACACAAGTGGGGAGAGGGTGACAGTGGGGCTGGAAGTAGATTGTGAGCTGCAGATCAGAGAAGACTGTTCACATCAGTGTGAGACTGGACAGAGGTGCTGCTGCTGGATGACCCACAGGCAGGACCCTTGGGCGGGGGCGTTCAGAGCCCCAGGATGTTCTGCCCACACCTCCATATCAAGGGAGTAACGCTTCGAGCAGTCATTTGGGAGCAGGCCAAATACTGAGACCCTAATGAGGGTCTCAGTATTTTCATCTGTAAATTGGGGATGGTGACAGTGTGCACCTCACAGATGGCTGAATTCTAAATGAGTTAGGGCAGTCAGGTGCTCAGCACACTGAGTGACAATAGTAACAATTCAACATGATGGCAACTACAGCTTATTAATCACCCACATCTGGCACTCTGACTGAGCCACTCCGTGGGGCAGAATGATTTAGCTGTGTTCCACTGGGAAGAGAAGCACAATAAAACAAGCACAAGTCAGGGTTTTGATGAAGAACTCACCAAAACAAAACAAAAGAATGCAACGAAAAAATTTAAAAAACCTAATCTCCCTCCACACACATGCACATATACATAAAAATAATGGGAAAATGCCAAGCTTCTGTGGTAAGTGCTTAGAGGGCGAACAGAGAAAGCCCTTCCTGCAGCCCCTTCATGCCCTGAAGAAATCACTGAGAGCAAGGCAGAGGCAAAAGGAAGTCCGGGGCACAGAGCTGGGGTTTGAGTCTAGATCTTTCTGACCCCCAGAGTCTGTGCTTCTGGCTCCCCCACACCCCTTCTGTAAGGCTTCTCTTTGACCCTCAAAAGCAAATCCAAGTCACGCCCATGTTTTGACTGAGGGATGTTACATGGTCCACTAGTATTCTTGGTGGGGCTTGAAACAGAAAAAAGGTCAAACCCACCCCATCGATTGTATTGTCAGCATAAGCCCAACTCTGTTTACTTGACTGCCATGGCTATCTGTTATTTTTGTTGTTCACCGGTATCCACTGTCCACATCAGCTTGCCTGTATTCACCCCGGCCACACAGGTTGACTTTGGAGCTCTCAGGGGTCTGAGGAAACGTGGCCTTGCCCTGGGCTGGGAGATGGGCCTATGGCGGCTCAGCAGGGAATGGGCTGGTGAGAACGCCCACCTCAGGGGCCTGGCAGTGGCAAGCACCTGGCTTCTGGAACTAAAACCTGCTTGCTGGAACTTTGACAAGTTAGTGGGAGACAAATCAAATGGTCTGATTTTTAAAATGAGGCTTAAATAAAACTCCACACATTGGTGGTTCAACTGGCAGTCCTGAAGGAATCTAAGAAAACTCAGGAACCACCCCAGACAGACTTCAGCTCCATCAAGGGCACCAGAGCCAAGTGGGAGCAGGACGCTGATTTTCAGATCGATTTGTGTAAAAGTTTATATTTTTAAAAACATAATTATTTTTTTGTCAGGGATACGCCAAATAGGAATTCACTCATTTTAAAGATGAGAAAACTAAGTCTGGAGAGGCCAGTATTTTACCCAGGAAAGCATTTGGAGGTGAGTAACCCCAGATTCAGTCTTGACTCTGTCACTTGCTCTCTGTGTGACCTCACAAAACCTTAGCATTCTAATCTGTTTAAATAGTCCCAACTTCTCAGGGTGTTATGTGGATTAAAGGAATGAATACAAGCCACTTAAGACAGTGCCTGGAGCATGGTGACCAGTCAGCAGAGGTTAACTGTTACTATGTCACACAGTTGGCCATGGTGAGCTGCAGTCAGGGGCCAGCTGGTACCACTCTGACTGAGAGAAGCCACCCATTTATTTAAATTCTCTGTACCGCCTGACCACTATCTACAGCCTTTTCTGTTTGTTTCCCTTTTCTCAACTCTAAATTCTATGAGAATTATCCTGCTCAGAGGCCTCAGCTAGCAGCTTACACGCCTGGTACATAGTGGGTCATTAGTGCAAATGTTTTAGGATTATAGGTGGCCCTTTTGAGATGGGACGAAAGCTACAGCCTCTCTCCTTAAGAGACAGAAGGCATGTAGTCATGCACACACTAAGCCACCCCCAGGAAATACACATCCAGCTACACTTGGACACAGACACAGACACACTCGCATGCACATGTGCACACGCGCACACACACACACACACACACACACCCTAATCTGCCTTTCATTTCTGAGGTCGCAGCCCCAGAATCCTAGGTTAGGAAGCTGGCCGATTATGAAACACAGGCATCTGAGTGGTTTCTAAGCCACAGCATTTGCTCACATTGTTTGGGTCCATGCTGCCTCCGGAGCCCCAGGTAGACTGTGCTGATTTCTCCCAGTAGAGTAATAAACCAGGCAGAGCGGCTTGTGGAACTATTTCCATCCTGCTGAAGATGCTGCTTCCTCATGATCTGGATTGTGGGGAAGTGGCTACTCTGCTAGCTCCCCATGCAAATTTAATAATGTTCTAAAAGCTCAGTTCCACATAAATATAAATGTGTTTCCAACTCTGAGGTTTCAGTGATCAGGAGGCTTTTAGAAATCATTCAGAGAATTATTTAACAGACAGTCAACAGCTAATTGGAAAAAATGATTCAGAGACAAAAAAAGAAGGAAGGAAGAGCTAAGAGAGACCAGGGAAGAAAGGAAGGTGGGGGCTGCCGCGGGCTGGGAGGCACTGGGGCAGGGGCGAGGAAGCACAGTGAAGCCTTGGCAGTCACAGCCCTGCCAGTCACATGCAGCCTCATGCCAGGCCCTTTCTGAAAAGGCTTTTATTTGAGAGAGTTAGACGCAGCAGATTGGAGGAAGCAGGCCCCAGGGCCCTACCTCCCCAGAGTGGGATCTGCCTCTGTTCATGCTTCAGAAAGGAGTGAGAAAGCCTTCTCTCTCCAGGGCTGGACAGCCCCAGGAAGGCTAGCTAACCCAGCACTGAGGGTTTCATCTGGAGAGTGAAGGTAGGAATGTGGATCTGGACAGCAGCCCCAAGTCGTGCCTTTGGAGTTAGGCAAGCCTGGGTCTTTTGGTGCTGGCTCTGCCATCTATCAGCTGTGTGACTGTAGGCAAGTTACTCAACCTTTCTGAGCCTCGGTTTCCTGATCTGTAAAATGAGGTTAATCATTTTACCTGCTCATATGGATGAGGCAAGCCTTCCCAAACTTCAGACCTTTCTGTCTAGTTTTCACAATTTCTGTCCAATCCACGATACCCCATCCTTATATTCGTATGTTTCATTTAATTGACTCATTTTTAAAAAAAGTTAAACCCCTACTTTGGCCCCATTCTAATATCTGGGCAGTCATGAGCTAGATGGGCTATGTTTTGGATTCTTATTAAAATAAGCATATTACTATTAAAATGAAGACTGTCAGAGTGACACAGAAATGACGGAGTGTCTCGGAGCCTGGCATATATGCCCCACGTATGGGGGCAGTTGTTACTGCCCTTGTCATCATCACTGTCGCTGATCAGTACGTGCAAGCTGGAAGGGACGTGACAATGGAGTCTCTGCATGCACCTGGTTTGAGAGCCCTTAACCCACATCTGGGGCTCGCATCCTCTTCCTGCCAAAGCCTGGGCGCCAGCCAGGGTTCCTCTTCACCTGTTTCCTCACCATCTTTCATAGGCTGCCTCATATCTGCACGTGCAGAAGATCATCCTACACAAAGATAACTATTTTATTTTTTGAGACAGGGTCTTGCCCTGTTGCCCAGGCTGGAGTGCAGTGGTGTGAACATGGCTTACAGTAGCCTCTACCTCCTGGGCTCAAGTGATCCTCCCACCTCAGTCTTCCAAGTAGCTGGGACCACAGGCATGCACCACCATGGCTGGATCATTTTTTTATTTTTATTTTGTAGAGACAGGGTCTTGCTGTGTTTCCCAGGCTGATCTCAAACTCCTGGGCTCAAGTGATCCGCCCACCTTTGCCTTCCAGAGTGCTGGTATTATGGGCGTGAGCCAGCACTCCCACCTGATAACTATTTTTTTAATCGCCTAGTTCTACATAAAGAAGAGAATACACACTCCCTGACCCAGCCCAGCTGCACACATTTTTCCATCTTCACAACTCCCTCCTCCCCAGTTTGACAAAACCTGAATTTCTAAGGAGGGTAAAAAGTACTCCATCCAGCACCACCTGGTTATTTTTCAATTCTGCCTAGCTGACTAACCCAGAATTTCCTAATTACAACGCCACCAGGAAGCTGTAACAGTTTCATTTAAAAAAGAAAAGAACAGAAATTCAAACTTAACAAAAAATCCCCACCTTTTAAACACACACACACACACACACACACACACACACACACACACACACACACACACACACACACCCCAGTTAGACAAAACAGGCGCGCAGTGTCCATGGCATCCACTGGGTGGTGACTGTGCGCACAGGAAACAGGCTTGGGTTTGGATTTAGAAATCCCAGGTCTGAGTCCAAATTCTGTACTCCCCAGCTGTGTGATGCTGGGCAAGGTGGTTGGCCTCTCTGAGCCTTGGCTTCCTTGTCTGCAACTGGGGGTCAAGGCAGTGCCGGCTCATGAGCTTGCTACGCGGATGAGGGTACAGGGCAGGGCATGAGTGCTTGGTGAGCTCTGGTACATCACACCAGATATGAATGTTAGAGATATGAATGTTTCTGGTGCAAGACGTCACATTTGGATCTGGCCTCAAGCAAGCTGGGAGGCAGGTGGAGTTTATCTGACCCTACCCTAGGTACAGGGAATCCCGTGTCCTACTCCCAAATGGCAGTTTTCTCAGTTAGCTGATGGCTAATCCCTACTGGTAGATGCTTCTCCTTCCAGGGGTATTAGTACTTTAACCAGGATTCTTAGAGACCTAAAAACCTTTAACACCCAAAGGGCTCTAACTGGGAGATTTTAGGCATGAGGGAGATGCTTTGAAGTGGGACCCCACCATCACTCCTGAATAATGTGTACCTTGTAGGAAGAGTTGTGGGATGGCTACAGCTTCCAGAGAACTAGGATTCCCTCATTTTATTGCTAGGGAAGAAACTTGGGTCTCTAGAACCGACTCAGATTCTGACCGGGAGCTCCAACTGGGTCCCATCACGGGCTCTGGTTTCCCATAAAGTATCTGAAAAAGCAAGTGCTTTGGCTAGAGACAAAGGGTCGCTTTTCAGTCTCCACCTGTGCTGGGCTGTAGCTGGAGCCCAGCAGGCTGTCACTGGTTGAAGGCCAGTCCTGCAGGTTCTAGGGTGAGGGTGACCAGCTGGGCAGAGGCACCCTGAATAGCCTTGATCCTCAGCCTCAGCATCTGTGTGTCCCCCTGGGTAGGTCCTAGAGGCAGTTAGAGCCCAGACACGCCGCTGAAGATCCTCCAGCAGGCTCAGCGGCCCCCTCTGCATGCCTGTTCATGCAGGCATCCTTGAATGCAGCCTTGTTGAGGGCCACTATAACTCAACTCCACATGGGAAACAAGCGCTTCTCCCTTCAAAGCTGAAGGACTTTGTTTAGCTGAGCTCAATTCCAGCCCGTTGCTCTGGCAACCGGTCTTTGGGGGATTTACATCTCATGCATCACAACAGAGGAATAGCCATTCAGCAAGTAAGAGGGGTAAAAAACTCACAACACAACACCAGTGCGCCTGCCCCCACCGCAAGAGCGCTGCCGCAAAACAGGAACAGAATCAGCAACAACAGAAATCTCCCACAAGCCCATTCGGCTTTGGCTGGCAATCAGCCAAACACAAATTCAAACTTAATCAAACTTTCCTGTCTCCCTTGTAAAGCTCAGGAAATCAGTAATTGGCTTTATAATTAAATTTTCTGATCACGTATCAAAGGAATGGGTCCTGCCAAAGGCCAAGGAATGGCCTGTCTCCAGTAAGGACAGCCAAAGGTCCCTAATAGAGGCTCTGGAAGGTACGGGAGGAGAATTAACTGCTGGTTGGCTAAGAATAGAGCCTGTTATTTATAACCAAGGAAGACACCAGTGACAGCTGAGCCTTGCCTGTGGTCTCCCCAAACACCCACCCAGGAGCGCCAGGTTTCTGATTCAGAAAGGAAGCCTTTGACATTGGTGTCGGCGGCAAGCAGCGTGGAAGATTGGGAGGCAGAAGCAGGAAGACCACCTCGGTGAGGAGCACCATACGAACACCAAGGAGAGGGAAGGCTGCCTCACCAGGGCAGTGGCCTGGGCAGAGAGAGGAAGGGCTGATTCAAGAACCATTCTGCAACAGGAAGTGAGACATGGAGGGGCAGGAGGAGTCCAGGGTCTCTGCTTGGATAACTGGGAGAAAGGTGGTGCTTTCGATATAAAGATGGAAGGGAGAAGAGGCTTGCTTTGTGCGGAGTGGTTTCACATGGGCTGGGCCTGGGGTGCTAGCGTGCCTTAGCAACAGGAGTGCTAACAGGTACAGCCCAGCCTTTGTGTGCACTCGATAGGAGCTAGGCCCCTGAGATCATCATCTCATTTAATCTTCCCAGCAGCACAAGGAGGTAGGTGACTTATTATCCTCATATTACACACCAGAAAAGCAACGCTCAGGAGAGCCAGGAGAAGTACCTGCCCATCTGTGAGCCAGGGAGCTGGGACTTGGACCCAGGACTATCTGACCCCAGAGTCCACAAGTTCAACCTCTGATGCCATTACCACTTCTTTATCTGCAGATGAAGACCTCTCACAGTCAAATAGAAATAACTAGCAAAGGGCTCCCAATGCTGGAAAGGGAGGTATAGACTAGACGTGGAAGCTGGAGGGTGGATAGATCAACATTCATTAAACAATCCATTTAAAAATGCTAATTGTAAAGGCAATCCACAGACGGGGAGAGAATATGAAACAGTACATATATCTGACAAGGAACTCGTATTGGGGATATTAAAAAAAATCTTAAAACTCATTAATAAGAAGACAACCCAATAAAAGGGAAGGATAAAAGACTTGAACAGTTACTTTACAAGAGAAGATACACGAATGGCCCAAAAGTATGTTAAAAGGTGCCAAATATTATTAGTCACCACGGAAAGGCAGATTAAAACCACAGTGAAATACCACTGTGCACAAACTTGAGCAGTTAATTAAAAGGGCTGGCAATCCAAATGTCAGCGAGTGTGCAGGACAACAGGAACTCTTATATGTTGCTGGTAGAATTTTCAAGAGTAGCACCACTTGGGGAAGTAGTTTGGAAATTTCTTATGCAGTTAACATACCCTCCCAACGTGACCCAGCAATTCTATTGCTGGGTAGTTACTGCAAGAAATGAAAACATATGTCCACACAAAAACTTGTACATCAATGTTCTGGCAGCATTATTCATAAGAGTCCTGGAGAGGACATCTGGTGAAATGTCCATCACCAGATGACAGACAAACAAATGATGGTTTACACTTGGGGTAGGTTGGAAGCTTGGTCGTAAAGGAGTGTGACGAGAGAGGCAGCAGCAAGAATCCAGAGACAGGCAGAGGATCTGGGAGAGGCATTGCATGCAGACACCTAGCTCACATCCAGTCCACCTTTTTTTTTTCTTTTTAAGCTAAAGCTTCTGGTGTGGTTGGAGCAAAGAGAGCAGCCTCCACATTCTTCGAGACTTATCCTGCACAAAGAGTTATGCTGGTCCCCCATTCCACCTATGGGAAGCTTGGTCCCCCATTCCACCGATGGGAAGCTTGAAGCCCAGAGAGCGATGGGGCCTGCCTGCAGTGTCCTCCTAAGTTAGTGCCAGAGCCAGGATTGCAAGTGAACACCCCTCGCAGAGCCTGGCCTAGGTAGGAGTCAGGCACACTGGGGGTCAGTGCATGGCTCTGCTGCCAGTTGGGCAAGCAACTTAACCTTTCTTAGCTCATCTATAAAGTATAGTAATAACCCTGTCACAATACTGTCAGCACAGTTAAGTGATATGATTTGGTGTTTCCTAACAACATTAGGACCTATCGCCTACTAAGCATGAAATATGTGCCAGGTACTGCTGTTAATCACTTGGCACACCAAGCTTCCTATACCCTACGTTCATGTGGGAACATGCTACAGAGGAGGAAGGGTGCTGAGAGGTCACACACTAGCAAGTCTGGCAAGGTGGTTGGGCATCTGAGCCTTTTCACCCCATGCAACGTTCCCAAACTCACTCATTCATTCATTGCTTCTCCCCACCCGATATCAGGACAGCTCTGAAATTAGCCTCATTTTCGGTCATAGATATGAAATTGTGGGTTTGATACGTTAGTGATCTTTTTTCAAGTACATATTAAAACCGATATGCAACTACAAAAGTAGGAATAAAAAGTTTATCCACGTACCATTTAATCTCATATTCCACCAAAGTATGTGTGCCATGCCAGGGAAATACTGACATCACATGGGAGAAGCTGCTGGCACACTGTCTGCACACAGAACATGGGACTCGTGTTCCAAAGACGTCATGCATTTTCATATCAGAAGGGCAGTCCATTTTTAGAGCTGGGACAGGAGACAGGGTGAGAAGCCACCACCACAGCCACCAAGAAATGAATTTTCAGGTGTGCTCTGTCATGTCATAGAGAAGCAAAGCTGTTTAACTGCTCAGCTGGGCCCAAGTAAGGAGCAGAATGCAGCCAACAGAGCCAAAAAAAATGAACCTGTCACCCCAGCAAAGGTGCTGCTTCCAGTTGGCAGCAGTTTGGCTAAAATTCGCACCTGAGCACTATGCCAGAGACTGGCTCCCTACTGACAAAAGGATTTCATCTCTTCTTCCTGAGGTCACAGCTAGGCATTTCACAGACTTCCTCGCAGTTAGGTGTGACCAGGGACCAAGTTCTGGCCCGGCCCCAAAAACTTCCCTTGTGACCTTCCCCAGTCCATTGGCCTGATACCAGGAGTCCAGCAGAAGACTCTCAGCTGAGGCTGAACCACTGACCACAGGGGAGTTGGCTCGGGCCTACATAGGGACAGGGCAACCCCTGTTCCACCACTTCCACATTAGACTGGTGGGAGCAAGGAACTAACGTTCACTGTGTTGAGGCCTTGAGATTTCGGGGCTGTTGGTTACAGCAGGTGGAGCTGGGCATTTTCCAGAGTGTCAAGAAACTTCTGTTGCTACCATACTAGGGCTTATACCTACGGAAGTATTAATACTTTCTCCAGTATTTTTAAATACTGGGTCCTTTTCAGAGTAGGCAATTATCAAACAGGACAGCAGAGGTGAACGTGCAGCTCATAAGCCATGAACATGCTGTGTAATAAGACAGTGAACAGCTCCATTTTAAATTCTAAATTTGGCCAGGCATAGTGGCTTATGCCTGTAATCCCAGCACTTTGGGAGGCTGAGGTGGGTGGATCACTTGAGCTCATGAGTTCGAGATCAGCCTGGGCAACATGATGTAATCCTATCTCTACAAAGAATACAAAAATTAGCTGGGTATGGTGATGTGTGCCTGTAGTCCCAGCTACTTAGAAGACTGAGGTGGGAGGATGGTTTGAGCCTGGGGGGCAGGGGTTGCAGTGAGCCAAGATCATGCCATTGTACTCCAGCTTGGGTGACAAAGCTAGACCTTGTCTTAAAAAAAAAAAAAATCTAAATTTAAATTCTGGCTCCATTTTCTCCACAGGGTAGAAAAATACCAGTATCTTTTGAGATTGTTCTGGGGATACAGTGGGATATATCTGTGCCTGCGAGCATCCAGCACGTGGCCACAGGGGGATACTCAGTGAATGGTGGGCTCCTCCTGCTACTGGCACAACTCAGCACACAGCCTCAGAAGTCCCCAAACTCAGGGATGACTGCAGCCTGGGTGCAGTTCAGATTGTCTGCTGGGCAAGAGCCTGCTGGGGAACGTTGGTGGGGAATGTGGAGCAATGGGGAGCAAGAAAGAGCCAGTTCCTTAAGCTCCAAAAGAGTGCAAGTCCCGAAGTCAGGGCAGGCAATGGTGCTATGGTCAGAATATCTGTGTCCATCCACAATTCGCATGCTCAAAACCTAATCCCCAAGGCAATGATATTAAGAGGTGGGGCCTTTGGGAGGCGATTAGATCATAAGCGTGTTGCCATCTTGAATGGGATCAGTGCCCTTATAAATGGGCTTGAGGGAGTCTTTTGTCCCTTCTGCCATGTGAGGATGCAGTGACAGGGCACCATCTATGGAGCAGAGAAGAGACCCTTACCAGACAGCAAATCTGCTGGTTTCTTGATGTTGGACTTCTCATCCTCCAGAAATATGGGCAATTCATTTCTGTTGTTTCTAAATTACCCATTCTAAGGTATTTTGTTGCAGTAGCATAAAATAACAGAGACAGATGAGTAGGTCTGGAGGAGTGAGGGGCTCTGGCAAGGGGGCAGAGGCAAAGGAAGAATGAGGTGAGACTTCAAACGGCACCGTCACAAAATTGGAAAGATAATGCACAGAAGGGGAGAAAATATTTGCAAATCGCATATCTAATAAAGGGCTCATATCCGGAATAAAGGACTCTTACAACTTAACCATAAGACAAATAACCCAAGTTAAAGATGAGATAATTCTGAATAGACATTTCTTTGAAGAAAATACACAAATGGCCGAAAGCACATGAAAAGATGCTTAATATCATTAATCACTGGGGAAATGCAAATGAAAACCACAATGAGTTACCATTACACCCACAAGGATGGCTATAATAAAAACAATGAACAATAACACGTATTGGTGAGAACGGGGAGACACTGGAACCCCCATATGTGGAAGATCGGAACGTAAGATGGTGCAGCCACTTTGGAAAACAGTTTGACAGTTCCTCAGAAAGTCAAACATGGAACTATCTTATGAACCATCAGTTCCGCCCCTAGTTATGTACCCAAGAGAAATGAAAACATGAGTCTGTACAAAACTTGTACATGAATGTTCATAGCAGCATGATTCATAGTAGCTGAAAGGTGGAGACAACCTGAATGTCCATCAAATGATGAATGGATGAATGAAATTTGGTATAGCCATACAATGAAACGTGATTCAGCTACAACACGGAAAAAACCTTGACAACATTATGCCAAGTGAAAGAAGCAAGATCCAAAAGAGTACATAGTGTATGATTCCATTTATATAAAATGTCCAGAATAGACAAATCCATAGAGACAGAGAGCAGATCAGTGGTTGCCAGGGGCTGCAGGCAGTGGGGTGGGGAGGGAATGCTAATGGGTGTAGGGTTTCTCTTGGGGGTGCTTGCCTCTGTGCCCTGCCTGGAGAGGGGCCAGGTTCCAGGAGTGGATGCACAAAGCCAGCTTTCAGGAGGCACCCCCTCTCACATGCCTCACGTGTGTGACCCCTACTGTTTACTTCCTGCACAGTGCTTGGGCAGGTGTGGTTTCAATACAGCAGGTGAAAAACCTGAGGCCTGCAAGAGGGCCTATGAACAAGTGGGTTCTAGAACTCGGGCTCCAAACTCATTCTGGGTCTCCAGGATCTGATTTTAACTACCTGCTCTGATTTTATAAGGGGCCATACAGAAAGCAATGGGCCAGGTACTCAAACATCTGGGATCACGAACAGCTCTACCACGGATTAGCTGCAGACTTTAATAGAGCACCCACCAATTCTGGGCCAGGCACCATGCTGGGTGTTGGAGACTGACTCCAACTGAAGTCATATAGGCCCTGCCCCTGTCCCTTACAGCCTTGTTGGGTCAGGGGACACAGACATTGATCAAATACTCAGGTGAGCACATACACCAGGGGTCTGAGAGGCAGGAGAAGAGGCCCAGCCTATTTGGGGAGTCAGGAAAGGCTTCCAAGGGAGGGGAGGTGACGGTGGAACCCAGGCCTGGGGGAGGGGAGCAGTGGTGGAGAAGTCCTCTATGGAGGAGATAACTCACTCAGAAGCCCTGAGGCCAGGAGGTTGCGGCATTTAAAGAGTCAGCAGCAGAGCTTGTGGCAGGAGCTGCAGGAGATAAGGCTGGCTTTATCCTGAGAGCAAAGATGCCACTGAGCGCTTTTAAGCAGGGGATTAGATATGCATTTTTAAAAGCTCACTTCGGCTGTTGTATGGAGCACAGATGATGGGGTGAGAGGCAGGAGAAGCAGTGGGAAGCTGGAGAGGCTGGTGCAATTGTTTGGGGGACTGGGACAGGGACATTCCTCACTGCTCTGGGTTCCAGGTACCCCAATAGTACCCTGGGACACTTGCCTATGTGGTCTGGGTTTGGGGAGTGGGCCAACTAATAAAATGTGTGCAAAATGTTTGTAACAGTGCTGTCAGCCAGCTGCCCAAAGACCTCCCTGGCCTCCGTACCCCCTCCACAAGCCTGCACCGTATGCTCTGCCATCTCATCCTCATCTAGCAAGCCGCTACTGAAATCCATCCTTCCTCTCCCCACCACACCGGGAGCCTTCTGGACTGATCAGACTAAAACTGACAGCTCTGCACGGGGCCGCTCGTCTCCTGCGTCCCTGAGACATGGTTACCCTTGACACAGATGCTGTGGTGCTAACACTTGACCGTGTTTTTCTGCCTGATTTAGTGGCTTCACCCCGATGGCTCCGTGGCCCATGTGTGCCAGTCCACACTGGTGTCCCCACCAGGTGGGGACCATGCCCATTTCTACAGTCCCCCGCCCGGGCTATAGTCCTGTCTTAGAGTGACAACCCTGAACCACTCTCATTGATGGATGTCAAAAACGAGGTTCCAGCCCCAAACTTGAGTGCTTCATTCTCAGTGACAGGCTGATCTGCCCCGCAGTGCGCTGGATACTGTGGGGCAAGTGGCCTGCACTGGGGGCTTGCCAAGGGCTGCCCCTCCTGCTGGGCTGCTTTTGCTGCTAACAGCCTGGAGGCTGTGGGAACAACTCCCTCCTTAAGAGAAAGTCAATCTTCAATTGAACACAGGCGCCCTAACTTTGAAACTCTGTGTTTTTTTTTCCTTCCCCCCCCCACCTCTCTTTTTTGGATACAAAGGAAGAACCTTGTGCTTGGCAATCACCTAAACTTAGCAATTAAGTTCTGCCAGGGGAATTTATAGAACTAAAAAGGAGGTGGGGTGGGGGAGGGGCGATCTTAGATCTCGTTACTCAGATCTAATGGATGAAAAAATGGAGACCATGTAGGGTAAGGGATGGGCCTGAGGTCACCCTGCCACCCGGGGCAGGGCCTGGGGGCTGGTCTTTCTGTGAGGGGTCAGTGTTCTAAGTGAAGGCCTGGTATGCTTCCGGTTCATGACAAAGACCCTACCCCCCCTCCACCCCTGCTGCTGAGTTCCAGGGGACCCCAGGCTGCCTGAGCTCCTGACTCTCCAGAGGCCAGAAAGTCACACAGAGGGAAGACTGGCCCTCACGCTGGCCACTCTTGCTATCAGAGCTGGGTGGCTTATGACACAGGGCTGTGAAGGCTGCATTTTCCCACCTTCCCTGACTTTTCCCCAGGAGGAAGTAGCCTCCTTTTAGAGGCCAGGCCTGATTCTCCTCTCCCTATATAGCTTGGGAACTTCTACAGCCAGGAGCCCAAGTATGTGCTCTGGTCTTACTTCCTGGCGTGCCCCATATGGGGACACGTGGGAGCGATCTTTTCACCCTCCTCTCCTGGTGGCTGGTGAGACCCCACGAGCCAGCAAAGGTAGTAAAATCAGCCTCGACTGGAGCAGATGAGGCCTCCATTGCTCAGAGGCACCTCGGGTCCGACTGCCAGCAGGATGTGACCATGGCGTGGCCAGCCAGCTGCAGGCACAGCCGACGCCAGAGTCACTCTGATGGCTGGCTGAGGCTGCCCTCTTCCTGGTTTCTCAGTACTCACTGGCTATCAACTATGTGCTTGGCTCAGTGCCTGGTCCAAGGTGGTGGCTCCCACTGATCTTCCTGGTAGGAAAGTCAAGGTGGATGATGTGGGCGTGCATCCTCGTTGGGTGGGTTAAAAGCAGCGGTCCCCAACCTTTTTGGCACCAGGGACTAGTTTTGTGGAAAACAATTTTTCCGCGGACTGGGAATGGGGGATGGTTTGGGGATGATTCAAGCCCATTACATTTATTGTGCACTTTATTTCTATTATTATTACATTGTAATATATAATGAAATAATTATACAACTCACCATGATGTAGAATCAGTGGGAGCCCTAAGCTTGTTTTCCTGCAACTAGACAGTCCCATCTGGGGATGATGGGAGACAGTGACAGATCATCAGGCATTAGATTCTCATAAAGAGCACACAACCTAGAACCCTCGCATGCACAGTTCACAACAGGGTTCACGCTCCTATGAGAATCTAATGCCTGCTGATCTGACAGGAGGCAGAGCTCAGGCAGTAATGTGAGCAATGGGGAGTGGCTGTAAATGCAGATGAAGGTTCGCTCACTGGCCCACTGCTCACCTCCCACTGTGTGGCCCAGTTCCTAACAGGCCATGGAGCAGTACTGGTCTGTGGCCCAGGGGTTGTGGACCCCTGGGTTAAAAGCACACACTCTGGAACTGAATTGCTTGGGTTTGAGCTCAGCTGCACCACTTATGAGTGGTGTGACCTTGGGCTAGTCCCCTCCGTGAACTTCATTTTCTCACGTGTAGAATGAGAATAATAATAGAACCTACATATCAATCAGAGTCCTGGCAAGAAACACGGTGCCCTCCAAGGTGCAAGAGAAGAGGATCAAATGGGTTGACATGAGGAATGTGCTGGCCACGGTGCAGGCACACAGAGGTGCCAGTGCTGCCCTTTCCTGTCACTCCTGGAGGGAAGTGGAGTGCAAGTGAGGGTCTTAGAGTGACAACCTGAACCACTCTAATTGATGGATGGCAAAAAAGAGGGCCCAGCCCCAAACCTGGGTGCTTCATTCTCAGTGACAGGCTGATCTGCTCCCCAGCAGGCTGGATGCTGTGGGGCAAATCTGGCAGCAGGAGAAGCGGAAGACAGCAGCCCTGCCCTCTGACTGTTTGGGGGGCCAGATGCCGATGGGTGCATGGGACAGGAACCCTGGAGCAGCGAAGGCAGACCTGGAGCAGTTTCTGGAAACTGGGAGGTGGTTCTTGCTTTCAGTGGGGACAGGCGAGAGGCACACAGGTGGGAAAATCCCTGGCCTAGAACACAGGAAACCTGGTTCTCTTCCCAGCTCTGCTGTCACCTGGTAGGACGATCTCAGCCCAGTCCCACACTATGCCTCCGTGTCCCCTCTGTGAGAGGAACGACCTGAGAGCAACAAGTTCCAGACAGTGGTTACATAACTTAATAGAATTACTCAAAACAAACAAACAAACAAAAAAATGCTTGTGAAGCCCTGGGTGGGATGTGTGTCGACAGATATGCCTACTGTAGGACTCCACTGAGTGCCTTCGATACTGTAATGCTGTGGTTTCCCGAGAGGACATATGGTCTGTGTTCCCAGATTTACTCACGGAGAGCTCTGGCCACCGTATCCTGGGCTAGAAGAGCATCAGTGATTCTTCTAGCACAAAAGTGCATGTTCACAGCAAAGTGCTTACCTAGGAAGCGGCCTGTGGCAGTTAAGCTCTCGCAGGGCTGCCACTGACAACAAGGGATGGGGACACACAATGAAGGGACGCATTGGGCAGTCGGCGAAGCCTCCCTGGGGAGGTGGGGTAGTGCCGGACACAGCAACAGCAAAGGCTCCTTGGAAGGCTGCGCAGCCCCGGTGTAGTCCACCAGGAGCTGCCCAGCAAGACGGGGATTCCCGTCGTATGAAGAGAAGCTCGCCCCTCTGTGGCCGGGGCAGACGGGGTTAAGATTTTGATGTTCTGGGTCAGGGATAATCACTGGGCCATGGATAAAAAGTAAATCTGATATGTCATAACCAGGTCTAGTGAGGGGACTTCCAATCACCCCTGTGGAACACTGCTTGGCACCAGCTCTTCCCTCAACTCAGACAGCTCTTGGCCTACACTATGGAGACCTCCTACAATCCAGCCACCCTTCTGCAAAAGACAGCCGTCCATTTCTCCTACTCCCTTTGCTGCTGGCTGGAAGGGACGGCTGGAGTGGCATCATAGACCTGCAATGGACACAGAGACCCCATGTGTGACAGAGCAACATGGCAGAGGGCTCAACCCTGTGTCACATCTGGGCTGCTCAGGCAATGCATTTCTGTCTTAGTCACGTCACTGTTATTTTGGGGGGTCTTTGTCACAGTAGATGAGCCTGTATCCTGACTGATACACACTAGTATTATTGTCATTTTACAGATAAAGAAACTGAGGTTTAGGATCATTAAGGAACCGGCCTGAGATCACAAAGCTAAACAACGGGGAGCCTGTCTGCCGCCAAAGCCTGTGCTCTTTACTGCATCACACAGAGCTTCACGTCAAAAATGTGCACTGTGGTTCTCCATGAGAAGACACAATAGTCTGTGACCTTATCATCAGGCTTCTTAACTCCGGCAGAGTATAACTCTCGGACTTGGTCCTGGGGAGGGAAATATCTGGGAGTCAAGGACTTAAGCATTCAAGTCCATAACCACAGACTAAAAACAGTGATGAAGCCCCGGCCTGGACTGTGCCTCAGCAGGTGCTCTTGCCTGAAGGACGGTGCCCAGGGAGCCAGCCTGGGCCTGGAGAGCTGCCCTTCCTCTCCTTGGACAGTAATCATCAGGGGAACCAGTTGGTCTAGGCACCAGGCAGGGAGTGGGGTTGCCATGACAAGTATAGCAGGAAGGAGGAAGGGAGATAGAAAGCTGGGAAAGAAGTGGGAGGGCCCCCACAGAGCTGGGAAAGCTGGACCTAATTCGACAGGGAGCTATTTCAGGACTGTGCCCTGGGACCTCAGACCAGAGATACTGGGGGAGGGGAGTCTGTTGGTGCTAATGCGCCCAGTCCACATCTGCCCCCAGTCCACATCTGCCCCCAGTCCACATCTCCTCAATAAGTTCCTCCTGGGCTGGCTCGGTAGGGAGGAAGGAGAGCTCTGGCCTGGGTGATGTGAGCTCACCGTCTGGGCCAGGAAACGTCTGTGGATGCCAGTGGTAGTGAAACATTCATGCTGTGTTTGGTGAAGTGCAGTGTATTGCAAGGGTGCCCCATTCAGGGTTACTTTATCATCATAAATATATACTTGATCCCTATTGTACAGATGAGGAAACTAATGCTGGAGTGGGGGTGGAGGGAGTAGAGGTCAGAATACCCAGAAAGGGCTGTGGTCAGGGGCTGCAGGAAGGAAGTGGCCGCTCTCTGGATGCATAGAGTCTGGAGATGATTTCTCCCAGGACTCCCGGTGCAGGGAGGCCAGGGCTGCTGTTATGCTCTGGGTCTGGTGGCCCACCTGTGTTGCTTAAGGGCGGTGGACCTCTCTCTGCCCACTCAACAGACACCTGCAGGGTCTGGCATGCTCTGTGCCATGCCACAGGGGCTCCATGTTGGGTGGATGACGGAGACCCAGAGCAATGCCCAGCTCTCTCTCTGGACCACCCCTGGATGCCTGCAGGAGCCTCTCAGGCCCTCTCCCTGCTGCCATTCTTGCTGCCCATCTCTCCCTTCTCACCATGGCCACTGCAAGCCTCTCCTAACGGAAGCCATGTCTGCACCTTGCTTAAAACCTGCAGTGGCTTCCTGCTGAGCCAGTAACAAAGCCAAAATTCCTTCCATGGCCTGGAAGCTCTTCTCACCCGAAAGAGCCAGCCCCTGCCTCTTTCTTCCACCTCATCTCCTGTCATTGTCCCCACCGACCTCTGGGCTCCAGCCACACTGGCCTTCTCTCAGACCCTTACACTGGGATGGGACTCCCCTGCCTCAGAGCCTCTGCACAGGCTGTTTCACCTGCCTGAAATGTTCTTCCTCCCCACCTCCCCATCTTGTTTGCCCCAACGGTGCCAGTCCCTTCAGCTCTTTGTCAGATACCCTGTTCTCAGCACAGGCTAGGGCAGGCCTGCTGTCAGGACACTCTGCTCTCTGGAATCACTGAGGCTGTCCACCTGCTCGCCAGCTGAGCTCTGGGTAGCAGCACACCTGCTTGCGTCAGTTCACCATGGTGCACACAACACTCAGCAAGCTGTTGGCACAGAGAAGGCCACGTCCATATTTCTCAAGTAAATAAACCAGTGAATGAATGAGAAAGTCAGGTGCTGAGGGCATCCAAGGGGAGAAAGAAGACACGTCTGGCTGGAGGGGCTGTGGAATGACATTCACAGAGCCATAGGCAGCCCTAATGAAAAGGAACAGAGCAGCAGCTGTTTCAGGAGCATTTACTCTGCACAGGTACTGTGCTGAGTGCACTGCTGACACTGGACACTGGTGCACGGTCTATGCAGCGCCATTTCAGTGTTTCCCAGTCACACAGTGTCTGCCACTCTCCTCCCTCTCTGTGATCTCTTCTGCTCTCTCCTTGTCTCTATTTCTTTGGGTTCCTCTCTCAGGCCATGCTGGGCCCCAAGTCAGAAGCAGCCCTCCTCAGTTCCAATCCTACAAAGCCAGCAAGAGGGCACGCACTGAGGCATACCATCTTCCAGCCTGGAATCAGAAGGGACAGCTGATTCTGGGAGGGGATGACACCACCTGTTTGACCTGTAGTAGCAAAGAGGCCTTGACACTGACCCTTCGCTCTGGTTCTGAAACAACTGTCACACCCACGTTCCTGTCCTAGCCCTTCACTAACAGGCAGTGAGGTATGGGCAAGAGGAGGGAAATGGCAGTAACTGTTCACTGAACAGTTACTTGGTGCCAGGCACTTTGCTTAGCTGTTAACATGCATCATTTCTTTTAGTCATAACAACCCTGTGAGTAGGTATTAGTATGATCTCCAGTTTTCAGATGAGGAATCTGAGGGTCAGTGAGCCAGGTGACTAGTGCTAAGTCCACTGGCTGGTGGAGGGCAGGGCCAGGATTCAAAGTCACATCTCTGACTCCTGCTGCCTGCCTTGCCTCCCTGGGCAGCCCTCTGGGGCGGTGCCTCCCCAGCTCTGAAGCGAGGTGTTGACTAGCTCTAAGTCTGTTGCTGGCTGGGGCAGGCTCCTAGGGACCTGACTTCTAGTGGAGGCCTCTTCTGCTACTGGCCCATCTTCCCTCTTCACCTCCCGCTCTTCCCTGGCCCCCTGCTGTGGCCACAGTGGAAAGGCAAGACCATTGGTGAATGGTGGGCTGGGGGCTGTGCACCCATGTGTCCTGCCACATGGGAACCCGGGGGAGAGGCTGCCATGGGAGCAGCAGTGCTGGCTTGCTTCCAAGCTCAGCCATCTCATGGTCCCGCTGCACTGGACTCAGCCTGGCCGGCCCTCCACCCAACGACATGAGTCATCTCCTGCACGGGGCAGCACAGCTGGCAGCCCCAATGAGAAGGAGAGATCTGTGGGCGGCTGGTGGCCTCCCCAGAATCCATTTCCTCCTATTCTATTTCCTTTTTCAGGAGCTTCCGGTATTCCTCTGGGGGATTTATTTTGTCCCAGGAACCCCTCAGCCCCCTTGGTCATGGTGACTGAGTCAAGAAGGGCAATGAGACACACACACACACACACACACACACACACACACACACACACACACACACACACAGAGGACAGAGACAGAGAGAGAGAGACTTGCAGAACTTGGTGGCTGCTCAGATGCACCTTGCGCTTGCTGATGTCCCAGGATGCACACAAGGTTACGAGTGATGACCTAGCTGCTGGAGCCATTTTCCTGCTTGGTGCAGGAGTGATGCTATGGAGTCGAGGGTGAAAACCATAGAGGGGAGCAGAGTGGAGAGATGGGGGAAGCCAGGGACATCCCCTGAGCTGCTGATCAAGCCCCTACTCCCCACAGGTGTGTCTGAATTTCTGACTCTCTGGGCCTGCGGCTGTTTTGTATTTTATTTTGTTTGAATAAGCCAGTTTGCCAGTGTGACTGTATCTTCCATCACTTGCAACCAAAGTGTCCTAACTTACTCAGAGTGGGGTCTTCAGCAGTGACATGAGACCACTGTTGGTTGCCTGGCAAAGAAGAGGGAACGGAGCAGAGTAAAGCAAAAGCAGATGAGCGTGTGTGCAGGTGTGTGTAGCGGGAGGATGGAAAGTGGCTCTGGTTTTCCTAGGGAAGCCATCTCCATCTCACATGTGTAGGACTGTGACCCCCTACACTCCCAGCAGGGCAGGGGCAGCTACCACCTTGGCTGTCCCCACCCTACCTGTGACTCACAGCCTTCCCCACGTGGCGCTGCGGCCACAAACCTAACCCCTTCTCAATCCCTGGCGCCTCTTCCTTCAGCAAACTAAAATCGACCTTACTGGTTTCCCAGGCTCCTACATGGTATATCTGGTGGCCAGAGAGGGACTATACATCAACAAAGGACTCAATTCTGGGGCTTGGACCAAATGAGGTCCCAGACATAGTCAGAAGAGAGACCTCTCACAGTGAAAGCTACAGTGCTCAGCACAGGGCTCTGACTTGAGTCCCATTACAGGACCACATGGCCAGCACTGCAATGTCAATTAATACTTTTACAAATCCTGTAATTATTTTTTTAGGGAGCACAATTTTATTTCACTGCATTTGTGGTAGGCCCAAAGTACTGATTTGTTAAGTAGATGTATTTAAAATACAGCACAATTTTGTGACCTTGTTTTGGGAATTCTTTTTTTTTTTTTTTTTTTTTTGAGACGGAGTTTCACTTTTGTTGCCCAGGCTGGAGTGCAATGGCGTGATCTTGGCTCACCGCAACCTCCGCTTCCCAGGTTCAAGCGATTCTCCTGCCTCAGCCTCCCTAGTAGCTGGGATTACAGGCATGCGCCACCACACCTGGCTAATTTTGTATTTTTAGTAGAGACGGGGTTTCTCCATGTTGCTCAGGCTGGTCTCGAACTCCCGACCTCAGGTGATCCGCCCGCCTCGGCCTCCCAAAGTGCTGGGACTACAGGCGTGAGCCACCACACCTGGCTGGGAATTCTTCAATTTTCAATATTCCAGGAGTCTCAAAATACAGGGCGCTGGCCAGGCAGGCCCCTCTCTGCTGTTGCCTATGGCTCTTAAGGCTGAGGTCTGCTTGGCAGCTGGTTTGCCACCTTGAAACAGGTACCACAAGCCCAAAGGATGCACACACAATGACCCCTCTCCAGAGGGGAGGCTGTCAGTTACCCCTGCATAGCTGCCAGGTGGGGTGGGATGGGGGTAGAAGAGGGGCTGCAATGGGGCGGCTCCTAGACATCCAAGATTGGTGGGGACCTCTTCGGTCCTGATGCCGAGGAATATTTATTTACTTGGTTATAAGATTTTCCCATCATCAGAGCAGAGTAATTAGGGCTTACAGTGGTGGTGGGGGGTGGGGGTGGAGTGTGAGAGAGAGAAAGAACACACAAGTGCAAGGCATCACCGCCTGCAGTTTTTGTTTACTGTTTGTTGAAGTCTTTCAATTAAATTTTCTTTTTAAAATTCCATGTCCTTTTCTACAGGCAATGAACATGTAGAGACTGATGGCAGCCCAGCCTTGAGCATCCACTCAACTCTGCAAGCCACGGAAGAGAAGGCAGGCCAGTCCAGATGAAGGCTAGGTGCTGGCTGGGGCCTCTGCAGGGCCCAACGTGCTGGAGCCCTGGAGGCTGAGTGCCTGCTCCAGGCTGAGCGACTGCTGTGGGAATGCATGAATGGAAGCACACATGGCAAACGCTGTGGAGGGATCAGGATGGCATGGAAAGAAGCGTATTCTGCATCTTTCATCCTTTCCTCCCTGGACACATCTGTTCAGGCATGTGTATCCCTAGTAACAGGCCAGCACTTGACCCGGAAGCACACCCGTTGGATGAATGGAATCACTCAGGCACAGGATTCACTGACCCCTGCTAGCAGTGGGCATGATGAACAAGACTGACCTGTTCTTCCAGACCTGCTGTCTGGCCCCAAGGGTAAGACAACCATGAAGTACAGTGTGCTGCTGGGGGGCAGCTGAGATGGGCTTGGGGGGAGGGCACCACTTTTAGCTAAGGAAACCTAAGACTCTAAGGGGGAGGAGCAGCTAAGAGACATTTCAAAAATCTGACACTTTAGTCCCTCTTCCTTTCCCATATTGAAAACTGCAGTTCCTTTGAGTTGGTTCTTCCTTTTAGACAAGGGTGAGGGAAAGCCACTGATGCTGCCACCCTGGGCCAAAGTACCAGTAGCCAGGTCTCAGGCTCCTTGTGGCAGGGCTTAGATGGTGGATGCCTTCCTTCAAATCAGGAGCTTGCAGCCCGATCCAGCCTTGGATCAGGGAGCAGTGCTGATGCCGCACTAAGCCCTGGAGAGCTAGAATTTCAGAGCTGGGAGAAGTCCTGGAAACCAAGGCATTTACCTTCTCATTCTGGGGCTGGCATCTCTGCTCAAGACTGGGAGCCTCTTGATCTTTGCATCTTTGTACCCACCCCTGCCATCTTGTGCACTTCCCCAGGAGGTAAGCATTTGTAAGTAGTAAGTAATTGAGTGATAAGTATTTATAGAATAATTGATTAACCAACTGAATAAAAGAAAATGAGTCCCCAAATGGGCTGGGTAACTGGAAGCAGCATGCTGAGATGGAAAGAGGACTGAGCAGTTATGCAGGGAGCTGAATGCTCTAGTCCTGGATCTGCCACATATTCCCCTGGGTAAGTCTCTTTCCTGTTTGGGCCAGATGAAACCTATGTTCCATCTGCAAAATGGAGCAGCAGAATGAGATGGGCTTGAATGGAGCAGTTTCAAGCTCTATTCACCTGGCTGGCAAAGGGTCAGGGCAGGGTCTGGGGCTGCTGTAGGTGGACAGCCTCAGCACCCAGCATGGGGTGCATCTACATCCTCTTCCTGGCCTCATGTTTGGGCTATGGGAGTATGAAGGCTTCATCTGTTACACCCTCTAGCCGCCATCAGATCTATCAACTACTACTAAAGTTATCTCTAAGCCCAAGGGGACTCAGGGAGACACAGGCCAGATAGCATCCTTGTTTTCATCTGTTTCAGAATTCATGCAAACCACAAGGTGAACCGCACTGCATTGTAGAGGTGGCACCACAATATTTCCATGATTATTAAAAAACATAGTGTCCTGAGCTCTACTGTGTGACTTAAATGTCAAGATTTCTTCTACCAGAGGAGATCCAATGACATTCTGAAAACTAAGTGTGAAATCTGATTCTGCCTCCCAAAAAGCTACCATTATCTCTAGGGGATACAGCTCCAGTGAAGGCCCCTGGTGGAACAAGAGCATGGGCGGCAATCCCAGCTGGCACCCATCTTTCATTCTGTTTAGGTAGGTGACTGAGATAGAGCAGGGAGCCCCCTGTTAGGGGCATGCTGCCCCCCCACACCCCGAAAAAGCATGGAAAGAGAGAAAAATCTTGAGTCTCTTCAAGGGAAATTCCAGGCAGCTAGCTAGCCTTGAGAAGTAAATGAGCAACTTGAGAAGCAAGGAGGTTGTAATAGCTTAAAATAATAGCCACCCAAGTAAGTTAGAGCCACAAGATGTTTGGTTCCCTATGGAAACTAAAGATAACATCTTAACATATGTCCCCGAGTTGTTTTTCAGAAACCTGGACCCCCACCAGATGGAAAATGCCCATTGCAGCCAAGTAGACCTCAGAAGAGCGGGAACTAAGGACGGAACGCTGACCACCGATCTTTCTTCTAAATTTCTTCCTGAGGGGCCTGGAGAGAAACACACCTACAGGCCAGACCTTAACATTCATTTTGGCTGTCCCCAAGGTTTTAGACAAAAGCTCGCTCCCTAACCAACTGCAAATCACAGAATCTCTGGATCTACCTATGACCTCAAAGCCCACCCCACAGGACATCCTGCTTTTTTGGGCCAAACCAATGTATAACCTCCATGTATAGGTTTACGGTTTTGCCTGTAGCTTCTGCTTTCCTAAAATGTACCCTTGCCTTTAAAAGCCCTTGCTTGTAGGGCCATTGAGGAAGTGAGGTGTTAAGCATGAGCTGCCTCCTTACTCAGCCCCCTGCAGATAAACGCAGTCTTTTGTCTTGTAAACTTCAGTGTTGGTATTTGGCTTTATGGCACAGCTTGAGTAGACCCAGGCTTGCTAACATGACCTTGGGTGGCCAGTTAAGAACCTTGTGCTTCTGTTTCTAACATGAAAACTGCAGATAAAACCTTGCCCATTCCTCACTAGATTGCTTTGAGTAGAATTCATCAGTACTTTATCAAAAACAACGATTGTAGACAAATAATGAGAATAATTGCCAACACACATTGAGAAGTTGCTATGTGACAGGCACTATCCTATGCATGCTATAGGCATTATCTCATTTACTCTCACAGCAGACATGAACGAGGGAGGTATCAGGATCATTACTATTTTACTGTCCAAAACACTGAGGCTTAGAGAAGTTACATAATTTACCCAGGGCCATATAGTTGGTGGTAGAATTGGGGTTTAAACTTAGTATCCAGTACTTCCTGTGTTGGGCATTGTGCTAGAGGAATAGGATCTATGCTCTGCCCTTAAGGATTTTATAGTTGAGAGAAACAGGTATAGGCACAAATAGTGAGAAAATGAAAACTGGAGTATTTTCAACTGACTAAAGTCTCATACAAGTTCAATGCATGACTGCTACCAGTCCATCTGTTTACAATGTATTTTACATATGCAAGGATGTACACATATACACATGTACATTTTACATATGTTTATATATACACGTGTGTGTATGAGGAACTGTATTAACACAGGCCTGTTCAAAGGCTTTCCCCATCCCCCCACTGGTCCAAGTGAACCTTCTAATCCTGTAGTTGTTCAGTTTCTCCTCAACCCTTTCTTCCAGTGTTAGAGTTTAGGCCAGCTCAGCCAGAACAAGGCCCTCTGCTTCTGTGATGCAGATGTAGGCCCTGGGCTAAGGCTAGAGGAAGGAGGAGGGGGAGAGCTTGGCTCAGAAGGTGAAGACAATTTACAAAATAATGAGTTGGGGTGAGGAGGGAGGGAGGAAGAGAGGGAAGGGGAGGAGGAAAAGGAGACTGAGAAGGAGGGAGGAGGACACAGGGAAAGGGAAGAAGCGGGGGGAAGGGAGATAGGAGGGGAGGGGAAAGGGAGACGAAGAAAAAGGGAGGAGTGAAGGAGCGGCAGAGCCGGAACCCCTTTGGTGGGAGAGAGAGAAGGGGAGAGAGGACCAGCCTTGCTCGCTGGGGTGGAGAAGAGGGTCTCTGAAGAACCCGGGGGAGTAAGGCAGCTCAAGGGAGTGGGGTGGGACAGACGTGGGAGGCAGGAGAGGATGTTTGAGAACAGCAGGGGGAGCTGTCTCTGGTCCCTTTTCATGTTCTTAGAGAGACTCCGGATAAAGGATGGGATTCTTTGAATGATTTGTTTTGCCTGATCATACTGCGTCTATCTAAATGGGACTCTGCTCTGGACCCGGGCCACACAGGTTCTAGTCTTATTAGGCTTCCATGTCTACACTGTATACATATATAATTAGTACTGCATGACGCTGGGCAAGTCACTTAGCCTCTCCATGCCTCATTTTTTTTTAACCTATAAAACAAGGACAACAATAGCACCCACTGCACACGTAGTTGTTAGTATTAAATAATTTAAGCATTAAGGAAAATTTATTAAATAACAGGACAAATAACAGGCCCATCCTTTTCCAATAAAGGCTCTGAAACATAAAAATGGAAAGCAGTTATTATCCTGGAGTCAGTAATTTCCAGAGCTTCAGTTCTCTGAATCTATCCATCTGATATATGCAGACCTCCCCCACCTGGAAACTCCTTAGGTTTGGAAGGGGACACACCCTCTGTGGTCCGATCCCACCCAGCCTCCTGGCTTTCTGGCTGAGGTTCCACCTTGTGCCCATCCTTTTCCAACAGTCAATTAATCACCAGGCCCCTGTATTTCCTTTGTTGCTATGCATCACTCTGCTGCCTTTCTGACCCCTCACCTAGCCCCTCGCACCTTATTCGTGGTCTGTTGCTGGAGTTTCTTTACCTGCCTCCCCATCTTTAGTCTTCCCTCGCCATCCCCCTCCCCGCCCTGTCCACTCTGCACATGCCATATCGTAATTTCCTAAAATCTCACTTTCATTCCATCCCAGCTCAAAATCTCTTTAACAGGATAAACCCCAAACTCCTTGGCCTACCTTCCAGGGCCCACCAAATCTGGACCTAACTGGACCTTCCAGTTTTCCCACACCTTGCCCAGACCCCAGTCCTCTGTTCTGGCCACTGGCCTCCTCTGCCAGTTAACTCTCCTTTCCCTCATTACCAGCCACTGTTTCTACCATGTTTTTTCCTGGCTTCAAGGGCCTTTGCTCACCTACACCTGCACCTGTCAAACTGTACCTTTGCCTCAGGGACGGTTCCAGCTTCACTCCCACTAAGCAGCTCTTCCTGCCCACCACGTGCAAGGGCTGTGCTCACTCTGCCTGTGAGCTCCATCTTCCCAAGAAGATGACCAGCTCCTTAAAGGCTCCAACTCACATGCCTTTGAATCTTCACACAGGGCTTAGCACCAGCCCTACACATGGTAGGTTCTCAATCAACAGCTGTTCATGTAGTGATAAAGCTACAGGTACTTTGCCTTTTTTTCTGTGAACACTGGGAAAGTTAGAAATGTCATTCTATTAATGGGATGGGTCTTGAAGACCTACTAAGTGCTGAGCACTGTGTTGGCTACTGGAGTGAGGAGGTGATCCAAAGATAAACGACATAGGCCCTGATCAGAAGACCTCCAATGATGAAGGGGTTCTTAGGCTGGGCTCCGCTGGTGGGCCAGGCCCCCCTGAAATTGCATGCAGAATCTCCTAGATGTGTGCTGTGTCCCCTGTTCTGGAAGGAAGGCTCACGGGTTTATGAGCTGCTCAAAGGACTCTGACTACACCTTAGGGCCCACTTCTCTACAGAAAGATGCATAAACAACTGATCTTCATGCTAGTGTGTGAGATAAGAGCTTCATGGAGAAAGCGCTGAGCTGAGTTTCTTCCTCAGGGGAGGAAAAGGTAAGGAGGCTTCATGGACAAGATGAAGCTTAGCGGGCCCTTACTGAGTAGGGCAGTTCCACGGGGAAGAGGGGAAGAGAAGAGGAGTGCACTAGAGGCAGAGAGCACACCCCAGCGAAGGCCCAGAGGTGTGAGAGTGCATGGGGTCCCTGGGAAGGGTCTGTAGTCTGAGGCTGGGGCCTGGGGTGTGGAAACCACAGAAGGATGTAAGGAGGTCCCCGCTGTTTGCTCTGCGCGGAGGTTCTTTCAGGTTCAGGCTCACGCACAGTCACGGGGCTCCAAGTGACTCCACACCAGAGAGGCTGAGGGAAAAACCGGCCAGTCCTCTTTCCCTGGGGGCCAGGACAGGCGATGAGTCCGCTGCCAGGGGAAGTCAGCGACACCTACCTGTTCTAGGGGTTGACACTGAGATACAGCAAGGAAGCTCTTAGGTGCTTTTCTGTGTGGAGAGTGCAAGGCTGGCTGGCCCCGGCAGGTGGTGGGAGTGAGGCTGTCTTCCTCCAGACACCCCCTGATGACTGGTGGTGGGTAGCAGAGGTGAAGAAAACATGAGAGGGAAGGAAGTCTCTTCTGTTGAGACCAAAACATGGATCTGGACTTCTACAGCATAAGGTGGTTTCCCCAGCATCCAAATGGCAGATCCCCTAGATGGAGTGTGGCTGGGGACCCAAGCGAAGAATGTGGGGACCCAGCTCTGGGCTCAGGGCATCTGGACATCAGCAGCTGCCTGGCTGCAGGTAGCTCCAGCTGAACAGAGCTTTATATTCCTCTGCGCCAGGCTCATTCCTCCCTTAGGGCCTGGGTGCTTGTCTGGAACTTTCTGTCCCCTCGTCCTCCCACTCTGAAGTATCTGCTCCTCCCACCCCCAGATCAGGCTCTCACATCACCTTATTTTGTTTTCCTTGCAGCCCTTAGCATTATCTGACATTATGCAGTCACCTACTTGTGGGCTTGTTTGCTGCCTATACTGCTAGATAGGAAGCTCCATGAGAACATGGAAAGGGAAGGATCTTGGCTCTGAGTTGCCCCTACACCAGCAGATACTGCAGCCCTCTCAGGTCTGGTATGTGTCCTTATCGAGAGGACAGAAGTGGTGGCTTCCACTCTCTTCTGCCAGCTCCACAGGCTGCGAATCCACACCAGTCCACTCCCAGGAATGCCTTTTCCAGCTGTCTGGCTTGCTGTGGTCTGGGTCTTGGGTTCACTCCTTTCCTGCTCCTCACAGTTGTAAGAATACAGGAAGGCGGTGCCTGAGTGTCACACCAGACAAGTCTGTGTTGCCCTAGGGATGGGCCAGGTGCTGGCCATGGTGCCACCTGCCATAACGGAACTGGGCTTGGACTCGACTGTGTCCAGTGGACTCTCCAGGGAGTCCTGCTTAGCTCTCAGTCTCTCCTTCCATTGGAACCTTCCCCTCCTTCCTGCTTAAAGGCTGACTACTTGACTGGGAAATTCCACGGAGGAGAAATAGCCAGAGAAGGGACCCTGTTTCCCAGGGGCCTGTAGTACAGTCCTTAACGTATCATAGTCCTAGCGATTCCCAAGCAATCATCTCTCCATTCAGGATAATAAAATGGAAAAAAAAATCCCATGGGAACAATGAATGTTTTCCAAAATGGAAGGAGAAAAGTATTCCAAAGCCACATTGACTTTTCCGGGTTATAATCAGTATAGGAGATTTTCAGGAAAAGCTGGCTGGGAGATGAATACATTTGCTCCTGGAAGATCTCACACACCCTGTGTGTGTGTGTGTGTGTGTGTGTGTGTGTGTGTAGGGGGTGTGCCTTTTGCACTGTGTCTGCTCTCTGGCTGAGATTCAGACACCATGCTCCCCACTTAGCCAAAGGGAGAGAGAGAGACCAGAGGCCTGTGGCTTGTACCATGACTGAAGATAAGATGAGGCACTCCCTGCTCTGGGCTGTAATAAAACAAGTTAAATAAAATGAGTCAGTATATGTAAAGTGTTTAGTATGTGCCTGGCAGCCAGTAGGTGCTCAACAAATGGTTGCTGTTTTCATTCCTACTATTGCTATTAAGAAGAACGAAGCAGTGTACACATCTGGGCTAGTTCTAATGATCTGAATAGGTGTTTTCTGAAACCAGACACCATTCCCTGCTGTGCTCATTCCTGTATCCACAGCACCTAGCTCAAAGCCTCACACATCATCAACCTGCAGTGAATGGACCCATCCACTCCCCCATTCCCTCTTTCCACAGGCCCTGGCTCTGTGACCAAACCCAAAGCCAGTCTTCCAGCGAGAAGTGCTTCCTTTGCAGAATCAACTTCCCAACTTAGCCTCCAGGAGGAGCAGCAGATGGGCCCAGGTGCCCCTGCTAGTACCCAGTTTCTCCACCTCGGGCTGGCCTCGGACATACCCTCAGTCACCCAATTCCCCAGCACCTGGAGGAGTCAGTGCCTGGCCTGGATGACTCTGCCCCATGGAATTAGGATTTTGTGCATAATATATTAAATTTTACATTTAAAGCTGCCTGTCACGGATGATTTATCAGACACAGAGACAACCAGGACAGTTTTCCTCTGTGAGGAAGATGATTTTTAGCAAAGACAGGATGTGTGTATAATGTACAATCAAATCACACAGCAATCAGAGATGAATGCTCAACATCCAGAGGCTCAGATGCAGAGCCCAGGTGCTTGGAGGCTCTACCTGTCCTCTGCCCGCTTCTCCAATCTCCAGGTCCCAGAGGGAGGATCACTGAGATTCAGTCCCAAACAGGGACAAAGAGCTGCTTCTGGATAGAATTCTGAGGCTATTTTCTCCTCTCCCTCTCTCCCTCCCTCCTTTTATTTAGCCTTGCCAGTGTAGCTGTATATAGTTCAGTCTTAACAGTTAATACAAATGTTTGCAAATTAGAGGTTTTTATAGAGTACTTATTCCACTCACCACTTAATAGAAGCCTGGAAACATTACCCCCAAACAGTCCCTGTTCTAGAACACTGACTTTCTACAGGAAGGAGAGCCCTGTAGGTCCTCATACTTCCCTGGGGGAGGAAGAAAACAGCCCTTGGTATAAAAGAGGAAGGATAGTCAGTTCCAATGGCCTTCCCCACTCCACAGCAAGGCAAGGAAAGTCCTTCTAAGGAAGGGAGATGGTGGCCAGGCAAGGCTTGTTTTGTTTAATATATATTTTTTTCTGTTCAAGTTAATTGCCCAAGGACAGGTACTTAGACAGTGTTGTGGCAGCCCCAATTTAAAACTGTCACCAACTCTTCCTCATCTGCAAAATAAATCCGGGAGTTTTGTAGCCCTTGCAACATTCAACTTGCAAAGTTGGGGAGTTTGCTGGGAGTTTGCCAGGGGTGTGGATGCAATGGCTTAGGTTGGTGACTGTGCCACCATATATCTTTCATACATAGCAGAGTCTCTTCTCGTTCATTTAAGCCAGCCCAGCACTATAAAAAGGAGGCAGTGGGGTAACACAGACAGAACCTCTTGTTGCTGCGCTTATGGACTCAGGGGCCTACCTTTCTCTCCTTATCACCATATTCGATGCCCAAAGTGTCCATGGCCCGGACGATGGCTGCCAGGGACTGGATGGTGTTGCTGTAGACAACAGGCTTGTACTGTTTCACGTCTTCTCCGGAGAAGCCATCTTCATGGATGATCCTAGAGAAAAACCACACATACCACACCTGATGAGAGCATTGTCCTCATCAACACAGAGAGCACAGGCATGAGAAGCAATGGCTGGCTGTGGGCCAGGTCCAGCTGGGTTGCCGAGTTACTGAGTTGCTACATTAATGTCATAAAATCTAAAGGGAAAAGCTACTTAAATTACTTAAAAACAGAATCTTGGAAAAAAGAAATGCAGTCTTTTCACATTCCCTACATAATGAAAGAAAAATCCGTCAATGAGGTGCTGATAATACTTGAAAACACTTAGAACAGGAAGGGCATACATTAAGCACTCAATATATGTTTAAGCAAAGCTCAGGGTCCCAACTTAGGTTTACACACAGAGGCATATTGTTGAAAATCCCTGGAAAAAGTCTGCAAATGGATGAAGCATTTTTCTTTCACAGAAAACTCACAGCTTTTAATGAAGGTAAAATGATTCACTTAAGAGGAACAAATAACCATCTTTATCTTTGACAACAGAAAAGTCAATAAAAGGGTTTGCCTACTTTCTCGTCCTTGGCTAGGATTTAACCACATACCGCCCTCGTCCTGGTGGATCTGAACAGGGACAAAGAGGACATAAAGGAGAAGTCACAACTTTCAGAGGCCACGTGGCACTGCCTGCTAGCCACTCAACATTGTGCTCACTGCTGACAAGGATCCGGGCAGGAGAGAAAGCTAGAAGGAGGGGCTTATGCCAAAACCACAAGAATCCTCTTATAAATAAAGTAATCCAGAAAGAGCAAACGAATTTTAAGATTAACATCCCACATTTGTCCTCCCCCAATGAACTATGTAAACTCTTCTGTGGTCACATTTTCAGTCCCAGATAGAACACTACTTGTGACATGTTCATGCACCAATATAATAACTGAGACCTCCTTTCTACTATACCACAGCTCCTTCCCATTCCTTCGTTACCTTCATGCAGGAGAAAATGGCTCAAAATTCTTCTTTTTTTTAAAAAAAACAACAACAACAGTTTTATTGAGATATAATTCATATACCATACACTCCACCCATTTAAAGTATACAATTCAATGGTTTTTAGTATATTCACAAGGTTGGTCAATCATCACCACAATCTAATTTTGGAACATTTCAATCTCCCCAAAAGGAACTTTGTATCCATTAGCAGTTACTCTCCATGCCCTGCCCCTACCCTAAGCAACCACTGATGTACATTTTGTTTCTATAAATTTGTCTATTCTGGACAGTTCATATAAATGGAACCATACAATGTATGGTCTTTTGTGACTAGTTTCTTTCACTTAACACGATGTTTTCAAGATTCATTCACAATGTAGCATGTATCAGTAGCTCATTCCTTTTTATTACTGAATAGTATTCCACTGTAGGGATGTACCACATTTTATTTATCCAGTCATCAGTTGATGGACAATAATGATTCCTGCTGCAAAATTCCACTTGGTGCTGGTTTGTGGGTCTTCACTCTGAGATTCTCTAAAAAGCAGATCAGAATGACCCTATCAACTTTCTGTCCACTTTTATTATTCCTAAGTCCAGTTTTGTAAAAGTATCTTGAGGGAGTACATAACCAGTGCAGGCCCCTGGTACACCACCCCAGAGAGATCTCAAAGGGATCTTTCCTAGCTCCCACTGTAAACAACTAGAAAACCAGACAAAATATATGAAACAAGCATTTTCAGACACTGGAGAATAGACAGTGCAGGACTGTGATCCCTGAGAGAAGGGAGACCGAGGAGGGGAGTCCTATGATGGCCTGGGCGTCCGCCTTTAGGTGTTTACTAGACCACAGTGCAGGAGGTTACCCAGGCAGAACACAGCCATTTCACTGAACTGAAGAGAAAAAGTGAGTTCAGGAAAGCTGAGGTAGCTGGAAGGGCAGCGTGCCAGAGGGGAGAAAACTGCAAAGAGAGAGCACTTCAGATGCTTCAGACAGCGCATAGGGGTCCCCCTGGAGTCTGTGGCTGGATAGGGTGAGGTTCCACAGCTGGTCAAGGAACAATTACTAAAGAAAGAACAAGCATCAGGTTGCTTATCAGTTGAACGCTTCCCAGAGCTCATTCAAGGCTAGGAGATATTCAAGTTCCAAACAGCCAGAGTGAAGAGTCCTTGTTGAATGCCTGGGGCACTCAGCAGAGATGCCAGAAGGCTCATGCCATAGCAACAGGGCTGAACTAGCTCCAGAGTAAAGGCTGCTTTAGACCTGCCCTCACGAAGCTTAAAAACAAACTTAAAAAAAAAATCAAGCTGATCTACAAGTAACTTAACTACCTGGAGAATAAAGTCAAACAGTCTTTAAATGAGAACAACAAAATCTAGACATTCAACAATACAATATTCATAATATCAGCATCACACAAAAAATTTCTGAATATGCAAAGAAGCAGGAAAGCATGACCCATAACTAGGAGAAAATACAGTCAACAGAAGCAGACCCAGGAGTGACAGAGATCATGGAATTCACAATAAGAATTTTAAAACATCTATTTTAAATATTTCTAAGAAATTGAAGGAAATTAGGAACATATGAGGAAAGAAATGGAAGACGTAAAAAAGAACAAAAGGAATATAAAATGATGAAAATATAGTATCTAAAATAAAAATTTCACTGGATGGGATTAACAGCAGATTAGACATACAGAAGATGAGTGAACTTGAAAACATGGCAATAGAAACTATCTAAATTGAAACAGAGGGAAGAAGCTGAAAAATGTATTATGATGTTTATAACATACATAGAAATAAAACTTCAACAATAGCACAAAGGATGGGAGGGATAAAATGAAAGTATAGTCTATACTGTAGAAAGATTCTTATAAGTAAAAAAAGTAGTATTAATATATTATTACTTGAAAGTAAAGTGTAATAAGTCAAGATACACATTGTAAACTCTAGCGTAAATACTAAAAAACAGAAAAGAAAGGCAACTGGTACTTAGATTCTCCTAAGAGGGTGGGGCCCTCTGGGTGACCTGAGTGGTGCAGGCAGGATTTGCTAGTCCCCATGGCATGACATGCTTCCCCAGAAGCCACTGCATTGAGTTTCTCATGCTTCATTTGGGATCAGCAGACCCTACCACTCTCCTGGGAATGCTCTCTAGACCTTTGGCTGACTCTGGGACCTCCCTCAACCTATTTCACACCTATTGATATCATTAATCTTCATACACACTTGATCAGGTGGAAAGGGTGGGATTTTATTATAACTATTTGACAGAAGAGGAAACTGAGGCTGAAAGAAAATAAGTAATTGCCCCAATGCCTCCCAGCAGGTAAGAGCCTGGGCCAAGAACAGGACACAGGTCTCCAAGCTCACAGTCCTTTCTATCACACCTCAATTCATGGACTGAAAATACTGCTGGCAGGTCTCAATCTGTTGCCTGGGTTGTCCCAAGATAAAGAAGCTTCATTTGCAGTTTGCAGAAATGTTGCAATTTGGAGGAAATTGCTCAAATCATGATTAGCCCTATAAGTTGTTCAAACTGGCTTATATTAGGTTAAAAATAGGCTTCCTGTTTCAGAGTAGAATTTTATATCCCCTTCTACTACAATGTAATAAGTACTTTAAGACTAGAAAATTTGGACCATACATACAGAACAAGAAGAATTTTTTTTTTTTTTTTTTTTTTTTTTTTTTAAGACAGAGTCTCACTCTGTCACCCAGGCTGGAATGTAGTGGTGGGATCTCGGCTCACTGCAAGCTCCGCCTCCCGGGTTCAGGCCATTCTCCTGCCTCAGCCTCCTGAGTAGTTGGGAATACAGGCGCCTGCCACCATGCCCAATTAATTTTTTGTATTTTTAGTAGAGATGGGGTTTCACCAACAAGAAATATTATTCATACTCCCACCACTCAGAAAAACACTGAATTTTTAAATGTTAAGTCTTCTCCCTAGCTTTTTTTTAATGCCACATTCCTCTTCTTTTTTTCTTTATAGCATTGATTTGAGGCAAATATACTTAAATGTATCAAATAAGACCCTCTTTATTTTCTATTTCCCCACACCATTCTAGAAAGGCAGAGTAGAGCAGTGGTTAGAGGTTGGGCACTGAATAGGATGAGCTGTGTGTCCCTGGTAAACAATTTAATTGCCTTGGTTTCCTCATAAGCAAAGAGTTGTGAGGAATAAATGTAAAAGTACCTATCATATAGTAAGTATAAAACAAATGGTAGCTATTAGCATTTTCTGCCGGACGCAGTGGCTCATGCCTGTAATCCCAGTACTTTTGGAGGCCGAGGCAGGCAGATCACGAGGTCAGGAGTTCGAGACCAGCCTGGCTAATATGAGGAAACCCTGTCTCTACTGAAAAATACAAAAATTAGCCGGATGTGGTGGTGGACACCTGTAGTCCCAGCTACTCGGGAGGTTGAGGCAGAAGAATCGCGGCAACCTGGGAGGTGGAGGTAGCAGTGAGCCAAGATCACGCCACTGCACTTCAGCCTGGGTGACAGAGCGAGACTCTGTCTCAACCAAAAAAAAGTAATAGTATTTTCATTCTAAAGTTAAAATCTGGCAAGTATAATGTCTTTCATTTGTAATATAAAATAAGCAGAATAATTGCAGCTCCCGTTTGAGGGTTTACCCTCTGTGCTAAGTGCTTTACATGTGTCATTTCATTTAACCTTCAAAACAATTCCAGGAGATAAATTATCTCCTCTTTACAGATGAGGAAACTGAGGCTCAGGTAGGTTAGGCCACTTACTTGACATACAGCTGGTAAATGGCAGATGCTGAAAGGCAGGTCTGCTCCTTCTGCCCTGAGTCCCTATCTCCAGGAGAATCCAGAGATTTCACCCACAAAACAAGCACTGGAACTTGCCCTGTTGTATCTGCCCAATGTTCTGGCAAGGAAAGGAGGCCTCTGGGTTGGAGTTGGAGATACAGCCCTGGAGAGTTCAGTCTAATGTGACAGCCCAGGTCTGAGTCGTGGAGGTGACAAGGCCAGGATTTGGAAATCAGGAGCGAGGCTTCAGGAGATACCTTAGCAACAGCCAGTGGCATCTCACATTGCAGCAGCCCCAGGTGGGCTGTTCATCTACATAGCTGAGCGATAGAGTGCAGAATCAAGTCCCAGAAACATCATTTGAGTCCCTGGGTCCAACCATGCCTGAAGCCCACCCAAAACTTTTGAGTGATATGAGCCAAATAATTCCCTCTCAATTTTGCATAAGCTAACTTCATTTGGGTTTCTGCCACTTAGAACCAACAGAGACATGACTAAAAGGTACATGTTTTATACCTTGATAACTAATAATCAGAGATCATCTCCCAGAAGACTTGTTTACTAATTTTTAATTTTTAAAATTAAAGCACCACATCTCACTTATCTCTGCTCTCTTCTCATATCTCCTGGCATAGGGCTGAGCTCCAGACAGTGCTCAGATAAAGTGAGACATAACTACATGATTCAGGAGTACACAGATGCCCCACACCTGTCCCTCTCCAAAGCACTCACTAAAGGAGGCAGATGTGTGTGTGTGTGTGTGTGTGTGTGTGTTGTGTGTGTGTGTGTGTCAGGGTGGGGACCTACTAGATTTCTTATGACTGCAAAGCCAGGACATCAAAGGGGGATCCAGCTAGATTCTGCATTGATGCCCACCAAAAACTCAGGGACTCTGAGGGGTGTTCCAGGCCACCAAACCAGAAGCACCATGAGGAACAGGAGGTCTGAACAGCCAAGGGCTGACTGTGGAGTGTTTGACTTTGGACAGAAACCGCCAGCTGGACTCTGGAAACCTGGCAACGCTGCTGAGAGGAGATCTCACGTGGATATGGGGAGAGACAGAGGGTGGCAACCCAGCCCGCCTGCGCGAGTCTGAGCTTTCTGGGAAGAGGCAACCAAGGAGAAACCCTGGTTCTCCCCGCACCTCCATTTCTCTCTCTGCTGCCTTAGGGACCCTGCAAGAGGCCTGGACTTGGGCTCCCTTTGCTTTCTGCTTCCCCCTTGCAGTGCAGGACTGCACTTAGCTGCAGTGAGACTCCCCAGGCACGCTGACCTTATATGGTCACAGAACCACAGGCTTGGGAGCTGGAAGGGACCTTGGAGGCTCATCTGGCCCAGCAGCCATTCTCCTTCTCTGAATCATAGACTCCTCTGAGAGTGTGACAAATGTACCGACACATACGGTTTCCCCCCCAACTTCTGGAGGTTCACAAACTCAGAGGCCCTAGGCTGCTGGGACACGTGGCTTTTCACTCCATCTCCAGCTAGATTAAATGCTCCTCGTCTGCTCCCTTTATCAGTGCTCTGGCCCCCGCCCTGGGACTGGACTGCTGCTCCTCCTCCATCACAATCCCTTTAATGATCTACAGGAAGCGGGGGCTTCTAGAGCCAGACTCTCTAGCTGTGAGACTGGGCGCTTCTGTTTCCACATCTGTTCCTGGGAGATGGGCATGGTAACAGAGCTGGTTCCTGGTTGGGATCAAAAGAATGAATCCATGTAGAGTGCCCAGCACAGTTGGCAGTCAATCAGTGTTAGCTATTATTATTGTTGCCATACTTGGTACAAGGGACAGGGGAGAATATGCAGTCAGTCAGGTGTCCTGCATCTATCCTCTTGAGGAAGAGGATGGGAAGTGGGTCTATGGGGAGGGAAGGCTGGGAGGACCACTGCTTGTCAGGAGAAGGAGGAGCAGCAGCAGTAGCAGCGGCAGCAGCAGCAGCAGCAGCAAGGGTTAACAAGCCACAGTGGAGAAAAGAAGAAGGGCGGCAGAGGGGGTTTCTCTGGACTAAAGCAGAGAATCTGCTCATTTACCATTTACCAAATGAACACGTTGGGAGTGGTTGTGGGATGAGAAGGTGGATTTCCTGATTTTGAGGCTGTCTTAACGTGTCACAAAATGTGTTTCTGAACGCTGATGGAGAGCTGTGCTGTGGCTGCCTGGGTCAGGGTCAGGGCCCAGTGCTTCACTCCCATGCCCAGCACCAGTGGTTTCCAGCCATCAGGGAGACCTTGGCAGTAATGGGACATGGCCCCTGGAGCCATCTGCCTCCCCAGTGGAGGTAGGGACGGACCTGTCTGGCCTCACATGACACATTTTTAATCAAACAACTGTCAGATGCCAGTGAGGGAGGAAGCCACATTCCAGGAATTGAAGGCTCCACAGAACCTACGAGACCAGGATCTGGACAGGATGGTAAAGTGAAAATGCTGGTTACAGTGTGTGTCCTGTGCAGCTGTTTTCAAAAAACTGTTTGTGGGTGGGGGCAGGAGGTAGGGTGTGGTATGGAGGGAGAAGGAAGGAGAGGGAGATGTTACGTGAGGATATGTAACAAGATGTATTAATAATCACTTTCGGGTGGTGGCATTCAGTGATTTTTAAAAATTTTTCTTCTTTGTATGTTTTATGTTTAAAAATGTGTACTTGTTATATGGAAGAAAAACAAGTCATTTCCAATGAGAGTGACAGACACTTCATGTTTAACCTACTAGGGACCATTTTCACCTAGAGAGAATACTTGAGTGAAAGGGGTAGAGTCATTAACCACACAAATCTCCTGGAGTGACACATCTGGGATCAGCCTGCTGGAAGGTCTCTTCCGACTTCAAAGCCTCTGAGGCCTGGTCCCTGCCTTCCAGAGCCTCTCAATCTAGATGGTGAGATAAGGCTAGTGCCAAGAAATGAAAATTAACAACAAAAAAGTGGCATCTGCCAAGGGCCAGTTGAAGGATACGTGTGTTAGATGTGCTGGCTGCCACCTGAAAGCCACTCCCTTCTCATGAAGAGTTCCTTTCCCTGCCTCCTTTGCAGCGAAGACTGGCCAAAGAAATGGTTCTGCTTAGAGCCCACACAGAAATAGTCATTTTCCAGATGGGAAACTGTGACGTGGAGAGGAAGAGATGTGCCTATAGGCACATTTAGTTTGTGGCAGAGCAGGGACAAAACCCCCAGAGGCCTTTCCATTGTGCTACAGGCCTCTTACCTCCCTTGGTGCTCCCCTGGGAGAGGGGAGGTGATGGGTGACCCCAGGTGAGAAAAACATCTAATCAAATGCAAAATGGAAAGATGTTTTTACCTTCTGTCTCAAAAGATCCAGCTCCCAATAATTTAGAGGCTTTCCTGTAGGGGTGGGGGACAGGGGTGTATTCTGTAAGCATCTCTATTCATTGATTCCCTAATTGATTTTTCATATATTATTTGCATACCTACTAGGTGCCGGCCACCATATCACAGGCTGGGAAAAAAGCGACAGACACAATCCCTGCCCTTGTGGAGTTTGCATTCTAATAGGGAAGAATGATATGGAAGAAGTAATATCACAAATGGTTCTATAAATCACAATGGGAATAAGGGGAAAATATGACCTGAAGGAGCACCTACAGTACAGGTGCACGGTGGAGGGCAGGACCGGCCTCTCAGGAAACAGCAGTGACCATGGAGCAGGTGCTGGCTGGACAGACAAGGTAGGGAAATCCAGACAAGAGGGGAGCACCAGCGCTTGGAGACAACACTGTGTGGTCCCTTCGCGCCTCCCAGAGCCCCCCTGGCCCACAGAGTGCTCAGGGAATGTGTGTGAAATGGATGAAGGCAGCTCACGTGCTGGTCGGTGGGACCGGAAGCCAGAGACCCCAGTCAGTAGGGCTTCCCTGGAGCTGGCACTGGCACGGGTCTGCTGTTCCCTCCTGAAGGAGGCTTCCATTGACTCAAGGAGAAGGTATGAACAGCAAGCTGAATCAATGGGGGAAATGTCATCAACATCGCCTGGTTGAGAGGCACTGGCAGGCACTGGCAGCATACCTACTTGGAGGTGGGCTCAGCAGAGGGCAGGCACCCCAGGGGGAGGGGGAGAGAGGGCCCCCCCTGGACCCTCCTCCCTCTTCTTCTCCCTGTTGGAGCTCCCACTAACTCTGCTCTTGTATTTCCTTTCCCTGGAATGTGGTCTTGTGGCCAGTGGTGTTGGACCCGCAGGAGGGACCTGGCTTCCTGACTCAGGGGATACCATCAAGAGTGAGGACTAAGCGGAGTGGTCTGCAGTGGTCCGGAGGGCACATGGTGTGGGCGTGGTGGTGTCTGGGGACTGGGAGGGCTGTCTAGGAAGTGCAGCAGCCCAAATCCCCTAGAGAACACCACTCATTCCTTTGTTTATTCATTCCCTCCATGAATATGCATATACTGAGCACCTGTTAAGAGTGGGGCACACCCTGAGTCTCCTATTCACTGACAGTCAGACTGTGGGCAAGTCCTCAGCCTCCCTAAGTGTAGGTCTCTCCCTTGCAAAACGGGGACAACGATTTGGCCCTTCACAGGGTCACTGGCGGTATTAATGTACGGGGAAGGCCTGGCTCTCAGTGGGGCCCAATACTGTCAGCTGCTAATATTATTTAAAAGTCTCAGGCAATTCAGTGCCAAAGCAGGGCTAGACCACAAGTCTTGTTTCCCAAGCCACAGGCCCTCCTTCCACCTGGTGCAGCAGTGCCTTGACCCAACTGAATGGGGTGTGGTGGGCCAGACAGTATTCACGTTTTGAACGACGGGTTCAGAGGGACCACTAGTTGGGCAGAGGTAAGATGTGTATGTTTTGCAAAGCAATTATTCTGGGCCTTAATTTCTGATTTCCCAGAATTCCAGGAGCACAGAGGCCCCTGATGGGAGGTCAGAAGCTCTGCTCTTTTCCAGGCATAAAGGCTGCTTCCTTGACTGGCAGAGCTCAGCCATCCCTGAAATTGCAGCCTCCTTCAACCCCTCACTGCCGGCATCCTCCTCTTCTCACCCAACAGAACTGACTGCTATGTACCAGGTGCAGTTCACACAGCACCCAGGAGACTGGCGAACAGGACAGACAGAGGACCTGACTTCAGAGGACTCACAGTTCAATAGGGGAAGACATAAAGAAGTAAACAAATTATTATAGAGTAATAAACACAAAACTAGTAGTTAGTGGGGGAGGGTAGAGTTAAGAGCCATGAGGTGGCATGAAGCTGAGGCCTCAGTGATGAGGAGTGGGCCTTGCATATTGGTGAGGAAGAACACGCCAGGCAGAGAGAGCAGCAAGTGCAAAGACCCCGGGGCACCTTTAGTGTTCTAATGGCGAGGAGCCAGCAGGACTTGAATCTAGTGAGTGACAGGGAAAGCGGGGGGATGAGGCCAGAGGAGCAGCAGGGACCAGTGCTATGGCAAACGTACTACTTAAAATTTTTTCTCAGCTACACATTAAAACGCTCACCTGTTTAAAAAAACACATTCGTCCCCAAACCATCTTGCCTCCCACCAGTGGTTCTGCTCTAATTGTGGATCATTTTTAAATGGCAGCTTTCCCTCCTCTTTCCCTGACTTCTCCAGCCCTGACTGAAAGGCCTGTTCTTGGAACACTTATAGATTACAGCCCACACAGCTAAGCAAAAAAAGAAGAAAAAAATATCAGCCACCATCCCACCAGCTGGAGGGAACCACCGTCCACATGTTGGGGTATATTTCAGTCCTTTTACCTGGGAGTCCGCACAAGTATTATTTTCCCTGAAATGGAATCACGCTGTACATGCTTTTTTCTACACTGAACTGGATGTTCATTTTAACAACTATTTATGAAGTGCTTTCTTCATTCCAGGCACTGGGTATAGGGCAGTGAGCCCGACCTGCCTGGCCAAGCCTGCCTGCTGGAATTGCTATGTAGCCCAGGAGCTGTGGGCATGCAGAAGAGGGGCACCAGGCTCCATCCAGCCTGGCCAGAGACGACTTCAGGGAGAAGTCATTGATGTGGCTCCATGTCACCCTGGGGTTCTATTAGCTGCTTAGTCTCATCATCTGAATGGACTATGAGCTATTCAACCAAACCCCTCATGGTGGACATTTGGGCTGCTCACGAACGAGAACTCTTTCCAGCTTCAGATTCAGCTGCTGGGGCTGGGGGGCTTGTCTAACCATAAGGGTGCTTCTCCCAAGGGAGGCAGAAAACCACAAAACCTAGATGGGACAAGACAGAGGCTGGGTGACCCCTGGGCCTTACAGAGTGAGGATGAATAACATGAGCACAAATGGATCTCTTGGCTATTTGGAAAGAAGAGAAGAAAGACCCAGCTAAAAATCCAGCTGTTTAATTGTGTGGTGAAGCTGTATGGTATATGAACATTTATTTAAAAAATAATTAGAACCCCGTTAGTAATTAATTAGTAATTATTAATACTATATTAGTATACTATACTATATACTATATTAATACTATATACTATACTATAAAATATATTAGTAATTAATACTATATTAAAATGCTATATTTAATACTATGTTTTTAATACTATATTAAAACTTGATATTCTAATATCAGAATAATATAGAATAAAAGGGTATTCTAAAGAGTTCTAAAATAATAGTAACAGGCAAATCAGTCCCCCAGAGGAATGACTGGTACAAAACAAGAAGGATGTCCTGTTGACAATGACTTGCAGAAATCTATTATAAAGATGCCATTTTTAATAAGGGGTAGCTCTGGCCAGAAGCAAAGATGTCAGCTGCCAATTGTCACCAGACAGAGCCAGGGGCAAGGCCAGGACTTGTGATTCCAGTGCAGAGCCTCTGCTGTGATTATCTGAAAAACAACATGGACCCTGCCCTTTCCCTTGGTCACAGCGCTGGGGTGGGTGGAGGTGGGTGCTGCATAGGCCAGCTTTCGGTCCACAGCAGCGTAATGCTCAGAGAACTGCCTGCTAGAGCTCTGTTCTTTCTCCTCTTCCGGGTAGCATTGCTGGTCTGGGGCCCCTGGCTGTAGATTAGAGATACTATGCCTTGGACTTTGGAGATACAAGACTCAGGTTATTATGCAGATTGGCCTCAACATTGCAACCCCAGGTGATGAGGGCAGAAGAATCCTTCTCAGGCCAGCATCATTGGCCCTGGCCTGGGGCTTCCCCTTGGTGGTGGAGTAAATCCTTCAATGAAGCTCTGTCGGCCTCCTCTTGGGAAGACCTCAGGCCTCCCGATCCACCCTCAGATTCCAGCCACTGCCTTTTTCATGCCTGTGTGTTTGGGAAATACTGCCACTGACTGTGGCAGCTTCCACCCCAATTTCATCACTCAGGAGACCTGGGGTCTAAGTCTTAGCTCTGCTGACCAGCTGGCATAAGCTTGGACAAGCCACTGTGACTCTGGACTCATTTTCTATGTGTATTGCCCAGCCTCTTGGACAGGTCAGGTGTTGGCTTTGGGGCTGGGCTGCATCAACTTCCTGTGGTTGCCCCGTTTCTCAGGTTGACTGAGGGCCACGGTCATATTTATGTCTATGTCTACGTCTATGTCTTTGTCAAATGCATCCTTTCTGGGTTACAACAGCTCACAAAACATAGTGACTCATGGGGGCAAATAATCAAAGAGTTCTTGTTGGACAAAAGATTGAGGAGCTCTGAAATAGAGACCTGCATACCTCACTGCATTCAGGGCTCTGCTCGGATGTCACCTCCTCAGTCCAGTCTGACTAAGGCCCCTTCCCTCCATTATTCCGTGCCTTTATTCTTCCTTATTTTCCTTCATCACATGTATCACCACCTGGTATGCATATTTTTATTTGTGTACTGTCTGTTTCCCCACATGTCGATGTGAGCTCCATAAGGGCTGAGTTCACAGACTGTAGTGCCCAGAGCAGGGCTTGGTACTTGGCGAATGATCAATCAATGTTGGTTGAATGGCTGAATGAAACAGGTGATTGCTTGGGACCTCTTTGGCTCTAAAATGAGGGCTCCACATATAACTCCTTTCTGTGAAGGTGGGTAGCCTGTCAACAGTGGCCCCAGATGGACATATCTCTCCCCACTATCCCCCACTCATAGCCCTGGCTGCCAATTCCATCTCTACCTTGCGGACTGAACAGTCTTACCCCCTTGGGCTCGGAGTCTGTGGCCCTTTCCTAGTGATTGTAACTAGACTCACGCCCTCACTCACTGGCACAGGTTCCCCTCCTTCAACCCTGGCGTCTTGGTTCTCACAGGGTTCTAAGGGTCAGGACACACAGCTGCCTTACGCTGTCCTCTGTAGGCTTACTTCTGGGAAAATCCAAAACTGTTGTTTGAAACCAAATGGTTAAATTAACTGGTTATGTTGCAGAGACATGACAGAGAGCTTTATGGCTTCTGAGTCCTCTTCATAATGCCTTATGTGCAGACATGAGCTTTCATTAAACACAGTAAAAGAGGCACGAGTGAGGCAAATTGGTTCAATGTCAATTTTACTGCCTAGATCTAAGTAACATTTCTGGTCTCCCATCTGCCTGATAAGGGCAGCTGCTAGATCTCCCTTTCATATTCTGCTGACATAATGAAGTGAAATATTCCTATTAGTACATTATGTTTAGTATATGAACAATACTGTACATTGGGAGCAGACTGCATAGCTTTTTAATTATATTTTGTGGAGAATGCACAAGTACGGCTGCAGAGCTTTGCTCATCTTGTTCAGTCTTTGGGGAAAAAAAAAAGTCCTGCCTTCCTGTGGACGGTATGTTTGTTCATTATTTATGTTCCTGCTCATTAGTGCCTGGATGTGTTCTCATGAACCACAGGAAAGAGAAAAGACCATGAAAGCTGCTGTCTTTTGGCTGGCAGCTCACAGACAAGGCTTTTACAAACCCAGGTTACCTAAGACATCGCCCTTTCTGACACCAGGCAAGTCCAAAAGGCTCTGTCATCCAAGCAGACCAGGTGGGGCTCTGACAGCCTGTGGGAGGGCTCCTATCTGGGTTCCTCCTGGCTCCCTCGCGACTTGCTGTGGGGCGCGGTGGTGACTCACTGCAGAATATGCCTGAGGGAGCCTGAGCTCTGCAAATGGCAAATGAGGGCTGTAGTGGGCATCTGCTGGCTTTGCCTGTGCAACTCCTCCCTTCCTTGAGAGATAGGAGCTCAACTTGCCTTGGGGGAACCATCCTTTCTCACACTTTGAGGATTCTCCCCACTCCTAGCCTAAGTCCCAGGGCTGAGCGAGTTACCGATCCACACCTGTCAGTATCGCACACACGTGGATCCAGCCATGTCTGAAGCTACTGTACCCCTAGGCTAGTCAGTGATATGAGACAATGTGTTTCAGTCACTCTAGGGCAGGTTTCTGTTCTTAGCAGTCAGGAGTCTTGACTGCATTGAAGCTGCATAGCCCTTGGATGTTTGTTCGGAAAGATGGCAGCAGGGCATCGGATGGTCACACAGACTTGCTGATCTGAAAGGGGTTGCCTGGTTACTGTACAGGTTCTGAGGGCTCTGAGGGTTACACCACCATAGGACAGCATCTGTCCCCACCCCACTTTGCAAGCGGCTGAGCCAAGCAAGCCATACTGGAGGTCATTTTCTCTTATGGGCATTTTGGGGATCAGCTGATCCCAAAGCACTGTCCACTCCTCCCCCGACTCCACCTAACCCCAAAACATGGGGAATTTCACTCCCTTGTGTCTCTTCTACATTACAGACCTAGCCAGCCTGGAAAATGCTTTTCATAGGCTCTTGATTTTCCCCTTCCTGTTCTTTTTATATGAGGACTTGTGTTTCTTCTCCTTGCCACGTGATGCGGAAAAGAAGGACACCAATATACCACCAGCAACCTGAAGAGACAAAGGGGCACGGACAGAATCCCTCATTCTCCAGTGTGGGCTGCTTGGCACACGTGCTTTTCAGATTTGCCACAGAGCCTCCTAAGCGTTGCCCCAGATGGTGGACCATTTTAGGTGAGTGTTCTGAAACAGACAAAATACACCTTTCTCAGCTCCCTGCCTAAAAGAGTTCAAGGCAAAAGGTACAGATCACCCCAGATCGGGGCTCCTCAGGGAAATCATGATTTCTAATGTCCTCTGGGAGGACTGCTTATGGTAAAATCTGCCAAAAGCAAGTCTGAATGCACATTCCTCTCCAGGGTAACTCATGTCTCCTCAAATGAAATGGCAGTGGTCAGTTGCCATGCCAACTTTTGCTGGACAAAGAGGGCCATGTCTGCATTGGGTCAGGTCCCCAAACATCTCTGACTGCATGGATGTGAGCCACATTCTTCTGGTTCCCTCTGCACCACCCCTTTGTTGGGCCTTTGAACAAGAGTAGGGGAGAATTCCAGGTGACAGCATGTCTTGCCAGAGAAATACATTCACAGAGAGGCACAGCAAAACCCAGCCCAGCCAGTATTCCTTTCCTGGAGGTAGATGTGGCCCAGAAAGGATGCCACTCTCTGTGTGGTGGACTTAAATAGCCCCGCCGCGGCTCCCAGGTTTCCCACCCCAGGCCTTCTCAAGCATATGGAAGTTCCTCATTAATAACCATGATAGTGTGGTCATGCCCCCCAAAAAAGAGTCCACAAAGATCACTTTGTGGGCTTCCACATCGATCCCCTCTCTAGGGATGTTTGGGTGGGGTAGTGTGTTCTGACTGCCAAAGCCAAAGCACGCACTTGGCTGTAGGGGTGGCAGACCCTGTGGTGAGCCCAGCTGTGCTCTCTCAGAGTCGGGCTCAGTAGAGGCTCTGCTGCACTCTGAGAGGCCAGCAGGAGGGTAGGTGTGCTCAGCCTTCATCATGGTATCTGGGCCTCTCTGAGAGAACGGCCTGCTTCTGGCCCAGCAGCCGGCAGCTGAGGAATTTTCAGTGTGAATCAAGCCTAAAATTGGTGCATGTAGAAGACAAGCAGGCTAAGGAGGACAGGCCCCTCAAGCTACCATCCTGAGACTGTCCACTCTCTCAGACTCTCATCTGGATTTCAGGTAGAGACAAAACAAAAAACAGCCCACAGCCCACACTGCCTATTGTCACTTAGCCACACCACAGTAGCAAGAGCTGGGTCCGGGGGAATAGAGTAGTAGCAACGTCTGTTGAACCCCTTCAGGTGCATGCACCGTGCTAAGGGCTTCACGGACACTGCCACACTGAATCCTCCCAACAACCCCCGCCTCCTGGCAACAGCCTTAGTCAAAGCTATGCAAGTGTTAGTGCTAGCTCTACTTTGAAGATGAGGAAACTGGTTAATAAGAAAGATAATGAGCTTTCCCAAGGTTATACGGTTAGCAAACATGGGTGCTCTCAAGAGCTCTCCACTTTATGGACGGCCCTCAGACTAAATACCCAAGGAATACTGATGACTTCAAGCACATTCAGAGGAAGCAGACCAGGCTGGTAAGAGTCAAGACTTCTGACCAACTGCGAAAAGGGGAAAGGCATTAAACAATGTTCACATTAAGAGGGGGTCCCAACAATCAGAAGATTTCTGTTGTCACACTGGCCCTGAGTCATAAACTCTTACCCCTCTACAATGCCTTTCCAGTTTTCTAGCTTAATCTTTATCACATGAACCCCCTGCCCTGCCCCTTCTGCGGACCACTCCCAGCACTGTCTGCTCAGCCCTGGCCAGTGCCAGACGCATGGCTACTGAAGGAGTGAACAACGGATGCATGGATGAAGACCGTCTAGGGAGAGCTCTCACACTGTTGGGATCACCATCATAGTCACATCTACTTATTATCACCACGGCCAGAAATGCTGAGACAACTGTCCCAAGACACTTCTGTATCCACTGAGCTTCAAGCTCCAACATGCATGTGGATCAGGACGGTATGGAACAGGGGCAGTTGGAAACCAGGAAGGATGGTGAGAAGGGGTAGGGAATATACACAATTTCCAACATTAGATGTGGCACAAATAGGGCTCCCAAGAATGGAATTCAGTTCAGTAGACATTTACCCAATACCTCCTGAGTGCAAGGCCTGGCATTTGCCTCTTTGACTGGCGCGGATCACGTTCCCTGACAAGGAGGCAGCATTCACATAGCATGTGAGGCTGAAGATGCATTTGGTCCTATTTCAGGTGTGTTGCTCCCGTTCTTGAGGGGCTTCCTAAAGTGGTGCTACCCACGCTCTCTGAAACCAGGCTTTCTTCCTGCACTGGCTCCTGCACGTCCCCAGCTCCAACATGGACTTGCTGATGCCCCCTGATCACAAAATGTCCCTAAGGCTCTTCAACTGGTCGTGTAAGAATGTATATGCCATCTAAAGCCAGGTGTATGTGTACCTGGCAGCACTTTCCATAAAGAACAAAGGGCTGTGTACAGGAGTGGCCTTGACTGGGACATCTGTGTCAAAATGAGAAGCACTAACAATGGGGCTCTTGAGGCCAGAAATGCACAGGGCTTCCCTGTCTAACTTCAGACTGAAAGGTCCCCTGCCTACTCTCACCCAAGAGCTATTGCCTGCCCCAATCCCCTGTCTCTCCCAGAGGAGCTGCAGGAAACTCTCCCCTGCCTTCTTAGCACCTTTCAATCCTGGGAAGGGCTCTGTAACAGGCAGGGGCTGCCCAGAGGCTGCAAGTCTGTCCAGACCGATGTGTGGGAGAGCAGCTAGGCCTGCCTCTGACACCAGCCCACAGGGAAGCTGCTGGGGAACAGGGCTCTCCCTGAATGGCAAGTTCCAGGACTCCAGGAATATATTCACCATGATCAAGCCCTGTTACCCCCCACTACGACAGAACCATAGGCGAGGGGTTTTCTGCTCTGGGCGGTGTGCCACTACCCATAACTGTCAAATGCCCAACACTCCCCTTCAGGTTTTCCAAGCATTTCACGTGTTACTGAACAGTAACAACAGTTCCTCTTGACAAAACACCAACTTTGTGCTGGACATTTATGTATATTTTCTCATTAAGTCCTCACGATAGGAATGAATAACACAGTTATCCTCATTTTACATATAAGGAGACTGAGGCTTAGGGAGGTTAACTGGCTACTTGGCCAATATCTCAGAGCCAGTAAGCAGCAGACCTGGGAGCTAAAGCAGAATCCCGTTCATAATCTCCACCTCAATAAGCCTGGTAGTGGTTCTGTCTCACAGTAATGGTGGGAAGTATAAGAATCAGAGTGATTGGCTGGCCCGCAGTCACGTAGCAGAGGTCTCAAACTGGCCATCTGCAGCCTGGATTTGGGCCAGGGAGATGTATTTTGTTTGGACTGCAGTAATTTTGAGTTTTTCTTTTCTTTTTATTTTTTTTTTCCTTTAAGCAAACATTTATAAATCAGAAGAATTTTCACAAAAGGATACTGATTTCTGGTTCTCCTGAAGAATCTGACATGCTGGCCTGCCTCCTTAGGTGAGACCTGAGTTTGGCTGCCTGCTGTGGGCTAGGCTGGTGCTCTCCAGTGATCCACACACCCCACCAGGCCAGAGCCCTCAGTCTACCAGCCTGCTGGTCCTGTCGGCATTGGGACTCCTTCACCAAGCCAGTTAATGGCATCAACCTCACATTTCAGGTAGAATAAATGTTTCCAGCATGTTGGTAAGAAGGAAAAGTGCTAAACTAATGGAAGATTTTTTTTTTTTCATCCTAATAAATATGGTCAGTAGCCAGAAATTTGACAGGTCCAATGAATCATTAGTGCGAACCATGTTCAAATTTGTGAAAACGGTTCAGCTTGCTTCCACCTTTTTATGAAGCCTCACTGGAGGATACCATACCCCCTCCAAGGACCCAACAAGATGCACAGCCAGAAGGCTCTACACAGCTGGAAGCTTGGCCATGGTCCATGTTTGCACTTAAGTGCTGCTTGGTCAGACACATGGAACACTAATGACAATCACGTGGCCTCAGCTGCTGAGAAGTGGCCCAGAGTGATGGGAAACAAACCTCCTGAGCTAGCCGATGCAAAGACATTTAGCCAACAAGTGGGAAAGGCACCTTCTGCATTGGTTGGCAATGGGGAAGGAATCCAATATCTAAACACTGGAGTGCTCCGAGGCTAACACCATGGATTGCCGACTCAACATCTCCATTTAAATATGCACTAGGCAGGGCAGAATAAATGGGTTCCTAACTGAACTACTAATTTCCCCCCCAAACCCAGTTCCCTTTCAGCCTTCCCCACCACAGAAAATACTGTTGCCTACTGAAGACTGGGCATGACACCTGCTCTCTGTTTTATTAAAAGGGAATTTAATGAGTGCTAAAGACATGATGTGTCAAAGGCATAGTAATGCCAAACTCGAGACTATTCGCCATAATTAGAAGAACTAAAAAAGAACTGAACAAACAACTTTCCCACCAAGAGATTCAACGTTCTCAAACACTGTCCCTGCACCACTGCAACTCATCTTGGGCCATTGGCAGTGTGCATCCTATAATTTGAGGCACTCTGGAGTACATGATTCTGGAAGCTAGTCCAGTGTCTAATCAGATTCAACTAGACAAACATTAATGGGGGGTGTTAGTGGCCCCTGAGTGCAGCCACAGGGATAGCCTATCCAGAAAAAAAGACACACACACACACAGAGAGACAGAGAGAAAATGAGAGAGAGAGAAAGAGAGAGAGAGAGAGAGAGACTGACTTCTAGTCTTAGCTGATCCATCAGCAACTGAGAAAAGGCAACAAATCCTGAGAACATGGCAACCTGAAAGAGATTATCATCTCTAATCTATCTGTCCAATCCTAAGTTACAGAACTGCTGAGGTCTTTGGGCAGATGGAAGTACATGTGGGAAACAAGGCTGAAAAACTGGTGTGGGGATCTCCCTTACTTGGAGACCAGCTTCAGAGAGCTTTGGGGCAAGGATCAAAAGCCATGGATGCTGGAAAGAACTTGGCCAAGGAAGACCTGTGGATCCCCAGTGTGTGTGTGTACGGGGTGGAATTTGGAATGTAACAGAGGGGAGGTAGAAACTGGCTTTGCCTGACTGACCCAGGTCAGACCAAGAAGTGGCTGAACCAGTGGGCTGTAACCCCCTGCCCTGCAGCTAAAGGGGAATGGGAAGTAAGGCAGACAGATGTCTCAGGAGTAGACTGGTGGCTCACCCGCCTCAACACCACTGGCTCCAAGAGTAAGGACAGCTCTACTCCCACCAGCTGTGGACTGCTGCCACTCTGGGCTCCATAATGAGAGGTACAAAGAACAAAGAACACGCAAAATATGCTTCAAAGTCCTGGCAGAAGATGATCTGTCAGAACAGTGTACAAGCCCAGTGAAGTACAGCTGCTCCAAGTGACAAATGAAAACTCAAGCAGAACATCACATGAGCCCTAGAGCAATTCAGGGCAGACTTAAAAGATTTCTCACATATTAAAACAATGTCTTCCCAACTATCGCAGGTGAGTCCCTATTGAGATGTGAATTACTGGTCTAGAAGACAAAATGGAAAACCTATCTCCAAATACAGAGCAAAAATATAAAGAGATATAACTTATAAGGGAAAAGATAACAGACACGGAGGACAGATCCAGGGGGATCTAACTTAAAAATATTGGGAGTTCTAGAAGAAGAAAAAGGAACTGAGAGAGGACAGCCAATAATTAAATAACAAACAGAAGATAATCGCCCTGAACAGAAAAAAAGAACTGAATCTACAGATTGAAAAGGCTCACACAGTTCCAGGAAGGACCACAAGAAAAGACATACACATAGGTTACCCTGGTACAATTGCTAAACTTCAAGATGAACACAAAATCTTTTTTTTTTTTTTTTTTTTTTTTTTTTTTTTTTTTTGAGACGGAGTCTCGCTCTGTCACCCAGGCTGGAGTGCGGTGGCCGGATCTCAGCTCACTGCAAGCTCCACCTCCCGGGTTCACGCCATTCTCCTGCCTCAGCCTCCCGAGTAGCTGGGACTACAGGCACCCGCCACCTCGCCCGGCTAGTTTTTTGTATTTTTTTTTTTTTTTAGTAGAGACGGGGTTTCACCGTGTTAGCCAGGATGGTCTCGATCTCCTGACCTCGTGATCCGCCCGTCTCGGCCTCCCAAAGTGCTGGGATTACAAGCGTGAGCCACCGCGCCCGGCCCAAAATCTTAAAAGCTTCCAAACAGAAAGAAAATGTTGCCTATAAGGAAAAAAGAGTAAGACTGACAATGAACTTCTCATCTGAAACACTACAAGCTGAAAGAGAGCAGAATACCATGTACACACTACTCAGAAAAGATAACCAAAGACCTCAAATAGTTTGCCCATCATTTTTTTAGAGCAAACATGCAAGAATTCATAGTTTATCACCCATACATCTCATCTATGGAAAATACTTAAAGCAACAACAAACGCGCCAGAACATTTTTCCTTGACCTGGGGAAAATGAACTGGTCAGGAAACCCTGAGGAGTAAGGAAGATTGCCACACACCTGCCCCGCCCTTTTCTCCTAAATCTAAATGGAGAATGGTAGATGCTCTGGGAATGGAACTGCTAAAGAAGGACTCTGAAAATAGAAGGGACATACTACAAGGGAAATTCCACCAACAGCTCAAAGCTAAAAATATTAAATGTTCCTAACAGAATCAAGGAGTTGAAGAGGACGGGAGCAAAAGTGTTCCAAGGTCTCATCTTAAGTAGGGACAGGGAAATAATTTTAACATCTCATACCACTGAAGCAGGGAAGAGCAGGGAGAGAATGCAACATCTTGGAGGGATAAAACAGTTATTTCATGTTATCTTGTTTTCAAATAACATGAGAGCAATATGTGTTTAATTATGAATTAAGGGAAAAATAATGTAACCTTTAATGAAAGGGAAAAGTAGAGAACTTTCGAATTAATATGGGGAAAAGATGAAATTTGAAACAACTACATTAAACCAGCACAAGCAAGGGAAACAAAATATTGATGGAAAGAAATTATAAACATACTGTAAGATGGAAGAAATAAAATCCAGTACATCAGTCAACAGATTAGATTACTCATTAAAAACAGAAGATGCCAGACTCAGTTAAGAAATTAAAACAAAAACCAAGGTCCAGGTGCATGCCGTTTATAAGAAAACTGATTAAAATAAAGGTATACAGAAACGTTGAAAATAAATGCATAGGCAACCAGATACTAGGCAAATGCAAACAAAAGGAGGGCAGGAGTGTCAAAATTAATTAGACAAGGGGGAATTTTAGTTAAAAAAATGCTGCAGAGGATAAAGATGTTTGTAATGATAAAAGGAACACTTATTTTATGAAGACATTAATGACCATCAGAAACTTCAATGCATTAAACACAGAAGCTAAATATATGAAGCACGCATTATTAGAAATGGAACAAATAAAATTTTAATGTGAAATTTCAAAGATGTCTATTTCAAAAATGGACATGTCTTATAAGCAAAAATTAAGATAAAAGAGAAAATAAATAATATAATTTGAATTACTAGAAATATGCAGGGCCCTATATTCCTTGAATCTGGAATAGATCATTTGTTGGGACCTGGATCACTTACAAAACTTGATCACAGAGATAAATTTAACAAATTTTACAAGACACGTTTTTTATTTTTTTAATTAAACACAATTTTATCTTCCCCAAACAAATAAACAATGTGTGTGTGTTTAATAAAAAAAAATTATGGAAGGGCATAAAACCAGATTTGAAGAAAAGGCGTATGTTCTTAAATGGGAACATTTAACGTTATAAAAAATGCCCCCTGTGTACACTGGAACTTAATACAACTTTTAATTAGAATTTCAACCATTTTTTTGTTTGTTTTTTAATTAGAAGCTCAATCCCAGGAAGGGTTGGCATTTCCCTGCTACCCCAGGCTGGGGAGAAGGCAGGGCCCAGGTCTGGCCCCTTCATCCCACGAGCCGCCACATGTCCCCAACTCTGCTTCCACGCGATGGCAAAGTGCATGGCCCATCGGGTCAGATCCTGGCTATCCATGTCTGTGCACACCTCCCTTGGGGACTGAACTGGAGAGGGACCCAGTAGGTAACAGGGCTCAGCACGGAGGCCGAACAGTGGCCCAGGGAGCTGCCTGCTTTCACCTACCAACACCAAACAGATGAAGAGTGATCAACACCCGCCCCACTGGGCTGTAAAGAATATTTTCATCTTTCACTCAAACACACCTCTGGCTTGCTTTAAATGCTTTTCATCAGGCAACTCTGCATTGTATTACAGTTAATCACACTTGCCCAATTAAGGAGAAAGGATAAAGATTCTCTTCTCCCATCTTCCAGAAGTGTGGAAAGGATGGGACCTGCTCAAGGTCACAGGCCAGCAAGCAGTCGGGCTGGGGCTCCAACCCTGGTCTTCTGACTCCACATCCCAGCTTCCTCCCTGCTAATCTTCGTGATAAGACAAAGTGGCAGGAGGAGTTGGTCAGTCACACGCTGCTGCGGGTGAGATGGAGGAACGAGGCGGATGAAGGGTCCTGGCACCAGATCCAGGCGGCCCTGGGGAATCTTTTAGCCAGAGCTGGCTGGAACCTGGGCCAGGCAAGAGGGGGCCCAGGAGAAGGAGGGGCTGTTCTCTGCTCAAATGCTTGGCTCCAGACATGGCTGCTGCTGCCGCTGCTGCTATCTAGTCAGACACTCAGAGGTTAGCTGAGGGCAGCTCCCTAGCAGAACTCCTGGCAGAAGGCAAGCAATGTGAGTGCTTCAGCCCAAAGTCTCACTGCAGCCTCAGAATCTGGCTCCAGCACGGATGGCACCTCCTCAGGGTGACTTGCACTCCCCCTGCCAGGAGGCCCTGTGAGCTGTTGGGGTTGGTCGGGGGGAACAGGCCAATGCATGCAAGGGCAGCAGGGCACATCTGTCCTGAGGGCAGGGCCCACTCCACTGCCCACAAGAAGGAACAGCTGGATGGGGCTGGGGCCAGGAGGAAGGATGGGAGAAGGGTCTACTTGAGCATTCCTGATGAAGGGATGTGGATGAGCTGTGATGAGAAGTTCTTCCTACGTTAGCCTCACTATGTGAACATATCAAGCAAATACCCTGTGCCAGATATCATGCTGGGTGGTTTGTGTGCACCTCCCCATTTCATCCTCACAGCTCTCCAAGAAAGGTACTATTAGAAGATTCCTCAGAGGAGGAAATGGAGGCCAAGAGAGATAAACTCACTTGCTCAAGGTCACTCAGGTGGTGAGTGGCAGAACTGAGTTTCTGTGTTACTTGGAAGCTTGTGCTCTGAGTAAGGCATTAGAGTGCCCACTTCATCTGAACTGCTCTTTTTGCCTCCCAGTGCCTGGCTGAAGTTGACCCAGGAAGCACAGCACTCACTGCTTTCCCTAGCCTTGTCTGAGGATCCTGCCCAGCAGCCTGGCATCTAGGGGGCCAGCCTTGGGGACATGGAGTCAGAAGACTTGGGTTCACAGGGGCTGTCCCACCTTGTACTGCAATTGGCTGTGCCATCCAGAGACTAACAACCAAAGGGGGCACAGTATAGTACTTGTAGTTTACCATGTACCTGCAAATATGTTCTCAATGAGTCGTAAACACACATTTTGGCCTGATCAGCTCATTTGATACAGAATTCCCTCTACCCTCCTTTATGTGGCCCTACTTTGAGGGCAGGAGGATGATTTATTATACTTCTTATAATTTCTGCTTATAGGTCCTTCTGGAGGCAACAAGTCTAATTTTTTGCCCATGCACCAGGGCCTCAGAGGATTGGTGCCTCTGGCTGGAGGCCTCTGGTTCTGTCTGGGCCCCAGAAAAGGTCCTTACAAATGCCAGGAAATCTAACAGGGTGCTTTAAGTTCACTCTGGAGCCAGCTCTTGATCAGGGAAGATGGCAGCCTCACTGACTGGTGCTAGAGTGCAGAGTGAGAGGGAGACAGGCAGGCCCTCTCACCAGGTAGCAAAATAACACCTGTGGGGAAAAGCTAAGTGGATGAACCTTCCAAGCAGATTAACTTCTGTCGTGGAATCTGCAGAACTATTAGTGGGCAATGGTTTGAACACAGGCAAGGGAAGGAAGGTGAGGCTGGAGAGTAAGGAAACAAAGCTATAGGCAAGCTCTTCTTTATAAAGGAGGCTGTTAGGAAACTCCAACGTGCACTTGACCACCTGGGGTTCTATATTACAATCCTTTTTCCTAGGACCCATTTCGGCAGAATGAGAAAATATTTGCTATTTTGTAAGTTAATTAACTGTTATTAAAACATGCCCTTGAGCTTAATGATGTTCTTTATTTTACCATTTACATATTGCACTCCTTGAGCTGACTCTTCAACTTGACTTCACTTACAGAAGTGAACTTGATTTCACTTGTAGAAGTTTTAAGAACTTCTCGCCTTGAATATGCAGGCAGACACATTGTAAGTCATAAGTGTAATGGGCAATTTCACTGGAAGGTAGGCAAGAGGACTGGACGAGGGGTTACAAGTTCCAGGTTCAAAGGCCAGACTTGCCAATTTCGATCTAGATGGTCCTGGACAAATAACTGCATTTCTCTAACCCTCAGTCTCCTCATCTATAAAGAGGATAATTGCCACCCAGCCTCCTTTATAGGGGTCTTATTAGGATTAAGTGGGATGCCTCTGATAGCCTGTTGTAGACTGTAAAACACATAAAGTGACGCTAAAGTGAAAAATGTGAGATCTTTCTTAGACTCGGGGGTAAAATCATAGATTGGACATTTATGGTTTGGGGTCGCCTTGTATTCATTCTTTCACCTCTTTGCCAACATCAAGTGTTTGAAGAACCACTTCTCCCCAACTCTTGGCCAATGTCATTAAGGCGGGGACTAAGTCAACATATTCCATTCCCTAAAACCACAATGGTTGGTTCAGGGATGGGAACATAAGTCAATCAGAATCAGTGAGAAGCATTAAGACTCTTCCTGGGATATCCAGTAAAGAAACTCACACTTTGTATGGGGATTTGAAGCTGAGGCTGAGGGGTGAATCCACCTGAAAGTGAAGTTAACATGGAGGAAAGCAGAGCCCAGAGAGGAGACACTAGGTCCTGATACATCCTTACAGCCCCAGGAGCCAGACTTTTCAGGGAGAGAGGTGGCTAAGCTTGTTTTTTATTTAAGTCAGTGTGGTAGGATTTCTGCCATTTGCACCTGAAAGGGTTTGATATACAATCTAAACGAAAGCAGGATGACTAACATTCAGGATCAGCTTCTGGCTATGTTTTCCAAAGGAAAGCTCTGTCTTGCGTGCTCTGTTTTCTACCCAAGAGCCACCCAACTAAACCTGGCATCAGCACAGGGACTAAGCTGAGGACATTCCATCTTCCCCCAAAGTGGAAGTGCTTAGGGGAATATTAACAGTGGCTTTTTCTAGTCTAATTGGCCAGGGCTTACAGTTCTTCAAGAATTCCTTCCTTGAGATGGATTGGCCTTCTAGATCTGTGGTTTTTAAGGACTGGTCTGAAGACCCCTGGTAAGCCAAGAAGGTCCCCAAATAAGGTTAGCAATTATGGTTTCTTTCTGGCCTTTGTTCCAGCCACACTGTATACAACTCATCAACCCGGCCAACTTGTGTGAGGGACAAACCTTGTATCTTCATGCTTCTGTGCCTCTGCTCATGCTTTTCTCCCTACCTAGAATGCCCTCCCTTCTTACTTCTCAGTACCAATTCTTCCTGATGGTTTGGGGCTGGAGCAGACACTGTTGGTGGCCAAGCCATCCGCCATTGTTCTATTTCTTGCTGGCCAAGTCTGAGCTGTGCCCTGGTGTCCCTATCTCCTCCTGATTGGCAGAAGCACATCATGTAAACCGACTGCCCTAACCAGTGATTGGCTTAAGAAGAGACATGGGACCCAAATCTATCCAATGAGGGCCAAATCTGTCCAATGTAAGGGCCAGTCTCCCAGCAGGGCTTCTGAAATAAGGAGGGGCTGGACCCTGTCATTTCCCTTGATTTAGGTGGTGAAACCATAATGCCTGGAGCTGCTGCAGGGAAGAGCCAGCTGGTGTGCTGAGACTGGCACAAAGAATAGAGAGAAAAGACTTGGGTTCTTGATAGCTTCATTGGGCAACCGTGGGCCTGTTTGATTTCCAGACTTCTTGATATATGTGTTCATAATTTCCTGTATGGTTTAAGCCCTTCTGAATTGGGTTTTGTTACTTGCAGCCAGTGGCTCCTTGACACAAAAGCTCTGTTCCAGCTCTTCTCCGCCTTGGTGCTTTCCCTGATCATGTTGTCCACAGAACAGCCTCCACCCCAGCACTCCTCTCCCCTCCCCAGTGCACATGACTGGATTGTCTGTCAATGCCAGGAAAGTGCAATGGTTGTCATTCTAGGAGTGGGTTCTGCAGCACTGTGTTGAGATGATGAGGCCATGCTGGGGCTCTGAAGGAAACGGTATTGTGGCAGTACCTGCCATGAATTTAGGAGGAGCCATATGCAGCTTCGAGAATCCAAACAAAACTCCTGACTTCATTGCCCAAACTTGTTACCCCCTATTCCCTGTATCTCAGAGACTATCACCTCCATTTTATCAGTTACTCAGGCCAAAAACCTTGGATTCAACCTTGACTCCTCTTTCTCTCACACCTACATTCAATATGAAAGGAAATCTGTTGGCTTTACTTTCAAAACACATCTAGGACCTGATTGCTCTGCTACCTCCCTAAATCACTACCACCGTAGTTTCTTGTGGACAGCCCCATGTCTCTGAATTTGTAGGGCCTAGGAGAGCACCTTATACAGGCCACCAGAGTCTCTCTCTTGAGAAACTTCAGGAGCCCCCTAATGATCTCCCTGCGTCTACTCCTATCCCTGAGCTGTTCTCCAAAGTGAGATCAACACTTCCCATGGGCTCCCACCACATTCAGAATAAAAGTCCAAGTCTTTCTGTAGCCTCCAAAGTAGCCCAGTCCTAGCCCCTTGCTCCCTCTCTTGACTTCATATTTCCCCACCCTACCCCTAATACCATAGAGGCGTCTGTTTCTTAAACACATCAAAACCACTCCCACCTCAGGGCCTTTGCACTTGCTATTTCTTCTGCCTAGAACACTCTTCCCTCACCTCCACATTTCCTTCAGAGGCTGCTTAAATGTTATCTTGAAGAGAATGTCCCTGACCACTCTCATAAAACAGTGGCCCTCTCTAAGTTCCTCCTTGTTTATTTTTCTTCATAGCCTATCTGCCCCTGACATATTTTTCTGTTTGGTGTCTGCCTTTCCATCCTGGAAGCTGAGGACCTGTCTCACCCACAGCTGTTACCCGTGGACCAGAACAGCTCTAGGCACAGGGCAAGCGTTTAGTATAAACTTGTGCAGTGAACAAACTCTTTTTGTATCCCCTGCTATTTCTCAGTACATGGCTTTGGACACAGTAGGTGTTCACGAAGTTTGCCTGTTACATTTGATGTTTATAACAGGAAAATATCAGAAGTTTGATTTCATTTCTGGCAGAAATGAAAGCTTCTTTCATACCTATGGACAAAGACTGGAAGGTAGCACTGGAAAACAGAAACGAGAGTTAAGAGTGGTGAAAATGTTTGCATATTAATTTCTCTAAATGTTAAGACAGCACAATTAAAAGGTACAAATATGTTTTACTGTTAAAAATTGTTTGAAAGAATTGTGCATGATTTTCTTAGTGTTGTCTAAAGAAAATCAGTTTGTGTTTTATTAAAGGCACTAACAGTTGAGACTGGGCTGACAGAATCTCCCTCAAAATCCCCTGTCCCCAAAGAGACCCACAGAGAGACATCACGCCTTTCTGAACAATCTTCTGAGAGCTGTAATCCTCAACCAATGTGTGTGAGAATGCACATTCAGTATCATAATTGTTTTGCCTTCACATGATACCTAGTTGGCAATTCCAAATATCCTCATGTAGGGATTATTTATCAAGAAGTGATAGAGGTTAAACAACTTTCTGCCCCAGGAAGCATTGAGTCCACGCCTCTATCTTAGGCAGGATGCTTGCAAATATTCATTCATCTAGCTATTATTTATCAAGCATCAGCCACATTCCTGCTCCAAGAAGCCCTTCTCCCTAGGGAGATAAGTGCCTATTTTTATAGGACTTCCAGGAAGGAGATGTGAGGTGAGCTTTGGGGGAGGACCATTCAATCCATTCTAATCCAATTATTAGTTGAGCACCTATTATGTATGCATAAGATGCTCTACTAGGCCCTACAAATTCAAAGACATGTGGCTGTCCACAAGATGCTTATAAATCCAGTATGTGAGATTAGAAATGAAAAAAAAAAAAAAAAACCTCACCCTAATAAAAGGTAGCAAAATGTCAGATATGCTGCAAGAGAAAAGCAAAACCACCTATGTTTTAAAGGCGCTCAGAGAAGGAGGAAGTACAGCTGAGTGGAGAAATTGAGTACAGCTTTGGGAAAACCATGACATTTTGCGGCCTAGAAGGAAAGGTGGGTGTGACAGGCAGAGACATGGGACATGTGGGTGGGGTTATTCCAGGTAAAGGAAACTGTATGCCCCAAGACAGGGAGATAGCAGGGTGCAGGGCGCAGGCTAGCACAGTTCTGTTCTGCCTGGATGGCTGGCACCAGCCCACGTGCTCTGTGCTCTGCTGACGGGCCATGCTGACCTGGGCAGCTGGTGACAGCAATGGAGGGGAGCTGAGCAGGGCAAGGAAGGGCCCCAGCAGTCAGGTGGACAGTGGATTAGACTGGGGAGAGAAGAGGAAAAAAGGGCCACTTAAGGAGGCTGTTACTCGGGCAGAGGGCCACATAGATGTGGGCCTTAACTTGGTATAGTGGGCATTTTATTTATTCTTAATACCTTTTATTGATGTCATATAATCTTTTACATGTACAAGGCATTACATAATGAAGAGCCCTACTTGATTAATTCATTTAGTCAACAAACGCAAATTAAACATTGCTCTTTAAAAAACCTTTTTGAAGAGAATGACACCCAGGGAGAGGAGAGGAAAGGCCTGCACTCTGGGAAAGGGTAGTTAGAGAGGAAAGGAGGGACAGGAGGAGGGAAGTGACAGCAGCAGACTAGCAATGATCGCTGGAGTGGGAGGGCACATGACGGGGAACATGGACGCACAGAGAACAAGCTCCATAGCAGGGTGCTGGGGGACAGCGGAGCCATGAGCTTTTCCTTATGGGAAATCCTGGGCAGAGGACAAAGACCTCTGGTTGGTGGACACACTGGGTCCTCGTGCTTCTCAGGCCGCAGCTGGGAAGTTTACTTGAGCTGCCTTGAGCCAGAAGACACTGAACTTGATCGCCCAGCATCCAGAAGTACCCTACAGGCCTGGGCGATGGTGGGGCCAGGGTGCCTGCAACAGGATCCCTGTTTCTGTGAACAGGACTCTGATGTTCCAGATTGTGACCTGGGCATGTTACCAAGAACAGACATTCCCAGGAAAAGGCTTTCTCACTGATGCCCTTTGTGATTGCAGCTGGAAGGCTGCAGTAGAGGTTTTCCACAACATGACCTTTGAAGAAAGGTTAACGACTGTTTCGGGAGGGCCTGAGACTTGCATGTCTGCCCTAAGCGGTCTGGGTGCTTGGGCTGTCCCTGACCTCACCTCCAAGAGCACACTGTGGAGTCAGCCACTGATGGGAAACATCAGCCAGGCACACAGGCATGTGCCTGAGGCAGCAGCTCAGGCAGCAGGTAGGCTGTGAGGAAAGAGGGCTGACCCAGGGGGTTGGGAGGCCTGACTTCTGTCTCTGATTCACCCAGGGGCCCTGCAGAGATCTCAGCTGGGAGGAAGCAGGGCAGTAATTATGGGTGTGGGCTCTGGAAACATTAAGATCCGGGTTTGAATCCTGGTGCCCCTTACCCCGCTGCACGCCCAATCTGAATTATAAACCTCTCATTAGTCTCTCCTAAAATGCCTGCATTTTCCTTTCCCAACACTTTTCACAATTTTTATAAGTCTACCCTCCCGACTTGGTACTGCGTCTCAATTGCTATGTTTTCTGTTCTCCGTGGGCCATGTTTTGATAGAGAAAGTACACCGTATCAGTTTCCCAATCTTACTGATTCTATAGGGGCCAGCTCAAATGCCACCTCCTCCAGAAAACTTCCCTTAGGCTTCTTGTACCCAAGTATTGCTCTCTTTCTATTCAAGTGCCCCAGCCCTCTGTCTGGCCTAAGCATTCTCTGCCTTTGCTTAGGGTGACTGGTGCTCCTATCTACAAAAATGCTTACCTTCATAGATACAACCATCAGCTCCTTCTGGGACAGGAACACATCCACATCAGCTTCTTTCATACCCCCAAATACTTAGGGCAATGCTTGTTCTGTTTGTGGGTTAATGAATGAGTCAGTGGACAAGATTTTCTGACTGCCTGAGGGCACAAAACCCTTTAACTGGCCAGGGTTGTGAACTCTTCTATGAAAGACCTGAGAGTTACCCCAGCCAAGCTGAATCAAGTGGAACACCAGGGCCGTGATTCCAAGACAAATCCATACAAACTGAATTTAACAGTTGCACAGAGCTGAAGCAGGGCTCACCTGATTTTTAAGAATGGATAAATTGCCCTGATCATCGGCTCAGCCACAACAGCCTAGCAGAGGCCACATCTCCCTGAACAACAAGGGTAGATGAGGCATCTTTAACAGAGTTTTTTTGTCTATAAAATAAATAAATGTTGTCCAGGGTTTTCTCCTGGCTTAGCTATCCTACGACTCTAGTGTAGGCTGATCCTAAAGGCATGAATTTTACCCAATGGAAAATGTTTTAGTGAAACTTTCTTTGAAATTTAGTGCCAGAGGAAATGCACTGGATAGACCCGAGGGGCCATGAGTAGCCCACACCCTGACTATTCCCAATCTGGTTTATTTGCAGAGCTCCCCAGGCACGACTGGAGAAGGTGTTACTCAGTGGGAATCGGGCCTTGCCTTCTGCCTGTAGGAACAGCAGAAGCGGTGGTGGGCTCTGAGCACCGGGAGCCCCGTCCATGCTCCTGACAGCACACGCATTTGCTCAGCTTGGCTGTGCTGGCCAGGCACACCCCGCACACCCACCTTAGCTTGGGCCAGCCACAGGGAACCCTGGCTGTGGTGGAAAAAATAGCTGGGACCCAAGTGACCAGAGGAAAGCCAGGGAGTCCAAGGGAGGGCAAGTCCCAGGGGTTCAAATGACCTTAGAGAATCTCAGTCTGACCAAGCAGCGGAAGTCCTCAGACCTGAGGGGCCTTCCCCAGCAAGTGGTCCCAGAACAAGCAATGAGGGATCCAATTTCTTCTTGTCAAGCAGAGTCAGATACGTGACTGCGAATCAAAGCTTCTCATCAGCTGGAGGTAACCAGGGTTACTGCCCTGGTGGGGTGTAATTACAGCCAAGAGCAAAGATGCTCTGTGTTCTCCAGGCCTGAATACAAATAGAATGTTAGGTTGGGTTTTTTTTTTTTTTTTTTAAATGCTAAGGGTTATCCATAGACCAGCATTACTACTTTCATGAACCCCAGGATGGGGCCCTCTTTTATCCAGTCTAAGACTTGGTTTAAAAGAGCAAGAAACTGAGGCCCAGGAATTCTGTGCCTTAACTAAAGTCTCAGAGCAAATTAGTAGGTGGTTATCCCGACAGTTTCTCAACCTCTTTCCCATTTATGTGCCTATGCTCAAGTAGACTACAGCTCCCCATGGGCAGGAATCCTTTGCTTTCCCTATAGTATAGCATGACGAGTGGCCAAGAGTGGGGGTCTGGGATCACAGTGATTCTGCCTCCACTGTACCCGCTGTATGACCACAGACAGAACACAAACTCTAAACTCTGTGCCTCATTGTCCTTATGCACTAGAAGGAGATATTAATAGTGCCCTGGGCAACTCTGCCTCAGTTTCCTCAGCTGCAAAATGGTGATATTCGTATAATAGGGCCTACCTCATAGGGTGACTGCAAATGAGTTAATATACGTAAAATGCTTACAACTGTGCCTGGAGCTCAATAAATGTTTTCAACAGCTTTGAGATATAATTCACACGTCATACAATTCCCCTATTTAGAGTATACAATTTAGTTTGTTTTGGTATAGTCACAGATATGTACAACCATCACTATAGTCAATTCTGGAACATATATCTGCTAAAGAAAAATAACTGTGTAGCCTCTAGCTGTCACCCCTTACCCTCCTGGGCTCCCTCCCATTCCTTGGCAACCAGTAATCTACTTTTTTTCTCCATCCATTTCCCTGATGGTCCGTAACGACAAGCATCTTTTCATGTGCTTATTGGTCATTTGTATATTGTCTTTGGAGAAGTGTGTATTCAGATCCTTTGCCCATTTTTAAGTTAGGTTGTTTTTTTATTATTGAGTTGTAAGAGTTCTGTATATATTTTGGATACAAATCCCTGATCAGATACATGAGTTGCAAATATTTTTTTTCCCACTCTGTGGGTTGTCTTTGTACTTTACTGATAATATCCTCTAAAGTAGCAGTTCCCAACCTTTTGGGCACCAGGGGCCAGTTTCATGGGAGACAATTTTCCATGGACTGCGGTTGGGGGGTACAGAATGGTTTCAGGATGACTCAAGTACATTACATTTATTGTGTACTTTATTTCTATTATTATTACATTGTTACATATAATGAAATAATTATATAACTCACCATAATGTAGAATCAGTGGGAGCCCTGAGCTTGTTTTCCTGCAACTAGATGGTCCCATCTAGGGATGATGGGAGACAATGACAGATCATCAGGCATTAGATTCTTATAAGAAGCATGCAACCTAGTTCCCTTGCATGCACATTTCACAACAGCATTCCCATTCCTATAAGAATCTAATGCTGCTTCTGATCTAACAGGAGGCAGAGCTGAGGCGGTAATGGGAGCAATGGGGAGTGGCTGTAAATACAGATGAAGCTTTGCTCACTCACCTGCTACTCATTTCCTGCTGTATGGCCTGGTGGGTTCCCACCAGTCTGTGGCCCAGGGGTTGGGGACCACTGCTTTAAAGCATACAATTTTTAAATTTTGATAAAGTCTAATTTATCTATTGTTTTTCTTTTGTTGCTTATGATGTTTTATTTAAGAATGCTTTGCCAAAGTCATGAAGATTTACCCCTATGTTTTACAGTTTTTATTCTTTTAAGTCTTTGATCCATTTTGAATTAATTTTTGTATATGGCATGAGATAAGGATCCAAATTTATTCTTTTCCCTGTGGCTATCCAGTTGTCCCAATACCATTTGTTGAAAACACTATTCTTTCCTCACTGAATGATCTTGACATCCTTGTCAAAGATCAGTTGGTCATAGATGTATAAGTTTATTTCTGGACTCTCAATTCTACTCCATTGATCTAGATGCCTATTCTTTTGCTAGTACCATGTTGTATTGATTATCATTGCTTTGTAGTAAGTTTTGAAATTGGGAGGTGTGAGTCCTACCTTATTCTTCTCTTTCAGGATTGTTTTGGCAATTCTGAATCTCTTGAAATTCCATTTGAATTTTAGAATCAGCTTGTCAATTTCTACAAAGAAGGCACCTGGGATTCTGATAGGGATTAATCCGTTCAATGTATAGATCATTTGGGGGTGAATATTCAATAAATATTAATTTTTTTTTATCTTCTTCCTTCTTCTCCTTCCCTTATTACTACCACTACCACTATTACCTTTCAGCATTATGAGAAGTAAATGACTCAGGTGAAGTGCCAGAATGCAGTGAGAGTCCAATGCATGTTTGCTATTAGCATTTCTGCTATCACTGCTGTGCCCCAGAGGCTGTCCTGGGCTGGCAGGAGAGTGGGTTGAATGAATGACACAGCACCCCCTAACTCTGGCAGTGACCACCCTAGGATTTAGCCCTTTTCCAGGTACAGGGCTTCTGAGGCCAGGACTTTTCATCTTCCCAGTGTAGCTTTCCATTGCAGCTCAGGCCAGTTTCTGTCAGCAAGCAGCACAGCTTCTCTGCTCATGCCCAGCTCCCACAGGCTTGTAACTGGGAGCTCTTCGTGAGTGGTATAAACAGAAACTCAATCAAAATACCTTCTCAAACGCCTTGTCACGAAGGGACACTAGACTGCAGGATACGGAAAGCAGCAGGTCTGGTTCAGCATTTCTCAAACTTGAGTCACTCAATGATTACCCTCATGATTTTTGGCCATAGCCTATACCATTATGCTTCATTTGCTTGGTAGTTTAATTCTATACACTGGAAACAAATATTATTATTATTTGTTATTATTTAAAAAGGAAATTTTACATCATTGCCTTAAATGGTGTCACCTGCTTTAAATAGGAGATAACCACAAAAACAAATACAATGCAAACAAACCTATAAAAGACTCTTGTTTCAAAAGACTGGCAAACTTTAGAGGGATATTAAGCCATCCTAGTGCCCAATGGAGACTCTCTCCACAACTCGATGGGAAGCACTGGAAGTGAACTAAAAGGGGCTCACTTCCCCTCCTCAGTGACTGAGTGGCATGCTGTGTGCAGTCAGTGCTGCATCGCTAGTGCCGCACATGAGCCTGACAGGGCTTGAGATGTGATGTTTCACTCCCCAGCACTGCTACTCATTCACGCTGGCCTTCCCTGGATAGCAGTGGGACTCACAACACAGGCTCCCAGCATCACTGGGCCCCTCAAAGTGCCCTGAACTGGTTGGGAAAAGTTCCACAGGGGCAGCATCAGAGCACTGTAAGGCCTGTGGCAAAGAACTGCATGTTCCCCTTGGGCTGCAGTGGCAGGACTGCCTGGTTCTCAAGGTCCCACTCCACAAAGCAGGAAGTAGAGCCTGGGCCACCAAGTACACAGAGAGTACAGAGCCCTAGAGAGAGCTGGATGGTGCTGATGCCACCTCCTGGAAGGAGCACTTGTCCCCTTGGAGGCATCCTGGACTTGACCGTCATTCCCTTGGCTTCTCCCTGCCTTCTCCTTCTCCATAGGGGTGGGCTTCCCGAGCTGAGGTAAATCAAACCATATCCCACAGAGTCTCATCCTGTTCTAGTTTTATAAGCATCCTATGCATTCTGAGGGGTGACCGTGCATGAGGGGAAACACCCCAGCCCGCTCTATAGCTCACAAGTGTGTCACCCTCAGTGCCCAGCTATGAGGCACCCTGAGCCTGGAGAGGGAGGGGAAATCTAAGACCAACCAATTAAACCCAAATCAGACTATGGAGTTCCTCTGGAGATCCTGTGTAGGCATTACATGGAGGACTTGGCAAAGGTTGAGAGAAATGGGAAAAATTAGATTCTGATAGGAGGCTCAGATAAAAGTTCAAGACAACAGAAGAAATGCTGTCAAACTGACAAGCTCAAATGTATACACATATGGGACCCACCACTCAATAAAAGCATTAAACAGCGCCATGGTTCAAAAACCAAGCAGTTCTAGGAAAGATGCTGAAAACTGCTGTCACCCTGGGATATGAAGTTCCTGGTCTTCACATTGCCTCCTCAGCCAGATACCAGAGTCAAGGCACCAACACGGGTGCCCAGTGACAGTTTGCTAAGCTGAATTTGGATGTGGGGAGGCAGAAAAAATCCCTCCATGACCATACAGACAAGCATAGTCCAGGGAACGGTGTCTGCATAAGCCTGCCTCTAACCACTCCTGAGCCCTCTACACACTGAGCTGAGACCAATGAGAAGACACTTCCCTGGAGGCTGCTGAGGTGGCTTTCAGACACACCTGAGGAAGAGTTCCCATCTCCATTACAATGGGGCTGACTGTGTCCCCATCCTAAATCCCGGGTGTGTTATGTGAAGCCTCCTGCTTCTTCATTTTCCAGACCACCTACCCATCCAGTCATCTCCTGTGGCCCCAGAAAACAACTGCAAGTTGTTCTTCTGACTGAAAAGCCTGACCTATGAGCATCTTTGTGGAGCCAGGACTCCCTTTTGAATGGCTCAAGGATAGTTGCTGAGACCTGCACCCCCTACCCCAAGGCAATGCCATAGCCTCTGCCCAGCAGCCTGGACTAAGAGAAGCCATGTGCTATCTCTATCTTTAGTGAATAACTGGCAGTCCTATTCATCCAGCTTGGGAAGGACAACCATAGCTGAGGCTCCAGTGATAACAATGACATTTACAAGGATCTAGTGTGTGGATTATGTGAAGTGGTTGCCACATTTGTCAATATGCTCTGAATACAGAAATTCTTAAATTTTCCTCAGAATCATAAACATTAAATGATTATTTCTACAACTCATCACTGAAATAATTCCTCATTAGAACCTGAAGAATGTGATGCCTCAGCGCCTACAGATGTAGGCTCCAAAAGAGTACAGACATTCTCATGGGGTGGTGCCTTGTCAGTCTCTGTGCCCTCAGCGGCTGGGAACAGGGCCTGACCAGTATGTCCCTAGAACCCTCTCTGTCCCTGGAAAGTTCTTCCCAACTGCAGGAAGTCTAGGTTGGGGAGGCAGACAGTGACCCAAGTGGCCTTTTATTAAAGCAACTAATTACTAAAGGGAGTTTTATTAAAACATAAGTCTTTTTTCTCTTTTGAGACCACCTATTTGGGGCTTGTAAGTAGCATCAATGCAACTTTGCATGGTTTTCCTGGTGCCAAAGCTGGTGGGCATTTTACAGAGCTAGGCTCTACCTTGGCAATGAGTTGGCTGATGAACTGGGCACTCATAATCACAGCTAAAGCAGGAAGGGTCTCAGGCAGAGTGCCTGTGATGGGCTAGTGCAAAACTTACATCAGTGCTCAAGATGTGAGTCTGTGATGTGACAGTGAAGCGTATTTTCTATTGTCTCCATCTCTGATGGTAGGGAGAAGGGCACAAAAGGAAAAATCTTCCAGAAATTTACAGAGATGTCTGCAGGGCACAAAGTGATATGCAATTATATTTGTAGATATGGGAAAATGTTCAGAGCGTACAGTGAGAGTAAAGAGGGGCAATAAAATTATGTGTTCAGTTTGATACTAGCTTTTGTTTAAAAACACATACGCATGCATTGAAAGAAGTCTAGAAACATATATACCCAAATGCGAATTATTATTCACTCTGAGTAATAGAAATACAGGCTATATTTATTTTCTTCCATTTTAAAGTGTGTATATCCTACACTACCTATGAGAAATAAGCATTAATTGTGTAACAAAATTATTACTTTAAAAAATGCATGTGTGGGAAGCACATGCTATGCCAATGGGCCTGAGTCTACTGCTGTCTGCTGTGTACCCTGCAGCGTGGAAAGAGATCAGGAGTGGAGGCAGACTTGAGGGGAAACAATTGCTCCCCCGAGCCTGTTTTCTAAAAGAAGTGTCTTTTCAACAAATGTTCTTGCAGCATTGGGGTGGCCACCACCATGCTGACATTATTAACGTGAAAAAACAAAGTTAACAGGGTGGGGAGGAAGACTCTGTGACTGTGGCATTGTGGTCATGTGCTTGTCCCCCACTCTCCAATCTGGTCTCAGCCCCAAGGTGTTAGAACCCACTGTGCCTCTGGCCGCATGTACAGGCAAGACTTGACTGCAATCAAGGATAGCTGTGTGCCTCCAGCCTTCAGGAAAGGGTGCAGTTTTCTGGATTAACAGCGAAGAGAAGGAGTAGCCAACCTTGCTCCAATGACAGGCCCTGTTGGTACCTCAGAGGCTGTCACAGACTGGGGGAAGCCTGATCCTTTTGGTCCCACATTTTGAAAACCTCATCTGGTGGCCAGATATCAGGAGGATGCAGCAGACCTGCTGAAAAAAAAAGTCATCCCACAGATGTGTGTGGGGCGGGTGGGATCTATGATGGGACCCATGATGGAGACCCTCTGTCACAAGCCTCAGCCCAAGCACCTCCTTTCACCCTCACTTCCTCAGAATATTGTAAAATGTATGAAATAATGCTGCTAGCCCAAAGCTTTGAGAAAGATGGAGAACGAAGTTTATATCATGGCTGCTTATGGATCCCACAGAAGAAACTGTACAAGTGGTACCCCAGGAACCTAGATACTAACTCGGGTCTTTTATCCATTGCCAGCTGGCCTTGCAACGTGCAGCTGCTAAACAAACAAAAAAGAATTCACATTTTCATTTAGATGACTTTGTGCTTCATAATGTGTCCATTTTTTTTTTTTTTTTTCTGGAGCCAGAGTGTTTGTTATTTCTTTGCAATTTCAGAAGTTATGAAATGATTCATGGTTTTGTTGGAGCTGAAGTCAACCAAAACCATTCATAATTGTGAACAATCTCTGTTATTGTTAGAGGGAAAACGCCAAGGCATCTGTGCTTCCCAAAAACACATGGGGGGAGAATTCCAGTTTGGAAATGGACCGGCTGTGTTTTTCCCCCTAGAGTTAAATTTATACAGAATGATTTCCAGGGAGATGGCTGTGTTCTTCTGGTTGCAGTAGTGGGGTGGCCACCAGAATGCATGGTTTCTCCTCTCTCCTTCCTCTCTTTCCTCTTTCAGATGCAGGCAACCCTGTGGCATTGCTCTGCACAGCTGTAGTTACTCATTAAATGTCTGTCTCCCCTGCAAGAGGAGGGGTTCATGAAGGTAAGACCACATCTATCTTACTCAACTCCAATATTCAGCTCCATGTCAGGTACATAGACGGTGCTTAACAAATATCTGTTTAACGAATGACTGCATAAACCACACCAGCTAATGTTATTACTCTTTAGTCTTTTGATTCTTCATATTCTTGATACCATATTAATTTGCACTGGTTGATAGCATGTATAATTATAAGAGAGACTTACCTGAAAACAAAAGAATAAAATACTGATAGAAAATATTTTTTGAGTACTTATTTTGTGCCAAACAATGTGCTAAGTACTTCATGTACAGCATTCCACTTAATTCTCACAAAAATTTTATGACCTAAGTTCTATTATAACTCTCCTCTTACAGATGAGGCCAAAGAGGCACAGATAAATTAAGGAAACTCATCCAGGATCACCCAGCAGTAAGTGATGAAGCTAGACACAGATATCCAAACGCACAATCCTACATGCTCCTGGGACATGGCCCTTGGCTAAAGCACTTCTGACTGCCATTTTCAGAATGTATTCAGAATCTGAAAACTTTAAATGGTGGTGAGACTTTGTTTTCTCTTGGTGAGTCTGCCTTTGTGTTCAAAAGTCCTTCAGAGCCATAGGTATTTGGTAATTACAGAGGATCACTGCGTTTGGAAACAAAGTGCTGGTGTAACCATAATGCTATGAGAACAATTTGCTCTGGTGAGCCATGGACCAGCTTGGAAAGGTCACTCTAGGAAAGACGTAACATAGTAGACTGAAACGGGCACTGGACTGGAGTCAGGTTTTTTTGCAGGGTGACCAAAGACTGGTACTTTGTCTCTCTGACCTTGGTCAATATGAACTGACTGGGTTGGCCTAGAACACTGAGGTTCAGACTTATCTGGAAGTCATACCTGGAAATGTCTAAAGCTCCTAAGAAAGCCACCTCCACTTTCCCTTTCTGTCTTCTAATCTACCTCCCAGGGTCAATTCTATGGATTCAAACTGAATGATTTCTTTCTCTTTCTCCGTCTCTCTCTCCTTCTGTACGTGTGTGTGTGTCTGTGTTTTGTGAAGGGACTAGAAAAGATACAGTTAACCCAGGCTCTCTTTTCCCCAACACATCTACTTTGAAACTCATGCCTAAGGTTCAATTCTGCAATTTAAACTTCAGCCAGAATTGCCCACACCACTCACTTCTTCTCCCTCATAGTAGACCAATGTGGACTTGCCAGCAAAGGTCAACTGGTTCACCATCTTTAGGAAAGATCTAGGAAGCAATGATGGGAGAACATGTCTCTTTACCTGAGAAGTGAAACCAAGAATGACTGCCTGAACTTGAGTGGAGACCTGGTGCCCAGCTTCTCCAAGTCAAAATAGGCTATGACTCAAAGAATCACCATCTCAGTGAAAACAGGAGAGCCTTGATTCCCCTTTGTGAAAATTTCAAATGATAAAGGTCCAAGTCGTGTACATAAAATGCCCATCTACCAACTTCCACCACTCCATTTCCCTTCCTACTTCACATAGAGCCATGAAATCCACGCATGTCAAATAAATAAGATAAATATCTTATCTCCTGCCAGAATCATGCATATTCATATTAATCCAAAGGGCAAGTGGCTACCTACAAGCCAGGCCACTCTCTTAGCTCCCAGGCAGGGCTGGGTGATCCCAGCAGAGTAAGGACACAGAGGCTGCTGGCTGCACAGCAGGACAGTCCTGAAAGATTATCCAGGGAGGCCTGGGAGGACAGGACACACTCTGCATTTCCACCAAAGTCCCATGTTAAATGCAAGCCTCCCTCTCAGTGGGCATTCCCCTAGGAGCACTGCCTTTAGGAACCACTGTCAGATTGGTGTGTGCTCTCAGGGGTTGTTCAGGAGACCTGACCAGGCAGGTGCCAGGAGCCAAAGGGAAATGGTAGACAGGCACAGGCTGCAGCAGGGGAGCCCCTCACCTGGACTGCGTAGTGTCCCGCTGGCCTTCAGTTCTGCTAGCTCTACCTACCTCCTTGTAATCCCTGCGGCATTCAGCTTCCTCATCTGTTGATGGGCTGGGCTACATGCTGTGTCTAAGCTTCTGTCTTCTTTAAGATTCTAAATCTCTATCAAGTTTCTGGGTGATCTGAGTGGACTGAGTCACCTGCAATCAGAGGGAAGTCCTGCAATCTCTCTGAGGGAGTCAAATGCCAGAAGACATAACTTGTCTCAATCATCAGCCTTCAAGGGGGCATGAGCTTTATATGCCATGCCCCTTCCTCCTCTTCCAACGGCACCCTCAGAGTTGTGAGCTGTGGCTAAGCATCTCTGCCTGGTCAGCAAATAGGTGTCTTTTGCAGAACTCAAGTGCCACAGCACCTTATTTAAACTCCCCAAGGAGCTGTGGGGTAAGAAAGACATAGACAGCATTTTCACAGGCAGCTGGTGGCTCAACATTAACTAGCCAGATGCAGTGTAGCTCCCAATGGCCACACACTGCCCACCCCTCAAGTGAAACAGATTCTCTGGCCCAGGCAGATGACCAGGGGGACAGAGATAGACTGTTTTCCTCAATTTTTAATGCTAGAATGTTTTCTCTTGGAGGATCTTTGAGTTGGAAAGGGCCCCCTGCATGACCAATGTGGTCACTGGAACAGGAGTTGGGAGGGACCAGAGGGGAAGGGGCTGGTCCCATTCTGAATCACACTCCCTCAAAAACGCTTGTACCCTCAGAGAAGACTCCCTGGATTTGAGAAGCAAACAACCTAGGGACTGGGGAAAATGGAAGCTGCAGAACTGGAAAGCTGGGTCAACTGTGAAACAGTTCATGGGTTCATGCAGACTTTCAATGAGCTCTCCTCAAACTGGCTATTAGAGCCTCCTGGGCAAGGCTGTGGAACTGCAGCCTGGCTGAATCACAGCTAAACCCTCTTTCCAGCTGCACTTCCCTAAAGACAGTATTCAGCTGCAGGCCCTGAGCGTGTCTGTCAATCCCCTCTTTGGAGATCAGTCTGAACTGCCCCACCCCACCAACCATGAGTACCCCCAGCCTAAGGGCATTCTGGTCAGAGGGCCAAGGCCATGAGCCTGGCTGGCTGCACAAGTGTTTGCTCAGGCCTTTCGCATTCCGTAGGCTGGTGGCTACTAGGTTTTCCTGCCAGAGAGGTTGACACAGGTAGACTCACCTTGGGGTGTCACCTCCTACCTCCAGCCAGACCAGGAGGGTTGGGCACCTAGGGCCACTCACAGTCCTTAAAAATAACTAACGCTGGCTTCTTTAGGAATATAAACAAAGTGGGTGTGGGTATTTGGGTGAACACACTGCCAAGGAAAGAAGTGAATCAACCTCCCAGCTTAGGAGCCTCAGGCAGAGATGAGGTTACTGAAGGTAGAGGCTAGGGCCAAATCAATATAATACTTCCCAGCAGAGCTGGGTCAGCACAGCATCTGGGCTGTTTATTTTGGTCCAGTGCCTTGGTTATATTCCCTCAAGAGAAGGTAAAATCAACATCAGCAGGCCAAGGGTTTGCATGCCATTATGTGGTGCCAACCCACAGACAAGGGGACATGGAGCCTTTGGGGAACAAGAGTGTCAAGGTGGCCAAGGGGCCCTCAGCCTGCCTCAGACACCTAGAAGCACTTCCCCTTCAAAAGCAGCTCCACAGGCAGCATCTTCGCTGGGAGGCTCCAAGGGTAAATGGTGGCAACTCTCATGCTGGCAACCCTCTGGCTGGGCAGACACAGGCCTGCGTGTAGTAACCAGGAACAGAAATCCACAAGCTTGGAACCTCGAGGCCTGAAACATTCAGATGACACCATCACCTTCCAGGAAATCACCTCATGCTCTGCTTCTGAGTTCCACACCATGACTTGCATCCTCTTGGGCACTGGCTTCTCATTCATACACAGAGAGGACATCGCAGAGGAAGCGAAAGCCTTGGCCTACAGCAAGCAGCTCACTTTTAATCTGGTGCCTTCTCTGCTGGAATCTGACTCTCAGAAACGTGTGTTGCTCTCCATACATAGAAGACCTTCCATTCATTTTCTCATTCACTCATTCATCCAACCAAACTTTACTAAGTACCTACTATGTGCTAATCCCTGTTCTAGACACTGGGGCATGCAAATAGTGAACAAAACAAAGTCACTGCCTACATAGAGCTCTCATTCTATGATAATAACAGTAATAGGTAAGTATTGGCTTTGTACTGGAACCCATTCTAAATGTTAAACACAGATCTCATATAATCCTCAAAACAATTTTAGCCGGGTACTATGAGCACCCTATTTTACAGATGAGGAAACAGACACAGCTAGATTAAGTAATGATTCCTGGTGATGGCAGGATTCAAATCCATTTAGTGTAATGATACTCCACCTTCCAAGCTACGTAAGTGTCATAGATGCATTTTCCTTATGGTGAAGTCCTTCTGGCCTGTCTTGAAAGCCATTTGAGTAAGGGGCATGTTTTGTTGTACTCACAAAATAGAAATAGCCTATAGGCTCTTAGAACAATAAAAATAGAATCACAAGGTTATAAAGAAGAGGAGATGTCTTCGTGAAGCTGTCTTTTGTCTTTCTGGTTATAAGAAGTAAAAAGTTAGCTGGAGGGCACTTCACCCCAACCCCTTTTGAGGAAGCCTATTATATGTCATGTTTTTTTTCCAATGTATTTTATACTGAAAAAACAAAAAGCCATAACTGTATAAAATGACAAGTAAGTGCTGAGTACTCCCTTGTGTGAGTGGTCTGTTGGTCTGTGGTTGGAGGAAGACCAGCTCTGTGAGAGGCCAATAGTTTTTCATGCAAAAAGAGTTCTGAGGTCAAACAAGTGTGGGAAACTCTGAATTACACAAAAAGAGCTGTTGGATTTTTCTTAATTATAGAACTTCTCAGAGCCTTTAATATGCTAAAGTCCATTGTGTCTCTCCAAGAGTTTTTGTAGCAGGCAGCATTTTCTACACTTACTTGACCTTACAGCTCTTTTGAGAGGAGGTATAGAACACAAATTTAAAGCTCACAGAACCAGAATTCCAAAGGATATGAACCTGGGAAATGCCTGATTCATTAGAACCACTCTCTCTAGACAGAAATACTATTCATCTTACTGGGTGCATTTCTGAAGATCCACGAACTTCTCAGAGCTACGAGGCTCAAGAGGGTCAGTTATGTTACAGCAAGCATTAGGAAACTCTTATTAAGTTTTTGTGGATTTTTTTTTTTTTTTTTTTTTTGTAGGAGAGGCTGTAGGAGGGAGGATGCATCAAAAGACGAGCAATAGTAAAGAAAACATTTTAAAGCAGATATCCGTCAACGCCTTGCTATGTGTCCTCAGGTAGGTCCTTTACCCTCTCTAGGCATCAGTCCCACTTGCCCATCTGCAATAAATGGGAATGGACCAGATGGTCTGGGCGCCCCCCCCCGCCCCCACATTCTCTTTCTCTCTCTGATCTGCCAACTAGATGGGAAAAGCACTGGCAGGTGGCCCCAGGGACGACATTGTCACGGAGGTGCACCTTCTCCTGGGACCAGGCTCCACCTTGCCAAGGGCCCTGTCCTGCCAGGTGGAGAGGATATTGAGCCTCAGAGGAGTAAAGGTCCCTTGGGAAATACAGGTTGGACCACCAGGGAATCAAAAACCCTTGACTTCAGGTGCCAGTGCCCAATACCAAGCCTGGTGATTTTTCAAGGAATCACAGATGAGCTCCTTGAAGCAGCTCTTTTCAAACACAGTCTGCATTCAGATTTGTTTAAGTGGTTCAGAAAAGGGTGCTCATTCTCTTCCTTGACCGCATGCATCCCTCCCACTTTCCCAGTTCTCTTAGTCCCTCCCAGTTGTCCCCCCCAGCTACTCCCAGTTGTTCCACTCTCTCTCCAATCCCTGCTCACAGAGAACAAGCCAGGTGCTGGGGACATAAGACCCGGACCTGGCTCTCAGGGAACACATATTGTAGAAAAGGAAAAGAGAAAATGAACAAATGAATAAAGGAAAAGTGGTAATAAATGTAGAATTAAGCAGAGCATGGGGGCAGCAAGTGATGAGGACTGCTATTTGAGACAGGGTGTCACGGAAGGCCTCTTGGAAGAGGTGACATTTGGGCAGAGTCCTGAATGGAGTTCTTTTCTTGGGTAAGGATGAGTGTGCTCTGAGCCTACCCCACGGTGGATTTCAGAGGGCTGGGAGGTGAGTTGCCAGTCAAGATCTGGACCTGGCCATGGGGTAGGCTGGGCTGAGTCTGAGAGCATGGACCAACAGAGTCTTTCACATAAAGCATAAGCCACACTGCCCAGGTAATGATGTCGTCCTGTTTTGGGACTTGTACATCCTCATTCTCCTCATCTCTTCTTCTCTTTGGGTCCTGGCTATATGACATACCCACAAGGTGGGGATTAACTAGATGAGAAACGCTGAACAAAGCCTCAGCTGTTTCCTGACCGGGACAGACACCCGGGGCACCAACTCCACAGCCCTGGGCTGAGAGGCTGCAGACTGACAGAGCACAATGGGGTGCAGCCTCCCTTTCTGTCTTTGGGCCTCAGTTTCCTATCTGAGAAATGCAAGGTGCTGGATGGTCTCTAAGAGCCCTTCCAGTTTTAAACCACACATGACTCTGGACATGCCTGAACTCAGTTTCCAGGAAGAGGAAAGCAAAGACACAAAGCCATTATCCGTGAGTCAATGGAAATCCTGGAGCCTAGACCCCTACATTAGAGAAGATGCTCAGAAACCCAGTCACTGAAACATGAACCAGAAAAGGGGCCCTTAGCTATGTGACATCAAAGTCTGGTGGGCTGAGTCTCAGCGGTCCGTTTCACATACCACACCAGAACACAGGTTTATATAAAACAAACCATAAAGGCTATTCCAATAGCTTCAGGGATATTTCATACTCTGTCTCTCCCCACCCACGCTCTGATTATGGATGAAGGGCAGAGCTATAAAATCTGCTGGAGAGGTAACCCCTTATCAGGGGACCAGGTGAGGCACTGTTTGCTGAAGGCCCCATTCACCCAGGTGAAGCCCTTATCCAGGCCTGAAACAACAGATGGCTGGGGCTTGGAGGTGAATGTCCCGCTTCCTCTGGACAACCTGTGTTTGCACAGGGGGCAAATGGCACGAGATCCCACTGAGGGGCATGGAAGAGACCAGGCCCTACAGCAGCCTCCACTGTGGTCACTGTACACCAGGCTGGACACCTCGTAGGTGCACAAAATTCACGCCAGGAGCATGCCACTCCTGCAGTAAATGCAGAGCAGCAGCTTTCATTGAATTTTTTTTAAAGTTATGTAACATAAGTGACCAAATGATCAAAAGCATCATTTTTCCTGTAAAACAAACAGGAGGAGTTTGTTTCACCATATGAAGGATAATACAGACATTCACATGGATTTTTAAAATAAAAAGCCAGATGTTAAAAAAAAACACAACTCTGGTTTGAGGTGAACTGTTTCAGGCAATGCCCTTTGACTCTCCTGGGCACACACTCACCGTCTTCTTCCACAAAAGCTACTTGGTGGAAAAGCCTGAGAAGTTCTAAGAGTGTAACAAGCTGGGATTTCTTTCATTCCACAGACACTCACTGGGTACCTGCATTCTGTTAGTCACGGTTTTAGGTACTTTGGAATTAGATACACTTGAGTTTCTGGGCCTCAAGGTTTTGTGTTTTTGTTTTGTTCTTTAATCTGTGAAATGGAGACAATGAAACTTAATCTCACTGGGTTATTGTGAAGATTAAATTCTAACTATTTGTCCGTCCGTCCGTCCATCCATCCATCCATCCATCCATCCATCCATCCATCCATCCATCCACGAACAGTGCCTGGTTGTTAGCAGAGATTCAATTACTTATAGCTCCTGGTCCCCAGTACTTGTTTTCACAGGTGTAAAAACAACAATGGGGGCTCGGCCCAGTGGCTCATGCCTGTAATCCCAGCACTTTGGGAGGCTGAGGAGGGTGGATCACTTGAAGTCAGGAGTTTGAGACCAGCCTGGCCAACATGGTAAAACCCTGTCTCTACTAAAAATACAAAAAAAAATTAGTCAGGCGTGGTGGCATGTGCCTATAATCCCAGCTACTCAGGAGGCTGAGGCAGGAGAATGGCTTGAACCTGGGAGGTGGAGGTTGCAGTGAGCTGAGATTATGCCACAGCACTCCAGCCTGGGTGACAGAGTAAGTGAGACTCTATCTCAAAACAAACAAACAAACAAACAAAAAAAAAACAGCAATGGTATCCACTATACAAAGCAGATATTCCTCAAAATGATTCTGCCTCTACCCTCCAAATCCTCCTTTCAAGCATTAATGTCTTTTTCATTTCTCCTCCATTACAAAAGTTTACTAAGTAGCACTGGGTTATATAAAACCAAGTTAATTCATTCAATCAACAAATATTTACTGAGCTCCTACTATGTACCACGCACACAGCAGAGAACAAAAGAGAATCCTTGCTCTTATGGAGCTTACACGAGTAAAGATAGCTAACAAACATGTATAACAACAAACCTACAAATAAACATATATACATACACACACACGTCAGTAGCACTATGCACTTTTAAGAAATATGAAGCAGGGTAAGTGAAGGGGCAGTAACAGTGGGGTGCTAATTTACATAGGGTGGTCTTAAAGTGACATTCATGCAGACCTGACAGAAGTGGGGCAGTGTGGCCAGGAGATGTGCCTACAGCATGCTGCAAGTGAGTTAGCAGAACTGGGGCTTGGAGCCAAATTTTCTGACCACGAAGCTCTTCCCATTGCCCTGGTGGGAAGCAGAGATGCAGTTACTTACAGCTCCTACTCCTGGCTCAGGGCCGGCACGTTCAAGGTGGGGGTCAGGATCCATAGGGGCATGGAAGAAAACATCACATTTCTAATCATGATACTTTCAGTTAACTTTTCTATTTTTCTATTTTTATTTATGTATTTTAATATACATAATCTAAATAAATAAATATATGTGTATGTATATATATACACACACATATATATACACATACATGTGCATATACACAGAGTTACCAGTTCAAACATCTTTTACTAAAGAGGTACATACATGGAAATGCCAGGAGAAACCCTGCCACTCTCTAGTATGTCTCGGCCTATTCCAGTCTGGCCTGGTAGTGGCCCTGGCTAAGCCTGGGGAAGCCTTCCTCTCTGGTTGCACTTGGAACATATAACTGTGCAGACGGAGGCAGTCGGAGGCAGGATGGCCTCCCTTTTTGGCTCTGCAAAGTGCCATCAGCCCTGGCATCATGCTCAGGGCTATCCGGTCATGCCAACCGTGGGGTGAGACCTTCCTGTCAATCCTGCTATGCCTCTTCAGGTAACCAAGCCCAGCACTGCCCAGGCAGGGAATGGAGGCTTCTCAGTCCAAGGGATCCAGGCAGACACAGCCATTTACGCAGCTGTCTGCTTCTCTCAGACTACCTGATGGCAGGTTCCACTCAGCTCCAGCCACGCCTAGTAATGCTGAAGAATGCCATTAAATTGAACATATCACCAGAAGGTAGGCCAAAAGGCTGTAGACAGAAAACAATGCCTCCAAGCCTCATTATGTTAGCAAAATAATAACAATAATACCAGGGAAAATAATACCAATAAAGCCAGGGAAAGAGGTGGGATTGCTTCAGTATGTATAGAATTGGAAAGACCACAAATCTTTTTTTTTTTTTTTTTTTTTTTTTTTTGAGACAGGGTCTTCCTCTGTCACTCAGGCTAGAGCATAATGGCACTGTCACGGCTCACTGTAGCCTTGACATCCTGGGCTCAAGTGATCCTCTTGCCTTGGCATTCCAAAGTGCTGGGATTACAGGCATGAGCCACTGCTCCTGGTCAAAGACCACAGCTCTTACCGTTGAAGCACAGTGATGTCTTAGGTAGTTGGCAGTGGTCAGGAAGGGAGCAGTAGAGAGTGCAAATCAAATGCACCCCAGGCCCCAGTGACCGGCTCAGGCCTACAGACAGGGTGGGAACCAGGTGCTCACTCCCTGAGGTGCAAGGATGAAGCCAAGAGCCTGCCTGTGGAGGCCACTACACCTGGGCTCCTCTAGGGCAGGGGACACTGGATGCCTCCTGAGCCAAGCAAGTGTCACGTGTGTCAGATGGGCAGGTGGTGAGACAGCAGGGAATGGAGGAGCCCAGGAGCAGCGGCGGGGGTGTGCAGACTTGTCTAAAGCCATTACATTTCTCTCTTTCTTCTTTTTTTTTTTCTAAAAACACACACCACATGGGCCAATAAAACAAAATGAAACAAACAGTTTCCCTTCCCCACCTTCCTCTTTCCCTACCTGCCACACCCCTTAAAAAACAAAACCACACAACACATCAAAGGGCAGAGTCTGGTCTCTGAGCAACCATTCTGTGATTACTTCTCTGGTATAAAGGCTGTTCCAAAATGTCCTAAAGACCCCCTTTTAAATCCCAAACACGTAGCATCAAGCTAAGAGTGGGATGCTTTCTGGAGGGCAGTGTGGGTGATGATTAGGCTGTTGGGGCAGGGTCAGACCCAACTAAGTTCAAATCCAGCTGTGTCATTTACTAATTGTACAACCTTGGTTAAGTGTCTTGGTCCCTTGCATCCTCAGTTTATTGTTCTGTGAATGGAGAAGAAACCACCAAATTCATAGTTATTGAAAGGACTGACACTTAAATGACATAAAGGATGCAAGTGCCCAAAACTTATAAAACAGATATCTAATGTGTATTTAAAAATTAACATGGCCAGAGCAAAACCATTTTTTCCTGCCACTGCCCCAGGCTCTTTCTTTCCACCTCTAGTCTTTCCTACCTCAGTAGACGGCATCCCCATCTACCCAGGTGCTCAGACCAAAGCCATGGAATGCTCTTCAGTCCTTCTTGCTTCTATCTTCCATGGCCTGACCCAGTGGTGTGCTGGAGTGGGCTGCACCAGCTCATGAGAGCTAACTTCGCATCACTCACTGGCCAGATGGGTAGCTTGAAACCAGCCGTGGTGGGAATATTACACCACAGAAACTGGCAAGCTCTACCAACAAGGGCCTCCCTCCCACCCTTGGCTGGTTTACCAGCACACCACTATCCTAAAATAAGTAGGCCCTATTGACTCTAATTCCAAAATACTGTCTGATTCCAATAATTTCTCACTGCCTGCTGCCACAACCCTGGTCCCAGTTACCACCATCTTTCACCCAACTGAAAGGCTATGATGCCCCCCTCCTTGGTCTCCCTGCTCCCTCTCTTGCCCCTCCACAGCCCATCCTCTACACAGCAGCCACAACAAACTCAAAGTAGAAGTCAGATCATCTCTTTCCTAATTAACTCCCTCTAATGGCTTCCCCGCACACTCAGGCTCACCACTGGCTCTGTCTTTGTACTGTCTTTGTACTCCCGTTCCTTCTGCTTGGAAAGCTCTTTCCCCAGACCTTTCCATGGCTGCCCCATTCTCATCATTTGCATCCTGGCTGAGATTTCATTCCTTCAGGAAGTTCTCCCTGCCTACTTTAGCTAAAGTAGCTCCCCAGCTATCCTCCACCACATTCTTCATGGCACACAGTGCTGGCAATGATCTCATTTAGTTCATTTTGTCTGTTTCTCCATGTTCATGAAGCTAGAATGGCAGTTCCCTGAATGAGGTATATCCCCAGTGACTAGAAAGAGCACACAGAAGACACTCAATAAATGCTTACTGTCTTACTAATGGATGAGGCTATGATTTCTATGCCATGTTTTACTGATTCCCTATCTGCTAGAATGAACTCCATCCTCCCATTAGAAGGCAGAGAAGATGGCTCCAGCCCCATCAGATCTCGACAGAGTGCACACACCCAGATGTTGACTTGGCAACTGAACTAAGCTCATATTTAACTAGCTAGAGCCCAAACAATTTATGCTAGTTCCCTCCGGGTGACCAGGGAGAGTCACCACCTCCCAACTTCCGTTTTCTCTTCTATAAAACTGGGCAAATCATACCTGCAGTAAACCATGGTAAGCAAGGCACAAAAGTGCCAAGCCTGGAGCTTGTATGTAGTAGGAACATGCATTAGCTCCCCTTCCCAGGCACCACCCATATATTCCATTCCTCCACTCAGTTACCTGGTAACCCTGACATCATGACACTTGGCATTTCTTGCCTAGGAAAACAAATTCAGATTTTGCTCAATCCTCCTCAAACAAATAGACAACGAAGCCCTGATTCCAATGAGACAGCATAAATGCCACATGCTGCTCTACAGAGATATAATGGCTTTTCCTGTGGCTGCCTCGTGTCAGGGGCAGCCTAGCACAGCAGAGGTACTGGTCAGCACCCTGTCCTGCCTTAGCTGGCTCCCATGGAGATGGGGGACACTACCAGCTGTCCAGAAAGATTTCACTGGCTGCCAAGTTGTGTTCAGCCTCAGTGGAGCCAGAAGCCCTTGGAATAACAGCACAGCTCTGTCCCCAAGGCTGATGTGAAAGTTTTTGAACCATCCTCTGAAGGGCACCTGAAACCAGGATTGGTTGAGACCTTAAAAGTGTCTAGATGGGCTACATATGAAAAAATTAGTTCCAAGAAGCCAGATGGTCCTAAATACCACAAAGCCATAAGTGTAAATGGGCAGACTAAAACCCAAGTCCTGGGCCGGGCACGGTGGCTCATGCCTGTAATCCCAACACTTTGGCAGATCACTTGTGGTCAGGAGTTCGAGACCAGCCTGGCTAACATGGTGAAACCCCCATCTCTACTAAAAATACAAAAAATTAGCCAGACGTGGTGGTGCACGCTTGTAGTCACAGCTACTTGGGAGGCTGAGAGAGGCACGAGGATTGCTTGAACCTCGGAGGCAAGCTGCAGTGAGCTGAGATCACAACACTGCACTCCAGCCTGGGTGATAGAGTAAGACTCTGTCTCAAACAAACAAACAAACAAACAAAAAACCCCAAGTCCCCCATCTATGTCATGCAGCCTTAGGTCAGAGCAGAAGGGATTAACATGGGCATGAGTGGGCCATGGGCATCTGGCTGTTGCTCTACTGGGGAGCAGCCTCAGGAGGTCTAGAGAAGCCTGAGAATAAGCTTTAGATAGGCCTCTGCAAAGGCCACCACAGGAAGAAAGGGCAGGACTCTCACTCTTCTACTGAGTTCCTCTGCCTGACGCTGCACCAGCGGCCAGGCCAGAATCAACACTTCTATCCTACTGGACCAGTTTCTGGCTTGGCTTAGACCACAGGATCCAGAGACCTCCACGGAAATGAATACAGCCTGCTCCAAAGGAAGACATACTGGCCAGACAGGCACTGGTCACATCCTGGGGCTCTGTACTGCCCATCTCCTAAGGCAGGCCCCCTTCCCCACTGAGCCTCAGATTCCCAGGTATAAGATGAGAGGCTTGAACTTGACCTCTTCTGAGAGTCCCTTCATCTCTGACCTTCTCTGAGTCTAACAGAACTCAGATAAGTAATTTACTCTTTTTGGTTCCCCTCATTCATTCAACATCCATTTACTGAAAATCTTTTGTGGGCCAGCACTGTGGGGGATGAAAGAGATGAATACAATGCAGTTTGTCCTTTCTCACAAGGAGTTTAAATCTTGTTCTTCAGGTGAGTTACTCAAAGTCTTAAATTTCAGTGTCCTCAACTGTAGAACAGGTTTGATAACAACTCTCACAGCTAACACCAACTAAGTATTTACCAACATTCCAGGTGCTATGAGGGGTTCCACGTCCCACCCTCATAACCCCAAGGTGGGTACCATCATCTTCCCCACTTAAACCAAGAAGTCAAGCAATTCCCTAGATCACTGTGATGAGCAGAATAATGCCCCCTCCCCCGACAAAGAGGTCTACATCCTAATCCCTGGAACTTTACATGGCCAAAGGGACTTTGCAGATGTCATTAAGGTTATGAGATGTGGAGATTATCCTGGATTATCCGGGTAGGCCCAATCTAATCACATGAGTCCTTAAAAGCAGAGAACCTTTCCTGGCTGGATCAGAGAAAGAGAGAGAGAGATATAACAATAGAGGAAGAGTCAGATGTGCCTGAGAAAAACTCAATTCGCCACTGCTGGCTTTTAAGATAGAGGAGAGTGGGGGCCTCCACCAAGATATGTGGCAGCCGCCTCTAGAACCTGGGAACAGCCCTCAATTTCCAGCCAGGATGAAAAGGGGGCTCTTACGACGGCAAGCACTGAATTCTGCCAACAATCTCAAAGAGCAAGGAACGGATGGATTCTCCCCCTAGAAGCCCCAGAAGGGAACACAGCCTGCTGACACCTTGATTTTAGGCTGGTGAACTTGAATGGGGCTTCTGACCAGTAGAACTGTAAAATAATAAATCTTATAGTTTTAAACCACAAAATGTGTGGCCATTTGAAACAGCCACAGTAAGAAACCCAGTCACACACCCAGAAGGTGCTGGAGCTGGGTGCTGGGGCTCTAGCACCAGGGTCCCCGTATATAACACGGACACTCAACCACACTGCAAAGCTCATCTAGCAGGGTGCACGGGTGATACCATGCACCATGCCTGGGACGTGGCACTCAAAACATGCTAGCTATCATTACCAACTCATCGCCAGTCTTCACCAACTAGCAGCAAAGCGTGTCACATTGCTCTCCCATGTGTCAAGGGAAAGGGCTGGACAAAACGCTCTCCGAGGACCTGTCTCTCCTGGGTTTTTCCCTGGCTCACTGCATTTCCGCATTTCCCTTCTCACACACACCTAAGATGGAGGCTGAAGTTACCAGGCTCCAGGGTGAGCCTCAAGCCTGGAGTAGGGCTGTCAGAATTTCCTCCACCTAGTGAGCATGCTTGAGGGGTTACAATCTCATAGGGGGACAAGCTTGTATGCTTTTGTTCTGAGGAGGTCACTGACACAAGGGATCACAGGACTCCAAGGTCTGGGGAGTGGGAAGGTATTCTAATCTAGGTTATCACATCAGGCTGGTTGTAGAGGGGGCAAACCCAGGGTCCGTCCCGTTATTATAAAGACACCTTTAGATGGACAGCCCACTACCTCCTAGTGTTCTACAATTTGTGGGGAGCAGGGTGGTTCTCTACCAATCTCATGGGTCTGTTGCAGAAATAATGAAAAAGGACTGCAAAGCACTTTGCAAATCAAGGAGGCTGCCTCACTTGCCCTCCAGAGCTGTGAACATGCTGCTGCTCCCTCCCTCCCTCCCACTGACATGCTCTGTTCTTAATAAGGCTCCCATAAAAATCTCTCCTGCGAGATAATCATAGACTCTCAGGGGCATGCCACTCTCAGCTGTCAGCATCACTTAGAAGACCTTATAAAGGCTTTCTCAATCTCCTGTTCATCTCAAAGTTGAGTTATCTTAAAACTCTGATAAATCCCATTGCGAAACTTCTGTGCTTGACTTCCAGCTCTTTTCCTAAGTTTCCCTCAACATCCCACCTAGCCTCTTGCCATCCCTGCATAGAAGCAGAGCACTGGGGTTAGATGGCTACATTCTCTCCAGACATTACTGGCTCTGGTGCTGGTTACCCTTCTCTCTGCCTTGGTTTCCCCTCCAACCCTGGAATGAAAAATCAAAGACCACAGGACATTGACACATGTACAACTTTGACTCCTGAAACAATGATGACGATGACCAGAAAAGTCACACCCATGCTTTTATCCTTGTACCCTGTGGTACAAGATTCCTTTGGAGAATTAACAACTGTTCTCAAGAATAAGACTATAATCTCATCATCTGCATCATCTGGCTTTTTATTTTTATTTTTATTTTTTTTTTAGATGGAGTCTCCTTTTGTTACCCAGGCTGGAGAGTGTGGTGGTGCGATCTCGACTTGCTGCAACCTCCGCCTCCTGGGTTCAAGCGATTCTCCTGCCTCAGCCTCCCAAGTAGCTGGGATTACAAGTATATACCACTACGCCCAGCTAATTTTTGTATTTTAGTAGAGATGGGGTTTCACCATGTTGGCCAGGTTGGTCATGAACTCCTGACCTCAAGAGATCCACCCGCTTCGGCTTCCCAAAGTGTTGGTATTACAGGCATGAACCACTGCTCATGGCCCCATGACTTCTTCATCTGAAATCCGTGAACACTTGAGGTAGGGTATGGCGGGTCCCAAGACTGCCTCTGGGAGACTGCTAACCCCTGTCACAGTCTGTCCATGCTGCTATAAAAAAAAAAAATACCTGAGACTGGGGATTTATGAAGAAGAGAGACTTATTTTCTCGCAGTTGTAGAGGTTGGGGAGTCCAATGTTGAGGCACTGACATTCAGTGTCTGGTGGGGCCTTCTTGAAGCATCCTCCTATGGCAGAAGGTAGAAGGGCAAAAGGGCATGGAAGGGGTGAACTTGTCCCCTTGAGCTCTTTTATTAAAATGCTAATGCCAGGCTGGGTGCGGTGGCTAATGCCTGTAATTGTAGCACTTTGGGAGGCCAAGGCAGGTGGATCACGAGGTCAGGAGTTCAAGACCAGCCTGGCTGAGATGGTGAAACCCTGTCTCTACCAAAACTACAAAAATTAGCAGGGTGCAGGGGCAGGCGCCTGTAATCCCAGGTACTCAGGTGGCTGAGGCAGGAGAATTGCTTGAACCCGAGTGGCAGAGGTTGCAGTGAGCCAAGATCGCACACTGCACTCCAGCCTGGGTGACAGAGTGAGACTCTGTCTCAAAAAAAAAAAAAAAAAAAAAACGAAACAAAACCCACGCTAATCCCATCCACGAGGGTGGAACCCTTGTGACCTAAGCACCTCCTAAAGGCCTCACTTCTTAATACTGTTGCATTAGAGATTAAGTTTCTACACGAATTTTGTAGGGGACACACATTCAAACCATAGCAACCCCCATATGCAAACATTTGTTTTTTAAATTAAAAACCACAGGAGCATTTTTCTAAGGAAATTCTTCATAGTTTCCATCAGTTTCTCAAAGGGGTTTGTGACCCAAAAGACATTAAGAACCTCAGTTTTGGACCCCAAACTTCTCCAGAAGGCTGTGAATGATTGCAGAAGAAAGTCTATGTGTCATTTTGCACTGGAAGCCTGGACTTACCAGGAAACCTGGCCACAGTAAGCTCTAGTGAATGATTTTTGAAAGAATGATCTCTGAAAGCACATTCTGAGGTACTTTTTTTCACAGAGGGGAGGAAAAAGCATATGTGGGAGGAAAGAGCATATGTAGGACATAGGGGTGAGTTTTTTGTAAGCAGGTAGGTATGATGGCAGACCCCCAGGCTAGGACTCAGGAGGCTTGGGTCCTTGTCCCAGCCTGCCTCCAACCTCAGATTCTTTACCTGCAAAAAGAGGCCAAAGATATCTGTTCACATGGCTGTCCAAAGAGCTGTGGGGGAGATTTAAAAATATAATAGGTATGGAGAAGTTTTGTCAGGGGCCATCTTCACCTCTGCCCTTTCTGTTACCTAATTCATGGTATAATGACTGATGATTAAATAATTTTACATCTAAAACACCTGTCACTCACCAGCCCTTCAACAAATGTAACCCCCTTACCCAGGGCCTCACAAACACTCATTCAATACTTCACTTCACTTACTTTATTCACTAGATGGAGAAAGAGTCAACACTTGACTCTAATAACAAGGGTCTCTTGCCCCCTTAGGCAGCACAGAGCCCACTCTGTCAGTTTTATGTGATTTTTAAACTCACTACTCACAATAGAAAGATGCAGAGCCTCAGCCTGTATGACCAGCATCCTGAATTTAATACGCACAATACCTCACTGCAAGCGTTTAGCTGAATCTGGTGTCTTGTTAAAAATGACTATGCAGCAATCACCTTGGATTGAACACGAATACCCAGTCTATCACTTTTCTGCTGAATTGTAAATCAGAGGACTCACGATAGATGCTGCAGCAAAACTCTGAAGGCAAGAACATGTGCCCTTATTTATTAGGAAAACTTGAAAGATGAATGGTTTCAGCATGAAAAAAACTTACCAATCAATCTTGAGCTCCAAATTATGGAAAATATAGCCAGGACATGAAGCATTACATTCAAATGAGATCTCTTTGGGTTTTGTCTGTTTCTGCCCAATAGAGACGTCCTCTCTCAAGGCTCAGCAGAGACCCTTGCTCCCGGCAATATTAGCTGAATAGCTGAGCCCTGAGTCAAGGGCTTTATCTGGATTAACTCATCTAATCCTTACTACAATCCTGTGGAGTAAGTGCTGTCATTATTCCCATTTGACAGTGGAAGAAACTGAGGCACCAAGGGGATAAGCACTTGGCCGAGGTCCCACGGCTAGTAAGTGGCAGGGCCAAGACCAATGAACCTAGGCTGTCTGCCTCCAGAGCCTACCTGCTGAATCACTAGACTTTACTACCCTTCCAAACCTTGTGGCTCTTGAATACTGTGGAAATAAGCTGGGCTTGAAGGTGCACTTTGTTGACAGCTTATATTTTATGGTCCTGTGAGACTTTCACATCCATTATCTCATTTGATACTCCTAACAGCCAGACCAGGTCTTATCGCCATTGTACAGTGGGTAAAAAACCCCAAGGTGGCAAGACAAGACTTGAACACTTATGATTCACAATGGCAGGCAGGTTTGTGCCAAAGAAAGAGCTGCGGTCTGAAGCGGGTGCCAGGGCATCTCTTCGCCGGTGCAAATGTGAAGAATGAAGAAGGTTCACGGATGGCCAGTGCCTAAGAGTTGAGTAGGGAAAACTAGGCTGCCTGGGGTGTATCCTTGACTTTTACGGGTTCAAATACCTCCCCCGCTCTCCTGAGAATGAGGCTGGCTCTCCTGATAGAATTGAGGCTGGTGAATTCAGAGGGGCAATGCTTAATTCCCTAGGCCTTCCTTTGCTTAATATGATCACCTTTTAAAAAATGGAGATACAATTTACCTATAATAAAACATACACATTGTAAGTGTACATTTTAGTGGATTTTTATAGTTGTATCAACTGTGTAACCACTGCCTAAATCAAGATGATGTTTCCTTTGGATTTTTTGCTCCTAGCAGTAGAAATAAGTGTGAAGAAGGGTGGACTACAGCCCTGCCACTCACTCCTCTATTGCTGAGACCTGGTCCTAGCACCTGCTGGAGAGCTAAAAACGCCACGATCTGTAGGGACAGGGAGCAGAGGTATACACCCAGGCTGTGGAGAAAGGAGATGGGGCAGTCAGAGATGGAAGTCTTCTCATCAGGAAGAAAGCAGGGGTATACACTTCCCTCTCACCTGTATACAGTAAGTACTCAATAAAGAACTGTGGTTTGATAAGCTCAACAATTCTTAACCCACTGGGAACCAAACACACAAATGATACGTATCATGTATGTACACTGAAGTTTCACATAACCTTGCAAAAACTTCTACACCTAACAGCCAATTTATGAGAGAACCCACAACAGTGTAAATGGACCACTCTACTTATTATGTAAATGTACCCTGAATATTCACTGTGCCCCATGAATCCATAGGAGGTTTACAGCCTAGACAAGGAAACAAATCTACATATAGAAAATGTTTGCCAATTAGTGAACAATAACAACCACAATTATTTTATTATGTTCCTAGTACTGGGCTCAGTAATTTCTACACTGTTTCATATCATCCTCAAACCTAGTTGCCCAAGGCCACAAAGCTAGAAAGTAGCATTGCCAGGATTCAAGCCAGGCTGGTACCCTTCATTGTGCTGAAACCGCTTCTCTTCAACTGGTTCCTGCACGGAGCTCTGTGTCAGGCTCGTGGTGAGCAAGACCATTCTGTTCTGGTAATAGTGCATGTGTGTGTGTCCTCGTGTGTCTGCGACACCCAGACAAAGGAGTCATCTCTATTGGACCTTGAGGGCATATAAAAACTCTCAATGGTAGGGTACAGACATCCTGTGTAAAAGAATTAGATAACTGAAGAGATCAGTGTGGTTCAGCTTCCAGAGGAACATCCCATGGACCAGATGAGACTTGAGCGGCAATTGGAGGCCAGATCTATAGAGAAAGAGGAAGAAGCATGCTTAGGCAGCCAGCAGCTATGGGTATGGAGGCAGGAGGTGGTGGGTGCCAGGGAGAAGGCATTCTGTAGGAGGGGGAGTCCACTCAGGATCAGTGTGGTGCACTACACCATGCTATGTCCTCCAAGCCAAGCCAATGCCCAGACTCAATGCAGAGGGTGACCGAGCAGGGCAGTGAAGGGCAGAAACAGCATTTCTAGATGGCAGCTGAGGAGACTTTATGCACTGGACCCAGAGGAAGGCTGGGAGGTGATGGCAGTGAGGGGGCCCAGGCCAGGCACGGGCAATGGGACAGAAACATCTGGTACGCAAGTGTTGGCAAGAAGTGAGAATTGTGGCCAGCTCACAGGCTTGGGGTTGGGACAGAGGGACAGCTACTATGTCCCCAGGATGGCAGAGGAGGACTTCTTTCAAGGCATTCTCATCCCTAAGAGATGAGAACAGAACCCCTAGACAGAAATTGGTACTCCCATGCTGAGGGCAGACTTGAGGTTAGCACTACTTAGATAGGATTTTTGTGCCACCCACATGATTTTTAGTGTCTTTTAAAAAACGTCCTGTTTACTTTAACTTCATCCTAAGCAATAATTATGTGGTTTTGATGTGTTAGGAATCTTTTGTCCTAAAGCACATTAAAATAAAGTGTGTACTTGCATACCACTAAACTTGGGGAAACCTGCCCCTGTGACTCTGCTCCCAGGAGTCTGCACCTAGACCCCAGGCTGTGGAGCCCAAAGCCAGGTCAGCAGCCCTGAATGAGGTCTGGGGCCAGGCTCCTTGTCCTGTGAAAGCCTCAGTGCTCATGGTCTGGTAATGCTGATATGGGAGAGCAGGTGCAGAGCTAGGGCCAACGGGAAGTCCCAGCAAAGAGAGCCTCCTCCACTACGAGACCAGCAAGGCAAGGCAGCCCAACATGTTCAGTGTTTGTCTCCTGTAAACCCACCAAAAATAACTGAGTCTTCCTAGAATTCTTCCCAGATTATGCCAGAATCAACCCCCTTCATTCATGGAAGGGATCCTTCCTTTCCATGTCCCTCCTTTGTCAGAACACACACACACATCCACAGGACACCAACCCCAAGCCCCAGGCCTGGCAGGGGAACAACACAGTCCGAATGCCCACAAGTCATAGGTCCATGTGAGTCTGTGATGGGGATTTCTTTCCCGCCCCTGCGTTTAGTGAGACCACACCCAGAGAAACTACTGTCTCCACGAGGGCACCCACTGTTCCAGTTTTTTGTGACTCCAGACATATAAACCTCCTTGTGGTTCGCACACACGCAGGGCAGACTCGGGACTTGGAGCCTCTGTACTGTCTATTTCTGGCTGCCTGGAGCACTCTTCCCCCAGGTGCACATGGCTGGCTCCCTCGCCTCCATCAAGGCTTTTCTCCAATTTCATCTTCTAGTATGGCCCCCTCCCTGACGACTTAAAAAACTATAACATCAAGGCACGCATGGTGGCGTGCACCTGTAATCTCAGGCCACTCAAGGGGATCACTTAAGCCCAGGAGTTCAAAACCAGCCTTGACAACATAGCAAGACTCATCCTCCGCCACCCCATCTCAGAAAAACACCCCCAAAACCAAAAACCAACATTCCCTCCCCCTCATGCCCCTTCCCTGCTTTATTTTTCTCCATCGCACTTGTCACCAACTGATATATACTACTACATATATTTTCCTTGTTTATTGCCTGTCTCCCCTAACAAGAATGTCAGAACACTCCAGGAGGGCAGAGATTTTGTGTGCCTTGCTCAGTTACAACACCTAAGATGGTGCTCAGTACACAGTAGAAGCTCAATCGATATCGGCAGAGTGAAAAAAGAAAAATGAAAGAACAATAACCTCGGTGGAAAGCATTTTAACCAAATAGTTTCAAACACTTTTGTGTAAAGGCTACAAATATCTGAAAACAGACAAATTTACATTCCCTCTTCCCCAGAAGAATTCCTACAGCAGGTCTTGACCAAAAAGTAGCAACTGGGTCTGACCTGGCTTAGCTGTGAGACTTTGAGTTCTCCCACAGGTGGGCAGATGCCCGTGGTGCTGGCCACCGGGCAGGGCTCCTGGGGATGTCTCTGACTATAGGCAGCCTGACCCTGTGTGTGCCCATGTCATGTTATAGAAAAAGCCTGCCAGAGGCCCTGTGCTCTAGGGAGTTTTCCGATCGCCTCCTTGCTGCCACAGCCAGTCCAACATCTTTTGTCAGAAACGATAGTTCATCACTCTTATTTGGAAGCTGCCTGTCCAGCAATTTCTGTGAATCGAAACCCTACCAGGAGCCAGGAAGGACAAGCACAATGAAGAACTCTGAGCACCTACACAGCACAACAGCAACCTTGTCACCATCACTTACATGTGTATAGTAACTCACAATTGCCAATTCATTTTTACATACTTAATATTGTGTCACAGATAGGCAGAAATGCAGACACGTCCAGGCACTAAAGCACAAGCACTCTACTTCTAGAAGAGTTCCTCAGGTCTTCACTTATGTCCTATTTATTCTTGCTGTACACTCTATTGTGACAAACCTGGTCATTTAGTTTTCTGGGCCATCGCAGATTCAGAGCAGAACAAGAGAAGGGAATAATGCTTGAGGTGGGACCATTGAAAGCATCAAGACATGAGAGATGACAGTCAGCCAAGAGACAGGAACATTCCACAAAGCTTATCAAAGCAGAGTTCACTGCATTCCAGGACCATTGCGGGTGGAGGGGAGGGCAAGCGTCTGTACGATTGCCCTTAGGAGCACCAATCTTTAGCATGAAGCAATAATAGAAAAAGGATGAGTTGGAGCCATCAGGACAAAGGTTACATACCGTGTATGGCATTCAATTACTTTTGGTAACGCATGTGACTACTTTCTTTTGTAAATGTCCCTCCAAGTTTCTAAAACTCTCCCTGAATTAGTAAACAGAGCTTGAAAAGAACATTTACATTTTTTAAACAGTAAAAGCCACTCTCACAAGTAGTCCCTTGACAGGACTTCCTGGTTTTTCTCAGTCGTTGAAGACCCTCCTCCCATCAATCGCCAAGTAGCCTGGGTCTGCACACTCACATCTCAGATCCAGGCTAAAGTCCGCAGTTTGTCCCTTCCTTTCCCCCATTATTTCTCATTCTTTGACTCTGGAGTTGCATAATTTACAGTCACCCCGTGAAGAGCCATGTGTTCCAGAGTAGGAAGTTGTCAGGCTGAATAGAGTACTGCTGGGCTGTGTTCACACACAGAGCATTTCCCCATGCCTTTGCACAGCCAGCAGCAGCAAACTCTCTCCTTGTATGCAGGCAGCTCCGGACAATCAACGAGAAGGGGGAGGGGGTGCTGGGAAGCACTGAGACCATAAATTCTGTCTAGGCCACTGTATAACAAAGCAGTCATAAAACCTCAATGCATTTTCAAGTCGAGACTGAAACAAGATGCCCAGAGCAACTCCTAATTTGGTTCCTAGAACCCAACAAGTTGTGAACTCATTTCCTTGGTTGGGAGGGAACTATGTAGAAGGGCAGGGGTGGAGACTGACCTCAGAACTTTGGGCAGAAACTCAACCCAAGAGTTGACAGTAACCAGGCCTGCACAAGTCTAAAGATGCTAGCAAAGCTTTAATACAAGCAGCCCTAGAGCTGGGCTGGGAGGGGACCCTGGAGGACAGCATAGCTGGAGGTAGGAGGCCCAGGGAGTTCTGGGGTGTCTATGCTCAAATGCAGAAGGCATGTAGTCTGGTGTATGCTTAACAGAGCAACAGCACTCCTCCAACCCTAAACTGTTCTTTCAGGGATATGCCTGAACAAGTTTATTTCATCATCTCTCTGAATCTTATTTTCCTCATCTATAAAAAGGGGTTATCAATAATCTGCCTCCAATGAAAGTTAAGCTGATCACGCACATTAAGCATCTTAAATAACAGGTGTTCAATAAATGTTATTTCCTTCTCCCCACCTGGCTTTCTCTAACCCTTCCTGAATATTCTCTCTTTGAAAGTCAGCAGAAATAAGACCGCATTCATGCTTGCTCTGCTACTAGCTAGCCATAGGAACCTAGACAGATCACTCCCCTCTCTGGGCCTTAGAATCTACACATTAACTATTAGAATTATACAACAATTAAGGTGGATGAATTTAAAAATCAATACACAAAAGTCAACTGTATTCCTATATACCAGAAACAGATGCAAAACGCAATTCAAAAAATGAAGCAATTAACCAGAGACTGAGAAGATGAACCACAGGCTAGGAGAAAATATTTGCAAAAGACCAGATAAAAGGCTGTTATCCAAAATATACAAAGAACTCTTAAAACTCAACAATAAGAACACAAACGACCCAATCAAAAAATCGGGCCAAAGCCCTTAACAGACACCTCACCAAAGGAGATATACAGATGGCAAATAAGCATATGAAAAGATGCTCTACATCATTTATCATTAGTGAAATGCAAATTTCTCTAACAAGGAGATACCACAACACACATATTAGAATGGACAAAATCCAAAAACAGACAACACCGAATGCTGGTGAGGCTGCAGACAACAGGAACTCTCATTTGTTGCTGGTAGAAAAGCAAAATGATATATCTATTTTGGAAGACAATTTGGCAGTTTCCTACAAAACTAAACATGTTCTTACCATACAGTCCAGCAATTGTGCTCCTTGGTATTTATCCAAAGGAGTTAAAAACTTATGTCCACACAGAAACCTGCACATGAATGTTTACAGCAGGTTTATTCATAATTCTCAAAACTTGGAAGCAACCAAGATGTTCTCCAGTAGGTGAATGGATGAACAACTGTGGTATATCCAGACAGTGCTAAAAGGAAGTTGTCAAGCCATGAAAATATATATATATATTACTAAGTGAAAGAAGGCAATCTGAAAAGGCTACATATTAGAAGTCTTTTGAGTCCAACTGTATGATTCCAACTATGTGACATTTCTGGAAAAGACAAAGCTATAGAGATAGTAAAAACATTCCTGGTAGCCAGGAGTTGGGGGAGGAACAAAGAACAGGTGGAGCACAGGGGATTTTTAAGGCAGTCAAAATACTCTGTATGATACCAAAATGATGGATACATGTCATTACATATTTGTCCAAACCCATAGACTGTACACCACCAAGAGTAAAGCCTAAGGTAAATTATGAACTTTGGGTGATTATAATGCACCAGTGTAGGTTCATCAACTGGAATAACTGTGCCCTCTGGTGAGAACTGCTGATAAGGGGAGGTTGTGCATGTGTGTGGGGAGGGACGTATGGGAATTTTCTGTACCCCTTTCTCAATTCTGCTGTGAATCTAAAACCGCTCTTTAAAAAAAGAAGCAATTACAAAACCATTGTAAACATTAAGTATCTAGTTATAAATCTAACAAAAAGTACATGAGCTCTTCATGGGAAAAATTATAAATATTTCTTAAGAGAAATTACGATAAATAATGGTGAAACATATCATGCTCATGGATCAGGAAGACTCAAGATTTACAGACATCAATTCTACTCAGAGTAGTGGATTCGAATAAATACTAATCAAAATCCTAATAGGGATATGTATGTGTGTGTGCATCACAAAAACTGATTCTAACATTTACATGCAAGCACAAAGAGCCAAGACACTCATGAAGACCAAGGGGAGTGGGATTTGCTAAACCAAATATCAAGACATGTTATAAAGCTGTCGTAATCAAGACAGTGTGGCACTGTCATAAGAACAGAGTCCAATGGGATGGTATACGAGCCAAGAAACAGGTCCCTGCATGCTTATCACATACATGCTTAACTTATGACAGCGGTGGCCCCACAGAACAGTGACAGAAAGCTGGGACCAATGAGTATTCATTAGAGAAAAAACAACTTACATCATACACAAGAATCAACTACAGGTAAATTAAACACTTAAATAGAAAAGAAAATAAATCTTCGAAGTTTTTTAAAGAGGGGGGAAATAGAGGGTAGCCTTTGCACCTCAAGATAAGGAAAGACTTCTTCTTAAGTAGTACACACACACACAAAAAAAAAAACACCAACCAAAAAGAGCGAGACTGAAAGACATGACTACATTAAAAAAAGAGAAATATCTTTTCAGCACAAAACACCATTAACAAAGTGAAAAGACAAGCCAGGGAATGGGAGGTAATACTTGTAATGAAAACAAAAAACAAAAAGGACTAGTATTTAGAACATATAAAGAACACCTACAAATTAATAAGAAAATTACACCCTAATTTAAAAAGTGGCAAAAGAACAGGTCTACCTCACAAAAGAGGAAATCCAAATGTCCAATAAATATATGAAAAGCTGTTCAACCTCTTTAGCAATCCAGACTATGTAAAATAAAACCACAATGAGATCTACTACTTGCCTATTGGTTTGGTAAAAATGAAGAAATCTGACAGTACCAAATATTGGCAAGAATTTATAACAACAGAAATTATTTCTGCTACTGTGAGTATAAAAATGGAATTACCACTTTGGAAAACACTGTATATTATCTAATGCAGTTGAAGATTCCCAGCAATTCCTCTTCGAAGAACCCTTCACAAATGCATGTGCCCCAGAATACACATACACACACACACACACACACACACACACACACACACACACACATTGATAGCATCTTTTATAACTGCTCCAAACTCAAAATGACAAAATGCCACATCAACAGTAGAATGGATAAATAAATTACAGTATAGTCACAGCTGGTCTGTAACAATGCATACTATATAGCAATGAAGTGAAGAATAATTAATAGTACATTCATGAATATCCACTAATATTTATGAATGCTATATAGAAAAATTAAAAATATTCATAAAATGAATACCATAGAATACTATGTAGCAATGAAAATCAACTCCAGTTACATACAACTGGGATATTATGAATGTAATACTGAAGGAAAGATACAAATAGCATGATTCCAATTATATCAAAACCAGGCGAAACTAGACTAAATGATCAGAGGATGCATATGTAGGTGGTAAACTCTAAAGAAAGGCAAGGACGCATGAAACTTACCACGAAAGTTAAGGTAGTAAGGAGTGAGGCAGGGAGCTGTGATCAAAAAGGGATATTTAGAGACATTCTTGGGCACTAGCAATGTCCTACTTTTTTACCTGGTGATGGTTACCGGAGCGCTTGCTTTTTAAAAGTCCATAAAACATACAAGATTAATGTACATTCTGCATGTATATTGATCTGCATCACAACAAAAATGTTTCTTTTAAAGACAGTGTCAACGTTACCTCCTCTAGGAAGTCTTCCCAGACCCCACACTGAGGTAGGTGCTCCCTCACCATTCTGCTTTATTAACTGTAAGAGCAGAGGTGGAGCCTATTTTAACTCACTATTATATCCTGTGTCCCCAACAGTGTTGAACATATGGTGAGTGCTTAATAAATATTTGCTGAATAATCAACAATTGAATTTAAGCATCTGAGTTGGTAAAAAGTAGTTAGCCCTGGACCAATTAATTGATAACAACTAAGAATGTTCTGAGTGGTGTGATGGAAAAAGAAACACACCTAGAATCAGAAAAACTAGGCTTTAGTTCTACCATGTACTGGCCACATCACCTTAAATAAATCATGTTTTCTCTGATAGCAAAAATGATACAAATAGCTACCATTTAGGGAATTTCAATTATCTGCTACCTGCTTTTAGCTGTGTTATCTCGTTTACTCCTCAGAGTGTATCTGCAGTGTGTTTATTTATTTTTTATATTTTGGTGTTTTCTTAACAATCAGGAAACTGAGGTTCAGAGAGACTGAATAATTTTCCCACATCACACTGATAGCCAACAAATGGCAAAGCCAGAATCTCCAAAGTTCATGCTTCTTTCACACTGCTATACTGACTTATTTTTGCCTCAGTTTCTTCATCTGTAAAATGGGAACATGGTAACATATGTGCAGCCTGATGTTGCAAGGCTCAAAGGAGATCATGAATTGCTTGAAAATGTTAAAGACTACTTAAATGTAAGGAGAGTAATACGTAATAAGCATCTCCCATGGGCCCACACAAAAGAAGCAGATGGTTTCTATCCACATTGAGGTTTCAAACCAGTTTTTAAGGAAAAGCTAGGTAAACAGGAAAACTAGGAACACACATCAATAAGCTGATGTAAGGAAGCCACTAGGAACAGCACATAACACAGGCTGAATTGTAAGAACAGCATTGAGGGGGCGTATGGCTTGGACTGTGCAACCGTCCCTGTTTCCAGGCTTGCTCCCTGCCATGTACCCTCCACAGGGCGGCCAGAGGGATTCTGTTAAGTCTCACTGCAATTCTTTTATTTGATTAAAAAATATGTATTTTATAAGTCAGGTTTACTGAAGTATAATTTACTTAGAGTAAAATTCAATCTTTTTAGGTATACAGTTTTGATGACTTTTGATAAACACACACAGTGGTATAACCACCACCACAATTAAGAGAGAAAATATTTACATCACCCACAAAAGTTCCCTTGTGCCCCTTTGCAAGCTCCATCCACACCCAATTCCCTGGAAACCACTGATATAATTTCCATCCCTGTGGTTTTGCCTTTTCCAGGATGCAGAGGTATCTTTTAATGCATAAGTCAGGTCAAGTTGTCAATCTCCCATGGCATTCAAAATGAAACCCAGATGTCTCTCCATAGCCAACAGGCCTTCCCTGCACATTGGCTTCTAACTGCTTTTTTTTTTTTTTTTTTTTTTTTGAGACAGTCTCGCACTGTCGCCCAGGTTGGAGTGCAATGGTGTGATCTCGGCTCACTGCAACCTCTGCCTCCCGAGTTCAAGCGATTCTCCTGCCTCAGCCTCCCGAGTAGCTGGGATTACAGGCACCCACCACCATGCCTGGCTAATTTTTTGTATTTTTAGTAGAGATGGGGTTTCACCGTGTTACTCAGGATGGTCTCGATCTTCTGACCTCGTGATCCGCCCGCCTCAGCCTCCCAAAGTGCTGGGATTACAGGCATGAGCCACTGCGCCTGGCCCTAACTGCCTCCTTAACCTCATTGTGTGCTATTTTTCCTTCTCTGTGGTCTAGAGCTCCACTGGCCTTCTTTCTGCTCATTTCTGTGCCAGGGCCTTGCATCTGCTGTTCTCTTTTCCTCAGATCTTTCCTGACCTGCCTTTTTACCCCTCATCTCCCTCAATCCCTCTCCATTATTTAATCCCAGTTTCCTCCTTTAGAACACATATGACTATATGAAATGATCTTTGCCTTCAATTATTCCTGTACTATCTTTCTTCTCTAAAACTGTAAGGTCATTGAGGCAGGGAGCTTGTCTATCTTAGTAAAGGATCTATTCCTAGAAACTGAGAAAGTGCCAAAGTATGGTTGGTCTTCCAATGGCCTTCACAGAATGAACAAACACGCACCAAAGAAGACAGGGAATAGCGAGGGCCATGTGGTTGAAATTCTAAGGAAAGGATTCAAAGAAGAAATAGGCCCTCCATAGCACATGGGGAATTAAGAGTAGGAAGAATGGCCACAGCTCAGAACTAGGTTGTCCACGTATCCCCATTCTACCATCCCTTCCCCAAGGTCCTCCGACCAATGAGGCCACGGAGTACCAGGGAGATAGAGTGGGTGCCTCTCCTGCCCTTGCCCACTGGTGCCCTCAGGCTTGTCCATCTCCTAAGGCATGGGTCCCTCCAGCTCTTGCTGTTTGCCCTGGCTGGAACTCCTGCACACAGCCAGCTCAGATTACAGCCTTCCTTCTTTTTTCCACGTGAATTCAAAAAGAGGGGAACCCCAGGAGTTGTTTTGTCTTTGTACTGTGGAACCACCTTCAGCCTTTCTCCCTGTGGAAGAGCATCAAACCATCCGGGTCTCGTAACCCTGACAGTATTACAGGACAAATTCCTACCTCACAGGGCCCCACATTCTCAGTGGAGAGTACACGTGGACACTACATGCACTGGTGTCCAGAATTCCCTGAGCTGATGTCCCAGTTTTCTTTCTCAATTAGCACTAGAGTTCTGAAAGCTTAATTTTTTAAATAATTTATTATGTCAGTTGGGGGTGGCCAAGGGAGAAGGAGGGGAATTCCTTTGCCACAAGAACATCTGTTTTGCTGGGCAGGAAGTACAAATTATGACCTCAAGACTTGAGTAGAAGCTTATAGATCACGCAATCCAGTTTCCCAATTTTATATGTGAGGATACTAAGTCCTAAGGAAGTTAAGGAACTTGCCTGGGGACCATCAAGCTAAATAACAGAAACAGAGCTGGGATGAGAACTTGGATTCTTGACTCCCAGTCCAGACCTATTTCTACCATAAAAATTCTTTATGTTTGGCTTTTATCCCTCTCCCTCCACTGAAACTGCACTTTTAAAGGCCCTCAATAGCTTTAGATACAATGGTCTCTCCTCAGAACTTACCTAACTTGGCAATGCCAAGAAACAGAACCCTACTCGCCACCCAGAATTCCTGAAGCATATTCCCTTCCTGGGGATCCACTGTGGCAGGGTGCTCTGGGTTTGCCTCCTGCTTCTCTGCTCTCTGGTTCCTTTTGCCAGTTGGAGCTACCTGTGGGTCTACTGAAGGTAGGTTCCCTTCCTCACTGCCACAGTGGTGCGCCCCTTCCCTGGGCCCTCCCTCTCCTGGCCATCTGCATGTTCACCCCAGGGATACCACATCCACTCTCACGGCCCGACCACAAGGGCGGCTAAGCCCACTTTTCCTTCTAGCCCAGATCTCTCTTCTAAATGCCAGAACTACCTCCCAAGCAAACAACTGAACATTTCCTGTTACCCTGTAAGGACCTGAAATTCATGCTTATGGGTTCATCTGCCATCTTCTCTCTCTGCTACCTCTTCCCTGCTCCTGTGCTTCCTCACAGGTTCAAAATGGGGAGGACTTCTCTGATATACTCTCTTCTTCTCATGTTCATTCAACTAGACACTAGGGGTCATCTCTCCTGAGCTCAACTTCCTGTCCTCATCATTATACCCTAGAATTTCTCTACAAACTTCCCATCCTTACTGCCCTCCTGTCTGTCTTAGGGAAGGAGATGCACATTCATGTCAAGATCAAGCTACCCATCCCCTAAGGGCTTGTGTTCCTTCTACCACTTCCTCCTTCCTATACCTTCAACTTTTCCATTCATCTGTAAAATGGAATTGATGGAATTCATCAGGGCTCTGGACAACTTCTCAATGGATCCAACTACTCCCATGTTAGCCAAATGAACTATAAAAGCAAAGCCCTCCCAGGACCCCACACTTGCTCTCTCCCTCCCTACCTCTCACTCCTTTTTTTTCTGTAGCCCATGTTTCTTTTGGGCCGGGAGAGAGGTCCTCCATGGATTTCCTCAATCCCATACATTTCTTAACTCCACTGCAATTTGGCTTTTCTCCCACCAGTCTATTGAAACTGCTCTTGCCAAGGTCACCAACAACTTGCCAGATTCAATGGACACCTGCCAATCTTCATCTTATCTGTCTACTGCAATATCTGACTCAACTAACCACTTCCTGCCCTTGAAAGTCTTCTCTTCCTTGGCTTTCATGATGCTACTTTGCCTTGGGTTTTCTTTTTCATCTCTCAGATCACCTCTTCTCATTTTCCCTCACAGGTTCCTCTTCCTAAATTATTCTCATTTCCTGGAGCTGGAACATGTCTGTGACGGGAGACACATCCCTGCCTTCTCTCTCCTTCTCACTCAGCCTACTAAGGTTACCAACTTCTATGGCTCTCACCACTCAAAAAGACCACAGAATTTCAAATTGACCCCTCTCCCCAGGTGTGTCCTATCTAAACCACCATCAGGATCTCCACTCGGATGATCCACAAGAATCACCAACATGACCAAATGTAGTCATCACTTTTCTCCCCAAGTTTTCTCTCTTCCTCCTGCATTTTTCCATCTCAGGGAATGGTACTACCATCTACCAGTAGCCCAAACCAGGAATCCTGGAATCATTTTTGTCTATACTCATTAAAATTTATCTCCTTCTCAATGCTCTTCCAACTGATCAACAAATAAATTCAATTACTCCACTGCCCAAATATCTCTTGAATCTGTTTCCTTTCCCCACCCACACTACCACTGCTTTAACTTAGTTCTTAATCTTTTTCCCAAATGGGTCACAGAAGTAACTTTCCATCTGGTCTCCCAACCTCCAGAGCTGATCCTCTCCAGTCTACACAGGTGATCTAATGACAGCCCTCAGGTGGCATCTCATTATCTTCAGAATAAAATCCAAAGTCCTTAGCACAATAGATAAGGCCTTTCATGATCTGGTTTCTGTCCCATCTTTCATTCCTCATTTCTCAACACTCCTTTTACATATTTTGTTCTAGTCAAATCAAACTATTTTACACTTCTAGCATGTTCCATGTGGTGACATCTTAATGTCTTTACACATGCCAGTCCCTCTGCCTGTCATTCCTTTTTTTCGACCTGCTGAACTACCACTTGTTTTAAAGGCTCAGTTCTCATGCCATTTTCTCTTGGCTGTCTTCCTTGAACTGCCTGCCTAGAGAAGGTGCCTTCTGTTTTACCACAGCACACTGTGCATACAGACATCGTGGCCCTTCCTACCCTGAAGTGCAAGACTCTTTTACATGTAGCTCCCTCCAGACCATGAGTTCCTTCAGGACAAGGACTGAGGTGTTCCTCTGTACTTCCATGACACTGTGTGTATGCTACCCACAAAGTAGGCAATCATAAATGCTTATGGATGGACAGATGGATGGATCTCCTATCATCCTGTCTTTCCACAGTTCTCCAAGACACCTGCCTCCACCAAAGCCAGAGCCTTATCTCTGTTACAATCTGAAAATGGACCCTATTTTTGAGGCAGTAATGGAAAATTACTTTAAGTCCCGTCCAGATGGTTGCTAGGGAATAATCTGGTATCCAAATCAATGTGATATATGATGACCATTACTGCCACCTCCAGAAGGAACTCAGCACCAATTAGGCACTTTCTATTCTCTCAGCCACTGACCTCAACCACGGCTGGCACCATCAACATCTGGGTGTGAAGTCCTAGACTGCCAGGTCTCTACTGCCCATACTGGTGGTGGTCTAGTAAGAAGGGTGTGGAGTTACAATGAAAAGAACACAGGCTTTGGAATTAGACAAATCATTGTCTGAATACAACCCTGTCACCTACTAAGCTGTGTGGCCTTGAGCAAGCCACCTTACTTCTTTGAACCTCACTTCCTCATCTGTAAAATGGAATTGATGACTATATTTGCTCACATGTTGACAAACAAATGAATATAATAGACTGAAAATGATGAACACTTTCCATGGCCACCAAAAGCTTTCAATGTGATTATTTTGGTTTATGGAGAATAATAAGGTTCATTCCTCGTATGCCTCATATTCTTCCTTTTCTTTAACTAACATTTATTAAGACCTCCTTTGTGCCAGGCATTGGGCATGCTGCTGTACTATGAGCAAAAATAAGTAACATCCTTGCTTCAGGTGACCCCAGGAACAATTTTAAAGCACGGACAAGCTATTCTCATAAGTAACAATATTCTACAGAAAACCTATCTGTTGGCTAAGAATCCTATCTGTTGGCTAAGACACAGGCAGAGAATCCAAGGTAAATTGTTAGCTATGAAATCCTAGCCTTATGTATTAGTCTCCCTTTCTCTTTTCTCCACTCTACTTGCTTCTAGGATGGCTGACAAATCAAGAGAGTGGGGGGACCAAATTCAGGGCACCAACTATTAGCCTTGCAGGATTTTATTTTACTTTAATTTTTTGGTGCTATGAAAAGCACAATGTTTTTCCTCTTCTCTGTAAAGAAAATTAGAACTAAAGATGGCTCAGCAGATAAAAGCTGTGGGTGGTAAATACTCCCACTATTCCCCACCACCTTTCAGGCTTCTAAGTTTCTCTTTGCACTTACTGCATCTTAGAGCTGGAAACCTGAAAGAGCCCTGAGAAATTCTACAGTGAAAACCCGTATCCCAATTAACAGATGAGCAAATTGAGGCCCAGGGTGGCCAAGTGATCTGCCCAAAGTTAAATGAGAGAGTGAATCAAAATTAAAATACAGTTCTCCTGATCCTCCCCTTTTACTAGTCTGCAAATCTCACTGCTCCCTAGGTTTTAGGCACCTTAACCCAGGCAAGTTTCTTCATATGCAGCCAACCCTGGTGAATGCTAGGGCTGTCTCCACTTCTGGGCATCCTGGAAGCCACGGAAAAACCACTTCTCTTGTAATGTTACTGGCTCTCTCCTCCCAGAAACATCCTGTTTCTTACTAATGAGATATTTTCAGATCCTCCTCTTTGGTTTAAGAACCATGTCTGCATGAAAAGTTTGGTTAGAGGTGTTTTTCTCAAATTGACTCTCAGAACTACAAATTTCCTGGCTGACAAAGCTTCGTGGCTGAGGATGCTATTCCGCAATTAACTTAGTCTTAAAAGAACTTTCATGGATACCCTACACCCCCACGGGATAAAACCATAACTCATGCTTTAATATTGAGAACATCAAGACCCTGAAAACGAAGGGAATTCCCAATTTCATAAACTGTTGACAACAGGAAAGGAGTTTGGGGTATCCCTGGTCCAACTCTTTCAGAAAACTGAGCCTTCGGAGGCGCAGAGGCAGAGCTACTGACCTGGACTCCTCGTTCAGTGCTCTTTCCCACCCTTTGAAATGTCACCCCAGCCTCCTGGGCTGAAGCAGCTGTGCCATCAAAAATGTCACATTAGTTATGACAACACAGTTTGTTATATAACTGGTGCTGCAGAGCAGGCAAGGGGAAGAAGCCATGAGCATGAACCACAGCACCCCGCTTCTGCTTCTCAGGGCGGCTAAGTCCCACATACTTACTTGACAAGAGAACTCCATATGGGAAGGGAACACCCACTAATCAAAGGAATAAAAACTAGAGCTAACATTTTTATAATGATTTCCACATTCTAGACACTACTCAAAGCACATTTCATCATTTCATATTTTAACTCATTTCATGCTCACCACAATCCTATTATTTTCATTATCAGTCCCATTTTACAGTAAGGAAACTGAAGCACCAAATGTTATGTGCCTTGTCTAAGGTCACATATTTAGTTATCAGTAGAGCCAAGATTTGAAGCCAGGCAGCCTGTTTGCAAAGTCTATGCTGTTAACCACCTCTCAATTTTAGAGAAGCATGCTAAACTGATTCTCTAAACACAAGAAACTACCTATTTCTCTGAATCAGTGAACAGGCCACTGCTCTCTCCTCTCCTTCCCCCCAGTGCTAATCACGGATCTGTTGGACAGATTCCTTTCTACCAGTACTGTGTGTGAATGACAGGGATGGAAGAAAATAAGAATGTGACACAGATTTGAAGAAATTCTTAGGATGGAGTTCATTTGAGATCTTCAAGCTTTTTATGATGATGCAATCAGTAAGAAAGTGAGGTGAGTGCTGTTCTCATAGCATATGCCACTTGTAAACCCACAAGTCTGTGGGTATGTACAAACAGGCACACTTTTTCTTTCTTCAGAATCAAAAGTTTTCTCTATTAGTGTCAATTCTGAGGGTAACTCTTTCCAAAATGTGTTTTTGGGTTTTTTTGCTTTTGTTTTTTTGTTTTTTTTTCAGTTTGGAATCACCCCTTCACCAGTTTTTCTGTTGTCTTTCAGATCAAGATGTATTCTGGTGATAATGGTCTGTCTGGCTCCATAAGAAATGACAATGAAAACACTCTGGGAGGCAGCGAGTTGAGTCCCAGTATCCAGATGGGCTGAGCACATATCAGAAAAATAGGGCCTCATTCTACTCATATTAAATCTCCAGTGTTAACGGAGATAGGGTATTGTGAGTAGCTGAAAAACATGAGTGATCTTGTCCTATCTTTAGCAGATGTGGCATGTGAAGAAGCACAATAAAATCTGGGAGTTCCATGTGTTAAAAGAAACAAGACACACTCCCACTCTGAGCATCGTAAATCTAATCCAGCCCTGTTCGCACATAGAACAGACGTTCTGCATTCTTTTCCAGCCATGTTGATTCTCATGAAGCTTCACCCATTTCATCTAATTGGAAACAACCCTTTCCAACAAGCATATAGGTTCTACTTTAGAATCCAATAGGTAACTGAGGCTCAAGAATTCCACAACTGACTTCCGAGGAGATCAGGTGGACCGTTTGCCACTCTTCTGGCAGGAAGGTCTGCTGGTATTTACAGCTCAGTGCACAGTAAGGAGGGAGACAGCACCATCCATCAGGAAAAGAGAACTCATCTGCTACTTGATCTGACATTCCGTTCACGCTCTTGCTGTCTCCGGAGAGCAAGGTGCATCCATTTGAATAAACAGAGATGGGAGGAAGGGAGGGAGGCAAAGCAGCCATCGAGATGACTGCAGAAATAACAAGTCTACAAATCTAGAAGAGTGGTTCTCAGTGGAATACTACCCCAACGTGCGACCCTGCAGGCAAGTGTGGGAAATGTCCTTTTAGACGGCTGCACTTTCATGGAGTAATGGCTGCAGGTTGCTATTCACCTCCATTAATGCCTAATGCCTGTCATTTAGTAGGTGCTGAAGAGCACTGTGCTGAAAGAATGCAAGCTTGACCACTTCTCAGCCTTTTGGCTAAGATCAAGTGAAGGATGTAAGCTTGCCCTGAACCCATACCAAACAGTAGATACCCTAATTACAAAGTCAGGGTCAGCTGGGAGGAAAAAACCATCAGCTTTTTGGTGACAGGTGACCTTTTAAGACAGCCTTTCCTGACAGGATAGGGTCTGTTCTCTGAATCACATCCCACTTGTCAGGCTGGAATATTTGTATGAGCAGTGACGTCTTCATCAGGCATATTCTTAAATTTGTTTTAAAATGGCACTAAGCAGGTACTGTGGGAATGAACGCACAACCAAAGTGCTCGATTTTTATGGTGCCCGTTTTGGCAAAGACTAGCAGCTAGCATGCAATGCCTCAAGGCCACCTTTGAACTCCCTTTCTAAAAATTCCACTTAATGCTCCAGAGACAGATAGCCTGAACTCAACATTACAGAAAACTCAACACCTCGAATGAGGGCAAATTGTAGCTCCCAGAGCAACTCCACAGTTCATTTTACATTTTCACCAGGTACATGGTCCAAGTGGGTGTCACTATTTGTTCAGAACTGGGAAATCACTTAAAGTGATATTCTGTCAATTCTATACCTCATAAAATTACAACTCGTTAAGGGATTTCTTTGTAAGGGTTTGGTAATTAAATAAAATTGACAGTTCTTTAAAAAATTTCTGATTAGTCTGAATAACTCAGAGTCTTATTGATTGACTATAAAATGATGAGGCTGTATCACAGGTGAGGTCACGACCCCCTAACAAGCAAAATTATTTAAAATGCCATGCAAAAAAAGAGTCACTGGTTACTCACACATGGTATGTATAAAATTACATTTGTGCTATCTCAATTATCAGTTTATTTCTCAGTACTGAAATGTTTTGGATTGTCTGACAGAGCTCCCTCACACGAATTCACAGTCACACACACAAGGGGGAAAAAAACCCCAAAACACTATTGTTCAAATAAAAATTTTAATATAAGTACTGAGAATCAGGCTTTTCAAATGACACTCTAAAACTGTGGTATCTCTTAAGCAGATGCACGTTTCCCCTTACAACACGTATCAAGCAGAAGAACTTTATGTCAGTATCTCTGCAATGTTCCTAGGCTGATGAAGATGTTACCCCTTTGTTCTAAATAGCAACTGCCAGCCGGTCCTTTATCATTTAACCTCAGTTACTATAGGAATATACAGAAGCCTGTTTCTTCTAATTAGCACACCACAACAAGGATGAGAACACAGGCTCAATGGAATGACTCTTTACTCTTCTGGAAATGCTAAATAAAAGAAGTTTTATTCAGTGATGTCTGAATATCCATATTCTTCCTCTCTATCCAATGTGCTGAGCTCTTAAGACTACAGCCCCCCATTAGGAAATCATTGGGTTATCATAGGGTATAACCTAAAGAGGGCTCTCTGTTGAATGTCATCTGTCCAGGTGAAACAACACAGCTTCCTAATTAACCAGTACATATGGCCTGATAGGTTGGTCACCAATCGTACTGCACAAGGAAGTTGGAAACTGCTTTCTATAAATGCCACCTAGATTTTCGGGCCTGGCCCCATCCACAGAATTCTCCTGACTTAAAGTGACTCTCAGTCAAGTGGCCATCTCAAAAACCATATCTGCAAGGGAGGACTCAAAAAAATTTGTTACTAGGATACAGTGACACCAATCCCACATTTTGTGGTTAATAAAACAAGTCCTGTATTCAGCTTGGCACAAGGCCCTGATCTGATGTATTTCAAGCCAAGCTGGAGGGCTCACAGGGAAAGCTGCCATTCATGAATGCTTCAGGAGGACAGGACGCCAGGGTCCCTTGTGCCAAACAGGGACCAGAAACCTTTGTGATGGACCTTTTGAACAGACCTACCCTACTTCCTAAAGAGAGCTGGTGTATTGTGCTTTAAAAAAAATTGTTTTACCTACAAAATCTGTTTTTCCTGACATTTTTCTTGAAAAAGGTGTCCTGTAAGGGTGAAAAAAAAAAAAAAAAAAAAAAAAAAAGAAGTAAAGGGAAAAAGAAGAAATGCTCTGACTTCTGATTTAACAATCTCAAACATCACTCACTTCATTTTCCCCCCTCCTCTGTGTAACCAAATGCAAGACACATAGGACTTTCCTGGGGAAGTCTACATCCAGCCTTCATTTAAGATTTCCTGCCCAGTACATAATCAGGAATTTTCATCCTAAAGTGGCACACCTATTTCCTCAGAGCGCTCAGCTCTCTTTGAATAAAAAAAGGCAAGGCACCCCTTTGGGGGATTCAGTATATATTTTTAAACTTCTCATTAAATCAACCTAATTTATGGGGCATGTTTAGCGAAGGCAGTTGCTTTGGCGGATGAAAAGTTAATTTGCAGACTCTGGCCTGTTCCCCTCCTTCCTCCCCTCCGGCGCCCTCCCCTCCCCCGAGCATTTCCGAATGCGTTCGACCCCCTCCGAAGCGGCTCGGCTCTCTCCGCCAGGACACCGACTCGGCTCCGAACACCGCCGACTCCCTTCGAGCCCCGCGCCCAGACCGCACCGAGCCTAGCCGAGCGTCGCCGAACTGAGCCCCATCGACTTTTCCGGCCTCGGCTGGGCGCTGTCCACCACTTGCAACGCCTGAAACCTCATCCAGCTCAGGTGGCTGGGGCTTCTACCGGGCTCTGAGTCAGCCACTGCTGATTACAGACTTCTGAAGTTTTAAAACGTCCCCCCTCGAGAGAAAGGGGTGGCGCGGCTTGCATTTACAGATCTGCAAGGGCTCCAGACAGATGCAACATGCACCTTGTTGCAAAGAGCAATTCCCGAGGCCCCGCCTCCCCATCAATTTGGGTTGCACAAGCTCAAGAGAAGCCCCAAGCTAAATTACCCTTGGCTCAGAAGGGTGCGGCGAGCCGAGGGGGCCTCTGCGAAGAAAGCCCCAGGGAGCTCTCGAACAAAAATAAGAACATGTCAAGCAGATGGGAAAATTGTCTCCGAGTCGCTACTCCCTACCATCATGGCGCCGCCTAGAACCCGCTTGTCATGCCTGTTACACATGCAAGATTTTCTGCATCTTGGTTCTGAAACCGCAAGCGTGCTTCGTCTCCCACTCCCATTCCCACCTTCCCACGAAAGGGGTTTTTATTTTCCATTGTTTCCCTACGCGATGCAATTACTTCGGCTATTCTGTCAAGTTGAAAAATAATCATTTTTGTTTACTGCACAGCAACCCCTAATTAGGAGCTATGTGTGCACGAAGGTGTCACAGCAAAGCGACGTGGAATCTTCGCTAAACGGTCTTAACGAACTCTCCGTCTCGAACTGACAGGCCAACGGAAGTTGGAGGCCCGGAGGGCGCACACCCCTTCGCTGCCGGCCACCCCCTCCCCAAGCAAAGCTGCCTGTGGGCTCACCAGGAACTGCCGAGTGGATAGCGCAAGAAGCGAGCCTGCAAGTGGAAAGGAGGGGCAAGGCTCCTTATTGAGAAAGTGTGGAAGGGAAGGAATATCCCATTTTGTTTTAATTTTCAACCATCACTCAAATCCACCCCCAGTTAATTAGGAGGGGAAACTGATAGCTAAGGCAGAAGGGGGCGGCGGCAAGTGGGGCCTGAAATCCGCATTGTGGGTAGATTACATGGAACACGGCCTATGCAGAGTGTAAAAAAATACATTGATAAAGGCCACGGAGCGAACGAAAACTGCGGGTGTCAGGACAGCAATGCTGGGAGGGTGGGGAGGAGAGGAGCTGGGAGCAGTAAGGGGCGGACATTCAGCCTCACAGGCAGCTTCCCTCCCCCTTCCACCTCTACCTTGGATAAAACTGTGCCCGTCACGTACGCTTGGAAACCCACTTCTTCCCCTAGCACACGACCCCTCCCCTAACCCTGGCCCTCTTTTTCTGGGGCCGGGGCGGGGGGGTGCGAGGGTATGTAGAAACCACAGCCTCCAATTCAGCACCAAATGCATGAACAGCAGACGCTTGATCCTCCACCCCAGTCTAGGGCTGGGTCCCCTCCATGTTAGCCAAGTTCAAAATCACTGCCCCAGGAGAAGAGCAGGGGAAGTGGGATTACGGACCTCGGGGGATACGGAGGTATGGAGGGAAGAGGAGAGAGAAATAGAGACAGAATGAAACAGAGACACAGACAGAAATGGAGGCAGTGAGACACAAAAAATATTCCACAAGCAAGAGTAATGATCATAATCATGCCAATAATGTGATGTTCTGATCAATATGGCGGACACTGTCATTCATACAACTACAGGCGCTCCCCTTCCCCCTCCCAAAAAACACCCACCCAGGAGTTGGGGTGGAGGACCCAGAACCAACGTAGGGAGTGGGGGAGGGGAGTCAAATATAGGGGTGTGTGTGTGTATGTGTGTGTGTGCACGAATTAAAAAACAGGCCTGGAGAGCAATGTGGAGTAAGCAAGGTAATAAAAACGATTTTAAAAATTACTCTTATTAAAAGTACAAATCCCAGTGCCACAGGGACTTACTTCATCTGCTTCACAATGGTGCTTTTTCCTGATTCTCCAGCCCCTGTTGGGACACAGACAGTGGGGAAAAACTGGTGAGTGTCAGCTTAAGGGAACGGGGGAGGGGGGACTAAGGCATGCGAGGGGGTGGGCGATCCTGGGCACATGGTGGTGCCAACTTGGGGACCAGGTCTCCCGGGCGCGGGTGGGGTGGGGGAGCTGGCGGCAGGGGGTGCGGAGTGGCCGGGGTCGGGGGATGGGGGTAGCAGCGGCGGTCCTTACCCAGCAGGAGTAATTTCACGTCTTTGGCGGCGCTGATGCCATCCTCTTTGAGGTTTTTCTCAATCGCCTTGCTCCGCTCGAGGGCGGCTCTCTCCTCTGCGCTCAGAGTACATCCCATGGTGGCCCCTTCCCTGCCACAGCCCGCACGACTCGGCTGGCACGGCTCCCCGGCTCGGAGCGCCCCCCACCCCCCCAGAGAGCAGAGCCTGGGCTCAAGGGGGGAAAATCACGATATCCTCTCCTGGGCTGGAAACAAAAATGTCGGGAAACCAGAACCCCCCAAAAAGCCAGCCGCTAACAAGATTCCAGCAGCGGAGACTCGCGGCAGCTGGCGGGGGTCTGGGGTTGTCGAACCGAGTGTGGCCGGGGTCTGGGGCTCCGCAGCCGAGGGAGGAGGCGCCCGCGGGCCGAGGAGGCGCGGGCTGCAGGCACTGAGGCTTGTGCACGACCCAAAATAAATAAAATAATAGTCGAGGCTGGAGCCGCAGCCGGAGCCGACGGAGGGTGGGGTGGGGGGCAGGGTGGGTCCTGCTGCCGCGGCTGCCGGAGGAGGAGGAGGCGGCGGCGGAGGAGGAGGAGGTGGAGGAGGCGGCGGCGGCGGCGCGGGATGTGGAGGGAGTGAGTTAGGGGGTGCTGCTAGTGCATGTGCATCGCCGCTCTTCAGCCGTCGGTGCGTCCGCGGCGCCTTCGCCGACCCCCGCGCGCAGGGCAGGGCTGGGCAGGGGGCCGGGCCGGGGGGCAGGTCTCTAGCGGGAGGCGGCGTCGCTGTCTCCCAGAGCTCGCATCGCTCGGTGAGCCTACCGGAGAGAGAGGGAGAGCGCCAGGGAGCCGCGACCAGCCGGGAGCTCGAGGGAGAGGGAGAGAGAGAGAGGCAGGGAGGGAGGGGAAAAAAATGGGAGAGCGAACGAGCGCGCGCGCGCCAGGGACCGGGCGGGGAGAGGAGGCGAGTGCAGCGCGCGAGTGCGCCAGCGGCTCTGCGCACCCGGCTCCGCGGGCCGCCCGCTGACGTCAGCAGGGCCGCGCGCCGGGCCCCCGGGACGGGAAAGGCGCGGGGCGGGGGAGGCGCGCGCCGGGGTTCGCGTCAGCCGTCGGCGGCGCGCACACGCGCTCGCGGAGCGGCCTGCCCCTCCCCACAGAGCCCTCCCAGCCAGCGGCTCCCCCGGGTGGGCGCGTGCGGGGCTGGCGGGGGCGGGGCGTGGGGCCGGGCGCGCGCCGGGGCCCACCCCGCCTCCGCCCCCGCCCCCGCCCCCGCCCCAAGCGCTGGCGGCGCGGACCTCCTTGTCAATGGGAGCGCGGGACCGGGCTGCCGGCACGGCGGTCAGGTGGGCCCCCCAGCTCGCTGCCAGCGCGGCCTCTGTCCCTCTCCGGCCGGCTCTCCATCTTGTCGCCCGCAGCCCGCCTTGTCAGTGGCTCTGCAGCCGCTGGGGCCGCAGAGCCGAGGCCGGGTTACCTCAGGAAACGCGATGTGGTAGTGGGTCGGAATAAACCCTCCCGCCCCAGAATTCGCCTTGGGGGCATGAGGACAGATTCGGCCTTTTCGCTTCCTGTGTCCACATTTATTGAGCACTTAGTATGTGGGAGCCGAGGCTGTAAGGAGAGGAACGGAGCGGGCGGAGAAAAGCCAGGGCCTTTTCTCCGGGAGCCGCTGCCTCCAGGGCCATCGCCGACCCTGCTCCGAGATCCCAGCCGCCGCTCTCCGTGCAGGAGGGGTGCCCACCCTTGGGGAGGCCTGGGTGCCCTGAGCGGAGGGACAGGGCTTCAAGCGACTGGGAGTTTCCAGCAAACCCCTGATCCCTGAGCAGTTTATTTTAAAAGCTTTTGCAAATGTTGGACGGTTTAGCTTGGTGGAGGCCGTCTTTGCACTAAATTCTCTTGTCCTCCCCCTTCGAAACACACAAAATGAATTTTGAATAGATTCTTGGATGAGAGATTTTCTTCCTTTTTTCATCTTCTGAAACATTTTCCCCTCATTTCTTCTAAAAAAACCCAGAAACCCGGGTCAGTTACTCGGTGTACAGCTAGTCAAATACTGAGAAAACTAGTCGATATTTGCCAAAGATTGGGCATGTTCTGGGTGGTCTCAGATTTTGAAGAAACAAATTTTTTACTGCACAAAATAGTTTTACAATCAGTTCCATCAGACAGCCCCAGGGGCTCTCCTAGGGAAAGGGGCCAATAGGCAAGGTTGCATGGGGATAAGAGAGGCAAGCGGCCAGTGGAAAACGTTTTTTTTTTTTTTTTTTCCTAACAGTTGGGCATTTCTGTGGCTCTGAAAGCAAACTTGTTTGTTTCATTTCAACCATAGAAAAAAAACCACTTCTGTTTTGGAAATGTAACCCAGCATAAAAATACATTTGCAATGGGGAAAAAGAAGGCAGTTTAGGGCCACCCAGAAGAAAATATTTTTTCCCCTGATTTTTTTTTTTTTTAATTTGGTATTTCCCAGTGTGGGTTTGCCTCATTTTACAAATAGCTGCCTATGTCAAGTTGTGGGTATGTGATTTAAATATTTTAATTTGAATCACATTTTACATAGTCTAGGAAACTGACAAAGGAATCCTATAGAGAATTGTTTTCTAAAGTGAATAACTGCTTCTCTATCTACCCGCCCCCCTCATTCTTCTTTTCTGTGCGTGTTTTTTGGGGAATGTTAGGGGATAAATCTGGTTTGGCTTAACTAAAACGCAGCCTTTCAAATCCAAAACAGAGAGCTTAGGTACCCAACATTCTATAGAATGTGTTATTTCCTCAAGAGATTGCTAGGAACAGTTATGTAGATCTACCAGGTGCAGGGAAGCACTCTACATCCTCACCCAGGTCCTGTATCCCTGCAAGACTGCATTGGAAAGACTGAAGAGGTAAGAATATAACTATTTCATTTCGAATGCTGGGTCACATTTCACGTTTCCGTGCTCTTTCTTTGAAGTAATTTTTAATTTAAAATCTTAGGCTCTTGGATTATTCGGGTTTGTATGGTTAAATGAAACTATCATTGACCTTAGGTGTATTTATTTCTTCTTGGTATCAGAGCTAGTATGATGGAGGCACAAACCTGTTTGGTGTTTTTCTTTACTTATTAAGCACCTACCTACCATGTACAGGGTAACTGTTCTAGGGGCTATAGATGTTGTATTTCAGGTTTGTCTACTCAGTTTTCTTTTTCTGGGTCACTTTGCATCTTTATCGCTGGGCTTCGTAAAAGACTAATAATAATCCGCTTCATCTGTATAGTGCTTTACAGCTTACAGAGCACTTTTACAAAAATTATCTCATGTGATCCTCCCACATAAACCTCAGTTAAGCACATGGCGTGGGAAGCATCATGTCTGAGTGCAAAGAACCTGGACCATGAATACAGATCAACCTGGGTACCCATTTTATAGCTGAAGAAGCTGAGCCGCTAACTGTTTAGGGTCACGAACAGTTATTCTTCTTACTACTACCTGTAAGTAGTAAGCCAGTGCTCATTTCACATGTTTGTGGACTATCTGAGAAACAGCATGCTATATATACATATAAAGTGTGCTTCCTTGACTTACAGAAAGCGTACAACCCCAGAACCCACTCATATTCAGGTTTCCCCAGAGGACATGAGGATAAGAATCTCTCAGTTCTCTGTGAAGTATTAGTAATTAGATAATACCACAAGTGTTTAATTGTTCACAATTAATTCCTGTGGGAATGAGGAAATTACTATCCTAACATCAGCAGCGGGAGATGCTTAGACCAAAGACAGATTCCATTTGGTTTTATATGATCCTCAGAATTTTATTTCTCGGATTATTGCTGATGTCCAGAGAATAACTCTCCCTCCAACCTCAGCCATTCCCTTTGCTGCACACATATACCATTCAGCATATTTTTAATTTTAAAAATAGGTAATTAGAGTATTTTATATACTCTCTAAAATGAACAACAGCAGAACCTACATTAAGTTGCTTTTTTACTGCTTGTAACTCCTAGATCTCGAGGGCAATTCATTATATCAATGAGATTCCCCAGCTCTGACTTACAGAATGTGGGCTCTGATTAGGTAAACTGAATTCCCCTATTTGTTCCCTTTTAATACTTTACTTAAATATAAAATTACTTTGATTATTTAAATATGTATGCACTGGCACTCTACTATGTTTAATATATTGATTTAGACATGAAGACAGGTTGAGATGTCACGAGCTTGGAATCTTGAAATCTTGAAAGTTCTGGAATGTTTTCTCAAAACAGTTTACATTAGAGTTAGCTGGGGTGCTTGTTAAAAATTCAGTTATCCATCTTACTTTTACTAACTCAGACTCTTCAGCCGTTTGCATTGATAGCTACTCCCCAGGTGATTTTTCTGTGTACAAAGTGTTGGTCTTATACAGAATCCATATGTGCCAGTTAATTCTAAGAACTTACTTTCTTAAAGCCCAGATATCTCACGTTTATAAATTCAACTTTTTTTTTATGTTTACTAGTTTTTTTGTATTTCTGTCAAAGGGTATAAAAACTATGAAAATTACTCTTCCTTATGAATACTACTCTAATGGGAAGAAAATAGGCGAAAATATGTGGTTCATAACCTAAATGAAACTAAATATCCGGTGAATTAGTCATTTTATTATTATTATTACTATTATTATTATTATTATTATTATTATTTGAGATGGAGTGCCACTCTGTTGCCCAGACTGGAGTGCAGTGGTGCAATCTTGGCTCACAGGAACTTCTGCCTCCCAGGTTCAAGTGATTCTCATGCCCCAGCCTCATGAGTAGCTGGGATTACAGGTGAGCGCCACCATGCCCAGCTACTTTTTTTTTGTATTTTTGGTAGAGACAGGGTTTTACCATGTTGGCCAGGCTGGTCTCCAACTCCTGACCTCAAGTGATTTGCCAGCCTCAGCTTCCCAAAGTGCTGGGATTATAGGCGTGAGCCAATGCGTGCAGTGAATTAGGCATTTTAGGGAGAATGGTAGGTCACTAGAAATTTTGGATTTCTGCACTAAGTGTTTCTGTTATAACTCACAATCCAACTTAGTGGTGAATATGATTTAGAAGAATGTCTGGTTTTGGCTAATAGATGACTTCTTTTTTTTCCCAGTTTGTATCTGGCATTAATGAGGGAAGGTGCTGATCAATTTTTTTATGTATCTAAAAGACGAGCCCTCTATTCAGCATTTCCGTAACTCATATTTGTGCACATCTCTCAGACCTACCAGAGTGGTGGTTCTCTTTTTTTTTTTTTTTTTGAGACGGAGTCTCGCTCTGTCGCCCAGGCTGGAGTGCAGTGGCCGGATCTCAGCTCACTGCAAGCTCCGCCTCCCGGGTTCACGCCATTCTCCTGCCTCAGCCTCCCGAGTAGCTGGGACTACAGGCGCCCGCCACCTCGCCCGGCTAGTTTTTTGTATTTTTTAGTAGAGACGGGGTTTCACCGTGTTAGCCAGGATAGTCTCGATCTCCTGACCTTGTGATCCACCCGTCTCGGCCTCCCAAAGTGCTGGGATTACAGGCTTGAGCCACCGCGCCCGGCCTCAGAGTGGTGGTTCTCAAATGTTGTGCACAAGAATTACCCAAGATGCTTTTTAAAGAGCAGATTTCTGGGTTTAATCCCTAGAATTTCTGAATCAATAAGTCTGAGGCAAAGGTTAGGAATCTTCATTTTTACATTCATACCTTCTCCCCCAGTACTCAGGTACTTTGGGAAAACATTAGTAGACTGTAAACTCCTTTTAGGGGACAAAGTTGTCTTATTACCCCAAAGATCAAGGATGGCCCACTGCCCACAGGTCATCAGTTTCAATATTTGTTAACTAAATTCACCAGTCAGTAGGCAAGAGTTAAATCAGACAATATTACAAAGCTCTTCCCACCTTGAGACTTTTAAATTTTTTTAGTGGAATTTTTTTTACTTGATTATTCTAGAAAATGCTTAAGATTAGATGAGTTCTAAAAGATAATAGCTTGTCTTCAAGTAAGGTTCTGGAAAATGAAATGATACGGATTTTAAACAAACGAATGGGAGATTTATTGGCCTATGCCAGCTTGTGAGAAGAGTGTTTGCCAGATGTTTTTGACATTCCCATCAGAAAATTTTTTGCTCAATTTTGTGTCCCATTTTGTTATTTTGTAGATTTCATGAAAAAATTAGTTTTCTTCTTTATAATTTTAGGGATAAGAGATGTCATAAGAAGAAATACAGGTTTTGTGTACTTTTAAGTGAAGGGATTTTCATGAAGGAGCAGATTAAGGTTTATAGGTAATTGAATTGAGCTCTTAAGTTATTGAAGTCCATTATGTGGTCACGGTTGACAACATAATTTGTTGAGTGTTCTTTGATGGTTCAAGAACCCCAAAGAGGGTGTGCTTTGTGATTTTTTTTTTTTTCAATTTAGGATAGCTAGAGAATCCCACAGGGATGCCTTTGGCTTGAATAGAGTGGAAAGTTGGAGGGGGCCAGGACTAGTGCTTTCACATTGACAATAAAATGGACCAAGAGCTGAAATTGAGGTCGGAAGCTTGGCTTAATATGAAAGCGTTACCTAAAGTCATGGGTTCCAACTGGAATTTTCTTGGAAAACTTTTCATTAGAAACTAAGATTCTTACTTGTTTTGATGGGAATAATAGTCCTTTTCAACCTACCTGGGCTGGAGTTGACAGATAAGATTAGCAGGAACATATTGGTAAAATATTTATTTAATACTTATTATATCCTCCAGAAGACAGGAGCTTTCCTGACACAAAGGTTACTTGCATTATTTATCATATTTTCTATCTTCATAGAGCCTTTCACACATGCAGCTCAAACACATTTTAGACTTTATCTCATTAGTCTTCTGTAAGCTTCAAGGTCCAAAGTCTTATTACTGCCTTGCTTTTTACAGATAGAACTATTTTTGTTTGTTCCTGTCAGTTATATTTGTGAAAGCAAAAAGTAGGTGAATTTTATGTGAATCCAGTTAAAACCAATTGAATTGGCTATAATAAGTATAATTGGGGGAGGAGAGGCTATCAATTAGTTCAAATTTAGAAGTGCGTTGAGAGTGTTTGGCCAGACTAGACTGAATTAATTTTGTGACCTGTCTGCATTCTCTAAAGTACATGTGGTTTGAGGTGTTCCCAAAGTCTGCCAAGTACCAAGATCGAGGCGTTCCAGTCTTATAACATGGTTCTTTAGATGAGCTGACATTTAGGCATGTTATCTATTCTCCAAAGGCCTGCAAAGCCCTGACCTCTGTGGCAGAGAAAAACATTTTTATGAAATTCCTATGTGTGTGATGGAGCACATCTATAAAACTAAAAGAGGACAATTCAGTGAGAGATACATTTTCAACCAGGCACCTATCTCGTAGGACTTTTACCTAGAATCATTTAGAAGTTGAAGTAAAAAGAAATGAACTGTATCGATTTTCCTCTCAAGTAGTCCCTGAAGTCCACTGTCTTTCCCCCGGCCATTGTAGTCATTGGAGAGGTCTAAGAGGAAAGAACTCTGAATTAGTTACATCCAATATAAATGAAAAACAGCATTGTTTCTAATGACTACAGAGATGACATATACAGGTCTTAATAAAAACACTGAAAGCAATGGCTTAACCATGACTCTGAAATTAATGAGGTCGATGCCCAAAGGCAAAGCTACTCGGGAGGCTGAGGCAGGAGAATGGCGTGAACCCGGGAGGCGGAGCTTGCAGTGAGCTGAGATCCGGCCACTGCACTCCAGCCTGGGTGAGGGAGCGAGACTCCGTCTCAAAAAAAAAAAAAAAAAAAATCAGTGGTGGGATTGAGAGGTGGAGTGAATGAGGCAATGAAAGAAGAAGGGTAGATTTGGAGATTGGTCACTTTGATCATTCTTTTTTTGATTCTGTAACCTCTGCTTCTGTTCTAGGAAGGAAGTGATACCAATCATTTTGTTCCTTTTCTTGCCTCCCCTGCCTCTGCTCTATTCATATACTTGGCTTTATCCTCCCATAAACATTTCCACAGCAAGAAATAGTGATAAGAATGATATTTTTACTATAATTATCTTCATTTATTTAATTCATGAGTGTCTTCCATATTTATTGTATGCTTACCATGTGCCAGACACTATGTTAGATGGTGGGAATATACTGTTGAATAAACACACATGGTCCTCTGCCATCATGCAGAGGCATATGGTCTCAGACTTGTGAATTGTAATAATCTCTCATATATTATTTAATTAAATCCTTTTAACAGCTATTTCAAATAGCCAGGATTCCCGTTTTTCATTGCATGCACAATGAAATTAAGCTTAGAGGAGTTCAAGTGATTTACCTAAGATCACATAGCTCATAAATGGAATAATCAGGATGGACACCTTAATTTTCTGAATTCCAAGACAGTGCTCTTTCTGCCACATCATGCCACTTCCCAAAGATCCAAGGTTCATCTCAGTTGCTTTTTTAAATAGCACAGGCACCAATTATGCTATTCATATTTTAGTGGGCTTTTACTTTACTCAGTAATCCTTCTTCTACTTTGTTGGATATTATTGATCATCATAATGAACTTTACCCAAGAAACGTACAATCCCATGATATCTATTCCAATAAATCATTCCTAGCTCTTACAACAGAATAGATTATCTTTGTAGTGCATATTTATCAGAATATTCTCCGTATTTTGCAGCATCCACTCCCTCAAAGGTGAAAACCAGAAATTGGCAGTAGATAATATGCAACTATTAAATATGTTGTGAAGCTTCAGTTTCAATAGGTTTGGACAAATAATAAATGAAAGTAATTTTCAAAACTGAAGGGAAGTAATACCAAGAAAGGCAGCAGAGTGAAAAGAACACTGGACAGAAAGAAGAGACAAGACTTTTAGTCTCTGGCCAACTTTGGGAGACTTAATTCACTTTCCAGGCCTCAGTTTCCTCAATCAAGAAATTGGATTTTAGGCACCTTTTGTCCATAATTCTAAATCCGAGTTGCGAGGACAGAGAACCTGGAGGACCGACATTGGGGAGACTACAGAATCCAGAGCTCCAGAGGGCAAAGCAAGAAAACGTTACAAATATATTTATTCAATCCTTGAATCTGAATATATCTGTTCCACTGTCAAAATGATTCCCTTTACTTTTTTCCTCCCTTTAAGTCAAGCATGAATTTTTCATATTTTGTATGGTGTTTGCTTTAGAAATATAACACCTTGTAAACGTAACAAGCCAATAGTATGAAAAGACTATGGATTGACTTTGATTTTCGCACTTAGAAGTGACACCACTCCTAGATATACTGGAATTTTTTTTTTAGCCTGTCATGAAAGGTTTCTGCAGATAGCCCTGTGTCCTTTTCAGCACAGCAGGCAGATAATGGCTCCTAATCATCACCCAATTGATTTTGACAATATTTCTTTGTGAGTGAGTAGGATGATTGGGGAACATCCCAGGGGGCTGGGAAAGTATAGCTAAGGGAGTCACTAAGTCCAGGAGTGAGACAGCCAGTGGTAACTAAAGGGGCAGATGAGCTTAACAAGGGATTTACCTTTTCTCACAGCCTCCACTAGATCTTTGCACTCCTGCCTTTCCTGTGATTTTCTCTGGTATGGCTCTAACAGTTCTCCTGATTCTTCACTTCCTACCAATCACTCAACTATCTAATATTAGTTGCTATTACTTGCTGAAAGGGTGTCATTGAGGGGATGGAGGAATTCAGCATGATGCTTTCATAACCTTAGAGATACCAGTGGCTCTAAGCATGAGGAACCAAGGATTTATGAATTTATCCAATTGTCAGTTAAAAATTAAGGTTTTTAGAAATCGGTGGAGAGGATATCGGAACTCCAATCAAATAACATAGAAGAATACATCTTTGCTCTTCATTGAAAGTCTGGTTCATGGGCTGGGTATGGTGGCTCATGCCTATAATCCCAGCACTCTGGGAGGCCAAGGCAGATGGATCACCTGAGGTCAGGACTTTGAGACCATCCTGGCCAACATGGTGAAACCCCATCTCTACTAAAAAAAATACAAAAAACATTTAGCTGGGCATGGTGGCAGGCGCCTGTAATCCCAGCTACCCTGGAGGCTGAGGCAGGATAATTGCTTGAACCCAGGAGGCAGAGGTTGCAGTGAGCTGAGATCACACCATTGCACTCCAGCCTGGTGACAAGAGCAAGACGTCATCTTAAGGAAATAAAAGACAGTCTGGTTCATGAATGTATATTTATATGTTTTAGGTTAAAACAAAATGTTCAATGTATGTATATAAAAAACTTTAAAAGTTTTTTCTTTTCCTTTTTTTTTTTTTTTTGAGTCAGGATCTCACTCTATTGCCCTGGCTGGAGAGCCAGTGGTGCGATCTTGCCTCCCTGCAACCTCCACCTTCTGACTCAAGTGATCCTCCCGCCTCAGGCCCCTAAAGTAGCTGGGGTCACAGGGGCAAGCCACCACGCCAGACTAATTTTTGTTATTTTTTGTAGAGACAGGGTTTCACCATATTGCTTAGGCTGCTCTCGAACTCCTGAGCTCAAACAATCCACCCGCCTTGGCCTCCCAAATACTAGGATTACAGGTGTGAGCCACTGTACCCAGTCGAAAAAGGCTTTTTTTTTTTTTTTTTTAAACTACAAAAGCAATCTGCTATTTTAAAGAAAATCAGAATTGCACAGAGAACATCTGGGTTCCCTGGCCTAGAGGACTAAGCTGAGACATTTCAGAATTTCTTAAGGGTGAAGATAACTTGCTGTTGGCTCCAGAATCTAGCTCCAGCTGCCTCCTACCTCCTTTAGGGAGCTACTCTATTTAGGAATCAACTTCTTTTACATCTAACTACTATCATTGTAACTACTTTGGAAAACTACCATCACTCCTGTGACAACATCCTGAGGCTTACATCTTAAACAGAATTCAGGTAGGGCATGGGAAGTTGAGCCAGGTAGGTCTTTTCTAGGCTTTTCAGCAGGGCCACTTAGCTCCCTAGGGCAGGCTAACCCTTGGCACAGGTCCTGGACTAATCCAGGCCATAAGCAAGAAAATCCAAACGCTTCTGGGTGGTTGAGCATCACATCAGTCTCTGTGCTGATCCTTTTTGAGCTTACCCTGGCCCTATGGAGTAGGCAATTGCCTTGGTGCTTGTGACTAGTTCTAGTAATAAGCCTCTTTTAGATTCTGTGTGTCTGCCTTTGACCCTGCTTTTAGATTGGGGTTCTACCTTGATTCCTTCAACCTCATTGAAATTAGAAGCCAATTCCTAAACCAAAGTCTGCATGACTAGATTCTTATTACAAGCTGCTGTATCTCTGATGCCAATCATCTGTCTGTTTGGAACTTTGCCTATTGTCAATGCATGACTCCCTACACGTCTCTTTACTTTTGGATATCTGCCTGTTGACATCATGGTGCCTTCCTCTCCCCTCTATAATAACCTACAATAATCCTTTGCTTACTATCAGACTCCCTTCACACCATGATTAAGGCCTAACAGACGTCTATAGCATGAATCCCACATATTTGGATTTTGGGTGCCTACATATTTGGAGTTTTGGTGCCTGTCATATGAACCTGCTATCTTGCCTAGTCCCAGTGGGATTGCCTATAGTCATTCTCAAACCTTAATGTTCATAAAAATCCCCAAATGTGCTTATTAAAAATGCAGGTTCCTGGGTTCCATCCTTAGATGTTGTGATTCAGTAACTTTGAAGTAGGCCTTAGAAATCTGCATTTGAACATGTCCCTCCAGATAATTTTGAGATACCTTGGGAAAACCACATTTTGAGAAACCTAGTCTCTGGAGCTTGATCCTTATCAGGGCCATTCCATCCCCAGCCAAACTTGATTTTGACAGATCATGGGAAAACTACTTTTCCATGAGAAATTCCTGAATATCATAATATTGCTACACTTTAGAATATTATTTTGTTCGTATTTTTCTGCTCACTGGATTGGGGAAACTTTATAGAGGTTATAATGCACAGCTAGATGCACTCTGGCTAGTAGTTCATTCAAGTACATCAGAATTTTAAGAGTTCAGATTTTGCCTCGTGATTTGGGCCCTGCTGTCTCTAATAACATAGTGACTTAGAAATGCATGAATCAGTGATATCTCCATCAGTGGCCTATATTTTAGGACAATGGAGGAAGGTATCTTCTTCCTCTTGGATCTGGATTCATGCTTAAATATTGGCTTCACCAATGTGCCTATGTATGCCATTTTAGGTGTAACATATAGTCATGTATATATAGATATAAAGAGAAAGGAACTCTGGAGACAGGAGGAGCCCAACTATAACTACTCTTTGTTGTAGGGTGGTGGCTTATGTGAGGCCTACCCTGACTTGGATGCAATAGTCCTCAGATTCAGATTAAACATTTTTGGAAGGAATACTTCGAAGAGCATGTTATAGACTTCCTTTTACATTACATCAAGTGTGTCATAAGGTACCCCCTGTGGTTTGGAAAAATTCTCAGCCATTTGCAGCCCATGGGAGCCATCAAGAAAACCAGGGAAAGTCTTCTGTTTCTTGTCAAGATGGAATAAGAGTTACTGCCTGTTTATCTGCCATCCCATCTGAAACAGCTATAAGAAAGAACAGGCAAAATACATGAAATAATGGTTTTCAAGATCCTGAACATCAGGCAAGGAATAACAGTGATTCCTGACAGACAGGAAACAAATGAAGTGACCTCATGATTACCACAGCTTACTGCCTTGAGGGATTTTTTTTTAGGTTGTGGTGCAGAAAGGAGGAAGCCAGGTAAAGCTTAGCAGACTCCATGGGTTGAAGAGATTGAGCTGGGAGTCTGGGAAAACCAAGGAAGCTAGAGTTCTTAGGACAAATTACTGGAGAGAAGAAAGCTGCACACAGAACTCCAAAGATCTGCAGAGAATCTTTTGAGCATTCCAATTAATAATTGGCACGTGCATATGAGGAAACTGTTAAAGACTGGGGAAATAACCATCAAAGAGAGTTAGGGGGAACAGTGACAGTACTTACACAGGTCTAATAATAGTGCCTATTTCTGTCAGCCAGACCAGAATGTCTCCTAATTTATAAAGTACTGGAGAGAGTGCTCAAAAGGGTCTTGCTTCAGTTGTGGGGAATAATTAGTTTCAGACTAAATGTTATTATACATTGGTCTTGCCTCACAAGCAAGATTCAAAATGATCAAATTATTTCCAAAGAGTTTAACCATGTCCTAAAACAAAACTCAGGAATATTTTTTAAAATATGAAAATATCCAGCAGCCAAAAAGGCAACATTCATAATGACTGGATCAAAATAAATATTTCTGGGCATGCAGAAAACCAAGAAAATCTGACCCACATTAAGAAAAGTAATCCATCCATCTAAAAACTGATGCAGATGTTAGAATTAGAAGACAAAGATATTAAAAGTTATTATAACTGCATTATATCTGTGAGTAGAGACTGCAAATAAATTTTTATAAGAGACCCAAATTAAACATCTAGAGACAAAAACTATAATGTCTGAGATAAAAAATAAACTAGATGGTGTCAATAGCACATTAGATATTAAAGAAAAAAAAGATTAATGACCCTGATGGCATAGAAATACAAACTATCCAGAATGAATATGCAGAGAAAAAAGAAAATTTTAAATTAGGCAGACACGAATTATATCAGTAATTACATTAAATGTAAATGGATTAAATATGCAAAGTAAAAGGCAGAGATTTGCAGAATGGATTAAAAAATAATTCGACTATCTGCTGTCTACAAGAGCACACTTTAGATTCAGAGATACAAATCTGCTGAAACTAGAAGGATGAGGAAAAAGGAACCATGCAAACAGTAACCAAAAGAGGTAAAGGAGCTGTACTAATATCAGACAAAACAGGTTTTAAGACACAAATTTTTACTAAAGACAAAGAGGGACATTTTATAATGATAAAAGGAAGATATAACAGTTGGACATATAATAATTGTAAAAATATATGAACATAACAACAGAGCCCCCAAAATATATGAAGCAAAAACTGACAGAATTGAAGGGAAAAATAATTCAATAAAAATAGACTTCTGTATCCCACTCTCAATCATGGATAACATCAATATATAGAAGATTAAAAAGGAAATAGAAAACTTGAACAATATATAAGTCAACTAGGCCTAACAGACATCTATAGAACTCTCCACCCAACAACAGTGGAATACACGTTCTTCTCAAGCTGACATGAAATACTGTCCAGGCTAGACCAGTGCTAGGGCACAAAATAAGCCTCAATAAATTTAAAAGGATTGAAATCAACAAAGTGTATCTCTTTCCACAATGGGATTAAATTAAAAACTAATAACAGAAAGAAATTTGAGAAATTCACCAATATATAAAAAATAACACACTCCTAAATAATCAGTGGACTGTGGAAGAAATGACTGGAGAAATTAGAAAATACAATGAAATAAGTGAAAATATAAATACAACATGCCGAAACCAGTAGAATTCAGCTAAAGCAGTGACTATAGATGCCTGTATTATATTTTATATAGCTGTAAATGCCTATATTATATAAGAAAAAAATAGTCAATATTCTAATCTTCATCATAGAAAAGGTGAAGTGAAGGGCAGACTAAGCCCAAAGTAAGCAGATGATGGAAATAATAAGGTTAGAGAGGAAATAAGTGAAATACAGAATGGAAAAACAATAGTGAAAATTAATGAAACCAAAAGTTGGTTCTTCAAAACCATCAACAAAATAGATAAGATTTTAGCTTTTCTGACCAGGGGGAAATAAAAGAGAAAATTTAAATTACTAAACCTGAAATGAAAGAGAAAACATTACTACTAACCTTAATGTTAGTAAAACAATGTCATTAAATTTCATAACATTACATAATTAAAACATTAAATGTCATAACATTACTATGAACAATGTTAATAAAACTCTAAAACTAACCTTAGCAAAATAAAAAGATTATAAATGATTAATTGAATGCCAAAAATTAGCTTAGATGAAATGAATAAACAACTGAAAGTGACTCAAGAAATAAAAGATCTGAATAGACTTATAACAAATAAAGAGATTGAATTAGTAATGTAAAATTTTCCACAGAGAGAGGCTTAGACCCAAAAGCCTTCACTGGTGAATTCTTCCAAACATTCAGAGAATCAGTTCCAGATTTAATATTGTTAAGATGTCAATACTACTTAAAAGAGCTACAGATTTGATGCAATCCCTATCAAAATCCTAATGACAATTTTTACAGAAATAGAAAAACTCCACCTAAAATTCATATGGAATCTCAAGGATCCCTGATTAGCCAAACAATCTTGAAAAAGAACAAAGCTGGAGAACTCACACTTCCTGATTTCAAAACTTATGCCAAAGCTACAGTGAGCAAACAGTGTGGTACTGGTATCAAGACAGCCGTATAGACAATGGAAAAGATTAGGGAGCCTGAGAATAAACCCTCACATATATGGTCAAATGATTTTGACAAGGATGCCAAGACTGTTTAATAGGGGAAAAAAAAATCTTTTCAGCAAATGGTGCTGGGAAAACTGGATATTTACATGCAAAAGAATGAAGTTGGACCTTTATCTAAAACCATATGAAAATTAACTCAAAATGAATCAAATGCCTAACTTTAAGATCTAAAACTCTAAAACTCTTACAAGAAAACAGGGCAAACCTTCATGATATTGGACGTAGCTATGTTTTCTTGGATATGACACCAAACACTCAGGCTACAAAACAAAAAGTAGACAAATGGGATCTCATTAATTTTTTTAAAAAATTGTTCATCGAAAGACAATATCAACAGAGTAAAAAGGCAACCCATAAAATGGGAGAAAATATTTGTAAATCATATATCTCATAAGGCATTAATATCCAGAATATGTAGAGAACTCCTAAAACTCAACAAGAAGACTTAAATAGGCATTTCTTCAAAGAAGATATACAAATGGCTAGTAAACACATGGAAAGATGCTCATTATCACTACTCACTGGGGATATGCAAATAAGAACTGCAGCGAAATACCACCTCACATTCATAAAGATGGCTACTATTAAAAGAAAAACAAGTATTGCAGAGGTTGGGAAATAATTGGAACCTTATGTACTTTTGATGGGAATGTAAAATGGTACAGCTACTGTGGAAAACAGTATGACAGTTTCATAAAAATGTGAAAATAGGATTAACATATGACCCAGCAATTCAGTTTCTCAACATAGACCCAAAAGAATGGAAAGGGTCTTAAAGAGATGTGTATACACCTAAGATCATAGTAGCATTGTTCACAATAGCTAAAACGTGGAAGCAACTCAAGTATCCATTGATGGATGAATGGATAAGCACAATGTGGTATATACATTGAATGGAATATTATTTAGCCTTAAACAGGAATGAAATTCTTACATATGCTACAATATGGATGAACCTTGAGGACATCATGGTAAATTAAATAAGCTAGTCACAAAAATACAAATTCTCTGTTTACACTGTATGGGGTAAATAGAGTAGTCAGAATCATAGAGCAAAATCATAGGGACAGAGAGGAGAATGGTGGTTGCCAGGAGCCAGGGAGAGTGGGGAATGGACAGTTACTGTTTAATGGGTATAGAGTTTCAGTCTTACAAGATGAAAATAGATTATCTGATGGTGATGATGATTGCTCAACATTATGAATGCATTTAATACACAGAACCATACACTTAAAATTGTTAAGGTAATAAATTTTATGTTATATGTATTTTACCACAATAAAAAATTGGGAAAAATCAATTTTAACCTTTCTCAAACTCTCAAAATATAGAACAGGAAGAAACACTTCCCAACTTAATCTATGTCACCAGAAAACCAAAATCAGACAATGACATCATAAGAAGACCTCAAGCCCATATTCCTCATGAATATAGATGCAAAATTTTTCAACAAAATGTTAGAAAAGAAATCCAGCCATGTATAAAAGGGATACACAGTGATCAAGTGGGATTTGGTCAAATGATGCAGAAAAGGCGTTTCACAAAATCCAACAATTCTTTTTCTGCATCAGTTGAAATGATCGTGTGGTTTTTGTTCTTTTTTCTATTACGATAGCATATTACATTGATTTTCAGATATTAAACCAACTTTGTATTCCTGGGATAAATCTCACTTGATCTTAGTGTATCCTTTTTATATAAGAGAGCTAGTGTCCAACATGATGACTATAGTTGGTAACAATGTATTATATGCTTGAAAATGGCTAAGATAGTGGATTTTAAGTGTGCTCATCACACTGAAAATGGGAAGTATGTGAGGTAATGCATATTAATTAGCTTGATTTCGCCATTCCACGAAATATGTGTTTTAAAACATCATGTTGTACACCATAAATTTATATAATTTTCACCAATTGAAAAAAGTAGCTAGAAAAAGAAATGCAAGACTAATACATTCAAAACTACAAAATTTGACCAGCCACAGTGGCTCACGCCTTAATCCCAGCAGTTTAGAAGGCTGAGGTGGGAGGATTGCTTGAACCTAAGAGTTGAGACCAGCCTGGGCAACATATTGAGACCCTGTCTCTGCAAAAATATTTAAAAATTAGCCAGATGTGGTAGCACATGCCTGAAGTCCCAGCTACTTGGGAGGCTGAGGTAGGAGGACTGCGTGAGCCAGTGAGGTCAAGGCTAAGTGACCCCTGATCATGTCACTGCACTACAGCCTGGGTAACAGAGAAGACTCTGTCTCAAAAACAAAAAAAAACACAAAATATTGTTGACGTAAATTAAAGGGGATCCAAATAATTGAAAAGACATCTCACGTTAATGGGTTAGAAGACTTAACTAATAATGTTAAGAAAGCAATATTCTGCACATTGATCTACAGATTCAGTGCAATTTCTATCAAATCTCAGCTGACTTTAAAAAAATTATCGGGCTGATCCTAAAATTCATGTGACAATGTAAGGGACTCAGAATGGACAAAACAATACTGAAAAAGAAGAACAAAGTTGAGGACTCACACTTCCTGATTTTAAAATGTACTGTGAAGCTAAAGTAATGAAGCCAGTGTAATACTGGCACAAGGAAAGATATTTAGAGACATATATAGATGATTGCTCAACATTATGAATGCATTTAATCAATGGCATGGAATTAAGAGTCCAGAAAGAAATCCTTACTTTTATGGTCAATTGATTTTTGACAAGGGTATCAAGACAATCAAACAGATAAAAAAAAAAAAAAAGTCTAGATTCCTACATTTTAAGACATCAATTGGACCTCTACCTCACACCAAATGCTGAAATTATTTTATCTCCAAATTGATCATAGACCTAAATTTAAGAGCTAAAACTAAAGAAAAAAGAAATCTCATAAGAAACCATAGGAATAAATCTTCCTGTTATTGGACCAATTGGTTTCTTAGATACAACACAATAAATACAAGTGACAAAAGAAAAATAGGTAAGTTGGACTTCATCAAAATTAAAATCTTCAGGCTTTAAAGGACACCATCAAGAAAGTAAAAAGACAGCTCACAGATTGGAGAAGTTTTTATTATTATTATTATACTTTAAGTTCTATGGTACATGTGCACAATGTACAGGTTTGTTACATAGGTATACATGTGCCATGTTGGTTTGCTGCAACCATCAACTCATCATTTACATTAGGTATTTTTTCTAATGCTATCCCTCCTCCAGCCCCCAACTCCCCAAAGGCCCTGGTGTGTGATGTTCCCTGCCTTGTATCCAAGGGTACTTGTTCAATTCCCATCTATGAGTGAGGACATGTGGTGTATGGTTTTCTGTCCTTGTGATAGTTTGCTCAGAATAATGGTTTCCAGCTTCATCTATGTTCCCGCAAAGGACATGAACTCATCCTTTTTTATGGCTGCATAATATTCCATGGTGTATATGTGCCACATTTTCTTAATCCAGTCTATCATTGATGGACATTTGGGTTGGTTCCAAGTCTTTGCTGTTGTGAATAATGCCACAATAAACATACGTGTGCATGTGTCTTTATAGTAGCATGATTTATAATCCTTTGGGTATATTCCCAGTAATGGGATCATTGGGTCAAATGGTATTTCTAGTTCTAGATCCTTGAGGAATTGCCACACTGTCTTTCACAGTGGTTCAACTAATTTACACTCCCACCAACAGCGTAAAGGCGTTCCTATTGGGAGAAAATATTTTAAAATTATGTACCTGTTGAGGGACTTGTATCCAGAATATATAAAGAACTTGTATAACTCAATAATAAAAAGACAAATAGCTCAATTTAAAAAATGGACAAAGGGTCTGAATAGACATTTCCCCAGAGAAGATATACATATAGCCAGCAATGACCTATAAAGGTGCTCAACATTCTTAGTAAGGAAATGCAAACCAAGACCACGGTGAAATACCAATTTACACTTACTGGAATGGCTATAATAAAAAGGACAGACAATTATAAGTTCTATTAAGGATGTGGAGAAACTGGAACCCTCATCAATTGCTGGTAGGAATGTGAAATGATACTGCCTACCAGCAAACTGGAAAACAGTTTGATATTTCCTCAAAAAATTAAATATACCTTACAGTACAACAATTCCACTTGTAATTGTAAACCCAATAAAAATGAAAACATATGTCCACATAAAAATTTAATCTTCTTAGCAGCATTATTCATAAGCCAAAAAGTAGATACCACCCAAATGTCCATCAGTTGATGAACTGATGAATAAAATGTGACATATCCATTCCATACGATGAAATATTATCCAAAAGAAATGAAGTACTGATAAATACTACAACGTGGATAAACCTTGAAAACATGCTAAGTGAAAGAAGCTAGGCACAAAAGACTAGATATTATATAATTCCATTGATATAAAATGTCCAGAATAGGGAAATCTATAAAAACAAAGTAAATTAGTGGTTACCCAGAATGGGAAAGGGGGAGGATGAGGGAGTTTCTGTTAGTGGGTGTGATAGGCAGAAGAGTAGTCCCCAAAGATGTCCACATTTTAATTCTAGAACCTGTGAATGTGTTACCTTACATGACAAAAAGAACTTTACAGATGTGATCAAGTGTACAGGTCTTGAGATGAAATGATTATCTTGAATTATCCACTTGAATATTTAATCACATGAATCCTTCAAACTAGAAAACCTCTCCCAGGTTTGGTCAGAGAGAGAAATGTTAATAATTAGATACAGTGTTTCTGGCTTTGCAGATGCAGGAAGGGGGGTCATCAGCCCAGAAATGTGGGTGCCTTCTAGAAACTAGGAAAGGCAAAGAAATGAGTCTTTCTAAACAGCCTCCGGAAAGGAATGCAGCCTTGCAGACACTTTGCTATTTGCCCAGTGGGACCATTTCAGACTTCTGACTCTAGAAGTCTAAGATAATACATTTGTATTGCTTTAGCGACTAAGTTTGCAGTAATTTGTTGTGGTATCCATGGAAAACTAATGAAATAAGTATGGGATTTCTCAGTGATGAAAACATTCTAAAATTATGTAGTAGTAATGGTTGCATAATTTTCTGAATATGCTAAAAACCATTAATATGTATACTTTAAGTGAATGAATTTCATGGTATGCGAATTACGTCTTGATAAAGCTGCTTAAAAATAAAGAGCAGCGAGGGAAAACTTTAAGCCAGCTAATGTATGTATAATTAGAGTTCACAAAGGGAAATCAGGAAAAAAATAAGGGTCAATAAAGAAATAATAATAAAAATTTTGAATTTTGATGAAAACTACAAATCCATAGATCCAAGGATTATGGTTGCATTAGTCTGTTCTCAAGCTACTAATAAAGACATACCTGAGACTAGTTAATTTACAAAGGAAATAGGTTTAATTGACTCACAGTTCCACATGGCTGGGGAGGCCTCATAATCATGACAGAAGGCAAATGAGGAGCAAAGTCATGTCTTACATGGCAGCAGGCAAGAGAGAACTCATGCGGGGGAACTCCCTTTCATAAAACAATCAGATCTCATGAGACTTACTATCATGAGCACAGCATGCGAAAGACCCACCTCCATGATTCAATTACTTTTCACCAGGTCCCTACCGTGACATGTGGGGATTATTACAATTCAAGGTGAGATTTGGGTGGGGACACAGAGCCAAACCATATCAATGGTGAACCCCAATCACAAGAAATTTGAAGAAAACTACACTAAGTGTCATTATAATGAAACTGCTCAAAACCAATGATAAAGAGTAAATCTTACAAACAGCTATGGAATAAGGATGCATTATGTACAGAGAAAAAAGATAAGGATTCATACCAATTTCTCTTTGGAAATGCTACAGATAAGACTGGATCAATATCTGAAAAATACCAAAAGAAAAATACTATCAACCTAGAATTCTATACCCAGAGAAAATCTCTCTCAAAAATCTAGACAAAATAATCACTTTTTCACACATAGAAGACAGAATTATTTATCGACATTAGACCTACACTACTAGAAATTCTAAAGAAAGTCTTTCAGGCAGAAGTAAAATAGCACCAGTGGAAATAGGTACCTACCGAAAGAAATAACACCAGAAATGACAACTACATTTCTTATTATTGAAACCTCTTTAAAAGACAACAAATAATGTTAGGTTAGTGCAAAAGCAATTTCAGTTTTTAGGTTTTGCCATCACTTTTGTTAGTAAAAGCTGCAATTACTTTTGCATCAACCATATAATATGCTGTGGAGTGAATATTATAAGTAAAATATATGACAAAATGGAGTTTACAGCATATCATAAGTAAATATATGACCAAAAAATATAGGAGGGGAGAAATGGAAGTATATAATTTAGGGATCTTCTATATAAACTCGTATCACTTGAAGTTACACTGTGATAGGTTAAAGATGTATACTATAAACCCTAAAGCAACTACTAAAATAGCAAAACAAAAGTTATAGATAATAAACAAAGGAGATAAAGTGGAATAATAAAAATAATCCAAAAGTATGCTGAAAAAGCGGAGAAGAGATACAAGAATAGGAAAAATAGCAAACAAATAGCATGATGTTAGACTTATTTAACCATATCAATGGTTAACCTTAAATGCACATGGGATAAACACTCCAATTAAAAGGAAGATATTATCAGATTGAATAAAAAACAATAAAAAATATATGCTGTCTACAAGAAACACAGTTGAGTTTAAAAGTAGAAGGATGAAAAAAGATATACCATGCTAACGCTTATCAAAAGAAAGCTGGAGTGGCTAATATCAGAGAAAGTAAATTTCAGAGCAAAGACTATCACCAAGGATGAAGAATGTAATTTCATAATGATGGAAGGAGAAATTCATCAAGAAGAAATAACAATTCAAACATTTATGCACCTAATTACACAGCCTCAAAATGAATAAAACAAAAACTGCAGAAGTTAAAGGAGAAATCCACAATTATATTTGGAATGATCAACACTGCTTTCCCAGTGATTCATAAAACAAGTAAATGGAAAATTAGTAAAAATATAAATGACTTGAAAACCACTATCAACTAGACTTCCCTAAATGACATTTATAGAACACCTTACTCATGAGGTACAGAATACATGTCCTTTTCAAGCATATATTCTAGGCCATAAAACACACTTTTACACATTTAAAAATTAAAACAATACAAAGTATATTCTCTAACCACAATGGTATTAAATGAGAAATAAGCAACAGAAAGATGTATGGAAGATCTCCAAATTTTAAAAAACTAAATAGCATACTTCTAAGTCACTATAATCAAAGAAGAAATCAAACGAGAATGCAGAAAATATTTTGAACTAAATGAAAGTGAAAATATACTAAAATTTGTGAGATGCTGATAAAGCAGTACTTACAGGAAAATTTACAGCATTAAAGAAAGGTCTCAAATCAATAGCCTAACTTTCCATTTTAAGAAACTGGAGGAAGCTAGGTGCAGTCGTGCATGCTTGTAATCTCAGCTACCTAGGAGGCTCAGGAAAGCGGATCACTTGAGCCCAGGAGTTTGAGGCCACCGTGTGATCATGCCTGTGAATAGCCACTGCACTGCAGCCTGGGCAGTACAGTGAGACCCTGTCTCTTAAAAAAAGGAAAAGAGAAGGAAGAAGAAGAAAGGAGGAGGAGGAAAGAAAGGAAACTGGAGGAGTAAGTGAATCTCAAAGTATGAAAAAGGGAGGAAATAGTAACATACCAGAATGTTTCAGAACAGATATCAGTGAAATATTAAACAAAACGGTAGAGAGAAATCAATGAAACAAAAAACTGGTTTTTAAGAACATAAGTAAAACTGCTAAATCTCTAGCCAGAATGATAAGGAAAAAAATATAAGTCACAAATTACCAATATCAATAATGAGAGAAGTTACACTGCTACAGATTACACTGATATTAATAAGGATAATGAGGGAATATTTTGAATAACTTTATGCCAATAAATTCAACAACTTAGATTAAATGGACAAATTCATTCTAAAAGACTCAAACTAACAAAGCTTAGTCGAGAAGAAATAGATAGCCTGAATAATCCTATATTTATTAAAGACATTGAATTTATAGTTAAAAAACTTTCCATGAAGAGAATGACAGGCCCAGGTGACTTCACTGAGAATTCTACTAACCTTTTAAGGAAGAAGTAATAACATTTCTCTTCTAGAAAATTGAAGAGAAGGAAATACTTCTGACTTCATTCTATAAGGCCAGCATTACCCTGATACCAGAACCAGACAAAGACATTATAATAAAAGAAAATTACAGACTAATATTCCTCATGAATATAGATGCAAAAAAATCTAAGAAAAAGGAACTCATAGTTCTTTACTAAAAGCAAACCCCAATGCCTCTCTTAATTCATTTGAGGTTTTTGGTAGAAAGCCACATGCATTTATATTTCTACTAAAGTATATACTATAGATATGCATTTTGGTCTTTGATGTTTTTATAAGAAACTGATTCAGTGTAAGGAAGCACTAGAACATAAAAAAGCCACAAACAGAAATGGCTTTGTCCCCAGGGAGCTTTTTCAGCTGCCTTCACTATGTGTAGATAGGAATCTGGTCATTTCTGCTAATATATCATTTAATTTATTTGACAGTCTGAATAGGATTTAACTTTAAGGTAAACTCAATTCTTTGTTTCTTTTGGCAATCACTTTTATATTTTGTAATATCAGAGGTTATTACCTCACTTAGTCCTAGGATTTTAAATTCCTGTGACTATTCTAGACTGTGTGTGTGTATATATATATATATATATATGTGTATATATATATATTTTTTATTATTCTTTAAGTTCTAGGGTACATGTACACACAGGTGCTGGAGAGGATGTGGAGAAATAGGAGCACTTCTACACTGTTGGTGGGACTGTAAACTAGAATATTTTAAATTTATGATATTTAGACAATATTTCACTTACCTTTGTCTTATTTCTCTCGGACTCTTGTTAAGTTTTATACAAATGAAGGTAAAATAAATATACCATATCTACATTTTAAAATTGATATGGTTTATATTTTATATCTTGCTGAGGACTCAATATATTGAAGAAACTTATTCAGTGCTTTATATTGCCTATGAATTTTTCATAATAATTTTTTTTTTAAGATGGAGTTTCACTCTTGTTGCCCAGGCTGGAGTGCAATGGTACGATCTCGGCTCACTGCAACCTCTGCCTCCTGGGTTCAAGCGATTCTCCTGCCTCAACTTCCCAAGTAGCTAGGATTACAGGTGTGTGCCACCACACCTGGCTAATTTTTGTGTTTTTAGTAGAGATGGAGTTTCACCATGTTGGCCAGGCTGGTCTTGAACTCCTGACCTCAGGCAACCTGCCCGCCTCAGCCTCCAGAGTGCTGAGATTACAGGCGTGAGCCACCACACTCAGCAATAATCATAATAGATGAATTTTTTTTGTTTGTTTTGAAATGGAGTTTCGCTCTTGTCACCCAGGCTGGAGTACAATGGTGTGATCTTGGCTCACTGCGATCTCTACTTCCCGGGTTCAAGTGATTCTCTTGCCTCAGCCTCCACCATGCCCGGCTAATTTTTTTTTTTTTTTTTTACTAGAGGCGGAATTTCACCATGTTGGCCAGGCTGGTCTTGAACTCCTGACATCAGGTGATCCACCCACTTCAGCCTTTAAAAGTGCTGGGATTACAGGCATGAGCCACCACGCCCGGCTGATGATAATCTTTACTCGTAATATTATGAAACAAATATATGTTATTCATATATTGTTTTACTGTAAATATTTTGGTTAACTTTTGATTTTATGCTAGTCTATCATAAATCTTCAACTAACTGTGTTATTTAAAGGATACACACAGTAAAATTCTTGATCCAAAGAGGAATAAATGATTTTATTTTGTTATGTTTTAGTCTTCATGTTTGTTTTAACTCTTCTTCCTAATCACATTATATACTTTAAAAAAATAAAGATTCTAGCAACATTAGTAAGTTCCTGCTGATATTGTTTTTTTTTAATATCACCACTTTTAATTTTGAAACTCATGTAAGTTTCATACTAAATTAACTCACAAAATCATATGGGTTCTATGAAAAATATATTGCAATTTATTGTTGCAAATACAGTATTATTAACACTATTGGTTCAGTTTAAGATGATGTCATGATTAAACTATGTGTCACTTAAGAGTGAAGCAAAAAGCTGTTTGGTGAGATATAGAAAATTTTATTGTGGTAATTCAGAGTACCTTGATTAGGCATGGAGATAATAAACAAATTAAGCATATAATTGGAGGAAGTGCCACCTTTACATAATAGCTCTGCAAAGATTATATTCAAATAATTATGCTTCACTTATAGGCAAATAAAATAATTAAGATAACAAATATGACCCTAAAACTGTTTCAGAAAATTACTACTATAACAGCAACAAAAATCATCCTATTTACAAACAATAATAAAAATTATTATTACTCCTAGTACCACCGTTTGTTGAGCACTTATTTTGGGCCACTCATTGTATCCATCAGGCAATATATACTTTATTTCATTTAATCCTCACCTCAGTACTATGATTTAAGAGATACTATCCTCATTATACAAATGTGGAGCAGTCCCTCTGTTTTCTTTTGTGGAACCACATCTCCTCTATTGTTTATCCATATGGCTTAGGTAGGGTTACCCCCAACCCCAGATTGCAGAGAGGGCAACGAAGCTGAGGCCTGGCCAATTTAAGAAACTCATCCCACTGGCCACAATGTTTGCTTTAATGGGAACATGACCTAAACTGAGCCAGTGAGGCCTTTCCCAAGTCTGTTTCTGGAACTATTGTTATTTCCAGTAACAAATGGCCTATCCCAGACAAGATTGCAGCAATACACATGGAACAGGATGTGAGATTCAATTGCTAGTATACTTGTACTAATAGCACTTATGCTGTCTGTGTCTCTAAAATTATGGCAGAAGGCTGAAAACATTCATAGGCATGCCTGAGCCCTGCCCCTGTAATTCATGTAGGCTACATAAAGTAAATGATTACAGTGCTACCTACTTCAGCCTCATACTAAACCCAAATGTCAGTGAAATAATGTTTTTTATATTCAGGGTATATTTTTTTTTCTGATACACATTAAAATGAACACATAACTATTAAGAAAGCTTTATCTATGTACCACCTAAAATAATTTCATGTCTTTCAGTAGTCTACATACCATATTTGGGGAAATACTGGACTAGAGAAGATGTCACATTTTCCTGTGTTATTTAGAATGCTGCTTTTATTTGTGCATTTGTGTTTAAAGTCATATCTTTACATTTATAGCATAATACCTCCCTTCAAAAAAAAGTCACTGTGAGCTATTATAGGGTGAAAAAGCACACCTAGAGGAAGGAAGAAACTTCTGGATTGTATTTTTAGCTCATACTTTGAGCCAACATGGATATGAAGCAGTGATGAGGTGGTTCCTTTTTGCACAATAATGACGTTTTTCTCTTGTAATCTATACCATTTCTCTACTCACCAGTAGCTTGGGCAAAAGGAGGCTACATCCTCAAGACTCCAAGTTAGAATGTCTTTCTCTGACTCTTCCTGTTCAAGTAGAACCTTTTGTTTTTGTTTCCGTTTGTTAATTCTCTTAAACTGAACTCATGAAGTCAGGCCCGTGTCTGTTTTGTTTACTACCAGATCTGCAGCACCATGCCAGTGAGCAGCACAGAATAGGGGCTCAGTGAATATTTGCTGAATGAATGAATGAGCATTCATATAAGGGTTTGCCAGGTGGGCAGGTCAAATATTGTAATGGCTGACTGAGGCAAGGAATAATTATGAGATGTCTTTAATGTCATATTATCAGTGACAGAATTGGGGCTCGTAAGTACTTTTCCCTTTCACAATGTTGATCCTTGAAATATGTTTATTGAATAAATGAGTTAATGAAAGAACAATCTGTATTGTTCTCTTAAAGACATTCATATTTTATTGGATGTTAAAGGAATATTTTAAAGAGAGACAAACTCCCTTTTTGGCTTAAGGTTGTTGGAAACAATGGGGGTGGAGGAGGGGACAAGAGGATAGAATGGGCAGATTTAAAATGAAATGTGTTAAATATCTTAGAAGTAACTAAACATATTATCTATTAATAGTAATTTAATCATAGAATAACAGTGAATGTCTTAAACTAGCTCCAAAATCAGTTTTTGTCTCTGTCGTAAAAATGTGATTAATAAGAAACTCATCTCATTCTGGAAAATGCTTCTCGTAAGATACGTATTTTGGTACACAATGCACCAAAACATTTGTTTCTATTTACTTTGAAAAAAATCCCCTTCAGAGATAGCATGTAGAGAGCAGCCATCTGTTCAGGATGACACTTTTGAACTGCTGTTTTTCTGAACTCTCCTGACTCTGTAAATGTTAATTTAAAAAATAAGGACTGTTTTCCCCTTTTATCACGTTCATTTATCAACTGTGTCATAAGGATATACTTATATTGTAGTATACATTAATAACAATTAAGTGGCAATTGAATAACAAACTTTAACCCTGGAGTTGCTGAATTCACTTGTTGTTTTTAGTCTGCCATCAGGCTTTGGAAAAGTAATTAAATGTGTCTTACCTTTCCCCAAAATAGCTTTGAATGTTCATGAAATTAGGGGCAACTCAGATGCTATTTAGCTAGTTAGAATCCTAGTAGTACTGGGCTGAGGTACAGTTGAAGGTGAAGGAAAAGTATGTATGACAGTGATCTTAACTCCTATACCCACTACTCCAGTTTGACCCCTAAGGCTCTGACACTACACAAGTGGAGGTAGATCCAACTATCGCCAGTAGATCCAACTTAACCAACTAAGCATCTCTTCTGGTTGAAACTGTATTGTCTCAACACTGATACAGAGTTTTAAAGGACTGTCTTCATGTGAATAATCTCACAAAAACCTCAATTCAACCATGGAGGTCAACGAGGCAAGTCTTATTATCCTATCAGTTTTATTTTACTGGTGGCAAAACTGAGGCTCAGACTGACCTCAGTCTGATTTGATTTGATTTGATTTGAGACCATGTAATGATTGGATGGTAAAGGTGGGACCTGAATGCATACATTCTGATCCCTCTTTATATTACATTAATTATTTGATTTATCTGGGAAAAAACAGTATAAGGAGTTAAATGAAGCTATGTATTTCATTTATAGTTGGTAGAGTGTTAACTCCTTTGACTCTCTTGCAAGATTTTGCCTTCAGTTAAAATCCTTTTAATTAAACAAAATGACACCAAACAAAACCATCCTTATAATACATAATATGCATGTGAAGAACAAAAGAACAACAATCCTGGTTAGAAAAAAATATTTTGTGTTTCATTACAGAGCAATTCTGAGAGCAAATAGAAATGATTATGGGCCGGGCGTGGTGGCTCACTTTCAGAGGCCAACGTGGGCGGATCATGAGGTCAGGACATCGAGACCATCCTGGCTGACACGGTGAAACCCCATCTCTGCTAAAAATACAAAATAATTAGCTGGGTGTGGTGGCAGGCGCCTGTAGTACCAGCTACTTGGGAGGCTGAGGCAGGAGAATGGTGTGAGTCCGGGAGGCAGAGCTTGTAGTGAGCCGAGATTGCACCACTGTACTCCAGCCTGGGCAATAGAGCGAGACTCTATCTCAAAAAAAAAAAAAAAAAAAAAAAAAAAGAAATGATTATAAACTGGCCATTTTTCCTGTTACCTTATTTGATGGTATTTCCTTACCTGATCTTCAAGGTCTCCCCATATAAAGAAAGCAGGGTAACATCTGGATTTCAGAGAAAATTAACCACTTGTTAAAGCTGTCCAATTACTCTGTTAGAAGATATTATTACTAAGACATTAAAATGGAAGTACCAGTGCTTCCTTCTTGAGATCCTATTGGAATGAGAACCTTCTGGATTCTATTCTGTAGTGTCGTTTTTGTAACTTTGGACACATTTCTTTTAACCTTTCCCAACTCACCTAAAACATGTCTCATAGAGTTTTATTTTGAGTTTAGAAAGACTGACATTTTTGAATTAAGAGGTGGGATGAATGGAAATGCTATTCCTAAAGAAGCTTGGAGGTAGTGAAATTATTTTATTGTTTTTTTCAACTTTCTTCTCAGGAAGGTCAGGGAGCATTTTAAACAACTGATAAGTAAATGGTGGTTTATTTATTCATTAAAAATTTGTTGAGTATCATGTACCAGACCATGACCAGAACCTTCTTCTGCTCCCTGGTGCTGTGCTATCAGACGAGAACTCAACAAAAACTTTATCTCCATTATGGAATGTGAGTGTACAATGGCCATTTGCAAGGATTTTATCTTGCTGTGTTGTCAGAAGTAGAATTTTCTGTCTCTCAGTGTATGATTAGTACTTAACCATATCCTGCCTTATTACTATTAACTGTTTCACATGCATTTGCTATCAGAAAGTAAGGTCCTTGAAGGAGGAAACCATGGCTTATTTCTCCTCCATTTCTCTACTCAGTAAAAAACAGGAGTGAGGGAGTCTTTACCTGGGGGTCCGTGGATGAAGGGGCTTCACATAACTTGTAAGCTTTCTGAAATTGTGAGAAAAATTATTTTTCATGTGTAGTTTTCTATGAAGAGGGCCCATCATTTTTATTAGATTCCCAAAGGGGTCAGTGGCTCAATGCTACTGTAGATTAATCACTCTACTAGGCTTATGATAAATATTTGAATGGTAGAAACTGCAAGAAGACAGTTAGTACCTTGATGTATGAGACAGCATTGTTATGATTGGAAGGCATGCTTTTGGATGGCTATCAGTTTCCCAACACTGAAGATACTAAGTTAATAGCTGGATACCCCATCAATTATAACTTTGTTGGGATTTTGATGTACTCTTTCTGTTCTATGATTCTGTGATAATATCCATCTACACTAGAGAATACTTCTAATTCTTCACCACCCCCCATCTCCATTTTTGTGTGACTCACTCTTTGAATTATTTATACATCTAAAGAAGCTTTTTTTTTTTTTTTTTTGAGATGGAGTCTTGCTCTGTCACCAAGGCTGGAGTGCAGTGGCGCCATCTCGGCTCACTGCAAGCTCCGCCTCCCGGGTTTACACCATTCTTCTGCCTCAGCCTCCCGAGTAGCTGGGATTACAGGCACCTGCCACCAAGGCTAATAACCAGAGGCCTAGAAATCAGGTTTTGAGAACCATGGCCCTAAAGATATGTATGAAATACTGAATAGCAGGTAGGGAACTTGGTATGAACTCAAGAAAATAAAGAGAAGGTAGAATGATTTTTGAGGTGAGGTTAAAAAAAATCAGAAGATAGTAGTTGACAAGCAGGTTGACACAACTGCCAACAGATTAAACAGAATAGGATTTAATTGAGTACTAAATTGAGCTGGTTACCTTTAAATTTAGGCCTCTAAGCAATTTTAGTTTGTGCTGCAATTTCACTACTTTCATTCAAAGAAATTAGGACAATGCAACTCCAGAGATGAGTTTCAGAAGTTCAAAGTGGTCAAACCACATTTCGTTTTCAGGTACATTCGCTTTCGGGTATGTACATATACAAATTTGTGCTTGAGTATATACATGTATGCAACATGTTCATGCCTTGATACTCATGAACATATGGATCCATCCACATGAATGTGTTTATACATATACCAGATGTAAGGATTATTAAACATATTTAATAGAAAATTTTCACTTGTAGGGAAATAGAGTATCTCAAGTAGTTGAATATGTAATAGGTGAAAAGGATATTTTAGGTAATATATCAATGCTACTTTCAGGGTTAATGTCAAAAAGCAACACAGGATATATAAGGAACTGAGTACAGGCAGAACACAAGCTGACAGTGTCATACCAAGAGATAATCTAGGTAAGAGAAGTCCAAAAGATATTCACTGTAATCTAAAGGAAATTGGCTATATTATATGCTACGGTTTTCCTTGGAAAAGCGTGGTTGTTAAATCATCATCACCAACAGCTCTACTTTGTTGAGTTGGGCCTGGGGCCCTTTAATTAAATGCTTCCTCAAAATGTTTTCTGGCGATCTTATGAACTGGCTGTTTTATTTACTCTTTAGCGTTATGCAAAATCTCAGTTAGCATCCTTTAGCTTTTGCATTTTTGATGAGTGTGGCATTGCTATTTTTACATGGGTTTTGTAAAGTCCTTTGAGGAATGCAGGAGTACATGGAGAGAAGAAGATGGTGGTGAGCTTCTTCCTTTATTTAATTCATCCATTCCCCAATCTCACAGAGACCAGTATAAAGCTGTACCTATAAAAGCTAACTGATTTGCCAAGTGTTTTTGCTCTGAAGGGACATCACTTATTTTTAGCAACAAAGAAGTGTTAGGAAGGGGAGGGAAGCATACCTCAGAAGGACAGATATGAAATGAAGCCCAGAATACTGATGAGAGTAGACTGTAAAACAAAAGAGTGTCTAGTGAAAGGTTGCCCAAGGGGGGAGTGCAGATCTAAGGTTTTGGATGGTTGCAGGAAAGCTTCTGTTAAGAGTTCTGTTAATAGAATATTTAGGAAATGTTATTAAAAAATTTTAAGGCAATCTAATAAAGGAAAGCAAGATATGGAAACTGAGCTGGTTGCTTAATTTGTTCAGTAATCTGCAATTTATTTTTAGATTGCGGTAAACTATTAACATATTTATTGAGCAACTATACTTATACAAAGCGTTGTGCTAGGAAATGTGTGTAAAGGGTGGGAGGATAGTATTAAAAAATACAAAATGAGGTCCATGTTGTTAAAAATATATATAGGACTCTGTTGAACTCTATTGAGAACTCTATTGAATGCTTTCTGTATATTATTCTATTTAATCTTTACAACAATTAGAAAGTAAAATTATCCCTATTTTACAGATGAACAGCCTGAGAGTTTCTTTTCCTTTTTTCTTGCCTTCATTTCTTCCTCTTTTCCCTTCTCTTTCCTTCAACAAAGTTGGACTCAAACATGAATAGAAAATGGTGCTTTCTTCCAAGGTTTCACTTTTTCTAAAGGTAGCAGAATTATAGGTATGTAATAAGTGCTATCACAGAGTTACGAACCCAGTAATATGGGGGATCAGAAGAAGTAGCATTCAGTTCTGCTTGGTTATATCAGAGAATGCTTCCTGCAAGAGGTAATATTTGAGCTGAGTCTTAAAGGATAAGAAGGAGTTTGCCTAGTAGATAAGAAGGATAAGGCAGTAACAGCAGTGTGGCAGATACCTCTGGCTGCCCACCAAATACCAATTACCTTCCTTTCGGCAGAGTTGAGATTTTGCTCAAGTGTCCCCTCCTCTACTTGACCCAAGGGAGAGTGACTCTATCCCTGCCTTTAGGAATAAGCGCTAATTGGTCTAAGATAATTATGGTAGGCCCATTCCTTTTGTTTGATTACCTTAGGGGAGTAGGCATATGAACCAGTTCTGGCCAATGAGATATAAGAAAAAGTCTGCTGGGAGGGCTTTGGAAATGTCTCTTGACCTTAAGAGGGAAACATTGGAAGAGGTAGCTCTTTTATTTTTATTTTTTATTTTTGTCTGTAGGCATTGCTGTGCTTGGAAGGAATGCTTAAACCTACCATAGCCATGTTGTGACTATGAAGGGAGCCAACCTGAGGACAAATCACATTTTCTGAGGATGGCAAAGCAAAAGGATACAAAGACTCTGGGTCTTTGATGGCATTGTTGAGTTGCTGGACAACTTCCCTACTTTTCACATTCCTATGACATAATGTTATCGTTGTCCCTGTTGTATCAGCCAGGGTGAACTGGAGTCTTCTATAATGGTCTCTTCACTGATAATAGAGCATGTGTAGAGACATAGGGCTCAGAAGAGTCACAGGGCACTTAGAAATCGCCAGTAGTTCATCATGACTGGAATGCAGAATATTGTGGAGTGGAGTGTGATGTGATGGCTAGAGATAAAAATGAAATAATGGGCAAGGCTTAACTCATAAGAGCCTTATATGTTAAGGGTAGACATTTGGATTTTGTAAATAATAGGGAGTCATTGAAAAGTCTTAAGCATGGTAATGGTATAGATTTGCAATTTGGAAGTGTTAAAAGAAAAACTTCAGCCGAATCAAATTTAAAGAAGTTTAATTGAGCAATGAACAATCGGTGAATCGGCCAGCCCCCAGAATCACAGCAGATTCAAAGCACTCTAGGGATGTCTCGTAGTCAGAACAAATTTATAGACAAAAAAGGTAAAGTGACATACAGAAATCGGAAGTGAGGTACAGAAACAGATGGATTGGTTACAGCTTGATGTCTGCCTTATTTGAACACAGTTTGAACACAGTTTAAACACTCAGCAGTCTGACTGGTTGAAGTATGGCTGCTGGGATTGGCCAAGACTCAGCGATTGTTAGAGGCACATACTCCTAAGTTAGGTTTTCAGTCTTGTCTGCCTGTTAAGTTAGCCTGTAGTTCATCCACAAGGACTCAAATATAGAAGTACAGAGCCCTTCTCAGGCCATATTTAGTTTGTTTTAACAGAAGCATTCCTCTGAATACAGTGTGAAAGACTACAGAAGGTAAGACACCAATGTTATTCAGCTCAGGAGCAAATGGATTCACATATAGGCTAGTCTCTCCCCATTGTTTCATTTTGGCTTGGAAAGACAGCGGTTAAGACAATATGTGCTAAGTGGAAAATTAGAGGAGCATCTATAATTTCATGAAAGAAGAGTGTGTTGGGGATCATGGAGGATTTCAATGAGCAGATTGGATTTGAGCTGAACACTGAAAAAGACTTGGAAAACATAGGGGAGTTGAGTAGAGCAAGAAACACAGAGAATGGCAAATTGAGCTGAAATGGAGGGTTTTATGGGAAGAGAATAAAACTAGAGTGGTCACTTGCAACCAAAATGGCAGAGAAAAGAAATTAAACTTTATCCTGGTTCTGCCATTTAGCAGTTATAGAACACTAGGCTTGATAAACTTGTTTCCTATTTGAATTGGGATTACAAGCATAGATTTTATTAATATCATCAGGTGATATCATATAGATATTATGTACCCCTTGATATTAGGTGATGAGAAAGACACTTTTCCTTTGTTGTATTCTCTCTAAAAACCCATAACCCCAGTCTAATCATGAGAAAACCATCAGACAAACCAAACATGAGGAACATTCTACTATTTTGTACTACTTTGACCAGGACTCCTCAAAACCGTCAAGGTGTTGAAAAACAAGAAAAGAATGAGAAACTGTCACAGATCGGAGGAGACAAAGGAGACAGGACAACTAAAGTAATGTAGTATCCTGGACTAGATTATAGAACATACAAAAATACATTAATGAAAAAGCTGGTGAAATTTGAATAAAATTGAGAGTTTAATTGACAGTAATGTACCAATGTTGTGTTGATTTCTTAATTTTGACAAACTAACCAAGGTAACATAAGGTAATAACAACAGGGACAATGAAACTGGGTGAGGGGTATGTTATCACTGCTGTCTTTGCAACTTTTCCATAAATATAAAAGTACTCCAAAATAGTTTATTGACAAACTGTATATAGATATGTAGTATATACGTATATATATATGCACTTTATTGAGTTGTTATGAGTATTGAATGAAAGAGCTCATATGAAGCAGCCAGTATAGTGCCTGACACATAATAGGCCTCAAATGCTAGGTTCCTTTACACATTGGAGACTCTAAACAGTGGACAGGTGGGAGGGGTATGAGGATTGAAAGACTACCTATTGGGTTCACTATTCAGGTGATGGGTGCACTAAAAGCCCAGACTTCACCACCACACAATATATGCATGCAAGGAACCTGCACTTGTACCCCCAAATACATTTTTTAAACTAGTGATTTTCAAATTTGGGTTATATAAAAATCACATGGAGATGTTATGTCAAAAGTGCAAACAAATCTCAGGGCCTCAACCTTAGAGATTCTGATTTAGTGGATCTGGAATAGAGTCCAGGAAGAGGAATTTGTAATAGGTGTCCTGTAGAGATTTTATGCAAGTGGCCTATGACCATGCTTGGAGAATTGCTGCTGTAGACTATGGGAATCCTAGAGTGAGAATTGTACATTACCCTGAGGAGGAAAATAATGGAGATAAAAATGCCTGCCCTACTTACATCAAATTGGTTGATGGGAGAAAAATATAGAAGCAAGCACTTCACAAACTGTAAGTTATGATCGAAATCATTACAGATTAATTTGGAAGAGAGGTCTGATTAGGTAGCCATTTAGTATTAACAGCAGTGTGGTTGAAATTTAATTTTTATCCCTGTCACCCTCCTAAAAATATTTAGCTGCTTTTCCTGCTTAAATGCTCAGATGACCCATAGGACAAAGGCACACAGTTCAACTCCTTCAATTACAGATGAGCTAACTGAAGCTGAGAGGAGAGATGTGACGGGTTCGAGGTCACAGAGATAGTTATTGAAAGAATGGGATTAATATCCACTCTTGCAAGCTTCAGTCCAACTCTTTTTCCTGCTACCAGATAATCAATAGGTGCCACACTCAGAGTCTCAGACCTTTCATATGGGCTCTGGGAAAAGAATGGATGTCTGACTTATTGAGGAGGATGCCAGGAGTTTGTTTGCCTGAGTCCTGCTGACAGTTTTGCTCTTGGTCCACTGTGTTCTAGAATAACTCAGTTTCACTTCAGTGAGGTACAGTAAAAAGGGATCATCTGAACAGGAAAATGGCCCTTCATGGACAGTCTTATATCATACTCAGCTTCTACATCCTCAGCCACGTCAGCTATGTGTTGTCAGCCTGGAAGAGCTCACCACGCCTTCACAACACTGACCAACAAATCAGGTACACTTCCCGGCTTTGGCTCAGCCTGACACTACTTCCATAAAATACTGCTTGTAACTACGCTATCCCGAGGTGGTGTGTAACTCCAGGCCACTTCTGGGAGGAATAGAGAGCAGAGCGTATCACTGTGTGTTTTCCTCCCTCTTTATATAAGTGAAGTCAGATTTATATTAAGGGCAACCTTGAAGAGAAAATTGTATCAGAGAAGTGGGGACAGACACTGTTTGTTAGCTGCTCCAACCTCCCTCCCTTTAGTCATCTTCCAGCTAACAAGTCATCAGCTATCTTTTGGTTGATAAGACATAGGCAGTAATTTGGTGGGTTAGGCTGCTGGAAAACCTTTGATTTTCTTAATAACAAGACCTGCTGCAGCCATCTTGAGAGATGAAATGGAGACCTCGAGAATCAAAGCTATATCCTAAAGAGGGTAGAGCTGCTGCTGGAGCTGGTATTGTGCCCACTTCTCTCTAACTCTACCTTCAGTGACATCACCATGGTGGGAATATTTTCACCATGGAAATTGGCAAATGCTGCAGATCAGGTTTTTCCCACTCTTTCTAGAGAGCTAGTTCTTAGACATAGCAAAACGCCATTGGCAGAGCAGAGTTTAGCAGGAACATGGGGCCTTTATGATCTCCCTGAGAAACTGTGCCATCCTTGCATTGTCCATTGCCATATAATTCTTTATCTCCTTATTAGTTCCTGGGGAGAAATATCAGGTCCTTGTGCACTGACTCCCAATTGCAGTGAAGTTGTCCAGCCAGCCTCTTCTGCCTTGGGGTATTATGTGTTGGCATCCGTTGGGTGTAACTGGGATCCCTAGTCATAAATATAATACAGTGACATCCTGCTATGACACACTGTGCTCTTCCATCCTGATTAACAGTGGTAGAAGGGTTTTCTGTTAGCTGCAGCTGAATGCATTCCTAACTGCTACAGGTAGCTTAGTTGGGCACAGAAAGGGGGAAGGGACAGATACACCGTACTTATTTTGCTTTAGTAGTCTGATAGGTAAGGGAGATTTTGACCTGAGCCTCTAGTATATTTTAAAGGCAGTCGTTCTGTCAAAGTGTGGTCCCCAGACAAGCAGCATCAATATTGCCTGGGAACTTATTACAAGTACAGACTCTCAGGTCCCCACCCCAGACCTGTTGAATCAGAAATTCTGGGAATGTGATCCAATAATCTGTGTTTTACCAAGCCTGCCAGGTGATTTTCATGCTAACTAAGGCTTGAGATCTGTGGTCTTAAAACTTTCACTGTGTAGGCAATTCTTCCTTCTTCCCCTAAGATAGTGGCCAGCCACCAGCCTCTCCCTTTGCCAATAAACCCAAGTTCTGGGTAATCGTCTCAGTTTGGAAGGGCTCTGTAAGAAATACAGCCATTTTTGAGTTATTGTAGATATGGCTAACATGCAGTGTGTACAGAAATAGAGGTGAGAGGATGCTGTCCCGTCACTGCATTGTGGCTGTGTGTGACATAAAAGTCCCATGCTCAAAGGCAGAGAACTGCTACAAGGAAATAGCCTGTGACCATCAACCAGGGGTATAAATTAAAGTGAGCATGACTTCTTGCTAAACCCTAGACCAAACCACTAATGTTAATTAGCAGCTTGCAATTTACATACTACCAGATGGATGTGCAGAAATGTTATCCTCTCTTTTTTCTATAGCTTAACTCAATTTGTGCATTAACCTGCATTTCTGCACTTGTAACTCTCCATTCATGGTAACATAGTCATTCTGGATTAAAACTGTTTCTTTCAGTTTAACTCAGACTCTTTGGAGGAGAAACTCCTCCCATCTCCTCACCTGTCTCCTGAATACCTACAGGATGATCTGAGTTCCTAGGTGGTTTCTGATACTTCCTGGGGAAGAGTATCTAGTTTTTGTGTTCTGATGCGCAATTGCAGTATAGCAGTCCAGCTGACTTCCCTTCTGCCTTGGGCATTGTGTGTTGGCATCTTCTGGGTGTAACTGGGATCCATAGTCATAAGTATCATGTAGTGATATCCTGCCATGACACACTCTCTTCCTTTCAGCATGTTTTGCCTTGCCACTCTGCTGTATTGCGGCTTCTTGGGCTATGCTCTGAGAAGTGGAGCACAAGCATGCCCACTTGTTTTGTAATGCCTGTCTGTGAGTCTCCATCATTCCCTGAGATTTTTGATTCCAAGATGGCAGGGGAGAAAGTAGGCTCTTGTTGCGTCTCCACTCTCTTACTCTCTTTTTTGTTTGTTTGTTTTGCTTTTTGTTTTTTGTTTTGTTTTGTTTTGTTTTTTGTTTCCCTCCCCCTGCCCAAGATGCCCTCCTGGAACTCAGACAGGGCTTTTACTTTCACCCTATGTATTGAGAAATGCCCTTACTTCGTAACTTATATCCTTCCTACTGTATGACTTATGGTAAAGACCCTTTACTCTAACTACTCCAAGCTTTGGACCTATAAATTCATTTTTCCTACAACAAATCCTATCTTTTGCAAATGAAATATATTTTAGTTTTGACAATTACTTTCTCTGAAATAATTTTTATTTCAGAGCCTATCATGAAGAGGTTAAAAACTGAGGAAGAAGGAAAGGGAGTGAGATGTTGGACTGGAAATAGGAGGGTTCAGTTAAAGTGTGCATTTTGAATGGTGACATCCTTCAGCTCCCTTCCTTATCCATTTGTCTTTTCTCAGGAAGCTGAAGAATGATATGCTCCACCACAATGAGGGACTAAACAACAAAAAGGAGGCACGGGATTCAAGAAGGAAAAAAGGTGTGTAGCAAATTCTCAGGATGATGCTGAAGGAAAACCCCAGGATGACAACTATACTTTAGGCCTAGAGAGCAACTAGTCCCAACTGGAAGTGGGGGATGGAGGACTCTAGGGCAAAATAATCTTCTGATTGGTTTTAACATGTGGAAAGTGAATTGAATTGCTATTAATGGTAGTAGGGTCTAGAAGTCTCAGCAGATTTTAAGGAGGAACAATTGTTAACTCAAAAAAAAAACCAGTTGCACAAAAAGGAGAGGTAATCATAGTTAACCACTTAACTCAGCACTGAGTGATATTTAAATATCCAGCAAATACAAATTGAATATTGCTTTAATTAAAAAAGAAAATAGATATATTTATGTTGGAAAAATGGGGATAGGAAATGGATGTAAGTGGAAAATGGTATGGTAAGTCAATAGTTAAACACCCAGAATTGATGAATCAAGATACAGAAGTTTAAACATATTATTTAGAAATATGAAGATAACCACAAAGAGAAACAGCTAAAATATTTGAAAATGTTTTCCTCTGGGGAGTGGAATGTAACCTCAACTTTTTTTGTGTGTGCTTTTTTTTTTCTAATAACATTCTGTCTCCAACAAAAATAAAACTAAAATTCACCTAATAAATCAGTTTGTTTAGAAACAAATGTGTATGTATTTAAAGGATTACACTAGCAAAAAACAAAAGCAAGCAAACCCCAAACACTTCAAACTGTATATGAACCTAATTAATATTTCACTTGGTTCAAGACTTCTCACATTTGCTTCCCATCTAATTTTGGAAGAAACTCAGGGAGAGAAGGTTTTTACATAGTCAAACCTATGAGGTTATGCCATAGTCAATATCCTCAGTGAAACTGACATATGAATCTGTTTAGGGCTGAAAAGCAACTACTAATAGACATTGATTTTCAGCTTGTGATGATACCATCTTCCTTCTACTTTTAAGTTTTGGGAAGCTCTGTTTATGCCTCAAATCTGTGATACTCTGTGGAAGTTTGCATTATGATTTTTGATATATCTAGAGATTAGTGACATAAACTACTGAACATATGTAGTTCTAGCAGTTTCTGTTATTCATAATATAGCAACACATTTTATTCATATTCATTTATATTTCATGATAAACAATCAGCTATCTTAGATACAACACATAATTGGTATGATTGTTAAACTCAAAATAGTTACATGGTTTATTGTTAAATACAGACAATGATTTCATATTTGTGCTCTCTTGTATATAAATTGTTTCACATTTTTTTGCTTCTCGTGTGTGCAATAAAAACAGCTCTCATAACTGAGTAGATGTTTCAGTGAAATATTCCACCGTGACATTTAATATATTTATTTGATGCGCTTAACTTTGGTTCCCAGTACCATGAAATGCAGTCTACAGGTTAGTACTCTCATTTTACATGATAAACTGGTCCTCATCGTTTACAGCTAGTGAAGCATTTGTATCTGGGACTTTTCTTTGATGAGCCCTTCAGCACGTTACTCTTCTCATTTTCAGAAGCTCCTTTTTTTCTTCCTTCTCTGACTTCTTTTTTCCTAAGGCTCCATTTCTTTTTTTTATTTTTATTTTTATTTTACTTATTTATTTATTTATTTATTATTATTATACTTTAAGTTCTAGGGTACATGTGCATAACGTGCAGGTTTGTTACATATGTATACTTGTGCCATGTTGCTGTGCTGCACCCATCAACTCGTCAGCACCCATCAACTCGTCATTTACATCAGGTATAACTCCCAATGCAATCCCTCCCCCCTCCCCATGATAGGCCCCAGTGTGTGATGTTCCCCTTCCCGAGTCCAAGTGATCTCATTGTTCAGTTCCCACCTATGAGTGAGAACATGCGGTGTTTGGTTTTCTGTTCTTGTGATAGTTTGCTAAGAATGATGGTTTCCAGCTGCATCCATGTCCCTACAAAGGACACAAACTCATCCTTTTTTATGGCTGCATGGTATTCCATGGTGTATATGTGCCACATTTTCTTAATCCAGTCTGTCACTGATGGACATTTGGGTTGATTCCAAGTCTTTGCTATTGTGAATACTGCCGCAATAAACATACGTGTGCATGTGTCTTTATAGCAGCATGATTTATAATCCTTTGGGTATATACCCAGTAATGGGATGGCTGGGTCATATGGTACATCTAGTTCTAGATCCTTGAGGAATCGCCATACTGTTTTCCATAATGGTTGAACTAGTTTACAATCCCACCAACAGTGTAAAAGTGTTCCTATTTCTCCACATCCTCTCCAGCACCTGTTGTTTCCTGACTTTTTAATGATCGCCTTTCTAACTGGTGTGAGATGGTATCTCATTGTGGTTTTGATTTGCATTTCTCTGATGGCCAGTGATGATGAGCATTTTTTCATGTGTCTGTTGGCTGTATGAATGTCTTCTTTTGAGAAATGTCTGTTCGTATCCTTTGCCAAGGCTCCATTTCAATCTCCTAGTCTTTGTGAGTTCTTCTCTGATGTCTCATTTGCATTTTTCCTACAATTTCTCAGAGTTCTTAACACTTTAGCAGCTTTTGCATTTCTTCAAAATGTTGATATATTTGAGTAGGTATTAATAGCTAAATATTAGCAATACATAAAATTTTAATACACATAAAATTAGTAAAAATGCTTTTGTGTTTTAAGTTCACATGGGTGATACTTTATTTATTTATTTTTGTTTTTAACCTGGTTCTTAGTAAGTGTGCAGATACATTTTAATGTTACCTAGTAGAAATTCTAAGTTGATTTTTTTAAGATTAATAAAATCCTAGACATAATGCAATTCTTACAAATTGTTATTTCTTACCTGTCATTTGTCAATGCAGTGTTTATAAATTAACAGTCATGGGTTTTCACTTGAATACAAAATGCTGGAACAGTCTGGAATGGACACGTGAAAGCCATCTCAGAGGATTACCTGAGCATCAGATGGATGGAAAAAAATAGTAGATATGTGAGCAAATAGATGGGTAGACAGATTAGTCTTAGATTTCAACTCTACTCCTCCAAAGCATGCTTGAGTTACTCTTTCAGTATTGTGGAAAGGTAACGATGCTGGAGAACTGAGTTCTCTACTTTTGAACTGTTATAGGTATATAACTTATCGGGAAAATAAAACATTTGAAAATGGAAACTTACAAATAGGTTCAAAAACAATTATTTATTTTACAGAGAGATTTGCCCAGACTCCTCATTTAAGGAACGTTAGATCTCAGTATTTCATATATAGATAGTCCTGAAGATGTGTTACTCCTGTAGTTTTCATTTGGGATTGATGTATTTTGTCTTCCCTATATTGATGAATGCCAGCAATTCCAGGGATTTAGTTGAATATAAACTGAACCAAAAAATATATATTTACTGAGGTGTTTACAGTATTCACCTTTGATTATAGACCGAGTTTCTATCTGGCAATAGGCCTCTGGAAATGAAGCACTGCAACATTACCAGATGTTTTATAAAACCATTTTATCTGCCAAATTTACCAAGTGAAAGTGAGCTTAAAGAACAAACCTGTATCTTACCATTTAACTTATGATTTTTCAAATATGAAGAAAAGCATAGAGAAATGGCAAAAATTGATGAATCTTTGTCCAAAATGCTATCATATTTGCTCTATAAAATATTAAAGGATGCCCCCAAGACTTTTTTCACCTTCCTTCTGAGAAGTAACTACTGTCTTGAAATTGATATGTGTGATCCCTTCAATGTTTTTGTGTTTTAAAAAAGCACATGTAAATATCGTAAATATATAATTTCTGGTGTTATGTGTTTCAAAATTTTAAATAAATGTTATCATGCCATACATATCCTTTTGCAATTTGTTTTTACCGTTCAGCATTAGGTTTTTGAAATTTATCTATGGAGATTAGTTCATTCATTTGAACTAGAACTATATAGAATCTATTGTACAACTAAGCCAGTTTACTTAATTCCCTTCCCTTACTGATGATGCTAAAGTTGTTCCCACTTATTTTTGTATTACAAATAGTGCTGTAGTAAGCATCCTTATGTATTTATTCTTGTACACACGGGCAAGAATTTTTCTAGAGCATTAGTTCTCAAACTTAGGCATGCATCAGAGTCACCTTCAATGCTTATTGAAACACAGGTTGCTGGCACCAGGACTACACGTCCTTTACCGTAATACAGAAGCTGCTAAATCCAGGCTTCCACTGCTAAGAGTTCCAGATCCATGCCGCTTCTGTCATGATTTCCATCAGTCAAATATATCTCTACATGTTGCCTTTTTGTCTATGTAATGGAGCAAATGCACAATTTATTGTTCAACTCAGGACTCTTTTGAGTCTGAAAGGGAGTGTTTTTAATAATTATAACAACATCTGACTTACAACCCAGTTTTGGATCAAAGCCTCCAATAGGTGCCTCTGGTGGGAAAATCAAAATTACAAATCTACACCAAACAGCAAAGGAACCTGGAAATTGTAGTTTTTGGGATTCTAATTTAGAAAGGTAGACTTTGTGCAGAAATGTCAAAATTCGCCAAAGGCCTTAAAAATAGTTCGAACCTGCCTACAAATCATTGCCTACAAAGCAATGATTACTTTGTTATTAAGTTTTGTTTATTTATTTTTCTGTCTTATTCCACTGGTTAAGACTATCAGCACATTGTCGAATAGTTGTGCTGATGGCAAACATTTTTTTTCTCTTCTTTCTTGTCTTGAAGGAAATGCTAATAAAGTTTCATTATTATGATGATATTTTCTATAGGGTTTAAAAGTATGCTTTTGTCAGGTTGAGGAAATTTCCTTTTATTCTTGATTTTCTGAGGGTTTAAAAAATTATAAATACATATACATTTAATAATACTTTTTGTACATGCAATAAGATAATTTTTTTCCTTTATAAATATGTTAAATTACATTAAAATATTTTCTAATGTTAGCACAGCCTTGAATCCTTGGGATAAACTCTACTTGGTAATGATACGTATTTTTTTTTAAGTATAAATTTTTGGTTTTGCTCTGCTAGTATCTTATTTAGCCCTTTTGCAAATATGTTCATAAATGAGCTGAGTTACAAATTTCCTTTTTTTTTTTTTTTTTTTTTTGAGACAGTATCTTACTCTGTCACCCAGACTGGAGTGCAGTGGCACAATTACAGCTCACTACAGCCTCAAACTCCTGGGCTCAAGCAATCCTCCCACCTCAGCCTCCTGAGTAGGTGCGATTACAAGCTACTGCCACCACGCCCAGCTAACTTTTGTATTTTTTGTAGAGTCAGGGTTTTGCCATGTTGCCCCGGCTTTTCTTGAACTCCTCGGCTCAAGCAGTGCCCCTGCCTCGGCCTCCCAAAGTGCTGGGATTACAGGTGTGAGCCCCTGCACCTGGCCAGATTTCCTTTCTAATACGGTACTTTTTCAGTTATGGTGCCAAGTTATGTCAGTCTTATTAAAATCAGTTAGTGAAGTTTCCGTGTTTATGTACTCTCTCAAAAACTTTAAAATGATGATTGTTGGAAGTTTGACATGTTCTCCAATAAAACCATCCAGCATGGTGTGATTTTTTTTTATTATAGAGGGTGATATAGATTTTTAATGATCAATTCCAATTCTTTAATGTATATAGAGCTGTTCAACTTCTCAATTTGTCATGAGTCTGTTTTGGTAAGTTATATTTTTCTAGAGAATTATTCAATTTTTTGTTTCCAGTTATTGGTATCAAGTTACTCAGCCTGTTCTCTTGTGATATAAAAAAAAAATGTCTATTCTATCTGTGATTAGCTCACCCTGTACTTTCAGATCTGTTTTGTTTATGTTTTGTGTTTTTCCCCCATGATTAGCCCTGATAACAAAATAGTTAATTTCTTTTAAAAAGCGACTTTAAGATTTGTTTCTGTTGTTTCTCATTTCATTAACTTCTGCTCCAATATTTAGTTTTTCATTTCATCAACTTTCTCCTATTATTTTGAGTCGCCTACATCATTAATTTTCAGTTTTAGGATTAGTTCATTTAGCTGCACACATTTTGAAATATAGTGTTTTCTTTGTGAATCAGTTCTAAATATTTTATAATTTTTATTGCGATTTCTTCTTTGACTCAGATTATTTAGAAATACATTAAAATTTTCAAAATGAAAAATTCTTAAATAACCTTTTGTTATTGTTTCCTAAATTTATTATATTTTGAGTAGACATCTTGGTTTGTGTGATATTTTGTTTGGTAGTTTTTGAAATTTTTCTTTGTGCTAATATGTGTTCCATTTTTGCTTGAAAAAAGAATATTAGTTCTCAAAATGTTGGATGTCGTATTCTATATAATTATTGTCATTGCATGGAGTCTCTTAATTGGGTTAGCAAATCATTTATAGTCTCACTTATTTCTGGTCTTTTGATCTATCTGTGATGAAAGTGGCATGTTAAAAAAATCTAATATGGTTGTGGATCTTTCCCTTTATCTTTTTAATTCTATTTTCCTTGCATATATTTTGGGGCTATGTTGCTAGGTTTATATAAATTCAGAATTATTATGTCTTTCAGTAAATTACTCTTTTACCATTATGTATTCCTAATGATACTGTACTGTTTTTTCTTTAGAGTTTTTTTCTGCTTGATATTAATATAAATGCACCTTGGTTAGCATTTTTTTCTGATGCAAAATTCCCCATCATTTATTCTTAAACTTTCTGTGTCATTCTGGTTTAATTGTAGCTCTTAGAATTAGCATATAGCTGGATTTTATTTGGAAATCCAACCCGAGTCTCACATGTCCAGTATTGAAGTTCTTTCTTGTTTTAATATCCATGAAATGAGTCATATCTTAATGATTTTGGTATTGGTGTTTTACCAGTTTCTTACCTCCTCATTGTTTCTCACACTTCATCTTTGCTCTGGGTTCAGTTACCTATTTTCCTGAAGTGTACCTTCAGGTAGTTCTTCCAGCCAAGGTATCTGAATGGCTTGCTGTCTCACAGGGGCATTTTCTCTATTCAATGTTTCAGGCAGGTAAAAACTGCCTTACTGCTTTGCTGAGCTGGTGGGTGGCATTTTCACAGCTGACAGCAGATAATTGCCAGTCTGAGCAGCCCTTCAAGGGCCTTGGCTTTATGTGGAAGCCTCAGTTCCAGCGCCTCTCCTCCTTCTACCCCACGGGTGTCCAATCTTTTGGCTTCCCTGGGTCAAATTGGAAAAAGAATTGTCTTGGGTCACACACAAAATATACTAACACTAACGATAGCTGAAGAGCTGAAAAAAAAATCACAAAAATGTCTCATAATGTTTTAAGAAAGTTTACAAATTTGTGTTGGGCTGCATGTGGCCTGCAGGCCATGGGTTGGACAAGCCTGTTCTATCCCGAAGCAGCCTTTTGTGGGTGGTGAAATCCCAGCTCCCAGGCTCCAGAACCTGTTCCTAGGTTTTAAATCGCCTACCCATACACTCCCCTACTGCCCTGGCTTTATGTTCCCATTGTATTCCCATCACCTGGGGGAGTTCTCACTTTCTTTTAAGCTTAGCTATTTGTTAAATTTTGGGAGGATTAATATTTTACCCAGAATTCATATGTGTGTCATGTAAGAAACAGTTTCATATTTATTTAGAGCATCGTATGTGCAGAATTGGAATCCTAACCTTCTTTACGAAACCCATTTGTTTTTATTCCTAATATGATTTCCAGTTGCACTATACCTTTGGCCATATTTAGGAAATTAAATAGCTGGATACTATTATTTCGTAACTCTATTTTCACTGTTTTTCAGTGAAGTACCTTTTCAATGCATAGGTATTGGTCCATTATTGCTAAATGTCCTTCCTCCTTTGCCACCCTGATGGACCTCCCTGTCATACTTGTCTACTACCTTCTTGTTACCTATCTTGTGTTTAAGTCCTTCTCAGCTTCTCACACTGGAAAGTGATATGATGGATATAGAATTTAATGACTGAACATGGCCTCCAAAGATCGTCTTTTCTAAAATGTTTGCGTTTTATTAGAGGATTGAGAAATACAAAGAATGAGGAAACTCATGGCATTGAAGAGGACTGTTATGAAAGATACTTTGAGGTAAATGACGAGTTAATGGGTGCAGCACACCAATATGGCACATGTATACATATGTAACAAACCTGCACGTTGTGCACACGTACCCTAGAACTTAAAGTATAATAAAAAAAGAAAGATACTTTGGGGTGCCAATAATCAAGAAATATTCCGTTCTGGTGCCTGTAGATTACATTATTTCAGAAACTGCCATCTTTGCTATTTCTATTTATGTGTATCTACATTTTCCAAAGAGCTCAGTGTCAACTCTTATGGACTTTGATGGGAATAAAAACTCAAAAAGGAAATAATTATTTTTCTAAAAGGAAAATTTCTCTCTTCTTCTGATCTTCTTCTTCATTTTTTCAAACAAACACAAAAAGTCCATATCTACAAAGCAACCAATTACTACAAAGATATCTGAAGTAACTTATGCCCTAACCTTACAATATGGTGAAAATTATAATCCAAAATTTAGAATAATATCTGGGCTGGCTTTCATCACAGCACTAATATGAAGCCTATTTCAAGGAGAATGAAGCAAAGAGAGTTGCAATTTAGTATGTGAAAGGCTATGAATGTATATGAAATTACATGGGCTTTGTTATATTTGCACATCTAAATCTAATGGGAAATCAGATAACTCAAGCTGTGCACTGTCATCTCCAGGAGTTCATCATATGAAGGAATGAAGATGTTCAAAAGAAAACCTTCAAACTCATGCCAGAAGATGTCCCCAGCTGTATAAATGCCTAACTCAGCTTCTAGTCCTTGGACATTAAGCAGCTCATTGAAAATTCAAAGGTTCCAGCCAGAAGCTACAGCTGGGCTCAGATGTTGAAATCAGTCTCTCCTGCTGATCAAACTGTGACGTAGCCAAAGCAATAGGGCTGGCTTTTCAGTTAATTCTCAGTGAGCCCTTCCTTTCCCTCTGCAGTGGTGTGGCATTTAAAATATAACTCCTTTATGTACACTGTAAACCATTCCTTCTCAGGACAGATGGAAGTATGAAATCTATCTATTTCAGTCTATAAAATTATATTTAGAGCATTAGGTAATGAATGTCTTAGTAAAGTCAGCAGAGGACAGGTAGGTTAAATGACAGGTAAGGAATGACAGGCAGGTAGTAGATGATAAGAGTTGCAGAACACTTTGGGAAGAAGGACTTTATTTTTAAAAGCCTTTAGTAACACTGCTACTAATAATGTAGTAAGGTACTTCTTACTCATTAATAAATGGGTAAAAGTAATTTCAAGTTAGCAAATTTCTCATTTAGGTACAGTGTTTTGTATAACAATGGCCTAGTCCTGATCCCTATAGGAAACTACCTTAACCATTGTGTATCTTTTCAGCTTTTAATGAATATACAAGCACATCTTCTCATATTTTATATTTTTTATGTAAAGAAGTCTTGCAACTTACACTGTAAACATCTTTCCATATCAGGTCATATGGAAGTTTTTCATTTTTTTTAACAATTGCAGAATATTGTGGGAAGACTCAGCTAGTCTTCTGATGATGGACATTTGACAATTTCTATTCTTTCACAAAGCCTGCTGCAACAAATAACATTATTCATATGGCATTTTGTATAAGTGTGAGTATATATGTAGGATAAATTTCTAGAAAGTAGACATGCTGGATTAAAAATTATGTACATTTTAAATTTTGACAGATGTTGCCAAATTTCCATGCAAAGGATAAATTTCTTTGTGTGAAATTGCTTGGTTGCATGGTATATGGATTTCATCTTTCAGAAATTTGTATCAGTTTATATTCCTGAGCAATATGGCAAACAAGATAACCTGGAAATCCCCTTAAAAAGACACCTAAAATATTAAACAATATGTAACAAATATCTCATATATAGAACTAAGCTTGCAAAAAAGCAAGGCAAATCTCCAGGGATCAAAAAATGAAGAAGCTGAAAACCAAGGGAGGAGCAGACATTGAAGCCACTGATGCCCTGGGGCATTTATAGTTGCAGGTAATCAAGATGCTTGGTGTTCAACAGCCGCATGAAGATAAGACCTTGGACCCAGCAAGGTGTAGAGAGGAGCTAGGATCCTCACAATAATCTGGAACCCTCAAGCACTAAAAGATGGATAGAAAAAAATAACTAGCAAAAGGAGATAATAAGGCAAATTGTCTGGCTTGGCTTGGGCATACAGAGTAAAGACGAAAAGTATGTCCTGAGAATTTATAACCTCAGGCCTGCCCTCAAGTGGGATAGGAGTTCTAATACATAGTACCTTGGGACACCTTGGGTGCCTAACAGAGGCAAATGCAAATCCTCTCCAAAGACTCCTGTCTTCATCCTAGGCTACTTAAGATTCTGCTATGGTTTGAATATTATTCCCTCCAAAACTCCTGTTGAATTTAATCCCCAATGTGGTCATATTGAGAGGTGGGGCCTTTAAGAAGTGATTGGGTCATAAGGGATCTGCCCTCATGAATGGATGAATCCATTCATAGATTAATGGATTAATGGGTTATCACAGGAGAGGGACTGGTGGCTTTATAAGAAGAAAAGAGACCTGAGCTAGCATACTCAGTCCCCTTACCATGTGATGCCCTGCACCACCTTTGGACTCTTCAGAGTCCCCACCAGCAAGAAGTCCCTCAGCTGATGTGGCCCCCTGACCTAAAACTTCCCAGCCTCCATTACTGTAAGAAATAAGTCCTATTCTTTATAAATTACCTAGGTTCAGTATTCTGTGATAAGCAACAGAAAACAGACTTAAGATAATTCCCACGGATAAAAGGTTTGATTGAACATAAATTCACAATCCAAAATTGCATACCAAAAGAAACAGATTTCCATGCATGAATGCAAGCAGTAAAAACAGCTTTATTAGACTTCCAGGAACTTCAGATAACTGAGCAATCAGATAGAGAATATAGAACGAGTTTTATATTTTTAAAGGGTTTAAGGAAACAATATCATGAATAACTGTAAATAAGAACACACACATAAATATGACCTGATGATTTTATAAAACAAAGTAGAACTTCCAAAAATAAAAAAGTGATAATCAAATTTTAGAATACAATGGAATACTTAAATAACCAAAATAGATTCAGTTGTAAAAAGAATTAGCGAACTGGAAAGATCTGAGGGAAGTACCTAAAGTGCAGCACAGAGTTGCAAGAATGGAAAAATATAAAAAACATTGAATATGTGAGCATTTGAAGAACACATATATGTTGTACTGATATTCTAGATGGATGAAAGAGAATGAGGGGATATGAAAAATATTTAAAGAAGTAATTGGTGAGAATTTTCCAGAATAGGTAGAAGACATGAATCCTTAGATTCAGGAAGCACAATAAATCTCAAATTCTCCCACTGCATTTCAGCATACATCAGACATTTTAATGAAATATAACTATATTTCCCAAAACAAACTTTTAGTGAGAAGAGTGGTGGTGTTTTACATTTTTGTTAACCTCTTTAATGTCTAGTTTAGTAGAATACTGTTGGATTCTCATATATGTTTTTGCATTCAACCTGTTCCAATATCACATGTCATATAACCTTTGGAAAACTCAAATCTGCAAGAGAATGAGAATGAAAAAGACAAATTATGTCTTAGCATTATTATAAATATGGTTTTGGCCTTGTGTAACTCTTGACAAATTCTCCAGGTTCCTCAAGGGTCTTTAGACCATACTTGAAGGACCACTGATTTACGTATTTATTTAAAAAAATTTTTTTAGAGATTAGGTCTTGCTTTGTTCCCCAGGCTGGAGTGCAGTGGTGCAATCATAGCTCACTGCAGCCCTGAACTCCTGGGCTGAAGCAATCCTCCTATGTCAGCTTTCCAAGTAGGTGGGACGATAGATACACACCACCATGATCAGCTAATTTTAAAAAATTTTTAGAGTTGGGTCTCACTATGTTGTCCAGACTGGTCTCAAACTCCTGGCTTCAAGTGATCCTCCTTCCTCAGCCTACTGAATATCTGGGATTATAGGTGTGAGGCATTGTGACCAGCTGGGACCACTGATTTAGTGTAAGTTTTTTATTATGGGTTATGGGTGGTGGACTGGGTGTGTTACAAACAAATATTCTACATACATACACACACAGGTACATACACACACACAAACAACCATATATGCTCTACATGAGTCCCTATTTTTCAGAGAATTAGAATACATACAATAAGGTACACTTGGATTTGAAACTCAAGGGATTTCATTGTTCTTCCAGGATTTAGTGGGTACTTCAGGGTCCCACAATACCATCTTTGTGAACATCAAGAATATTACATTGGTACATACAGAAAGAAGTCTTAAGTAATACCAGATATTTTTGGCTAATAAGATGGTAGGTAGATTACTGGTTACCATAATCTGATTGAGATATATATATCAAAGATGAATATGATTCTTCACTACATGATTTGCAAAACTGCCCTGGAAGTGGAAAACAAAAATCATCTACCAGGAGACCAACACACCGAGTTTTATTTTCTGGTTTGCATTTAGCACCCAAATGTTACAGAATTGTGAGGAAACTGATGCAACTATTGTTGTAGAAACATCGACTCTGGAGACCAGCTGGAGAGAATGAGAAGATATTTTTTCATTCCCTGGGAAGTTTCATTTACATAGCTTGAGTTAAATTTGCTATCAAATTTTCTTTAACTAAAATTTTCTTTTCTGCATCTGATGTTTCTCATTTTTGATTTTATATCATTAAAGAGATGGCCCCCTTCTGAACCTGCTAAGGGATCACATTCTTATACTCTATTGATCTCACTCATATTGAATAAATATGACCCACATGTTTTTCCTATCTTATTTATCTTATTATATAAAACCTAAGAAGCAAGACATTATTTCAGCAGTGCCCAGGAGAAGAACAGTTGTAATAACCTATTAGATCTCAGACATCTCAATTTCAATTAAAAAGACTCACAAGCACTATTTACAATAGCAAAGACTTGGAACCAACCCAAATGCCCATCAGTGATAGACTGGATAAAGAAAATGTTGCACATACACACCATGGAATACTATGCAGCCATATAAAAGAATGAGTTCATGTCCTTTGCAGGGACATGGATGAAGCTGGAAACCATCATCCTCAGCAAACTAACACAGGAATGGAAAACCAAGCATGGCATGTTCTCACTCATAAGTGGGAATTGAACAATGATAACACATGGACACAAGGAGGGGAACATTACACACTGGGGCTTGTCAGGAAGTGGGGGAAAGGGGAGAGAGAGCATTAGGACAAATACCTAATGCATGTGGAGTTTAAAACCTAGATGATGGGTTGATAGATGCAGCAAACTACCATAGCATGTGTATACCTGTGTAACAAACCCGTACGTTCAGCACATGTATCCCGGAACTTAAAGTAAAATTTTAAAAAGACATTATCTCTAAATATTTATTTGAATCTATAAGTCTTCATCCCTATTCATTTCTGCTAAAACATAGATAGTAGAAGATTAACTGGTCAGTTTTTAACATGGGACACTGTGACATGCAAAATGACATTACCAAAAGGATATGAGATAAAAAAAAGATGCAGTCCAGTAGAATTGCATTTATTACACAAACATATAATGAGTATCTCCTGGGTACTAGGCATTAGCTAATCCCTGGGTTTCAAAAATAAATAAGAAAGAGTTCGTGCCTTTATAGCCCAGTAGAGTTAGTAAACCTGTAAACAAAAAATGATACAGAGTGTGAAAAGACTTATAATAAAGATATGTATGAGGTATATTTATGACACTAAGGGAGTAATACATTTTGCTTGTGGAATCAGAAAAATCTTCACCTTTGAGCTGCTCTTGAGGAGTAAGTTGGAGTTTTCTAGGCTGTCAAGGAGGGTTAGAGTATTCTAGGCAGAAAAGAACCACATGTGCAAAGCCCTGCATGTCCAGGCGTGGTAGTAATTCAGCCTATCAAGGCTGGAGTGAAGGGCAAAGACGGAGATCAATCAGAAATGATGTTGGAGGGTAGGTAGAAATTAGTTTGTCAAGGGTCTCTATCCCATACTAGGAAGCTTACACTTTATCACATGGGTTTCTGGTTTTCCAGATATGCCGTAGATCAGTAGCGGGTTCACAGAGGTACCTGGGGTACTGGTGGGGTATGTTCAGGGCAAGCAGGGAGGATTCTGCTCCTACCCTTGTCTTAATGGGAATTTCTCAGTTTTACTGTGTGCATGCTTCAAGTTGGACTTCATTGTAAGATTTCATTTTACCCAACAGTGGTCTATTGAGCACATACTAGGTGCCAAGCATTTTGCGGGCATAACCTGCACGGAGCTTACCTCCCAGTGCAAAAAAAAAAATTCCTTTTTTAAAATTTGAGACAGAGGCTTGCTCTGTCACCCAGACTGGAGTGCAGTGGCACAATCATGGCTCATGGCAGCTTCGACCTCCTAGACTCAGGCAATCCTCCTGCCTCAGCCTCTGAAGTAGCTGGGACTACAGGCAAGCGCCACCATGCTGGGCTAATTTTTAAGGTTTTTTTTTTTTTTTTTTTTTTTTTTTTTTAGAAATGAGATTTCACTGTGTTGCCCACACTGGTCTCCAATTCCTGGGCTCGAGCAATCCTCCTGCCTTGACCTCCCAAAGTGCTCTAATCAAAAGTATGAGCTACAGACCAGGCCTAAAGATTCCTTTTTAAAAAACTTATAAATCCACAATAATAGGTGAGGGAGAAACACTGGAAGGTGGTAAGCAGGAGAGTGATATGACCAGATTTACTTCTTAATCTCTCTCCGTTTGCAGTGTGGACAGTAGGCTCAAGAGCAGAGAGGCTGGGCAGAAAATGAAAGTACAAAATCAACAGGACTTGAGGTGAATATGGAGATGAAGATGACATTGTGTTAGGATAAGTCCCAGGCTTCTGGCTTGTGTGAATGCATCTGCCATAAGGAATCTAGGAGAAAGAGAGGAGGGTAAGGAAGAACCTCTGGGACATTCAACAATTAGGGAGATATTGGAGGAGGAAGAGGCAGTGATGGAAACTGAAAAGAGGGAGCCGGGGTGACAGTGAGAGACAGTGAGAGAGTGCAAGAGAGACAGAGAAGAGTGTTATCTCGATGGCAGAGTTTCAAGAAGGTAGAGATCAGTAGTGTCTACGATTCAGGGAGACTTTGTAAAATAGACGGGGGGAAGTTTTCACTTGATTTGGCAAATCGAGAGGCTTGGGTGACTTCAGCAGGATCAGTTTCAGTGGAAGCCAGATTGCAGTGGGCTGAGAAGTGAGTAAGTGGCGAGGAAGTGGAGATGGTGAGAATAGATATCTCCTTTAGGAGAATGGCTGTGAAGGCAGAAGGAGGGAGAGCATGATTGCTTGAGAAAATGCTGAAGTGGGAGGCATGAGTTTATCAATATGCACAGGGGAGGGATCCAGAAGGACAGAAAATTGAAAGAGAGAGAGAGAGTGTGTGTGTGTGTGTGTGTGTGTGTGTGTGTGCGTGTGTGCACATAATTGCTAAAGGAGATCCCTGAAGATGTGGGCCGGATCTCAGGACTCATCCAGCACCAGTCATATTGAGAAATCCTAAATATATGAGAATTTAATAGGAATATATTCAGCATATATATATGTACATGTATCCAAATATGCACTTATTTGGGATATTTTGGGGGACAAATTTATTGAGTAAAGTTTGAAAATTAATTTCAATTTTTTTAGAGTGCTGTAGGATTTTGGGTATCAAAAAAACTGCAAAATCTGAATCATGTCTTTTTAATTTTTAATTTTCTTTATTTCGAACATATGCATTTCTGAATAACAAAACCACTTTTGTTTGAGGATACCTTAGTAATTCATTCTGGAGGTCTCAGAAAATGCACACATTTTTGTCATTGGAGACTCCTGAAGAAACTCTTCCCTCTCTCGCCTTTTAAAATCCCTTTATCCATGTTAACTCTAATTTTTTCCATGAGTTCCATGGGTGTAAAAATGTACTTTATAGCATTCAACAGCGACTTTTTATTTGACAGCTAGGATCCACTTCTTAGATGAAATATTTTTTCTATTCCACAGTTGGATTCTATTAAAGATGTTGGCGACCCTTTGAGACATACCACATGTGTAAAGTTATTACCCTTAGGGATGACTTTAAAATGAGAAATGGCATTATATTCTCTAAATAATTGCTGTTGGTTCTGTGTTTTATAAACATCATGGGTATATAATAACCTATTAGCTGTTGCCTGCTATCATCCTGCCTGCAGGGCTAATGGTGAGGAGCAAGCATGGGAAGGTTTGGTTGACAGATTGTTCTGAATGGAAGTTAAAATCCTGTATTTGTTCTTGAATTTGCTTCTAATTTTCAGTGTGGTATGGGGGAATATATTAAATCCCACTATGTGTCAAGTTCTCACTCTGCAGAAAGGAGAGTGATACAGCATCCACGGGTGGTTCATAGGGAAGGTAACGCCTATGTATCAATTAAGAGGAAATTCAACCTAGTATCACACAATGTCCCTGACAGTTGGGCTTGTTAGTGTATGAAATGGCCATGGGGAGAGATTCGTGTGGCAGAAGCCCCCTACCCATAGCCTTTATTTGTGATTATGAGAATCAGGCTAGGTGTCCCAGACAAAGACAAGCTTGGTTCCTATAGTATTTTATAGGTTTTGACATTGATTGGGAGTCAAAGACTTATCTTTGTTACCGTCTCCCCATCTTAATTTTCCAAAAGAAACATGTCCCTGGTTTATTCAGCACTCTCTCACTCCACCCCTGGGTATTCCTCCTGAACATGTGTTATTACAATTTCCAGTCTGTATTCACTGATTTTATGGTGGCAATAGTTGTTGACTTATCTTCTGCTGGGCCACTTTTCTTCTTTCCTGCCTTGGTTTTTATTTTTCCCCAAACATATAGAATATATTTTCTCCAAACAGTACCCAAATGCTAGATTGTCAAAAGGAAGTTGACAAGAGTATGCTGTGCTACATACTGTGAAAGGAGCTAATCAAAGCAGCTTTTTAATTGCTATAGTAATGATTTAGATGTGGAAAAAAAAAAAAAACTCAAGCTAAATTTGTATGACTAATTAATTAAGCAAAACTCACAATTGACAAACATAATTAGCACATCCAAAATTGAAACCACATCCTGGTCTTTTTAACTTGGTGCCAAAAGACAATGTGAAGTGCTCAGCACTCCCTTCTTTACAGTATCTGTAGGTCTGGTTGCCAATTCTTGTATTTAGGTTTGTTATACATGGAGCATAGTTAATTGCAAAAACATTCCTGAAGATCTTACTTTTTTTAAAACAGAGAATTCTCATGAGTTTTGGCATATTTGTTCAATCCTTTTGCAGCTAAATTTATCTAATAGAGTGAAACTCTCAGGGAAAAGGAGTTCTTTCTATCTATCTATCTATCTATCTATCTATCTATCTATCTATCTATCTATCTTAATCTAATGTTATCTTTCATCTATTCATCTGTCTTCCTATAAATTGCTGTTAGATCAGCTTTAGTGGTACATACGTGTTTTATGTGGGAAAGTGGTTTGATCTGGAGACATGGAAACCTATATAATGGTAGGTCAAGTTACCATGGAGCTTCATTAGTAGAGATACATAACAGCTTTCTGTGGCAAATCCATAATTCAGAGTCTCCTGGAGTCCTTGCTGAACTAAAGCCATGCTGTGTCTGCGGACTTAGGGAAAAATCCTTCCTCCAACTCTCTCCTGCTCATGACAGCTTGTGACATGCTTTGTCACTTGGCTACCAAAGTGGAATTGCTGTGTTCAGAGTAACATGGGGAAAAAGGCACTTCCTCTGTAGCCTAGATACCCTTTCTCCTTCCATAAAGCCAAGACCCCAGTTGGACCAAAAATCAATATCTGGGTCAGGTATCGCATTCTGCCTCCCATGGCCAGTTTAATCCTTTGAATGTATCTGGAAAACCAAGTGCATGGTTTTAATTAATCACAGCACAAGCGTGGCAAATCTCCCTTGGTGCAAATTGACTCTTGAAGGTCCCGTCCACCAGTGCAACACACTTCATGCATTCATGGACTCAGTGCTGATTAAGGCACTGCTATGTTCCAGACACTCTTCTAGACACAGATCAAGTATCTAGATACTAGACTGGACCTGTCACTCACGCATGTGCATCCATATGTTGGTATACACACAGATCATTCATGTGTAGGACTTCATTTCCTCTAAATTTCCTTTCAATGGAAAAGACTCAGTCTGTGTAGCAAGTAAGAATTTTTCATCCATGATACTCAGATAGCAAGAAGCATTATATGATTATAATCGTGAAAATGTTAAAAAATACAGAAAAGTGCTAGGGACAATACAGTGTACCACTTATGTAGCCATCAAATAAAATTTCCAGATGACATGTTACATTTGCTTCATTTTTTTAATCAAGAAAGTAATATTTTACTGATAAATCTTTGATCCCATCCTTTCTCATTTTCATTTCCTTCCCTCTGTTCTTTCTGAGAGGCACCACTATGATTATTATGCTGTGTAGCCATCCACTATATCGTTTATATTTTTACTAGTTATAGAATATGCCTAAAATATATGTAGCTTTTATACATTTTTAAAATTTGACATAAATTCTATCATAATATACAAATTCTCCTTTTTTTTTTTTTTTTTTGAGCTTGATCCATCTTAGTGCATATACATTTAGTTCACTTTAACTGTGGTGTATTATTCCGTTGTGTGTGTTCACCTCAAGTTCTCTTTCCTTCTTCTACCTATGGATATTTAGAGTTTCCAATAACTTTTCCTATTACAAACAAAGCTTATGAGGACATCCATCAAAAGTATTTATTTACACACTTGGGGAAGAATTTTCCTAAAGTATATATCTAGATGTGGAATTATTGGACTGAATATTGTCTACATCAAATTTATTACATATTGTTCTCCAAATGGTAGGGTGCTCCTACCCACAATATAGAATCTTCCTTCTTACCAATACTTGACATTCTCAGACTTTTTAATGCTTGCCAACCTGATGCTTTTCCCTGACTACATATGAAGTTCAGTACATTTTCTTATGTGCCTACTGAGCATCTGAAATGTAGCTGCTTTGAGTTGTGCTGGAAGTATAAAATGCACACCAGATTTTTAAGATTTAAAATGAAAAAAAAGTAAAATATCTCATTAATAATTTTGAAATTGTATGTTGAAATGATAATTTGGATATATCAGGTTAAATAAAATAAATTATTATGATTAACTTCTGGTACTTTTTACTTTTTAAAATCTGCCTACTAGCAAATTTAAAAATGCCTATGCAGTTCTTAACTCTTAATACACTTCTATTGGATAGCACGGGGTTAGAAATTCCAGTATAATGTTGAATAATCATGGTGAAAGTAGATTTCTGTGTTTTGTGACTACAGTGGAAATCCTTCTGCAGATTCATCTGTATTTCTGAGGTTTGCTTTTGGTGTTATGTAGTTACTCTATTAGATTGAGGAGGTCTCTGTTACTCCTACTTTCATAAGAGTAATTACAATGAATGAAGATTAAATTCTATGCATCGACTATTAGGATGATCATGCCATGTAGTATTTTCCTTTAATTTTAGTATGGTCAAATATATATATATATGTGTGTGTGTGTATATGTGTATATATATATACACACACACACAAATATATGTTGATGAGGAACTATCTTGGCATCCTGGGATAAACTTACCTAGCCATTTTGTATTCTTTATACCCTGCTGGGTTTCATTGGCTTAACTTTTCTTAGGAATTTCCCATTTATATTTGTAGATGAGATTGTTCTATAATATTGATTTTTTTGGTACTCTCCTTATTGGCATTAAGTTCACTACAACTGCTGCTTCTAATAATCAGCATTTATTGAGTACTTACTAGCGCCAGGGGCTTTCATGCAGTCCCTCATTGACTACCCCCACCAAACTTATAGATTTTATTCTTATCCTCATTGTATAAGGAAGAAACTAAGACACAGAGGGGATAGGTAATGTGCCTAAGGGTGGCACTCCATTTTGGACAAAATGGTAGACTAGTTATCCCAAGAAAGCCTCCCAATTTGAAACTTCTAAAATGCTGAATAAATTTTTTTTTAAATCTTAAAATAAATGGTGAACCTGGAGAGAAAGTTGAGGAAAGCCTCAGATCCCCTTGTTTTCATCCTTTGAGCTTCAATTTTCATAGACCTTAAATGGGGAGCAGGAGACAAAGCTGAGGTCGCCAGCAAAGTGGGAAATTGGATTGAAGATCTTCAGGATAAGTACAGGACCTTGAAAAATGACCCATACAGTGATTAAATTGGAAAAAATATCTACCCCTCTTCTATTCTGAAGATAGGCAGAAAGGAAATTTGTTAGCCTTGGCTCCAGGTCAGTGGGTTGGGTGATAGGTTGGGGAAAAGTCCAGGGCTGGCATTGCTGCATACTACAAGTTTTAAAAGAACACTTTCAGAATGAGCATTTTCACTGTTAATTCAGTTCTAAATCTTTTACAATCCCATTATCATTTCCTCTTTAATTCTTGATTGTATAAAAATGCAATTTTTATTTCCAAACATAGGGGTGTTTTCATTTTTACCCTCTTTTCTTGTTTGGTCCTAATTTAACTAGATTGTGATAAGCAGAGTATGCAAACTGTATGCTATTGATTTTTTGAATTTTGTTGAGACTTACTTTGCTACTTAGCAATTAATATTTGTAATTATGCCACATACATATGAAAAACGTATATTCTCTATTTTGGGGGGTGTAGTATTCTTTTGATGTATAAGTCCAATAGATCATTTGTTAATTGTGTTTCTGATTCTTCATCTGATTTATTTATCATTGTCTGAGAAAGTTGTCTTAAAATCTCTCACTGCGAATGTGAATTTATCCAATTTTCCTTGTAATTCTATCAGTTTTTCATTTAGGTATGCTTAAGCTGTATTAGCAGATTCATACAAGTTAATGATAGTTATATTTCTTGTAGACTTTAAAAAATCATTTCAAAGTGCAGCTCTTTATCTCTGATAATGCTTTTAGCCTTAAATTCCATTTAATCTGCTGTTAATATTGCTCACTAGAATTCTTTGGGCTGGTATTGCCTGGTCTATATTTTTTCATCTTTTTATTTTCAATCTTTCCGTATTTGTTTTAGGGGTGTCTCTTGAAAGTAGCCCGTCACTGGTGTTTGCTTTTTTATCCATAGTTATGGGAACTTTCTGGATTAACTGAGTTTAATCTGTGTCCATTGATTATGATTAATGACATAGTTAGGCTTATTTCTACAATCTTATGTTATTTTCTATTTATCAAGCTTTTTACCTACTTCTTTTTTCACTCTTTCTTCCTTTGTTTTGGATTTATACATTTTTATTATCCCTTCCCTTGCCTCTACCCCAGTGGTTTGACAACTTTAGATTCTATTTTTTTATTTCTTCACATTTTTAACATATACTGTAAGCTTTCTACTTTATCTATAGTTTTTTTAGTTTCTCTATTCTTCTTTTGAACAAAACAAGGAATTTACCAGTTACCAAACTTAAGTTATCCAGAGTTCCTTCTTTAATCTGCCATTTTATTGTTATGTAGAATTTAGTTTTACCTATTTTAGAAGGCACAAAATCAGTTGTTATTATTAATAACCAATACATAAAGAGATATGCTGATATATTTTGTTAATTTATTTGCTAATTATGCTCCTTATATCCCACTCCTTCCTTCTGGGTTCATTTTTCTTCTTGCTGAAGTATATCCTTTCATGACTTACTACAGTCAGAAAAACACTGGTTTTGCTCCATATACAATTCTTGTTATTTCCCTTATTACTTGGGAGCTATTTCCCCACTGACTGCTGGTGTCAATTTACCAATGAGAAGTAAGCTTTCAGTCTAATGACTGGCTCTTTGTAGGTAATCTGTCTTCCCTCCTGGTAGTATTTAGGATTTTCTCTTTATCCCTGCTGTTCTGAATTTTCAATATGATATGCTTAGAGGTGGATTTATTTTTGTTTTTCTGTCTCAGCAACTGATATAAACATTCAGTCTGAGGGCTCATGTCTTTCTTTATTCCTCAGCCTGGAAAATTTTTGGCCATTCTCAGCCATTATTTCTCTTGATGGTGCCTCTCTGACTCTTCCTCTATTCTCTGCTTCTGGAATTACATAAGATATATGTTGGAGCTCTTCCCATTCTTTTATATTTTCTGGCCCTCTATCTTTTTATAATAATTATTATGTTTTAATTTTGAAACATTCTCGAATTTTTGTGTGCAAGTTATGTACAAGTAACTTCCCTTTCCCAAACAATTTGAGAATAAGTTGCTGATCTGTTGCCCTGCTACCACAGAATACTTTAGTGTATATTTCCAGCACGTACATTTCTCCTACACGATTGCAATACAATCATCAAAATAAAGAAATTAACACGGATATATTGCTACCACCTAATCCTCCGATCTTGTTACAGCTTCACTGATTGTCCCAATAATGTCCATTATAGAAAATAGATCCAGTTCAGAAACATGTGTTGTGTTTAGTCGTCAAATCTCTTTAATCCCCTTCAGTATGAAAGATTTTTTTTTAAACTCTAATGATCTTGATGTGTCTGAAGATTTGTAGACCAGTTATTTTGTAGAATGTTTCCCAGTTTGGGTTTGTCTAATGTTTCCTCATGATTGGGTTTAGGTGATGCCTTTTAGCAGGAGTATCACAGAATTAATGCTGTGTCAATCATGTCAAAATGTCTTACCAGTGGTAAATTTCATCACATAGCTAAGATGTCTGCAAAGTTTCTCTACTTAAAAATTATGATTTTTCCCTTTGTAATTAGTAAGTACCTTTGGGGGAGAGACTTTGACTCTATGCAAATATCCTGTTTCTTATCATATGCCCAATAATTTTAACATCCATCAGTAGTTTTTGCTGCAGCAATTAGTACTCTGATGTTTGCCTACTGGAGATTTGATATTTTTGCCTTATTTTCTCTGTATTTATTAGTTAGAATTCTACTATAAGTAAGAGCTATTTCCTCCCCCTGTGTATTATTTGTTTGTAAATATTGTTAAAATTTATTATGGTAAAATATATATAACATAACTTTTGCCATTCTAACCATTTTTAAGTGTATGGATCAGTGGCATTAAGTACATTCACATTGTTGTGCAACTATCACCACCATCCATCTCCAGAACTTTTTCATCTTCCCCAGCTGAGAATCCATACCCATTAAACACTAACTTGCTATTTCTCCCTCCCCTAGTCCCTGGAAACCACCATTCTACTTTTTGTTTCTATGAATTGGACTACTCCAGATACTGCATATAAGAGGAATCATTCAATGTTTATCTTTTTGTGATGGGGTTATACCCTATTTATTTAATTAATTATTTAGATCAACATGGACTCATGACTATTTTATTCTGTGGATTATAATCTAATACTATTATTATCATCTTTATTGTTACTCAGATTGTCAGCTTTGGCCATTACTCAGCTATGGGGAGCTCCTTCAAGTTGGCTTCTGTGTCCTTTCAACAGGCCCATCATTTTTCTGAACACTTCTTTACTCTCTGGCACCCCAAGATATTCCAGGCTCATTTGTACGCTTCCCCCAGCTCTAGAACCAGCCACTTCTCCAAGGAACCCTTGTACTTTTCACTGGAAAATGTTATTTAGAGACCAAGATTTGGGCACCAGATATTCTTATTGCTACTGGTGTCCCTTTTTCTAGGCTTTCTCAAAGTGGACAGAACAAGGAAACATATGTATGCATTCAAATGCATGCATATACATATAGATATATGTATCCATCTGTGTATATATATATCTATCTTACAATTCATGAGTTTTTGTGATGCCTCTAATTCTAATTTAACACCACAGGGTTTGTTCTAGCCATTCTCCTTTCATAATTTGTTTTTTATTTTATCTCTGTTTTTAGAGTCAGTCTCTCTATCACCTTGGCTAGAGGGCGGTGGTGCAATCACAACTCACTGCAGCCTCGAACTACTGGGCTCAAGTGATCCTCCTGCTTTAGTCTTCCAAGTAGCTGAGGCTACAAGCGTGTGCCACCATACCCAGCTACTTTTAAAATTTTTTGTAGAGAGGCAGATGCAGTCAAGCTATGTTGCCCAGGCTGATCTCAAACTCCTGGCCTCAGGAAATCCTCATGCTTTGGCCTCCCAAAGTGTTAAGGCTTACAGGTGTGTGCCACCACACCCAGCTTCCTTTCCTCATTTGTAACTTCTTTCTTAGACAGTGGAAAGCCTGGTTCTTGTGATCTCCAAACTGTGTATTACCATGAAGCTTTACCATGGTTCTAAGAGTCCGAGGTGTACAAAAGGTGTATTCAGGCCGGGCACGGTGGCTCACGCCTGTAATCCAAGCACTTAGGGAGGCTGAGGCGGGTGGGTCATCTGAGGTCAGGAGTTGGAAACTAGTCTGGCCAACATAGTGAAACCCCATCTTTACTAAAAATACAAAAATTAGCTGGGCATGGCCGTGGGCACTCCCAGCTTTTTGGGAGGCTGAGGCAGGAGAATCGCTTGAACCCGGGAGGTGGAGGTTGCAGTGAGCCGAGATCACACCACTGCATTCTAGCCCGGGCAACAAGAGCAAAACTCCATCTCAAAAAAAAAAAAAAAAAAAAAAAAAGGTATATTCAGAGGAATGTTGCTCCCCTATTCTTACTACTATTTCTCATGGCTTTTTTCCCCTTACTCCCACCTACAACTGTAAAGTAACCATGTTCATTAGCTACCAGTTTATCCTTCCTGTATTTCTTCTGCACAAAATAACAGATATTTTCTTAAATCCCTTTCTTTCCTATGCTCTTCCTATACTCTTTTTGCACTTTTGTTGTTGTTTGAAATTACTCTATATCAATTTATAGAGATCTTCCTTATTCTTTTTTTTGTAGCTATATATAATACAGTATTTCATGATAGTTTTTTCAACTACTGTCCTGTGAATGGGCAGATAGAGTGTCTTCAACATTTAGTAATTACAATATTGCAATGAATAATCTTGAGAATATGTATTTTTGTCTTATTGGAGGTATATGTTCAGATTAGATTCCCAGAAGTGGGATTACTCAATCAAAAGTTTTGTGTATGTGTGGTTTTGTTAGATAATGTCCAAATTCTATTCCAGAAGGGTGGCATCAGCTTGCCTTCCTACCACCAGTATATGGGAGTGCTTGTTTCCCCACAACCTTCCCAAGAGAATGTGTTGCCATGCTTTTAAAATTTTTTTACCAATCTAATAAATGAGAAATGGTATTTCAGTGTTGTTTTAATTTGCATTTCTCTATGAGTTTATTTTTCATACATTTAAGAGCCATTTTAGATTGTGCATGCGTGCATGTGTGTGTGTGTGTGTGTGTGTGTGTGTGTGTGTGTGTGTGTGGTTGCTCATGTTGTCCTTCCATTTTTCTGCTCAACTTTTGGTCCTTTGTCTCCTGATTTTTAATAGTTCTTTATTTATTAGGGATATTAGCACCTTGTCTGTGGTATATGCTGCAAATATTTTCTCCTAGTTTGTCAGAGTCTTTTGATTTGCTTAGGGTGGGTGTTTTTTTATTTTGCCATACAAAAAGTTTTATGTAGTCACAATTATTAATCTTTTATTGCTGCTGGGTTTTGAATCATAGTTAAGAGCCTTTCTTTAACTTGTAGATTAAATGGGAACTTGGAAGCTTTATAGTATGTTTGACTGTCTGATGGGGCTCTTTCTCCCTCCCCACTCCACCCTCATAGTTTCTCTTTTTCACCATTTTTCTGGCTATTCTTAAAGGTTTGTTTTTCCATATGAACTGTAGTTTCAATTTGTCTAACTCTTTAGAAAGGCTTGTTGTTATTTTTATTGGAACTGAGTTCAATTATAAATTAACTTAGGAAGAGCCAATATATATGTGATGCTGAATCATCCTATCCAAGAATAGAGGATATTTTTGCTTGTGTTCAAGTCTACCTTGTGTCTTTCAGGAATGTATGCTATTTTATTTTACTGATTTTAATTTCTGTGTCAATTGTTGGTATATTTTATTATTTATCAACCTCATATTAGATGGGTGTTAACTTTCCAGATTATCTTAATCCTTATTTCCATTTCTTAGTAATCTATGCTCCCATATACCATTTACATTTCTATAGTTCATACAATTTCATTTTCATCCTCCTTGCTCTTCATGGTAGATTTTGTAAAAAGTCCACATGGGAAAGAGTCTTAATGGGGACACTGGCCTTGGTTGGGGAATCCTGGGCAGGAGCTATAACCTCCCTGGCAGGGCCAGGATGAAGTTACAGTAGTCTTAAGTGAAAGGCCTGGTTAGTTACACAGGAATGAGGCCTTACTAAGAACACAGATTGGGCTTCTTTGTAGACTAGCTCATAACAAGATTCAATTGGTGGCAGCTTGAGATTTGAGAAAGTGGGAGAATAAGACTAGATAAATAGGTCAGGACTAGGGTGGTGAAATAATGTAGTAGAATGAGCATGGACTTTGGAGTCAGTCTGGGTTTGAATCCAACTCTGCTATTTCCTGGCAGGGCTATCCTCAGTTTCTAATGTCTGATAGATATTAATAGTACCTACCTCAGGGTTGCTGTGATGACTAGAGATGGTGCACATGAAACGCTTAGAGTCTGTTGGACGTAGATAACAATATAGACCTAAGATATGGGAGTCACAATATAACATAAAACATCACATCACATAGATCAGACTAGAAAAGGCTGTAATTGAACATAAGCCTGTGACCTGTAACTCGAATTCTTCTACTCTTCCTTCATTATCCTGGAACCATGATGAACCTTTCAGGCTTTGGTAGGAGGTGGAGAGAACAGCTGGTCACTACCCTTCAGGTTTAGGGCTGCATCTAGGATCCGGTGGTTTCCAATATTGGGCACAAAATTACAAGCTTAACAGGGGTTTTAGTGCCCCCACAGAGCTAATGGAAGATGAATCCTATGAGTTTGGGGGATCTTATTCATAGGCATACTGTTCCCTGGGGATCCTTCCTTTCTGTGGTCTGAGCTTTTGATAGAATTTTTAACAGTTTAAGCCGCAGGAAACTGTTGTAGCTTTGGCTGATGAACAACCCATGGAGTGGGAGGCAGAACTGAAACAAGTAATGCTTTGATTTATATCCTATTGGCTAAGAATTTTGTCATGTACAGAGGAACATGGTGGGAGCGGGGTTAGAGAGAGCTGGGTGGCTGGATATTGGGTCATTTTAATATCTACATAAATAGCTAATGTGACAAGATTTCAGATAGGGGATTAAAGAAATGATAAAACTTGCAGCCCAGGAGGGGTCACAGGACTGTAACCAGTTCTCTACTAGGGGTAGCATATAAGCATATAGAACTGGGGTTTGGCTTAGCAAAGCTACTAAAGTGTGATAGAAAAGGCCTGGAAATCCCAGGGATTCCCCCCTTCAAAGGCAAAAATAAAAGGAATGTCATTTAGTGAATGAATGTAACTCCTGCTAACAGTGAGAAAGGAAAGGGAGAAGGAAGGACAAAGGGAGGAAGAGCTGAGAGACATAATCCATCAACCAAGTGAAAAAACAGGAAGGTCAAAAAGTCAACATCAAGTTCTATTTTACCTGTACTTAATTCAAGACATCTGGTCAGCTTATTACTGGAGACAGAGCGCGCGAGAGAGCGCTGTGAATAAATCAAATACATTGAGAACTTCCATCTTCATGTTAACCATTAATTTCATCTGCCTTCTCTATCCCAGAAGTTTTAGTAGATCACATGGGAAGTTAAATTTTACTGATTTGAGTTTCATGTTTTTTTTTATTTCCTCTGCCCTGCATGTGAAGAGGCCAGTGAACCTTAAAATAACCAAATGGCAGAAAACCAAGGGAATAAGGACAAGCTTAAGTGCCTGGCCTAGATAATTAGTCTTCGAATAATCAAGAATGGGGTGCATTATAATCTTCATATGGGCACAGTAATTAGGCTTAGAAGCTTTCAACTATGATGTTATAATTTATGTATGTAAGTGTGAAGTTGAATAGTTTGGGGACAATTTAGTTTTATAGTTAGCAACAAAAGAATTGATCCTGCATTTTCTAAACATATAAACATCTGAATCCCTGTTTCTAGAAGCTCTCAAAGGATGAAACAAAAACTTGGAAAGACGGCTGGAGTGACCACAGGTGCTCTGTTGCTTCACTCAGGAAGTCCTTCACCCGCATCATTTTGAATGCATATAGTGTCATCTCCAGAAGTAGCTTTCAGATTCTCTGTTTTGAGTCACAGCCGACTCTCACTTATAAAACTAAAAGCAATTATCTGGGTTCTCACCGTGCATTTAAGATTATAGTTTTATGTTTATTTATAAAAAAAAAAAAAAAACACAAACCAGGCAAACAACTACTTAAAATGCAGTGTGTGCTCGAACTGATTTAAAGCAATAACAGCAGGCATATCCCTTGCGATTTTCTAAAATATTCCCTTTCTTCCTCTGCAATTTGAATCCAAATGTTCAACTTTGATTTTTGTCTTTTTTTTTTTTTTTTTTTTTTGAGACGGAGTCTCGCTTTGTCGCCCAGGCTGGAGTGCAGTGGCGGAATGTCGGCTCACTGCAAGCTGCGCCTCCCTGCAAGATCCACCTCCCGGATTCAAGCCGTTCTCCGGCCTCAGCCTCCCAAAGTGCTGGGATTACAGGCGTGCTGGGATTACAGGTGTAAGCCACCGCGCCCGGCCAATTTTTGTCTTTTCTAGGTGTTATACCTTTTTGGGTTCTTTGTATATTAGAGATGAAGGGAAAGAGAACGAAGAATCCCAAACTATGCCGTTTTAAAACTCAAGTTTAAGAGTTAATTTGGTTAGCAATTAAGATTTCTATTTTGTTTGAACGAAAGTTACAAGTTCAGTTGTTAATTAAAGCATCCACAAAATGGAATCTCTACTTCTCCCAAACAACGTCTTTATTCATTTATTAGGTACAGAATGTGTTTGTGATTCTTTAGCACCTACTATAGACTTTAGAGAACCCAGAGAAGGCAATAATCATGTCAACTATTCTTAAAATAAAAGAAACCAGATGAAATACAATTGAACAGTACAGATATTCCTTAATTAGTTGAAATTCTTTAATTAATTAGTGGAAACCCTTTTGGGACTTGGATAAGGAAGAATATAATATTTTAATAAGTCATACTATGTTTAGAATAAAGCACAAAATTCTAACTGGTGTGAGATGGTATCTCATTGTGGTTTTGATTTGCATTTCTCTGATGGCCAGTGATGATGAGCATTTTTTCATGTGTCTGTTGGCTGTATGAATGTCTTCTTTTGAGAAATGTCTGTTCATATCCTTTGCCCACTTTTTGATGGGGTTGTTTGTTTTTTTCTTGTAAATTTGTTTGAGTTCTTTGTAGGTTCTGGATATTAGCCCTTTGTCAGATGAGTAGATTGCAAAAATTTTCTCCCATTCTGTAGGTTGCCTGTTCACTCTGATGGTAGTTTCTTTTGCTGTGCAGAAGCACAATGAGATACCATCTCACACCAGTTAGAATGGCAATCATTAAAAAGTCAGGAAACAACAGGTGCTGGAGAGGATGTGGAGAAATAGGAACACTTTTACACTGTTGGTGGGATTGTAAACTAGTTCAACCATTATGGAAAACAGTATGGCGATTCCTCAAGGATCTAGAACTAGATGTACCATATGACCCAGCCATCCCATTACTGGGTATATACCCAAAGGATTATAAATTATGCTGCTATAAAGACACATGCACACGTATGTTTATTGCGGCACTATTCACAATAGCAAAGACTTGGAATCAACCCAAATGTCCATCAGTGACAGATTGGATTAAGAAAATGTGGCACATATACACCATGGAATACTATGCAGCCATAAAAAAGGATGAGTTTGAGTCCTTTGTAGGGACTTGGATGCAGCTGGAATCCATCATTCTTAGCAAACTATCAGAAGAACAGAAAACCAAACACCGCATGTTCTCACTCATAGGTGGGAACTGAACAATGAGATCACTCGGACTCAGGAAGGAGAACATCACACACCGGGGCCTATCATGGGGAGGGGGGAGGGAGGAGGGATTGCATTGGGAGTTATACCTGATGTAAATGACGAGTTGATGGGTGCAGCACAGCAACATGGCACAAGTATACATATGTAACAAACCTGCACGTTATGCACATGTACCCTACAACTTAAAGTATAATAATAATAAATAAATTTAAAAAAAAAAGAATAAAGCACAAAATTAAAAATACCGCAAACATAACACAGTAACTGAAACTCTTGACAGTAGTGCCATCAACTTTACCCTTTATCACAGTGATTCTAGCTGAAAGGTAGAAATTCCTAAAGCCTTGGTGATTTTCCAACAACCCCAAGCACGTTTGAAATAAAGTCTAACATTTACACTCATTATTTTCCATCCCTTAAACTCTCTGGACTTAGTAGACATCTTGGTACTGTTCTAATATTTAATTATTACACTTAATTTGAGTATATTTTAAAACTTATCTTCCCAACTAGATTATAAGCCTCTTAAAAATAGGATCTATATCTTCAACTTAAAAAAAACTTGTGCAGCATCTAACAATATACCTTAGTACATTAGAAACCTAGCAGATAGGTACTACTTCATCAATTTCATTGCTAACATTTAAAATAACATCATATACTTGAAAATTTTTGTATTATTTAAATTTTTGTATTATTATTATTTGTATGATCTTAAGAAGTTTGCATTATTCTGAAATGTGATTGCATTACATTTAGGAACTCTATTCCCAGTTAAATGTGTTCTATTAACTGAGAGACAGCTGTATAAATATGCCCTTCCCGCCACTAACACATGCAGAGGCAAAAGCAAATGTAATGGTGGAAATGATGGAGAATGGGGAAAGCCTATCTCTTATTTGCATGAATTAAAGAGGTTTCATGAAGAGGTGGACATTGATAACTGCACAGGTAGCTAGCAACATAAGCTTGTTTTCCGTGTCAGAGCATACAGAGAAGAGTAAGAGAGCTGGCTGGGCACAGTGGCTTATGCGTGTAATCTTAGCATTTTGGGAAGCTAAAGTGGGCAGATGGATTGAGCCCAGGAGTTCAAAGCTAGCCTGGGCAGCATAGCAAGACCCAGTTTCTATAAAAAATACAAAAATTAGCTGGGTGTGGTGGCACATGCCTGTAGTCACAGTTACTTGGGAGGCTGAGGTGGGAGAATCGCTTGAGCCTAGGAGTTCAAGACCAGCCTGGGCAACACAGAGAGACCCTATCTCTACAGAAAAAAATAAAAAAATTAGCTGGGTGTGGTTGTGAGTGCCTGTGGTCCCAGCTACATGGGCAGCTGAGGTGAGAGGATCACTTGAGCCCATGAGTTTGAGGCTACAGTGAGCCGTGACTGAGCCACTGCACTCCAGCCAGGCTGACAGAGCAAGACCCTGTCTCAAAAAAAAAAAAAAAAAAAAAAGGGGGGGGGTAAGAGGGCTTGTATTTTAGGCAGTGAAATTTTTTTTTTCCTTTTTTATTATACTTTAAGTTCTAGGGTACATGTGCACTATGTGCAGGTTTGTTACATATGTATACATGTACCATGTTGGTGTGCTGCACCCATTAACTCGTCATTTACATTAGGTATATCTCCAAATGCCCTTCCCCCTCCCCACACCCCACAACAGGCCCTGGTGTGTGATGTTCCCCTTCCTGTGTCCAAGTGTTCCTATTGTTCAATTCCCACCTATGAGTGAGAACATGCGGTGTTTGATTTTCTGTTCTTGCGATAGTGTGCTGAGAATGATGGTTTCCAGCTGCATCCATGTCCCTACAAAGGACATGAATTCATCCTTTTTGATGGCTGCATAGTATTCAATGGTGTATATGTGCCACATTTTCTTAATTCAGTCTGTCATTGATAGACATTTGGGTTGGTTCCAAGTCTTTGCTATTGTGAATAATGCCGCAATAAACATACGTGTGCATGTGTCTTTATAGTAGCATGATTTATAATCCTTTGGGTATATACTCAGTAATGGGATGGCCGGATCAAATGGTATTTCTAGTTCTAGATCCTTGAGGAATCACCACACTGTCTTCCACAATGGTTGAACTAGTTTACAATCCCACCAACAGTGTGAAAGTGTTCCTATTTTTCCACATCCTCTCCAGCACCTGTTGTTTCCTGACTTTTTAATGATTGTCATTCTAACTGGTGTGAGATGGTATCTCATTGTGATTTTGATTTGCATTTCTCTGATGACCAGTGATAATGAGCATTTTTTCATGTGTCTGTTGGCTGCATAAATGTCTTCTTTTGAGAAGTGTCTGTTCATATCCTTTGCCCACTTTTTGATGGAGTTGTTTGTTTTTTTCTTGTAAATTTGTTTGAGTTCTTTGTAGGTTCTGGATATTAGCCCTTTGTCAGATGAGCAGATTGCAAAAATTTTCTCCCATTCTGTAGGTTGCCTGTTCACTCTGATGGTAGTTTCTTTTGCTGTGCAGAAGCTCTTTAGTTTAATTAGATCCCATGTGTCAATTTTGGCTTTTGTTGCCATTGTTAAGCGGCAAAATTGAAACTCCTTTTTCTAGTTTCCTTGGCTTAGAGGTATGAATATTTAGGAGTTATGAAAATGTCATGCTCCCAAAGACATTTATCTCTCAAGCCTTACTACAGTATTATTGATTTCTCCCTTGAACTCTGATTATGAGGGTTAGGGAGAACTAGTATTTCTACAGACAAAATTAATCTCCTAAATAAATCCAATGTGTACCTTCTGGAGTGGTATGGGGAAGGGGAAGACAGTGTTGTTGGTATTAATATAGTAAATGCCTTCTCTAAGCTGACTTGGGAAGAGACAGGATGTCAGCTACTTCATCCCGAGACTATTTTTTATTCCCTTCCTTTAAAGAGTATTTTAGGGCAGGGCTCTTGCACCTTGCAGCAATTGCAGGATAAACCAAGTGCCCTGTGGGCATAGGCAGGAGAAACGATGGTGGATCTCACTGGGAAGCTACATAAACTCTCCCTTCCACCTTCCTCCATTAGAGAAAAGTCAGTTGTCTTAATATCCACTATTGTTAGCAGCCTCGGAATGCAGCTCCATTCAGAAACTTCTCATCTTCCTGTTGCCACTGTGACCTGCTAGTCAATATCAGCTGCTGGCTCTGGGCATTAATGGAATTGTCAGTTAGTATAATCACAATGATCATCGCTGTCCAGGTCAAACTTTAAAACAAATGTGCTTAATAAAAATAGACCATATATATATATGTGTACATATATATATATATGATGTATTGACGTAATAATATTCTTTAAATATGTGTAGGATAGTCCTATAACACTTCATCTGCTCCTCTATTGTGGCTTTTTATTACTTTGTGCCCTGTGTTATAATGTCCAAGTCTCATCACATCTACCAGAGACTAAGCCACTCAGGGTGAGTGTGCATATTTCGCCTTTTTAAATATTGCTCCCAGGCATTAAGATGGTGCCTTGCATTTAGCCGGTTTGCAATAAATATTAAATGCATGAGCAAACTAGTATTCATTACTGATACTTAAGTCTCGTTGTTGAGTGCAAAACACTATAGCTAGTGTGGTGGACAAACAGGAGATGTGCGAAAGTGCCAGCAGTTTCTGCTTTCTGTTTCTTTGTGCATGGCCATAAAGCCACATGGCATTTTAGGAGTGGGTGTGCCTCCATTTTGGTTAAGAGGGCTGACGAATGGTGGTTTGCTTCCTCTTTTGCTTTTAGTGACTGTCACGATGATACTCTAATTTTTCTGGCCTTAATAGACTAACAGGGACCACACCATAATTCCAGGTGTTGTTTTTGGGTTGTAACTGGTAGTTCATTTACAGGTGAGCTGTGGACCGTTCTCTTCCAAATACACTTACATCACACCTGCCATTCTCTTCTCCACTGCTGCTCTGAGTTGGTTCATGCTGACTTGGCATTAAACTACCCAGAAGCGCTTAGGGTTGACTGCATCAGAGATTTATTGCTTGCTTGTTCTTACAGATCATTTATAAGTGTTGAATCATGTCAGTGCTCACATCCATCCCATATGGACTTCACTCTAATACTTACTCATCTCAAGAAGCCTTGATTTGTTCTTATTCAAGTTTCCGTTAGAGGTCAGGTTTAAAGAAACAGAAAGGGCAGAAAGTGTGTATCTTGCACCCCATACTACACAAAGCTCTCTTCCTATGTTTCATGCTTGCTTTTCCTCTGTCAGAAAAAAGAGATCTGCATTCTACAAAAATCCAGCCAGGGCAGGGTGAGTTGTCTGGGATTTTCTGTAATCTAATAGAGCAAGTTTAATGACTCAAGAGAGGCCTACTGTATATTGCAACTCATAGCTCATGAAAAGATATAGTATGTTAATTTTCTGAACTGGATCTCTGAGGCTGAATTACATTATTTTTGTAATGTCTCTCCTGAATTAACTGCAGTTATTCGAGCATCCAGCATCTTGAATGCACCAAAAGAAGGGAATCCCTGGATGTTAGTGACCAACAGAACCTTATCCTCTATAGAGGAAACTGGCTAGTGGATGCAGAGTCTTAATGCTTTGGGGTAAAATAAAAATACTTTTTACATGGGCAGCCCACTTCTCCCCTACTAATAAATTGGAGCGTGAACATCATGAGCCTCTCCTTTGAGAAGACTTCAGTGCTTCTCATTTCTTCAGGATGAAGTCCAAACCCCTTCACACAGCATAGAGGGCCTTTCACCCTCCAGTGCCTGCCTTCCACCTTCCACTCCAACCTCATCACACCACTTCCTCCCACTCTTTTCTCCATCTGGACTGGATGACTTTCAGGATGCCAAATGGCCATATTCTTTGTCCCCTTTGGGCTTGTCTATGCACAGGCCTTCTGCCTGGAATATTACCTGTCCTCTCCCCACATCTGTCTCACTATCAGTAATGATGGTAATAGTAGTTATGCTCTGTGCTAAGGAAGGCTTGCATGGATCCTTTCATTGAATCTTTACAACAACCCATGAGCACTGTAATTATTCCCGTTTCACAAATAAGGAAACTGAGGCTCAGCAAGCTTAAGAGCCCTACCCAGGCTCATACAGCTATTAAGTACAGGGAGTTGAAGCTAAGTAGCCTGACTTCAGAGCCAGCTCCAGGCTGCGGTGCCTCCTAGCATTGAGCTACACATAGTTATGTGGCTAACTCTTACCCATTATTTAGACATCACTTGCTCCAGAAAACTTTATGTGCCCCTCCTGTGCCTTTTATTTCGCTCTTTACAGCATGTACAATATAATACCTCTGTAACTGCTTGCTTACTTGTCTGTATCCTCCACAAGCTTCAGAGGCCCCTAGGGGAGGACCCAGTCTGCCCCTCTTGCCATCTTATCCCCAGTGTCTACTGGGAAGCTTGGCATTCAGTAGGAGCTCAGTATGTGTTTGGGGAATAGGAGATCCTTTGACTAAACTTAGATCCACTGAAAACCCTGCACAATTCTTTTGGCAGGAAAAGGTTAATTCTAGTCTTACTGATTCCAGACTTTAATGGAGGAAATAATTTACAACTTCTCCTTTTTGCGGGGACTACAGAATTATGTGACTAGACTGAGGCTTTCTTGTGGTTAACAAGGCCTAGTCATATGAGTCAAGGTTATCACACAATCAGACTTTTGCTCACTCCAACTACCCTTCTTCCCTCTTAAATTCTTGAGATAAACCAGGAAGTGGTTTGTTGTTTTACAGAGAGATTCACCTAAAGGATTCTCATTTGTCATTTGTCCTACTACCTAATATTAGGTTGGTGCAAAAGTAATTGCAGTTTTTGCCATGAAAAGTAATTGCAAGGCCAGGTGTGGTGGCTCATGCTTGTAATCCCAGCATTTTGGGAGGCCAAGGCAGGCATATCTCTTGAGGTCAGGAGTTCGAAACCAGCCTGGCTAACATGGCGAAACTCTGTCTCTACTAAAAATACAAAAATTAGCTGGGCGTGGTGGCAGATGCCTGTAATCCCAGCTACTCAGGAGGTTGAGGCAGGAGAATTGCTTGAACCCGGGAGGCAGAGGTTGCAGTGAGCTGGGATCCTGCCACTGCACTCAAGCCTGGGCAACAGAGTGAGACTCCTCAAAACAAAACAAAACAAAAACAAGCAAACAAACAAAAAGTAATTGCAAAACAATGATTACTTTTGCACCTACCTAATACCGTATATTGAAGTTGGAAGAGACACTGGACGGTAGCTCACCCAGCCCTTTTTAATTGAGAGAAAATTGAAGCCTATAGAGAGGCTCAAATTCATCCACCAGTTAGTGGCCAAGTCAGAGATACAATTCACATCTTTCATTCATTTAAATAATGAGCTTATTTGATGCACTTTCACAATATGATTACTTTACAAAACATTTTTTTAACCTTCACATTGATAGGAATAAATGTGTTGTTTCTAAAGCAACATCTAACTGTGTATAATTCATCTGAGATCAGCAGTGCAGAAACAAGAGAAGGTTTTTAAAAAAACTTTTTGTTGAAGTCTAACATTCAGAAGATTGTATAGTGCTGTGCTTGATGACTTTTTCTTTCTTTTTTTTTTTTTCTTTTTTTTTTTGGAGACAGAGTGTCATTCTGTCAGCCGGGTTGGAGTGCAGTGGTGTGACTGTAGCTCACAGCAGCCTTGACCTCCTGAGCTCAAGGGATCCTCCCACCTCAGCCTCCCAAGTAGCTAGGACTACAGGCAGGTGCCACAACATCTGGCTAATTTTTTCTTTTGTTTTGTAGAGATGGGGTCTTGCCATGTTGCCTACACTGGTCTCAAACTCCTAGCCTTAAGCGATCCTTTCACCTCAGCCTCCCAAAGCTCTGGGACAACAAGTGTGAGCCACTGTGCCTGGCTCTGATGAATTTTTATAAAGTGAATGCACCCATGTAACCAGCACTCAAGTTCAGAAATAGGACATTGACAAAGGGAGATTTTTAGTATTGAATACATAATTACTTTTAATAATGTATTCTCACCTAAATCTGTTCTATAAAACTTACTATAGGTTTATAATAGTAGGAGGTCATTATTGGGGGGTGAGGAGGAGAGGGAACTTTTGAGATGACAGTTTCATTCCCATGTACAACTCTCACAACTTCAAAAGACAGTGTTTAAGGCATAAATTCCTTAGATTTTGTGTAATAAAGATGCAGTTTACTATTGCCTATTTGTTTGCAAAATTAACATGTCATCAGGCTGATATTGTAGCATCATAAACAGCAATACTTGTGTGACTCTAACTCATATTCTATAGTGCTAAAAAATCTACTTAGAATATTTTTTGATAATTCGCTACATGGGATTTGTAAGCATAGGTGTGCACTTCATTCTTTTTGAAGGAAGGTGAAATCTCAAATCTGTTATCAGTCTTGTGTATACGCTGAGCTGTGATGGGTTTGCATGGAGCTTATTATATATTTTTGCTTATTCTTTTTGGCAAACTTGAGTGTATTTCTGAGTGGACTGACTGGCATTAGGATGTCTGACCCTGGAGCTGCCCTGTCTCTGTTCTAAGCCAGCTACCCCATTCATTTGACCCCGTTCAATTAGTACAGGCTTTAATGTCCAAGTCCACATTTTCCAACAAAAGTTTCAATTCCCAATGTAGGCATTGCCCAGAACTTTGGACAAATTATTTAACCTGAAATATTTTCTTCTTTCTAATTCTGTCATAATAATAATAAACATTTGGGGAGTGAAACTTCTGCCTAAAATTGGATCCGAATGTTACACTCATTTGAAAGGTACAAATATGTTCATTGTACAGTTCAATTAATAGAGCAGTAACTGGGCAATTTCTCAAAAAGTTCTCATGATCTAAAAATGTTTCTTGGCCCAGCAGATTTTTAATAATATCTAACATCTTAAGAAAGCTTCTTTTCCTATTTCCTATTTCTACCCAAGGATAAAAATTATCTAATTATTTTAAATATATAGAAAAATCCAGAATACTAACCTCAACCCAGGAAAAGAAAGAAAAAAAAACTTCTTACCTGTTTTAAACTTTGTTTCTGCTGTCTAGAATAGCCCCTCCAGCTAGCAACATATTAGTCTGCTTAATTAACATGTATTGTGCCTTCCTCAAGGTCAGGCAGAGTCCAATTATGGGCTTCAGCTAATTTTACCTTTTTTTCTCTTTGTGTCTAGTTCTGGTTTCCCTTAGCTCTCCATTAGCCTTCTTGGCTCACAACAAAAGCTCAACAGGAGACTAGCAGCAGCATGATGAAATTAAATAGAATGCCACAAAAAGGCCTGGGAATTTGAAAGGTGCCTCTTAACTTCAGCAGGGAAACAGAGTAACATGGCTGCTGTCTGTGGCTTAGAGAAGTTTGTGTGGCACATACACATGATGGTTGTTCTATTTGTTTGCTATTATGAAACATTATTTTTCTTTATATGAGCACCATACCTAAGTGGGGTCACTATTGAGGGTACACATTTCCCAGTAAAGGAAGTGCTGTCATCCTGTTGATGCCACCAAAGGCTGTTAAGACTATTAATTTTGTTGTTCATTTAGGCATGCGTGGTTGCCACAGCAACAACAATCTCATAGTTCCTTCAAGCCCTCTGTGCAGTGAGCATCTGTTGAGAGTCCTACAAAGGTGTCATAGTTCCTCTCCTTCCTGTCACAGATTGAACCCCTTGCTTGCTCTCCTTATGAGCTACATATTTATCAAGAATCCCGAGAGAGAGAGAGAGAGAGAGAGAGAGAGAGAGAGAGAGAGAGGGAAAGAGAGAAGAGATTCTTTGCTGGAGCCAGTCAACGGAGAAATCTAAATGAAAATGAAGGCTTTTGTTTCCCGTGGACTGCTGCAGAAGACCTCAGAATGAGTAGTTTAGAAGTCAGACGATTATTGAAGATCTTGGTCAGCTGAAATGTGAATAAGTCCTTGGCAAAATCCACAGCCAATCTTTTATGCAGGGTGGCCAGGACACTGAGTATCCTGTGTAAAGCCAAAATTGTAAATTCTAGCCCAAACTCCCAGTGGTATGCAGTAATAGGGTGCAATCTCTTGCCAACTATTTCTCATAATCCAAGACCTTCTCCTTAAGAACCACATAGATTTCAGAATATATGTTTCTTAAATGGACTCATTCCCTCTCTCTCTTGTGTGTGTGTGTCGCTCACTCTCTTTCTTAACGAGCAGTTAGTAGAGAAAGCTTATGTTTTCAAAAGCATTTGTTGGTACTGATAGACAATCATCTTTGAAGACACTACTCAGTATGAGTCTTTGTCTTTGTGTCCTAATTTATCTCATTTGCAAGTTATATAGTCAGAACTAGAGGGGAGTTACAATTTCTAGATAAATTGCATACTAACTAAGTGAAAGGAGCTGAGACTGGGCAGGCTGTCTTTATAGCTATTGAGAGGAGGTATCTTAAGTCCTTGTAGAATCCTTATTTGAAATGTACATGTAAATGTTAGGGCACCTGACTGAGCAAGTTTATCAAAACATCATTACAGTTTCCTCCTCCTTCTGTCATTATTCTGATCAAGATGATCAAGAACAGATTTCTGTATTCATTTCTGCAGAGAAGCTTACTCATTCCTCTTCAAAATTCTTTTATCTAATGATACCTATTGTTCAATCATAAGAAATATTTAACTGTAAAATCTTTTACTTGGAGTAAATTATCTTTGAGGTGGATTCTACTAAAGATTCTCTGTTGATTAAGTAATTGTCATTTTTCCTGTTGTGGGTTTGGAGAAGAAATTTCTAGGTTATATACTGTTTTTAGGCAAGAAGCCTGAGCCTGGGTTACTCTGGCTTTCACAAGACATTAGTATGTCCTGAGGGCTTCTTTTTTGCAACTCTCTGTGAGGATTCCTGGGATCAGTTTTTGTAAGACTCTCCCATCCCAACCACCCTTTTTGGTATCTTTTACTTTTTCTTTCTGAGTTCTTCTCTTCATTTTATTTATTTACTTCTCTAGGATCATAAGATCATAGTACTTTCAAACTGGAAAACAACTCCCATCTTCTCTTGTACATTTCTATCCTCACAACTTGCAATGCTCAACTGTGCTCATGTTGTCTACTTTTAAAAACTTGTATATATGGATATGCTAATAGCCAAGCACAAACCAAACATTTTATTGTATGCAATTTATTATACCAATGTGGTTTTAATGAAATAGCCTTAATACAAATGAGACTTTTTTTTCTAGTTCTAACTCTGATTTTAATTCACAGACTGACCCTGGACAAATCTCTCTAGTTTTGCTTGGTCTCAGTTTCTTTATCTGAAGATGAGAATGGCTGCCTCTCATAACTTATTATCGAGTAAATGAGCTAATATATGTAAAGGCTCCTTGGAATATGTGAGGTACTATGTGTAAGCTATAGGGATACTCATCCATAATGTCTGTCTCTGGAGTCCACATCAGCTTGGTGTCTTTAACTGTGACCTTAGCTAAGGTGGCAAAACCCTATCAGAAATCTACTACAAAAATGTGCATTTTTCCTTGACCAAACAATTTCACTACTAAAAATCTATACTACAGAAATATTCATATGTCTGCATACAGTACCAGATATTAACTGAAGCATTGCAATTGAAAAACTGGAAACTTAATTAAATAGAAACTTAATTTTCTATCAGTAGGAAGAAAGTTAAATAAATATCCATATAGTAGAATATACTGAGATTATAAACAAATAAGGTTGATGTATTCTAAAACTGCATGGAAATATCTTCAAGACATATGTTATATGAGAAAGCAATTCATTAAACAGTACCTAGTGTATGATCCCATTTATCCTAAAAAAAAATGCAAACCCCACACAGAAAGGAAACAAAGCCACACCTATATATGTGAATACATTTGTATGTAAATTTGCAGTGTCCCTATGTCATTGAGCTTCCCTCTCTTATTGTATTATGTAGTGTGGAGAGTTGAGGTTAAGAATGAGTTCTGTGGGAGGCCGAGATGGGCGGATCACGAGGTCAGGAGATTGAGACCATCCTGGCTAACCCGGTAAAACCCCGTCTCTACTAAAAAATACAAAATACTAGCTGGTCGAGGTGGTGGGCACCTGTAGTCCCAGCTACTCAGGAGGCTGAGGCAGGAGAATGGCATGAACCCGGGAGGCGGAGCTTGCAGTGAGCTGAGATCCGGCCACTGCACTCCAGCCTGGGCGACAGAGCGAGACTCCGTCTCAAAAAAAAAAAAAAAAAAAAAAAAAAAAGAATGAGTTCTGGAGTCACACTGACTGTCTTCAAATCCTGGCATGACACATACTACGTGTGTAATTGTGGATAAATCCCAACTCTTCCATGCTTCATTTTCCCACCTTAGAATGGGTTTGACAATTTCACCTTACTCGAAAAATTTAAATGCATAGAAAAAATTCCAGAATACTTTTGATTATCCTGAGACACAACAGGGTAGCTGGAAATGTGAAGTTCCTTTTGAAGTACCCAACTCTACACAATGCAGATAATACTGAGTAAAGCTTATCTGCTTCTGTAGGACAGCATGGGAAAGGTCCTAGAGGCTCAGAAAAAATATAAATTTTGGTAAATGCAACCATGAATGGAAGGATAGGGAGAAACAGTCATCATCTGGGTGTGTGAGCATCAAGAATGTGACAAAGGCTTTTCTGGCAGAGCTATGGGAAAACCCACTTTCTGAAGAGGCAGAATCATGAAGGGGGCTTGTGTCCCCATCCCAGAGGGATCCAGTGGTCTCATATGTGGCTTTCCTCTCAGCCTTGTCTATCCAGTCCAGCTCATTTTGTCCTGTATTCTACTATCTCTACTGTGGAAACTCTCCCTGAGAAGGAGGCAAACCTTCCCTCCAGGGAGGTCAAGGAGGATTGCACTGCTTTGCTTCATGCAAACAGCTTCCCAGGGAGGGAGCTTTTGCTCTCCCTGCTGTGTGGATAGATTGAGGAGCCCCCAAGGCTTGGCAGCAGGTCAGGCCCAGCCAAGCTTCCAGAACCAGAGAAAGGCATAGCTTTTTATCTGAACTTAATTTCTTTTCCAGAGGAGCACTGCCTCTTGTTCTTACTTGAATTTAATCTCCATGGATCACAATTTTGTTTGGTGGATCTATCTAGCAAAATTCACAATTCAAGGGCTCCTGGTCCTTGGCTGACTCAGAGAGATCAATCCCTTCTCTACAGGTGAGGAACTAGGGCTCCAGAGAGTCTAGTGACCAGCCAAGGTCAAGAGGCCACTTGGTGAAAGAGCTGGCCTAGAAACAGTCACTAGTCTTCATCCAAGGTTCTTTCTGTCATACTAACACATATTTATTAGCAATAGAAAAATCTGCTCAAAAATAACTCACTCTCCTAGAAGAAAGATCTTAGATATTACAGGTAAAAGAAAGTATAGAGATCATGTCATATAGGCCTCTGAAAGAAGTTTTAAGTCCTCCCTCCCCTTATTTTACTTAAAATAATGTCTGTCTTGGCATAGTTGTGAATCCAAGTTGTAGTCTGCTGGGTGAGCCTGTGTGTGTGCCTCAGGGTGATGTCAGCGTGGCTCCCTAAAGATTTCAATGGGATGATTCCTCTTGGGTTTTATTCTGTAGTAAAAATAATCTGTGGTGGTTTTGGTTTTCCTTGTTTTATAAGCTAGAGGAGTCAGCCAGGAGGCCACTGCCTCCTGATTTTCTATATGGTCATTATCCATACTCCATTCAGACCACATTAAAAGCCACTGGATCTCAAATGATCCCTCAGGGACTATTCATGTGGTCATCAGTGGGGAGGTGTGCAGGCAAGCAACACTAACCAAAATATTTCTTCAGAAAGCTCGCATACTTCCAATGTGAATTCACGTCTGAAAGACTGCCATATTTTCTGTTTTAAGGTTCCATGTCCTTTATGTCACTGAGCTACTCCTTCTTATTCTACTGTGTAGAGAGTAGAGATGAAGACAATGGGTTCTGGAATTGGACTGACTTTAAATCCTAGCTCTGCATTTACTAATGGTGTGATTATGGGTAATTGACTTAATCTTTCTGTTTGTTTCCTATCTGTAAAATGATTTGAAAATTTTATCTAACACAAATGACGATGGAAGAACTAACTAGATATAGTACAGACACACAAGAGAGAGCACTTGGCATGTGGTATCCACTCAATGAATGTTACCTCTTACCCTTAACATCTGCTCATGCAGCCCAGCATTATGGAAAGAACTTTAGATTGATGGGTCAGGAGACACAGGATCTGTTCTAGGATCTCACTTCCATGTAGCTTCATGAACTTGGGACAGTCACTTGATCCCAACTCATAGAATATAAGACATAGAAGCAAGTATTTGTTCCAACCTCCTCATTTAACAAATGAAATTGGGTCTCAGAGAAAGGAAGAGACTCACCTGAAGTCCCCAGGGAGTCAATATCCAGGCCAGGATCAGCCAGCACCACTCTCCTGATTTTTGTCCCATAGCTTTTCCCATCATTCCTCTGGAGACAGAAGACTTTGCCAAGTGGTCCAAGCTTTGCTGAAGACCTAAGGACTTTGGGATTGATAGGTGAGTGGTTCCTAACATGCTGTCTTGGGGTTGTGGCCATCTGAGAAGCAGCTGCCAGTGCTTTCTACTATGTCATGATTGGCATAACTACTAGAAGCAGAGCAGTACCTTTGAGATGCTACTGGGTGAGAGCCACTGCATCTATGGAGCACCCAGTAAACTCATTCCAGGCCAACAGGGCAAGGTTCGGTAAGCTCTAGAGCCCAACAGCTTAATAGTAGGCTATGTTTCTTCTTTCTCTTTCTTGGCTCCTGCCAGAGACACTTAGAGTAACATTATCTCTATCTTAAGCTATAGAAGTCTCCTTTTGAACTCTCATTATACGCCATTGTCACTCCTTTCCTCTTCTCCTCTCACTTCTACACAGATTCTGAGATCACAGGCTGACCATATTATCCACTCTTGGGTACATGGCTTTGACCTGCAAGGTCCCCTTTCTGTTCCACACTCTGGCCACAGCAGACACTCTACAAAACCAGTCCTGTACTCATTATTCTAAATATATACCAGGCTTTTGGCTTGGGGACAGTGCATATATTACACCTCTCCATTGATTCTTGCTCAGTCCTCACAGATTGACTATTATCATTTCTGTAGAGCCCATAATTGTCCCCCAACTTAGAAGTGGTCTCCCGGTCCTTAGAACTTAGAACAAGTACTTGCTATAGGTCTATAGAGGTTCTACCTCCCTTAACAAACTTCTTAACTTCTTAACAACCATGTACTCGACCTCTTTTTTTTTTTGGAGACAGGGTCTTGCTCTGTCACCCAGGTTGGAGTACAGTGGCATGCTCACAGCTCACTGCAACCTTGACCTCATGGGCTCAAGTGATCCTCAACCTCCCTCGTAGCTCCTACAGGCATGTACCACCATGCCTGGCTAATTTTTGTACTTTTTATAAAGAGATAGGGTTCTGCCATGTTGCCCAGGCTGGTGTCGAACTCCTGGGCTCAAGTGATCCACCTGCCTTGGCCTCCCAAAGTGCTGGGATTATAGGTGTGAGCCACCACACCACTGGACCTCTTTTTATCCCCCAAAGCATTTAACAGAGTTCCTTGCCCAGTGCAGAAACTCCGTTGGACCTGCTTGAATAACTGTTGGCTGGTTGGTGGAGTTGGAGTCAGGGGCTCAAGACTTAATAAAAAAGGTTATGTCTTCATAATCCAGAAATGCTTAATCCCCAAGTGTCATTGTTAGTCCTCGGTAAATCAGTCAGCCACACATCTTTCTCTAGTTACAGCCATTCTAAGGCTTCTTTAAGCCTAGTTGTTAATGCCTAGTTGTTTTGAGAATGCAACTTTTTAGAAATCTGGTGTGACACAGTTTTGAACTTAAAGTCAATTACAATTAATTTTACTCTTTTTTTTTTTTTTTTTTTTGGTGGCAGAAACTGACAGTCCAAGATGGACAAGCAAAACAATTTACAAACTTAAAAAAATTCAAATAAAAGTTTAAGGATGTTAAAGAAAGGTAGGAAGAGTAAAGGAGCCTGGAGTTTTCACTCATTCACTCACTCATTCACTCACCCAATCAGCAAACGTATCCGTGAAGCTTGATTTCCTGCATTTCAGGAGGAAACAGTCGTTATTTAGTTTATGCAAAATTCTGTATAGCCCTCTGCTAGAGCCTTATGCTTCTAAAATTCTGTTTGCTAAAATAGTGTTCAGAAGTAGATTGTGTTCACAAACCAAACTCTATGTTTCCATAAGATCAAATTCCCTGCGACAAATTTTATCCCCAAATTCGGGGAAAAAATGAGAAGAATGCAAAGATTAATCCTTGGAGACCCTTAAATAAGCCTTTCTTTCCCTATTTTCTGTTTGCTTTTTAAGTTTTGTATTTAGAGAATAATAGGTGAACCCTTCCGTGGCTAATTAAGACACATGTAAATTGAAACCAATGTTCGGGCCAGTAATTAAAGTGAGATACTCTCTGGGTAATATTTACTTTCTAGCTCCCAGATTGTGAGTTCAGTTCCTCTTCAAGCTGCACTTTTTTTTTCTTTCTTCCTTTTCTTTTTTTTTTTTTAATCACCGAGATTAAAGCAGCTTGAATTTACAATAGCATCTTGTGAAAGGAGAGGGGGGAAAAGCTGCAGTGGTTTTAGTAAATAATGCACTTTGATGTCTCCAACTTGAAATCCATATTTTGAGAGCCCTGATGCATCTAAATAGTATTTGGAATAAAATTTTAAGTCCCAAAGCAGTGCCATTTGCAGAAAAAAATGCCTGTGGAAAGTGAATGTTAATATTCCTCTCACATCTCCCCACTCTGTCGAACAATCAAGTGCTTCCATTCTTCTCTGTGAAACTTGTATAGTGTACGTGCCACATGACCATGACATGTCCACTCTTCTTTTGGCTGCTGACCACCAAGTTGTTTATAGCTGGTAAGCCTGGCTTGAGGTTTGGGCCATTCCTTTATTTTGGGTAAGAAAAAGATAGGAGAAAAAGACTTCTTAGGAACACCTTGTTTTCTATAAAACAGTGGAGCCATTTCAAGAGCCCTTCTTTTGACCATTGGAAAGGACAGTGAGGTCTAGGTGTAGTTAAGGATTTATGTCTATAGGCTGGACTCTGTTGGTCCCTCCAGTTTGCTTTCAGGTTCATCTGCTGTGGTACTGCTTTGGAAATTTCACAGACCTTTGACCATATTCACGAGCTCCTGGGCAGCAAGAAGCTTTGAAATCCAATAAACGTCCAAATCCAAGAATAGATTTCAAAAATTACTTTTCTGCTAAAATCTCAAGACAAAATTCCTTTTGTTCCTGCTGTGGAGGCCCTTAGGTCGTACAGGGCATTTGTATCCAACAGGATCTCAGGAGCTCTTATTTCTTCTGCTATCACATTGTGTTTGTGATGTCATGAGTGGTTACCATGGAGGTAATTATCATGATGTGGGAGATGTGTGAATTCAGGTGTGGAGAAACTTAGCAGCGAGAGATGGGTTTTTGAGAAAAAGAGACAAATCCCCTTTCATTCCGACTTCCTTAGTAACAAAAGGGTGAAGCAGAAAAAAAAAGGGAATGTAAATGCAATGACTGAAATTTAGCTTTTGAACAGCATGTCTTTTATGCTTTGCATGACATATTGGAAAGTCTTTTATTTATTTGTTTTTTAAAAAATTACATTTTGATCACATATCTTGGAGGATGGTGTTAAAAATAAATGTTATGTTCTTTCCTGGAGAAAAAAAAATGGCTTGTGATAGCAGAAGAGAATTCTGTATTATGAAGTCCAAGGAGAATAGGAAAATCTTTTGAGTGATACACCAGGAAGCTTAAAGGTGACATGTTTTCACCCAGCTGGAAAAAAAAAGCTGCTGCAATCTGCAAAACACTACAAAAATAAGATGCAACCAAGCTAACAATGCAGCCAGACTGGCTTGCTGCTGGCATTTGACAAGCTAGGGAAATGAGACTGCAAAAATCCACAGGGAATTCTTTTCCCCTTCATGTAAATGAAGCACTGTACATATCTTTCCTGGGACCAGGGGCAGTGAGGGTGAGGACCCGGGTGCTGCTGAGCAAGTACTTTAAGGAAATGATCCAGAATCCCCTGCCTCTGGCTTGGAATAATCAATGTCACTACTGCTTGTTTGGAAGCATTGTCTTTTCTTGGAAAGGACCCAGGGCTGGCAAACTCAAGTAGTCAACGTGGTGACTGGTGAGAGAGGGACTCTGCCGAGGCAAGTGCAGGGAGGCTGAGTGCCCTTGAGCATCAGATTCTGATTGAAAGACCTGGGTTCAAGTCACAGCTTTGCCCCCGTGGATTTTTTCTTTGACCTTCACCACGGTCCTTAATTGCCCTGCTTGCTTATCCTATTAATCAAAGGAGACTATTGTAACAATAAATATATTGGACATAAAACATACATTTTTATGCAGACTACAAATGCAAGGGATTGGACCTTATTAGGGGTTCTGTGTCAGCACAAAGATATTTAGTTGTTTTCTTGTTACGTGGTATCTTTCATGACCTTCAGGGTGAAAGTGGGCACTTTCTTTGGTGACAATTGATCCTGGCAGCCAACGCTCCATGGCACTACTTTGGTGAAAGGAGGATAATGACCCTAGGCGGGGTCAATTCCTGCAAGGTCAGGTGCAAACTCCTTAGCTTGGTGTTTGAGGCCTTCCCTGATTACTCCCCAACTAAGCTTCCCAATCTCATTTCCTTACTCCATCAAGTGTACCCTTTGCCTTGGTCAAATCTGATTTGTCACTGGATATACCTCTGGCATTCCTTGTAGTAGTTTCTTCTGTTCTTACCCAATCAATTCTAGCTAGTCTCTGTTCATCCATCCTATATGGATCCCTCCTTGTTATCAGCACTTGCTACTCCTGTCATATATGTGTTGTGCAGGTTGTGCACTGCACAAAGATGTCAGGTCAGTGTAGGGGGACATGGGCTTAAATCCAGAATCCAGCCCAGTCATATATCCTGCTGACTGAGGTGCTGTGTCTGCCTAGTGGAAAGGTACCTTTTTCTAATTAGAAAAAGGCACTGGAGAGGGTAGGGGTGGCTCTGTGTGTATTGACAGAGTGAACTTTTCATCTATGTTTGTTCTATATTTTCTTGAAATTATATGCTCCTTGAGGACTGAGGCTTTGATTTTTTGTAGATATTGAGCATGAAATACACATAACTTTGTTTTGACTTATAATGAGCACAGCGAGTTCTGAGCAAGAGATGGTACTGGAAGCTCCTTGAGGACCGAGCTTACCCATTTCTCTACCTGCCAATCCATCCCCCTTAAATTCCCTGAGTGCTTGCTTATCTGTAGTAACAGTGGGGAAACATCAATACCATTCTTTTTTAAAAATTCTTCAATGCCTATCTTGGTTTCTATGTGGAAGTGAGATAGTTTCCCCTCTGAGGACTCTGAGACTGGGTTTTAGATGAGGCTCTTGGGTCTGGGCCAGCATTTTCACCTCTTTCTAGAACAACATTGTACTGGGGCTTTGTGGTGGGTCAGAAAAGTGGGCCTGTAAAACTTACTGCTCACAAAAGGGTCAGGCCGTGCTCTGTGTGCTGAGGACATCAGGAGGAGAGCCATGTGTCTGTGTCCTCACGGAGTTCCTGGATCATAAGTGGGGAAAACAGACATGTAAGCGAGTGGCCATAAAACAATATATAAGAGGCACTATAGCAGCAAGAGCTCATACAGAGGCCTATGGGGTCACTGTGAGGCAGCAGAGACCTGTCTCCCTGCATGGGGGCAGGTACAGGTGGAGTGACTGGAAAGAGGAGGTGGCTTTAAGTGTGATATAAAGAAATCTGGTTCATGTCCATATCTTCCATTGCAGTCTGTGTGCAGATGACTCTCAAAATGTGTGTCTCCATCCCAGACCCATCCGCCACTGTTATTTCCACTTGGGAGCTTTAAAGGCTCCCTAGACCCAATCTGTCCCAAACAGACCTCAGGATCTTTTCACCCAAATCCAATCATCTGCTGGTGCTCCATCTTTCTAGATGGCACCACCCATCCATCTACTTTGGTAAACTGACTTGGTCAGTTCATTTGCTCCGTTCTCAGCTCCCAGTCCAAGTTGGCATCCGTGTGTCTTGCCTGGACTGAAGGCAATACCTACCTCCTCAATGGACCTCCCACATCCACCCTGAGCCCTCCAGCCCCTTCTCACTGCAGCTGGAATCTGCTCACGTCACACGGTCCCCAAACTACCTCCCTCCCGATGCTTAAAACCTCTTAATGCCTTCTAATTTCTCTTAGGATAAAGACTCAAATCCTCAGCAGGGCATCTAAGGCCTCTCATCATCTGGCCCCTGGAGACCTTCCCAGTGCCCCCAGCCCTATCCCGAGTGGCAGCAGTCTGCTCACAGGCCCCCAGCCCAGGCAGCGCCTCAGCCTGGAAAGCTTTCTGCTATTGCTGCCACTCTCCCCTCCCACCCCCGTTACCTAATTCATCCTTTCTCATTTTTCAGGTGTAAGCTCAAATATCACTTCTTCAGGGAAACCTCCCTGGATCCCCCTGACTGCTTCAGCCCTTCTGCCTAGTACATCTCAGAGCACATTTCCTTATCAATTATCACGGTTTGTAGTCACACATTTATTTTTGTGGTTATCTGACTGATGTCTGTTTTCCCTGGAAGGTTGGGAGCTCCAGGATCCTGGCTGGGTTTGCCTTTGCTACATTTCCAGTGCCCAGTGCAGGGCTCCATGCACCTTAGACTCTCAAGTAAACATGCATTGAATGAATAGATACATGAGGGTTGTTTAGGAACAGAGAGCCACTCCTTGGGGCTGCCATGTTGGTTATGTGAGAGGAAGCAGGTAGAGGTGAGGTTGGGAACAAGCCTGTGGCTGAGATGGTGCCCTCTGGGTACAGGGGCACTGTGCAGCCTGCAACCCAGGACATGACTGGCCAAGAGCTGTGTTTTAGAGCAGAAGCTCTGAGAGGCGTGTGGGGTGGAGGTGTGGAGGGTAACGCGTCTTGGGACCAGGGAGACACATTAGGAGGCATCTGATGCAGATGATGGGAATCAGGACAGTGAATGAGAATGGAGAAATGGGAACAAATGCATTTAAGTATTCTCTATTTCCATTTTCCCCCTCCTGGAAGGGCAGCAAGGGATCAAGGAACTTTACATTATTTTAACATTTTTAACCTGCCTGACTTGAACCTCACCAATGGGCAGAGGAAAAATCAGAGGGGATTTGGAGTCAGTGGAGTAGTGGGCAGTTGGAGAGTCACAAATCTGTGGTTTTTTTCCTTTCTCAGGCAAAAGTGGCCTGTGGAAGGTTGGGAGGTATCTGAGTCCATTTGGGCTGCTATAACTAAGTATCTTGGACCGAGTGACTTATGAATGGCAGACACCTATTTCTCACAGTTCTGGAGGCTGGGAAGTCTGAGAGCATGATCAGGTTCTGGTGAGGGCTTCTCTGGGTTGCAAGCAGTTGACTCTCATTGTATCCTCACCTGGCAGAAAGAGAGCAAGCTAGCTCTCTGACCCCTTCTTCGAAGGGCGTTAATCTCATTCATGAAGGCTCCACCCTCATGACCTGAATACCTCCCAAAGAGGTCCTGCCTCCAAACACCATCACATTGGGGGTTAGATTTCAGCATATAAATTTGGAGGGGACACAGACATTCAGTGCATAACAGTAGGAGAGGGTGCTTTCAGGACATGCTGCCCTGACCTGATGGTGAGTTGGTGTGTGAGAGGCTGTGACATCCAAGGAAATTCCTCTTGGGTTGGACATTTCTGGTCCTCCTAACCAGATCTGAGATGTCCATCATGGTGGCTGGTCTTCCCTGAGATCCCCTGAGTGTCTCAGAATATTTCGAGAGGCTGATAGTACCAAGGGCAAAGTGGGCTTGGGACCAGGGAGATACATTGTGCATAAGGACGAATATTTGCCTCACCCTAGGTTTGGAGCCACACCTATTTTCCTATTCTTTTTAATGCTTCCTATAGTCTGAATGACAAAGATAATAATATAATATAATATATTAATATAATAATATGATATCGTTGAATTGGACAGAATGTAAAACTTGATGCTACTAAATTTCAGCTTTTCAAGGATATGTGTTTTATATATCTAGCACCCTCTTCTAGAATGTGACCGATATAATAATACTGCTGTGTTAATAGTGTTCATGGCTAATGTAGCTTATGTCGTTTGACATTTTAACTACAAGTCGAGCTGCTACATTTGGCTGTGCAAGTTGCGAATTGCCTAGGTCTGGTGAGCTCAGTTCATGTAGACTCCTGTGGGCATGGCACCCCCCAGAGTTGTGCAAGGTGGCAACCCTGCCCATGGAGTGTGCAAGGTGGGCATTAGCCTTATTTTGCTGGCTTAGAATAGCAAATGACTTATTCAGTGTCATATGACAATTAAATACTGGCACTGCTGCTAGGGCCCAGCTTTAGGATCCAAGTCTAGTTTTTTGTTTGTTTGTTTGTCTGTCTGTGTTTCTAGAGACAGGGTCTTTCTCTGTCACTCAGGCTAGAGTGCAGTGGCATGATCATAGCTCGCTGCAGCATCAACCTCCTGGGCTCAAGCCATCTTCCAACCTCACAGCCACCTGGGTAGCTGTGACTATGGGTACCCACCCCAAACCCCGGTAATTTTCATTTATTTAATTCTTGTGTAGACGAGGTCTTATTATGTTGCCCAAGTTGGTTTTGAACTCATGGTCTCAAGTGATCCTCCCACCTTGGCTTCCCATAGTGCTGGGCTTTCAAGTGTGAACCACCACACTTGGCCCTAAAAGCAGTCTTAATTTTTCTGTACCTCTTTGCCTCCTGGCTGATGGGTGAGTGAGTACCTGAGTGAATAGGGTAAAGATGAAGCCTCATTTCAGGAGTGAGATATACACACATGATATGATTTATTTTGTAGGCCCCTGAGCTCCACTGGTAGAACCAGCTCCCCTAATCTGCAGCCCTTTACCCAGACCTTACCCATTCTCAGATGACATGGCCTTGGGTGTCTCTGCACCTCCCTTCCTGAACCCCTTGCATCTTCCTGGTTACTCCTCCTTTGCCTGTCCTGTTCCCTCAGGTCCTCGCTTCCAGCTACTAACAGGTTTTCCTCTCCCACAAAGTGTGCATTAATAAAGTAGAAAATTATAATTTCAATAGGGAGGTATGAAAGATAAAACCGCCTTTACAACACAAAGGAATTAGTCTATAAGGGTGGAATTCCTGGCTGGGTTGGAGAGTCATGAATCTATGAATTTATGTGGGAGAGCAGGAAAGAACCATGCAAATCACATAATGCAGATGACGAAATAGAGGTCCCAGAGAGTTAGTGGGACTGCTGGGTGCTAGAATCCACAGTTTTTCCATTATATTAGGTTAGGGCAAAAGTAATTGTGGTTTTTGCTAATACTTTTAATGGCAAAAACCACAATTACTTTTGCACCAACCTAATATCATATTTTCTTGATCCATTTTAAGTTGGGATCTTCCCTGACATTTTTTTCATCTTACCTGGCTGAGCATAGCCCTGCATTTTGACCATGTATGAAGGGGGAGAGGCAGTTTGGCCAACAGTGTCCTGGACTCTGGCGTGACCCGGGATCCATACTTTTAAATGCCATTATGAAATGCAGTCCAGTGGAGAGCTCAGCCTCTTCCCATCAGACTAATGCAGCTGCGGTGGAGAGGCGGGGTAGTGGCTGGCTGCCTGGCAATCGCCTGGAGCCCAGCAGAGGGATTACGCCCGCCCAGGCAGCCTCATCACCGTAATAAAATGGGAGTTATGCTTATCGACTCATCAGGACTGCCCATTTAGACGATTACCCCATTTCCAATCCCATTTCTAGAGAAAAGAGGATTGCTGGACACTTCCTCCCACCCCCACCCCTGGCAGGGCTGTGTTTAGCGGTGGCTTCTGGAGGGGACGTGCTGGAGACAGGCACTCAGCAGACTGAGAGTTTTACCCTCTTTGTCTTCCAGAGCTGACAAGCCATAGCAGGACGGCCATCCCCTGAGAGATAGGAGAGGAGGAGAAACAGCCCGACAGGGGCCTGGAGCAGCTGGCTGGCGTCAGTAATTTCCTGCAGGAGACTCTGCCGGCCGAGCACACGTCACCCTTCTGTTGATCCTCTGTATTCTCCCTTGTGCTACTAAAATACGCTAATGTAACTCCTGGGCTGTGCTGAGCTAAATGCAGTTATTTAACTTCATCGCTATGGAACCCAGGTCTAAAGCAGCAACATCTATTTGGAACAAGGTGGGGAGGAGGTAAGCCCCAAACATCCCTGAGCAGCAGGAATACACATTACAAAGTTTCTCTTTCCACACGGAAGAGTCTTCTGGGCCCTTGCTTGAGACCCCTGACTTTTACTTAACACATAGGTCTAGTTTGCTTGGTGAACTGCTTTCTGACACCTGAACAGACTGGAAGCAGGGAACTGAAGGTGAGAAAAGACTGCCACAAACAGGAGCCAAGAGCTAAGAGCCAAGCCAGGGAGGTGACATTCATGGTGACAACTGTGGATGGGAATCCTGCCCTAAGTGGGATATTGGATGAATGAATGGCTCCTAAGGCCCCTTCCAACATTTCAGTTCATGGCTCTGAGTATCCTTGGTTTGACTGTGATGGTGAAGGCAGAGAAGAGGGAGAGGGAGACCTCCGCGGAGAGCTGGTGGCCAGCAGGAAGTGTGGCCCTGTGTTTTAGTACTCAGGAGTACTTGCCTGCTTTTACTGGAGTCCTCCAGGCTCAATATGTGCTCTTGACCCCCGACTTCATTTTTTTTTTGGCCAACAAGGGCGAATTTATGCTCTTCTTCATGAAGGTGGATGTTTCTGGAAGAAGTTTTGTGATGTCCTTTGCAGGGACATAGATGGATTTGGAAGCCCTTATCCTCAGCAAACTAATGCAGGAACAGAAAACCAAACACTGCATGTTCTTACTTATACGTGGGAGCTGAACGATGAGAACACTTGGACACATACAGGAAAATGACACACACTGGGGCGTGTCGGGGCCGAGGGGTGGTGGGGAGAGGGAGAGAAGCAGGAAGAATGGCTAAGGATGCTGTGCTTAATATCTAGGTGATAGGATGATCTGTGCAGCAAACCACCGTGGCACACATTTACCTATGTAACAAACCTGGATATCCTGCAAGTGTATCCCGAACTTAAAAGTTGAAAAAAAAAAAGAAAAGAAAAGTTTTGTGAAGTCTGGAGGTGTAATGGACAGACACGGGCCTAGGGTGACGCAGGCCCATGTTCAGATCCTTGCTTCCCCACTGAGCTAGTGGGGAGACTGGCTAAATCACCGAGCCTCAGTTTCCTCACCTGTACATCTGCTGTAGAAGTGGCACATCATGTGCCGTCCTGGCTGTGACCTTCGGTAGCTCATCACTGCCCTTCTTACTGTTCTCAGGGTAAACCCCTTTCAAGGCAGAGTTGCCAAGACACCCAGTAAAATTTGAATTTCAGATAAACACTGAATAATTTTTTAGTATAATGATGCTTCAAATACTGCATGGGATATACTTAACACTAAAAAAAAATCATTGTTTATCTGAAATTCAGATTTAACTGGGCAACCTGCATTTTTAAATAAACTTTTAATTTTAGAATCATTTTAGATTTACAGAAAAAAATATAAAGATAGTACAGAGTTACCACACACCCCGCACCCGGTTTCCCCTATAACTAATATCTTACGTCAAGTTGGTACAGTGGCGCACGTTTGTAATCCTAGCTGCTCAGGAGGCTGAGGTGGGAGGATCACTTGAGCCCAGGAATTCGAGGCTGCAGTGAGCCATGATTGTGCCATTGCACTCCAGCCTGAGTGACAGAGTAAGACGCCATCTCTAAAAAAAAAAAAAAAAGCTTATGCCAGTATGATACATTTGTCACAATTAATGAACTAAGATTTATATATTATCTTTAACTAAAGTCCATACTTCATTAGATTTCCTTAGTTTTCCCCCAATGTCCTTTTCTATTCCAGGATCCTGTCCAGGACACCATATCACATTTAGTTGTCAAGTCTCCTTAGTTCCTCTTGGCTGTGACAGTTTTTAAGACTTCTCTTGTTTTTGATGACCTTGACCGTTCTGAGGAGCACTGGTCTTGGGTTTTGTAGAATGCCCCTCACTTCAGCCTGTCGGATGTTTTTCTCGTGATTAGGCTGGGGTATTGTTTTTTTGGGAGGAAGACCATAGAGGTCAAGAGCCATTCTCAGCACATCTCATTAAGGGTCTGTACTGTCCATATGACTTACCACTGTCGATGCAGACCTTGATCACCTGGCTAAGGTAGTGTTCATCAGGTTTAGCAATTGTATTTTCATTTGCTAAATCTGTAACTCGATTCCAGGCCTGTCAGTCTTTCATGCTCAGACCTTTGCTTACTGCTGCAGCCATTTTTCTGCTCCAACCATAGTGAACTGCTAATAATTCCTCTAATGAACTACTCTCTGTCTCTCTTACTGCCAGGCCTTAGGGCTTGCTCTTTCCTTCGCCTGAAATGTTCCACTCCCCCCACAACCTCCCATCCACACCTCCCCTTCACCCGATTAACTTACTTTTCAGTTGGGCTTCAGTGTTCTGCTTAGGTCTCACTCCTTCCGGGAAGATTTCTTGCACCTTCCTCTGCCGAGACCAGATTAGGTGTTGCCTCTCTGCCCTGGTCCTACTCTGTTGTGATATTTACCACCCTGTGGTTGTGATCTGTTTGCTTGTCTCCCTGACCCTAGTGCATCCCTGACATCTTACGCAGTTTCTTGTTGCAACTCAATAAATAATTGCTGAATAAATGAATGGTTATACCAGGCACTTCAGGTAAGGCCTTTAATACACTACCTGCCTTGTAAACAGTGGATGCTCAGTAAATGCTTGTCTTTTTCAATGTAGGAAAAATAATCTTCCCTGGATCTGAGCAACTGTATTAAGTTTGTGCTTGTCTGACACCTGCAACACATGCCCCTACCTGGAGAAGAGAGTCTGGAACAATTGGTCTCCTAGGATTCCCTGAAAGTCACAGTTACCTGCATCAAAGTATCAAGGAGGCCACTTGATGACAGAAATGTTAGGGTAAGTAGGCTACTTTCCATCAATTTGCAGATTAAAAACGCATCTTTCTCCCAGTGGAGAAACTGAATTATGAACCCCTTCGCCAAGATTTCCATAGTTGGGCGCCCTGACCCATTGTTTTTTAGTGAAAGAGACAAAGGGACCCACCTCCTTCTCTTTTTGCTGACCACATGCCACACACATGTAAAGGACATGTGTACCTATTGTTCCTTGTCCTTGATGATGAGTACACTTGTACATTGATGTATTTATTAGTGTTTTGCTTTTCACTAATCCGGCATAGTTGTGACCCCACCCCTGAGACCTAAAGGAAGGAGACACCTCACAGGGGGTCTCAGGAATCTCTGATGAACCTTAGGACTAATTATAATGTCTTTCATTTATTATTACTTTATGCCAGCTATTTTATCTACCTCACCTCTAATCATCTCAATGACCTTGCACGTTAAGAATTATTCATCCCATATTACAAATGAGAAACCTAAGGTGTGGGTGCTTAAGAAATTTTCCCAAAGTTTTTTTGTGGTGGAGCCAGCTTGGAGCTAGGGCAATTGACTTCAGAGTCTCAGCTCCATCCTCTCCATGGTTTAGAAGGTTCTATAAGAGACAACCAGCATCCCCCAAGGGCTTGTGCTCATTGGAATGGATCTCAGGTCCACTCCTTCCTTTGTATCCCCAGGTCACCTCACTAGAGCAGACCTCCATCAGTCGGTGTTTACCCACCTTCCAGAGCCTCCTTCCTGGACTCTTGCCCTCGGATTCCCCACCCATAGAACTCTCACACTGCCATCGCCCAACTCAGGATCCCCCCAAGAATGCCCATTTTCAGCCTTATAAATCCTTTACCTTGCTTTACCTTATAAATAAGGTAAATCCTTTACCTTTACCTTATAAATCCTTTACCTTACCAAGACCCTATAGTCTATTTATTTTCCAAACCTTCTCTCCAAGCATCAGATTCCTCATGAAACTTACACTGACTAGTCCGCCACCCACCTCCCTCTCCTTGGATCTTCATGGCACCTAGGTATGCAAAGCATAAAGTAATGTAGAATGCCCTTCTGGCTTATGTGGAACCACAGGGGAGTCCCCTGCGTTTCTAATATGGCTTCCCCATCTGGAATGACACCTCCTGAAGGACAAAAACCTCTTGTTAAAAGAGTCAACTTTATTGAGGTATAACATACATACACCAAAATGCGCCTGTTTTTTTAAGTGTTCATTTTGGTAAGGTTTGACAGATGTATACACCCATGTAACCACCATCACAACCAAGATATAGAACATTTCTATCACCCCAGAAATACCTCTGAGCCCCTTTGTAGTAAATTCTTCCACCCCCCGACCCAGGCAGCCGCTTGCTGGATTTCTATTCATATAGATGAGTTTTGCCTGCCCTTGAACTCCACAAAAGTGCAGTCATAAAGGTTGTAGTCTTTTGTGTCAGTCTATTTTGGTTAGCATGATGTTTTAAAGATTCCTCCTTACTGTTTATTATTTTTTTGTTGCTGAGTGGTATTCTATGATAGAGACTATACTACAACTTGATTGTCCATGTTGACTAAATTTGGGGCTGTTTCACATTTTTGGCTATTGTGAATAAAGTAGCTATGAATGTTTACACACAAGCCTTTTGTGAATGTGTTTTCATTTCTCTTGTTTGCATACCTCCGAGTGAAACTTTTAGGTCATATAGTAAATATAAGATGTTCAACTTTGACACTGCCAAACTGTTTTCCAAAGTGATGATTCCATTTCACACCCCTATCAGCAGTGTATGAAAGTTCCAGTTGTTTCGCATCCTCACCAACTCTCAATGCTGTCAGTGTTTTAAATTTTAGTGGGTATGTAGTCACATCTCATTATGGTTTTACTTTGCATTTCCCTGATGATGTGCTCACTGGACACTTGTGTATTTTCTTTTCGAAATGTCTGCTGAAAAATTTATCTTTAAAATTTTCAATTTGTCTTTTTAATTATTGCATTATGAGTTCTTTTTATATTTGTATATAAGTCCTACCAGATATATGTATGAGTATTTTCTTCTGGACTGTGGATTGTCTTTTCGCTTTCTTAGTGTCTTTTCACTTGTCTTTTGAAGACAAGAAGTTTTAAATTTTGATGCAATTCAATTTATCAATTTTAATCAATTTTTTTCTTTATGGTTAGTATATTTTCTGTCCTGTCTATGAAATCTTTATCTGCCCCCTGTAATCCCAACACTTTGGGAGGCTGAGGCAAGCGGATCAAGAGGTCAGGAGTTCGATACCAGTCTGACCAACATGGTGAAACCCTGTCTCTACTAAAAATACAAAAATTAGGCGGGCATGGTGGCATGCGCCTGTAATCCCAAGTACTCAGGAGGCTGAGTCAGGAGAATCACTTGAACCCGGGAGGCAGAGGTTGCATTGAGCCAAGATTGCACCATTGCACTCCAGCCTGGGTGACAGACTGAGACTCCATCTCAAAAAAAGAGAAATGTTTCCCTTTATCTCTGATGATATTCCTTGCCTTGAAGTCTATTTTGATGTGAATATAGCTCTTCCAGCTATAGTGTGTGCATGGTGTATCATTTCCCTATACTTTTACCTTTAAACTATGTTTGTATATATAATGTTAATTTCTTGAGTAATATAGCTGGGTCTTACTTTTTTGTCCAGTTTGACAATTTCTGCATTATAATTTCTTCATTTAGTCCACTTACCTGTAATGCAATTATTGAAATGGTTGGCTTTAAGTCTACTAACTTGCTATTTGTTTCATTTATTTTTTGTTCTTTTCCTGTCTTTTCTTGAATGATAATAATTGAATGTTTTTTGTATTCCATTTTATTTTACTATTTTTCATTTTATTATTAATACATTTTATTGTTTATATTACTATTATTTCATTTTATTTCTTCTTTTTCTGTGTGTGTTTATTCTAGGGATTGCAATATGTGTCTTTAACTACCAAAGTATATCTCCAAAAACTATGCTACTTTACATATTAGACCCTTAAAACAGTATGCTTCCATTTCTCCTGCCATGCTGTGTGCTATTATTGTTACATATTTAATTTCTACATATGTTATAAATCCCACAATACATTGTTATTATCTTTGCTTTAGACAATGATCACTTAAAGGAATTTTTTTTTGTTGTTTTTTGAGACGGAGTCTTGCTCTGTCGCCCAGGCTGGAGTGCAGTGGCCGGATCTCAGCTCACTGCAAGCTCCGCCTCCCGGGTTCAAGCCATTCTCCTGCCTCAGCCTCCCGAGTAGCTGGGACTATAGGCGCCCGCCACCTCACCTGGCTAGTTTTTTGTATTTTTTAGTAGAGACGGGGTTTCACCGTGTTAGCCAGGATGGTCTCGATCTCCTGACCTCGTGATCCACCCGTCTTGGCCTCCCGAAGTGCTGGGATTACAGGCTTGAGCCACCGCGCCCGGCCGGAATTTTTTAAATGAGACACAAAACGTCATTGTGGCCCTCCAGTTAGAGTAGGGGATTATGTGGGCTAGGTTAATCAATGGAGTTTCAGCTCAGTTCCAATTTACAGTGGGTCCAGTAGGTCCCTGGACCTATCCTGTAGGTATTTTCCCAGTTCTAGAATGCATAATTAGAATAGGCATAATTGGAATAGACATGGCTGGCAGAATTTCCACATTGGTCCCCCAACCTGTGGGAGTGAAGGATATTATGGTGGGAAAAGCCAAATGGAAGCCATTAGAGCTGCCTCTACCTAGGAAAATAGTAAATCAAAAACAATATCACATCCTTGGAGAGTTTACAGATATTAGTGCCACCATCAAGGACTTGAAAGATGCAGGGGTGGTGACTCTCATCACATCCCCATTCAAGTGTCCTATTTGGCCTGTGCAGAAGACAGATGGATCTTGGAGAATGACAGTGGATTATTGTAAGCTTAATAAAGTGGTGATTTCAATTGCAGCTGCTGTACCAGATGTAGCTTCCTTACTTAAGCAAATTAACACATATCCTGGTACCTGGTATGCAGCTATTGATCTAGCATATGGCTTTTTCTCCATACCTGTCCATAAGGCCCACCAGAAGCAGTTTGCCCTCAGCTGACAAGGTTAGTAATACACCTTCACTGTCCTACCTCATGGGTATGTCAACTCTCCAACTGTATGTCATAATCTAGCTCCCACGGATCTTGATTGCTTTTACCTTCCACAAGCTGTCACACTGGTCCATTACGTTGATGACATTAAGCTGACTGGACCTAGTGAATGAGAAGTAGCAACCACTGTGGACTTATTGGTAAAATATTTGCATAACAGAGGGTGGGAAATAAATCCAAATAAAATTCAGGTGTCTTCTACTTCAGTGAAGTTCTGGGGGTATAGTGATGTGGGGCTGTCGGGATATCCCTTCTAAGGTGAAGGATAAGTTGTATCTGGTCCTCCCTACAACCAGGAAATAGTCACAACACTTAGTGGGCCTATTTGGATTGTGGAGGCAACACATTCCTCATTTGGATGTGCTGCTCTGGTCCCTTGATGAGGTGACTGAAAAGCTACTAGTTTTAAGTGGGGCCCAGAACGGGGGAAGGCTCTGCAACAGATCCAGGCTGCTGCACAAGCTGCTCTGGTTCTTGGACCACATGATCCAGCAGATTCCATGGTGCTTGAGGTGTCAGTGGCAGATAGGAATGCTGTCTGGAGCATTGGCAGGTCCCTATAGGTGAATCACAAAGGAGGCCTTGAGGGTTTGGAGCGAGGTCCTGCTTGCATCTGCAGATGACTACCTTTTTTTTTTTTTTTTTTGAGATGGAGTTTCTCTCTTGTTGCCCAGGCTGGAGTGCAGTGGCACAATGTCAGCTCACCGCTCACCACAACCTCCGTCTCTTGGGTTCAAACGATTCCCCTGCTTCAGCCTCCTGAGTAGCTGGGATTACAGGCATTTGCCACCATGCCCAGCTAATTTTGTATTTTTAGTAGAGATGGAGTTTCTCCATGTTGGTCAGGCTGGTCTTGAACTCCCGATCCCAGGTGATCTGCCTGCCTGGGCCTCCCAAAGTGCTGGGATTACAGGCATGAGCCACCGCGCTTGGCCTACTACTCTCTTTTTGAGACACAGAAAACCTAGTCGGTCTGCTACTGGGCCTTAATATAATAGAAACTGAATGCTTGATCATGGGCCACCAAGTTTCCTTATGACCTGAGCTGCCTATCATGGAGTAGGTGTTATCTGACCCATCTAGCCACAAAGTCAGGCATGCACAGCAGCATTCCATTATCGAATGGAAGTGGTATATACGTGATTGGACTGAGCAGGCCCTGAAAGCACAAGTAAGTTAGATGAAGAGCTAACCTAGCTCCTCTCTCTCTCTCTTCCAGAGTGGGATGCCTTTTCTTCTGCCCTTGGGCATCAGATTCCAGGTTCTTTAGCCTTTGGACTCCGGGACTTGCACCAGTGGCTCCCCTGGGGTTCTCAGACCCAGAGCCTCAGGCTGCAGACTGCACTGTTGGCTTTCTGAATTTTGAAGCTTTTAGACTTGGACTGAGCCACGCAACTAGGTTTTCTCATTCTCCAGCCTGCAGACAGCATACCATGGGACTTTGCCTTTGTAATCATGTGAGTCAGTTCTCCCTAATAAATTCATATATATATATCCCATTGGTTCTGTCCCTCTGCAGAACCGTGACTGATACAGCCATGTCCTCTTAGTCTTTCTTTGTCTATTCAGCCTTCTTCCCGCTATGTGTGTCAGACTGAATAGTTTTTACTGTCTTGTGTTCAAGTTCACTGATATTTTATTCTGCATTATCTAATCTGATCTTAGTCCTATCCAGTTAATATTTTTATTGCAGATGCTGTATTTTGAGCTCTAGAAGTTCTATTTGGATTTTTAAAAGTAGTTTCCATTTCTCTTCTCATTTGGTTCATGTTTTCCTTTAGCTCCTTGAAACTATTATAGCTGTTTTCGATTCCTTATCTGCCAATTCCGACATCTCTGTCATTTCTGATCTGCTTGCAAAGATTGATTTTTCTGTTAGAGCTTACATTTTCCTGATTATTTTCATGCAGAACATTGTGAATGTTGTTATTGATTTTCCCACCTCAGCCTCTAGAGTCACTGGGATTACAGACGTGGGCCACCACGCCCTGGACCACGTGTAAATTCTCATAGTTGTTCAGTTTACAGCTCACTGGGAATTGTTCTTTTTCTGATAATTGTTCTCTGTGTGATCTTTTGGAGCCCTATCCTACAAATATGCAGCTTAATGTTTAGACAAATACTCTAGGGCACCCAACGAGGATGTCTGGAGCTCTTTCTCCTTGTAGCTGCTTCTTCTTTGGTACTGTGTCCCTCACATTCCAGCCACCTCAACCTCCCTTAACTTTGATCCTTGTCTCTTCATCTCAGGAAGGTTCCTATCTGATTGTGTTCCTCCTCTGTTCTGGGTTATAGGCAGAAATCCAGGGTCTCACCTCAATTGTTTATATTTTCACAAGCATGACAAGCCTGTGATATGTGTTGACAATATCTGAAAGCATTAATAGTTGTTTCATACATTTTGTTTAGCATCATAAACATTTGTAATAGCAGAACCAGTTGATACCAGTGATTTCATCATGGTCAGAAGCAGAATTCTAGGAGCCACTTTACAAACTTCTCTATTTGTCCTTTTTTAAACTATGCACTGAGCACAAAACAGAATTAGGGAAATCTCATGGGTCTGCCCACCCCTGATGTTCTGCTGATATTCTAGGACAGAACATGACATTGGGACAGGATTTTTTTTTTTTTGAAGAATCAAAGCCCTAGAGAGACTGGACCTCTTCCTTTGGAAATAGACTGTCACACCTATAAGGTCTTCTCTGTCAACTCCAAGGCCAAAGACTTAATCACTGTGTCTAGAAACCATCATAACTGGTGCACATAGGGCCAAGTGTATGGTGACTCCAGTCACTGCCATGTGGTTGTCTGTCCTCAGGAGTAACTGGTCTCTGAATTTATTCTAACTACAGGTCACGAATGGCTCAGCAATCCAGCAGAAAGCCCAGGGTCAGCTGGGCCAATATGCTAACAGGAGTGAAATACATTGGATATAGAAAGATAGGGGCAAAGGATGTGGGAGATGATTACCAAACCCAGGAAGACTTCATAGCTCAAAAGTCGAACAGAGAGAAGGAAGGAGGGATGAGCATGTTGGTTCATTCATTACATAATTTGAATGCCTATAATTTACCAGGCACTGACAATTTGTGGTGTCTTCAGTGAAAGATAATGTTGGCACACATATATTTCTGTGTGATTAGGAAAGGAACCAAACAGGCCATGCCTCCCCTTGTGGTTTCCATGGCTGCATCCTTTTCTCTCTGCATCTTTGCAAGTTTCATTTTCCTCTCCTCACCCTGGTTTTACCTCCCTGTGGTCTGAATGATCTGAATGTCCGGGCTTCTCAGTTGCCCCCTAGAAACAGTGAGAGTATGTTCAGAGTTAGGGTAGGGAGAAGTTGGGTTGAATCAAAGAAGGAATCACAAGAGCTGGGTTAGACTATTTGTATTTAACTGATAGAGAAAATTCATATGTTCTGGCCGGGCACTGTGGCTTACACCTGTAATCCCAGCACTTGGAAGTCTGAGGCAGGCAGATCACCTGAGGTCAGGAGTTGGAGACCAGCCTGGCAAACATGGAGAAACCCTGTCTCTACTAAAAATACAAAAGTAGCTGGGCATGGTGGCAAATACCTGTAATCCCAGCTACTCAGGAGGCTGAGGCAGGCAAATCACTTGAACCAGGGAGGCGGAGGTTGCAGTGAGCCGAGATCACACCATTGCCCTCCAGCCTGGGCAATGAGAGCAAAACTCCGTCTCAAAAAAAAAAAAAAAGGAAATTCATATGTTCTTAATATACTGGCTGGAGCCTTCTGGGAAGGACCTTTGAGGCCCAGTAACATTTTATGACATCACTGGAGAGGATTTTCCAGATGCAGGCAGAACTGGATATGCTACAGTAGAAAGCCCATGGGCTTGGGAGCCACACAGAAATTCCTGTTTTCAAATCCCCACTCTGCCACTTATTATCTGTGTGCTCTTGGACGAGTTATTTAATCTCCTCGGACCCCAGATTCCTCACCTGAAGCGGGGACGTTTTACTTCTTAGTGCCGTTAGGAAGGTCAAAAGAGGAATGTGAAAAGGGCCAACTGCTGATGCAGGATATGTGCACATTTATTGGCTCCTTCCTTGTACGGTTTTGTTCCCTTCACTCCTAAAACTACACAAGAAAGAAGATTCTTGGTGGGGGCAGGGGGTAACAGTGGTACCTGTGCAGTCTCCACTTCCTCAGTGCTTCTCAGGTGGGACAGGTGAGCCAGGGCAAGTGGCAAAGCCAGGAAGCAACTTGGATTTGTCCACTGGCAGGCTTTTGGGGAAATTGAACCCAGGGATGCTTTGGTAACATCTTCCCCACTGTGTCTTCAGATCTCTGACCTTAAAAAGCACTGTCTCTTCTACTCTCTCTTTTTAAAATTATTTATTTATTTATTTATTTATTATTATACTTTAAGTTCTAGGGTACATGTGCACAACGTGCAGGTTTGTTACATATGTATACATGTGCCATGTTGGTGTGCTGCACCCATTAACTCGTCATTTACGTTATACATATTTCCTAATGCTATCCCTCCCTCCTCCCCGCTCCCCACAATAGGCCCCGGTGTGTGATGTTCCCCTTCCTGTGTCGAAGTGATCTCATTATTCAATTCCCACCTATGAGTGAGAACATGCGGTGTTTGGTTTTCTGTTCTTGCAATAGTTTGCTCTTTTGACCTCTGAGGCAAGCAGATAGGTAATTACCTCCTTTTGGCCAGATAAGGAGACTGACTCTGTTGTCATTTGTCCATGGTGACCAGGTCTTTCGTTATAGAGCTGCCTCACACCTTCATCAGTGCTTGGTCAGCTGCCAGCCTGCTTCCAGGAAGCTGTGGGGTCCAGACACGAAGGGTCAGATGACTATGGTCCTAGCAGAAGCCCCAAATGCTGATTTCCTCATTTTCATCTTGTTTTGAGGACCTGTGATTCAGATGTTTAGGGATCCCTTTGACTAGTTGACCATAGCTTTCACCCTCCTGTGATCCTGAATTCTGGCTGCTTTGTGGTGATCATGGATCCACTGGGGACACATGTGAGCCAATTCCTTGGCAAGAGCACAGCTCACAGAATGTCCAACTGAGGGCTGAGAGTGCTGGCTATTTTCCACCAAGGGCCATCCCTTAGTGGGTGAGATTTGCTCCTTCTGAGATGTTAACTCCCTAGCACTTCCAGTTTGCCCCAGGCATGGGTCAGCCTGCTCCTGTCACCAGGGAATTCCTTAGGCAGTAAGACACAGGTGTTTGAAGTAGGAAGCTGTCGTCATGTGTGAGGATTGCTGATGATGGTCCAGGGTAGGTCACACATTTGCAGTAACCTCCAACCTGGTTATCAACTTAATATGTAGTGTGTCTCTTTTCCTTCATTCCTTTACTTATTATTTGATAAATATTTGTCGAACATCTGTTATATGCTAGCTGCTGTACCTGAAGTACTAGTACTGGGGATCCAGCAGTCAACAGGACAAGCTAGTCCCAGTTCCCAAGGAACATAACATCATAATAGCTTATGTTCATTGAGGTGTGGACAGAGTACTTACGACAAATGCTAGAGCATTTTTACCTACACCAAAAACACAGCCCAACAATCTTTTGTTTCCCCCTCAGCGATTTCAAGCCATCTTCACACATCTACGATCCTCTACTGCACCCAACAACCCTCTGAGCTCCGTTCCCACCTGTCTACCTTGCATTGCCACTTGGGTGTCTCCAGGCACCTTGGACGTGGCAAGTCCCCCAAGCCCACTCCTCTTCTCATGTTCCTTGACTCGGGAAATGGCATCACCATCTGCCAGCTGCCATGAAATGCAGGTTTCATCCTTGTTTTCTCCCACTCCTTTCCCATGCTCCCCGCATCCGAATGGCTACTGATGGTAACACCCTTACTGAGCACTTAGGCTATCACAGGCACCACCCTGAGCACTTTGCCTCTATTATCTCATTTAATCCTCACAACCCCGAAAGGTACAGAATCTCACTGTCTACATTTTACCAATGAGGAAACTGAGACCAGGAGAGAGTAAGTAAGTCACAGTTACCCAGCCAGTGTAACCAGAGCCAGGATGGAATCAAGCAGCCCGTTTTTAGAGCCTGCTGTCTTAAGTCATTACCATAGTGCTTCTCAGTCCAGTGGGCGAGACAGGCATTAAACCAAGAATTCTACAAATAATTATTTAATTACCATGGTGACAAGTGCCATAAGGAGAAGGGAAAGAAGCTTTGTTTAAGACAGCAGAGAGCTCACTTAAGGAAGGGAAATGTTTCTGTGAAGATGTACCCTTTACGCCGAGCATTGTGGGGGACCTGCTCATTACATCAGCAAGAGGGGGACACGTTGAGGGATAGCAGATGTCCATCACAGACCCAGAAGGATCAGGCCGTTGCCACCCCCTTCACACCCCACAAATGGCCAGCCACCTGTGTTCCTTAATGCGCAGCGTGGTCTGGTCTTTTTAACTTAATTCTTTTCTGAAATGTAGACTGACAGGAGTTGCTCTGGTTGCTCTTCTATGCCCTAGACCAAGGATTGGCAAACTTTTACTGCGCAGAGCCAGATAGTAAATATTTTAGGCTGTGCAGGCCAATGGTCTCTGTCCCAACTCTTCAACTGCTGTAGTAGTGCAGAAGCAGCCATAGACAATATGGAAATGAATGAGTGTGGCTGTGTTCCAATAAAACTTTATTTATGGACACTGAAATTCAAATTTCATATACGATTTACATGTCACCAAGTATTATTTTTCTTTTGATTTTTCCAACCATTTAAAAATGTAAAAGCCATTCTTAGCTGGTGGGCTGGCCATACAAAAACAGGTGGCAGGCTGTATTTGGCTGGTGGCTGTAGTTTGCAGATGCCACCCCAGACCTGTATTTCCAGCTACCCTGCAGACATCTCTTTACCCTTGTCTGCTGCACAAGCCCCCTGCAAAATGAACATCTCTAAAACTCAAGCTCATCACTTCAGTGAAATCAACTCCTCCTCATACTCTGATCTTCATTAATGACCTAGAGTGTCTGTCCATCAGGGGATGTTGGGGCAGGAAAAAATGCACAAGGAACTCTCTGTTCTAGCCACACTAGCCTGTTCTTACTGCTCAAATGTGCCCGGCATACTCCTGCCTTTGCTCAACATCTGCCCCACCTCTCCTCCTAAGGTTTGCGTCTACTCCCTGTCAGCGTTTCATCACCTCCCACTCCTCACCGCCTCCAGTCTGGCTTCCACCCCATCGCTCCACAAAAACAGCTCCCACAAAGGTCACTGATGACCTCAGTGTTGCTAAGCCCAAAGGACATTTTTCAGTTCTCATCTTACTTGCAATTGACACCGTTGACCACTCTATCCTTCCTGAAACACTCCCTCTGACTTGGGCTGCTGTTTCTCTTTCTTCTTTATGCTCTTTCACACTACTCCTGGACCTGACATGCTAGAATTCCTCAAGGCTGATTCCAGAGCCTGTTGAGCTTTTCCCTCTTTCTGCTGACCTTGGCCCATCACGCATCTGTACCTCCCATCCTGACTTCTCCCCTGAGCTGCAGCTCATATATCTAGCTTTTTACCTCACATCTCCTTGTGGATGCCTTAAAACACCTCAGACTATACATGTCCAAAACCAGAATCGTTCATCCAACATCCTATCAATTAACAAGCAGTTACGGAGCACTTGCTGTTTGTCAGACATTGTATTACTTGCCGAGGTCACAATTTTGAGCAAAAAGAAACAGGGTCTCCGTTCCTGCCTTAAAGGAACTTGTAGTCTACTGGGGGAGACACAATATTAGCCAGATTTTCACACATGTGTCTTCACACAGTGCATCTCTGTCTACCATAATAGCTCCTTTCCTTACCTAGGGATTGGCACCACCATCTGTGTGGTCCTGAGTGCCAGGAGTATCATTAACTCTTCCCTTTTCCTTACCAAAGTCCCCAAATCTACCTTCCAGTCTGGTTGACCTACCCCAAATATCTCTTGGCATCATTTCTCCCCATTACTCCTGCTGCCCTCCCAGTCCTGACCTCCACCCTATCTCCTGCCAGACAGGTTCGTCCACTCTGGCCCTCATCTAGTCTCCACACTTCAGTTAGATCATCTTTCCAAGATAAAACTCTCACCTTGCCACCTCCTATCTTCTCACCACACAAGGACACCAATAAAAATATTTCCAATACTATCCATTGTTCTTAGAATAAATGATGGTGGCTTCTCACCAAGACCCTCAAGACCCCACCTGCCTCCGTGGCCCTGTTTCTCATGCACTATTTCCCACTTGCCACATTCCAGCCTCTGGGCCTATTTCAGACTCTTACTCTTACGCTTCTTTCTCGTCTTAAAGCATGTTGCTGCCCATGTCGGGAATGCTGCGGTCTCCTCTTTCTGCATGGATGTTTTTGACTCACCCTTCGGATCTCATTCTGCTATCCTCAGCAAGGGCCCACTTTGAATTTTCTACTGGGCTAGATGTCGCTGTTAGAGCCTTGGACAGAACCTCAGAGTGCCCCTTATGGCATTGGCTACATGCAAGTTACATCTGAAGGTTTGACGCTTTGGTTAACATCTGCCTCCCATGTAGCTCCTCAAGGGCCGGGACTTTATCTCTTTTTACTGGAAAGTCTCTTGTCAGCTACTAGCACAGTGTCTAACGGCAAGTGAGTGCCCAATAACTGTTAATCAGATGGATACTTGGATGGATGAATGCCATTTTCCTGCCTGAAACACTTTTCCTATTCTTTTTTTCTATCCCTTCAAGGTCAGCTCAAATGCTGCCTCCCACAGGAAGCCTTTCTTGATACTCTTAGGGCAAATTCTGTCCCAGTATTGATGGCCTTTTCCTTGGGTTATTGTGTTTATAGCTGTTGTCTTTATGGTCCCAATGTTTCCTGAGATCCAGAGCCAGTCTTGATCATCTTTATATCTCCCACTTGGCTTGTTGCCTTGGACATAAGAAGAGCATAAAGAACACTTGCAGACTTGATTTCTTTTCTTTTCTTTTCTTTTTTTCTTTTTTTTTTTAGACAGAGTCTTGCCCTGTCACCCGGGGCCGGAATGCAGTGGCATGATCCTGGCTCACTGCAACCTCCGCCTCCCGGGTTCAAGCAATTCTCCTGCCTCAACCTCCTGAGTAGCTGGGATTACAGGTGCCTGCCACCACACCTGGCCAATTTCTGTATTTTTAGTAGAGATGGGGTTTCACCATGTTGGCCTGGCTGTTCTCAAACTCCTGACCTCAAATGATCTGCCGGCCTTGGCCTCCCAAAGTGCTAGGTTTACAGGCGTGAGCCACCGTGCCCGGCCTTGATTCTCCTTATAGTCTTGGTCATTCTGATTCTGACCATAATCCATCCTCTAAATATGATGGCCAGCCACTGAGGGGGGTCGAGTAGGGGACACGCCTTGCACTACTATCTTTGTCATCTCGCTGTGCCTCTTTACCTATAAGCAACTGAGCTGCCCAAAACGCCTCCCTCTCCCAAGCTCCCTATAAGACTTAATGCAAAATTTCCTGTTATTACTATTACTTTTGTGATTTGTTCATGATTCAGCAAGCTTTTTTTTTTTGAACAAGTTTCTTCACTGCCTGGGGACCCATTTCATTCCACCTGCAGATTTGTTACACATAATTTTTCTAAAAATCCCCTTACCTGTGTTTTTATCAACAGCTGTTTCCAAGGCCTTAATTACTTTTTTAGTTGTATTTGTTTGCCCCTCTCCCATCGTTTTTCTTACTAAAGTCTGATGACTAAAATAAGCATGTAGTAATTCAGCTTCCTCTCCTCCCTCTTGCAATTTTGGAATAGCTCCTATGGGATACCGGTTCCCAAAGTCATAATTTTGTTTAAAAAATTTATCATATGATTTTATTTTAGCACTGCCGGTGTTTTATAATCCTGTTTAAATCCATGAATTACAGATCCCCACTTTGTTTCTTCACCGTTCAACGCTTTCATTTGTACTGTGAGCTCCAATCTACGTGGCATGTTGGGAGAGTAGGGTGTTCTGATTACTTGAATATTCTGGTTAGCTGAGTTACTGTAATTGGTGTGCATGGACTCCCAATTTTCATAAAGTTAAAAGTACAGTACACTTTCCCTCACTATATTGCTACGCTAATTGTTTAAAACACAATTTTTTTTTTTTTTTTGAGACGGAGTCTCGCTCTGTCGCCCAGGCTGGAGTGCAGTGGCAGGATCTCAGCTCACTACAAGCTCTGCCTCCCAGGCGCCCGCCACCTCGCCTGGCTAGTTTTTTGTATTTTTTTAGTAGAGACGGGGTTTCACCGTGTTATTAGCCAGGATGGTCTTGATCTCCTGACCTTGTGATCCGCCCGTCTCGGCCTCCCAAAGTGCTGGGATTACAGGCTTGAGCCACCGCGCCCGGCCCTTTTTTGTTTTTTTTGAGACCGAGTCTCACTCCGTCACCCAGGCTGGAGTGCAGTGACGCGATCTCAGCTCACGCCGCTTCCCAGGTTCAAGCAATTCTCCTGCCTCAGCATTCCGAGTAGCTGGGACTACAGGCACATGCCGCCACACCTGGCTAATTTATTTTGTATTTTAGTAAAGATGAGGTTTCACCGTGTTGCCCGGGCTGGTGTCGAACTCCTGAGCTCAAGCAATCCACCCGCCTCAGCCTCCTAAAGTGCTGGGATTGCAGGTGTGAGCCACCGTGCCCGGCCTAAAACACTCTTGATGCTTTCTACATGCCAGGTACTGTCTGAAGGGCTTAACATGTTTCCGCCTTTCATCCTGACAGATATTCTACAACTTGATTTGGGTGCATAAACCACAGACCCAGAGAAGCTAAGTAACCTGCATAAGGCCACAGGGCTGGTACATTGTCACATCAGGATTTTTGACTCCAAAACTTTCAACTGTCATAATGAAATTCCTGGTTTGCCTTTTTCTTAAGATCCAGAAGGCCCCTCAGTCTTAGTTCCTCCAGGGAGTTATGAGGACCCCCACTTATCACTGTGACATGGTCCAGAGAGTGTAGAAGCTTTTACTAGTTTGCCTTTCCTTTGCTTTTGCCCTCTGGTCCCCATAGGGGCTTTGAAACTCATACATTATAAATAGGTTCTAAGATTCTGGGCTCAAGGATTATAAGAACTGAGAGGCTGGTGCATAAAGAATTGGTTTAAAATCTTACTTTAGGCCGGGCACGGTGGCTCATTCTTATAATCCCAGGACTTTGGGAGGCTGAGGCGGTCGCATCACGAGGTCAAGAGATTGAAACCATCCTGGCCAACATGGTGAAACCCCGTCTCTACTAAAAATACAAAAATTAGCTGGGCATGGTGGTGCATGCCTGTAGTCCCAGCTACTCAGGAGGCTGAGACAGGAGAATCACTTGAACCCAGGAGGCTGAGGTTGCAGTGAGCGGAGATTGTGCCATTGCACTCCAGCCTGGGTAACAGGAGGGAGACTCCATCTCAAAAAAATAAAAAAAAATAAAAAATCTTACTTTATATCCCCTGAAAAATATCTAAGAAACTCAGGCTACACCTGATATGAAAGACCTGGATCAATCAGTCTATCAACAAATCTTTATTAAAAGCCACTAAATGCAAGACACCATGCTCAGTGCTGTGGGCAGCTATCTGAGTAGCTCTGGTTTTTACAGTAGAATTGTGATTTGCAGATTTTGATGAAAAGGACTATTTATGGCATGCCAGAGTTTATAAAGCTCATGGCTGTTAAGTCTATTTAAGCCTGAAACTGAGATTGAGGCATTTTCTTGAGGGAAGAAGAAAACAAAACTGAGCACCCATCCCTCTGCTTGGAAGTGTGTAAGTTGAGCTCTTGTGTTATGAAACAGTGGGAACTGAACTGAAATTGGCTTCCCTGGGAAAACCAATAAATAGGAGGCTGCTTGAGCTCACTGCATCTGCAGGGAGGATAAGGATGATATTTAAGAAGAAGGAAAGAAAGAAAAAGAAGGAAAGAAAGAAAGAAAAAGAAGGAAAGAAAGAAAGAAAGAAAGAAAAAATAAAGAAGAAAGAGAAAAAGAAAGAGAGAAAGAAAGCCCACCATTTTCATGGTATGTTTCAAGTGCATGTATTTTTTTTTTAAATAACTCCGAACTTATCTTGCCATTTGGAAATGTTAACTTTGGAAAGGGCAACTAGCATAGGAACATGTGGACTGGTTGAGAATGTGAAGATCGTGGAATGGAGAGGAGAGAGTGGCAATGGATTGTCAAAACTTGCAGGGCTGCCTGGAAACATGATATCCAATGAGCAAACCAAGTTTCACAGATCAGTAGGTGGGAATGAAGGGTGTGGAGGGGGCACTACACAGAGAAAACTGGGACATCCCAGAGGGACATTTCACTTGAGAATCATCTGAAGGTGTGCTAACATGGCGAGCAGCAGAGTGCCACCATGGCCGGTGGCAGGGGAAACCCAGTGAAGTTCGGAACTTTTTTTCTGAGACCCTATCCTGTAGATTGAATGTTTGTGTCCCTCCAGAATTTCTATGTGAAGTCCTAATGCCCAGTATGATGGTATTTGAAGGTCAGGCCTTTGGAAGGTGATTAGGTCATGAGGTCAGAGCCCTCATGAATGAGGTTAGTACCCATAGGAAAGAGGCTTGAGAGAGCTCCCTTCTTCCTTCCACCATGTAAGGATGCAGTGAGAAGATGCTGTCTATGAACCAGGAAGTGGGCCCTCACCAGCCACCAAATCTTCTGGCCCCTTGATCTTGGATTTTGCAGTCTCTGTGAGAAAAAACTGTGAGAAATAAGTTTGTGTTATTTATAAGCCACCTGGTTTATGATATTTTGTTATGGCTGCCCAAACATACTATGACAGAAATTGGTACTGGGAGTGAGGTGCTTATGTAACCAATACCTAAGATTGTGGAATTGGATCTGGAACTGGATAATGGGTACAGGCTGGAAGAGTTTTAAGACGCATCCTACAAAAAGATTACATTGCCATGAATGGACCATTAAGGGAAATTCTGGTGAAGGCTTAGAAAAGAAAAAGGAGAGCCTTAGGGAATATCTCAATCTTCTTGGAGAATATGTAAGTAACCCTATACATAATATCGGTAGAAATAGAGACAGTAAGGACCATTCTCATGAGACCTCAGATGGAAATGAGGAACATCAATAAGATGTTTCTCCATTATTGGATAATGGAGAAAAGACCATTCTTGTTATAAAGTGGCAAAGAGCTTGGCCGAATTGTATTTGTGTCCTAGCGTTTTGTGGAAGGTAGAACTTGTGAGCAATGACATAGAATATTTGGCTGAAGAAATTCCTAAGCAAAGTGTCAAAAGCATGGCCTGGCTTCTCTTGACTGCTTATAGTAAAATGCAAGACATAAAAAATGGTTTTAAAATGGAATAATTAATAAAAAGGAAATCAGCTCCAAGTGATCTCATTGTTCAGTTCCCACCTATGAGTGAGAACATGCGGTGTTTGGTTTTCTGTTCTTGTGATAGTTTGCTAAGAATGATGGTTTCCAGCTGCATCCATGTCCCTACAAAGGACGCAAACTCATCCTTTTTGATGGCTGCATAGTATTCCATGGTGTATATGTGCCACATTTTCTTAATCCAATCTGTCACTGATGGACATTTGGGTTGATTCCAAGTCTTTGCTATTGGACTCAGGAAGGGGAACATCACACACCGGGGCCTATCATGGGGAGGGGGGAGGGGGGAGGGATTGCATTGGGAGTTATACCTGATGTAAATGATGAGTTGATGGGTGTAGCACACCAACATGGCACAAGTATACATATGTAACAAACCTGCACGTTATGCACATGTACCCTACAACTTAAAGTATAATAATAATAAATAAACTAAAAAAAAAAAAAAGGAAATCAGAACTTGAAGATTTGGAAAATTCTCAGCCTATCTATATTGTTTAAAATGAAAACGTGTAGTCAGACAAGAACTCCCTAAGAGTGTGGACAAATGACCATTTGATGAGATTAGTATGGATCAGCCATCTCAACAGAATCCATGAGCTATTGTTCAAGACAATGGAAGAATGAGCCCAAAAGCAATGCAAAAATCATCAGCTGCCACCCCCCCACTACCACTTCCTATCACAGACCCAGAGTGTAAGGGTACCAGGGGCAGAACAGTTTCAAAGTGGAAGCCACCAGTACCTGCTGGACCTTGGCACACCCTACCTGGCACTGCCTCACATCATGGGCTCCACTCCCCACACTCTGGTGCCATGCTCCTTGGCCACCCCAGATGTGACTCTGACAGGCTCCAGCATGGTGTGGGTGTGCTAAGCGGAGCCTCTGGCTTGGGACCCCAGCCCTAGGGAGCCACAAGGCCCAGGCAGAGAACCACTACGGGGGTAGGGCCCATGCACAGAGCCACCCTGGGGGTGGGGCTGCCCAGAACCTTGGGGGTCCAACCCTTGTCTGGAAGAACTTTGGGGGCAGGAACATAACCCCAATGGGTCCCAGGGGTGAGACCCCCACCCTAGAGGGCCTGGAGAACAGAGAATCAAGCCAGATAGGATTATTCTTGAGTGTTAATGTGTAATGGAATTTGCGCCACTGTTTTGACTTGCTGGGAACCTGTTACTCCTACCCTCCTTCCTATTTCTCTCTTTTGCTATGGAACTGTCTATCCTATGTCTGTCCCACTAGTGCATTTTGGAAGCATATAATTTCTTTGGTTTAACAGTTTATAGCTGGAGGGGAATTTACCTTCAGATGAATCACACTTTGGGTCTCATATCTGATTTAGATGACATTTAGATGAGATGTTGGACTTTGGACTTTTGAGTTGATGCTGGAATGAATTAAAACTTTTGGGGCTACTGGGATAGAACGAATGTGTTTTGTGTGTGAGAAGGACATGAATTTTGGGAGTCAGGGGTGGAATGCTATGGACTGAATGCCTGTGACCTTCCAAAATTTTTATGTTAAAACCCAAGTCCCAATGTAATGGTATTTGGAAGTAGGGTCTTTGGGAGGTGATGAGGATATGAAGGTAGAGCCTTCATGAGGGAAATTAGTGCATTTATAAAAGAGGCCTGAGATAGCTCCCTTGCCGCTTCTGCCAAATGAGGACAAAGTGAAAAGATACCATCTATCAACCAGGAAGTGGGCTCTTACGAGACATCAACTCTGCCAGCACCTTTATCCGGGGCTCCCCAGCCTCCAGAACTGCGGTTAAAAAAAATTCTGTTGTGTTTTAAACCACCCAGTCTGTATTTTATTATAGCAGCCTAAATGGAAGAACACACCCTACCTCTTTAAAGAGATATCTGTGGATAAACTGTGAAGAACTGTTCATTGCTTTCCTCCAGTTTAGCAGAGCTGTAGCTATTCATACGGTCTCACGGTGTGGCAGAGTGTTGGAGCTCCGCCTGTCTGCTCTGGAGCTAGACTGTTTAGGTCCAAATCCTTACCAGCTGTGTAACCTGAGGCAAGTGACTCAATCTCTTGTGTTTTAGTTTCTCCATCTGTAAAATGGGCATTGTTAGTAACACCTACTTCGGAGGGATTTCAGGAGGATTAAATGACATAATACACCGGAACAACTGAGAGCAGTGCTTGCACACAGCAAATGGTGAAATAAATGAACTGTGTATTATTATTATTAATTATTTTGAAGTACTCCACTGTTTCAGGGACAGGGCTAGGCAGATTTCAGCACTTTTAGCTACCTAAGAGAGGTACTCAGACATTGGGTAAGGCTGTCCTGACCAAAATAGTACAAAGACTCACTGTGATCGTGAATAGATTATTATTACCTTCACTCTCACTTGTCTTTTGGTGAAGCATCACCATTACCTTTGATCATAAAAGACAAGTATATATTTGTACATAGGGAAAAAAACAGGAGATTTCAACTTCTAGCAGAGCGGTAGGTGACTTCAAGTCCTCATTTCAAACTGCTTTTATCTTCACAAAAACAAAGACGGGGGAAAGAAAATGGAATACCACAGGTAGCATGGCGGGAGGGAGATTACAACCAAAAAAAGGAGAGGTTGGAATCTGAAAGACTTTGATCCGAATATTCCGTTTTAGTGACTTTAAGGCTTGGCTCTGCTGTATAATGACTGTCACTGTAAATGTGTATTTACATGGTCATTATATCATTTCTGCATGAAGCCTACTGGGACTGACTGTGAGCATTCAGTGTTCCTAAAGCCCCTCTGTGCTCAAGGGAGAGGTTTGGGAAGCCATGTGGATGGTCTGTTATTGTATGAAGAATGGGGTGTACTTCTTCGAGGACAAGTTCCCTATGGTTTTGGTGACAAGGTCTGGACAGATACCAGGAGGAACAAGATTAGTCCATGTATTAAACTATGGAGCCAGAAGTGGCGGCTGACCTTATACAATGGGATAGGTAGGGAGGAACTCTGAGGAGACTCCAGGTTCTTCTCCAGTATCTTCAGAGGCCAAGTATGGTCAGCTGCTCTCTTATGGAAGTAGTACTAAGGAGGGAACCGTGCCCTTTGGGTTGTGGTGGTGGTTAGAATGTATCCTAGGCTGGATGCAGTGGCTCACACCTGTAATCCTAGCACTTTGGGAGGCCAAGGTGGGCAGATCACTTGAGCTCTGGAGTTTGAGACCAGGATGGGCAATATAGTGAAACCCAATCTCTACAAAAATACAAAAAAAATTCGCCTGGCATGGTGGCATGCGCCTGTAATCCCAGCTACTTAGGAGGCTAAGGTGGGAGGATCGCTTGAACCTGAGAAGCGGAGGTTGCAGTGAGCCGAGATCCCGCTACTGTACTCTAACCTGGGTGACAGAGTGAGACTCTGTCTCAAAAAAAAAAAAAAAAAAAGAATGTATCCAGTTAGATAAGGAAGGAAGCATCCAGAATCTGACTGGGCTGTCCCCAGAGACGGCCGCGGAAGTTGTAGACCTTGACGAAAAGTAGAAACATGCCTGCTAGGAGAGACCCTGCAGAATCCACAGTACTTAGTTCCTACTTCTGGCAAAAATAACTTGATCTAGAATGGTGGTTAATCGGAGACCCAGAGGGTGGAGCCTCAGTCTGTCGTTTGTGTGTGGCCTGGTTGTTCACTGTGAAAGCTTTATCTGGTGTTGTGTGACCATAGCATCTGGAAGTGGGAAAACGCTGGGGCATTCCATATATGGCCACAGCCTGCGACCTGAGGATGCTCTGGAGCTCTCCAGGGCACAAGGTACACATCTTTACATGGCAGCTCTGGTCCTGTGGGAACTTCTTCCTATATTTTGGGTGGAAGTTTGATAAAGAAACCTAAATATAGAAAAGAGAAATGTAATACCCACGTTTTTTCTCCTTCTTCTGCTTTCAAATCACATCAATGAGTAGTAGCCAACTATTTGTGTAATTTGTGTTTGGAGTGAATTTCTTGGAGGCAGGGAATTTTATAATAATTTAACCTATAATTGATCTCTCAGTTGAGACACTTTGCCCTCTGAATTGGTCCATTTTGCATTGCTATAAAGGAAGAATACCTGAGGCTGAGTGAGAAAAATGTTTATTTGGCTCATGATTCTGCAGGCTGTACAAGAAGCATTGTGCTGGTGTCTGCTTCTGGTGAGGGCCTCAGGAAGCTTTCAATCATGATGGAAGGGAAATGGGGAACAGGTGCCATCACACGGCAAGAGAGATGCCAGGCTCTTTTAAACGACCAGCTCTTGTGTGAACTAACAGAGTGACAGCTCACTCATTACCACTGGGAAGGGCACTAAGTCATTCATGAGGGATTCGCCCCCATGACCTAAACACCTCCTACTAGGCCCCACCTGCAAGACTGGGGGTCACATTTCAAATGAGATTTGGAGGGGACACACATCCCAACCATATCACCCCCATGGGAATTTCCACCTCTGGTCACTGCTCTGTCCACTGTGGGTCTCTGTTTTAGGGCAAACAGACCTCCCATGATTCTTTCCACTTGGGTCTCTGTTTTAGGGCGAAGCATTCTCAGAATGGTCCTGATGCACTAGCGTGTGGCCGAGTAATTAACTTGGCCATTCTCCACAACAGTGTGGCCAGTTCTGCTGAATTTTGCTCCAGTCGTGTAGTGGTAGGCCTGTGGCTCAGATTAGATTTGGCCAGTGCTAGACTTTCTCATCAGTAGAGTAGGGAGCTATAGCCAGGACATTTTCATTTTTCAATCTTGGACCTTAGGCTATTATTTATAAAAGTGCTCTTGAACCCAAACCTCACCTCTGATTTTTCATCAGACCCTAGAAAATATAATCATGCCTATATATAGAAATCCTATCCAATTAGAGTTCTGGCAAATTAGAAATATTGTTTTCTTCTCTCTTAACAGGAACTGTGTCTGGGCTCAGTCTCCCTCACCTTGCTTCGTTCAGTCCATCTTTCATCTCTTAAATCCCAGCATTGGGTGGAGACTGAGGGGCAGAGAAGGACTCATACCTTTCTGTTCCCTTAGCCTGGTCATCTGTCTGGAGGAGGTGGACATTTCCAACTCCATCTGAAGATCACCATTTTGGATGCTGGATACTTCTCTTTTCTTTCTTTCTTTTTTTTTTTTTAGACGGAGTCTCGCTCTGTCACCAGGCGGGAGTGTGCAACCTTTGCCTCCCAGGTTCAAGCGATTCTCCTGCCTCAGGCTCCCAAGTAGCTGGAATTACAGGTGCCCGCCACCATGCCTGGCTAATTTTTGTATTTTTAGTAGAGACAAGGTTTCACCATGTTGGCCAGGATGGTCTCGATCTCTTGACCTCGTGATCTGCCCACCTTGGCCTCCCAAAGTGCTGGGATTACAGGAGAGAGCCACCGCGCCTGGCCCTCTGCTTTCTTTATCATATTTTAGTTCATCTCCTGTAGTTGCAGGTTAATTATTGTTAAGGATGGGTGCTGACATTTCGGGTCCCGTGGCTGGCAGCCAAGATTCAAGAGCACTGTTTTCTTGCTGTCAAATCACGTTGCACCAACGTCAAGTTGGATATAAAAGTCCCCACAAGTATCAGTAAAAGACTGATGGCGGCTTTTATTATTCTTTGGGCTAAAGTGAGAAACTGGAAGGCTAGAAGACATGCTGATAAATGCGACAGGCTGAGTATGCTCTGTAGTCTCAGCTCCTACCCCAACCCCCACTAACATGATGGCAAAGAAAAGGTATAAACTTACAAGAATGAAGAAAAATGGAGAGAAAAAGATATCGGACAAGAAAGATCAGCAGAACTTGGGAATGTGAAAAGTGGAAGGCTGAGTGCTGTCTTGGCAGAGGGGAAAGCTGAGAGGCAGCAGGCCAGCTCGCATCCAAGAACCTCGGAAGGGCTCAGGAATTGAAGGTTCCAACCAATGATCAAAGCCAGGAGAGGGTCGGGAGGAACACAGGCAGATGGGTCGAAGATCTGTCTCAGGGGATCTCCTTCCCCAGTCCAAACAACCCCCAACTATTTCTCCCTTGCTCCAGCAGGAAATAGGAGATTTAATCCCTGGATAATTGAATGAGAGAGAGTTCAGATTGAGGGAATAGCCAGGAACAGTTGTGAACAGCACTGAGCTAAATGAAAAACAAGGGATAAGGTCCAAGTCTCTCCTGCTGGGTGATTCCCAGATGTTGACTTGTACATCCCCAGTCCCTCCAAGCAGGGAATTAGATTTCTCCCTGAAGACATGGACTTCCCCAAGAGGAAAGATCCACAGATTCTGCCATGTGGGGGTCCCACAATGAAATGCCTAGTGACGGATCAATAACCCCCCAGGGAAGCAAGCAGCCAGCAAGCCCTGCACTTAGATACAGAACTCCCAATCACCTTATAGTACCTTTTCCACATGCAAACAGACAGTCTGAGATCAGCAGGAATAAATCACACCCCAGACTTGATGGCCTAAGCAAGATGAGAGGATAGAACAGCTATGGAATAAGACCAGGATATTATCAAAGGGAATGCAGCAGCAATAAAATAGTCATGGATGGGGTCAGAAGATCAAACTGAGGAAATTATGCAGAAAGTAGAACAAAAGCACAAAAATACAGAATATGATTTCACAATGAGAGGATTAAACCAGGAGGTCTAGCACCTGACATTGAACTGAAACAAGGATACGAAGTATTTTTTTTTATGCTGTGGACCCACAATCAGATGAGGCCTATGGATCTCTTCTTAGAATAATGTTGTTTTAAAAAGTGAAACAAAATTATTTTATTAATAGACTTTATTTTTAGAGCAGTTTAAGGTTTATAGAAAATTGGGGAGAAGGAGGAAGAGAGGAATGAAGACAATAATATTTTAAAGCACATAAAACACATAGGAGTACAAAGGAAACTGATCACATTGAAATAGAGTTGTCAAAATGTCAGAAAACAAAATAGGGATATAGCAATGTATGTGCTTTTTAATGAGCACATTAAATAACAAGGACAGAATGACTGTAATTTTGAAGTAATGATGAGCATGAATGCTATTTTAAGATGTTTGCATCAATGTGGTGTGAGATGAGCATATCTGTTTTTTGATTTTCTGTTTGTTTTTGAGACAGAATCTTGTCTGTTGCCCAGGCTGGTGTACAGTGGCACTATCATAGACACCTCACTGCAGCCTCCAATGTCCGGGCTCTAGTGATCCTCCCACCTCAGCCTCCCAGAGTAGCTGGGACTATGGGTGTGCAACACCACACCTGGCTAAATATCTGGGATTTCTATAGGTGACCAGAAGGCTACTGTTTTAATCATGCATTTGTCAAACTAAGTGCCTTTGAAAACTATGTGTGTGTATCACTTTTACAAAGGACCATAATTAATTAAAAAATAATTAGAAAGCATAATTTTATTTTTATTCAGGCAGAAGAGGCAAATGAAAGAAAGTTTAATGAGAGTGATATAGAGCCTCAAGTGCGAGGTGAGGTGAATGACTTTGAAATAGCAAGTTCTTAAATTTGTGTGGTAATTTATAGTTTGCTGTGTGCCCTTTTCACACATTCCATTACGTGATCTTCACAACAACTTCTAAGAGAAGGGAGTACAGATATTATCCACAATTCAGTTTATAAATGAGAAAGTGAGCCACGGCTCAAAATCAGGTGCTTGAGTCCTAATCCAGTGCGGCTTGATAGGTGAGAAAGGTTGGAGGTTCTTATGCGTCGCAGCAAGGCTCTGAGACGCATTGACAGAAGGCTGATTATCACAAGAAGCAGAGTTACAGGCTGGGCGTGATGGCTCACGTCTGTAATCCCTGCACTTTGGGAGGCCAACGTGGGAAGATTTCTTGAGCCTAGGAGTTCGAGACCAGCCTGGGCAACAAAGTGAGACTCCATCTCTATAAAAAATTTTTTTAAAATTAACCAGGCGTGGTGGTGCCTGCCTGTGGTCCCAGCTATGTGGGAGGCTGAAGCAGGAGGATTGCTTGATCCCAGGAGGTCAAGGCTGCAGTGAGCCATGTTTGTGCCACTGCACTCCAGCCTGGGTGACAGAGTGAGAGCCTGTCTCTAAAACAAAACCCAAACAATTGGAGTTGCCATTTGAGGTTCAGCTCTCAGGCTAGAGGTAGAGTTCAAAGGAGCTGCTGGATTGAGATCTTTTTAAATAGGGTGTCCTTAAGAGACAAAAATCCAAAGTTTCAGAGGGCCTCTCTTTTCCTGCCTGGAAAAACATCCCTGGTCTTGATATCATCACCCTGGCCTGAAGTTACTTCTGAGTCCTCCCCATCATCCCTTCCAAGAGCCCATCCCCAAGCCCTTGTCTGCTAGTGTAGCGAGACTCTGACATTCTTGTTTTACGCCTCCGTGTGGCCCTAGTGGAGCTGTCAATCATGTTGCCTGGCCTCCTTCTTCACACAGTTGGGCCAAGAATGGTGTCATATCCCTGGACACAGTGACTCGTCCAAGGGGTGAACGCACAGAATCCAGGCCACTTGGGGGCCTCCCATGGAATCTTCTGATTGGAGGTGGAAAGCTAGTTTTTCTTAGTTTTAAATCATTAAGGATTTATATCTGGAGTTGCTAGGAGCTATTTTCTCTGGCATGTGGAGAGAACTTTTCTGATGTAAAAGAGAGTGCTATTAAAATAGAGACAGTGAAAATGAGATGGAGAGAGAGAAAGAGAAGGAAGAGAGGGAGAGAGATGAGGGGAGAGGGGAAAAAGGATCTAGGAGGGGACAGAGGAGAAGGAAAAAGAGAGGGAAGAGAGGAGAGGAGAGGCATCTCCTGGGTCCTTAGTGGGTTTCACTTCCTATCCTGGGTTTGGTTCCTGGAACCCTTCCTTCCATTCTGTGAGCCACTTCACTATCCTTCCCATCCAAGAAAGCCAAGAAAACCCTTCTTGCTGAAGCTGGTTTGAACTAACTCTAGTCTCTTGCAACCCAAAAGGTCCTGACTGCCCACAGGCATTATCGGATGTCAGGATTTGCTTATGAAACCCCTCCTTCTCCCTGCTAAGGCCTTTGGTAGCCCCAGAACACGCAGCATCCTGAGTCACCCTCCAAGCTCCCCAGCACTCTTGCTGGGCCTCCTCAGGCACACTCTCCAGAGATCTATGCCTGGACCTTCTTCTCTGATTCCAGACTGTCATCTGTTCATTTATTCAGCAAGCATTTATAAGCGTGGTGGAAACACAGCAACCAGTAGAATGGAAATAAAGACATGCCTAACTATGAGTCAATGTAAAAAGCAATTCACTTCTTAAAATAAATGAAAAGCTATGAGAGGTCAGGGGAAAGAGTGACCATTATGGGTGGGGTCTGGAAAGGCTCTGTGGGAGCTGTAGATGGGCAGAGAGGTGGGATTTGGACAACGGAATGGAAGGAAAGTGTGTGAGCTTGGTGGCGGCTGTGGTAGCTCCAGGAAAGAGAGGTCTGGAGAATCACAGTGGCAGCCTAGACCTGCAAAGCGCTGTGGGGAGTCCCGAACAAGGTGCTAGAACAGCCCTTCCTTTCATGGCCATGCTGGCCAGCTGGGCCATCCAGTAGTTCACTCTCAGCTCTAGAGCTAGCGCCTGGCTGGAGGAGGGCTTTACACATTTGTATCTTAGTCGTATGGAGGGCTGTCCATCCTTAACCCAAGGGGCTGACTACAGGAGTAGTTTCAGGCCTGGGTAGATGGGTGGATTTGTTGATTTGGGGACTCAGGAGACTTGCCACCACTGCCATGCACAGGGCTCATGGCACAGTACTCCATCCACGCCAAGGCAGGCATTGCCTCTGTGGCTGTGCTTGGCAGGGTCTTGGTGAAGGCAGAGTGTCTCTGCTTGCTGAAGGAGGTGGTTGGCAGGCTGCCTACCTTCCTGGGAGCCTTGTGTGCCACCTCCTGCAGGAACCTACTCTCTGCCCCACCTCTTCCACCAAATGTAATTTTCCATGGGAAGACAGAAGCATGGCTCTCCCCTATCAGTACCACTTGTTGGTACCAATTCAATGGGCTGAGATGGGTCAGATTCCCATGAGATAAGGAAGAGAACTATTTTTAGCTGGTTCTGGAGAGGAAAGATCCAGCCTGTGTGTCTCTCCATAAAGCTTTTCTCTATAGAATAATTTGATACAGGTAGATCACCTTACCAACATCTTTCAAAACTAAAACATCCCGAACAAATAGAGATTTGAGGTTGTTTGTCATTCTTTCTTTCCTTCCTTTTTTAAACTCTGCTACTCCTAGAGTTTCAATAAGATGATACAATCAATTTTAAAATGACTTGAATAATCAAATACTCTTACTTTAGTCCAGACTGAAAAAATGGCAGCAAATATGAACCCATTGAATATCCTCTGCTCTGTCTAGATTGTTGTATCCTGGAAATTGGTTACTGCAAGCCCTTACCTGAAAAGAATTGAGCACTACAGGTGTTAAAGTAAAAGGAGAGCCTCTGAGACCCAGCAGGAGGGTCATCTCCTCCAGAAAGCCTCTTGGCCATGACACCCTTTCCTTCCTTATCTCTTGTTGAGAGCCAAGTACAGTGATGATGATGATGATGATGATAAATACAATCAGTTGACAACCTGTTATGTTCCACATCTGTATGCATTATCTTGTTGGAATCCCCAGAAAGCCCCCATGTTGCAGGAGTAATAATAATAATGATGATGATAATGATGATAAAACGAGAGGCAGATTTATCACAAACTAAGAAAGCTTAGATTGTAAATTTCAGGGTACCTCCTTCACATAATCCCCATTCAAGGACCTGAAAAGATTCTCTCTCTCTCTCTCGGAGACAGGATCTCACTCTGTTGCTCAGGCTAGAGTGCATTGGTGTGATCGTAGCTCACTGCAGCCTCCAACTCCTGGGCTCAAGTGATCCTCCTGCCTCAGCTTCACAAGTAGCTGGGACCACAGGTGTGCACCACCATGGCCAACCAGAAAAATTCTTTGACAGCAATCAATTAAGACTGCTCTCTCTTTTCATGCCAGCTTCCCTTCTGTCATTATCCCCTTGTATTATGTGGCTTTGTAATAGCTATGGGAATCTTTAGGGAATACCTAATGGGAAGCTGAATTGGGGATGTTGGGTTCAGTGGGTGTGCATCTGCTTCATTCAGTCACTTCATAATCTAGTTAAGTAGTGGCATTTAGGGACACTCCCAATGTCCTCTAGGCCAAGTCACTTAGTATAAAGAAACAAGGACATTGACAACAAGTGGTTAGTGACTGCTGTCCTTTCAAAGTGTATGTTTAAGATTAATCACCTCATGAGAAAACCTGAAATACCCTTAAGTCTTAGCTCATATATAGAAAACACTTAGAAGTTTTTTTCCATATTTGACTACAGTCCTAAAAATGGGCATCTCACTATAAATAATGAGTTGTAAAGCCAAAATAAATTTTTCTGAACTATGAAAAATAAAAAGGTAAATTTGGTCAACTATGTTGAAGAAAATGCTGATTTATTTTTCTAGTCTCTTGATAGAAGATATCACAGAATTATTGTATGAAGGGATAATCACAAAGTGTAAAAAAGTCAGAAAAGTATTAACACAAAAGCATTACATTCTAGATTTTGTAAGTTTTTGGCATTTCTTGGCTTTTAACAGTTTCCTAATGTGTTGTGATCTCTTTTCTCATTCTAAATGAATAAACATTTTTATACCTAAGTCAATGGTCCTAATTCTACATTCTTTTTCTTAAGGAGGGCCCCTAGGACTGTATCAGGCCCCACATAGCCTGGATCCAGACTTAAAGGAAACTCATGGAGGTCACAGGATATAGGATTTTTCTTTCTTGTCTTTAGCCAGGCATCTGGCAAAATTAACAGGTACTCTTTGTTATGCAAATGTATCTCATCTCATATCAGTAATGAGAAAGTAGGTATTAAGACTTCCTGGCCATTAAATATCTATTGCTGTCAATGGCAAAGCTATTTTAAGTTATTTTTATTTTATTTTTTTCAGGGACAGGGTCTCACTTTGTCTGTCACCCAGGCTGGAGTGCAGTGGTGTGATCATAGCTCACTACAGCTTCAAATTCCTGGGCTCAAGTGATCCTCCCACCTCAGTCTCCTGAGTAGCTGGGACTACAAGCACATGCCACCACATCTGGCTAATTTTTGTATTTTTTTGTAGAATTTGCTATGCTGTCCAGGCTGGTCTTGAACTCGCTGCCTCAAGGGATCCTCCTGCCTCAGCCTCCCAAAATGCTGGAATTACAGGCATAAGCCACCCTACCTGGCCTTAAGTTTCATTAGTTCTGGAAAAAATCTTTTGAGGGGGACAGAAGGGATTATACTCTGCTTGCTTCGATTTCCATAAATTGCTTTCTCCCTGGGATTAAGGTCAGGGGTAGGCCAGAACCGTGCTGTCCTGCAAGAAACAGAGTCCACTAGTTTCCCTGGCTGGTCTTGGGGATTCAGTGGGAGAAAAGCATCCCCCTTCAGCGGTCCTTAACCAGGGAAGCACTTCAGACCCTTTGGGAAGGAAGATAAGCATCCGCACGTTTCCATGGATTTGTCTGCTAATGTAAGCAGGACTAGCCTTACAAATACAGAAGTTCCTTCACATAAAGCATACATTTAAACGGAAACAAGGAAAATAAGCTCACCAAAAATGTTCTCTTCTTGCTAGCCACTGAAAATCCTTATATTGCAACATTTCTTGGTTTTCAAGTAAGCTCTCTGAAGACATGACTGCCTCTAGGAAGGGTCTGCCCTGGCTATGAGATGAAACAATTCTCTTCAAGTTTTGCCAAGGTGTCCCTCAGCTAAACAGTCTTCTTCTTCCAATTCAGAGAAAAGATGAAGCTTTCAGGTAGACATTTAGCTTTCCACTGATAGATTTCTCTAACAACTTTAGCAGCAGCAGATGGTCAAACATTAAGGAAGGAAACAGGAACTGGGAATTTTTGCCTACTTTCCCCCTCACCTCTTTGTGACACTCTAACCAAATGGAATCAAAGCCAATATGAGAAAAGTGAGGTTCCTCCTCAGTGCAGTCTCCCCTTACTCCCAGGTCCATGTTACTAGTCAGGACATGCCCTTTTCATATTTTTATGACTCAAGGCATGAGTATGTAGCCAGGCTGAATCATCTGGAATTATAGGCATACATTAAATAAATATCCAGAACCCCCAGATGGGCAAATTTAAGATGGGCAGGCTCCCACAATTACATGTTTTCATAATCAGCTGGGCTACTTGGGTGAAGGGCATGTGATAAAGGATTTTTATGTATGTGACATCCTTTTTCCCTCCACAGAAGATATTATGAAGCAGTTAAGGGGGTGGATTTAACCAGATAACAAGTCATTTTATTTGCTAATGTTTGTCTTTGGAAAATAATCTTTCTGTGCCTCAGTTTTCTTACTCATAAAATGGGTATAGAAATACTCCACGAATCAACTACTAGTTTGCTCTCAGGTTCATCTTTGCATTTCCTCCACTCTTCTCTGTATCACAGGGGAACTCATTTCCCAGAATCCTTTGACTTCTGGCCCCAGATTCAAGCCAACAGGAGAACTTGACGGAAGGTCTGAGGGCAGGAGACAGAGAGAAGACAGGGTATTCCTCCCTCTTTCTCTTTTTGCTTCCTATGATGTGCTGGTAGTAGTCTTGTAGGTCCAGTGCCCACCAGATAGCTCCTACCCCTCAGGAGGAGGCTCCAGGCTGCAGCTCCAGTGTCCTCTCAACCACTGACCCATGCCCTGGGCTTGGTGACCATGACACGGGGTTGGGTAAACAGAGGTTAGTGTTCTGCTGTTATTGGATTTCCTTACCCTCCAGAAAGAGCCTTGACACCCCACTAAGCTAGTGAGCATGTTTCTCTTTTCCTGAAATAGGGAAAGAAAATCTGGTGTCAGCTTTCTCAACCTCTACCAGTAGAACTCTAAAAACAAGCTTAACTGGAAACTTGGTCTCAGCTCCTACATGGAGTTCTCATGATTGTTCTAGTTCATGCCACTCCATCTCAACTTGGCACAGGAAACATGACCTCTTCCCATTGTCTCTCCAGCCCCAGGGTTTAGAGTGGGTTCTTACATTTGCTACTCTCTGAGCTGCCTCACAGCCCCTTGTTTGGCCTCTCAGCAATTTCACTGCATTCATAACTAATTCCTTGTATTCAATTCCTTGTATTTGAGAGACCTAGAGTGGTTTCTGTTTTCCTGGCTGGACCTTGATTGTTACAGATACTAAACCAATGGGGCTACTGGGAAGATTAAATGAGCAAAGATATATGGTTGCTTAGAATATGTCCTGGCACACAGCAAGTGCTCAATAAATAGTAGCTATCAACATAGACTTTCTCAGCAGTAATTATGTGAGCACAGCAAATGGATTAGTATTACTTTTTCTTTTAATCTTTGTGGTTAAAGCATGACATCACTTAAATCAGAGATATCTGAAATGGACACATCTGCCAGGAAAGACTACTGAGTGTCTCTAGCTCATGTGCAGCCTCCAGTTTCCATAGAAACCAAGCAAAGAAAATTTGCTAAAGGCAGCCTACAAAATAAGTAGGTTCAGGTCTGTATGATTGTGTCTCAAACCTTTTTAGCATATAAGCAGACTGTTATTACTATTATCTTATTGTCTCTTTAATATCCTTTTTTCTTATAATATGCAATAGACCCAGATTCTTTTTCTATGCAGAGGATGACACAAAGTCTAGGATTTCTTTGCCACAACACATTCCCTATCACATTCCCAATAGCAGTGCTTCGAAGGCTACTGTTATTGTGTTTATCTGCCAAATTGCTGGATAAACCCAGCTCTTGTCATTCTGTGGCTAATCAGAGGTTGGTTGTTGTCTGCTGTTAAGATACAGGAACAAAGAACCAAAAATATTAGTTTAAGCAAAACCCCAGAGTGAGAGGCACCAACCGAAATCCCAATTAATATCCTGCAACAGACCTCAGCTGGAATGGAAATATGAAATTCTCCTGCATGGAGGTGGGGTGGGGGATGGAGGGATTCCTGGATCATTTGGCTTCAGCCCAAATCCTCAGGATTCCTCTTTAGCAATCGGAATTGGTGACAGTAACAAGTGAGACAGCTTCAAGTCAGGCCTGCCAGAATTTGAATCAATAACCAGGCAATCTTGCTACAATTTCCAAGCAATTTTAAATCTTTTTCTTTAAAATACTTTTGAGAGGGAAGAAATTGAGAGGATGGGGAGAAAATGCAGGCATCTTGAATACCAACATGAACTTCACTACTTTTCTGTGCAAAAGAAGGGTTGCAGGTGTCCCCTAGAGGTATCCTTGGGGCAGTGGGGAGGCTGGGCTGCCCCTAGCACAGTCAACAGAACCCCCTGCTCAATGGCCTCCCTTGATGAATGACTGTTGCTGAGTGAACACTTAGCTGGTTAGAGCACAGAGAAAATAAAAACAAACATGGGACATAAGTCCCCTTGAGGGTTTGTGATTGGATTGCAGCATGGTTATGGAGAGCAGGAGGGCAGAATAGAAGAAGCTCTAGGTTTGGTGTCAAAAGCTCTGGGAACATCTTGGTTCTGTCATTTTTAAGCTGCATAACTGTGCAAATCACTTCTTCATTCATTTCTTTTTTGCACAAGGGGCTCGGGAAAAAAAGCATGTGGTTCAGTGCAAAACAAAGGCAAAATTGGAAAAGCTTGCTTGTGAGTAAGCACATAATGCACACACAAACACCGGAACATCGATCAGTCAGCATTTATTAAACACTTACTCTGAAACCAATATTACTACAATAATGACATTATGAAAACACCCAGAGAACTCTTTCCACATGGGCTAGCTGTGGGAGCGGGTGTGAGAGAGAGCTAATGTTTCTGTAATGGCAGTAAAGAGAACTCCAGATCAGAACCACAAAATCAATGCCTCCTATATGGTCCCTCTTGAGCCCCTACTTGGCAGAGCCCCTTTGACCATCTTTGATTTTTCTAAGCATGACTCTTCCACCCATGACTTCTGTGGCCACAGATAAGAGTATTGCATCTAGCTGGAATTCTTAAAAGCATCCTACATTTTTGCCATGCCCCTGCTGCTTTTAGGAGCCAAAAATCAAGTGCTTTTTGCTGCACTTTTGTTTTATTAGGAAAGGGAAGTCTTCACCTTATGGCTGAGTTAAAGAATACAGAAGTGCACAGGGAGCAGAGGGATGAAGGGTTCCATCAGGCAGGTCTTAGTTGCTATGGCATCCAGATTACTACTTAAATCACTCTAGGGAGACGCATCCCAAAGGGGATAAGGCGAGTCTCAAATGTGCTATCATTTGTGCTCCTTCATTGCAAAGTTTCTTACAATTGCCAGTGAGCTAATCCTCCCAACAGGCCTGATGAGGCAGATCAATACTAATATCCCCTTTAGAGCTCAATATTATTATCTACTTTAGGGCTCATTATCTTATCAGCCAATTACTCCATCTTTAAAGTCTCATCAATATCCCTCATAGCAGTATCCCATTTTGTGATTGTAAGTCTGTGTTACCTGTGACACACTGGACCTGTTCTCACAGAGAGGCAAGAACTAGGGTAGGTGGCACGCGAGATACGGTGGGGTTGAATATCATCAGCATGCAGAGTTGCTCAAATGTGATGACTCTAAGCAAAGGCACTGAGGAGCAATCCAGAGAACAGAGCCACCTGCCTACTTACTGGGTGACCTTGAGAAAGTCACTTCTTTCTGGGATCCTGTCTGTGCATCTGCAGAATGGGGATAACTATAATTTCGGTCTCTCCTGCTTATCTTTTCTCTTTTACAGAGTTGTTAGGATAAAATGAGACTATAGCTGTGAATATCCTTTGGAAGGAAATGCAGTAGAGAATGCAAGAGGCAATAATGATGGTGTGTATCAAAGCAGTGATATTAGACCAGCTTTGTTCTTCATAAATATTGACCCTGGAGTACCAACCAACAGACTCAATAGTATGTTTAGCTGGTTGGTTTTAATAAGATGACAGGCTGCCATGTCGTACATGAAGAAATTAAGACTTGCTCGAAGTCACCTAGTGAGACAACTGGCAAGGTCTAGAAGGCAGAATTGGAGGTCTCTTGTAGGGTGGCCAACTTGTCCCAGTTTTCCTGGGGCTTTCTTGGAAAACTAAGGTGGCTGGTCACCCATCTCCGAGACTGATGCTTCATGTCTGCACCCTCCCTGGACTGAGCAAGCCCAGGCAAACTGTGGATAGCTTTCTCAGGCCTGGTTCACTAATGGGTTCACCAGGAGATTCTTGGTTAATGTTTAGCAGATGATGTCTGAATATTGGAATCCTTGGTGAGCCTATCTTTCCATCACCGAGACCATTGTGGGAGCTTTTCCTTTTCAGAAAGGCCCTGAGAAGGAGAACTTTGTAGGCTCTGTGAGGAGATTTCCTGAGGAATGAGGGGGTTGGGAAATTAGTCTTCAACAACAACTTACTTTCCTCAGGTTGACAGTGTCTGCTTTCAGATATCTCCTTCAGGGCCCTGGCTGCACCCAGCAGCCTTGTCCTACCTTCACTGGCTCTGAAAACCCACGTGGGCCACACACACGTAGTTATGTGATCATGTTCTCTTGCTAGGAAAGTTCAGGTACAATTTAATAAGAAACATAAATTTGAAGATCTTAACCATATTGCCAATTGGAGCAACCCTGTCCTGTCCTCCATATTTATTCTAGAGGTTTCCATGTATATATAGCTTAGTCAAAAGTCATGTGACCTTTTCAGGATAGTACCTTAAAGTCTCCCAAATTGCCAAGTGGGAATTTTAGATTCAATGTCTCTATTGAATCTAGGTCCTGTAGATGCTGGGACCTTAGGGGCAGTAAATGTGGCCTCTCCATACAAAGTCCAATGTGGTGCTTCCTGTGTGAAGCAACATGAGCCCCCATCTTTCTTGGATGGGCAGGGAACCTGGACCTAACTTAGTAAAGATGACATTCTTGCAGGAAACAGGAGCAGGAAAGGGCAAGAGGGTCCTCTTGGGCTATCAGTCCCTGGGCCCTGGCATTGCCATCCCTTCCCAGCCCCCATCCTGAAACTGAACCTCCAAAGTCTCTAACAGAGTCCATGGGCCCTGACATCGAAGCCGTCCTGAGGCTGGCTGGGTAAGAGTGGCTGGGCAGCTCAAGATGCAGGCCCCATGGGCATGGCAAGGGCACTGGTGGTCAGGCAATACTGGGGAAAGAAATGAGTGCTGCCAAGGATTCAAGCGTCAAGTGCTAACATGGGGCCAGGAAGGCAACACAAACTCCCTGTTCGTCTGGGAGCTCTCCATTCCCAGTGAGCTGATGGGATACAGGGAGATGGCTTTAGCCCTCTGCACAAGAGAACTAACCAGAGCTGGATGGGAAATCAGGACTTTGCCAGATGGGTCCTCTTTCTCCTAGAACTGGAACTTTCACCCTTTTTGTGCCATAAACCTTCTGGCAGTTTGGCAAAGCCCACAGATCCCTTTTTACAATAATGTTTTAAAATACCTAAACCAAAATACGTAAGATCACAATTGTAATGAAACATAGCTATGAAAAATTTAAAAACTCTACAATTATGTGATATAATAATGTATGTGTTTCTTTTTTAATACTTTAAAATGACAAGATAAAATGATGGGTCTAATAATTGCTTTAATTCTGAAATAATGATAAGTATATATGATATTTCAAAATATGTAACAATGCAATGCTATGAAAATATCTGTGAATTCTATTGGTGACAAAGTCACAGGTACTGTGACCACTCTGGTTATTGCCTTTATTCATAATCGAAGAAAATGCTAACTTTCAGTTACAGCAGAGGTCAGCAAACTTTTCTGTAAAGGGCCAGATAGTAAATATTTTAGGTTTTGTGAGCCATATGGTCTCTGTTGGCAACTATTCAACTCTGCTGATATAGCTTGAAAGCAGCCATAGATAATATGTAAATGAATGAGCATGGCTGTGTTCCCATAAAACTTTATTTATGGACAGTGAAAGTTGAATTTCATGTAAGTTTTACAAGTCATGAAATATTATTCCTCTTTTGATTATGTTTTCCAACCATTGAAAATGTAAAAGACGATCAGAGCTCACAGGCTATGAAAAAATAGGTGGTGAGCCAACCAGATTTGGCCTGTGGGCCATAATGTGCCAACCCATGAGTTAGGGGGTAGAGAGAATAAAAATGCAGACTTTGTTTACCATCCAGGTTCGTAGGCCCCAGACTAAGAACTGCCATCTTAGGGGAGACTGGGGGAAATTGGCAAACCCCAGAGAGGGAAACTCAGTAGAGGTCTAGGCTCATGAACAGCCTGATTTAGAGACCTGGTGGGGTGAGGCAATGTGCAGTGCTGGAGACTCCCTGGAAACTTAGACCTGCCCTGTAAGGGCTGGCTCCGGGGAAACCAGTTGAATAACAAAGATGCTAAGTTCCCACTGAACGGTGTGTGATGGCTATTGAAACACCTATTGCTGTGGCCAAAACCAGTGCTTCAGCAATAACAAAGATGCTAAGTTCCCACTGAATGGTGTGTGATGGCTATTGAAACACCTATTGCTGTGGCCAAAACCAGTGCTTCAGAAACCAGCTTATCTCCCATGCCTAGCATAACGTCTGGCACACAGTAGGTGCTCATACACTGTGTGTTAAATGAATGACTGACACCAGCCAAGATCTGCAGGTGGGATCAGTAGGAGATGTAGCTTCAGGAGTTAGGGAAGACAAAGGCCAAAAAGAGGTTGCTGCTGATGGCCAAAACCTTTTCCTTGACCAGGGCTATTGCCTGGAAGTCAGGATTCTCCCATTCTAGGCTCCAGCCGGATGCCCTGTATATCTATTTGGAAAAGACAATGGGATGCTTTCATTGACCCCTTTACTTTCCCCCTGGACACACAAAAGGCATTCAGGTAAAATCATGTGACTGAATTCTCAATGTGGGTGGAAATGATGTAGAATACTTCCAAGCTTGCCCCTTAAAACATCTTGTAATTTTCCATCCTCCCTCTTTCCATCCTCCACAAGGCTGGAAAAGAAGGCCCCCAAGATACTAGAGCCACACATGGACCGGGCAGAGATCCCTGAGTGGCCACTGGAAGGAGAGCTACCTGAGAAGAGTCATAATATCTTCTTTGACTGGAGAAATAAACTTTAAGTCACTGAAATTATTTTTGTTACAGTAATATAACCTAGCCTATTCTGACAATGCACTTTGTTCTCAAGGCCAGAGAGAATGCACTTTACCTGTCTATCTATGTAAGTACTTATTTATTTAGAGATGAGGTCGTACTCTGTTGTCCAGGCTGGAGTGCAGTGGTGTGATCATGGCTCACTGTAATCTCTAATCCCTGCCTCAGCTTCCTAGGTCAGCCTGCACCACCACACCTGACTAGCTTTTAAAGTTTTTGGGGAGATGGGGTTTTACTATGTTTCCTAGGCTGGTCTTGAACTACTCAAGCAATCCTCCTGCCTTAGTCTCCCAAAGTGCTGGGATTACAGGTGTGAGACACCATGCCCAGCCAAGAATGCACATCTCTTATGAAGCTTTCTTAGTTTGGGTTCCCTAGAAACAGACCCCGAGACAAGGAATCAAGTACAAGTAGTTGTTTGGGAGGTGTAGGAAACACCAGCAGGAGAGATAGAGTGAGATGGAAAAGGAAATGAGCCAGTACAGGGTGTTTATCAGAACAGCTGCCACTGTGAATGAGGAACTTGATCCTGTGAGGAAACTGAACTGGTGTAGAAACATGCCTCCAAGTTATCCCATTGAAGGGAGAGGGGGCTGGGGTATGTATACACCACCTTCTGTCAGTCATTGTTTGAGAGCTGTTGGGAGTGAGCGTTTACCTCCCCAGCACTGGAGGCTGATGGTGCTTTGGAGTAAGGCAGCTAGAGAAAGGTACAGATCCTGGCAACCGGACGTAGGCTGGTGCATTCTGAAGGGTATTGGGAGGGTGGGGAACTAACAGCATCTGCCACACAGTGGCCTTCATTTATGAACTTTTTTGGTTTTGTTTTTATGTCAAATTTGTGGATCACCTGAAACTACTCAGGCCCCCATAGTTTTGCTTTTACTCATTTGATCCTCAGCTGCTGATAAGGGAATTAACTGCCGAAATAGGAGAGAAACAGCTTGGGTGCAGTCATGGAAATGGCACCATAGAGAAATGATGAATTTTTCTTATGCTCCCACAGTCCTCTGCCATTGGACCTCTCATCCTTTTTGTTTGAACCTCAATTTCACCATCTGTAAAATTCAGATGGCTTGAGTGATGACTGCTAAGTATTCTCCCAACTCTAAAACTGCAGCTCTAAAATGTTCCAACTGTAACATTGCACCTACTGCACCTGTTAGTGAAGGTTCCCTCAGTCACAGGGTGGGAAGGAAGCACATGATTAGAGAAAAGGGGATGCACACAGGAGAGGCTCTTCTGGGCCTGGAGGGTGGGTGATTATAATCACCTTGACCGGGATTCAGCCAAAGCATTAGCTGAATTTTTTTAGTTCACCAGAGTAGGTGAACTATATATAAACCTGATGGACTCTCCGAATATGTCATGGACCTCAAGGCATAATATTGATGGCATACCTAGTTGGTCCCTTGAAGGGAGAACATGTACATGTGGAAGCCATAGCAAAGACACGTACATGTCTTTGAGGGGCAAAGAAAACCAGCTGCAAAGAGCAAATAAGGCAACTGTGTAGACAGGGAGCTTGACTACATGGTCCTGTGCAGAATAACGTAGGCCCCATGCCACTGTCATTCGTGAGCCTGTCTGGCATTTGCATGCCCTTGAGTTTGGTGAGATAGATCTCCTGTAAACTTCTCATAAGCTGTCATATTTTTCTTAATCTAGACTGAGAGGATTGACCCCCTATGCAGACAAAGAACTATGATTGAGAAAAAGAAACTGGGGGATTAGGTTCTGACTAATGAGGGTTTAAAGAAGATAAGATTAACTGGGGTCCGAGGGACTTCATCTTACAAAGTGACACGCTGGACCTATCCTCAATGGGGGAGAAACATTTTTGTTTTTGTTGGCTGGTTATTTAACTCAGCAGCTCATTGTTGAGTTAATCATACTCATCAGTTTATGATGAGTAAAGATCAAAGTTCCTCTTCTTTTTTCTTTTAGTATTTTCACCTTTTTATTTCCAATTCACATTCCCATACTTCCTGATCCTTTCTTCATCCTAGGCAACCACTGTAATGTGTTTTATATATGACCTGGAATACGCTTTTATCCTTGAAAACACACAGTGTTGTTTTGTTTATGTATGTACTTTTATTTCCACAAATGGCCTTGTGTTAATCTCGTTCTGTATGGACTATGTTTCCCTCAACATTATGGTTTTGACATCTGTGCTGCTGTATACACATCCAGGTCGAAGTATCAGTCGAAGTATCTGATTCCGTCATACGCGCCTATTGCTTTTTGTTACCTGCTCCCCTTGTGATGGACACTTAGGTTGCCTCTAGCAGCCTGTTAACACAGTGCTGCAAAAAAACATCCTTGCACATCTCTACTTGTGGTCTTTTATGCATGTTTCCAGGGTATATACGCAAGAATGGAATTACTGGACCTTAGAGTGTAAATCTACTTAATCCCATTTGGTATTGTCAGATTGTTTGCTAGAGAAATTACATCATTTAACACTTGCCAATGGTACCCATTTAGCCAAAACTTGGTATTACACAGTTTTCTAATTTTTGCAGCCTTAAGGGGTAGAAAGCGGTATCTCATTGTTATTGTATTTTGCATTTATTTAATTATATTATTACTAATAAGGCTAAGCATCTCTTCATCTCTTCTATTAGCTATTACAGTTTCCCCTTCTATCTAGTGACTACAAGTCCTGGTTTTCTTGGTACAGTCCAGGTTTTTGGCTGTTGCCCTGGTGAAGTTATTCAAAGTGTCTTTTTTCACTGTTAAGGTGTCCTGGTTAAGTTAATAAATGATATGGCCACCCCACCCTTCTATAACATATCTATATTCTTTGTTTTTTATTGCATTTTCTATTTTTTTCTTTATTTCTAAGATTCCTATTATGGTGTAGATATCCATCTGTTTGTTTAAATGATGAAAAATCTTCTTCCAATTTGCCACCTATTTACCAGCTTTGTGGGGTTGTTAGTCAAGCATAATTTCATTGATGTAGTCAGATGGATCAAATTTAAATATGTTTTACAATTTGGGCATTTTGTTCAAAAAGTCCTTTTCTACTCCAAAGTCACAAAGACGTTATCTACATTCATTTGTATTATTTTAATAATTTTACTTTTCACATTTAGGTCCTTAACATATTTTTATGTATGGTCTGAAGACTATTTTTATGTATGGGACTATTTTTATGTATGGTCTGAAGCAAGGACCTAACTTGATTTTTCTTCATAGAGTCAGTCAGTTTCCTCAACTACATTGAACAAACATCCCATCCTTTTCTCACTGGTTTGTGATCCTTCCCTATTTTATACTATTTTTTTCAGAGCTCTTTATTTTGCTCTATTGATCTCCTTCTCTGCAACTGTGTCACTAGCATCCTTCATAAAAATATATTTTGACTTGTAGTGTATCTTACTATCATATAGAACAGATACCTTCTCTTTGCTCTCAAAATAGATTTTGCTATTTTTGTACCATTATTGTTTCATATAAATTTTAGAGTCAAGTCTTCAAGTCCCTCAGAATATTCTGCTGGAATGTTTATTGGAATTGCGTTGGATTTATGGATTAATTTAGTGAGAAATGACATTTCTACACTAAGTTGCTCCATCTAATAACATGGAATGTCCCTTTACTTTTTTCACATCTTCTTTAATGCCTTTTAATTGTTCAAATTTTTTGAATACATGAAAATTCTATGTATTATATGTGTTCTTTGTGGGATTAGTTTAGAGATATTTATAATTTTGTTGCTATATCGGCTATTGTATGTTCTAGTATATTTTCCAGTTGGCTGTTCCTGGTATAAACTATTTTTTCTGTGCTAGAAGCAGTAAGGCAATCTGTCATACTCTCTCATCCTGCCCTCTTGGTGACCAAAGACATGTGTTTACGACACAAGCAGATGGGGTTCAGGGTATGGTCTGGACAAAACTGAAACAAAACTACCAGCTTATATGGGACCCTCAAATGTAGGTATTTAATGAAAATTTCTAACCAATGGAGCTATCTGGTTGTGGATGTCAAGTATAAATCCACCATAAGAATATAGCAGTCCAGAACTGGAGTAGTCTCAAGCCTCATTTAGTTCATCTACTGGATGCTTTTGTCTTCCATATGGCATATTAGTTTGGTGGCTGGCAGCTGGTGCTTGAACACTTCAGAGACAGGAAATCCACTACTTTTGAAGCAGCCCAATCCACATCTGTACAGCTCTTAAGGCTGTTTCCCCTTCTGCTTGAGCAATAGCATTCTAGCATGCCTCTGTATTATGCCTTCTATATACTGTGCTTATCATTTTATCATTTTATATTGCAATAATTTGCCCATGTCTCTGTTGCATCTACAGAGCTGTGCATGCCTTTGAGGAAGTGGCTGTGACTTAGTGAGATTTATTAATTTATTTTGTAGTCTCATGGTCAGGCAAGTGCCTGGTACCTAGTTGGCACCAAAAGATACTGAACAAAGGAGCCTGTATAGAATGTCTCTTATGTACCTCTTCTTATCTGCTTGGCACTCTAATCTCTGCACCCTCAGCTGCTTGTCCATCTCAGCCACCACCATGTCTGCCCTTCTTTGAGAGACCGCTCATAGTAGAGGCCACTCTGAGAATGACAGCTACAGACGCTGAGTCAGCGTGAGTCTGTATGGTTTCATTTCCTGGGGCCCACCAGTCACTTGTCCAGAAAGCGGCCACATCTCCTTTTGCTGTTGCTTTGTAGCCTGGCCAACCAGTTATGCATCTGGAGTTTTTGGCTACTCCTACTGCTTCCAGACATAGATGAAATGCTCTACCATAAGGAGTGAGATCTGACATCCCAAATAGCTGCTGAGGGGCCACCTGGGCATGCAGGGGAGTTCATTCCCTGAGTGGTCAAATTTTGACCAATGCAAAGATGATAGGAGGGTAAATATCCTTTTGTTGCTTCGTTTCACAGACTGTTCCAAGGCACACTTTTACCGTTGTCTCTGTTTGAAGAGAACCTGTGTGATGAAGCATGTGGACTGAACAATGATCAGCTGTGTCTCTCCATGGCTCATGATATATGTTAACACATGACATTAATCACACAGTATATTAACATGTCATGCAGCAATCACTTCCTCTTTCCCCCTCTCTCATTGCCTTGGGATTGCACCTCTCAAATAGAATCTCAACCCTTAAACCTTACCTCAGGCTCTCTGTTTCCTAGGAAACTTGAGTTAAGACAAGGGCCTATAGAAAACAAAACAAATTGAAACAAAAACAAATAAACCTGACCCTTCAGGTTCACAGTGGTCCTTTCAAAAACTGACCTTAGCTATCATCATACCTCTAGTTGCAAAATAGTCTTCGTTTTTCCTGTTTTTTCTTTGCTCTTTCAAATCACCTACCTATGCCATCTTGAACCCTCTCCTCTAAATTGGCTCTCTGTCAATATCCCTCTCATATGTGGTGGTGTTGGGAATGGAAAGCCATATAAAATATAAACTTCTCTTTTTGAAAGAAGCATAACCTGAAATCATATTTTTTCTTGCTTTAGAAAGAACATGAAATATTAGTACTTTGAAGTCAGACTAGATTGGATTCGACTTGTTGAGAAGACCTCTTTGATGACAATTGTTATGATTGAGATTTAAGGGGTAAGGAATTAGGATATAAGGAAAGGTAGTAGGCTTCCTGGAAAACTTTTATAATGTGCCTGTGCATAGTACTATTTACAAAACATTTATATCACTTTATCTTATTTGACCCCAACAGCCACTGTGTAGTGCAAATTATCATTATCCCCATTTTATACACACAAAAAGCTAGTTCAATAATATTAAGTGACTTCGGTAACTTATTGCTAGTAAGTGGCCTGGTAAGGATTAGAACCCATCTCCAAACCTTCTTTAAACTGATCCCAACCCATTTAGAATGGTGTAAAATCAATTATAGGGCATGGACCTATTAATTTTAGGTCTCTTCCCCATCACCAAACTGAAGAGTAGTTAATAAATTAAACACTGGGGCTCAGAAACACCAAGACAGCCTGATGAACACGGTGTTCCCAGAGAGCATAGGAGCAGCCTGTTGCTGTTTCTCCAAGATGTCCTGGCTGCTGAATCTAATTCCTAACAGGTGCTCCATAGGTGAGAGAAATTAGTAAATAACACTCGACCTTATGATACAGGCAAAGTAACTGGAAAAAAAGATGATAATCAAGGCAAGAAATCTTTATTGTACTTACCCTGTGTGTCTAACAAGAGAAGCAGGCATCTGTGTAACTGAGGAAGCTAAGTTACTTGATGAGACCAGGTTTGCCCACAGACAATGAGAAAATGAGGAAAAAAGTAATCAATGTCAAGAGTATGGCTGAGATGGACACCTGTCAGTGAAAGCGATCAAGGAAGAATCAAAGGAATTGAGGTATGCCCTCTGACCTCAGTGTCAGCTCTGGCATGATACTTGCTGCGTGGCCACCTGCAGGTCCCCACTTTTCTCTTAAGCTTTTCTTTTCTAGCAAAGAATCATCCTGCCGGCTGGGAGAGGTGGCTCACTCCTGTAATCCCAGCACTTTGGGAGGCCAAGGCAGGCAGATCACTAGGTCAAGAGATTGAGACCATCCTGGCTAATACGGCGAAACCCCGCCTCTACTAAAAATACAAAAACTTAGTGGGGTGTGGTGACGGGTGCCTGTAGTCCCAGCTACTCGGGAGGCTGAGGCAGGAGAATTGCTTGAACCCGGGAGGCGAAGGTTGCAGTGAGCCAAGATCGTGCCACTGCACTCTAGACTGGGTGACAGAGCAAGACTTTGTCTAAAAAAAAAAAAAAAAGTATCATCCTCCCTAGGATCAAAGATAGAAGATAAATAGCCATGTCTTGTAAATGAGAAAGAAATGTTAGGAGTAGCCTTAAGCTACTGAGATTTTGGAGTAATTTGTTAGGCAGCAATAGCTAACTGATATATTTACTGTCTCTTTAGTTTACTTAAAAAAAATCTTCTACGACTCCCTATTGTATGCAGGATGAAGTTAAAACTCCTCAGCATGGTATTGCATACCCTTCAAATTCCTCTCTACCCTCATGTGCCACAGCCTCCAATACCTCTTCTCTTCCCGTATTTGCCATTCACTAAATCTGTCAAGCACTTCCCCACCTCAGTGCTCTTAGTTCCAAATCCATGGGGCATCCTATTCTCTAACCTGGTGAAAGTTTGATAATTCTTCAAATCTAGCTCAAGTCTAAATTCCGTGGTGAAAAAATGTCTCTGTCAACCATAATAGGTGCCCCCTATCCACCCCAGTATGAGAATTAATCTCTCCTTTCCTTATGCTTCCATATCACTTGATTCCTATTTTGGGTACAGCCCCCTTAAACTGTATTAGAGTTGGTTGCTCTGGAAGACCGGTTAGTGCCCTCTAAATCTGTTATTCCTGTCTTTTTTTTTTTTTTTTAGACAGAGTTTTGCTCTTATTGCCCAGGCTGGAGTGCAATGGCGCGATCTCAGCTTGTTGTAACCTCCACCTCCTGTGTTCAAGTCATTCTCTTGCCTTAGTCTCCTGAGTAGCTGGGATTACAGGCGCCACCACCACACCCAGCTAATTTTGTATTTTTTAGTAGAGACAGGGTTTCTCCATGTTTGTCAGGCTGCTCTTGAACTCGCGACCTCAGGTGATCTGGCCACCTTGGCCTCCCAAAGTGCTGAGATTACAGGCATGAGCCACCATGCCTGGCCCTTCCTGTCTTTCTTCATGCCACAAATCCTGATTTTGTTCAGAATGACAATGTTCCCAACTAGCCCTGAATACCTTTCCCTATTTTTCAGGATTGTGTTGCATACAGAAGAATGAAATTTTGATGGATGTAATTGTTTTCATTCTACCTCCCACAAAAGGCATGACCTCCATAAGGGCCAGGAAATAAATCGTAACCATGTTGTGTCAACATCCAGCAGAGTGGCGGGCACACAGCAGGTCCCGATAAATCCTTGTTCAATTGAGTTGAAATATTCTCATGACCTGAGAGCCAAAGGTTTAGGGGTTCTATGTTTAAGTTTCATCCTTTCAGCAGAGATCATAGAACACCTACCTACCTGTCTGCCCTCCAGCTCACCTCCCTTTTTCTCTGCCTCTGATACCATGCCTTCTTGTCGCCTAGAGAGAATTGAAAAAGGTGGACATTGCTAACAAATGAGACAGAAGGCTTAAGGACAGTATTTCACTATCAACAAAAACGCGAAGCCAAGGCTAACAAGCTTCTCCACCTATTAATGATTTGATACCTCATTAGTACTGGAATGGGGCCCGAAATAGTTAGAGGGATAATTCTTACCTCCCTTACCTCTATTGCCAGCTAAAATGTGTTTCTAAATAAATCCTGCAAACTTTAGGGAAATGTCAAAGTGACCCAGCAGGATGCAGCCCCCTACCCTCACCAATGGACCAATGAAGAGGGGAGAGGTGGCCTCAGGGTTAACCCTGGAGCTGTGTTCTCAGCCACCTTCCTCATCCTGAGAACAGTGTGCCAGACCAAAGATGTTTTTACAAGTTGCAGTTCACAAATATCACCTCATTCTCCAGGATTTCTGATTTTACCCTTTCCTCCTCTTTTTCTCTTTCAAGTATGATCAGATTTCTCTTCTCTTGAACAAAACCAAACTCCACCCCCTAATTTTTTCTGACTGGTCACTCTTTTTAGAAAGAGTGCCCATTTCTTCTTATTTTTCTCCCCTTCTTTCTTGCTGTGCCTCCAATTCTTACCCATCCATTTTCTCCTGATTTGCTGGAGCCTGGCTTCAGTCCCACTGTTCTACTGTAACTGTGCTGGATAAGGTTTCCGGTGAGCTGCCTCTTGCCAAGCTTCCTGCCCCCTCTTAGCCTTCATCCTCCTCAGCCCATCCCCACCCCTACTGGCTGTTTGAAAGAGTGGGTGACCCATGTAAGGCCCCCTTCTCCTAGTGAGGCTGTGCTGACCACAGCTTACACTGAACTCCTTTTCCCAGTGGAAAGCACTGAGTGGTATATTCACTGCTTTATGCACATATATGTTTCATTTCCTAATACATTAAAGGCTTCTTGAGACAGAGACCAAGTGTTCGGGAATTTGATCTCCCTACAGATTGAAGGACTTAGCACAAATATGAGCTCATAAATGATGCTTAATACCAGCCTAATTGATTATTTTCATTATTTTTATTGATCAATGTAGTGCTCTTCTTTCTCTCTTCCTGATCAAATTCTGTCCATGTTTAAGTTGATCCTAACTCCGTTATCCTCAAACCATCTTTCCTGGTCAAAATTGATTTATCCCCACTGCTCCCCGCACCCGACCAACCATTGGTGCTATTGAGGACTGTGATAAGCTGAATTGTGGCATCCAAAAATATCTAGGTCCTAATCTCCCAAACCTGCAAATGTTGCCTTATATAGCAAAAAGGACATTGCAAATGTGATTAAATTAAGAATCTTGAGATGGTGAGATTATGTTGGATTATCTGAGTGGTGCTATATGTAATCACAAATGTCCTTAGAAGAGGTAGGCGGAGAGAGCTGTGACTGCAGAAGAGGAGAAGGCAGTGTGACTAGGGAAGCAGAGATTGGAATGGTGCCTCCATACACCAAGGAAGGCTGGCAGCCACGAGAAGCTGGAAGAGGCACGGAACAGATTCTCTCCCCAAAGCGTATAGAAAGAACCGGCCCTGCCAATTCCTTGACTTTAGCCTTATAAAACATGGTTTATACTCCTAGCCTCCAGAACTGTAAGAGAATACATTTGTGTTGTTTTAAGCCACCAAATATGTGGTAATTTGTTACAACAGCCATAGGAAACTAATACAGGGACTCTACATGCCGTCTGGTGTTTGGCTTAAACACTGCCTCGAATTGTCTTCTGATTGACTCAAATACGTAAGTTTATTTCTCCAACCAGATCAGAAGCTCCAACACAGCAGGCATCCACCTCCAATTTCTAGCCCAAGTCTGCGCACAAATGATTTGTTGGATTTAATTTAGTTGAGTCTTTCAGGTGGGTCTGCTGGGATCTGCCTCCTAAGTAGAAAAAACGGTGCTTAAGTTGATCAGAACACAAAGTCCATTGATTTGACTCTGAATTATTTGTCAACATAGTTAGGCAGAAGATTTAAGTACCAGTAAGGACTACTAGATCAGCAGTTCTCAACATTTTTGGCACCAGGGACTGGTTTCATGGAAGACAATTTTTCCACAGATGGCATGGGGGTGGGGGATGGTTTAGGGATGATTCAAGGGCACTACATTTATTGAGAACTTTATTTCTATTACTATTACATACTCAGCATAATGTAGAATCAGTGGGAGCCTAAGCTTGTTTTCCTGCAACTAGATGGTCCTACCTGGGGGTGATGGGAGACAGTGACAGATCATCAGGCATTAGATTCTCAAAAGGAGCGCACAACCTAGATCCCTTGCGTGCACAGTTCACGATAGGGTTTGTGCTCCTGTGAGAACCTAATGCAACTGCTCATCTGACTGGAGGTGGAGCCCCACTTCGCTTGCTCCCCTGCTGCTCACCCCCTGCTATGCGGCCTAGTTCCTAACAGGCCACAAACCAGTACCAGTCCATGGCCCAGGGTTTGGGGACCCTTGATTCAGGTACTTTCTAAGTTCCTCTTGATTTCAATATTCTTTGGTTCTCAGAGGCTCTGCTTTTCTGAATATTGATGGGTCTTCCCACATTGCAGTGGCATGGTCTGCATGTGACCACAGATACCCTCACATCTGAGAGTTAATGCCCTATGGCCAAAACTCACGTTGTTTCAAGATGCAGATTAGTTAGAACAAACCTTTACATGTGAAAAGTATTTTATAGTCTTCAAAGCATTTCCCATCATGATTTCTCTTAATTTCCTTTCCTTTTTTTTTTTTTTTTTTGAGAAGGAGTTTCCCTCTTGTTGCCCAGGCTGGAATGCAATGGTATGATCTCGGCTCACTGCAGCCTCTGCCTCCCTGGTTCAAGCAATTCTCCTGCCTCAGCCTCCCAAGTAGCTGGGATTACAGGCATGTGCCACCACGCCCAGCTAATTTTGTATTTTTAGTGAAGATGGGGTTTAAGCATGTTGCTCAGGCTGGTCTTGAACTGCTGACCTCAGGTGATCCATCCACCTTGGCCTCCCAAAGTGCTGGGATTACAGGTGTGACCTACCATGCCCAGCCTCACTTAACTTTCAGAACAAGCCTCAGAGGTGGCATGGCAGGAACTAATTTCCTGCTAAGAAGTTGAACACTGCCAAAGTCAAGCAACCTTCCCAGGGTCATACAGCCAAGGCTCTATAGCACCAATGGCACCAAATAGCCAATGCAATCTGAAAGAGATCCTGCCAGGGAATACGGGGGTCACAATGAAGACAGAACCCGAGGGTTTTCTAGGTCCCTGGCATTGTCCATCTCAGTAGCTCTGGGAGGCAAGCTGAACCCTTTGTCCCTGCCTCAGGGAAGTGTGACTAGAAGAGAAGAATCTTGAAGTCTTAGGACACTTCCTCTGCCTCTTGCAGGCAAATATCTAACAATACAGGACCAAAGATTGTCTCCTGTTTTCTATTGTTCATTAGAGTGAGACTTCTGTACCTGATTATATTTCTATTTTATCATATCATGTCAAAAAAACCTCTTCGGTGTATCCAGTTTCCATCATTCTTCTTTTTGGCTAAACCGTGATCATTTACTTGGACCTCTGCAGCTATAAAAACACCTGATTTTCATCTGCTTGAGATTGAAATGTGAGGTGAAATGTATTAGGCAATTATTTCCCACTTTTGTGAGAACATCTCTCTGCAGTAAGAAAAGGAGGAAGGAGATAATCAGAACTTTCACTTCTGCTTTCTCTAGGGCTGTGTAAGAATGTAGTTCAGCTAAATACCTTGTAAGCTTTATGATATTGCATTATAAAGCATATTTAAGGAATATATTCATGTTAAAACAGCTTTATTGGGATATGATTCATGCACCATACAATTCACCCATTTAAAGTATATGATTTAATGTTTTTTAGTATATTCACAGGGTGCTGCAACCACTATCACAATCTAATTTTAGAACATCTTTCTCTCATTTAAAAGAAACCTCATATGCATTAGCAGTTAGTCACTCCCCCATACCGTCACCCCAACCCTAAGCAACCACGAATCTACTTTCTGTCTCTATAGATTTGCCTATTCTAGGCATTTCATGCAAACGGAATCATACAATATATGGTCTTTTGGAACTGGCTTTTTTCACTTGGCATAATGTTTTCAAGGTTCATGCATGTTGTAGCATATATCAGTAATTCATTTTTTTAATGGCTGAATAATATTCCATTGTATGGAATTACCACATTTTGTTATTTCTTCATCCATCAATGGACTTTTGGGTTTTTTCCACTCTTGAGCTCTTTTAATAGATGAATGCTGCTATGAACCCTTGTGCACAAGTTTTTGTACGGGCGTGTGTTTTCAATTTTGGGGGGTATATATACCTGGGAGTGGAATTGCTGGGCCATATAGTACCATGCTTACCTATTAGAACATAGCATTTTAAAAATATTCGTTTTAAAGAAATTCATGGTAGCTTTATTAGAGAGAGAGGAAACAAAAATAAAGAGAGTCAGAGAGGGGAAGAGAGGGAGGTTCATGGTGTTGGTGCTACCAGGAGCTGTAAAGTATGCTCAGCCAAAAGCATCAGGTCCCAGGCTGATTGCTGTCACGGGAACAGATCCAAATTAATCTGCAAAAGTGCAGCACATCATGAAGGGTGTTGGTTGTGCTTTGCCAAGCTCAAAGAGTGGCCTAGAATCAGATTGTTTGATTGGGATAAAGATGGAACAGGAGGTTCATTTTTGACCTTGGAGCAAGATGGAGAGACCAACACATTTTGTTTGTTAGCCAAGGCCATTGCTGTAAACTGGGGGCTCATTGCCAAGTCTCTTCTCGTACCAGCCTGCCCCACTCAATGGCAGGGCTGGCTACCTTTGTCCTTTCATCTGCTTAAGCTAGTTACGCTGTCACTTTGAGCTCTGACTCTGCTCTCTCTGGCTCTGATTCCTCTGGAAAGGCTGCTGTCCAGATGTTTAGGTATTTAGCAAATGCACTTTTCTGATGCCTTGGCAGGGTTGCTTTCAGATGGGGATGAATATTTGATGCTGTTGGTTGTTGGGAACATGTACACTGAAATGACCAGCAAAGTTCCTGTCTCAAACTCCCTGTGTCTCTAATTCCCTTTATAGTGACAGCTGATACATCATTTAAAGGAAAACTCACCAGGGAGCAGAGGAAAAGCTATTCTTGTTGTTTTTTTTTTTTCTTTTTTTTTTGTTTTTGCTTTGCCCTCTCTCGTCGGTTGTGCACAAGCTTCCCAGATGATAGAGAAGGAGGCTTTGGGTGGTTCCTTTTCCGCCTCCCCTGCCCCCGTCCCCCAGATTATAGAGCAGGACAGAGTGGATCTTTCCATCTTTCTTCAGGGGCTTGCTTTCCCTCTTTAAACCACTCCTTCTCTACACATACAGAAACTCCTGTCCACTGTGTTCCACAGCCTAGTCCACTACTTTATGTTTCTGATCCCTTTTGATCTAAGGATGTCTTAGAGAATATTTAGGTCACCCTCACATTTTACAGACAGAGGAACAGGCTACAGAGGGGAAAAGCCACTGGTGGATCAGTGGGAGATCTACCTCCCACAACCCTCCCACTGCCTTCCTGGCCTCGAACTTAACCTTTCACCATCCTGGCACTCTGCACGGCCGCCCACCGTTGTATCCCCAGATGTCTGGCTCAGTGCCTGGTACATGTTCCTGGAGCCAGGCTGTCTAGGTTTGGGCCCTGACTCCTACAGGTGCTTCTTGTGTGTTCCTGTAGAAGTGACTTAGCCATCTGTGTCTCAGTTTCTTTACCTACAAAATGTAGCTAATCATGGTACCCATCTTAAAGAATCTTTGTGAATTGCAAATGCATTATTACATTTAAAGTGATTAGAGTAGTGTTGACTGGGTGAAGTGGCTCATACCTGTAATCCCAGCACTTTGGAAAGTCAAGGTGGGAGGATCACTTGAGCCCAGGAGTTTGAGACCAGCTTCAGCACTAAAGTGAGACCCCCATCTCTACAAATATAATTTTTTTAAAAAATTATCCAGGCATAGTTGTGCACACCTGTAGTCCCAGCCATTCAGAAGGCTGAGGTGGGAGGATCCTTTGAGCCCAGGAGTTCAAGGCTGCAGTGAGCTAGGATCATGCCACTGCACTCCAGCCCTGGTGACAGAGAGAGAACCTGTCTTTATTTTATTAAGTTTTATTAAATAAATTTATTAAACTTTATTTTATTAAAAATACATAAAAATAAAGGTAAAAAGTGATTAGTGTCTTTTACACAATAAGGGCTCAATAAATATTGACTATTACCATTACTATGGAATGAATGAATGAATGAATGCATGTGTTCAATGCTTATCCTCTCAGGAGCCAGCTCAGTGTCTGTTACTCCCTTTTAAAAACAATCATATCTTAAATCTGGGCTGGGAGGCTGGGCTAAGGAAGGGCAGACATGCAGGGCTGATGCTTTAGATTGGAGGCCTTTTAGATGTAGCATTTCCTCCTGGATTCCAACCCTTACTATTCTCATGAGCATTTCATGGAGATTTGGAGGCATAAGCACAGTCTCTATGCTCTGGATGCATTTCTTTGCTGTCATTTGTCACTAGTCTATTTTATAGTAGATCTTGTCTCAACCATTTCTTTCATGCAAAAGCCTTTGGATGCTTAATATTATTTTGTGAAGGTTTCCAACTCCTTTGGGCTTTGCTTAGGAACATAGCAAACAAAGCTCAGCATCTCAAAGGGAAGCTTAAGCTGATAAAAATGTGAATGTAGACAGCTGAAGCTTTGCTGAACATTTCACTTCTGGATATGCTGAGCAATGGTCTAACATGAATGCTCTCATGGGGAGTTTACCTCTACCCTTGATGGCCAGTGGCCTAGCTGTATTGTGCTAGGGGACCTGCGGATCTGTGCAAGAGGGTTTGTGGATGGTCTAATGTCATGGCCACCGTTCCTGAGAAGCAGCTCAAGTATGTGGCATATCTAGAGCCAGGCAGGGCAAGAGAGTGACAGAGAAACCCGTATTTCTGGCACTTTTCTACCTCTTTCTGCATTACCTACTCATCCTTCTTTCAATTCAAATTCATTCAGATGAAATGGGCTGGTTGAAGTTATTGGACTCCTAGACAGAGACATTCCAATGGAGGATGCTGTAGGGAAATGAAAAACTCCTAGATGTTGATATTTCAGATTGACCCTTTTGTCAGAAAAACAGCATAGAGGAGCAGTGATGAGACCCCCCAACTTAACATGTAATAGCTACCTGTGATTTATAAATATCAGTCTAAGGCCTGACTGCAATAAACTTATTTGGGAAGTTTGCAAACATGGAGATGCCTTGGCCCTAGAGATTCTGAGTTTCTGAGTTTCTGACTTAGTAAGTCTGGCGTAGAGCCTAGAAATCTGAATTTTTATCAAATTCCCCCAAGTTATTCTGTTACACATTCAGGCCTGTGAACATCTCAGTCAGTGGGTTTTTTTTACCCAGGCTAGAATACAGTGATGATTTCAGTTCACTGCAACTTCTGCCTCCCAGGTTCAAGTGATTCTCCTGCCTCAGTCTCCTGAGTAGCTGAGACTACAGGCACACACCACCACGCCTGGCTAATTTTTATATTTTTAGTACAGACGAGGTTTCATCATGTTGGCCAGGCTGGTCTTGAACTCCTGACCTCAGGTGACCCACCCACCTCGGCCTCCGAAAGTGCTGGGATTACAGTTGTGAGCCACAGCGCCTGGTCCTCAGTCAGTGGTTCTTATTCCTAGCTGCACATTTGTGCGACTACCTGGAGAGATTTTAACCAAGTGCCCATTCCTGGGCTGCGTTCTTAGGGACTCCAATTCCATTTATTTGGGTGAGGGACGCTGGGGATTCAATATTCTTTTTAAGGCTGCTGTGTGAACCTAGGTGTAGCCATAGTTGAGAACCACTAAAACACTGAAAAATGGACAACTACTTTTCTTAGTAAGGGCCGTGATGGACTTTCCATCAACAGGTGTGGCAGACACAGTGAGAATCCCAGCCAGAAGGGAGCTTAGAGACCATCCAACCCAGTGGTTCCTAGTTCTTTCAATTTCATAGACCTGTATAATTCTAAAGATATTTTGAGGACTGACAAGGACTTGCTGGTTTTTGTTTTTGTTTTTGTTTTTGTTTTTTTGGCCAACTTTTAATTTTGCCAAGTTAAGACATTAAAAACAAAACAGAATTCAACTATCATTTATTTGCACGATTGTTTAATTTTTTAAAGTGAAATTTTAACATTATCTGTAAGCAAGACCTGTGGTCAAGATAAAGGACAGTTTTTAAAACTGAATACGTATGGCTTTGAGAGGAACTCACTAGGCAGGCCTCATCTTTCCTCATTTCAGGGAAAACTTTATTATGGTTTAGAATTGGTTCAACAGCAGCCTGCTTCCAAGCCAAAGTCATAGTTTTACAGATGAGGAAATTGAGACCTGGAGCGGGAGGTGCTTGGCTCTGCTCCCAGAGCTCCACTGGCAGAAAGCTTGTTAGGAGTAGAACCTGCTCTCCTGATGTCTGGTCATGTCCTCTGTAGGGGGCTCAGATGAACAGCTTGACACCCCAGGCTCTTCCCATTTAACATGCATGGGACAGAGTCACTGGGTGTGACTGCCCAGTCCTCCCAGACACACTCAGACATATTAAAACAGTCACCATGGTAATGATCAAGGACAGGCACCCTGTTAGATAGGCACCATTCTCAAACCTTCAGCAATGATGGAATATGCCTATGTGGGTCTTTTGGGTGACACGGGGGAACTCTAGTTGCCCCAGTTGCAAAACAGAGGAGCATACGATTACTCCGTCACACTGGACTACTGTGTGCTTCGAAAGTTAAGAATCTGTGAAGAATTAATTTTCTGATTTTCTCCTGCAGAGTCCAAGCCATCTCTTCCCTTATAATGCTGTTATTTTTAATAAGTCAACAAATTGGCTAATTCTCTTGGAAATGTTTTGATTTGAGGAAATGGACATTTTACACAATTCCCTTAGAGAAGAAAGAAAACAGATTTCCAAGTGCATTATCAATAAGCTGGGCATTTGAACTCTGTGATCGGAAATGGAGAAGACATGGTGAGCTCTTGGGTTCAGATGTTCAATATTTGAAGGCGATGGTGGAGAATGAGCATTGCCAGGACACATGCTTCCTCTGGATGACTGAGGATGGTTGAAGGGCAGGCCTCAAGCCAACTGGGATCTCAAGTCCACCTAAAAGAATCATGTTCACAGCTTTGAACTGTCAGGGAACGGAGGCAGGGAGGAACATAGTTGAATGTCACTCATGGAGTCCCTTGAGGGCAAGATCTTGCCCTACTTGTCTCCTAGCATAGGTCTGGCCCCTCATAGATAGCATTACCTATTTTGTTGAAGTGAAGTGGTTTTTCGGGACACAAATCCACTTTCCTACATTGAAATCAGGTGACATCTAGAGATCTACACTTAACCAGGGCAGTTTTCCGGGGGTGGGAAGAGAGCCTGGGAGTGGTCAGGAGGGAGTTGTGTCTGCCACGAAGCCATTGGATGGCTGTCTCGAAAATGGGACACGAAGGTGCCCTCAATGGGAGGAAGGAACACAGAACAGAAATGTCACTGACCTCATAATTTTGCTGAAATTTGGTGCTAGTTCTCTAGCCCATCCCTCTAAAACCTATTTCTTAGAATAAAAAAACTACAGGCTTAATACCCCAGCTCCAAATCTCCCCAGAAGCTCAGGTTCCTATGGGATCCCACCTACCCGAGGCAAAAGACAGAATGAACTTAGTTCCCTTTAAAATCATCATCTGACTTCATTTTTGACCTCTTTCTTGATTTCTAATTTAGTCAAATAAACCCATACACCTTAAAATGATGCCCTATACGCCATCGGTGCCTAAAGTTATTTTAAGTACCATTGGAAGGGAGGAAGGGAGCTCCTCTAGCTCAGCTGGCTTTGTGCTTTCTGTTTCTCAGGGATTGGGCAATAGAGCGGAGACAGGACACCTCCCCTGTCTGTGATTTGGAAGATGAAGGAAGCAGGGGAGAACAGAGCCATGGAGATTAAAGTGTGCATGGAATGTTGAGACCAATGTCCTTATTTCATGTTAGAGACAACTGGAGCACAGGAAGGTAGTACCTGACCTCAGGTCACATCAGACTGTGGTACAGTTGGTTAGGGCTAGAAAAGGTTCTTTGATCTCTAGACTGCAGCCCCCTGGTCACTTGATTGCACCAACTCCTGGTTGTCTGGTGGAATGGACTCATCTCTTTGCGTAATTAAAAAGAAATTTCAAGCTTTCCAACCTGAGGCAATTGTCTTGTTGTTGTTGTTGTTCCATATAGATGTTAAATGGCTTAAGCTATAGTAGTTTGTAGGGATTCACTTGAAAACTCCCTACTGTGTCTATCCACATGTGTGTTCGTGTGTATATGTGTGTACGCATGTAATTGTGCATATATGCGTATGTGTATGCCTGCATGTCTCTATGCCTACATGTGAGTATGTATTTTGGCTGCAGCGGGGTTGGGGGTGGTCACTGGGGTGGAGGAGGAGGATGGGAGTGCTTTTCCCAGGTATCAGAGGGCCTGGCGTATGCTCCTGACCTGCACACATGCACAGGAGGACTCGCCCCTCCAGAATGGGCCTGGGTGTGGACTGAGATGAAGGCACCAGTGCCCTCTGCTGTACTGAGAGGTGAATGCTGCTGACATGCCAGCCTCACCTTGTCCCAGGTCGGGGCAGGGACGCTGAGATGAAAGAAAAGGCTTTGCCCAATTGTGGGGCTCAGTTGGTCCACCCCTCTTGGGATCATTCTGCTCTACCTTTGAAGTTCTTAGCTGCAGGTAGTGAAGGAAAAGCACCGGATACCTGACTATGAATCAGGTCAGTCACTGCCCCAAGGCCTCCCCAGGCAGGGTCTGCAGGTGTTGGAATAGAGCTAGCAAAGATTGCAATGCATTTCTTATCTTTCTGGCCTTGTTGGGGGTCAACACTCAGAATTCTTTCTGTGTCACTCAGATTGAATACTCTTTAATGGTAAAACCCTTGTTGGCCTTGGGCCAATCCTCCTGTAAACACAGCACTGTAGGGCAAGAAGCCCAAATACTACTTCCAAATAAGAACACCCTACATTTGCACAGTGCATTGTAATTTGTCAGCTGTGTTCCCATTAGTTGTCTCACATGATCTTTACAAACGTATGAGTTAAACAGAACAGCAATTATTATTCTTATTTAACAAATGGGGAAACTGAGGCCCAGAAGGTTTGGTGCTCTTTGATTGACTTGGAAGTAATTAGCTAAGACCTAAAATGTACCTCCTTCTGGAATGAAATCCATCAGGCTTTAGATTAAAATAAAAGCTAGTAGATCTAGTGCCAAACAAAACATCCAGTAATCAACTGGGTACTATGAGGGCAAATTTCATAGCAGTGCTGTCCAGCCACTTTCTAACAACTCTGGGACCTCAGCTTACAACTAAGCTCCTGAGTTCTATACTGTGTCCATCTAACAGGGCCACCAGAGAGTCTCATAGTTGGCTACTATTTAACTAACACCATTCCTTTCAATAATAAAAATGTTTATAGCTTTCTGGTCTTAAATGTAAAAATCATCTATCTTGTTTTATACTCCTAATATGTTTGTAATGCAAGGGCAGTTGTTACTATTGCCCCCATTTTGCTGATGCAGTAACTAAGGTCTGAAGAACTTTCATACCTTTAGCAATCAATGTTTGCTCTGGTGTTTACTCTGTGCTAGGCACTCTGCTTATTCAGAAAATACAGCAGTGGACAAAGATGATCATGGTCCTGGCTCTCTTGAAACTCACAGCTAAATGCAGGGTAGAGAGAAATAGATAAGTACATACTCCAGTTGATGATAAATATACATTGTGATGAGTGCCATGGACTTGAATGTGGGGCTATGAGTACAAATGGCCAGGGGAGTTTGCTGGTTAAATGGAGTTGGCCCAGCATGTAGGGTTGAAACTTGGGGTGCAGAGTGGTCCAGGCTGAGGCTTAGGCAATGTGAAGATCCTAAAGAAGGAAGTTACTTGGGACATCCAATGAGCTGAGAGAGAGCCAGTGTAAGCTGGGGCTCAGAGAACAAAAGGGCAAGTGATCCAAGGTGAGATTGGCAAGGTCTCCTCTTAGCCCAGCCACACAACTAGTTGGAGGCAAAATGGGGACTATTATTATATCCTCTCTGTGAGTCTTTGATATCTATGTTGCTTTTCTTTCCCTATTCCTCTCTTAATCTCTGTCCAAAGCTAACTGCCTTGATTTTCTAGGGCCACAGCTCCCACCTGCCTTATTGTTCCCGCTGGGCTTTCCATCTGGAATGCTTACCTCTGCATCTCCATAAGTCAAAAATCCTACTTACCCTGTAGATTAGGGATTATAAATACAAATTTTCCAGCAGGTGAGGTAAATGAATGACATGACCTAATATATTATCACGTGGTAAGGATATGGCATACTAGGACATGCATGTTCCCATTACACTCAAATCCAGTGCTGTGCGAATAACTTCCTGTTTTTCATGGTGGAAATGTGAAGTGTTCTGTAGCGGAACTATCTAATACAGTAGTCACTAGTCATATGTGGCCAGTATGACTGAGGAATTAAAATTTTTATTTACTTAATTTTTGTTAATTTTAAACTTTTACAGCCCATATACGGCTAGTGGGCTACCATATTGGACAATGCAACTCTAGCCATTTACTTCCATTCTGGAATGTGGGTCCAATATTGCCAGATATTCCAGTTTTTCAAGAGAAACCATATATCTGAATTCTCACATTTGAAAACTTATGTTGGCAACAAATTCAAATTTTAAAGTTAGGCTGTGAGTGACTTTTGCTTCTGGACAAATGGAGTAGTTACACATTCCCCTTTTCCTCCTAATAAGTACAACTAAAATCCTGGACAGTATTTATAACACAAGTATAAGAAGACTTTGAAAAGTGGAAAGAAGACAGACTTAGGATCTCAGGAATCAAGATTTAACATACTGGTGAGTTCCCTGGGCTTTCTTTTTATGTCATATATCCCAGACTTGGAATTGAAGAAGTCAACAAGCCAGAAACACCAATGGGCACAGAAAAGCTAAGCCCCAACAAAAGCATACTATCTCTGGCTGAAGTACCAGGAAAGGGAAAGCCTAGCAACTTTTAGATGGTAGCTATTATACTCCAACCAAATATTATTGGAAAAACTGTGGTCCCATCCCCAGCCATGTCAACAAAGGTCAAGTGGGGGGCTTTGAGTTCTACCCTCCATGAGGGTGTAATAAGGCATCCAACATCCTTATCAGGGTAGTGTCAGATCGAGCCAAGTTGAGAACTTGCATGACCAGCTCTTCCTCTTCCTCTTCCATTCAACCTTGTGTTGGTGAAGATCACTTGTGGAACTTTGTAGCATGGACTTTCATCTCCATCTGGCAGTAATGAGGTTCTCTTTTCTTCCCTGCTAGGGTGGTGTAGGAGGAGGTCTGGTGGAGAGTCAGGACTTTCACTATCAGCCAGCAGTAATAAAACCATGCCACCCAAGTGTTAAGGGAGACCACCTGGGGAGCCAGAGCTCCTGCCACTGCCCGGAAGAAACAAGGAACTCTCCCCCCAACCTGCATAATCACTTTGGGTGTCAAGAAAGATTCAGTGAGAAATCTGGCCTTTTACCTCCATTTGCCAGTAACAAGCAAGTGCTGTTCCTCCCCCTGCTGACGTGGCATTAAAGAAATGAAGTTAAAGCAAAAGGTTTAAATGAGATATGAAGTCTTATCACTTAATAAAAAATGTTCAAGATTCAATTAAAAAAATCACTTTTCTTACCAAGAGCCAGAAAGATCTCAGACTGAATGAAAAACAATCAATAGAGGCCAATGCTAAAATGACAGAGATATTAGAAACATCTGACAAAGATTTTTAAAGTGACCATGATAAAAATGCTTCAATGTGCAGTATAAACATGCTTGAAACAAATAAAAAAAATAGACAATCTCAGCAAAGAAATAGAAGATATAAAGAACTATATGAAAAATGAAAAGTAAAATAATTGAAGTAATAAACTCAGTGGCTAGGTTTAACAGAATAGAAGTGACAAAGGAAGGATCAGTGAACTGGAAGATAGAACAATAAAATAACTCATGTAAACAATACAGAGAAAATAGACTGAAAAAAAAAATCTCAGTGACCTGTGGGACTACAATAAAACATCCAGCATTTATGTTCTCAGAATCCCAAAAGAACAGGAGAGACTGAAGATGACAAAGCACTGAAAGAAATAATGGCTGAAAACTTGCCAAATTGGCAAGAGGTATAAATCTACTGAGCCACAAACAGGATAAATCCAAAGAAATTCAGGTCAAGATTCATAATAATTGAACTTCTGAGAATTGAAGACAAAGTCCTGAAAGCAGCTAGAGAATGACATCTTACCTGAAGGGGAAAAACAAGCAAGCAAGCAAGCAAACAACATAACAGCAGATTTTTTTATCTTAAATCATGGGGGCCAGAAGAAAGCAGTACAGTTTTGTTTGTTTGTTTGTCTGTTTGTTTGTTTGTTTTCAAATGCTGAAAGAAAAGAACTGTCAACCCAGAATTCTATATCCAGTGAAAGTATCCTTCAGGAATGAATGGGGGAAATCAAGATATTCTCAAATGAAGGAAATGTAATAGAATTTATCACCAGCAGACTTACCCTAAAGAAATGGCTAAATGAAGTTCTCTAAATGGGAAGTAAATGGTAAAATAAGGAGCCTTGGAACATCAGGAAGAAAATATAAAAGCTAAAATACAGGTAAATACAATAGACTTTCCTTCTTTTCTTGAGTTTTCTGAATTATGTTTGACAGTTACACTAAAATTTATAAAACTGCATAATGTGGTTTTAAGTGTATGCAGAGAAAACATTTAAGATAATTGTATTTAAATGCGGGAAGGTAAGGGCATGTTAAGGGAGGTAAGTTTTCTATACTTCACCCAAATTGGTCAAATGACACTATTACAGTGTAACAGGCTATGTATATATAATGCAATACCTAAATTAACAATTAACAAGTAAAAAGATATACAAAAATACACTCAAAAAGCATAAATAAAAATGTAATTGTAATAAATGTTCAAGGAGGCAGGAAAGCAGGAATAAAGTTAGGCAAAAGAAAAGAAGGCAGAAAGAGAAAACAGAGAACCCAAAATAGAGAGAATAGAAAGCAGAAAGCAAAATGGCAGACCTAAGCCCTTCTGTACATGTAATTATATTAAATATAAATGGTTTATAATAGAGTAAAAGACAGAGATTGGCAGAGTGAATTAAAACACATATTGAAACTACTGTCTAACAACTCACTTCAAATATAATTATATAGGCAGTCGAAATTAAAAGAATGGAAAAAGATATATCATATAAATATTAATGAAAGGAAAGCAGGAGTGGCTATGTTAATATTAGATAAAATAAACTCCAGAGCAAAGAATATTACCAGAAACAGAAAGGCCATTATAAAGTCATAAAAGGGTCAGACCACCAATAAGTCATAGCAATCCTAAATACACATGCACTGAATAGCAGAGTTGCAAAATATGTGAAACAAAAACAGAATTGGAAAGAGGAATAGACAAATCCATAATTACATCTGGAGTTGTCAACATCACATTCTTCCAAATTTATAGAACAACTAGACAGAAAATGAACTAGGATATAGAAGAATTCAATGATACCATCAATCAGCAGAATCTAATCTAATATTTGCAGAACACACCATCCAACAACAGAATACACATTGTTTCTAAGTGCCCATAAGCACATACCAAGATAGGCTACATCCTGGGCCATGAAACAAATCTCAACTAATTTAAATGAAGTGAAATTATAGAAAGCATGTTCTCTGACCACAATGAAATCAAACTAAAAATTAATAATAGAAAAATAACAGGAAAGTCTCCAAACACTTTGGCACTGAAAAACAGACTTCTAAATAATTCATGGGTCAAAGAATAATTCTCAAGGGAAAGTTTAAAAATGTAATAAACTGTAGAAAATGAAAATGCAACATATGAAAATTTGTAGAACACAGCTGAAACAGTGCTGCAAAACAATTTGTAGCACTATATATATATATATATATATATATATATATATATATATACACACACACACACATACTAGGAAAGACTGGGTGGCCATGGCTCACAACTGTAATCCCAGCACTTTGGGAGGCCGAGGCAGGTGGATCACCTGAGGTCAGGAGTTTGAGAACAACCTGGCCAACATGGCAAAACCCCATCTCTACTAAAATACAAAAATTAGCCGGGCGTGGTGGGGCATGCTTATAATCCCAGCTACTCGGGAGGCTGAAGCAGAATTGCTTGAGCTTGGGAGGTGAAATTTGCAGTGAGCTGAGATCACACCACTGCACTCCAGCCTGGGCAACAGAGTAAGACTCTGTCTCAAAAAAAAAAAAAAAAAAAAAAGAAGAAATACATATACACACACATGCACACACACACACCACACACACACACACACACACACACTAGGAAAGAGTAAAAGCTTAAAATCAATATTCTAAGCTCCCACCTCAGGAACCTAGAAAAAGAAGAGCAAAATAAACCCAAAGCAAACAGAAAGAAGGAAATGATAAAGACAAGGGATGAAATTAGTGGAATTAAAAATAGGAAAACAATAGAGAAAACAATTAAACAATAGACTGATTCTTTGCAAAAATCAATATAATCAACAAGCCTCTCCAAGAACTGATTGACTAACAAAGAAAAAAATAGAAGATACAAATTACCATATCAAGAATAAAATATGATCTTAATACAGATCCTGCAGACATCAAAAGGATAATACAAGAATACTATCTACAACTTTACACATTTCATGTTGAAAACTTATATAAAATGAGTTAATTCCTTGAAAAACATAAACTAATGCCATTCACCCAATATTAATTAAGTAATTTTAATAGTCCTCAATTAAGAAAACAGAATGCGGCAGGGCTTGGTGGCCTGTAATCCCAGGACTTTGGGAGGCCAAGGCGGGTGGATCACCTGAGGTCAGGAGTTCAAGACCACCCTGGTTAACGTGGCGAAACTCCGTCCCTACTAATAATACAAAAATCAGGCAGGCATGGTGGCATACGCCTGTAATCCCAGCTACTAGGCAGGCTGAGGCAGGAGAGTCTCCTGAACCCGGGAGGTGGAGGTTGCAGTGAGCCAAGGTCGTGCCACTACACTCCAGCCTGGGCGACAAAAAAAAAAAAAAAAAAAAAAAGAAAAAAGAAAAAGAAAAGAAAAGAAAAAAGAAAACTGAATGCTTAGTTTTAAAAACTCCGTCCAAAAAACATTTCCAGACTTAGATAGTTTCACTGGAGAACTTACCAAATGTTTAAAGAAAAATTAATACCAACACATCTCTTATAGACAATAGAAAAGGAGGGAACATTTTTATTTTATGAAGTTGGGATTAACTAGATAGCAAAACTAGACAGGCAATACACAAAAAGAAAACTACAGACTAATACCCCACATAAATTTAGATGCAAAAATCCTTAACAAAATATTAGCAGATAGAATTCAGATAGTATACACACACACACACACACGCATAGAGAGAGAAGAGAGGATTGTACATGATGGCCATGTGGGGTTTATTCTAGGGATGAAAGGCTGGTTCGATATTTGAAAGTCAACCAGTATAATCCAGTATATCAACTGGTTAAATAAGAAAAATTACAAAGTGATGTTAATGAATGCCTAAAAAGCGTTTGTCAAAATCCCGCTCCTATTCATTTCAAAAAATCTCATATAACTAGGAGTAGAGGGGTACTTCCTCAACTTGATAAAGAGAATATAGAAAAAAGTTACAGCTAAGATTATATTTAATGACAAAAGACTGAATTATTTCTCCCTAAGACTGGTAATGAAACAATAATTTCTGCTTTTACCACATTCAATATAGCGCAAATGCGATAAGGCAGAAAAAGGAAATAAAAGACAGACATATAAAAAAGGAAGAAATGAAAGTATTGTTAGTGGCAGATAACATGATTGTCTAGGTAGAAAATCCTAAGAAATATACAACAAACAAAACCCCTAGATCTAATAAGTTAGTTCAGCAAGGTCCCAAGATAAATGTTTGTTAGAAAATTAATTGTATTTTTATATTCTAGCAATGAACACATGGACATCAGAATTAAAAAAAATACTATTTACAATCACTCAAATATAAAATACTTGCATGTAAATTGAAGAAACCATGTACAAAACTTGCATTCTGAACATTACTGTTGTTCAAAACACTGATGAAGGAGATCAAAGGCCTAACTAAATGGAGAAGGATACAGACTTATGAATTGGAAAACTCAACATAGTAAAGACGTCATTTCTTTCCAAATTGATAGACAGGTTTGCTATGACCTGAGTTTGTCCCCATCAAAGCATATGTTGGAATTTGATCTTCAATGTGGTGGTATTGAGAGGTGGCGCCCAGTAGGAGGTGTTTGGATCATAGAAGCAGATCTCTCATTAATGGCTTGGTGCCATTCTCACAGTAGTGAGTTCTGGCTTGTGGGAGACTGGATTTGTTCTCTTGGAATGGGTTAGTTCCTGTGAGAATGGGTAGTTATAAATACAGGATTCCCTGGGGTTTTCCTCTCTTTACATGTGCCCACTTCCCCTTCAACCTTTCACCATATTGTGATGCCACAGGAAAGCCCTCACCAGAAGCTGAGCAGGTTCTGGTGCCATGCTTTTATGCTTCCAAGCCTACATAATCATGAGCTAAATAAACCTCTTTTCTTTATAAATCACCCAGCCTGAAGTATTCTGTTACAGCAACACAAAATGTACTAGGACGAGGCTTAACAAAATTCCTATCAATATCTCGGCAGGATATTTTTTTGTAGATTTAGATAAGAGTATTTGAAAATGTATATGGAAAGGCAAAAGAACTATAAGAGCTAAAACCACTTTGAAAGAGAAGAATAAAATACGAGGAACCAGTCTACTCAATTTCAAAACTTATTATATAGCTACAGTAATTAAGATTGCATCTTAATTATGTTAGCAGACAGATAAACACATAGACCAATAAACATAACAGAGAACACAGAAATAGAATCACAGAAATATGCCCAGCTGATTTTTGGCAAAGGTGCAAAAATGCTACTCAGTGGAGAAAAAAGATAGCCTTTCAACAAATGGTGCTGGAGCAATTGGATATCAATAGGGAAAACAGAAATGAAAAACCTTGATCTACGTCTCACATATTATACAAAAATTAACCTAAAATTATTCATGAACTTAAATGTAAAATGTCAAACTACAAAACTTACAAAAGAAATCGGAAAAAATCTTTAGGACCTAACGTTAGGCAAATAGTCTTTAAACAAAAGTATAATCTATGCAAAGAAACATTGATATATTGGACTTCATTAAAATTAATAAACTTTTGTTCTGTGAGATTCTGTTATGACGATAAATAGACAAGCTACATACTGGGAGAAAATAATTGCAAACGTATATCCAACACAGAACTAGTATTAATAGGTAGAATATATAAAGAACTCTTGGCCGAGTGTGGTGACTCACGCCTGTAATCCTAGCACTTTGGAAGGCTGAGGTGGGTGGATCACTTGTGGTCAGGAATTTTGAGACTAGCCTGGGCAACATGGTTAAACCCTATGTCTACAAAAATACGATGTAGTGGCGCGCGCCTGTAGTCTCAGCTATTTGGGGGGCGCGCCACTGCACCTTAGCCTGGGTGGCAAAGTGAGACCATGTCTCAAAACAGAACAGAACAAAGAATATATAAATAACTCTCAAATATCAATATCAAAAAGTCAATCCAATTAGAAAATGCACAAAAAACACATACATTTTTCTGAAAAGGACGTATATTAGTAGTTGGCAAATAAGCACATGCAAATATTTCAACATCATTAGCCATTAGACACATGCAAAATTAAAGCCACAATTAGATATCACTACACCTATCAGAATGGCTAAAAATAAAAGTAGTGGCATTACCTAACACTGTTCAGAATGTAGAGAAAGTGAATAATTCATTCACTGCAAGTGAGAATGTAAAATGGTATAACACTTTGGAAAACAGTTTGGCAATTTGTTAAAATACTAAACATGCAATTACCATACAACCCAGCAATTGCACTCCTGGGCATTTATCCCAGAGAAATGAAGCTTGTATTTACACAAAAACCTGTATATAAATGTTTATAGCAGTTTTATTCATAATAGCCCCAAACTGGAAACAACCTAGATGTTCTTCAAAGGGTGAATGATTAAACAAACTATAATACATCCATATCATGGTATACTATTCAGCAATAAAAAGGAGAGAACTGTTAATACATGCAACAACATGGATGAATTTCCTGAGAATTATGCTGAGTGATAGCTAATCTCATTGTTTCACACTGTATGATTTCATTGATACAAAATCTTGAAATGACAAAATTATGGAAATGGAAAACAGATTAGTGGTTACTAGGGGTTAAAGATGGGATGAAGGCAGGAAATTGTAGCTGCAATTGGGAGCATAAGGGATTTCATGTTGTGATGATGGAAGTGTTGGCTCTTGTGACGGTATAGATTCTTATATCCTGGTTGTGATATTGTACTATCATTTTACAAGATGTTACCATTGAGAGAAATGAAGTAAATGGTACATAGGATTTCTTTGTATTATTTCTTACAACTGCATGTGAATCTGTAATTACCTCAAAATAAAATGATTAAAGAAATACATTGTGAAGGTCAAATAAAGATATATTTGCTGGCCAAAAATGACCACTGTTTTAAACATGACTTATTTCTTAAAGAATATTTCAAATGCTGCTTCCTTTATTAAGTATTTTCTGGTTCCTCCATTTACAGGTGATCTCTCTTTCTCTTGGTTGTTTGGAGTAGGCTGTGATTCTTTGATGGCATCTACATTTTTTCCCAGTTGCACTCCCATACATGTATAGTTTCACATGTATACATGAGTCATATCACCCTAGTTGCTGTGAGTTTCTACTGTTTTTCATTTGTTGAAATTCCATTTGGGTAATTTTTCATATCTGCTTTGTCTCTTTTTTCTCATGTTATTGATTCCTTTTTGTTTCTTCAATAATGTAAAAGACACACATTTTATTGTCACTTGTGTAGTTCAGTTAGTTAAAGTTTTCTTGGTGTCTATTTCTATAGTTTATTATATCTTTTTCTCAAGATCATTTTTTCCTGTACTGTAAGTTTTGCATTGTGAGTTTATTTTAATGAGGCTTTCCCTGTAGGAATCTTATGAGGTCTATTTTGAGAGTGTTTCCTCTTAATGGAGTGATTTTATATTAATTTCTTCCCAAGACCTCAGGAGAAGTATTTGCTGAGGACCATTTGTAATGCTGATTTCTTGACTTGGAAATTCATGTACTTTATAGTTAGTATAAATGTGGACCTCAAACCAGTGTACTTAGGCATTCTCATAAAGCCTAGGTTGATCTTTAATGCTTCTTTATCTTTTTTCTCTTTTCAATTATTTGCAAATTTTTTACTATTATCTTTTTAGATACTATTTACTCCTATTTATTGTTTTTAGTATTTTTGAGTGTACATTGTATGAAGTTTGCTTAGTGTTTTTTTCTGACATTACAATATACATATTCCATATCATCATCTAGTATCGATATTTTATCAGTTCTAGTGAAGTGTGAAAACCTTACTTCCCTTTGTCTTCCCCAGTTTTAAATATTATTGTTTTAAGTATCAGAAGGAGTTATAATTTTTGTTTCAATCATCAAATATTATTTCTAAAAGTCGTGAGAAGTGTAGTCTATTGTATGTGCCCATATTTTTATTGTTCTCTCTTCTTTCTGAAAGCTTCAAGTTTCCTTCTTTTACCATTTTCTCTCTATATGTTAAACTTCCTTTACGCTTTCTTAAAAGAAGTGCTTCTAGTGACAATTTCTTTTAGTTTTCTTTCATTTGAGAATGTCTTTTTTTTTTTTTTAATTTCTGAAGGATAGTTTTGCTCGCTATGGAATTTATGGTTGGCAATTCCTTTCTTTCAGCACTTGACAAATATTATGCCACTTCCCCTGGCCCCCATGGTTTCAACTGAGAAATCTGCTGTCATTCAAATTGTTTTCCCCCATAATTAAACTAATGTTTTTCTATGGCTGCTTTCAAGATTTTGTCTTCATTTTTAATTTTCAAAAATTTAATCACATTGTGACTTGGCCTGGATACTCTTTGATTTATTAAATTTGAGGTTAACTCACCTTTTTGAATTTGTAGACTTATGTTTTTCATCAAATTTTGAAAGTTTAAAAAAATCAATTATTTCTTTAATGTATCCGTCAGCTCCACTCTTTCTCTTTGCTTCTAAGTCTCCAATAATACCAATGTTATTGTTCCACAGGTCTTGCAGGCCCTGTGTTTTTTCCTGTTTAACAGGAAAAAAATTAAATAATTTTTGAAAATTATTTTCTCTCTGTTGTTTAGAATGGTTGAATTTTATTGATCTGTCCTCCAGGTCACTCATTCTACTTTCTGTCGTTTCCATTCTACTATTGAACACATCCAGCATGTTTTTAATTTCTGTTATTGTATTTTTTAGTTATATAATTTCCACGTGGTTCTTTTTTATAGTTTATATTTCTTTGTAGAGAGATTCTAATTTTTCCATTTGTTTCCAAATAATTTATAATTTCTTATTAAAGCTTTTTTTTTTTTTTTTTTTTTTTTTGAGATGGAGTCTCGCTCTGTCACCCAGGCTGGAGTGCAGTGGCATGATCTTGGCTCACTGCAAGCTCTGCCTCCTGGGTTCACGCCATTCTCCTGCCTCAGCCTCCTGAGTATCTGGGGCTTATGATGGCTGCTCTAAAGTACTTGATAAATAATCTCAACATCTGATATATCTTGATGTTGGCACCAGTTGATTATTTTTCCTGATTGAAGTTGTGATTTTTCTGTTTCTTGGTATGACCAGTGTGATTTCTGATTTTATCTTGGACATTTTGGTTATTATAATGGGAGTTTGGATTAGTACTGTTTTTTATTTTAACAGGCAGTCATTTTAAGTTTAGCACACAGTTTTGGCCTACTGTTATTGGCTGTGGTTCTGATAAAAGTTTAATTTTTAGAGCTTTGCAGTGTTATTTTGGTTTGTTTGGTTTTTTGGATGTTGCTAGCCCTCCCACTGGTCCCCGCTGGCACTGCCTGGGACAGCAGAAGAGGTTTTCCCATCCTGGGCCACCAAGTGTATCCATGGGATAGGGGAATCTCAGGCCCACGGTAATGAAGGGGCTTCCTAAGCTGGGCCGCTTGTTCTGGCAGAATTCCCTTTGCTGGTGTCCCTTGGATACCTGGTGTCTCTCAGTGAGGGAGAGGAGTCTCAAGCCCAGTGGGGAAGAAGACCACTTTTCCTGGTCACTTATTATCAGTGAAGTTCTTGTTTGATTCCAGTTGCTGGTGCCATCAGGCATACCAGGTGTTGACAATGGGGCTCCCATTCAATCTAGGGGAGGAATGAGCTACCTGAGTGCTTTCTGTTTTTAAATTGGGGGTTGAAAACATTGGACCCAAATTGCTTTTTTCTGCTGGATGGGAAATCAGAAGATGCCCTGCTGCTATGCTTCTCTCTGGTTCTGAGGTCCCTAACAAGTCCCCTTTCCTCTTCACAATACTCAGAATCCTTTGACTGCCTCTTGCATTTTATATGGGTTTAAGGTTATACTTAGCAGGGAGGATTAGGGAGAAACAAGTCTCCCTGATTTTTATCAAACATATATTATTATGTTGCCCCAGTTTTTTTTCTTTTTCTTTTTAGTTCATTTAATCACAAAATATTTTTTAAATGATTTGAGAAATATGTGAACAGTTACATTTAGGGAAACTGAAACTTACAGTCTGAAATTATTTCATAAAGATTCCCTCTTCATGTCTCTTTATTTGGTTCCCTTATTTGTAAAACAAGAGTTAGGACAGATAAGCTATAGGAGCCAGTTGAACTTTGAAAATATACTATGGCTGGAAAATAGTGATGACCCTGGCTACTCTGAAAGAGTAGGTGGACATTTTGGAGGCTGTACTAAGCAGCAGGAGAGAAATTGCTAATATTTCCATTTCCAGACCAAAAAGAGGGGACCAGGGCTGGCTGGGCTGGCTGAGATATGGGAGCGATTAGGTGCTCTGTTCTAACTCGGGCAGTGAATTGAGGAGGAAATCACAAGTGGCATAAGTGCTCTGAGCAGGTGTTCACAGCACAAACACCAGGAAGGCTTTAAGCAGCTCAGATTGATCCTCTTAGAAATGATACTAAAAAGAAGCTCATGAGAAATAAATTCATCTTGGTAAGGATCAAGGACAAATCTAGGAAGCTGAAAACACAGCTTTATAATGAAAAATTGAGGAAAGTAGGGTTAGAACATGTTAAATAAATGGTTTGGTGGGTGGAAGTGTTTAATGATCATCTTCAAGGATACCTTGAGAAATTTTCTATTTCAGGATGTAATCATCAAGAAAAATCTTTCCCTGGTGTAAGTGTACTTTTTTTCTACATCACTTAAAAAGCAGTAATTTTCTTCTGGTGAAATACCTGACAGCTAAGAGGAGCACAGAGCGATGGAATGATTTGCCTCAGGTACTGCTGGCAGGGATGGAGCAAAGACTAGACATCATCTTCTCACCTTCAACCTGCGGTGCTTTCCATTGCCAAGGGAGTCACCATGTTTCAGCTCCTCAGAGGACAGAATCAATAGAAACAAGTTTAACAGGCAGTGAAATGGGCTTAAATTAGACAAGAAGATTTTTCCTATAAGCCACAGTTGTAAGAGAATGAGCCTGGCTGGAGCACTTCTGCAAATCTTTAAGATTGGGATTCTGGGCCTCCAGCACTGGATGTGATATTTTACTTGGTGGCAGGGAGAGGAGATGGCCTTTGGGAGGAAGGGCTTTTCACTTTCAATGTGATTGCCAAGATAGTTTTTAGAGATGGAGAGTGTTGGAGTAAATTGTGCTGATATCTCCTATTTGCCTTGCCAGGGGCATTGTCCATCATTTTCCCACTCAGAACAGTTATTTGTTCAGATTAAATCCAAGAACATGTTTTTCTTCTGGCCAATGGGAAGCCCCGGTGGGAAATGTTGAGAGAAGGAGAAAAACAAAGTCAGGATGTTTATTCCTGCATCTCTGTCCCTGTGGTTTCTCTGTAAACTGGCTGCTGCCTTCCACTGAAAAGCAGGTCCTGTCAGATGGTTCTCTCCCAGGATGGTTCTCCACTTTTGGGATCCATAACTGGTCCCCCACCCGACTCCTGCAGCCTGCTGTTACAGGCCCTGGGATACTGCACTATCTCTTGTGGTTTCTCCACACCTTGGTCACAACTTCATAAATAATACCTTTGTTAAACTATTTCCAACTTGTCATAGTGTGTGTGTGTGTGTGTGTGTGTGTGTGTGTGTGTGCCATCTATTTTCCCCCTGCACTCTGACTGTTGCACCTGTTGTACTAGGTGAAGATGCCTGGTGACCATGTCGGAAGGCTGCAACATGCAGCAAGGGGGTCACCAACTGCAGAGAAGTCTCATGCTCTTCTCTTTCTGCAGCTGAGAACTTCTGGAGAAGACACTTCAAGAAGGTGTAGTGTCATATTCTAAAACAAAAATTGGCCAATGCTTCTAGGCAGAAATTTTCTTCACACACACAAAGAAAAGTATCTCCATAAATAAAATTTAGTCATTCAACTGCATTATCAAGGTTAGAGCAATCAGATTATAAACAATAATCAATAATGGTCTTTACCATCCCTTAGACACTTAGCGTTAGTCATTAGTAAAGTGAATGATAAGGTTCTCCTACATATTTCAGGGATTTGGAAAAATGGAAGTACAGCTGCTCTAGAATCAGGATCCCTGAGCTTTCCTCTGAAATAAGAAGTCCTAGGAAACAGACTCTTAAATTTCTCTGAAAATCATTTCCACATTTATAAAATATGGGGCCTCTAACCCAGCTATTCCAGAAGCTGAGGTGGGAAGATTGCTTGAGCCCGGAAGTTAGGGGCCAGACTGAGCAACAAAATGAGACCCCATCTCGAAAATAAATAAATAAATAAGATATGCGGATTAAACAAATGGTTCCCAAGTTCCTTTTTAGCTGTAATAGTCTATGTGATTATGAAGAGGTAGAAAGGAGGATATAGTGTGGTGCGTGGATCTATATTGTGTGGATAGAGAGGACTGGTGAATATTGTATGTGAATGGGAAAAACTGGGAAGTGTGGTATATGGATAGGAAAGACGGGGGAGTGTGGTGCATGAACGGGGAGGACTGAGGAGTGTGGTGCATGAATGGGGAGGACAAGAGAGTGTGGTACATGAATGGGAAGGCCCAGGAAGTATGGTGCATAAATGAGGACTGAGAAGGATGGTGCCTGAATGGTTAGGACTAGGGAGTATGGTGAATGAACAGTGAGGACTAGGGAGTGTGGTGCATGAATGGTGAGGACTAGGGAGTGTGGTGCATGAATGGGGAAGAGTGGGGAGTGTGGTGAATGAATGGGGAGGGCTGAAGAGTGTGATGCATGAATGGGGAGGATCAGGGAGTATGGTGCATAAATGGGGAGAACTGGGGAGTGTGGTGCATGAATGGTGAGGACTAGGGAGTGTAGTGCACGAACGGTGAGGACTAGAGAGTGTGGTGCATGAATGGGGAGGACTGAGGTGCATAGTGCATGAATGGGGAGGACCAGAGTGTGGTGCATAAATGGGAAGAACCGGGGAGTGTGGTGGATGAATGGGGAGGACTAGGGAGTGTGGTGCATGAATGAGGAGGACTGAAGAGTGTGGTGCATGAATGGAGAGGAATGAGGTGCATGGTGCATGAATGGAAAGGACAAGAGAGCATGGTGCATAAGTGAGGAGGACTGGGGAGTGTGGTGCATGAATGAGGAGGACTGGAGAGTGTGGAGCATGAATGGAGAGAACTGAGGTGTGTGGTACATGAATGGGGAGAACTGAGAAGTGTGGTATAAGGATGGGATGACTGAGGAGTGTGGTATATAGATGGGGAGGACTGAGGAGTGTGGTATAAGGTTGGGGAGGACTAAGGAGCATGGTGTAAGGACGGAGAGGACTGAGGAGTGTGGTGTAAGGATGGGGAGGAGAGTGGTGCATTAATGGGGAAGACTGGGGAGTGTGGTACATGAATGGGGAGGATCAAGGAGTGTGTGTAAAGTTGGGGAGGACCGAGGTATGTGATGCATAAATGGGGAGGGTTGGGGAGTGTTGTCTGTGGATGTGGGAACTGAGGAATATGGTGTGTAGATAGGGTTGACTGTGGAACCTATTGCTTAGACAGAGAGAACTGAGGAATCTGTTGTGTGAATGGAGAGGACTGAGAAATTTGGTGCATGGGTGGGGAGGACGCTGGAGAGTTTTGTGCAGAGGGTGAGGATTGGATAGTGTGGTTCCTGGATGATGGGAAAATCTGGGGAGTTGGTGTGTGGATTGGGAGCTTTGGGGGCGTGGTGTGTAAAGGAAGAGGACTGCAAAGTGTGGTGCATACAGGAGTAGGACTGGAGAGTGTAGTGTGTGTATGACGTGGGCTGGGGAGTGTGGTGTGTGGATAAAGTTGATTGGGAAGTCCATTGCATGGACAAGGAGGACTCAAAAATGTGGTTTGTGAACAGGGAAGGTTGGGGAGTGTGATGTGTGGATAGGCAGGATTACGGAGTGTGGTGTGTGAATGAGGATTGTAGAGTGTCTTGGGCAGAGGCTGAGGACTGGGGAGCATGGTGTGTGGATGGGGAGGACTGGAGAGTTTGGTATGTAGATGGCGAGAACTGGGGAGTGTGGTGTGTAAATGGGGAGGACTGAGGAGAGTGGTACGTGATTGAGGAGGTTTGGGGAGTGTGAATGGGAAGAAATGTGGAATGTGTGTGTGAATGGGGAGATCTGAGGTGTCTATTTAATAAACAGGGATGATTGAAGAATATTGTGGGTAGATGGGGAGGACTGGAGAGTCGACTGAGTAGATGAGATGACCCAGGAACATGGTCCATGGTTGGAGAAAACTGGGGAAGTCTGTTGTGTGGATGGGATGGACTGGGGGGCGTGCTGCCTTTGTGGGAAGGATTAGGAAATGTGATATACAAGGACTTTCCCCTTGGCTTTGCCTTAAGTCTGGAAATTGAGGTAAAGATGGTGATGATCAGTGTTGAAAGGATAGAGATATTTGGTGTGCAACTTGGGATATTGCTTGCTGTGCAGGGCTAGGAAGTAATGACATCTCAATAGTGACACTGACACCATTTCTCATCTTAACTGATCTTGTAATATGTTTCACCAAGTAATATGTATGTATTTAATGACCCATATGAGAGATACAAAGAAAAGTGTACTGACTCAAAGTTTGGAGACCTGGCTCTTCCTGTTAGTTTTGTGACTTTGACAAGTCCCTCTCCTCTTTAAGTTCTCAGATTGGGCTAAATAATACTATATGACCTTTAAGGCCGCATCCAAATCTAAAATCTTAGAAGCCCATAGCTCACAGTCTATGTTCTCAAGTAGTTTGTGATCTAATGGGGAGGCAAGACTTAAGCTCAGATAAAGCACGATGTGGCAAGAGGGCTTGGGGCCAAGAGAAGAAGATGAGCAGAGGAAGCCTAGTCATCATCACTCTCCCTAAGCCTTATTTTTTAGGTCAAATGCTATCCATCTTCCGATTCTGTATCAGCTTGGGAGAACAGAGTAGCATGTTTTAAACGCTCATTTTACGTAGGTAATTCTCATTATTCTTCATAGCTATTCACAAACATTCCAGTGGTTATTCCTATCTAGAACAGATTCAGGTTTTATGGGACCTAAAGTTTATAGAAATGCATAAAATACACAAAAAGATCTTACTTTACAAATTTAACAAAGAGCATGGCCATGGTAATTACGTTGTTTTGGCGTCTCCTGGGGACGGGAAGGGGCTTGTGTAAGTAAGGAGACTAAAACTTTGGGTTGATTAGTTTCACAGAGCACCTTTGCTCTTAATGGAATTGTACTTCTTCATCTCTTTGAAGGTAGGCATGTCCATCTGACTTGATTTAGTGAGCAAAATGTTAGCAGAAGTGATATCTGCCCCTTCTGGATGGAAGATTCAAGAACTTGTACATGATTCACTACATCCCTGGCCTCCTGGCATGGGAGCTGTGAAAGCAGCTGTCAGCATAGAGTTCCATCACCTGGGTCTCTGGTACCATAAGGAGTGGAGCGCCACTGCCCTGGGGAATGTACCAGGAATGAATAGACTTTGGTGGTGGTAAACCACTGAGATGTTTGGGATTGCTTGTTACTGCACCATACCCTAGCCAAACCTGACTGAAACAATAATTATGAAGCATTTTCACAGATGTAGCCTTGTTTCTTTCTGGAAGGAACATGGACACTTCTCACCCTCATTTTTCTAATGAAATTCTCAGGCTCAGAGAGGTTAGGTATCTTTAGGAAAGGTCATAAGTGAGCAAGTGGCTGACCTGGAAGAGCACCCAGACATTTTGGTTCTCAGGCCTTGTTTTGTCCACAGTGGAATGGTCTCCCCAGTGGTTGATGCAGTTCCTTTGCTTGGTATCTGCACTCTCCAGTTCCTTCATCCCTCCGCTCCGATCCCAGATGAAGCCTGGGCTTCTGCTTTGGGCAGATGTCTCAGATCCAACTGGACAATCCAGACAGGTCCCTAAAGGGCTCCATTCTTATCAAAGTCAGATAAAGAATCCTAGACAGAAGTCACAGAGAAGAGGATTCTTGATAGAGTCCAGATGGATTGAAAAGTGTACATTTTGAATACAAAAAACATGATCGCAAAGACTTTTCTCTAGTCTATTTATGGAGTGTAACCTATACTTACATACAGTACCTTGTCAACCTTTCCCCTAAACAGATGTGTGCGCACGTTTTACATGGGAAATTGGATTCAGATTAACTCTGGTAATTTAACTGAGCTTGAGGGGACAGGCCTTAGTTTGAGTGGTCTAAAATGTTTGTTAAGTGAGTGGGTGGAATGGTTTTGACTTTGGGAGAAAAGGTAACTTGGAACAAAAGTCACTTTCCTGGCAGGGTAATAAAAGTCCTCCAGGTGTGCATCCTACTCTAGTGAAATGGTAAGGGAGATCCAGGCTGGAGTGAAAAGGAAAAGGAACCCCACTTAGCTGAAGGGTGGTTAATACAGGGCACGAATCGAAGCATCTCAGTAAACAGTGCACATAGCTGCCCAGATCATTTGGCAGGAGATCAATAGGCTTGAGCTGAAATGAGAATCATCTGAAAAGCTAAGAAATATTGCCTGGAGAATTCCATTAGACAGCATTACACTCACTAAAGTCTGGTTCTGTCAGCCACTTGCAATGTGCTTCAGGATGATTCTTAAATTGGAATTGGTGCAGCTGGGAAAGCTGTTAGATATGTGTAGACTCACTTTGTGAGAATTGGAGTCAGCCCTGTAAACTCTCTGGGGGGCTTAGAAATCCTTTCACTCACAGGTGGGAACTTGATGGTACAGGATTCACTGGAAGAAGCACTACTGTTGGCTCAGTTTCTCTCTCTCTCTCTCTCTCTCTCTCTCTCACACACACACACACACACACACACACACACACACACACACACACTCTGTCTTTCTCTCCTTTTGGCTGCTCTTCTCTTTTATTCTTGGAAGCCTATTATTTGGTGAGACTTTATTTCTTTCATTTTTTTTTTTTTTAGAGACAGGGTCTTGCTCTGTTGCCCAGGCTGGAGTGCACTGGTGTGACCATAGCTCACTGCAGCCTCAACTTCTTGGGCTCAAGTGATTCTCTGGCCTCAGCTTCCTGAGTAGTTGAGGCTATAGGTGCATGGCACCTCACTTAGCTAATTCTCAATATACTTTTTTAAAATGGGGTCTTGCTATGTTGCCCAGGCTGGTCTCAAACTCCTGACCCCAAGCAATCCGGCTTCAGCCTCCTGAGTAGCTGGCATTACAGGTGCATGCCACTATAGCTGGCCCTTAGTGAGACTTTCCATGTCCCATCTCATAAAACATTGTTCACTGCAACCCATATAATATGAAACATAAAGCTAGACCAAAAGTTAAGACTCAGGGAAAATAAAATTTTTCTCCCTCAGCAGCTACAACCTCAAAAAAGTCAATGACAAATCCAAATAATTCTCCATAATAGAATAAAATTCCCATTTTCCCAAAATAATTAGGGAAAAAAGCAATATTCTGTTAAAAGAGGGCTGCCATACATACAACACATAGATTACCAGCGTCCACATAATGATAGTACAGTGAAATCTGCTGTATACAAATCTAGGGATGTGCTTCTAGTGATTCAGAAGGCCCGTCACGGTCTGGTAGGGCCTTGTTACATCATTATGAGTAATTCTCATTATTTTGGACACCAACTGGGTAAGTATAGGAGGCTGAGCTGAACCTTTGCTGACATGTGGACTCCCAGGGGAAAATTTATATATAATCTGTCTGAAGTAAACTTGATTTATTTGACATTTGTCTCTTTCGTAAAAGTGAAAAACTGCAAAAAAAAAAAAAAATGCCTGTTTATTTTAGCTTTACTTTTGTTTGCATTTTGAGAAGGAGGAGGCTTATAATCCTCTGGGCTTCTTAACATCTCCCTGATGATTTTTCTCATCCATGATCTCATCTATCATTCCAGCGTCCCTATGTGGCTAAGAAAAGGCAATTAGCGTTAGCACCATCCACACACTACAGATTGGAAAGCAGAACTCCTCATTGTAAGTGAAGTGCGTTTCCCAAGGTCCCCACCCTGTCATCCAAACTGGGCCTCCTCTGGATTCTCACCCATTGCCTTGCATTGAGAGGTCAGTGGTGCAGAGACATCTTCACCTTTTCAAACTATGTGTCCCAACCCTCTGCCACTTGGGCAAATGGTTTGCAATCTTGGGAGCTGTTTTCTAAAGAGGCAACATGGTATATGATGAAGAAGCACTAAGCCAGGAGTTGGGAAATTAAGACTCAAATTCTAGCTTCACCTGAAATTTTTCTGTGTTTTACCAAGAGCCTCAGTTTTCTTATCTGCAAAGTGGCCTTCGTCATCCTGCACTGCCATCCTCATGAAGCTCTGATGAGGAATGAATGAATAAATTGGCAGAGAACCTGGCGCTTGCAGGGCCATCTTGTTGAGAGGGCTTGTTCTTTTACTGCCCTCTGGTCCCCTTTGTGGAGTTTCAGTGAGCGGCAGGTCCCAGGAAAGACGTGTTTGGAGTTTCCTCCGAGGTTTGGAATTTTGCAAGCCCTCAGCTGCTGAAAAGTGATGAAGCACCTGTGAAGAACTCCCAGTTGATTTCAAGTTTATCTGTAGATAGGAGGCTGGTGAGGTGGACATCAGCCAGGCCCTAAGAGATTGACCTGAGCCTCTTGCCCTGCTCCCCTCACTTACTCTGGCTCTGCAAGTAACCTGATCTCACTCATAGATGCAGCATCTGGAGGCCCAAGGGGGATGATTCAAGAGCCTTCAAAAAGTGCCTCTGTTCACACTTATCTCCTTTCCTAACAGTTCTATAACTGTGCTGTACAGCTATACAGCAACCACTAGCCACATGTAGCTATTGGACACTTGAAATGTGGCAAGTAACTGAGGAACTAAATTTTTAATTTAACTTAATTTGAATTAATTTAAATAGCCACCTATGAACATGCAGATCCAAGTGTTTCTTCTTTTCATTAAGTCTCTGTGTCCAGAAGATCCTTGTTAAAGTGTTTATGTACTATTAGTATTACTATTTTAAAGTGAGGCCATATGGCTAAAGATGAAGTTCTGGCATGTGCATGGGGGTAGAGGAGGGGAGAAGAGAGGAAATGTGCCAGAAAGGCCAGCTTGCTGGCTCCCAAGAGGCCTCCAGGGGAACATCTGGCTCAGTCTCACAGGCGCAGAAACCAGATTTTTCAGGGCAAGGAGAGTCAAATTGATCTTCAGAGGTGGGAGTCCTTTAATCAAGCTCCCAAAACAGATGCAATCTATTAGAAAGCTAGCACAACACAGTACAAGGAAACTAATACTCTTGTCTCCTTCGAGCAGGGTGAGGGTGAGAGAGGCTGGTCATTTTCTATATGGAAACTGAGATCTGAAGTGGAGTTGGTGAGCATGGCCTCAGAGTAAGTAGCATGAAATAACTCACATGATTAATGGGCTATGCAATCATTGCAAGGTGGACCTTATCTGTCCTGGGAATGGTCCAGCTGTGTTTCTGACTACAGCCCTCTCTTCCTGAGTGGTGCTTGAGTGGTTATCAGCAGTTTTTGGTTCTGACTCTACTTTGTTTTCTAAGTGTTCATGGTTAATCAACCCCACATGATTGTCTTAGTCCATTGGGACTGCTATAACTGAATACCATAGACTGAGGGTCCCATAAACAACAGAAATGTATTTCTTACGGTTCTGGAGGCTGAGATGTCCAAGATCAAGGTCGAAGCATCTGCTGAGAGCTCACACCTGGCTCATAGATGGCTGTCTTTTCACTGTGTCCTCATTTGGTGGAAGGGGCAAGGGAGCTCTCAGGGCCCTTTTACATGAGGGCAATTATTCCATTCATGACCTAATCACTTCACATGCCCCATGTCCTAATAGCATCCCAGTGGAGACTAGGTTTCAGCATATGAATTTGGGAGAGGAGGCACAAACGTTCAGCCTATTGTACCCATTGGCACATTCTTTATGTTACATTTAGGTTCCTGTCCTGTACCATACACTCAGGGCACATTTATTTCTTTAAGATGACTTAGCCTGAACAACTGTGGGTTGACATCACAGTTTGTCTCCCAGAAGACAGTCTTATGTCCCATGTTTCCAAAGTCTTGCAGTCTCCAGCTACTGACTGCATGCATTTCTGTGAGGGGTAGCATGTTTATTAGTAGTTGATATCCATGCATGTTTTCTTTAAAAAAAATAGGTTGTGTGATCAGGGTCGATACTTGAAGTGCTTATTGGGGCCATACAGTGACTAAATGAGAGTAGCATGCATGATGTCAGGCTGGTTGGTGTGGACCCCTTGGACATACAGAGCCACAGCTCAGTTCAGGCTGTGTGTAGACACCCTAGAATGTGAGTCCAGAGTTGCCATATCTTCTGATTTTTAAACAGAAGTTGAACATCTGGATATTAATATGAAATCACCTGGTTTATCAAAGTGGGAAATCAATTCAGCTGTAACCCAATACTGAATACAAGCCCAACAAAATACATTAGCAAGTTGGATTTAACCCACGATCTCTGACTTGTAGTTTCTGGGTGTCGTGGGAGGCTTTGGTCTGGGAGTTTGCCATTGTGGGTTCTAGTCCACACTCCGCCTCTACACTGCCACGAGGTGTTGGGGACAGCATATCCCTCGTTGCTGCTCAGACTCCTCCTCTGTGAATTTGACTGTCAGATGGAATGTTATCTAAGGTTTCCTCTTGCTCTGTTCCAGTCTGCTGGGGCTACCTTAACAAAATACCATAGATTGGGTGGCTTAAACAACAGAAATTTATTTTCTCACAATTCTGGAGACCAGAAGTCCAATATCAAGGTCAGCAGGGACTGCTCTCCTTGGTATGTAGATGGTCACCTTCTTGCTGTGTCCTTACCTGTCCTTTCCTCTGTATGTACACATCCCTAGTGTCTCTTTCTCTTCTTATGAGACACTAGTCATATTGGATTAAGACCACATTCTTGTGAACTATGTAACCTTATTACCTTCCTAAAGGCCTGATATGATTTGGTTCTTTGTCCCCAAGCAAATCTCATCTTGAAATGTCGTCTCCATAATCCCCATGTGTCAAGGGAGGGATTTGGTGGGGGTGATTGAATCATGGGGGTGGTTCCCTCATGCTGTTCTTGTGATAGTGAGTGAGTTCTCACAAGATCTGATGGTTTTATAAGCGTTTGACAGTTCCTCCTTCACATACTCTCTCTCTCCTGCTGCCTTGTGAAGAAGGTGCCTGCTTCCCCTTCTGCCATGATTGTTAGTTTCCTGAGGCCTCCCCAGCCATGCAGAACTGTGAGTCAATTAAACCTCTTTCCTTCATAAATTACCAAATCTCAAGGAAGTTCTTTATAGCAGTGTGAAAACGGACTAATACAAATCCTTATCTCCAAATATAGTCACATTGGAGGTTAGGGCTTGAACATAAAAATTTGGTGAAGGGGAGAGCAAAGTTCAGTCCACAAAATGCTCAGAGAGTCTGTACTTCATTCACAAGGTCACTGAGGTTAGACTGTGACTCTAACTCGGCCATCTTTCCCTTACCCCTCCAGGTCCACTCTCTATCCTCCTGCACCCGGCACTATGTCTTTCACATATATTTTCCAGAGCAAAACTACAGAGCCCACCTATATTGCCAACCTGCGGTGCTAGCACTGAGGAGTCAAGAGCCCTGTCTTGGATATGGAGTGGCAGAACCGGGCATATGCATACATGCTCTTATGTGGGCAGCTACATAGAGCAGTTGTGCCTGGGAATGCTGCTTTGGTTGGCTTTAGCCAATGAGGAGTCTAAGTAGGTGGTTAGAGGAAAACGAGAATGAGGTTGGGAGAACGTTGCTCCAAGGTTCCTGTGGGCTGTCTGTGAGACCTCACTGAAGGTCACTGCTCCTATTAGACAGCTTCTCTGCCTCCACATTCCACACTTTCTCCCTCTTACCCCCTTAAGCCCCTACTGTTATTCACCCCAGTACACAGCACCCTCCCTCCATGAATTCCCTACCACCTACCACACTCTTGAGAAGAGTCCATTTTCTCAAATCAGCCAACATGTGGGTGCTGAGATCCTGACCCATACAGCCAGAGTATGAAGGAGCCCATTAGTGGGTCATCCTGTCTATCCCTTCCCCTTGGGTCCTCACCCTCCAGCTTCCAGGCAGCTCTGCCTCAGCCCAAGGCTTGACTAGCTTCCCCCAGGCCACACACTTTTTTCCTGAGGTGAACCACATCACGACTCTTGCTCTCTGAATTAGTTTGCTATTATTCCTTTGCAGTCCCTATGGACAAGGGTGGAAGAAAGAGCTGACTGGAAATTGCAGCTCCCTGCAGCTGAGTTCTGGGATTTGCCTGGCTGAAATGATGTTAGCTCCTTGACCATTTGCCCCAGACAAGTAGGCATTTCCTAGGTACTGTAGAATATGTTTAGAATGAGATCTACTCTGTTCTTTCTCATGGTCACAGACCTCTTGGGGCAGATCACATTCTCTCCTTCATCTATAATACTCTCCCTGACAGCCCCCTCCCCACTTTTTATTGAGGTTCCTCCCACTGAAGCTTCAGGTACTGTGCTGTTTATGGATACAGATGAATAGAACAAAATTAGTAATGCTTTCAGTATCCAGAGTAAGGGAAAGGAAGACACGTACATGACAATAATTATAGTGCAGGACAGAGATGGAGTGGAATATACACTGTAAGAGTTTGTCAAGTGCTAGGGGTTGAGTGTAGCAGCACAGAAGAGTAGTTTAAAGGTGAAGACCCTGAACTCAGGTTGCCTGGGTTCAGATCCTGCTTCACTACTTAATAGTTCTGACATCTTAGACAAACAGCACAGCTTCTTAAAAACTTTAGTTCCTTCATCTGAAAAATATAGGCAGTAATAGGTTATCTTTGCTAGGAATAAATAATATATAATGTTTGTAATATGTTTAGCCCAGTGTCTTGCATATCCTCAGTGCTTAATAAATGTTAGCTTTTATTGCTACTTAGCAAAGATTGTGCAAAGGAGTGGGTTTTGTGGTAATAATTATTTCTTTCCTTAAAGAATGGGAGGATTTTATGGGAAGGGGAAGATCATTCCAGAAGGACAGAAGCACATGAATAAAGGCACGAGGACAAGTGTGTTTAGGAATTGTCAATTAATCCAGCTGATACATGGTGGCTACTTATTAGGAAAAAGGGCAGGAAAAGCTGGTTACATCCAAATCAAGGACACGGAATATCAGGGTGAGGGGTCTGTAAGTAATTTTGTAAGCAGTAAAGAACCATTAAAAATAAAGATTTTAAGCAGGGCCATGTATACTTAGATAAACTTTAGGAAATTCAATCTGGCAGCCTTTTCTAAACTGGGTTGAAGGTGGAGAAAAAATGTGGAAAAAGAAGGCATGAGGCTGTTACTATTGTCCATGCAAGTAGTAACAAGACTTGTCTTAGGGAAAAGCTGATAAATAATAATCAAACTCCTAATATTTGACAGAACCAGTTTGGCAGGAGGCAGAACACATGCAAATGAAAGTGTTAAGAGCCACACATAGTCAGGGGACAACTGGGAATGAAAAGCGTGCACTTAATCTGACATCAACTAATGATGAGTTAATATTGATTTTTACAAAATTCTGAATTTAACATGTATTTTCCAGATCAAAACTGCAGAGCCCACCTGTATTGCCAACCTGTGCTGCTAGCACTGAGGAGCCAAGAGCCCTGTAGTGTAGATGAGGTGGGAGAACAGGGCGTAGATGCACATGCTCTTATGTGAGCAGCTACATGGAGCAGCTTGTGGCAGGAACTCGAACAGCTGATGACTGTCCCCAAAGAGCACATCTACATGTTTGTTCAGCCCCCCTCACAGCTCCTGCCCCATTCTGACGAAAAAGCCTGCTAACATTTAGTCAGCGTTTTATTTAGAAAGATAGTGCCTTGGCTGGTATTTTCACTTGTGGGAGCTGGCTGTCCTAAATGTAGCAGGAAAGTGCCCTGAAACCCACACACCAGGTCAAAGAAGGTACAGATAGGGCCAGAGTATTCCCTCTGGAAGTGAATGCTAGTCAAGGAATACAGTAAGGATGGAGCCAGAGATACAAAGAGCCCTAATGTCCCTGTCCTCACCTTCATAAGTATTTATGAAGCATGGCTGGTTGGGGAATTAGCCATAGGACACTAATGGAAATTCCAAGTATTGAATCCAACAAAACCTGTGAGAACTTAGATTCCTTTCATGTTGATGGGTTGCACTTTCAGATAGAAATGAAGAGGATCATTTCCTTAACACAGAAAAGAAAGAGGTGGTCAAGGTTCTTTTTAGAACCGGAGAGTCTTTCTCCATAGAGCAGGGCAGCCTGGTGAAGCAACCCTAAACTATAGGAAGGAAGACCGTCTCCAACATGACCGGGCGCAAGGAGCTGTCCGTGGTGCTGCAGCGACCCTTGCGTGAGCCCTCTTGGAAGGTGTCTATTAGCTGCCCTGTGACAGGTGCTGTGTCAGGTACTTTACACACACTGCATCCTTTAGTCTTCACAGCAACCCTTCACTGTTAGTGTTTTTATCAGCCTTGTTTCTACAGATGAAGAGACTAATGCTCAGAGCTTCACTTTCTGCCTTATCCAATTTGGATGTTTTGAATAACATTTTCAGACATCAGATATGAGGAATTCCAGCCTAACAAAGACAGCATATTTGTTAACACCATTTCTCTGGTCTAGATAAAGATATTTTGTTTCTTTTGGAGGTGGAGGTGGTGGGAACTTACACAAAAGGCAATAGAGTTTAAGTCATAGGAGAGTCTTTAAAGAGAAAGATTAAGCATGTATACCCATATTTTAGACTGTTGATTACAAAGTCGTTCAGGAACTTTAAATATGTTTGTTAAAAGAGAAGAAAAAAATAACCCCTCCTAATTAGAAGAAAGCAAATCATGAGTTTCTGTAAAAATCAGCAAGACCTTGTTACTCTTTAACAATTTTCTATTTTCTTTTTCCTGGGTATAAGCTGGAAAAAAAAAAGCCTCCAAGGCGGAAAAGGTAGAGAGCAAATAAAGGCCCATCTTTCATTAATTTGGGAGAAATCTTTGCTAGGGCAGTTGAAGCCTTAATAAAGAAAAATTCACGTGGGCTTTTGATGCCAAACATCACTAAATCTCAGGATCTAAAACATCATTTAGGCTAGGGAAAGGATTTTACTCAAATCCCAATGTTGCAAAAATTCAGGAGGTGTTCTTAATGCATAGCATTTAAGCTAGGACCAAGGCTGAGACCAAGTGAGGGGTTCTCAACGTGGGTCCATAGACCTGGGAGATGGGGGAGGAAAGAAGTCCATGGATGGGCTCTGGACAGTCTATGCATACCTTAGAAATGTAGGCAAAATGTTGTTTATAAATGCATTTTTACAGGAGGGGGGTGAGAGCTGTCAAGACAGTCTCAAGACGTCCAGAAACATCCACAAAGTAAAGATCTACTCGTTTAAATATTCACTCAAGAAAGTTAAGTCTTGGCGAGTAAAGCATCTAATTATATCTATGTATTTATATTTCTGGGTTTGAAATAGGCAGCCCCTATCAGTATAACATTTGTGCTAATTCAGATTAATGCTTGTACTTGTATATTTTAGTAAAGAATTCTAATTTTACGGGAGATGGGTCTAATTAAGTAGAAACCGTATGTTGTTTTTTTCCAATTAAATGTATTCCTCAAGGGAGCCTACAAAGTGAGAGAAAACATCAGTCAGGAAAGACCTGATGAGAGCTCATCATGTGGCAAAGCTATCACTCACTTGCCTGAAATTCGATAAGACTTCCTATGTTAGACATTCACATTCTAGCACAAATTCTGGAGGTCACTCCATGTCCCCATCTATCACCATGTGGCCCATTAGCCATTGCAGAGACAGGGGAGCAGGGGCAGCACCAAGTGGAGCCCACTCTCCTTTCTGCCCACTCAGCAAAGTTGTTTACTAAACCCTGGTGGCCAAACGTTTTATTCAGCTAGAGGAAGGTAAGAATCAGGACACAGCTGGATTTTTAAAACCCACAGATTCAACCTGGACGAAGAATGGGTGAGTGCATATAAACTTCTCTTCTTCCTGAACTTCTACCCTCTGTCTTTGCCTGACTTACTATACAGTGATTTAAAGAGCAATGTGTGAGTGTGTGTGTGTGTGTGTGTGTGTGTGGCCACACCATCCACGAAGAACATTTGATTCCTCTCAAGTGTCTTTGACAGCTCAGTGAGCTGACATAACCCAGAAAAATGTGCTGTTATTTTGATAAGGACAGAGATGCAAGTATAGCTTAGTTATCTCAGGGTTTCCCTGAAAAGAGCTAAACTTACTGAAGGCAAAAAGGGTGTGATCAATAGGCTGCGATCCATGGGGTCCTAAAAGCTTCTAGGGTCCTAGGATGTTGGGGATTCTGGCAATGTGGAGGATATAAAGGGCATAAACTTGTCCAGCATGGTCACTTTATTTCAGGACAGAGGCAGGTGTGAATGGGAGGCAGCTGGGATCTGGAATGAGTCCAACCCTGCGAGATAAAGCAGGTACAAGGGCTACAGATCTAGTTTTAGAGAAGTTGGTGGTGAGGGGATGATGGCAAGTCAGAATTTTCAAAGGGGAGCTGAGGTTGTCAGTACCTCGTTTCCCAAGAGTGAGGTATTGGGCAGGTGTGCTAGGCCCTAGTGTGTCAGGGTCTTAGCAGGGAAGACCACAGAGGCCTCCCAGAACAACCCCCACAGGGGTCAAATGTATAATCCAAGGAAGATCCGAAGCCGGAACCCAGTGTCTTGACTGTCCAGTCATTGCCCTTGTCACTCTCCTGCATGTGTCAGGTCCCACTCCCTACTCCCCTGCCTTCTACTGCCCTTCCCCAACTCCACAGTGTGATGAGGCCAGGAGCTGCTCATGACTTGTATAGCTCCCCAGTAGGGAGGACCTGGAAAGGTTGTTCTTTCTTGGTTGGCCACAGTCTACCGGGAGGCCAGCAGGTGTGAAACCAGCTTGATTTTATGGCTTTCTTGGTAGCTACTGAAGCCCCCACAGCAATGAGATAGCAAACATAGAGCATGTGCCAGGAACTGCTCCAGTGCTTCATATGTCTGATATTTAACCATCTCAACATCCCCATGTGATAAGCACTGTAACTTTCCCTATTTTACAGATGAGCGACCTATGAACAGAGACGTTAAGTAACCTGCCTAACATCACACCAGTGACGAGTGGCAGAGCTGAGATTCAAGCCAGACAGTCGGGGTCCCGAGTCCACGCTCTTCACCACTGTGTTATCCTGCCTCTCGACTCTTAGAACCACGCATTAGGCTGCCCTTCTCCTACATAGTAGCATTTTTCCCCCAAAACTAAGCATTGCCTTTGCTTACCCCAAATCTCTCTCACTCAAAGGAGAAAGCAGGAGAATGCCTTTGGGCATTCATCAGGATGTATATTAAAGGGAGGGGTGCAGAATGAGCTCTGCTTCGAGGTTCCATTTCACCACTACTTTCTGCAAGTTGGAAATGATGAGGAATTCCTAGTGGAATCCCCCAGTTTCTTTGACTCCTACCTTGTTGCTCAGCAAGAGAGAGAGGTGGTCTGTCGTGTTGTCTCAGCTGACACAGGTGAGGAGGAATAGCACCTACAGAGATGGTGGATGGGGCATCATTTCTGAAGCAGCATAAACTGACCATGTCCTAGTGCCAGCAAATGCCACCTCCAACCCCTTTCTGGGCCTCAATCCCAGAGACAGGGAACCCTTGTTGGTGTATAGGAAAGTGCATCTTGGTACTCAGACCTAGGGATATTGAGACCTACACTGCTGTGAAGTTTCGTGTGAACTCCACAACCTCGTGTTGTGAAGTTTTCGTTTAAATAAAACTGATGGTGACTTCTTGAATTAAAGAACTGAGAGCATTCAACTTGTAAGTCAGTGAGCTGGTAATTTCCTTTATCATGAGCTTCATGGCTTCTTGCTTATAGTAATTTTCCTATAAAATTTAAGTATTATCAAGAAGCTGAACATTGTTTTTCCAAGTCATTGAAGTAAATTTATGGTACAGTGGAGTTGTTACATTACATTCCCAACAAGTGGAAAAGAAAATCTGATGAAGAGTATGTCCCCTTTCCTAGCGAAAGTGTTTTTGTGCATGAGGCTAAATCTACATGTATTACATTGAAGCATGCAAGAATGAAATTTGACCTCAGGAATGAGAGATACACGGAGAAACTTGTGGTCATAGTTTCCAGATGCCTTGAGGAAAAGTCAACTGTATGGGAATCTGAGATTTGATCTTATTTTCAGCCAAACACTATGATGCACAGCACTAGCAAAACATTAATGCCATTAGTACTTGGTCCGAATTCCATAGATGTGTTGAAGTTGATGGCAGATACATGAGAACTTCTTTTCTCCACTTCATTTAATGTGCCTCTCTCTCATAGAATCATAAAATGTCAAAACTTAAAGCAACCTCAGAGATCCTCTGTTCTGTGCAGATAAAGAAACTGAGGCTCAGTGAGGGAGAGTGACTTACCCAAGTTCACGCTGTAAATTACCAGTAGAGCTGGGAACCCAGGTCAGCTAATACTTTGGGGACAGTACACATGACCCTTCCCCAGCTCTATCTTCAGCCTTTCCCTAGAGGTTGAAATGAGATTGATTCTTTCACCCATTAATTCTGAGCTATGATCATGCCCTCCCACCTAAAAGCATCTTCATGGCCCATCAATATTAATGGATAGTGAATGTGTGGACTTTGCTACAGTTCATAAACACAATGGGGGCACGCTTTATACACAAAAACGTGTGCATTTTGAATTCTTTGGAGATTTATTTAGATTTAACTCTTGCATTCTTGAATCTCTAGTCTTTCAGCAAAGCAATAAGCTTGCAGCTGGGAACAATCAGTGACCAGATTGGAGCAGAGGGTGTAGATTACACTGACCCCAGCCTTCAGGGACATATTGACAGTGTAGCCCAGAGGGCTGCTTCTCAAGGAGAGCTGCTAAAGAACTGCATCCCAACCTACCCAGCCAGCCCTACTGCCCACCATTCTCCCTGGGGACCTGGCCTTTGGAAGCCCCCAGATTGTCACTTCCACTGCATTTTGTTGGTCAAGCAGGTCACTAAGGCCATCTCAGATGCAAGGAGAGGGAGTAGCCTATGTATGCAGGGAGGGCAGGCATTGACAATGCCCATCTTTGCAGACTATCTAACTACAGTAAGCAGACACATTATCGTAGAGGGAAACCTACCTGCCCCTTCCTTCACTAAGTTAGCGACTGCACTGCTAGCACTGAGAAGAGCTTCAATACTAGGAAATATTTGGGGGAGGTAGATGGCAGGAAGAAGAAGGGAGAGAAGTCATTAGTTTGAGATAATGGTTAAGGAATTAAGCCTGGGGAAGATAAGGCAGGATGTAAATTGTGGATATTAGGCAGGTAGGGGTGGGGCAAGTGCTGGAGAAAAACTTTGTCTAATTCCTTTACGGGCTCAGCATCTGTTGGGGTGGATTGGAGACAAAGGCTGGCACAGTTCAAAAAAGTATGGCAAAACGTATTTATTTATTATTTATATCACATACAATTGTAATGAAGATTATTTTCAAAGATAAAAAAAGCATCCAACATCCCACCAACTGGACACAGTTGTGTTCATTTTTCTTTTCAATCTTGATTCTTCCTTAAATATGTTTTATTTCTCTGTCATCATCCTGTGTTGGGCATGTGTTCTGGGCTTTTCACCTGGGCTCATTTTACAAATGCTGCTCTGATGTGAGCTGCCATCTTTTTCTACATCCTTTTAGAGGCTACATTTTATTCCAGTCGAGGGAGATTTGTTATGGGCCAATGATCTGAGCATGATTAACCAGGGTGACTCAGGTCTCCTGTGGTCCTGCCACCCACTGGTGAATGGGTAAGGCCCTGGGGAGGCTGGACCTGGCCCGTCCCGGGCTCTGGGGAGCTCTGTCCCTGCCCAAGATGCCCTGCTGTGGTTGAAGCCCTCAGGGTGCTCTGTGAATGTTTACAGCTGCCAGCAGGAACCACTCTTCCTTTAAGCAGGGAGGCAAGCTGAGTTTTTTCCTCCTTTTCTTTTCAACCTTTCAAGGAGTTTGTTGGTTTCTGAAAACTATTAAGCTAGGGCACAAAGGTTTAGATTTCTCATCTCTTACAAGGGCTTACATTTCTTCCAGGAAGGGGGATTTAATTTTACTGTTGTAGCAATTTTTCACCACAAGAATCTGCTGACTTCTTTTTCTGATACTGAGATGCCAGGCTTGGCACATTCTGGGCAGGTGGAGGGCATCCCCCTCTCTCTGCAATGTCCTCTGCTCTCTGCCCATTTAAATTCCACCTATTCTTCAAAGCCCATTTCACATCCTTCGATGTCCTCCTTGAAGCCCTCCCTGGCCTTTTGCACCCATACTCAGGTTTCTGACATCTTAAAATATTTACCAATTGCTCATGGTCACATTCTCCTGGAAGGCATCATGGTGTCATAAACATACCCTGGGCTGGAAAGCAGGATACTTCAGATCTTGTCCCACTGCTAACCATCTGTGTGACCTTGGGTAAGTCTTTGTACTCCCTGGGCTTTAGCTTCTTCCATTTTAAAAAGAGGGCTAATCTCTGTTGTTCATTTCTGCTATGAGTCTATGATCCAAGTTCTTTGACCCTTGAGGTCACCCTTGCACATCACTCTAGAGACTGTGGAAATTGGCCTGGTTAATTTATGCTTATTTCCTCCAATGACCTTGAATCTTTCTGCTCATAAGACGTCATTTGGACAATGTGAAAATGTGCTTGCTATTGAAAACATGGATTGGGTCTCTTCCACAGACTTCTTCATCTCCTACCCCTGCTTATCTACTTATTTTCATCCAATAAGTAGACTTCAGACTTTGTTCTTTCTTGTGGTTGATGCTGAGTCTCTGACTATGACACAATGCTGCAAATGGAAGCATACTTTCTAAAGGCTATACTTCAAACACTCTATTAACGCAACACGCCACATACCAATCCCAGTAGAATGCCCACAAACCAATTTGGCTCGTCTTTGATGAGACAGAGATGCAAGGCAATAACTACTCCTCTCCAAGGGAGAAGGGATTAGTGGGAGGGCGGCTGAGTTCCTGCCATCTCCATCACTGGAGCATGAAGGCCCACTGCAAGGACAAGCAGTCTGCCCTGGACATCCATGTTTGCTCAGCTTAAAATTGCTCAAGATTTGGCTGTGCTAATAAAGAGGATAGGAACAGTATTGAGGAAGATGGACATGATTTGGCTTAAAATCAGAAAAAGCTAGAAATTTCTAAGGCTGGTTTTATGTCCAAAAATGTGAGGCCCTTGGGGGGAACCACCATGGTGGTTAGCCTGTGGCCACCAAATGAGAGAACCTCCTCATTACCCAGTCAAAGCCTCCACCTGCTCTCAGATTCCCTCCTCTTCCATCCTTGGCACAAATCCTACATTTCCCTCTTCTGGTACCCCATGCTCTTTCCTCTGCTTGGGATGCACGGGCCCAAATCACCCCCCTCAACATTCCACTCACTCACTGGGGCAAAAAGAAACTTACATAATGCCTCTACTATGGGCTTTGGAGTCTCCATGACTTCAGTTTAAATCCCAGCTTTTCTTCCTCTAGGGCAGGTGACTTAACCTTTCTGAGTAGCCTCCATTTTCTCTTTTGTAAAATGGGGCTAATTATCCCTGCCTTGCAGGGTTGCAGTAAGGATTATATGAGACAGTGAAGACTTGCAGCATTGAACACAGTGTATCACAGGGGCCCAATGAGCAGCGTTCTCACCATTGTTTTCCTTCTGTAAACCTTTTATGGGCAATAGTATGGTGTTGTATTTATGTAGGCAAAGAACCTATCCCACTGCTAGACAGAAAACTTCTTGAAGGTGGTAATTATTTGACACTCTTGTTGATCCCTTTCAATGCCAAGCACGGAGCTTTGCATAGAGTAAATTCTTCATATACTTTGTTCAAATGATTTTGCCTTTTCCCTCCCTCTGATTATACCCAACAAAGACATGAGAAAGTCATTGTTGAAAAAACAGGGCAAGAAATAATTTCTTTCTACATTTTTAGGCCACATTTTATTAAGAGTGCAACTTTGGGGTCTTGCCTCTTAAACTGTAAATCCAGGGAGGAGGGAGGGGATGGAGACCATGACCTTTTATGTGTGCTTTCAGTATTTACTGCTCTGCGGGGCACTTGCTGAATATTTAAGTGTGTTGCTATTCAGGATAAAAGCTTGTAGAGTGACAGATCTGGGAGCAGAAAGGCAACTTGGTAATGGATTTTATCTCAGACAAATGCAAGAGAAAGCCTGCTTAAAGGCTATAATTGCCCCAACTACTCCAGCCCCATCCTGCAATCGTGTTCTCCCCTCACCACTGCAGCTCTGGGATCCTTTCTGTGATAAGCCCCTGGGCCTCACTCTTCACTCCTCACCACTAGGAGGGAGAAGCCTAGTGGATGAGCAGCCTCTTTCCTGGTATGTCAAGTTGAGATCCATTGTGCAAGACTTCTCTACATTCCAGCCGATGAGGAAGCTGTGACCTGATCTGACTGTGGATTGAATGTTGTTAACCCTGGCAAGATACAAAAAACTCAGGTCAACAGAGGCAGCATAGCACAGACTTGTGATTAAGAGCAAAGACTTGAGTCAGACTGCCTAAATTTGCATCCCATTTCCATCCCTTGCTTGCTTGTAACCTTGGACATGTTATTCAATTTCATTGAACCTCAGCTTCCTTATCTGTAAGATGGGAATGATAGAAAGAATGCCTACTTCGTAAGTTAATTATGAGGCTCCAAGGCACTATCATAAGTTAAGTTACATAGAACTGTGCCTCAAATATAGTAAGAGCTATGTAAGTATTGGCTATCATTATTTTAGCCATTCCCCTAAATTGTATGAAAAGCCGTGTATCTCATGTTTCCTTTGTGCCTTAGCTTGGTTGATTCTTATTCCCGTACAGTGAGGTGAGCCCCAGGGTTGAAAGGGTCAACTTCTGCAGTGTCCACGCAGGAGATGAAGGTAGATATGGCAGCAAGGATGGAATAGAGGAGACGGATAAGGGACATGTATAGGAGGAACTCATGGCAGTTACATGTGGAGCTGAGGGAAAGGGAAGATCCTGGCATGTCACCCAGGGGACCAAGGCTCAAGATCTTTGGGATGATGTCATAAATGAGATAAGGGATGCCACAGGAAGAAAGGTTCCTGTGGGGATATTGAGCTTGGGAAGTCAATATTGGGACAGCAGGTGGAGATGCCCCCAGAATGTTGAAATTATGATTTTGGAGCTTTGGAAAGAGGTCCAAATAGAGCTATAGATTTTAAGAGTCACCAGTATTTGTGGTGAACTCTATGAGAACCAGTAGGATCCTTCAGACAATTTGCTACAAAATGTTGAGTGTCTGATCCAGGGCCAGAGAGTAAATATTTCAGGCTTTATGGGCTATGCAATCTCTGTTGCAAGTACTCAACTGTATCACTGGTTTGACAGTAACCATAGACCATATGTAAATGAATGGGTGTGGCTGTGTTCCAATAAAACTTTATTTACAAAACAGATAAAGAGTCCACACCTACCCTACTCCAGATCAGCGTCTTACACATTGCAGGTATAGGATAACTATTTGTTGGATTAATCTACTAGCTCCAGAAATTGTCTCAAGTTCAGGCAGATTTAAAAAAAAAAAAACAAATTTCTAGGTGCTCAAAGTTTTGTTAATGACACTTGAAAACAGTCACAAAAACAGGTGAGGGTGCTTGAATTTCTGCTGCTATATATAAAACAAACCACCATGAATTACAGATATACTGTTGGGTTGTGAAATATCCAGCCAGAAACCTTTTCTGAACCAAGTCCTAGGCCCTCAGCCAAGTATGATAAATCAGACGGGTGAATTGCAGGGCCAGGTGATGTGAGAACCATTCGATTTTAAACCTCCTGAGGGCCGATGCAGGTGGGTAAGGTGAGAAGCTTTGACTTCCAGAATTGCACTCTTAGAGCCCCAGGGACCTTGAATGGCACTCTTGTTATGTCCAGGAAATCAACTGCAAATGTGTTTAATAATTAAGAAACTGCCCACAAGTATTGACGCTTCCATTGCAAAGAAGTGGCGATGGGAGGAAATGGGAGAAAATCAGCACTAGAAGAGGAGTTGAAGTCGTGTGAGGGAGTGGGCATTTTTCACTCATTTCTAGTCATAGAAAATGAGAGAGAGAGAGAGAAAGAGAGAGAGAGAGAGAGAGAGAGGCTTCCCCACAAACAATAGAGTGATACAGCGGATTATGAGTAGAAGTTATTAAAAGAGTTGAGTCGACACAAGAGCTGAGGGTTTCAGCTACTAAATTAAACTTAGTAGTAACTCAGGTGAACCACCCCGAGGACAGTTCCCATTCCTTCTTGTCTTACACTTTTGGTTGGTAAATCAAACCACCCAAGTCTCTCTTTTGCTTTTGAAGTCTGAACTGTACATCTCAATTCTTTGATCACCTTCCTGGGGACAATTCCAAGGTCTTGGACCTCAAGCAATGGAAGAAAACCTAGAGAGGAGGCTCATGTTTGACTGATGGCTGCAAAAAGAATGTGTCTTAAGAGCTTAATGAAGCCCAGGGTTCCCGGGCAGGCTGTGTAACTGTGAGATACTGAGAGTTTGTAGTTGCAGTAACGGTAGTAGCTGTGTCATGTGCCACAAAATTATGTTTAAGTTAATGACATAGATGTTGGTGGTTTCATAAGATTATAATGGAGCTGAAAAATTTCTATTGCTTAGTGACATCTTGATGATCCTGACCCTGCATAGGCCTAGACTAATATGTGTGTTTGTGTCTTAGTTTTTAACAAAATAGTTTTAAAAAATTTAAATAGAAAAAAGATGCTTATAGAATAAGGATTTAAGAAAAATATTTTTGTAAAGAAAGAAATATTTGAAAGCAAATTTTTTGTATAGCTGTATAACATGTTTGTGTTTTAAGCTAAGTGTTACACATGTCAAAAAGTCAAAAAAAAGTTTTAAGTTTATAAAGTAAAAAAGTTACAGTGGCTAAGGCTAATTTATTATTAAGGAAAGAAAAAAATGTAAATAAATTTAGTGTAACCTAAGTGTACATTGTTTATAAAGTCTACAAGTAGTAATAATCTACGCCTTCACATTCTGTCACCACTCACTCATTGACTCACCGAGTACCACTTCCAATCCTGCAAGCTCCACTCATGGCAAGTGCCCTATAGAGTTGTGCCATTTAAATCTTGTATACTCTATTTTTACTATACCTTTTCTCTGTTAGATATATTTAGATACACAATAGTTACCATTGTATTACAATTGCTTACAGTATTCAGTACAGTAACATGCTGTACATGTTTGTAGCTTAGGAGCAATAGGCTGTACTATAAAGCCTAGGTGTATAATATATAATCTAGGTTTGTGTAGGTGGACTGTATAACATTGGTGTAATGATGAAATCACCTATTGACACATTTCTCAGTATGTGTCCCTATCATTAAGTGACACATGACTGTATATGCACATATATACATACATAAACATGCATACATGTTTACATGTGTGTATATATGTATGTATGTGTGTATATGTATAGTATATTTGTGTGTGTGTGTTTATACATATGTATCTATATTTGTATTATGTACACTGACACGTTTCTTTTTTTCTTTTTCTTAAAGACAGGGTCTTGTTCTGTTGTCCAGGCTAGAGTGCAGTGGCACAATCACAGCTCATTGCAGGCTTGAAATTCTAGGCTCAAGTGATCCTTCTGCCTCAGCCTCCTGAGTAGTTGGGACTATAGGTACACACTACCATGCCCAGCTAATTTTTAAATTTTTTTGTAGAGACAGAGGTCTCGCTTAGTTACCCAGGATGGTTTTGAACTCCTGGCTCCAAGTGATCCTCCCACCTCAGCCTCACAAATTGCTGGGATTACAGGTGTGAGCCACCATGCCTAGTGAATAAGTAATTTTTTTTTTTTGAGATGAGTCTTGCTCTATTGCCCAGCCTGGAGTGCAGTGGTGCGAGGTCAAGAGATCAAGATCATCCTGGCTAACATGGTGAAACTCCATCTCTACTAAAAATACAAAAATTATCTGGGTGTGGTGGTGTGTGCCTTTAGTCCCAGCTACTCAGGAGACCAAGGCATGCCCTATAATCCCATGGCATTCAACCCTCTGATCCTTCTGGACAGGTCCCCTTTCTCTCATCAGGGCATTGCACATGCATTTTCCACCAACTCAAATACCTAATGGATGTCTATCTATGCTTTAAAACCCAGTCTATTTGCTACTTTCTGTGTGAAAGCTTACCTGATCTCCACTTCGTTTCTCATGTCTTCTGCTGTTTCTGTAGTATGCCACTTATTACTTTATTATAATTATTTGGGTATGACTTTGGGGTTGTATCTAGACTGAATCTTAGCTCTTCTGTTTTTTATCTGTATGGCTTTTGTCAAGTTATTTTAACTTCTTTGGGCCTCAGTCTTACAATCTGTAAAATGTGGATGTTAAGAAGAACTACTCATAGGGGGTTGGGAGCTCTCAATGCAATTATATGTACCAGCAGGCTTACTTAGCACAGTACCTAGTACATAGTAAGTATTCAATAAATTATAACTTTTCTTTTCCACTTCACCTTGAGCTTATAAAACTTAGGGATATAACTCAAATATCTTGGTAAATAAAATGCCTAGCTTTGCTACTACAGTATGACTGCTTCCAGTTTTATGTTGCTAATAAAAACACACTCCAGTGAAAAGTAGGAATGAATATTTTCCAGGATTGACTATAATGTTAGGACATAATGCAAGTATCAAAAAAATTTTTAAAAAATCAAAATCTTACCAAGCATCTAATCTGACCACAATGGACTAAAACTGGAAATCAACAATAGAGGAACATTTTAAACTATACTAATATATATATAAATTAAACATGCTCCTGAATGACCAATGGGTGAAGGAGAAAATTAAGAATAAAATTTAAAAATCCTTGAAACAAATGAAAATGAAAGCACAATATCTCAAAATGTATGAGACACAGAAAAAGCAGTATTAACAGACAAATTTATAGCAATGAATGTCTACATCAAAAAACTAGAAAGACTTTAAATAAACAACCTAATGATACATCTCAAGGAACTAGAAAAGCAAGAATAAGCCAAACCCAAAATTAGTGGAAATAAATAAATAGTAAAGATTGGAGCAGAAGTAAATGAAATGAGACAAAAATACAAAAGATCAACAAAACAAGAATTTTTTTGAAAAGACAAAATTGAGAAATCATTACCTATATTAACCAAGAAAAAGGAGAAAAGACCCAAATATGTAAAATCAGAAACAAAAAAGGAGACATCACAACAGATACCACGGAAATACAAAGGGTCATTAGAAACTACTATGAATGGCAATATGGTAATAAATTTGAAAATTTGGAGGAAATGGAAAAATTCTTGGGCACATGCAACCTACCAAGATTGAACCAAGAAGAAATAGAAGACCTGAACAAGCCAATAACTTGTAATGAGATTGAATCAGTAATAAAAAGTCTCTCAATAAAGAAAAGTCCAAGACTAGATAGCTTTACCACTCAATTCTACCAAACCTTTAAAGAATAATTAATACCAGTTCTTCTCAAACTATTCAATAAATTGAAACTGAGGAAGTTTTTCTTAATTCATTTTCTGACGCCAGCATGATCCTGAGACTAAACCAGACAAGGCAACAACAAAAAAAGAAAACTACAGGCCAATATCCCTGATGAACCTAGACATAAAAATCCTCAAAATACTAGCAATTTAAATCTGATAACACATGAAAAAAAGATAATACACAATGATCATGTGGGATTTATCCCAGGAATTCAAGGATGGTTCAACATATGCAAATCAATAAATGTGGTGCATCATATCAGTAGATTGAAGGATAAACACCATATGATCATCTCAATAGATGCAGAAAAAGCATTTAATAAAAATCAACATATCTTCATAACAATTCTCAATATATTGGTTATAGGAAGAAAGTACCTGAACAGAATAAAGACCATCTATGACAAATTCACAGTTAGCATCATACTGATTGGGGAAAAGTTGAAAGCTTTCCATTTAATAATTGTAACAACACAAAGACTCTGACAAAAAATTTCTAGAACTGATAAACAAATTCAATGAAGTTATAAAACACAAAATAAACATACAAAACCAGTAGTGTTTCTATACACAAACAACAAACTAGCTGAAAAAGAAACCAAGAAAGTGATCCCATTTGCAAAAGCTATAGAAAAAATACATAGGAATAAATTTCACCAAAGAGGTGAAAGATCTCTATAAGGAGAATTACAAAACACTGATGAAAGAAATTGAATAGGATAAAAAAATGGAAAACATACCATGCTCATGGATTAGAATAATTAGTATTATTAAAATGACCACACTACCCAAGTAATCTACAGATTCAGTGCAATCCCTATCAAAATGCCAATGACATTTTTTATAGAAATAAAAAAAATCTAAAATATTTATGGAACCACAAAATCTTCCAAATAGCCAAAGCCAAAGCAATTCTCAGAAAAAAAAAAAAGATGGAGGCATTACACTAGCATTACACTATTTCAGACTTCAAAATATACTACAAGGTTGTAGTAACCAAAAGAGCATGGTACTAACATAAAAACAGAAGCATAGACCAATAGAACAGAATAGATAACTCAGAAATTAATCCACACATCTATAGCCAACTAATTTTGACAAAGGTACCAAGAACACCTGTTGGGGAAAGTGCAGTTTTTTCAATAAATGGTGCTGGAAAAATTGGATATCCATATGCAGAAGAATAAAACTAGACCTTCACCTCTCCGCTATACAAAACTCAACTTAAAATGGGTAAAAAACCTAAATGGAAGACCTAAAACTATAAAACTACTAGAATAAAACATAGGATAAATGCTTCAGGGTTTTGATCTAGGAAAAGACTTTATGAATAAAACTTTAAAAGCATAGACAACAAAAGAAAAAATAAACAAATGGGATTATATCGAACTAAAGTTTCTTCACAACAAAGGAAACAATCAATAAAGTGAAAAGACAACCTATAGGGTGGGAGGAAAGATTTGGAAACTCTCCATCCAACTCTCTATCCCAAATCCATATTCGGGATTAATATCCCAAATATATAATGAACTCAAACATCTCAACAGCAAAAATCCAAACAATCCAATTAAAAAATAGGCAAATAATTCGAACAGACATTTCTCAAAAGAAAACACACAGATGGCCAACAGGTGTATGAAAAAATGCTCAGTATCACTAATCATCAGGGAACTGCAAATGAAAACCACAATAAGGTATTATCTCATCCCAGTTAAAAGGGCTATTATCAAAAAGACAAAAAATAACAAACGTTGGTGAGGATATGGAGAAAAGGGAGCTCTTACATGCTTTTGGTGGGAATATAAACTAGTATGGTCACTATGGAGAACAATATGAAAGTTCCTTAAAACACTAAAAATAGAACTACCATATGATCAAGCAACCTTACTACTGGATATTTATCCAAAAGAAAGAAAATCAGTATACCAAAGAAACATCTGCACCCCTATGTTTATTGCAGGAGTATTCACAATAGCCAAGAAATGGAATCAGCCTAGGTGTCCCACAACAGATAAGTGGATAAGGAAATTGTGGTATATATACACAATGGAATACTATTCAGCCATAAAAAAGAATGAAAGCCTGTCATTTGAAGCAATGTGGATGGAACGGAGGACATTTTATTAAGTAAAATAAGCCAGCAACAGAAAGGTAAACACTGCATGTTCTTACTCATATGTAGAAGGTTAAAAAAAAAAAAAAAGTCAATCTCATAGAAGTAAAAGTAGAACAGAGGATACCAGAGGTGGGGGAAGATAAGGAAAGTGGGGAACGGGGAAAGATTTGTTAAAGGATATACAAGTATAACTGGATAGGAGGAATAAGCTCTACTGTTGTCTACTACTGTAGGATGACTTTAGTTAACAATAATGTATTACATAGTTAGAATATACAAATAGCTAGAAGGAGGATATTGAAGGTTCTCAACACATAGAAGTCATATATGTTGGAGATAATGTATATGCTGATTTTCCTGATCTGATTACTATATTATATGTATTGCATTATATGTATATCACTGTGCTATACGTGATCATAGCCAAAAAGCTGAGAATAGATGCAACAGCACTATGTACCCCAGGGGATATGTTCAATTATTATGTGTCAATTTTAAAAATTAATAACAAATAAATTTAGTTATTCTGCTGTATGATCTTGGATAAGTGCAAAGACTGGGATTTTGGAGTCAGATACACTTGTTTTTGAATCCCAACACTGTGACTTTAAGAATTTACTCACTTCTGGATCTCTCATTTCTGATAGAAAATAGAGATAATGAGAAACCCTACCTTAAGAGATATTAGGATGGTTAACTGGGCAGCAAAATGGCACATCCAGTATAATGCCTGGCACCAATAATAATAGCTTCCTTCCCACTTGGGGTCAGCACAGAGTACATGTCTCTCTGCTATGTGAAAGCTCATCTGACATCTCTATTTAGAGGGAGGAAGAGAACCAAACCGAGCTGCAACCAGGCCTCTTCCTTGTCCAGTCCTGATCCTGACCCTGCTGTCCTGAATCAACTCTCTCTTTCCCAGCTCATTTGATGGAACATTTCAATTTTAAATTGTCAGTCATCAGCACATTTAAATGTCCCAGGACTAGAAAAACATCAGAAGGAATTACTGAAAGCTTTATTGATTTAATCAGATAATTTTGCACAAATTATGGTCCATAAAATTCTAGGTGCTCTGTAGTCTTCCATGAGACAGAGTTGAAGCTACTGTCATCCCTCTAGGTAGGATGTAGAAGAGCAAAGAAGGATTAGTGTGATTTAAGATAAATGCACGAAGCATAGGGGAGGCATTTGCTGAGAGAACAGGGAACAGTTTCTAAGTAAGCTGGACTATGAGTGTGTAAGGAAATGAGAAGGTGAGAAAGGGAGGTTGAGGGCAAGTAAGGACATCCTTGAATAATATTTGAGGCATTGGGACTTTGTAGGCAACCGGGAACTATTTAAATTTTTCAAGCCAGAAAGTGGCATGGTCAGAGGTTTGCTTTAAGAAGACAACTGGCAAGAAGGTGAGAATGGATTGTTTTGGTAGGGGGCAGAATGACTAGAGACAGGGGTATACTTAGGAAGTTATTGCAATTGTCTGGATAAGAGGTGACAAAGGTTGCACTTGGGCAGTGGAAAAGAGAGAACAAATAGAAGGCATATTGCAGTGCAAAATCTACAGAACTTTTTGACTAACTAGGGAAAGGGAAAGAGACATGGAGAAGGATGACTCAGGATTTTAGCCTGAGGAAAGTGCTTGAGTTATCTAATTTAACATTCAGAATGCAGAACCTATCTGTCAACACCTGGCTTTCCTCATTTATTCTTAATGCATGCATGTGTGTGTGTGTGTTTGTGTGTGTGTAACTCTATGTACATATGGAATGCTATACATCAATAGCTGAATATCTCTCTCTCACAGACAGTCTCTCTCTCTCTCTTCTATTTCAGTCTTCATTCACCTTAAATGTATGTAATTATTGGCATTGTGAAATGAGGGTGTGAGGCTTTCTAACTTTGAGAAATAGCAGTTTTTATACTGGCAATGTAGAGATTATGTTTTATGATTTTGAAAATATTGAAGCTTGCCCTATTGATAATAGTAGCTTCCATTGACTGAGTGCTTCTGTGCAATGCTTTACACACATTTGCTTCACTTACCCTCACAACAATATGTGAGATGGACACTATTAAGGCCCCACTCCCCTCGCCCCATTCCCAAACAATTCCCAACTCCCTCCTCCCTTGCTAACCACCATAAAGACTGACCTCCCTTGCAACAAGGGTGTGTGATGGATTCACTTGCTGTGCTTTCTCTGGCCTTTGTCTCTCACTTCCTCCTCCACAGTTTTGGATGTCTTCTAGTGTCAGGCAGTGAAACCCAGCCTTAGGAGATAGCGAGATGATTCTCATTCAGCCCTGCTCTCAAGTTCCTCACAATATAGAGGAGGGGTTGGCAAAGTATGTTGATCTGCCGCCATTTTTGTATGACCCATAAGCTAAGAATGGTTTTCACATATTCAGTGGGTTGAAAGATAATCCAAAGAAGAATATTTTATGACCAGTAAAATGATATGAAATTCAAGTTTTAGTGTCCATAAATACAATTATGATGGAATACAGCCTCGCCGATTTGTTTATGTGTTGTCTACAGTAACTCTTGCACTACAACCATAAAACTGAGTAGTTGCAACCGAGATCATATGGTCTACAAAGCCTGTATTTGCCACCTGGCCCTTTGAGAAAAAGTGTGCTGACCTCTCATCTAAGAGGGTGGAATTTATGGATTAGGCAAATGAATAAGTCATTCTAGGTAGGGAAAGAGAAAGGATGTAGTATAACTAAGATACTTAGAAAAATTTCCCAAAATAGCAGGTGGATCCAAAGCTCTGGGTCTCATCTCTAGACATTTTTCCTTTAAAGATAGATTCTATACAAGAGATGGAGGTGGACAAGGGAAGGGTGGTCTGGGATATGTATTAGTTACTTTTTTCCAGTGAATGTCTTTGTTACTCATTCCTTAGAGGCAGAAGTCTGTGCTTCAGTTAGTTTGAACTCCAGCCAGAGAGAACAGATCATGAATACTTCTAATGCACACTGTCAAAATCCTGAGTTAAATAATTTTACTTTCAAAAAAATTGACCTTTTAATTAAGGTCCCCAGAGTCTCCCACGAATTGGCTGTCACCTGAAACTATTGTATGCTTGGAATTTCTGTGAGCACAAAAGACACCCTGCTCAGATCCTGATTCCTACAAACCGGGTACTGCTGTCCTCATGAATCCTATAGACCTTGTGCACATCCCTGGGATGGTGGAAGATTTCTTTCCGTGAACTCAACTCTTGTAAAAATCAAGAGAAATGTTTCATTTTTTTTCTTTCCAAAAGAAAGTAAGTGCCAGGAAATCTTCCATAGTAACAGTGCTTTTCATTCAACCACTGTCACATGACTTAGAAAGCACTTTTCTGGGCATTTTTGTTCTAAGCCTTAAAATAACCATGACCTACATAATGTGATCATAATGAAAAATGGTTGAACTATGTAAAACTCCAATGCTGATATGCCAATGAAATACACTTTTGAGATCAATGCACTCATCCCCTTTTTGTCTTTATTTTACAGAGGAGGAAACTGAGACTTAGCCAGAAAGGCAGCCAATCAATGGCAACATCAAGGTGTGTGCTTTCTATTTACAGTGATAATGATGGTCAAGGCTACCTTATCACTGGCCTAATTAGATATGACCTAATTGTCACATTTAATGTGTGTGGGTTATAGGTGGGATGATTCTATAATTTGTTACCCAAACTGAAATACCTTGGTTCATCAGGCATAAAGCAGCCTTGTTCCCTGAGACCTATGGCCATGCTATATGCAGTAGGCAGATGCCATAGGCCATGTGACTCGTTCTGATAATCAGGTAAGTCCCTAAAATTTGCTTCTATTTCCTGACTTGTGTTCTCAGTCCTGTGGACCCAGCACCTTGGAATGTCAGCATTTGATGAATGTTGGCCCTGTAGAGATTCAGTTCAGATTTCACCCACTAATCTCTGGTTTTAGGCCATATTCAGAGCCTAAGCAATAAAGAAATCGGGATGTAACAGGGAAATATGAATGTGTCATATATTCTTGCATTGACTCAATCTTTATCTATCTCCAAGGTATTAAATTTCCTGTCTTTAGGTCAGAGAGAATGTTTTCAAACAGGAGTGGGAGACGATTCTAGACAAACCAGAGTGGAATATCCAGGCAGAAGAGGAAAGAGAATGAAATCTCTTTTCTTGACATTGTGTGTGCATTTTGTTGTGTTTTGTTTTTAGAAAGTAGTAACAGCTAATCAATATTTATTGATTATCAGTGGTGTCCTCATCTCTGAGCTATGTGGGAGAACGAAGAAACATGACAGGGAAAGAAAGAGAAAATATAATTATTTCACTATTGTTTATAATAAAGAACTAACTAAGGAAATAGATAGCTAAGAAAATTAAAATAATACTACACTTATAAAGGCAACTGTTAGAACACAAATACAGACTTTCTTAATATTAGAATAATTACACATAAAAGCTATAGTGTCTTAGTTCAGGTTGCTATAACAGAATACCACAGACTGAGTGGTTTATAAACAGCAGTAATTTGTGTCTTACAGATCTGAAAGCTGGAATTCTGAGATCAGAGTGCCAGCATGGTCAGCTTCTGCTGAGGACTGTCTTCAGGGCTGCAGACTGAAGACTTCTCACTTTATCCTCACGTGGTGGAAAGAGCAAGATAACTTTCTGGGGTCTCTTTTAGAAGAACACTAATTTCGCTCATTAGGCCTCCTCACTCATGACTTAATTATCTTCAAAGTCCCCACCTCCTAATACCATCACATTGGGGTACGGATTTCAACACGTAAATTTTGGTGGGGTTTGGGAGAGGAGCACAAGCATTTAGTCCATAATAGCCACATAATGAAAAGATTTAAAAAATGAAATTATTCAACAGGAACACAGTACAAATAATATGATAGGACAAAGACTAAATATATTTTATCTGTTAATAAAAGTAAATCTTCATTAAGATAATTTTCAGAATGAATCGCAAAGCAAACACAACTCTGTTATATGTAAGAGATACATCTAAACAAAGATATTCACAAAGTTTAAGAGTTAAAGATACACCAGAGAAATACAAACAGAAGGAAAGCAGTGATTGATATCTTAATATCACACAACATGGAATTCAAGACAAAGATCAATAAATAAGGAAGGAAGGGTACTTTTTAATGTAAATGATATAAATCAGTTTAAGATAACATTTATGAATAACTATATGCCAAATAATATAGCATCCACCTTTATAAAGCAGAAATTAGACACAAGAAATAGGCAGATACCCTAATATAAAGGGAATTTAATTCACTTTTCTCAGTCTATTTTATACCAAGAGGACAATAATAAACAAGGATATAGAATACCTAAGTAATTAATGAGACAGACATGATTAATCCATGTAACTAAAGAATACAGAATAAGCTTTTTGTTTTTTCAAAAGCTGTGAAAACATTCATAGAAAGTGATCATATATTAAATCATAAATAAATCTTTAATAAATTCCCAAAATAGATATAGTATGGATAACACTGAGTAACTATAATTCATTAAAACTAAACACTGATAACAAAAGAGAAAGCAAAAACTCCTTCCATCTGGAAATTATAAAAGCTCTCTTAATGCTCAGAGAGGAAATACAAATCAAAATGGAAGATTGTTTTAGGAAAAAACAGTAATGAAAGTACTCTTTATCGGAATTTGTGGAATACTATGGGTTGAGTTGTGTACCCAAATTCATATGTTGAAGTCCTAACCCTCATTATCTCAAAATGTATTATTTGGAGATAAGGTCTTTACAGAGGTAATTGAGTTAAAATGAAGTCATTAGAAGGGGTGTCCTTACCAAATAGGACTGGTATCCTCATAAAAAAGGGGAAATTTGGACACAGATACACACATATAGGGAGAAGACTATGTGAAGAGAAGGCAAGATCAGGGTGATGCTTCTACAAGCCAAGGACTGACAAAGATTGCCAGCAAACCACCAGAAGCTGGGGGAGAGGCATGGGGCAGATTCTTCTTAACAGCCCTCAGAGGGAACCAACCCTAATCATGCCTTGACCTTGTACTTCCAGCTCTCAGAAAACTGCGAGTCTTGAACTGGGTTTAAGATACCTGGTTTGTGGTACTTCGCTATGGCAGCCTTAGAAAACTACTACACAGATAAAGCAGTGTACAGAGAAAAAAAAATCATAGCTTAAATAGCAAAAGAAAAAATAAAATGAGTTAAGCATTATGCTCAAAAAGTTAGAAACAATATACCAAAATATATTGAAGGACTCTAGAAGGAAGGTATCAATAGTGATAAAAGTGGGAATTAACAAATTAGAAAACAGATTAACAGTGCTAGTAAATCAATCCCAGCTCTAGTTCTTTGAACCAATGAAATACATAAATCATTAGATAACATAATTAAGAAATAACTGTCAAAATGTAAACACACAAATGAGAACTTGAAAGGGCGAAACAATGAAGAAACAGAGAAAAATTTTAAAAAATTAAAAGAAACCACTTGGTTCTACTTTAAGCAGATGAATGTAAAAATCTAGATGATATAGATATTTTTCTAGAAAAATATAATTTATCAATACTAACTTTAGAAGAAGTAAATTACCTAAATAAACTGAATTGAAAAAAATAATCAAAGAGCTACTTTCCCAAAAAAGCACCAGGTATTGATGATGTCTTACTTTATTTTGTGTTGCTATAACCGAATACCTGAGGCCGGGCAATTGAGAAAGAAAACAGATTTGTTTCTTACTATTCTGGAGTCTGGGAAGTCCAAGACTGGGAGGCTGCTCCTGATCAGCTTCTGATGAGGGCCTCATGCTGTGTCATAACATGGTAGAAGGCATTGCAGGATGAGAGGGACACAAAAGCCAAACTAGCTTTTATAACAGACCCACTCTCATGATGACTAATGCATTCCAGTAATAATCCATTAATTCATTAACCCATTAATCCACCAGTAGATTAATCTATTCATGAGGGCAGAGCCCTCATGACCCAATTGCCTCTTAAAGACCCCACCACTTAATAGTGTTACATTGGGTCATAAATTTTAATGTGAGTTTTGAAGGGAACAAGGAAAAACTCTATAAAGCTTTCAAAGAGCAGATAGTTCTAGCTTTGATTAAAAAAAACACTTAATAAAATAGATATAGATGGTTACTTTCTTAACGTGATAAAATATATCTCTCTCAACCTAAAAGCCAAAATCATCATTACTCAGGAATTTGTAACATTCTAATTAGAAACAAGAGCAAGGCAAAAATGCTCACGTTATTGAAAATTGTACTGGAGAAATTATCCAATTTAAATAGACGAGAGAAAGAAATTGACAGTAAAAAAAAATCGAAAAGTGGGACGTAAAACTATTACTATTTGCAGATCTTATGACTGTATATCTGGAAAACTCAAGAGAATTAACTAAAAAAAATTACAAACAATAAGATAATTTAGTATGGTGGCAGGATTCAAAACTATAGAAATCAATACTTTTGCATATGCAAATAACAGCCAGTTAGAAAATATAATGGAGAAATTACCCTATTACAGTGGCCATGCATATATAAAGACATAACACCAGGAATAAACTTAATAAAAAATGTGCAATACATATAGGAACAAAAACTTTTAAATCCCCAAAGATACAAAAGAAGACTTGAGAAAATGGAATAACTACACACTTGGATAGAAAAACTCATAATAATAAAATGTCATTTCTTATTAACTTATTTTTACAACTAACATAATAGTATACACAGGGTTTTGTTTTTAATTAGATAAGCTCATTCCAAAGTTCACTTGAAAAAATAAACTAGAATGGTAAGAAGGATACTTGCAAATAAAAGAAATGGCTAGCCTAACCAGATAAAAAAAACATACTATAAAGCCTCAAAAACTAAAGCAAGGTAGTTGTGGTGAATGAATAGCGCTGCCCATGAAACAACATAGAAAATCCGGAAATAGGTCCAACTACTATGGTAATTCAGAATATGATAAAGAAGATACCCCAAATTATAGGACAATTCAGTAAATGATGTTGGAATAACTGCATAGCCATTTGGAAATATTTCAAAAGTGTCAAACATTTAAATGCGAAATATGAAACCATAAAAGTATACAATGGAAATATGGCAGAATATTTCGTGTTTATAGATAGAAAGACAAAATTTTTAAGATATCAGTTCTTCCCAACTGGTTCTATATATTCAATGCAATTCCAATCAAAATCTCAGCAAGTTATTTTGTAGATAGGAAGAAACTGATTGTAATGTGAGTTTTCATCTGGAAAGGCAAAGACCCAGAATAGTCAACACAATATTTAGGAGAAGAACAACATCAGATGACTGACGTTACCCAACTTAAAGACTTACTATAAAGCTACAGTGATTAAGCAATGTGGTGAAAGAACAGACAAATAGATCAATGGGACAGAATAGAAAGCCCAGAAACAGACCCACATAAATTTGGTCAATTGATCATTGAGCAAAAGTAATACAGTGTAGGAAAGGCATTGCAATACATATGAGCAAAGGCAATACAATGGAGAAAATAGTCTTTTCAACAAATGATTCTGGAACAACTGGACATTCATATACAAAGAAATGAATCTAAACACAGACCTTACACCTTTCACATACAAAAAAACCTCAAAACTGATCACAGACCTAAATGTGAAGTACAAAACTATAAAATTCCTGGAAGATAACAAGAGATGACCTTGGTTTTGGCAATGACTTTTTAGACGTCATACCAAAGGCATGATCCATGAAAGAAGGAATTAATAAGCTGGACCAATAAAATCTAAAATTTTTCCTACGCAAAAATCATGATCAAGAGAATAAATAGACAAGCCAGATTGAGATTAAATATTTGCAAATACATATCAGATAAAAAACTTATAAGATATGAAAAACCTCTTAACCTCAACAATAAGAATACAAACAACTCAAAAAAAAAATGGGCCACATGTCTTAGGAAACACCCTTTCAAAGAAGATACATAGATGGCAAATAAGCCTATAAAAAATGTTTCACGTCATATGTTATCAGGGAAATGAAAATTAAAACAACAACGAGATACCACTACATATCTATTAGAATGGCCAAAATCCAGATCACAGGCAACACCAAATGCTGGTATGTGGAGGCATCATGCTATATAACTTCAAACTATACTACAGGGCTACATAAGCAAAACAGCATAGTACTGGTACAAAAACACACACCTAGACCAATGGAGCACAACAGCGGGCCCAGAAATAAGGCTGCATACCTACAACCATCTGATCTTCAACAAAACTGACAAAAACAAGCAATGGGGAAAGGACTCCCTATTCAATAAATGGTGCTGTGATAAATGGCTAGCCATATGCAGAAGATTGAAGCTGGACTCCTCTCTTCACACCATACACAAAAATCAACCAAAGACAGATTAAAGACTTAAATGTAAAACCCAAAACTATAAAAACCCTGTCTAGGCAACACCATTCAGGACACAGGAACAGGCAAAGATTTTATGACAAAGATGCCAAAAGCAATTGCAACAGAAGCAAAAATTGACAAATGGGATCTAATTAAAGTAAAGAGCTTCTGCACATCAAAACAAACTATCAACAGAGTGAACAGGTAACCTATAGAATGAGAGAAAATTTTTGCAAACTATGCATCTGACAAAGGTCTACTATCCAGCACCTATAAGGAACTTAAACAAATTTACAAGAAAAAAACCAAACAACTCCATTAAAAAGTGGGCAAAAGACATGAACAGACACTTCTCAAAAGGAGACATACATTTGGCCAAGAAGCATATGAAAGAAAAGCTCAACATCACTGATCATCACAGAAATGCAAATCAAAATCACAATGAGATAGCATCTCACACTAGTCAGAATGGTATCAATAAGTCAAAAAATAACAGATGTGGCTGGGCACGGTGGCTCATGCCTGTAATCCCAACACTTTGGGAGGCTGACGTGGGTGAATCACGAGATCAGGAGATCGAGACCATCCTGGGCAATAGGGTGAAACCCCATCTCTACTAAAAATACAAAAATTAGCCGGGAATGGCGGCATGTGCCTGTAGTCCCAGCTACTAATGAGGCTGAAGCAGGAGAATCGCTTGAACCTGGGAGGCAGATGTTGCAGTGAGCCAAGATCACTCCACTGCACTCCAGCCTGGGCGAAAGAGTGAGACTCCATCTCAAAAAACAAACAAAACAAACAACAACAACCCCCCCCCCACCCAAAAAAAACAAAAAAAACAAAAACGGATGCTAGCAAGGTTCTGGAGAAATAGGAAAGCTTATACACTGTTGATGGGAGTGTAAATTAGTTCAACCATTGTGGAAGATAGTGTGATAATTCCTCAAAGACCTAAAGACAGAAATATTCAACCCAGAAATCCTGCTCCTGCATATGTACCCAAAGTAATAGAAATCATTCTATGATAAAGACATATACATGCGTATGTTCATTACAGCACTGTTCATAATAGCAAAGACATGAAATCAGCCTAAATGCCCATCAATGGTAGACTAGATAAGGAAAATGTGGTACATGTATACCATGGAATACTATGCAGCATAGAAAAGAACAAGATAATGTCCTTTACAGGAATACGGATGAAGCTGGAAGCCATTATCCTTAGCAAACTAATGCAGGAACAGAAAACCAAATACTTCATGTTCTCACTTATAAATGGGAGCTAAGTGATGAGAACACATGGACACATAAAAAGGAACAACAGACACTGGGGCCTATCAGATGGTGGAGGTTAGGAAGAGGGAGAGGATGAGGAAAAACAATTAATGGATACTAGGCATAATACCTGGGTGATGAAATAATCTGTACAACAAACCCCCATGATCCAAGTTTACCTATATAACAGACCTGCACATGTACCCCTGAACTTAAAATAAAAGTTAAAAAGAAAAAGAACTTTTATTCATTGCTGGTGGAATTTCAAAATGATGCAGCCACTTTGGAAGACAGTTTGGTGATTTCTTATAAAACTAAACATACTCTAACCATACAATCCAGCCATTGCACCCCTTGGCATTTACCAAAAGCAGTTGAAAACTTATGCTCACACCAAAGCCTGCACATGAATGTTTATAGCATCATAATTGCCAAAATTTGAAAGCAACCAAGATGTCTTTCTGTAGGTGAATGGATAAATAACCTGTAGTACATCCAGACAATAAAATACTAATTAATGCTACAAAAATTGGTTTCCGTTTTTATAAAAGTGGGCCAAAACAAACAAATGAAAAAGGAAATGAGCTATCAAACTATGAAAAAGCATGGGAGAAACGTAAATGCATATCACTGAGTGAGAGAAAACAATGTAGAAAGCTTTTGTACTGTATGATTCCAACTATATGACATTTCGAAAGGCAAAACTATAAGACAGAGGTTGCCAGATCACTGAAAAGATCATTGGTTGCTAGTGGTTGGGGAAAGGGACGAATAGAGAAAGCACAGAAGATTTTTAAGGCAATGAAAATAACCAGTATGCTAGCATTGTGGTGGATATATGTTATAATACATATATTGTACAAACCAATAGAATGTACAACACCAAGAGTAAACTCTAGGTAAACTGTGGACTTTGAGTGATAAGGATGTGTCAATATAGATTCATAGATTTTAACAAATATACCACTATCTTGGGGAATGTTGGTCATGGGGGGACTATGTATGCATGGGGGCAGAGGGTATATGGGAAATCTGTACTTTCCTCTCAATTTTGCTGTGAACCTAAAACCACTCTAAAAACAAAACAAAACAAAACAAAAACAAACAAAAAAAACCATCATAAAAGTTCTGCCTGACGGAAAAATAAGGAAACAACCAACTGGGAGGAAGCATTTGCAACTCTTAACAAAGAAACAGCAGTGATTTTTGTTATTAGAAAAAGTACCCTTCTTACAACTCAATAATAAAAAGACAAATAACACAATTAAAATGGGGACAAAGAATCTGAGTAGACATTTCTCCAGAGAAGACTTAGAAGTGATCAATAAGCACATGAAAAGATGCTCAACATGATTGGCTATCAGGGAAATGCAGAAGAAAACCGCAATGAGATATCATCTTACACCAACTAGGATGACTATAATAACAAAGGCAGATGATAACAAGTGTGTGTGAGGCTGTGGAAGAATGTGAACCTTCATACAGTGCTAATGGCAATGTAAAATGGCTTAGCCTCTTTGGAAAATAGCCTGGTAGTTCCTCAAAATGTTAAACACACAGTGCTGTGTGACTCAGAAATTCTTCTCCTGGGTAAATATCCAAGAAAATTGAAAACATACATCTACGCAAAAAATTACTATGCGAATATTTATAGCAGTATTATTTGTGATAGGCAAAAGGTGAAACAACCCAAATGCCCATCAACTGATAAACAGATAAATAAAATGTGGTATATTTATACGTTGCAGTATTATTCAACAATAAAAGGAAATAAAGTACGAATACACGCTACCCATGAATGAGCCTTGAAAACATTATGCTAAGTTAAAGAAGCCAGTCACTCCCACAGGTGGTATAAAATTAAAAAAAAGAAGCGAGTCACAAAAGATTGCATATGGTATAGTCTGTTTATACGAAACATCCCTAAATGGCAAATATCCAGACACAGTAGCTTAACGGCGGCCTAGGTTTGGGAGTGGGAAAGGGGGAGTGAGGTTGGATGGAGAGGTGGGGGAAGGGATGGAGGGTGGGGATGTTTTCAGGGGAATGAAGGGTAGTTAGGAGGTGATGGCTAAAGTAGACAAGATTTCTCTTTGGGATGAAAATGTTCTAAAATCAGTTGTGGTTGTAATTGTACAACTCTGAATATACTAAAAACCATGGAATTGTGTATTTTAAATGGGTGAATTATATGGCTGTGAGTTATATCTAAATAAAACTGTTATATAAAAAATAAAACTGCTGTGTTACCAAATTTTAAAAAAAAGTCTTATCCATGGTATCACTTAAAATCATCCTGGTGCCACTTAAACCATCCCACATATCACCAGTAATGTGCATTCCAAGTCTGAAAAACACTGATGACTCAAATAAAAGTAGCATGGGTTATTCCTAGAAAAACGGTTTAAACTTCATCTAATCCTGATGATGCGATCAGAGATATCCAGAACATGGGGTGTTCTGTGAGACAACAGGCCTGGATTCTTCAGAAACATCAGTGTCATCAATGACCACAAAAAGGCAAGGCTACTGCTCTGGATTAAAAGAGATAAAATCGGTGTGACAACTAAGTTAAATGTATGATCTTTCAGTGGATCCTAGATAAAAGAAAAAAAGAAGAAGCCATAAAGATATATTTGGGAAAGCTGAGGAAATGTGAATATGACTGAATGGTATAATATTATCTGTTAAACTCCTTCGGTATGATAATGGTATTAGTGATACATAGGAGAATGCCCTTGTTGTTAGTAGAAATACACTTAAATATTAGAGAACAAAGTGTCATGGTGTCTGACATTTTAAAGTAGTTTAGCTACATACACACACATGTGTGTATAAAGCAAAAATCGTGTTTTCACTATGATATTCTTTCATCTTTCTGTAGTTTTGACATTTTTCAAAATAGAAACTTGGAAAAAAATAATTAAAAGAAATTGAAGCCTTAAAAAATAAATAATTGAAGCAATGAAGGTCTTTGGCTTGAATAATTTACATGATTGTCCCAATACTTAGTTCACTTCTCTTTGTATGAGCATTTCACTTTTCATAACACAATTTTACTATTTTTTATTACTTTCTGAAGAAAATTGTAAGTTGATTACCACTAATTCTTTCACGTTTTCCCTGAAAATAATTCCTTATTGCACAGAGTGGTATCTTGGGACCTGAATCATATGAGCTTTTCCTCCCATTTTGTGCCACTGGCTTTTTGGGAGATCTTGGTCAAGTTGCCTCCCTATGGGCTTTATATCTCTCCTCTTAAAAAGGTAAAAGATTGAAAGAGTGAAAAGGCAGGACACAGGGGGAAAATGTTTACAGTACAATATCCAGGATATATAAAGAACTCCTACAGATTAAAAATAGGCAAGCAACACAATACAAATAAGCGGGAAACACTTGAAGGGGCACATCATGAAAGAGGATATCCAAATGGCCAATAAACACATGACAAGGCCGGGCGCGGTGGCTCATGCTGGTAATCCCAGCACTTTGGGAGACTGAGGCGGGTGGATCACAAGGTCAGGAGTTCGAGACCAGCCTGGCCAACATGGTGAAACCCCATCTCTAAAAATACAAAAATTAGCTGGGCGCAGTGGTGCTTGCCTGTAGTCCCAGCTACTCAGGAGGCTGAGGCAGAATTGCTTGAGCCCTGGAAGCAGAGGTTGCAGTGAGCCAAGATCATGCCACTGCACTCCACCCTGGGTGACAGAGTGAGACTCTGTCAAACAAAACAAAACAAACAAATAAACAAAAAACACATGACAAAGTGCTCAGCTTCATCAGTTGTCAGGAAAGGGCAATTAAAATATAATGAGAGCTAGCTTGGTAACTCACGCCTGTAATTCCAGCACTTTGGGAGGCCAAGGCAGGTGGATCACGAGGTCAGGAGTTCGACACCAGCCTGGCCAGCATGGAGAAACCCTGGCTCTACCAAAAATACAAAAAATTAGGCAGGCATGGTGGCACACGCCTGTAATCCCAGCTACTCAGGAGGCTGAGGGAGGAGAATTTCTTGAACCCGGGAAGCAGAGGTTGCAACGAGCCAAGATCACGCCACTGCACTCCAACCTGGGTGACAGAGCGAGACTCGTCTCGAAAAAAAAAGTAATAATAATAATGAGATACTATTGACACCCATCAGCATGGAATATTTTAAAAAGACTTACAAAGTCAAGTGTTGGTGAGGACACAGACCAATAGAAATTTTCATACACTTCTGGTTTAAGTATAAATTAAAAGAACACTTTGGAAAATAATTTGCCCATATCTGATAAGGCTGAACATTCCCAACTCTGGGTATGACTCGGCATTCCTTTTTCAGTTATATATTCAAAAAAATCTACGTATATGTCCTTAAGGACATATACAGGGGTGTTATGAGCAGCTTAATTTGTATTAGTCTCCAACTGAGAACAACCTAGATGTCCATTAACAGTAGAGTAAATAAATAAAGGTATTTTCATACAATGGGATCCTGGCAAAAATAAATGAGCTACTGCTATGCAGAATGTTCAGTTAGTTTACCTACTAAAGTAGGTTGCAGTTCAGTTACATAAGGTAGCCTACTTTAATTTATGTAACTAACGTAAGTTACATAAGGACTCAAGTACAGAAGCATCCTCAGGCCACTTAGTTTCGTTTAACAATTCTCCCCTTTGGTCAGATTCTCAATTCTGAAAGATTGTCCAAAACTTTGGGCATTGATGCCACTCTCTGTAATCATTATAAAAGGATTCTTTTGGTTTCCATATAAGAATTCGCAAGTCAGACATCACATGAGTTAAATAATTATTTATGTTCTTGCTGGTTTAGTTGAAGTAAAATCACTCAGTGCTTGATGGATGACTGTATCCAAACACTTAAGACTTTACAGAATAGAGCACACCAGGGGGACTATTATAATGACTATCAGGAGGAAAATACTAAAGGACCGAAGTGTACACCTTAACAGTAGTCCTTACAAACTGAACTGATCTAAATCACACAAGTTAAAGTTCAGGCCAATATAGTTAGTTCAATATTATTTGAGTTCACTTGGCTATAGTCCAATTGTATGATGGCAATTTAGGGCCGTAGTTCTCTGTAGAATGGTCTGATTTAATCAAGTATCCACTTTCATTCCTAGCCTTTAATACAAATGATAGTAAACTGGAGACTTACTAGAAGAACATCAAGATTTGAAAACCTTGGAAAAGTCAAGTTTGCCATCGGATGTCTGCCAACCAACTGTTAGTTGCTCCTATAAATACATCATGTGTTCCTTTCCCTTGACAAATTTCCTTAATGCATTTGGTAGCAGTGTTTAAAGAAACAGCAGTACCAGCCACCTTTATAGTTCAGCTTTCTGTAGTAGCAAAATCAGGTGAGAGGTAGGTACAATATTCAATTTTGTTCAGTAACATACACAAGCCCCCAGCTTGAGGAAAAGGTAGATAGAAATCATGATGTCCCATTAAGTAATTTTGTTGAACCTAGATGTCATTATATACTTTTTGGAGAGTGACTTCTACCCATTTGAACTTCTATCCTTAGGAGGTCTGGTTGGCCACAAAGTCCAAGGTTGTTTTTTCAATGTATGGATTAGCTTGAAGTTTCATATTACTGGTACCCCACTACCACAGAGAGTGAGTTCCCAGGAATCCCATTGGAATCTTTCCTCAGTGATAACTAGCTTATCTTCATAAACCCAATGGTCACTCTTTTTTTTTTTTGCTAGAAAAACAAACACCATAAATCTATCTACAAATTATGTTCCATGGATTTTGTGTGTGTGTGTGTGAAAAAAAAAAAAAAAAAAAAAGAAAGAGAAGAGATTTGGACATCAGGAAATAGGGGGAAAAGGAAGAAGTTAAGAGTTTGATGACAGAGAAGTCTTGATCCATCTTGGGAATGCTGTCCAAATCAAAGATGCTGTCTGCCTCTGGGGAAAAACCATTTCTGGTCAGCTTTACCATAATGTCTTTAAAAAGTATGCAGTTCCCAGGGTCTGGAGGGACCCTTTTGAGTTGAGAGATGTGGATCTAAGATTTGAGGCCCTGAAGTTTGGCTGCAGAGAAGAATTTGGCATGGTCCCTCCCAACAGAGTTCAAGGGCAGTCATTCTCTGATGATCCAAAATATCCAATAAAAAGCTTCCTTTACCTAGTGAAAATATACTTTGGCATAATGCATTAAAGCCTTGCAGCATGTAATCACATCAGTTTAGGAGAGCAGGAGATGCATAAGTTTTTATTATTAGAAAGATAGGCCTTTTGGTGACTATTTCATAAGGGATCAAGTTACGTTTTTCCACTGGGGCTGGATCTGGTTGCCATTAAGGCCAATGGTAATAACTTTAGCCAAGGCAATATAATCAATTTAGTTAACTTTGCCAATTTCAGTTTTTAAGTTCCCGTTTGTTCTTTCAACCTTCTCAGAAGACTGAAGATGACTGGGACAATGATAGTGCCATTATGTTAACAACTGATTTAATTGCTTTATAATTTTCCCAGTAAAATGGGTCTCTCTATTGCTGTAGATTTCTCTGGAAATGTCCCATAAAGGAAATTCATTTTTGAATAACCTTTTGCTTACAGTTGTAGTATTGGTCTTCCTGCATGGAGAGCTTCTGTTCAACCAGAAAATATAGGCTATTACAAAAACATATTCATATCCCATGGAAGGTGGCAACTGAATAAAATACCTCTGCAAATGCACAAATGACTCATTAGGTAGCAGACATGTACCATTTGAACCTTTGATTATCTTCTCAAGATTAGGATTTGATAAACCAAACATGGGTTATAAACCAGTTTAGCAACTTTAGAAAAATCACCATACCAATATTTTTCTATACTTTGTCTCATTTTGTCTAGTCCATGATGAGTTTTGGAGTGCAAAACTTTTAATAACGGAAGCTTTAAGGACTCACAAAGAACCAGGCAGCCAACCAGATAGCTGTCTAAATTCTTCATGAGTTTAACTCTAGATTTACAGACTCTTAAATCCGATTGTTTCTCCATCTCAGTTGCATAGCACTGTTTGTTAAATAGGTTATCATAGATAATTTGAGGATCAATCATAAGGAGTTCACTTAAATGGACTATCTTAACATTAGTACTGGCTGACTTAGCCTGAAAATCTGCCAAATCATTTCCCTTTTATTTAACTGCTTCTTGTTTCACTTAATGCTGTGTTAGCAGTTTCATGAACCAGTCAGTTTCTTCATTAGAGTTCTGGGAATCCTCACCCAGGCCAATAGTATGATCTTAAAGTTATCAGAAACCTGAACTTGTCAGAGTCCTTTCCATAAATATTCTTAAAGATGAAACACTTTAGGCTTATAGTTGCTCAGGAAAGTACCAGAGTAAACAATTAACTGTGAATAAAAAGACTTAAAGTGACCATGGTTGAAGATCCAAGGAGAGTTCATTGCAATGATGACACAATTGACAAAGATACAGTTATTTCTGTTGCATATAGTAATTTACGATAACTAGAATTTTGACTGATAGCAATATGCCAGGACTATTAGATTTCTATGAATTTTATATAATTTATAAAATATATATTAATAATACATTCATACAAGTATGACTCAAAGGAGGTAAAACATCATTTCTTATTTGACAATGCTTCCCATATAATTTACCATATCAAGTAAGCCTAATTAGCTTAATATCTCCTTTATAAGAGAGAACAATTTTCTTTTGATCAGTTCCAAGGGCCCATTTGGAAAACCCCACGGTTCAAAAGGTCAAAAAGACTTAATTTAAAATTTGATTTTTGGGAAGTATGTAAAAAACCAAAGTGTGTTAAAACACTTAATCAAAATAGAATCACAGGTTATTGTGAACAACAGTCACTCATTTAACGTGATAATGAAAAGACTTCAAGGCAAATACAGAAAGTTACAAAGTTGTAGAATAATGTTAGCTCTTTTCATAGTGAGAACTCAGTTTCCTTAAGTGATCAAAAATCTAATAAAGACAACATGGAGCACAGAAAATTATCTTGTTAAAACATAGAATCTTTATTTTCTAGGCCAGTTACCCTAAAAAGTAAAGAAAAACCATTCGTAATTTCCTATTAAAAGCAGAGGCCAATACTCTAAGAAAACCTTGTTTTTTTAACAGAAAGGACTAAATTCCAGTTTTGCTTCAGTATATTATTGCTCAATTTTTAGAGAAACTTACAAATAATTTCCTTCTCATATTAGCTAGTTTGGTTACCCATAAAATTTCTTTCACAAGATTCATCTTTCACAAACTTTCTACAACTTTCTTGTCCATTCAGTTTTTGTCCTACACTTCTCCTCTTCTCATTTTGGAACAACCAGTCATTCTATTTTAGGACAAAACTACTCTCTTTTTTCTTTTTTTAAATTTTCCGACAATTTATTTATTTATTTATTTTATTATTATACTTTAAGTTCTGGGGTACATGTGCAGAACGTGCAGGTTTGTTACATAGGTATACACGTGTGCCATGGTGGTTTGCTGCACCCACCAACCCTTCATCTTCTACATTAGGTATTTATCCTAATGCTATCCCTCCCCTAGCCCCCACGCCCCTGGTGTGTGATGTTCCCCTCCCTGTGTCCATGCGTTCTCAATGTTCAACTCCCACTTATGAGTGAGAACATGCAGTGTTTGGTTTTCCATTCTTGTGTTAGTTTGCTGAGAATGATTTCCAGCTTCATCCATGTCCCTGCAATAGACATGAATTCATCATTTTTTATGGCTACATACTATTCTATGGTATATATGTGCCACATTTTCTTTATCTAGTCTTTTTTTTCTTAATAAAACAAAACTACTTCATACTTGTCTATTTTCCCTACCAAAGGCATATTTTACTTTCCTCACATGATGGTGTTGTTTCCCTTGTTATTTCCATTTTTAATGACCATTTTAGAATTTTAGCTCTTTGTAGCCTTAATTCTAATGAAGACCCAACAAGCAATTTTTAACTGTCATGTACTGACATTTCATGAATATATAGTTCATAGTTTCCAGAAACATGTGCTTCCTCAGAGAACAACTTTTTAACGTTCACTAACAGATCCAAGTATATTTAGCTTCTCTATACCATATAAAAACAAGAAGCTGAAGTATATGTACTTTAAACTTATGTTTAGAAATTAATGTTTCAGTATTTTAACTTAGAAATGACTCAGATATTTCATAAATATCAACTATTTAATTTAACATAACATAACTTTAAAATTTCAAATTACTGAGAAAGATTTTTGAAACTATGACAAATTTATAAACTTTTATCTCATCTACATTCACCTGGTTTATTCACTCTTAACAGTTATGTTTGAATTTCCCATTAGGCAAAGATAGCCATTGAAGAAGTTCAGGAAATGCCATCTACTGTGGTTTGAATGTGGTTTATCCCCATCAAAGCTCATGTTAAAATTTTATCCCCAGGAGGAGTATAGCGGCTCATACCTGTAATCCCAGCACTTTGGGAGACCAAGACAGGAGGATTGCTTGAAGCCGGGAGTTCAAGAACAGCCCAGGCGAAAAAGCGAGACACTGTCTCTTAAAAAACATTGATCCCCAATGTAGCAGTGATGGGAGGTGGAGCCACGGGAATGTTTGGGCCATGGGAGCAAATCTCTCATGCATAGATTAATGCCCTCCCTCAGGGGTGAGTTTTCACTAATGCAGAAATGGATTGGTTTCTATGAGAACAGGTTGCTATAAAGTGAGGATGCCCCTTGGGTTTTGCCTCTTTGCATGTGTCCACCTCCTCTTTGACTTCTTCTGCCATGTTTTGACCCAGCACATGGCCCTCACCAGAAGCCAAGCAGATGCTAGAACCATGCTTTTTGTACTTTCATCTTGCAGAGCCATGAGCTAAATAAACCATTTTTCTTTATAAATTATCCAGTCTCAGATATTTTGTTATACCAACAAGAACTGGACTAAGATAGCAAATTGGTACCAAGGAGTGGAGTGCTGTTGTACAGACACCTGAAAATGTAGAAGTGCTTTGGAGCTGGGTAATGGGCACAGGTTGGAAGTATTTGGAGGAGCAAGATAGAAACACACTGTATTGCAGTGAATAAAGCATTAAGGACAATTCTGGTGAGGGCACAGAAGAAGACAAAAAGAGGAGAGGAAGTTTGGAATTCTTTAGAGATTGGTTAACTGGTTGTGACCAAAATGCTGATAGGAATATAGATAGCAAAACCCATTTTGATAAGGCCACAGATGAAAATGAGTAACAAGGCATTGGGAACTGGAGAAAAAGACATTCTTGTTACACTGTGTCAAAGAACTTGACTTCATTGTGTTCATGTCCTAGGGCTTTGTGGAAGGCCTAACTTAAGAGCAATGGAATAGCAAAGCTGGCGGAAGAAATTTCTAAGCAGCAAAGTGCTCAAGAAGAGATGTGATTACTTTTAACAGCTTATGTTCAGTTATGACAGCAAAAGAATGACCTAATGGAGGAGATTATAATTAAATAGGAAGCAGAGCATAAAGATTTGGAAAATTTGTTGCCTGGCCATGTGGTAGAGAATGAAAGAATATTTTCAGGAGTGGAAACCAAGGGTGTGGCTGAGTAACTGGTTGCTAAAGAGATTAGTAGTGATAGAAGGAAGCCAGCTCCTAATTGTCAAGACAATGGAAAAGAGATCCTAATGGCATTTCAGAATTCTTTCGGGCTGCCTCTTCCATCACAAGCCCAGAGGCCTGAGAGGGCAGAATGATTTTGGGGCACAGGTTTGGGGCACTGCTGTCCTGCACTGCCTCAGAATTTTGCTCCCCAAATTCCAGCACTGAGCTCAGCAGTTATTCCAGCTGTGGCTCAAGCAGCCCCATATGCAGCTTGTGTCACTGCTCTGGAGGATGCAAGGAATAAGCCTGGGGGCCTCTATGTGTTATTAAGTCTGCAGGTGCCTAGAATGCAAGAGCTGTGGAGGCTTGGCTGCTTCCACCTAGATTTTGGAGGATGTATTGGAAAGCCTGGGAGACCAGGCAGAAACCTGCTGTAGGGACACAGCCATCACAGAAAGCCTCAACCTGGGCAATGCTTAGTGGTACTGAAGGGGTGGGGCCACCACTGGGACTCCAGAATTATAGAGCCACTGGCAACATGCAGCTTCAGCCTGGAAAAGCTGCAGGCATTTGACTCCAACCTATGAGATTGAGTAGGTATGTGGTCTGCACTCAGCAAAGCCTTGAGGGTCAGCTGTCTTAGGCCTTGGGAGCTCACCTCTTGCACCAATGTACCCAGGATGGAGTTGAAAGATATACAGAGTTAAAAGAGATTATTCTGGAGCTTCAAGATTTAATGTCTGCCCTGCTAGATTTCAAAATTGCATGGGGCCTGTTACTCCTTTCTTCTTTTGGCCAATTTCTCCCTTCTGCAATGGAAATGTGTACCCAATGCCATTCCATCATTGTATGTTGGAAGTAAATAACTTGTTTTTGATTGTATAGTCAAGTTGGAACTTGCCTTGAGTCTCAGATGAGACTTTGGACTTTCGAGTTGTTGCTGAAATGAATTAAGACTTTTGGGATTATTGGAATGAAGTGATTCTATCTGGTATGTGAGAATGACATAAGTTTTGGGGGACCAGGGGTGGAATGCTGTGGTTTATCCCTGGCGAAATTATATTGAAATTGGATCTCCAATGTGGTAGTGTTGGGAGATGGGGCCTGGTGGAAGGTGTTTGGGTCATGGGGGCAGATCCCTAATGAATAGATTAATGCCTTCCTGTGGGGGTCAGTGAGTTTTTGCTGCATTAGGAACAGGCTAGTTTCTTGAGAGCAGGTTGTTATAAAGCAAGGACACCCCTTGGGTTTTACCTTTTCACACGTGTCAGCTTTCCCTTTGACTTTTTCTGCCATGTTTTGACCACGCACATGGCCCTCATCAGAAGCTGAATGAATGCTGGTGCCATGCCTCTTGTACTTCCATCCTGCAGAACTGTGAGGTAAATAAACCTCTTTTCTTTATAAATTACCCAGTCTCAGATATTCTGTTATAGCAGCATAAAATGGGCTCAGACCATCCCAAAATAAGTTGCTTTGCTGTATTGATCACCAGCAGGTAAGAACGGTGATGCTTTCTGAATTCATTTTATCTGCCTAAGGACAGATTATCCTAGAGGAACTTAACTGTTATCAGTCCTCCCCACAGGGAGTCTCAGCAACCAGAAGGTTAACTTTTATCAGAGGAGAGGAGACTTCATCCCATCCAGACAGACCTTGCCATAAACCATCATCTCTTCTTCCAAGACCACTTTCATCTTCCCAAAAGTCACTTATTGTGAGGATATCTCTCTTTTTTAACTTGTGAAAGCAAAATAAATCTTGTGACCCCAATCTTATTAAGCCAAAGGGAAAAGTTAAGCTGGGAACCGGGTCACGCAAACCTGCCTCCTCCTTTGGTTCCTGAACAAGATGGCTACAAAATGAAAAGCTACATGCCTTTCCCATATTTTGCCCATAAAGAATTTCCTAGCAAGCTCCAAGATCTTTACCCTAAGGTGTTTCTGTTAAAATTCACCATGGTAATGTGAATTGATAGCTTATCTTTACAGGTGCAGTCACCCCCCTGCCCACCTGACACAATTGCATATCTGGTTGCTCCCCTGCCCCACCTTGTCTACGTTAGCTTATGTAAAAGCAGATTCCCTGCATTTTTTCCTCTACCCCCTTTGTCTATGTCATGTTATGTAAAAAAAAAATGCAGATTCATTGAGCCAGACAAAGACATGAATGATTATTTTTCCCTACCCACCTCTTAAATGAAAATTGTGTACGTCTCAGTATCTCGCCCTTTCCCCTTTAAATTTGGAGCCCTCAAAATCATCTTCGGAGAAAGGCATTGATCTGTCTCCCAGGTGCAAGTCCTTAACTTTGGCAAATAAAGCTCCTAAAATGATTGAGACTTGTCGCATCATTTTTCTTGATTGACAATCTCCTGACCATTTTACCCATTCCAGTGAGGAGACTGAGGCAAATAACCTGTGCCCTTTTCTAAACTGACCTGCCAGGTTACTTCTCTAAGCCATTGCTAGCAAAGTTGTTCATTGTTATCTCCACTTTTTGGCTTTTTAACTTTCTCCAAACTTGGATAAATGGATCAGGCTGATTTGAGGCCTTATGTTAGGGACCAGCAGGGACTCCCTTTGGTCAATCTAACCTTCAATAGTGTTGTAACAAAACCTTTCTTTTAACCCCACAACTGTCCATTTTATTCACCTTGTTTGTAATAACCATCTAAATTTTTTCTATCCTAAATTTGTATTTCCTAATGAATGGCTTTTAGGTAAAACAAGGTAGGAATTTTACATATCAAAAGCATAGCATTTAGGTTTCAGGCCTAAATATTATTATTTGCCTAAACCAAGAAAGAAACATATAGGTTAAGGCCCAGTTAAGATAAGATGGCCAGAAAAAGCATCTTAAACAAAGGTAAGGCTTCTTATGTAAATTTAAGCCAAAGCCTTCTCCATTGTAAAGGTTTCTAGTGACTTAGTCCTCCCTCTTTTCCCAGTGCAGGGAGGGAGACACTCTTTCAAATGACAATTTTCTGTATAGATGAAAAACTTTCTTACAAAAGGGTCTCAAAATAACCAGCTGAAAATAGTCCTTATGCCAGAAAGGCATATTTTGTAGACTAATTTGACTAAATCGGCGGTTTCCCAGCTCAGCCTGTGTCTTTTAGCTAGAATACTAAGTGAGTGGTTCCCACTGAAGACTAGGCCAAGCATTTTGCATGCCTGGACTCAGCACGGATACTTCTAATCTTGCCTTATAGTCAGAGACTGCGTCATTCTTTTCTGTCTGTTTTTAAGATTGAATGATAGACCAGTTGATTGTTTAATTTTTTTTCCAGGAAAGAGTTCTGAGGCATACCAAAGATCATGACAAGGAAAAAAGGGGACAGTTGTTAGAACACTTTGTCAGCAGTGGGTTAGAAGAGGGGCATTAGCTGACTGAGAGGTTCCCATGGGAGAAGCAGGATCAAATAGAAAAACGAAGAGGACTAATTCTTACAAATATTTTTCAAAAAATGGTCAAAGTGTCAATTAGACATATTTGGACATGGAGACCTTTCAGACTTGATTTGAAATCCCTAATGAAAAAAATATTATTATTTTTTTCTGGGAGATTAGTAGATTATTGTCCTGGGAGCGAAGACTTTGGGGGCTTCCTCTGGTGGGGAAACAGTGCACCCCAAAGGGAGTGGGTCCATCAGATGGCTGGTGTAAAAATGGACAATATATTTTCCAGTGGGCTGGCTGTTTATAATAAAGACATCTGGGGACACAGAACTCACCAGTTTGGAACCCTTTGGTTTTGATTTAAAATATATACAAAAAAGGGCCAAGTGCAGTGGCTCATGCCTGTAATCCCAGTATACTGGGAGGCTGAGGTGGGCAGATCACTTGAGGTCAGGATTTCAAGACCAGCCTGGCCAACATGGCAAAACCCTGTCTCTACTAAAAATACAAAAACTAGCCAGGTGTGGTGGCAGGTGCCTGTAATCCCAGCTACTCAGGAGGCTGAAGTGGGAAAATTGCTTGAACCCAGGTGGTGGAGGTTGCAGTGAGCTGAGATCATGCCACTGCACTCCAGCCTGGGTGACAAAGTGAGACTCTCTCTCTCTCTCTATATATATATATATATATACACACACACACCTTTGCCTTTGTGTGTGTGTGTGTGTGTGTGTGTGTGTGTGTGTATATCCTCTTGGTCCCTGTAATTATTGTAGTTGTGAAGATGGGCACCTGTTTGCCTTTTGTAAGGAGTCTTTTAGAGATGCAATTTTTGGTTCATTTAGTTTTTTGGAAGTCTCTGTGTACCAATAAAAAATACACCTCTTTGCTTTTGAGGCATTTTTTATTCCTTCTTTTCTAATGCATCTCACAAGTGAACAATTTTACCTAGGTTAAAACTTCCTACTGTGACCACTGTAACTCTATAATCCCTTTGGTAAGGTTCACCCATTTCTCTAGAAAAGCACGGGTCCCAGGCCTATAGTTTTTACACATGAAATTGGCTGGAGTTCCAGATGGAGGCGTTCTAGATTCCTTGGATACAGTTGAACTCATGATTCCCTGTCTTCTGGGAACCTTACCTACTGAACCCAGTCTGGTTTCTGTCTGACCTAGTCAGATACTTGAGGCCTCCTTACAGAACCCAGTCCTGTTTCTTTTGTGACTTCTAACCCAGTCTAGATAAAAAGCACTCAAACTTGGAGAGCTCAAAATACAAGTTCATGGAGCTCAGGATCTGAGAGAGAACTTACCTATGACCCTAGTTGCTGCAAGAAGTCAAAGGGCACAGTGGGCCCAGGTGGGTACCTTTGCCTTCACTCAGGGCTCCTGGGGAGTCACTGGAGTTCTACTCTGGACACCACTCTGACATCAATCTGTTAAAAGAAAAACTCTAGACAAAGTAAAAGTGTCAATTAGACCGGTTTCGACATGGAAATCTTTCAGACTTGATTTGAAATCCCTAATGAAGAAATATTTTTTTATTTTTTATTTTTTTTTGGTGGGGGGTTGGAGATTAGTAGATTATTGTCCTGGGAATGAAGCCTTTGGGGGCTTCCTCTGGTGGGGAAACAGTCCAGCCCGAAGGGAGTGGGTTAAAACTTAACAGAGTTTAGTTGAGCAAAGAACAATTTGCACACAAAATAATGATCAGACAGCCCTCAAAACCAGAACAGATTCAGAGAATTCCAGACTGCAATGGGGTCAGGCAGCATTTATGGACAGAATAGGAAAATGAAGTACACAGGCAGTTCCATTGGTTACAGCTCAGCATTTGCCTTATTTGAACGTGGCCTGATCAGTGGGGCGCCTGTGATTGACTGAAGCTTGGCTGCTCTGATTGGCTGAGACTCAGCCGTTTGTTACAAAAGTATACTCCTAAGATAGGCTTTCGGTGAGCTTACCTGCTAAGATAGGTTGCAGTTCATTATACAAAGCCTCAAGTACGGAGATATCCTCAGGCCAAATTTAGTTTAATTTAACGTTGGGTGTGGAGCTTCTGAGGAGCTGATAATATCCTAATTATGACTCTGACTGCTGGTGATAGGAATGTATTCACTTTGCAAAAATTCATCAAGTACTTCTCTATATGACATGCTCTATACTTGAACGAGAATGTATTAAAATGAAACAAAAAGAATAAAGGTTTAAATATTCCTTCCTCTTTTCTATTGGATCTCACAGGATTATTATACAAACAAGTAACATCAGGAAGTGAAACATCAATATAGTATATTTTGATTTACACACTTATAATATGCTTCCAAATTGCTTAGCTGCATAATTATTTTGTGTGTATATTATGTGTAGTGCATAATTAACGTTTATGGAACAGTTGCAATTTTCCTTCCATTTGCTTCTTTAATTCTTGTACAAAAATGGTATAGCGGGCAGGTCAGATATTGTCTTAAATTTACAGATGAGAAAATTTAAAATTAAATGCATGCAGTGCATTACATATCCCCAGCCGGTTGTCTATACTTTTTGTTCAAATTAAATACTAATTCTAACTGGGTAACCTTGGGTAACCTCAAGTGGGTACCTGGAACATATCCAAGGTCACCCAGCTAGAATTAGTATTTAATTTGAGGAACAAGTATAGGCAACTGGCTGTAGATATGTAATTCACTGTCTGCATTTTTATCTGGCTTCACATTTCAGAAACCCCAGGTTGAAGGAATGTAAGAGCTAAGACCTCGGGTGCAGTTTTCCTTCCGCTTCTCTAACATGGCCAGATTGTACAATCTTTCTGTGTTACAGTTGATACCCACTAATAGACTCTGGCTGGAACACGACATTTATCTCCTTCTCATTTGTACTGCACAAATGAAGTTAAAATAATGGCACTTTGTTGGCACTGAGGAAAGCCAGTTCCAACGTGTCCCACTTTTTCTCTGCTATTCAGCATTTAGAGCTGATGCAAAATAACAAATGTCTGGCCCAGTTTGAGAACACAGCCTGGTGGTGTAGTAAAGGCAAGGACTCGTCCTTCCAATAAGTGCTTAGTCATGAGGTCTCCCATTCTTCCCACGTGGACCCGCCAAGTCTCCTTGGGGAGGGTCCTGGAGTGGCCATCAGTAAGAGTGAAACAAGAAGGGGAAGTCTGAGCTGGTGATCAGGTGATCCTCTTTGAGTCTTAGAAGTAGGAAGCGGGAAAGGAGGCTAGACAAGAAGGGGGAAGACCCTCATTTCAGTTAAGACCCTATTACGTCACCCACTAGCCATGGGAAACTGAGCAAGCCACAAAACCACATCATCACGGGGTATTGTGGAAAGAGCCCTGGATTTCCAGTCAGGCAAACTTGGGTTCAGTTCTGACTTGGCATCTTAGCAGCTGTGTGACATTGTTCCAATGCATCACCTTCTCTGGACCTCATCTTCCTTTTCTGTAAATGAAGGGGGTTCTTTGGATGTCCTTGAAGGAGCCACTTCCTGCTAGCCATATTATGATCCCCAAGGATCCATATCCCCATCTATAAAGTGGGGAGGGTGATTCCCGAAGGTTCATCTTCCAGGCTTGCTGGGAGAGGCATGGGGATCAGGCAGCAGTGGGCGCTTGGGAGTTTTCCTCAGTGCTAAATGTTTGAGGTTGGGAGCTGCTGCCTAGATTTTCAGTGGCATAATTACTAACCATTAACCCCACTTTCTTTTCCAATCTCTTTCATAGGCTGTATTTTGTTGGAACAATTATCTTACATTAGCTGGCTTTTGTTTGTTTGTTTGTTTGTTTGTTTTTAGACGGAGTCTCGCTCTGTCGCCAGGCTGGAGTGCAGTGGCATGATCTCGGCTCACTGCAACCTCCACCTCCCGGGTTCAAGCGATTCTCCTGCCTCAGCCTTCCGAGGAGCTGGAACTACAGGAATATGCCACATTAGCTGGCTTTTTAAGGTCTGTTCATCCCTCAGTGAAGGGGTAATTCAGGTTAATCACGTGGAACTGGCAGAGCAGTATTCCACTGGTTACTGGAAGGAGGGAGAGGTCCTCTTGTATTCTGATTCTACTCACGCTCTCCCCTTAACCCCTTGCCATCTCAGGGCTAAGCAGTTCCAGGAAAGCACTGAGCACATGCACGCGTGCGCGCGCACGTGCACGCGCGCGCGCACACACACACACACACACACACACACACACACATCTGGTGCATCCCTTCTGAGGCTTACTGGTTTATCTGTGGAGACAAGAACTAAGCCACAGCCCTGTGGGGAGGAGCTGGGGCCAGGACTCTCTTGCAGAGACTGCTAGAGCATCCAGGGAGGTCAGGAGCAGGGATGCTGGCTTCAGTGGTCTCCCTCTCTTGGATTCATATGACTTCAGCCATATCCACATCCTTGTGGTCACTTTAGGAGGTGAGGATCTTGTAGGGTCTCTGCCCTGTGGAGATGGCAGGACTTTCCCTCTGGACTTAAAAGAACCATCAGATTGTCTACTATCTAACTCTGTGTGTGCGTGTTTAAAGGAGGCACAGTGATTTTCCCTCAGGGACGCCTCCCTGAGGCCGGCACATTAGTGGCAGAAGGGATTTGAGAGCTCCAGAAGGGCAAACATTGCCGTTGGAGTGGCTAGGCTCTGACATCCAGCCATGCTCCCCCAGGGGGAGTGTCCCATTATAATCCTCGGAGGCTGGGCTCAGTTGAATAGTGTCTCCCAAAACTTCATGTTCACTGGATCCTTAGCATGTGGCTTTATTTGAAAATAGGATCTTTGCCCAAGTAATTAGTTTAGTTAAGATGAGGCCAACTGGATTAAGATAGGTCCTATCAAGCCTGTAATCCCAGCACTTTGGGAGGCCGAGATGGGCAGATCACGAGGTCAGGAGATCGAGACCATCCTGGCTAACACGGTGAAACCCCATCTCTACTAAAAAAAAAAAAATACAAAAAACTAGCCGGACGAGGTGGCGGGTGCCTGTAATCCCAGCTACTCGGGAGGCTGAGGCAGGAGAATGGCGTGAACCCGGGAGGCGGAGCTTGCAGTGAGCTGAGATCCAGACACTGCACTCCAGCCTGGGCGACAGAGCGAGACTCCGTCTCAAAAAAAAAAAAAAAAAAAAAAAAAAGATAGATCCTAATCCCAGGACTACTGTCCATATAAGAGAGGGAAATTTGGACAGTAACACAGACACACAGGGAAGAAGTCCTTACGAAGACAGAGGCAGAGATAAGAGTGACGTAGCTGCAAGCCAAGGAATGCCATGAAAACCACCAGAAACTTGAAAGAGGCAAGGAAGGATTCTTACCTAGACCTTTCAGAGGGAACAAGGCCCAGCTGTCACTTTGATTTCAGACTCTGGCTTCTGGAACTGTGAGGGAATACAGTTCTGTTGTTTTAAGCCACCCAGGGTGTGGTGCTTTGTTATGGCAGCCTTACGAAGCTAATATAGAGGCCAAGCTTTGATTCTTCTTGGGACCATGCTTATAGTTTAGCCCATGCTTTTCCCAGCCTGGGCTGAACTCTATTATTCATTTCACCAGCAGCTCAGCTTCAGATGTAAATTTGCTTTCGAAAGTCCCTGTTCCAGAAGAGAAATTACCCAGCTGAGTATAACTCAGCCAATACCATATCTATTCATTGCTCTTTGGGCCTAAATGAGAAAGAGAGACTGTCTTGTCTCTCCTCAGCTCCCCATTTTGTGTTCATCTTTGTAGGTCTTGGTGGAATCTCAGGATTCATAAAGACCTAGATCCCCGGTCCCCAGGAATGTCAGGCTTCTCTTGGCAATATCCCCACCAAGAGGTCATCTTGCCTATGGCTTGGGCCTCTCTGGGATCTTTGTAACGTCTTATTGCTCTTTCCCTTCCACAAATAAGTGTTGACTACCTGTTGTGTGCCAAGCGTAATGTGGTAAGCAAATAGACTCAGTCCCTGCCCTTGTGAAGCTCACATTTTGTTGGAGATTTGATGCAAGAAAGCTCTTCCTCTGTTGGCCCTGCGATCTGCCACCCATGCAATCCAAGGTCTAAGTTTGTGGAGATTGTGGTACTAAATCCTATACCACTCCTTTGGAGGCTGGGTGTGTCCTGCTCTCACATCTAGACGGATGCAGGTATCAGGAAAAGATAAGACAGTTGAAATGGCATCTTCCTGCCCTCCGATAAGCCTGGGTTGCTATAAATTGTCCCCAGATCCATTTTACAAGGCAATTGGTATTTTAAAACACTATAACCATGAGACAATTGGTAATTTCCATGCTTTATTTATCTCCAAATCAAATTAAGCATTGGGCGTGTGAACTGGAAGGAATAATTGTTTTTATTATGTGAGTCACACATTGTCATAATTTTGAGGTGTATTATCACACATGTATTTGACATAATGCAACATATATCATGTAAATTATGTAATCTGTTCTAATTAAAATGTTTACAATGTACTATGTATTTTATTGTATCAGAAATAAAATATTTGGCAAGCTTACCAAATTCATTGAACAATCTGAAGACATTTTATAGACATTTAGAGCCGGCAGGAACTTTAGTATTTATTTGGCTTTCCTATTTTTATGACAGAGGAAACTGAAATGGAAAGAGCTAAACTAACCCATTAAATAAATCACTAGAGATAGATTAGAGAATCAAACATCATCTCTCGGCATCTTTCTAGCAACAAGTTGAGACAGATTCTCATTTTGTGGATATTGAAGGATACTGAAGCTCTTGAGAAGTGAAAGCTTTTGATGTCCAGCCAAGGTCACATGGCTGGTGGTTCCATATATGTGAGGTGTACTGTGCTTATAATGTGAGTTATGTATCTTGATGTCTGGATAGAGATAGAGACTATTTAACATGTGTTTCTTTTCTACTTTAAAATCCTATGGTGGGGGTTGGGTGTCTGTTGATGAGTAGTGGCATAATAACCCTTAATGGACCAAGGTTGACGCTGGCAGGGGAGAAGGTCTTCTTCCCACTGCATGGGGTGGTCGAGATGGGTCTTCATTTGCTCTCAACAGGATGGGCCTGGGACAAAGCAAGATTATGTACTTCCTGTGCTAAAGAAATCGTCAGGGTTATGGGGTCTCTTAGCAGGAGCCTTTTGGGTACTGAAGCCAAGTAGGAAACTGGCTTAAGGAAGCCATGCTTATGAAGAGATCCTGGAGCATCAATCCAGACTATCATATGCTTCTGGTGCAGATGCCAGTTGTCAGGACTTTGTCTCAAGATCTCTGCTCCAGGGACACAAGATGCTGTCCTCCTGAACTCTGGTTTGGCTCCTCAAGCCTCTGATCCAGGCTGCTGATCATACAGTGTTGCCAGAACAACCACTGGAAGGGCCTGAAGTGGGGTCAGAGCATCATTGATAGTGTCTTGGGGCTCAGTTCTTCTTAAAGGTTGAGTGAAGCTCATAGACAGTTTTGGCAAAGTTTTACACCTGCCATAGGTAAGGTGTCAGAGAGGGTTATGTCTGGAGAGAGAAAGAACTAAAGCTAATTTATTCCATTCATTGATCCATTCATTCCAAAAATATTTACTGAGCATTTTCCATATACCATTCCTATTTCAGGGTGCTGCTAGATACTGCAGTGAATAGACAAGCTTCCTGCCCTTGTAAAGCTCCCATTTCAGAAGAGAGACAGATAATACACAAGCAGACATCTCCATGTAGAATGTATCGTCACGGAGTGATGAACCTTATGCAGAAAAGCAAAGGACAGCAAAAGCATAGAGGGTAATGAGATGCATATTTGTAGGCAGGGTGCCTCAGACACCTCTGAAGTGGGCACAATCGAGCAGAGAACAGAACACAGTGAGAAAGCAAACCCCTGGTCTATTTGGAGGAACGGCATTCTAGACGGAGGGAACTTAAGGTGCAAAGACCTTAAGAGGGAAGCGTGATTGCAGTGCCCAAGGAAAATTACAGAGGTAGGTGTGGCTGGATAGGAGCAGGGAGAGAGGACAAGGGGTTAGGAAATCTCATCTCCAGTCCCAGACCTTTAATACCTATCTGTGAACTTGGGCACATCACTTACCTTTTTAAAACCTTCTTAAAATGGAGTTATCTTCCTTTTGTTGTGTTCCTTTTGTTTACCTGGAAGGATGGTTGTTAGTGTTAAAGGAGATCATGTAGGTAAAAACATTTTGTAAACTGTTAAGAAGCAAGCACATAAAAAGAACTATACTTTTTTTTTGTTTATTTTATCATTATCCTGGGTATTCAGAAATAACCCATCATGTGTTAACTGATGGTGAAAACACAAGATACAATCTTGGTGAACTGCAAGCAGACTAACTGATTAAATAGAGTCTTTAAAGGATGTGAAGATAGAAGAAACTGCATTCATGTGGGCTTGGTGTTTTTTCTTTAAGTTCTAGAGGATTCAGCCCCAACTCCCATAAACTTCTGTATCTCCTGGGATTCATGAGACCAGTGGTATTCAGAATAATGGTCTGTACCCTCATGCTTTCCATCTCAAACCAAAATTTCTTTATAATCCCTGAGCTCTATTAAATGAGTCTGGAAAATGATCTTGATTTTCTTGTAGCATTTCAGCAAAGTTTGTGAAGTAAAGGGACATTAGGTCACCCACTGTGTTAGACTATATTACTTGTCCATAATTCTTTCTTTCCTCTATGTCCTAGCCATGGATTATCCATAGCTCTAGTATACCTTCCTGCACTATTGATTTGGGGCTTGGTCATATGGTTTGCTTTGGCCAATGGGATGTGGGCAGAAGTGACATAGTGCAAGTTCCAAGCTGAGACCTTAAGTGAGTTTCTTCCAGCTCCCTTGTAGCTTCTGCTCTACATTATAAGAACATGTCCCACTCTGAGGGAAGACACAGAGAAGAGATCTGAAACAACCCAAAGCATGGGTCTAGTCTAGTTTGTGGAGCTCTGCTAAGCCTAGTTGAGAACAGTCAAACTAAAGTTGGCCCATGAGTATGAAATGAATGCTTAGTATTGTAAACCATTAGGATTTTGGGATTATTTGTTACACAGCATTATTACAGTAAAACCTGATTCATGCCACTGAAATGACAGTAATATTTTTAAGCCACATCAACCTCTTCTCCAGCCACTTTGATTCTCCAGGGTTACTCTGAGCTATCTGGAGAGCTGTTCAGCCTGCTCTTTGCTCTCTTCTGTGGCTTTCCCTCATTTGTCCACATCAATGACTATTCATTAGGTAGAACAGGATTAAAGAACAACCTCACCAGGTGTGGTGGATCATGCCTATAATTCCAGGATTTCGGGATGCCAAGGCAGGTGGATCATTTGAGGTCAGGAGTTTGAGACCAGCCTGGCCAACATAGCAAAACCCCATCTCTATTAAAAATGCAATAAAATTAACTGAGTGTGGTGGCACATGCCCATAATCCCAGCTACTTGGGAGCCTGAGGCAGGAGAATCACTTGAACCCAGGAGACAGAGGTTTCAGTGAGCCAAGATCATGCCACTGCACTCCAGCCTGGGCAACAGTGACATGCTCTTGCAAACCAAAAAAAAAAAAAAAAAAACAAAAGAACAGCTTCCATGCCTATCCCCACTACAACACCTAACCCCAAATCTGGCCTGTGTTGATACCAAAAGGAAAATTTTTAAGTTAAGATAGCTTATAGAGCCCTTTGAGATGGAAGACCGGAACTGCAGGTACATCAGTCTCTTACGGCTTCAAATGAGAAATAGTGGTCCCACAGAAAACCATATGCAATTGCAAAGTCACCTTTATGTTTGAAGACTGACTCATATCAAAAGCTTTGAGACTTGGTGAATAAAGAAATAACTTTCCCCTTGTCAGCAACTGCTATCACTTAGGTTTAACAAATACATTCAGAATTTACAGTCCAGTATCTCTGGATATGCCTACCTGATGGAAAGATGAAAAATCTTCAGTGGAGCCTCTAGCTCATTGTAATTAGAAAAGCTTCCCATAAGACAGGCAGAGCAGGGAGAATGTAATATGAAAACCCAAAGGCATAAGAGACCCCTAGACCAGAGAGTCACCTTGGCACCTTCTGGCCTCAATTGTGTCTGAGTCATAAACTCTGGACACCTCAGGGCTGGAAGGGGTTTAAAGATCATCTGCCTGTTCCCTGTCCTAATTCTTGAAACTTCTGAAAGCATCTCTGAGAAGTGCATGTCTATCTGCAGACACTTCCAGCGAGAGAAAACACTTCTTTTCAAGGCTATGTATATCATTTTTAATAACTCTGTGCTGTGGACTGAATGTATTCCATGACCTCCACCAAGTATGTTAAAACCATAATTTCCAATGTGATGGTATTTGGAGATGGAGGCTTTGAAAGTTGATTAGGTTTAGATGAGATAATCAGGATAGAGCCCTCATGATGGGACTGGTGTCCTTACACAAAGAGGCACCAGAGTGGGTTTTGTGTTTGTGCTCTCTCTCTCTCCTGTTTGACATCTGAGGATACAGCAAGATGGCCATCTGTAAGCCAGGAAGTAAGCCTTTACCAGATGCTGAATTTGCTGGTGCCTTGATCTTGGACTTCACAGCCTCCAGAATCATGAGAATATAAATGTCTGTTGTTTAAGCCACCAAGTCTATGGCAATTTGTTGTTGCAGCCCAAGCTGACTAACACATTCTGGTTGTTAAGCAGTTTTCTCTGCCACCAAGTTTCTCTGTGTGTGTGTGTGTGTGTATGTGTGTATCTCACTCTCTCCCAACTCTTCACCAATTTTAAAGGTTTAGAACAGGAGGATTAAGCCTGTAAAGGACTAAACCCTGTAGTAAACTTTTTGGAGCTTTGTGGGCCATAGGGTCTCTATATCAACTACTCAACTCTCACATTGTAACACACAAAAGCAGCTATCAATAATATGCTGTGTTCTGATAAAACCTTATGGACACTGATGATTTTTGCCTGTCACAAAATATTCTTTTTTTGATTTTTTCCAACTATTTAAAAATGTCAAAACCATTCTTAGCTTGTGAGCTGTACAAAAATGTTTTGAGGCAGATTTGGCCCACAGGCTATAGTTTGTTGACCTCTAGCAAAGCTTCTCTCTCTTTTTCAACATAGTCTTCTTTCAATTATGAGTAATTTCTACAACATCCTGGAGACTCATCAAACACATGTCGAGCACCTATTATGGGCCGGGAGCGAGACTGTATCAGGTGATGGTAACATGAATCTGACAATGACATGGTCCCTGCTCCAAGGAGCCTGGGCAGAGGTGGAACTAACTTCAAGGACATCTCTCACCTTCACAAATCCCCAAAGCCCTTAAGGTTGGAGAGATGCCTACCTCCATTTAAACTTTGCTTGAGCCCATTAATTTTGCTCTTGCCTCATGCTCAGTGCACAGTGCAATAGAAGACCAACTTTACCACATTTCTTTTGATTATCTGCTTACCTTTGGCTTTTATGGATCTATTTTAAGTCCCGTGACTGTGACCTTCTGTTCTTCTAAAGGAGAAGACAAGGAGGAAGACAACACTATCTTTTACTAAGTTAAGTGACTTAATCATGCAAGAGTTACAGGTTTCTGTTCATTTGCAACATAGCGTGCTCCTGGATCACTGCAATAGCAATTACATTCCAACCATCAATATTCCTGGCAATGCAAAGCTTCTCTTGGTTGCTTTCCCCATCTGTGCAGTGCTGGGACCATCTGAAATGGTTCTAAGGAGCTTATGCTGCCCATTTTGGGGAAACAAATGGGTTGGAACTCAGCACCACTGCTAGGGTAGAGGAGTCCCTATGTTAAAGTATTAAATTGCAGTTTTAGTGGAAATTCAAGCTTTTGTGTGATGGTGAAGCAAAGTCAAATGGTAGCATTCACTCTGATTCATAAGCTCTAACCCAATGTTCTGTGGTCTGGAGGCTCTGGATTCAGGATATCAGTCTAGGACAGAGTCTACCCTTCTAGGCTTCCTCTTGACTTTCCTTCCAGGAACCCTCTCCACAGTTTCCACACTCTGCTTCCAAGAGCATCAGATAAATTTCCCTAGTTCAGACATGGAATTAAGAGAATTTTGCCAGCAGAAAACCTCTATCCTGTGGGCTCCCTTTTCTTCCCAAACTGTCCCCATCCTTGACGGGGCTGGCTGTCCTGAGATAAGTAGTAGATCCTGCTCTTTGTTAGTGGGGCTCCACCACACTGCTCAACTCCAAAAAGGGTAATAAGATGTTTAGGTTTATTAAATTCAATAAAAATTTCCAGTATGAATTCATTAGCTCACTCATTCATTTATCCAGTGAACATTCTAGAGAAACTACTGCTTCCCAGGCTTCAAAAGGGACACACAGATGAAAAAGGCTTGGCCCTAGACTCTGGGGTCTTGGTTGGAGGGCAAAAAAATGATTGAACTCGGATGTTACAAGTACCCTAATAGAGGAATAAACAAGACTCCATCAGGCACCAACAGGGGATACCCTCCTGCCATGTGAAGGGCACCATTGCCTAGTTGCTCTGAGGACTGGAGTCCCAGGCTAGGGGGGCTGAAAATCCAGCCAGCTCTTTCTGGCTTACTTTGCAATCCTCACTGCAATAATGGTATGTGTTTCCTAAGGTGGAAAGTCTCATTCAAGTCCCCACCATTAACAGGAATAGGGTTCCCAACATTTACCGTGCTGATTGCAAAGGAGGTCAGGGATCTGCAGCACCAATAGTAACAACAACAGTAGCCAAAATAATAGCTGTTTATGGCGTGCTTACTGTGTTGTGTGCCTGGCACTGTGCTAAGCACCTTAAATGCACTTTCTAATTTAAACTTCACAGCAACCCTTTGTGGCATGTGCTGTTTTCATACAGAAGAGAAAATCAAGGCCAGAAAAGTTAACCACTTGCCCCAGGTCTAAGAAGTGAAACAGTCTAGATTGGACCCAGGCAGCCTGAGTTCAGTGTCTCTGCCTTGTTTGTGGCATCTCTGTAAGGAAATGGAGACAGTCAACTATGTTTTACACATCCCTCCTGTGCTGGGCCCTTTCCATCCAATGTCTCATTTAATCCAAATGACATCCTAGGAGGTGAGTATTAGCTATCCCAGTTTTACAGATAGGACTCTTGCAAGGAAGTGACTTGCCCAAGGCCATGCAGGGCCTTGGGCATTCTTCAAATTTTGACCGTTCAGCCCAATCCAAGAGAGACAAGAGAAGGGGACTCAGAACTGCCCTCAGAACACTTACCATCTGGGCAGGATCTACCTGACATGCCATTCATTCACAACACTTAGCATCCCTCCCTAAGGTCCAGATGACAAAGTGCATTCATTTCCATGACCTCACTATGTGCGGAGACTGTGGAAAACTGGGAATTGTTGCTTGACGGTTGAATACTGGGATTGCGAAGGGAGGAGGAGGTAAATAAAAGGGATCTGGACCCTTGCTACTTAAAGTGTGGTCCCAGACCAGCAACATTGACCCAGCCTAGGTGCTTGATTCCCTGAAGAGTGACAGTTATTTCCAGGGCATGGCACTCTTCCTTGGGCACCAGTAACCCACCTGAGCCCAACTTGTTCCTTTCCCACACGTACCTTGGCGCACACAAGGAGCTCACATCACACTGGTGGAGACCTGGGTTCTACGCAGCAATCCTTCTCACTTGCTGTGTGACTTGGGGCAAGTTCCAACCCCTCTCTGTGCCTTAGTTTCCTTCGGTAAGGGAAAACAACTACCCATACAGTCGTTTTCAATCCTCATGGCCTATTGTTATCTCTTGGGGAGCTTTTAAATAATTCTGATGTCTGAGGCTTATAGCTAGAAATCCTGATTTAATCAGTGTGGCATGAGGCCCAGGAATTGGTACTTTTAAACCTTTCCCAGCTCGTTACATTGGTTTTGGGTTTTTTGTTTGTTTGTTTGTTTTTTGAGGTAGAGCGAGACTCTGTTGCCCAGGCTGGAGTGCAGTTGTGCAATCTCGGTTCACTGCAACCTTCACCTCCTGGGTTCAAGTGATTCTCCTGCCTCGGCCTCCTGAGTAGTTGGGACTACAGGTTTGCACCACCATGCCCGGCTAATTTTTGTATTTTTAGTAGAGACAAGGTTTCACCATATTAGCAAGGCTGGTCTTGAACTCCTGACCTCAAGTGATCTGCCCTGCCTTGGCCTCCCAAAGTGCTGGGATTACAGGCATGAGCCACCACGCCTGGCCCCAGCTCATTACTTTGTATAGCCAATGTTGAGAACCTGGAAGCCAAATCACTGGTTTTTAAAAATCTGGATGTGTCAGCATTTGCTGCTCTTGAGGCTTCAGACACCCAGGCCCACCCAGACCTTCTGAGTTAGAATTTCCTTGGTGTGTGGAGGGGCTGGACATGAATATGTTTAATAAGCTCCCAAGGTGATGCTGACATACCAAAGCTTCAGAACTCCCCGAATCAATGGCCTCTGAGGTCACTTTCAGCTCTGATTCTGAGGTCCTCCCAGTCAATGATTTCTTTCTTTCTCTCCACGCTGGAGCTGCCCGTTCATGGTAAGCAGAGACGTCATCAGCTTGTAAGCTGCGCTTCAGTGTCCCCTGAGAATGCAGCCAGCTGGCAACGGTAGAGGAAAGTGGTGAACTCATTTGACTTTTCTTTATCAGCTGTACCATGTACATGATGTGCAAGAGGACTGGGGCTCTGTGTCAAGGCCAGCTGGGATGCTGAGGTTTTGTGTTAGGACCAAGGGTGAGCCTGATGGCCGTTCTGGTTTGCCCTGCTCCATGCCATGTCCTAAAGGTGAGTATTAGCCACAGGGTGCTACTGCCTGGACCCCAGTCCCAAACCCACTGAATGAGAAAGATGAGCCTTAGAGTAGATGTGGATTGACCCACCCAACTTTGTCTCTCTGGGTCAGCCCCAAGATAGGCTAGATAGATACCCTGACTGCCAGGAGAGCCCAGGGCTGGGCTAAAGACTGAGAGGCAGGCTTGGAGCAGGCTCCATGCTGAGCTCTGACTCTGCCCTGTCTTAGAGAGGCCATCCTGGTATCTCCTTTCCTCCATGCGGCATGTGGCGATTTAATGGCAGTGAAATTTATTGTGGGTAATGGAGTGTCAAGCTCCTTATTGCTAATGGATGATTTCAAATGTGCAGAAAGATTTATTAAGTAAGTCAAGCATACGCCTCCAAGAGAATATTACTGTGAGTGAAAACAATTATATAGTTAAACAAGGAGGAAAAAAATTTAAATTCTTCTTTAAAGGTCTCTTTAAATCAGTTTAAATGTGTGATTTTTAAAAGATGGGGGGAATTAGTTTCAGCAAATTACTCATCAATTTTTTTTTTTTTTTTTTGATTCAGCAGGAAACCAACAGCCCTACTTGGCTTCCATTTAAAAAAGTTACTTATTGGTGTTTGAAAAAGAAGGAAAAAAAAAAAAAGTTAAGGAAGTGACTTTGGTAGCCTCTTGCGGTTCTCAGGTTCTGATTTATGTGGTGTATACTGAGCTCTCCCTGGGGCAGAAGGAAGGGGTCAGGGAAGCAGCAGCCAGAGCTGTCATTCAGAGAGGAGGATCGGGGATGTCTAACTGGTATTAGACAATGCATCAGAGCTTTAGAGTTGGAAGCAACTTTGGAGAACATTTGGACAATTTCCTTGTGCATGTGGAGAAGCTAAGGTCCAGAGAAAAAAAGGAACTTTTCCAAAAACCCACAGATGGTAGATTGCAAAGCTAGAAGCCGGGCTTTGCCATTGCTCTCTCCATGCAATGGGAATAATATTTGTCTCAGGGATGTCCAGAGGAGACAAGAACCCAGGGAAAGTACTTTGGAAAGTATATATACTTAGTCCCTGGAACGGATGATATGTGGAAGAGATTGGCTGGGAGCCTCCATGGTGGGTTCATTTTTGTGAGAGGCCTTCCCCCTACCCTCGGCCACTTCAGCAGTTCTGCAGCCAGGACTGTAGCTGGCTGAGGTTCCACACCTCTCTCCCCCACCAAAGTGAGGAGAGGCACAGGCAGCCACAAGCCCCTGACATTTTCCTTGAGATGGTGACAGCTGGTAAGACTTTTGACTAAAGGAATAAAGAGCAAGCAAGCAAAAAAAAGTTACTGTGTTAAAAGTGGTTTAAAAATGTTTTGCACCATCTGTTTGGCCACCCTGGTTTTTTGGGGCATGTGTAGGGGGAGAGACCTGTCCTCTCCCACTCCTGAGCTTCACCTCGGTCTCAGGACTGACCATGAGAAGTTTTAGCATGTCTCTAGGCTTTGTTTTCCACGTTCCTCCAATTTTCTTTCTGCTCCCTTCCCTTTGCTTGCAATGTATGCTCTCATTCTGCTTCCGGAAAAGATATTTTCTTAATTGCTAATGAAATACTGAACCTGCAAAGCCCGGCACATTTGGATCCACAAGCAGGTGTTTGATTTTGGCCTTTGCTGTCTGAGCTTGGTTCTACTGTAAGGGAAATAGAACCTAAAAAGCAGGTATTGAAAGACACATTTTGAATGTTCACATATGGGAGCTAAAAATTAAAACAATTGAACTCATGGAGATAGAGAGTAGAATGATGGTTACCAGAGGCTGGCTTGGGCAGTGGGGAGCAGGGGAAAAAGTGGGGATGATTAATGGCTGCCAAAATATAGTTAGACAGAATGAATTTGTGCTAGTATTTGATAGCACAACGGGCTGACTGTAGTCAACAATAATGTATTGTGTATTTAGAAATAACTAAAAGAGTGGAATTGGAATGCTTCTAACACCAATAACTGATAGATGCTTGAGGTGATGGACACCCCAATTACCCCGATGTGATTATTACACATTGCGTGCTTACTTCAAAACATTACATGTACCCCACAAATATATACATCTACTATGTACCCATAATAATTAAAAATTTAAAAGAAAATATCATTTGAAGCAAAATAATAAGAAAAACTAAAAAGCAGAACAAACAAAACCAGGTATTTAAGCTCTACTCCACCTAATAACATCACAACTGGGTTTCCCTTAACGTCCTAACTCTTTATACCACTTCTGCTGACATTTCTTATGAAATTTGTCGGAGGTATTTTTCAGTTTTTTTTTCTTTTGCGAATAGAGTTATGAAAATAAATATTCTACATAGTTATTGCTGTGCTACTTTAAAATTATTAATTTTGTGTGTTGATTTTATATCTAGTCAACTTGTTTAAATCACATTTGGTTCTTGTGGGTTTTTCTGATAGATGGTTATATTGACTGCAAATACTAACAGTTTTGTCTCTTTCTCTTCAGAGTTACATTTCTTATTTTCTTCTCTTGTTTTTATGTAAGCTTTCAGGGCAATATTGAAAAGTGATAGTGATTATAGACATCTTTGCCTGGTTGCTGATTTTAAAAGGACTGTTTCTGATATTTTACCATTAACTATGATGTATACTGTGGGTCTATGGTATAAAAACATTACAAATTGAATTTGTTAGTTTTAATCAGAAATTGTTGTTAAATTATATTAAATTTTAGCATCAGTTGACAGTATCTATTGAGATGATTTTACTCTAGTGAGGAACATCAGTTGCTTTCTAATGTTGGACTATTCTTACATTTTTTGCTCCTAATACCTTACTAGTTTTGACTTTCTAATACTTTAGATAGAATTTTTGTATCTTTGCTCATAAATAATACTGGCTTGTTCCTTTCATCCATGTTTTCCCCGCCCACTGTTGGTATTTGGTTATGGTAGCCACATGGAATGAGTTAGAGTAGCTTTTATCTTCTTCCATGCCCTGCATAGTATATCACATGGGATTATGGATTTTTTGAATGTTTGCTAGAACTTGACCATAAAGTTTCTCACTTTGGTGCACTTTAGTGGGGGTAGATCTTAAATTACTATTTCAATTTTTTATACGATTATTGGTCTTCCATGATTTTCTCCTTGAACCAATTTTTGTGATTTATTATTTATTGTGATTTATTGTTTCCCAGGAAATTATTCATTCATTTAGATTTTAAAATATTTTGGTCTAAATTCTCTTTAATTTAAAATGTGCTTTGTATGTTATGTCTCTATTATGTCTTAAAGTTGTTGATTTTTGTGACCATTACTCACTCTATTCTCACTCTCAGTCTTGCCACAGGCTGTTCTAATTTATTGATATTTTCAAAGAAACAGTTTTTAGTTTTATTGATCTATACTATTGATTTTTTTGTGTTCTAGTTAATTTTTGCATTTTATCTTTATTAATATCTTCCTCTAATTTCATTGAGCTTATTTTGTTTTTCTCTTTCTAACTTCTTGAATTAAAGAGCTTATTGACTTTGCTTTCAATTTTTTCCTCATTTCTAAGAACTTTATTTGAGACTATACATTTTCATGAGTTAGGTATATATCTCAGGTTTTTGATATATGGCCTCTCCTTGTTATTCATTTCTAAATAGTAATATTTTTTCTTTGCTAACCTAAGAGTTATTTAAAAAGTATTTAGCATGTTCAGGTGCATAGAATTGTTTGGCCATTTTTTTGTTATTAATTTCTAATTTTATTACATTTTGTCCCAGAAGGTAACCTGTCTGACTTCTTTCTAATGAAGTTTGTTGAGATTTCGTTTGTGGCCTACTACATGAGTAATTTTTTTTTTAATGTTCCATGTGTGACTGAAAATAATGAAGTCTCCTTTTCTTAACATCTATGTCTATTAGATCACACTGTAAAATTATAATATGTATGTTCTTCAAATTCTCTCTAACTGTCCCTGATCCACAGCTACTTGATCAGGTGATTTCTGAGAGGTGAATAACAAGGTCTCTTACCATGATTGTAGATTAACACTTTCTCCTTGTATATCCTTCAGTTTTTGCTTTCTGTATTGAAGCTAAGTTACTGGGTGCATAAAAGTTCATAGGTGAGATATCTTCTCTATTGATGTTATATTTTATCAACATGGATACTCCATCCCCCTACTTCCTTTCATTGTTCTTTTCCTTGAACTCTATTTTGTTTGATATTATTACAGCTTGGCTTTCCTTTTCTTAGAATTCGCACAACATAGTTATTTCCATTATTTTATTTTTAACCTCTCTGTCTCATTTTGCTTTAGGTGTATCTTATAAGCATCACGTATCTGGATGTTAGTTTCTAAATCTAAGATTTTCCACTTAAATGACTTTTCATTTCATTTTTTTCTTCTATAATTGTTTGAAATTATTCATCCTATTTTTTATCGCTAACCCATAGATTGATGCATTGATGCATTTTAAGAGACATACTGATATTTAGAGTCAATCACTTCCTAGATCCTCCCAGCAAAAAATATCAAAAACTTTTATTTCTTTACAGCTTACTTTCTCCTATTACTCTCTTTCTTCTCCAGCCTCCAGAACTGTGAGGACATAAATTTCCATTGTTTAAACTCCCCAGTCTGTGGTATTTTGCCATGGCAGCCAAAGTTGATTAATCTGTTTTGTTTGTTGGAAGAATTTTCTCTTCTTCCTTGTAAATTTTTCCAAAAAAAGCTTAAGTGTGGGTCTTTTTATTTTACTTACTCAGCAGTTGATAGATCCATTCAATCTAAAGACTACCATCTTTTGTTTTCAATCTAAAGACTTCCATCTTTTTTTTTCTCTGCCTCTTAATTATTTCTTCTCCACTCTTATTTGCAATTTCTGGAATTCCTATTAAATGGATTATCATGCTGTTGGATTCATTCTCCATTTCTCTTTACTTTTTTCTTAACTTCCATCTGTGTTTCCTTCTGTGTTCTCTTTCTGGGAAAAGTCCTTGGTTGAGTTTTCCAGCTTAGTAATTTTCTCTTGGTTTTTTATCTATTCTGATATTCAGCTCATATATTGATTTTTTTAAAATTTCAATACCCAAGTTTGTAATTTCCAAGATCTTCATCTGATAATTTTGTATGTGTGCTACATTCCCTTGCATCGGAATACTGATTAGACTTTTATAAAGTATTTTCTTATTGATTCTATTAATTCTTTCCATGGGAATTTAGTTCTTCAGTTTGTTAAATTTAGTTCTTCATGTCCAATTTAGTTCTTCAGATGGTTAAATTTAGGACTTTTTTTTCATAAGGTTGATTTTCTTCAGAACCCCAAGCAATCATCCTATCAGTCATCCTTGGGTACTCCTGCTGCCTTGGATGTTGGTACTCCTTCATTTCTTGTAGCAGGTCTCTTCTTTGTGCTCTTGGGATGTGGTTTCCTTCTTTAGTCTTCTCCATCTGCCTTTCCCTTTCAGTCATTCCTAACTTTTTAATCCACCGGGGGTACCCTTTTTTTTTTTCCTACACTATTATGGATTTTTATTATTGTATGTTGTTATATTCTTACTCATATACTGTACTACTGTACTGGTTATATTATATTTTATTTATATTATTGTTATCATCAATGTTTATTATTATTATTTCTTTTTTTCTAGGAGTTTAGGATGAGAAGGGGAATGTGGAGATTGTGCCTGGTTCACTATTTTTATCCAACCTCCTCAACTTTGTATGTATTGAATATTGATGTGGTTTTTTTTTTTTTTTTTTTTTTTTTTTTTTTTTTTTTTTTTTTGAGACGGAGTCTCGCTCTGTCGCCCGGGCTGGAGTGCAGTGGCCGGATCCCAGCTCACTGCAAGCTCCGCCTCCCGGGTTTACGCCATTCTCCTGCCTCAGCCTCCCGAATAGCTGGGACTACAGGCGCCCGCCACCTCGCCCGGCTAGTTTTTTGTATTTTTTTTAGTAGAGACGGGGTTTCACCGTGTTAGCCAGGATGGTCTCGATCTCCTGACCTCGTGATCCGCCCGCCTCGGCCTCCCAGAGTGCTGGGATTACAGGCTTGAGCCACCGCGCCCGGCCGAATATTGATGTTTTAAACCACAGTTCCAAAGATGAGAGTGAGTGGTTTGACTAGAAGTTACCAGGGTTGGGTCTGCCCTTTGAGTCTGGCCAACAGCTGCACTTGCAATCCATGGTTCCATTGGTAGCATCCTTCCACCGGGAATTCCATTTGTGTTTATTTTCATTGTCAAGATATTCTTATCTTGCCTCACCTCTGACTGGAAAGCTTGTGAACTCAGATGGGTTTGCCATTTGCTGACCAGCCATGAATTATTAGTGCAGGAAAAGAGATGGTCATAACAAACTCAGCCTGCTTCTTCATGTCTGGCATGAGGGGATGTGTTGGGCGTTGTGATGTGCCACCTAGATCTGCTTTTAGGAATGAAGGACATATTTCCTCAGCTGCTGGCAGTGGTACAGCTCACAGCTCTCTGCCCTTTGGGGATTGCCTCAGATAAAAGAATGGCTTTGCCCCCCGTGGCCAGCAGCCCACTTTCTCAGCCTTCTGCCCCAACTCAGGCAGTTCTGAAGGATCACCTCATCTTCAGAACTCCCCATGCTTCTCTGACACTGCATTGCAGCTCACTGTCTCCCTCTTCCCAATCTGCCTCCTCCCCTTTATTCCACTGGCAGTGACCCCAAGATCAACTCCCTAATAAACCTCATGCCTGCTAAACTTCATCTCAGGGTCTGCTTCCTGTGGATCCCAACCTATGATCAAGCATTTACTGAAAATTACTACATGTATCAGAGCAAAGCACCATTGTGGCTATATTTGGCTACAGAAACCCTTAAACCTGCCCTGGGATTGGGGAAAGGAGCTACATATGGCCAACCAGAAAGTATGGGGAGGCAACAGCCCCTTACACACGCATTTTGATTTGCCCACCCAAATCCGCTCCTTCTGCAACAGTCCCCAACTCAGAAAATGGCAACTACATCTATTCAGTCAGTCAAGACAAAAATCTTGGAGTCATTTCTGACCTCAAACTCTAACACCACATTAATCTAATTCATCAGAGAATGGGCTCAGCTTTACCATCCAAATTGATCCTAAATCTGACCCTTTCTCACCACCTGAAATGCCAGCCCCTGGGTTCCAGCCACCATCACCATCCCTAACTTGGATTACAGCAATTGCCGCTGTGAAAGGAAAATAAAATCTTGAGACCCTCAACTCAACACGTCAAGGGAAAAGTTAAGCTTGGAGACCAAGTAACTCAAAAAACTTGCCTTTCCTTTTGTTCCTAAATAGCTGCAAGATAGAAGGCCACATGTCTCCCCAGGGGGCCTCCCTTACCCTGACAATGTAAATTAACAGCTTATCTTTATGGTACAGGACAAGAGGAGACTAGAAATTGTACCCCCTTTCCACCGCCTACCCTGAGATGAATTTATATTCGACTTCTTCCTGTACTCTGTGTTTACTTTATCTTATGTAAAGTGCAGATTAACTGAGCGCGAGACGAATACATAATTGACTGTTCCTCTGCCCCCTCCTTTTCACATGCAACATGTGGATTCAGGGAGCGCTAATCAAAGCCTCAGAAAAATGTGACCATATCCTCCCTCTTTTTTTTTTTTCTCCTTTCCCTGCCTGCCTGTTTTTTTCCCTGTTAAATATTGAAGTCCTTAAAATCATCCCTGGAAAAAGTATGAGCCACAGATCCTATTGTGGTTTGTGTCTCTTTATCCCAGGTACGTCCTCAACCTGGGCAAAATCAGCCTCTAAATTGATAGACATCACTTTTTCTTTCTCTTTTTTCTTTTTTATTTTTTTGGCTTTCAGGTTCCAAACTCTTAGCCCCTACAATCTATTCTCAACATAGCAGTCAAAAGGATCTTTTAAAACCAAAGTCCATTCTTGTGTCTCCTTGGCTTAGCACTCTCCAATATTTTCCATCTCATTTTAATCAAAACTCCTAGCCCTTCCATGGCTCCCAAGGCTCTTTATGATCTGGCCCTCCCCTGCTGTCCTGCTGACCTTTCCTACTACTACTTCCCCCTTGCTCACCCCAGTCCATGCCAAGCTTGTTCCTGACCTACTTGAAGTTCTCCCTGCTGAAAACACCGAGATATCTTCATGGCTCCTCCCCTCACTTCCTTTAACTTCCATTTCAAATATCCTCTTGTCTGAGACCTTCCTTCACCACCCAATCAATGACACTAACCTCCTCTCCCTACACCCCCAACTTTGGCACTAACCATCTCCCTTGCCACGTTTATTTTTTCTCATAGCACTTATCACCATGCAATGGAGTTCCTTGTTCATCTAGTGTGTTCCTCCTCCAAGCAGAATGGAAGCTTTATGAAAGTGTTTTGTTCACTTCTTTGTTCCTAACATCCAGAACAGTGCTTAGCACAGAGTGGATGCTAAATAAATGTTTGTCAAATAAATGAAATTTTAATTTCCTGACTGTTTAGGAGAATCTCAGATGGGAAAATTGCTTAGGCACAGATAATATTCCTCATTCTGCTTCTTACTTGCCTAATGACCTTCCATAAGCCCCTTTTCCTATCAGGCTATCAGGAAGCTGAGGGGGTGGGACAAGATAGTCACTCAGTGTCTCTTCTCCATCTGATCTTTTGCTGAAATTGTGATTTGTTTGATGCAAACAACCTGGTGTGACATTACTGCAACCGTTTTTCTACTGCTTAAGTGAATTCCAAATGAAGCCCAGCTCTAGCTTCCCCAGCATCCCTCCCTGGTGTCATTCCAACTGCAGGATACTGTCCCCAAGTACTTGACTCTCTTTCCATTTTAACCTTCCCATGCCCCTTCTGTGTTCTGTGACTTGTTTTGGTCTCACATTGGGCAGATTGTATGTCATTACCCTTTGCTCTGGTCAATGGGATGTGAGCAGATGTGAAGTCAGCAGCAGCTTGAAATAGACTTGAGTGGTGAGCTTGCCCTCTTGGGCTTCTTCCATCACAATAAGAGAAACATGTCTTGGCTAGCCTGGTGGTCCAAGAAGAACTGAGGGATATTTGGAGCACCTGGATCAAACCGAAGGCCAGAGCCAAACTCAGCTGAGCCCAGGTGAGATCAGCAGAGCTGCCCCAGTTAACCCACATATGTATGAGTGAGAATAACTGAATGCTGTAAGCACTGAGTACTGGGGTGCTTTGTTATGTGGCATTCTTACGGCAACAGCTGACTGATACACCAGTCTTCCAAAACTCAACCCAAGGTACATACTCTTCCAGAAAACATTCCCTAAGCCCAAGGGCATGGCCTAACAGTGAGAATTTCAGGTCTGTTTCAGGTTAGTGAGGTCAGCTGCTTGCAGGAACTGAGAGACTGCAGCAGAAAGAAGGAAAAATGGGCAGCCAATATTGCTCAGTTGTGCCATTTGATGACTCTGCAAACAGAAAGAACAAGGATCGAAAGGATTTATAGTACGAGCTGATAGAATGGAGCTGGGGCTGGCTTTGTGCCTTGCGGCTTCTTTCCCATTTTTTTCACAAAGCTCCTCACCAGGACACAGGAGCTGGTAACCCTGTCCTTGGCCTGAAATGTGGTTCCACCTACGACTTCTGGGTATATCAGACTGGGGCAACAGGGCACTGTTATTCTGACAGTGAACATTACACCTTTCCAAATGGATATTGCAGAAATTTAGAATTGAGTCTTGTCAAAACATCCTGATTTGCATATTAGGAAAGTCAAGGGAGAAGTTACTTTATCTTCTTTCTAACCTGATGAAAAGATTTTTAAGGAGACTTTACTGCAATCATGTTTCTATTGCTTAAGTGATTCCAAATGCTACTGTAAATTCCATTCATTATTTAAATAGCTTTAGCTCCCTTAAGAACCTAAGCGCCTTACAGGAAGGAAGGAGCTATCAAATCCATGCAGGATGGGGAATTGCTCAGGAGGGTCAAATCCTGGGGCATAGGGAGAGGGACTATAGTGTTCATGATGGGTTTCTAGGGAGGCAGATGAAGAGCCCGACTGAGTGATAGTAGGAGCTGGGAGAATTGCTAAGATCATCTGGGCCTAGGATGCTTTCCTAACTTTCCTGGTCCTAAGAATTTTCTGAATAACTTGTTAAAAATAGATCTGCAGACCTTTCCCCTGGAGATTCTATTTTAGCAGACCTGACGTGGAGTTCAAAATTCCATACTTTCAAGAAAGACCCCAGGTGATTTTGACAACTAGACATGCGTGGAAAATACTGATCTTTCAAGCTGCCTTGTTTACAGGTGAATAAATTGAGTCCCAAGGAGGGGTTAGTGCTAGAGGTTAGTGTTAGTCCCCAGTTAGTGCTAGAGCTAAATGCAGGACAGGATCACTGAGACACGAACGGCAGGTTTAGGATGCCCGATTTGCAGCTGTGCGGCTGGGACTGGCAGTGTAGTCTGCAGGTTTGCTGGTCCCTTGGTATGTTTGTTTAGCTGCTCACTTTCTGTAAGAACAGCTGAAGGCAGCGCTCCTGGAGTCAGACAGACCAGGTTCAAATTCTAACTTTGCTTCTGATTCACTGAATAACCTTGTGCAAATTGCTTAACTTTTCCGAGCCATTAATATGGGCATTAAATCAGATAATGTACCTACCCCTAATAGGTACTCAATAAATGATTATTTTATTTATTAAATAAATAAGTGCTAGACCCCATTCCAAGCCAAAGAACTGGCCAGTATGAACTCATTTAACAAATAAAACAAGCCTATTATTAATCCCATTTAAAAATGAACGAAATTGAAGAAGAGAAAACTTGAGTGACTCGTTCAAATCACGCATATAGCAAGTGAGAAGCAGAGGCGGATTTGAACTTATGTAGTCTGTAGTCCCCTTTCTTTCCCCTGAGGATAGGGTCTGGGTCCCACTTACCCCAGCATGGCCCCTGGTGCAGGCCTTTGCACACAAGTAGATATCAATAAGTGCCTGATTAATGGGATTGAGATTTAAAGGCAGGACGAGAAATTCACTTGATGCATGGCTGAGGGTGGGATATTAGTATGGGGTATCTGGAGAGGGCAGTAGGAGGCCATAAGTAGAGAAGCCTGTATCAAGAGAAGATGGGACAGATCCTGCAGGACCAGTCCTTGGGAGTTAAAGACTGTTTTCAGGCCTAACAATTAGCATTGAAATGCGCAGGAGCCTGGAAGTTTTTTGCATTGTCGCCTGCAATAAGGAAAAATCCAGACTGAACTGGCTGCTTGGATCAGAAGTGATGTAACGGGCTGGCTTTGGCCTAGTTTTCCTAAAGCAGGCGGCCCCCTGGCTCTCCCACACCCTTTTTTCCAGAATTGGCAAGTGACAGCTACCGCCATCTAGTGGTCTGAGTGGCACTGCACAGGGATGGGGAAAAAAGGTTGGCTCGCATCACAGGTGCTAGAAGATGCCCCTGGCTTCCCTGTCCCAAAAGATGAGAGCCCCCAATGGTGGTAGAGAGTTTATTCTGTTCAAGGCGTATTCTTACCTTTTACTTCATTAGATCTTCTCAACAACCCAGGAGGTCATTAGGGGCCATTAACTCCATTTTATGGGTGAGGTGACAAGTCCCTGGAGGAGAGGGGTCTTGTTCAGAGTCGCATTGTCAGCTATTGATGGAACCAGGACTGGGATCCAAGCCTTCACAATACAGTTTTTTAGCCCATAAGTAATACAGACAGGTTGTCAGATCCCTTGAAGTCTCCTTAGACAGGAAATGGAAGATGATTTATCCTGGAGGTCTTGGTCACTTCTCTGCATGGAGGTGAGTCCCCTTCAGCTCAATGACTTGCGATTTTTCTCTGGAAAGAGAATTTTCAGGTGGGATACCTGGGCTGATAATACTCATATGGGAGGTTTCAGAAGAAGATGAATACTGCCCCTCCAGCTCTAGACCCTCTTACTGGATACTCAGTTAAAGCTTATCTGGTCCAGGCCCCTTGTATGAAAAATGGGGAAACTGAGTCTCAGAGAGGGGGAATGACTAGGCTGATATCACACTGTGGTTAAAGCCCTTCCTCTCCAGCCTGTCTTTCTATTCTATGTACTCTGGTATAATAGCTGGTGCCTGGAGCCTGCACTGTTTCGAACAGATGTAACTGCTTTTGGTCCAGAGTGAAAATTGGACTCTAATGTCTCCCAAATTATACCACAAAGGTATGCAAAGGAAAAGAGAAATCCCTGGATATGTATGCTTGTTTTAGCATCTGTAACGTCAGTAATTCACAAACTTTTCAATGAAATCTTAGGCAGAATTTGAGTATGCAAAAGAGATTAATGTGGTGAGAATTGAGGAAGCTGAAATTTACTGTGCCACTGGGGATCTCTGTAATGCCTGAGAGAAAGGGAAAACATGTTGAAAAACAAGGTATTGCATAAGGAGCACTGACTGTGGAGTCCTAACACCTGGGCTTTGGTCCCTGCTCTGGCAAGAGCTTGCTCTGTGTGTGACCTTGGGAGTCACTCTGTCATTCTGATCTCTCGCGGTTTACTCATTCGTACAATAATCCTGATCTTCCTAGTGCCTAGGGTTGATGAGAAGATTATATGGAGGGAATAGGGGAATGGGTGTGAAAATGGTTTGTAGAAAGTAAAGTGCTACATTTATAAATGGTTTCTTTTTTAACTAAATTGAGGTAAAAATTTATATACAATAGAAATGCACCACTCTAAAATGTTCTATTTCATGAGTTTGAAAAATTGTAATCAGCTGTGAAACCATTATCCAAAACAAGCTACAAAGTATTTACATCCCTCCAGGAAGTTATCTTGGGCTCATTGGTAGCAAACCTTCCAAGCCCACAGGCAACCACTGTTCTGATTCCTACCACCTTAGCTTAGTTTTGTGTGTCCTAGAACTTGACATGGGCAAAATCGCCCAGTATGTACTATTATGTGCCTGGCTTCCTTTGCCCACTGTAATGTTTTTGAGATTCATCCAGGTTGTTTTTTTCTTTACTGCTGTGGAATAGTATTTAATTGTGTGGACATACCACTATTTGTTTATCTATTTTACTACTGAAAACATTTGACTTATTTCCAGTTTTGGATATTATGATTAAGACTGCAATGAGCATCCTCTTCCACATTTTAAGTGCACATGTGAAGCCATTTCTGTTGAAATAGGAGTGAAATGTTGAAGCGTACAATAGATGCATGTGTAACTTTAGTAGAAGCTGCTGTTCAGATATCCAAATGGTTATACCATTTTACACTCCCAACAGTGACACACCAGAGTTCCAGATGGTTCATAGGTTCCACATTTTGTATTGTTAGAATAGACATTCTGGTGAGCATAAAACGGTGTCTCACTGTAGTTAAAATTTGCATGATGTTAAGTACCCTTTCTTATTAGCTATATGTGTATCTTCCTCTGTGAAGTATCTTTTAACATATTTGCCCAGTTTTAAAAAGTTAGCTAGCCATTTTATTGTTGATTTGTAGGAATTCTTTATGTGTTATACACAAGTCATTTGTCAGATGTAAACGTGGCAAAAACCTCTCCCTTATTTGTTTTTTCCTATTCGTTTTCTTAATGATGTCTTTTCATAAGTAGGGATTTAAAAATTTAAGTTTGTGTTACCTATTGTTTTCATTATGCTTTGTGCTTTTTAATGTCCCAAGAAATCTTTGTCTAATCTAAGAATGCAAAAGTATTCTTTTGTGTTTTATTCTGGAAACTTTATGGTTTTCACTTTTATGCTTAGATCTTAATTTATGTCTGCATATGGAATGAAGATAGAGTTGAAGTTCATCATTTCCATATGGATTGTTTCAGCACGTCTGTTAAAAAAGATTTTCTTTTCTCCAGTGAACTGACTTAACACTTTGGAAGTTTATTTTTCAATGAAAAGGTCTAAAAAGAAATTTTATTTTTAAAATATAAGAGAGTACCATTGACTTTTGGAAGGATGTACAGTTCTATGACTTTTAACTCAGGTATAGATTTGTGCAGTCACTGCCACAATCAGAATATAGAACAGTTTGATCATCCCAAGAAACTCCCTCATGCTATCTATGTGCCTGTCCTTTTGCTGACACCACACTATCTGAACTACTGAAGCTTTATAGAAAATCTTACAATCAGGTAGTGTAAGTGCTCCAACTTTGTAATTCTTTTTTCAAAATTGTTTTGGCTATTCTAGTTCTTTTCCATGTTCATATAAATTTGAAAGTTCATTTGTCAGTATTTAAAAAAAAAATCTTCCTGGGATTTTTATTGGAATTGTGTTAAATCTGTAGATCATTTTGGGAGGAACTGACATTTTAACTATGCTGAGTTTTGCAATCCATGAATATGGTATATCTCTCCATTTATTGAGGTCTTCTTTAACCTCTTTCATAAATATTTTTTATAGTTTTCAGCATACAGATCTTATATATGTATTTCATTTTTTGAAGGGGTATTGTGAATGACATTGTTTTAAAATTTTGTTATTGCTAATATATAGCAACATGATTGATTTTGTGTGTTGCCTTGCAATCTTGCTAAACTCAGGTATTAGTTTTAGAAGCTTTTATAGATTCCTTGGGATTTTCTGTATAGAATGCTATGTTGTCCACAAATAGAAGGTTTTATTTCTTCTTTTCTAGTCTGTATGCCTTTTGATTCTTTTCTGTGCTTATTGCAAATAGCTAGGACTTCCTGTACAATATTAAAAAGGAGCAGTGAGAATTCATCATGCCTTTCTCCCAATCTGATAAGAAAAACATTCATAATTTGCCATTAAGTAGAATGTTAGCTGTAGGCTTTTTACATTTGTTCTTTATCAGATTGAGGATGTTTTCTTCTATTTCAGGTTTATGGAGAGCTTTGTTTTAAAATCATGAATTGTTGCATTTTGTCAAATGCATTTTCTGGATTACATATGAAGATGCGTTTTGTCTTTTAAAATGTTAATATAGTAGAATACATTGATTGATTTTCAAATATTGAATTAGCCTTATATTCCTGCTGTAAATTCCACTTATGTGTTTTTTTGATTTGGTTGCTGTTATTTTGTTGGGAAATTTTGCTTCTATATTTATGAAGGATATTAGTCTGCAGTTTTCTATTTGTCACTATTTTTGTATGTTTTTGGTATACTGGCTTCATGAAATGAGTGGGTATATGTTTCCTTCACTTCTATTTTCTGAAAGAAATTGTGTAGAATTAATGTTTTTTTCTTCTTTAAATATTTTGTAGAATTTCTAATAAAGGTATCAGGCCTGGAAATGACTTTTTTGAAAGGTTTTAAAATATAGATTCAATTTTTTAATATTTATATGACTATTTAGGTTATTCATTTCATCTTGGATGAGTTTTGTTTTTTGTGGTTTTCCAAGAATTGTTCAATTTTATCTAAGTTTTTGAATTTATTTATATTATGTTTGTATTATTTCCTTATTATTTTTAATGGACACAGGATCTGTAGTGATGTCCTCTCTTTCATTCCTGATATTAATCACTTGTATCTCCTCTCTTTTTCCTCTATCAGTCTTGCTAGACACATTTTGATTTTTTCAATTATTGAAAAAACACCTTTGACTTGATTAAGTTTTTCCATAGTCTTTCTGTTTCAATTTCATTGATTCTGCATTACTTTTATTGCTTTCTTTCTTTTGGTTACTTTGGTTTTGTTTTACTCTTCTTTTTCTAGTTTCTTGTGGTGGAAGCTTAGATGGCTGATTTGAGATCTTTATTTTCTTTTTTTCAGTTTTGCTTTTCTTTCTTTCTTTTTTAACCAATACTATACATTTTCATCTAAGCACTATTTTAGATGCACTTCACAAATTTTGATAGGCTGTATTTTTATTTTCATTCAGTTGAAATATTTTCTCATATTTCTTGGGACTTCTTTTTTGACCTATGAATTATTTAGAAGTGTGTTGTTTAATACGTTAGCATTTAGATATCTTCCTCTGGTTTTTCTCTTATTGATCTCCAGTTTAATTCCATTATAGTTTGAGAATATACTTTGTATAATCTCATTTATTTTAAATTGGTTAAAACTTGTTTTACGATCCAGGATCATGATCTATCTTGGTGAATATTTAATACACACTTGAAAAAAATTGAATGTTGCTTTTGTTGGATGAGGGTATTCCATAAATGTCAGTAAGGTCTTATTTGTCGATGGTGTTTTTCAGTCCATTCCCATCTGAGAGTAGGAGTTCCCTTTCCTACTTCTTGACCCAGAACTATAGAGTGTCTCCTAAAGCTCTCTATTCATGTTAATGACCACATCAGGGTGTCAGGCCATGTCATGTTCTGGTCCTAGGATAACAGAGGGGAAAAAATAATTCATAACATTCAATGGTACTTTGAATTCTGGTCTTACTTCCCTATCTACCTGTTAGTATTTACTATACAGAGTCCTCAGAATGGCGTACATATTTAGTCCAGGTTTTAATGTTGATTTTTCTTTAGGGTACTACCTCTTTGTACTCTTAGTTCATGAGATGTGAGTGGGGTGGACCTTAACCCTACTTCCATGTGCTCTGATCTGACCAGTTAATGTATTCTATCCCAAGGCTGCAATGATTGGTTGAGGACTAAGCATGTGATTCAAACTGTACAAATGTCATTTCTGAGACTTTTGTGGGAACTAGTAGGAAACAGAATTTCTCTTCACTGGGGTTATTTACCTATGGGGATGAAATCTTGTCACAGCTTGAGAAGAGTTTGCCTGAGAGTAAAAGGGCACATTGAGGAAAGTGAGCTAAAGAAAGAGAAAGACAGACTCCTAATGAGCTTGCTTAAGTGCATAGATCCAGCCATTTCTGAAGCTAGTAATCATCTCCCACATTCTAGACTTTTCAGGTACATGAACAAAACAAATCAAAATAGCAACAACCCCACCCCCACCCCACTTCCTCTGCATTAGCCAGTATCAGTTGGTGTTTCTGTCACTTAATATGAAAATAGTCTTAATACATATATATATTTTTGTTTGTTTGTTTGTTTGTTTTGTTTTGTTTTGTTTTTTTGAGATGGAGTCTCTCACTCTGTTGCCCAGGCTGGAGTGCAGTGGCACGGTCTCGGCTCACTGCAAGCTCTGCTTCCCAGGTTCATGCCATTCTCCTGCCTCAGCCTCCCGAGTAGCTGGGACTACAGGCCCCCACCACCGTGCCCGGCTAAATTTTTGTATTTTTAATAGAGATGGGGTTTCACCGTGTTAGCCAGGATGGTCTTGATCTCCTGACCTCGTGATCCATCCACCCCTGCCTCCCAATATATCTACATATCTTAAGTTTCCTTTCATCTTCCTTAAGTTCCTCAGTCAGATTCTAGGGACCCATTGTCCCCTTAAGCCCCAGGGCAGCATCCCCTTCCTTGAGAGAGCAATTAGCTGATTTCATGGTTCTCCAAACAGAAATGGTTGTCCTTAGAGAATCTCAGCATGAAAAATGGGCAGAGAAGCTGGGTCTCAGTATGGAGCCAGAGAGCATGTTTGCAAGTCTGCATCTGCTGGCTACATTAATGTGCAAATCAGGCTGTGGGCCAGAGTTTATTTTTAATAATTAGAAGCCCATCTTACTTTGGAAATGTGCTGCAGCTTCCTGTGACGAAAGGGAAAAGATGGTTCATCCCTTCTTTCCCTCACTCCATGGAATCTACATTTCTGGAAACTTAGAGATGACATAGCTTATTCACTCATGGAACTCAATATTCGAGGAGGAGAAAATTGTCAGTAGAAAAAAAGACGATTTTTAAAGATGGGAAAGGAAAATTATTTATTTCTGTATAGTATTTGGCAAATTTTGCTAAATTTCCTCAGGATGCCAAACTAGGGGGTAGATAACATTTTTGGCACATAGATGAGGCAGGTGCCTGGCATGGTTGTCAAGAGCTTGGAATCTTAGAACCACAAGACAGTAAGATTGTAGCCCAATATTTTGCCTATGGAAAGAAAGAGGACCCTTGTGGGAAAGGGCCCTGTCCAAGGTCAGGCTGATAATTAAGAAGAAGAATTATGAAGAAGGAGCGTGGGCTCCTTCTTCTGTGTCCCAAAGGCTTCCACCATAGCCCACACCATCCAGACTCACAACTTTCCTACAGTTCCAGAAGTGCCTCTTTGCAGGGGTCCCAGGTGTGAATATGATATGCCCACTTGGCTTGGCCATCCACCACCTGTTTGTCACTCAGCCAACTGGCAGTCCCCATCCCCATGTTTTGTTTTTGTTTTTGTTTTTGGCATAGCTGAATTTCACCAGGCAAAGTCTCAGGTGTGGAACGCAACCAGAAGCATGCCATTTGCTGCGGGCAATGGAATGTGAGTGGAAGTCACATGTCACTTCAGGATGAAGGCCTTCAGGTAAGCCTGCCTCACTGCTGTATCATCAACAAGGGCTGGTGCTGAGAAGGCCTTGAAGCACAATCTGTCCTGCCCTCCAGGAGAACTCATGGCCCAGCGAGGGAGGCAGATATGGAAGCAGTCATCATGCAAGGTGATTGGGGCTGGGCCAATGCTTTGTCCCAGCAGGAGGGGCCAACAAAGGGTGCAGACAGCTCTGCTGGGGGCAGGGGTTAGAGAAGCCTTTACTAAAATGCAGAGATCTTGAGTTGGGTCCTGAAGGACATGTTAAATTCTCCAGGTAGGCAAAGCACATACGGAAATCCCAGATGAGAGAACTACACTCTCTGCTTTGTTTTCTTGTGGTATTTGTCTTACTGTGCTCTTTGTGATAGTATCATGTATCTACCTGGTCTCCTATAGCCCATTTGCTGCTGTACTTAACATCTGTGTGCCTCAGTTTCCTCATCTGTCAAGGGAGTATAGTTATAATGCTCCCTCACTAGAGTTCTTTTCAGGATTAAATTGTTTAAGGTATGTGGATATATATGAAGCATATCAGATGATGCCTTACACATGGTAAGCACTTGGTAAATGCTACAGTACAATACTTTATATTTAATAGATACTCAAAAAATGTTTTCCTCATTAAAGTGTTCTTCAACTTTATGTGACCCCTGTCACCTAAAATAAAAACTATTTTGGCTACTGGAAGCCACTGGCAGCCAATGTCTACTCTCAAAAAGCATCCCTCCACTGAATTAGCTAATCCTCTGATCTGTATTGGTATCACTCAGTGATGAGCAGGGATTAGAGGAGTGCCTACTATTAAAAGTCTGGGAGACACAAAAAATGATAGGACTAAGAACTGGCCCTCAGACTTAGGGGCCAGCTGGAGCAACCCAATGTATGCTTGGGTCCAATAGAAAAGATATACCATAGGATGACTCCACTTTGCAGCTTGTAGATGCTTTGATATAAAGATCATCATGGCCAGAAGTGCATGGGAGGAGAATTATCTGACTGGGTAGAGATCTTAGAGGGTTCTCAAATGGATTTTCCAGTAAGTGCTCTATACAAACACATATGGGAGGAGAAGATGTGGGATTGCAGAGCTGCAAAGATGACATTGTGCAAGGCAAACCCCAGGTCTCTCCATGAATTCTTCCTCTTCCATTAATTCTTTGAGGCATAGAAAGTAGATTTCCAAGTATCATGGGAAGTTAAGCATGCTGCTGAGGATGGTCCAGAAATAACAGCATGGCTACTGGAGTGCTGGGAAGACTGGAGGTGACAGAGGCTCTAAGGAGGAGTGAGAGCTGAAGCACCACATTAGAGAATGCTGAACTGAAGTCAGGAAGAAGGCAGGCCTGAGAATATGGGCTCATGGGCTCCCTACTTCGGTGACTGTTAAAGACCCATCTACAGATTGGAATATTGGCAGCAATGGAAATTTTAGCTTTTGTGTGTCATCTCTTTGACTCTATGTTTTTACATGTTGCTTCCTGTTTATTAACTTCTATTTCTTATAACTTTGTGATGAGACAGTTGGAAGGCATGCCTGTCTCTCATATTGTGTACATTGCCAGGAGGACTAGGTGGAGTGTGTATGGATGAAAGAATATGCCAAAAAAAAAAAAAAGCATTAGTGAATGAAACACCACCAGGAGAGTTCATGGAAGAATGCACTGGCAAAGAAGTTATACATAGACATCTACCCAGAGAGAATCTGAGGTTGACTATAAATAAAGTTTAGAAATGGCATAGAACTCAGAGTGAAAAGGAGTGTGGTGGAAGACTTCTAGGAAGAGGTGTTTCTTTACTGGGCCTTGAAGGATGGTTGGACCTTGGATACATGGAAAGAGAAAAAATCATATTCTAAGATGGATGTGATGATTAATTTTACATGTCAACTTGACTGGGCCATGGGATGCCCAGATATTTGGCTAAATATTATTCTGGCTGTGTCTGTGAGGATGTTTTTAGATGAGATTAACATTTGAATCAATAGCCTGAGTAAAGCAGATTGCCCTTCCTAATGTGGGTGACCCTCATCCAATCAGTTGAAAGCTGAAATAGGACAGAAAGACTGACTCTCCCACAGATAAGAAGAAACTCTTCCAGCCTATTTTGAGCTGGAATATCTTTTTTTATTCCACTTTTTGGACTCAAATTGAAACATTAGACCAGGTGCAGTGGCTCATGCCTGTAATCCCAGCACATTGGAAGGCCAAGGCGAGTGGATCACCTAAGGTTGGGAGTTCAAGACCAGCCTGGCCAACACCATGAAACCCCATCTCTACTAAAAATACAAAAATTAGCCAGATGTGGTGGTGAGCACCTGTAATCCCAGCTACTCAGGTGCCTGAGGCACAAGAATGGCTTGAACTCAGGAGGTGGAGGTTTCAGTGAGCTGAGATCATACGACTGCACTCTAGCCTGAGTGACAGAGTGAGACTGTCTCAAAAAAAAAAAAAAAAAAAAAACCCAAGTTCTTCTTGGGTCTCCAGGCTGCCAACTTTCAAACTGAAACTTACACCAGTAACTCTCCTGTTTCTCAGGCCCTGCACTTAGACTGGAGTTACACATGGGCTCTCTGGGGCCTCCAGATTGCTGACTGCAGAACTTGGGACTTCACAGCTTCCATAGTCACACAAGGCAGTATCTTATAATCACTCTCTCTTCCTCTCTTGACGTACACACATGCACACACACGCACGTGCACGCACACACATACACACACAATCTCTTGGTTTCTATTGGTTCTATTTCTCTGGATAATCCTGACTAATAAAATGAAGAACATAGCTTTTGAGGCAAAGTTATAGTAAATTAATACTTACTGAGAATCTACTATGGGTCAAGCACTTTATGCATAATCTCATTTAATCCCTATCCTCATGCAGTGGGAAACATTTTTAAGTCCAGTCTGTGGGTCAATATTGTATTGATATTGAATTAACAGATATTTACTGAGCACCTACTATGGGCCAGAGACTTCTCCATTCTATGTGATGACACATTTCACATATTTATTTATTTGTTTAATCGACAAATACTAACTGAGTGTCTACTGGATGCTTGGAATGCTTCAGTGAACAAAACAATAATATACATTCTCTTGAAATTTACATTTTAGTGAGGAAAGGCAGAACAATAATGCTAGCTATAACAATTAATTATACAATATGTTAGAAGGTGATAAATGCTCTAAAAATGTTGATACAATAAAGGGGATTAAACACGTTGAGGTTGGGGTTGGGTCACAATTTTAAATAGGACAGTCAAGGAGACCCCATTATAAAGGTAAAATCTGAGCAAAGTATTGAGAAGGAGATGTATGAGTGAGCAAATCAGAGAGCAGGAACAAGTGCAAGGGCCCTGAGACAAGAACCCGTGGTACATTGGAGGAATAGCAAGAAGGCTGGTGTGGGTGGATGAGAATGAATAACAGGAGATGATAGAAGGAGGAGGTGAGGTCAAGGGTTAAAAAAGAGAGTATGTAGGCCTTTGTAGATCATTGCAAATAATGTGGTTTTAGTCTTTGCTGTGTATTTTGCAGATGATGACCTAATCTGTTTTACATTATAACAGAATCACTCTGGCTGCTGTGTTTCAGTGGTCCAGGTGAGAGATGGTAGTAACTGGAACCAGGGTAGTAGCAGTGGAGGTAAAAGAAGTGAACAGATTCTAGATATGTGTGTATATGTATATACATATGTGTGATGTGTATGTATGTATGTAGTATATACATATAGTAACAGCTTTAGTGAGATAAAATTCACCCACTTAAAGTACACAATTCAGGTAAGACTCCAAGGCTTTGGAACTGAGAAACCAGAAACATGGAATTTTCACCAGCTAAGATGGAGGAAGAGAGTAGATTCATGGGAAGGAAAGGGCAATAGTTTAGTTTGGGATATGTTAAATCTACACCCAATTGCTAATGAGGGAAATCTGGGAATTATCCCTTACTCTTCCCGTTTCTTTATCATTACTATCCCAAATCCCTACATCTGATCTGTGTAGTCAGGTCACTTCTACCTCCAAAGTGTATCTTGAGTACGCCCATTTCTATTGCAAAGTGCTTATGAGATATCTCATGTCCTCCCCTCCATTTCCCATTCTCTTTTGCAGTTAGAATGGAGTCATGTGACTGGTTCTGGCCAATAAGCTGTGAAGAGAAGTGACATATGGCACTTCCTGGTCAGAACAGTTAAGAACCCATGACATGCCTCCTTCATCTCTTTCTTTCCCTGATAGGGTGTCTTGAAGGCCATGTATTCCAAATGGTAGAGCTGCAAGATGAAGGACTTCCCAACTCACACTGGAGTCTCATGTAGGCAAAAAATAAACTCTGTATGTATTGAGTGTTACTTAACTACTGAGATATCAGATTTATCCTCATACAATTTTTCTTCTCCCTCCTGCTACCCTAGTCTGAGCTTCCATCATCGTTACCAAATTTTGTGGAATAGTTACCTAATTAACGTCCCTACTCCTACCTTTGTATCCCCCAAATTCATTCTTCACATAGCAGCCAGATCAGAGTTCTTCTTCAATGGCTTCCTGTTGCACTTATCACTGAATTGCTGTGTGATCTGGCTCCTGACTTCCTCTTGAACCTCATCTCATCAGCCCCTAGCTCACTGAGCTGCTTATTCTGCCTCAGACTCAACAAGTTCTTTCTTTTTGCAGGGCCTTTGCCTGTGCATTTCCTCCACCTGGTTGGTCTCATGGCTGGCTCCTTCCTATCCTTCAGGTCTCAGGTTAGATCTCACCGTGTTCAGCGAGGCCTCCCTGATGACTCTATCCAGAGTTGCCCACCCTCCCCTCTCCATTATTTTCTGTCATAATACACTATTTATTTTAAACACTAATAACAATCTATCATTTAATGAATGAACAAATGAACTAAGCAACTAACTAACTAACTAACTAACTAACTAACTAACATATTTACTCTCTGTCTCATCCACTGAAAGTAAACTCCACAAGAACAGAGACCTGTATTCACCATTGTACCACCAGTGTCTTAGTCTATTTTCTGTTGCTATAACTGAATACCTGAGACTGGGTCATTTATAAAGAAAACAAATTTATTTCTTTCAGTTTTGGAGGTTGGGAAGTCCAAAATCAAGGGGTTGCATCTGGTGAGGGCCTTCTTGCTGGTGGAGACTCTGCAGAGTCCTGAGATGGCACAGGGCATCACATGGATAGCAATTGCATGAGAGAGAACAAAACTGGCTTTTATAATAGACACACTCTTGTGATAAACAACCCACTCCTGTGATAACCCATCAATCCATTTATCCATTAATCCTTGAGTGAATTAATCCATTTATGAAGGCATAGCCCTCATGACCCAATCACCTCTTAAAAGTCCCACCTCTTCATAATGTGACATTGGTAATTGGGTTTCAACATGAGTTTCAGAGGGGCCAAACATTCACACCATGGCAGCCCATGTCAGATGTGCATTTAACATGTGGTAGATGCTTCAAAAGCATCACATGATTCAGCATCAGAGACACAGCAGTGCCCAAGGCAGGGTCCCTGTCCTCAGAAATCTCATGGTTGAGTAGTGAGAGGCCAGGAGTCAGGGTGCAGTGGGTTTGCAACCCAATCTAACCTAATTTGGGGGAAGGTTGGAAGAGCTTCCTGGAAAAGGGGATGCCTGAGGCAGGCCCCAAAGGACTGAGGACTGTTAGTTGGCCTGATAGATTAAGAGAAGGGCCTTTTAGAAAGTAGAAGTGACATGCATAAAGGATCAGAGGGGTGAGAATAGGGTTAAGGCCAGTCCAGAATGACTGCAATGTGGGATATGAGATACAATAGCAAGAGATAGGGTGGAGACAGAGCAAGGACCAGATCATCCAAGGCCTGGCATGTTAGGCTAAGAAGATTGCACTTGACCTTGCATCAGTAGGCTGTCATTGACTAAGTCCAAGTGTTTTGTGGCAGAACAGACTTAGGCTAATTCCCTTTGGGCATCATGGTGAGGTGGAGGGCCTTTGGTTAAAGGATCTTGCCTCTGTTCCTCATTGGCTGCATAGATTTCTCTTCTCCGTGGCTCCCAACTCCATTCTGTCTAGTACATGTGGTGTAGAAAATAGACACAGGAAGGGAATGAGAAGGAAGAATATTTACAGTAGAGAAGTTTGGACATTGGAAGTAATTCCTGGGATGAAGAAAGAATAGCAGAGGAGGGAGTGGAAAAAGCACTGGAAAGAACCCTGGTTCTGTCACTAATTACTATATGGCCTTGGAAAACTCATTTTATCTACCTGGGCCTTGATTTCTCCATATGGATAATGGGGCTTTGGGCTTAACTGGTAATTCACCAAAAATGTCCAACCTTACAGAATCATACTGGTGGTGGGATTTCAGGCACCATGATCTTGAAATAGGATATATATATATGTATTTTTTTTTTGTCTATGACTTAAGACATATCCTATAAATGGCTCTTATGCATCTCCTCCATTCCCCTTCTCAAGGGAACAGACATACTATGTGTCTATGTGTCTATATGTCAGTACTTTGATAGGCATTGGAGATAAAACAGACAGGCCCAATCTCTCTGTTTTCATGAAGCCTACAGTTTAGCACTAGAAAACTGATTTTAAGAAAAGCACACAAACAATGTAAAATTACAACCGTGATCAGAACCACAGAAGTAACTCACAGCATGAAGAGAACCATTCAAAAGGGAGTCAGAAAAGCCTGGGACAGTTCTGGAGGCTGGGAAGTCCAAAATTGAGGGGCTGCATCTGACGAGGGCCTTCTAGCTGGTGGGGACTCTCTCTAGAGTCCCAAGGTGCCACAAGGCATCACATGGCTAAGGAGTGCAAAAACCAGAACCAAACTGGCTTTTATAATAGACCCTCTCTTGTAATAACTCCTTGCAGTAGTGACACTTGAGGGAGATCTGAAGGATGAGTCAGAGATAACTGGGCAGGGAGGGGAAGGTATCAAGTATGAGGCAGAGGGAACAGCATATTCAGAGAGACAGGGCAAAGGCTGGTATGGCTGGAGCAGGGAGAGGAGCCTGGCAAAGGATGAAGCTGGACAGGGGACTATTTAAAATATTGCATGTGCAGAGCCTAGGGGATCCAGTTGGTCAGACATTGGTCCTTTGGCTGCTGAATTGTGGGGGGTTCTGATGGGGTGCTGGGGGAGGAGGGAGGATGTCAGGGCACATTTGGTATAGGTGTGCTTGGGATAAGGAAGTATTTTCAATATTCTAACACTCTTTATGGCTACGTGGGTGTGTTCAATCTGACCATTAGTGATTGGGACAAAGAGGTGGGCAGAGACCCAACTAACCATGAGGACCTAGAGGACACAGAGTTTGCCCTGACAATACTGGGGAGCCACTGCTGGGGCCAAGGAAGGTAGTGAGGGGACCACAATTGGGTTTTACGGAACTGAGATTAAGCTGAGGAGAGTAAGGTTCTCACTTCAGTCTCAGAACTGAAGTGGGGGCCAAAAATCAGTACTTAAGATATGTCTATCTTAATATTTCTACAATATTTTAAAAAATTTCAAAGCAATGCAAAAAACATTCCATTGTGAGCAAAATATCAACATTTTCAATTAAGATGGCACTTAATCCTGCACTTTCATGATTCGACCTCACTTTCTTCAATACAATCTATGCCCTGTCAGATGCTGTCTTCATGTAAATTTTTGCTAGTTTGTTCACCATGGCCATATTTTGCACTCATTTAAAAATATTGCATGAAAATAGTATTTATCTTGATTGCTGAGTATTTAGGGTGTCTCCATAAATGTTGGGCCTGGCCCTAATTTTGAAGCACTCTGATTTTGAAGTGATGACTTGGGTCTGTGGATGTGGAGGGGCCAGTGTGGATGTGGGGAGTCATGGGGGTGGGGCGCACACAGGAGATGTAGGCAGATTGTCTGAATGCGGCAGGAGGGGATATACAGGCAGGCATGCTGCTCGCCCCTCTTCTGGGGATTCTGAGGAGGGGGTATGAGGGGAATGCTGTTGGCAGCCCATCTGCACTATGTGACTGCCAGCCAGGCTTGTGAGCCAAGCGCCCACTTCCCTTGAGGAGGCTGTTGGGAAGCCATTTTCCAAGGGGAGTGGGAAGCATCTCATGATCTGACTCGGCCATGCCTTGGGGCTACTCTGATGTGCTCCCCCGATAGACCCTAATCTGCTCCCTTCCATTGCCCATGTGACCCACTCACCTCCAGGTGAGCCCTGGTTCCAGCTTGTGGAGTCTGTGTAGAGCCCACTGGCCACGTGCTCCTAGACCTCCTGGGTCTGTGGACCGGCCTGTATCTTTAATGTTGCAGATTGTGCTCCACCCCTGAACTTAACCGGCTTCTATGATCCTGCAGGCTGTGGCTGGGAAGCAAACGACATCCATCTAGGGCCTTGGACGCATGCTAGAAGACCTTCCCATGATGTGAGGTCAGAGTCACCTGGGAACGCTGAGTCCTGGGGACACAGGTAGAATTGTCAAGACAAGGTCAGGTCAGGAGCATGTGGGACAGCAGGGGATGGGGGGAAGGGATTGAGGAGGACTAATGATTAACAGCAGAATCAACAGCCAACACCATAGACATCTCAATTGGTTTAGCTTACCAAATTCTGACTGAAAAAGTTGAGCAAACTTTACATTTGATGGGTGTCAAAACTGTTGCACCCAGATCGGCTATAGACAAGAGCAGAGTCTCAGTGGAAATTTTATTTTATTTTTTTAAAAAATGACATTTACTTCTTATTAAAGTGAAGGTTGAGTGTCTCTTAAACAAATTCCAAAGCTTTAGGAGTACTAGTGGTTTTTGGTTATATAAATGTACTGTATAGTGATTAGTCTGGGTTTTCAGTGTACCTGTCACCTGAACTGTGTATATTGTACACAACAGGGGATTTTTTTTGTCCCTTATCCCCCTCCCACCCTTCCACCTTCTGAGTCTCCAGTGTCCTTTATACCACTCTGTATGCCTTTGCAAAGCAATAGCTTAGCTCCCAGTTATAAGTGAGAACGTGCAGTGTTTGGTTTTTCATTCCTGAGTTACTTCACTTAGGATAATGGCCTCCAGTTCCAGCCAAATTGCTGGAAAAGATGATTCTTTTTAATGGCTGAGTAGTATTCCATGGTGTATGTATACCACTTTTTTAATCTACTTGTCAGTTGATGGGAACTTAGGTTGATCCTATATCTTTGCAATTGTGAATTGTGCTGTGGTAAACATATGAATGCGGGTAACTTTTTAAAATATAATAACCTCTTTTCCTTTGGATAAATATCCAGTAGTGGGATTGCTGGATCAAATGGTAGATCTACTTCTAGTACTTTGAGAAAGCTCCATACTGTTTTCCGTAAAGGTTGTACTAATTTACATTCCCACCAACGATGTATAAGCATTCCTTTTGTACCGCATCCACACCAACATCTATTGATTTTTGACTTGTAAAAAATGACCATTTTGACTGGGGCAAGGTGGTATCTCACTGTGGTTTTAATTCTCATTTTCCTGATGATTAGTGGTGTTAAGAATTTGTTTTCATATTTTTGTTGGCCATTTGTATGTCCTCTTTTGAGAAATGTCTATTCATGTAGTTTGTCCACTTTTTAATGGGATTACTTGTTTTTTTCCTTGCTGATTTGTTGAGTTCCTTGTAGATTCTAGATCTTAGTCCTTCATCAGATGTATAGTTTGTGAATATTTTCTCCAATTCTGTAGGTTGTCTATTTATTCTGTTGATTATTTCTTCTGCTGTGCAGAAGCCTTTTCATTTAATTAAACTCCATTTATTATTTCTGATTATATTGCATTTGCTTTTGGAGTCTTAGTCATAAATTCTTTGCCTGCATCAATGTCCAGAAGGGTTTTTCCTAGATTTTCATCTCAAATTTTTCTGGTTTCAGGTCTTATATTTAAGCCTTTTTTTTTTCTGTTTAAGTATTTAATTCATCTTGAGTTAATTTTCGTATATGGTGAGAGACAGGGATTCAGTTTCATTCTTCTACATGTGGCTATCCAGTTTTCCCAGCATCAGTGGAAATTTTAAATAAGTGAGATGAAGATCCTGAAGCATTTCTTTGAAAAATTGTAACAGAAGAGGAAACATGGCTTTACCAGTACAATCCTAAAGACAATGCACAATCAAAGCAATGGCTACTAAGAGGTGGATGTGGTTCAGTCAAAGCAAAAACAGACTGGGCAAGAACAAAGGTCTTAGCAACAATTTTTTGGGCTGCTCACAGAAGTTTGCATGTTGACATTCTTGAAAGTCAAATAATAATAATAACATCTACTTATTATGACAATATTTAGAGAAAGCTACAGCTTTAGCAAAAATGCTCAGAAAAGCTTCACCAGGGAGTCCTTCTCCAGCATGACAATGTTCCTGCTCATTTATGTCATTAAACAATGGTAATTTTGCCAGAGTTTTGGTGAGAAACCATTAGGCATTCGCCTTAAAGTTCTGATTTGACCTCTTCTGACTTATTTTTATTTCCGAATCTTAAAACATTTGTAAAGGGCATTCATTTTTCTTCAGTTAATAATGTAAAAATGACTTCATTGACATGGTTAAATTGCAAGAACCCTCAGTTCTTTAGGGATGGACCAAATGGCTAACTTCATTGCTTACAAAAGTATCTTGAACTTGATGCAGCTTATGTTGATAAATAAAGTTTATATTCTTAATTTTTATCTTTTAATTCCATTTTCCACAACTTTTGTTGAAGCCTCTTCATAGTTATTAGTTGAAGGACAAAGAACAGATTTACTGCCTTTCTTCTATTCTTTTTAAAAAATTTATACATAATAGATGTACATAGTTTTGGGGTACTAGTGATAATTTAATATATTCATATAATTTGTAAGGATCAAATCATTGTACTTGGCATGCCCATAACCTTAAATATTTTTTCTTCATTCTAGAACCATTATAATTCATCTCTTCTTGCTATTTAAAAATGTATGATAGAATGTTATAAACTATAGTCACTAGTCACCGTACAGATCTAGCTAACAGTAGGTCTTATTTCTTCCATGAAACCATATATTTGTACTCATTAATTAACTTCTCTTCATTCTTCCCCTCCTCTCTACCCTTACCTGCCTTTTTTATCTCCCACATACGAATTATTTGTTTAAGTTCCTTGTAGATTCTAGATATTAGTCCCTTGTCAGGTGTATAGTTTGGAAATATTTTCTCCTATTCTGTAGGTTGTCTATTTACTCGTTGATTATTTCTTCTGCTCTGCAGAAGCTTTTTAGTTTGATTAAGTCCAATTTAACATGTGATATTTGTCTTTCTGTGCTTGGATTATTTCACTTGAAATAATGACCTCTGGTTCTGTCCATGTTGCTGCAAATGACAAGATTTCATTCTTATGGCTGAAAAATATTTCATTGTGTGTATACATCATGTTTTCTTTATCCATATATCCATTGATGAGTAGTTAGGTTGATTCCCTATTTTGACTATTGTGAGTAGTGCTGCAATAAATATTGGAATGCAGAGATTTTTTTTAACATATTGATTTGCTTTGTTTTGGATATATACCCAGTAGTTGAATTGCTGAATCATATGGTGCTTTTATTTTTAGTTTTTTGAGGAAATTCCAAACTGTTCTCCATAATGGCTGTGCTAATTTGCATTTCCACCAACAGTGTACGAGGGTTCTCTGTTTTCTGCATTCTTGCCAGCATCTGTTTTTTCCTGTCTTTTTGATAAAAGAAATTTTAACAGGGGTGAGATGGTATCTCATTGTTGTTTTGATTTGCATTTCTCTGATGATTAGTGATGTTGAACATTGTTTTTCATATACTTGTTGGCCATTTGTATGTCTTCTTTTGGAAATGTCTACTCAGATCATTTGCCCATTTTTTATTTGGATTGTTTATTTGCTATTGAGTTGTTTGAGTTCCTTATATATTCTGATTATTACTCTGCTGTCGGTTGAGAGTTTACAAACATTTTCTCATTCTGTGGGTTGTCTCTTCACTTTGTTGATCATTTCTTTTGCTGTGCAGAAGCTTTTTAACTTAACGTAATCCTATTTGTCTATCTTTGCTTTGGATGTCTGTGCTTTTGAGGTCTTACACAAAAAATCTTGCCCAGGTCAATGTCCTGTGACACTTCTCCAATGTTTTCTTTTAGTAGTTTCAAAGTTTCAGGTCTTAAATTTAAGTCTTGAATCCATTTTGATTTGATTTTTGTGTATGGTAAGCCAGAGGGGTCTAGTTTCATTCTTCTGCATGTAGATATCCAGTTTTCCCAGCATCATTTATTGTCCTTTAAATGTGTTTAATTTTTATCTATGTTCTCTACTCTGTTCCATTGGTCTATGTGTCTATTCTTATGCCAGTAGCACACTGATTTGGTTACAATTGCTTTGAAATAAATTTTGAAGTCAGGTAGTATGACTTTGTTCTTTTTGCTCAGAATTACTTTGGCTATTAAGGGTCTTTTGTGGTTCCATGTAAATTTTAGAATTTTTTTTCTATTTCTGTAAAGAATATCATTGGTATTTTAATAGGGATTGCATTGAATCTATAAATTGCTTTGGGTAGTATGGTCATTTTAACAATATTAATTTTTTAAATCTATGAGCATGGATTATCTTTTGTGTGTGTGTCTGCTTCAATTCCTTTCATTAGTGTTTTATAGTTTTTTGTATAGATTTTCCACTTATTTGGTTAAATTGATTACTAGATATTTTATATTCTTTGTAGCTAATGTACATGGGATTGCTTTCTTGATCTCTTTTTCATATTGTTTGCTATTGGCATATTTAATTGCTACTGATTTTTGTATGTTGATTTTGTGTCCTGCAACTTTATTGAATTTGTTTATCAATTCTAACAGATTTTGTGTGGATTCTTTAGGTTTTTCTAAGTATAAGACCATGTCATCTGTGAAAAAAGATAATTTGACTTCTTTCTTTCCAGTTGGAATGCCCTTTATTTCTTTCTCTTGCCTAATTACTCTGGCCAGGGCTTTCAGTGCTATACTGAATAAAAGTGGTGAAAGTGGGCATACTTGTCTTCTCCAGATCTTAGGGAAAAGGCCTTCAATTGTTTCCCATTCAGTATGATATTAACTGTGAGCTTGTCATATATCACATGTATTATTTTGATCACGTTCCTTCTATACCCAGTTTGATGAGGGTTTTTTTTTTTTTTTATCATAAAGGGATGTTGAATTTTATCAAACGCTTTTTGGCATCTATTGAAATAAGCAAGTTTTTTTTTTTTTTTTTGAGATGGAGTCTTGCTCTGTCGCCCAGGCTGGAGTACAGTGGTGCGATCTTGGCTCACTGCAAGCTCCACCTCCCGGGCCCACGCTCTTCTCCTGCCTCAGCCTCCCGAGTAGCTGGGATCACAGGTGCCTGCCACCACGCCCGGCTAATTTTTTGTATTTTTAGTAGAGACGGGGTTTCACCGTGTTAGCCAGGATGGTCTCGATCTCCTGACCTTGTGATCCGCCCGCCTCAGCCTCCCAAAGTGCTGGGATTACAGGCGTGAGCCACTGTGCCCAGCCTAGCAAGTGGTTTTAGTTCTTGCTTCTGTTAATGTGATGTAGTTTGTGCTAGCATTTTGTTGAGGATTTGTGCATCTAAGTTCTTCAGTGATACGGCCTGTAGTTTTCTGTTTTTGTTGTGTCCTTATTTGACTTTCGTATCTGGGTAATGCTGGCCTCATAGAATGAGTTTGGAAGTGTCCCATCCTCTTCAATTTTTGTGAAGAGTTTGAGAAAACTTGTTTTTTTGTTTGCTTGTTTGTTTTTGTTTGTTTGTTTATTTATTTATGTATTTATTATAGTTTATGTTCTAGAGTACATGTGAACAATGTGCAGGTTTGTTACATATGTATACACGTGCCATGTTGGTGTGCTGCACCCATTAACTCGTCATTTACATTAGGTATATCTCCTAATGCTATCCCTCCCCGCTCCCCACACCCCAAACAAGCCCCGGTGTGTGATGTTCCCCTTTCTGTGTCCAAGCGATCTCATTGTTCAGTTCCCACCTATGAGTGAGAGCATGCGCTGTTTGGTTTTCTGTTCTTGTGATAGTTTGCTGAGAATGATGGTTTCCAGCTGCACCCAAGTCCCTACAAAGGACATGAACTCATCCTTTTTTGTGGCTGCATAGTATTCCATGGTGTATATGTGCCACATTTTCTTAATCCAATCTGTCATTGATGGACATTTGGGTTGATTCCAAATCTTTGCTATTGTGAATAGTGCCACAGTAAACATACCTATGCATGTGTCTGTATAGCAGCATGATTTATAATCCTTTGGGTATATACCCAGTAATGGGATGACTGGGTCAAATGGTATTTCTAGTTCTAGATTCTTGAGGAATCACCACACTGTCTTCCACAATGGTTGAACTAGTTTACAGTCTCACCAACAGTGTAAAAGTGTTCTTTTTTCTCCACATCCTCTCCAGCACTTGTTGTTTCCTGACTTTTTAATGATTGTCATTCTAACTGGTGTGAGATGGTATCTCATTGTGGTTTTGATTAGCATTTCTCTGATGGCGAGTGATGATGAGCATTTTTTCATGTGTCTGTTGGCTGTATAAATGTCTTATTTTGAGAAGTGTCTGTTTATTTCCTTTGCCTACTTTTTGATAGGGTTGTTTGTTTTTTTCTTGTAAATTTGTTTGAGTTCTTTGTAGGTTCTGGATATTAGCCCTTTGTCAGATGAATAGATTGCAAAAATTTTCTCCCATTCTGTAGGTTGCCTGTTCACTCTGATGGTAGTTTCTTTTGCTGTGCAGAAGCTCTTTAGCTTAATTGATCCCATTTGTCAATTTTGGCTTTTGTTGCTGTTGCTTTTGGTGTTTTACACATGAAGTCCTTGCCCATGCCTATGTCCTGAATGCTATTGCCTAGGTTTTCTTCTAGGGTTTTTATGGTTTTAGGTCTAACATTTAAGTCCCTCATCCATCTTGAATTAATTTTTGTATAAGGTGTAAGGATAGGATCCAGTTTCAGCTTTCTACATATGGTTAGCCAGTTTTCCCAGCACCATTTATTAAATAGGGAATCCTTTCCCCATTTCTTGTTTCTCTCAGGTTTGTCAAAGATCAGATGGTTGTAGATGTGTGGTATTATTTCTGAGGGCTCTATTCTGTTCCATTGGTCTATATCTCTGTTTTGGTACCAGTACCATGCTGTTTTGGTTACTGTAGCTTTGTAGTATAGTTTGAAGTCAGGTAGCATGATGCATCCAGCTTTGTTCTTTTGGCTTAGGATTGTTTTGGCAATGCGGGCTCTTTTTTGGATCCATATGAACTTTAAAGTAGTTTTTTCCAATTCTGTGAAGAAAGTCATTGGTAGCTTAATGGGGATGGCATTGAATCTATAATTTACCTTGTGCAGTATAGCCATTTTCATGACATTGGATTCTTCCTATCCATGAGCATGGAATGTTCTTCCACTTGTTTTTGTCCTCTTTTATTTCACTGAGCAGTGGTTTGTAGTTCTCCTTGAAGAGGTCCTTCACATCCCTTGTAAGTTGGATTCCTAGGTATTTTATTCTCTTTGAAGCAATTGTGAATGGGAGTTCATTCATAGACATGGCTTTCTGTATGTCTATTATTGGTGTATAAGAATGCTTGTGATTTTTGCACATTGATTTTGTATCCTGAGACTTTGCTGAAGTTGCTTACCAGCTTAAGGAGATTTTGGGCTGAGATAATAGGGTTTTCTAAATATACAATCATGTCTTCTACAAACAGGGACAATCTGACTTCTTCTTTTTCTAATTGAATACCCTTTATTTCTTTCTTTTGCCTGACTGCCGTGGCCAGAAATTCCAACACTATGTTGAATAGGAGTGGTGAGAGAGGGCATCCCTGTCTTGTGCCAGTTTTTAAGGGGAATGCTTCCAGTTTTTGCCCATTCAGTATGATATTGGCTGTGGGTTTGTTATAAATAGCTCTTATTATTTTGAGATACCTTCCATCATTACCAAATTTATTGAGAGTTTTTAGCATGAAGGGCTGTTGAATTTTATCAAAGGCCTTTTCTGCATCTATTGACATAATCATGTGGTTTTTGTCTTTGGTTGTGTTTATATGCTGGATTACATTTATTGATTTGAGTATATTGAACCAGCCTGGCATCCCAGGGATGAAGCCCACTTGATCATGGTGGATAAGCTTTTTGATGTGCTGCTGGATTCGGTTTCCCAGTATTTTATTGAGGATTTTTGCATCAATGTTCGTCAGCAATATTGGTCTAAAATTCTCTGTTTTTGTTGTGTCTCTGCCGGGCTTTGGTATCAGGATGATTTTGGCCTCATAAAATTAGTTAGGGAGGATTTCCTCTTTTTCTATTGATTGGAATAGTTTTAGAAGGAATGGTACCAGCTCCTCCTTGTACCTCTGGAGGAATTCGGCTGTGAATCCATCTGGTCCTGGACTTTTTTTGGTTGGTAGGCTATTAATTATTGCCTCAGTTTCAGAGCCTACTATTGGTCTATTCAGGGATTCAACTTCTTCCTGGTTTAGTCTTGGGAGAGTGTGTGTGTCCAGGAATTTATCAATTTCTTCTAGGTTTTCTAGTTTATTTGCGTAGAGGTGTTTATAGTATTCTCTGATGGTAGTTTGTATATCTGTGGGGTCAGTGGTGATATCCCCTTTATCATTTTTTATTGCATCTATTTGATTCTTTTCTCTTTTCTTCTTTATTAGTCTTGCTAGTGGTCTATCCATTTTGGTGATCTTTTCAAAAAACCAGCTCCTGGATTCATTGATTTTTTGAAGGGTTTTTTTGTGTCTCTATTTCCTTCAGTTCTGCTCTGATCTTAGTTATTTCTTGCCTTCTGCTAGCTTTTGAATGTGTTTGCTCTTGCTCGTCTAGTTCTTTTAATTGTGATGTTCGGGTGTCAATTTTAGATCTTTCCTGCTTTCTCTTGTGGGCACATAGTGCTATAAATTTCCCTCTACACACTGCTTTAAATATGTCCCAGAGATTCTGGTATGTTGTATCTTTGTTCTCATTGGTTTCAAAGAACATCTTTATTTCTACCTCCATTTTGTTATGTACCCAGTAGTCATTCAGGAGCAGGTTGTTCAGTTTCCATGTAGTTGAGCAGTTTTGATTGAGTTTCTTAGTCCTGAGTTCTCGTTTGATTGCACTGTGGTCTGAGAGCTGGATTGTTATAATTTCTGTTCTTTTACATTTGCTGAGGAGTGCTTTACTTCCAACTATGTGGTCAATTTTGGAATAAGTGCAATGTGATGCTGAGAAGAGTGTATATTCTGTTGATTTGGGGTGGAGAGTTCTGTAGATGTCTATTAGGTCTGCTTGGTGCAGAGTTGAGTTCAATTCCTGGATATCCTTCTTAACTTTCTGTCTCATTGATCTGTCTAATGTTGACAGTGGGGTGTTAAAATCTCCCATTATTATTGTATGGGAGTCTAAGTCTCTTTGTAAGTCTCTAAGGACTTGCTTCATGAATCTGGGTGTTCCTGTATTGGGTGCATATATATTTAGGATACTTAGCTCTTCTTGTTGAATTGATCCCTTTACCATTATGTAATGACCTTCTTTCTTTCTTTTGATCTTTTTTGGTTTAAAGTCTGTTTTATCAGAGACTAGGATTGCAACCCCTGCCTTTTTGGTTTTCCATTTGCTTGGTAGATCTTCCTCCATCCCTTTATTTTGAGCCCATGTGTGTCTCTGCACGTGAGATGGGTCTCCTGAACACAGCAAACTGATGGGTCTTGACTCTTTATCCAATTTGCCAGTCTGTGTCTTTTAATTGGACCATTTAGCCCACTTACGTTTAAAGTTAATACTGTTATGTGTGAACTTGATCCTGTCATTATGATGTTAGCTGGTTATTTTGCTCATTAGTTGATGCAGTTTCTTCCTAGCATAGCTGGTCTTTACAATTTGGCATGTTTTTGCAATGGCTGGTACCGGATGATCCTTTCCATGTTTAGTGCTTCCTTCAGGAGCTCTTGTAGGGCAGGCCTGGTGGTGACAAAATCTCTCAGCATTTGCTTGTCTGTAAAGGATTTTATTTCTCCCTCACTCATGAAACTTAGTTTGGCTGGATATGAAATTCTGGATTGAAATTCTTTTCTTTAAGAATGTTGAATATTGGCCCCCACTTTCTTCTGGTTTGTAGAGTTTCTGCCAAGAGATCTGCTGTTAGTCTGATGGGCTTCCCTTTGTGGGAAACCCGACCTTTCTCTCTGGCTACCCTTAACATTTTTTCCTTCATTTCAACTTTGGTGAATCTGACAATTATATGTCTTGGAGTTGCTCTTCTCGAGGAGTATCTTTGTTGCATTCTCTGTGGTTCCTGAATTTGAATGTTGGCCTGCCTTGCTGGGTTGGGGAAGTTCTCCTGGATAATATCCTGCAGAGTGTTTTCCAACTTGGTTCTATTCTCCCTGTCACTTTCAGGTACACCAATCAGATGTAGATTTGGTCTTTTCACATAATCGCATATTTCTTGGAGGTTCTGTTCATTTCTTTTTACTCTTTTTTCTCTAAACTTCTCTTCTTGATGCGTTTCATTCATTTGATCTTCAATCGCTGATACTTTCTTCCAGTTGATTGAGTTGGTTACTGAAGCTTGTGCATTTGTCACGTAGTTCTTGTGTCATAGTTTTCATCTCTCTCTGGTCATTTATGGACTTCTCTGCCTTGGTTATTCTAGTTATCCATTAGTCAAATCTTTTTTCAAGGTTTTTACTTTCTTTGCGCTGGGTTCGTAGTTCCTCCTTTAGCTCTGAGAAGTTTCATCAACTGAAGCCTTCATCTCTCAACTCATCAAAGTCATTCTCCATCCAACTTTGTTCCAATGCTGGTGAGGAGCTGCATTCTTTTGGAGTGGGAGAGACACTCTGGTTTCTTGAGTTTTGAACTCTTTTTCCCCATCTTTGTGGTTTTATCTACCTTTGGTCTTTGATGATGGTGACGTATAGATCGGGTTTTGGTGTGGATGTCCTTTCTGTTTGTTAGTTTTCCTTCTAACAGTCAGGACTCTCAGCTGCAGGTCTATTGGAGCTTGCTTGAGGTCCACTCCAGACCCTGTTTGCCTGGGTATCAGCAGCGGAGGTTGCGGAAGAGAGAATATTGCTGAACAGCAAGTGTTGCAGTCTGACTTTTCCTCTGGAAGCTTTGTCTCAGAGGTGTACCTCACCATGTGAGGTGTGAGGTGTCAGTCTGCCCCTAGCGGGGGATGTCTCCCAGTTAGGCTTCTTGAGGGTCAGGGACCCACTTGAGCAGGCAGTCTGTCCGTTCTCAGATCTCAAACTCTGTGCTGGCAGAATCACTACTCTCTTCAAATCTGTCAGACAGGGGCATTTACATCTGCAGAGGTTTCTGCTGCTTTTTGTTTAGCTATGCCCTCTCCCCAGAGGTGGAGTCTACAGAGGCAGGCAGGCCTCCTTGAGCTGTGGTGGGCTCCACCTTGTTCAAGCTTCCCAGCCACTTTGTCTACCTACTTAAGCCTCAGCAATGGTGGACGTCCCTCCCCCAGCCTCGCTGCCACCTTGCAGTTAGATCTCAGACTGCTGTGCTAGCAACGAGGGAGGCTCCATGGGGCCCTCCGGGCCAAGCATGGGATACAATCTCCTGGTGTGCCGTTTGCTAAGACCCTTGGTAAAGTGCAGTATTAGGGTGGGAGTTACCTGATTTTCCAGGTGTTGTGTGTCACAGTTTCCCTTGGCTAGGAAAAGGAATTCCCTTCCCCCTTTTGCTTCCCGGGTGAGGCGATGCCTCACTCTGCTTCAGCTCTCACTCATTGGGCTGCATCCACTGTCCTGCACTGACTGTCCAACATGCCCCAGTGAGATGAACCCTGTACCTCAGTTGGAAATGCAGAAATCACCCATCTTCTGTGTCTCTCACCCTGGTAGCTGCAGGCTGGAGCTGTTCCTATTTGGCCATCTTGGTGCCCAACCTCAAAAAATTGTTGTTACTTCTTTAAATGCTTGATAGAATTCATCAGTGAAGCTATCAGGTCCGGGGCTTTACTTTGTTGGGAGACATTTTATTATGGCTTTGATCTCATTATTTATTATTGGTCTATTGAGGTTCTATATTTCTTCATAGTTCAATCTTGATAGATTGTATGTGTCCAGACATTTATCTATTTCTTCTAGGTTTTCCAATTTGTTGGAGTATAGTTGTTCATACTAGTCTCTTATAATCTTTTTGTATTTCTTAGTCTCAGTTGTTATGTCTCCTTTTTCATTTCTGATTTTATTTATGTGGGTTGTCTCTCTTTTTTTTTTCTTAGTCTAGCTAAAGATCTGTTATCTTATATTCTCAAAAAAGCAACTTTTCATTTTGTTAATCTTCTGTATTTTTTTAGTCTGAATTTCATTTATTTCTGCTCTGATCTTTATTATTTCTTTCTTCTATTAATTTTGCTTTTTTTCTTGCTTTTCTAATTCCTTGAAGTGCATTAGATTGTTTCTTTAAAGTCTTTCTAGTTTTTAAATATAACTGTTTACTGCTATAAACTCCTCTCTTATTACTGCTTTTGCTGTATCCCATATATAGGTATGTTGTATTTCCATTTTCATTTTCTTCAATAATTTTTTAAATTCCTTCTTAACTTCTTCATTGACCTACTGGTCATTAGGAGCATGTTGTTTGACTTCCACGTGTTTGTAAAGTTTCCAACGTTCTTCTTGTTATTCATTTCTAATTTTACTCCATGTTATGGAAAAAGATACTTGATATCATTTCTACTTTTTTGAATGTATTGAGGCTTGTTTTATCACCTGATATATGATCTATTCTGGAGAATATTCTATATGCTGATGAAAAGAATGTGTATTCTGCAGCAGTTGAGTGAAATGTTTTATAAATTTCAGTTAGGCTTATTATGTAGAGTGCAGTTTAACTCCAGTGTTTCTTTGTTGATTTTCTGTCTGCACGATCTGTCTCATTACTGAGAACAGGGTGTTAAAATCTCCTACTATTACTGTATTGCAATCTTCTTCCTTTAGATCTATTAATGTTTGCTTTGTATACTTTGGGAGCTCTGGTGTTGCGTGCATAAATATTTATAATTGTTATATCCTTTTGCTGAATTGACTCCTTTATATCATTATGTAGTGGCCTTTTGTGTCTCTTTTCACAGCCTTTGATTTGTAGTCTATTTTTTCTGATACAAGTATAGCTACTTCTGCTCCTATTTGGTTTCTGGTTGCTTGGAATATCATTTTCCACCCTTTCGTTTTCAGTCTCTGTGTCTTTTTAGGTGAGGTGGGTTTCTTATAGGCAGCAAATAGTTGGGTCTTGTTTCTTTATTCATTCAGCCACATGTCTTTTAATTGGAGAATTGAGTTCCCTTGCATTCAGTGATAACATTCAGTGTTATTATTAAGTAAGAGTTTACTATTGACATTTTGTTGCTTGTTTTCTGGTTGCTTTGTAACTCTTCTCTTCCTTTCTTCCTGTCTTTCTTTGTGGTTGATTTTCTCTGGTAGTATGTTTTGATTCATTGCTTTTTATTTTTAGTGAATCTATTATAAGTTTCTACATTGTGGTTACCATGAGGCTTACAAAAAATATCTTATAGAAATAACAAGTTATTATAAGGACTTGACAACTTATCTTAGATCACAAAGAAAAGAATAGAAAGAAAAGTAATTTTTAAAACCTACACTTTAACTCCACTCCCTCTCCCATTTTGACTTCCATTTGTCTCAACTTACATATTTTTATATTACCCATTTCTTAACAGTTTGCTGTAGCTATTATTGTTTTGATATATTTGTCTTTTGGCCTCCATACTAGAGTTTTGAGTGGATTGCACACCATAATTACAGTATTAGTGTATCCTGGGTTTGTCTGTTTACTTAATTTTACCAGTAAGTTTTATGCCTTCAATTTTTTTTTCTTTGCACTTTAATTTTTTTTTCCTTTCAGATTGAAGAACTTCTCTTAGCACTTTTTGTCTGATGGGTCGGGTGGTAGTGAATTCTCTCAGCTTTTGGTTGTCTGGGAAAGACTTTATCTTTCCTTCATATTTGAAGAACAGCTTTGCTGAATGCAGTAATTTTGAGTGACAGTTTTTTCTTTCAGCACTTTGAAAGTATAATACCATTTCCTCGTGGCCTGTGTGATTTCCATTAAGAAGTCTGTTGCTAGACAAATTGAGGCTCCTTTGTATAATATTTGCTTCTTTTCTCTTGTTGCTTTTAGGATCTTCTCTTTGTCCTTGACCTTTGAGAGTTTAATTATAATAAACATTATATGCCTTGGACTAGTCTTACTTGGGTCAGCTCTTTTTGGTATTCTCTGACCTTCCTATACCTAGATATTTATCTCTTTCTCAAATTTGGGGAAGTCTTTTCTCTTTGAGTAAAGCTTTTTATCTCCCATTCTTGTTGAACTCTCTTTGAACACTAATCATTCTCAGATTTGGCCTTTTGAGATAACTTTTAACATCTTGTAGATAATCTTCATTGCTCTTCATTCCTTTTTTCTCCTCTGAGTGTGTATTTTCAAAAGCCTATCTTCAAACTCACTAATCTTTCCTTCGATTGATCCATTCTGTTGTTGAGAAGAACTTCTAATGATTTTTTCAGTTCAATAAACATATTTTTCAGTTCCAAGATTTTGGTTTGCTTTTTAAAATTATTTCAGTCTCTTAAGTTTCTCTGGTAAATTTCTGAATTGCTTTTCTGTGTTATCTTGAAGATCATTGAGTTTCCTTAAAACTACTATTTTGAATTCTTGGTGAAAGAAATAACACACCACCATCTCGTTAGGGTCAGTCACTGGTTCCTTGCTTTGTCCATCTGAGGAGATCATGGTTCCTGTCTGCAGTTGCTTCTTATGGATGTATGTTTATGTCTTTTCATTGAAGGATTATTTGTTTCCATCTTTCCTGGCTGGCTTGTTTTGTTTTTTATTGGATATATTTGTTTAGAGGTTCTTCACCACTAAGTCATTAACTCATTTTCAATTCTAGGTAGTGCCTTAAGCCAGGTTCACCTTCATTCTAATAAATGATCTAAGCCCTGCCCTTTCTGAATGGGGTAGTCTCAAAGGGGATACCTCAGCAGTGCAGGAAGGCTGACTAGGGATTCAGTCACAGAAGACCTGTGGGACAAACCTCCTGCAGTGTGATTCTGCTGTAAGTCCTGCCTCCCCTTTTTGTCTGCCTTTTATCAAGGATGGTTCTCCTTTCAGGCACTTGTGATGCTTTCTGTGAGTTAAGGCAGAGAGAGGTCTCCTGTCAGAGAAACCAAGATGGTGGAGAAGTTGGTTGCTCTTCTCAATCTCACCTTTTGCAGTGTAGAAACAGTAAGTTGGAGAACAATTTTCTGCATACTTGGTGCTGGGCAGAATGAGGGGAGGAGCATCATGGATGTGAGAGTCCAATTCTTTTACTGCCTTCTTGGAGTTTTTTCACATCTCTGCAGCTCTCAAAACTGTCTCATCCTCATCTTTGAGTGCTGGGTTATTTCTGATGATAATCTTGGCACTGTATATTTGTTTTCGGTATCCTGTTTGTCAGGAAGGGTGATGGAAGTATGTGAAGCTAGCTTACTTCTATGCTACCATTTGGGAACTGGAAGTCTCAGGCATTCTTAAATATTTCTGAACCTCAGTTTTCTCTTTTGGAGAATGGCGGTAATAACTATAGCTGCCTTTCAGGACTTTTGGAAGGACGCACTGTATTTAACTCACAGAAAGTGCCTGGCACACGGCCGGGCAAAGAGAAGGACCTCATATGTGCCTGCTATGATTATTTCCACAATTCTACAGTTGGGTTGGTTTATGTCCAACTCACCTAATAATTTTTGGTAGATAAAATGAGATAACAGATGGGAAAACATTTTTGGAATGTATAAATTTATTTTTTAAAAGTAGCGATTTTTCTAATTCTTAAAAGAAAAAAATCACTCACAAAGGTTGTTTCATCTGTATATGGCTAGTGGCTTTGACATGTACCTTTGAACAAGGGTAGAAAGCAGGTAAAGAGACAAAGAGAGGTCACCAGGAGGGTGCAGGATTCTGAGTTGAGAGTTGTAGGAGCAAAAGAGTCCATACTTTCTCAGGAAAGAGCAGATAAAATCATTTGGGTAAGGAATCCTGGCTAAAGACAGATTCCAGAGAGCCCTGGGTGGTAGGTGAAGACCTCGGGCTTTAACTAGGAGGCAATGGATATGAAACTAATCACAGTGACACTCACGTGACTCTAGCTTGTCCATAGCCCTTTGACCTGACAAATTATGAGTCTGTTTCTCTGACTATATGTCTTCATATGTTGCACAAACCTCAGAAGAGTTTCAGGTAAGTCTTAAGGGCCTGACACAAAAAGCTGGTGAAGACTATGAAGGAAGGGAAGCCTGTGCCCTGGGGTGACTCAGTCTGTGCAGGGAATCATTGCCCAGCAGAAGGCTTGGTGCCCAGCCCTGAGCCTTCTGTGATTGACTCTATGTGGCTGAGAGTTGGGTCTCAGTCCATTAGAGAGGTGGAGTGGGGTAGATAGGGGGTCCTGCAGGGTGCTTCCAAGGTCCCAGGATGAAATCTGCCCCCATAAGATGGGATAGGCCTATGGATCCTCTGCTCAGACCTTGATTACATCTGAAGACCCACCTTGGTAGAGATACTCACCCTGGATTTTGAGATTTGTAGGGCTGGGGAAGTGTGAAGGGATACAAATTTGCTAAGAACCATGAATGCTCATGATCGTTCTCTGAGGTGCCTGTGGTTTACAAATGAAGACATTGAGATTGAGAGGCTAAGAAACTCCCAACTACAGCTTCAGACATGGGGAAGCATTATAGTGTGATGGAGAGAATGTGTTAGAAGTCAGGCAGAAGTGGTTTCAGATCCTCTTCTTACTATCGATTTGCTTGCTTATTTGTAAGCTCCTGGGCAAATACTTCACTTCTTTGTGCCTTCATTTCACCATTGAAAATAGGATTAGACACACCCTTTATTACAAAAATGATGTTACAATGATCTGTGATGGCATAAAATATATAGTGCCATATGTGGGAAATGGTAAGAAGTTGGTAAGCGTTACTGATGATTACTTCTTTCAGAATCTAATGGTATAGGAGGAATGGAACATAGACAGGGAGGTAAATCCAGGAAAGGCCTCTCTAGGGAGGAGATACTTCAATTGAGATAAGAGAGAGCCAGCATTATGATTATTATGGAATGAGGGATTTATTATAGTTGGAACAGTAGTTGACACATTCAAGAAACCCAGTACATCCAGCCACCAAGGGGAGGCCGTGAGAAAAGCTCATGTAGAGGGTGATGGGATACTGCTGCCTCTGTGCAGTTTGTACCTCTCTGGGCCTGCAGCCATGCCTGTGGAGGTGGGCCTTCGGTAGATGTTGGTCAGCAAGATCTACCATTAGAAAGACAAGCTGGATACAAAACAGAAGAGCATGGGGTCAAGCAGAGATGCTCCAGGTACCTCGGTGCCCACCCATCAGTATATCTGACTATGATAATCTTTCAAGAATGCTGACTGCTGCTTCACTTCCTACTTTCTAAATCTTGTGCAAGTTCCTATTTTGGCCAACTCTCTCACAGAACCATGCAATAGGGGGATTCTGAGAGCTACAGTTTCATCTTATCCAGTTGACAGCACAATTATGACAATGCTGCTACATTATTTCTTAAGATAGGAAAAACTTGAGGAAGAAGTTTGGGATGGGGAAAATCAATTCTGTTATGGACATACTTCATTTCATATGTATGTTTATGATGGCCTTAGTGACCCCTGTGTCCTGCTGTTCATGCCCTCTGTAATTCGCTGTCCTTGAGTGTGGGCTAGATTTAATGACTCACTTCTAGCAAGCAAAATTTGGGAAAGGTGATGGAACCTAAGATTAGCTTACAACCATGGCTTCTGTTTTGGGTACTCTTTCTTGTTCTCTCATTCCCTTGCCCCAAAGCAAGCCAGTTGCCCCTCTGTTAGCTGCCTAAGATGCCCACATGGCAAGGAACTGTAGAAGGCATTTGGCCAATGGCCAGTGAGGAACTGAGACCCTTGGTCCAATGACCTACCAGGAACAGAACTCTGCCAGCAACCACATGGGTGAGTTTGGAAGCAAAGTTTCCCTTGGTTACACCTTCAGATGAGACTGCAGCTCCAGCCAACAGCTTGACCATAATCTTATGACAGAACCGCAGTTAGAAGCACTCAGATAAGTGGCACTTGATTTCTCACTTACAGAAAATGTGACATAAAAAGTACTTATTATTTTAAACCACTAAATTTGGGGAATAATTTGTGATGCAGCAATAGGTAATCAATACAGACATTCAAATGAATGTTTGTGCTTAGAGCTTAAGAGAGAGGTTGAAGGTGGAGTAAGTGTTTAGGAACCATTAGCATTTGATGACACTTAAAACCATGGAACTAGATAAGATGATTAAAGTAAGAACAGTGATCAGAGGAGAGCAGAGCTCTGAGGAATGAGCCTTGGGGGTTGCCAGCCTTCAAGGTTTGGCCAAACAGAGGAAATTTAGCAGAGCAAATGGGCATGAAGATACCAAGGTGGAAGGAGGAAGAGCAGAAGGGTGTGGTGTCAGGAATCAGGAGAAAATTGTGTCAAGGAGAGAAGTCTATGCTGCTGTGAGTTCAGTTAAGGTGAATACCTCTGAGAAGAGGTCATTGACTTTGACCACAGGGAGTTGATTGGCAACCTGGACCAGCAGCTGGAGTGGAAGAGAAGCCTGGTTGGAGAGGACTGGGGAAAGCAGGGAACAGGGAGGTGATTGTGTTCCTGACTAGGCAGCAGGAGGTATGTTCAAATAAATATGGACTTTCCCTTTCAATTCCACTAAAGCTGTGTTTACTTTCCTGTGTGGTTTTTGGTCTCTGGTGATGGGAGGCAGGAAAAGAAAACAGAAGTTGGGGCTGAGTAGAGGGTGGTGTTAGGGAACTTGATTGACATAGCTGAAGTAAGTTTGATGGCAGAGCCAGGGGGCTCATGTGATTTAAATCCTATCTGGGTTAATTAGTTAATGAAATTGCTTTTGCAAAATTATGATGATAAGATAAATCTGACATGGCTGACTCCATCTTGCTTCTAGCCAGACAGGCTGGCTGTCCACCCATTCCTGGGCTTAGTCCAAGCTAACTTTGGGAAACATTTAATTTATAGTATAAATGATAATAGGCCTTCTCCCAAACTCAACCACCTTTGTAAAGCTAATGAAAGATCACCAGGTTAAGAGGATGTGAGGAGGCTGAATTCTGCTAAGTTGTAGACATAAACCATTGCCAGTCATTATTCCAGAAGTCAAAAGATATGCAGCTTTCCCAATTACTCCTGCAGAAAACATCGCTGTCTTAGATCCTAAGATTGGCCATTGGAGACGTCTTTTCAAGTTTTTGCATTTCTGACTACCAGTGGCCCTACCTGGACCTGCCCTTACCCAACTGGTCCTGTGGCCCCCACCCAGAAGTAGAATCCCTGGCTTGCCAAACAACCCTTGAAAAACCCTAGCCTCCGAGTTTTTTGAGATTGATTTGAGTAATACTGTTGTCTGCCATATGGTGCGGCTGGTCTTGCGTCTATTAAACTGTTTCTTTATTGCAGTACCACTGTCTGGTTTTGCCTGTGTGGTGGGCAAGAAGAACCCATTGGACAGTGATGTGAAGATAGTTTCTTTGTATTGTCTGAACTAGAAATCCATCCTTCAGCCATTCAACACTCTGCACTGGGACTCTGCCAGGCAGTGGTGATCCATCATCAAGTCAGACATCATGCAAAGGAGAGACAATCCAGGGTCTGGAGAAGGACAGACGATTTCATAAACATTATAGGACCTGTGAGTAGTCAAAGTGAACAGAGGTACATCCTGGCATTAAGGGAGAGAGAGAAGGAGGGCCCAAGGTTGCCTGGCGGAGTGAATGAAGACTTCCTGGAGGAGATGGCCTCTAGCGGAGCTTAAAGACCTTGTTGTTAGCACAATGATCAGATATTCCAGGCCTCTTCCTGCCCTCCCCTCCACCCCCACCTGCTATTTCTCCTCCAACTCTTCCCTTCCAAGTTTCCCACTAATGTCCAGCTTTTCTCCTCCCCAAACATCTCTTCTTTCTCCTTCCAGTTATCTCCTTTGCCCTCCCTCTTTCTTTTCTCCCTCCTCCCTCTCCACCGCCCTCCACTGCTCTTTTCTCCCCTTTCCCTCCTTTTCCTCCCCCTTCCCTGGCCCAGGATGAAAGCCCTTCTGCAGCCTCCCAGCTGATGAATTATGCATGTCCTTCAGCGGGTGTGCCTGGCATCCAATTAAGACCTTGGCCAGGGTGATCACTTAGACAGATTAAAATGTAATTCATTGGAGTTGACATTTAAGCCCCGGTGTGAATGGCAATGAGAAGAAGCAAATGCTCTCCCGGTACCTGTGTGTTTGGGTGTGGGTGAGGCTCACAGCTACCTGCACTTGCTTAACTAATTCCAGCCTGGAGTAATATCAACACACACACTGGGCCTCTGATGCACAATGGGACTGGGGAAAGGTCCAATGCAGGCTTTGAGCCAAAGGAAGCTTAAAAGAAAAGAAAAAAAAAAAGGACTTTTTTATTTAGAACTAATTTGAGATTTACACAAGAGTAGTGATAATAGCACAGAGAGTTCCCATATGCCCGTCACCGAGCTTTCCCTAATGTTAACATCTTATGTAACCATGGCACAGGGGTCAAAACTAAGAAATTAACGAGGGTACAATATCATTAACGAAACTGCTGATGTTTTTCCGATTTCACCCAGTTTCCCACTAGTGTCCTTTTTCTGTTCCAGGATCCAGGCCAGGATCCCACATTCTAAAGCAGCCCTTTAGGATTCTTCAGGGGCAGCAATTCCTCCCTGCTCCCCAGACCAGCAATTCTCAAACTTTAGAGTCCAGAGAGTTATCAGGGATTTTGTTTAAAGGGTATGTCCTTCCCTAGACGTTCTGATGCAGCAAGTCTTAGATAGAACCCTGGCATATCCTTAGCAAGCATCCGACACAAACTCCCAGATAACTGGTTGGTTCCCGATTTCTTTGTAAGTCAGGTGTCCACTTGTAGATTTCCTTCATCCCCTGGCTTATCCTCAGGAAACAGCAGAATTACCCCCACCCACCACCTACTACCAGACCCTGGGGAAACTGCTGGGCTAACACAAAATCCTGATTTTGGAACCACTGGGTCAGACACATCATCTGCCAGGCCAACCCCCCTGGTTAAGTCCTTCTCGAAGAGGGGAGAAAGTGACATTTACCTGCCAGTCACAGATATGTACATATTTTCATTTAATCCAAAGAGATTATCTGTAAGTAGATACTATTTCCCCCATTTTATAGTTGAGGAAACTGAACAAAAGTGATATTAAGGGTAGGGTTGCCAGATTTTGCAAATAAAAATATAGTTGCAAAATATAAAAGTTGAACTTTAGATAATACAATACTGGAGACATACTGATATTTTCAAATATTGTCATTTACTAGAAATTCACACTTAACTGGACCTCCTGTATTTTATCTTGCAGCCCTGTTTAAATGACAAGTCTGTGGCTGCAGAGCTAGTAAGTAGGTCCAGATGTGGATCTGACTCTGATGTCTGCAGCACAGGGCACCCTGTGCTTGCCAGCTCAATGCCTGCCTCACCTAGTGAGCTGCAGGCAACATGACATGGGAACTGTGTGAATTTGTTTCCTGCTGTATCTCCAAGGCCTGGCACCATATGGCAGTAGATGCTTAATAAATATTTGTTAAATAAATGAATGACTAAATGCATTCATGAAGGGACTCGATACTCTCTTTGAACCAGGGAAGGCTGCAGAGTGATAGTGATTAAACAGAAAGGCTGAGTTGGTGAGGTTGAAACGGCCTTTGCAAAATTATAACTGATGAAATTATAACAGTGAAAGAAATCAGATCTAACCGACTCCATCTCGTTTCTAACCTTTAAGCTGTCCTTGTTCATTCCTGGGCATAGGCTGAACTAACTTTGGGAAGGGATTCAGTTCATGATTTGACTTTGAAACAAAATGGATAATAGCCCTTTCCTGAAAAGACCCTCTTCTTGCCTGGGGTCCAGTCTGCCTTTGCAGGACTAACAAATCAGCTACTGATTAGAAATTACAGTTTAGGGGTCATGCAGCCTCTGGCTTCAAGAGTCTGAACTTCCCCACATTTCTCCTGGGGATAACGTCACTATTGTGAAGCCTAAGGTCAGTGCTTGAGAGATTTTGCAGCCCCTGCACTCCATGGATCGGCGGACACCACCCAGACCGGTAATGTGGCTCAGTCAGTTCTGCCATCGCACCCAGGAACAGAGACAGCAAGAAAACCTCACTTCGACCCCCTATGATTCCATCTCCAGCCTGACCAATCAGCACTCCCCACTTCCCAAGCTTCTGCCCACCAAATTGTCTTTAAAAACTCTGATCCCCAAATGCCCGGGGAGACTGATTTGAGTAATAATAAAAGTCCGGTCTCCCGCACAACCAGCTCTGCATGAATTATTTTCTCCATTGCAGTTCCCCTGTCCTGATAAATCTGCTCTGTCTAGGCAGCAGGCAAGGTGAACCCAGGGCGCTTACAAGGTGCTGGGTGATGAAACTGCCTGTAGGTATGCAAGAGGAGTTGGAGGTCTGTGGCCTCGTGCGCACACCCGGGGGCTCAGTTCTTGCACACTGAATGATGGCAAAGAGCCCTTTTTCTCTTCACCTCTGAGGGCCTCTGTTTTCTCAACGGTGAAATGGGATTGTGTGTCTTCTAGTTCTAGGCTTCTGTGAGTCTATGCTTTTTCTTCATTAATCCCACCCTCCAGTAGGTAAAGAATATGGCCAAAGTAGAGGATTTGCTGCTGAACACTACCCATTTACTTCCCAGGTCACTATTTATTCTCCCTCCTCCTCGGCTTTCCCCTGCTCCTTCTCTTCCTCCTCTTCCTTGTCTTCCTCCTTCTCATTCTCTTCTTCCTCCGTCTTCATCCTCCATCTCATTCTCCTTCTCCTCTTTCTCTTCCTCCTCTACCTCCTTTTCCTATTCCTCCTCCTCCTCCTCCTCCTCCATGACAACTTTCTGAGTACCCCCTTGGTGCCTGGCCTTGTGTGTTTTTTTCCTCGAATGCTCCCTTCCACCCTAGCAGACAAAATCAGAAGCCCAGAGAGACCCAGCACAGCACAGCTCCTCACAGACAAGGAAAGACGTTGAGAGCGCATTGTATCTTTTAAAATAGACCTGTTGTCGTCGGAATGTATTTTTAGCCATGGGAGAGACTGGCATGCACTCAGTGCCACCATCTGCCAAAGGCAGTTGCTAGGCAACTGACACTGACGACAGCAAGGAGATGACTTCATGGAGGATCTGAGGACCCTGGTGGCCCAATCCCGCTTCCCTGTCTAATGCCTGCGTGCCAACAGTCAGGCCCACGAGAATACGCGTTCCTCTCCTTCTGGGAGGGGCGGGGAGTTGATTCAAGGCCTGTGAGCTGACAGCATTGGATGTTGCACAGGTAACAAGGGACACTGAGCCATCACTGTCACCTTGATTAGTAGATTTTCTATTTAGAAACTTCAGATGCAACTGTGGTCTAAGACGGGGGCTCTGAATTCAACTAGACCAAAGAATACACATCCCTCTCCCTGGCAGCCCCATAGGCACTGGTCTGGGTCTGGGTAAGAGCTGTTTGGAGGTAGCTGGCTCAGAGGAAGCTTCATAGACAAAGCAGCAAGTCGGTGGCCAGGACCCTGGATTCTGGCCCAGTTCTGCGTTTTGCTCTCTATGTGAGTTGGGTTAGTCTCTTCCCTTTCCTGGCCCTCCCTTTTTGTCACCTTCCAAGTAGGGATACTGCACCAGATAAAATACATTTATGGGAATAAAAAACGGAATAAGCACAGAATAGAAAACCCATAAGCCAGATCTGGGTTTACTCATGTGATACTTCAGGTAAGATACTGAAATTCTCACTGCCTTCATCTCTTTATCTGCAAACAATAGTAGTAACACTTCTGTTGTGATGTGAGCATTAAACAAAGCAGCACATGAAAGACATGCACCTTTGTTTTGGCTTATTTTGGAGCACAATAAATGGGTGAGTATTATTCAAGTTCTGTAGCAGAGACTGTATGTTGTCCACCACGATCATTTCTCCTCGTCCTTATTAATAGACTTTAAGCTGGGCGTGTTTCCAGCCTCCCTTGTAGCTAAATTCTCACCAAAGGCATATGAAAGGAAGGGATGGGGGCAGCTTCTACTTCACTCACTTACAGGAAAATTGCTTCCCTGAGTATCTTCTCTTTTTCTCTCTGTAAGCCAGAGCATAGATATACCTGGGACACAGTCTGACCATGCAGAGCAGTAGGACATGCGGGGGCTGGTGCAGAGCAACAAGATGGAAGGGACCTGGGGTCGCTCTTGTCTTAGCACAGTTCGTGCACTAAAAAGAGGACTGAGTGAATGTAGTTTGTTTAGGAGGCATGAGCACTGGCAGATGAGTGGGGAGGGGACAAAGAGAAAGAAAAGCAGCCACAGTGTGGATGACAAGAGCTTAATCCCATAGGGAGGCTCTGGGAAATTGTGTGAAACAGGCTTTAGGGCAGGCCAGGGAGTGAGGAAGCAGGGGCAGTTTTACCCTGACACCCATCACACCCTGGTACCTCCAGTCTTCCACGTGGTGTGAGCACAGTGAATGTTGGCAGCCCAAGGGCAAAGATGCAAGTGATAGCCATGGGCAGCTGGGCCAGAGGGTGCAGAAATGGTATGGGGCACCGAGGGGATGTAGGCACATCTCCTGCAGCATCAGCCATGCTTTGCCAGAAAGAGAAATAGACTTCTGTGCTCTTGAACCACTGTACATTGAGGATTCCCTGCAGCTTAGCTTTCCCCCTAATTAATTTAATTGCCAAGTGCATGCATATGGAAGGTTTTGGTTTTATTCGGTCCCTCCAAGCTCCTGGGCTTTATGTGGTGCTCACGGAGTTTACGTTGTGATTGAGGAGACAAGGTTAATGCTGAGAAGCAGCAGTGTCTCAAAAGAGTGTGCAATCAAATGGTTAATGGTGTTTCTGGGGCTCAGGGAGCAAGTGGCATAGGCCCTCAGGGAAGGGGCAGATGAGTGTGGACTAGCATAGTCAAAGAAGGCTTCCTGGAAGAGGTGGACTGAAGTGGACCTTTATCTGCTGGAGAGGACTGGGAGTGCTGGGGTGAAGGGCATCCTTGCTGAGCCATGGAATAGCTCCTTCTGTCAGGTGTGGGGTAAGCAGGTACCTTGGCTTCTTTGATGGCAGAGTGGACTTAGGCCAGTGGCTGTTGGAGGTGGCTGCATGATGCATTTAGAGGAGTGGGCTGTAGGATGCCTCTTAGCTGTGAGTGACCTGGAGGAGGGGGTGTGGCTACAGGGCACATCGCCATTGCTTTCTGTGTCCTGAGGTGAGGAGGCTAATGGCAGGTGCCCCTTGTCACATACCTGATATTGCCAGTGTCCAGATGGCATGTCAAGCTCACTGAGGCTGAGACCTGCCCAGCACTCAGGGAGCAGAGGTGAATGTCCTGGAGTGAACTCTGCGGCTGGATGACCAACTCAGGCTGGGCACTCATGCAAGCAATGTGTCTAACGGGCTTAGCAGACTGTAAGCACTCACACCATCTTGGAAGGCAGGGCTGGGGGCTCCTTAGGGACCATCTGGTCCAGATCCCTCATTTTGAGGATGGAGGCACGGAGCCCAGAGAAGGTAACGAACTTGTCCAAGACCAGCAGAGGTAACCAAAATTCAAATTTCCTAACTTTCCCAGGCAGCCAGTGCAGCGGACATAGAGCTAGATGGGGCCACAGACCTCAGATCTTCTGCCATTCACCTGTGGGTCATTCACTTTACCCACTGGCCCCTTTTTCTTATTCGTGGTAGCTCAGAACTCAAGAGAGGGTGAGATCAGGTTCCTCTGCCTCCAGGCATGTGTGTGTGTGCCTGTGTGTGTGCATGCACACACACACGTGCTCAACCCATGGAATTAAAGCTTTCTCCTTTCCTTCAAATATCCATGGTTCCTCTCTGCCACCTTTCTGCTCTACCCCAATGTAGAACATAGTTCTCCTTGGTGACTAACTGCAGTCATTCCTGCTTTGCTTTTGGTTTGATTTGTTTTAACCTCTAGGCACAGTTTGGTTTTGCTGATGAATCTGAGGAGCGGGTTGAAATTAGCAGATTAACTTTTATCCTCATTCTGTGTCCAATTTCAGTGGGAAAGAGGGTGCAGGAAAGACTCTAGCCCTCCATTTCCTCAACAATGAATTGAGGACAAGTGGAAAGGAATGAGGAAATTCACTCAGGCTTCCCAAGTTCCCAGTCCTCCCAGCTCTGGAGGGAAAGTGGAGGGCAGTGTCTCTCAGAGGTAAGGAGGCTGTATAGCCTTACTCAAACCAAGGCAAATGAAAACTGCCCTTTTGTGGGCTTGTTATAAATCCCATCATTTCTCTCCACTCCTCACATCTACAAATGTGGAACATTCATTCCCTGTTCTAGATTCTCTCTGCATATTATTCTCTTTGAGAAAATATGAACAGCTTCCTTTGTTCTCTTTGGGGAATTTTTGTCTGGAATGGAGAGAAACGAGGAAGAAGGGTTCAGCCCTCAGCCCCTGAGAAGGGGAGCCTCTCTGGAGCTGGTACTAAGTGACCATGCCCACTGCAGGTGGAGAAGTCGAGAGGCCTCCACGGGACACCCAATCTATTTGGGGAATCAGGCCTACAAGTCAAGGTACTTATGGACAATACAAGACATAAGATGAACTAAACTGCGAGAACTGTGGGTCACCTCAAACATACAGGTATCAAGAAGGGAAAGATTAGTGTGGACTATCACAGAGAAGACACTATGGGGGCCAGGTGCGGTGGCTCACGCTTGTAATCCTAGCACTTTGGAAGGCTGAGGTGGGTGGACCACCTGAGGTTGGGAGTTCAAGACCAGCTTGACCAACATGGAGAAATCCTGTCTCTACTAAAAATACAAAGTTAGCCAGGCGTGGAGGCACATGCCTGTAATCCCAGCTACTTGGGAGGCTGAGGCAGGAGAATCCCTTGAACCTGGGAGGTGGAGGTTGTGGTGAGCCGAGATTGCTCCATTGCGCTCCAACCTGGGCAACAAGAACGAAACTTTGTCTCAAAAACAAACAAACAAACAAAAAACTGAGAAGACACTATAGGACAAGAAGCCTGCAGTAGGATGCTGACCGATGGGATTGGGTAGGATAAGAGGAACAAGAAGAGGAGGCTCCGGTGTTCAAGGAGGAAGAGTGAAGAAATCAGAGGCCCCAAGATGTGAAGGAGTAGAAATGAAGCTGGAGAGTTAGGCTGATTTAAGGGGTGTATGGATGGGGGCTGCGGGGGAGCAAACTGATGAAGAATCAGACAGGGCAGGGGGAGGAGGAGATGGTTCTTCAATACTGAGGCCAGACAAGAGACTAGTACATACTCTGATAGCCTAGGAGGGCTTCCGGCGACAGTGGCACATCCATAGCCGTTTTCTAACAGTTTTGAGAGAGGTGAGTGGGAATGGAGGGATCCAGTGAGTGGGACAGAAAGAAGGAAGATGGGCAGATTCCTGTGGAGCAGATCTGCCGTGCGTCTCAATTCGCAGGAGCCCTGGAGATTTCCTCGTTAATTCCACAGACCCGCTCATCAGGCACAAGAAGGGACAGCGACAGGGGCTTAGTGGTGAGGAGACTTGTCCTGTCAGGTTGAGCTCATCTCTCCGTACTCTTCCCCAGGAAGCCTGGGATGAGTGAGTTGGCCTCGCCACCTGCTGTGGGGGGCTCACCTGAGAATAACGGGGGTGTCCTCTCTGACTATGCTGGTCCACATGTATCTGCCCCTTCCCTGAGGGCCTATGTCACTTGCTCCCTGAGCCCCAGGAGCATGATTAACCATTTGATTGCATGCTGTTTGGAGACACTTCTGCTTCTTAGCATTAACTTTGTTTCCTCAACCACACATTACCTCTATGAGTATCACACGATGTCTGGGAACTTGGAGGCACCGAAAAAATCCAAAACCTTTCATATGCATAGCACTTGGCAATTAAATTAGTTAGGGGGAAAGCTAAGCTGCAGAGAATCCTCAGTATACAGTGGCTTCGAGATCGTGGAAGTCCATTTCCCTTTGTGACAAAGCATGGCTGATGCTGCAGGAGCTGGATCCTTTGTCCCTTTCTGACAAACGTAGCTGATGCTGAGGAGCTGGCTTCTTTGTATCAAGTCCAATGCTCTTCTGTCTGCTGTAGTTTCATTCAGAAACAGAGAATCCCTTATTGCCCATGGGATGAAGTTTCTCATTTCTTCCCGTAGCACTTGAAGCTCTGAATCACTTGTCCTTGGCCTAAAGTACTGTTCTTATTTCTCATTAGTATCTTATCATCGTCATCAACATCATTATCAACAGCAGCACCAAATAAAATTAACTAGCTTAATTGAGCAACTATCTATGCCAGGAACTGTTTTGAGCATTAGATGTGTAATAACTTTTTAAGCTTTACAACAACCCTATGGGCATAGACTATTCCTCCCCATTTCATGAAAGAGGAAACTGAGGTACAGAGAAACAAACTAGCCTGAGGTCTCCCAGCTAGCACGTGGTGGGACAGTGGATGCATCTGACCCAGGACTTCTTGCTGTGCCTCAAGCACACCATGCTGGCTCAGGACTTGCAGCTTTTAGCCAAGCTGGTCCCCCTGTCTACCTCTTAGCTTCTTACCTACCTGCTGCGCAGCTGCATAAGACCTGCCTGCAAGGTCTGTCTTAAAAACACCTCTGCTGGAAATCTTCTCCAGCTCCCCTGGGAAGCCCCTCTCTCTGGACTTCCCAGCACACTCCAATTCTGGTACCCAGCACATCACACTGCTGGTGTTCATTCACATGCCCGTGGCTTCCCTCAAAGGAAGAAACCACCCTTTTTCTATTTTTGCACTTCTTTAAATAAACTTTTAATTGACCTGAAGGAACTGCATTGTCAACTTCAAGGTTTTTTTCTCCCTCCCTGCAAGGTCTGGTGTGGAGCAAGGATTTGATAAGTATTCACTGAATGGAGACATTTTTCTGCCCCAGCTTGGTTCCTCTGTGACCACCCTGTTCCCAACTCTTTGCTGACTGGGAGAATCCAGACATCTCGTACAGCTGCAGCTCTGTGTGGCCCACTTTGGCTGGAATTCAAGGAGTAATTACAGAAAAATGAGTATTATTACAAACCACATCAATCAACATCCGTCTCCTCAAATGCTCTCACCAGGAAACGGGGACGATCTCTGTCAGACATTGTCTTGTTTAAGCCTGAGTGTCTTTCTTGTGACCAGGGAATATGTGCACCTTGGAGGGACACCAGCGTTGACCATCTTTAACAGAGTCTGTAGGACGTATTGCTTGTCCAGTTTGAGGCTGCAGGTCCCTGGAGACGGACAGACCTGAATTCAAATCCCGTCTGTCACTTTCTCTCTCTGTGGATTTGCACAAGGAGCTTAACTTCTCTGAGTCTTATTGTTACAGGTGATGTGGGGACAGTAACACTTCCTGAGAGTGTTGTTGTGATGATTAAATGACGTGGCATATCTAAAGTGTACAAAGATTTCCTAGGTGATAAAAAAAATAAAAGCGTCCTTTTCCTCCCACTTCTCAATTAATCATTGTATTCTTTGTTCTCCATTGGGGGTATAGTTTTGTAATCACGAGGACTTTGCGTCAGCAGCTTGATGCTAAGGCCCAACTTTATCTATGTGCTTTGCAGAGCTCAGAAGAACCAAGACAGAGTTTTCCTGGAGAAACTGGGACTTGCTCTGGGCATGGGAGGAAGAATCACGTTAAAAATCAGATTTAGGGCCAGGCGCAGTGGCTCATGCCTGTAATCCCAGCACTTTGGGAGGCTGAGGTAGGCAGATCACGAGGTCAGGAGTTTGAGACCAGCCTGACCAACATGGTGAAACCCCGTTTCTGCTAAAAATACAAAAGTTAGCTGGGCATGGTGGCATGTGCCTGTAATCCCAGCTACTCAGGAGGCTGAGGTAGGAGAATCGCTTGAACTCAGGAGGCGGAGGTTGCAGTGAGCCGACATCGTGCCACCTTACTCCAGCCTGGGCGACAGAGCGAGACTCCATCTCAAAAAAAAAAAAAAAAAAAAAATCAGATTTAAAGATATTCTGGGGAGTGCCAGGATAACCTGGATAAAAGGAGAAAAGCAACTGGGAAATAGAGTACCCCTAGCCATAAAACTGCCCCCACGTTATAATACCAATGTAGAAACCATCCATGCTTAGTCTGCAAAGGAAGTTGTCTGTGTGACAAAGCCTGGATGCAGAGCCTGGGAAACATCATGGATGGGAAGGGCAGGACTTTGCTGCTGTAAGAAGTCTGGGGAGAAGAACTTCTTGCCCTGGGCCACTGGCACATTTAGCAACCTTCCTAAATTTAAAGAAAATTTATGAAACTTGAGACTCAAGTAGCCATGTGCCTCCATTTGCATGGATGGAGCCTGGGTATGGTGGATTTTGGATGATTTTTGTCAATCTATTCAATTCAATTTAATAAAAATATCCTGATACCCTTTTTGGGTGAGACATAGCACTAGGAGTTGGGCATCCGGGAGAGAACAAGACAAGTTGACACTCTGTGTTGCTTGCAGTCTTCCAGACTGATGTAGGGGGAGGTATGGATTAGAAACATAGGGTACTGACCCCTAGCTGGTGGTAAGGGGAGGCCCGAACTAAGACTAGAAAGATGAGAGTGTCTGGTGCCATTATGCTGTGCCAGGTGGGTCTATTTCCTCCACTTATTATTTACTTTGTCACTTATTAGCTGTGCTACTATAGGCAAATCACTGAATTTTTCTGAGCTTGTTTCCTTTTTTGTATAATGGAACTAGTATTAAAAACTTCCCATTTGAAATAGGTTTTGTGAAGATTAAGAGAGACGATGAGTATAACATATTTATGCAGTGCCTGTGTAATCACTGGACAGGTGGTGGTGGTAATGATAGTAGAGATTTGACCCTGAGAGGTCCAGGAGTGGAGGAATTAGGATCTCAGAGTGAATCTATAGTTGGTGCCTTATTATCTGCCTTCCTTTGGCCTTCTCAGACTTTCTATGAAGCTCACAAATTCTCCTTCCCTCTGCCATCAAATCCTGGCTATTCCTACACTTAAGTTCAATTCTGCCCCGATCCTGGTACTCCTCCCTGACAGGTGCAGAAAGAAAGAGATTCACAGAGAATAAACACAAGCACAATTATATTTCATTTCTAGCCTTGGCTTTGGTCCCAAATCCCAATGAAACCACAGTGAGTTGAACTGGATCTCTTTCGTGATCATGTCAATTCTTCATCTCTACAGAGAAATTAAAGTCTAGGAACCTCCTTTTCCTCATTTTATTTTTATTTTCCTCAGTCCCAGACATGAGAAGTCTTTCTCTGGAGCATCCAAGTATAGTCTGATTTCCCTATTTAACAGGGCTATGTTGTTAAAATCATCTCCTATGAGTATAGATTTTCTATTTCTCCTTATTTTTTCTGTTAGTCTTTGCTTTATGCATTTTGAAGATATGTTATTACGTGCCTACAAGTTAATGATTGTAATAACTTCTTGCAATTTTTTCCCCATCTGGTTGTAAATATTTCCCTTTCCCCCTGCCTTACAACGCAGGGCTTTATACCATAGGGGAAGACTTGCAATCGAAATCCCTCTCAACTAGACAAAATTCTTTGATGGCTCTATGAATGATTTGATTTAAGACAGTTAATTTTCCAGGTCTTGCAATTTCTGATGTAAAAGGTCTGTAAAGAGGATCAGAGCTAGAAAGACCCCAGTAAGATCTCAAACTGCTGAGAGAGTAAAATTGCAGAGAAGTCCACCTGATAACCCTGCTCAGCAGCGCGTCTCCCTCACTGTCCTTTATTTTTACTATTTATCTTATTTCTTCCTTATTAGTCTCTGAAAGCTTACAAAGCAGTTGGACTGCCATTATACCTCTGTGGATTGGAAAAATGATAATCCCCTTTTTATAAGTGAGAAAACTGAAGACCACAGAGGTTGGTATGACTTGCCTAGGCCTCCTCACTCAAAAATACTCATAATGGCAGAAACAAGACCAGAACTCATTTATCTTGCCCCAAATCACTGCACAGTGACAATTTTCTGCACTCAATTCCTTTGTTTCTTTTTTTCTTTGTAAGTAGTATGTTAAAAACAAATGTTGATTGAACCTCTTTCTGGTTTCATGCACTGTGCTAGGCATGTCCTTTTATGAGGCAGTTATGGCTCCTGCCCCCTCGAATCTCATATTCTGGTGTAGAAAGCATGTTGACACCTCCACACAAGTGCACTGGTGAGCATCACACCAGGAGTGCCCTGTTTCTCCCCAACTCAAAGGCAGTATCTTTGGATGTAGGAGTTGTGTCCTTTTTTTTTTTTTTCTCTGCATCCCTTTAGACTAATGAGTCCTAGTCTAGAACTCTGTGACCAAAGGGATCTCAGTTCAGACTGATGCCTAGTAGAGGTGAAATGGCCATTCCCCCAGTCAGAATTATAACATGTGCAGTTTGTTTCTGTTGCCCCTCTTCCTTATTCTGTCTGTCTTTCTTTCCTCTCTCTCTCTCCTATCTTTCTTCTGATCTCTGCTACTTCCATATTGACCTGGATTTTCCAGTCTGGCAAACTCATCCCCTCATCTGAGGGTCTTGTGCTTCACCACCCCACATCTTCCTCCAGGCATGTGTGTTGTAAGGAAGGAGTCACCAATGGTGGCATCTCAGGCAACAGCTGTGAGGCAGAAATTCGGATGATGCCCTTCATGTCTTCCTATATATAAATCAAGAGGCATAAGATTATATCTGACAGGGACTGCACTTTTGTGTCTTCTGAGTTTCCTTCAAAATTCCCTGGGTTCAGGACTCTGACAGCTGCAAAAGATGCCTCGAATAACTACTCCTTCCTGAGTATCTTCTGGGGAAGAGTTTGGATAAACAATGATTTCACAGGATGTAGGTCAGGACATGGAGAAGAATCCAAAGTGGTCTCCTCTCCCACATTCCTCCCACAGGCACGTCCTTAAGATGTCAGTCCTGATGGTCAGGAAGTGGTAAACAGTGAAGACACTGGGCCATCTCTTCCCACTGGATGGTGGGGATGACCATCCTTGGGACTTGACCAAACTGGACAGAAGTTGTCACATAAGAAAAATTACTGCTACCCATTCCTTGCTCCATGGATCACAGCCTCCTCAAATGCAGTCACCATTAAAGTAAATGTTCACATTTCTCATCCCCTGCTGCCGGCTGCCCTGGCCTGCCAGAGGATGAAGTTTCTGTTTCATTCTATAAACAGAGCAGAGGACATGGAAAATCTTTGGTGGCTTTCGGCAGAAGGATCAAAGCAGTATTCAGCAGCCAAATGCACAGTCAAAAAGGCTGAGATCAAAGAGGAAGGATTTGATTTGAGGGTAAATTCTCCTGTTCCTCATTACAGTCCTCACCAAGGCTGCGATCCTTCCATGTTGAAAGGAACAAGGATGAGGAATTTTGGCTGCTGCTGGCTGCTAAAGCCACGTGCTAACAGACAGACAATCCCAGCACAGCTGCAATGTAATTGTAAGCCTCAAAATTAAAATAAAACCCATTGATATATAAGAGGAAAAGAGGAACAACACCAGTGGGGTCAGAAAAAATATTTGCAAGGGCCCTTGGGTTGGCCTAAATCCTGCATATAAAATGAGAGGTGTAAGTGTTTGCCATGGAAGCCTTCAGAGGGAAGCTGGGGGAATTCAGGCCTTGGCAGGTGATTCCAGTCCTCCACTATGGCTGGTGCTCAGTGCACCAGGGAATATAAATGCCACCTCGATAAATAGAAAATCTGGAGAGACCAGAGCCAAGGATAGGGCGCAGTTTGTAAGAGGAAGGCTTTCTTGCCAGGATGGGGAATTTGCTTCCCAAACTGTATGGTCGGGCAACTTTGTGTATTTTTTGCTGAGGGGCTTTATTTTAACTTTATAGTGTGAAGCTTTAAAAACAAAACAAACATCTTTTACTAAGATGCCTACAAGGTATGTGCTTGCTGGCTTTATTTCCCTTCCTTTCTGGGAAAGGGCCTGTATTAGTTTGTTTTCATGCTGCTAATAAAGATGTACCCGAGACTAGGTAATTTATAAAGCAAACAGGTATAATTGATTCATAGTTCCACATGGCTCGGAAGGCCTCACAATCATGGTAGAAGGTGAATGAATGTCAAAGTCACGAGTCTTACATGGCAGCAGTCAAGAGAGAGTGTGCAGGGGAGCCCCCCTTTATAAAACCATCAGATCTTGTGAGACTTAGTCACTATCGTGAGAACAGCACGGGAAAGACCCACCCACACGATTCAATTACCTTCCACCAGGTCACTACCATGACACGTGGGAATTATGGGAGCTACAATTCAAGAGAGATTTGGGTGGGGACACAGTCAAACTATATCAGGGCCCTGGTGTAGATACGAGAGAGGTGGGCAGCTCTCCTTCTGACTCACGCAAACCACTTCCTCTTTGTGCTTCAGTTTCCCTATCACACAATGAGGATGCGGGGTGGGATAAGCACTTCCCACGTGTGCTTTATAGACAAGTATTTGAATAAAACTTGGGCAAGGTACTGAGTGGATGAGATTTAAGTGTCCTGGTACTCAAAGGAGTGTGAGTGAGTTGAATACTGTATAAGTTGGCAGGTCCAACTGCCTACCGCTCCCTGGCTTTTGGCTGCAGAGCAAAGTAAGCTCGACTCTTGTTCCTCACCACAAATCTGCGTGGTGCACTTGCTTTTTTCCCCCTGGACAAGCACCAGGGGACTTCTCAGCCCTGGCAAGCAGAGCTTTGCTGTAGGCTATGGGTCTTCAGCCCCTGAAAGTGGCTGTGGCATCGCAATTTCATTTTTCCTGGAAGACAAGTTCCCCTCCTCTCTTTCAGGTCCCTGCACAGGCTTTACTATGGGATTCCCTGGACTCATTCTTTTAGAGTGAAAGGCTCCTTGTCCATTGGTGCAAAGCTATTATTCCTCTAGAGGAAAGCCCTGTCATTCCCAATGTGCTCCTCACATGCCTCTTCTGTCTTGATCAACCTCGTGGGTGTTAATCTTGCTTAGTTCCCTACAGCTGACCTTACTTTGCATGGGTGTTTGAAAATAAGGTTCTTTTGTTCCCATTTTCTTTCTTTTTAAGCAAACAGGTTTTCTTGTGAGTCTGAATGAATATCATCCCAAGTTTGTGATGGGAAACGACTCTCTGGGAAACTTCTCATGGGGCAGGGCACGAGAGCAGTAAGTGGGAAAGAAGCCATTTCCCGTGGTGGGAGAAATGAACCGGGGATGGAGGTCAGGCTTCTGTGTTGACAGAGAGGGTCACTAGGGATGAAGGGGGGTCTGCATTCAGGTCTGGATCCGCACTTGCTGCCCTGTGATGCTGGGAAATCCCCTTACCCTCTCTGGGCCACATGGCTGCCTTCTGTGCAAGGAGGGGTTTGGATTTGATTAATAGCTTGCAAATTTTAAAAATACTTCAGAATCCTCTCTTCAGCTGAAATCTATTGAAACTCAGTGTGAGTCATGGGAAATCACTGGATGTTTTTGTAGGTCAAAATTTTCAAATATAGACAATATCATATGTTTAGCCAAGGGTTTCTCAGCCTTAGCACTATTGAGCTTGTGGGCCAGAAAATAGTGGGAGGCTGCCCTGTAGGATATTTGGTGGCATTTCTGGCCTCCACTCAGTAGATATCAGTACCTCTCCACTAGCTGTGACTACCAAATATCTTCAGACATTGCCAAATGCCCCTGGGGGACAAAAACACCTTGGTTGGGAACCACTGCTTTAACATAGTAAAACTTAGAAGGTGAGATTCTCCTTTGAAGGTCCATGGAAGGAATGTTACCATACCAGAGGCTCTTCTGATGAACCAGTGTTGCAGGAGACAGTTTGACAACAGATAGACCCAGAACCCTGAAGCCTCTCAGCTCAACACGACCATGTGAATCCAGGATCCTCTTTCCAAGTTGGATTTTTCATGGGGCCTCAGGAGATAATTTCAACAGCTTCCTCAGTGTTGCTGGCTCCCAGCTCAGAAGGATATGCAGCAGGGCAAGGTGTTTTCTAGCCATTCTCATTTGGAAACCTTCTCCAGGAAGACTTCCATTATAATGGCAACGGGAGTGCAAGCTCTTGACTTCTGTATCTATCCTGAAAGGGAACTGTCCATTCTGTGCTACCAATCAGAGCTGCTCTCCCCCTTCCTCTATAGGCTCAGGCATTCAGGACCTTTGAGATGCTAGCATCAGGACCTAGGGCAGGCACGTAAACAGGAGAGTCTCCAGCTAGGTAGGCCAGGTGCATGCTTTGCTGGTGGTAAACAAACCTGTGGTGTATTTATATCCATTCTGAGTTATGTTGTATGGGATTTTTAATGCTTACCTTAGTACCGCTGTCTCAGCCTCCCCCAGGTACTGCCACACCAGTTGTAGGAACTTGAGAAAACCTCTTCTTCCTCATCTACAAAATGTAACCACCAAGACTTCCATTATGAGGTGGTTGAGAAAAGTAAATTTGGCTGCCAACCCAGTGCCAGACACACAGTGGTCTCTGGGAAAGTGGTCATGAAGGTGACCATGCCTGTGATGATCCCAGGGTTGGGACCACCATATCCTGCCTGGCCAGATGATCTTCCAAGAAGGCCCTCAGCCTCTCCCATGGTGCTGGAGACCTGGATTGACTGTGGCAGTGGCCCCTGGGCCTCATATGCCTCCTAGTGATGCATCCTTTTATGAGGACAAAATCTTTCTTCCATAATTGGAGATGAGACTTTAAAGCACTTCTCCCTGAGTCTCAGTTTCCTGGTCCATCGGAATGACTTCATGGGGTTGTTCATTCATTCTACAGATATTTATTGATTGTTTATGATGTGCCATTATACTTCACTTGAAGTCTTCCTTTTTAAAGATCTCTTCAGGGTTTTTTTGCTTTTATTTTACTTCAGTTATGTTTTTCCTCAAAATAAGCAGAACCAGCTTTTTTCCCTGATTCTAAAAACAGTGCATACCTATTGTAAGCAAAATTTCAAACAATGCAGAAAATTGTGAAAAAAATAAAAGTCACTCAAACTCCTGTCTTGCAGATCTACCCACCCTAGACATCTTATGGCCACGTTTCGGTTTCTTGATGCATCTACACATGATTTTACATGTATGAACTAAAGAATGACCCACTATTGCTTTTACTTTTTAATTGAAGTATAATGTGTAGCATGTATATAGGAAAGCACACAAATCCCTAGTGCATAAATCAATTTTTACCAATTTTTACTCTTGTAGCCACATGACACAGAACAAAATTGAGAGCATCCTGAAACCCCTGATCCTCATAGTCATTGTCCATACCACCAGGGCAAGCACTATTCTGACTTTTATCCCTATAGATTAGTTTGACTGTTTTTCAAATTTACATTCTGGGACTTACTCAGTATATACGCTTTCATGCTTGGCTTTTTTAGTTTGACTTCATCTGGGAAATTCATTCATTTCATGGCATAAAGTAGCAGTTCATTCTTTTTCATTGCTGTATTGTGTTCCACTATATGTATATACCACAATTTATTTATCCTACTACTAAATTTCTTTATTCTACCAATGCTGGACATTTGAGTTGGCTCCAGTTTTTACTATTACAAATAATGTGTTATGGATGGCAAATTAACTTTTAAAGTCTGATGGTAAAGACGTGGTCAACTGTCAGTATTTCTAAAGGAAAATGAAAACATGAAGCTCTCTGTCCCATGTGGGATCTTAGTTTCCCCATTGTACATTGAGAGCTTTGGAAGAGATGCTGTCTCAGTGTCCTTCCATCAGGAACATTTGGGTATTCTGGAGGTGTGTGTCTGCATCCAGGCTCTCAACAGGTCATCTCTAGTCTGAGGCTGGCTTCCACAGGATTAGTCCCTTTTGGGTTGGGTGTTGACTGACAAGAAAGGCCAAGTATTTCCCAAGAAAAGCAAGGCAAATCTTCATGTTGGTCCCCTTCCAGGAGCCTGGGCCACTTAGAAGACCCTAGAACCATTGTTCCCCTCCTCTAAGAACTCTTGTCTTCTACTCCTGGGAGCATCTTGGAATTTTGGTGAGACTAATGAATAGATCACTCCTCCTGCCCCTGGCTTCCTGCTGGCTCTCCCACTAACCCTAGGCAAAGTGCTTTGTTTCCTACATAGGACAGCAGGGAATGGTTCTCTGGCAGAACAGCAGGGAGTGGTACCCTGGGGTTGGATGCTCTTGGCTTGGGTGTAGCAAATGGAATACTTAGCAGTCCCTGGAGACACAAGCTGGAGAAGAGCAGAGGGCGAGTTCTTTCCACAGCAGTGAGCAGGCCATGAGATAGGGGATGGGGGGATGGGAGAATGAGGGTTAGTCTAGGGGTGCAGAAATACTCCTGTGGTTCCCAAATGACAGAAAATCGACATTTGTGAATCCATTCCCTAGGATAAGCACTGCTCTCCTTAGGTAGGTAAAGTAGGAGTTAAAGGCATGGACTTCCGTATAAAGTTTTACTTTCAAATGCTGACTCTGCCATTCAGTATTCAGGGCCTTACACAAGATAATAACTTTTCTAAAGCAGTTTTGTGATATTTAAAATGAGGCTAAACCCTCCTTCCAGGGTTGTCATGAGGATTAAATGAGATAATGGATGTACCCTTTAGTCTACAGTGTCTGTCAGATTGTGAAGCCCTCCACCCTGGCAGAGGAAAGTGAGAAACCTCTACCATCTATATGGAGAAAGACACTGGCCAAGAGTCAGGAACCTCAGTTCTGGCCCCAGCCTTACTCCATCCTAACACTCAGTGTCCCCATCCCTCCAATGATGTCTTAGTCCATTTAATGTTGCTGTAACAGAATACTTAATGCTGCACAATTTATAAAGAAAAGAAGTTTATTTGGCTCATGATTCTGGTGGCTTGAAGGTTCAAGATTGAGCAGCTGCATCTGATGAGGACCTCTGGCTGCTTCCACTCATGGAGAAGGTGGAAAACGAGCAGGCATGTGGAAAAAAATGACATGGCGAGAGGAAGCAAGAGAGAGAAACTGATATGGTTTGGCAGTGTCCCCACCCAAATCCTGAATTATAGCTCCCATACTATTCACATGTCATGGGAGGGACCCAGTGGGAGGTAACTGAATCATGAGGGTGGATCTTTCCCTGGCTGTTCTCATGATAGTGAGCAAGTCTCATGAGAGCTGATGGTTATATATGGGAGAGTTCCCCTGCACATGCTCTCTCTCTTGCCTGCTGCCATGTGAGACGTGACTTTGCTCCTCATTCACCTTCTCCCATGATTGTGAGGCCTCCCAAGCTATGTGGAGTTGTGAATCCATTAAACCTCTGTCTTTTATAAATTACCTAGTCTCAGGTATGTTTTTATTGGCAGCATGAGAACAGACTAATATAGAAACTGAGGAAGATAGACTCTTCTTAAACGTCAGGTTCTCCTCTCTCTCAGGAACTAATCCATTCTCATGAGAGTGAGGCCTCACTCATCCCCTCAGGAAGGTATTAATTTGTTCATAAGGGATCCATGACCTAAACATCTCCCTCCAGACCCCCCTTCCAGTGCTGCCACATTGGGGATCAAATTTCAACATGAGTTTTGGTGGAAACAAACTACATCCAAACCATAGCATTCCACTTCTGGATCCTCCAAACTCATGTTATTCTCACATGTAAAATACAATCATTCTATCCAAATAGTCCTAAATGTCTTAACTTGTTCTAGCACAAATTTTTAAATCCAAAGTCCAGCTATGAGCTTGTAAAACAAACAAACAAACAAACAAACAACAACAACAACAAAACCAACATGTTATTTGCTTCCAAGATAACAATGGTAGAACAGGCACTTCCAAGATATAATGGTAGACATTTTCATCACGAAAGACTGAGACAAGAAGGTAGTAACAGGCTCCATACAAGTCAAAAGTCTGGCGGGGCAGATGTTAAATCTGAAAGCTCCAGAATAATATCCTTTGACTCCATGTGCCACATCTAGAACACACTGGTGTGAGGGTTGGGCTCCCACACTTTGGGACAGTGCTGCCCCCATGGCTTTGCTGAACACAGCCCATGTAGCTCCTCTCATAGGTTGGAGTTCATAAACGCATTTTTGGAAAGCTTGTTATTTGTTATTGTGGACATTTAAGTCTTCGGTTAGCTTAGTAGTCAGGTAGTAATTTGACAGAGATTTCTTTGAATTCCTGGGGGGAAAATAAAACAAATTCTTCCAATCTTTGCAAATGTACTCTGTGTGTGTGTGTCTTAAGGCAGGCCTTCTACACTGAGCTGGACAATTTACATCTCTGCCTTACCCTTAACCTTCTGTTTGGGCAGAGTCTGAAGGTCAGCCAGATGTGAGAGCTTAGGGCCCTCAGAGGTTTTTTCTGAGTATGCTCCCTACTTTTGGCAAGCACGTGGTCTTCTAGATTCCCAGGAATATGTGAGAGCTTTCAAAGCCCTTATCCCTTATGGTATCTCACTTCCCATCTTTCCTCCCAAGCTTTTTGGTATGTTTATCGTTTCCCCCAAGGATCCACAACATGGGACTCTTGTTTTCCATTGGGATATATTCTTTGTCCTAGGTGGCAGTAGCTAATGCATTTGTCTTGCATTGTAGGCTACCTCCGTCAAAACTGCCATGGAACTAAAGAGTGGAAGAGGGTGCCAAAAATGTGACAAAACTCTTCTGTTGAGATTCAGCAACCTTTTTCTGCAGCGAATGTTTGATTATTATAAAGATTTTATTACCTTTTTGTGTTCAGATAAAGTTTATGCTGACATTTTTGCTAGTATATTTACTGTTTTTGTAGAGAAATGGGACCTTGGAGTCCCTTGCTCCATCATTTTCTTTGATGTCACCCACATCCTCTAAAAACATCACTTATTATTTCTATTCTTTTTTTTTTTTTTTTGAGACAGAGTTTCACACTATCACCCAGGCTGGAGTGGAGTGGCATAATCTGCAACCTCTGGCTCCCAGGTTCAAGCAATTCTCTTGCCTCAACCTCCCAAGTAGCGGGGACTACAGGCACCTGCCACCACATCTGGCTAATTTTTTGTACTTTTAGTAGAGATGGTGTTTCACTATGTTGGCCAGGCTGGTCTTGAACTCCTGACCTCATGATCTGCCTGCCTTGGCCTCCCAAAGTGCTGGGATTACAGGTGTGAGGCACTGCTCCCGGCCTATTATTTCTTACAGTGTGGGTCTGCTGGTAGCACATTCTCCCAGCTTTTTTTTCTCTGCATATTTTATTATTTATTATTTTTATTTTATTATTTTATTCATTTTTGAAGAATATTTTCTAAAAATATTCTTTCTATAAAATTTTAGAAAAACATTTATTTTTCATTCATTACTTTTTCATCTTTTGGTTTCTATTACTTCTAACAAAAATAGCCACCATTTTTATTGCTTTTTTCTACAATCCAATGAGTCTTTTATTCTTTGGCTTTTGGCAAAACTTTTTGAAGCTTTAGTTTCAGCATTTGATTATAATATACTAAGAAGTGATTTTTAAATTGGCGTTTAAATTTGTATTCATCTTGCCTGAGATATGTTGAGATTCTCAGATATGCAGTTTGGTGCCTTTTATCAGTTTTTCAGCTGATACCTCCTCAAATAGTTGTGCAACTTTATTGTCTTTCTCTGCTCTTTTGGATTTCAATTATACATAGGTTAGATCATTTTATATTATATTTTAAGTTATTGATGCTTTTATTTTTCTTATTTTCTTCTTTTCACTTTGTGCTTCTGTTTGACTCTTTGATATTACCCTCTTTTCAAGTTCACTAATAATTTTTTCGACTGTCTAGTTTGCTGTTAAGCACATTTAAATAATGTTTTATTTCATGTGTTGTATTTTTTAACTTTAGAATTTTAATTTGGTTTCTTGCAGAGTTTTCATTTCTCTACTGAAATTCTTCATATTTCCATTTATTTTGTCCAATTTCCCCTCTAAATTTTTAAATGTGCTCATAGTAATCACCTTAAAGTTCTTGTCTGTTATACCAATGTTTTTGTCATTTATGGGAACTGATTCTATTGACCTTACTTGTCTTTTGATTATGGCTCACATTTTCTTGTTTCTTTATGATTCCAATTGTTTTTTCTATTTCACACAGATATTGAAAACAGATCTGATCTGATCAGTTTAAGCACAAATTAAGCTGAGTAAGGGTTGAGGCTTTGATTAGTTATGATTGACCTCTGGTTTCAAATGTCTCGAAGGTATAGAAACAAATCCCTCACTTCTCTGGGGCTTTGATAGATAAGCATTGTGAATACACAAAATTTCTTTCTGTTTTCCAGCCCTTCCTCAGCTTCTCAGTGCCACTACCTACTCAGAAAAACGAAAAACTCCTGTGGAAGAGAATTGTCAGGCAGGGACCAGAAGGCTGAATTTGTCATTTTTCCAGATTTCAACCTGTCAGGCTAAACCACATTTGACTTTAGAAGCTTAGGTGATTTCTCCTTGTCCCTGAATAACTCCCCTGCCTCTGATAGGCTAATCCTTTTACCTATTTTTGACCTTAACTTGGCAACTTCTCCCAAAGATATAACTGTACTCATCTATATTCATCTGTACTCATTTAGGAACAAATTGTTCCCTCTGTGGAATTTAGCTCAATTAGGTTTCTCTGTGTCCATAGTTCTTTGATAGCTTTATATATACAATTTTTAAAAGTCTACCTACTATTTTTTTTGTTGTTGTTGTTAGAGTGGGAGCTGTAAACAGCTTCTATGTCCTAATTGGAAGCAAAATTCTATTAGTGCTCTTATAAGCAGACTTATATTTTGAAAAAAACTTTAATTTAAAAAGCCAAAATTATAATTGCTTAAGTTTTTTGTATTAAGCTAGGCATTTTTTATGTGGTAAACCACACTGATTGATTTTCAAATATTAAACAAACCTTGCACACCAATGTTGACAGAAAGAGTCAAACTCTGTAAAACATTCAAAGAGATTTATTCTGAGCCAAATATGAGTGACCATGGCCTGTGACACAGCCCTCAAGAGGTCAAGAGAACATGTACCCAAGGTGGTTGGGGTGCAGCTTGGTTTTATGCATTTTAGGGAGGCACGTGACACTGATCAAACACATTTGAGAAATAGATTGGTTTGTTCCAGAAAGGGGGCAATTTGAAGCAGGGATGGTGGTGTTGGGGGTGTGGGGGGGCCTCCAGGCTATAGGTAAATTTAAACATTTTCTGGTTGACAATTGGTTGAGTTTGTCTAAAGACCTGGGATCAATAGAATAGAAATGTCCAGGTTAAGATAAAAGATTGTGGAGACCAAGTTTCTTTTGAAATCTCATAGTGGCTGCCCTTAGAGACAATAGATGGCAAATGTTTTCTATTCAGGCCTTTAAAAGGTGCTAGACTTTCTGTTAATCTCTTCAGGACTGGGAGCACCTGGAAGAAAAAGATCTAGCTATGTTAATAGAGATTCTTTACAGATGTAAATTTATCCCCACAAAGGATGGCTTTGCAGGGCCATTTCAAAATATGGCAAAGAAACATGTTTTGGGGTAAAATATTTTATTTTCTTCTTTGTCACGTATGTTATGCTAGAGTCAGATTAGAAAGGAAGTCATGACATAGAGGGTTAAATAAAACCCATCTGATGAGAATTTATGGTTTGTAGGGTGTGAAAGGGAAATATTGTGGGTCCCCCAAATCACTAAGCTAAAGGGAAACTCAAGCTGGGGACTGTTTAGGTAAACCTGCCTCCCATTCTATTCAAAGTCATCCCTCTGCTCACTGAGATAAATGCATATATGACTGCCTCCTTTGGAAAGGTTAATCAGAAACTCAAAAGAATGCAACTGTTTGTCTGTCACCTACCTGTGACCTGGAAGCCCCCTCCCCACTTTGAGTTGTCCCACTTTTGCTTTGAGTTGTTCTGCCTTTCTGGACTGATCCAATGTTCATTTTACATATGTTAATTGATGTCTCATGTCTCCCTAGGATATATAAAACCAAGCTGTGTTCTAACCACCTTGGGCACACGTCATCAGGATGTTATTAAAGTTTTGGTGCTGCAAAATAGCACTCGAATATAAGATTTTCTTTTTTTTTTCTTCTCAGCAAGGCAATTTGCTTCTATAGAAGGGTGTGCCCTCACAGATGGAGCAATGGTGAGCGCACACCTGGACAAGGGAGGGAAGGGGTTCTTATTCCTGACGTGTGGCCCCTGCTGCTGTGTCATTCCCCATTGGCTAGGATTAGACCACACAGGTTAAACTAATTCTGATTGGCTAATTTAAAGAGAGTGACAGTGTGAGTGGTTTGGCAGGAAAAATGGTTATGGCAGAGCAGGAAATTGGAATGAGTCAGGGTGGAGAATGAGCAGGTAATTGGAATGAGGGTGGAGCAGATAATCAGAATGAGTCAGGGTGAAGCAGGTGATCGAAAAAGTTTGCTTTACATGGAAGTTAAGTTTAAAAGTAGAAGGAAAAGAATTGAACATACTGACATATTGATTCTTTGAAGAGAAATTTAGAACTCATATCTAACAAGGACCTCCTGAGGCTGCGTCACAGGTGCCCATCCTCAACAGTGGCAAAATAAACTCTCTGAATTAACTAAGACCTGTCTCAGATTTTCGGAGTTCACAAGGGCAAGACTCCCCAGACCCCTCGTATATTTGGGCAAGATAAGAAAAAAACAGAGCTTAGTCCTCACCAGGAATAAGCCTCAGTTTGTTGTGATACATGTTTTTATATATCACTAGATTTGAATTGCTAGTATTTTAAAGGATTTTTTTTCACATAGGTTTATAAGATATATCACTATTTAATTTTTATTTTTTCATAAAGTCCTTTGTGGGTTTTGCAATCAAGGTTATACAGGTCTCATTAAAGTAGTTTGGAAGTATTCCCTACTTTTTTATTCTCTGGAGGAGTTCCTGCAAGATTGTCATTGATTGATCCTAAAATGCTCACACAGAATTCTCTTCTATATTTGCCTCCACAAATTCACAAACAAAACAGTAAAATTTAAAAAAATAATAACTCAAGCCCACATCTGGAACATTAAGCTGCCTCAATCATGTCTGAATATTCATTGAAATTTGAAATTAAGTAATGTGATTTTCTTTTTCTAAACTGGGTATTTCTTACAATTAAAAATTTCAGCTTCTTTCATTTTTTTTTTCAAGTTGTCTTGGAATGCTTCTTAAGCTTTCTGCCTTTCTTTTGCCTTTCTCTACTTTCCCATACCTTTTCTCCCTTCTCAGCCTGATGGAAAATATGGAGTCCATCCTTCTTGGATGTTTGCAAGACCCCTACAGACTCAGCTTATGCTACTATCAAGGGCACTCAAAATTTCTTTTAGTGAGCGTTGACTCTGATCTTTTCCTGGCTGGAAGGTCACTATGACTTGGTTCTGAAATCCAATTGTGTGAGAGTCTCTAAGAAGCTTCTATTTTAAGACTAGCCCACTGTGATATTGTGAAATATATAAGTGATCCTCATCCTTCATTTCCTAACATAAAGCTCCTAAAACGTCTTACATTCCTAGAGCAATAAGAGTGTTTTTTGTATTCTAATGAGATGACTGATGGCTGGGGGCTCCCACATAACCCAAGGATGGGAGCTGGTCACCAAGGGAACCAACCATGTGATTAGAAAGTAGGGGAGAGACATTGAAAGTTGGGTTAATTATCAATGGCCAATGATAGAATCAATCACGCCTACAAAATAAAACCTTCATAAAAAAAAAAAAAAAAAGGACTGGGTTGGGAGAGCGTCTGGATAGCTGAACATGTGGAGGTTTAGGGTCAGGGGTGGGGCAGGTGGCATACCAGACAGAGCATAAGCATTCCATGCACCTTCCCAGATACCTTGCTCTCTGCATCTCTTCCATCTGGCTGTTCACTTGTATCCTTTGTAATATCCTTTCCAATAAATGAGTGAAGTGTTTACTTGAGTTCTGTGAACCATTCTAGCAAATTAATTGAATCTAAGGAGGGGTCATGGGAACCCCAATTTGTAGCCGGTAAGAGTCACAACCTACTACTTGCAACTGGCATCTGAAGTGGGGAGCAGGCTTATGGGACTGAGCCCCCAACCTGTGCGATTTGCTGCTATCTTCAGGTACATAGTGTAAGAATTGAATTGCATTAGAAGATACCTAGTTGGCATTTCTTGAAGAATGTCTTGGTGTATGGGGAAATACATACATTTGGTGTCAGAAGCATCGTGTTGAATGGTGTATGAGAATACAGAGGAAAAAATCTTTTTTTTCTATGTCTTAGGCCCACATCCAGTTTTGCCCCTTTAGAGTCCTAGCAGGTTTCAGGGTTGAATATTTTCCTGGGTTTAGGTCATTCTAGGCTACTTTTGAGTAAAGCTCCTCTTTAACTATCAAATTAGAGAGAGAAGCATATTCATAATTTTAAATGTAACATTTGTTAAAGCGCTGCTCTCAGGTTCTGAGCTGGTCACTGAGGGTGCAAAGTGAATCCAAAATGTCCCTGCCCTCATGCAGTTCATACCTTGGTGGGAGAGGCTGAATAGCATGATGGTTAAAGCTAGAGTCAGACAGAGATCTAGATTTGAAGACCAGCTCTGTGACCTTCACTTAACCTTTCTGTGTCTTAGCCTCCTCGTCTATAATTAGAATAACAATAGAATCAACTCCATAGCATTTTGTGAAGATTCAATGTGACATGCTTGCAAAATGCTTAGCACAGTGACTGACACAAGCAATAAATGAAAATGGAAATCTTAGTCTGGGTTCCCTGAAAAGCAGAACCTGAGACAAAGACTAAGGTTCAGGTAGTTTATTTAGCAGACAATCCCAGGAATAAGGGAATAAGGGAACATGAAACAGGGTAGTGGAGGAAAAGTGAATGTAACGGTCTTTTGTTGAGATTTTTGCTATCGTCAACTTGGGTCTTGGTTCCAGAGACCTATTAGACAATTAACAGAATACCTGCTAGAATTGTTCACTTGAATAACAGGAAGCTGGAGCCTTTATCCACTGACTCTTGCCCCATTGGTTAAAGGTTGTGCCTTCCTTCTGTGCTAACTTGTGCATGAGCCAGGTAGACTTTCCAACATCAGGAAGACCCCGGGGACAGTAAATGGAAAGCTGCATGGCCCCGTGATTGAGGTGAAATTTGTTAACATGAAGTGAATCTGTACTCCCATGGTACAGTCTACAACAACTGCAGCTGAAATCAGAGGTGGGCAGAGAGGACGAGATGTGGAACACTAGAGATACCTGTGGAGTCTTAATTAGAAAAAAGGAGTCGGGCTGGCAGGACTGAAGGAAAACAAAAAGAAAAAGCAGATAAGCTACAAGTTTGTCTTTCCTCATGGTCCAGGACACAGCCCTTCCGTGCAAATAACTCACAATATTCCTGTGCCCAGCTATCACCAGACCTTTGGCTGACAGAAAAATTGCAAGTTAGCACCCTGTAACCTTGCCATAATCAGTACTGCATGCAGTACGCTGCAACTCAAGAACCATCCTATACAATTTCCAGCAAGCCTTTGTTTCCTTGGAGTCATCTCCTTTCTTGCTGATTCTACCCATTGCTCCTTTGCAACATATTTTCATACTTTGTCTAATAAATCTGCCTTTTTTAACCCACAACTGGTAAAGTCGGCCTCAGAGAGTCACTGCCTCAGATAGTCACCATTCACCCGTGACAATATCTTTTACAGTCCACTCCTTGCTCCACTTAGATCTGCTCATACCCCACATTAAGTTTACACTGTCACATAGTCTTCATACTGGTGCCAGCTTCAATCTCCATAAAAGACCTAAGGCGGTAGAATTAGAAGAACAAGTTCAGTATCTATTGCTGCAACAGGGCCTGAGTCCAAGTCCACCTGGTGAAGTGCTCCAGACCCTTATCCCTGATGGATCTGATACCTTGGTTGACCTGGCTTGCCACAATGAATTTTCTGTAACTGAACAGAAAAGCACCCTTATATATAGCCACAGCCCTAGTTTTTAATGATAATCAGTGTAGTAACTTAGTACCTTTTTTTTTTTTTTTTTTTTTTTTTTTTTTTTTTTTTTTTTTTTTGCCTCTGGTCCACTGGTAACAAGAGTCTGAAATCATCAGGGAGCAGTTCTAGTTTCAAGTTCAGTGGACTGTTTGCTGGGTCAACCAGTCAACTGTTGACCCGTGGAAGCATCCCTCCACCCCTAAAAAATGACCTGATATTCCACAGAGCCTAGCCTCTGGGGAACATGAAGCACAAATTCTGCAAGTGATGCAGAGTGATGGTGACAGGGGTCAATATTTCTTTCACCTCTTGATTCTCAGACTGGTCTGTTCTAGCCTTTGAGGCACAGTATCACATTTCAAGTATTATAGAGTATATACTGCATCCTGTAGTACAACATTCCAACCCTGCAGCGTGTTGATACCAAGTTTATTCCTTAGCAGATCTCCTAATAGACCTTCCATTGTTCTATTATGCTGTTTCCAGTGGATGCAGCATGTGGTAGGACCAGTGGGTCCTGTGGCCATTTGTTCACAGACCCATCCTTGACCACAAAATAACTCCCTTTTGTTGATGTGATTACATCTTATGTAATCACGGGATTACATAGGATCCCATGATACAGATTAGGCAAGGGCCCTCAGGTGGTGATGTTGACAAAGGTACTGTGAGCAGGGAAGGCAAACCCATAAATCTATATCCTGAGTAGGTGTCAATTCTGGTAAGGATGAGTCTACCATGTCTCCTCATATCCCAGAGTTAGGAGTCTGACATAATCAACAAGTTACCAAAGAGAGTTTGATTCCCACTTAGGATAGTGCTGTAGTGAGGGCTCATATTAGTTTCTGCTGCTGGCCAGTGGGCATTCAGGAGCAGTATTGCCAAGATCAACCTTGGTGAATCAGAGCCCGTGCTTAGCCACTATAGCTATTCTGTTCATATTCATTCATGGGTTTGTTGTGCAAGCACTACACGGCTGAGGAGGGAGGCTGGTTGACATGACTTGGATGAGTTTTGTCCCTCTGTTTGTAGAGTTCCTTGTTGGGCATTAACATGAAACACAAAGATCTACACACTGTCCCACTCCCATAGATGAATCCTCATGATTCTTTCTCACACCTTTTTGTCACTGATTTAGGATCCTATCTGTTACTTCCCAGGCCCCTGAACAACTGGCGAAGCCATTCACCACTGTTCAGAAGTCATGTATGTCTTTAACTCTTTTGTGACTATTTAAAGTGGTAACCAAGTATATTGCTTAAAAGTGGACACAAGGAGGATGTTTTTCTCACCACTATCTTTTGAGGTCACTCCTGAGAGTGGCTGTTGTGTAGCAGTTGAATTTTAGCCCATCTTCTTAGGGCAGTCCATATGTAAACCAGGCCTGTTTGCCTCTTCCACCAGCTAGCCATAGGGAATCTGCCATGAGGTAGTGGACGGATGTGATTGAGGGGAAGCACTGGTGCAGTAGAGGGAGACAACGTGGGGTCAGCCATGTGTATGTAACTTTCTTGTGCTAGCCAGACTTGCTCAGTCACAATTTCTAATGTACCAAATGTGCTTGCCTCATCTTGTTGCTGGATCTGAAAATACTCAGCTCATAATGGGCAGCTCTGGTTGCCTACTCACTTGATATCCCATAGTAGGTAGTGGCCATGAGAATGAACCTTGTGGGCTTCTGACTATGGCTTCCAATCATTGAACCAGGGCGCCAGCTACTTGCTGCTGAAGTCTGTCACAGCATTTACATCAAGGCCATGCTTCCCACAGGCTGCTCCCAGCTAACAACTGAGTGTAGCACGGATACAAGGGCAGACCCATTTCTGGGAGACTCAAGACTCCTCTGGTGATTGACATAGGCTCTCAGTCTCCCTGAAACACTTGCTGGACCGTCTTCAGTCTTCATGGTAGCTAGATGCTTTACCCAACCTTATTATCTCTCCTTTGCAGATTGTATCACAGTCTGGCAGCTCTCCTGGACTTTCCTGGCTCCTTCCCCACTTCCCATCCATAGGCATCTCCCCTAATGAAATCTTTGCGTGTTTAATCCTGTCCTGGTGTCGGCTCCTTTGCATGTTTAATCCTTCTCAGACCAAGAAAGTGGTCTTAGAAGACAGGTGGTAAGATGGGGGTCTGGGACTGGATCACCTAGTAGGAGTGGAGGATACCATCTTGGGTGATTGATGAGGCACAAGGTGATGACTCAATTGCTAGATTTTGCTGGTGGTGATCTGAAAAAAGTGTCCCACATTAGGGGGAATGCTGTAGGAGGGGCGATGATGTAAGTATTTGAAAAATACATGGAGAACAAAGCCTACAAAGGCAGTAGAGTAGGCCAGGTATGGCTAAGCTGCACACTGCAGAAGGATAATGAGAGACAGAGAGCTGTTAAAGAGCAGATAATGGCTAAGTGTGAGATCAAAGCAGCCTCGGGGAGAGATTAAGAAAAGGCCCCTATCAGCAGTAGTGGGAGGGCACACACAGTTGAACCATAGGCTGAAGACTTCACCACAAATGTGCTCTTGAAAGGAGCACCAGTATCACTAAGAAGTTTAGTTATAAGGCTGGGCACAGTGGCTCCCTCCTGTAATGCCAGCACTTTGGAAGGCCTAGGTGGGAGGATCACTTAAGCCAAGGGGTTCAAGACCAACCTGGGCAACATAAGGAGGCACTGTCTCTACACAAAATTTAAAAATTAGCCAGGCATGGTGGCATGTGCCTGTAGTCAAAGCTACTTGGGAGGCTGAGGAAAGAGAATCACTTGAGCACAGGAGGTTGAGGCTGATGTGAACTGTGATCATGCTATTGCACTTCAGTCTGGGCAACACAGTGAGACCCTGTCTCAACAAAAAAGGAGGAAGTTTAGTGGTGGCGGTGGGGTGGCCCTCTTCTGCAGGCCAGGGGACATGGCAGGAGAGGTGGCCATAGAGCTGAGTTCATTAACATTGATAGAGAAGAGGGAGTCTCAAAGTCACTCATCCTGAGGCTGGGTAGTGGCATTTAACTGCCAGAAGGCAGGAGGCTGCAATTACTTTAATGATCACCAAGGCCAGAGGATCAGACAAAGGGACTTGACCTGTAAGGAGTGGTGGAGATGGTTAAAGGAGTGTGGTGTCTATAGGGGAACATAGACAGACTATTGACATAGGTGCTGCTTTGCATCCATGAAAAAGGATAAAGCAAGCATGGAGGAGTAGCATAAGGCTGACAGGGGCTGCCCCAGTAAAACGCTACAAATTTCTGCTCAGTTCCCAGATTTGTGCCAATTGTCAGATCTTGAAACCACTGAAAGAAAAGGTGGCCAGGTCCTTAGAAAGAAGGACTCTGCACAATTGCAGCAAGTATATACCATGATAATTTTTCTAGTTCTTTTCTGAAGGTGCATATGGTTATTTATTCGGGTGACTATGTACTGAGCAAATATTTCCAGGACTAATGGACACAGAGTCTGAAGTGACAGTGCTATGTAGAGACCTAAAGTGTCACCATGACTCCTCTGTTAGAGTGGGGACCTACGAGAGCCACGTAGAGAATGAAACTTTAGCTAAAGACTGGCTCACAGTGGGCTCACTGTGCCAATGACCCAGCTAGTGGTCATTTCTGCAGTGCCCAGGTGCATCAATTGGGAAGGATATACTTGGAGTAATCCCCCATAAGGAATCCATGGTCTGTGAGGTAAGAGCTATCACAGTGGGGAAGCCCAAATAGAAACCTCCGAAACTGCCAGAAGCTAGTAGGCTCCCACTTCATGGCCAAGTTAGTAAAGAAAAAACAATATTGTATCCTCAGAGAGTGATATAGCAGAGATTATCACCACTGTTAAAGACCTAAAAGATGCAATGGTGGGCCTGGTGCAATGGCTCATGCCTGTGGGAGGCCAAGGTGGGAAGATCATGAAGTCAAGACGTCAGGACAATCCTGGCCAACATGGTGAAACCTCGTCTCTATTAAAAAAAAAATACAAAAATTAGCTGGGCATGGTGGTGCACACCTCTAATCCCAGATACTCTGGAGGCTGAGGCAGGAGAATCACTTGAACCTGGGAGGCGGAGGTTGCAGTGAGCCATCGTGCCACTGCACTCCAGCCTGGTGACAGAGCGAGGCGAGACTCCATCTAAAAAAAAAAAAGATGCAATGGTGGTGGTGCCTTTCACAATTCCATTCAGTTCATCAGTTTGGTTGCTGCAGAAGTTGAACAGCCCCTGGAGAATGACCGTAGACTACCGCACACTCAACCAAGTGGTAACTCTGATCATAGCTGCTGTGCTAGGTGTGGCATCGCTGCTTGAGCAGGTGAATAAGGCTTCTCCTGTAACGTATACTGCAGCTATAGATTTGATGAATTCAGTCTTTTCCATTCCAACTAGAAAAATTCGCATCTACATGGGATGAAAAATACTCAGTTACAGTGATAGCTGCCTCTCACAATATAGTCCAAAGACATCTACCCTGCCTGGTTGTCCCAAGAACATCACACTCACAGGTTCCGTTTACCACTTCATGTTCAACGGACAAGAAGAGCAAGAGGTGGCCAGCCCTCTGGAGGCTTTGTGCTCCAGAGGGTGAGAGATGAGCCCTTTGGAAACTCAAGAAAGGGACATATCAGTGAAGGCTTGAGGAATTCCATGGGCAGAACATGCTAGGATTTCTCCTCTAAAGTAGAAGAAAAGTCTAAGGTGCAGGTGGAGCTTATGGCAAGCTCCAGTGGGAGGATCATGATCTGGTCCCTGCAATTCTGGTATAAGGCTATGTCTACCATAGTAGGGAATTAAACCCCTTTGAGAATTGTCTCTGTGCATTAGTGGTTCCTGGTATCAAAAAAATGCTAGACCACGGGCACCAAGTGACTGTGCATCCAGAACTTTCCATTAAGAGATAAGTCCTGGCTATAAATCACTCTTGGGAAGGATTGGGGATATGTTTATAGCCACTATATCTATGGTGACGTTGCATAGTCCTCTCTTGAAGGACTCAGACTTCTTAAAACAATGAGCTCAGTAGGTTTGAGAAGTGGTTCAGGTCTGGAAGGATCTAGTAAGGGATTGTGATTTTTCACTGTTATGGCTGACATAAACTTCTAATCATCATCTCTTGACTTTCTCTGATTTTACGAGTTAAACAATATTCAAATTGGCTGCCTGTCTACTTTACTTCTAGGAACACCATGATCTATTAGCCATTGTCATAGATCTCTGTTGGACAAGGCATCTTGGTTGCCACTGTTTTTTTGCCCATTAAGGTAATTATCTCCACCTTACCTCTGGTTATGCAGCACCACCTGGTATCTGCTATTCCAGACTCATTCACACTGATACCAGGGACCCCATTTCTATGGTAGCTAACGAGGATTATCACCACTGAGCTTCTCAAATAATTCCTTCCTGCTTAGCAAATTCCTTACTGCCCTAGTGAAGGGATCCTCTGTCACTCTCGGGAAACTTAATCAGATAGTGCGTCCCTATTCTAGGAGATGTATTTATTTTAACAGTTCCACATCCCTGAACCTTCTCATCTCTTCATCAATACTTGACCATTCTAACTGGCTAATTCTAACATCTCCATCGCATTTGCTGTAGGCTGTCATCATGTCCATGCTTCATGGGTCCACTCTCATAGTTTATTAGCATCTACCCGAGGCATTCTCTGAGGACAGTAAGTCCTGCACCATGAGAATGTGTTCTTGTGCTAATAAATTCTCTCTACCCAGTCTTACCTTCTGCTCCACCCCTCAGGCTCACCACCATCCAAGACCCACCTCCACGCATGATTTTCTCTCTTCCTATCAGGACGTAATAGCCACATCATGCAATTCATTCAGTAGGAAAGCCCTTTTCTTCTGGGGAAGGGACTCATGTTCTTGTTTAAGCTATGCGTAAGCTTGGCCCTGGTTACCGGCCTGGAACAATGAGTGGATTGGGTGATCTTGATGAGGAAAAGCTTTATCTTGGGAAGTATCTATCACGGGGCAAGTCTATGCATTGTTACCAGAGTACAAGTGTCTGGTGTCCCCTAGTAAGAACAGGCCTGCTTCTGCCAGGCTGGAGAGTTTAGGAGAAGCCAGGTATTCATTGTTCTCAAGTGCATCCATCCAGATGTCTGGGGTATCAGACATTCCATGTCTCAGGGTCTCAATCATTCCCTGTTGCTGTCCTAACTTTAGCTTAGAAGATTTTTCAAGGGTATAGGCTCAACCTTAACCTTATGAGTAAACTCTGGGTCTAATTTTCAGTGTTGTTTAACTATGGTTCCAGGAGACACAGCTATCTTTAAAAGCTGCTAGGAGACCTGATTTTCACAGTGTACTCTGTGTTAATAGCTGATTAACTGAGACTGCCATTTTCTTCAAGATTTCCAAGGCAGTTAACAAAAGGCAGCCAACGCCACAATAATTGTGATTACCCTTGCCTCTAGACCTAGAGGTGCTAGCGTTAATGCACGCCTCAGTGCAGCCCACCCCTCTGAACCACATCCCGGTCCACCACTGACAGTCTTAGTAGTAGGATGCTGTCTGACTAGCGGGGAGATCCAGTTTCAGAATCTCACTGAGGGTTTGCTCTCTAGGTCTCCTTCTCATACTTATCGACTGACTTAGTTTGTGTGCCTGAAAACAGAGCCTGAGGCAGGGATTTGGGTAAAAAGGTAGATTTCTTGGGAGCAAGGGTGGAGGGGAGGAGGGAAGGTGAGACGACGGGATATTCCTGAGACTGCTGCTGTGAGCAATGGGAGCCCCACTTCCTAGGACTTTCATGCAGCACACAGAATGCCTCAGAGCTCCCTCAGCTCTCATGGCCCTTCTGTTGAGGGTTCCTCCTGGGGGACTCCACCTGTCCTGTAATTCTAATCTCACTTGAGCAAAGACAGAAGGGACGTTTCTGCCCTGGGGCAGAAAATAGAAAGCCAGGGGCCCACCCATGCTGCAGGTGGTATGCTGTCAGTGCAAAGGGAGGCTGGGCCTGCACACTACGGTCCACTGCAGCTGTGGCTTAAATCCGAGGTGGGCTGAAGTTTTGTGACCTGCATGAGAGATCACATGGTCCTTGTCATAGTCATCATCATCATTATCATTGGGTATACCACCTATAGAACAAGGGCAGCGTATTGTAAATAATAGAGTCATCAAAAAGTGCATGAGTGGGAAGAGGAGAATGAGTCTAGCATTTGGTAATGAGGAGGTCTACATGGAGGAAGTGGTTTTTCATGGAATCTTTAAGACAAGTAGGATTTCATCGGGTAAAGAAGTCACCTGAGTGTGGTGGGCCCTGCCTGGCCACACCCCTGTAATCCCAGAGCTTTGGGAGGCAGAAGCTGGTGGATGACTTGAGACCAGGAGTTGGAGACCAGACTTGGCAACATAGTGAGACTCCATCTCTCCAAAAATAAAAAAATAAAAATAAATTAGCCAGGTGTGGTGGTGTGCACCTGTAGTCCTAGATACTTGGGAGATGGAGGTGGGAGGATTACATGAGCCCAGGAGTTTGTCATGCCACTGCACTCAAGTCTGGGTGACAGAGAGACACTGTCTGAAAAAAAAAAAAAAAAAAAGGAAAGAAAAAAAGAATTCAAGGCAAAACATTCCAGGGGAGGAAAATATAACAAACACTGGATATAGTGATGGGGGTGCAGTGATGAGATGCAGGAGTGGAGGTACAGTGACGGGGTGCAGTGATGAGGTATAGAGATGGGATGCAGTGATAGGGCACAACCATGGGCTTGCAGGGATGGGAGGTAGTGGCCTGCAGTGGTGGGGTAGAGTGATGAAGTATATTGGTGAGGGTTCAGTGGTAAGTGCAGTAATGGGGGTACAGTGATGTAGTACAATGGTGGGGTTGCAGTGATGGAGTGCAGTGATGCAGTGCAGTGGTGGGATGCAGTGATGGGGTAGCAGTGGAGCTGCAGTGGTGGGGTGCAGTGGCAGGGTACAGCAATGGGATAATGGTGAAGGTGCAGTGATGGGGTGCAGTGGTGGGGTGCAGTGGTGGGGGTGCAGTGATGGAGTGCAGCAATGGGCTATAGAAATGGGGAGCATTGGTGGAGTACAGTGGTGGGGGTGCAGTGATGGGGGTAGCAGTGGAGCTGCAGTGGCAGGGGTGCAGTGATGGGGTGCAGTGGTGGGGTGCAGTGATCAGGTGCAGTAGTGGGGTACAGTGGTGGGGCACAGTGATGGGGTGCAGTGGTGGGATGCAGTGGTGGGGGTGCAGTGGTGGGGTGCAGTGATGGAGGTAGTGGTGGGGGTGCAGTGGTGGGTGTAGTGATGGAGTGCAGTAGTGGGGTGCAGTGGTGGGAGTGCAGTGGTAGGGTATAGTGATGGGATAATGGTGGAGGTGCAGTGATGGGGTGCAGTGGTGGGATGCAATGGTGGGGTGCAGTGGTGGGGTATAGTGATGGGGTGCTGCAATGGGGTGTAGTGATGGGGTGCAGTGGTGGGATGCAGTGTGGGGGTGCAGTGATGGGGCACAGTGATGGTGCACAGAGATGGGGTGCAGTGGTAGAGTGCAGTGACGGGGTGCAGTGGTGGGGGTAGTGGTGGGGGTGCAGTGATGGGGTGCAGTGGTGGGGGTAGCAGTGGGGTTGCAGTGAGGCATTAGTTTGGAATCATAGAATGGAGTCAGATGAGAAAAAATTTGAAGGTCAAGTTAAAGTGTTTGGGTTTAATATGAATGTGTGAGAGGTTTGAAGAAACAGGTTATGAGATGGAAGCTTTAAGGCTTCCTAGCTGTGGGTCCATATGTGGTGTATGGGGCATTGCCTAGTGACCTGATTCCAGCACCAGAGCACCACTTCTTTGTTTTGTCCACCTACAGGCTGGTTTCCACCCTGAGGCAGCTGCCATTGCTCTCGTACCTTCAAAGTTCCTTTAGCCTCTCTTTATGAGGATCCCAAAGTGGGCTTTGATCTTTACCACCTATCGGCAGAGGTAGATGAACCTATGTTTTAAACCAAGCTGCTTAAAGAACAAGTCCTTAGCCCTCATCTTGGTTTTCTCCCTCAGGGTTTCAGCAGAGTAATCTGGGAGAACAGGGAGAGCCTATCAAAGGTCTGTGTCTCCCAGGGGCCATCCAGGCCACTGACCTGTGCTACTGATGGGGACATCAAGGTCCAAGGTGGTTATTCAGCTTTCTAGAAGATTAAGTAATTTTTCATGGCCCAAGAACTGCAGAAGCCGGCCCATCCTCCCAGATCTTTCTATTGCCTCTCCTTTCCTACTCCCTCCTCCCCAAATTGCAAAGCCTGCAGCTCAAGGGCAGGAAACCTGAGCTCTAGTCCCAGCTGCTGCTTCTCAGCTTTGTGATATTGGACCAGCAATCCCATCTTGCAAAATCTCAGTTTCCTCATCTACAAAATGAGACTAATCACATTAAATTAGGTAACAGATGCAAAGAAAGCATTTAGCCCAGGGTCTGGTACCTATAAGGCATTCTGTAAATGAAGGCTAGTGGCATTGATTCCTGACATTATCAGTATTCCTCACAGAGTAGGTCCTGTGCATTAGGGGATGCCTGCGACAGAGGCGGTACCTAAAGAGAACAGCAGATAGAAGGCGTTTCATTAGGAAACCATTTCCTCTATAGTTCTCTTTGCATTCTGATTTTGTGGAAGAGAAAGACTCAGTTTGGTGGTATTATAGCATGTTATATATACATACACACACACATATATATACACACACACATATGTATGTGTATATATATAATGCTTGTTAATTTCCATTTTTAGCATGGAGAATTCTTCGCCCCTCTGGTTAATGATAGATAATTACATCTAACTCAGTCTGGTAAAGTCCTATTCAGTAACTTAAACGGTCTCTTTAGATAGCATAATCACTTCAAATAAATCCATAGCCTCTCAGATTTGCTCCCCACCCCACCCACACTCCTTGCCAAGATGGTGTCAGGCTGTGTAAGTCAAGGGATGCTAATAGGACCACATGAGTGAGAGGGCAGAGGGAGCTTGGACCCACCTGCAGAAGTCCTTGCGTTGTTGTGGTCTCCACAGAAACGTCCCGCTGCCCGGGCTCCTGGGAGGAGGATGAATTCTCACGTGGTGAGCTCATGGTCTGTCCTCTCGTCTTGATCAAAGCCCACTGACCCTCCCTGGCTGGCTCAGTGCCCCACCTCACCGTGCATAGTGCTCAGCACTGTGCTCCAGCACAGGCCAGGCTGTGGTTTCACTCTGTTATCGAGTCCATGAAGTGCATCTGTAGCCCCCTGCCCTCCTCCTCCTCCTCTAGCTCCCAGCCAGGTTGGTAGTCACCTCTGAGTTTTCTTCAAAGCCACACGGTGATGTCTGGATCCATTTCAAGGAATTGGGGATCCAACGGTAGTGGGAGCACTCTCTGAGATCTCTCTTGGCCCAACCACTTCTGCTCTGCTGTGGCTGCCCCAGGTTGGTTGAGATGTGGAACCCTTCTGTCAGTATCCTCCTGGAGAACCCTTCACTGCTTAGCACACATTTCGTCCTTGGCACACATTTCAGCCCCTCACTGCACCCCATCACTTTCCCCCATTGCTGTACCCCTTTAGGACCTATGTCTAAGAGGGGGAGTCAGGGCACTTTGCATCACAGGTGCTTTCCCTACCTCTCTTCCCTTCTCCTTTCCAAAAATCCACTGTACAGAAGGGCTGGATTTTCCTGTTTGTCCTATTTTGGGGATCTTCTCCACCATATACCTCCCCTTCATTGTAATGGTTGCTAGAGGTAAGGGAATGGTTTTGTGGTATAGAAATGCAAGATATATTGGCTTGCTCTTCCCAAAACACTATCCTTGTTGCACTAGGTAGATACAATTTTCTTTAATAACAGCCTTTAAAAAAATCTCAATTTAAATAAAAAAAAAATCAAGTAAATTGATAGTGAATTTGGTAGTGGCAATGGAACAAACTGTGAAGACAAAAGGTCTAGAGCTGAGCTTTGGGAAGCCACAGGGCACATGTAAGACACTGTGATGAATATGCACCTGGAAAAGTCCAAGGTGTACTCCAAGGAGGAAGAGAGTCATGGCTACGGTTTATTAGAGAATAAGAGAGGTTGGAAAAGCAAAGCACTGAGAAGTTCAGGAGAATCAGGGGAAGGTTCTTGGAAGAGGTGGCAGTTAAATTGGATTTTAAAGAAGAAGCTGGAGAAGAAAGACATCCACACTGGGGGTGGTGGTGTTGGCAACAAGATAGTTTGTGTGAAGTGCTTTAAAACAGTTGAGTGAGCAGTGGTGTAGAGAATTGATAATATTTCTGGTCAGATGAAGGGACAGATTTGAAGGCCAGGGAGAATCTTTTTGGTGGCAACCATGAAGGGCCAGAGGGGAAATAATATAATCTAAGAGGCCTCAAGGTTGCCAAGGAGGCTGTAGACCAAATGGCCATTGAAGACTCTTGTTGGCAGGGCCAGCCGGGCTGCCAGTCTGAGCTGGCAGTGTTTGTGCCTTCAGAGCCACTGGCTTGTTCCAGCAGCAACCTTCTTCCTCTTCTCAGAAACTTCTCGGCTTCTCCAGCCTGCACTGTGTTCTACAAGCGGGGCTGGAAACCACATTCATCCTTGGGCCTCTGGCACTCGTAATCCTAAAATGTCTTGCCTGGTCTGGAATGTCTTTCCTATTTCCCCCATCCCGGAAGTCCAAAGCCGATCAAATTATCTTTCCCCAACTCAAGAGTTAATCGTCAGCTTCTTATGTAAATCAGAACAGGAAAGTCTTGCTTGGTCAATTCCTTTGAGAATATTGTTCTGATGCTGTTCTTCAGTAACTCGGCTGCCTCTGCCTGCCTATTCAGCACTTACCAGTTAACAAGAAGCTCTTTCTGGCTCCCAACTGAAGCTCTCTGAGGTCAGCAGGAGCCGTCGATGTTCACGGAGTTCGGGCAGGCAGCCAAATGAGTGGGAATTGGGTGCACCCAGGCCAGATCCTATTTTGGGCTATCTGGGTCCTTGCAGCCCCCACCAAGGGTGAGATATCCAATGGGGGAGGAGGGCTCTCAGAAGATGGGGTGGGAGAGGATTTTCCACTGGTAGAAACGAGGTTATTTTTTAGAGGTCTCTGAGGGTCTGTGGAGAGCTATGCAGTACTTTGATGGCATCAATGTTCTGGTGTTGCCGAGAACCTAGGACCAGAGCTTCCTTCTTGGGGTGGGTAGTGCACAAAAGACCCTGGTTCTGCCCTTGGACTGCTCACACGCTGCAAGGGGTTTAGAGGGACACTATCCTGAGCACTGGGGAGGTGTGAGGAGCAGAGCCTGTGCTTCCGCACTCCTGGCTGCAGCGACAGGACTTTCAGTAATGAAATGACATTAGAAACAGTGCTAAGACACCCGGGTCTTGCTAAGTAAGTAGCCGGGCAGTTTCCTTCCCAGGCCTCCACGTTCTGTGTGGTGACTGAGACTCCTGCATGCCCAGTCTCCCAAAGTGCCATGCTGCTGGAAGTAGATGGGTTGATTTCAGGAAGCATCTGCTTGAGAATTTTAAATTTTCATCCATGAATATTCATGTGTATTCAAAAGCATATACCTAACTCACCAACCACAATTCCATAAATGTCATTACTTGGAATTCTTCTAGGTAAAATGTTAAAAGGAGTTTATTGAAATTAAATTTTAAGAAAAAAATAAAAAGCCAGTAATCATGCAGGTGCTGCACAGATGTGCCGGCAGTGGTGCCAGAGGGTGTGGAGTGACAGAAGTGTAGGAACCCCTGGGAAGATGAGTTTGTGGCATCCCAGGATCTACAGAGTTTGGTGTGTGTCAATCCTGTAGAAAGAAAGAGCTCTCAGCAGAAGGGAGATGGGTTCCTGAGTGAATGGGGGAGATTTTGTGGCTAGGTGCTGCTGGGTTCCTAGGAGAAACTAAGTCAGTGGTCTCATGGGGTGACTTCTACAGCAATCTTGGAAGAAGCCGTGGACCTGGATTCATGGAGAGGGAACCTGGATACCGTCAGCTGCACAGCCTCTGGGTGAAGGAAGCATGTCCCCACTGGGGAGCCACAGGCTGGGTGGGCCATGACCCTGCCTGTCCCCAGCCTGCTCCTGATTCCTCCATGTGTTTCCCCAGGGCCTTCTGCTGAAGGGCCACAGAGGAACACCAGGCTGGGATGGATTCAGGGCAAGCAAGTCACTGTGCTGGGAAGCCCTGTGCCTGTGAACGTGTTCCTCGGAGTCCCCTTTGCTGCTCCCCCGCTGGGACCCCTGCGATTTACGAACCCTCAGCCTGCATCGCCCTGGGATAACTTGCGAGAAGCCACCTCCTACCCTAATTTGTAAGACCAGGTTCGGGCCCACGGGTGGTTTGTGACTCTGGGAGTGGCAGGAATGCAGGTCATGCAGCCCAGTGAGAAAGAAGAGGGATTGGCATGGATGGGGGAGGAGGGAAAGAGAGGGCTTGAGACTCGAACCAGTGGTTCGGTAATCTCCTGACTCCTAAACCGACTGATGGCCAGGACGCTGGAGGCATCTTTAAAAATATGCCGATTCTCCAAGCTCCCTTCTGAACTTTCTGAATCAGAATATCCCGAGCCGATCCCAGGAAACTATTATCTGTATGTTCTCTAGAGACTGATCACCAGCCAGGTGTTCTGGAAGTGCTGAGATGGGTTTACTGAGTCGTTTGATCAGAAGGGACTGTCTAGGTATCTTCTTGTGACCTCTCACCCAAGCCTGGCCTCTGTGGTCAGACTGGGTGGGGCTTTATTGAGAAGAACCACACTAGAAGGGTGTCAGCTCCAGCTGTCAAAACTGTGCCTGATGCAATACCTGGCCCATGGTGAACTCCATAAATACCCGTGGAATGAACATGTGGACGTGTCTCTGTGACACAGGGACTCTGGGAGGTAAGGAGCTCCTGGTCACTGCAGATTTTCAAGCTCGGGTAGGTAAGCAGTTACCAGGTTAATTGTGGAGGGGTGAGGTGAGACTTACTGGGTGGGCAGTGAGACTTGAAAATCCCCCTAGAATCTTCCACCTCTTTAGATTCTGTCAAGCTCTCAGGTTGGGCCACATGGGTTCCTGGTAGAATAAATTTTGGTGCCAGGATATTCCCTAAGCCACAGATGACCCGATGTGGTCCAAGGACTGAGGACATCAAGCTGAAACTCATTTGTTGTGTACATTCATTCATTCACCCAACTAATATTCATTGAGAACCAACTTGATAACTGGCTCTCCATTAGGCCTGGGGACATGGCAGGGGATGAGTCACTGCTGTCCTCAGGCAGCATGCAGAGGGGTGATGGTGGCAGGAATGTAAACCGTAATTGACAGTTAAAATATAAGATGGAAAGGGCAACCATTAGGGTGTCAGGGAAGGGTGCTGAGGGGAAACAAATACCCACCTGGCCCAGCTTGGATGGGAGGTCAGAGATGGCTTTTCTGAAAGCACTGAGGCCTGATCAACAACATACAAAAGGGGCAAGGAGGCATGAACACCTGTCAGGAGAAGACGAGCAGCGATATTGCGCACTATTCTATTACGAAAACAACTAGCATTGATTGTGCACACAGTATGGTAGAAACATTCACATGACAGCCTCACTTAATCTTATGGTGTATCATGCTCTGCTGGTGCTCTGAGGTACAGAAGTGACTAAAACCTCTGTAGAGTCGTAGGCTTTCCGGTGCTCAGAGCTGAGCTGGGGATGATGATAATGCACACGAACAAGCTTAGGACAAGTTCTGGGAAAGAACACAAAGTAGGTGGGTGTTTCCAAAGAAGAGATATAGTAGAACTGGAGAAATCTCAGAATTCTTCTGGGAGGAGGTGGCAAGTTAGAGTGAATCTGAAACAAAGGGAAGAATGTGAGCACGCAGATATGGGGAGAGAGCAGTCGAGGCAGAGGGCCCGGCTTGAGCAAAGCCTGGGTGCGGGAGTCTATCCCGGTTTGTTCCAGGTACAGAGGACTGGAAATGTTCCTTTGCTCTTCTGGGGACAGAAGAGGGAGCCGCAGGGGCAAAGCCCTTGTTATTCGACTGTGTCCTGCCCTCTGTGGTTTAGGGAATTGTTGGGCCAGCTTGGTTTGTTATGTGTGTCTATATTATCGTGGTGGCATAGGAGGGTGGTGGGTGGTAATGGTGCAATTATTCTACACCATGTGCTTTCCTAGCCAGGAACCAGATCAAAGAGAATTATAATTTGCTTGCTTGTTTGTTTTGGAAACCATGGGGGTTTGGGTATGATTGGACTTTGTACCAGTAGCTGCCTCTTCTGCTCAGACAGAGGAGACGGCCAGGCCTCCCTGCTCTCAGAAGAACTGGCCCTTCCCAGGCAAGTTTGCTGATAACTTTTTCTGAGGGTTTTCTCCTCTCCTTCTCCAAGGTGCCTCCAGAACTCAGAGTGGCTGCGCTTAGATCAACACATGCTCAAGGTGCATTACCCCAATATTGGCGCGTCAGAAGACTGCCTGTACCTGAACATCTATGCGCCTGCCCACGCCGATGCAGGCTCCAAGCTCCCCGTAAGGCTGCCTGCTGTGTGTGCTTCAAGCTCCAGCTAGCAGGACCTTGGCCTGGGATCCAGGCAGTGCAGCTGCATGTCTGGAATCGGAACTACCCCCTGTTGGGTAAAAGGGAAATGTAATCACATCAACAATTTTTAAAAATCATTCGAATGATAGATTCACGTGATCAGTTTTTCTGATTGATTCTTTATTGGCAGTGCCTTGACTTTTAATTTTTATTTTGTTCTGTTTTTCCAATCTGTTGCATATTTAGTGACCTGTAAGCTTTCAGAAAAGACACTACTTAAAAGGAGTCTGACTTTTTTTAAATTTGAGGTATCTTTTTTTTTTTTTTAAATTATACTTTAAGTTCTAGGGTACATGTGCATAACGTGCAGGTTTGTTACATATGTATACATGTGCCATGTTGGTGTGCTGCACCCATTAACTCGTCATGTACATTAGGTATATCTCGTAATGCTATCCCTCCCCCCTCCCCACTCCCCACAATAGGCCCCGGTGTGTGAGGTTCCCCTTCCTGTGTCCAAGTGATCTCATTGTTCAATTCCCACCTATGAGTGAGAACATGCGGTGTTTGGTTTTCTGTCCTTGTGATAGTTTGCTGAGAATGATGGTTTCCAGCTGCATCCATGTCCCTACAAAGGACACCAACTCATCCTTTTTTATGGCTGCATAGTATTCCATGGTGTATATGTGCCACAGTTTCTTAATGCAGTCTGTCACTGATGGACATTTGGGTTGATTCCAAGTCTTAGCTATTGTGAATAGTGCTGCAATAAACATACGTGTGCATGTGTCTTTACAGCAGCATGATTTATAATCCTTTGGGTATATACCCAGTAATTGGATGACTGGGTCAAATGGTATTTCTAGTTCTAGATCCTTGAGGAATTGCTGCACTGTTTTCCACAATGGTTGAACTAGTTTACAGTCCTACCAACAGTGTAAAAGTGTTCCTATTTCTCTACATCCTCTCCAACACCTGTTGTTTCCTTATTTTTTTAATGATTGCCATTCTAACTGGGGTGAGATGGTATCTCATTATGGTTTTGATTTGCATTTCTCTGATGGCGAGTGACGATGAGCATTTTTTCATGTGTCTGTTGGCTGTATGAATGTCTTCTTTTGAGAAGTGTCTGTTCATATCCTTTGCCCACTTTTTGATAGGGTTGTTTTTTTTTTTCTTGTAAATTTCTTTGAGTTCTTTGTAGGTTCCGGATATTAGCCCTTTGTCAGATGAAGATATTGCAAAAATTTTCTCCCATTCTGTAGGTTTCCTGTTCACTCTGATGGTAGTTTCTTTTGCTGTGCACAAGCTCTTTAGTTTAATTAGATCCCATTTGTCAATTTTGGCTTTTGTTGCCATTGCTTTTGGTGTTTTACACATGAAGTCCTTGCCCACACCTATGTCCTGAATGGTATTGCCTAGGTTTTCTTCTAGGGTTTTTATGGTTTTAGGTCTAACATTTAAGTCTCTAATCCACCTTGAATTAATTTTTGTATAAGGAGTAAGGAAAGGATCCAGTTTTAGTTTTCTACTTGTAGCTAGCCAATTTTCCCAGCACCATTTATTAAATAGGGAATCCTTCCCCCTTTCTTGTTTTTGTCAGGTTTGTCAAAGATCAGATGGCTGTAGATGTGTGGTATTATTTCTGAGGGCTTTGTTCTGTTCCATTGATTTATATCTCTGTTTTGGTACCAGTACCATGCTGTTTTGGTTACTTTAGCCTTGTAGTATAGTTTGAAGTCAGGTAGTGTGATGCCTCCAGCTTTATTCTTTTGGCTTAGGATTGTCTTGGCAATGCGGGCTCTCTTTTGGTTCCATATGAACTTTAAAGCAGTTTTTTCCAATTCTGTGAAGAAAGTCATTGGTAGCTTAATGGGGATGGCATTGAATCTATAAATTACCTTGGGCAGTATGGCCATTTTCATGACATTGATTCTTCCTATCCATGAGCATGGTATGTTCTTCCATTTGTTTGTGTCCTCTTTTATTTCACTGAGCAGTGGTTTGTAGTTCTCCTTGAAGAGATCCTTCACATCCCTTGTAAGTTGGATTCCTAGGTATTTTATTTTCTTTTAAGCAATTGTGAATGGGAGTTCATTCTTGATTTGGCTCTCTGCTTCTCTGTTATTGGTGTATAAGAATGCTTGTGATTTTTGCACATTGATTTTGTATCCTGAGACTTTGCTGAAGTTGTTCATCAGCTTAAGGAGATTTTGGGCTGATATGATGGGGTTTTCTAAATATACAATCATGTCATCTGCAGACAGGGACAATTTGACTTCTTCTTTTCCTAATTGCATACGCTTTATTTCTTTCTCTTGCCGGATCGCCCTAGCCAGAACTTCCAAAACTATGTTGAATAGGAGTGGTGAGAGAGGGCATCCCTGTCTCTTGTGCCAGTTTTCAAAGGGAATGCTTCCAGTTTTTGCCCATTCAGTATGATATTGGCTGTGTGTTTGTCATAAATAGCTCTTATTGTTTTGAGATACGTTCCATCAATACCAAATTTATTGAGAGTTTTTAGCATGAAGGCCTGTTGAATTTTGTCAAAGGCCTTTTCTGCATCTATTGAGATAATCATGTGGTTTTTATCTTTGGTTCTGTTTATATACTGGATTATGTTTATTGATTTACATATGTTGAACCAGCCTTGCATCCCAGGGATGAAGCCCACTTGATCATGGTGGATAAGCTTTTTGATGTGCTGCTGGATTCGGTTTGCCAGTATTTTGTTGAGGATTTTCGCATCAATGTTCATCAGGGATATTGGACTAAAATTATCTTTTTTTTTGTTGTGTCTCTGCCGGGCTTTGATATCAGGATGACGTTGGCCTCATAAAATGAGTTAGGGAGGATTCCCTCTTTTTCTATTGATTGGAATAGTTTCAGAAGGAATGGTACCAGCTCCTCCTTGTAACCTCTGGTAGAATTCGGCTGTAAATCCGTCTGGTCCTGGACTTTTTTTGGTTGGTAGGCTATTAATTATTGCCTCAATTTCAGATCCTGCTATTGGTCTATTCAGGGATTCAAGTTCTTCCTGATTTAGTCTTGGGAGAGTGTATGTGTCCAGGAATTTATCCATTTCTTCTAGGTTTTCTAGTTTATTTGCGTAGAGGTGTTTATAGTATTCTCTGGTGGTAGTTTGTATATCTGTGGGGTCAGTGGTGATATCCCCTTTATCATTTTTTTATTGCATCTATTTGATTCTTCTCTCTTTTCTTCTTTATTAGTCTTGCTAGTGGTCTATCAATTTTGTTTCTTTCAAAGAAACAGCTCCTGGATTCGTTGATTTTTTTGAAGGGTTTTTTGTGTCTCTATTTCCTTCAGTTCTGCTCTGATCTTAGTTATTTCTTGCCTTCTGCTAGCTTTTGAATGTGTTTGCTCTTGTTTCTCTAGTTCTTTTAATTGTGATGTTCGGGTGTCAATTTTAGATCTTTCCTGCTTTCTCTTGTGGGCATTTAGTGCTATAAATTTCCCTCTATACACTGTTTTAAATGTGTCCCAGGGATCCTGGTATGTTATATCTTTGTTCTCATTGGTTTCAAAGAACATCTTTATTTGTACCTTCATTTCGTTATGTACCCAGTAGTCATTCAGGAGCAGGTTGTTCAGTTTCCATGTAGTTGAGCGGTTTTGATTGAGTTTCTTAGTCCTGAGTTCTAGTTTGATTGCATTGTGGTCTGAGAGACAGTTTGTTATTATTTCTGTTCTTTTCCATTTGCTGAAGAGTGCTTTACTTCCAGCTATGTGGTCAATTTTGGAATAAGTGCAACGTGGTGCTGAGAAAAATGTATATTCTGTTGACTTTGGTGGAGAATTCTGTAGATGTCTATTAGGTCCGCTTGGTGCAGAGTTGAGTTCAATTTCTGGATATCCTTGTTAATTTCTGTCTCGTTGATCTGTCTAATGTTGACAGTGGGGTGTTTAAGTCTCCCATTATTATTGTATGGGAGTCTAAGTCTCTTTGCAAGTCTCTAAGGACTTGCTTTATGAATCTGGGTGCTCCTGTATCTGTATTGGGTGCATATATATTTAGGATACTTAGCTCTTCTTGTTGAATTGATCCCTTTACCATTATGTAATGGCCTTCTTTGTCTCTTCTGATCTTTGTTGGTTTAAAGTCTGTTTTATCAGAGACTAGGATTGCAACCCCTGCCTTTTTTTGTTTTCCATTTGCTTGGTAGATCTTCCTCCATTCCTTTATTTTGAGCCCATGTGTGTCTCTGCATGTGAGATGGGTCTCCTGAATACAGTAAACTTGACTCTTTATCCAATTTGCCAGTCTGTGTCTTTTAATTGGACCATTTAGTCCATTTACATTTAGGGTTAGTATTGTTATGTGTGAATTTGATCCTGTCATTATGATATTAGCTGGTTATTTTGCTCGTTAGTTGATGCAGTTTCTTCCTAGTGTCGATGATCTTTACGATTTGGCATGTTTCTGCAATGGCTGGTACCAGTTGTCCCTTTCCATGTTTAGTGCTTCCTTCAGGATCTCCTGTAGGGCAGGCCTAGGAGTGACAGAATCTCTAAGCATTTGCTTGTCTGTAAAGGATTTTATTTCTCCTTCACGTATGAAAGTTAGTTTGGCTGGATATGAAATTCTGGGTTGAAAATTGTTTTCTTTAAGAATGTTGAATATTGGCCCCCGCTCTCTTCTGGCTTGTAGAGTTTCTGCTGAGAGATCTGCTGTTAGTCTGATGGGCTTCCCTTTGTGGGTAACCCGACCTTTTTTTCTGGCTGCTCCTAACATGTTTTCCTTCATTTCAACTTCGGTGAATCTGACAATTATGTGTCTTGGAGTTGCTCTTCTCGAGGCGTATCTTTGTGGCGTTCTCTATATTTCCTCTAGATGAATATTGGCCTGCCTTGCTAGGTTGGGGAAGTTCTCCTGGATAATATCCAGCAGAGTGTTTTCCAACTTGGTTCCATTCTCCCCATCAGTTTCAGGCACACCTATCAGATGTAGATTTGGTCTTTTCACATAATCCCATATTTCTTGGAGGTTTTGTTCATTTCTTTTTACCCTTTTTCCTCTAAACTTCTCTTCTCGCTTCATTTCATTCATTTGGTCTTCAATCACTGATACTCTTTCTTCCAGTTGATTGAGTCAGTTACTGAAGCTTGTGCATTTGTCACCTAGTTCTCGATTCATGGTTTTCATCTCTATCAGTTCGTTTATGGACTTCTCTGCATTGATTATTCTAGTTATCCATTCTTCCATTATTTTTTCAAGGGTTTAATTTCTTTGCTCTGGGTACTTAGTTCCTCCTTTAGCTCTGAGAAGTTTGATTGTCTGAAGCCTTCTTCTCTCAACTCGTCAAAGTCATTCTCCATCCAGCTTTGTTCCATTGCTGGCGATGAGCTGTGTTCCTTTGGAGGGGGGGATGTGCTCTGATTTTTTGAATTTCCAGCTTTTCTGCACTGCTTTTTCCCCATCTTTGTGGTTTTTATCTGCCTTTGGTCTTTGATGATGGTGACATACTGATGGGGTTTTGGTGTGGGTGTCCTTTCTGTTTGTTAGTTTTCCTTCTAACAGTCAGGACCCTCAGTTGCAGGTCTGTTGGATTTTGTTTGAGGTTCACTCTAGACCCTATTTGCCTGGGTATCAGCAGCGGAGGCTGCGAAAGATAGAATATTGCTGAATAGTAAGTGTTGCTGTCTGATTCTTGCTCTGGAAGCTTCATCTCAGAGGTGTACCCAGCTGTGTGAGGTGTGAGGTGTCAGTCTGCACCTCGTGGGGGGGTTGTCTCCCAGTTAGGCTACTCAGGGGGTCAGGGACTCACTTGAGCAGGCAGTCTGTCCATTCTCAGATGTAAACCTTCATGCTGGGAGAACCACTGCTCTCTTCAAAGCTGTCAGACAGGGACATTTACATCTGCAGAGGTTTCTGCTGCTTTTTGTTTCGCTATGCCCTGTCCCCAGAGGTGGAGTCTATAGAGGCAGGCAGGCCTCCCTGAGCTGTGGTGGGCTCCACCCACTTCAAGCCTCCCTGTGGCGTTGTTTACCTACTTAAGCCTCAGCAATGGCGGCCGCCCCTCCCCCAGCCCCGCTGCTGCCTTGCAGTTAGATCTTAGACTGCTGTGCTAGCAACGAGGGAAGCTCTGTGGGTGTGGGACCCTCTGGGCCAGGCGTGGGATATAATCTCCTGCTGTGCCATTTGCTAAGACCCTAGGTAAAGTGCAGTATTATGGTGGAAGTTATCCCATTTTCCAGGTGTTGTGTGTCTCAGTTTCCCTTGGCTAGGAGGGAATTCCCTTCCCCCTTGCCCTTCCCAGGTGAGATGATGCTTCACCCTGCTTCAGCTCTTGCTGGTTGGGCTGCACCCACTGACCAGCACCAACTGTCCGACATGCCCCAGTGAGACGAACCTGGTACCTCAGTTGAAAATGCAGAAGTCACCCGTCTTCTGTGTCGCTCACACTGGGAGCTGGAGGCTGGAGCTGTTCCTATTCGGCCATTTTAGGCGCACTCTCTTTTTTCAAAAAGGATAATTTTATCCTCCAACTTTTCTGTTTATAATGAAGACAGTCAGGTAATCATGTTAAGTGTTTCATTTAAGAATATAAAATATCCCTATGTCAGTGAGTGGGGGAAAGGCATATTCTATTTCTTTAGCCAAACCCTCGCATCCTCTTCCATTCCCCATGCCTCTGCCAGGGGAAGATGGCTGTCTTGTATCATAACAGTAATGTCTATTAAATGCTTGCTGTGTACCAGGCACAGTACATCACCTGATTTAACTGGGTAAGGACGATTTGGACCCATTCCACAGATGGAGAAGATGAGGCCTAGGAAGGGCATAAATGACTTGCTCCATGTTGTACACACAGTAGGCGCTAGATTCTGGCACCAAAGAAAGCGCTTTGTCTACCTCCCCTTTCTTCTGTGGCTTTCTTCTCTTTACCTGCCCCAAAGGCTGTAATCTCTAATATGACCTCAAGAAACAGAATGGAAGGGATTTGTTATTAAATGTATAAATAGAGATAATGCCACTTGAATAATGTCTTATGTTTCCTGGTCCCAATTTTTCTAATCAATACAATTTTTACTCTTCCCGGTTTTTTTTTTCTTTTTTGGGGGGAGGTGGGGGGTGCAGACAGAGTCTTGCTCTGTTCCCAGGCTGAAGTGCAGTTGTGCAAACTCGGCTCACTGCAACCTTCGCCACCCAGGCTCAAGGGATTCTTGTGCCTCACCCTCCTGATTAGCTGGGATTACAGGTGCCTGCCACCATGCCCGGCTAATTTTTGGTTTAGTAGAGACAGGGTTTCACCATATTGCCCAGGGTGTTCTCAAACTCCTGAGCTCAGGCAATCTGCCCACATCAGCCTCCCAAAGTGCTGGGATTACAGGCATGAGCCATTGCGCCTGACCTTTCTTCTTTCTCTTCTTTCTTTCTTCATTTTTCATCCTTTCTCCTTCTCCTCTTCCTCCTTCCTCCTTCTCCTTCTCCCTTCCTCCTCCTCTTTCTTTTTCTCCTCCTCCTCTTTTTCTCCCCTCCCCTCCCCTCCCCTCTTCCATTCTCCTTTTCTGCCCTCCCCTCCTTTCCTCTCCTCTCTCTGAGAGCTTTTCTCTGAAACATCTTGAGCTGCTTTTGCTCTTATATATGCTTACAATGGTTTCCATCTTCCTGTGGGTCACAGGCTCACTGGTATTTAGTGAGCTATTTCTGAGCACTTGAAACTTGAAATGTGCTATTGCTCATTGTTCTATGAGCTTTAGATGCAGAATTTTGTTTAAACCTCATGATAACTTCATTAGTGAGATACTTTCCTTCTTCACATTTTACAGATGAGAAAAATGAGCTTTAGGCTAAGTAATCTTCCCAAGGTCACACAGCTAGTCAGTGGCAGTGGGAGTCAAACCCAGGCACTCAGGTGCCAGAGCCCACATGCTTAACCCTGGGCCTTCTTCAAAAGACAAAACCTCGTACCCCGCTTAGCAAGTGGGACATTTCTATTTGGTGTTAAGAACGTGTGCCTCACCTGCATGGGGAGGGGAGGTGGTGCCTCCTGGTTGACTGGACACTCCTCTCCCCACCTCAGGTCTTGGTGTGGTTCCCAGGGGGTGCCTTCAAGACTGGCTCAGCCTCCATCTTCGATGGGTCTGCTCTGGCTGCCTATGAGGACGTGCTGGTTGTGGTCATCCAGTACCGGCTGGGAATATTTGGCTTCTTCACGTGAGTCTCTCCAAGTAATCGACACCCCAGATCCCCAAGGAGCAGGCATGCAGTAGCCGGAGACAATGCCGAGCGACCTAAGAACGAGTGAATCTTGAATGCCAGGCTGTACATAGAGTTTGGGCTTTATCCAACACAGACTGAGGGGCCAGGATTACCTTTCTCAGAGTAGTTTACCAGGAATCTCACTCTGAAGCCGAGTGGAGGGTGAGCCAGGGGTGTCCAGCTGCAGATGGGGAGCCCCACTGGGAGGCGCTGTCTTGATGCAGGCCATGGGGTCATTCAAACACAAAAGCAATAGCTAACATGTATATAACATGAGTGTATGACATGCTTATTGTCTGCCTGGCGCTGTCAATCTTCACAGCCATGTGGAGTGGGCACTATCATTATTCCCATTTTAGATGTGAGAACCATTGAGGCAAAGCAGGTTAAGTGACTTGCCCAAGGTCACCCATATAATAAGTGACCAGACTGTGAATCCTGTGCTCGAGGCTGAGATGGTAACCATTAAGGTATAATGCTTCTCAGGATAAACAGAGATGAAGAAACGGGGTCCAGGGTGGGAGCCACAGTAGAATGGAGGTGAAATTGGCGGGGCTTGACTCTTGACCAGATGCAGGGTCCTGGAAGAGAGAAGGTGGAGTCAGAGCCAGCTCAGTGGTCATGGACAGTGGAGGGGACCAGGGGAAGGAGCAGTCTGGGGAACTGGAAAATGGAGGGGAGTAGAATGTGCCCCAGGATGACGTGCATATATGGTGTGCACTGCATGCATGCTTTCAGTCTAGATATTTCTTTGGTTCTATGGCATTTCCACTTGTTTCATTTGTTCTCCCATTAATTCCATCCTGGAAAACATACAATTGGCAGGGGGAGCAGGATTGGGGGGTGGGATCCCAAAACTGCAGCTTTCTAGCTCTTGGGCAAGGAGGTTTAACCTCTCTGTGCCTGAATTAAAGAGTTGATGTATCCATTGGTGTCCTGACAGCAGGCTCCAGGTTTAGTGGAAGGGAGTTGGCATGAGCTGCTACTGTGGAAAAAAGCAGCCTCTGCCCAAACACTTCCCATCAGAGATGGAGCATGGGGTGGTGGGATAAACATCGCAGTCTCTCTCTAGCCCACCCTCATGGCACACAGCTGAGGCCTGGGTGATGCCATTCCTAGAGGTCAGCTTTTCGGGGGCAGGGCAGAGAAGGGTGGAGAAGACCCAAAGAAGCAAAGGAACAAAAACCAGCACCACCTACCTCATAGGTGTGAGGGTTGTAGGATTCTTAGCCTTAAAGTCTTTCGAACAGTGTCCTGTACTTGCTGCAGCTGCTGTTATTGTGTTGTTTTGTTTTGAGACGGCGCTCTGTCTCCCAGGCTGGAGTGCAGTGGCACAATCTCGGCTCACTGCAAGCTCCTTCTCTCGGATTCATGCCATTCTCCTGCCTCAGCCTCCTGAATAGCTGGGACTGTAGGTGCCTGCCACCACTCCCAGCTAATATTTTTGGTTTTTTTTGTTTTTTGTTTTTTCAGTAGAGATGGAGTTTCACCATATTAACCAGGATGGTCTCGATCTCCTGACCTTGTGATCCGCTCGCCTCGGCCTCCCAAAGTGATGGGATTACAGGCGTGAGCCACCGCGTCTGGCCTGTTATTGTTATTATGACTAACATTAATTTAGTTTCATGGAAAATTCTGTGCCCAGGAAACCCTTGCTTTCTAGTACAGACCAACTCTCAGGATCGGATTCTTGGATTCCAGACCAGCCTGGGCAACACAGGATTCATGGATTGGGATTCATGGATTCTGAGGAGCCCATGAATACTTGAAATTGCACCTACAATATTGTATGTGCATTTCTTCTCGGGTGCATAGCTTTCATCAAATTCTCAAAGAAATTCAAATCCCAGCAAAGCGTGAGAACTGAGCCCAGTTTCCCTAGCTTCTCCAGGCCTCTGACTCTCAGTCCCCTCCCCACTGATGCCTGCCCACAGCCTCTGCTGACAACATCCAGGGCTGTGGGAAACACACCATGGCTGACTGAGAATTCTCACCCTGCCTCTTGTCCTCAGCACATGGGATCAGCACGCGCCGGGGAACTGGGCCTTCAAGGACCAGGTGGCTGCTCTGTCCTGGGTCCAGAAGAACATCGAGTTCTTTGGTGGGGACCCCAGCTCTGTGACCATCTTTGGCGAGTCCGCGGGAGCCATAAGTGTTTCAAGCCTTGTGAGTTCTCTGCTTTGTGATTTGAATGAATCTCAGTGCAGGAGTTTCCAAAAATGATGATGAATTATTAACATTTGATTGGTGCCTTCATGTTGAGCAAACACTTTAATACACATTGTCTTTTTCAAGCCTCACACACACATTATGAGTTAGGGGCTCAGTCTAATTTCACAGACAAGACAGTGTCATTGGGAAAGTTTAAATAAATCACCTGAGGTCACAGAGTGAGTAATAATTTGAGGGAAAATCCCTTGTATTTGTAGAGGAGAAACCCTAGTATTCAATTACCAGAGTGGTAATTACTTGTTTAATAGGAAACTCAGCTAAGTCATGAAATGCCAAAAGATGCATATAAATATTTTATTTTAATTTAAACCATAAAATGTATATTCCCTCACCAAAAGTTTGATATGGAGCCTTATGTTTGCAGAGTTGGTGTGCCGACTCGAGTTCCAACATGGATTATCTTGCATAAACCACCCGCAAAATTTGCTGTCCTCAAATTGCAGTTTCTTTACAGTGGGTGCAAACTTAAAGATGCATGCAAAGCCGCCTGATTTTACTGCATTTGGGATTTTTATACTTTTCCTGCAAATATTTTACTTCTTTCTTGTCCACGCACGATTTGACAGTAATATATGTATTATATATCTATATATCTATATATATAGATACATAGATATCCGTATAGTATATATATATACATACACACACATATATGGATTTTTGTTTTGATTTGTTTTGAGATGGAGTTTCGCTCTTGTTGCCCGGGCTGGAGTGCAATGGCGCAATCTAGGCTCACCACAACCTCCGCCTCCCGGGTTCAAGCAATTCTCCTGCCTCAGACTCCTGAGTAGCTGGGATTACAGGCATGTGCCACCATGCCTGGCTAATTTTGTATTTTTAGTAGAGATGGGGTTTCTCCATGTTGGTCAGACTGGTCTCGACCTCCCGACCTCAGGTGATCCACCTGCCTTGTCTTCCCAAAGTGCTGGGATTACAGGCATGAGCCACCGTGCCCGGTGACAGCAATATATTTTTTTTGGGACAAGGTCTCACTCTGTTGCCCAGGCTGGCAAGCAGTGGGTGATCATAGTTCATTGCAGACCAAACTCTGGTCACAAGCAATTGTCCTGCCTCAGCCTCCCAAGGAGCTAGGACTAAAGGCATGCGCCACCTCGCCCAGCTAATTTTTTTTTTTTTTAATTTTTTTAGAGATGAGGTCTAGCTGTATTGGGCTATATTGCCCAGGATGGTCTTGAACTTCTGGGCTCAAGTGATCCTCTTGTTTTGACTTCCCAAATTGCTGGGATTATAGGCATGAGTCACTATGCCTGACCTGACGCAATATTTTTTAGCCATCTTTTATCAAGAATTTTTTTTCCAGACATAATTTGATTTTCTTTTTACACATACAGTTCATTTGTTCTCATATTTCATTGATTATGTAATTACAATAACAAGTGCAAATGACAAAACAGGTTTGGAAGCGAACAAACCTGATTCTTGCCAAGAAACTGGTGAGAAGAGAAATGTACAGAGGTGCTAGAAAAAGGCCCACTGGCTCAGTGGTCAGCATTTCCTTGGCATCAGTTGGCAAGTTAATTGCAGCAATCAGTGACATGGTGGTGAATTAAGAAAGCTTCTGCTGAATAGCACTTGACAATATCTGTGGTCTTTTTACATCTTCAAAATTACCTTCTAAGGTGAATTATATTAACCTAACTTTTCATATATTATAACAGCCTTTATTTCATGAGCAAAATTGGACCAGACCCTGTGTGAAGAGTTCTGTTTATTCCTTCTTCTGCTTTTCACAACAGTTTTGTGATACGGGCTCAATTTTTACTCCAGCTTTACAGGGGAGTGAACTGATACTTAGAAATATTAAGCAACTTGGCCGGGTGTGGTGATTCATGCCTGTAATCCCAGCACTTTGGAAGGCCGAGGTGGGTGGATCAAGAGGTCAGGAGATTGAGACTATCCTGGCCAACATGGTGAAACCCCATCTCTACTAAAAATACAAAAATTAGCTGGGCATGGTGGCACGGCCCTGTAATCCCAGCTACTCTGGAGGCTGAGGCAGGAGAATTACTTGAACCTGGGCATCAGAGGTTGCAGTGAGCTGAGATTGTGCCACTGCACTCCAGCCTGGCCACAGAGTGAGACTCCATCTCAAAAAAAAAAGAAAAAAATAGATATATTAAGCAACTTCTCCGAGGTTACCTAGCTAGGAAGTGAAGGAGCTAGAAATCACATGCCTGAACATTTGACATCAAAGTCCATGAAGAACCAGGGGTTCAGAGAGGTTAAGTAAGTTGCCCAAACCTTCACAGCTAGTCCTTTAACCCCCAAACCAGGGCTTTTTTCCCCTCTAAGCTTAGAGCTTTTAAGGAGGCTTCCTGGTAAGGTTTCTTTGAAGAGGAGTGAATGGTATGTGTGTCGCTGGGGAGTAACTTTTCCTGGGTCTTCTGTGTTCTCTCTCCAGATACTGTCTCCCATGGCCGAAGGCTTATTCCACAAAGCCATCATGGAGAGTGGGGTGGCCATCATCCCTTACCTGAAAGCCTATGATTATGAGAAGAGTGAGGACGTATGTATACTGTTAACACCTTGCCAGCTTCCTCTCCTCAGTTAGCAGAGAATGTTTCGGGCACCTTCTCACCACGTGTTTGGCTTTCCTTAGTGACCATGCCCAAGGAACCTCATGCTGGCCCAAGGTGAACCTTGTTCCTCCATGAAAGTTCTGGTTCCACAGGAAATGGAAGTAGCTACACAACGCCACACCACTGGTGTGCACAAGTGTGTGTGTATGCGTGTTATGGTTCTTACATCTTACCGTGATTCTTTGCTTGTGATATATAACTCAGTGCCCTGTATCCTATACAGCTCTTCTGTGCCTACACTACTCTGCTGGGAATGGATACCCAGGACATTATGTTAAGAAAGATTCAGAGGCTGTTTCCAGCTCAGTGGGAAATAACGCTGTGACTGATTAGTGTTGTCTGGCTTGGGATTATAAGAGGCATCTATCACACGATATTTCTCATCTGTCTCTTGTCTTAATTATCTACTAGATCGTGAGGCCCTAGAGACCAGGATCTCTCTGTCCTTCAGGCCCCCAACATAATACTTGGTATATATCAGGCAGCCATAAGTGTTCTGAATGAATGAGTTAACAAATGAGCTGTTTCATTCAATGCACATTAATTAAGCACTGGGCTGTGGAGCCATCTCTTGAGTATTCATCATTTTTGTGGTAAATTTTCTTAAACATCTTACAGAAAGTAACAGTGTATACCAAGAGCAGTAACATAGAGTTATAAAGTTGTAAAAAGAATACCCTCAATACACAGAAATACTGATTTTGGTAACATTCTCCATAAAACTGTTTTCAGTATGGGCATATATTTATTTATTTGACACACATCACTGGGTGCCCACTATTTTCCCTGCTCTGTTAGAGCTTTGGGACTTATCAGTGGAGAAAGCACATCCTAAACTTGAGGGCAATCTAATCTTTTTATCACCTATCCATGGATAGGATTAAATCCTGGAATCCATGGATAGGTTTGGGAAGTGGTCCCACAATTGTGCCAGACTCCACATGCTTGCACGTTTTCCCAGGGAGAGGGTCTGTGACTTTGATTGGATTCTCAGAGTATCCATGACTCCCAGAAGATTGAGAACCATCACTTTCAGGGAGCGAGTTCTACAAATGTGGAAGGTTCAGTGACAAGGAAAGCAGGTGTTCAGCAATGGGCCAGGCATGGAAGGTGGGGAACATCAAGCTTATAGGAGATTGGATGAGGAAGGGGTTTCTGGGGGGTGCAATGCCCTGAAAGGACATCGTGGAGGGAAGGACATAGGCCTTATAGAATGAGGAGGATTGGTATAGAGGCAGGAAAAAGACAGGTAGGACGTTCCAGGCTGTGTGTGGGCCTGGGGCTTGGGCAGGGCTGACAAGCTAAGAATCTGATCTGGAGCCCTGCCTCTACTGACAATGAAGGAGCTTGCAAAGCTGCTCCTCGCTCTTGGTGTTTCTGTCTTATTTAGCACCTCAAGATTGGGCTTCTAGACTCCGGAGGGGCCAAGTACCAATGCAGCCAAGCTCACAGGACTGATCTCTTTGTGACCATGAATCTTGATTCCATTCCATGGTCACAGACTGGCAAACTCCCATCCCCAGCTGTGGTGTTCACTAAAGATGACAAGGAGAGCCAGGCAAGAGAGTGAGGGTGATGCAGTGGTAACCTGTCCGCCATGTGCACCTTCCATTATAGGGGTGTGGGGCTAGGCAGGGGTAGCAGGATGGACTCATGTATGGAGGACAAACCTGTGTCTGATTGGAGGACATTTTCCAGCTTCCATTTTCCTAGATGCTTCCAATGTCATGCTCTAACCTGGCCCTTTCTGCAAAATAGCTGCAGGTGGTTGCACATTTCTGTGGGAAGAATGCATCAGACTCTGAGGACCTGCTGAGGTGCCTGAGGACAAAATCCTCCAAGGAGCTGCTGACCCTCAGCCAGGTGAGGACAGAGGGGGCAGTTTTGGGGGCGGGCTTGTCCTTTGAATGGAGAGATTAACTAATCCTACCCCTCTGTTATTTATTTGGATTTGGAACATAGAAAAGGGGAGGATTGGGGATACTTGGTAACAGCTGTAAAAAAAAAAACAAGTAGGGGTATAGAACCCTTGTAGGTAATTTAAGAAAATTGTTGGGGCAGGGGTGCCACTTAGCCTGGAGAAGATTCAACAAAGTACAAGGCTTGTCTCTAAGTCCCTGAAAGCATCTCACTGGAGAGAGGGACCACCCTTGTTACGCATGCTTCCAGAAGCTGAAGTCAAAATCAGGAGCTGGAAGTTCTATTAGGAAGTCATTTTAGTTCTGCATAACTGAAAACTTTTCAAGATCTCAGGTGTCTGGAAAATGACTGGGCTCCTTTATAAGGTGGTGAGATGCCCACCTCTCCAGGTATTCAAGCAAAATCTAGCTGACCTCTGACAAACTTTCAGTCAGTGACAGTTAATTGAACCGGGTGATCTTTATGTCCCTTTCAATCTTGAGAGCCTTTGATGACAGTCTTTGAACGATCAAGATCATTATCTTTCAGATTTTAACATTTGCTAGTTATGTGGTATGTACTGAATGTCACTCTGAGCCATGCTGGACTCAGTGAAATGGACAATAAATCCTGGACCTGATGTAGTGTCAAACTCTTTCTTTCATATGCTCCTTTCTACCCAAATTCCAAAACAGAAACCTAAGGAAACCATGATTAGGGCTGAGTGTTGCTTTCTGAGACCCAAAATATATCCAGGCACGTCCAAGACACTGTCGCTCAGGGAGACACTTGAGGAAGATGTTCACACCAACCCCTACAGTCCTGACCACTCCATCTAACACCATTTTTACCTTTGCATTTGGCCAGTAATTCTCAAACTTGAATATGCATTAGGATCACCTGGAGGACCAGCTACAAGAAGGTTCCTGGGCTACGCCCCCACCCCAGAGTTTCTTATTGAGGAGCCTGAAGTGGGCCTGAGAATGTGCATTTATAACAAGTTCCCAGATGATGCTGATGCTGCTGGTCTAGGAACCACACTTTGAGTATCTCTGGGCTAGGCTGTATTAGTCTCTTCTCATGCTGCTAATAAAGACATACCTGAGACTGGGTAATTTATAAAGGAAAGAGGTTTAATAAACTCACAGTTCCACGTGGCTGGAGAGTCCTCATAATCATGGTAGAGGCTGAAGGAAGAGCAAAGGCACATCTTACATGGTGGTGGGCAAAAAAAAAAAAAAAAAAAAAAAAAAAAAAGCTTGTGCATGGGAGCTCGCTTTATAAAACCATCAGATATCGTGAGATTTATTCACTGTCATGCAAATAGCATGGGAAAGACCTGCCCCATGATTCAATTACCTCTTACTGGGTCCCTCCCACAACATGTGGGAATTACGGGAGCTGTAATTTGAGATTTGGATGGGGACACAGCCAAACCATGTCACAAGCCACTGTTTTTCTTGGTAGATATTATTATTATTCCCATTTAGCAGATGAGAAAATAAGGCACAGACAACTTTAGCCACCTTGCCCAAGTACATGGCAGAGCTGCCAGGGACTGATATATTGAGCTGGGCCCGTAGTGTTTGTTTTTACTTTTTAAGTGCATTTAAACCAGTGCTAGACTGGGTTGGCTTTGCTTGGCCAGGATTTGGGACAGCAGATTTTGTGAACAGAAATAGTTGATGATTTTTTTTTTCCTTCCTTATTACAGAAAGCAAAGTCTTTCACTCGAGTGGTTGATGGTGCTTTCTTTCCTAATGAGCCTCTAGATCTATTGTCTCAGAAAGCATTTAAAGCAATTCCTTCCATCATCGGAGTCAATAACCATGAGTGTGGCTTCCTGCTGCCTATGGTAAGAATTCTGGCTGTCCATGCTGCCACTCTCTCAAATCATGATGCAGCTCTTGGCTTCAACAGCTGGGCATTTCCACAGATGACAGCAGGTGTTGTAAATGCTGAAGCCCACCAGCCAAGCACACAGTGATCACCTTTCCTCTCTCTGAAAGAGGGCAAGTGAGGACCGGTCAAGTCACAACAAGTGTCTGCCTTCCTCCTCATGTGATGAGGCTTAGGGTGGAAGAAACAACTATATAAAAAGGAAAGAGGGGATGGGTCCACTTCGTCTTTGTTCAGACAATGTTATAAATGATCGTTTCCAAAAAATGCAGTTACCACTTCAGAGCTGACATTCAGATAGGTTTGAAAAACTTCAGTCCTTTAAACTGTTCATGTCCAGCCTTGGTTCTGGCATTTGACATCCGAGAATGCTAAGGTTGTATAAGTTGCAAAATTGTTAAATCATTTTATTTATTCAACAAGTATGTACTGAGCATTTATTAGAGACTTATAAAAACTGAGCATATGAGCTTTCTGGGAGCTTACACTCTGGTGGGGAGAGACAAATGAGACACAAGGTTGAGAAGACGATTTCAGAGAGTGATAGATGCTATGAAGGACACAAGTGGGGAGAGAATGTATCTTTAGGGAGGTTAACAGGTGGTCAGGAAAGGCTCTTCTAGGGAGAGATTGTTGAGCTGAGGCCCAGGTGCCGGGAAAGACCCATGATTTTTTTGATTCCATGGCTTAGCAAGACTCTATTCATTGGAAATAAACTTTTCATCTGTGGATGAGTGGAGAGTTCAAATTCCTAATACTGTTGAAGCTCATTTATACAGATTGACCTCCTCATTTTAAGCTGGACAAAATAGGGTTAAAAAATAAAGAAGATCAGATTACAAAGCCATTCAGTGGCTGTCTGGAACCAGAGTCCCAGTTCATTGAGTTGTGAAAGCATGTTCTGCCATTATTAATTTGTCCTCCAGGGCAATGTTTTGAAGTAGGACTAGGAATTTTTGTCCTCACATTGCAGACGAGGCCACTGAATCACAGTTCATGGCTTTAGTAAGGCATTTCAGTGATTTCTGGGTGTGTGTTAGAAAGAAGAAGGCAGGTGCTAGTGATGACAACCAGCACTGTAACTACTGTAACCAGTTCCCCAGTGCCTTCCAGTGCCAAGCACAGGCCATCCAAGCAACAACTTGAAAACAGGCATGATTTTCCCTATTTTAAAGAAACTGAGGATCAGAGCAGCTAAAGCAGCTTTCCAACATCTCCCGGCTAGTAAGGAGACAGTGGTGTATAATTTTCATGTGTTTAGGCTCTGCCTTTTAAATTAAATTAAATTAAATTTTTGAGTCAGAGTCTTCCTCTGTTGCCGAGGCTCGAATGCAGTGGTGTGATCTTGGCTCACTGCAACTTCCACCTCCTGTCTTCAAGGGATTCTTCTGCCTCAGCCTACTGAGTAGCTGGATTACAAGCACCTACCACCATGCCCAGCTAATTTTTTTTTTTTTTTTGTATTTTCAGTAGAGACTGGGTTTCACCATGTTGGCCAGGTTGGTTTCCAACTCCTGACCTCAGCACTTTGGGAGACCACCTGTTTCAGCCTCCCAAAGTGCTGGGATTACAGGCATGGGGTGGTGCCCAGCCTAGGCTCTGCCTTTAAATGCTGAGTTCTCTGCTTACCTGCTGTGTGATACTAGGGGAGGTGCCCACCCTCTCTGAGCTTCCCCTACTTCATTTGTGAAATAGGGCTAATCTTAGCACCTGCATCACAGGTATACATCAAGCAACCTGGCATACTGTCAGTGCTCAGTAAATGCTAGATATTGGAGTTATTCAAGTAACAGAATTTGCAGAGCTCAAAAGCCTGTGTGGGTGCTCAAATTCCATGTGAATTTGCCTTTAAACCCATTGCTAGCTGTTAGAGACCACAGGAAATCCCTGAGAAACAAATCCCAGCTCCTTAATGTACAGAGAAGTTTTTTGTAGTTAAAATATGCTTGTGGGTAATTTAAATGACTTGAGGGTTCCCTGAGATTCTAGGAGACAGGTATGGCCCTAGTATTCATTTAAGTATCTGCCGTAGTGATTCATTACCCCAAGATTTTCAGCAGAAAACATACCAAGAAAATTCATTTGCCATGTGGATAGTGTTTCTGACGCCTCACGTTTTAAAGCTGTGATTTTGCCAGAAAATGGTAATTTAACAAATAATCACATGAAGTGCTTACTACGTACCAAGTACCATTACAATTATCAACTCGCTCAGTTCTCATCACCACCCTTGCGGGAGGTACTCGTTGCAAACTCCACCTTACAGATCAGGAGCCTGAGGCAGGAAGCGTTGAGTCCCTTGCCAAGTTTTCAGCTGGTGAGGGCAGTGCAGGGAGCCTGTGTTTTCAGCCACCAGCCTCACCGCCACTGCCTGACCTCCCACTGTGGCTTCTCAGAGGCCCCACCCACAAAGGTCTTGAGAAGGAGAACAACAAACACCAGTTTGGAAATTTTCTGGCTTCTCTTTGAACTTGATGTCCAAGCCAAGTTGGGGCCTCTTAGGCAGTCAGGGCTGCCATAATAAAATACTGTAGACTGGGAGGCTTAAACCACAGACATTTATGTTCTCACAGTTCTAGGGGCTGGAGGTCCAAGATTAAGGTGCTGATATCGCTTTGTGTGTCTAAACTTTCTTTTCTCATAAGGACATCAGCCAGATTGGATTAGGGCCCACTCTAACAGCTGCATTTTAACATAATCACCCCTTTAAAAGTACTATCTCTAAATAGTTGCATTCTGAAATGCAGGGGGTTAAGGCTTTAATGTGTGAATTTTGAGAGGGCCACAATTTAGCCCATAATGGGAGCCTTCTCACAAGGTAACCACTCAGGCCCCACAAGGCTGCAGGTGGAATGACAGGGAACAGCTGCCTTTTATCAAAAGTGAGAAGAAATTAACTATCTGACCAGGACACTGAGGCCACTTCCACATGTGGCTGCCTGGGCTTCAGGGCTCCTTATCCAGCTTCCCCTGTGAAAGTCAGCTGCCCATGCCCTCAGGGAGATGGGTTTACCTTCTGATGACCAGATGGCTTACAGAGGGCACTGCTTCTCTCCACAGAAGGAGGCTCCTGAGATCCTCAGTGGCTCCAACAAGTCCCTTGCCCTCCATCTGATACAAAACATCCTGGTAAGTAACTTGGGAGGCTGCAGTATTCCAGAGACACATGCACTTAACAGATAGCCCTGGGTCACACTCAGCGGGAGAGGCCAGGGGCACAGACACTCCTCACTCACTCAGTCATTCAATAGACCTTTACTAAGCACAGGTGTATTAGTCCACTCTTGCACTGCTATTAAGAAATACCTGAGACTGGATAATTTATAAAGAAAAGAGGCTTAATTAGCTTATCGTGCTGCAGGCTGTACAGGAAGCATGATGCTGGCATTTACATAGCTTCTCGGGAGGCCTCAGGAAACTTACAATCTTGGTGGAAGGCGAAGGGGAAGAAGGCACGTCTTACATGGTTAGAGCAGGAGGAAGGAGAGAGGGATGAGGTGCCACACACTTTTAAATAACCAAAACTCGTGAGAGCTGTATCGTGAGAACAGCACCAAAGGGATGGTGCTAACCATTCATGAGAAACTGCCCCTACGACCCAATCATCTCCCATCAGGCCCTGTCTCCAAAATTAGGGATTACAATTCAACATGAGATTTGGTGGGGGACACAGGTCCAAACTATGTCAATAGGCCCATAAACCCAATCCACAATCCCTGACCTGGAAGAGCTCCAAAAATCCAGAGGGTTTTTGTAACCCACCCAGGAGCAGAACTGGACCTCAACTGATTTGTGGCCATCAGTCATTTTCATTCCCACACATTTATCATGTTATTTATCCCACTCTTCAGATGTTTCTCTGTGGATGCATTAATGTGGGTTTTGGGGTGTTGCCCCCACCCCGAGCCTGTGTCGTAACATGCAGCATGGGTGCTACATTATCTACCTACAGTCTGAAAAGCTCTGAATGCTGAAACACACACAGGACTAGGGACCTGTATTCACCACACACCAGCCAGGCATCAGGCCAGGCTCTGGCAAGACCAGTCATTTACTCATTCATTCACTCATTTATTGTTCCATCACTCATTCATTCGTTCACTGCACAAACTTAGCAGTATCTGGTCTTACTCTAGACACTAGGATATAGAGATGGATTGTTTTCCTTCCTTTCTTTTCTCCTTTTTCCATCTTCCTCTTTTTCCATAAACGTTTATTCAGTGTGGACTCACTGCCAATATTCATTTTGTTCACTTGTCCATGGAACACATGTTTAGTGAGAGTCCACATGCCCCTGCATTCCCTGGGCACTGGGGTGCAATATGGGGTGGACAGAGATGACAAGACACTGCAGTACAGTACACACGAAGCACAGCAATGTCCAAGGCTCTGTGGTGCACACAGAAGGGGACAGGCAGCTGTCTTGGGGAGAAGCGTTATGGAAGATTAATGGAGCTTGTCTGGTGATGGAATGGGTGGGTGGATAAACTGGGAAGAACCAAGAGTACCAGCTGGGAGCAGAGGGTGTGAAGAGATCAGCTGAGGGTTGGCTGCAGCAGGAGAGAATGCTTTCATCTGTTGTAAGCTATGTAATGAGCATACACTTCGTCCTAAAGACTGAGAACAGAAGGAAGAAGGACACGATTTGATTTCTATTTCAGGAAAAGCCCTCTGAAACTGGGCACGGTGGCTCACACCTGTAATCCCAACACTTTGGGAGGCCAAGGCAGGAGGATTGTTTGAGCCCAGAAGTTCAAGAATAGCCTGGGCTACACAGGGAGACCTTGTCTCTACAAAAAGTAAAAAAAATTAGGCAGGCCTGGTCGTATGCATTTGTGGTGCCAGCTACTTGGGAGGCCAAGCAGGAGGATTGTTGAGCCCGGGAGTTTGAGGCTGCAGGATCTCGCCACTATACTCTAGCCTGGCAACAGAGTGAGAGACTCTGTCTCAAAAAGAAAAAAAAAAAAAAGAAGAAGGAAAACAGAAAGAAACACTACAGGCGGAGATCCCTCAGGCCCCCCCGGTGGAGGGATGTTTGACGAGTTGCAGCTGTCTGATGATGAATTGGGACTAAGGTTTGAGAGATACTGATGTTATAAATCATACAGTGGAATTCTCAGGTGGACTGGAGATGGCCTCATGGAGAAGATGCTCATTGATCTGATCCTTAGGGGAGGGGAACAACTGAGCAGAAGGACATTTCTAGTAGAGTGGGAAGTAGGTTGTGTGGGAAAGTGCAAGAGGAATGGAAGGGCGTGTGTTTCTCCTAGGCACGGTAGCATGCTAGGGGCTACTTTTTAAACAGTAAGTAGTTCTCTGATGCAGAAGGCATAGCCTTACCCCAGAACCCTAGGACTTTGCACTCTGACTGTCCTATGGGGACTCACCTGAGACTCCACACAGCATCTATACCCACCTTGGACACCTCCAGCACTATGGGTTCTGCTGGTTATATGGCCAAAGAGGCCAGGCCCTTACGCCATAAACTGGACCTACTGCAGAGGCCTCCCTTGCTCTGGCCTGATTAAAAACCACCAGCTTCCTGAGGACCCGATAAACGAGTCTGAGCAGCATTCTCCAATGTGGTGTACACTGCCTCGCCTCCAAATTCCAAAGAAACCCATCAAGGGCTGTGGCTGCTGTCTTAGTGGTACGGGTTTGAGCTACAACACCTTTCCAGCATTTCCTACAGCACCAGATCCCTGAATCTTCATGGAATTTACCATGCACTCTTTGCCATTAGTGCCTGGGGGAAGTTGAGAGGGAGAAGCCTGGGAGGCAGGCTGTTGCCAGGTCAGAGAAGCATCGAATGTCCTATTAAGGCACTCAGCAATGGGGCCTGGGGGAACCAACAGGACTGAATACCTACTCTGGGCCAAGCAGCATACTTCTCTCTTCACATCTCATATAATCCTCTACATCCCTACAGATGAGGAAACTGAGGCTCCAAGAGACCAACTAGCTTAGGTAAGATAATAGCTAAGGGCTGGAGGCAGTGCTGGTACCAGGAGCAGGGCTGATTTCATGGATGTTCTGCCTGTGTAGTCACAGAGGACCCTGTTGCTCAGAAGGGTCCTACATTTGGTTTAATGCTCCGTTGTCACCATCTTGAAATTCTTAATGATTTTTTTAACAAGGAGTTTATGTTTTTACTTTGCACTGAGCTCCACAGATGATGCAGCCAGTTTTGCCCAGGAGTGACTCATTCTGAGACATGAGCGAGAGAGGCCTGTGGTCAGGAGCATGGGATTTGGATGCAAATAGACTTGTGAAAGAATCATGGTTCTTCCAGTTGGGGCCCAACCACTTCACCTCTCTAAGCCTCAGTTTCTTAATCTGTGAAACGGGGCTAGTTTTGATACTTGCATCATAGGGTTGCTGTGTGGATAAATAAAGCAATGTGGGTAAAGCATTCAGAATCATACCTGCACAGGTGAGTGTTTAACGTGTTGGCCACTGTGGTTGATCTGGATCTCCTATGACTAAGATTTTTTTTTACAGCACATCCCGCCTCAGTATTTGCACCTTGTGGCTAATGAATACTTCCATGACAAGCACTCCCTGACTGAAATCCGAGACGGTCTTCTGGACTTGCTTGGAGATGTGTTCTTTGTGGTCCCTGCACTGATTACAGCTCGATATCACCGAGGTGAGTCTCTGGGCACCCCGCTCCAGGACCACAGCCCAGCGAGGCTGGTGGCCACGGTGCTCCATGTTGTCTACTGACTGGCTGCCTCCTCTGCCTCTGTTCCTTCACAGAGAGGGTGTCTGTGTCTGGATGGGAACATGCCATGGGGACCTGTGTCATTCACCTGCCTTTCAGAGTTTGGGAATGTTGATCAGTTGTTTCTGTTTCTTCCCCTTCTTTAGGACCATGTAGAAAATTCTCATCTCCCTATAATTTTCTGGGCACTGTCCCCCGGGATTTCTTTCTAGAAATGTCTTCCTCAACATCTTAGCCATACGTAGTAATGGAACAAACATTTTAGCTTTAAGGAGTAATGGATTCCTAAAGTAATAGACTTTAATTCAACTATTTTAAAGGCAGACAAATACTCCACCCCGTAACATTAGATTCCACATTCTTCTCAAGTGCACATGCAACATCCTCCAGAATCAACCATATGTTAGGCCATCAAACAAATCCCAATAAATGTAAAAGGATGGAAATCATGCAGAGTATCTTCTTCAACCACAAGGGAATGAAATTAGAAATCAATAACAAAAGGAAATCTAGAAAATTCATAAATATTTATAAATGAAATGGCATACTCTTTTTTACATTTTAAAAATTGTAAATATGCTTAATAAAAAATTTCCCATTTTAACCATTTTAAGTGTGTAGTTCAGTGGTATTAAGTACATTCATATTGTTGTACAACCATCACCGCTATACATCTTCAGAACGTTTTTATCATCCCAAACTGAAAATCAGTACCTATTAAAAATAACTCCCCACTCCTCTTTTCCCCAGACCCCAATAACCACCATTCTACTTTCTGTCTCTATGATTGACGTTTTAGTTACTTTAGTGACTTTAGTTACTCAATGTAAATGGAATCATTCAATATTTGTCCTTTTGTTTGGCTTATTTCACATAGCGTAAGGTCTCAGGATTCCTATATGCTGTACTATACATCAGAATTTCCTCCTTTTATAAGGCTGAATTATGTTGCATTGTATGTATATATCACATTTTGTTTATCCATTTATTCATTAATGGACACTTGTGTTGTTTCCACCTTTTGGCTATTGTGCAATGAACAATTGGCTATTGGCTACAATTGGCTATTGACTATAATGCTGCAATTAATATAGTTGTAGAAATATCTGTTCAAGTCCCTGTTTTCAGTTATCTGGGGTATATGGCAGAGGTAGAATTGCTGGATCATATGTAATTCTAAGTTTAATTTTTTTGAAGAACTGTCATGTTGCTTTCCACTGTGTCTGAACCCTTTTACATTCCTACCAGCAATGCACAAGGGTTACAATTTCTCGACATCTTGACCAACATTTGTTATTTTCTGTTGTTGTTTTTTAAATAATGACTATTCTAATGGGTTTGAGGTAGTATCTCATTATGGTTTTCATTTGCATTTTCCCAATTATTAGAGATGTTGAGCATCTTTTCATGTGCTTATTGGATGTTTGTATATATGTTTTTACAGAAATGTCTGTTTAAGACTCTTGCCCATTTTTGAATTGAATTGTTTTTTGTTGTTGGGTTTTAAGAGTTCCATATATATATATATATGGAACTACTATATATATATATATATATATATATATAGTAGAAATCAATCCCTTATGAGATATTATGATATATATGACTTGCAAATGTTTTCTCCCATTCTGTGGGTTGCCTTCTTACTCTGTTGATAATGCACCAAAGTTGCACAGTAGTTTTTAATTTTGATGAAATATAATTAATCCATTTTTATTGTTGATTGCGCTCTTGGTGTCATATCTAAGAATCCACGGCGAAATTCAAGGGTGTAGAAATTAACCACTATATTTTCAATAAAGGTTTACAGTTTTAGTTTTAAATATAGGTCTTTGATCCATTTTGAGTTAGTTTTTCTATATAGTATGAGGGAAGAATCTACCTTTATTCTTTTGCATGTGTTATATACTAGGGTGGCTATAATTTTTTTAAAAAAGAAAAGGAATAAGAACAAGTGTGAAGGGTATAGAGAAACCAAAACTCTCATACACGGCTGTTGGAAACATAAAACAGTGCAGCCACTGTGGAAAAATGTTGTGGCTGTTGCTCAAAAAGTTAAACATAGTTTCCATATAACCTAGCAAATCCAGTCCTAGGGGTATACTCAAGATAACTGAAAACTGATATTCAAACAAAAATTGTATGTGAATGTTCATAGCACCCTTGTTCATTATAGGCCAAAATGGTAACAACCCAAGTGTTCATCAACTGATGAATCAATAAACAAAATTCAGTACATACTTACAATGGACTATCAGTTTGCCATAAAAAGAAATGAAATATGAATGCATGCTACAATACAGATGAGCCTTGTAAACATTATGCTAAGTGTAAGAAGTCAGGCACAAAGGGCCACATGTTGTATGATCTCACTTATACGAAATGTTCAGATTAGGCAAATCCATAGGGACAGAAAGTAGAACTGTGTAATGACTGCGAAATGGGTCTGAGGTTTCTGTTTGGGGTGATGAAAATGTTCTGGACCTAAATAGTGGTGATAGTTGCACAACATCCTAAATGTACTAAAAACCACTGAATTATATACTTTCAAATAGTTAAAGTGGCAGATTTCACTTATGTACATTTTGCCTTAAAAATATTGTTAGGAAAACGAGAAGGCAGACCACAGACTGGGAGAAAATATTCATAATACAATTATTTGACAAAATCATCATATCCAGATAGAAGAACGCTTACAGTTCAGTAATGAAAAGAAAGTATTTTCTAAGAATGGGTAAAAGACTTGAACTTTGAGAGAAAGTCCCAACGAGGTAGATCTTGGTTGAATATGGAGGACATTTTTTGAGAAGCAGAACTACTGACTTCTCAGACGTGAGCTCTTCATCACCAGGGATATAAGCTCTGCTGTAACAGGAAATTCCAGCCTCAGATGAGGAAGGGGGAAGTGAGGCTGGCTTAGGTAGCCTCTTGTCTCTGAGCTGTCCCACCCCTTGGTCTATACATTGATAGATGGGGACACAGAGCCAGCCCCCTGCTCCACGCTGCCTGCATGTCTGACCTTCCCTGACCTTTGTTCAGATGCTGGTGCACCTGTCTACTTCTATGAGTTTCGGCACCGGCCCCAGTGCTTTGAAGACACGAAGCCAGCTTTTGTCAAAGCCGACCACGCTGATGAAGTCCGCTTTGTGTTCGGTGGTGCCTTCCTGAAGGGTGACATTGTTATGTTCGGTAAGGGACTGGCCACTCCCCACAGTTCACATGAAGCCCCCTGCTTACCCCACCACTATGCAAGAGCCCGGAGGACTTCGGGGTTGGCATTTAATCACCTCTGTGGTTTACAGGCAGACGCAACCTTTCTCTGGAAAATGCCCTCACTTCCATTTTTAGAAGCCAAGATGGAAAAGCACCGTGACAGTTGTTTGATGAGGGCTTCTCTTTGTACTGAAACCTACAGGTGTGGCCACTTCAGAGTGCTCAAGCAATCTAAATAATTTTAAATAGATATATATTAGAACCATTTTCTTCCTTTTCTTTAACCACGGGTCTTACCCTCCCTCCCCTTCCCAGAAATCCCATGAGGCCACAATCTGAGGCTTTAAGAGGCAAGGACCATGTTTTTCATAATTCCAGCTCCAAGTGGTCTGCACCCCGATGAGCTCATGTAAAGGCTTGTGAACTGTTACTTGTGATGTTAGCTCGTTTATTCTTAAATTTATGACATATTTGGTGCCTAAAATAAACCAATCAGATGAGGTTATCAATAGAAAAAATTTGCAGGGAAAATTACACACAGGAGCTATCACTAAACTATTTAGTTAGAAACATTACACAATGCAGGCTCTTAACTTATTCACATTGGCCTCCTGACAAAGAGGATAGAACATTCCATATAGAGTGTGTTTGTGCACTGTGGCTTATTCATTATTTCAGTGTTTCATCCTCATCTTACAACACAGATAATAAAGAACTTCCTCCTAGGTTGTCATAAGGACTAAATAAAATAAGCCCCATAAAGTAAGAGTGAATAGCTAATAAATGTCACTGTTATTTCTCAGCAACCATTCCTGAGCCCATACTATGTAATGGCACAGGGACTCCCTAAACTGGAAAAAGTGAACAACATATGTATCAAAAGGTGAAATTCCTTGATGTCTAAGGAGCTCCTAAAATTCGTAAGAAAAGAATAACCTAATTGAAAACTGGGTAACAGATACAAACAGACAGTTCGTGGAAAAGAAAACACAAGTGCCTTCTAGACATATGAACATCCGCTCAACCTCCCTCATAACAAGAAAACTGCAGACCATCCTTAGCAAGGAATTATTCTTCATCAATCAAAGTTGAAAAAAGCAAAACACTTAAAATAATGTATTCTAGCAGGTGTGAAAAACAATTTTATACATTAATAGAGAAATCTATCAACATTTAAATGCATGTAAAGCCGGGCATGGTGGCTCACACCTGTAATCCCAGCACTTTGGGAGTCTGAAGCGGGAGGATTGCTTGAGTCCAGCAGTTCCAGAACATTTTGGGCAACATAATAATACCTCCTCTCTACAAAAAAAAAATAATAATAAGAAACACAATTAGCCAGGCATGGTGGCACACACCTGTAGTCTCAGCTACTCAGGAGGCTGAGGTGGGAGGATCACTTGAGCCCAAGAGTTTGAGGTTACAGTGAGCAATGATCATGGCCCTGAACTCTAGTCTGGGCAACAGAGTGAGACTCCTGTCTCAAAAATTGTTTTTATTTTATAAAATAAAAAAATGCATGTAGTCTTAGCCAGGTGTGGTGGCTCATGCCTATAATGCCATCACTTTGGGAGGCTGAGGCAGGAAGAATTGCTTGAGCCCAGGAGTTGGAAGCTGCAGTGAGCTATGATCGTGCAACTGCACTCCAGCCTGGGTGACAGAGTGTGACTCCATCTTTATAAAAATAAATAACGTAGATTAAAACGCATATAGTTTTTAGCCTGTCAATTCTACTTCTAGAGTTTTTGTGTAAGTATACCTCCACATGTGCAAAATATATATGCACACTAAAATACTGCTTTTACCAGCAAAAGATCAGAAACATGACACATACATTATATATTTATATATAATTGCATGTAAATTTGTATTTACATATTACATGTTCATAGAACAACAAATGGCAGTTTCATAAGAGACAAGTCCTATATATGAGATCAATTTTAATAAAAAGAGCAATATGTAGAATACGTGTCCAGTCTCCGGCCAGATGTGTAGAAAGGTGTCCGTTTATACCCTGGAACCTGCAGAGCCTGTCTTTGGGAAGGTGCCGCTGAGGCTCGTCACTGGGTGTCTGCAGGGAAGAGATGAAAGGGAAACATTTTCATTGGATGTTAGATGCTCTTTCTGCATTTTGGATTTTCTACTTTTTATATAAAGAAATACAAAAATTAATTGTAAAAATGTGTGTTCAAGGACAGAGGCAGAGGAAGAGAGAGAAAGAAAAGAGAGGAAAGAGAGAAGCAAGAGAGAGGGAAGACAGGGAGAGAAGGAACAGAGAGACAGGGAAGAAAGAAGGGAGAGAGAGAGGGAGAGAGAAGGAAGAGAGAGGGACGAAAGAGAAAGGAGAGAGAGAGAAGAAAAAGAGGGAAGAGAGATGGAAGACAGAGATGGGGAGAGAGAAGGAAGAGAGGATGGAGAGAAGGAAGAGAGAGAGAGGGGAAAACAGAGACAGAGAGAGGGAGCAAGCTGGTCTGTGTCCCCAGGGAGCCTGCAGCATCATGGGACTGGCTGCAGGAACACGGGGTGGACAGGGAAGATGTGTGTTCAGCTTCCACCATTCAGAAGCCACAATTCCTTGGGCAGGTGCCCATTGCTCTGAGATTTAGTATCTGCATGTGTAAAATGGGTACAGTGACTTGGTAGGCTTGTAAGGTTCCAGTGGGAGGAAGGGTGTGAGAGGGATTCATCAAATACAAGGCACCCCGGGCTTTCCCAGCCTCACCGAGAGCAGCAGCATTTTGTGATTATCTCCTTCAGAAGGAGCCACGGAGGAGGAGAAGTTGCTGAGCCGGAAGATGATGAAATACTGGGCTACCTTTGCTCGAACTGGGTATGTAAACTTCCCAGTCTCCCCCATGCCAAGGCCTGGGGTGTGAGGAGGAAAATCTCACTCCTGTTTCTGCTCTCCCTTCCAGGAATCCCAATGGGGACGACCTGCCTCTGTGGCCAGCCTATAATCTGACCGAGCAGTACCTGCAGCTGGACTTGAACATGAGCCTCGGACAGAGACTCAAAGAACCGCGGGTGGAGTTTTGGACCAGCACCATCCCCCTGATCCTGTCTGCCTCCGACACGCTCCATAGTCCTCTTTCCTTCTTAATTTTCCTCTCTCTCCTCCAGCCTTTCTTTTTCTCTTGTGTTCCTTGGGAAGTTATCTTTCTGTGATTTTGGTTTCCCTTCTCCTCCTACAATTTTTCCCCGCTATCATTAGCTTCTTTCCAAGTTCAGCTGCTTTCTATGGGGATCTTTGCAGAACAAGCTGCTTTTGCTGATATTTTACGGACTTAGGAATGATCCTTATGGAATTCTTTTCAACATCAAAAAGTGCAATTTGTCTTGGAAGGCAACACGATTTCTTCAATAAATTTGGAAAAGAACTGACCTATTAGTTGTCATAATAATGATTTTATAACTCATATGAAATAAAATCAGAATGTAAAATATGGATAAGGGGGCAGAATTTAATTCTGTGCTGATAACACTCCCCCTGCCCCCAGCACCCACTTTCTATCAGAGAAGATGTCTGTGAATGTTACCCAAAATGTGAGTCCACCACCCCAACCCATCGCGGCTTCAGCCACAAGCCAAATATGGATGTCTTGTACATCATGGGTTTGAGCTGGGTCTCTTCTGTGGCTCAGAGAGACGTGTGGGTGACGGGGTATCCTCAGCCATAGAAAGCTAACGTTATCCAAAATAAAACCTAGAAGTCAAATTCTAGGCATCAAGGGTCAGATCAGCAATGTCAAGAAGAAATGAAGCTTCTGTGATGGGGTCGAGATGAATCTATCATTCAGTAAATCCACACTGGCTGGGTGTGGTGGCTCACGGCTATAATCCCAGCACTTTGGGAGGCTGAGGTGGGTGGATCACTTAAGGTCAGGAGTTCAAGACCAGCTTGGCCAACATGGTGAAACCCCATCTCTACTAAAGAATACAAAAATTAGCCAGGCGTGGTGGTGTGTGCCTATAGTCCCAGCTACTTGGGAGGCTAAGGTGGGAGAATCACTTGAACCTGGGAGGTGGAGGTTGCAGTGAGCCGAGGCCGCACCACTGCACTCCAGACAGGGTGACAGAGCAAGAATCCTTAATAAAAAAAATAAATAAATAAGATAATAATAATAATAAATAAAAAATAAATCTACACTGAGCGTCTGATATATACCAGGCGTATCCCCACCGGGATACAGCAGTGAAGAAAACCTGGCTGCTACCTAAGAGTGAGCAAACAGACATTAAGCAAACATTCACCCAAGTGGATATCTCATACTGTAACTTCGATAGGTGTTACTGAGGAGAATAAGGTGTTTTCAAGAAAGTGTAACAGAGGCAACCTAAGTTAGATTAAAGTCTTAGGAGGCTCTCTCTGGAGAAATAGCATTTACATTAAGAAAGGACAAATCAAAATTACTCACAGGGTAGGGAGAATGTTAAATACCGTCATTCAAAGGATGCACTCTTACTTTGCATAGTCACATAATCCATATTATATCCATATAATTCACCAGGGCCATTATTTTTTCTTCATGATTGCTTCAAGATTACATAAGATGCATAGAATAGGAGGGTTTCTGAGATGCCAGCAACTCGTCTGGGTGAAAGATCTCCAACCCAGAGCCTGAATCTGACCCCCTGAAGTGTTTTGTTTGGCCCACACAATGTTAAATATGTTTTGGAATTTGTGGCCAGCAAATTTAAATTAGGGAAATTTCACATTAAATGCCATATTTCCAGCTTCTTCAGGAAACAACAATAACAAGAAAACCCAGAAGATACTATTACAGAGCTGCATTCGCACATTATAACCAGCACTTCTGGCGGTCCATATTACACCTTTTATGCAAATTACAAGGTGCCCCTTCCTCAAAACCTTCTACAGACATCTTCAGAAACTGCCATGGATAAATGTCTGCATCTATGATGCAAATGACACCTTCTGTAAAGTGTTATCCTTCTGCAGTGTACTCCCTGTGCAACCATCCTCAGCAAAGATAGAGTAATCTGCAGGAACTGAGTGGTGGCTGCCCCCTTTACAGAGGTATAAGTTCTCCACTTTTCCCAGTCTGCACCATTCCACTTTGTGCTGTGCCTGGTCCATTTTACTCACTGATATTACCCAACCTCTGAAGGTGTTAAAGTTTGGACTCTTGACCTCTCATTTCATAGTGAACCTCAGAGAGGTGAAAGGATTCAGCCAAGATCACTCAGCAAGTTTGCAGTGTCAGCAAGCTAGCAGTAAGTCAAAACTAGACCTTAAGGCTCTTGTCACTTCAGAGCAGGACTCTTACTGCCACGCAGCTACCTCTCTCACCAGATGGTCCAAGGCATTCTCTGGATTAGGTGGTTGTGGGAGGGGTGGATCAGAGATGCTATGGGCCACTTTATGGCTGTAGGCCACATGAAAGCAAGCTGGAAACTGAATTGCCTCTGCAGCTGCAGAAGACTAATTTCTATATTGATATTTGGAAAAACTAACAGCTAGAAAACACCACTCAACTCATTTTTAAAAATACGATCATATTAAATGACATTACACGCATCATTTATATATTGCTCGCAGTGCCAGCATCCTCAAATACAGTTCTAATTTTGGTAGATATCTTGCTAGGGGGAGCACATTTCTAAGTTATCCAGATATAGGGCCGTCTTTCCTTCTCTTTCTGTCCACATGCAATCAGATGCTTTGTGGAATTAAAGTTGACATTTATTTAAGTGCCACTTGGGGTCTTTTTTTCCCCCTTTAATTTAGAATTTTCTATCTGGGGTGGAAGTAAAAGAATCACTTGGAGGGCTTTTCCAAAATACCGATGGCCAGGCCACTAGCCAGTCAATTGGAAGCAAAATCTCCTTGGATGGGACCTAGAAGTCTTTTTCAGTTTTCTGCCATTTTAATGAACACAGCTGATTAAGAACCACCAGGTCTTAAGAGTGTGGCATATGTATTTTTCAAGTTCCTAGAGGCTCTCCAAAACAAACAAACGAAAAATCTGCTTTATCCTCTGCCTGGTGTTGATGTGTCATAGTCTCTTTAGCCATTAGTTTAATCCTGTATATTTATGGTTATAATTTGATGAGCAATGTTGGGAATGACTTTTTTTTTTTTTTTTTTTTTTTTGAGATAGAGTCTCACTCTGTCACCCAGGCTGGAGTGCAGTGGCGCAATCTCCACTCACTGCAACCTCCACCCCAGTACTTCTATTTTCAAATATTATTTATGGCATCCAGATTTGCATAAGATGCACTGGGTCAACGGCCATGGCCTTTATAAATCAATATTCTTAAGTTCTACAAATTCACTTTCCTAAAGCGCCAAATCACATCCTGCTCACCAGCATGATGGGTACACACCACTTTCATAATCACTTCTAATTTTCCACCATTGTAAAAAAAATAAAATATTTAATCACTTTCTTATTGTAAAATAACCAATTTACTTTTCCAGGACCCACTGCCTCCCCCTCCCCCCCCCCCACTTTTTTTTAAACAGTCTTGAACCCTTTCCATTAAATTAAATCAAAGCAGAAGCAGGGACAAACATTAGTCTTCACCTGTGAATTTCCTCATGTCCAGTAGAGGGCAGCATTATCACAAAGGAAAGACACTTCTCTCTATTCTGAGGTTCCTGAGATGCTGGTAGTGTTTCATCGCTGAGGATGCCCCTACAATAAAACCATGCAAAATAGTTAAATTATATAAAAACCTATACAATATAGTGTTATCCATTCCCTCTGTAACATTTGGAAAAAGGAAAAGGTACAATCCACTCCCTGAAAAGTCTGATTGAAAAGACTAAACTCACTAGCAGAACAGAGGTTGGGGCCAGCAGTGTTTCCCTTTTCCACTTCTTGGACTTTCCCATTAAGTCTCCAGGGGCCTGCCTCAGAGGGGCATAAGGGATTTCCTCTCCTTGGATGAACTCAGTCCAGATTCCCCCTGGGCAGAGCTGCAGGGGAGGGTGGGAAGCGGGCTCAGGCCCTGCACCTGGGTAGCTGCCCCACCTGGTGCTGCCCCAGGTAACGCATCTACAAGACTAGCTTCCCTTTCCCCAGCAGGGAAAGATCCCACTCAGTCCTGCCCCGTGTGCTCTGCTAAAAGTTTCTATCAAGAGTGTGGCTCATTATTCCCCAGGACGGGAAGGGCTGGGGAGAGAAAATCCTACCTTGCCACTTGATTGTGTCAAGATACAAGGGAATTCACTGCAAAGAGCTCACTGTGCTCCATGAATGGGCTGGAGCTCAAGTCTGAAATTAAAGGATGGGTAGGAAATGGGATGGCCAGCCACAGCGTGGAGGAAGTGTAACCCAGAGCAGTGGTGGCAAGGGGGCCAGCCCACGGGCAGCAGGGCTTGTGTTGGCAAGGTTGCTGGAGCACTCCGTGGATGCCTGGTGTGTAGAAAACAGACTTCTCTCTTTATAGGAAGATAATGCCATAAAATATCTGTCTATCTATTTATCTATCTATATCTATCTACGTACCTATTATCTATCAATTATCTATGATCTATCTATTATCTATCTAACCTATTTATTTCATTAATTACATTTATTTATGAAATTGTATTTCAAGTTCTATTTACCTCCTGAACTCTTCATGTGAGAGACCAGAACTCTGGCTGATACCATCAGTATTTCTAGGAGGATTGGTACACTTTGATTTTTATTCATTACTATATAATTCCTCCATTAGTTAACCTGCATGCAACAATTGAGTTACAGAAGCACATTTCTGAAAATAAGTTATTCAATGGGAAAAATGGACTGTTGATGGTCAATTAGTAATATGAAGGCAGGGACAAACTTGTCCACCATCATGAGAGCTTGTTTGGTGGCCAGGCATTGACTTCATCAAGAGTCATCATTATTGCAGCCATTACTTGAGCTTTGGGAAACTTCTTCCTTTTGACACGCAGATCTCTGTGTGTCAAAAGGACGGATATTACCTTATGTTGACATCTGGCAAGGACCTTCCGATATTCTGTTGTAATTAGGTGGTCAGAGTTCCTGGGGTGAGCCCAGTTCTAGGACTGGCAGAGGCAGACAGTCTTCAGGAAACTTTGGCCTTGGGGTGGAGCTCAAAGGGGAGAGGTGCACTCCCCATGGGCATAAGTAGGGGATACCTATACCCCAACTTTCATAGGTATCCAATACCCCTACACCCCAGAGAGTCTTTTCTGTCTCTATTCTGATGGCATAGGTGCATGGTGGTGTCTTTCTCTCCATGAGTTAACGTCTCCTTTTTCTGTTCTAAAACTGGTTCTCATCATTCTGTTGGCCTTCCAGTGTCCAAAATGCTGTCATCTCTTCTTTTGCAGTTTGTCTATGTGGGTTTGTAGCTTTAAAAACTTTATTTCACTGTTTTTTCGGATGATTGGAGGAGGGAAATAAAAAATTTTGGATCCCTCTTCCTTCACAGGAAGTGGTGAACTGTTTTTCCTTTACACAAACATTTAAAAACAACTTTTCTACCTTTTTGACAGTTACATTGCATCCCGTAGTATAATATTCAATAAACTATATAACTCTCTACTATTGTTAAAATATAGTTATATAGTTATATATTAAATATTGCATGTCAATCATTCGAATGATTTCCTATTTTATACTATTGTGAACTTCACTGAGGTGACCATCTGATATGTATATCTTTGGGCTCATTCAGAATTATTCCTAGAGAATAGTGCTTTAAAATAAAGGTTTTATCATTATTTAGGTATGGCAGTGCCAACAGATCAGATGTCAGCCATTGAAAAAGCAATTTGGGCTGGGTGTGGTGGCTCACGACTGTAATCTCAGCAATTTGGGAGGCCAAGGTGGATGGATTACTTCAGGTCAGGAGTTCGAGAGCAGCGTGACCAACCTGGTGAAACTTTGTCTCTACTAAAAATACAAAAAAAAATTTAGCTGGGTATGGTGGTGGGCACCTATAATCCCAGCTACTAGGGAGGCTGCGGAAGGAGAATCGCTTGAACCTAGGAGATGGAGGTTGCCGTGAGCTGAGATCGTGCTATCACACTCCAGCCTGGGCAACAGAGCGAGACTCCATCAGAAAGAGAGAAACAGAGAAAGAGAGAGAGAAAGAAAGAAAGAAAGAGAAAGAAAGAAAGAAAGAAAGAGAGAAAGAAAGAAAGAGAAAAAGAGTAGTTTGTTACTCACATGTTACTCACACACAGATCCCAAGACAAGACAAGGGGGAATTCCATGCTATGGGAGCAGGAGGCTGCACAGACATTGCTGGAGTCCGTCAGAAGGTGGTGGTGATGGGCATGTAGCAATAGGTGTTCCTGTGGTTTCCATGGGAAAGAACAGGTGAGGCAGGGTGAGCAGGTTTAGGATTGGTTAGTTTGAACATTTTCAGTGGGCTCTGCGGCATCGGAGCTGTTCCATCTGGTACCTAGCCCTGGGGTGATGAGGGTGTGAGGCTATTAGTCCAGAGTGGGAGAGCCCCATAAAGGAGGTGGTTGGGATGTGGGCTCTGGATCAGTGAGTTTGTATATGAAAGGCACACTAAGAGACAGGTGGCTTATATCTCTAGGAATTGGCTAACTCTGGGAGGTGCAGTCCCTCTAGGAGCAAAGCCCTGGACGTCAAAGTATCAGAATGGAGAAAATAAAGAACACGGTTAATAAAAAATAGCTAGCACAAAAATGATGCCTTTTTGAAATGTTAGGATAGATTTTGCCAAATTGCCCCCAAGAAAACTTGAACTAATTGATCTCTCACATCAGTTGTGAAAGTTCCTGGTTTTCTATATTCTTGCCACTAAAGAGGAGTGGTAAAAATCCTTGCAAAGTCAGTAAGTGCCATTTGGGTATCTGGTTTGAATTTGCATGTCTTGGTGTGTGTGCTATTGATCTGTGAAAATGGTATTTTGTGGATGTGAAGACCCCTTGGCGCCTGATTGGTGGGATGGAGGGGGACTGTGAACAGTACCCACCCCGATGTGCTCCTGGCCTCTGTAGAAGCACAGCTATGTGGGAAGTGTCAGAGGGGCTACAACTTCCCCACCCCAGCTGTGACCCAGCCCATGAAGGATTCTAGAGATTTTGTCCCTTGCATGACTTTCTAAAGTGAGAACACAGGGCCAGCATCAGTAGCTCCTGGGATTTGGGCAGACCTTTGTGCAGTCCAGCTTTTTGGAGAAGCTTATGTCATTTATGCTTGCTGAGTCCTGGGTAAGCCCCAAAGCCAAGCTTTCACAAGCATAGGACTTAGGCACCTTTGAAAAGGAGAAGATTATCTTTTACCCTCCCGAAGAGTGTGTAAGAGGTTCCCCTTGAGGGTAACCATTGATCCCTCCAGATGGCTTGGCTGCTTCTGCCAGGCTCTACTTTCGGAAACGCCCTTCATTGTGCAATTCTCAGAATTAAAGTCTTTTAGAGTCTCCTTATTGTCCAGGGATGAAGTCTGTTCTCCTTGGCTTGGCATTGAAGCTTTCTGTCCTCCATTCGCCCTTCCAGTCCAACTGGCCTCCCCAAGAAGCCCCTGAATCTGCGTTGTACCAATGCTAATTTCTTCTCTGTCTCTCCAAATTTTGCCCATCTCTCAATACCTAGTACCATCAAGAGACATCACAGTTTTAGGCATTAACATATATGAATATTGATAGTTCTCAAGGCAGAAAAACACACAAAACATGCCTCTCTGTGGAGGCCAATCTATTCACCTGGATGTTTATTATGTAATCTATAGTTTGAGTTTATAGGACTCTTTCGAGATTATAATTCAATCTTAACTTTTCTGTCTAAATTTTTACATGGCTTTCTGAATCATCTTTCTTTCCCCAAATTATTCCTAACAGGCTAAAGGAAGGCTTAATAGAGTAGCCCTAATGAATAGGGAATGGGTTTATAAACAGGCTTTTGTGATACAAATCAAAGAAATACAAAAACTTAGTGTTTACCAGAGTGTAGTGCACTTATTCCTGGAGTTATGCAGGATCATTTTAGATGGCGCACAAACTAGAAACCACTTATATAATGGTTGTGTATTTATTTTGCTGTGTATTAGGGAATAAAAACCCTTTACTATCAAGTCCATGGTTTAATGGATATTACCTGTGACAAGGATTGCTGGCAGTGTGTTAAAATCTGTCCCACCTTCCTTGGTACACAGCCAGATTACATTTTCCAGCCTTGGTTGCAAGTAGATTGATCGTGTGAATAAGTTCTCACCAATGTCCTCTGAGTGGGAGTGCAGAGTGCCACAGCCAGGCCTGGCCCACACAAATGCTCCATGGCCACACTTCTGCTCCTGCCTCTTCCAGGTGACAGGAAATTGACACCTATGGCAACTTTAGAAACCATGAGTTAAGGAAGGTAAAGCCACCATAGCCTAGATCAGGAGTGAGTAAACTACAGCCTAAGGGCCAAACCTGGCCTACTGTCTTTAAAAATAAGGTTTTTTTGAAGCACAGCCATTCCCATTTGCATAGGTATTGTTTATGCACCGCCTTACGACCAGAGTAGTTGCCAAAGACAGCCCATGGCCTGCAAAGTCCAAAGTACTTACTATCTGGCCCTTTATAGAGAAAGTTTGCCGAGACACTAATTTCGATCTCTGAATGACCATATGGAGGACAGCCACCGTGTTGACCTGAACAACACTATGGTCATTTACTTATGCAAAAAATAAGCTGTTGAAATTCTGGGCCTATTTGCTACCATAGTTTACCCTACTCTCACTAATAATCCTTGCTCAGCAGTCACAGGGTGATTGCCTAACGAATGTATATGGCCCAATTTCCGGTTGTTTGAGCCACTGAGGGTGACTAGTTATGCCCATAGGATTACAAGTCTCTCCTCTACGACCCACCATCAGGCCAAAATTTCCTCCAGATGCTCGAACCAGTCAGTCCTAGGACCTGATTGACACCAGGGAGTCTGACCCCCTAAGTATAACACAGCATCACGGTCCTGGGAAGGTGTAAACATAATACAGTTTCTGCCCATTGAACTGAATGTTAACAGGAAGACGTTCCGCGAAGCAGAAGGAAATGACCTTGGTGATGATGACCCTTGCCAAAGGTAGGTAACCCTTGCCTTGTCACCTACCTGGTGGTCATGATGGCGATCAAGGCTGGCCCTGCTTTCATGTAACTAACTGGCCTTCAATGGTTCACTTTTCCCATTGAGTGACTTTTCAGTTACACACTTTTGTAAACTAGAAGTGCTTTTACTGGCATTTCTTTATGCACTGCTTTATTTTTACCATCATTTTAATTTAAAAAATGCAGTCACACATTTTCCATGCATACCTCTAATTTATGGCAGGCTCTACAGGTCTTGCACTTATGGAAATGGTATAAAGTCTCCTTTTTGAGTGAGCATGTTAAAGTAAAAAGAGTGACTTCATTTAAAGAAAACTGCTCATAGAAGTACAGACGATACGCTGATGAGGCAAAAAACCATATTAGTGTGAGAATAACTGAGGTTCCAGAAACACTGCATATGCCTAGGCTGCAGTGGAGAATGTCATAGAATCCTGGATTCATGGAGTGCGGAGCCACGGTGAAGGGTGCGTGAGAGAGCCCCTCCCCCAGAGCCACCCCCTGTCTTTCCACAAGGAATTCCTAAATGTCACCCAGTGGATTCTCAGACTTCTGTCTCCCAGTTCAGTGTTCTCCGCCACAAAAGCTACACCTGATCAATCCCATGGTTCAGAGACTAAGCTGAGTGAGGGGCCCAGCAGGACATGGACTTGCTGTGCCCAATGCCTGCTCTAATACGAGCTCTCCATGTTTCTGCTGAGTAAACTGTTGGAGGTGGAGAGGTTTGGGCGAGTCCAGATATGACCACTCTCCCAAGTCCTACCCCCTGCTCAGAAGTTGAGGCCTGTTCCTAGGATTTTACTTTCCACGTCATATAGTTCCTCATGGGAAACCAGAGGGATTCCCCAGGGAAAACAATAACCCCAGCCAACTGTCACTTAAACAAGAGACGTATTGCTTACAGCTGAAGTGATGCAGGGGAGTTATACGTATTAAGCAAAAATGAGATCTATTGTAAGGCTTGGTAGGCTGCGGCTTCACCCATCACAATGTGCAGAGTCATCATGAACCAGAAATGGGCTTCAGAGGCTGCAGCCAGACCCAGGCAAAACCTAGGAGTGGCCAAAAAAGATCTCTGTTTGCAGAATTGGCTGGTGTCACAAGCGGGCATGTGATTGAGTAGTGGTTCAGGAGAAGAACTAATCCTTACCTTTTATATTTTGTGAACACAGCACCACAAAATCTTCATCGGCCAAGAGCCAGGGCTGCTTCCCAGGTTGCAAAGGTCAGCTGGCTAGGGCAACAGGGCAGGATGGCTAGCAGGCATGTGCATGTGCACGTGTGTGTGCGTTGTGTGTGTTGTGCTGAGTGAGTGGGACTAGCCTTGCTTTCTACTTAGGAGGACCACCCAGATTGTCCCTTGTGGATACACACAGGGATGCTTTTTATTAGCATGCAGTTTATCAACCAGGTTTCTGTCCTGGATAAAAGTAAGGAAGGAACCCTAAAGCTCAGGTCAACTTTTGTAGAGTCAAACAGCTCTGGGGACTGATTCTCATGCTGTCACAGCATCCTCATTTCCATCACAAAATGCCTCTCACCAGCCTGCACATGGCTAGAATGAGTGCTAAGGAGCATCTCTTTTTGAATTTGAGTCTCTAGAAGCTTCATTTCAGCTACAACTCAAGGCCTTGGGCAAGAATCCATCAGCAGCTCAGGGACTGTCGTGTACTTTATGGCTGCTGGTTGCCCAATCTTTCCTGATGTCAATTGAGGTCAGGCCTGGACAAGGGCAGGCTTGCCAAGTGACATTGGGAAAATAGAACATGGCTCCCCAGGTACCTGGTACCTGGCTCTCATCTTTCTCTCTTTTTCTTTCCTTCTTCCTTTCTCTTTCTTTCTTTCCTTCCTTCTTTCCTTCTTTCTTTCCTTCTTTCTTTCTTTCTTTCTTTCTTTCCTTCTTTCTTTCTTTCTTTCTCTCTCCTTTCTTTCTTTTCTTCTTTCTTTCTCTTTCTTTCCTTCTTTCTTTCTTTTTTCTTTCTTTCTTTCTTTCTTTCTTTCTTTCTTTCTTTCCTCTCTCTTCTTTCCTCCTCCTCCTCTTCTTCTTCTTTTTCTTCTTCTTCTCTTCTTCTTTCTTCTCTTCTCCTTCTCCTTCTTCCTTTTTTTCTTCTTCTTTCTTTTTCTTCTTCTTCCTTTCTCCTTCCTCTTGTAGATATAGAGTCTTACTATGTTGCCCAGATTGGTCTTGAACTCCTCTCTCAAGCAATCCTCCCACCTTCGCCTCCCAAAGTGCTAGGACTGTGGAGCAGGAAGGGTTGCCACGGTGCCCAGTCTCCCCTGGCTATTTCTATCCCTTCAGTCATACCATGCTCAGCCTGGGTCAATGAACTGACAAGGCAATTTGCCTTAGATAAGGCTACCAATGAGAATATCTCCCTGATGTATAAAAGCAAGAGAAATGGCTGCCAGCCACACTGTGCTGGAAGGCAGAAGCCTCAAGTTCTGGTTTTGACTTTGCCATTGAGTGGCTGTGTGACCTAAGGCAGTGCCTCCCCATCTCTGGGCCTTAGTTTCTTTTGGGAATAAATAACAGAATTGAGTTGAGCCTATGTATTAGTCTACTTAGGCTGCCAGAACAAAATATCACAAACTGGGTGGCTTAGACAACAGAAATCAATTTAAGATCCTGAGACAGCATTAATCTCACAGGGTTATTTTGAGAACTGAGATCCTGCATACAAAACTCTCGGCATAGTGTTTGCCACACAGTAAGCTCTCAGTAAATATTTGTCAATGAATGTATGAAGAAATAAAAGTGGAAAATGCAAATAAGTAAAAACACTGACAAGATTACAGCCAGGAAATGGCTGTTGTAATTCTAATTAGATATATAGCCTTCCAGTGTTTTCCTATGCAAATAAAGACATATGTTACTACTAAAACGGGACCATATCATACCTGTCAAGATTTTCAAAAAATATTTCATCATTTTATTGAAATGTAAGTCACATACCATTAAGTTTACCTTTTTAAAGTGTACAATCTAGTGGTTTTTAGTATATTCCCAAAGTTGTGCTAACATCATCATTATTTAATCCCAGAACATTTTTACCACCGTGAATATAAAACTCATACCCATTAGCAGTTACTCCTCATTCCCCTCTCTATCCCCTTCCCCCAGCCCTGTCAACCACTTTCGGTCTCCATGGATTTAACCATTCTGGAAATTACATATAAAAAGCATCATACAACATGTGACCTTTTGTGGCTGGCTACTTTCCTTTACCATGATGTTTTCCAGCCTCACCCACATTGTAGCATGTTCTTATGACTGTATGATACGCCTCTGCAAGCATAGACCACACTTTATTTACACATTCATCAGGTCATGGACATGTGGGTTCTGCCCATTTTTTGACTAGGATGAATGACACTGCTCTTTGTGTACCAGTTTTTGTATGGACGTGTTTTCAGTTCTCTTGGTTACACACCTAGGAGGGGAGTTGCTGGGTCATATGGAAACTCTATGTTGAACTTTTTGAGGAACTGTCTACACCACACAACAATTTATAACCTGTTGTTTTCTCCTTCACAACGTATCCTGTCTTCATTGTTAATAAATAGCTGTGCACATCACTATTTTGAGTGAATACATCATATCTCCTTAGCCAGCTATACCAGAGTGTGTTTAGTTAATTCCCTATTGTTGGACATTTAATGATCCCATGAAAGAGGCTTTGAACGACATCCTTGTGTCTCCAGCAGTTTGTAAATGACAGTTTTCCAGGTGTGCTCAGAGCGCTCTGTATTCCCTTAATTTGGTGATATCACATTGCCTTGATATCACCCCTGCTGCTTCTCCACCCCATCTGTCTTGTCTACCAATGGTGAGCCCCCTGAGAAGCTGAACCATGTCTTGAAATAGCCTTTGTATTCATTATATGTGGTCAGGTGCCAAGTATTTTGGTAAATGTTCACAGAGTGGATGGGTACATGGATGGATGGATGATTAGAGCCAGGGACTCTGGGAGGACAAAGTTCATTTTTACGTTTTGTCCAAAAATTCATGCTTTGGAAAGTCGTGAGTTCTCTGATACTGATGGTGTGTAACAGGGGCTGGGCCAGTTGGCAGGATATTGTGAAGCTAATTCAGGCCTCAGAAAGGGGACTAGATGAAATTTAAGATCGCTTCCAAGCTTGAGAGCCTGGAACGCTATGAAACACAAGCTCTGGGAGCTGAGATATGTCCTAACTTACACAGCTGATCTGTGAGGTGTCAGTGGCTCTAACATTTTCCAAATTTTTTCTGAGGACCTCAGATTAAACCTCCCCTTTGCCTGAAAGCATCTGCCTGCTGGTGCAGGCCTTTGGGGGCCCTCACAGCGCACTGAGGTTAGAGTTCTGCAAGGGAGAAACCCTTATGTAACAAGTAGTTGGGCGAGTTTACAGCTCTCTGTAATCTGAGAGTGTAGTCCAGAGTGGTTTGATGAAAGAGGGTAAACTGTGGGTGGGCGTGGCTTGAGGTCCCAATAGAAGCCCAGGGAAATCTGGGGAAAGGCAGGGCTTTTCTGATATCTCCCAGTTAGAGGATTAGGCAATTGGCATCGCAGGGCTGTGACTCGCGGGTGGGGCTGGGCTCCAGGGCTGGACAGCGCAGTCCCTCCGAGCTGCAGGGAGACCTCGCAGGCCCCGAAAACTGTCGCCCTTCCACGATGTGGCTCCGTGCTCTTGTCCTGGCCACTCTTGCTGCTTTCACGGCTTGGGGTGAGTCCTTCTGAAATCAAATATGCGGGGCACTTTTTGAAATCCTTGTTCTGGGCCGAGGTTTACGCAGATGCATAGAAAGGCAAACACAACAGGTCCGGCTCGGCGGCTGTGCGCGTCCTCCGTACTTGGACTTGGACTTGGAGCAGCTGAGCCTGGCCAGCCCGGTCCGCGCAGAGATGCAGGGAGGGTGAACATCCTGAGACCGCCCTGCACTGCTCCCCCCATGCAGGCCGGCAGCTGGCCCACCTCAGACCTCACACACGAGAAATTTAGGCAGCTCAGTTTACTGTCCCTTAGTTAGTGCCGTTATGGCTGGATCACGGAAAGCGGCTCAGCAGAATATTCAGAGCATTGACTCTGGAGCCAGAGTGCGTGGGTTTGAGTTCCCACTGGGCGCTTCACAGCTGTGTGTCCCTAGGCAAGGGACTGAGCTTTTCCCTGCTTGGGTTACCCCCTCTCTGAAATAGAGGTGGCATTGCTACCTACCTCACTGGGCTTTGGTGAGGAGGAAATGAGTCGTTGTTTCTAAAGCACTCTTGGCAGCCCCTGGTATGTAGAAAGCTCAAAAAAGGGGTGGATAAATAAAGGCTTTGTTTAAAAACGTAGTATATGAATAGAAAATTTGAGCTGTGGTCAGGCCACTATATCAGGACCTCTTGCCATTAAAAAGACAGTTTCTTACTCATGTTCTCAACAGGAGGAGGACACCAGTGGGCGGGGCACAAGGGGAAGCAGCAGAGCATGGGGAGGGGACAGGGCGGATCTCAGGCCAGGGGGCTTTTACTGTGGCTTCCACTGGAAAGAAGCAGCAAGGCAGGGCAGGCAGGCTGAGGACTGGCGAGTTGGGATAATTCAGGAGGCTCTGGGGCACAGGGACTGTTCCTGGTTGTCTGTACCTAACCCTGGCATGATTAGGGCAGGTGGGTAGTGGCCAGGGCGTGGCCACCCAACCAAAGAGGCGGTTGGGGTGTCGGCTCCGGGTTGGCTGGACTCTGGGAGGGACAGTTTCTCCAAGGTCAACAAGGCCTCAGATGCCAGAGCATCAGAATACAGAAAGCAAAAGACATGGTACATACAGGGGTGCAGCGAGGGGCCTCGAAATGCCCCCGTGCCATTTTATAGACGGAGAATCTGAGACTCACACAGGGAAATGTACTTGCCCAAGATCAACCCGAAAATCCTGCCTGGGCCTGTCTCTGGGTCCTGAATCCTGACAGCCCAGGCCCCGTCTGCATCCTGTCTTCCTTCTGGCAGCCTGACAGTGTGAGAGCTCTGGAACTGTGGGGAAGGGCAGAGGAAGAGAGGAATCCTATTTGAAACTGAATGTTCCTTTACCTCTGGTTACTCCTGGCGATGCCATCCATTTCCTTCCTTAGGAAGACCATACAGGCTGCCTTCACTTCCTCAGTTTCCTCCTCTGTATAATGGACATGTTGATGCCTACCCAGCAAGGCTTCTTTGAAAATTAAACAAACTGGAATGCATGCCTGGCTCATAGTAGGTGCCCACCATGTTCATGTTTCATATAACAACAGCGGCAACTGCTCTTGTTCTCATTCTTATTTCTGCTTCCCCCCATTCACCCACTTTTTCACCCTTGGCATTCTGGCTGTCATCCTCCTCATCCCGTTGAATGAATCCCTGAGCTGAGAAAGACCAGCCCAGGGGTTTCTTCTCTGCCTTGGCCTTCCTCCACCTCCCTGAAGCCCTCAGCACTCTTAGCTGGTTCCTCGACCTCTTCTTCCCTGGGCTTCCAGGACACTGGAATGTTCTCTCCTCCCTACACTGATGGATCTTCTGTCCTGGCTGTAGTGGTCCCTGTGTTTGATCTTTGTTCTTTTCCCTTCCCTCTCACACTGACATCTTCGATGAAGTCATACACATCCATGGTGTGTATGCTCACTGTCTAGGAGAAGATTCTGCCCTGCTCCCCCACAAACTTCCAGCCTTGAAGTGCGCTTGTCCGGTGGCATCATCTTGCCATGATACCTCACTGACATCTCCACTGAGCCTGTGTAAACAGGGATCCAGCATCACAAGCCATCTCAGTCTTCTTTCCCTTCCATTTCCCCCACCTCTGGTCAGGGACTGAGTCTTTTTCTTTTTTCTTTTCTTTTCTTTTCTTTTTTCTTTTCTTTTCTTTCCCTCCCTCCCTCACTCCCACTTTCTTTCCTTCCTTCCTTCCTTCTTTCCTTAGTTCCTTCCTTAGTTCGTTCGTTCGTTCCTTCCTTCCTTCCCTCCTTCCCTCTCTTTCTTTCCTTCTTTCTTTTTCCTTCTTTCTTTCTTTCTTTCTTTCTTTCTTTCTTTCTTTCTTTCTTTCTTTCTTTCTTTCTTTCCTTCCTTCCTTCCTTCCTTCCTTCCTTCCTTTGTTCCTTCCTTCCTTGTCTCTCTCCTTCCTTCCTTCCTTCCTTCCTTCCTTCCTTCCTTCCTTCCTTCCTTCCTTCCTTCCTTCCTTCCTTCCATCCTTCCTTCCTTCCTTCCATCTCACTCTTTCACCCAGACTGGAATTGCAGTTGTGCAATCTCAGCTAACGGCAACCTCTGACTCCTGGGTTCAAGTGATTCTCCTGCTTCAGCTTCCTGAGGAGCCAGGATTACAGGCACATGCTACCATGCCCAGCTATTTTTTGTATTTTCAGTAGAGAGGGGTTTTCACTATGTTGGCCAGGCTGGTCTTGAACTCCTGACCTCAAGTGATCTGCCTGCATTGGCCTCCCAAAGTGCTGCGATTACAGGTGAGCCACTGAGCCTGGTCTCCAAGTCTTTCAAAATACCTTTTAGACATAATCATATTTCTTCATATTTTTTCTTTTTTTATTTAAAAATTTAAAATAATTTAGATGGGGTGGGAGGATTTCAGGTGAAGACCAGAAATCCCATACAGTGCAGAAAACATGGAAATCACCAAGAAAACAGGCCACCTGTAATGCCACCACCCATTGCTGTCGCTAAACATGCTTCCAAGGATGTTCATCTCAGTATTATTTGTAATTAGCAACAACAACAAAAGAGAAGAAGCTAAATATTGACATTACAGGGTTGACTATTGATAAGATGAGCATGGAGTCTGTTGTGTAACTGGGCTTTGCATAAGAGGTTTCCATTGTGATTGGATATTCCCCTTTAAGACCAAATCCGAATTGTTCTGTTCTGTTCTAGCCCCACGCCTTGAGGGAGGTCTTGACGTCTTGTCTGTATCCAAAGCAGAGCAGCTGGGAGGACAAGAGGCTGGAAATGATTTCCTAGGAGGGAAGCTTAGATCAACTGAGGTCACTGGAGCCAGATAGGACCTGAGGGGTGGGCAGCAAGATCAAGTGTCTGAAAGGCCACAAGCTGCAGGTCAGATCAGGCCAGTATAGTCCCATGACAGGTAGAACCAGGATTGATGCAGAGGATGCGGGAAATGAATTTCAGCTCAGTGGGGAAGCAGTGTCTGTGCTGCAAGAACGGAGCAGACCTGCCCAGGGCCACCAGAAGAATCATCCTTGACCTGATCACATCCTTTATCTGGAACGGTTCCTGCTGCTTATTTGTCCACTAAAGAAAACTCAAGTGCTTAGCCTGGCATTCTAGGGCCTCCCTGACATGTGCTCTGTCATTCCAGGAATATTTTCCACTCCCCACACACTACACCTGGTGCACGTGGGCCAGCCCCCTCTCCCAGACAGGCTCTGCGTTCTGCTGCTCTGAGCCTCAGCACATTCTCTTCTCTCTGCTGTGTACCACCCTCTGTGTCTCATCTCCTCTGATTCAATCCTCCCCTATCGCAAGTCCCAGCTCCTCCATGATGCCCACAATCAGAAGGCCTTGCCCCTCTTCTAATTCCTAGACTGTCTTATGGGTACCTCTCCCAGGACACGGCCACTTCCTTCCCAGCTGTAGGCCCAGGTCTATATGTGACCCTTCCCTATAAGGGTCAGTGCTTCTGAGAATATGGGGCACCCCTTGTTCGTCCTCTCATCCAGCATGCAGCTCAGTGCCAGGATTGTAATGGATAAATGTTTCCAGAGGCTTCTAAGGGGAAAGCTAAATGTCTTGTTCTTTCCTAGTAGCTCTCCTTCTTGCATTTATTTTTGGCTGGATGTTTTTATGCCTCCAATTCTAATTTGCTCCTTAAACCAGCTCGATGAGTTATGAAGGACATTGATCCTCATCCCTATGATATATCAACAGAAACTGAGGCCTAGAGGGTTTAGGTGACTTATTTAAGATTACTCACTTAGAAAGTGGCAAACCCCACCTGGAATCCAGGTCCAGCCTTTTGCCTCTGATGCATCCTGATTTCTTCTCCATGTCCAGCAGGGCACCCGTCCTCGCCACCTGTGGTGGACACCGTGCATGGCAAAGTGCTGGGGAAGTTCGTCAGCTTAGAAGGATTTGCACAGCCTGTGGCCGTTTTCCTGGGAATCCCTTTTGCCAAGCCCCCTCTTGGACCCCTGAGGTTTACTCCACCGCAGCCTGCAGAGCCATGGAGCTTCGTGAAGAATGCCACCTCTTACCCTCCTATGTAAGCCAGGGATGGCTGTGGCATGTGTCTGTGGGGGATGTTTGCCTCAAAGTGATGCAGGAAGGAGTCAAGGCAGTCCCCCGATGGGTTGATCCTTTGCTCTGGAATCCTTAAGATCATTGTAGATCCTTAAGAACATTCCAGAAGTCTCACAGCATTCTGGAGTCCATTATTTAACACATGTTTATTGAGCTCCTACTGTGTGCCAGGCATGTTCTGGGTTCTTGGGATCCATTAGTGAACAAACCAAAGATCCCTAGGTTCATGGAGCGTGCATTCTAGCAGCGGGAGACAGAGAAGAACAACATGCAAATTACTCCATAGATTATGTGAAATATTAGAACGGGATAAGTGCCTTGGAAACAAAGAAGCACTTAAGCAGGCCAGGGAGATCAGAAGGAAGGATCCCATGAATTCCTCTGTTCTGAATTTTGACACAGTGGGGAGAAGGGAGGGCCAGAAGGTGTGTGGGTGGCAAGTGTACTGAGGTGTCCGCTCGGCAAGTGCTCAACTCTCAAGTGTGCCCAGTTCCGTATTCCTGAGGAGAAGGATGGGAGGTGTGTCCATTCACCCTGGCCAGGCTGGGAAGAAAAGCCCAAAAGTCCATTCACCCTGGCCAAGCTGGGAAGAAAAGCCCAAAGGTTCTAATTGGCCTCACCACCACTCCCCAGGGTACCAAGGACCCTACAGGCATCAGAGTGGACCCCACTCATCTCAGTAGCCAGGCATTCGGAGGCTTTCCAGCAGTCCACCTCTGCCTTCTTTCTTTCCTTTTTAAAAAAATAATATATACTGTTTTTATTTTGTGACTGCAAAAGTAATATATACTTATTATGGAAAATTTAGGAAATTCAGAGAAGGAAAAATAAGAATATTAAAATCACATACAATATCCCACCACCCAGCGAGAACAACTATCAGTGTTTTAGATGGTAAAGTATTATGATCTAATATTTTGTTTGTATTCCAGTTTTTTGCCTGTTGCTATACTTTCTTCCTTTAAAATGTATGTCATGAGCATCATTCCATCCCATGAAATAGCACAGCCTGATGTTAACAGCTGCATTACATTGGGTATTGAACCATAATTAATTTCCCCAAGCTTTTATTTGGGGTTATTAAGTTACATATGATGTTTTTAATAATATAACATCATGAATGTGAAACCTTTATGCACACTCGTGAATAGTTTTGGATAACTTCTCAGAAATGACATTTCTGAGTGAAAGAGTATATATCTCTTGTTTGATTTCCCTCCCAAAATATTCCAACTACACTCCTCCCACTGATGTATGAAAATCTCCATTTGGCAGACTCTTGGCAATGCTTGGGGTTATTAAAAATGTTTTGACTATTGGATAGGCAAAATAATAATAACAATAACAGCAATAGTATTTTCCTCTTTAGTTTGTGTTTATCTGAAGACCAGTCAAGTTGAGTTCTTTTTCCCTTTCTTCACATTGGAATGTCTTTTGATTATTATTATTATTGTTACGCTGCTTGTACTGGGTGTTCTGTAGGAAAATCTCCCAGGATGGAAATCAAGAAGTCATCTTTGCTGGCTCTGATTCTGTCACTTGACAGCTGTGTCATCCAGAGCCTGAGTGCCTCAGTTTCCTCATGTACCTACTGGGGGCGGTGACGCCTGCCTTCCGGTACTTTGAGATCTGGGACTGTGGCTTATAATATACTTGTGTATAAGAACCACATGGCAGGAATCTTCCTGGCTATGTAACCTTGGGTAGGTTCTCTAACCTCTCTGGGCTTCAGTTTTCTCATTTGTAAAATGGAGATAATAGAACCTATGTAATGGGACTGATCTGAGGCTTAAATGAGTTAATATACAAAGGGTACTTAAAACAGTGCCTGGAACACTGGAAGGACTCAATAACTATTACCAGTGTTCATCTATGTTGTATCCTTGAGATCTTTCATCAGGGTAACCAACAGCACTTTCCTGAGAGAGGCAGATGGTAGAATCTTGACGTGTCAAGGCTCCAAGACCCATGTAGAAATCACTCCCCTCACTTAGACCTGGCAGATTGGGACCCAGAATGGGAAAGGAATTCACCCAAAGTCACCCTGTAAATGCGTGGGAGAGACAAATTAGAGCACAGTTCTCCTGATGTTGTCCCACAAAGATTTCCCTCCTCAGCTATCAGGGAAATGTCACCTCCCAGGTAGGATCAGTATATTTGTTGTCTCCCCTCCTTGATGCTGGGAGTCCCAAATGCTCCGGGAAGGGAAGAGGTGTGAAGCCCTTCTCACTCTGCTTGGTCTTAGGAGACCTCAGTAAATCCCAGCGCCCCCACCTGGAGCCCCTGATAGCCTCCTACTCACTACAGTGTCGTGAGTCTGTAAATATCTAGTCCATTTTCAGGCTTAAATCTCCCAGTCCAAGGCGCTGCCTTCGATGACACCTGGCTTAGATGTGGTTGAACTCCAGGGGTTCTTGTTTCCCCTTCCCCAGGTGCTCCCAAGATGCCGTGGCAGGGCAGGTACTCTCAGAGCTATTTACAAACCGAAAAGAGAACATTCCTCTCAAGCTTTCTGAAGACTGTCTTTACCTCAATATTTACACTCCTGCTGACTTGACCAAGAAAAACAGGCTGCCGGTAAGCCTTGGGATCCCCTGGTCAAGGTGTGTCAGTTCCAGGAACCCGGATCTTCTAGTATAGATGGGAAGGGGATGAAGGCAGCTTGAGGAGGGAACTGCACCTCAAGGCCAGGACCTCAGGGCCTCCACAGGAAACACAGGCTTTCCACTCCTCAGTTTCCCCTCGTGACACAGGGACTCTGGGGGAGTTTGCTGTGCATCTTTAATGAACATCTTAATTGTTCCAAGTTCCCTCATGCTAATAGAAGGATGAGAATAATTACTTTTAGTTACTAGATGAACAATCTGATACACAGAGTGGGTAAGACATGATTTTCAATAATGTTAGCAGTGGAAGAAACTTAGAGAAAAACCAATACCCCAACTCTTTCTTTTCAGATAGAGAAACTGTGGCCCAGAGGGAAGGGGAGGTCACCCAGTAGGGTAGTTTGGTTCAAGTCTTCTGATCTTCAAACCAGTGCTTTTGACACGGAGTAGGGCATTGAGCTTGTATGTGGCCTTTCTCCAGCACACCAACATTAATCTGGGGTAACTTTCACCGTCCGGGTACGGGCTTTAAGGGAAAAATGTGGGACAAACCCAGAAGCACTTCCTTTTGCCTTTGGCCAAATATCTGGGATTTTTTTCTACCTATTTTCCCTCCCTAATTGTCTTGGCAAAGGCTGATGACCCAGTGAGTCAGCATTTCCCAAATAAGTGAAGGGCAGGAGGTGGGGCAGGCTGCCAGCTGCAGGTTGCAGGATAGGTAGAATCTTCTGGCAAAGGAGGCCACTCCAGGGTGTAAAAACAAGGGGTGTTGTGTCCAGCCAGTCTCCCAGGGGCACCGTGGCATGGTGCCCAGGAGTGGGGGAGCAGGTCTGCGAACGTGGGACTAGAAGTTGTCTCTACATGTGCTTTGTAAGACAGAGGAATTGGGGAAAAAAGTTTCTTTCTTTCTGTCTTCCTGTCTTCCTGTCTTCCTTCCTTCCTTCCTTCCTTCCTTCCTTCCTTCCTTCCTTCCTTCCTTCCTTCCTTCCTTTCTCTCTCTCTCTCTCTTTCTTTCTTTCTTTCTTTCTTTCTTTCTTTCTTTCTTTCTTTCTTTCTTTCTTTCTTTCCTTCTTTCTTTCCTCCTTTTCTTTCTTCTATTGTGTACTCAGTGCCCCATATACACAATCAGACCCGGTGTTTCAGCAAAAGGAGGAACATGAACCCACTCCACGCAGCCCCTGCCTTCAAATATCTTGCCATCTGGGCTGTAGAGACATATTCTCTCTTCAGTATGTTATTGCAGGCCAGCCTGCGGGCTCAGCCTTCACACAAAGATGGATGCACACTCAGTCCCTCCCCAGGAGGCAGGCAGGGATTAGAGGTGTGGGAGAAACAGGGGCTCTGGGAACCTCGAGGCAGGAGAACCTCCAGGAATGGCCACAGGTTCTAGAACTACATGGTCTAGGTTTAAATCCTGATTCTGCCTCTGCTGAGAGACTTGGAAGTTTCTTAACTTCTCTAAGCCTCTGTTTCCTCAAAATGGAAATCATCACATATGATCAGTCAAGGGTGACCACTAAGCTTGATCTCAGTCCCTGGCTAAGTAGGCAGAGGCAGGCTCGTACCCCTACCCTAACAGTGGACTCACTGCTCTGTGGCCGGCGCCTGCAGTATGCTGGGCAGCTCAAAGTGTGGACTCTGGAGCCAGACTGCCTGGGTTAAAGTCCTGCTGCTACCATTTTTGATTTGTAGGACCTTGGGCAGGTTAAGTGCCTCCATTTTCCCACCTGGAGAATGGGACAGAATTAGTACCTACCCAGTGGAGAGTTTATTTTACTGTGCTTAGAACAGCACTTGGGACGTAGTTTATGAGTTCTTTTTTATTTTATTAATATTATTATTACAATATTATTATTTTAACCCCTTTCACTTCTTCCCTGCTATGTGGACTTTTAAAATGCAAGAACCATGCATGAGGAATTGTTTCCACTCTCATCCTCGGGTATTAGCAGAGTCCCTGGCACATAGTAAGTTCTCAGACAGTGTTAGTCCATTGATTGAAGGCATCCTGAAGCGGGTGGGTTTTAGGCTGCGCTGTGCAGGATGGATAGGATTTGGGAATGCAGAGGCATAGAGGAGGCATTTAAGGAAGAGACACCATCACAGGCATGTGTGCTTCTCGAGACAATCATTCAAGCACAGAGAAGTTTACTTCACCATGAGAGAGTAAACTGAGATGAAGCTGAGATACAAGGGCTCTTCAAGGGTACGCTGAGCTGCATGAACAGTTCAGGCTTGAGGGAGTGAGGGGGAGAACACGACATCCTTAGCCTTTGCTATACCCATGATGATGTTCTCAGCATGAAGAGCCTTGGGAGGAGGAGGCACTGGAGGCTGGATAGAAAGGAAGGGGCAGCCAGGGTATGTGCAGTGGGGTGGTGGCTTGGGCCCCGGTTGGGAGAATTTTGGAGGAGAGAGACTGCCTTTTGCAACCTTGCTGGGCACTGGTGAACTTTGGATAACATCCTCCTTCAGTTGTGACCAACAGGTAGGTCACCAAACAAGACGCCTTCTGAGTGCTCCCTTGCTCTGCGTCCTGTAACTGGTATGTTCCTTGCCCGCTGCCCAGGTGATGGTGTGGATCCACGGAGGGGGGCTGATGGTGGGTGCAGCATCAACCTATGATGGGCTGGCCCTTGCTGCCCATGAAAACGTGGTGGTGGTGACCATTCAATATCGCCTGGGCATCTGGGGATTCTTCAGGTAAGAAATTAGACTCTCCTCACTGCACTTTGACCCCCAACGTGAGGCTGCTGGGACCCAGCTCTGGTCATGTCAGCCCTCAGGGGACCTTAGCTAGGTTCCATAGTAAGGCATCCAAGCCCCTTCATAATAGTACACTACCTACCCTCTCACTCCCCAGCCACACTCATCCGCTTGCCTCTGAGCTTTTCCATGTTCTGTTCCCTCTGCCTGGAATGCTTACTCTACCTAAAGAACTCCTCTTCATCCTGCAAGACCCAGCCCCCAGTTACCTCCACTGAAATACTCATCTCTTCTTCACCTATGTTTATCCAGCACATTGAATTTCTCTGTCATGACACTTAGCAGGCAGCCCAGCTCTTGAAGGTTGACACATCTGACTTCTCATGGAAAGCAGGGAAGGGGCAGAGTCACAGAGGGAGCTCAGAGCATGTTGTGGGTGAAGGAATGGGGGCTGCAAAAGGTGGGGTTTGGGAGCATCTGACTCCTTCCTGGAGGAGTGTTGGGGTCCTCTCACCCCATGTTCTGCTTGAAATCTGGCAAGTGCAGGAAGCAAGGATGGAGTCTTCCCCATCAGGTCTCCATGGGGACAGGAGTCAGATCTCCTTCAAGGTACAAACTACTATGAACCTTTTCTAAGTGTTACCATCCCAGCACCCCAACCCTAAGCGAGTGTTGGGAGGGCTGTGGGAGGGATTCCACTCACTGATGAGAATATTTGCCTAGGGAGATGGAGGATGGGTTCCGGTCTATCCATGACCAAGGCATCCCAGGTCAGTCTTGGCAGTATCATCTTCATCCCTTTCAGCCACAGCCTGTGTCTCTCTGCTCGCCATTATGATAAAGCTGCTTCACGATCTCTCTCCACTTCCTCTCCTCCGTGTGTCTCCTCGACCCATGCCAGTCAGGTTTCTTCCTGAACACGCCACTCGGCTGGTCTCATCGCAGTCACCAATGACCTGCCCCTGCTCTCCATCCAACCTCACAGGACCTCCCAGCAGCAGCCAATGGCCGCTCAGCCACTGCAACCTGCTTCCTTCCCAGTCCCTTTCCTGTTCCCTCCTCCTCCCTGTCCACAGGCCTCTCTTATCTCCCTCTCCCTCCCTACTAATTCCAGTGATCCCAGGGAGCAGCCCAGAGCCCCTGTTTCCAGCCCATCTCACCTTTGAATCCCGCAGGCATCACTCACTGCCTTCTCCCCACCCCTGGCTGTCTAAAGGGCACCCCACTCTTCCCAGGGACAAGCTGAATCCTTGACTCCCACTGCCTCTCCACAACAGAGACCCCCTGCTCCTCCCACCGCACCTCCACTCAGTTGCTGCTGTCCCATCCTCCCAGGGGCTCAGGAAAAGGCCTCAGGGTAGCCTGGACTCTCTCTTTTCTCACAACCCTCTTGGCTCCACCTTCAGAATCCACTCAGAATCCACTACTTCGCACCTTCTCTCTGGCTCCTTACCCGGTCAAAGCTCTCTGTCTCTCACCTTGATTATGATCCTAACACTTTCAGATTCCTGCCACTTTTATCCTGAGACTATGTCGCACAGTAGAGTGATCACTTAACATGTGTGTTGAATCTTGCAATGCCCCTGCACAAAACCCTGCAGGGGTTCCCATGTTCCCTACGATGACAGCCAAAGTTCTTATCAGGGCCCCAGGGCTCCTCTAGCTGCACCTCCTGACTCACACTTTCCTTCACTGGGCCCCAGGGCCTTTGCACTTGCTTTTTCTTCTGTCTGGAATTCCTTTCTTCGGAGAGTTACAAGGCTCATGTGCTCTTTGTGCTTGTTTTCTGAAGGTCTTTGCCTCCAAAACCTCAAATGCCACTGCCTCCAAAAGGCCTTCCCTGATTGCAATCTGAAATGGCACCCCCTGTGCCACCCCTGTTTTTTTTCTTATTCCTTTGTATTTACCTCAATGCACTTTGACTACCTAACATCATTATATTCTCTCTATACATCTGTTTATCTGCTTGTGATCTGTACTGGGAGCTCTGTGTCATCACAGGTGTTGCCTGTTTTGCTCTCGGATGTGCTCTAGCTCATAGGATGGTGTCAGGCATACAGTAGATGCTCAGTAAATAGTTGCCAGTTGAGTGAATGTAGAACTATACATCACCACAATGCTGTAGGAATAAAGGCAGGGTCTCAGAGATGCTGAAGCCCAGTCTTATTCTTAAAGGCTCCCTGAGAGCCCCCAGCCCCATCTCTAGTCCTGAAGGTCCCACCATGACATCTCTGCTCCCCACCCTCAACCTGTTCTCTTCCTCACAGCACAGGGGATGAACACAGCCGGGGGAACTGGGGTCACCTGGACCAGCTGGCTGCCCTGCACTGGGTCCAGGACAACATTGCCAGCTTTGGAGGGAACCCAGGCTCTGTGACCATCTTTGGAGAGTCAGCGGGAGGAGAAAGTGTCTCTGTTCTTGTGAGTGCTCCTGGCACCAGGTCCAACCCCATGCTTGATGTGATGCTGATGAGACCTCTTGGATACCTGTCAGTCCAGCTATGGATACCTCTGACTACAATACCTGGATTTGGAACTGACCCTACTCACTGCCTAGCATCAGGGGGTGGAAAGCTAAAGAACAAGCTCTCCTTGACCCCCAGGAAGCTCAGAGCTCAGCTTAGTGTTGCGGGGCCATATGAATCTCCAGTTGCAGCCTGCAATGGTGGCATTCTCCTCTTCTAGCTTGGTTCAGCTCTCTCTCTCTCTCTCTCTCTCTCCTTCCCACTCATTTTCACATAAGTACTCACATCCCTTCTCTTGGGAAGTAGGGATAGGCATAAATTATGAGTGAGGGCAGGCAAAGACAAGAGGTGGACAGAGCTCATTGTTTAGTTAAAACAGAACTACGCGTGGAGGGGACATGGACACTGAGCAGGCTGGGGATTCCTCTGGGGTGGTCTGATGGCTGGTCCATGCCCAAGAAGGAGGCAACAGTCTCTGTGACTGTTGGGCCTGGTGGGCTAGGGGAGGCGGGCAGAGGAAGGAGGGATGGAGCCGGGGATAGGGAGGGATGGGGCAGGGGTTGTGGGACACAGATGCAACCTGGGGGTATGAGGGGTCCTGCTGGAGTGGGGGATTGGGTGCGGGAGAAACGGGGAGCTGGGGTGAAAAACCAGATGAGAAGTGCCGGGAGCTGTAGGAAGCCTTCCGCCTGCCTCGAAGTGGGCAGAGGGTCAGCCCACTGCTGGAGTCTTCAATCCTGTGTTGGTTTTGTACTTGAATACAAGAGGAAAAATTTTTATACTTTTTAAAGTAGAGAAAAATGAAAAATACAGATAAGCCTAAGAAAGACAAAAAGCCATCTACAATCCCATAACCCGGGGATAGTCACTGTGCTCAGTTTGACATGGATTTTTCTAGTCTTGTTTCCTTGACTTTTTATTTATCTGTCTATCCATCTATCCATCCATCTACCTATCAATGAATCTACCTATCATCTATTATCTATCTTTGTCTTTTTTATTTACAAAAGTACTTTCCTGAATATTATAATACAATGCAACTATTTTACTAAATATTAAGTGCTGTCCCTTAATAGTATCTTTTACAGTTGCACAGTATTCCATGATAAAAATGAAAAACCATTTATTAGCCCAATTGTATAATATTGGAACTGTGAGTTATTTCCAGTGTGTATCATTATAAACAGCAGAGGCATTCTTAGAAATATTCTTGTGCCGCCAGGATCACTTTTTAGGATAAACTCTGATTAATGGAGATGCTGATTCGGAAGTTGTGGCTAGGAGATGCTAAGCTGCCTTTCCAATAAATTTGTTGGTTAGGCTCGGCTGCCACACACCTCCCATTATGTCCCTGCCCTGTGCTCTGTCCCAATCCCGCTGAGGTTCCCTTGGGTGGCCAGGTGGGCGGAGAGCCTGGCAAGCAGGCAGGGCCAGGTGAGGAGCCATTGCGTCCACTGAGCCCCAGGGTCTCAGGGGAATGGGTCAGGGCAGAGGTGGGGTAGATGTAGCCTGGAAGAGCGAGCAAGTCACTGACCCCACTCCTGAGCATGAACTCTCCTCCCCTCCACTCTGCTCTCAGGTTTTGTCTCCATTGGCAAAGAACCTCTTCCACCGGGCCATTTCTGAGAGTGGCGTGGCTCTCACTGCTGTTCTGGTGAAGAAAGGTGATGTCAAGCCCTTGGCTGAGGTAGGTCTCCTGGTGGACGCCCCCACCCCCTTGGCTCTATGCTCCTGAATCCTCAGGGGTCTCTCTTGCGGTGGGTTCTAGCTAATGTTCTCCTAGAATCACTTGAGGCATCAGTGGCTGAGCAGGAAGGGCGAGGAGACACCTTGATTAACGTCCCAGTTTCACAACCAAGGAAACCGACACAGGGCTTGGAGGGGGTTTGCCAAGGGCAGCAGGTGATCAGGACAGAGCTGGGAGGCAGTGGGCTGAGATGATGTCTTGTATCTCTCAGGGTCTGAGTTCTGTGGACCCACTTGTGGGCTGTCGGCCTAGAACGGTTCCACACTGAGCGCCTGATAACCAGGGTTGGTTCCTGGAGAATTCACTCATTGTTTCATTTGTTCACACAACAAAACTAGGTGAATAAGTGAAGGCAAGAACAAGAGGTGTGCAGAGGTCATTGTTTGGCTCAAAGCCAGATGTCTGTGTGGAGGAAATGTGGACACTATATGGCCTTATGTGGCTCTGCATTCTAGCCAAACACCTAACAACTCCCCAAGCTTCTGCTATAATGTAGGGAATAGATGAGTAGTTACAGAATCACACAATTACAAAGCGTCACCTATGACAAGAGCAGTGAAGGTGAGGTACTTGCTGCTACAGCAGAATCTAAAGAGAGCAGTGAGTCCCGGGGCGGGAAGAGGTTACCAGAGAAGGCTGCCGGAAAAGTGACCAGTGAGTCAGGAGCAAGGAATGTCCAGGGAGTGGGAGCAGCACATGCGTGTGTCCTGTGGCAGGAGGCCGCATCCCAATCGCGAGGGAGAGACAGAGACAGGGCCGACGGGGCCAGCTCAGGGAGAGCAGGGGGAGCATGGCGAGTACTGAGAGCTGGGATGTTGGCAGGGGTCACACTGCACAGGACCCTGGCAAGGATTTTGTCATTGTCTGGAGAATGATTGGAAGCCAAAGGAAGAGGTGACAAATAGGAATCCAGACCTAGGCTGAGGAGTGCCCATTGGAGCCAGTGGCATGGAGGATTTCAGTAGATGTGAAAGCTTGTTTGAGGACAGCATCCAAATTTAAAGGGCTGGTACATAGGAGAGAAAATGGGGATGTCAAGAATTTTTAGAATTTTTGAGAATTTTTTTTAGAATTCAATGGTTATAAGCAACAGTTGCCCATTGACCCAACTTAAGTCAAGAAGGAGCATTAGCCTGGTGTGGTGGCTCATGCCTGTCATCCCTGCAATTTGGGAGGCCGAGGCAGAAGGATTGCTTGAGCCCAGGAGTTCAAGACCAGCCAGGGCAACAAAGTGAGACCCTGTCTCTACAAAATATCAAAATATTGAGCTGGGCATGGTGGTGCAAGCCTCTGGGCCCATCTACATGGGCGGCTGAAGAGGGAGGATCACCTGAGCCCAGGAGGTCTAGGCTGCAGTGAGCTGTGTTTGCACCATGGCTCTCCAGCCTGGGAAGCAAAGCAAAACCTTGTCTCAAACACTTCTTTATAAAGGGAGAATTAATTTTTCAAGGAAATAGAGGTCTGGGATGAGGCTGGGCTTTGTGAAAAAATAGGAAACAGAAATTACAAAATGATGGGAATCGTAGACTCTCTTTTTTCTCTCTCTGTCTGTCTGTCTCTCTCTCTCTGTCTCGCCCTCTACTTCTCCCGTTCCCTGTTTATTTACTCGAGAAACACCCTGGGCATTGATTCTGTCCCAGAACCTGCACCAGACTCTGGCGGCCTGTGCACTTGCTCTGCCTCCCCACCATGGAGCCTGCCTGCTCTCCCTCTGTGCCCTTCTTTCTGGCTGCACTTTGTTTCCAGTCTGCATGAGCACCCTATCTGCCCCTAAGCTTAAGGACTCTCTTTTGGTTCCAGAAAGTAGTCAGGCTGTCTTTTCTGTTGTGAAAAATGAGTGTGTTTACATTAGCAGCTCTCCGCCCCAATTCCAGCTCACTTAGGAGAGAGGCTCACTGTCCTGTCTTTGTTTCGATGTCCCTGGACTCTTAGAAAAGAAGGAAACCAGAGTGTGCTGGGCAGACTGACTCCAATCCCCAGGACAGGCATAAGGGAGCCTCACTCTCAGGAGGGCTTTTTTTATTTTTACATTTTTTACATATTTTTAAAGATTGAAGGAGTTCTTGGTGCACTAATTTGTGTTGCTCTGTGGCTTGACTTAGGACAAAGGTGAACAGACCATCGCTCATGGTCACATTGGATCTATGCCTGCATGGCCTTTGAGTTAAGATAGGTTTTTAAAATTTTTTTGATGATTGAAAGGAATCAAAAGAAGAATAATATTTCATGAACCATAAAATTATATGAAATTCAAGTTTCAGTGTCCATAAAGGAAGTTTTCTTTGAACACAGTGACACCCATTCATTTACCTCATGTCTATGGCTGTGTTTCATGTCAACAGCAGTGTTAAAGTTGCAGCACAGACCACGTGGCCCACAAAGCCTCAAATATTTACTATTTGGCCTTGATGGGCACATTGCTGACCTATGCCTTAAAGAGTTGTACTTGATTACTGCTTGCGACTCTAGTACACAAATGAGCAGCTGGAAACTCCTGGCTGTGCCACAGACGCCTCACTCAGCTGAGAAACCCCGTCTATGTCTTACAAGGGAAGACATCGTGTTTTTCTTTAGAACTCACCTTTAAAGCACATTCGCTACCTTCTGAAGTGCCTCTGTGTGAATCGTCTTATCTAGGCCTCCTGCAATTCCGCACGTGTTTATTGTGTGGGAGATGTGGCACTCTCCCATATGTCTTAACTCATGAGGTAGGTGCAGTCTTTATTCCCATCCATGGGTGGAGAAACCAAGGCCCAAAGAAATCAGGTGGACTGCCTGCGGCCTAATGGCTGGTAAGTGGAGCAGCCGGGATTTGAAAGCAGACAAGGAAATTCAGGATTCCATGCTCTCTACCGTAGTTCCACCTCGTCTTTCTTGACACATTCAGCTTGAGATCATTACGTCCATTGCAATGGAGATAAGGTAGCAGAGATGAGAGATTACACAATTGACCCATGTTACAATTGAGACAAGTAACAGAGGCAACACTCTGTGGGATCTGGAACCCACACCCGCGGGTCTACAGTATCTTCTGCTGCCCCCTGCCACTTGTACAAGGTGGGCTTGGGATAGTATGCCACTTTGCACTTTGGTGGAGGGAAGGGAAATAGCTCTTGAACTCTGCTGTTGCCTGTGATCTTTGCAGCAAATTGCTATTGCTGCTGGGTGTCAAACCACCACCTCAGCTGTCATGGTTCACTGCCTGCGACAGAAGACGGAAGAGGAGCTGTTGGAGACAACATTGAAAATGGTAGGTGTGCCTGTTCCCATAGCCCAAACCCTGTAAACTTCGTCCCAGACTTCTTCATTTTAGCTCTACTCTTGCCCTGGGACAGTTACCTGGGACAGTGTCTCTCACCTTTCAGGAGCCTCAGTATCTGAATGGGGAATCTGATTTGTCCTTTTTTAGTGTAAAATGCCACACATGTAAAAAAAAAGTCCAAAAACAACATGATAAAAAATTGTGTAACAATCCTCAATCCTGACCAAAATTTATTATTTTGCCATTCTTGTTTTCACACTTATCGTTAAGAAATTAAATGTCATATATTCCCAGCGGACACCATCATTCTGAATTTGGGGGATGGAGATATTAAGCTCAAAGATTTTCAGAAAGATGTCACGATTTATCTTGGTTGACTTAGAAACTGTCTGTATTAGACCTGGTGGTGGTCCAGTTTTCTAGATTTTCTGAGACTCTACCTCAGTTTTCATCCTAGGATAGTCATCTGTCCACCCATTTGTTAATCCATGTACTATGATCTTCTTATCCATCTACCTGTTCACTAATCCATCCAATTAACTCATATCTTTTTATCGATCTAATGTCCACCTATTCATAACTTTGTATTTATCTATTTTCAATCCATCCACCATCCATGGATCATCCAGTCACCTTATATCTTCACTCCATCACCCATTCCTCCCCAACAATCCAGTTATCACCTATCTGCTAGTTTTCACCCATCTATTCATGTAGCCATCCAATTCATGTGAACCTCATATATTGACCAACTCCATCCATCCCTCCATTGATCCATCCATCCATCCATGCTCAGTATGTAGGGGTGGGTGTTAGTGGTAGCGAAACAGACATGAAGTGGACATAGTCCCTGCTCACAAGGATCTATCCAAAGAGAAACACATTCGTATACTTCACAGGTTGAGTATGGTGGCAGCACAGAGGGGAAGCATTCATTATAGTCATCAGGGATGCTTCACAGGGAAGGTGGAGGAGCCGGGTTTGAGACTAGACAGTGGAATTCGGGAGTTCATGCCCTTAACCCTGACTCCACCTTATCTTTCTTGAGAAATTCAGCTTTGAGATCATTGTGCCCATTTTAATAGAGGTAAAAAAAAGGATGAATTTTGTAATTGGCCCAGGTTACAGTTCAAATTAGTCACAGAAGCAACACTGTGGGATCTACAACCCACACCTGCAGGTCTAGAGTATCTTCTGCTGGCCCTGCTATCCTCACATATTAGGACTTGTGGACCTTTAGGACTGATGGATGGCCATGGCAGTCTCTCATCACAGGGAAGCCCAGCAGGACAAACACCCAGATGACACAGCACCCAGGGACACTGCAAACTATTGCCTTTGAGGGAGAAGGGTGTAAATTCCAAGCTCAGGAGTGGCCTGATCCCTGGACTCTCTTCTTGGACCTGAGGCTACTCCTGGGTCTCAGGGCCAGCCTCTACCACTGGACTCTACTTGTGTTTCCATGGGTTGAGTCCAGTGTGGTCTTGGGGCTTAGGTCTTGGCTCAGGCTCTAAGTGACCAAAGTGCTCAAGGAATTAAAACACACCTGTTTTCTCATGCCTGGAAGGAGGCGAATATTCCAGCAATTCTGCATGTGGCATCAGAGGACTCAGGTTAAAAGGCAAGAGTTGAGTCTTTGGGAAAACCCATCCCTAAGATCCTGGAACATCCTTTTGAGTTTTTCTGAGATCTTGTGGAAGCGCCTCCATGATTACCCACTGCCTCCTGTACACACACATGCACACACACACACACATAGACACACACACAGACACACACACACAAACACACACACACACACACACACACACTCCTGACTAGTGGGACTACAATCCTTAATGGAGGGAGCTGCACTGGTTACATCCTGAGCAGAGGTCTGACCTGTGAACTACAGGGCAACATTACAGTCACTGCAATGTTGGTGAACACACACCAAAGAGAAGCGTGGGGTAGGATGAGACTCAGTGAGCTTGTATGAGTCAGGGCTCTCTAATGGGAGATGAGGAGACTCTCCCAAGTGCCTTGAACAGAAAAAGAAATGTGTTGTAATAGCATCGTCTTGTAAACTGGAAATCTCAGGAGTTGATGGCTTCAGGCATGGCTGGATCCAGATGATCGCAGGATATTATTGAGAATCTACCATTCTCTATCCTTCAGCTTTGCACATCTGTGTTGGCTTCACTCTTAGGCAGATATGTCTCCTGGAAAGTTTAAAGACAGCATCCTCTCTGCTTAAAAACCCTTTCTTTTTTTATTTATTTTTATTTTTTATTTATTTATTTTATTCATTTTATTTTGTTTTTTGTTGTATGATATATGTTTATTTTTTAACGTTAGTCCATCATCCATTCCTACTCTGGTAAAAGTTACTACTTCCATTTTTTATTTTATTATTTTATTTTTTTAAATTATACTTTAAGTTCTAGGGTACATGTACACAACGTGCAGGCTTGTTACATATGTATACATGTGCCATGGTGGTGTGCTGCACCCATTAACTCGTCATTTACATTAGGTATATCTCCTAATGCTATCCCTCCCCTCTCCCCCCTCCCCACAATAGGACCCGGTGTGTGATGTTCCCCTTCCTGTGTTGAAGTGATCTCATTGTTCAATTCCCACCTATGAGTGAGAACATGCGGTATTTGGTTTTCTGTTCTTGCAATAGTTTGCTGAGAATGATGGTTTCCAGTTGCATCCATGTCCCTACAATGGACACGAACTCATCCTTTTTTATGGCTGCATAGTATTCCATGGTGTATATGTGCCACAGTTTCTTAATCCAGTCTGTCACAGATGGACATTTGGGTTGATTCCAAGTCTTTGCTATTGTGAATAGTGCCGCATTAAACATAGGCGTGCATGTGTCTTTATAGCAGCATGACTTATAATCCTTTGGGTATATCCCCAGTAATGGGATGGCTGGGTCAAATGGTATTTCTAGTTCTAGATCGTTGAGGAATCGCCACACTGTTTTCCACAATGGTTGAACTAGTTTACAGTGCCACCAACAGTGTAAAAGTGTTCCTATTTCTCCACATCCTCTCCAGCACTTGTTGTTTCCTGACTTTTTAATGATTGCCATTCTAACTGGTGTGAGATGGTATCTCATTGTGGTTTTGATTTGCATTTCTCTGATGGCAAGTGATGATGGGCATTTTTTCATGTGTCTGTTGGCTGTATGAATGTCTTCTTTTGAGAACTGTCTGTTCATATCCTTTGCCCACTTCTTGATGGGGTTGTTTGTTTTTTTCTTGTAAATTTGATTGAGTTCTTTATAGGTTCTGGATATTAGCCCTTTGTCAGATGAGTAGATTGCAAAAATTTTCTCCCATTCTATAGGTTGCCTGTTCTCTCTGATGGTAGTTTCTTTTGCTGTGCACAAGCTCTTTAGTTTAATTAGATCCCATTTGTCAATTTTGGTTTTTGTTGCCGTTGCTTTGGGTGTTTTAAACATGAAGTCCTTGCCCATGCCAATGTCCTGAATGGTATTACCTAGGTTTTCTTCTAGGGTTTTTATGGTTTTAGGTCTAACATTTAAGTCTCTAATCCATCTTGAATTAATTTACGTATAAGGAGTAAGGAAAGGATTCAGTTTCAGCTTTCTACTTATGGCTACAATTTTCCCAGCACCATTTATTAAATAGGGAATCCTTTCCTCATTTCTTGTTTTTGTTAGGTTTGCCAAAGATCAGATGGCTGTAGATGTGTGGTATTATTTCTGAGGGCTCTGTTCTGTTCCATTGGTCTATATCTCTGTTTTGGTACCAGTACCATGCTGTTTTGGCTACTGTAGCTTTGTAGTATAGTTTGAAGTCAGGTAGCGTGATGCCTTCAGCTTTGTTCTTTTGGCTTCAGATTGTCTTGGCAATGTAGGGTCATTTTTGGTTCCATATGAACTTTAAAGCAGTTTTCTCCAATTCTGTGACAAAAGTCATTGGTAGCTTAATGGAGATGGCATTGAATCTATAATAAAAGAGGACACAAACAAATGGAAGAATATACCATGCTCATGGATAGGAAGAATCAATATTGTGAAAATGGCCATACTGCCCAAGGTAATTTATAAAAACCCTCTTTCTAAACAATTCCTGCACAAATTTTGGGGTAAACTCTATTGGATTGACACGGGTGTATGTCCATTCCTGAGCTAATATTCATGTTCAGAGAGATGGAGCACACCAGGTGGCATATAGATGTATGAATTCATGGAGTGATGGGGGAAGAAGGAGGTCTCTGAAGGAGAATTGCATGTTCTTCCCAGGGGAAGAGGAAGGGGAGAGAGATTGGGGGCTGGGCAGCCACAACCAGTGGGCGTCCTCTCCAGAGTTCCATCAACTCTGGCTCAGAGTCCCTGGCCCGTCCTTCCCATGCGGATGCCCAACCTTCCCTGCTATGCCTTCACCCTGTGCTCAGGCTCAGCGGAGCCAGAGTCCTGCCCACTTCTGTTGACCCAGTCACTCAGCTCAGTGTTCTCCTGGGAAGCCTCTAACCCATATACTCTGCCTTTGTCTTCACAGAAATTCTTCTCTCTGGATTTACATGGAGACCCCAGAGAGGTAAGGACCTTTTGTTTCTTGATTACAGGTTTTGAGTCTTAGCACCTTTAAGCTCCAATTAACTGTGAGTGAAAGAATCCTCTCTTGGGTAATTATAGTAACTCCTGTGTGTTTGTTGCTGAGGCCCAGAGAGGGGCAGTGACTCACCTGGGTAACACAGCCAGGAGGACTAGCGGCAGGCCTGGAACCCATTTTCCTGACTCCCAGTACAGTGCTCCTGGCATCACCTCTGCATGGAATGGACGCTGCCCACTCCACTTCTTTTTTACATTGTCTGCTCCTCAAAATGGCACTATGGGAGGAGGCTGAACCAGAACCTTCCACTATCAGGAAGCAGAGCTAGCAGGGATGATTAGGCATGGAGAGGGGAAGCCTGAATCTCAGTCCAAGGACACTCGCCTCCTCCCAGCACACAGGAAACTCCAACATATCCTCCCGATCTCTTCACCCCCACCCCCACCTCCCAGTGGGTTGACTGTTTCTGGTGACATCACCTCTGCAGCATCTTACAATCCTGTCCTCTATGCTGCCTCCCTGGAAGTCACAGCACTCTCCTTAAATGGTCTTGGGAGGAGTACATGAGATTCGTTCAGCAAAGACTTAATAAACACTTCATATGTGCCAGGACTTGTTTAGGAGCTGGGGATAAAGGAGTGAAACAAGAAAGATTCCCTGCCCTCTTGGGACCCTCCATTACAGTGCAGGGAGAGTGCAATAGAAAAGCAAATCAGGTGTGTATTCTGTTTGATGGTGTGCAGCATTAGTTTGTGGGGGGTTTCAATTGAAGTAGCAGGATCAGGGAATGGGTCAGTGAGAAGGTGGCATTTGAGCCAAGCTCTGGAGAAGGCGGGAAGTCAGCTGTCAGGAAACCTGGAGAAGCCTATTTCAGACAGAGGGAAAAGCCACTGCAAAGACCCTGATGGAAGTGGCCAGTCTGGATGGAGAGGACCGAGTGTGCAGACAGGCTGGCCTGATGCTGAAGAGGTAATGGGCAGTGGGAGAGGGATCATTTAAAGTATTTGGATTTGGATTCTGAGCAAGATGGAAAGCCTTTGGAGGTTTTGCACAGAGGAGTCACATGATCTTAGATCTCACAAAGGTCTCTGGCTCTGGTGTTCAAATAGACTGTAGGAAAGGGGCAGAGTGGATGCAGTTGACCAGCTGGGCGGCCTCTGTGTTGCCATAATCCAGGCAAAGGTTCCTGGCTGCTTAGACAGAGCTGTGGCAGTGGGGATGGGAGGAGTGGTTGGAGTCTGGATATCTTGGAAGGAAAAACTGAGAGGATTTGCTGATGGACAGGATGCAGCAGGTGAGAAAGAGAGGGGAGTGGAAGATGCCCTGAGTTTTCTGACACATGCAAGGTCATGCCCGCACAGGGCAGCCACTTGAAAACTCTGAGTGGACAGCGGCAATCACTTGTCATTGTTGCTGATGGGAGTCTTCTGCATGGCTGCCGTCCAACTGGGGTGCTCCTGTCTCTCTCCTCGTTTATCCTCTTCTACTTCAGCTTCCCTCCCCATTTCCACGTCTTTTGGTGCAGCCTGACTCGCCTTCCTTAACAGAGTTAGAGTATGTCACCCCCACTTCTTAAAAGCCTGGCCTTCCTTATGAGACAAATCCCCTTCCCTCCATGGAGTTAGTCCTTCAAAACACAACTGCATGCGCACTGTGTGCCAGACTGTGCAGAAGGCAGGCTCTGCACCTGTCCGTCCCTCTAGACCCTGCCCCACCGCATCCCTCCAAGCCCAGGATTCTAGGGCGTTTCTGGAGTTGACCCTGCCCAGTGACACCTGCAATCTTTTGCTCATGCGATTCCCACTGTTTAGAAATTCTCACTCCTTTCCTCACCTGTCAATACAATTCACTGCCCAGAGCCCACCGCAGGCGGGTGGCGCCTCCTCCACGTAGCCTGCCCTGCACCTTCCTTCCAGAGGGGCTGCTCCTCTTGCTGTCCTCCCAGAGCAGGCCTTCTTGGACAGCCTCTCAAAGAGGCAAAACTTGCACCCCAATCCTGTTCCGTATTGTCAGCCATTTTGGATTAGGATCTGCACCTTGTCCAGCTGGGTCTGGTCCACTTCACAAAATATCTCCCCCAGGCAGCCTGAACTAGCTCATCATTCATTGATTTTTGTAGAGCAGACCAAAGGTCCTGGAAGCCATAGGGTCTCAAAGGCTAAGAATTGTCCAGTTCCATCTGATCTCCAGGAGGGAAATACAGCCCATGGGGCGTGGAACTGGGAAGATGGCACAGAGGATTGGGGTCTAGGAGAGGGACCCACAGCAACCCTGCTAACAAGTAATACCTAACATTCATTCAGCTCTTCCAGACACCAGGTGCTGTGCTAAGTATTTCACATGTGTTCAGCCATTTAATCCTCACAATAACTCACCTCTTAGATGAGAAAACTGAGGCCCAAACAGGTGAAACTCCCAGCCAGTAAGTAGCAGAGCCAGGCTTCAGATCCAGTTCATCTGCTTTCAATGTCCATGCTCTATCTTACCAACTACACCATTGTGACTAAATATGAATTATGAAAATATAACTGTACCCAGAACCAGCTGCCCTGATGGCAACACGTGAGTCGGGCTCTCTCTAATCTGTGACAATATAGAAATTATTCATCAAAGGTAAAACCTAAAATTAAGACATGGATCAATATACTGTGAGTTCATCACTGATTCTTTTCTTCATGATTTTCTCTCTAATAGGGAATCAAGTCTTAGTCTAGGCTCCTTGAGTGATGACGGTTCAGTACCTCCTCAAAGCCACCCATGGATCAGTAACAGTTCTTGTTTAAATACAGATAGATAGCACCATCTCTCCTCATTAATCATGGATTCTGCGTTTATAAATTCACCTGCTTGCTAAAATGTCCTTGTAACCCCAAAATCGATACTGGTGGTACTTTCATGGTCACACACAGGCACAGAGGCACAGAGCAGGGGAAGGTGGATTTGCATGATGGGCACGTTCCATCTGAGATCCGGTGAGGCCACCTCTGTCTTCTCATTTCATCTCTCATGCTAACAAGTGTCCTCTTCACGGTCTATTTAGTGCCATGTGTTCTGCATTTTTGTGCTTTTTGTGGTGATGTCACTGTTTAGAGTGGCTCCAAGAGTAGCGCTGCTGTCTGGCATTCCTGAGCTAAGCAGGCTGTGCTGTGCCTTACGGGGAAGGTGCCTGTGTGAGACAAGCTTGGGTGAGGCAGGAGCTGCAGTGCTGCTGGCCATGCATTCGGTGTTGAAAAATCCACAAAATAGCACGTGCAGGAAAAGGAGAAAGAAATTGGCCAATTCATACAAAAGGCTGTGATGGAAAGGGCTAAAGTAACACCTCTTGTGTGAGATGGAGCTGTGGAAGTGTCTTTCAACAGAAACCCACACATAAAAGAAGGTTGATGAAAATGTTGTGGCCAGAGGTTTGCAAGAACCTAACACATTATTTCCCCTTGGGTGATGACTCTGTATTCTCTAATTCAGCGCTCATGGGAGCTTTATCGGAAGCAACTGCCGGGGCTACCGAAAATCAGCTGTGGACAGAGAGAGGGAAATGCATGCACTTCAAATTGAAATATATAAACATGTAATTTTATATAGATAATACATATATTTCAACCTGAGTGAAGATTTCTTCCTCTTCTCATCACCTAACCAGTGTCAGTCTCTGCCTGAAGTTCTACCCCTGAGTCACAGAGACCTACTCCCTTAAGTTAGGACCTTGAGCATGTGCAGCCATGGCCCAAGGCCATGCTGGTCTGTGGTACTGGTCTCACCCTCAGACAGGCAGAGTTGGGGACGTGGGTGTGACCAGGGAGGGAATCACAGGCACTGCACTTTTGTCTCCCAGAGTCACCCTTTCTTGGGCACCGTGATTGATGGGCTGCTGCTGCCGAAAACACCTGAAGAACTTCAAGCTGAAAGGAAGTTCAACACTGTCCCCTACATGGTCGGATTTAACAAGCAGGAGTTTGGCTGGATTATTCCAATGGTGAGAATGTGCAGGCTTCTTGGAAGGACTCACCCACCCCCATCAGCCCTCCTGTCTCTGGTCCCAGGAGTGCTTCCCTCTCTGAGCTTCACTCTGAGTCCTGGGCAGCTGTCCCCTTCAGCAGGAGTTACCATTTCCATGGAAACCTTCTCCAGGAGGGCACAGTGGCCACCTGGGTATCAGGACCCTGGGATTCCCTCTCCCTAGATTCTCTGATTGTCTTCCTATTGAAGAATCCTGAAGTGTCTGTTCTGGGAGGGCCAGTAGAGAAAATAACTGTGCAGATGGGAAAACTGAGGGGGCCTAGGAGTGGGAAGGAGCTGAGGAGTACAGAGAGGCAGTCAGTCAGGGGCTTCCTGGCTTCCCACCTCGGGCTGCCTATGCGTAGTTCCCCCGAAAATCACTCGTGCTCTTCATCATCTCATTGGAAATATTCAAAGAAAGTGGCTTCTTCTTGAGTTACCATTGACTTCTAGGGAATAGTAGACATCAGGGTCTACTTGAGAGTGGAGGGTCAGAGGAAGATGAGGATGGAAAAGCTACCTAATCGGGTGCCATGATAAATACCTGGTGATAAAATAATCTATGCAGCAAACTCCAGAGACCCAAATTACTCATGATCAAACCTGCACAGGTACCCCTAAACCTCAAATAAAAGATGGAAACAAATAAATGGAAAAAGTGATTGACTTCTAGAAGTAAAGAAGGGTTCTCCTTCCAGTTGAAGATAAACAAAGCTGACCCTGGTTAAAGTTGTAGGACGGGTTTATTCAGTAACATGATTGCAATAGGGAAAACAGTCCAGCGTGGACTGGACTCACATCCCCGAAACAGAAGCCTGGCAATGTTTCATAGGCCAGGTGTGCCAAGGGAAACACACTGTGGTCTGTGGGGAGGGGCTTGGTCCGTGTGGCTAGGCCACCTGGATGTCTTCATCCTGGCTCACCTGGGGCAGAAACAAACTTCTCTTATCTTCAGGACAGGAAGCCATGCGTTAGACTGCAGGAAGAACCCACTGAAGTCAGCCTCTACTCCTTCCACAGGGACTGGGAAGATCAGGAGTGAGCTCCCTGAATGTTTGCATTGCAAAGAGAAGGCTCTCAGGTCCTCCGGGAAACAGGGTTGGGTGATAGATTCACATCCCAAAGGGCAGAGAAAGGGTTTATGATTGCAGGCTTTCTAAAGTAACTGCTCTAATTGGGTTCAGGGGCCTGTCTGCTTCTCTCCAGGTTTTGGTTGGAGCAGAGTAAATTGTCCTGGCAGGGTTGAGCCTTCCCAGGCAGGTATGTTAAGGATACTGGGGTCATTCTAGGGACACAGCCTTAAGCTGCTATAAGCGATGCTAGAGTTTGGTCTGAGTGCAGAGGTTTGGGAAGAATTGTTATGTGCATAGAGATGTGCAGTTCACCCCTCAGAAGGATTTCAGAAGTTCTACCAAAGACCAAAGCCACGAAGGCAGGATCTAAGGCTTTCAGTGTCATCTGTGACACATGGCAGTACTTGGGAGGTCTACATCCTCTTCTCCAGAGTCCTCCATTCCACACAGGCCTGGCAGAAACCTTGGCTCTCCATGTCACTGACCACTGTAGGGATCCCAGCCAAACACACACGCGCGCGCGCGCGCACACACACACACACACACACACACACACACTGCAAAATACTGCCACAGCTTCTCCTAAAAGAAAAAAAAAGTTTGGTAATCTTTGCAATGCTTGAATTTCTGGATGTAAGCCCATTTGATTAATTGATTTTGCCCATTTCAGTAAAGACCCATGCCCTTAAAATCCCATCAAATTAGAGGACTTTCAGTCTGCATTGGTTTGGTCGGTTGGTAAATTTGTTTCTTCTCATTAATTCCCAATGATTTATACATGGTTAACTTTTTTTTTTTTTTTTAACAGTTGATGGGCTATCCACTCTCTGAAGGGAAACTGGACCAGAAGACAGCCATGTCACTCTTGTGGAAGTCCTATCCCCTTGTTGTAAGAGTCTAAGAATCATGGGAATTGGCTGAGACGCAGAGAGGGACAATGACTTGCCACAAATCGTGGAGCAATTAAATGGCAGAATGAAGACTGGGCCTCAGGTTTCCCCCATCTTTCTATCCTTCCCACTTCACTTTTCACCCTAGCAGGGAGTTGCACAGGGCTCGTGAGATTCACCATTGAGGCAGCCCTTCCTGGTGGGCTGGAGAAGCTGCATCACTCACCAGGGGGTTGTGGTCACTTTATTGATCTATTTCAGTACATTGCTAAGGAACTGATTCCAGAAGCCACTGAGAAATACTTAGGAGGAACAAATGACCCTGTCAAAAAGAAAGACCTGTTCCTGGACTTGTTAGCAGATGTGATGTTTTCTTTCCCATCTGTGATTGTGGCCCGGCACCACAGAGGTGAGTCCCAGAGGTCGAACAGGGGAGGGACATGGACCCCACCAGCTTCTGTATCTGACCCACCTACCTCCCAGCATAGACAGACCTGGAACCAGCCAAGGGTCAGACTTCAAAGGCTGATTCCATATAGCATGGTGTGAGGTGCTGTCTGATTTTGGTTTTTGTCAGCAACAGACTGTGAGAAAAGAAAATCCAGAGGCAAGTGGTTCTTTAAGTTGATGATCCCAGATAACCTCTGTAGGGAGGTGGGGAAGTGAGCGAGGAAAGAGATGGAATCCAATCCATGATGCATTGCCAAGCGAGTATCCACTGTGGACAACTGGAGCTGGGAAACTCAAGTAAACAAGGACAATACAGTGCTCAGGGGCATCCCATCTGAGTGGCAAGGGAGCTGCGGTATTTATCCACCAGCTTCCACTTGTCATTGTTTGAAGGCTCTTGGAAGGAGTTGTTTATTCCCTGTGACTTTGACCTGCTGCACACAGGGCAGAGTAGTCTCTTGTGACCAGACAAAGGCCTCAGGCCGGGAGCTACAGATGCTGAAGGTGGAAGTCAGGCTGGCATGATCAGGAAGTGGGAATATGGGTGAGACATTGACAGCATCTGCTGCCAGGGCTCCATGCCTGGAGTGATCGTGGGACATCGGGCTGCTGTAGGACAAATATTGAAAGATGAGTCGTGGAAGGTTTTTAAGGTCCAAGCCAGCTGCAAACAAGTTTGTTAAGTATTGGAGCTGGATAAAAAGTGGGAGCCCTGCATGGGATCCAGAAGATTGTCCAGGACCAAGAAGTCCAAAGGGAGGAGCCAGGGTGTGTGTCGGGGAGGTGGTCTGGAGAATGGCAATGTCTGAGGCTGGCTTTTGTACATCTCAGTGTGTGCAGTAATGGGCAAGCACAGGGCCAGGGCAGGGTCTATACAGGACCTTCTACCACTGACCCAAGGCTGTGTGGGTGGGGCGTGAGGTTAGGGATGCGCAGGCTCACCTAGAGAGGAGTGTCCTTTCCTGGGTGCCAACCAGAGGAGGCTCACAGGATTCTTTTTCTTTCAGCTGTCATTCGCCTAGTCTGCAAGCCAGGAAATGTCCTCTCTCTAACCATGCTGGAAGGGTTTTTAAATTCGGAACTTAATAAGCATGATAAAAACTAGCTAACGCTGATCTAGCAGGTGCCTAGACACTCGTTTGCACAGGAGGGGGCAGGTGCTCATAACCCTCATTTATTCACAGGGTCCTGATAAAACCATTTAACGAAAACCACTGAAGTTGAATCTGTTCTTTCTTAAACTTGGCCTTGCCCCATGCTGTGCGTCTGATCTATATATAGTGTTTCCATCTCCATCTTCTGATGGTTTGAGCAATACGGAGCCTCTGTTTTCCATCTGATTTCCCATGACTTTGAGTTCAGGTTTTTTTTTTTCCCAGGACTACACAGATTTTATCAACTTTCCCCTATTGTCGTGTCTCACTCCTTTTGATAAAAATAACATTTCTGAATATAAAATTAACGTGTAAAATTATAGAAAGTTTCAAAAATATGGAAACACAGAAAGAAGGAACTAGGTATCACTCATAATTCCACTACCTGGAGGCAAGTGGTATAAATTTTTTGTGTTTTCATCTAAAGATTTTCCATGTCCTATACACTTTGAGAATCAATTTTATATTTTACTTTTGTTCATACAACACTATGTTGTGAGGATTTTCTGAATGTTGATATAAACTCATCAAAGCATTCCTTCTTCCATGGAATGGCTGCATTAAATTGACTTTAATATTCCTATCCTATTATGCATTTAGCCTGGCTGCCCACACTCTGATGCTACAATAACATTGTGCTCAGCCTAATGTTCGTAAGTCTCTAACCACATGTCTAACAATTTTCTTTGGATTGTTTCTAGAAGTGAATAACTAGGCTGGGCAATAGAAACATTTTAGAACTCTGGGCAAATACTGCAAAATTGCATCCATTGCATAAGAATGTGAATTTCATAATTTTCCTTCTCATTTGGGATGCTAGGGTTAAATATTAACATAAGCTGCCAGTTTCATAAACCTTCCCCACCAACAAGAAGCACATCAGCCTGTTTTAATCTGCATGTCTTTCATGACTAGCCCTCTCATTGTCTCTGCTTCTCTTATTGTGCCAAATTGTCATTACCCATATCTGTGCCCTACTTTCCTCTGAAGACTTGTGTTGTGATTGTAAGAATTGTATAAATATCAATGGCTTTAACCAAAGAGTTTTACAAAGTACATTTTGGGCAGCATGCTGCCTATAATAAGTTCTCTCATTCCCAAAAGCTCTTTCTTCTATGGTTGGCTCTGAGTTTCTTTGGAAAATGTTCAAGGGGCAAAGGCGAGGTCAAACCCTCCCTTTAGCAAGTTTTGCTTGACCTTGAGGCAGCCATTTAACAGGTGGATTACAGAGTCACAGAAGGATGGCATCATCCCAAGCACATTTCCTGCTGAGCCGAGGGTGCAGTGAAGGAGACTGACAAAGATGAGTGAATAGATTCTTCTTCATTCTCACATTGAAATGACATGTGCGGGTGGGGCATGAGGTTAGGGATGGGTGAGCTCCTATTGTTAAATCCTTTTGTGGATGAATATTTAAGGATGTTAAGAAATGATGGTTGGAGGTGGTGGCTTATGCCAATACTCACAGCACTTTGGGAGGCTGAGGTGGGAGGATTGTGAGGGCCTAGGATTTCAATACCAGCTTGGGCAACATAGTGAGATCCTGTTTATACAAACACATTTAAAAAGGAAATAATTATACTAAAAAATACCGTATATAATATATGGTATATATACACTATAAAATACCATATATAATATCATCCCAAGTTTATATACGTGAAAGAGAGGTATGCTAAAATAAAAAAGAAGCATTCTCTGAGTGGTAGAGTTATGAGTGATATTTTAAATTTGATTGTTAAAATTCATTTTTAAATGATATAGGATACGGAAAAATTTTAGAAGGAATTACAAAAAATACAGCCCTTGCCTCAGGTAGTGGAATTATGAGTGACATCTAGTTTTGCTTTATGGGTTTCCATATTTTTGTCTCTTCTAATTATTCCTAGTTGTTTTTGTTTTATTTTCCAAATTTCTTACTGTACCCAAAGGGGAAGACGTTGTAAATTTTCTCCACCAGCCTGGCATTGCCCTGACTCTTTCCTTCTTAGTGTCACTTCTCAATGGGTATCATGACCAGTGCAAAGTGCTGAGGCACAGGGCGGGGCGGCCCGCGAGATAGCCCTGAAGGGGCAGCGGTGTGTGGCTCCAATGAGCCAATCATTGGGAAACTGGCCACTTCTTGGGGTTGGGACAGGAGAGCTTTGTTGCTGGGATAGGAGGGCAGAGCAGAAGGAGAGAGGACAGGGGAGAGGCAAGGTCACCCTTGCTCAACCCCCTCTTTTCTCTGCCAGGACTTTAATGCCTTAACACCCTAACACTCCCTGGCCAAGCAGGCAGCAAGACACATGGGGACAGTGAGATATAAAGCAGTGAGCGCCACAGATTCCTGAGACACAAGAGGCAGATTGTTCCCTCTCTGCGTATGTTTGTATTTAAATAGCCTCACATTCAGACAAGAAACTTGGATTTGCTTCAGTCTTCTCAGGATGGGTGAGAAAAACACTGGAAATGCTCAAAATGAGGCAAAACAGAAGACACCTGTCAGGGTGGAGATGGCGTCCAAGTGAATGAATGCGAGACTGTTATCAGTGAATTGCATCCAGTGTAACCAGATGTAGAGAGATTTTCTTCTGTGAGAATTCATCAGCAGGCAAAGGGGTTTATGAGGCTGAGTCAGTGTCCCTGCATTGGCAGTTATTTTAAATGAATTGACCCAGGGTCTCCACATTCATTCATTAAACATTTGTTCATTGAACAAATATCTGGCTCAAATTCCAGTTCCACGTCAACCAGCTATGCAGCCCGGAGCACGTCACTGAGCTTTCCTGTGACTCTGTTTCTCTACTGTGCTGACAACCCGAGGTTTCCTCAGAGCTGGAGACCTTGGTAGCCTCCAGGTGTGTGTCGGGCAACATGAACTGAGCATGAATCTTTGCCTTCTCAGATGCTGGAGTGCCCACCTACATGTATGAGTTTCAGTATCGTCCAAGCTTCTCATCAGACATGAAACCCAAGACGGTGATAGGAGACCACGGGGACGAGCTCTTCTCTGTCTTTGGGGCTCCATTTTTAAAAGGTAATGGCTCCTTGCTGTCCGTGAGCTTGAAGTTAGGAGACCTGGGTTCCAGTGTTGGTGTGGTGGGCTTCAGCAAGTTTCTCCTCTCCTGGTCTTAGTTTCCTGATTCTCTATAACAGGGTTGAACATCATTGGGTAGTCCCTGGGCTTCCTCCCACTCTAACACATGTGAGGCAAGATGTGTCTTCATGTGCCCTTTGCACAGACACTCAGAATCCTGGGCTGTGTCATCAACAAGACAGGTGAGGGGTAGTCTCCCGCAGGATTCACTATGACGGGGTTTAATGTCATTGGGTTGTGCCCCAGGTTCCTCCTGCTCTAACACACCTGAGGGAAGATGTGTATTCAGGTGGCCTCTGCACAGACACTCAGAATCCTGGGCTGTGTCATCAACAAGATAGGTGGTGGGACACATGCAGGGCCCTGCTCTAGGTTGAGAAGCCACTGATCAATTTCCCTCTCCCAGGAGTGCTGAGAATGTGACTGAGGATGAGGTTAGAATTGGTGTTAACCCTGAGTCAGGTCTAATGTGTGTCTGTTTGTCTTTCTGTCTGTCTCTAACAAAAACTCATAAACCTTTAAATTTAATACATTTAATAATTATTAATTTAGAAATCACAGGATGCATGAATTTGGAATAGGAGAGGAGACTTTATTTTTGATATGCTTTATAGGCAGCAAGGTGGCCATCCTGCAGGCTGGGAAGGTGCCTCTGGCCAAGCCCAGACATAGGCTCATTGATCGAGGAGGGGTTGGGTAAGAGCTTTATGTGAATGGATTTGCTAAACACACATGTTCAACAGGTTACAGGGGGAGCAATGGATATTCATGAAGACAATCCTGACACATGTGTATTAAACAAACATGCATGTAAAATAGCCCATGTTCACCTGGTAGTGGAGACCTAATATTTAAATATATTATAATTAGGGCCTATATGTCCAAAATCTTCTCAGGATATAAAGCCCGGCAAGTGAGCAGCCTCTGTACACCGGCCAGGTCCAGTGCATGGTTGGTGATGTTCTTATCTGGAGAAAGTTACTGAAATCAGTCTCTTATGCAATCAAAGCCATAGTTAAGACTGGAGGGTCAGGGTTCTGTTTGTCTGCGTATCCCAGCTGCAGCCATTGTAATTGTTTTCATTTTGCTTAAGTTCAAGCCAATGCTTGTTTAGCAGCTAGAGAAACAGAAGCACCTCATGGCAGTGAGAACAGAGTGGATTCTTTAAGGGGAGAGATATAGGCTAGAACCCTTGCCCTACGTGGCCTTAGGTCTTGTTTTTAATTTGGTGTCTTATTGCCACAAAGAGAGTGTTCTGTCAGAATGATGACCTTTATTTTAATGCTGATGCTGGTCAGTGGTGTCTAAACCACAAAAGAGACGGAGTATTATGAGGCGTGTCTGACCTCCTGTCCGTTCCCAGGCAGGAACACAGTTGAAGGATTTTCTGGGCTCCCCTTAGCCCAGAGAGGGTCTGTTCAGTCAGCTGGGGGTGTTAGGATTTTATTTTTAGTGTACATTATACAATATTTTAAAAAGTCCTCTCACAGTGTCTTCTAAACCTTAACTCTCAGCAGTTACAGATCACATGGGACTCACCCTATGGCTGCTCAGAACGCACCAGCACCTCTGGGCATCTCACTGTACATGCTTAGTAGCCTTGCAGTTCTATTGTTTTCCAGAAAGTGAATTGTGGGAGTGTGCCAGGGAGTCAGAAAAGACCCAAGAGAGAGCAACCCTGGGAGGTGGGGCTACCATAGAGGAAACCCTGGGGTGTGGCATTGCCTGTGACCCTGAGCAGGGAGGAGGCAGGCAAGGGTCACAGGAGACAAAGGCAGCCAGCACATGGAGTGACGCATGCCCATTGCTGAGCCCTCAGTCAGATATACTCAAAGATAAAGTACACACAAATGCACCAGGATCTTCTAGAACTGCAGACCTCAGCTCAGTGGGTGTGGAGCATTCGCCAAGACTATGTTTCTAGCAGGCTCGCACATTATGTTGATGCTGCAGGTCTGCGGACCACACTTTGAGTCACAAAGGCTTTTTTTCTTCTTCCCCACAGAGGGTGCCTCTGAAGAGGAGATCAGACTCAGCAAGATGGTGATGAAATTCTGGGCCAACTTTGCTCGCAATGGGTGAGGCTCTTGGCAAAGACAAAGCAGGACTGGTGAAGGTGGGCAGGGGTGGGGTGGGGTGGGGCATGCCTATTGGGAAGGGGCAGCTTCTAAGGTTCTAGTGGGATCAAACTCCTGACCCTGTGACCATAGCACTCTGACAATGAGAGCTCTCTACAAATGGAGAGGCCACTCCCGGAGATAGTCAGCTCCCCATCTCTGGAGATATACAAGCCTCTTGACAGAGATAACTTGGGCATCCTCGCACATCTCAGAAGATTGTTGGGAACACACAGCAGCTGTGGGGTAATTCTATTTGATTCTGTTTCCAGAAACCCCAATGGGGAAGGGCTGCCCCGCTGGCCAGAGTACAACCAGGAGGAAGGGTACCTGCAGATTGGTGCCAACACCCAGGCGGCCCAGAAGCTGAAGGACAAGGAAGTGGCTTTCTGGACCACACTCTTTGCCAAGATGGCAGTGGAGAAGCCACCCCAGACGGAACACATTGAGCTGTGAATGGAAGATCCAGCCAGCCTCGGGGGCCTGGAAGAGCAAAGACTGGGGTATCTTGTGAAAGGGATTGCAGGTTCAGAAGGCATCTTACCGTGGCTGGGGAATTGTCTGGTGGTGAGGGGCAGGGGGCAGAGGCCATGAAGAAGGAAGTTTTGTATTTGTGACCTCAGCTTTGGGAATAAAGTATCTTTTGAAGGCCAAATTAGTGTTTGTGTCTCATACTGGAGGTTAATCAATTGTCCTCAGAGATAGAATAATGCTGAAATAGGCAATGTGAGAAGGAAGGTGGCTCTGCTGGGGATGACCAGGCCTCAGGATGAGCAGAGCCCAGAGGGTTGGGCCATGGATGGTGCTCAGGGGAACTCGGCCTTTTGCGTATTTCTGGGCCCCCAACAATTTCCAACAATAAGAGTTGGGATGGCCAGAGTGTAGCATCCAGATCCTCTGTTTGGAGCTGTGTGTGGAAATGGAAGTGGCCCAGGCTGAGAATGTGCCTGGATCTGGGAAGAGGGAGACATGCTGAGGTGATCCTGTGGCACTGTTGCATGGCATTTGCTGATGCTTGCACAGGCCTACAACACCTTTCTGAGTATGTGCACTAGCCTCTCAAAACCCCCCATGAGGCTGTGTCTTCCAACAACTGGTCTAAACTCCTTCTGTAGCCTGGACCACTTCTGGTGTGGGCAGTGACCACCTTGGAGTAAGTCTCCAGAGGGTCATCCTAATACTGTGTCTTTCAGAATCCCACAGGTGATTTCTGGATTCTGTTAGTATGTAGAAAGCTCTAAAGCATGTCATTACCACCTTATCAGCAAGAGGAAGCTGGATTGTCCTCAAAATCATAACTTTCCTGCACCAAGGAGCTGAAGTTGCAAGGCACATGGTTCCCTTGAAATGGAAGGGAAGACAAGCACTAAGGGGGAGTGGTGGGATGTGAACACTGGCTTACTTCTCACCTGCAGGTAGGAGACGGGGTGACCATCATGAGTGGAAATACTCTGTGAATTTTAATCAGTGCTGAAGGCCAAGTGTGGTCCACTGTGAGAGTATAAAATCTCTAGGAACCATGGACCCATGAGGAGGTTGACTCCCATTATAGACTCTACTCCATGGGTATCTATCAGGGCCCATGAGAAAGATTAGGGTAGATAGTAAGACTGGAGAAAATCTGCCTTCAGGAATGCAGGCATGAGCCCTGCTCACACCCTTCACCCCTAAAGAACAAAATCCTTCAACCATTGCAGAATGGCCAACAAATCTTGTCCTCCTCAAGGTACTTGTAGACACATACTGAGTTTGAAGATAAGAAATCTTTTAAAACTCTGTAGCCCTGGGAGAGGGACAGGGAGTCATCTTGGGCGCAGATTATTGGTCTTTTATTGCTGGGGATGGTCAATATCTCTGAAAAGCTCCATCTCCAACAGCAAGAAATGAAGGTCCTACATAAGGTGGAGGCTGGATCACGACAAGAGAAGGCATTCCTGGCTGCTACCATGGAGTTAGCAAGTCCTAGGTAACAGAAATGTACTGCTGGGGGAGAGAGCAAAGCATGCAGAGCAACCCTCTGGTAAAAGCAGGTGAACAGAAAGGGCCTAAAGCTGAGAGTGGAACAAGACATTAGGAAAATCCTTCAGAAAACCAGCCCTTACACAAGTGCACTAGAAGCAGCACAAGGTAGCACTGGAAGCATTTGAAGCAGATGGTGCATTCAAGATAGCCATAGCAACAACAAAACTATTCTCTGATCACCATACTTGAAACACACACACACACACACACACACACACACACACACACACACACAAAATCAGTGTAGCAGCAGAAGAAAAGATATGTCCATTTCCTGTCACGGATACTACTTACTTCAGTTTCAACTCACTTACCCATGATGTCAAGTATTGAATTCAAAATCACAAACCTTATAAAGGAAGCAAAACCTATTAACAAGAGACAAAGCAGTTGGGCACAGTGATGCATGCCTGTAGTCCCAGCTACTTAGGAGGCTGATGTAGGAGGATTGCTTGAACCTGTGAGTTCAAGGCTGTAGTACACTGTAATTGCACCTATGAACAACCATCTGCACCATAGCCATGGTATTATGGTGAAATAGAATCTCTTAGAGTGAGAGAGAGAGACAAACAAAGCAATCAACAGAACCAGATTCAGAGATAACCTAGGTGTTAGACTAACAGACTGGGATTTTAAAAAAACTACGTGGAATACTTCCATGAACATATGGGTAGTTTCAGCAGAGAGGTAGAAACTATGAGAAAGAAGCAAATAGAAATGTTAGAGATGAAAAAGAAAAATAGTAACAGAAATTATAAATGCCTCTAATGGATTCATCAGTAGATCTGACACAGCTAAGGAATGAATGAGTTCAGCTGAAGACAGGTCAATAAAAATTACCCAACTTAAAACGAGAAAAATCAGTGGAAAAAAAAAAAAAACCCAGGGAATCAAAGAACTGAGAGATAATATCTAATAGTCCAACATATGCATAACTGGAATCCCAGAAAGAGAAGACAGATCAAGCAGAAGAAAATATTTGAAGAGATAATGGCTGAGAATTTTCCAAAACTAAAGAAAAACATCAACGCACAGTCCAAGAGCTTGGAAATCCCCAAGCGGGATTCAACAACAATACCAACAACAACAACGACAGCAACAACAACATACACATTTAGACACACACTGAGAAAATATTGACGGCAGCCAGAGGAAAAAGACATTGCATACAAAAAAAGGGATTAGAGCAGACTTCTCATTGGAAACTGTGCAAGCCAAAAAATAATGGAGTGACATGTTTAAAGTATTCAAAGGAAAGTAATCTTTCAGAATTCTACATCCAGCAAAAGCACTTCTGAAAAAATACAAAGAAAAATGTTTTCAGATGAACAATAGAGAGAATTTATAATTACATACTTGTGCTACCAAAAATATAAAAGGAAATTCTTCATGCAGAAGTTATATGATACAGACAACAACTTAGGGCGATGATCATGGGAACCCTCAGCTGGTAGGCAGTTCCTCAGAAGCACAGGTTAGTGCAGGACAGGCCTCCCTCTTTTCTCACTTGCAGTTCTCAAAAATAAATGTAGAATGTGCTAGGATGCAACGTCCTGACATGGGGGGACACGGAGGGACTGGCCATCACAGCCCCGGCTCTGTCCAGTCCCTCCCCGGGAACAAGATGTTCTTCAACACTCTAGCCCAGCATGTTATGGTTCCCCCAAAGTATGAAACCCTGGGTGGGCTGTCTTCACAGCCCCGCAGCTGCAGTACAAGCAGGGCATGCGCAGCTAAGATTCCATCTACCCCAGGCAGCCTTCTGTTGTCCATTGCTGCCTATGCGTTTGGGTGGGAGTTTCCCAACTCTTATTCCTCCGTCAAACTGAGATTGAATGCCTTCTTGCTACAAGTAAAAACACAGCTTCATAGCTTTGTTGGACGTCGGGTTGTTGTGTCACACTGGATCCAAACAGGCTGATAACAGGCCTGTGGTGAACCTGCATCACAGTTACAACCTGGGACTTGCGACTGGTCTCTGACATGGGGGCATTCTTGTGGGACTGAGCCCTTAAGTTGTGGGATCTGGCGCTGTCTCCAGGCAGATGGTGTCAGATGGGACTGCATTAGGGGATGCTCAGGGGGCGTGCACTGGAGAATTGGTGTGTGGGAAAAGCCCACATCTGGTGTCAGAAGTGAAGTACTGAGGTTGGCGGAGCGTGGAGAGGAAAAACAGTTGGGTTTTTAAGTTCGTGAGTTTTAGACTGGTCCAGGGAAAAGGAAAGAGATGGACCCTTTGCAGAAAAATGCTAGGTAGATGGAGTTTGCTGAACACTTCTGACATGCCAGGTACTGGATCGGATTTGTGTTAGAGGCTGGGGAGGACCCTGAGCCAGAAGGCATTTAATCTCAGTTTGAAAGAAGAATAAGATTTGGAAACTCCCACCCGAACAGCCCATGCGTGATGACGACTGTAGAGACTGAAAGAGCCAAGAGACGAGGCTTGATGCTGTCCCTGGATGTGTCAGTCAAGGCGTCCGCACCACTATCTGGGGACATTGCTGGGAGCCTGGGCCTGAGGTTGTGGTTCTGACTCTGCCCTGGAAGCAGGGTGGCTATCTGACACTGCCCACAAGGGGGCACCAGAGACTAGCTGCCAAATGGGCGCCCTTGGCCAGAATGAGGACCCTGCAATTAGAAACCAGGACAGGCCCAGACAGGGATTTCAAACACTGCTGTGGGTGAGAAGGCAGTACTGCTTGGCACCTAAAGACTCAGGCTCTAGATCCAGGCTGCGCAGCTTCATATTCCAGCATTGTGACCAGGGCCGGCTGGTTTCCTGGGCCTGAGGCCTGTGCAGTCACAGGGCCCTGCTGTCAGGAGGGCTGTCTGTGGCTTTAATGCTGTGCTCCTGCTGTCCTGAAATTCTTCAAAATTGTTAGAATGAGCATCCTGTATTTTTTGTGTGTGTTTGTTTGCCCAGCAAATTCCACAGCAGGTCCTGTCTGTCACTTTCCAGCCCAGTTTTCTTGGGCCTCGTGGTGACGTTCACGTGGTTGATACCAAGTGAACTGCTCCTAGGGTTTCTGTGAAGACTCTCTGAGTTACAATGGAGAGTATTTTATCATCAAACACATAATAACTATGCAGTGAGTTTTACTTACTGACTTTTACTTACTTCTATTACTGCTATTATTCTCTCTTCCTTCCTTCCTTCCTTCCTTCCTTCCTTCCTTCCTTCCTTCCTTCCTTCCTTCCTTCCTTCCTTCCTTCTCTCTTTTCTTTTCTTTTCTTTTCTTTTCTTTTCTTTCCTTTTCTGAAGTTTTGCTCTTGTCGCCCAGGCTGGAGTGCAGTGGCGCAATCTTGGCTCACTGCCACCTCCACCTCCCCGGTTCAAGTGATTCTCCTGCCTCAGCCTCCCAACTAGCTGGGATTACAGGCATCCGTCACCACACCTGGCTAATTTTTGTATTTTTAGTAGACATGGGGTTTCAGCATATTGGCCAGGTTGGTCTCGAACTCCTGACCTCAGGTGATCCGCCCACCTTGGCCTCCCAAAGTCTGGGATTACAGGTGTGAGCCACCACGCCTGGCCTATTACTGCTATTATTATAGAGTTCAAGGGTACCATGGACTGTTCAACAAAGGCCAATGTGCACTTCCCTGGGTACAGATCCATCTGCTGGGCAGCTCTCAGTCCATCCACCAGGTCGCATTGCCCAGCACTTCTTGGTGAGCCCCAAAATGAGTTTGACCTTGGTCCTGACCCAAGGATCCCACGGTCTGACAGGTGAGGCCTCTGGGCTTCAGCTTACCGACCCCTGCTCTGTAGTGTCTCCCCCTCTCTCTGGACCAGAAGGAAAAAACATGCTGTTTCTTCCCCCGCTGAGGCTCAAGGAGCTCTGGGACGCCGTCTCGGACAGGACCACTCGGTGTGGTATGAGGATTCTGCACTGGGTCTGTGGTCAGCTTTCTCACGGTAAGCTTTGAATTTTCCTCCAGCAACAAAGGAGGAAGCACCCAGGCTTTCTTATCAGCTTTCCAAGTGTCAGCAGGAGGGGGACAAGGGAAGGCTGAGACATAAAAGCCACCAGGAGTCAAAGACTGAAAAGTGAGTTTGGACTCACTATGACACAGCATTTGGTTGGGTTTTGTGTTTTCTTTAATCCAATCTGAAAATCATTTTTAATTGGTGTGTTTACATCATTTTTGTTTAATATAATTATTGATATGATTGGATTAAAATCTGTCATTTCAGGGGTACTTTTTCATTTGTTCCTGTGTCTTTGTTCTTCTCCTCTCTGCTTGTTTGTGTAGCGAGTATTTATGATTTCATGTTATCTCCACTATTGTGTTATTCCTATCTCTTTTTAAAATTATTGATTGGTTTTCCGGGGTATGCAATATACATATTTGATTAATCACCTTATACCTTCAGATAAGACCAATTACACAAAGTGTAAGAATCTTATGAAAGTGTACTTCAAATACCTGTCTCTCGTCTTTCCTATTATTTTTATCGTATATTTTATTCTTACATATGATCAAAATCCACGGTTCATTGGTGCTATTTTTGTTTTAAACAGTAATTAAATATAAGGGAAAATAGCTTACATTACCTTTATTTCGAAGTTCTATGTAGAGCTTCACTTCTTTGATAAATATCCAAGTTTTTGTCCTGTATTATATAGCTTCTGCATAAAGAATTTCCTTTTATATTTTTGGTAGCACAAGTATGTAATTATAAATTCTCTCTATTGTTCATCTGAAAACATTTTTCCCTTTATTTTTTCATCAGTGTTTTTGCTGGATGTAGAATTCTGAAAGATTTTTTCCTTTGGCTACATTAAAGGTGTCACTCCATTATCTTTTGGCTTGCATTTTTTCCAAAGAGAAGTCTGCTCTAAACCCTTTCGTTGTATGCAATGTCTTTTCCCTCTGGCTGCCTTCAATATTTTCTCAGTGTGTGTCTAAATGTGTATGTTGTTGTTGCTGTTGTTGTTGTCGTTGTTGTTGAATCCTGTCTGGGGTTTTCCAAGCTCTTGGACCTATGCCTTGATGTTTTTCGTTAGTTTTGGAAAATTCTCAGCCATTATCTTTTCAAATATTTTCTTCTACCTACCCTGTCTTCTCTTTCTGGGATTCCAGTTATGCATATGTTGGACCATTAGATATTATCTCACAGTTCTTTGATTCTCTGGGTTTTTTTTCATGGATTTTCCTCATATTAAGTTGGGTAATTTATATTGGCCTGTCTTCAGCTGCACACTATTCATTCCTCAGCTGTGTCAGATCTACTGATGAATCCATTAGAGGCATTTCTAATTTCTGTTACTATTTTTTTTCATTTCTAACATTTCCATTTGTTTCTTTCTCATAGTTTCTACCTCTCTGCTGAAACTACCCATATGTTCATGGAAGTATTGCATATAGTTTTTTTAAAATCCCAGACTGTTAGTCTGACACCTAGGTTATCTCTGAATCTGGTTCTGTTGATTGCTTTGTTTGTCTGTCTCTCTCTCCCTCTCACTCTAAGAGATGCTATTTCACCATAATACCATGGTTAGAGTGCAGATGGTTGTTCATAGGTGCAATTACAGTGCACTACAGCCTTGAACTCACAGGTTCAAGCAATCCTCCTGCATCAGCCTCCTAAGTAGCTGGGACTACAGGCATGCACTACTGTGCCCAACTGCTTTGTCTCTTGTTAATAGGTTTCGCTTCCTTCATAAGATTTGTGATTTTGAATTCAATACTTGACATCATGGGTAAGTGAGTTGAAACTGAAGTAAGTAGTATCCGTGACAGAAAATGGACATATCTTTTCTTCTGCTGCTACACTGATTTTATGTGTGCACGTGTGTGTGTGTGTGTGTGTGTGTGTGTGAGAGAATATTTAGAGTGTGGTGATCGAGGGATAGTTTTGTTGTTGCTATGGCTATCTTGAATGCACCATCTGCTTCAAATGCATCCAGTGCTACCTTGTGCTGGTTCTAGTGTGCTTTTGTAAGGGCTGGCTTTCCGAAGGATTTTCCTAATGTCTGTTCCACTCTCAGCTTTAGGCCCTTTCTGTTCACCTGCTTTTACCAGAGGGTTGCTCTGCATGCTTTGCTCTCTCCCCCAGCAGTACATTTCTGTTACCTGGGACTTGCTAACTCCATGGTAGCAGCCAGGAATGCCTTCTTTTGTCATGGTGCAGCCTCAACCTTAGGTAGGACCTTAGTTTCTTCCTGTTGGAAATGGAGCTTCGTCAGAGAGATTGACCATCCCCAGCAGTAAAAGACCAATAATCTGCGCCCAAGATGACTCCCTGTCCCTCTCCCAGGGCTACAGAGTTTTAAAAGATTTCTTATCTTCAAACTCAGTATGTGTCTACAAGTACCTAGAGGAGGACAAGATATGTTGGCCATTCTGCAATGGTTGAAGGATTTTGTTCTTTAGGGGTGAAGGGTGTGAGCAGGGCTCATGCCTGCATTCCTGAAGGCAGATTTTCTCCAGTCTTACTATCTACCCTAATCTTTCTCATGGGCCCTGATAGATACCCATGGAGTAGAGTCTGTGATGGGAGTCAACCTCCTCATGGGTCCATGGTTCCCAGAGATTTTATACTCTCACAGTGGACCACACTTGGCCTTCAGCACTGATTAAAATTCACAGAGTATTTCCACTCATGATGGTCACCCCGTCTCCTACCTGCAGGTGAGAAGTAAGCCAGTGTTCACATCCCACCACTCCCCCTTAGTGCTTGTCTTCCCTTCCATTTCAAGGGAACCATGTGCCTTGCAACTTCAGCTCCTTGGTGCAGGAAAGTTATGATTTTGAGGACAATCCAGCTTCCTCTTGCTGATAAGGTGGTAATGACATGCTTTAGAGCTTTCTACATACTAACAGAATCCAGAAATCACCTGTGGGATTCTGAAAGACACAGTATTAGGATGACCCTCTGGAGACTTACTCCAAGGTGGTCACTGCCCACACCAGAAGTGGTCCAGGCTACAGAAGGAGTTTAGACCAGTTGTTGGAAGACACAGCCTCATGGGGGGTTTTGAGAGGCTAGTGCACATACTCAGAAAGGTGTTGTAGGCCTGAGCAAGGGTCAGTAAATGCCATGCAACAGTGCCACAGGATCACCTCAGCATGTCTCCCTCTTCCCAGATCCAGGCACATTCTCAGCCTGGGCCACTTCCATTTCCACACACAGCTCCAAACAGAGGATCTGGATGCTACACTCTGGCCATCCCAACTCCTATTGTTGGAAATTGTTGGGGGCCCAGAAATATGCAAAAGGCCGAGTTCCCCTGAGCACCATCCATGGCCCAACCCTCTGGGCTCTGCTCATCCTGAGGCCTGGTCATCCCCAGCAGAGCCACCTTCCTTCTCACATTGCCTATTTCAGCATTATTCTGTCTCTGAGGACAATTGATTAACCTCCAGTATGAGACACAAACACTAATTTGGCCTTCAAAAGATACTTTATTCCCAAAGCTGAGGTCACAAATACAAAACTTCCTTCTTCATGGCCTCTGTTCCCTGCCCCCCACCACCAGACAATTCCCCAGCCACGGTAAGATGCCTTCTGAACCTCCAATCCCTTTCACAAGATACCCCAGTCTTTGCTCTTCCAGGCCCCCGAGGCTGGCTGGATCTTCCATTCACAGCTCAATGTGTTCCGTCTGGGGTGGCTTCTCCACTGCCTTCTTGGCAAAGAGTGTGGTCCAGAAAGCCACTTCCTTGTCCTTCAGCTTCTGGGCCGCCTGGGTGTTGGCACCAATCTGCAGGTACCCTTCCTCCTGGTTGTACTCTGGCCAGCGGGGCAGCCCTTCCCCATTGGGGTTTCTGGAAACAGAATCAAATAGAATTACCCCACAGCTGCTGTGTGTTCCCAACAATCTTCTGAGATGTGCGAGGATGCCCAAGTTATCTCTGTCAAGAGGCTTGTATACCTCCCGAGATGGGGAGCTGACTATCTCTGGGAGTGGCCTCTCCATTTGTAGAGAATTCTCATTGTCAGAGTGCTATGGTCACAGTGTCAGGAGTTTGATCCCACTAGAACCTTAGAAGCTGCCCCTTCCCAATAGGCATGCCCCACCCCACCCCACCCCTGCCCACCTTCACCAGTCCTGCTTTGTCTTTGCCAAGAGCCTCACCCATTGCGAGCAAAGTTGGCCCAGAATTTCATCACCATCTTGCTGAGTCTGATCTCCTCTTCAGAGGCACCCTCTGTGGGGAAGAAGAAAAAAAGCCTTTGTGACTCAAAGTGTGGTCCGCAGACCTGCAGCATCAACATAATGTGCGAGCCTGCTAGAAACATAGTCTTGGCGAATGCTCCACACCCACTGAGCTGAGGTCTGCAGTTCTAGAAGATCCTGGTGCATTTGTGTGTACTTTATCTTTGAGTATATCTGACTGAGGGCTCAGCAATGGGCATGCGTCATTCCATGTGCTGGCTGCCTTTGTCTCCTGTGACCCTTGCCTGCCTCCTCCCTGCTCAGGGTCACAGGCAATGCCACACCCCAGGGTTTCCTCTATGGCAGCCCCACCTCCCAGGGTTGCTCTCTCTTGGGTCTTTTCTGACTTCGCGGCACACACCCACAGTTCACATTCTGGAAAACAATAGAACTGCAAGGCTACTAAGCATGCACAGTGAGATGCCCAGAGGCGCTGGTGCGTTCTGAGCAGCTATAGGGTGATTCCCATGTGATCTGTAACTGCTGAGAGTTAAGGTTTAGAAGACACTGTGAGAGGACTTTTTAAAATATTTTATAATGTACACTAAAAATAAAATCCTAACACCCCCAGCTGACTGAACAGACCCTCTCTGGGCTAAGGGGAGCCCAGAAAATCCTTCAACTGTGTTCCTGCCTGGGAACGGACAGGAGGTCAGACACGCCTCATAATACTCCATCTCTTTTGTGGTTTAGACACCACTGACCAGCATCAGCAAAAAAATAAAGGTCGTCATTCTGACAGAACACTCTTTGTGGCAATAAGACACCAAATTAAAAATGAGACCTAAGGCCACGTCAGGCAAGGGTTCTGGCCTATATCTCTCCCCTTAAAGAATCCACTCTGTTCTCACTGCCATGAGGTGCTTCTGTTTCTCTAGCAGCTAAACAAGCACTGGCTTGGACTTAAGCAAAATGAAAACAATTACAATAGCTGCAGCTGGGATACGCAGACAAACAGAACCCTGACCCTCCAGTCTTAACTATGGCTTTGATTGCATAAGAGACTGATTTCAGTAACTTTCTCCAGATAGGAACATCACCAACCATGCACTGGACCTGGCCGGGGTACAGAGGCTGCTCACTTGCTAGGCTTTATGTCCTGAGAAGACCTTTGGACTTATAGGCCCTAATTATAATATATTTAAATATTAGGTCTCCACCACCAGGTGAACATGGGCCATGTTACATGCATGTTTAATACACATGTGTCAGGACTGTCTTCACGAATATCCATTGCTCCCCCTGTAACCTGTTGAACATGTGTGTTTAGCAAATCCATTCACATAAAGCTCCTACCCAACCCCTCCTCGATCAATGAGCCTATGTCTGGGCTTGGCCAGAGGCACCTTCCCAGCCTGTGGGATTGCCACCTTGCTGGCTATAAAGTATATCAGAAATAAAGTCTCCTCTCCTATTCCAAATTCATACATCCTGTGATTTCTAAATTAACAATTATTAAATATATTAAATTTAAAGGTTTATGCATTTTTATTAGAGACAGGCAGAAAGACAAACAGACACACATTAGACCTGACTCAGGGTTAACACCAATTCTAACCTCACCCTCACTCATATTCTCAGCACTCCTGGGAGAGGGAAATTGATCGGTGGCTTCTCAACCTAGAGCAGGGCCCTGCATGTGTCCCACCACCTATCTTGTTGATGACACAGCCCAGGATTCTGAGTGTCTGTGCAGAGGGCACATGAAGACACATCTTCCCTCGGGTGTGTTAGAGTGGGAGGAAGCCCAGGGACTACCCAATGACGTTCAATCCTGTTATAGAGAATCAGGAAACTAAAACCAGGAGAGGAGAAACTTGCTGAAGCCCACCACACCAACACTGGAACCCAGGTCTCCTAACTCCAAGCTCACGGACAGCAAGGAGCCATTACCTTTTAAAAATGGAGCCCCAAAGACAGAGAAGAGCTCATCCCCGTGGTCTCCTATCACCGTCTTGGGTTTCATGTCTGATGAGAAGCTTGGACGATACTGAAACTCATACATGTAGGTGGGCGCTCCAGCATCTGAGAAGGCAAAGATTCATGCTCAGTTCATGTTGCCCGACACACACCTGGAGGCTACCAAGGTCTCCAGCTCTGCAGGAAACCTCGGGCTGTCAGCACAGTAGAGAAACAGAGTCACAGGAAAGCTCAGTGACGTGCTGCGGGCTGCCTAGCTGGTTGACGTGGAACTGGAATCTGAGCCAGATATTTGTTCAATGAACAAATGTTTAATGAATGAATGTGGAGACCCTGGGTCAATTCATTTAAAATAACTGCCAGTGCAGGGACCCTGACTCAGCCTCATTAACCCCTTTTCCTACTGGTGCATTCTCCCACAAGACAATCTCTCTATATCTGGTTACACTGGATGTAATTCTTTGACAACAGTCTCGCATTCATTCACTGAACAACATCTCCACCCTGACAGGTGTCTTCTATTCTGCCTCTTTTGAGCATTTCCAGTGTTTTTCTCACCCATCCTGAGAAGACTGAAGCAAATCCAAGTTGTGTGTCTGAATGTGAGGCTATTTAAATACAAACATACGCAGAGAAGGAACAATCTGCCTCTTGTGTCTCAGGAATCTGCGGCGCTCACTGCTTTATATCTCACTCTCCCCATGTGTCTTGCTGCCTGCCTGGCCTGGGAGTGTTAGGGTGTTAAGGCATTAAAGTCCTGGCAGAGAAAAGAAGGGGCTGAGAAAGGATGACCTTGCTCAAAGGGGACAAAAATATGGAAAAAGAAAGGACAAAAATATGGAAACGCATAAAGGAAAACTAGATATCTCTCATAATTCCACTACCTGAGGCAAGGGCTGTGCATTTTTTGTATTTCCTTATAAAATTTTTCCATATCCTATATCATTTAAAAATCAATTTTAACAATCAAATTTAAAATATCACTCATAACTCTACTAATCAGAGAATGTTTCTTTTTTGTTTTAGCCTATCTCTCTTTTATGCAAATAAACTTGGGATGATATTATATATGTTGTTTTGTAGTACACTATAATCATTTCCTCTTTAAATTTTTTTTGTAGAGACAGGGTCTCACTATGTTGCCCAGGCTAATCTTGAAGTCCTAGGGTCTCAGAGTACTCCCACTTCAGCCTCCCGAAGTGCTGAGATTGTAGGGATGAGCCACCACCTCCAGCCATCATTTCTTAACATCCTTAAATATTCATCCACAAAAGGATTTAACGATGGGAGCTCACCCATCCCTAACCTCATGCCCCACCCACACATGTCATTTCAATGTGAGAATGAAGAAGAATCTATTCACTCATCTTTGTCAGCCTCCTTCACTGCACCCTCAGCTCAGCAGGAAATGTGCTTGGGAAGATGCCATCCTTCTGTGGCTCTGTAATCCACCTGTTAAATGGCTGCTTCATGGTCAAGCAAAACTTGCTAAAAGGAAGGTTTGACCTTGCCTTTGCCCCTTGAACATTTTCCAAAGAAACTCAGAGCCAACTATAGAAAAAAGAGCTTTTGTGAATGACAGAACTTATTATAGTAGCATGCTGCCCAAAACGTACTTTGTAAAACTCTTTGGCTAAAGCCATTGATATTTGTACAATTCTTACAATCACAGCAGAAGTCTTCAGAGGAAAGTAGGGCACAGATTTGGGTAATGACAGTTTGGCACAATAAGAGAAGCAGAGACAATGAGAGGGCTAATCATGAAAGACATGCTGATGTGCTTCTTGTTGGTGGGGAAGTTTATGAAACTGGCAGCATTATGTTAATTTTTAGTCTTAGCATCCCAAATGAGAAGGAAAATTAAGAAATCCACATTCTTGTGCAATGCATGCAATTTTGCAGTATTTGCCCAGAGTTCTAAAACGTTTCTTTTGTCCAACAATGGTGGAGAAAAAAAAAATACTAAAAAAAAAAAAATGCAATGGTGGTGGTGCCTTTCACAATTCCATTCAGTTCATCAGTCTGGCTGCTGCAGAAGTTGAATAACCCCTGGAGAATGACCGTAGACTACCACACACTCAACCAAGTGGTAACTCTGATCATAGCTGCTGTGCTAGGTGTGGCATCGCTGCTTGAGCAGGTGAATAAGGCTTCTCCTATAACGTATGCTGCAGCTATAGATTTGGTGAATTCAGTCTTTTCCATTCCAACTAGAAAAATTCGCATCTACATGGGATGAAAATTATTCAGTTACAGGGATAGCTGCCTCTCACAATATAGTCCAAAGACATCTACCCTGCCTGGATGTCCCAAGAACATCACACTCATATGTTCCATTTACCACTTCATGCTCAATGGACAGGAAGAGCAAGAGGTGGCCAGCCCTCTGGAGGCTTTGTGCTCCAGAGGGTGAGAGATAAGCCCTTTGGAAACTCAAGGAAGGGACATATCAGTGAAGGCTTGAGGAATCCCATGGGCAGAACATGCTAGGATTTCTCCTCTAAAGTAGAAGAAAAATCTAACCATTTTGCAACTATTGCTCAAAAGAAGGAGGCAAAGTCTCCTTGGCATGTGTAGGCAGCACATTCTACACCGAGACATATGGCTCTAGCCCAAATTCCAGACAACATCAAAGACCACCAGGTTTGAGTGGGGTAGGGTCTGAAGAAGAAATGGCACTGGCAAGTCCAGGCTGTGGATCAATCAGTCCTGTTGCCTGGGTGATGTGATCTGGCAGGCCTGTGATGGTGGAAATGTCAGGGATGGGAGAAGGTGCAGGTGGAGCTCATGGCAAGCTCCAGTGGGAGGATCATGATCTGGTTCCTGCAATTCTGGTATAAGGCTATGCCTACCACAGTAGGGAATTAAACCCCTTTGAGAATTATCTCTGCACATTAGTGGGTCCTGGTATCAAAAAATGCTAGACCACAGGCACCAAGTGACCATGCATCCAGAACTTTCCATTAAGAGATAAGTCCTGGCTATAAATCACTCTTGGGAAGTATTGTGGGTATGTTAATAGTCACTCTATCTATAGTGACGTTGCATAGTCCTCTCTTGAAGGACCCAGACTGCTTAAAACAATGAGCTCAGTAGGTTTGAGAAGTGGTTCAGGTCCGGAAGGATCTAGTAAGGGATTGTGATTTTTCACTGTTATGGCTGACAAAAACTTCTAATCATCATCTCTTGACTTTCTCTGATTTTACAAGTTAAACAATATTCAAATTGGCTTCCTGTCTACTTTACTTCTAGGAATACTGTGTTCTATTAGCCACTGTCATAGATCTCTGTTGGACAAGGCATCTTGGTTGCCACTGTTTTTTTACCCAGTAAGGTAATTATCTCCACCTTACCTCTGGTTATGCAGCACCACCTGGTCTCTGCTATTCCAGACTCATTCACACTGATACCAGGGAGTCTATTTCTATGGCAGCTAACAAGGATTATCACCACTGAGCTTCTCAAATAATTCCTTTCTGCCTAGCAAATTCCTTACTGCCCTAGTGAAGGGATCCTCTGTCACTCTCAGGAAACATTATCAGATAGTGCGTCCCTATTCTAGGAGATGTATTTATTTTAACAGTTCCACATCCCTGAACCTTCTCATCTCTTCATCAATACTTGGCCATTCTAACAGGCTAATTCTAACATCTCCATCGCATTTGCTGTAGGCTGTCATCATGTCCATGCTTCATGGGTCCACTCTCATAGCATATTAGCATCTGCCCGAGGCATTCTCTGAGGACAGTAAGTCCTGCACCATGAGAGTGTGTTCTTGTGCTAATAAATTCTCTCTACCCAGTCTTACCTTCTGCTCCACCCCTCAGGCTCACCACCCTCCAAGACCCACCTCCACGCATGTTTTTCTCTGTTCCTGTCAGGACATAGTAGCCACATCATGCGATTCATTCAGTAGGAAAGCCCTTTTCTCCTGGGGAAAGGACTCATGTTCTTGTTTAAGCTATGCTTAGGCTTAGCCCTTGTTACTGGCCTGGAACGATGAGAGGATTGGGTGATCTTGATGAGGAAAAGCTTTATCTTGGGAAGTATCTATCACGGGGCAAGGCTATGCATTGTTACCAGAGTACAAGTGTCTGGTGTCCCCTAGTAAGGAGAGGCCTGCTTCTGCCAGGCTGGAGAGTTTAGGAGAAGCCGGGTATTCATTGTTCTCAAGTGCATCCATCCAGATGTCTGGGGTCTCAGACATTCCAGGTCTCAGGGTCTCAATCATTCCCTGTTGGTGTCCTAACTTTAGCTTAGAAGATTTTTCAAGGCTATAGGCTCAACCTTAACCTTATGAGTAAACTCTGGGTCTAATTTTCAGCATAGTTTAACTACGGTTCCAGGAGACACAGCTATCTTTAAAAGCTGCTAGGAGACCTTCTGATTTTCACAGTGTACTCTGTGTTGATAGCTGATTAACTGAGACTGCCATTTTTTTCAAGATTTTCAAGGCAGTTAACAAAAGGTAGCCAACGCCGCAATACTTCTGATTACCCTTGCCTCTAGACCTAGAGGTGCTAGCGTTAATGCACTCCTCAGTGCAGCCCGCCCCTCTGAACCACATCCCGGTCCACCACTGACAGTCTTAATAATAGAATATTGTCTGACTAGCGGGAAGATCCAGTTTCAGAATCTCACTGAGGGATTGCTCTCTAGGTCTCCTTCTCATACCTATCGACTGACTTAGTTTGTGTGCCTGAAAACAGAGCCTGAGGCAGGGATTTGGGTAAAAAGGTAGATTTCTTGGGAGCAAGGGTGGAGGGGAGGAGGGAAGGTGAGACGAGGGGATATTCCTGAGACTGCTGCTGTGAGCAATGGGAGCCCCACTTCCTTGGACTTTCATGCAGCACACAGAATGCCTCAGAGCTCCCTCAGCTCTCATGGCCCTTCTATTAAGGGTTCCTCCTGGGGGGCTCCATCTGTCCTGTAATTCTAGTCTCACTTGAGCAAAGACAGAAGGGACGTTTCTGCCCTGGGGCAGAAAATAGAAAGCCAGGGGCCCACCCATGCTGCAGGCGGTATGCTGTCAGTGCAAAGGGAGGCTGGGCCTGCACACTACTGTCCACTGCAGCTGTGGCTTAAATCCGAGGTGGGCTGAATTTTTGTGACCTGCATGAGAGATCACATGGTCTTTGTCATAGTCATCATCATCATTATCATTGGGTATACCACCTATAGAACAAGGGCAGCATGTTGTAAATAATAAGAGTCATCGAAAAAAGTGCTGGATGGGAAGAGGAGAATGATTCTAGCATTTGGTAATGAGGAGGTCTATATGGAGGAAGTGGTTTTTTATGGAATCTTTAAGACAAGTAGGATTTCATAGGGTAAAGAAGTCACCTGAGTGTGGTGGGCCATGCCTGGCCACACCCCTGTAATCCCAGAGCTTTGGGAAGCAGAAGCTGGTGGATGACTTGAGACCAGGAGTTGGAGACCAGACTGGGCAACATAGTGAGACTCCATCTCTACCAAAAAATAAAAAAATAAATTAGCCAGGTGTGGTGGTGTGCACCTGTAGTCCTAGATACTTGGGAGACGGAGGTGGGAGGATTACATGAGCCCAGGAGTTTGTCATGCCACTGCACTCAAGCCTGGGTGACAGACACTGTCTCAAAAAAAAAAGAAAAAAAAAGAAAGAAAGAAAGAAAGAAAAGAAAAGAATTCAAGGCAAAACTTTCCAGGGGAGGAAAATATAACAAACAAACACTGGATGTAGTAATGGGGGTGCAGTGATGAGATGCAGGAGTGGAGGTACAGTGATGGGGTGCAGTGATGAGGTATAGAGATGGGATGCAGCGATAGGGCACAGCCTGCAGGTATGGGAGGTAGTGGCCTGCAGTGGTGGGGTACAGTGATGAGTATATTGGTGAGCGTTCAGTGGTAGGGCACAGTAATGGGGATACAGTGATGTAGCACAATGGTGGGGTTGCAGTGATGGAGTGCAGTGATGCAGTGCAGTGGTGGGGTGCAGTGATGGGGTACAGTGTTAGGGGTACAGTGGCAGCGTGCATTGATGGGGTGCATTGATGGAGTGCAGCAATGGGCTGTAGAAATGGGGAGCTTTGGTGGAGTGCAGTGGTGTGGGTGTAGTGACTAGGGTAGCAGTGGAGCTGCAGTGGTGGGGTGCAGTGGCAGGGGTGCAGTGGTAGGGTAGAGCAATGGGATAATGGTGGAGGTGCAGTGATGGGGTGTGGTGATGGGATGCAGTGGTGGGGGTGCAGTGATGGGGTGCTGCAATGGAGTGTAGTGATGGGGTGCAGTGGTGGGGTACAGTGATGGGGTGCAGTGGTGGGTCACAGTGATGGGATGCAGTGGTGGAGTGCAGTGATGGAGGTAGTGGTGGGGGTGCAGCATTGGGGTGTAGTGATGGGGTGCAGTGGTGGGGTACAGTGATGGGGTGCAGTGATGGAGGTAGTAGTGGAGGTGCAGTGATGGGTGTAGTGATGAAGTGCAGTGGTGGGGTGCAGTGGTGGGGGTGCAGTGGTAAGGTATAGCGATGGGATAATAGTGGAGGTGCAGTGATGGGGTGCAATGGTGGGAAGCAGTGGTGGGGTGCATTGGGGGAGTTCAGTGATGGGGTGCTGCAATGGGGTGTAGTGATGGGATGCAGTAGTGGGATGCAGTGACGAAGTGCAGCAATGGGCTATAGAAATGGAGTGCAGTGGTGGGGTGCAGTGGTGGGGGTAGTGGTGGGGGTAGTGGTGGAATGCAGTGTGGGGGTGCAGTGATGGGGCACAGTGATGGGGCACAGTGATGGGGTGCAGTGGTAGAGTGCAGTGATGGGGTGCAGTGGTGGGGTTAGTGGTGGGGGTACAGTGATGGGGTGCGGTGGTAGAGTGCAGTGATGGGGTGCAGTGGTGAGGATAGTGGTGGAATGCAGTGATGGGGCACAGTGATGGGGCACAGTGATGGGGTGCAGTGGTAGAGTGCAGTGATGGGGTACAGTGTTTGGGGTAGTGGTGGGGTGCAGTGATGGGGTGCAGTGGTGGGGGTAACAGTGGGGTTGCAGTGAGACCTTAGTTTGGAATCATAGAATGGAGCCAGATAAGAAAAGATTTGAAGATGAACTTAGTGTTTGGGTTTAATATGAATGTGTGAGAGGTTTGAAGAAATAGGTTATGAGATGGAAGCTCTAAAGCTTCCCAGCTGTGGGCCCATATGTGGTGTATGGGGCATTGCCTAGTGACCTGATTCCAGCACCAGAGCACCACTCCTTTGTTTTGTCCACCTACAGACTGGTTTCCACCCTGAGGCAGCTGTCATTGCTCTCCTACCTTCAAAGTTCCTTTAGCCTCTCTTTATGAGGATCCCAAAGTGGGCTTTGATCTTTACCACCTATCGGCAGAGGTAGATGAACCTATGTTTTAAACCAAGCTGCTTAAAGAACAAGTCCTTAGCCCTCATCTTGGTTTTCTCCCTCAGGGTTTCAGCAGAGTAATCTGGGAGAACAGGGAGAGCCTATCAAAGGTCTGTGTCTCCCAGGGGCCATCCAGGCCACTGACCTGTGCTACTGATGGGGACATCAAGGTCCAAGGTGGTTATTCAGCTTTCTAGAAGATTAAGTAATTTTTCATGGCCCAAGAACTGCAGAAGCCGGCCCATCCTCCCAGATCTTTCTATTGCCTCTCCTTTCCTACTCCCTCCTCCCCAAATTGCAAAGCCTGCAGCTCAAGGGCAGGAAACCTGAGCTCTAGTCCCAGCTGCTGCTTCTCAGCTTTGTGATATTGGATGAGCAATCCCACCTTGCAAAATCCCAGTTTCCTCATCTACAAAATGAGACTAATCGCATTAAATTAGGTAACAGATGCAAAGAAAGCATTTAGCCCAGGGTCTGGTACCTGTAAGGCATTCTGTAAATGAAGGCTAGTGGCATTGATTCCTGACATTATCAGTATTCCTCACAGAGTAGGTCCTGTGCATTAGGGGATGCCTGCGACAGAGGCGGTACCTAAAGAGAACAGCAAATAGAAGACATTTCATTAGGAAACCATTTCCTCTATAGTTCTCTTTGCATTCTGATTTTGTAGAAGTGAAAGACTCAGTTTGGTGGTATTATAATATGTCATATATATATACACACACACACAAACATATATACGTATATATATACACACACACACACATATAATGCTTGTTAATTTCCATTTTTAGCAAGGAGAATTCTTCGCCCCTCTGGTTAATGATAGATAATTACATCTAACTCAATCTGGTAAAGTCCTATTCAGTAATTTAAACAGTCTTTTTAGATAGCATAATCACTTCAAATAAATCCATAGCCTCTCAGATTTGCTCCCCACCCCACCCACACTCCTTGCCAAGATGGTGTCTGACTATGTAAGTCAAGGGATGCTAATAGGACCACATGAGTGGGAGGGCAGAGGGAGCTTGGACCCACTTGCAGAAGTCCTTGCATTGTTGTGGTCTCCACAGCAACGTCCCGCTGCCCAGGTTCCTGGGAGGAGGATGAATTCTCACGTGGTGAGCTCATGGTCTGTCCTCTTGTCTTGATCAAAGCCCACGGACCCTCCCTGGCTGGCTCAGTGCCCCACCTCACCATGCACAGTGCTCAACACTGTGCTCCAGCACAGTCCAGGCTGTGGTTTCACTCTGTTCTCGAATACATGAAGCGCATCTGTAGCCCCCTGCCCTCCTCCACCTCCTCTAGCTCCCAGCCAGGTTGGTAGTCACCTCTGAGTTCTCTTCAAAGCCACACGGTGATGTCTGGATCCATTTCAAGGAATTGGGGTTCCAAGGGAAGTGGGAGCACTCTCTGAGATCTCTCTTGGCCCAACCACTTCTGCTCTGCTGTGGCTGCCCCAGGTTGGTTGAGATGTGGAACCCTTCTGTCAGTATCCTCCTGGAGAACCCTTCACTGCTTAGCACACATTTTGTCCTTGGCACACATTTCAACCCATTACTGCACCCCATCACTTTCCCCCATTGCTGTACCCCTTTAAGACCTATGTCTAAGAGGGGGAGTCAGGGCACTTTGCATAACACATGCTTTCCCTACCTCTCTTCCCTTCTCCTTTCCAAAATCCACTGTACAGAAGGGCCGGATTTTCCTGTTTGTCCTATTTTGGGGATCTTCTCAACCATATACCTCCCCTTCGTTGTAATGGTTGCTAGAGGTAAGGGAATGGTTTTGTGGTATAGAAATGCAAGATATATTGGCTTGTTCTTCCCAAAACACTATCCTTATTGCACTAGGTAGATACAATTTTGTTTAATAACAGCTTTTAAAAGATGTCCATTTAAAGAAAAAAAGTCAAGTAAATTGATAGTGAATTTGGTAGTGGGAATGGTACAAATCAGGAAGACAGAAGGTCTAGGGCTGAGCTTTGGGAAGCCTCAGGGCACGTGTAAGAAACTGTGATGAATATGCACCTGGAAAAGTCCAAGGTGTACTCCAAGGAGGAAGAGAGTCATGGCTACGGTTTATTAGAAAATAAGAGAGGTTGGAAAAGCAAAGCACTGAGAAGTTCAGGAGAATCAGGGGAAGGTTCTTGGAAGAGGTGGCAGTTAAATTGGATTTTAAAGAAGAAGCTGGAAAAGAAAGATATCCACACTGTGGGTGGTGATGTTGGCAACAAGATAGTTTGTGTGAAGTGCTTTAAAACAGTTGAGTGAGCAGTGGTGTAGAGAATTGATAATATTTCTGGTCAGATGAAGGGACAGATTTGAAGGCCAGGGAGAATCTTTTTGGTGACAACTATGAAAGGCCAAAGGGGAAATAATATAATCTAAGAGGCCTCAAGGTTGCCAAGGAGGCTGTAGACCAAATGGCCATTGAAGACTCTTGTTGGCAGGGCCAGCCGGGCTGCCAGTCTGAGCTGGCAGTGTTTGTGCCTTCAGAGCCACTCGCTTGTTCCAGCAGCAACCTTCTTCCTCTTCTCAGAAACTTCTCAGCTTCTCCAGCCTGCACTGTGTTCTACAAGTGGGGCTGGAAACCGCATTCATCCTTGGGTCTCTGGAACTCGTAATCCTAAAATGTTTTGCCTGATCTGGAATGTCTTTCCTATTTCCCCCACCCCGGAAGTCCAAAGCTGATTAAATTATCTTTCCCCAACTCAAGAGTTAATCATCAGCTTCTTACGTAAATCAGAACAGGAAAGTCTTGCTTGGTCAATTCCTTTGAGAATATTGTTCTGATGCTGTTCTTCAGTAACTCGGCTGCCTCTGCCTGCCTATTCAGCACTTACCAGTTAACAAGAAGCTCTTTCTGGCTCCCGAACGAAGTTCTCTGAGGCCAACAGCAGCCGTCAATGTTCACAGAGTTCAGGCAGGCAGCCAAATGAGCGGGAATTGGGTGCATCCAGGCCAGATCCTATTTTGGGCTATCTGGGTCCTTGTAGCCCCCACCAAGGGTGAGATATCCAGTGGGAGAGGAGGGCTCTCAGAAGATGGGGTGGGCAAGGATTTTCCACTGGTAGAAATGAGGTTATTTTTTAGAGGTCTCTGAGTGTCCGTGGAGAGCTATGTAGTACTTTGATGGCATCAATGTTCTGGTGTTGCCGAGAACCTAGGACCAGAGCTCCCTTCTTGGGGTGGGTAGTGCACAAAAGACCCTGGTTCTGCCCTTGGATTGCTCACACGCTGCAAGGGGTTTAGAGGGACACTATCCTGAGCACTGTGGAGGTGTGAGGAGCAGAGCCTGTGCTTCCGCACTCCTGGCTGCAGTGACAGAACTTTCAGTAATGAAATGACATTAGAAACAGTGCTAAGACACCTGAGTCTTGCTAAGTAAGTAGCCGGGCAGTTTCCTTCCCAGGCCTCCACGTCCTGTGTGGTGACTGAGACTCCTGCATGCCCAGTCTCCCAAAGTGCCGTGCTGCTGGAAGTAGATGGGTTGATTTCAGGAAGCATCTGCTTGAGAATTTTAAATTTTCATCCATGAATATTCATGTGTATTCAAAAGCATATACCTAACTCACCAACCACAATTCCATAATTGTCATTACTTGGAATTCTTCTAGGTAAAATGTTAAAAGGAGTTTATTGAAATTAAATTTTAAGAAAAAAATAAAAAGCCAGTAATCATGCAGGTGCTGCACAGATGTGCCGGCAGTGGTGCCGGAGGGTGTGGAGTGACAGAAGTGTAGGAACCCCTGGGAAGATGAGTTTGTGGCATCCCAGGATCTACAGAGTTTGGTGTGTGTCAATCCTGTAGAAAGAAAGAGCTCTCAGCAGAAGGGAGATGGGTTCCTGAGTGAATGGGGGAGATTTTGTGGCTAGGTGCTGCTGGGCTCCTAGGAGAAGCTAAGTCAGTGGTCTCATGGGGTGACTTCTACAGCAATCTTGGAAGAAGCCATGGACTTGGATTCATGGAGAGGGAAGCTGGATACTGTCAGCTGCACAGCCTCTGGGTGAAGGAAGCATGTCCCCACTGGGGAGCTCCAGGCTGGGTGGGCCATGACCTTGCCTGTCCCCAGCCTGCTCCTGATTCCTCCATGTGTTCCCCCAGGGCCTTCTGCTGAAGGGCCACAGAGGAACACCAGGCTGGGATGGATTCAGAGCAAGCAAGTCACCGTGCTGGGAAGCCCTGTGCCTGTGAATGTGTTCCTCGGAGTCCCCTTTGCTGCTCCCCCGCTGGGACCCCTGCGATTTACGAACCCTCAGCCTGCATCGCCCTGGGATAACTTGTGAGAAGCCACCTCCTACCCTAATTTGTAAGACCAGGTTCGGGCCCAGGGTTGGCTTGTGACTCTGGGAGTGGCACGAATGCAGATCATGCAGCCCAGTGAGAAAGAAGAGGGGTTGGCGTGGATGAGGGAGGAGGGAAAGAGAGGGCTTGAGACTCGGGCCAGTGGTTCGGTAATCTCCTGACTCCTAAACCGACTGATGGCCAGGACGCTGGAGGCATCTTTAAAAATATGTTGATTCTCCAAGCTCCCTTCTGAACTTTCTGAATCAGAATATCCCGAGCTGAGCCCAGGAAACTATTATCTGAATGCTCTCTAGAGACTCTGATCACCAGCCAGGTGTTCTGGAAGTGCTGAGATGGGTTTACTGAGTCGTTTGGTCAGAAGGGACTGTCTAGGTATCTTCTTGTGACCTCTCACTCATGCCTGACCTCTATGGGGCTTTACTGAGAAGAACCACACTAGAAGAGTGTCAGCTCCAGCTGTCAAAACTGTGCCTGATGCAATACCTGGCCCTTGGTGAACTCCATAAATACCCGTGGAATGAACATGTGGACGTGTCTCTGTGACACAGGGACTCTGGGAGGTAAGGAGCTCCTGGTCACTGCAGATTTTCAAGCTCGGGTAGGTAAGCAGTTACCAGGTTAATTGTGGAGGGGTGAGGTGAGACTTACTGGGTGGGCAGTGAGACTTGAAAATCCCCCTAGAATCTTCCACCTCTTTAGATTCTGTCAAGCTCTCAGGTTGGGCCACATGGGTTCCTGGCAGAAGAAATTTTGGTGGCAGGATATTCCCTAAGCCACAGAAGATGACCCCATGTGGTCCAAGGACTGAGGACATCAAGCTGAAACTCATTTGTTGTGTGCATTCATTCATTCACCCAACTAATATTCATTGAGAACCAACATGATAACTGGCTCTCCATTAGGCCTGGGGACACGGCAGGGGATGAGTCACAGCTGTCCTCAGGAAGCATACCAAGGAGTGATGGTGGCAGGAATGTAAACAGTAATTGACAGTTAAAATATAAGATGGGAAGGGCAACCATTAGGGTGTCAGGGAAGGGCGCTGAGGGGAAACAAAGACCCACCTGGCCCAGCTTGGATGGGAGGTCAGAGATGGCTTTTCTGAAAGCACTGAGGCCTGATCAACAACATACAAAAGGGGCAGGGAGGCATGAACACCTGTCAGGAGAAGACGAGCAGCGATATTGCACACTATTCTATTATGAAAACGACTAGCATTGATTGTGCACACAGTATGGTAGAAGCATTCACATTACAGCCTCACTTAATCTTACGGTGTATCATGCTCTGCTGGTGCTCTGAGGTACAGAGGTGACTAAAACAGAGTCATAGGCTTTCAGGTGATCACAGCTGAGCTGGGGATGATGATAATGCACACGCACAAGCTTAGGACAAGTTCTGGGAAAGAACGCAAAGTAGGTGGGTGTTTCCAAAGAAGAGATATGGTAGAACTGGAGAAATCTCAGAAGGCTTCTGGGAGAAGGTGGCAAGTTGGAGTGAATCTGAAACAAAGGGAAGAATGTGAGCACGCAGATGTGGGGAGAGAGCAGTCCAGGCAGAGGGCCCGGCTTGAGCAAAGCCTGGGTGCGGGAGTCTATCCCGTTTGGTTCCAGGTACAGAGGCCAGGAAATGTTCCTTTGCTCTTCTGGGGACAGAAAAGGGAGCCGCAGGGGCAAAGCCCTTGTTATTCGACTGTGTCTTGCCCTCTGCGGTTTGGGGAATTGTTGGGCCAGCTTGGTTTGTTATGTATGTCTATATTATCGTGGTGGCATAGGAGGGTGGTGGGTGGTAATGATGCGATTATTCTACACCATGTGCTTTCCTAGCCAGGAACCAGATCAAAGAGAATTATAATTTGCTTGCTTGTTTGTTTTGGAAACCATGGGGGTTTGGGTATGATTGGACTTTGTACCAGTAGCTGCCTCTTCTGCTCAGGCAGAGGAGACGGCCAGGCCTCCCTGCTCTCAGAAGAACTGGCCCTTCCCAGGCAAGTTTGCTGATAACTTTTTCTGAGGGTTTTCTCCTCTCCTTCTCCAAGGTGCCTCCAGAACTCAGAGTGGCTGCGCTTAGATCAACACATGCTCAAGGTGCATTACCCCAATATCGGCGCGTCAGAAGACTGCCTGTACCTGAACATCTATGCGCCTGCCCACGCCGATGCAGGCTCCAAGCTCCCCGTAAGGCTGCCTGCTGTGTGCGCTTCAAGCTCCAGCTAGCAGGACCTTGGCCTGGGATCCAGGCAGTGCAGCTGCGTGTTTGGAATCGGGACTACCCCCTGTTGGGAAAAAGGCAAATGTAATCACATTTTAAAAAATCACTTGAATGATAGATTCACATGATCAGTTTTTCTGATTGATTCTTTATTGGCAGTGCCTTGACTTTAAATTTTTATTTTTTTTGTTTTTCCCGTCTGTTCCACATTTCGTGATCTGTAAGCTTTCAGAAAAGACACTGTTTAAAAGGAGCCTGACTTTTGTTTTAATTTGAGGTATCTTTTTTCAAAAAGGATAATTTTTTCCTCCAACTTTTCTATTCATAATGAAGACAGTCAGGTAATCATGTTAAGTGTTTCATTTAAGAATATAAAACATCCCTGTGTCTGTGCATGGAGGAAAGGCATATTCTATTTTTTAGCCACACCCTCGCATCCTCTTCCATTCCCCACACCTCTGCCAGGGGAAGCTGGCTGTCTTGTATCATAACAGTAATGTCTATTAAATGCTCGCTGTGTACCAGGCACAGTGCATCATCGGATTTAACTCCTACGCTAACCCAGTGGGTAAGGACGATTTGGACCCATTCCACAGATGGAGAAGATGAGGCAGAGGAAGGGCATGAATGACTTGCTCCATGTTGTACACACAGTAGGCGCTAGATTCTGGCACCAAAGAAAGCGCTTTGTCCACCTCCCCTTTCCTCAGTGGCTTTCTTCTCTTTACCTGCCCCAAATGCTATAATCTCTAATATGACCTTAAGAAAGAGAATGGAAGGGATTTGTTATTAAATATATAAACGCCATTTGAATAATGTTTTATGTTCCCTGGTACCAATTTTTCTAATCAATAAAATTTTTACTCTTCCCTGTTTTGTTTTTCTCTTTTTGGGGGGGCGGGGGGTATGGACAAAGTCTTGCTCTGTTCCCCAGCTGAAGCACAGTTGTGCAAACTTGGCTCGCTGCAACCTTCGCCACCCGGGCTCAAGGGATTCTTGTGTCTCAGCCTCCTGAGTAGCTGGGATCACAGGTGCCTGCCACCATGCCCAGCTAATTTTTGGTTTAGTAGAGACAGAGTTTCAGCATACTGCCCAGGGTGGTCTCAAACTCCCAAGCTCAGGCAATGCACCCACATCAGCCTCCCAAAGTGCTGGGATTACAGTCGTGAGCCACTGCGCCTGACCTTTCTTCTTTCTCTTTCTTTCTTCATTTTTCATCCTTTCTCCTCCTCCTCTTCCTCCTTCCTCCTTCTCCTTCTCCCTTCCTCCTCCTCTTTCTTTTTCTCCTCCTCCTCTTTTTCTCCCCTCCCCTCCCCTCTTCCATTCTCCTTTTCTGCCCTCCCCTCCTTTCCTCTCCTCTCTCTGAGAGCTTTTCTCTGAAACATCTTGAGCTGCTTTTGCTCTTATACATGGCTTACAATGGTTTCCATCTTCCTGTGGGTCACAGGCTCGCTGGTATTTAGTGAACAATTTCTGAGCACTTGAAACTTGAAATGTACTATTGCTTATTGTTCTATGAGCTTTAGATGCAGAATTTTGTTTAAACCTCATGATAACTTCGTTAGTGAGATACTTTCCTTCTTCACATTTTACAGATGAGAAAAATGAACCTTAGGCTAAGTAATCTTCCCAAGGTCACACAGCTAGTCAGTGGCAGTGGGAGTCAAACCCAGGCACTCAGGTGCCAGAGCCCACATGCTTAACCCTGGGCCTTCTTCAAAAGACAAAACCTCATACCCTGCTTAGCAAGTGGGACATTTCTATTTGGCGTTAAGAAAGTGTGCCTCACCTGCATGGGGAGGGGAGGTGGTGCCTCCTGGGTTGACTGGACGCTCCTCTCCCCTCCTCAGATCTTGGTATGGTTCCCAAGGGGTGCCTTCAAGACTGGCTCAGCCTCCATCTTCGACGGGTCCACCCTGGCTGCCTATGAGGACATGCTGGTTGTGGTCGTCCAGTACCGGCTGGGAATATTTGGCTTCTTCACGTGAGTCTCTCCAAATAATCAATACCCCAGATCCCCAAGGAGCAGCCGTGCAGTAGCCATAGACAGTGCCGTGCAACCTAAGAAGGCGTGAGCCTTCCGGGACGTTGAACAAAACTGGCCCTAATTACTTAGGTAATTTTTGCAGCTGTAGGAAACAACTCCCAAAATTTTGGTGGCTTAAAACAACACTAATCTCTTTCTCACTTGAGTAAAGTTTAATTGAGCATCCCTGATCGGCAGACATTCTTCCCCATGGCCAACCAGGGATCTAGCTCCTTACATCTTGATCTCTGATGTGGATTCTTTAGGGCCCTAATCTTCTGCATTTGGCAGGTGGACCAAGAGAACATGGAGAATCATGCAATGGAGCATCTCCTGGCCCAGCCTGAAGGTGGCACTCGTCACTTCTGTTCACTCATCATCAGCAGAACTCAGTCACATGGCCACATCCATCTGCAAGGGAGCTAGGGCCATGTAGCCCCTCTGTGGGCCCTGGAAGAACAGTGCACTGTTTGTGTGAGCAGTCGGTAGTGTCTACCTGAGCCTCACTCCAAGGCTTCTCAAATGCTCACTTGAGAATCATCACTCCATCACCGTGGCTTCCCTCCCCCGGTCATGCCTAACATGTACTGGGCTTTCACTGAAACAGTCATGGGGCTGCGCACTTGCCATGCATTATTTCAACTCACCCTCAAAATAACCCTTCAAGGAAGGTTCTCTGTTGTTATTCTTATTTCACAGCTGGAAAATGGAGGCTCAGAGAGGCCAAACAACTTCCCGGGGGTCACAAAACAGAGCTCGGTCTCTTGACCCCTTCTATTATCTGCCTAAGTCATGGCGGGAGAAGTCCTGACCAGGGTCCAATGTAAGCAAAGAGGAGAAGTGAGAGGTGGGGCCAGGATTATGCTTGGGGGTCACTGTCACATACTATGGGAAAGGCAGCAATGATTCAAACATGAATCCTGCCCTACAGAGGCTCCTGACTATGGGGGAGATAATACAGGGACAAAAATATCCACATTACCAAGAAGGAGATGGTTAATTCTCCAAGAGTGAGAGGCCATGGGGCTGTGGAAACAGAGCAAGGAGTTGTCAGGGATCAAGGAGGCTTCAGGAGAGGGGTGGCATTGGAACTACACCAGAAGGATGTGGTTGGGTTTGAGGAGAAGGGATTCAGAGAACATGTGCTTGGCAAAGGGTGCTAACTGTGCAAAAGCTAGGAAGTTGGGAGGGAAGTAGCAACACACAGGGATGAAGCAATGCTTTTGCAAACTTCACTGTGCCTGTAGTCCTGTAATGTGGCTCTGGGAGTGCTTTGCAGGCAGGACAGGCTGACGGGGTGCCCTGACCAGAGCAATTACACTTCTGTGCCCAGGAAACCCTTGCTTTCTAGTACAGACGTTCTAGTACATGTTAGGATTCTGCATAAGATTCCTTTGGTAGAAAAGCTTTCAACAATTGTTTATCATATCTAGTTTTGTTCATAGGTAGATGAAGCTATAGCAGGAGATGAATGTGGGAAGGCAAGGACAGGCCTGATAGGGAAAGGCCTTGAATGCCAGGCCATACATGGAATTTGGGCTTTATCCAATACAGATTGAGGGACCAGGATTACCTTTCTCAGAGTAGTGTACCAGGAACCTCACTCTGGAGCAGAGTGGAGGCTGAGCCAGGGGTGCCCAGCTGCAGATGGGGAGCCCCACTGGGAGGCACTGTCTTGATGCATGCCATGGGGTCATTCAACCACAAAAGCAATAGCTAACATGTATATAACATGTGTGTATGACATGCTTATTGTCTGCCTGGCTCTGTTATTCTTCACAGCCATGTGGAGTGGGCACTATCATTATCCCCATTTTAGATGTGAGAACCATTGAGGCAAAGCAGGTTAAGTGACTTGCCCAAGGTCACCCAGATAATAAGTGACCAGGCTGTGAATCCCGTGCTTGAGGCTGAGATGGTAACCATTAAGGTATAATGCTTCTCGGATAAACAGAAATGAAGAAAAGGGGACCAGGGTGGGAGCCACAGTAGAATGGAGGTGAAATTGGCAGGGCTTGACTCTTGACCAGATGCAGGGTCCTGGGAGAGAGAAGGTGGAGTCAGAGCCAGCTCAGTGGTCATGGACAGTGGAGGGGACCAGGGGAAGGAGCAGTCTGGGGAACTGGAAAATGGAGGGGAGTAGAATGTGCCCCAGGATGACATGCATATATGGTGTGCACTGCATGCATGCTTTCAGTCCAGACATTTCTTTGGTTCTATGGCATTTCCACTTGTTTCATTTGTTCTCCCATTAATTCCATCCTGGAAAACATACAATTGGCAGGGGCAGCAGCATTGGGGCATGGGATCCCAAAACTGCAGCTTTCTAGCTCTTGGGCAAGGGGGTTTAACCTCTCTGTGCCTGAATTAAAGAGTTGATGTATCCACTGGTGTCCTGACAGCAGGCTCCAGGTTTAGTGGAAGGGAGTTGGCATGAGCTGCTATTGTGGAAAAAAGCACCCTCTGCCCAAACACTTCCCATCAGAGATGGAGCATGGGGTGGTGGGATAAACATCGCAGTCTCTCTCTAGCCCACCCTCATGGCACACAGCTGAGGCCTGGGTGATGCCATTCCTAGAGGTCAGCTTTTGGGGGGCAGGGCAGAGAAGGGTGGAGAAGACCCAAAGAAGTAAAGGGAGAAAAACCAACACCACCTACAACATAGCTGTGAGGGTTGTATGAATATTAGCCTTAAAGCCCTTCGAACAGTGTCCCGTACTTGCTGCAGCTGCTGTTATTGTTCTTTTTGTTTGTTTGTTTTGAGACAGCACTCTGTCATTCAGCCTGGAGTGCAATGGCACGATCTCGGCTCACTGCAAGCTCCACCTCCAGGGTTCATGCCATTCTCCTGCTTTAGCCTCCTGCATAGCTTGGACTGTAGGTGTCTGCAACCACACCCGGCTAATTTTTTTTTTTTTTTTTTTTTTTTTTTTAGTAGAGACGGAGTTTCACCGTATTAACCAGGATGGTCTTGATCTCCTGACCTTGTGATCTGCCCACCTCAGCCTCCCAAAGTGCTGGGATTACAGGCGTGAGCCACCACGCCCGCCTGTTATTGTTATTATGACTATTATTAATTTAGTTTCATGGAAAATTCTGTGCCCAGGAAACCCTTGCTTTCTAGTACAGACCAACTCTCAGGATCGGATTCTTGGATTCCAGACCAGCCGGGGCAACACAGGATTCATGGATTGGGATTCATGGATTCTGAGGAGCCCATGAATACTTGAAATTGCACCTACAATATTGTATGTGCATTTCTTCTCGGGTGCATAGCTTTCATCAAATTCTCAAAGAAATCCAAATCCCAGCAAAGTATGAGAACTGAGCCCAGTTTCCCCAGCTCCTCCAGGCCTCTGACTCTCAGTCCCCTCCCCACTGACGCCTGCCCACAGCCTCTGCTGAGAACGTCCAGGGCTGTGGGAAACACACCATGGCTGACTGAGAATTCTCACCCTGCCTCTTGTCCTCAGCACATGGGATCAGCACGCGCCGGGGAACTGGGCCTTCAAGGACCAGGTGGCTGCTCTGTCCTGGGTCCAGAAGAACATCGAGTTCTTTGGTGGGGACCCCAGCTCTGTGACCATCTTTGGCGAGTCTGCGGGAGCCATAAGTGTTTCTAGCCTTGTGAGTTCTTTGCTTTGTGAATTGAATGAATCTCAGTGCAGGAGGTTCCAAAAATGATGATGAGTCACTGGCATTTGATTGGTGCCTTCATGTTGAGCAAACACTTTAATACACGTTGTCTTCTTCAAGCCTCACACACACATTATGAGTTAGGGGCTCAGTCTAATTTCACAGACAAGACAGCTGTCATTGGGAAAGTTTAAACAAATCATCTAAGGTCACGGAGTGAGTAATAATTTGAGGAAAAATCCCTTGTATTTGTAGAGGAGAAACCCTAGCATTCAATTACCAGAGTGGTAATTACTTGTTTAATAGGAAACTCAGCTAAGCCATTAAATGCCGAAAGATGCATATAAATATTTTATTTTAATTGAAACTATAAAATGTAAATTCCCTCACCAACAATTTGATACAGGGCCTTATGTTTGCAGAGTTGGTCTGCTGACTTGAGTTCCAATGTGGATTATCTTGCATAAACCACCTGCAAAATTCGCTGTCCTCAAATTGCAGTTTCGGTTTCTTTACAGTGGGTGCAAACTTAAGGATGCCTGCAAAGTCGCCTGATTTTAGTGCATTTGGGATTTTTATACTTTTCCTGTAAATATTTTACTTCTTTCTTGTCCACACAAAATTTGACAGCAATATATATATATATCTGTCTCTCTCTCTCTCTCTATATATATATGTATATCTGTATAGTATATATATACACATACACACACACATATGGATTTTTGGTTTGTTTTGTTTTGAGATGGAGTTTCACTCTTGTTGCCCAGGCCGGAGTGCAATGGCGCAATCTAGGCTCACGACAACCTCCGCCTCCCAGGTTCAAGCAATTCTCCTGCCTCAGCCCCCTGAGTAGCTGGGATTACAGGCATGTTCCACCATGCCTGGCTAATTTTGTATTTTTAGTAGAGACAGGGTTTCTTCATGTTGGCCAGGCTGGTCTCAACCTCCCGACCTCAGGTGATCCACCTGCCTTGTCTTCCCAAAGTGCTGGGATTACAGGCATGAGCCACCATGCCCGGTGACAGCAATATATTTTTTTGAGACAAGGTCTCACTCTGTTGTGCAGGCTGGCAAGCAGTGGGGTGATCATAGTTCATTGCAGCCCAAACTCCTGGTTACAAGCAATCGTCCTGCCTCAGCCTCCCAAGGAGCTAGGACTACAGGCATGCGCCACCTCGCCCAGCTGCCCAGCTAATTTTTTTTTTTTTTTAGAGATGAGTTCTAGCTATATTGCCCAGGATGGTCTTGAACTTCTGGGCTCACGTGATCCTCTTGTTTTGACTTCCCAAAGTGCAGGGATTATAGGCGTGAGTCACTACGCATGGCCCGATGCAATATTTTTTAGCCATCTTTTATCAAGAATTATTTTTCCAGACATAATTAGATTTTCTTTTTACACATACAGTTCATTTGTTCTCATGATATTTCATTGATTATGTAATTACAATAACAAGTGCAATTGACAAAACGGGTTTGGAAGTGAACAAACCCGATTCTTGCCAAGAAACTGGTGAGAAGAGAAATGTACAGAGGTGCCGGAAAATGGCCCAGTGGCTCAGTGGTCAGCATTTCCTTGGCATCAGTTGGCAGGTTAATTGCAGCAATGAGTGACATGGTGGTGAGTTAAGAAAGCTTCTGCTGAATAGCACTTGACAATATCTGTGGTCTTTTTACATCTTCAAAATTACCTTCTAAGGTGGATTATATTAACCTAATTTTTCATATATTATAACAGCCTTTATTTCATGAGCAAAATTGGACCAGACCCTGTGTGAAGAGTTCTGTTTATTCCTTCTTCTGCTTTTCACAACAGTTTTGTGATACGGGCTCAATTTTTACTCCAGCTTTACAGGGGAGTGAACTGATACTTAGAAATATTAAGCAACTTGGCCGGGTGCGGTGACTCATGCCTGTAATCCCAGCACTTTGGGAGGCTGAGGTGGGCAGATCACGAGGTCAGGAGATTGAGATTATCCTGACCAACATGGTGAAACCCCATCTCTACTAAAAATACAAAAATTAGCTGGGCATGTTGGCACGCCCCTGTAGTCCCAGGTACTCTGGAGGCTGAGGCAGGAGAATCACTTGAACCTGGGTGTTGGAGGTTGCAGTGAGCTGAGATCACACCACTGCACTCTAGCCTGGCCACAGAGTGAGACTCCATCTCAAAAAAAAAAAAAAAAAAAAAAAGAAATATTAAGCAACTTGCCTGAGGCTACCTAGCTAGGAAGTGAAGGAGCTAGAAATCACATGTCTGAATATTTGACATCAAAGTCCATGAAGAACCAGGGGTTCAGAGAGGTTAAGTAAGTTGCCCAAACCTTCACAGCTAGTCCTTTAACCCCCAAACCAGGGCTTTTTCCCCCTCTAAGCTTAGAGCTTTTAAGGAGGCTTCCTGGGAAGGTTTCTTTGAAGAGGAGTGAATGGTATGTGTGTCGCTGGGGAGTAACTTTTCCTGGGTCTTCTGTGTTCTCTCTCCAGATACTGTCTCCCATGGCCGAAGGCTTATTCCACAAAGCTGTCATGGAGAGTGGGGTGGCCATGATCCCTTACCTGAAGGCCCATGACTATGAGAAGAGTGAGGACGTATGTATACTGTTAACACTTTGCCGGCTTCCTCTCCTCAGTTAGCAGAGAATGTGGTCAGGCCCCTTCTCACCATGTGTTTGGCTTTCCTTAGTGACCATGCCCAAGGAACCTCATGCTGGCCCAAGGTGAACCTTGTTCCTCCATGAAAGTTCTGGTTCCACAGGAAATGGATCTAGCTACACAACGCCACACCACTGGTGTGCACAAGTGTGTGTGTATGTGTGTTATGGTTCTTACATCTTACCCCTTATTCTTTGCTTGTGATATATAACTCAGTTCCCTGTATCCTATACAGCTCTTCTGTGCCTACGCTACTCTGCTGGGAATGGATACCCAGGGCATTGTGTTAAGAAAGATTCAGAGGCTGTTTCCAGCTCAGTGGGAAATAACGCTGTGACTGATTAGCGTTGTCTGGCTTGGGATTATAAGAGGCATCTATCACACGATATTTCTCATCTGTCTCTTGTCTTAATTATCTACTAGATCGTGAGGCCCTAGAGACCAGGATCTCTCTGTCCTTCAGGCCCCCAACATAATACTTGGTATATATCAGGCAGCCATAAGTGTTCTGAATGAATGAGTTAACGAATGAGCTGTTTCATTCAATGCACATTAATTAAGCACTGGGCTGTGGAGCCATCTCTTGAGTATTAATCATTTTTGTGGTAAATTTTCTTAAACATCTTACAGAAAGTAACAGTATATACCAAGAGCAGTGACATAGAGTTATAAAGTTATAAAAAAAATACCCTCAATATACAGAAATATTGATTTTGATAACATTCTCCATAAAACTATTTTCAGTTTGGGCATATATTTATTCATTTGACACGCATCACTGGGTGCCCACTATTTTCCCTGCTCTGTTAGAGCTTTGGGACTTATCAGTGGAGAAAGCACATCCTAAACTTGAGGGCAATCTAATCTTTTTATCACCTATCCTTGGATACGATTAAATCCTGGAATCCATGGATAAGTTTGGGAAGTGGTCCCACAATTGTGCCAGACTCCACATGCTTGCACGTTTTCCCAGGGAGAGGGTCTGTGACTTTGATTGGATTCTCAGAGTATCCATGACTCCTAGATTAAGAACCATCACTTTCAGGGAGCGAGTTCTACAAATATGGAAGGTTCAGTGACAAGGAAAGCAGATGTTCAGCAATGGGCCAGTCATGGAAGGTGGGGAACATCAAGCTTATAGGAGATTGGATGAGGAAGGGGTTTCTGGGGGATGCAATGCCCTGAAAGGATATCGTGGAGAGAAGAACTTAGGCCTTATAGAATGAGGAGGATTGGTATAGAGGCAGGAAAAAAGACAGGTAGGACATTCCAGGCTGTGTGTGGGCCTGGGGCTTGGGCAGGGCTGACAAGCTAAGAATCTGATCTGGAGCCCTGCCTCTACTGACAATGAAGGAGCTTGCAAAGCTGCTCCTCGCTCTTGGTGTTTCTGTCTTCATTTAGCACCTCAAGATTGGGCTTCTAGACTCTGGAGGGGCCAAGTACCAATGCAGCCAAGCTCACAGGACTGATCTCTTTGTGACCAGGAACCTTGATTCCATTCCATGGTCACAGACTGGCAAACTCCCATCCCCAGCTGTGGTGTTCACTAAAGATGACAAGGAGAGCCAGGCAAGAGAGTGAGGGTGATGCAGTGGCAACCTGTCCGCCATGTGCACCTTCCATTATAGGGGTGTGGGGCTAGGCACGGGTAGCAGGATGGACTCATGTATGGAGGACAAACCTGTGTCTGATTGGAGGACATTTTCCAGCTTCCATTTTCCTAGATGCTTCCAATGTCATGCTCTAACCTGGCCCTTCTCTGCAAAATAGCTGTAGGTGGTTGCACATTTTTGTGGGAACAATGCGTCAGACTCTGAGGACCTGCTGAGGTGCCTGAGGACAAAATCCTCCTGACCCTCATCCAGGTGAGGACAGACAGGACAGTTTTGGAGGGAGACTTGCCCTTTGAATGGAGAGATGAACAAATCCTACGCCTCTGTTATTTATTTGGATTTGGAACATTGAAAAGAGGAGGATTGGGGATACTTGGTAACAGCTGTAAAAAAAATAAGTAGGGGTATAGAACCCTTGTAGGTAATTTAAGAAAATTGTTGGGGCAGGGGTGCCACTTAGCCTGGAGAAGATTCAGCAAAGTACAAGGCTTGTCTCTAAGTCCCTGAAAGCATCTCACTGGAGAGAGGGACCACCCTTGTTACGCATGCTTCCAGAAGCTGAAGTCAAAATCAGGAGCTGGAAGTTCTATTAGGAAGTCATTTTAGTTCTGCATAACTGAAAACTTTTCAAGACCTCAGTTGTCTGGAAAATGACTGGGCTCCTTTAGAAGGTGGTGAGATGCCCACCTCTCCAGGTATTCAAGCAAAATCTAGCTGACCTCTGACAAACTTTCAATCAGTGACAGATAATTGGACCTGGTAATCTTTATCTCCCTTCCAATCTTGAGAGCCTTTGATGACAGTCTTTGAATGAACAAGATCGTTATCTTTCAGATTTCAACATTTGCTAGTTATGAGGTGTGTACCAAATGTCCACTCTGAGCCATGCTAGACTCAGTGAAATGGAGAGTAAGTCCTGGACTTGATGTTGTGTCAAACTCTTTCATGTGCTCCTTTCTACCCAAATTCCAAAAGAGAAACCTAAAGAAACCATGATTAGGGCTGAGTGTTGCTTTCTGAGACCCAAAATATATCCAGGCATGTCCAAGACACTGTCACTCAGGGACACACTTGAGGAAGATGTTCACACCAACCCCTACAGTCCTGAGCACTCCATCTACCACCATTTTTCCCTTTGCATTTGGCCAGTAGTTCTGAAAGTTGAATATGCATCAGGATCACTTGGAGGACCAGCTACAAGAAGGTTCCTGGGCTACGCCCCCACCGCAGAGTTTCTTATTGAGGAGCCTGAAGTGGGCCTGAGAATGTGCGTTTATAACAAGTTCCCAGATGATGCTGATGCTGCTGGTCTAAGAACCACACTTTGAGAATCTCTGGGCTAGGCTGTATTAGTCTCTTCTCAAGCTGCTAATAAAGACATACCTGAGACTGGGTAATTTATAAAGGAAAGAGGTTTAATAAACTCACAGTTCCACATGGCTAGGGAGGCCTCATAATCATGGTAGAGGCTGAAGGAAGAGCAAAGGCACATCTTACATGGAGGTGGGCAAAAAAAAAAAGGTTGTGCAGAGGAGCTTGCTTTATAAAATCATCAGATATCATGAGATTTATTCACTATCAGGCAAATAGCATGGGAAAGGCCTGCCCCATGATTCAATTACCTCTCACCGGGTCCCTCCCACAACATGTGGGAAATACGGGAGCTGTAATTTGAGATTTGGGTGGGGACACAGCCATACCATATCACAGGCCACTGTTTTTCTTGGTAGATATTATTATTATTCCCATTTAGCAGATGAGAAAATAAGACACAGACAAGTTTAGCCCCCTGGCCCAAGTACGTGGCAGAGCTGCCAGGGACTGATATATTGAGCTGGGCCCATAGTGTTTGTTTTTACTTTTTAAGTGCATTTAAACCAGTGCTAGACTATGTTGGCTTTGCTTGGTCAGGAATTGGGACAGCAGATTTTGTGAACAGAAATTGCTGATGATTTTTTTTTCTTCCTTATTGCAGAAAACAAAGCCTTTCACTTGAGTGGTTGATGGTGCTTTCTTTCCTAATGAGCCTCTAGGTCTATTGTCTCAGAAAGCATTTAAAGCAATTCCTTCCATCATCGGAGTCAATAACCCTGAGTGTGGCTTCCCGCTGCCTATGGTAAGAATTCTGGCTGTCCATGCTGCCACTCTCTCAAACCATGATGCAGCTCTTGGCTTCAACAGCTGGGCATTTCCACAGATGACAACAGGTGTTGTAAATGCTGAAGCCCACCAGCCGAGCACACAGTGATCACCTTTCCTCTCTCTGAAAGAGGGCAAGTGAGGACCGGTCAAGTCACAACAAGTGTCTGCCTTCCTCCTCATGTGATGAGGCTTAGGGTGGAAGAAACAACTATATAAAAAGGAAAGAGGGGATGGGTCCACTTCGTCTTTGTTCAGACAATATTATAAATGATCGTTTCCAAAAAATGCAGTTACCACTTCAGAGCTGACATTCAGATAGGTTTGAAAAACTTCAGTCCTTTAAACTGTTCATGTACAGACTTGGTTCTGACATTTTGATATCCGAGAATGCTAAGGTTGTATAAGTTGCAAAATTGTTAAATCATTTTATTTATTCAACAAGTATGTACTGAGCATTTATTAGAGACTTATAAAAACTGAGCATACGAGCTTTCTGGGAGCTTACACTCTGGTGGGGAGAGACAGATGAGACACGAAGTTGAGAAGATGATTTCAGAGAGTGATAGATGCTATGAAGGACACAAGTGAGGAGAGAAGGTATCCTTAGAGAGGATAACAGGTGGTCAGGAAAGGCTCTTCTAGGAAGAGTTTGTTGAGCTGAGGCCCAGGTGCCGGGAAAGACCCATGATTTTTTTATTCCATGTATTAGAAAGACTCTCTTCATTGGAAATAAACTTTTCATCTGTGGAAGAGTAAAGAGTTCAAATTCCCAATACTGTTGAAGTTCATTTATATAGATTGACCTCCTCATTTTAAGCTGGAGGAAATAGGCTTAAAAAAATAAAGAGGTTCATCAGATTACAAAGCTAGTTGGTGGCTGTCTAGAACCAGAGTCCCGAGTTCATTGAGTTGTGAAAGCATGTTCTACCATTATTAATTTGACCTCCGGGGCAATGTTTTGAAGTAGGACTAGGGATTTTTGTCCTCATGCTGCAGACGAGGCCACTGAATCACAGTTCATGGCTTAAGTAAGGCTTTTCAGTGATTTCTGGGTATGTGTTAGAAAGAAGAAGGCAGGTGCTAGTGATGACAACCGCCACTGTAACTACTGTAACCAGTTCCCCAGTAACTTCCAGTGCCAAGCACAGGCCATCCAAGCAACAACTTTAAGACAGGCATGATTTTCCCTATTTTAAAGAAACTGAGGCTCAGAGCAGCTAAAGCGGCTTTCCAATATCTCCCGGCTAGTAAGGAGACAGTGGTGTATAATTTTTATGCATTTAGGCTCCACCTTTTTAGTTTAATTTAATTTAATTTAATTTTTGAGTCAGAGTCTTCCTCTGTTGCTGAGCCTGGAGTGCAGTGGTGTGATCTTGGCTCATTGCAACTTCCACCTCCTGGTGATTCTCCTGCCTCAGGCTACTGAGGAGCTGGATTACAGGCACCCACCACCATGTCCAGCTAATTTTTTTTTTTTTTTTTTTTTTGGTATTTTCAGTAGAGACCAGGTTTCACTATGTTGACCAGGCTGGTTTCCAACTCCTGACCTCAAGTGATCCACCTGTTTTGGCCTCCCAAAGTGCTGGGATTACAGGCGTGGGCCGGTGCCCAGCCTAGGTACTGCCTTTAAATGCCGAGTTCTCTGCTTACCTGCTGTGTGATATTAGGGGAGTGGCCCACCCTCTCTGAGCCTCCACTCCTTCTTCTGTGAAATAGGGCTCATCTTAGCACCTGCCTCACAGGTGTACATCAAATAACCTGGCATACAATCAGTGCTCAGTAAATGCTAGATATTGGAGTTATTCAAGTGACAGAATTTGCAGAGCTCAAAAGCCTGTGTGGGTGCTGAAATTCCATGTGAATTTGCAGTTAAACCCATTGCAAGCTGTTAGAGACCACAGGAAATCCCTGAGTTCCTTAATGTACAGAGAAGGTGTTTAGTAGTTAAAATATGCTTGTGGGTAATTTAAATGGCTCTGAGGGTTCCCTGAGATTCCAGGAGACAGGTACGGCCCTAGTATTCATTTAAGTATCCACAGTATCCACCATAGTGATTCATTACCCCAAGATTTTCAGCAGAAAACATACCAAGAAAATTCATTTGCCACGTGGATATTGTTTCTGACACCTCATGTTTTAAAGCTGTAATTTTGCCAGAACATGGTAATTTAACAAATAATCACATGAAGCGCTTACTACATACCAAGTACCAATTGTAAGTGCTTTACAAATATCAACTCGCTCAGTTCTCATCACTACCCTCGCAGGAGGTACTTGCTGCAAACTCTGTCTTACAGATGAGGAGCCTGAGGCAGGAAGAGTTGAGTCCCTTGCCAAGTTTTCAGGTGGTGAGGGCAGTGCAGGGAACCTGTGTTTTCAGCCACCAGCCTCACCGCCACTGCCTGACCTCCCACTGTGGCTTCTCAGAGGCCCCACCCACAAAGGTCTTGAGAAGGAGAACAACAAACACCAGTTTGGAAATTTTCTGGCTTCTCTTTGAACTTGATGTCCAAGCCAAGTTGGGGCCTCTTAGGCAGTCAGGGCTGCCATAATAAAATACTGTAGACTGGGAGGCTTAAACCACAGACATTCACGTTCTCACAGTTCTAGGGACTGGAAGTCCAAGATCAAGGTGCTGATATCGCTTTGTGTGTCTAAACTTTTCTTTTCTCATAAGGACATCAGCCAGATTGGATTAGGGCCCACTCTAACAGCTGCGTTTTAACATAATCACCCCTTTATAAGTACTATTTCCAAATAGTTGCATTCTGAATTGCAGGGGATTAAGGCTTCAATGTGTGAATTTTGAGGGGGCCACAATTTAGCCCACAATGGGAGCCTTCTCACAAGGTGGGCACTCGGGCCCCACAGGCTGCAGGTGGAATGACAGGGAACAGCTGCCTTTTATCAAAAGTGAGAAGAAATTAACTATCTGACCAGGACACTGAGGCCACTTCCACACGTGGCTGCCTGGGCTCGATGGCTCCTTACCCAGCTTCTCATGTGAAAGTTGGCTGCCCATGCCTTCAGGGAGATGGGTTTACCTTCTGATGACCAGATGGCTTACAGAGGGCACTGCTTCTCTCCACAGAAGGAGGCTCCTGAGATCCTCAGTGGCTCAAAGTCCCTTGCCCTCCATCTGATACAAAACATCCTGCTGAGTAATGTGGGAGGCTGCAGTACTCCAGAGACACATGCACTTAACAGATAGCCCTGGGTCACACTCAGGGGGAGAGGCCAGGGGCACAGACACTCCTCACTCACTCAGTCATTCAATAGACGTTTCCTAAGCACAGGTGTATTAGTCCATTCTTGCACTGCTATTAAGAAATACCTGAGACTGGGTAATTTATATAGAAAAGAGGCTTAATTAGCTTATGGTGCTGCAGGCTGTACAGGAAGCATGATGCTGGCGTTTGCTCAGCTTCTCGGGAAGCCTCAGGAAACTTACAATCTTGGTGGAAGACAAAGGGGAAGAAAGCACGTCTTACATGGTCAGAGCAGGAGGAAGGAGAGAGGAATGAGGTGCCACACACTTTTAAACAACCAAATCTCATGAGAGTTCTATCAGGAGAATAGCACCAAAGGGATGGTGCTAACCATTCATGAGAAACCACCCATACGATCAATCATCTCCCATCAGGCCCCGTCTCCAGCATTAGGGATTACAATTCAACATGAGATTTGGTGGGGGACACAGGTCCAAACTATATCAATAGGTCCATAAACCCAATCCACAATCCCCAACCTGGAAGAGCTCCAAAAACCCAGAGGCTTTTTGTAACCCACCCAGCAGCAGAATCGGACCTCAACTGATTTGTGGCTATCAGTCATTTTTGTTCCCACACATTTATTCATGTTATTTATCCCACTATTCAGATGTTTCTCCGTGGATGCATTAATGTGGGTTTTGGGGTGTTGCCCCCACCCCGAGCCTGTGTCATAACACACAGCATGGGTGCTGCATTATCTACCTACAGTCTGAAAAGCTCTGAATGCTAAAACACACACAGGACTAGGGACCTGTATTCACCACACACCAGCCAGGCATCAGGCCAGGCTCTGGCAAGACCAGTCATTTACTCATTCATTCACTCATTTATTGTTCCATCACTCATTCATTCGTTCACTGCACAAACTTAGCAGTATCTGGTCTTACTCTAGACACTAGGATATAGAGATGGATTGTTTTCCTTCCTTTCTTTTCTTCTTTTTCCATCTTCCTCTTTTTCCATAAACATTTATTCAGTGTGGACTCACTGCCAATATTCATTTTGTTCACTTGTCCATGGAACACATGTTTAGTGAGAGTCCACATGCCCCTGCATTCCCTGGGCACTGGGGTGCAACATGGGGTGGACAGAGATGACAAGACACTGCAGTACAGTACACACGAAGCACAGCAATGTCCAAGGCCCTGTGGTGCACACAGAAGGGGACAGGCAGTTGTTTTGGGGAGAAGGATTTGGAGGATTAATGGAGCTTGTCTGGTGATGGAATGGGTGGGTGGATAAACTGGGAAGAAACAAGAGTACCAGCTGGGAGCAGACGGTTGTGAAGAGATTGGCTGAGGGTTGGCTACAGCAGGAGAGAATGCTTTCAGCTATTGTAAGCTATGTAATGAGTATAGACTTCATCCTAAAGACTGAGAACAGAAGGAAGAAGGACACGATTTGATTTCTATTTTAGGAAAAGCCCTCTGAAACTGGGCACGGTGGCTCACACCTGTAATCCCAACATTTTGGGAGGCCAAGGCAGGAGGATTGCTTGAGCCCAGAAGTTCAAGAATAGCCTGGGCAACACAGGGAAACCTTGTCTCTTCAAAAAATAAAAAAATTAGGCAGACCTGGTGGTATGCATTTGTGGTGCCAGCTACTTGGGAGGCCAAGCAGGCGGATTGTTGAGCCTGGGAGTTTGAGGCTGCAGAATCTCTCCACTGTACTCTAGCCTGGGCAAAAGAGTGAGACACTCTGTCTCAAAAAGAAAAAAAAAAAGGTAGGAAAACAGAAAGAAACAGTACACGCAGATATCCCTCAGGTCCCCCTGGTGGAGGGATGTTTGACGAGTTGCAGCTGGCTGATGATGAATTGGGACTAAGGTTTGAGAGACATTGATGTTATAATTTATACACTGGAATTCTCAGGTGGACTGGAGATGGCCTCATGGAGAAGATGCTCATTGATCTAAGCCTTAGGGGAGGGGAAAAACTGAGCAGAATGACATTTCAAGTAGAGTGGGAAGTAGGTTGTGTGGGAAAGTGCAAGAGGAATGGAAGGGCACATGGTTCTCCTAGGCACGGTAGCATGCTAGGGGCTGATTTTTAAACAGTAAGTAGTTCTCTGATGCAGAAGGCATAGCCTTACCCCAGAACCCTAGGACTTTGCACTCTGACTGTCCTATGGGGACTCACCTGAGACTCTACACAGCATCTATACCCACCTTGGACACCCCCAGCACCATGGGTTCTGCTGGTTAGATGGCCAAAGAGGCCAGGCCCTTACGCCATAGACTGGACCTACTGCAGAGACCTCCCTTGCTCTGGCCTGATTAAAAACCACCAGCCTCCTGAGGACCCGATAAACAAGTCCGAGCAGCATTCTCCAATGTGGTGTACACTGCCTCGCCTCCAAATTAGGAAGAAACCCGTCAAGGGCTGTGCTGCTGTCTTAGTGGTAGGAGTTTGAGCTACAACACCTTTCCAGCATTTCCTAGAGCACCAGATCCCTGAATCTTCATGGAATTTACCATGCAGTCTCTACCATTAGTGCCTGGGGGAAGTTGAGAGGGAGAAGCCTGGGAGGCAGGCTGGTGCCAGGTCAAGGAAGCATTGAATGTCCTATTAAGGCACTCAGCAATGGGGCCTGGGGGAACCAACAGGACTGAATACCTGCTCTGGGCCAAGCAGCATACTTCTCTCTTCACATCTCATATAATCCTCTACATCCCTACAGATGAGGAAACTGAGGCTCCAAGAGACCAACTAGCTTAGGTAAGATAATAGCTAAGGGCTGGAGGCAGTGCTGGTACCAGGAGCAGGGCTGATTTCATGGATGTTCTGCCTGTGTAGTCACAGAGGACCTTGTTGCTCAGAAGGGTCCTACATTTGGTTTAATGCTCCGTTGTCACTATCTTGAAATTCTTAATGATTTTTTTAACAAGGAGCTTATGTTTTTACTTTGCACTGAGCTCCACAGATGATGCAGCCAGTTCTGCCCAGCAGTGACTCATTCTGAGACATGAGCGAGAGAGGCCTGTGGTCAGGAGCATGGGATTTGGATGCAAATAGACTGGTGAAAGAATCATGGTTCTTCCAGTTGGGGCCCAACCACTTCACCTCTCTAAGCCTCAGTTTCTTAATCTGTGAAACGGGGCTAGTTTTGATACTTGCATCATAGGGTTGCTGTGTGGATTAAATGAAGCAATGTGGGTAAAGCATTCAGAATCATACCTGCACAGGTGAGTGTTTAACGTGTAGGTCATTGTGGTTGACCTGGAGCTCCTATGACTAAGATTTTTTTTTTACAGCACATCCCGCCTTAGTATTTGTACCTTGTGGCTAATGAATACTTCCATGACAAGCACTCCCTGACTGAAATCCGAGACGGTCTTCTGGACTTGCTTGGAGATGTGTTCTTTGTGGTCCCTGCACTGATCACAGCTCGATATCACCGAGGTGAGTCTCTGGGCACCCCGCTCCAGGACCACAGCCCAGCCAGACTGGTGGCCACAGAGATCCATGTTGTCTACTGACTGGCTGCCTCCTCTGCCTCTGTTCCCTCACAGAGAGAGTGTCTGTGTCTGGATGGGAACGTGCCATGGGGACCTGTGTCATTCACCTGCCTTTCAGAGTTTGGGAATGTTGATCAGTTGTTTCTGTTTCTTCCCCTTCTTCAGGACCATGTAGAAAATTCTCATCTCCCTATAATTTTCTGGGCACTGTCCCCTGGGATTTCTTCTTTCTAGAAATGTCTTCCCCAGCATCTTAGCCATATGTAGTAATGGAACAAACATTTTAGCTATAAGGAGTAATGGAGCTCTTAAAATAATAGACTTCAATTCAACTATTGTAAAGGCAGACAAATACTCCACCCCGTAACATTAGATTCCACATTCTTCTCAAGTGCACATACAACATCCTCCAGAATCAACCATATGTTAGGCCATCAAACAAATCCCAATAAATGTAAAAGGATGGAAATCATGCAGAGTATCTTCTTCAACCACAAGGGAATGAAATTAGGAATCAATAACAAAAGGAAATCTGGAAAATTCATAAATATTTATAAATGAAATGGCACACTCATTTTTACGTTTTAAAAATTGTAAATATGCTTAATAAAAACTTTCCCATTTTAAACATTTTAAGTGTATAGTTCAATGGTATTAAGTACATTCATATTGTTGTACAACCATCACCGCTATACATCTTCAGAACGTTTTTATCAACCCAAACTGAAAATCAGTACCTATTAAAAATAACTCCCCACTCCTCTTTTCCCCAGACCCCAATAACCACCATTCTACTTTCTGTCTCTGTGACTGACATTTTAGTTACTTTAGTGACTTTAGTTACTCAATGTAAATGGAATCATTCAATATTTGTCCTTTTGTTTGGCTTATTTCACATAGCGTAAGGTCTCAGGATTCCTATATGCTGTAGTATACATCAGAATTTCCTCCTTTTTTAAGGCTGAATAATGTTCCATTGTATGTATATATCACATTTTGTCTATCCATTTATTCATTAATGGACATTTGCATTGTTTCCACCTTTCGGCTATTGTGCAATGAACAATTGGCTATTGGCTACAATTGGCTATTGACTATAATGCTGCAGTTAACACAGTTGTAGAAATATCTGTTCAAGTCCCTGTTTTCAGTTATCTGGGGTATATGCCAGAGGTAGAATTGCTGGATCATATGTCATTCTATGTTTAATTTTTTTGAAGAAGTGTCATGGTGTTTTCCACTGTGTCTGAACCCTTTTACATTCCTACCAGCAATGCACAAGGGTTGCAATTTCTCGATATCTTGACCAACATTGCTGTTTTTTAAATAATGACTATTCTAATGGGTTTGAAGTAGTATCTCATTATGGTTTTCATTTGCATTTTCCCAATTATTAGAGATGTTGAGCATCTTTTCATGTGCTTATTGGATGTTTGTATATATGTTTTTAGAGAAATGTCTGTTTAAGACCCTTGCCCACTTTTGAATTGAGTTGTTTTTTGTTGTTGAGTTTTAAGAGTTCCTTAATCTTAAATATATATATGTGTGTGTGTGTGTGTGTGTGTGTGTATATATATATATATGTAGTAGAAATTAATCCCTTACGAGATATTATGAGATATATGAGTTGCAAATATTTTCTCCCATTCTGTGGGTTGCCTTCTTACTCTGTTGATAATGCACCAAAGTTGCACAGTAGTTTTTCATTTTGATGAAATATAATTCATCCAGTTTTTTGTTGATTGTGCTTTTGGTGTCATATCTAAGAATCCACTGCCAAATTCAACGGTATGGAAATTAACCTATATATTTTCTTATAAAGGTTTACAATTTTAGTTTTAAATTTAGGCCTTTGATCCATTTTGAGTTAGTTTTTCTATATAGTATGAGGGAAGAATCTACCTTTATTCTTTTGTATGTGTTATATACTAGGGTGGCTATAATTTTTTTAAAAAAGAAAAAGAATAAGAACAAGTGTGAAGGATATAGAGAAACCAAAACTCTCAACTACTGTTGGAAACATAAAACAGTGCAGCCACTGTGGGAAAATGTTGTGGCTATTCCTCAAAAAGTTAAACATAGTTTCCATATAACCTAGCAAATCCAGTCCTAGGGGTATACTCAAGATAACTGAAAACTGATATTCAAACAAAAATTGTATGTGAATGTTCATAGCACCCTTGTTCATTATAGGCCAAAATGGTAACAACCCAAGTGTTCATCAATTGATGAATCAATAAACAAAATTCATTATATACTTACAATGGCTTATCAGTTTGCCATGAAAAGAAATGAAATACGAATGCATGCTACAATACAGATGAGCCTTGTAAACATTATGCTAAGTGAAAGAAGTCAGGTACAAAGGGCCACATGTTGTATGATCCCACTTATACGAAATGTTCAGATTAGGCAAATCCATAGAGACAGAAAGTAGAATTGTGTTTTCCAGAGGCTGAGAAGTGGGGCTCAGGGGGAGTGACTGCTAAATGGGTCTGAGGTTTCTGTTTGGGGTGATGAAAATGTTCTGGACCTAAATAGTGGTGATAGTTGCACAACATCTTAAATGTACTAAAAACCACTGAATTATATACTTTCAAATAGTTAAAGTGGCAGATTTCACTTATGTACATTTACCTTAAAAATATTGTTAGGAAAATGAGAAGGCAGACCACAGACTGGGAGAAAATATTCATAATACAATTATTTGACAAAATCATCATATCCAGAATAGAAGAACCCTTACAGTTCAGTAATGAAAATAAAGTATTTTCCAAGAATGGGTAAAAGACTTGAACTTCGAGAGAAAGTCCCAACAAGGTAGATCTTGGTTGAATATGGAGGACTTTTTTTGAGAAGCAGAACTACTGACTTCTCAGACGTGAGCTCTTCATCACCAGGGATATAAGCTCTGCTGTAACAGGAAATTCCAGCCTCAGATGAGGAAGGGGGAAGTGAGGCTGGCTTAGGTAGCCTCTTGTCTCTGAGCTGTCCCACCCCTTGGTCTATACATCCAAGACTTAATAGATGGGGACACAGAGCCAGCCCCCTGCTCCACGCTGCCTGCATGTCTGACCTTCCCTGACCTTTGTTCAGATGCTGGTGCACCTGTCTACTTCTATGAGTTTCGGCACCGGCCCCAGTGCTTTGAAGACACGAAGCCAGCTTTTGTCAAAGCCGACCACGCTGATGAAGTCCGCTTTGTGTTCGGTGGTGCCTTCCTGAAGGGTGACATTGTTATGTTCGGTAAGGGACTGGCCACTCCCCACAGTTCACATGAAGCCCCCTGCTTACCCCACCACTATGCAAGAGCCCGGAGGACTTCGGGGTTGGCATTTAATCACCTCTGTGGTTTACAGGCAGATGCAACCTTTCTCTGGAAAATGCCCTCACTTCCAATTTTAGAAGCCAAGATGAAAAAGCACCGTGACAGTTGCTTGATGAGGGCTTCTCTTTGTACTGAAACCTACAGGTGTGGCCACTTAGGAACACTCAAGCAATCTAAATAATTTAAAATAGATATATATATTAGAACCATTTTCTTCCTTTTCTTTGACCACGGGTCTTACCCTCCCTCCCCTTCCCAGAAATCCCATGAGGCCACAATCTGAGGCTTTAAGAGGCAAGGACCATGTTTTTCATAATTCCAGCTCCAAGTGGTCTGCACCCAGATGAGCTCATGTAAAGCCTTGTGAACTGTTACTTGTGATGTTAGCTCATTTATTCTTAAATTTATGACATATTTGGTGCCTAAAATAAACCAATCAGATGAGGTTGTCAATCGAATAAATTTGCAGGGAAAAATACACACAGGAGCTATCACTGAACTATTTGGTTGGAAACATTACACAATGCAGGCTCTTAACTTATTCACATTGGCCTCCTGACAAAGAGGACGGAACATTCCATATAGAGTGTGTTTGTGCACTGTGGTTTATTCATTATTTCAGTGTTTCATCCTCATCTTACAACACAGATAATAAAGAACTTCCTCCTAGGTTGTCATAAGGACTAAATAAAATAAGCCCCATAAAGTAAGAGTGAATAGCTAATAAATGTCACTGTTATTTCTCAGCAACCATTCCTGAGCCCATACTATGTAATGGCACAGGGACTCCCTAAACTGGAAAAAGTGAACAACATATGTATGAAAAGGTGAAATTCCTTGATGTCTAAAGAGGAAAATTCGTAAGAAAAGAATAACCTAATTGAAAACTGGGTAGCAGATACAAACAGACAGTTCATGGAAAAGAAAACACAAGTGCCTTGTAAACATATGAACATCCGCTTAACCTCCCTCATAACAAGGAAACTTCAGACCATCCTTCTTAGCAAAGAATTATTTTTCATCAATCAAGGTTGGAAAAAACAAAACACTTAAAATAATGTATTCTAGCAGGTGTGAGAAACAATTTTATACATTAATAGAGAAGTCTATCAACATTTAAAATGCATGTAAGGCTGGGCGTGGTGGTTCACACCTGTAATCCCAGCACTTTGGAAGTCTGAGGTGGGAGGATTGCTTGAATCCAGGAGTTCCAGAACAGTTTGGGCAACATAGTAAGACCCTCTGTCTACAAAAAAAAAAAATAGTAAACAAAATTAGCCAGGCATGGTGGCACACACCCGTAGTCCCAGCTACTTATGAGGCTGAGGTAGGAGGATCACTTGAGCCCAAGAGTTTGAGGTTACAGTGAGCTATGATCATGGCCCTGAACTCTAATCTGGGCAACAGCATGAGACTCCTGTCTCAAAAATTGTTTTTATTTTTATAAAATAAAAAAAAATATGTGTAGTCTTAGCCAGGTGTGGTGGCTTATGCCTGTAATGCCATCACTTTGGGAGGCTGAGGCAGGAAGAATTGCTTGAGCCCAGGAGTTGGAAGCTGCAGTGAGCTATGATCGTGCAACTGCACTCCAGCCTGGGTGACAGAGTGAGACCCCATCTTTATAAAAATAAATAACGTAGATTGAAATGCATGTAGTTTTTAGCCTGGCAATTCTACTTCTAGAGTTTTTGTGTAAGTATACTTCCACATGTGCAAAAGTATATATGCACACTAAAATACTGCTTTTACCAGCAAAAGATCGGAAACACGACACATACATTATGTATTTATATATAATTGCATATAAATATGTATTTATATATTACATGTTCATAGAACAACAAATGGCAGTTTGATAAGAGACAAGTCCTATATATGAGATCAATTTTAATAAAAAGAGCAATATGTAGAATACGTGTCCAGTCTCCTGCCAGATGTGTAGAAAGGTGTCCGTTTATACCCTGGAACCTGCAGAGCCTGTCTTTGGGAAGGTGCCGCTGAGGCTCGTCACTGGGTGTCTGCAGGGAAGAGATGAAAGGGAAACATTTTCATTGGATGTTAGATGCTCTTTCTGCATTTTGGATTTTCTACTTTTTAAATAAAGAAATACAAAAATTAATTGTAAAAATGTGTGTGAGAGGACAGAGCCAGATGGAGAGAGAGAAGGAAAAGAGAGAGGAAAGAGAGAGAGAAGCAAGAGAGAGGGAAGACAGGGAGAGAAGGAACAGAGAGACAGGGAAGAAAGACAGAAGGGAGAGATGGAGGGAGAGAGAAGGAAGAGAGAGAGGGAAGAAGGAGAGAGGGGAGAGAGAGGAAGAGAGAGAAGAAAAAGAGGGAAGAGAGATGGAAGACAGAGATGGGGAGAGAGAAGGAAGAGAGGATGGAGAGAAGGAAGAGAGAGAGAGGGGAAAACAGAGACAGAGAGAGGGAGCAAGCTGGTCTGTGTCCCCAGGGAACCTGCAGCATCATGGGACTGGCTGCAGGAACACGGGGTGGACAGGGAAGATGTGTGTTCAGCTTCCACCATTCAGAAGCCACAATTCCTTGGGTAGGTCCCCATTTCTCTGAGCTTTAGTATCTGCATGTGTAAAATGGGTACAGTGACTTGGTAGGCTTGTAAGGTTCCAGTGGGAGGAGGGGTGTGAAAGGGATTCATCAAATACAAGGCACCCCGGGCATCCTGAGCCTCACCCAGAGCAGCAGCATTTTGTGATTATCTCCTTCAGAAGGAGCCACGGAGGAGGAGAAGTTGCTGAGCCGGAAGATGATGAAATACTGGGCTACCTTTGCTCGAACCGGGTCAGTGAACCTCCCAGTCTCCCCCATGCCAAGGCCTGGGGTGTGAGGAGGAAAATCTCACCCCTGTTTCTGCTCTCCCTTCCAGGAATCCCAATGGGGACGACTTGCCTCTGTGGCCAGCCTATAATCTGACCGAGCAGTACCTGCAACCAGACTTGAACATGAGCCTCGGACAGAGACTCAAAGAACCGCTGGTGGAGTTTTGGACCAGCACCATCCCCCTGATCCTGTCTGTCTCCGACACGCTCCGGAGTCCTCTTTCCTCCTTAATTTTCCTCTCTCTCCTCCAGCCTTTCTTTTTCTCTTGTGTTCCTTGGGAAGTTATCTTTCTGTGATTTTGGTTTCCCTTCTCCTACATTTTTTCCCTGCAATCATTAGCTTCCTTCTGAGTTCAGCTACGTTCTGTGGGGATCTTTGCAGAACAAGCTGCTTTCGATGATATTTTATGGACTTAGGAATGATCCTTATGGAATTATTTTCAACATGAAAAAGTGCAAATTGTCTTGAAAGACAGCAAGATTTCTTCAATAAATTTGGAGGAGGGCTGATTTTATAACTCATATGAAATAAAATCGAATGTAAAATATGGATAAGGGGGCAGAATTTAATTCTGTGCTGATAACACTCCCCCTGCCCCCAGCACCCACTTTCTATCAGAGAAGATGTCTGTGAATGTTACCCAAAATGTGAGTCCACCACCCCAACCCATCGGGGCTTCAGCCACAAGCCAAGTATGGATGTCTTGTACATCATGGGTTTGAGCTGGGTCTCTTCTCTGGCTCAGAGAGATGTGTGGGTGATGGGGTATCCTCAGCCATGGAAACCTGACATCATCCAAAATAAAAAATAGAAGTCAAATTCTAGGTATCAAACATCAGATCAGCAGTGCCAAGAAGAAATGAAGCTTCTGTGATGGGGTCGAGATGAATCTATCATTCAACAAATCCACACTGGCTGGGTGTGGTGGCTCACGACTATAATCCCAGCACTTTGGGAGGCTGAGGTGGGTGGATCACTTAAGGTCAGGAGTTCAAGACCAGCTTGGCCAACATGGTGAAATCCCATCTCTACTAAAAAATACAAAAATTAGCCGGGCGTGGTGGTGTGTGCCTATAGTCCCAGCTACTTGGGAGGCTGAGGTGGGATAATCACTTGAACCCGGGAGGTGGAGGTTGCAGTGAGCCGAGGCCGCACCACTGCACTCCAGACTGGGTGACAGAGCAAGAATCCTTCTCAAAAAAAAAAAAAAAGATAAGATAATAATAATAAAAAAATTAAAAAATAAATCTACACTGAGCGTCTGATATATACCAGGCGTATCCCCACCAGGATACAGCAGTGAAGAAAACCTGGCTGCTACCCAAGAGTGAGCAAACAGACATTAAGCAAACATTCACGCAAGTGGATATCTCATACTGTAACTTCGATAGGTGTTACTCAGGAGAATAAGGTGTTTTCAAGAAAGTGTAACAGAGGCAACCTAAGTTAGATTAAAGTCTTAGGAGGCTCTCTCTGGAGAAATAGCATTTACATTAAGAAAGGACAAATCAAAATTAGTCACAGGGTAGGGAGAATGTTAAATACTGTCATTCAAAGGATGCACTCTTACTTTGCATAGTCACATAATCCATATTATATCCATATAATTCACCAGGGTCATTATATTTTCTTCACAATTGCTTCAAGATTACATAGGATGCATAGACTAGGAGGGTTTCTGAGATGCCAGTAACTCATCTGGGTGAAAGATCTCCAACCCAGAGCCTGAATCTGACCCCCTGAAGTGTTTTGTTTGGCTCACACAACGTTAAACATGTTTTGGAATTTGTTGCCAGCAAATTTTAAATTAAGGAAATTTCACATTAAATGCCATATTTCCAGCTTCTTCAGGAAAAACAATAACAAGAAATCCCAGAGGATACTATTATAGAGCTGCATCCCCACATGATAACCAGCACTTCTGGAGGTACATACAACACCTTTTATGCAAAATACAGGGTGCTCCTTCCTCAAAACCTTCTACAGACATCTTCAGAAACTGCCATGGATAAATATCTGCATCTATGATGCAAATGACACCTTCTGTAAAGTGTTACCCTTCTGCAGTGCACTCCCTGTGCAACTGTCCTTAGCAAAAATAGAGTAATCTACAGGAACTGAGTGGTGGCTGCCCCCTTTACAGAGGCAAAGGTTCTCCACTTTCCCCAGTCTGCACCATTCCACTTTGTGCTGTGCCTGGTCCATTTTACTCACTGATATTACCCAACCTCTAAAGGTGTTTACTTTTGGACCCTTGACCTCTCATTTCATAGTGAACCTCAGAGAAGTGAAAGGATTCACCCAAGAACACTCAGCAAGTATGCAGTGTCAGCAAGTTAGCAGTAAGTCAAAACTAGACCTTAAGGCTCTTGTCACTTCAGAGCAGGACTCTTACTGCCATGCGGCTACCTCTCTCACCAGATGGTCCAAGGCATTCGGTTGTCTCTGGATTAGGTGGTTGTGGGAGGGGTGGATCAGAGATGCTCTGGGCCACTTAATGCCTCTAGGTCACAAGAAAGCAAGCTGGAAACAGAATTGCCTCTGCAGCTGCAGAAAACTAATTTCTATATTGATATTTGGAAAAACTAACAGCTAGAAAACACCACTCAACTCTTTTTTTGAAATACAATCATATTAGATGACATTACATGCATCATTTATATATTGCTTGCAGTGCCAGCATCTTCAAATATGGTTCTAATTTTGGTAGATATCTTGCTAGGGGGAGCACATTACTAAGTTATCTAGATATAAGGCCTCTTTCCTTCTCTTTCTGTCCACATGCAATCAGATGCATTGTGGAATTAAAGTTGACATTTATTTAAGTGCCACTTGGTGTCTTTTTTTCCCCCTTTAATTTAGAATTTTCTATCTGGGGTGTAAGTAAAAGAATGGCTTGGAGGGCTTTTCGAAAATACCAATGGCCAGGCCACTAGCCAGTCAATTGGAAGCAAAATCTCCTTGGATGGGACATAGAAGTCTTTTTCAGTTTTCCAGCATTTTAATGAACACTCCTGATTAAGAACCACTGGGTCTTGGACGCTTTGTTCATTTCTTTTTACTCCTTTTTCTCCAAGAAATATGGGATTATGTGAAAAGACCAAATCTATGTCTGATTGGTGTGCCTGAAAGTGACGGGGAGAATGGAACCAAGTTGGAAAACACTCTGCAGGATATCATCCAAGAGAACTTCCCCAACCTAGTAAGGCAGGCCAACATTCAAATTCAGGAAATACAGAGAACACCACAAAGATACTCCTCGAGAAGAGCAACTCCAAGACACATAATTGTTAGATTCACCAAAGTTGAAATGAAGGAAAAAATGTTAAGCGCAGCCAGAGAGAAAGGTCGGGTTACCCACAAAGGGAAGCCCATCAGACTAACAGCAGATCTCTCTGCAGAAACTCTGCAACCCAGAAGAGAGTGGGGGCCAATATTCAACATTCTTAAAGGAGAGAATTTCAACCCAGAATTTCATATCCAGCCAAACTAAGTTTCATAAGTGAAGGCGAAATAAAATCCTTTAGAGACAAGCAAATGCTTAGAGATTTTGTCACCACCAGGCCTGTCCTACAACAGATCCTGCAGGAAGCACTAAACATGGAAAGGAACAACTGGTACCAGCCATTGCAAAAACATGCCAAAACGTAAAGACCATCGATGATAGGAAGAAACTGCATCAACTAACGAGCAAAATAACCAGTTAATATCATAATGACAGGATCAAATTCACACATAAAAATATTAACCTTAAATGTAAATGGACTAAATGGTCCAATTAAAAGACACAGACTAGCAAATTGGATAAAGAGTCAAGACCCATCAGTTTGCTGTATTCAGGAGACCCATCTCACATGCAGAGACACACAGAGGCTCAAAATAAAGGGATGGAGGAAGATCTACCAAGTAAATGGAAAACAAAAAAAAAAGCAGGGGTTGCAATCCTAGTCTCTGATAAAACAGACTTTAAACCATCAAAGATCAAAAGAGACAAAGAAGGCCATTACATAATGTTAAAGGGATCAATTCATCAGGAAGAGCTAACTATCCTAAATGTATATGCACCCAATACAGGAGCACCCAGATTCATAAAGCAAGTCCTTAGAGACTTACAAAGACACTTAGACTCCCATGCAATAATAATAGGAGACTCTAACACCCCACTGTCAACGTTAGACAGATCAACAAGACTGAAAGTTAAGAAGGATATCCAGGAATTGAACTCAACTCTGCACCAAGCAGAACTAATAGACATCTACAGAACTCTCCACCCCAAATCAACAGAATATACATTCTTCTCAGCACCACATCACATTTATTCAAAAATTAACCACATAGTTGGAAGTAAAGCACTCCTCAGCAAATGTACAAGAACAGAAATTATAACAAACTGTCTCTCAGACCACAGTGCAATCAAACTAGAACTCAGGACTAAGAAACTCAATCAAAACCACTCAACTACATGGAAACTGAACAACCTGCTCCTGAATGACTAATGGGTACACAACGAAATGAAGGCAGAGATAAAGATGTTCTTTGAAACCAATAAGAACAAAGATACAATATACCAGAATCTCTGGGACACATTTAAAGCAGTGTATAAAGGGAAATTTATAGCACTAAATGCCCACAAGAGAAAGTAGGAAAGATCTAAAATTGACACCCTAACATCACAATTAAAAGAACTAGAGAAGCAAGAACAAACACAATCAAAAGCTAGCAGAAGGCAAGAAATAACTAAGATCAGAGCAGAACTGAAGGAGTTAGAGACACAAAAAAAACCTCCAAAAAATAAATGAATCCAGGAGCTGGTTTTTTTGAAAAGATCAACAAAATTGATAGACTGCTAGCAAGACTAATAAAGAAGAAAAGAGAGAAGAATCAAAGAGATGCAATAAAAAATGATAAATGGGGATATCACCACTGACCCCACAGAAATACAAACTACCATCAGAGAATACTATAAACACCTCTACGCAAATAAACTAGAAAACTTAGAAGAAATGGATAAATTCCTGGACACATACACTCTCCCTAGACTAAACCAGGAAGAACTTGAATCCCTGAATAGACCAATAGCAGGCTCTGAAATTGAGGCAATAATTAATAGCCTACCAATCAAAAAAAGTCCAGGACCAGATGGATTCACAACTGAATTCTACCAGAGGTACAAAGAGGATCTGGTATCATTCCTTCTGAAACTATTCCAATCAATAGAAAAAGAAGGAATCCTCCCTAACTCATTTTATAAGGCCAACATCATCCTGATACCAAAGCCTGGCAGAGACACAACAAAAAAAGAGACTTTTAGACCAATATCCCTGATGAACATCGATGCAAAAATCCTCAATAAAATACTGGCAAATCGAATCCAGCAGCACATCAAAAAGCTTATCCACCATGATCAAGTGGGTTTCATCCCTGGGATGCAAGGCTGGTTCAACATATGCAAATCAATAAACATAATCCAGCATATAAACAGATCCAAAGACAAAAACCACATGATTATCTCAATAGATGCAGAAAAGGCCTTTGTCAAAATTCAACAGCCCTTCATGCTAAACCTCTCAATAAATTCGGTATTGATGGAACGTATCTCAAAATAATAAGAGCTATTTATGACAAACCCACAGCCAATATCATAATGAATGGACAAAAACTGGAGCCAAATCATGAATGAACTCCCATTCATAATAGCTTCAAAGACAATGAAATACAGAGGAATGCAACTTACAAGGGATGTAAAGGACCTCTTCAAGGAGAACTACAAACCACTGCTCAGTGAAATAAAAGAGGACACAAACAAATGGAAGAACATTCCATGCTCATGGATAGGAAGAATCTATATCGTGAAAATGGCCATACTGCGCAAGGTAATTTATAGATTCAATGCCACCCCCATTAAGCTACCAATGACTTTCTTCACAGAATTGGAAAAAACTGCTTTAAATTTCATATGGAACCAGAAAAGATCCCACATTTCCAAGACAATCCCAAGCCAAAAGAACAAAGCTGGAGGCATCACACTACCTGACTTCAAACTATACTACAAGGCTACAGTAGCCAAAACAGCATGGTACTGGTACCAAAACAGAGATATAGACCAATGGAACAGAACAGAGCCCTCAGAAATAATACCACACATCTACAGCCATCTGATCTTTGACAAACCTGACAAAAACAAGAAATGGGGAAAGGATTCCCTATTTAATAAATGGTGCTGGGAAAATTGGCTAGCCATAAGTAGAGAGCTGAAACTGGATCCTTTCCTTACACCTTATACAAAAATTAATTCAAGATGGATTAGTGACGTAAATGTTAGTCCTAAAACCATAAAAACCCTAGAAGAAAACCTAGGCAATAACATCCAGGATATAGGCCTGGGCAAGGACTTCATGTCTAAAACACCCAAAGCAATGGCAACAAAAGCCAAAATTGACAAATGGGATCTAATTAAACTAAAGAGCTTCTGCACAGCAAAAGAAACTACCATCAGAGTGAACAGGCAACCTACAGAATGGGAGACAAATTTTGCAATCTACTCATCGGACAAAGGGCTAATATCCAGAACCTACAAAGAACTCAAACAAATTTACAAAAAAAAAAAACAAAACAAAACACAACCCCATCAAAAAGTGGGCAAAGGATATGAACAGACACTTCTCAAAAGAAGACATTCATACAGGCAACAGACTCATGAAAAAATGCTCATCATCACTCACCATCAGGGAAATGCAAATCAAAACCACAACAAGATACCATCTCACCCCAGTTAGAATGACAATCATTAAAAATCAGGAAGCAACAGGTGCTGGAGAGGATGTGGAGAAATAGGAACACTTTCACACTGTTGGTGGGACTGTAAACTAGTTCAACCATTGTGGAAAACAGTGTGGCGATTCCTCAACGATCTAGAACTAGAAATACCATTTGAGCCAGCCGTCCCATTACTGGGTATATATGCAAAGGATTATAAATCATGCTGCTATAAAGACACATGCACACGTATGTTTATTGCTGTACTATTCACAATAGCACAATAGCAAAGACTTGGAATCAACCCAAATGTCCATCAGTGACAGACTGGATTAAGAAAACGTGGCACATATACGCCGTGGAATTCTATGCAGCCATAAAACAGGATGAGTTCATGTCCTTTGTAGGGACATGGATGCAGCTGGAAACCATCATTCTCAGCAAACTATTGCAGGAACAGAAAACCAAACACCGCATGTTCTCACTCATAGGTGTGAATTGAATAATGAGACCACTTGGACACAGGAAGGGTAACAGCACACACCAGGGCCTGTTGTGGGGAGGGGGGAGGGGGGAGGGACAGCAGTAGGAGATATACCTAATGTAAATGACAAGTTAATGGGTGTAGCACACCAACATGGCACATGTATACATATGTAACAAACCTGCACGTTGTGCACATGTACCCTAGAACTTAAAGTATTAAGGAAGGAGACCACTACTACTCCTGCTGCCATCCTCCCCCCACCTTGCCTAGTTCACAAGACAGAGAGAACCAAATAAGATAATTAGCCAGACAACCTTGGCACCACCACCTAGTCCTAGGAGTTAAACAAAGTAATAATAATAACATCAACCCCTGGCCTAAACTACTTGTGTTATCTGTAAATTCTAGACACTGTATGAAAAAAGCATTGTAAAACTTTCTGTTCTGTTAGCTGATGCATGTAGCCCCCAGTCACGTTTCCCACGCTTGCTCGATTTATCACAACCCTTTCACGTGGACCCCTAAAAGTTGTAAGCCTTTAAAAAGGCCGAGTATTTCTTTCTCGGGGAGCTCGGCTCTTAAGACGCGAGTCTGCCAATGCTCCTGGCCAAATAAAAAACCTCTTCCTTCTTTAATCCGGTGTCTGAGGAGTTTCGTCTGCAGCTCGTCCTGCTACATTTCTTGGTTCCCTGACCAGGAAGCGAGGTGATTAATGGATGGTCGAGGCAGCCCGTTAGGCGGCTTATGCCTGCCCTGTAGAGCATCCCTTTGGGGGAATCTGGCCAGCTTGAGTGATGCAGATCCTGAGAGTGCTCCTGGGTAGGCATTTGCCCTGGCGGAACACCTCGTCAGAGCAGTGCACAGCAGGCCCCCATGGAGGATCAACACAGTGGCTGAACACCAGGAAGGAACTGGCACTTTAAGTCTGGACATCTGAAACTTGGTAAGACTAGTCTTTGGAACTTGCCCACTCCATTTGAGTGGAAGCGTGGCCTGATTACCCATGGCGTGCCTGTACCGGCACTTTGGTTTTTGTTTTTGACTTGAATTGATTGCTTGATACTTTGGTTTTTGTTTTTGACTTGACTTGAATTGTTCGACACTTTGGTTTTGGTTTTGACCTGGCTCGGATTTCTGGATACTCTGATTTTGGTTTTGATTCTGGTTTGGTATAAACTGAAAAGGTGTGTGTGTGCCCATTTTATCCATTCTTTGTTTTGTGGTGTGTGTGTGGTGTGAGTGTGGTGTTTTGTCTCAAGGAAACATGGATCAGACACAAAGTAAGCCCACTCTGCTAGGAACTATGTTGAAAAATTTTAGGAAGAGATTTAATGGAGACTATGGGGTTACTATGACATCAGGAAAACTTAGAACTTTGTGTGAAATAGATTGGCCAACATTAGAAGTGGGTTGGCCATCAGAAGGAATCCTGGACAGGTTCCTTGTTTCTAAGGTATGACACAAGGTAACTGGTAAGTCAGGACACTCAGACCAGTTCCCATACATAGACACTTGGTTACAACTGGTGCTAGACCCCCCCACATTGGCTAAGAGGGCAGGCAGCAGCAGTGCTAGTAGCAAAGGAACAGACAGCTAAGGAAGGATCCCGCTCCACTCGCCGAGGGAAATCAACTCCTGAAGTTCTGTTCGACCCAACATCAGAAGATCCATTGCAGGAGATGGCACCAGTGATCTCAGTGGTGCCCTCCCCTTACCAGGGAGAGAGGTTCCCCACTCTTGAGCCCACAGTGCTTGTGCCTCCGCAAGACAAACATATCCCTAGGCCACCCAGAGTAGACAAGAGAGGAGGTGAAGCCTCGGGAGAAACCCCTCTCTTGGCAGCTGGTTTATGACCCAAAACTGGGGTACAAATGCCCCTGAGAGTAACCAGTGTGTTTATTGTAAAGAAATGGGACACTGGAAGAACAAATGCCCTCAGCTAAAAGGAAAACAAGGAAAGACATTGATTTTCTTGTAGATACCAGTGCTGAACATTCTGTAGTAACCACCCCAGTCACCCCCTTATCCAAAAAGACTATTGACATAATTGGAGCCACAGAGGTTTCAGCAAAGCAAGCTTTCTGCTTGCCTCAGACTTGTACTGTAGGAGGACATAAAGTGATTCACCAGTTTTTGTACATGCCTGACTGTTCCTTGCCTTTGTTGGGAAGGGACTTGCTTAGCAAGCTGAGAGCCACTATCTCTTTTACAGAGCATGGCTCTTTGCTGCTAAACTGACCTGGAACTGGAGTCATTATGACCCTTAAGGTATCCCGAGAGGAAGAATGGAGACTTTTCTTAACTGAGCTGAGCCAAGAGATAAGACCAGCTCTGGCTAAGTGGTGGCCAAAAGTGTGGGCGGAAGACAACCCTCCAGGGTTGGCCGTCAACCAAGCCCCCGTACTTATAGAAGTTAAGCCTGGGCACAGCCGGTTAGGCAAAAACAGTACTCAGTCCTCAGAGAAGCTCTTGAAGGTATCCAGGTCCATCTCAAGCACCTAAGAACCTTTGGAATTATAGTTTATTGTCAGTCTCCATGGAATACTCCCCTCCTGCCGGTTCCCAAGCCAGGGACCAAGGACTACAGGCCAGTACAGGATTTGCACTTGGTTAATCAAGCTACAGTGACTTTACATCCAACAGTACCTAACCCGTACACATTGTTGGGGTTGTTGCCAGCTGAGGACACCTGGTTCACCTGCTTGGACCTGAAAGATGCTTTCTTTAGCATCAGATTAGCCCCCGAGAGCCAGAAGCTGTTTGCTTTTCAGTGGGAAGATCCAGAGTCAGGTGTCACTACTCAGTACACTTGGACCTGGCTTCCCCAAGGGTTCAAGAACTCCCCCACCATCTTCGGGGAGGCATTGGCTCGAGACCTCCAGAAGTTTCCCACCAGAGACCTAGGCCGCGTGTTGCTCCAGTACGTCAATGACCTTCTGCTGGGACACCCCACGGCAGTTGAGTGCGCTAAGGGAACGGATGCCCTACTTAGGCACCTGAAGGACTGTGGGTATAAAGTGTCCAAGAAGAAAAGCTCAGATCTGCCGACAACAGGTACATTACCTGGGATTTACTATCCGACAGGGGGAGCGCAGCCTGGGATCAGAAAGAAAGCAGGTCATTTGCAATCTACCGGAGCCTAAGAGCAGAAGGCAAGTGAGAGAATTCTTAGGAGCTGTGAGGTTTTGCAGACTGTGGATCCCAAACTTTGCAATATTAGCCAAGCCTTTGTATGAGGTCACAAAGTGGGGGACCGGGAACCTTTTGAATGGGGATCCCAACAACAGCAAGCCTTTTGTAAGTTAAAGAAAAAAACTTCTGTCAGCCCCAGCCTTGGGGCTACCCGATCTGACAAAGCCTTTTACATTGTATATGTCAGAGAGAGAAAAGATGGCAGTTGGAGTTTTAACCCAAACTGTGGGGCCCTGGCCGAGGTTGTGGCCTACCTCTCTAAACAACTAGACTGGGTTTCTAAAGGATGGCCTCCATGTTTGAGGGCCTTGGCAGCAACTGCCCTGCTAGTACAAGAAGCAGATAAGCTGACTTTTAGGCAAAACTTGAACATAAAGGCCCCCCATGCTGTGGTGACTTTAATGAATACTAAAGGACATCATTGGTTAACGAATGCTAGACTCACCAAGTACCAAAGTTTGCTCTGTGAAAATCCCCGTATAACCATTGCAGTTTGTAACACCCTGAACCCACCACCTTGCTCCCAGTATCACAGAGCCCTGTCAAGCATGACTGTGTAAAAGTGTTGGACTCAGTTTACTCTAGCAGACCTGACCTCCGGGACCAGCCTTGGGCATCAGTAAACTGGGAAAGAGCAAAAAGAGAAAGAAAGACTAAGAGTAAGTGTAAAAAAAAAGAAATTAGTCATGTGAGAAGACGTGGACGTGGATGTAAATGTGAAAGAAGTCAAGTTAGGCAAGGATTCAAGAGCCGGACAAGGCTAGAGAGAGATTAATGTGCGAGATGCAAAAAGAAAGGACACTAGAAAGATAAATGTTCAAAAAGGCAATAAAGGAAATGGCCAAGGGCTGCCACACCTTGAAGGAACCAAATACTGATCTGATCAGACTGACAGGAGCTGAAGAATGTGAAGACTAGGGCAGACCCGGCACCTTCTCATTAGGCTCCCAGGAGCCCATGGTCACATTAGAAGTTAAAAGCAGCAAGATTCTGCCATATCTGGATTCCAATTTCTCACTGAAGGCTAAGCCACCAAATAGAGTTACAAAGGGGGAGTGGTGGGGAGAAAACCCCCTCTAAGCAACTTAAACAGTAAAAAGAGCCATACCTTGTGAAAACTTGCTTATAGACTTTACCGAACTGCCCCATGCTGGAGACTATTGTACATGCTAGTGCTTGTTTGCTCATTTAAGATAAAATTAGGTTTTTGCCTATGGTCCTCCTCCGAGTCAGGTGCACCCCCACCAAACAAACTAGATATTTGCCCTATAACATTTTGTTCGGTTGACCACCCCCAAATTATAGGTCAAATTAAAGGTGACCTCCAGAAACTAAAGAAATTAACCTTAAGAAAGCAAATGTAGGCTTTAGAAAAAGCCATACAAAGTGTTCACAATTAAATAAATGAAAATGCCTATAAGCCTGACACCACTTTAAATCTAGTGACTCTGTAAAATCTAATTTTTCTAGGACTCATATAGGATGGGCCCTATACTGTAACCTTGTCCACTCCCACTGCTGTTAAAGTTGCAGGTGTTGTGTCTTAGATCTACCACAGTCAGCTAACACCGGCAGCTCAGGACAAGTGGACCAGCCAGCAGGATGCAGATCATCCAACCCGGCTGATCCTGAGACGAGACCAAGCTGCTGCTGGGACAACAGCCCTGCTCTGGTCACTCCGGAGGCTGACCAGTCTACGCATGGCTGAAGTTTGAGGAGACAACAAGCCCTGTTCTAGTCACACACCGGCAGCTGACTAGTCTATGCACGGCCGAAGCTTGAGGACTCGTCAAGCAAGTAAATATAGTTAAAAATCTTAAGACTAATAGTTTTCCTGTAATGCTGTTTTCCTAATATTCTGTCGCTGTCTTCAACCTTTTCCCCAAGTAAGGACCTCTTTTGCCCTTGCTGGATATGTATATGCTGTACATTGTTTTGTTGTTACTACCCCCCATAACCACGCTAGAAGAAACACCTATATAAGGTGTCCCCACTGTACATTTACTACTTAGGAAACCCAGACCTGTCCAGCCCAGCAACAATTCCGGGTCTTACAGTCATTCTTTAAACATACAAACCAGGAGTTACCAGAACTTCTTCCTTTAGTAAAAACAGAAAAAGCCTATTTGCTCAGTTGGCTGAAAACATTGCTGGCAGCCTAGATGTTTCTTCATGTTATGTTTACTAAAAGGCTAACATAAGAGACCAATGGCCTTGAGAAGCAAAAGAGTTAATGCCTCAAGATAACTTAACTTAACTCTTTCCCCAAACAGATGCCCTGAGTTCAAGCATCTGGCTCTTAAAAACTTCTGTTATTTTAAAAAACTGTGTTACTCGCTAAGAAAAAGCTTTTCAGACCCAGTGACAAAACTAACCTGCTGAGGACATGACAAAGTTGATGCATGTGCCTGTACAAGTTTAACACAGGTTTGATCCTAGGTCTTCATTTAGAAAACAGTTTCCAGCTATAAAAATTTAAAACCCTCATTATAAGTATATTACTAGTAATAGAAAGTTGCTTGCTGCTCCCCTGTGTATTACACTTGTTCCTTCAAATGATAAAAGGTTTTGTAGCTACCATGGTTCATCAGAAAACTTCAGCACAAGTATATGACATAAAACACTATCGTTCTGTCTTGCAAAGAGACTCAGAAAGTAAAAATAAAAGTGAGAACTCCCACTAATTAGTGAAAATTCTCAAAGGGGGGGATAAGGAAGGAGACCACTACTACTCCTGCTGCCATCCTCCCCCTTCCTTGCCTAGTTCACAAGACAGAGAGAAACAAAAGTAAGATAAATAGCCACACAACCTTGACACCACCACCGAGTCCTAGGAGTTAAACAAAGTAATAATAACAACGTCAACCCCTGGCCTAAACTACTTGTGTTATCTGTAAATTCTAGACACTGTATGAAAAAAGCATTGTAAAACTTTCTATTCTGTTAGCTCATGCATGTAGCCCCCAGTCATGTTTCCCACGCTTGCTCGATTTATCACAACCCTTTCACATGGACCCCTAAAAGTTGTAAGCCTTTAAAAAGGCCGAGTATTTCTTTCTCGGGGAGCTCGGCTCTTAAGACGTGAGTCTGCCAACGCTCCCGGCCGAATAAAAAACCTCTTCCTTCTTTAATCTGGTGTCTGAGGAGTTTCGTCTGCGGCTCGTCCTGCTACAGTATAATAAAAAAAAATTTTAAAAAGCAAAGGTATATGATTAAAACCAAAAAAAAAAAAAAAAGATGCTGAACCATGTCTTGAATTGGCCTTTGTATCCATTATACATGGCCAGGTGCCAGGCATTTTGGTTAATGTTCACAGAATGGGTGGGTACATGGATGGGTGGATGATTAGAGCCAGGGACTATGAGCAGATGAAGTTCATTTTTTACATTATGTCCAAAAATTCCTGCTTTGAAAAGTAGTGAGTTCTCTGACACTGATGGTGTGTGACAGGAGGCTGGGCCAGTTGGCAGGACACTGTAAAGGTAATTCAGGCCTCAGAAAGGGGACTAGATGAAATTTAAAATAGTTTCCAAGCTTGAGAGCCTGGAACGCTATGAAACACAAGCTCTGGGAGCTGAGATATGTCCTAACTTACCCAGCTGAGCTGTGAGGTGTCAGTGGCTCTAACATTTTACAGTTTTTTTCTGAGGACCTCAGATTAAAGCTCCCCTTTGCCTAAAAGTATCTGGCTCCTGGTGCCGGCCTTTGGGGGCCCTCACAGTGCACTGAGGTTAGAGTCCTGCAAGGGAGAAACCCTTATCTAACAAGCAGTTGGGCGAGTTTATAGCTCTCTGTAATCTGAGAGTATAGTCCAGAGTGGTTTGATGAGAGAGAGTAAACTGTGGGTGGGCGTGGCTTGAGGTCCCAATAGAAGCCCAAGGAAATCTGGGGAAAGGGAGGGCTTTTCTGCTATCTCCCAATTAGAGGATTAGGCAATTGGCAGCTCAGGGTGGTAACTCAGGGCCTGGATGGGCTCCAGGGCTGAACAGGGCAGTCCTTCTGAGTTGCAGGGAGACCTCGCAGGCCCGGGTACTGTCGCCCTTCCACTATGTGGCTCCGTGCTCTTGTCCTGGCCACTCTCGTTGCTTTCACGGCTTGGGGTAAGTCCTTCTCAAATCAAAAATATGCGGGGCACTTTTTGAAATCCTTGTTCTGGGCCGAGGTTGACGCAGATGCATAGAAAGGCAAACACACAACAGGTCCGGCTCCGCGACTGCGCGCCCTCACTACTTGGACTTGGACTTGGACTTGGAGCTGCTGAGCCGGACCAGACCAGTCCGCCCGGAGATGCGAGATGCAGGGAGGGTGAACATCCTGAGACCACCCTGCATTGCTCGCCCCCGTGCAGGCCGGCAGCTGGCCGACCTCAGGCCTCACACAGGATAAATTTAGGCAGCTCATTTTACTGTCTCTTAATTAGCCCTGTTTTGGCTGGATCACGGAGAGCGGCTCAGGAGAATATTCAGAGCATCGTCTCTGTACCAGAGTGCGTGGGTTTGAGTTCCCACTGGGCGCTTCATAGCTGTGTGTCCTTAGACAAGGGACTGAGCCTTTCCGTGCTTTGGTTACCCCCTCTCTGAAATAGAAGTGGCAATGCTACCTACCTCACTGGGTTGTAGTGAGGAGGAAATGAGTCGTCGTTCTTAAAGCACTCTTGGCAGCGCCCGGTATGTAGAAAGCACGAAAAAGGGGTGGATAAATATAAAGGCCTTGTTTAAAAATGTAGTGTATGAATGGAAAATTTGAGCTGTGATCACGCCACTATATCAGGACCTCTTGCCATTAAAAAGACAGTTGCTTACTCATGTTCTCAAAAGGAGGAGGACACCAGTGTGGGGGGCACAAGGGGAAGCAGCAGAGCATGGGGAGGGGACAGGGTGGATCTCAGGCCAGGGGGCTTTTACTGTGGCTTCCAAGGATAGAAGAGGAAAAGCATGACAGGCAGGCTGAAAATTGGAGAGTTGGGATAATTCAAGGGGCTCTGGGGCACAGGGGCTGTTCCTGGTTGTCTGTACCTAGCCCTGGCATGATTAGGGCAGGTGGGTAGTGGCCAGGGCGTGGCCACCTGATCAAAGAGGCGGTTGGGATGTGGGCTCCGGGTTGGCTGGACTCTGGGAGGGACAGTTTCTCCAAGGTCAACAAGGCCTCAGATGCCAGAGCATCAGAATACAGAAAGCAAAAGACATGGTACATACAGGGGTGCCGGGAGGGGCCTCGAAATGCCCCCGTGCCATTTTATGGATGGAGAATCTGAGACTCACACAGGGAAATGTACTTGCCCAAGGTCAACCCGAAAATCATGCCTGGGTCTGTCTCTGGGTCCTGAATCCTGACAGCCCAGGCCCCGTCTGCATCCTGTCTTCCTTCTGGCAGCCTGACAGTGTGAGAGCTCTGGAACTGTGGGGAAGGGCAGAGGAAGAGAGCAACCCTATTTGAAACTGAATGTTCCTTTACCTCTGGTTACTCCTGGCGATGCCATCCATTTCCTTCCTTAGGAAGACCATACAGGCTGCCTTCACTTCCTCAGTTTCCTCCTCTGTATAATGGACATGTTGATGCCTACCCAGCAAGGCCTTTTTGAAGATTAATTTAAATGAACTGGAATGCATGCCTGGCCCATAGTAGGTGCCCACATGTTCATGTTTCATATAACATCAGTGGCAACTGCTCTTGTTCTTATACTTGTTTCTGCTTCCCCCCATTCACCCACTTTTTCACCCTTGGCATTCTGGCTGTCATCCACCTCATCCTATTGAAGTGAATCCCTGAGCTGAGAAAGACCAGCCCAGGGGTTTCTTCTCTGCCTTGACCTTTCTCCACCTCCCTGAAGCCCTCAGCACTCTTAGCTGGTTCCTCACCCTCTTCCTCCCTGGGCTTCCAGGACACCAGAACATTCTCTCCTCCCTACACTGATAGATCTTCTGTCTTGGCTATAGTGGTTCCTGTGTTTGATCTTTGTTTTTTTCCCTTGCCTCTCACATTGATGAAGCCATACACATCCATGGTATGTACCCCTCATGGTTTAGAAGAAGATTCTGCCTTGCTCCCCCACAAGGCTTCCTTCCAGCCTTGAAGTGTGCTTGTCCAGTGGCGTCATCTTGCTAGGATATCCCACTGACATCTCAGTGAGCCTATGTGAACAGTGATCCAGCATCACAAGCCAGCTCTTTGGTCTTCTTTCTCTTCCATTTCCCCCACCTCTGGTCAGGGACCAAGTCTTTTTCTTTTCTTTTCTTTCTCTTCCTCCCTTCCTCCCGCTTGCTTTCCTTCCTTCTCCCTCCCTCCATTCTTTCCTTCCTTCCTTCCTTCCTTCTTTCCTTCCTTCCTTCCTTCCTTCCTTCCTTCCTTCCTTCCTTCCTTCCTTCCTTCCTTCCTTCCTTCCTTCTTGCTCTTTCACCCAGACTGGAATGGCAGTTGTGCAATCTCAGCTCACTGCAACCCCTGACTCCCGGGTTCAAGTGATTCTCCTGCCTCAGCCTCCCCAGGAGCCAGGATTACAGGCACATACTACCATGCCCAGCTAATTTTTGTATTTTCAGTAGAGAGGGGCTTTCACTATGTTGGCCAGGCTGGTCTTGAACTCCTGACCTCAAGTGATCTGCCTGCCTTGGCCTCCCAAAGTGCTGAGATTACAGGTGAGCCACTGTGCCTGGTCTCCAAGTCTTTCGAAATACCTTTTAGACATCATCATATTTCTTCATATTTTTTCTTTTTTTATTTAAAATTTTAAAATAATTAGGATGGGGTCGGAGGATTTCAGGTGAAGATCAGAAATCCCATACAGTGCAGAAGACATGGAAGTCACCAAGAAAACAAGCCACCTGTAATGCCACCACCCATTGCTGTGTCAATACACATACTTCCAAGGATGTTCATCTCAGTATTATTTGTAATTAGCAACAACAACAAAAAAAATGAAGCTAAATATTGACATTAGAGGGTTGACTATTGATAAGATGACACATGGATGCTGTTGTGTAACTGGGCTTTGCATAAGGGGTTTCCATTGTGATTGGATATTCCCCTTTAAGACCAAATCTGAATTGTTCTGTCCTGTTCTAGCCCCACGCTTTGAGGGAGGTGTTGACGTCTTGTCTGTATCCAAAGCAGAGCAGCTGGGAGGACAAGAGGCTGGAAATGATTTCCTAGGAGGGAAGCTTAGATCAACTGAGTCACTGGAGCCAGATAGGACCTGAGGGGTGGGCAGCAAGATCAAGTGTCTGAAAGGCCACAAGCTGCAGGCCAGATCAGGCCAGTATAGTCCCATGACAGGTAGAACCAGGACTGATGCAGAGGCTGTGGGAAATGAATTTCAGCTCAGCGAGGAAGCATTGTCCGTGCTGCAAGAACGGAGCAGACCTGCCCAGGGCCACCAGAAGAATCTTCCTGGACCTGATCACATCCTTTATCTGGAACGGTTCCTGCTGCTTATTTGTACACTAAAGAAAACTCAAGCGCTTAGCCTGGCATTCTAGGCCCTCCCTGACTTGTGCTCTGTCATAACAGGAATATTTTCCACTTTCCCCAGACTCCACCTGGTGCATGTGGGCCATGCCTCCTTCCCCAGGCAGGCTCTGCGCCTCAGCACATTCCCTTCTCTCTGCTGGGTACCACTTTCTGCGTCTCATCTCCCCTTATTCAATCCTCACCTACCGCAAGTCCCAGCTCCTCTATGATGCCCGCAATCAGAAGGCCTTGAGCCCTCTTCTAATTCCTAGACTGCCTTATGGGTACCTCTCCCAGGACATGGCCACTTCCTTCCCAGCTGTAGGCCCAGGTGTATATGTGACCCTTCCCTACAAGGGTCAGTGCGTCTGAGAATTCGGGGCACCTCTTGTTCATCCTCTCATCCAGCATGCGGCTCAGTGCCAGGATTGTAATGGATAAATGTTTCCAGAGGCTTCTAAGGGGGAAGCTAAATGTCTCGTTGTTTCCTAGTAGCTCTCCTTCTTGCATTTATTTTTGGCTGGATGTTTTTATGCCTCCAATTCTAATTTGTTCCTTAAACCAGCTTGATGAGTTAGGAAGGACATTGATCCTCATCCCTATGGTACATCAACAGAAACTGAGGCCTAGACGGTTTAGGTGACTTTTTAAAGGTCGCTCACTTGGAAAGTGGCAAACCCCATCTGGAATCCGGGTCCAACCTTTTGCCGCTGATGCGTCTTGATTTCTTCTCCATGTCCAGCAGGGCAACCGTCCTCGCCACCTGTGGTGGACACCGTGCATGGCAAAGTGCTGGGGAAGTTCGTCAGCTTAGAAGGATTTGCACAGCCTGTGGCCGTTTTCCTGGGAATCCCTTTTGCCAAGCCCCCTCTTGGACCCCTGAGGTTTACTCCACCACAGCCTGCAGAGCCATGGAGCTTCGTGAAGAATGCCACCTCTTACCCTCCTATGTAAGCCAGGGGTGGCTGTGGCATGTGTCTGTGGGGGATGTTCGCCTCAAAGTGATGAAGGAAGGAGTCAAGGCAGTTCCCCTGATGGGCTGATCCTTTGCTCTGGAATCCTTAAGATCATTGTAGACCCTTAAGAACATTCCAGAACTCTCACAGCATTCTGGAATCCATTATTTAACACATGTTTATTGAGCACCTACTGTGTGCCAGGCATGTTCTGGGTTTTTGGGATCCATTAGTGAACAAAGCAAAGATCCCTAGGTTCATGGAGCATGCATTCTAGCAGCGGGAGACAGAGAAGAACAGCATGCAAATTATCCCATGGATTATGTGATCTGTTAGAATGGGATAAGTGCCTTGGAAACAAAGAAGCAGTTAAGCAGTTGAGGGAGATCAGAAAGAAGGGTCTCATGAATTCCTCTGTCTTGAATTTTGACATAGATGGGTAGAGGGGTGGGCCAGGAGGTGTGTGGGTGGCAAGTGTACTGAGCTGTCTGCTCGGCAAGTACTCAACTCTCAAGTGTGTCCAGCTCCCTATTCCTGAGAATACACGATGGCAGGTGTGTCCATTCACCCTGGCCAAGCTGGGAAGAAAAGCCCAAAGGTTCTAATTGGCCTCACCGCCACTCCCCAGGGTACCAAGGACCCTACAGGCATCAGAGCAGACCCCACTCATCTCGGCAGCCAGGCATTCAGAGGCTTTCCAACAGTCCACCTCTGGCTACCTTCTTTACTTTGCTTTTTTTTAAATAGTTTCTGTTTTTATTTTGTGACTGCAAATGTAATATATACTTATTACAGAAAATTTAGGAAATTCAGAGAAGAAAATGCAAGAATATTAAAATCATATGCAATATCCCACCACCCAGAGAGAACAACTGTCACTATTTTAGATGGTAAAGTATTATGATCTAATATGTTGTTCGTATTCCAGTTTTTTGCCTGTTGCTATACTTTCTTCCTTTAAAATGGAATGCTACATTGAGTTAATTTGGATGCCTGCTTTGCTCATTTATAAGTATGTCATGAGCATCATTCCATCCCATGAAATAGCACAGCCTGATGTTAACAGCTGCATTACATTGGGTATTGAACCATAATTAATTTATCCCAAGTTTGTATTTGGGTTCATTAAGTTACATATGATGATTTTAATAACATAACATCATGAATGTGCAACCTTTATGCACATTTATGAATATTTTAGGATAACTTCCCAGAAATGATATTTCTGAGTCAAAGAGTATATATCTCTTGTTTAATTTCTCTCCCAAAATATTCCAACTACACTCCTACCATTGATGTATGAAAATCTCCATTTGGCACACTCTTGGCAATGCTTGGGATTATTAAAAAATGTTTTTCGCTATCGGATAGGCAAAATAATAATAACAATAACAGCAATATTATTTTCCTGTTCAATTTGCATTTATCTGATGACCAGTGCAGTTGAGTTCTTTTTCCCTTTCTTCACATTGGAATGTTTTTTGATTATTATTATTACTGTTACGCCGCTTGTACTGGGTGTTCTGTAGGAAAATCTCCCAGGATGGAAATCAAGAAGTCATCTTCGCTGGCTCTGATTCTGTCACTTGACAGTTGTGTCATCCCAGAGCCTGAGTGCCTCAGTTTCCTCATGTACCTAGTTGGGGCGGTGACGCCTGCCTTCTGGTGCTTTGAGATCGGGGACTGTGGCTTATAATATACTTGTGTATAAGAACCACATGGCATGAATCTTCCTGGCTATGTGACATTGGTCAGGTTCTCTAACCTCTCTGGGTTTCAGTTTTCTCATTTGTAAAATGGAGATAATAGAACCTATGTAATGGGACTGATCTGAGGCTTAAATGAGTTAATATACAAATCGTCCTTAAAACAGTGCCTGGAACACTGGGAGGACTCAATAACTATTACCAGTGTTCATCTATGTTGTATCCTTGATTGTTCATCAGGGCAATGCAACAGCACTTTCCTGGGAGAGGCAGATGATAGAATCTTGGCATGTCAGGGCTGCAAGACTCATGTAGAAATCACTGCTCTCACTTAGACCTGGTAGATTTGGGACCCAGAATGCGAAAGGAATTCACCCGAAGTCATCCTGCAAATAAGTGGCAGAGAGAGGACTAGAGCACAGTTCTCCTGATGTTGTCCCACAAAGATTTTACCCCTGAGCTACTGGTGGAAATGTCACCTCCCAGGGAGGATCAGTGTATTTGTTGTCTCCCCTCCTTGATGCTGGGAGTCCCAAAGGCTCCGGGAAGGAAAGAGGTGTGAAGCCCTTCTCATTCTGCTTGGTCTTAGGAGACCTTAGTGAGTCCCAGTGCCCCCACCTGAAGCCCCTGATAGCCTCCTACTCACTACAATGTCGTGAGTCTGTAAATATCAACTCCATTTTCAGGCTTAAACCTCCCAGTCCAAGGCCCTGCCAAAGAAGACGCCTGGCTTAGATCCCACTGAACTTCAAGGGTTCTTTTCTCCCCCTCCTCAGGTGTTCCCAAGATGCCAAGGCAGGGCAGTTTCTCTCAGACCTATTGACCAACCGAAAGGAGAACATTCCTCTCAAGGTTTCCGAAGACTGTCTTTACCTCAATATTTACACTCCTGCTGACTTGACCAAGAAAAACAGGCTTCCGGTAAGCCGTGGGATCCCCTGGTCAAGGCGTGTCAGTTCCAGTACCCCGGATCTTCTGGGACAGACCAGAAGGGGATGAAGGCAGCTTGAGGAGGGAGCTACACAGGCCAGGACTGTTTCAGGGCCTCCACAGGAAATACAGGCTTTCCACACCTCAGTTTCCCCTCATGACACAGGGACTCTGGGGGAGTTTGCTGTGCATCTTTAATGAACATCTTAATTGTTCCAAGTTCCCTCATGCTAATAGAAAGATAAGAATGATTACTTTTAGTTACTAGATGAACAATCTGATACCCAGAGTGGATAAGACATGATTTCCAATAATGTTAGCAGTAGAAGGAACTTAGAGAAAAGCCTACACCCCAACTCTTCTTTTTTAAATGGAGAAACTGAGGCCCAGACAGGGAAGGAGAGGTCACCCAGCAGGGTGGTTTTGGCTCAAGTCTTCTGATCTTCAAACCAGTGCTTTTGACATGGAGTAGGGCATTGAGCTTGTATGTGGCCTTTCTCTAGCACACCAATATTCATCTGGGGTAACTTTCACTGTCCGGGTACAGGCTTTAAAGGAAAAATGCGGGACAAACCCAGAAGCACTTCCTTTTGCCTTTGGCCAAATATCTGGATTTTTCTGTACCTATTTTCCCTCCCTAATTGTTTTGGTCAAAGGCTGATGACCCTGTGAGTCAGCATTTCCCAAATAAATGAAGGGCAGGAGGTGGGACAGGCTGCCAGCTGCAGGTTGCAGGGTGGGTAGGATTTTCTGGCAAAGGAGGCCACTCCAGGGTGTAAAAAGAAGGGGTGTTGCGTCCAACCAGTCTCCCAAGGGCACCATGGCATGGTGACCAGGAGTGGGAGAGCAGGTTTGCAAATGTGGGACTAGAAGTTGGCTCTACATGTGCTTTGTAGACTCGGGAAGTGGGAGAAAGGCTTACTCATTAATTAATTAATTAATTAATTAATTAATTCTTCTATTGTGTACTCAGTGCCCCATATACACAGTTAGACCTGGGGCTTCAGGAAAAAGAAGAACATGAACCCACTCCATGCAGCCCCTGCCTTCAAGGATCTTGCCATCTGGGCTGTAGAGACATATTCTCTCTTCAGTATGTTATTGCAGGCCAGCCTGCGGGCTCAGCCTTCACACAAAGATGGATGCACATTCAGACCCTCCCCAGGAGGCAGGCAGGGATTAGAGGTGTGGGAGAAACAGGGTCTCTGAGAACCTGGAGGCAGGAGAACCTCCAGGAATGGCCACAGGTTCTAGAACTACACGGTCTAGGTTTAAATCCTGGTTCTGCCTTTGACTAGCTGGACATTTCTTAACTTTTCTAAGCCTCTGTTTCCTTAAAATGAGAGTTATCACATATGATCAGTCAAGGGTGACCACTAAGCTTGATCTCAGTCCCTGGCTAAATAGGCAGAGGCAGGCTCATACCACTACCCTAACAGTGGACTCACTGCTCTGTGACCGGCGCCTGCAGTATGCTGGGCAGCTCAACGTGTGGACTCTGGAGCCAGACTGCCTGGGTTAAAGTCCTGCTGCTACCACTTTTAAGTTGTAGGACCTTGGGCAGTTTAAGTGCCTCCATTTTCCACCTGGAGAATGGGACAGTATTAGTATCTACCCAATGGATAGTTTATTTTACTGTGCTTAGAACAGCACTTGGGACATAGTTTATGTTATCAGTTATTTTATATTTTATTAGTATTATTATTACAATATTATTATTTTAACCCTTTCACTTCTTCCCTGCTACATGTGGACTTTTAAAATGTAAGAACCATGCATGAGGAATTGTATCCACTCTCATCCTTGGGTATTAGCAGAGTCCCTGGCACATAGTAAGTTCTCAGACAGCGTTAGTCCATTGATTGAAGGCATCCTGAAGTGGGTGGGTCTTAGTCTGGGCTCTTGAGGGATGGATAGGATTTGGGGATGCAGAGGCATAGAGGAGGCATTTGAGGAAGAGACACCACCACAGGCATGTGTGCTTCCCGAGACAATCATTCATGCACAGATAAGTTTAATTCACCAGGAGAGAGTTAACTGAGATGAAGCTGAGATACAAGGGCTCCCCAAGGGTACGCTGAGCTGCATGAACAGTCCAGGCTAGAGGGTGATGGGGGTGAGGGGGAGAACACAACATCCTTAGCCTTTGCTATACCCATGATGATGTTCTCAGCATGAAGAGCCTTGGGAGGAGGAGGCACTGGAGGCTGGGTATAAAGGCACTGCAGGCTGGGTAGTTGGAGTGTGTACAGTGGGGTGGTGGCTTGGGCCCCAATTGGGAGAATTATGGAGAAGAGAGACTACCTTGGGCAACCTTGCTGGGCGCCGGTGAACTTTGGATAAGATCCTCCTTCAGTTGTGACCAACAGGTAGGTCACCAAACAAGACACCTTCTGAGTGCTCCCTGGCTCTGCGTCCTGTAACTGGTATGTTCCTTGCCCGCTGCCCAGGTGATGGTGTGGATCCATGGAGGGGGGCTGAGGATGGGTGCGGCATCAACCTATGATGGGCTGGCCCTTGCTGCCCATGAAAACGTGGTGGTGGTGACCATTCAATACCGCCTGGGCATCTGGGGATTCTTCAGGTAAGAAATGAGACTCTCCTCACTGCACTTTGGCCCCCAACACAAGGATGCTGGGTCACAGCTCTGGTCATGCCAGACCTCAGGGGACCTTAGCTAGGTTCCACAGTAAGGCATCCAAGCCTCATCACAATTGGACACTACCTACCCTCACTCCCCATCCACACTTGTCTGCTGGCCTCTGAGCTTTTGCATGTGCTGCTCCTTGGCCTGGAATGCTAACTCTACCTGAAGAACTCCTCTTCATCCTGCAAGACCCAAACCCCAGTTACCTCCACTGAAAGACTCATCTCTTCTTCACATATGTTTCTCCAGCACATTGAATTTCTCTGTCATGACACTTAGCAGGGAACACAGCCCTTGAAGGTTGACACATCTGACTTCTCGTGTAAAGGAGGGAAGGGGCAGAGTCACAGAGGGAGCTCAGAGCATGTTGTGGGGAAAGGAATGTGGGCTGCAGATGATGGGGTGCGGGAGCATCTGACCCCTTCCTGAAGGACTATTACGGCCACCTCACCCCATTTTCTGCTTGAAATCTGGCAAGTGCAGGAAGCAAGGATGGAGTCTTCCCCATCAGGTCTCCATGGGGACAGGAGTCAGATCTCCTTCAAGGTGCAATTACTATAAACCTTTACTAAGGGTTAACATCCCAGCACCCTAATCCCAAGTGAGTGATAGGAGGGCTGTGGGAGGGATTCCACTCACTGATGAGAAGGCCTAGGGAGATGGAGGATGGGTTCTGGTCTACCGTCAGCAAGACATCCCAGGCCAGTCTTGGCAGTATCATCTTCATCCCTTTCAGCCACAGCCTGTGTCTCTGCTCTCCATTACAGTAAGGCTGCTTCATGATCTCTCTCCACTTCCTGTCCTCCATGTATCTCCTCCACCTGTGTGAGTCAGGTTGCTTCCTGACCATGCCACTCGGCTGGTCTCCTCGTGGTCACCCATGACCTCCCCCTGCTCTCCACCCAACCTCACAGGACCTCCTAGCAGCAGCAGATGGCTGCTCAGCCTCTGTGACATGCTTCCTTCCCAGCCTTTCCTAGTCCCCAACTCCCCCTGTCCACAGGCCTCTCTTGTCTCCCTCTCCCTCCCTACTAAGTCCCAGTGATCCCAGGGAGCAGCCCAGAGCCCCTGTTTCCAGCCCACTTCACCTTTGAATCCCGCAGGCATCACTCACTGCCTTCTCCCCACCACTGGCTGTCTAAAGGGCGCCCCACTCTTCCCAGGGACAAGCTGAATCCTTGACTCCCACTGCCCCTCCACAGCAGAGACCCCCTGCTCCTCCCACCGCACCTCCACTCAGCTGCTGCTGTATCCTCCCAGGGGCTCAGGAGAAGGCCTCATGGGCAGCCTGGACTCTCTCTTTTCTTACAACCCTCTTGACTCCACCTTCAGAATCCACTATTTTGCAAACTTCCCTGCCTCGCTCCTACCCCAGCCAAAGCTCTCTGTCTCTCACCTTGATTATGATCCTAACACTTACTTTCAGATTCCTGCCACTTTTATACTGAGGCTGAGTCACACAGTACCAAGAGTGATCACTTAACATGTGCATTGAATCATGCAATGCCTCTGCGCAAAACTCTGCAGCGGCTTCCCATGTTCCTTATGATGACAACCAAAGTTCTTGCCAGGCCCCAGGGCCCTCTCTAGCTGTACCTCCTGACTCACACTTTCTTTCACTGGGCCCCAGGATATTTGCACTTGCTTTTTCTTCTGTCTGAAATTTCTTTCTTTGGATATTTGCAAGGCTCATGTGCTTGTTGTACTTGTTTTATGAAGGTCTTTGTCTCCAATACCTCAAATACCACTGCCTCCAAAAAGCCTTCCCTGATTGCGATCTGAAATGGCATCCCTTGTCCCACCCCTGTTTTTTTTCCTTATTCCATTGTATTTACCTCAATGCACTTTGACTACCTGACATCATTATATTCTCTCTATACATCTGTTTATCTGCTTGTGATCTGTAGTGGGAGCTCTGTGTTGTCACAGGTGTTGCCTGTTTTGCTCTCAGATGTGCTCTAGCTCATAGGATAGTGTCAGGCATACAGTAGAGGCTCAGTAAATAGTTGCCAGTTGAGTGAATGTAGAACTATACATCACCACAATGTTGTAGGAATAAAGGCAGGGTCTCAGAGATGCTGAAGCCCAGTCTTATTCTTAAAGGCTCCCTGAGAGCCCCCAGCCCCATCTCTAGTCCTGAAGGTCCTGCCATGACATCTCTGTTCCCCACCCTCAACCTGTTCTCTTCCTCACAGCACAGGGGATGAACACAGCCGGGGGAACTGGGGTCACCTGGACCAGCTGGCTGCCCTGCGCTGGGTCCAGGACAACATTGCCAGCTTTGGAGGGAACCCAGGCTCTGTGACCATCTTTGGAGAGTCAGCAGGAGGAGAAAGTGTCTCTGTTCTTGTGAGTGCTCCTGGCACCAGGTCCAACCCCACACTGGATGTGATGCTGATGAGACCTTTTGGACACCTGTCAATCCAGCTATGCACACCTCTGATTACCCTGATACCTGGTTTCAGGACTGATGTTACTCACTGCCTAGCATCAGGGGGTGGAAAGCTAAAGAACAAGCTCTCCTTGGCCCCCAGGAAGCTCAGATCTCAGCTTAGTGTCCCGGGGCGATATGAATCTCTAGTTGCAGCCTACAATGGTGGCATTCCCCTCTTCTAGCTTGGTTGAGCTCTCTCTCTCTTTCTCTCTCTCCTTCCCACTCGTTTTCACATAAGGACTCACATCCCTTCTCTTGGGAAGTAGGGATAGGCATAAATTATGAGTGAGGGCAGGCAAAGACAAGATGTGGACAGAGCTCATTGTTTAGTTAAAACAGAACTACGTGTGGAGGGGACATGGACACTAAGCAGGCTGGGGATTCCTCTGGGGTGGTCTGATGGCTGGTCCATGCCCAAGAAGGAGGCAACAGTCTCTGCGACTGTGGGGCCGGGTGGGCTAGGGGAGGCAGGCTAGAGGAAGGAGGGATGGAGCCAGGGATGGGGAGGGATGGGGCAGGGGTTGTGGGACACAGACGCAACCTGGGTGTGTGAGGGGTCCTGCTGGGGTGGGGTATTAGATGCAGGAGATACTGGGGAAACTGGGATGAAAAACCAGATGAGAGGTGCCAGGAGCTGTAGGAAGCCTTCCGCCTGCCTCGAGGTGGGCAGAGGGTCAGCCCACTGCTGGAGTCTTCAATCCTGTGTCGGTTTTATAGTGTGGTTTGATGTAGCCTGGGAGAGCGAGCAAGTCGCTGACCCTACCCCTGAGCATGAACTCTCCTCCCCTCCACTCTGCTCTCAGGTTTTGTCTCCATTGGCAAAGAATCTCTTCCACCGGGCCATTTCTGAGAGTGGCGTGGCCCTCACTGCTGTTCTGGTGAAGAAAGGTGATGTCAAGCCCTTGGCTGAGGTAGGTCTCCCGCTGGATACCCCCACCCCCTTGGCTCTGTGCTCCTGAATCCTCAGGGGTCTCTCTTGCGGTGGGTTCTAGCTAATGTTCTCCTAGAATCACTTGAGGCATCAGTGGCTGAGCAGGAAGGGCGAGGAGACACCTTGATCAGCATCCCAGTTTCATAGCCGGGGAAACCGACACAGGGCTTGGAAGGGATTTGCCAAGGGCAGCAGGTGATCAGGGCAGAGCTGGGACTCCAGCTCATGGCCCAGCAGGCAGTACAGTGCCCTGTCAGTGCCCACACTCCTCCTATGTGCCAGGGCCTGGTGCCATGTTGGGCAGTGATGGTATCTTGTGTCTCTCAGGGTCTGAGTCCTGTGGACCCACTTGTGGGCTGTCGGCCTGGAGCAATTCCACACTGAGCACCTGATCACCAGGGTTGGTTCCTGGAGAATTCACTGGTTGATTCATTTGTTCACACAACAAAACTAGGTGAAAAGTGAAGGCGAAAACAAGAGGTGTGCAGAGGTCATTGTTTGGCTCAATGCCAGATGTCCGTGTGGAGGAAATGTGGACACTATATGGCCTTATGTGGCTCTGCATTCTAGCCAAACACCTAACGCCTCCCCAAGCTTCTGCTATAATGTAGGGAATAGATGAGTAGTTACAGAATCACACCATTACAAAGCGTCACCTATGACAAGAGCAGTGAAGGTGAGGTACTTGCTGCTACAGCAGAATCTAAAGAGAGCTTTGAGTCCCAGGGCAGGAAGAGGTTATCAGGGAAGGCTTGCCGGAAAAGTGACCAATGAGTCAGGAGCAAGGAATGTCCAGGGAGTGGGAGCAGCACATGTGTGTGTCCTGTGGCAGGAGGACGCATCCCAATCACGAGGGAGAGAGAGAGACAGGGTTGACGGGGCCAGCGCAGGGAGAGCAGGGGGAGCATGGCAAGTACTGAGAGCGGGAACATTGGCAGGGGCCACACTGCACAGGACCCTGGCAAGGATTTTGTCATCGTCTGGAGAATGGTTGTAAGCCAAAGGGAGAGGTGATCAATAGGAATCCAAACCTAGGCTGAGGATTGCCCACTGGAGCCAGTGACCTGGAGGATTTCGGTAGATATGAAAGCTTGTTTGAGGACAACATCCAAATTTAAAGGGCTAGTACATAGGAGGAGAGAAAATGGGGATGCCAAGAATTTTAGAATTTTTGAGAACTTTTTAAGAATTCATTTGTTATAAGCAACAGTTGCCCATTGACCCGACTTAAGTCAAGAAGGAGGATTAGCCTGGTGTGGTGGCTCATGCCTGTAATCCCTGCAATTTGGGAGGCCGAAGCAGAAGGATTGCTTGAGCCCAGGAGTTCGCGACCAGCCAGGGCAACAAAGTGAGACCCTGTCTCTAAAAAAAAAAAAAAAAAAAAAAAAAAAAATTAAGCTGGGCATGGTGGTGCAAGCCTGTGGGCCCATCTACATGGGCGGCTGAGGAGGGAGGATCACCCGAGCCCCGGAAGTCTAGGCTGCAGTGAACTGTGTTTGCACCATGGCACTCCAGCCTGGATGACAAAGCAAGACCTTGTCTCAAAATCTTCTTTATAAAAGTAGAATTAATTTTTGAAGGAAATAGAGGTCTGGGATGAGGCTGAGCTTTGTGAAAAAACAGAAAACAGAAATTACACAATGATGGGAATCCTAGACTCTCTTACTCTTTTTCCTCTCTCTCTCTCTCTGAATGTCTTTCTCTCTGTCTCGCCCTCTACTTCTCCCGTTCCCTGTTTATTTACTTGAGAAACACCCTGGGCATTGATTCTGTCCCAGATCCTGCACCAGACTCTGGCGGCCTGTGCACTTGCTCTGCCTCCCCACCATGGAGCCTGCCTGCTCTCCCTTTGTGCCCTTCTTTCTGGCTGTACTTTGTTTCCAGTCTGCATGAGCACCCTATCTGCCCCTAAGCTTAAGGACTCTCTTTTGGTTCCAGAAAGTAGTCAGGCTGTCTTTTCTGTTGTGAAAAATGAGCATTTTTACATTAGCAGCTCTCCGCCCCAATTCCAGGTCACTTAGGAGAGAGGCTTGCTGTCCTGTCTTTGCTTAGATGTCCCTGGACTCTTAGAAAAGAAGGAAACCAGAGTGTGCTGGGCAGACTGACTCCAATCCCCAGGACAGGAAGAAGGGAGCCTCTCCCCAAGACAGTTATTTTATGTTTATATTTTTACATTTTTTTAAAGATGGAAAGAGGTTCTTGGTGATTAATTGGTGTTGCTCTGTGGCTTGAGTTAGGACAAAGGTGAACAGACCATCGCTCATGGCCACATCTGGATCTATGCCTGCGTGGCCCTTGAGCTAAGGATGTTTTTTGTTTTTTTTTTTTTTTTTTTTTTTTTTGAGACGGAGTCTCGCTCTGTCGCCCAGGCTGGAGTACAGTGGCCGGATCTCAGCTCACTGCAAGCTCCACCTCCCAGGTTCACGCCATTCTCCTGCCTCAGCCTCAAAAAATTTTTTTGATGATTGAAGGGAATCAAAAGAAGAATAATATTTAATGAAAAGAATCAAAAGAAGAATAATATGTCATGAAACATAAAATTACATGAAATTCAAATTTCAGTGTCCATAAAGAAAGTTTTCTTTGAACACAGCGACACCCATTCATTTACCTCATGTCTATGGCTGTGTTTCATGTCAACAGCAGTGTTGAAGTTGCAGCAGAGACCACGTGGCCCACAAAGCCTCAAATATTTACTATTTGGCCTTGATGGGCACATTGCCAACCTGTGCCCTAAAGAGTCATGCTTGATTACTGTTTAGGACTCTAGTACACAAATGTGCAGCTGGAAACTCCTGGCTGTGCTACAGATGCCTCACTCAGCTGAGAAACCCCGACTATGTCTTACAAGTGAAGACATCCTGTTTATCTTTAGAACTCACCTTTAAAGCACATTCGCTACCTTCTGAAGTGCCTCTGTGTGAATCGTCTTATCTAGGCCTCCTGCAATTCTGCATGTGTTTATTGTGTGGGAGACATGGCACTCTCCCACATGTATTAACTCGTGAGGTAGGTGCAGTCATTATTCCCATCCGTGGGTGGAGAAACCAAGACTCAAAGAAATCAGGTGGACTGCCTGCGGCCTAATGGCTGGTAAGTGGAGCATCTGGGATTTGAAGGCAAACAAGGAAATTCAGGATTCCATGCTCTCTACCCCAGTTCTACCTCGTCTTTCTTGACACATTCAGCTTGAGATCATTATGTCCATTGCAATGGAGATAAGGTAGCAGAGATGAGAGATTACATAATTGACCCATGTTACAATTGAAATTAGTAAGAGAGGCAACACTCTGTGGGACCTGGAACCCACACCCACGGGTCTACAGTATCTTCTGCTGCCCCCTGCCACTTGTACAAGGTGGGCTTGGGGTAGAACGCCACTTTCCACGTTGATGGAGAGAAGGGACGTCGCTCTTGAACTCTACCACTGCCTGTGATCTTTGCAGAAATTTGCCATCGCTGCTGGATGTCAAACCATCACCTCAGCTGTCATGGTTCACTGCCTGCGACAGAAGACGGAAGAGGAGCTCTTGGAGACGACATTGAAAACGGTAGGTGTGCCTGTTCCTGTAGCCCAAACTCTGTAAACTTGGTCCCAGACTTCTTCATTTCAACTGTCCTCTTTCCCTGGGACAGTTACCTGTGACAACTTGTCAACTCTCAAGAGTGTCAGTATCTGAATGGGGAATCTAATTTGTCCTTTTTTATTGTAAAATGGCACAAATGTAAAAAAAAGAAAAGTCCAAAAATAGCATGATAAAGAATTGACCAAATTTAATATTTGACCAAAATTTAATATTTTGCAGTTCTTGTTTTCAGATGTAATTTTGAGAAACTAAACGTTACAAATATTCCCATGGGACGTCATCATCCTGAATTTGGAGGATGGAGTTATTAAGCTCAAAGATTTTCAGAAAGATGTCACAATTTATCTTGGTTGACTTAGAAACTGTCTGTATTAGACCTGGTGGTGGTCCAGTTTTCTAGATTTTCTGAGACTCTGACTCAGTTGTCATTCTAGGATAGTCATTTGCCACTCAATCATTAATCCATCTACTATGATCTTCTTATCCATCTATCTGTTCACTAATTCATCCACTTCACTGATATATTTTAATCAATCTATATCAACCTGTTCATAACTTTTTATTTATCTCTTTTCAATCCAGCCACCAATCATGGATCATCCAGCCACCTTATATCTTCACTCCATCACCCATTCCTCCAAAACCAACAATCCAGTTATCACCTATCCACTAGTTTTCACCCATCTATTCATGCGTTCATCCAATTCAATTGTACCTCATGTATTGACCAACTCCATCTATCCCTCTAATGATCCATGCTCAGTATGTAGGGGCGGGTGTTAGAGGTAGTGAAACAGACATGAAGGGGACATATTCCCCGCTCACAAGGAACTATCCAGAGAGAAACACATTTGTATACTTCGCAGGTTGAGTATGGTGGCAGCACAGAGGGGAAGCATTCATTATAGTCCTCAGGGATGCTTCACAGGGAAGGTGGAGGAGCCCGGTTTGAGACCAGACAGCGGAATTTGGGAGTTCATGCCCTTAACCCTGACTCCACCTTGTCTTTCTTGAGAAACTCAGCTTTGAGATCATTGTGCCCATTTTAATAGAGGTAACAAAGAGAGATAAATTTTGTAGTTGCTCCATGTCACAGTTCAAATCAGTCACAGAGGCAACACTGTGGAACCCAGAACCCACAACTGCGCCTCTAGAGTATCTTCTGCCACCCCTGCCATCCTCACATATTAGGACTTGTGGACCTTTAGGATTGATGGACAGCCATGGCAGTCTTTCATCACAGGGAAGCCCAGCAGGACAAACACCCAGAGGATACAGCACCCAGGGACACTGCAAACTATTGCCTTTGAGGGGGAAGAGTGTGAATTCCAAGCACAAGAGTAGCCTGATCCCTGGATTCTCTCCTTGGACCTTTGGCTACTCCTGGGTCTCAGGGCCAGCCTCTACCACTGGACTCTGCTTGTGTTTCCATGGGTTGAGTCCAATGTGTTCTTGGGGCTTAGGTCTTGGTTCAGACTCTAAGTGAACAAAGTGTTCAAGGAATTCAAACACACTTGTTTTCTAATGCCTGGAAGGAGGGAAATATCCCAGCAATTCTGCATGTGGCATCAGAGGACCCAGACTAAAAGGGAAGAGTTGAGTCTTTGGGGAACCCATCCCTAAGATCCTGGGACATCCTTTTGAGTTTTTCTGAGATCTTGTGGAAGCGCCTCCATGATTACCCCCTGCTTCCAGTACACATACATATAGACACAGAGACAAACACACATAGACACACACACAGAGAAACACACACAGACACACACACACACAGAGACATACAGACACACAGAGACACACACCACACAGACACCCACACACAGACACACACACACACAAAGACGCACACACACACACACACACACACTCTCCTGGCTAGTGGGACAACAATCCTTAATGGAGGAACCTGCACTGGTTACGTCCTGAGCACAGGTCAGACGTGTGGGAACTGCAGTGCAACACTACAGTCACTGCAATCTTGGTGAATACACACCAAGGAGAAGCATGGGGTAGGATGAGTCTCAGTGAGCTTGTGTGAGTCAGGACTTTCCAATAGGAGATGAGGAAACTCCCCCAAGTGCCTTGAACAGAAAAAGAAATGTGTTGCGATAGCATTCTTGTGTAAACTGAAAATCTCGGGAGTTGATGGCTTCAGGCATGGCCGGATCCAGATGATCACAGGATATTATTGAAAATCTACCATTCTCTATCCTTCAGATTTGCACATCTCTGTGCTGGCTTCACTCTTAGGCAGATATGTCTCCTGGGAAGGTTAAAGACTACGGCACTTATGTTCTAGCTACTTAAAACCTCTGTTACTAAACATTTCCTGCAGAAGTTTTGTGGTAAACTCTATTGGATTGACATGGGTGTATGCCCATCCTGGAACTAATATTCATGTTCAGGGAGATGGAGCCCCCTGGGTCACATATCAATATCTGAATTCATGGAGTGATGAGGGAAGAAGGAGGTCTCCGAAAGAGAATTGGCGAGTACTTCCCAGGGGAAGAGGAAGGGGAGAGGGATGGGGGGCCAGTCAGCTTCAACAAGCGGGCGTCCTCTCCAGAGCTCCATCAACTCTGGCTCAGAGTCCCCGGCCCATCTTTCCCATGCTGGTGCCTACCCCTCCCTGCTATGCCTTCACCCTGTGCTCAGGCCCAGCAGAGCCGGAGTCCTGCCCACTTCATTTCAGCCCAGCCAGCTTGGCACCAGGAGGGAGAACCTGACACCTCTGTTGTCCCAGTCACCCAGATCAGTGTTCTCCTGGGAAGGCTCTAACCCACATCGTCTGCCTTTGTCTTCACAGATGTTCTTCTCCCTGGATTTACATGGAGACCCCAGAGAGGTAAGGACCTTTTGTTTCTCAATTACAGGTTTTGAGTCTTAGCACCTTTAAGCTCCAATTAACTGTGAGTGAAAGAATCCTCTCTTGGGTAATTATAGTAACTCCTGTGTGCTTGATACTGAGACCCAGAGAGGGGCAGTGACTCACCTGGGTAACACAGCCAGGAGGACAAGCGGCAGGCCTGGAACCCATTTTCCTGACTCCCAGTCCAGTGCTCCCAGGCTTCACCTCTGCATGCACTGGGCTCTGCCCATTCCCCTTTTTTTACATTTCCCACTCCCCATAATGGCACTATGGGAGGAGGCTGAACCAGAACCTTCCACTATCAGGAGGCAGAGATAACAGGGATGATTAGGCATGGAGAGGGGAAGCCTGAATCTCAGTCCAAGGACACTCGCCTCCTCCCAGCACGCAGGAAACTCCAACATATCCTCCCGATCTCCTTACCCCCACCCCCACCTCCCAGTGGGTTGACTGTTTCTGGTGACAACACCTCTGCAGCATCTTACAATCCTGTCCTCTATGCTGCCTCCCTGGAGGTCTCAGCACTCTCCTTAAATGGTCTTGGGAGGAGTACATGAGATTCGTTCAGCAAAGACTTAAACACTTCATATGTGCCAGGACTTGTTTAGGAGCTGGGGATATAGCAGTGCCCTCTTGGGACCCTCCATTACAGTGCAGGGAGAGTGCAATAGAAAAGCAAATCAAGTGTATTCTGTTTGATGGTATGCAGCATTAGGGGATAAAGTTTGCAGGTGGTTTCAATTGAAGTAGCAGGATCAGGGAATGGGTCAGTGAGAAGGTGGCATTTGAGCCAAGCTCTGGAGAAGGCGGGAAGTCAGCTGTCAGGAAACCTGGAGAAGCCTATTCCAGGCAGAGGGAACAGCCACTGCAAAGACCCTGAAGGAAGTGGCCAGTCTGGCTGGAGAGGACCGATTGTACTCTCCAGTACTGAATTCAAAGTACTTGGATTTGGATTCAGAGCAAGATGGGAAGCCTTTGGAGGATTTGAACAGAGGAGTCACATGATCTTAGATCTTACAGAGGTCTCTGCCTCTGGTGTTCAAGTAGACTGTAGGAAAGGGGCAGAGTGGATGCAGTTGACCAATTGGGCGGCCACTGTGTTGCCATAATCCAGGCCAGTGCTCCTGGCTGCTTAGACAGAGCTGTGGCAGTGGGGATGGGAGGAGTGGTTGCAGTCTGGATATCTTGGAAGGAATAGCTGAGAGGATTTGCTGATGGACAGGATGCAGCGGGTGAGAAAAAGAGGGGAGTGGAAGATGCCCTGAGTTTTCTGACACAAGCAAGGTCATGCCCGCACAGGGCAGCCACTTGAAAACTCTGAGTGGACAGCGGCAATCACTTGTCATTGGTGCTGATGGGAGTCTTCCGCATGGCTGCCGCCCAACTGGGGTGCTCCTGTCTCTCTCTTCAACTTTTATATCTTCTACTTCACCTTCCCTCCCCATTTCCATGTCTCTTTGTGCAGCCTGACTCGCCTTCCTTAACAGAGTTAGAGTATGTCACCCCCACTTCTTAAAAGCCTGGCCTTCCTTATGAGACAAATCCCCTTCCCTCCATGGAGTTAGGCCTTCAAAGCACACCTGCATGCGCACTGTGTGCCAGACTGTGCAGAAGGCAGGCTCTGCACCTGTCCCTCCCTCTAGACTTTGCCACATGGCATTTCTCCAAGCCCAGAACTCTTGGGTGTTTCTGGAATTGACCCTGCACAGAGACACCTGTGTCCTTTTGCTCCTGCGATTCCCACTCTTTAGAAATTCTCACTCCTTTTCTCACCTGTCAATATCATTCAGTGCCCAGAGCCCACCGCAGGCGGGCAGCGCCTCCTCCACGTAGCCTGGCTTGCATCTCCTTCCAGAGAGGCTGCTCCTCTTGCTGCCTTCCCAGGGCAGGCCTGCCTGAACTGCACAGCCTCTCAAGGCACCCAGACTTGCACCCCAATCCTGTTCTGTATTTTTAGCTTTATTGGATTAGGATCTGTACCTTGTCCAGCTGGGTCTGGTCCCTGTCACAGAACATCTCCCCCAGGCAGCCCAAACTAGCTCGTCAATCATTGGCTTTTGTAGAGCAGATCAAAGGTCCCTGAAGCCATACGGTCTCAAAGGCTAGGAATTGTCCAGTTCCATCTGATCTCCAGGAGGGAAATACAGCCCATGGAGCGTGGAACTGGGAAGATGGCACAGAGGATTGGGGTCTAGGAGAGGAACCCACAGCAACCCTGCTAACAAGTAATACCTAACATTCATTCAGCTCTTCCAGACACCAGGTGCTGTGCTAAGTATTTCACATGTGTTCAGCCATTTAATCCTCATAATAACTCACCTCTTAGATGAGAAAACTGAGGCCCAAACAGGTGAAACTCCCAGCCAGTAAGTAGCAGAGCCAGGCTTCAGATCCAGTTCATCTGCTTTCAATGTCCATGCTCTATCTTACCAACTACACCATTGTGACTAAATATGAAATATAAAAATATAACTACCCAGGACCAGCTGCCCTGATGGCAACACGTGAGTCAGGCTCTCTCCTATCTGTGACAGCATAAAAATTATTCATCAAAGGTAAAACCTAAAATTAAGACATGGATCAAAATACTGTGAGTTCATCACTGATTCTTTTCTTCATGATTTTCTCTCTAATAGGGAATCAAGTCTTAGTCTAGGCTCCTTGAGTGATGACGGTTCAGTACCTCCTCAAAGCCACCCATGGATCAGTAACAGCTCTTGTTTAAATTCAGATAGATAGCACCATCTCTCCTCATTAATCATGGATTCTGCGTTTATAAATTCACCTGCTTGCTAAAATGTCCTTGTAACCCCAAAATCGATACTGGTGGCACTTTCGTGGTCACACACAGGCACAGAGGCACAGAGCAGGGGAAGGTGGATTTGCATGATGGGCATATTCCATCTGAGATCCGGTGAGGCCACCTCTGTCTTCTCGTTTCATCTCTCATGCTAACAAGTGTCCTCTTCACGGTCTATTTAGTGCCATGTGTTCTGCATTTTTGTGCTTTTTGTGGTGATGTCACTGTTTAGAGTGGCTCCAAGAGTAGCGCTGCTGTCTGGCATTCCTGAGCTAAGCAGGCTGTGCTGTGCCTTACGGGGAAGGTGCCTGTGTGAGACAAGCTTGGGTGAGGCAGGAGCTGCAGTGCTGCTGGCCATGCATTCGGTGTTGAAAAATCCACAAAATAGCACGTTCAGAAAAAGGAGAAGGAAATAGGCCGATTCATACATGAGGCTGTGATGGAAAGGGCTAAAGTAACATCTCTTGTGTGGGATGGAGCTGTGGAAGTGTCTTTCAACAGAAACCCACACATAAAAGAAGGTTGATGAAAATGTTGTGGCCAGAGGTTTGCAAGAGCCTAACCCAGTATTTCCCCTTTGAGGGATGCCTCTGTATTCTCTAATTCAGCGCTCATGGGAGCTTTATCGGAAGCAACTGCCAGGACTACCAAAAATCAACTGTGGACACAGAGAGGGAAACGCACGCACTTCAAATTGAAATATATAGGCATGTAATTTTATATAGATAATACATATTTTTCAATCTGAGTGAACATTTCTTCCTCTCCTCATCACCTGACCAGTATCAGTCTCTGCCTGAAGTTCTACCCCTGAGTCACAGAGACCTACCCCCTTAAGTTAGGACCCTGAGCACGTGCAGCCATGGCCCATAGTCACGCCGGTGTGTGGTACTGGTCTCACCCTCAGACAGGCAGAGTTGGGGACATGGGTGTGACCAGGGAGGGAATCACAGGCACTGCATTGCTCTCTCCCAGAGTCACCCTTTGTTTACCACCGTGATTGATGGGCTGCTGCTGCCGAAAACACCTGAAGAGCTTCAAGCTGAAAGGAAGTTCAACACTGTCCCCTACATGGTCGGAATTAACAAGCAAGAATTTGGCTGGAATCTTCCAACGGTGAGAAGGCGCAGGCCTCTTGGAGGGACTCACCCACCCCCATCAGCCCTCCTGTCTCTGGTACCAGCAGTGCTTCCCTCTCTGAGCCCCACTTTGAGTCCCGGGCAGCTGTTCCCTTCAGAAGGTGTTACCATTTCCATGGAAACCTTCTCCAGGAGGGCACAGGGGCCACCTGGGTTTCAGGGCCCTGGGATTCCCTCTTCCTATATTCTCTGATTGTCTTCTTTGAAGAATCCTGAAGTGTCTGTTCTGGGAGGGCCAGTAGAGAAAATAACTGTGCAGATGGGAAAACTGAGGGGGCTTAGGAGTGGGAAGGAGCTGAGGAGTACAGAGAGGCAGTCAGTCAGGGGCTTCCTGGCTTCCCACCTCGGGCTGCCTATGCGTAGTTCCCCCGAAAATCACTCGTGCTCTTCATCATCTCATTGGAAATATCCAAAGAAAGTGGCTTCTTCTTGAGTTACCATTGACTTCTAGGGAATAGTAGACATCAGGTCTACTTGAGAGTGCAGGGTTAGAGGAAGATGAGGATGGAAAAGCTACCTAATCGGGTGCCATGATAAATACCTGGAGATAAAATAATCTATGCAGCAAACTCTATAGACCCAAATTACCCATAATCAAACCTGCACAGGCACCCCCAAACCTAAAATAAAAGATGGAAACAAATAAATAGAAAAAGTGATTGACTTCTAAAAGTAAAGAAGGGTTCTCCTTCCAGTTGAAGATAAACAAAGCTGACCCTGGTTAAAGTTGTAGGACGGGTTTATTCAGTAACATGATTGCAATAGGGAAAACAGTCCAGCGTGGACTGGACTCACATCCCCGAAACAGAAGCCTGGCAATATTTCATAGGCCAGGTGTGCCAAGGGAAACACACTGTGGTCTGTGGGGAGGGGCTTGGTCCGTGTGGCTAGGCCACCTGGATGTCTTCATCCTGGCTCACCTGGCGCAGAAACAAACTTCTCTTATCTTCAGGACAGGAAGCCATGCGTTAGACTGCAGGAAGCTTCCATTGAAGTCAGCCTCTACCCCTTCCACAGGGACTGGGAAGATCAGGAGTGAGCTCCCTGAATGTTTGCATTGCAAGGAGAAGGCTCTCAGGTCCTCCAGGAAACAGGGTTGGGTGGTAGATTCACATCCCAAAGGGCAGAGAAAGGGTTTATCATTGCAGGTTTTTTAAAGTAACTGCTCTAATTGGGTTCAGGGGCCTATCTGCTTCTGTCCAGTTTTTGGCTGGAGCAGAGTAAATTGTCCTGGCAGGGTTGAGCCTTCCTAGGCAGGTATGTTAAGGATACTGGGGTCATTCTAGGGACACAGCCTTAAGCTGCTATAAGCGATGCTAGAGTTTGATCAAGTCTCTGAGTGCAGAGGTTTGGGAAGAAATGTTATGTGCGTAGAGATGTGCAGTTCACCCCTCAGAAGGATTTCAGAAGTTCTACCAAAGACCAAAGCCATGAAGGCAGGATCTAAGGCTTTCAGTGTCATCTGTGACACGTGGCAGTACTTGGGAGGTCTACATCCTCTTCTCCAGAGTCCTCCATTCCACACTGGCCTGGCAGAAACCTTGGCTCTCCATGTCACTGACCACTATAGGGATCCCAGTCACACACACACACACACACACACACACACACACACACACACACACACAGCAAAATACTGCCACAGCTTCTCCAAAAATTTTTTTTTTTCGTAATCTTTGCAATGCTTGAGTTTCTGGATATAAGCCCATTTGATTAATTGATTTTGCCCATTTCAGTAAAGACCCATGTCCTTAAAAGCCCCCAAAATGAGAGGACTTTCAGTCTGCATTGGTTTGGTCAGTTGGTCAGTTTGTTTGTTTATTCTCATTAATTCTCAACGATTCATAAATGCTTAACTTTTTTTTTTTTAACAGTCGATGGGCTATCCACTCTCCGAAGGGAAACTGGACCAGAAGACAGCCATGTCACTCTTGTGGAAGTCCTATCCCCTTGTTGTAAGCATCTAAGAATCATGGGAATTGGCTGAGACGCAGAGAGGGACAATGACTTGCCACAAATCATACAGCAATTAAAAGGCAAAATGAAGACGGGGGCCTCAGGGTTTCCCCCATCTTTCCACCTTTCCCACTTTGCTTTCCACCCTAGCAGGGAGTTGCACAGGGCTTGTGAGATTCACCATTGAGGCAGGCCTTCCCAGTGGGCTAGAGAAGCAGCATCACTCACCAGGGGATTGTGGCCACTTTATTGATCTATTTCAGTACATTGCTAAGGAACTGATTCCAGAAGCCATTGAGAAATACTTAGGAGGAACAGATGACCCTGTCAAAAAGAAAGACCTGTTCCTGGACCTGATAGCAGATGTGATGTTTTGTGTCCCGTCTGTGATTGTGGCCCGGCACCACAGAGGTAAGTCCCAGAGGTCGAACAGGGGAGGGACGTGGACCCCACCAGCTTCTGTATCTGACCCGCCTACCTCCTAGCATAGACAGACCTGGAAATAGCTGAGGGTCAGACTTCAAGGCTGATTCCATATGGCGTGGCATGAGATGCTTTCTTATTTTGGTTTATGCCAGCAGCAGACTGTTAGAAAAAAAAAATCCAGAGGCAAGTAGTTTTTTAAGGTGATGACCCCAGATAACAGCAGTAGGGAGGTGGGGAAGTGAGAGAGGAAAGAGATGGAATCCAATCCATGATGCATTGCCAAGGGAGTATCCACTGTGGACAATTGGAGCTGGGAAACTCAAGGAAACACGGAGAATACAGTGCTCAGGGGCGTCCCTTCTGAGTGGCAAGGGAGACAGGGTATTTGTCTCCCAGCTTCTGCTTGTGATTGGTTGAAGGCTCTAGCAAGGAGTTGTTTATTCCCTGTGACTTTGACCTGCTGCACACAAGGGCAGAGTAGTCTCTTGTGACCAGACAAAGGCCTCAGGCTGGGCCCTACAGATGCTGGAGGTGGAAGTCAGGCTGGCATGACCAGGAGGAGGGGATATGGGTGAGACACTGACAGCATCTGCTGCAAGGGCTCCATGCCTGGAGTTATCGTGGGACACAGGGCTGCTGTGGGACAAACACTGAAAGATGAGTCGTGGAAGGTTTTTAAGGTCCAAGCCGGCTGGAAACAAGTTTGTTAAGTATTGGAGCTGGATAAAAAGTGGGAGCCCTGCATGGGATCCAGAGGATTTTCCAGGACCAAGAAGGCCAAAGGGAGGAGCCAGGGCGGGTGTGGGGGAGGTGGTCTGAAGAATGGCAATGTCTGAGACTGGCTTTTGTCTATCTCGGTGTGTGCAGTAATGGGCAAGCACAGGTCCAGGGCAGGGTCTATGCAGGACCTTCTACCACTGACCCAAGGCTGTGTGGGTGGGGTGTGAGGTTAGGGATACGTGGGCTCATCTATAGGGAATAAACAACTCCTTGTAAGAGCCTTCAACCAGTGTCCTTTCCTGGGTGCCAACTAGAGGGGGCTCACAGGACTCTTTCTTCCAGCTCTCATTCGCCTAGCCTGCAAGCCAGGAGATGTCCTTTCTCTAACCATCCTGGAAGGGTTTTTAAATTTGGAACTTCATAAGCATGATAAAAACTTGCTAAAGCTGATCTAGCAGGTGCCCAGACACTGGTTTGCACAGGAGGGGGCAGGTGCTCATAACTCTCACTTCTTCACAGGGTCCTGATTAAACCCTATAACCAGGACCACTGCAGTTGAATCTGTTCTTTCTTAAAGTTGGCCTTGCCCCATGCTCTGCATCGGATCTATATATAATGTTCGCATCTCCATCTTCTGATGGTTTCAGCAATACTCAACTTCTGTTTCTCATCTGATTTCCCATGACTTTGAGTTCAGCGTTTTGTTTTGGTTTTTCCCAGGACAACACAGATTTTATCAACTTTCCCCTATTGTCCTGTCTCACACTTTTTGGTAAAAATAACATTTCTGAATATAAAATTAATATGTAAAATTATAGAAAGTTTCAAAAATATGGAAACACCGAAAGAAGAAACTAGGTATCACTCGTAATTCCACTACCTGGAGGCAAGTGGTATAAATTTTTTGTGTTTTCATCTAAAGATTTTCCATGTCCTATATACTTTAAGAATCAATTTTATATTTTACTTTTGTTCATACAATACTATGTTGTGAGGATTTTCTGAATGTTGATACAAACTCATCAAAGCATTCCTTATTCCATGAAATGGCTGTATTAAATTGACTTTAATATTCCTATCCTATTAGACATTTAGCCTGGCTGCTCACACTCTGATGCTACAATAACATTGTGCTCAGCCTAATGTTCGTAAGTCTCTAACAGCATGTCTAACAATTTTCTTTGGATTATTTTGAGAAGTGAATAACTATGCTGGGCAATAGAAATGATTTAGAACTCTGAGAAAATACTGCAAAATTGCATTCCATTGCATAAGAATGTGGATCTCTTAATTTTCCCTCTTATTTGGGATGCTAAGGTTAAATATTAACATAAGACTGCCAGTTTCATAAGCCTTCCCCACCAAGAAGAAGCACATCAGCCTGTTTTAATCTGCATGTCTTTCACGACTAGCCCTCTCATTGTCTCTGTTTCTCTTATTGTGCCAAATTGTCATTACCCAAATCTGTGCCCTACTTTCCTCTGAAGACTTGTGATTGTAAGAATTGTATAAATATCAATGGCTTTAGCCAAAGAGTTTTACAAAGTATGTTTTGGGCAGCATGCTACCTATAATAAATTCTCTCATTCTCCAAAGCTCTTTCTTCTATGGTTGGCTCTGAGTTCCTTTGGAAAATGTTCAAGGGGCAAAGGCGAGGTCAAACCCTCCCTTTAGTAAGTTTTGCTTGACCTTGAAGCAGCCATTTAACAGGTGGATTACAGAGTCACAGAAGGATGGCATCTTCCCAAGCACGCTTCCTGCTGAGCCGAGGGTGCAGTGAAGGAGACTGACAAAGATGAGTGAATAGATTCTTCTTCATTCTCGCATTGAAATGACATGTGCGAGTGGGGCATGAGGTTAGGGATGCATGAGCTCCGATTGTTAAATCCTTTTGTGGATGAATATTTAAGGATGTTAAGAAATGATGACTGGAGGTCATGGCTCATGCCAATACTCTCAGCACTTTGGGAGGCTGAAATGGGAGGACTGTGAGGGCCTAGGATTTCAAGACCAGCCTGGGGAACATAGTGAGATCCTGTTTATACAAACACATTTAAAAAGGAAATAATTATACTACGAAATACCGTATATAATATATGGTACATATATACTACAAAATATTGTATATAATATCATCCCAAGTTTATATACGTGAATGAGAGATATGCTAAAATCAAAAAGAAGCATTGTCTGAGTGGTTGAGTTACAAGTGATATTCTAAATTTGATTGTTAAAATGGATTTTTAAATGATAGGATATGGGAAAATTTTAGAAGGAATTCCAAAAAATGCATAGCCCTTGCCTCAGGTAGTGGAATTATGAGTGAATTCTAGTTTGGCTTTATGTATTTTCATAGTTTTGTCTCTTCTAATTATTCCTAGTTGTTTTTGTTTTGTTTTCCAAATTTCTTACTGTACCCAAAGGGGAAGACATTGTAAATTTTCTCCACCAGCCTGGCATTGCCCTGACTCTTTCCTTCTTAGTGTCACTTCTCAGTGGGTATCATGACCAGTGCAAAGTGCTGAGGCACAGGGCCAGGCGGCCTGCGAGGCAGCCCTGAAGGGGCAGCGGTGTGTGGCTCCAATGAGCCAATCATTGGGAAACTGGCCTCTTCTTGGGGCTGGGACAGGAGAGCTTTGTTGCGGGGATAGGAGGGCAGAGCAGAAGGAGAGAGGACAGGGGAGAGGCAATGCCATCACCCTTGGTCAGCCTCTTCTTTTCTCTGCCAGGACTTTAATGCCTTAACACCCTAACACTCCCAGGCCAGGCAGGGAGCAAGACACATGGGGACAGTGAGATATAAAGCAATGAGCGCCGCAGATTCCTGAGACACAAGAGGCAGATTGTTCCCTCTCTGCGTATGTTTGTATTTAAATAGCCTCACATTCAGACAAGAAACTTGGATTTGCTTCAGTCTTCTCAGGATGGGTGAGAAAAACACTGGAAATGCTCAAAACGAGGCAAAACAGAAGACACCTGTCAGGGTGGAGATGGCGTCCAAGTGAATGAATGTGAGACTGTTATCAGTGAATTGCATCCAGTGTAACCAGATGTAGAGAGATTTCTTGTGAGAATTCACCAGCAGGTAAAGGGGTTTATGAGGCTGAGTCAGTGTCCCTGCACTGGCAGTTATTTTAAATGAATTGACCCAGGATTTCTACATTCATTCATTAAAGATTTGTTCATTGAACAAATATCTGGCTCAAATTCCAGTTCCACGTCAACCAGCTAGGCAGCCCGCAGCACGTCACTGAGCTTTCCTGTGACTCTGTTTCTCTACTGTGCTGACAGCCTGAGGTTTCCTGCAGAGCTGGAGACCTTGGTAGCCTCCAGGTGTGTGTCGGGCAACATGAACTGAGCATGAATCCTTGTCTTCTCAGATGCTGGAGTGCCCACCTACATGTATGAGTTTCAGTATCGTCCAAGCTTCTCATCAGACATGAAACCCAAGATGGTGATAGGAGACCACGGGGACGAGCTCTTCTCTGTCTTTGGGGCCCCATTTTTAAAAGGTAATGGCTCCTTGCTGTCCGTGAGCTTGGAGTTAGGAGACCTGGATTCCAGTCTTGGTGTGGGGGCTTCAGTAAGTTTCTCCTCTCCTGGTCTTAGTTTCCTGATTCTCTATAACAGGATTGAACATCACTGGGTAGTCCCTGGGCTTCCTCCCACTCTAACACATGTGAGGTGGGGTGTGTATTCATGTGCCCTTTGCACAGACACTCAGAATCCTGGGCTGTGTCATTAACAAGATAGGCGGTGGGACACATGCCGGGCTCTGCTCTAGCTTGAGAAGCCACCAACCAATTTCCCTCTCCCAGGAGTGCTGAGAATATGAGTGAGGGTGAGGTTAGAATTGGTGTTAACCCTGAGTCAGGTCTAATGTGTGTCTGTTTGTCTTTCTGTCTGTCTCTAACAAAAACTCATAAACCTTTAAATTTAATACATTTAATAATTGTTAATTTATAAATCACAGGATGTATGAATTTGGAATATGAGAGGAGACTTATTTTTAGTCTTTATTTATAGTGAACTATTATTTATAGTCAGGAAGGTGGCCATCCCACAGGCTGGGAAGGTGCCTCTGGCCAAGCCCAGACACAGGCTCATCAAATGAGGAGGGTTTGCGTAGGAGCTTTATGTGAACGGATTGACTAAACGTACGTGTTCAACAAGTTACAGGGGAAGCAATGGATATTCATGAAGACAGTCCTGACACATGTGTATTAAAAATGCATGTAACATGGCCCATGTTCACCTGGTGGTGGAGACCTAATATTTAAATATATTATAATTAGGGCCTATAAGTCCAAAGATCTTCTCAGGACATAAAGCCCAGCAAGTGAGCAGCCTCTGTACACCGGCCAGGTCCAGTGCATGGTTGGTGATGTTCTTATCTGGAGAAAGTTACTGAAATCAGTCTCTTATGCAATCAAAGCCGTAGTTAAGACTGGAGGGTCAGGGTTCTGTTTGTCTGCGTATCCCAGCTGCAGCTATTGTAATTGTTTTCATTTTGCTTAACTCCAAGCCAGTGCTTGTTTAGCTGCCAGAGAAACAGAAGCACCTCGTGGCAGTGAGAACAGAGTGGATTCTTTAAGGGTAGAGATGTAGGCCTGAACCCTTGCCTGACGTGGCCTTAGGTCTGATATTTAATTTGGTGTCTTATTGCCAGAAAGAGTGTGTTCTGTCAGAATGATGACCTTTATTTTATTGCTGATGCTGGTCAGTGGTGTCTAAACCACAAAAGAGATGGAGTATTATGAGGCGTGTCTGACGTCCTGTCTGTTCCCAGACAGGAACACAGTTGAAGGATTTTCTGGACTCCCCTTAGCCCAGAGAGGGTCTGTTCAGTCAGCTGGGGGTGTTAGGATTTTATTTTTAGACAATATTTTTACATTATACAGTGTACATTTTACATTACACAATATTTTTAAAAGTCCTCTCACAGTGTCTTCTAAACCTTAACTCTCAGCAGTTACAGATCACATGGGACTCACCCCACAGCTGCTCAGAACGCACCAGCGCCTCTGGGCATCTGACTGTGCATGCTTAGGAGCCTTGCAGTTCTGTTGTTTTCCAGAATGTGAATTGTGGGTGTGTGCTGGGGAGGGAGAAAAGACCCAAGAGAGAGCAACCCTGGGAGGTGGGGCTGCCATAGAGGAAACCCTGGGGTGTGGCATTGCCTGTGACCCTGAGCAGGGAGGAGGCAGGCAAGGGTCACAGGAGACAAAGGCAGCCAGCACATGGAATGACGCATGCCCATTGCTGAGCCCTAAGCCAGATATAGTCAAAGGTAAAGCACACACAAATTCACCAGGATCTTCTAGAACTGCAGACCTCAGCTCAGTGGGTGTGGAGCATTCGCCAAGACTATGTTTCTAGCAGGTTCGCATGTGATGTTGATGCTGCAGGTCTGCGGACCACACTTTGAGTCACAAAGGCTTTTTTTCTTCTTCCCCACAGAGGGTGCCTCAGAAGAAGAGATCAGACTTAGCAAGATGGTGATGAAATTCTGGGCCAACTTTGCTCGCAATGGGTGAGGCTCTTGGCAAAGACAGAGCAGGACTTTTGAAGATGGGTGGGGGTGGGGTGGGGCGGGGCATGCCTATTGGGAAGGGGCAGCTTCTAAGGTTCTAGTGGGATCAAACTTCTGACCCTGTGACCATAGCACTTTGACAATGAGAGCTCTCTACAAATGGAGAGGCCGCCCTGTGATAGTGAGCTCTCCATCTCGGGAGGTATACAAGCCTCTTGACAGTGATAACTTGGGCATCCTCACACATCTCAGAAGATCGTTGGGAACACACAACAGTTTTGGGGCAATTCTATTTGTTTCTGTTTCCAGAAACCCCAATGGGGAAGGGCTGCCCCACTGGCCAGAGTACAACCAGAAGGAAGGGTACCTGCAGATTGGTGCCAACACCCAGGCGGCCCAGAAGCTGAAGGACAAGGAAGTGGCTTTCTGGACCAAACTCTTTGCCAAGATGGCAGTGGAGAAGCCACCCCAGACGGAACACATTGAGCTATGAATAGAAGATCCAGACAGCTTCGGGGGCCTGGAAGAGCAAAGACTTTTGCGAAAGGGATTGCAGGTTCAGAAGGCATCTTACCGTGGCTGGGGAATTGTCTAGTGGTGGGGGGCAGGGAACAGAGGCCATGAAGGAGAAAGTTTTGTATTTGTGACCTCAGCTTCGAGAATAAAGTATCTCTTGAAGGCCAAAATAAATGCTTGTGTCTTATACTGGAGATTAATCCATTGTTCTCAGAGACAGAATGATGATGAAATAGGCAATGTGAGAAGGAAGGTGGTTCTGCTGGGGATGACCTGGCCTAAGGACGAGCAGAGCCCAGAGGGCTCAGCCATGGATGGTGCTCAGGGGAACTCTGGGCCTGTTGATCGTTTCTGGGCCCCCAACAATTTCCAACAATAGGAGTTGGGATGGCCAGAGTGTAGCATCCAGACCCTCTATTTGGAGCTGTCTGTGGAAATGGACATGGCCCAGGCTGAGAATGTGCCTGGATCCGGGAAGAGGGAGACATGCTGAGGTGATCCTGTGGTACTGTTGCATGGCATTTACTGACCCTTGCACAGGCCTGCAACACCTTTCTAGTATGTACACTAGCCTCCCACAACCCTACATGAGGCTAAGTCTTCCAACAACTGGCCTAAACTCCCTCTGTAGCCTGGACTACTTCTGGTGTGGGCAGTGACCACCTTGGAGTAAGTCTCCAGAGGGTCATCCTAATACTGTGTCTTTCAGAATCCCATGGGTGATTTCTGGATTCTGTTAGTACGCAGAAAGCTCTACAGCATGTCATTACCACCTTATCAGCAAGAGGAAGCTGGATTGTCCTTAAAATTATAACTTTTCCTACACGAAAGAGCTGAAGTTGCAAGTTAAAATCGAAGGAAAGACAAGCACCTAGGGGGAGCAGTGGGATGTGAACACTGGCTTACTTCTCACCTGCAGGGAGGAGACGGGTTGACCTTAATGAGTAGAAATACTTTATGAATTTTAGTTTTAATCAGTGCTGAAGGCCAAGTCTTGCGCATGTGTGCAGGAGGGAGCAAACATCTTCTTGGGGCTGGGACGGGAGAGATTTGTTGTGGGGATAGGAGGGCAGAGCAGAAGGAGAGAGGACAGGGAAGAGGCAAGGTCACCCTTGCTCAACCCCTTTTTTTCTCTGCCAGGACTTTAACGCCTTGACACCCTAACACTCCCAGGCCAGGCAGGCAGCAAGACACATGGGGACAGTGAGATATAAAGCAGTGAGCGCCGCAGATTCCTGAGACACAAGAGGCAGATTGTTCCCTCTCTGCGTATGTTTGTATTTAAATAGCCTCACATTCAGACACGCAACTTGGATTTGCTTCAGTCTTCTCAGGATGGGTGAGAGAAACACTGGAAATGCTCAAAAGAGGCAAAACAGAAGACACCTGTCAGGATGGAGATGGCATCCAAGTGAATGAGCAACCCTGGGACGTAGGGCACATTGAATGATGCATGCCCATTGCTGAACCCTAGGTCAGCTGTGCTCAATGGAAAAGTACACACACATTCACCAGGATCTTCTAAAATTGTAGCTCCCTGGGTGTGGAGCATGCGCCAAGACTGTGTTTTCTAGCAGGTTCGCACGTGATGTTGATGCTGCTGGTCTGGGGATCACACTTTGAGTCACAAAGACTTTTTTTCTTCTTCCCCGCAAAGGGTGCCTCAGAAGAGGAGATCAGATTTAGCAAGATGGTGATGAAATTCTGGGCCAACTTTGCTCGCAATGAGTGAGGCTGTTACCTGAAGCTCTTATGACCCAGCAAAGCCACTCATAGGTATATATCCAAGAGAAATGCACTCATGTGGTCATTAAAAGATATGTCCTAGAACATTCTTCATAACAACACTATAATAGTCTAAAACTAGAGACTATCTATTATGGACTGAATTATGTTCCCCCCAAAATTCCTATGTTGAAGCTCCAACCCCTCATGTAACTTTATTTGGAGATAGAGCCTTTATGAAGTTAATTACAGTTAAATAGGTCATAAGTGTGTGGCTAGCGTCCAGTGGAACTGGTGTCCTTATAAGAAGAAGAAACACCAGAGCGTGCGCGCTCTCTCTCTCTCTGTGTCTATTTCTCTGTCTCTCTCTCTCTGTCTCACTGCTCAGGCACAGAAGAAAGGCCACATAGGACACAGTGAGAAGGCAGCTCTCTGCAAGCAGGAAGAGAGCCCTCACCAGGAAATGAGTCAGCTGGCACCTTGATCTGGAACTTCTAGCCTAGAGAACTAAGCAAACGTGAATTTTAGTTGATTAAGCTGACTCATTTCCTGGTGAGGGCTGTCTCCCTTGTTTGCAGATTGCTGCCTTCTCGCTGTGTCCTGGTCTGGAACTTCTAGCCTTGAGAACAGTGCAAATGTGAATTTCAGTTGATTAAGCCACCCAGTCTATGGTATTTTGTTACAGAATTCCGAGCAGACTAATACATTCTCCAAATGCCCTAAACCAGTAGAATGGATAAATTATGGCATATCCATACAATGAAAAACTATACAGCAATGATAACAAACTGCAGCCATATACAACAATACACGTGAATCTCCTAAACATAATATTGAGGGAAAGGAGCCAGATGCAAGAGTATGTGATGCTGTTCATATAAAGCACAAAACCTGGAAAAAGTAATATTGCTGTTAGACGTCAGGAATGTGATGACCATTTTGGGCAGATAGGCAAGGAGGGGGAAGTGAGCAGGGCCTGGAATTGAGCTCCATATGGCTTCTGGTATGCTGGTAATATTGTCTCTTGATCTGGGTCCTAATTACACAGTGTTATCAGTTAGTGAAATTACCAAGTCGTAATATATACATAGCGTGTATGTGTTTGTGTGAATGTGTATGTGTGTGTGTATATATATATTTCTTATATTATGTTTTATTCAATAAAAAACTTAAATGTTTGTACCAGACTTTAAGAACCTGTTATCTAATACAGGAGATAAGATTGATACAGATAAAATTACTGGTGATCATATAAATTATAGTTACAGGATAGAATATAAATGCTCAAACGCAGCAGTGATTTTAATCAGGACTTTATCATATGTACTAAGAGAAATCCAAATGAAACTTACCTAAAGCATATATTGAATAAATGTGGTCTCTCACATGAAAAGTTCAGGAGGTAAACAGAGCTTGAAACACAATTACATAAATAAATGTAATTAATGAAATAAATAGATTAGATAGATAATAGAAGATAGATAATTGGTAGAAAGATGATAGATAGATAGACAGATAGATAGATAGATAGATAGATAGATAGATAGATAGATAGACAGACAGACAGACAGACAGACATTTTATGGCATTATCTTCCTATAAAGAGAGAAGTCTGTTTCCTACAGGTCAAGGTAGAAAAGCTGTCCTCCAGGCACCCATGATATGCTCCAGCAACCTTGCCAACACCAGCCCTGCTGCCCGTGGGCTGGCCCCCTTGCCACCACTGCTCAGGGTTACACTTCCGCCCCGCTGTGGCTGGCCATCCGCTTTCGTAGCCGTCCTGTAATTTCAGACTTGAGCTCCACCCCATTCGTGGAGCACAGCAAGCTCTTGGCAATGAATTCCCTTGTATTTTGACACAATCATGGTGAGGTTTTTTCTCCCCAGTCCTTCCCGTCCCAAGGAATAATGAGGCACATTATTGATAGAAATTTTTAGCAGAGCACATGGGGCAGGAATGAGTGGAATCTGTCCCTGCTTGGGGAAGGGAGTTTCATTTAGTAGGTGGGTTACCCGGGGCAGCACCAGGTGGGGCAGCTACCCAGGTGCAGGGCCTGAGCCCGCTTCCCACCCTCCCCTGCAGCTCTGCTCTGGGGGAATTTTCTTTTTTCTTTTTTTTTTTTTTTTCAGACGGAGTCTCCCTCTGTCACCCAGGCTGGAGTGCAGTGGCATTATTTCCGTCACTGCAAGCTCCTTTTCCTGGGTTCACACCATTCTTCTGCCTCAGCCTCCCAAGTAGCTGGGACTACAGGTGCCCGCCAGCATGCCCGGCTAATTTTTTACATTTTTAGTAGAGACAGGGTTTCACCATGTTAGCCACGATGGTCTCGATCTCCTGACTTCGTCGTCTGCCCACCTTGGCCTCCCAAAGTACTGGGATTACAGGCGTGAGTCACCGTGCCTGGCCCTCTCCATTCTTTCTATCTATCCAATCTTTCTCATGGGCTCCCGATAGATGTCCACTGGGTAGAGTCTGTGAATGGAGTCAACTCCTCCTTGGGTCCATGGTTCCCAGAGATTTTATACTCTCACAGTGGCCCGCACTTGGCCTTCAGCACTTATTAAAATTCAGAGTATTTCTGCTCATTATGGTTACCCCGTCTCCTGCCTGCAGGTGAGAGGTAATGCAGTGTTCAAATCCCACCACTCCCCCAAGTGCTTGTCTTCCCGTTGATTTCAGGGTAATCATGTGCCTTGCAACTTCAGCTATTTGGTGCAGGAAAAGTTATGATTTTGAGGACAACGCAGCTTTCTCTTGCTGATAAGGCAGGAGTGACACTCTTTAGAGCTTTCTACATTCTAGCAGAATCCAGAAATCACCCCTGGGATTCTGAAAGACACAGTATTAGGATGACCCTCTGGAGACTTACTCCAAGGTGGTCACTGCCCGTAGCAGAAGTGGTCTGGATTACAGAGGGAGTTTAGCTGTTGAATGAGACAACCTCAGGGAGGGGTCTAGGAGGCTAGTGTACATACTGAGGAAGGTGTTGCAGACCTGTGCAAGAATCAATAAAGGCCATCCAACAGTGGCAAGGGATTACCTCGGCACCTCTGTCTCTTCCCTGATCCAGGCAAATTCTCAGCCTGGGCCACTTCCATTTCCATAGGCAGCTCCAAATGGAGGATAGGGATGCTGCACTCTGGCAATCCCAAATCCTATTGTTGGAAATTGTTGGGGGCCCAGAAATACCCAGCAGGTCCAGAGCTCCCCTGAGCACTGTCCATGGCCCAGCCTTCTGGTCTCTGCTCGTCCTGAGGCCAGGCAATCTCTAGCCAAGCCAACTTCCTTCTCATATTGCCTCTTTCATCACTTTCCTGTCTCTGAGGAGGATGGATTAATCTTCAGTACAAGACACAAGCACTGATTTAGCTATCGAAAGATCTTTTATTGCCAAAGCTGAGGTCACAAATAAAAAACTTGCTCCCTCATGAACTCTGCCCCCTGCCCCCTACCACCAGGCAATTCCCCAGCCACGGTAAGATGCCTTCTGAACCTGCAATACCTTTCGCAAAAGACCCCAGTCTTTGCTCCTGCAGGCTCCCGAGGCTGGATGGACCTTCCATTCACAGCTCAATGTGTTCTGTCTGGGGTGGCTGCTCCGCTGCCTTCTTAAAGAGGTTGGTCCAGAAAACCACTTCCTTGTCCTTCAGCTTCTGGGCCACCTGGGTGTTGGCACCAATCTGCAGGTACCCTTCCTTCTGGTTGTACTCTGGCCAGCGGGGCAGCCCTTCTCCATTGGGGTTTCTGGAAACAGAATCAAATAGAATTGCCCCAAAGCTGCTGTGCGTTCCCAACAATTTTCTGAGATGTGCGAGGATGCCCAAGTTGTCTCTGTCAAGAGGCTTGTATATCTCCAGAGATGGGGAGCTCACTATCTCCAGGTGTGACCTCTCCAATTTTAGAGAGCTCTCATTGTCAGAGTGCTATGGTCACAGGGTCAGGAGACTGATCACTAGAACCTTAGAAGCTGCCCCTTCCCAATAGGCATGCCCTGCCCCTGATCCTCACCAGCCCTGCTCCATCTTTGCCACCAGCCTCACCCACTGCGAGCAAAGTTAGCCCAGAATTTCATCATCATCTTGCTGAGTCTGATCTCCTCTTCTGAGGCACCCTCTGTGGGGAAGAAGAAAAAAAGCCTTTGTGACTCAAAGTGTGATCCGCAGACCTGCAGCATCAACATCACATGCGAACCTGCTAGAAACATAGTCTTGGCGAATGCTCCACACCCACTGAGCTGAGGTCTGCAATTTTAGAAGAGCCTGGTGGATTTGTGTGTACTTTTCTATTGAGCATGGCTGACCTAGGGCTCGGCAATGGGCATGCATCATTCTGTGTGCTTGTCCCACCTCCCACCAGGGTTGCTCTCTCTTGTGTCTTTTCTCCCTCTCCTGCACACATCCACAATTCATATTCTGAAATATAGCAGAGCTCAAGGCCCCTAAGGGTGTACAATTGGGACATGCCAAGCAGAGCTAGTGCATCCTGAGTGGCCATGGGGTGAGTCCCATGTGATCTATAACAGCTGAGAGTTAAGGCTTAGAAGACATTGTGAAAGGATTTTTTAAAATATTGTATAATATAAACTAAAAATAAAATCCTAACACCCTCAACTCACTGAACTGACCCTCTCTGGTCTAAGGGGAGCCCAGAAAAGCCCTAAACTGAGTTCCTGCCTGGAAACAGACAGGCGGTCAGACACACCTCATAATATCCCTTCCCTTTTGTGGTGTAGACACCACTGGACCAACATCAGCAATAAAATAAAGGTCATCATTCTGACAGAACACACTCTTTGTGGCAATAAGACACCAAATTAAAAAAAGATCTAAGACCATGCCGGGCAAATGTTCAGGCCTGCATCTCTACCCTTAAAGAATCCACTCTGTTCTCACTGCTGCAAGGTGCTTCTTTTTCTCTAGCAGCTAAACCAGCACTGGCCTGGAGTTAAGCAAAGTGAAAACAATTACAATGGCTGCAGCTTGCAGACACGTATGAACAGAACCCTGACCTGCCAGCCTTAACTATGGCTTTGATTGCATAAGAGACTGATTTCAGTAACTTTCACCAGATAAGAACATCATCAACCATGCACTGGACCTGGCCAGTGTACAGAGTCTGCTCACTTGCTGGGCTTTGTGTCCTGAGAAGACCTTTGGACTTATAGGCCCTAATCGTAATTTAATATTAAGTCTCCATTACCAGGTGAACATGGGCCACATTACATGCATGTTTGTTTAATACACATATGTCAGGACTATCTTCACGAATATCCATTGCTCCCCCTGTAACCTGTTGAACACATATGTTTAATCAATCCATTTACGTAAAGCTCCTACGCAATCCCACCTCGTTCGATGAACCTGTGTCTGGGCTTGGCCAGAGGTACCTTCCCAGCCTGTGGGATGGCCACCTTGCTGGCTATAAAGCATACCAAAAATAAAGTTTCCTCTCCTATTCCAAATTCATACATCCTACGATTTAAAAGTAACAATTATGAAATATATTAAATTAAAAGGCTTATGAGTTTTTGTTAGAGACAGACAGAAAGACAAACAGACACACATCAGACCTGACTCAGAGTTAACACCAATTCTAAACTCACCCTCAGTCACATTCTCAGCACTCCTGGGAGAGGGAAATTGATCGGTGGTTTCTCAACCTAGAGCAGGGCCCTGCATGTGTCCCACCACCTATCTTGTTGATGACACAGCCCAAGATTCTGAGTGTCTGTGCAGAGGCCACCTGAATACACATCCTCCCTCAGGTGTGTTAGAGCAGGCAGAACCTGGGGGACAACCCAATGACATTAAACCCTGTCATAGTGAATCCTGCGGGAGACCACCCCACACCTGTCTTGTTGATGACACAGCCCAGGATTCTGAGTGTCTCTGCAGAGGTCACATGAAGACACATCCCCCCACACATGCGTTAGAGCAGGAGGAAGCCCAGGGACTACCCAATGATGTTCAACCCTGTTATAGAGAATCAGGAAACTAAGACCAGGAGAGGAGAAACTTGCTGAAGCCCACCACACCAAGACTGGAACCCAGGTCTCCTAACTCCAAGCTCACGGACAGCAAGGAGCCATTACCTTTTAAAAATGGGGCCCCAAGGACGGAGAAGAGCTCGTCCCCGTGGTCTCCTATCACCGTCTTGGGTTTCATGTCTGATGAGAAGCTTGGACGATACTGAAACTCATACATGTAGGTGGGTGCTCCAGCATCTGAGAAGACAAGGATTCATGCACAGTTCATGTTGCCCGACACACACCTGGAGGCTACCAAGGTCTCCAGCTCCGCAGGAAACCTCTGGCTCTCAGCACAATAGAGAAACAGAGTCATGGGAAAGCTCAGTGACGTGCACTTGGCTGCATAGCTGGCTGAGGTAGAACCAAAATTTGAGCCAGATATTTGTTCAATGAACAAATGTTTAATGAACGAATGTGGAGACCCTGGGTCAATTCATTTAAAATAACTGCCAGTGCAGGGACACTGACTCAGCCTCATAAACCCCTTTGCCTGCTGGTGCATTCTCTCTCAAGACAATCTCTCTACATCTAGTTACACTGGATGTACTTCATTGATAACAGACTCACATTCATTCACTTGGACATTTTCCAAGTGTTTCCAAGCATTTCAGTGTTTCTCTCACCCATCCTGAGAAGACTGAAGCAAATCCAAGTTTCTTTTTTTTTTTTTTTTTTTTTTTTTGAGACTGAGTCTGGCTCTGTCGCCCAGGCTGGAGTGCAGTGGCCGGATCTCAGCTCACTGCAAGCTCCGCCTCCTGGGTTTACGCCATTCTCCTGCCTCAGCCTCCGGAGTAGCTGGGACCACAGGCGCCCGCCACCTCGCCCGGCTAGTTTTTTGTATTTTTTAGTAGAGACGGGGTTTCACCGTGTTAGCCAGGATGGTCTCGATCTCCTGACCTTGTGATCCGCCCGTCTCGGCCTCCCAAAGTGCTGGGATTATAGGCTTGAGCCACCGCGCCCGGCCGCAAATCCAAGTTTCTTGTCTGAATGTGAGGCTATTTAAATACAAACATAGGCAGAGAAGGAACAATCTGCCTCTTGTGTCTCAGGAATCTGCAGCACTCACTGCTTTATATCTCACTGTCCCCATGTGTCTTGCTGCCTGCCTGGCCTGGGAGTGTTAGGGTGTTAAGGTGTTAAAGTCTTGGCAGAGAAAAGAAGGGGCTGAGCAAGGGTGACCTTGCCTCTCCCCTGCCCTCTCTCCTTCTGCTCTGCCCTCCTATCCCAGCAACAAAGCTCTCCTGTCCCAGCCCCAAGAAGATGCCAGGTTCACAGAGATTGGCTCACTGGAACCACACATCGCTGCCCCTTCAGGGCTACCCGGTCCTGTGCCTCAGCACTTTGCATTTTCCACCTCTGACTTAATCTAAAAATCAGTTTGAAAATCCATTTTAAAAATCGGATTTAAAACTTCACTCATAACTCTACCACAGAGAACACTTCTTTTTTTATTTTAGCATATCTCTTTTTTATGTATATAAACTTGGGATGATATTACACGTGTTATTTTGTAATATACTACCATCACATTTTAAAAACAATTTTTTTGTAGAGACAGGGTCTCAGTATGTTGCCCAGGCTGATCTTGAAATCCTAGGCTCTCACAATCCTCCCACCTCAGCCTCCCAAAGTGCTGAGAGTATTGGCATGAGCCACCACCTCCAGTCATCATTTCTTAACATCCTTAAATATTCATCCACAAAAGGATTTAACAATGGGAGCTCACGCATCCCTAACCTCATGCCCCACCCACACATGTCATTTCAATGTGAGAATGAAGAAGAATTTATTCACTAGTCTTCGTCAGCCTCCTTCACTGCACCCTCGGCTCAGCAGGAAACGCGCTTGTGAAGATGCCATCTTTCTGTGGCTCTGTAATCCTCCTGTTAAATGGCTGCTTCAATGTCAAGCAAAACTTGCTAAAAGGAGGGTTTGACCTTGCCTTTGCCCTCAAAAATTTTCCAAAGGAACTCAGAGCCAACCATAGAAGAAAGAGCTTTGGGGAATGAGAGAACTTATTATAGGCAGCATGCTGCCCAAAACGTACTTTGTAAAACCTTTTTGGCTAAAGCCATTGATATTCATACAATTCCTAGAGTCACAACACAAGTCTTGAGAGGAAAGTAGGGCACAGTTTTGCCCCGTGACAAATAGGCACAATAAGAGAAGCAGAGACAATGAAAGACGTGTCATGAAAGACATGCAAATGAAAACAGGGTGATGTGCTTCTTTTTGGTGGGGAAAATTGGCAGCATTAACTTTTAATCTTAGTATCCCAAATGAGAAAGGAAATTAAGAAATCCACATTCTTAATTCTGGAATGCAAATTTGCATTATTTGCCAAGAGTTCTAAAATATTTCTAAGGTCCAGCCTAGTTATTCACTTCTAAAAATAATGCTAGGAAACTTATTAGACATGTGGTTGGAGATTTATAAACATCAGGCTGAGCTCAGTCTTATTGTAGCATCAGAACGTGAGCAGCCAGGCTAAACATCTAATAGGATAGGAATATTAAAGGCTATTTAATATAGCCATTTCATGCAATAAAGAATGGTTTGATGAGCTTTTATCAACCTTCAGAAAATCCTCACAACATACTGTTCTATGAACAAAAGCAAAATAGAAAATTGATTTTTAAAGTATATAGGACATGAAAAATATTTAGAAGAAAGCACAAAAAAATGTATATCACTTGCCTCCAGGTGGGGGAATTAGGAGTGACATCTAGTTTCTTCTTTATGGATTTCCATATTTTTGAAACTTTCTGCATATTAACTTTATCATATTAACTTTATATTCAGAAGTGTTGTTTTTATCAAAAAGAGTGAGACACGACAATAAGGGAAAGTTGATAAAATATGTGTCTTCCTGGAAAAATAAAAACAACACTGAACTCAAAGTCATGGGAAATCAGATGAAAAACGGAGGCTCAGTATTGCTCAAACCATCAGAGGATGGAGATGGGAACACTATATATAGATCAGACGCAGAGCATGGGGCAAAGCCAAGTGAGAGTTACGAGCACCTGCCCCTTCCTGTGCAAAGGAGTGTATGGGCACCTGCTAGATCAGCCTTAGTTAGTTTTTATCATGCTTATGAAGTTCTGCATTTAAAAATCCTTCCAGCATGGTTAGAGAGAGGACATTTCCTGGCTTGCAGACTAGGTGAATGACAGCTGAAAGAAAAAGAGGAGTCCTGTGAGCCTCCTCTAGTTTGCACCCAGGAGAGGACACTCCTCTCTAGTGAGCCCACGCATCCCTAACCTCACGCCCCACCCACGCAGCCTTGGGTCAGTGGTAGAAGGTCCTGCATAGACCCTGCCCTGGACCTGTGCTTGCCCATTACTGCACACACCGAGATAGACAAAAGCCAGTCTCAGACATTGCCATTCTTCAGACCACCTCCCCCACACCTGCCACAGCTCTTCCTTTTGGCCTTCTTGGTCCTTGACAATGCTTTGGATCCCATGCAGTGCTCCCAGTCTTTCCCCAGCTCCAATACTTAACAAACTTGTTTGCAGCCGGCTTGGACCTTAAAAACCTTCCACAACTCATCTTTCAATATTTGTCCTACAGCAGCCCGATGTGATAACACCAGGCATGGAGCCCTTGCAGCAGATGCTGTCAGTGTCTCACCCATATCCCCTCTTCCTGGGCATGCCAACCTGACTTCCACCTCCAGCATCTGTAGGGCCGGCCTGAGGCCTTTTTCTGGTCACAAGAGACTACTCTGCCCTTGTGTGCAGCAGGTCAAAGTCACAGGGAATAAACAACTCCTTGCAAGAGCCTTTAACCAATCACAAGTGGAAGCTGGTGGATAAATACCCCGGCTCCCTTGCCGCTTGCCACTCAGATGGGATGCCCCTGAGCACTGTATTCTCCATGTTTCCTTGAGTTTCCCAGCTCCAGTTGTCCACAGTGGATATTCTCTTGGCAATGCATCATGGATTGGATTCCATCTCTTTCCTCTCTCACTTCCCCACATCCCTATTGCTGTTATCTGGGATCATCACTTTAAAAAAACACTTGCCTCTGGATTTTTCTTCTCACAATCTGCTACTGGCACAAACCAAAATAAGACATCACCTCACTCCACGCCATATGGAATCAGCCTTTGAGGCCTGACCCTCGGCTGTTTCCACGACTGTCTATGCTGGGAGGCAGGTGAGTCAGACACAGAAGCTGGTGGGGTCCATGTCCCTCCCCTGTTCGACCTCTGGGACTCACCTCTGTGGTGCCGGGCCACAATCACAGATGGGACACCGAACATTACATCCCCCATTAAGTCCAGGAACAGGTCTTTCTTTTTGACAGGGTCATCTGTTCCTCCTAAGTACTTCTCAGTGGCTTCTGGAATCAATTCCTTAGGAATGTGCTAAAATAGATCAACAAAGTGACCACCACCCCGTGGTGAGCGATGCAGTTTCTCCAGCCCACCAGGAAGGCCTGCCTCAATGGTGAACCTTGCAAGCCCTGTGCAACTCCCCCTAGGATGGAAAGTGAAGTGGGGAAGGTGGAAAGATGGGTGAAACCCTGAGGCCCCAGTCTTCTTTTTGCCATTTAATTGCTCTATGATTTGAGCAAGTCCTTGTCCTTCTCTGGGTCTCAGCCAATTCCCATGATTCCTAGACTCTTACAACAAGGGGATAGGACTTCCACAAGAGTGACATGGCTGTCTTCTGGTCCAGTTTCCCTTCGGAGAGTGGATAGCCCATCAACTGTTAAAAAAAATTAAGCATTTATGAATCATTGGGAATTAATGAGGAGAATCAAACTGACCAACCAACCAAACCAACGCAGACTGAAAGTCCTCTAATTTGGGGGGTTTCTAAGGGCATGAGTTTTTACTGAAATGGGCAGAATCAATGAATCAAATGGGCTTATATCCAGAAACTCAAGCATCACAAAAATTACAAAAAAAAAAAAAACAAAAAAAAAACAAAATTGGAGAAGTTGTAGAAAAAGTTGGAAAAATGTGCAGTGTGTGTGTGTGTGTCTCTGTGTGTGTGTGTGTGCATGTGTGTGTCTCAGGTTGGGATCCCCACAGTGGTCAGTGATATGGAGAGGCAAGGTGTCTGCCAGGCCAGTGTGGAATACAGGGCTCTGGGAAGAGGACATAGATGTCCCAAGTACTACCACGTGTCACAGATGACACTGAAAGCCTTAGATCCTGCCTTCATGGCTTTGGTCTCTGGCAGAACCTCTGAAATCCTTCTGAGGGGTGAACTTCATATCTCTTCTCATAAAACAACTCTGCCCAAACCTCTGCACTCAGAGACGACCAAACTCTAGCATTGCTTCTAGCAGCTTAAGGCTGTGTCCCTAGAATGACCCCAGTATTCTTAACATACATGCCTGGGAAGGCTCAGCCCTGTCAAGACAATTTACTCTGCACCAGCCAAAACCTAGAGAGAAGCTGACACGCCCCTGAACCCAACTAGAGCAGTTACTCTAGAAACCTGAAATGATAAACACTTTCTCTGCCCTTTGGGATGTGAATCTACCACCCAACCCTGTTTCCCTGAGGACCTGAGAGCCTTCTCTTTGCAATGCAAGCATTCAGGGAGCTCACTCCTGATCTTCCCAGTGCCTGTGGAAAGAGTAGAGGCTGACTTCAATGGAAGCTTCCTGCAGTCTAACGCATGGCTTCCTGTCCTGAAGATAAGAGAAGTTTGTTTCTGCCCCAGGTGAGCCAGGATGAAGACATCCAGGTGGTCTAGTCACATGGACCAAGACCCTCTCCACAACCCACAGTGCCTTTCCCTTAGCACGCTCAGCCTTTAAAACAGCACCAGGGGTTAGTTTTGGGGATTTGAGTCCAATCCATACTGGACTCTTCTTTCCCTGCGCAATCATGTTACCGAATAAATTCTGTCCTACTGCTTTAATCATGGTCAGTTTTGTGTGTCCTTGACTGGAAGGAGAACACTTTTTTTGCTTTTAGAAGTCAATCTTTTTTTTTTTTCATTTTTTCCCCCAACTTGTATTTTAGATTTGGGGGTACATGTGCAGGTTTGTTACATGGGTAAATTGTGTCTCTGGAGTTTGCTGTATGGATTATTTTGTCACCAGGTATTGAGCATAGCACCTGATTAGGTAACTTTTCCATTCTCCCCCTCCTCTGTCCGTCATCTCTCAAGTAGACACTGGTATCTACTGTACACTAGAAGTCAATGGTAAATCAAAAGAAGCCACTTTCTTTGGATCTTTTCAATGAGGTGATGGAAGACCACGAGTGATTTATGGGGGAACTATGCATACCCAGCCAGAGGTGGGAAGCCAGAAAGCCCCTGACTGCCTCTCCAGACTCCTCAGCTCCTTCCCCCTCCTAGGCTCCCTCAGTTTTCCCATCTGCACAGTTATTTTCTTTACTGGCCCTCCTAGCACAGACACTTCAGGATTCTTCAATAGGAAGACAATCAGAGAGTCTGGGGAGAGGGGATCCCAGAGCCCTGAAACCCCAGTGACAACTGTCCCCTCCTGGGGAAGGTTTCCATGGAAGTGGTAACTCCTGCTGAAGGGAACAGCTGCCCAGGACTCAGAGTGGTGCTTGGAGAGGGAAACACTCCTGGGACCAGAGACAGGAGGGCTGATTTGGGTGGGTGAGTCCCTCCAAGAGGCCTGTGCCTTCTCACCGTTGGAAGAAACCAGCCAAATTCCTTCTTGTTAATTCCGATGATGTAGGGGACAGTGAGGAACTTCCTTTCAGCTTGAAGCTCCTCAGGTGTTTTTGGCAGCACCACTCCATCAATCACGGTGGGCGTGTGGGGGTAACTCTGGGGGAGAGAGCAGCACAGTGCCTGTGATTTTCACCCAAGGTCACACTCATGTCCCCAACTCTGCCTGTCTGAGGGTGAGACCCGCACCCCAGACCGGCGTGACCATAGGCCATGGCTACACACGCTCAGGGTCCTAACTAAGGAGGGTAGGTGTGTGGCTCAAGGGTAGAACTTCAGGCAGAGGCTGACACTGGTCAGATGATGAGGAGAGGATGAAATCTTCACTCAGACTGAAATACATGTATTATCTATATAAAATTACATGTCTATGTATTTCAATTTGAAGCGCATGCATTTGCCTCTCTCCGTCCATAGTTGATTTTCGGTAGTCCCGGCAATTGCTTCTGATAAAACTCCCATGAGTGCTGAATTAGAGAATAAAGAGTCATCACTCAAAGGGGAAATACTGGGTTAGATTCTTGCAAACCTCTGGTCACAATATTTTCATCAACCTTCCTTTATGTGTGGTTTTCTGTTGAAAGACACTTTACATAATATATAAGTCTTACAAAGAGTGAATTATAAGTAGGGTTGTTTTAAATAAAACACCAGCTGGAAAGCCCTTCCCATTTTTGTGACCCTGGGTAACATGACTTCAAATTTCCTTAGTTTTCAACTTCACAACAGTGCTGTCCACCCTGCTTTTTAAAAATTCCTTCATCATCTCATGAATCTCCCAATGTAGTTTCTTTTCCATCTTTCCACATCTCCATCACACACAGTAGGTGTTACTTTAGCACTTCCCATCACAGCCTCACGTATGAACTGGCCAATTTCCTCCTTCTTTTCCTGGATGTGCAGTTTTGCAGATTTTTCAACACTGAATGCACGGCCAGCAGTACTACTGAAGCTTGTCTTACACAGGGGCCTTCCCCGTAAGGCACAGCACGGACTGTTTAGCTCAGGAATGCCAGACAGCAGCGCTACTCTTGGGGGCTACTCTTAACAGTGACATCACCACAAAAAGCACAAAAATGCAGAACACATGGCACTAAATAGACCGCGAAGAGGACACTTGTTAGCATGAGAGATGAAACAAGAAGACAAAGGTCGCCTCGCCGGATCTTAGATGGAACGTGCCCATCATGCAAATCCAGTTTCCCCTGCTCTGTGCCTGCCTGTGTGTGACCATGAGAGTGCCACCAGTATCGATTTGGGGGTTACAAGGAAATTTTAGTAAGCAGGTGAATTTATAAATGCAGAATCTGTGATTAATGAGGAGAGATTGTGCTATCCATCTGTATTTAAATAAGAACTGATGTTGATCCATGGGTGGCTTTGAAGAGGTACTGAACCCTCATCACTCGAGGAGCCTAGACTAGGATGTGATGCCCTATTAGAGAGAAAATCATGAATAAAAGAATCAGTGATGAACTCACAGTATATTGATCCATATCCCCATTTTAGGTTTTACCTTTGATAAATAATTTATATATGGTCACAGATTAGAGAGAGCCTAACTCACATGTTGCCATCAGGGCAGCTGGTTCTGGGTACAGTTATATATTTATATTTCATATTTAGTCACAATGGTGTTAAAAACGGAGCATGGACATTGAAAGCACATTAACACCACCTGAAGCCTGGCTCTGCTACTTACTGGTTGGGTTTCACCTGTGTGGACCCCAGTTTTCTCATCTGAGAGGTGAGTTATTGTGAGGATTAAATGGCTGAACACATGTAAAATACTTAGCACAGCACCTGGTGTCTGGAAGGGCTGAATGAATGTTAGGTGTTACTTGTTAGCAGGGTTGCTGCGGGTCCCTCTCAGAGACATCAGTCCTCTGTGCCATCTTCCCAGTTCCACGCCCCATGGGCTGTATTTCCCTCCTGGAGATCAGATGGAACTGGACAATTCTTAGCCTTTGAGACCCTATGGCTTCCAGGACCTTTGGTCTGCTCTACAAAAGCCAATGACTGACGAGGTAGTTCAGGCTGCCTGGGGGAGATGTTCTGTAAAGTGAACCAGACCCAGCTGGACAAGGTGCAGATCCTAACCCAATATGGCTGACAATGCAGAACAGGATTGGGGTGCAAGTCTGGGTGCCTTGAGAGGCTGTGCAGTTCAGGCAGGGCTGCCATGGGAGGCCAGCAAGACCAGCCCCTCTGAAAGGAAGATGCAAGGCAGGCTACATGGAGGAGGCACTGCCCGCCTGCAGTGGGCTCTGGGCAGTGAATGATATTGACAGGTGAGGAAAGGAGTGAGAATTTCTAAACAGTGGGAACTGCATGAGCAAAAGAATACAGGTGTCTCTGTGCAGGGTCAATTCCAGAAATACCCAAGAGTCCTGGGCTTGGTCGGATGCCGTGGGGCAGGGTGTAGAGAGAGGGACAGGTGCAGAGCCTACCTTCTGCACAGTCTGGCACATAGCGCGCATGCAGGTGTGTTTTGAAGGACTAACTTCATGGAGGGAAGGGGATTTGTCTCATAAGGAAGATCAGGCTTTTAAGAAGTGAGGGTGACGTGCTCTATCTCTGTTAAGGAAGGCCAGTCTGGCTGCACCATGAGACATGGAAATGGGGAGGGGATGTGAAGTACAGGAGGATAAAAGTTGAGGAGAGAGACAGGATTGCCCCATTTGAGTGGTAGCCAAGTGGGAAGACTGCCATCAGCAACAATGACAAGTGATTGTTGTCCACTCAGAGTTTGCAAGTGATTGCCCTGTGTGGGCATGACCCTGCTTGTGTCAGAAAGCTCAGGGCATCCTCTACTCCTCTCTCTTTCTTACCCCTTGCATCCTGTCCATCAGCGAATCCTCTCTGCTATTCCTTCAAAGATATCCAGACTCCAACCACTCCTCCCATCCCCACTACTACAGCCCTAAGCAGCCAGGAGCCCTTGCCTGGATTATGGCAATGCAGTGGCTGCCCAGCTGGTCAGATGCATCCACTCTGCCCCTTTCCTACAGTCTATTTGAGCACCAGGGGCAGAGACCTTTGTGAAATCTAATATCATGTGACTCCTCTGTTCAAAACCTCCAAAGGCTTCCCACCTTGCTCTGAATCCAAATTCAACTACTTTAAATGATCCCTCTCCCACTTCCCATTACCTCTTGACCCTCAAGCCAGTCTGTCCCCACACTCGGTCCTCTCCAGCTAGACCTGCCACTTCCGTCAGGGTCTTTGCAGTGGCTGTTCCCTCTGCCTGGAATAGGCTTCTCCAGGTTTCCTGACAGCTGGCTTCCTGCCTCCTCCAGAGCTTGGCTCAAATACCACCTTCTCATTGAGCCATTCCAGGATCCTGCTACTTAAATGGAAACCACCTGCACTAGGCCTGCCACTAGTCTTCCTGGCTGTGTTACCCAGGTGAGTCACTGCCCCTCTCTGGGTCTCAGTATCAAGCACACAGGAGTTACTGTAATTACCCGAGAGAGGATTCTTTCACTCACAGTTAACTGGAGCTTAAAGGTGCTAAGACTCAAAACCTGTAATCAAAAAAACAAAAGGTCTTTACCTTTCTGGGGTCTCCATGTAACTGCAGAGTTAAGAATTTCTGTGAAGACAAAGACAGTGAGAGGCTTCCCAGGAGAACACTGAGCTGGGTGACTGGGGCAACAGAGGTGTCAGGTTCTCCCTCTTGGTGCCAAGCTGGCTGGGCCCAGAGGAAGTGGGCAGGACTCTGGCTCTGCTAGGCCTGAGCACAGGGTGAAGGCATAGAATGGAGGGGTGGGCACCAGCATGGGAAGGATGGGCCAGGGACTCTGAGCCAGGGTTGCTAGAGCTCTGGATAGGACACCTGCTTTTGGAGACTGCCCTATCCCCCATCCCTCTCCCCTTTCTGTTCCCCAGGGAAGAACATCCCCATTCTTTTTCAGGAACCCCTTTCTTCCCCTATCGCTCCATGAATTCAGGTATCTATAAGATACCTGGGGTGCTCCATCTCCCTGATCGCGGATACTAGTGCATGGATAGGCATACACCCATGACAGTCCAATAAAGTTTACCACAGAACTTTTGCAGGAATTATTTGGAAAAAGGGTTTCTAAGTAGATAGGATATAACTCTAGAGCACGGTTGTCTTTAACCTTCCCAGGAGACATATCCGCCTAAGAGTGAAGCCAACACAGAGTTGTGCAAAGAGAAAAGATAGAGAATGGTAGATTCTCAATAACATCCTATAGGCATCTGGATCCAGCAATGCCTGAAGCTCTCAACTCCTGAGTTATTCAGTTAACATGAGGATGCTATTCCAACACATTCCTTTTTCCATTCAAGGCACCTTAGGGGAGTTTTCTCATCTCCAATTACACAGCTCTGACTCATACAACCCACTGAAACTCACCCTACCCCATGCTTCTCTTTGGTGTGTGTTCACGAAGATTGCAGTCGTTGTAGCATTGCACTGTAGCTCACATGTCTGATCTGTTCACAGGAAGTAACCAGTGCAGGTCTCTCCATTAAGGATTGTAGTCCCACTAGCTAGGGGTGTGTGTGTGTGTGTGTCTGTGTGTGTGTTTGTGTGTGTCTCTGTGTGTGTGTTTCTCTCTGTGTGTGTTTCTGTGTGTGTGTCCAGTGTGTGTACTGGAGGCAGTGGGTAATCATGGAGGTACTTCCACAAGATCTCAGAAAATCTCAGAAGGATGTCCCAGAATCTTAGGGCTGGATTTTCCCAAAGTCACCAACTTTTTCCTTTTAAGCTGAGTCGTCTGATGCCACATGCAGAATTGCTGGAATATTTGCCTCCTTCCAGGCATTAGAAAACAGGTGTGTTTTAATTCCTTGAACACTTTGATCATTTAGAGCCTGAGCCAAGACTTAAGCTCCAAGACCACATTGGACTCAACCCATGGAAACACAAGCAGAGTCCAGTGGTAGAGGCTGGCCCTGAGACCCAGGAGTAGCCTCAGGTCCAAGGAGAGAGACCAGGCAACTCCTGAGCTTGGAATTCACACCCTTCCCCCTCAAAGGGAATAGTTCCCAATGGCCCTGGGTGCTGTGTCATCTGGGTGTTTGTCCTGCTGGGCTTCCCCGTGATAAGCGACTGCCACAGCCATCCATGAATCCTAAAGATCCCCAAGTCCTAATATGTGAGGACAGCAGGAATGGCAGAAGATATTCTAGACCTGCAGGTGTGGGTTCTGGGTCCTACAGTGTTGCCTCTGACTAACTGGAACTGTGACATGAGCCAATTACAAAATTCATCTGTCTTTGTTACCTCTTTTAAAATGGGCACAATGATCTCAAAGCTGAATTTCTCAAGAAAGATAAGGTGGAATCAGGGTTAAGGGCATGAACTCCCAAATTCCTCTGTCTGGTCTCAAACCCGGCTCCTCCACCTTCCCTGTGAAGCATCCCTGATGACTATAATGAATGCGTCCCCTCTGTGCTGCCACCATACTCAACCTGCGAAGTATATGAATGTGTTTCTCTCTGGATAGTTCCTTGTGAGCGGGGAGCATGTCCCCTTCATGTCTGTTTCACTACCTCTAACACCCGCCCCTACATACTTATCATGGATGGATGGGTGGATAAATGGTGGAATGGATGGGTTCGCCAATACCTGGAGTACAGTTGAATTGGATGGATACATGAATAGATGGGTGAAAACTAACAGATAGGTGATAACTGGATTGTTGATTTTGGAGGAATGGATGATAGAGTTAAGATATATGGTGGCTGGATGATGCATGAATAGTGGATAGATTGAAAATAGATAGATAAAAAGTTGTGAAGAAGTTGATGTTAGATTGATAAAAAGATATCAGTGAATTGGATGAATTAGTGAACAGATAGATTCATAAGAAGATCATAGTGGATGGATTCATGATTGAGTGGGTGGATGACTATCCTAGAATGAAAATTGAGTCAGAGTCTCAGAAAATCTAGAAAATTGGACCACTACCAGGTCTAATACTGAGAGTTTTTAAGTCAACGAAAATAAATTGTGACAGCTTTCTGAAAATCTTTGAGCTTAATATCTCCATTCCCCAAATTCAGGATGATGGTGTCCCCCTGGAATATGTAGTTTAGTTTCTCAAAAATACATCTGAAAACAAGAATGGCAAAATATTAAATTTTGGTCAAATGTCAAATTTGGTCAATTTTTTATCATGTTGTTTTTGGACTTTTTTTTTTTAACATTTGTGCCTTTTTTCAATAAAAAAGAACAAATTAGATTCCCCGTTTAGATACTGAGACTCCAGAGACTTGAAAAATTGTCCCAGGTAACAGTCCCAGGGCAAGAGGACAGCTGAAATGAAGAAGTCTGGGACCAAGTTTACAGGATTTGGGCTACAGGAGCAGGCAACTTAACCATTTTCGATGTCGTCTCCAAGAGCTCCTCTTCCGTCTTCTGTCGCAGACACTGAACCATGACAGCTGAGGTGGTGGTTTGACACCCAGCAGTGTTAGCAATTTTCTGCAAAGATCACAGGCAACAATAGAGTTCAAGAGTGAAGTCCTTTCCCCCCATCAATATGGAAAAATGTGTTCTATCCCAATCCGGACTTGTACAAGCGGCTGGGGTAGCAGAAGAAACTACATAGGGCCATGTAGTGTCCATGTCCCCTCCACATGGACATCTGGCTTTGAGCCAAAATGACCTCTGCATACCTCTTGTTTTTGCCTTCACTTATTCACCTAGTTTTGTTGTGTGAACAAATGAATCAATGAGTGAATTCCCCAGGAAGCAACCCTCATTATCAGGCGCTCAGTGTGGAACCGCTCCAGGCCTACAGCCCACAAGTGGGTCTACAGAACTCAGACCCTGAGAGACCCAAGACACCATTACTGCCCAACATGGTATCAGGCCCTGGCACACAGGTGGAGTGAAGGCACAGACAGGGCACTGTACTGGCTGTCTAGGCCCATAAGCTGGAGTCTCAGCTCTGCCCTGATCACCTGCTGCCCTTGGAAAATCCCTTCCAAGCCCTGCATCCATTTACCCGACTCTGAAACTGAGAGGTTGGGTGTCTGCTTGCCCTTCCTGCTCAGCCACTGGGGCTTCAGTGGTTCTAGGAGAATATCAGCTAGAACCTATGGCAAGAGTGACCCTTGAGGATTCAGGAGCATAGAACCAAGGGGATGGGGGCGTCCAGCGGGGGACTTACCTCAGCCAGGGGCTTGATGTCACCGTCCTCCAACAGAGCATGAGTGAGGGCCACACCACTCTCAGAAATGGCCCGGTGGAAGAGATTCTTGGACAATGGAGAGAAAATCTGGGACCAGAACGGAGGGGAGGAGAGTTCATGTTCAGGGGTGGGGTCAGTTACCCACTCACTCTTCCGGACTACATCCACCCTAGCTCTGCCCTGGCCCATTCCCCTCAGATCCTGGGGGTCACTGAACACGGTGTCTCCTCCACTCACTTGGCCTGCTTGCCAGACTCACCTCCCACCCAAGAGAACCTCCCACCCAAGAGAACCTAAGTGGGATCAGGACAGGGCACAGGGCAGGGACATGACAGGAGGTGTGTGGCAGCCGAGCCTAACCAACAAAGGTGTTGGAAAGGCAGCTTAGCATCTCCTAACCACAACTTCTGATTCAGCATCTCCATTACTCAGAGCTTATCCTATAAAATGATCCTGGAGGCACACAAAGATTTCTAAGGATGCCTCCGCTGTTTACAATGGTACACACTGGACATAACCCAAGGGTCCAATATTACGAGATTGGGCAAATAAATGGTTTTTCATTCTTATCGTGGAATACTGTACAACTGTAAAATATATTATTAAGGGACAACATTTAATATTTAGTAAAGCGTTTGTGTTGTATTATAATATTCAGGACAGTATTTTCATAAATAAAAAAGACAAAGATTGATAATAGATGATAGACCTATTGATAGGTAGATTGATGGATAGATGGACAGATAGATATAAAGTCATGGAAAAGAAGACTAGAAAAATCCATGTCAAACAGAGCACAGTGACTATCCCTGGGTTATGGGATTGTAGATGGCTTTTGTCTTTCTCGGGCTTATCTGTATTTTTCCTTTTTCTCTACTTTAAAAAGTATAAAAAATGTTTTCCTCTGTGTATTCAACTACAAAGCCAACACAGGAGTGAAGACTCCAGTAGTGGGCTGACCCTCTGCCCACCTTGTGGCAAATGGAAGGCTTCCTACAGCTCCCGGTACTTCTCGTCTGGTTTTTCACCCCAGCTCCCCCAGTTTCTCCCTCACCCAATCCCCCACTCCAGCAGGACCCCTCATACCCCCAGGTTGTGTCTGTGTCCCACAACCCCTGCCCCATCCCTCCCTATCCCCGGCTCCATACCTCCTTCCTCTAGCCCGCCTGCCCTAGCTCACCTGGTCTCTCAGTCGTAGAGACTGTTGCCTCCTTCTTAGGCATTAACCAGTCATCAGACCACCACAGAGGAATCCCCAGCCTGCTCAGTGTCCATGTCCCCTCCACATGTAGATCTGGCTTTGAGCCAAACAATACCTCTGCCCACCTCTTGTCTCTGCCTGCCCTTACTCATAATTTATGCCTATTCCTACTTCCCAAGAGAAGGGAAGTGAATCCTCATATTAAAATGAGTGATAGAGAGAGAGACAGAGAGAAAGAGAGAGAGAGCTCAACCAAGCTAGAAGAGGGAAATGCCACCATTGCAGGCTGCAACTGGAGATACATAGGGCCCTGGGACATTAAGCTTAGCTCAGATTCCTGGGGGCCAAGGAAAGCTTGGTTTTTAGCTTTCCACCACCTGATGCTGGACAGTGAGTAGGGTCAGTCCTGAATACAGGTATTGTAAGCAGAAGTGTGCATAGCTGGATTGACAGGTGTCTAAGAGGTCTCATCAGCATCACATCAAGCATGGGGTTGGGCCTGGTGCCAGGAGCACTCACAAGAACAGAGACACTTTCTCCTCCCGATGACTCTCCAAAGATGGTCACAGAGCCTGGGTTCCCTCCAAAGCTGGCAATGTTGTCCTGGACCCAACGCAGGGCAGCCAGCTGGTCCAGGTGGCCCCAGTTCCCCCGGCTGTGTTCATCCCCTGTGCTGTGAGGAAGAGAACAGGTTGAGGGTGGGGAGCAGAGATGTCATGGCAGGACCTTCAGGACTAGAGATGGGGCTGGGGGCTCTCAACGAGCGCCAAGGCGGGTGAATCACGATGTCAGAAGATCGAGACCATCCTGGTTAACATGGTGAAACCCCATCTTTACTAAAAATACAAAAAATTAGCTGGGTGTGGTGGTGGGCACCTGTAGTCCCAGCCACTCGGGAGGCTGAGGCAAGAAAATGGTGTGAACTTGGGAGGTGGAGTTTGCAGTGAGCTGAGATAGCGCTACTGCACTCCAGCCTGGGCGACAGAGCAGGACTCCATCTCAAAAAAAAGGAAAAAAAGAAAAGAATCAGGCTGGGCTTCATCCCACAAATGGTTATATACCCAAAGGATTATAAATCACGCTGCTGTAAAGACACATGCACACATATGTTTATTGCGGCGCTATTCACAATAGCAAAGACTTGGAAACAACCCAAATGTCCATCAATGATAGACTCTGGATTAAGAAAATGTGGCACATATACACCATGGAATACTATGCTGCCATGAAAAGCTATGAGTTCATGTCCTTTGTAGGGACATGGATGAAGCTGGAAACCATCATTCTGAGCCATCTATTGCAAGGACAGAAAACCAAACACCGCATATTCTCACCCATAGGTGGGAACTGAACAATGAGAACAATGAGCTGAGAACACTTGGACACAGGGTGGGGAACATCACACACCAGGGCCTGTTGTGGGGTGGGGTGTGGGGAGGGATAGCATTAGGAGATATACCTAATGTAAATGACGAGTTAACGGGTGCAGCACACCAACACGGCATATGTATACATACGTAACAAACCTGCACATTGTGCACATGTATCCTAGAACTTAAAGTATAATAAAAATAAATAAATAAATAAATAAATCATAAATTAAATAAATAAATAAAAATAAATTTTATTAAATTAAATAAATAAAAAATAAAAATAAATAAATTAAATAAAAATAATTAAAAAAACAAATTAATTAAAAAAAGAATAAGGCTGGGCTTCAGCATCTCTGAGACCCTGCCTTGCCTTGCTGCAGTGGTGATGTATGGTTCTACATTCACTCAACTGGCAACTATTTACTGAGCATCTACTGTATGTTTGACACTATCCTATGAGCTAGAGCACATCTGAGAGCAAAAAGGGTAAAACCTGTGATGACACAGAGCTCCCACTACAGATCACAAGCAGATAAACAGATCTATAGAGAGAATATAATGATGTCAGGTAGTCAAAGTGCATTGAGGTAAATACAATGGAGTAAGGAAAAAAACAGGGGTGGGACAGGGGGTGCCATTTCAGATCGCAATCAGGGAAGGCCTTCTGGAGGCAGTGGCATTTGAGGTTTTGGAGGTAAAGACCTTCATAAAACAAGCACAACAAGCACATGAGCCTTGCAAATATCCAAAGAAAGGAATTCCAGGTAGAAGAAAAAGCAAGGGCAAAGGCCCTGGGGCCCAGTGAAGGAAAGTGTGAGTCAGGAGGTGCAGCTAGAGGCCTTGGGGCCCTGATAAGAACTTTGGCTGTCATCGTAAGGAACATGGGAAGCCCCTGCAGTGTTTTGCGCAGAGGCATTGCATGATTCAACACACATGCTAAGTGATCACTCTTGGTACTGTGCGACTCAGCCTCAGGATAAAAGTGGCAGGTATCTGAAAGTAAGTGTTAGGATCATAATCAAGGTGAGAGACAGAAAGCTTTGGCTGGGGTAGGAGCCAGGGAGAAGGTGCGAAGTAGTGGATTCTGAAGGTGGAGCCAACAGAGTTAGGAGAAAATAGAGAGTCCGGGCTGCCCACAGGGCTTTCTCCTGAGCCCCCAGGAGGATGGGGCAGCAGCAGCTGAGTGGAGGCGTGGTGGGAGGAGGAGTGGGAGTCAAGGATTCAGCTTGTTCCTCCTTCTGGCACCAGCCAGGGGTGGGGAGAAGACAGTAAGTGATGCCTGCAGGTTTCAAAGGTGAGATGGGCTGGAAATGGGGGCTCTGGGCTGCTCCCTGGGATCACTGGAAATTAGTAGGGAGGGAGAGGGAGACAAGAGAGGCCTGTGGACAGGGAGGAGGAGGGACCAGGAAAGGGACTGGGAAGGAAGCATGTCGCACAGGCTGAGCGGCCATTGGCTGCTGCTGTGAGGTTGGGTGGAGAGTAGGGGGAGGTCATCGGTGACCGAGAGACCAGCTGAGTGGCGTATCCAGGAAGAAACCTGACTGGCATGGATGGAGGAGACATACGGAATAGAGGAAGTGGAGACAGATCATGAAGCAGCTTTATTATAATGGGGAGCAGAGACACAACCTGTGGCTGAAAGGGATGAAGGTGATACAGCCAAGACTGACCTGGGATGCCTAGCTGACGGTAGACCAGAACCCATCCTCCATCTCCCTAGGCCTATTCATCAGTGAGGGGAATCCCTCCCACAGCCCTCCCAGCACTCACCCGAGATTGGGGTGCTGGGATGGTAACACTTAGAAAAGGTTCATAGTAGTTGCACCTTGAAGGAGATCTGACTCCTGTCCCCATGGAGACCTGATGGGGAAGACTCCATCCTTGCTTCCTGCACTTGCCAGATTTCAAGCAGAAAATGGGGTGAGTGGGCCCCAACACTCCTTCAGGAAGGGGTCAGATGCTCCCACACCCCACCATCTGCAGCCCCCATTTCTTCACCCACAACATGCCCTGAGCTCCCTCTGTGACTCTGCCCCTTCCCTCCTTTCCATGAGAAGTCAGATGTGTCAACCTTCAAGAGCTGGGCTGCCTGCTAAGTGTCATGACAGAGAAATTCAATGTGCTGGAGAAACATAGGTGAAGAAGAGATGAGTCTTTCAGTGGAGGTAACTGGGGGCTGGGTCTTGCAGGATGATGAGGAGTTCCTCAGGTAGTTAGCATTCCAGGCAGAGGAACAGCACATGCAAAAGCTCAGAGGCAAGTGGATGAGTGTGGCTGGGGAGTGAGAGGGTAGGTAGTGTCCAATTATGATAAGGCTTGTATGCTACAATGAGGAACCTAGCTAAGGTCTCCTGAGGGTTGACATGACCAGAGGTGGGTCCTAGCAGCCTCATGTTGGGGGCCAAAGTGCAGTGAGGAGAGTCTAACTTCTTACCTGAAGAATCCCAAGATGCCCAGGCGGTGCTGAATGGTCACCACCACCACGTTTTCGTGGGCAGCGAGGACCTTCCCATCATAGGTTGATGCTGCACCCACCACCAGTCCCCCTCCGAAGATCCACACCATCACCTGGGCAGGGAGGAAGCAACATACCAGTTACAAGACACTGAGCCAGAGAGCACTCAGAGGGTGTTTTGTTTGGTGACCTACCTGTTGGTCACAACTAAAGGAGGATGTTACCCAAAGTTCACCAGCGCCCAGCAAGGTTGCAAAAGCCAGTCTCTCTCCTCCAAAATTCTCCCAACCGGGGCCTGAGCCACCACCCCACTGCACATATCCTGGCTGCCCCTTTCTTTCTACCCAGCCTCCAATGCCTCCTCCTCCCAAGGCTCTTCATGCTGAGAACATCATCATGGGCATAGCAAAGGCTAAGGATGTCGTGTTCTCCCCCTCACTCCCATCACCCTCAAGCCTGGACTGTTTATGCACTCAGCGTACCCATGGGGCAGCCCTTGTATCTCAGTTTCATCTCAATTTACTCTCTCATGGCGAAGTAAACTTCTCTGTGCATGAATGATTGTCTCAAGAAGCACACATACCTGTGATAGTGTCTCTTCCCTAAATGCCTCCTCTATGACTCTGCATCCCCAAATCCTATCCATCCTGCACAGCGCAGCCTAAAACCCACCCGCTTCCGGATACCTTCAATCAATGGACTAACGCTGTCTGAGAACTTACCATGTGCCAGGAACTCTGCTAATACCCGAGATGAGAGTAGGTACAATTCTTAATGCAAGGTTCTTGCATTTTAAAAGTCCACATAGTGGGGAAGTAGTGAGAGTGACTAAAATAATAATATTGTAATAATATTATTCATGAAATATAAAAGAACTCATAACATAAACCATGTACTAAGTGCTGTTCTAAGCACATGTAGTTCTAGAACCTGTGACCATTCCTAGAGGTTCTCCTGCCTCCAGGTTCCCAGAGTTCCCATTTCTCCCACACATCTAATCCCTGCCTGCTTCCTGGGGAGGGACTGAATGTGCATTCATCTGTGTGTGAAGGCTGAGCCCGAGGGCTGGCCTGCAATAATATGCTGAAGAGAGGATTTGTCTCTACAGCCCAGATGGCAAGATCTTCGAAGGTAGGGGCTGCGTGGAGTGGGTTCATGTTCCCCCTTTCCCTGAAGCCCCAGGTCTAACTGTGTATATGGGGCACTGAGTGCAAAATAGAAGAATGAATGAATGAATGAATGAGTAAACCTTTCTCCCACTTCCTGTGTCTTACAAAGCACATGTAGGACCAACTTCTAGTCACACGTTTGCAGACCTGCTCCCCTACTCCTGGGCTCCATGCCAGGGTGCCCCTAGGAGACTGGTTGGATGTGACACCCCTTCCTCTTCCACCCTGGGGTGGCCTTCTTTGCCAGGAGACCCTCCCTACCCTGCAGCTGGCAGCCTGCCCCATCTCCAGCCCTTTGTTTATTTGGGAAATGCTGACACATTGGGTCATCAGCCTTTATCAAGACAATTACGGAGGGAAATTAGGTACCAAAAAATCCCAGATATTTGGCCAAAGGCAAAAGAAAGAGCTTCTGGGATTGTCCCAGGCTCCGCCCCCAACATCTGTACCCAGACAGTGAAAGTTACACCAGATGAATGCTGGTGTACTGTAGAAAGGCCACATAAAATCTCAATGCCCTACTCTGTGTCAAAAGCACTGGTTTGAAGATCAGAAGACTTGAGCCAAAACTACCCTACTGCGTGACCTCCTCTTCCCTGTCTGGGCCTCAGTTTCTCTATCTGAAAAGAAAGAGTTGAGGTGTTGGCTTTTCTCTAAGTTCTTTCCACCGCTAACATTATTGAAAATCATGTCTTACCCACTCTGGGTGTCAGCTTTTTAATCTAATAACTAAAAGTAATCATTTACATCCTTCTATTAGCATGAGGGAACTTGGAACAATTAAGCTGTTCATAAAGATGCACAGCAAACTCCCCCAGAGTTCCTGTGTCACGAGGGGAAACTGAGGTGTGGAAAACCTGTGTTTCCTGTGGAGGCCCTGAGGTCCTGGCCTGTGCAGCCCCCTCCCCAAGCTGCCTTCATCCCCTTCCGATCTACACTAGAAGATCCGGGGTACTGGAACTGACAGGCCTTGACCAGGGGATCCCACAGCTTACCGGCAGCCTGTTTTTCTTGGTCAAGTCAGCAGGAGTGTAAATATTGAGGTAAAGACAGTCTTCGGAAACCTTGAGAGAAATGTTCTCCTTTCTGTTACTCAATAGGTCTGAGAGAAACTGCCCCGCCTTGGGATCTTGGATGCACCTGGGGATGGGGAAAGAAGAACCCCTGAAGTTCAGCCAGCTATAAGCCAGGTGTCTTCTTTGGCAGGGCCTTGGACTGGGAGGTTTAAGCTTGAAAATGGACTTGATATTTACAGACTCACGACATTGTAGTGGGTAGGAGGCTATCAGGGGCTTCAGGTGGGGGCGCTGGGACTCACTAAGGTCTCCTAAGACCAAGCAAAGTGAGAAGGGCTTCACACCTCTTTCCTTCCAAGAACCTTTGGGACTCCCAGCGTTGAGGAGGGGAGACAACAAATACACTGATTCTTCCTGGATGGTGACATTTCTCACAATATCTTAGGGGTGAAATCTTTGTGGGACAACATCAGGAGAACTGTGCTCTAGTTTTGTCTCTCCCATGCATTTACGGGGTGACCTTGGGTGAATTCCTTTCGCATTCTGGGTCCCAAATCTACCAGGTCTAAGTGAGAGCAGTGATTTCTACATGGGTCTTGCAGCCCTGACATGCCAAGACTCTACCATCAACCCATCCCAGGCAAGTGCTGTTGGTGGCCCTGATGAAAGATCTCAAGGATACAACATAGATGAACACTGGTAATAGTTATTGAGTCCTCCCAGTGTTCCAGGCACTGTTTTAAGTACCCTTTGTATATTAACTCATTTAAGCCTCAGATCAGTCCCATTACATAGATTCTATTATCTCCATTTTACAAATGAGAAAACTGAAACCCAGAGAGGTTAGAGAACCTGACCAATGTCACATAGCCAGGAAGATTCATGCCATGTGGTTCTTATACACAAGTATATTATAAGCAACAGTCCCAGACCTCAGAGTACCAGAAGGCAGGTGTCACCGCCCCCACTAGGTACATGAGGAAACTGAGGCACTCAGGCTCTGGGATGACACAGCTGTCAAGTGACAGAATCAGAGTCAGCAAAGATGACTTCTTGATTTCCATCCTGGGAGATTTTCCTACAGAACACCCAGTACAAGCAGCGTAACAATAATAATAATAATCAAAAGACATTCCAATGTGAAGAAAGGGAAAAGGAACTCAACTTCACTGGTCTTTGCATAAATGCAAACTAAAGAAGAAAATAAGATTGCTATTATTATTATCGTTTTGCCTACTGAATAACCAAAAACAATTTTAATAACCCGAAGCACTGCAAAAAAATCTAATGAATGGAGATTTTTGTCCATCAATGGGAGAAGTGTAGTTGGAATATTTTGGCAGGGAATTTTAACAAAAGATATATACTTTTTGACTCAGAAATATAACTTCTGGGAAGTTATCCTAAAATATTCATTCATTGGCATAAAGGTTTCACTACAAAATATTCATCACAGTGCTCCCTATATTATCAAAAACATCATATGTAACTTAATGACCCCAGATAAAAGCTTGGGGAAATTAATTATGGTGCAATACCAAATATAATGCAGCTGCTAATATCAGGCTGTGCCATTTAATGGCATAGAATGATGCTCATGATATACTTAATGAGCAAAGCAAGCATCCAAATTATCTGAACATAGCACTCCTTTTTAAAGAAAGAAAGTATAGCAACAGGCCAAAAAACTGGAATACAAACAAAACATTAGATCATAACACTGTACCATCTAAAATATTGACAGCTGCTCTCTTTGAGTGGTGGGATATTGTATGTGATTTTAATTTTCTTACTTTTCCTTATCTAAATTTCCTAAATTTTCTGTAATAAGTATATACTATACTTGCAGTCAGGAAATAAAAACAGTAAATATTATTTTTTAAAAAAAGGAAAGAAAAGAAGGCAACCAGAGGTGGGCTGCTGGAAAACCGCTGAATACCTGGCTGCTGAGATGCATGGGGTTTCCTCTGATGCCTGTAGGGTCCTTGGTACCCTGGGGAGTGGCGGTGAGGCCAATTAGAACCTTTGGGAATAATAATTAACAAAAAAAAAAAAAAAAGAACCTTTGGGCTTTTCTTCCCAGCCTGGCCAGGGTGAATGGACACACCTGCCATCGTTCTCCTCAGGAATATGGAACTGGGCACACTTGAGAGTTGAGCACTTGCCAAGAGGACACCTCAGTTCACTTGCCACCCACACACCTCCTGGCCCTCCCTTCTCCCCACTGTGTCAAAATTCAAGACAGCGGAATTCATGGGATCCTTCTTTCTGATCTCCCTCACCTGCTTAACTGCTTCTTTGTTTCCAAGGCACTTATCCCACTCTAACAGATCACACAATCCATGGGGTAATTTGCATGTTGTTCTCCTCTGTCTCCCGCTGCTAGAATGCACGCTCCATGAACCTAGGGGTCTTTGCTTTGTTCACTAATGGATCCCAAGAACCCAGACACATGCCGGGCACACAGTAGGTGCTCAATAAACATGTGTTAAATAATGGACTCCAGAATGCTGTGAGACTTCTGGAACGTTCTTAAGGATCTACAATGATCTTAAGGATTCCAGAGCAAAGGATCAACCAATCGGGGGACTGCCTTGACTCCTTCCTGCATCACTTTGAGGCAAACATCCCCCACAGACACATGCCACAGCCACCCCTGGCTTACATAGGAGGGTAAGAGGTGGCATTCTTCACGAAGCTCCATGGCTCTGCAGGCTGCGGTGGAGTAAACCTCAGGGGTCCAAGAGGGGGCTTGGCAAAAGGGATTCCCAGGAAAACGGCCACAGGCTGTGCAAATCCTTCTAAGCTGACGAACTTCCCCAGCACTTTGCCATGCACGGTGTCCACCACAGGTGGCGAGGACGGGTGCCCTGCTGGACATGGAGAACAAATCAGGATGCATCAGAGGCAAAAGGCTGGACCCGGATTCCAGGTGGGGTTTGCCACTTTCTAAGTGCATGACCTTGAATAAGTCACCGAAACCCTCTAGGCCTCAATTTCTTTTGATGTACAATAGGGATGAGGATCACTGTCCTTACTAACTGAGGTGGTTTAAAGCGCAAATTAGATTTGGAGGCATAAAAACATTCAGCCAAAAATAAATGCAAGAAGGAGAACTACTAGGAGAGAACAAGACATTTATCTTCCCCCTTAGAAGCCTCTGGAAACATTTATCCATTAGAATCCTGGCACTGAGCCACATGCTGGATGAGAGGATGAACAAGAGGTGCTCCGTATTCTCAGATGCATTGACCCTTGTAGGGAAGGGTCACTTATACACCTGGGCCTACAGATGGGAAAGAAGTGACTGTGTCCTGGGAGAGGTACTCATAAGGCAGTCTAGGAATTAGAAGAGGGGGCAAGGCCTTCTGATTGCGGGCATCATGGAGGAGCTGGGACTTGCAGTAGGGGAGGATTGAATAAGGGGAGATGAGACGCAGGGAGTGGTACCGAGCAGAGAGAAGGGAATGTGCTGAGGCTCAGAGCAGCAGAATGCAGAGCCTGCCTGGGGAAGGGGGCATGGCCCACATGCACCAGGTGGTGTCTGAAGGGAGTGGAAAATATTCCTGGAATGAGACAGCGCATGTCAGGGAGGGCCTAGAATGCCAGGCTAAGGGCTTGAGTTTTCTTTAGTGGACGAATAAGCAGCAGGGACCATTCCAGATAAGGGAAATGATCAAGTCGAAGAACATTTTTCTGGTGGCCCTGGGCACATCTGATCCATTCTTGCAGCACAGACAATGCTTCCTCATTGAGCTGAAATTCATTTCCCAGCCTCCGCATCAGTCTTGGTTCTATCTGTCATGGGACCGCACTGGCCTGTGGCCTTTCAGACACTTGATTATGCCACCCACCCCTCAGGTCCTGTCTGACTCCAGTGACCTCAATTTGTCTAAGCTTCCCTCCTACGAAATGATTTCCAAACTCTTGTCCTCTCAGTTGCTCTGTTTTGGATATAGGCAAGAAGGCAATATCTCCATCAAAGTGGGGCCAGAGCAGAACAGAACAATTCAGATTTGATCTTACAGGGGAATATTCAATCACAATGGAAACTCCCTATGCAAAGCCCAGATGCACAACAGCATCCATGTCTCATTATCAGCCAGCCCCACACTGAGAATAGTTAACTTGTTTTCTTCTGTTGTTGCTAATTACAAATAATATTGAGATAATTTTCTTGGAAGCATGTTTATCAACATAGCAGTGGGTGGTGGCATTACAGGTGGCCTATTTTCTTGGTGATTTCCATGTTTTCCGCACTGTATGGGATTTCCAGTCTTCACCTGAAATCCTTCCCAGCCCCATATTAATTATTTTAAAATTTTAAATAAAAAGAAAATATTTATGAAGAAATATGATGATGTCTAAAAGGTACTTTGAAAGACTTGGAGACTGGGCACAGGGGCTCACATCTGTAATCCCAGCACTTTGGGAGGCCGAGGAGGGCAGATCACTTGAGGTCAGGAGTTTGAAACCAGCCTGGCCAACATGGCAAAACCCCATCTCTACTAAAAATACAAAAATTAGCTGGGCATGATGGCATGTGCCTGTAATCTTTGTTACTTGGGAAGCTGAGGCAGCAGTCCAGGAGGCGGGGATTGGAGTGAGCCGAGATTGCACCACTGCACTCCAGCTTGGGTGACAGAGTGAGACTCCATCTAAAAAAGAAAAGAAAGAAAAACTTGGTCCCTGATCAGTTTTGGGGGAAGTGGAAGATGAAGACAAAAGAGCTGGCTTGTGATGCTGGATCCCTGTTTACATAGGCTCAGTGGAGATGTCAGTGGGTTATCCTGGCAAGATGGTGCCACAAGACGTGGGCACTTCAAGACTGGAAGGAAGCCTGCCGAGAGAGCAGGGTAGAATTTTCTCCTAGACGGTGAGGGTACACACCATGGATGTGTATGGCTTCATCGAAGATGCCAGTGTGAGAGGGAAGGGAAGAAAACAAAGATCAAACACAGGGACCACTACAGCCAAGACCAAAGATCCATCAGAGTGGGAAGGAGAGAACATCCCAGCATCCTGGAAGTCCAGGGAGAAGAGGACAAGGTGCGAGCTAAGATTGCTGAGGGCTTCAGGGAAGTGGAGGAGGATCAAGGCAGAGAAACCACTGGGCTGGTCTTTTTCAGCTCAGGGATTCATTCAGCAGGATGAGGTGGATGGCAGCCAGATTGCCAAGCATGAAAAAGTGGGTGAATGGGGGGAAGCAGAAAGAAGAATGGGAACAAGAGCAGTTGTCGCTGACGTTATATGAAGCATGAACATGATGGGCACCTACTATGTGTCAGGCATGCATTCCAGTTTGTTTAATCTTCAAAAAAGCCTTGCTGGGTAGGCATCAACATGCCCAATTTACAGAGAAGGAAATTAAGGAAGTGGAGGCAGCCTGTATGGTCTTCCTAAGGAAGGAAATGGATGGCATTGCCAGGAGTCACCAGAAGTAAAAGAATATTCAGCTCCAAGTAGGGTTCCTCTCTTCCTCTGCCCTTCCCCACAGTTCCAGAGCTCTCACAATGTCAGGCTGCCAGAAGGAAGACAGGATGCAGATGGGGCCTGGGCTGTCAGGATTCAAGACCCAGAGACAGACCCAGGCATGATTTGTACTACATTTCCCTATGTGAGTCTCAGTTTCTCTGTCTATAAAGTGGCACAGGGGTATTTTGAGGCCCCTCGCTGCACCCCCTCTATGTACCATGTGTTTTGCTTCCTGTATTCTGATGCTCTGGCATCTGAGGCTTTGCTGATATTGGAGAAACTGTCCCTCCCAGGGTCCAGCCAACCCGGAGCCCACACCCCAACCGCCTCTTTGATCGGGTTGCCATGCCCTGGCCACTACCCACTTGCCCTAATTATGCCAGAGCTAGGTACCAGACAACTAGGAACAGCCCCTGTGCCCCAGAGACCCCTGAATTATCCCAACTCGCCAGTCCTCAGCCTGGGGATGGCCAACTGAGCTGCCTAAAGTTCTTGTGTGTGCGGCGTGAGGTGGTCCGGCCGCCGGCCTCCTTGGGGCAAGCAGTGCAGGGCGGTTTCAGTGTGTTCACCTTCTCTGCGTCTCCGCCCGGGCCAGGCTGACTGGGCTTAGCTGCTCCAAGTCCAAGTCCAAGCCCGGAGGGCGCGCACCACCGCGGAGCCGGACCTGTTGTGTCTGCCTTTTTGCGCATCTGCGTCCACCTCACCTTTTTACGCACCGGCGGCCCAGAACAAGGATTTCAAAAAGTGCCCAGCATCTTTATGTTTCAGAAGGACTCACCCCAAACCGTGGAAGCAGCGAGAGTGCCCAGGACAAGAGCGCGGAGCCACATCCTGGAAGGACGACTGGTCTCGGGGCCTGCAAGGTCTTCTTGTAGCTGATCGGGACTGCGCTGTCCAGCCAGGAGCTCAGCCCCGCCCTGAGCTACCGCCCTGCTCTAACTGTGAAATTTCAGAAAAGCTTTCCCTATCTCCAGAACTCCCTGGGCGACGCCTACCTACAGTCCCATCTCGCCAGTTCTCATCCTGCCTGTCCTGCCTTTCCTCTTCTATCCTTGGAAGCCGCAATAAAAGCACCTTGGCCTGTTTCACCAAAGCAGTCTGGTCGACACTCTCAAATTACAGAGAGCTAATAAATTCTACCAACTACTTGTTGTATAAGGGTTTCTCCCTTGCAGGACTCTAACTTCAGTACACTGTGAAGGCCCCGAAAGGCCCGCACCAGCAGGCGGATGCTTTTAGGCAAAGGGATACTTTGGTCTGAGATCCTCAGAAAAAGTTTAAAAATTTTAGAGTCACTCACAGTCCCACAGCTCAGCTGGGTAACTTCGCACACATCTCAGCTCCCAGGGCTTGTGTTTCCTAGCATTCCAGGTTCTCAAGTTTGGAAGCGATCTTAAATTTTAACCAGTCTCCTTTCTAATGCCTGAATTAGCTTCACAATATCCTGCCAACTGGCCTAGCCTTCTGTCACACAGCTCCAATGTCAGGTAAATCACTATCTTCCAAAACAGGAATTTTTGGACAGAATGTAAAAATGATTCCATCTCTCAATAGCCCCTGGCTTTAATCATTCATCCATTCATGTACCCATCCATTCTGTGAACATTTACCACAATGCCTGGCACCTGGCCACGTATAATGGATACAAAGGCCAATTCAAAACATGGTTCAGTGTCTGAAGGGACCTCCATTGGTAGACAAGACAGATGGGGTGGAGAAGCAGCAGGGGTGATGTCAAGACAATGTGAAATCACCGAATCAGGGTGATACAGAGTGCTCTGGGCACACCTGGAAAGCTGTCATTTACAAGCTGCTGGGGACACAAGGAAGTCACTTAAAGCCTCTTTCATGGGATCATTAAATGTCCAACAATAGGGAATTCACTAAACACACTCTGGTACAGCTGGCTAAGGAGATATGATGTATTCACTCAAAATAGTGATGTGCACAGCTATTTGCTAACAATGAAGACAGGATGCGTTATGAAAGGAGAAAATAACAGGTTACAAACTGTTGTGTGGTGTAGGCAGCTCCTCAGAAAGTTCTACATAGAATCTCCATATGACCCAGCAATTCCCCTCCTAGGTGGCTACCCAAGAGAACTGAAAACATGTCCATAAAAAAACTTGTACACAAAGAGCAGTGTCATTCATACTAACCAAAAAGTAGAAAAAAACCCAAATGTCCATGACCTGATGAATGTGGAAATGAAGTGTGGTCTATGCATGCAGAGGCATATCATCCAGCCATAAGAAGAACATGCTACAACGTGGATGAAGCTGGAAAACATTTTAAAGGAAAGAAGCCAGCCACGAAAGGTCACACGTTGTATGATGCTTTTTATATGTAATTTAGATTACATATTAATTTAATATTTAACAGGCATATTACGCAGAATAGGCAAATCCATGGAGACAGAAAGGTGTTGCCGGGGCCTTTGGAGGGGAAAGAGACGGGAATGAGGAATGACTGCTAATGGGCATGAGTTTTATCTTGGGGGTAGTAAAAATGTTCTGGGATTAAATAGTGATGATGTTAGCACACCTCTGGGAATATACTAAAAACCACTAGCGTGTACACTTTAAAAAGGTGAATTTTATGGTTTGTGACTTATATTTCATTAAAATAATGAAATATTTTTGGAATATCTAGATAAGTATAATATCCCATTTTAGTAGTGACATATGTCTTTGTCTGCATAGGAAAATACTGGAAGGCTATATACCTAATTAGAATTACAACAGCCATTTTCTGGCTGTAACCTTGTCAGTGTTTTTACTTATTTGCATTTTCCACTTTTATTTCTTCATACATTCATTGACAAATATTTACTGAGAGCTTACTGTGTGGCAAACACTATGCCAAGAGTTTTGTATGCAGGATCTCAGTTCTCAAAATAACCCTGTGGGATTAATGCTGTCTCACGATCTTAAATTGATTTCTGTTGTTTAAGCCACTCAGTCTGTGATATTTTGTTCTGGCAGCCTAAGCAGACTAATACATAGGCTCAACCAAGTCCGTTCTTTATTCCCAGAAGAAATTAAGGCCCAGAGACGGGGAGGAATTGCCTAAGGTTACACAGTAACTCAATGGCAAAGTCAGAACCAGAACTTGAGGCTTCTGCCTTCCAGCACAGTGTGGCTGGCAGCCATTTTTCTTGCTTTAATACATCAGGAAGATGTTCTAATTGGCAGCCTTATCTAAGGTAAAACACCACGATTTTGTACACAGTTGGCTTGTCAGTTCATTGACCCAGGCTGAGCACGGTCAGGCTAAAGGGTTAGAAATGGGTAGGGGAGGCTGGGCATGATGCCTGCCCCTCTGTAATCCTAGCAGTTTTAGGGGGCCAATGTGGGAGAGAGGAGTTCAAGACCAACCTGGGAAACATAGCAAGACCCCATCTGTACTAAAATAATAATAATAATAATAATAACAACAACAATAAGAAGAAGAAGAAGAAGAAGGAAGAAAGAAGGAAAGAAGGAAAGAAAGAGAGAGAGAGAGAAAGAGAGAAAGAGAGAGAAAGAAAGAAAGAAAGAAAGAAGGAAAGAAAGGAAGGAAGGAAGAAAGGAAGGAAGGAAGGAAGGAAGAAAGGAAGGAAGGAAGGAAGGAAAGAAGGAAGGAAGGAAGGAAGGAAGGAAGGAAGGAAGAAAGAAAGAAAAGAGCCAGGTACCTGGAGAGCCATGTTCTATTTTCCCAATGTTACTTGGCAAGCCTGCCCTTGTCCAGGCCAGACCACGATTGACATAAGGAAAGACTGGGCAACCAGCAGCCATAAATCACACAACAGTCCCAGAGCTGCTGATGAGTTCTTGCCTAAGACTATGGACTGTAGCTGAAATGAAGCTTCTGGAGACCCAAATTCAAAAAGGGGTGCTCATTAGCACTCATTCTAGCCACTTGTGGGCTGGTGAGGGTCATTCTGTGATGGGAATGAGGATGCTGTGACAGCAAGAGAATCAGTCCCCAGAGCTAATTGACTCTACAAAGATTGACCTGAACTTTAGGGTTCCTCCCTTGCTTTATTCAGGACAGAAACCTGGTTGACAAACAGCATGCTAATAAAAAGCATCCTGGCTGGGTTCGGAAAGAAAAAGCATCCCTATCTCTATCCACAGGCGAAAATCTGGGTGGCTCTCCTAAGTAGAAAACCAGGTTACTCCCACTCACTCAGCACAACACACAAGTGCATATGCGCACACACACACATATGCAAGGGCGTACATGAGCACACACGCCCATTAACCATCCTGCCTCATGCCCCAGCCAGCTGGCCTTTGCAACCTGGGAAACAGCCTTGGCTCTTGGCTGATGATTTTCATGACGCTTTGCTCACAAAATATAAAAGGTAAGAATGAATTCTTCTCCTCATCCACTGCTCAATCACATGCCCATTTGGAACACCAGCCAATTCTGCAAACAGAGAATTTTTTGTCCACTCCTAGGTTTTGCCTACCTCTGGCAGCAGCCTCTGAAACCCATTTCTGGTTCATGATGACTCTGCAGATGTGATGGGTGAGGCTGGAGCCTATCAAGCCTTACAATAGATCTCTTTTTTGCAAAATAAGTATAATTTCCCTACATTACTTTAACTGTAAGCAATACGTCTCTTGTTTAAGTGGCAGTTGATTTGGGTCATTGCTTTTCCCTGGGGAATCCCTCTGGTTTCCCATGTGGAACTATATGACGTGGAAAGTAAAATCCTAGGAACTGGCCTTAACTTCTAAGCAGTTGGGCAGGACTTGGGAGAGTGGGCATATCTGGGGGCTTTAAATGAACTCCCCCAAATCCTTCCACCTCCATCAGTTTACTCAGCAGATATATGGAGAGCTCGTATTAGAGCAGGCATTGGGCGCAGCAAGTCCATGTCCTGCTGGGCCCCTCACTCAGCTTAGTCTCTGAACCATGGGATTGATCAGGTGTAGATTTTGTGGCGGAGAACACTGAACTGGGAGACAGAAATCTGAGAATCCACTGACATTTGGGAATTCCTTGTGGAAAGACAGGGAGTGGCTCTGGGGGAGGGGATCTCTCACGCACCCTTCACTGTGGCTCCGCACTCCATGAATCCAGGATTCTATGACATTCTCCTAGGCATATGCAGTGTTTCTGGAACCTCAGTTATTCTCACACTAATATCATGGTTTTTTGCCTCATCAGTGTATCATCTGTACTTCTATGAGCAGTTTTCTTTAAAAGAAGTCACTCTTTTTACTTCAACATGCTCACTCAAAAAGGAGACTTTATACTGTTTCCATAAGTGCAAGACCTGTATAACCTGCCATAAATTAGAGGTATGCATGGAAATATGTGTGACTGCGTTTTTTAAATTAAAATCATGGCAAAAATAAAGCAGTGCATAAAGAAATGCCAGTAAAAGCACTTCTAGTTTACAAGAGTGTGTAACTGAAAAAAGTCACTCAATGGGAAAAGTGAACCATTGAAGGCCAGTTAGTTACTTGAAAGCAGGGCCAGCCTTGATCGCCATCATGACCACCAGGTAGGTGACAAGGCAAGGGTTACCTACCTTTGGGAAGGGTCATCGTCACCAAGGTCATTTCCTTCTGCTTCACAGAACGTCTTCCTGTTAACATTCAGTTCAATGGGCAGAAATTGTATTATGTTTACACCTTCCCAGGACCGTTATACTTAGGAGGTCAGACTCCCTGAGGTCAATCAGGTCCTAGGACTGACTGATCAGAGTATCTGGAGGAATTTTTGGCCTGTTAGTGGGTCTCAGAGGAGAGAGCTATACTCCCATGGGCATAAGTAGTCAGCCTCAATGGCTCAAACAACTGACGATCGGGCCATGTACATTCACCAGTCAATCACCCTGTGACTGCTAAGCAAGAATTATTAGTGAGAGTAGGGTAAACTATGGTTCAAATAGGCCCAGAATTTCAATGGCTTATTTTTCATTTACATGAAGAAGTAGAGTGTTGTTGTTCAGGTCAACAATGTGGTTGCCCTCCATATGGTCACTCAGTGATCCAAATTAGAGTATCAGCAAACTTTTTCTATAAAGTGCCAGATAGTAAATATTTTAGGTTTTGCAGGCCATGTTCTCTCTTTGGCAACTGCTGTGATAGTAAAGGCAGCCATGGATGATACCTATGCAAACGGGTGTGGCTGTGTTTCAATTGTTTCATTCTTCTGCATATGGCTGACCAGTTATCCCAGCACCATTTACTGAATAGGGAGTCCTTTCCCCATTGCTTGTGTTTGTTGACCTTGTCAAAGATCAGATGGTTTTAGGTGTGTGGTTTTATTTGTGAGTTTTCTTTTCTGTTCCATTGGTCTGTGTGTCCATTTTTGTACCAGTATCATGCTATTTTGGTTACTGAATCCTTATAGTATAGTCTGAAGTTGGGTAATGTGATGCCTCTGGCTTTGTTGTTTTTGCTTAGGATTGCTATGATGATTCTGGCTCCCTTTTGGTTGCATATGAATTTTAGGATTGTTTTTTCTAACTCTGTGAAGAATCAGCACAGGTAGTTTGATGGGAATAGCATTGAATCTGTAAATTGCTTTAGGCAGTATGGCCATTTTAATGATACTGATTTTTCCTATCCATGAGCATTGAATGTTTTTCCACTTATTTGTGTCATCTCCAATTTCTTTGAGCAGTGTTTCATAGTTCTCCTTGTAGAGATCTTTCACTTCCCCAGTTAGCTATATTCCTAGGTATTTCATTTATTTGTGGTTATTGTAAATGGGATTGTGTTCTTGATTTGACTCTCAGCCTGGATGTTATTGATGTATAGAAATGCTAGTAATTTTTGTACATTGACTTTGTATCCTGGAAACTTACTAAAATAATTTATCAGTTCTAGTAGCCTTTTCATGGATTCTTTAGGGTTTTCTAAGTATAGAATTATATCATCAGTGAAGAGAGACAGTTTGACTTCTTCTTTTCCTGTTTAGATGCCTTTTATTTCTTTTTCTTGCCTGATTGCTCTAGTTAAGACTTCCAGGGCTATGTTTAATAGGAGTGATGAGAGTCAACATTTTTGTCTTGTTCCATATCTCAAGGGGAATGCTTCCAGATTTGCCCATTCAGTATGATGTGGGCTGTGGGTTTGTCATAGATGGCTCTTATTATTTTGAGCTGTGCTCCTTTAATGCTTAGTCTGTTGAGGGTTTTTAACATGAAAGGATGTCAGATTTTATAAAAAGTTCTTTTCTTGTCTATTGAGATGAACATATTGTTTTTGCTTTAAATTCTGTTTATGTGACAAATCACATTTATTGATTTGTACTTGTTGAACCAATTCTTGCATCTCAGGGATAAAGCCTACTTGATCATCGTATATTAACTTTTTGATGTGCTGCTGAATTTGGTTTGCTAGTATTTTGTTGAGGAATTTTGTGTCTATGTTCATCAGGGATATTGGTCAGAAGTTTTTTGTTTGTTTGTTTGTTTTTTATTGTGTCTATACCAGATTTTGGCATTACGCTGATGCTGGATTCATAGAATGAGTTAGAGAGGAGTCCCTCCTCTTGGATTTTCTTGGAATAGTTTCAGTAGAATTGGTCTCAGTTCTTCTCTGTACATGTGGTAGAATTTGACTGAATTCATCTGATCCAGGACTTTCTTTTGGTTGGTAGGGTCTTTGTTACTGTTGTTGTTACTGATTCAATTTCAGAGTTTCATTAGTCTCTTCAGGATTTCAATCGCTTCCTGATTCAATCTTAGGAGATTGAATATTGCCAGGAATTTATTTGTTTTCTCTAGATTTTCTAATTTGTGCACATAGAGTTGTTCATAATATTATCTGAGGATCATTTGTATTTCTGTGGTATCAGGTGTAACATCATTTTTGTCATTTCTGGTTGTGCTTATTTGGATCTTCTTTGATTTTGTTAATCTAGCTAGAGGTCTATTGATCTTGTTTGTTTTTACTAATAACCAACTTGTAGCTTTATTGATCATTTGTATGAATTTTTGCAACTCAATGTCAACTTCTTCTCTAATTTTAGTTATCTTTTCTTTTGCTAGCTTTGGGGTTGGTTTGTTCTTTTTTTCTAGTTCCTTTAGGTGCAAACTTACATTGTTAATGTAATCTTTCTAACTTCTTGATGAAGACATTTGGTGCTATAAACTTTCCTCTTAACACTGCTTTAGCTGCATCCCAGAGATATTGGTAAGTTTCATCCCTATTTTCAATAATTTCAAATAGTTTTTTGATTTATGCCTTAAATTTGATATTCATCCAGGAGTTATTCAGAAGTAAGTTGTTTAATTTCCATGTATTTATGCAGTTTTGAGAGATGTTCTTGATAATATTTTTATTTTTATTGCACTGTGGTCTGAGAGTGTGCTTGGTATGATTTCAACTTTACAAAAAAATTTTAACACTTGCTTTATGACTGAGCATGTAGTTAATCTTAGAATATGTTCTGTGTGGCCAGGTGTGGTGGCTTATACCTGTAATCCCAGCACTTTGGGAGGCCAAGGCGGGCAGATCATTTGAGGTCAGGAGTTCGAGACCAGCCTGGCCAGCGTGGTGAAACACGGTCTCTACTAAAAATACAAAAAAAAAAAAAGCTGGCCATGGTAGCAGGTGCCTATAATCCCAGAGATACTCAGGAGGCTGAGGCAGAAGAATCACTTGAACCTGGGAGGCGGAGGTTGCAGAGAGCCAAGATCATACCATTGCACTCCAGTCTGGGCAACAAGAGTGAAACTCCATCTCAAAAAATAAAAATAAAAATAAAAAAGGAATTTGTTCTGTGTGCAGGTGAGAAGAATATTTGTTCTGCGGTTGTTTGGTGGAGTGCTCTGTAGATGCCTTTTAGGTCTAATTGGCCAAGAGTCAAGTTTAAGTCTAGAGTTTCTTTGTTTGTTTTCTGCCTCAATTATCTATCTAATGCTGTCAGTGGAATGTTGAAGTCTCCCACTATTATTGTGTGGTTGTCTACGTCTTTTTGTAGTCCAAGAAGAATTGTTTCATGAATTGGGGGACTCCACTGTTGGGTGTGTATTTATTTAGGATAGTTAATTCTTCTTGTTGAATTGTACCTTTTAGCATTATGTAATACCTTTCTTTGTCCTTTTTCTGTTGTCTTTTTTTAAATTATTATTATACTTTAAGTTCTAGGGTACATGTGCATAATGTGCAGGTTTGTTACGTATGTATACATGTGCCATGTTGGTGTGCTGCACCCATTAACTTATCATTTACATTAGGTATATCTCCTAATGCTATCCTTCCCCCCTGCCCCCACCCCACCCACAGGCCCTGGTGTGTGATGTTCCCCACCCTGTGTCCAAGTGTTGTCATTGTTCAGTTCCCACCTATGAGTGAGAACATGCAATGTTTGCTTTTCTGTCCTTGTAATAGTTTGCTCAGAATGATGGTTTCCAGCTTCATCCATGTCCCTGCAAAGGACATGAACTCATCCTTTTTTATGGCTGCATAGTATTCCATGGTATGTATGTGCCACATTTTCTTAATCCAGTCTATCATTGATGGACTTTTGGGTTGGTTCCAAGTCTTTGCTATTGTGAATAGTACCGCAACAAACATACGTGTGTATGTGTCTTTATAGCAGAATGATTTATAATCCTTTGGGTATATACCCAGTAATTGGATGACTGGGTCAAATGGTATTTCTAGTTCTAGATCCTTGAGGAGTCACCACACTGTCTTTCACAATGGTTGTATTAGTTTGTAGTCCCACCAACAGTGTAAAAGCATTCCTATTTCTCCACATCCTCTCCAGCACCTGTTGTTTCCTGACTTTTTAATGATCGCCATTCTAACTGGTGTGAGATGGTATCTCATTGTGGTTTTGATTTGCATTTCTCTGATGATCAGTGATGATGAGCATTTTTTCGTGTGTCTGTTGGCTGCATAAATGTCTTCTTTTGAGAAGTGCCTGTTCATATCCTTTGTCCACTTTTTGATAGGGTTGTCTGATTTTTTTCTTGTAAATTTGCATAAGTTATTTGTAGATTCTGGATATTAGCCCTTTGTCAGATGGGTAGATTGTAAAAATTTTCTCCCATTCTGTAGGTTGCCTGTTCACTCTGATGGTAGTTTCTTTTGCTGTGCAGAAGTTCTTCTGTTTAGTTAGATCCCATTTGTCAATTTTGGCTTTTGTTGCTGTTGCTTTTGGTGTTTTAGTCATGAAGTCCTTGCCCATGCCTATGGCCTGAATGGTATTGTGTGTGTTCTTCTTAATAGAAATTGATTTAATGTCTATTTTATCTGATATAAAAATAGTGACTCTTGTTCTTTTTAGTTTTTCATTTGCATAGTAGATATTTCTCCATCCCTTTACTTTGAACCTGTGGGTGTCACTACATGTGAGATGGGTCTCTTGAAGACAGCAGATGGTTGGGTCTTGTCTTTTATCTGGCTTGTCACTGTGTGCCTTTTCAAGTGGGGGCATTTTAGACCATTTACATTCAGGGTTAGTATAGGCATTTGAGATTTTGAGCCTGTTGCTGTGTTGTTAGCTGGTTATTACGTAGACTTGGTTGTTTAGTTGCTTTATAGTACCTGTGGGCTATATTCTTGGTGTGATTTTGTGGTAACCAGTATTGTTCTTTTGATTCCATGTTTATCACTGCCTTAATGACCTCTTGTAAGGCTGGTTTAGTTGAAACAATGTCCCTCAGCATTTGCTTGTCTGAGAGGATTTTGTTTCTCCTTCACTTATGAAGCTTAGTTTGGAGGAATATAAATTCTTGGTTGGTATTTCTTTTCTTTAAGGACACTAAAAATAGGCCCCCAATCTCTTCTGGGGTGTAAGATGTCTGCTGATAGGTCTGCTGCTAGCCTGATGGGGTTCTCTCTGTATGTTACTTGACCCTTCTCTCTAGTTGCCTTTAAGATTTTTTCTTTTGTGTTGAAGTTGATGAATCTGATGACTATGCTCCTTGAGGATGGTCATCTTGTATAGCATCTACCTGGGGTTCTCTGTGTTTCCTGAATTTGCATGTTAACCTCTCTAGCGAGATTGGAGAAATTTTCGTGGACTCTAACCCCGCATATATTTTGCAAGGTTGCTTATTCTCTTTTTTTTCTCTCAGGAATGCCAATGAGTTGTAGATTTGGTCTCTACATATTTCTTGGAAGTTTTTTTGTTCATTAATTTTTTTTTTTAATTTTTGTCTGACTGAGTCAATTTGAAGAACTGGTCTTTGTGCTGTGAGATTCTTTCCTCATCTTGGTCTATTCTGCTGATAATACTTCTAATTATATTATAGAATTATTGTAGTGAATTTTTTTAGCTCTGGAAGTTCAGTTTGGTTCTTTCTTAAAATGGCTATTTTGTCTTTCAGGTCTTGGATTGTTTTACTGGATTTCTTGGGTTAGGTTCCAACTTTCTCCTGAATCTTGATGAGCTTTCTTGCCATCTGCATTCTGAGTTCTATGCCTGTCATTTCAGTCTGGTTAAGAGTCATTTCTGGAAAGCTAGTGAACTCATCTGGAGGTAAGGGGATGCTGTGGCTTTCTGAATTGCCAGAGTTCTTGCACCGATTCTTTCTCATCTGGGAGGGCTTATGTTCCTTTTACTGTGGTGTAAGTTGAGTATTGTCAGTTGGCTTCTGGGTGTTTTCAGAAGGTCAAGGTTCTGTTCAGGGTCTTTATTTGTGGTTAAGTTCATGCCCTTGGTTTCACAGGAGGGCATGATAGCAAAATATTTTTGATGTGATAGTTTAGGCTATGATCTACTAGATCTTAAAAGATACAGAGTGGCTTAAGGGTAATGGGCAGTAGATAGACTCTTAGCAGTGTGTCTCCTCTGTATTTCCTTTCATTTGCAGCCAGACTCTGCTTTGCAGTGGAGGAGAGGTAACCCCCTCACCAGGTTTGCTCCTGGGCCTTGGAGGAGGCCCCTCCTATCACTGGTGCTGTGCCCATGATTCTTTTGTTGGATGTTCCAGACTGCAGGGGTCCTTGGCTGAGGCCAGGACCCAAATATGCATTTCTTAAGATGTCACAGTCCATCCTTTTGGGTCACTCTAGCCAGAGACCCTTTACAGCAAACAATATAGAACTCAAAAAAATACTGGCACATTACTAGAATCCCATTCTATCATTAATAATTAGTCTCACTCCATCACTATATTGTATGAAAATGTCTCCCAGGGAGAGACCACTTGGGTTGGTAGACTTATTGGAGAGATCTTGTTGGGTTCCAAAAGCAAGACTGGACTCTACAAAAATACAGTTTTAGCCTTTTAGGCATCTGTATAATTGAGCTAAGAGACAATATCATCACTTGCTCTGAGCCTCTTTTGAGGTGTTAGTATATATTGGATTTCCCTCATTACACAACCCATTTATTCATTCCTTTGCCGTCAGCTACTCTTCCTCCTTCTCCCCATTTTTACCTAAACTTTCCAACTTTTGGAAGGTACATTAGTTTTGACCACTGTGCTAGTCCAGATTGCAGGCAACAATGCTAGTCTAGCAAGTGCCTCCCCCTTAGTCCACTCCCATTCAGATAGGGTGAAGTTACACAGGTGCAGAACTAGTGAGGTATTTCTACCACCTGGTAAAATATAAATGCATTTACTATGAACCCCAATTTTTACAGATGGGATCAGAGCACAACCCACCCCATCAGGCCCTTAGGAATTCATGCTTTTTTTGTAGTTGGAATCAGCCCTGATCCTATAACCACTGCATCAGGTAGGAAAAAGAAAAAAAAAGTTGATATAGTGTGAAGAAGATAAAAAATTTATAGTCATTATATCAGCATATTCTTTCCCTACTAAGAATTGCATAGTCACACCAGCATTCTCCCCATCTCCTCCTTCCCAGATTCACCAGGAAATCAGAGGAATCTATCTGGTGGGGGCACTCCTTCATCCCCTCCTGCTGAGTGTGAGCACACACTTGTGAAGGTGTGCAAATCAGCCCTTCATGCCTTGATCTCCTTCCATTTCAGACAACCAATGTTTTAGTTGTCTGTTCCAGTTTTCTATCAAACTATTATTCTGAGGAGGAGATCTGTCTGCCCACTGTTGGACATTATAGGCTATATTGTGTATTTCTTGGTCTGAGGAAATGTGACTCGGCCATCCAAATTGGTGCAATATCTTCTATTCCAGTTCTTTTATGGCATTCTGAGTATTTGCATCTTCCACCAGGTAAGCAAAGCCCAGTCCAGAGACAGCGTCTATTCTGGTCAAGACCCATTTGTAGCTCCCCGACCCCAGGGCTACCACCATCAGTCTCACTTGCCAGCTAAGTTCAGGGCCTTCCCACCAAAGTCTGCCACATAGCCCTCTGGAATGTCTGCGTCTTGTTGGTAAACAGAGCAGTTCTTATTAGCATTTTGTGCCTCAGAGAATGCAAAAGGAATATGCCTAGATTCATTCCAGCTGCATTGCTGCCCTACCCCAGCGTCCGTTCATTTCACAGAGCCAGGTGACCACCTTAAGCAAGCACACAGGGACGTCTATTTACCAATTCCAATTACCTTTGAAATCTGGAAAGGGATTCTTCTGAAGGGCATTGACATGTCCTACTTTAATGAACCTGTCAAATTCTCATAGGACCATGCCCCATATGACCATCCTTTTACTAGGCCAGGTTTCCATTGCCCTCTGGCCTGAGTGTGTGGCCAGGCCACTGGCCCCAACGTAGGGGCTTTTCACACTGTTCAATTCTTCCATCATGCCATCATGCTAGGTAAACAGCATGCAATTCAACCCACTGAGCTGATTTGGTTTTGCCTTCTTCAAACAAAGTGGTGGCCTTCCAAACAGGATGTTTGTTCACCTTGGAATTGCTGTCCACAGAACAAAAAGCTCTTAGTGCTCAGTTAAGAATGGTTTATAGGGCACTGTACAACTAATATAACTCAGAAGGTCCTCACACAGTTCTGGAATCAGTCCTAGGGTGAAAGAGGCTCTCTGTTTGTGAGTGCCTCCTCCTTGCACTCCCAGATAGCATGATCCTGTATAAACCATTTCCATTGAATTCTATTTCCACTGAACTCATTTTAATGGAATACTTCTGAACACTACCTTCCCCCTAACCCCAGTAGATTGTTTCTCTGACATCACCCAAGATATCATGGGTATTTCAGAATTTAAGATCATTTTATGTTCTTCAGCCACTGAGGTAGCTTTAGTTAATGTCCAATCACGAGGTAATAAGTGACCCTCAAGTGGAAATTCTCTAATTCGAAGTCCCAGTGTTCATCACTGGGAGGCACTCACAGGCTTTTGCCATAAGTCCTGGTTTATGTTATCCCCACCCCACCCCCTCCAGGGCTATCACACTGAGAATTTGTTCGTACCAGTGTTCCAGCTTCTAATCTACACTGTCTGGGCTCAGACAATCTTACTGGTTCCCGTTTATCATGTTCAATTCATATTGCTTGGAGGTTGGATATATATGCCTTCTGTTTTACAGTGCTAGGTAGGGGAAACATTCCCCAGTCAGATACAACATCTATTCCCATAATACAATCACGTAAAGGAGATGCAAGCACTTCACATAAAGCCTGCCCAAACATATTAGTTTTCATTCAAATGTTCACCTTAATTCCCTCAACTCTTACATTCCTAACTGTAGTCTCCATTAGGACTTCATCAACAGATTTCAGTTTTATAATACTAGGTAGGAGAAGTGTTCTCCAGCCAGACAATACCCCTTCCCACAAAACACTCAGGCAGGCCAGGCACAGTGGCTCAGGCCTGTAATCCCAGCACTTTAGGAGGCCCAGACGGGCGGATCACGAGGTCAGGAGATTGAGACCATCCTGGCTAACACGGTGAAACCCCGTCTCTACTAAAAATACAAAAAATTAGCCGGGCGTGGCGGCGGGCACCTGTAGTCCCAGCTACTCTGGAGGCTGAGGCAGAAGAATGGCATGAACCCAGGAGGCAGAGATTGCAGTGAGTCGAGATCACGCCACTGCACTCCAGCCTGGGTGACAGAGCGAGACTTGTCTCAAACAAAACAAAACAGAACAAAACAAAAACAAACAAACAAAGAAAGTACTCAGGCAAAGGAGACACTGCTTCCTTACATAAAGCCTGTTCAAATAATCCAATTTTCATAATCCTATCAGCCTTTACAATTGTATATTCTGTAAATCTAACCAGAGCCCATGTCGGGGCTTCACCACAGCACGTGTGGGCTTTGGTATCAAGGAGCGCTGGAGTTTTTCTTCTCCAACTCCTGACCATTTCACCCACTCTTGTGCACAAAGCTTGGGTTTCCAACAAGATGTTTAGCAAAGGGACCTTGGCCCTTTTGTCAGTTGATTAACCTCCCTAATCATAGCCCCCTGCAATTTTTGGTCAAGTGTCTCATTGTAATCTTTCCTTTCTGGCTTTTAGGGTAAATAGATCAGACTTCTTTGGGGGCCTTTTATGTTGGGGTACCTTTGGCCTGCCCAACCTTTTGTAGTGTTTTATTAAAACCTTTGTTTTAGGAACATAAAGTCAAACAAAGCTTGTTCTCACTCATAGTGAGAAGCTTTAAAAGTTGATCTCATAGAAGAAAAAACTAGAACAGAGGATGCTAGAGGCTGGGAAGGGTAGGGAAAGGCAAAGACAGTGAGAAATTTGTTAAGGGAGACAAGATAAAATTACAGTTAAATAAGATGAATACATTCTAATGTTCTACAGCACTTTAGGATGACTATAGTTAACAATAATGTACTATGCAGTTCCAAATAGCTAGAAGGAGAATATTGAATATTCCCAACACAGAGAAATATTAAATGTTTGAGATGATAGCTCTCTTAATTAACCTGATCTGATCACTGTACCTTATGTGTAGTGAAACTTCACTACATGCCCCCATAAATGTGTACAATTATTAGGTTGATGCAAAAGTAATTGTGGTTTTGGATTGTGAATTTTAAATTATTATAACTAGGCTCAAACACATCTTTATTAATCAAAATAAAAACCATTACAATTAATACATTTTTTCCAATGAGAAATATGTTTGTTTATTCCTGTAGCATAAAAATCGATGCTTCGGGATTCGATGAACTCTTGGAAAGCATTTTCTGCATCCTGCTGGTTGTGAAAGCATTTTCTCTGCAAAAAGTTGTCAAGATCCTTGAAGAAATGGTAGTCAGTTGGCTAGAGGTCAGGTAAATTTGGCGGATGAGGCAAAACTTCATAGCCCAATTAGTTCAACCTTTGAAGTGTTGGTTGTGCGACATGCAGTTTGTTGTTGTCGTGGAGAATTGGGCCCTTTCTGTTGACCAAGACTGGTTGCAGGAGTTGCAGTTTTCAGTGCATCTCATCAATTTGCTGAGCATACTTCTCAGATGTAATGGTTTCACCAGGATTCAGAAAACTGTAGTGGATCAGACTGACAGCAGACCACCAAACAGTGACGTGACCTTTTTTTTTTTCTTTTTTGGTGCAAGTTTCCTAGCCAAGGAAAGCTGTGACAGATGGCACCTGGAAAATCGGATCACTACCACCCTAATACTGTGCTTTTCCAATGGTCTTAGCAAATGGCACACCAGGAGATTATATCCTGAGCATGGCTTAGAGGGTCCCAAGTCCACGGAACCTTGCTCATTGCTAGCACAGCAGCCTGAAATCAAACTGCAAGGTGGCAGCGAGGTTGGGGGAGGGGCGCCCACCATTGTTGAGGATTGAGTAGGTAAACAAAGCAGCAGGGAAGCTGGAACGGGGTGGAGCCCACCACAGCTGAAGGAAACCTGCCTGCCTGCCTCTGTAGACTCCACCTCTAGGGGCAAGGCATAGCTGAACAAAAGGCAGCAGAAACCTCTGCAGAGTTAAATGTCCCTGTCTGACAGCTTTGAAGAGAGTAGTGGTTCTCCCAGCATGGAGTGTGAGATCTGAGAATGGGCAGACTGCTTCCTCAAGTGGGTCCCTGACCCCTGAGTAGCCTAACTGGGAGGCACCCCCCAGTAGGGGCAGACTGACACCTCACACAGCCGGGTACCCCTCTGAGACAAAGCTTTCAGAGGAATGATCAGGCAGCAACTTTTGCTGTTCAGCAATATTTGCTGTTCTGCAGCCTCCACTGCTGATACCCAGGCAAACAGGGTCTGGAGTGGACCTCCAGCAAACTCCAACAGACCTGCAGCTGAGGGTCCTGATTGTTAGAAGGGAAACTAACAAACAGAAAGGACATCCACACAAAAACCCCTTGTGTACGTCACCATCATCAAAAACCAAAGGTAGATAAAACCACAAAGATGGGGAAAAAAACAGAGCAGAAAAGCTGAAAATTCTAAAAATCAGAGCACCTCTCCCCCTCCGAAGGAATGCAGGTCCTCACCAGCAACAGAACAAAGCTGGTCGGAGAATGACTTTGATGAGCTGAGAGAAGAAGGCTTCAGACGATCAAACTTCTCTGAGCTAAAGGAGGAAGTTCAAACCCATTGCAAAGAAGCTAAAAACCTTGAAAAAAGATTAGACAAATGTTTAACTACAATAACCAGTGTACAGAAGCCCTTAAATGACCTGATGGAACTGAAAACCATGGCATGAGAACTATGTGACAAATGCAGAAGCTTCAGTTGCCGATTCAATCACCTGGGAGAAAGGGTGTCAGTGATTGAAGATCAAATGAATGAAATGAAGTGAGAAGAGAAGTATAGAGAAAAAAGAGTAAAAAGAAATGAACAAAGCCTCCAAGAAGTACGGGACTATGTGAAAAAACCAAATCCATGTCTGATTGTTATACCTAAAAGTGACAGGGAGAATGGAACCAAGATGTAAAACACTCTTCAGGATAATATACAAGAGAACTTCCCCAACCTAGCAAGGCAGGACAACATTCAAATTCAGGAAATACAGAGAATGCCAGAAAGATACTCCTCAAGAAGAGCAACTCCAAGACACATAGTTGTCAGATTCACCAAAGTTGAAATGAAAGAAAAAAATGTTAAGGGCAGTCGGAGAGAAAGGTCGGGTTACCCACAAAGGGAAGCCCATCAGAATAACAGTGGATCTCTTGGCAGAAACTCTACAAGCCAGAAGAGAGTGGGGGCCAATATTTAACATTCTTAAAGAAAAGAATTTTCAACCCAGAATTTCATATCCAGCCAAACTAAACTTAACAAATGAAGAAGAAATAAAATCCTTTACAGACAAGCAAATGCTGAGAGATTTTGTCACCACCAGGCCTGCCTTACAAGAGCTCCTGAAGGAAGCACTAAACATGGAAAGGAACAACCGGTACCAGCCACTGCAAAAACATGCCAAATTGTAAAGACCATCGATGCTAGGAAGAAACTGCATCAACTAATGAGCAAAATAACCAGCTAATATCATAATGACAGGATCTAGTTCACACATAACAATATCAACCTTAAATGTAAATGGGTTAACTGCACCAATTAAAAGACACAGACTTGCAAATTGGATAAAGAGTCAAGACCCATCAGTGTGCTGTATTCAGGAGACCCATCTCACGTGCTGAGACACATATAGGCTCCAAATAAAGGGATGGAGGAAGATCTACCAAGCAAATGGAAAACAAAAAAAGTCAGGGATTGCAATCCTAGTCTCTGATAAAACAGACTTCAAACCAACAAAGATCAAAAGAGACAAAGAAGGCCATTACATAATGGTAAAGGGATAAATTCAACAAGAAGAGCTAACTATCCTAAATATATATGCACCCAATACAGGAACACCCAGATTCATAAAGCAAGTCCTTAGAAACCTACAAAGAGACTTAGACTCCCACACAATAATAATGGGAGACTTTAACACCCCACTGTCAACATTAGACAGATCAAGACAGAGAGCAAAAAAGGATATCCAGGAATTGAACTCAGTTCTGCATCAAGTAGACCTAACAGACATCCCCAGAACTCTCCACCCCAAGTCAACAGAATATACATTCTTCTCAGCACCACATCGCACTTATTCCAAAACTGACCACATAGTTGGAAGTAAAGCACTCCTCAGCAAATGTAAAAGAACAGAAATTATAACAAACTGTCTCTCAGACCACAGTGCAATCAAACTAGAACTCAGGATTAAGAAACTCACTCAAAACCACTCAACTACATGGAAACTGAACAACCTGCTCCTGAATGACTACTGGGTACATAACAAAATGAAGGCAGAAATAAAGATGTTCTTTGAAACCAATGAGAACAAAGACACAACATACAAGAATCTCTGGGACACATTTAAAGCAATGTGTAGAGGGAAATTTATAGCACTAAATGCCCACAAGAGAAAGCAGGAAAGATCTAAAATCGACACCCTAATATCACAATTAAAAGAACTGGAGAAACAAGAGCAAACGAATTCAAAAGCTAGCAGAAGGCAAGAAATAACTGAGATCAGAGCAGAACTGAAGGAGTTAGAGACACAAAAGACCATCAAAACAGTGAATCCAGGAGCTGGTTTTTTGAAAAGATCAACAAAATTGATAGACCACTAGCAAGACTAATAAAGAAGAAAGGAGAGAAGAATCAAATAGATGCAATGAAAAATGATAAAAGGGATATCACAACCGATCCTACAGAAATACAAACTACCATCAGAGAATACTATAAACACCTCTACACAAATATCCAGAAGAAATGGATACATTCCTGGACACATACACCCTCCCAAGACAAAACCAGGAAGAAGTTGAATCCCTGAATAGACCAATAACAGGCTCTGAAATTGAGGCAATAATTAATAATAGCCTATCAACCAAAAAAAGTCCAGTACCAGATGGATTCCCAGCTGAATTCTACCAGAGATACAAGGAGGAGCTGGTACCATTCCTTCTGAAACTATTCCAATCAATAGAAAAAGAGGGAATCCTCCCTAACTCATTTTATGAGGCCAGCATCATCCTGATACCAAAGCCTGGCAGAGACACAACAAAAAAAGAGAATTTCAGACCAATATCCCTGATGAACATCGATGCGAAAATCCTCAATAAAATACTGGCAAACCGAATCCAGCAGCAGTCAAAAAGCTTATCCATCATGATCAAGTTGGCTTCATCCCTGGAATGCAAGGCTGGTTTGACATATGCAAATCAATAAATGTAATCCATCACATAAACAGAACCAAAGACAAAAATCACATGATTATCTCAATAGATGCAGAAAAGGGCTTAGACAAAATTCAACAGCCCTTCATGCTAAAAACTCTCAATAAATTCGGTATTGATGGGACATATCTCAAAATAATAAGAGCTATTTATGACAAACCCACAGTCAATATCATACTGAATGGGCAAAAACTGGAAGCATTCCATTCGAAAACTGGCACAAGACAGGGATGCCCTTTCTCACCACTCCTATTCAACATAGTGTTGGAAGTTCTGGCCAGGGCAATCAGGCAGGAGAAAGAAATAAAGGGTATTCAATTAGGAAAAGAGGAAGTCAAATTGTCCCTGTTTGCAGATGACATGATTGTATATTTAGAAAAACCCCTGTCTTAGCCCAAAATATCCTTAAGCTGATAAGCAACTTCAGCAAAGTCTCAGGATACAAAATCAATGTGCAAAAATCACAAGCACTCCTATACACCAATAACAGACAAAGAGCCAAATCATGAGTGAACTCCCATTCACAATTGCTTCAAAGAGAATAAAATACCTAGGAATCCAACTTACAAGGGATGTGAAGGGCTTCTTCATTGAGAACTACAAACCACTGTTCAACGAAATAAAAGAGGACACAAACAAATGGAAAAACATTCCATGCTCAAGGATAGGAAGAATCAATACCGTGAAAATGGCCATACTGCCCAAGGTAATTTAGAGATTCAATGCCATCCCCATCAAGCTACCAATGACTTTCTTCACGGAATTGGAAAACTACTTTAAAGTTCATATGGAACCAAAAAAGAGCCTGCATTGCCAAGACAATCCTAAGCAAAAAGAACAAAGCTGGAGGCACCATGCTACCTGACTTCAATCTATACTACAAGGCTACAGAAACCAAAACAGCATGGTACTGGTACCGAAACAGAGATATAGACCAATGGAACAGAACAAAGACCTCAGAAATAATACCACACATCTACAAACATCTTATCTGTGACAAACCTGATGAAAACAAGAAATGGAGAAAGGATTCTCTATTTAATAAATGGTCCTGGAAAAACTGGCTAGCCATATGTAGAAAGCTGAAACTGGATCCTTTCCTTACACCTTATACAAAAATTAATTCAAGATGAATTAAAGACTTAAATGTCAGACCTAAAACCATAAAAACCCTAGAAGAAAATCTAGGCAATACCATTCAGGACATAGGCATGGGCAAGGACTTCATGTCAAAAACACCAAAAGCAATGGCAACAAAAGCCAAAATTGACAAATGGGATCTAATTAAACTAAAGAGCTTCTGCACAGCAGAAGAAACTACCACATAGTGAACAGGCAGCCTACAGAATGGGAGAAAATTTTTGCAATCTACCCATCTGACAAAAGGCTAATATCCAGAATCTACAAAGAACTTAAACAAGTTTACAAGAAAAAAACAAACAACCCCATCAAAAAGTAGGCAAAGGATATAAACAGACACTTCTCAAAAGAAGACATTTATGCAGTCAACAGACACATGAAAAGATGCTCATCATCACTGGCCGTCAGAGAAATGCAAATCAAAACCACAATGAGATACCATCTCACACCAGTTAGAATGGAGATCATTAAAACGTCAGGAAACAACAGGTGCTGGAGAGGATGTGGAGAAATAGGAACACTTTTATACTGTTGGTGGTACTGTAAACTAGTTAAACCATTGTGGAAGGCAGTGTGGAGATTCCCAAAGGATCTAGAAATACAAATACCATTTGACCCAGCCATCCCATTACTGGGTATATACCCAAGGGATTATAAATCATTCTGCTATAAAGACACATGCACACGTATGTTTATTGCGGCACTATTCACAATAGCAAAGACTTGGAACCAACCCAGATGTCCATCAATGATAGACTAAATTAAGAAAATGTGGCACATATACACCATTGAATACTATGCAGCCATAAAAAGGGTGTGTTCATGTCCTTTGTAGGGACAGGGATGAAACTGGAAACCGTCATTCTGAGCACACTATCGCAAGAATTAAAAAAGCAAACACTGCATGTTCTCACTCATAGGTAGGAATTGAACAATAAGAACACTTGGACACAGGGTGGGGAACATCAGACACCGGAGACTGTGGTGGGGTGGGGGGAAAGGGGAAGTTTAGCATTGGGAGATATACCTAATGTAAATGATGAGTTAATGAGTGCAGCACACCAACGTGGCTCATGTATACATATGTAACAAACCCGCACACTGTGCACATATACCTTAGAAATTAAAGTATAATAAAAATACATAAGTAAATAAATAGTTTTAAAAAGTTAAATTTGAACTTAAAAATATAAACTAAAATCTTTGTTTTAAACCCACCCTTTGCCTCCCACCTGGGCTGGTGTAAGACTCCTAATTGGTCTCTCTATCACTACTCTCCCTGCTATAGAGGCAGACTGAGCCATCTGAATGGCCACATTTGTGTTTACCTCTCTATGTATCAGCCTTTGCATGTGGTTTTAAAATAATATATGGCAGACATGATGGTGTGCCAGTTCTCAGCCAAGGCCATCAAAGGCCTTACAGGTGTCCAATCACTCCCTTGAACCCACATGACTTCCCTGGGGAATGAGACACTGCATGGAAGGAAGACATCCCAGGGGAGACAATATAAGACCAGCCAGTTTCCAACTGACACGCCAGCTACAGACACGTGAGGAAACCCAATCAACATGTGGAACTTGGTCCACATCTGCAGAACTTCCTAGATGGGCGGCAGATTTACAAATTAAATACATGGTTGTCTTTATAAGTTTGGGGGTACTTTGCTACACCACAATCGTTCACTAATGCGCTGTTGGTGGTACCGTAAACTAGTTAAACCCTTGGCTCCTTTTTGCCTTCTGGAAAAAGTTCCACTGCCTTATCTCAGCACAGGATGCCTCTCATATTCTGAATTTTATGCCCCTTTGCTTGGACCCTGCAAATTTCTGCAGATCTTGTACTCTCTGCTACTGATTCATGCCTCTGTGCTGTCACTTTTGCTATTCTTATGACCTGGAATTTCCCTAAGACACAACTCTAGCACCGCCTGCTATGGGGAGCCCTCTCTGATATACGTACATGGGGCTCTGTGCGTGATTTATCTGCTAGGTTATGAGATGCCTTTGTCTCATTCATCTCTATAAACCCAACCATCCCCTTAAGGCCTACATGTGCCAGATCCTCATCTAAGCACCAGGCATACAAATATGAACATGCAGTTATTGCCTCCTGTCTCAAAAGTTACTCATCCTCTGAAAGATCATTTCAATAAACATGGCAAATGTGGTGATGGATAGGTTGGGAAAGGCAGTTTTTAGGGGTTGATATCTTGAGTGATAGACAGGAGTTAACCAGGTTCAGAAAGGTGAGAGAGGGGGAAGAGCCCAAGGCTGAGGCTCAGGGAGACAGGGTGTGCTTGGATTATGTGGAGCTAGTGTAGGGTGATGGTGGAGAGAGGTGGGGTGAGGTGAAGACAGGGAGGTAGAGGACTTGAATTTACCTAGAAGGAAATGAGGAGCCACTAAAGGGCTTTCCATGAGCATGCAATAGGTGCTCAATAAATGTTTCCTTATCAACACATAATCCCCGTTAGACTAAGAGCTCCTCCCGGGCAGGACTATTCCTTCTCTGTTTTCCATTGTCCTTTCCTGGAACATAGTAGGACCATCTATGATTCTGATCAATGAATAAGTGAATGAACAAAACAAAATGGATATTTTCATTCATACAAAACTGCTTTTCACTCCCCTGGTTCCAGAGAGTGTTGAGGATTCAGATGGGCTCTGAGTAAGGGTCTGGGTTCAGCCTCTGCTTAGTAGCAGAACTGTGTGTTGGTGCCACCTGGTGGCCATGGTGCTCATATTATCAGTTAGAAATCTCCCTCCGTTGTTGCTAAGGCACCTGTCAGGCCGGGGAAGGGGAGAGGGAACTTAGAATGGGCAGAAATACTCTGCTCAATGAACATATCTAACCACCAGCTCAGGGGTGCCTCTGCGAATGCCATCCCCAGGTCTGTCTGTCTTCCTCCTGCAAGACCTGAGTCCTGAGTCACCACAACTTGAGCCCAAGGGAGTAACTAATATCAGACCATAGAACATAGATACCCTTATCTGTGGCCTCTCTGTCCAGGGTGCTTTCCACAGGGATGCTCTTGTTCTCAGCAGATGAGGGAACCTGGGTCGAGGAAGCTGCAGAGAGGGAGGCAGTGATCAGTATCTCCTCAATGTCCTTCCCATCCTCTCCCTAAGAGAACCATGATTCTGTTCAGGGCAGCAACATACCCAGCAAAAGTTCTTACTTCTCCAGACTCTCTTATAGTCATGGGTTGCTGTGTTGCACAGATTTGGCCGATGGGGTGTGGGCAGACTGTGGAGGGGTTCCAGGGAAACCACTCTTCTCCAGTGTGACAAGAGATGACTCAACTGTCTTCTGCCTTTACCTTTTCTCTCCCTCCCCCTTCCTCCTACCTGAAATGTGGGCAAGGTGTCTGCAGGTGGCTTCACCATATTTTATCCATGAGGATGAGCACCACATGCTATGGATAGTGGAACAAGAAGCTGGAAGGCATCTGATTTTTTAATTACTTTTTAAAGCAGCTCCAGAGCCATCTGAGGCTTCTGGACACACCCAGGCAGGGTCCCCTGTTGAAGTCCTTCTCTAGGACCAAAGTTACTTCTCCATCTTCTTCCTGCTCAACACCTTCTCCCTGACCCACTGCCTGTTTGTTACAAGAGGATAAGAAAACCCCATTTATGAAGAAACCATAGTTACATTTCTGTAAGATGCAGTCACTTGCATCCTAACATATATGTGCCTCATCTTTTTGCTTTTGGCTAGTGAGCCCAGACTAAACCTGTATCTGGCATAAAGAACCAGAGAGTACAGGATTGGGGTGTTTCTGGAGAAAGCCAGGATAGGTACTTTTCCTAGGAGACAGGGAGCCTCTGTCCAAACTGAACTCCCTCTTACTATGTGATCTAGAGCAAGTTATTTGCTTCCTAGCACATTGTAGGAACTTAAATGTGTGTGTGTGTGTATACGTATATATACATGTGTATACACACACATATACATTTACATATTTTTGTTAAAAATAGGCATATATGTGTATAACACATATATGTGTGTTAAATTATATATATGTGTAAACTTACATATGTATACACATAAGTAAAGATATTTATTTAGTATTATGCATTTGCAATTGAAGAAGGGATGGAAGTAGAGGAGGACTCACGTCCATACCAGCCTGACCGTGTTATGCCATGTGGCCGGGAACCAGGGAAGGGGGCAGATCAATGAATGGTTAAAGACACAGACTGGAGCCAGACTTCCTGGGTTCAAATCCCAGTTCCAACAACTAGTAAGTTATTTCATCTTTTCGTGTCTTAGTTTCCCCCATTTATAAATGAGAATAATCATGCTATCTCATGGAGTCATTAGGAGGGTTCAGTGACTGATATTTGTAAAGCGCTCAGAACAGTAACTGACACAAGGTAAACCAACCTATTTGCTAACTAACGGCAGTGCAGCCAATTGGCCTTGTCCAAGGTGCTGGTGCTCCAAAGCCTTGGAGGGCATGTGTGGCCGGGATTTGGCCTCATCCTCTCAACTGTTTTAATGAAGCCACATACTCTTTGTGCTGTGTTGTCCTTCCAACTCCAAAACTCAAGGACAAGGGCTCCACAAATGTAACTGTGGAGCCCCAGATTCCCTAATCTTGTCTCTGACACTCCCTGGTCTGGCTCTGCAGCTCATTTGACAGGCCAGAGCTGCAACGCTCTCCTTATGTGAGTGGGTATGCCTCGAATGCCGGCCCTACCCTGTCCCTTCTCCCCTTGATAGGAGATTGTTACCACAAAGTGACTGCAGATGTGGGTCAGGGGTTAAAGGCAACTACAAGGGGGCAGTTTGGTTGCCGTGGTACAAGAAAAGAGGTTTAGCAGGGTCCTGGGAATGGCTCGAGGTAGACGGCAGGCAGGTGCCCTGTTGCTGGGCTGACTGTGACCAGGTGCTACTGCTGTGTTAGGCCTGTCTTCTTCTGACTCCGTGTCTGTCCCTCCTGGGCTGGAGTCTGGACTGCAGCCTGGAGCTGCAGGGGTGTGAGGAGTACTCCCCACCTAACAACTATCCTTTGCTGCAGAGATGGTGGCTCTGTGACTCCTGGGAATTCCAGGCTGTGGCCCTTCCTGGGCCTTCTCTGGGGACAGGGTGGTCCTCTCTGATGTACTCCAGCCCAACCCTTACCCTCATGCCCTGCTAGTCTGACCCAACCCAGCCTTCCTCAGCCTGAGGCTGGCAGAGCTGGTAGCTAATAAGCAGGACACCAGGACCCAGACAGTTGCCAGCTCTTTGAGGAGTCTACCTCTGTCTCCTCCCTTTCCAGGTCATAGCCAAGACCAGGGCCAGCCCAGAGTAACATCTACCATGCCACTGGTCTAATGGGGGCTGACAGCCGAGGGCTTACAGGGGAGCTGGGTCCTGCAGGAGGAAAGGTCTGTGGAGCCCGGGATTTCCAGAAGCTTGAACTTCCTGCCCAGGTGGTTGCGTGCACTCAGGCCCAGGGAAAACTGGATTTGGCTACCCAGACCCAAATTCAAGGACATCATCCAAAGGAGGGCACCGTCCTAAGGAGGGGATCCAAGAGGACGAGGAAACAGACACTGATTCGGCTTTGTGAAAACACGGTGGTAGCTGGGTTGCCTTTGAAATGGGCAGAGGTGATGAGAGGAGGAAATAGACATTCATCCTGTAACAGACATGAACCAAATATACAATAAGATAAACGGTGTAACTGGTACTATTCTGAATACTATTAACATTTAATTCTCCCCACGGTCTTATCAGGGGTCACTACTGTCTTTCCCATTTATCAAAGATAAACGGAGGTAAAGGGAAGTTATGTAACTCGCCCAGGGATTCACGCTGTGGAGTGCTGGAACCAGGGGTTGAATCCAGGTACTGCAGCCACAGAGAGTTGCTCTAAGTGTACATCACCTTGTTTCATCTTCCTGAAAACTCCCTTGTGGGAATCTTATTCTCACTCTTCAGAAACAAGAAGGCCTTTGGAAGTTTTACATAACTTGTCCAAGTTTTCACAGCAGTCAGTGGTAAAGCTGAGACTCAAACCCAGGTCTAGTCCAACTTCCGACCCTTCACTCTTTCCACCATACCAAAGGTCTGCAAACCACAGACCTCAGACCAAATCCAACCCACCACCTGATATTTATAAATAAGATTACTTTCATGCTACAATAGCAGTTGAGAAGTTGCGACAGAGACCTTTACAGAAATAGTTTGCCAAGCCCTGCACTAAACTTATAGGATGAACAAAAGGCAGCAACTCTCACCTTTATCTGTCACTGTCTGCCTGACAAAGTAGCCATTTATGTCTTCATATGAATTAGCCCATCAACTTCGTGCAGGCTCCCTGAGTGTATCTCATAGAGTCAGAAGCAGAAAGGACTTTAGAAAATCACCCAATCCAACATTCTAATTTTACAGCTGGGAGAGTCAAGGCTTAGCAATGACTTTTCCAACATGACTCAATCATCACATCAGAGTTGTTGGTCTCAAGTGGGCACTGGGATACCAGAACTTTTCCTGAGCATTGATCCCTAACAGCATTGATCCTTCCAGTCCTGTTTGAGACTGTGTGACAAAGCAATATTCCCAGTCCCCTGCAAGAAGCTCCCATTAGGTGACCAAGTCCTTATAGCTCTGCAGTCTCTTCCCATAGTTCTGTAGTACCCGTCAGGACTTGTCTGGTCCCCACTCTACCCTATTTCCATAGGGCAGCGAATATAATGTGAAGAGCATTGACCCAGGCATGAAGGGGACCTGACTTTGTCCATCGGTAGCTGTGGGACCTTAGGTGGGTCACTTCTCAACTCCAGCCTCAGTTGTCTCACTTGCCTAGTGTGCACGGTGTTCCTGTTGCTGCCTATCTTGCAGGCTCATTGTCAGGGGAAAAAATGAGGTATTTGCTGTGGGATGACTGATATGAAAAGTCAAGCCAGGCCCAGTGACGTGCACCTGTGATCCCAGCTACTCAGGAAGCTGAGGCAGGAGGTTGGCTTGAGACCAGGAGTTTGTGACCAGCCTAGGCAACCTAGCAAGTCACTGTTTCTACCAAAAATAAAATTAGCCAACTGTGGTGGCATGCACTTGTAATCCCATCTACTCAGGAGGCTGAGGTGGGAGGATCACTTTGAGCCCAGGAGGTCAAGACTGCTGTATGCTGTCATCGCACCACTGCACTCCAGCCTGGGTGATAGAGATGCTCCCTCAGAAACAAACAGACAAAAAAACAAAGTCAACATAATGCAGGGTGATTGAGATTCAGAAATAAGGTCTATTGTCATCCTCATTTAGTTTGGGGTGAAGGGCAGAGACCGATGCCATGTGTCATCAGAAGAGAGAGGCCCCAAGGTAATATATACTTGTGGGTTTTAAATATTTGAAAACTTGATGAATGTATGGATCCTCTTTCCTCAAAATTGAGCACAAATTCATTCAAACAAAAGTTTGAATTTAATCTCAGAAGATTCTGAAAAATTTTGAAGCCCATTCGTGAACACTCAGTTCTGACCACTCCCAAGTCGCTGTAGAGAGGAACAAATGGAGCCCTAGAGAGAGACTACATGTATCAGTGCCTTTGGGGAGGAGATAAAAATGGAGCTATCCAATCTCCAGAAGTAGGATGGGGTGCAATTAAATTGGGGAAAATTCAGAAGCCCACCAAGTGCCTAAGGTGAGGCTTATCTGTGTTCCTCTGGCTTCTCCTGCTGTGTTGTCAGTCTAGGGGACAGGGTGGAAGCCTGGGCCACCAGATCCTCCATCACCCCCACAAAAGAGTTGCCTTTTCCCTCTCTGGACCAGCCGCCCTCCCCTCCTCCCACAGGACCACTGCTTACCAGATCTCGTCAGGCACAAGGGAATGCCGGAAGTGCAGCTGCCTTCTGTTTGATTCACTATAATAAAGCCCAACTCCAATTTTGGGTTGAAACAAAATGATCAGAATGATAATAGCCTCTCTGGGATATCTGCCTAACTCTAATTTGTGAGGCCAAACCACTCCTACCCCAGGGTCCTTGCATGAATATATTTGCATCTCCCAGTGCTGCTGTACAAGGCTGGCTTATGACTGTCAAAAAAAAAAAAAAGCAAAAAACAAACAAACCAAAAAACCTAGGCGCTCCAAATGGAAGTGATCTTAGAGGTTGCACAACCCCCCTCCCCCCAATTCCACCTGACATTGCATCCCCAGGAGACATTGCCTGCTATCTGCTTGCATATCTCCAGAGCTGGGATTACCACTTCCAGCAACAGCCCATTCTCTGTTCTGGTCGAATGTTGCAAGTTATCTTCCTGGACTTCCTACCATTGGCACCATTTCAGCACCTGGACCCACCACACACTCTCTGAGAGGCTTTACATATTTGAAGACATTGACTGAACAATTATTTGACAACACCTCTTTTATATTGGTATCACTATCTACTTGCTGGCTTGCATTAAAAATAATTACCTGTAAGTTCACATCTTCCCCAAACAATGACAATACTCAGTTTACATCTTCCCCAGACAAAGACTTAGATCTTCTAAGGGTCTAAATGTGAATGTATCCCTCTCCCCAGAAAAATTCACACATGCACCAAATTGTGTATTTAATTCAATCCAACAGGAGGTTCTGAGTCCCTCGAAACTCAGCCTTAGAAATAAAAACTAAACTGATCTAAACCTGGTATCACTTGGTGAGCTCTTTTTATTTAAAAATACATGTTAATCTCAAAGCTAAGATTACAGATTTAACCCCTTCCAATCTCCTTTTCCATAGGTTATAAAAAGAGTTATTTGATGAAAAGATGGGTCACTATGACCAGATGCTCTTCTTTACTAGTAGGAAGTTGATCATAGACTCACCCACCTCCCTTACACAATTTGTAGCATTCCACCTTCATGGAAGAAAGCATTCAGAACTCTACTACCAGATACACAGCCCAGGAAATATTCTTTATTATTCTGGACACTTACATTTCCATGAAGAGAACAACTTTTAAAATAAATCCAAATCAGACACAGAAATCTGCATGACATTGGAACAGTCCATGACACAGAGAGGACACAATTGAAACAGTCTTTATTTACACAGAAGCAGAGAGACAGAGGGATGAGGGCAGGCACCCCAAAGTGACTTCACATTCACCAATGTTTCAGTGGCTTCTGAGACCACAGCAGAGCTGTGGATCCTGGGACTCACAGGGTATGACAATGTGTTACCCTCCAATGCCTCAAAACAGAAGGGTTGGATTAAAAACAAATACCAAGTGTTTCTGGCATCAGCTGAAAAATATCTGAGAAAGAGAAACTATTGAATGTCCAGAAAAATCAAAGTTCTGGAGGCTAGAAATCTGACATTTCTCTGATAGAGAGATCATTGGTCACCGGTTCAGTTTGGAAAATTCTTACGGTTAAGTGATGTGCGTCCTTCATTGTAAATTTAACAGGAGAGCATCATTATGAGACATGCAGGGCTTTCTTTAATGGAATGGGGACTTTCATGATCTGATATAACCCCTGATTTTAAAGACAGAGAATCTTGAAGCCCCAAAAGATGAAGCCACTATCCCCAGGCCACTCAACTAGTCAGCTGCAGACCCAAGTCTGTAAAACTCTATGCTGTGCTTTTTCCACTGCACCACACACCTTCTCTGTTTTTCTCTCTTCTGTGGCTTTCGAAGGAAATAAACAAATGAAGTGAGTTCAATGGGCTTCTTTACTAAGAAACGATTTCTTTGGTAAGAATGTTTCAGTCTCACATTAGCAAGGCTGGAAAACAGATCATATAGCAGGAACTGGCTCCCATCTCAGTGGTAACTCCCTTTGAGAATTAAGGCAGCTTCAGGGATTTCTGTTCAGCAGGATATCTGGCAAGAGTTGGTAGCTCTCCTTCTCCCTTGTCTCGTTTTCATCTAGAATGAAGGCTAAAAGGTGGGTGCTAAATAACTAGACATTGAGTAGATGTAAATGTGATGTTCTCAAACTAATATTTTACATTTCATGAAAAACAATAATTCTTTAAAAACCTGACAAAATATCAAAAGTGTCAAGTGTCATATACAGTACACAGCACCCTTGTCCCGGGTGACTTCTGCTATTAAAAACAAGCTGCACAAAGGAAGTCAAAGATGACTTAACATAAAGCACATACTCTCTCTCCATTACACGTGGGTGGAAAGGTAAACCCAAATGGTCTCCGAGCACCTCCCCGAGAACTTCCAAGGGCTTTCTGGGTACCCCCATGCTCCCAGGGGACCCAGGCTTGGAGCCAAGTTCCCACCCCAGATTCAGAAGCCAACTTCCGCCACAAGGCAGAACCACTGCGCTGGTTTGGTGTTGGTTCCGCTAGCACCACATCCCCGATTCATGCCGGGACAAATGTCTGGAGGCAGAAGGGGCCACATGCAGATGGCAAAGAGGAAATGGCAGGCTGTCTCGGAAGCGTGCCCCTGCTCTAATGCACAAGGCTTTTGCTCTCATTTCAGACAAGAAGACTCAGCTTTTCACATCCAACTGTTCCAAAGAGTGATTATTGTCATCAAAAGAGAGCAGCTAAATAATTTCCTCTCTGGAAACCAGCTAGAGGAAAATAAATGGCATTCTCTCCCCCCTTCCCAACCTCCAACACATTGTTCTTTTGCTAAGAAATTTTCCTTTGCCGTTTGAATGAGTTTTTACAAATGACAGCCCTGGGTTGGGTGAACCATATTGTGCAGGGAATTTCAAAATAATATGGGCTGAGAGTCAGGGGATGTGAACTGAAGGTCCAACTTGATCTCTTAGTTGCTAAGAAACCTTGAGCAAGAGTGACTAAAATTCTGGGTCTTGGTTTTTTCACCTGGGAAATGGGGAGACAGAAGCTATAGCCCTGCAGTCCTCACTGGGCAGATGGCAGGTAATGTGCATAAAAGTGCTTTAGTACAAAAAAAAAAAAAAAAAAAGGAAAAGAAAAATGGTAACACCTAGGAAGAAGTTACCTTTTATGGGAGGATTCAAAGTCACTAATGGGATGCAGACCCCGACCTGATTGTTCTCCTCCATTCTTCAGCCTCACTGTTCACAGGGCTCCAAGACACCTGCCACCTGGGCTGTCTCAGGCATTCTGCTGACCTTTTTATATGGAAAGATTCAAAGTCTCCCCATTTTCCCTCTTTTCTCCAGAGAATGACCTGAGGACCCTGACCCAGCAAGGAAACCTCAGAACCCTGGGAGACAAAACCATCTTCCTGCCCCACCTTGGTCCCCTCATAACCCTCTTCATGCAGGATCCACCAGGCTCAATGACACCCCAGTTTGAGGCAAAGCACCTTCTTGACGTGTGAGTGCAGCGGCTTCTTTACTTTTTCCCAAGAGCCTGCAACAGAAGCTCCCACAGTCAGAATAAGAATCCCTCCAACAAGGGCGTAAGAGACTCTAACGATAAACAGAAACCCCTCCCAAAGATGCCACCAATTTAGCAAACCAGGAATCATTTCTCTTACTGAACTAAAAGTAACCAGCACCACCACCACCAGAGGGCACCAAGTGCAAGTTTGTATCAGAAGCAGATCCAAGTAGAAACTTAGAAATTCTCTGAAACCATCAACCTGTCCCATCCACTCTCAATATTCTCCCCTCCACTTGAGAGAGTATTTCTGGGCTGCTTGTCTCGCCCTACCCTCCAAGGTGCCACATCTAGTGCATGAGAGTTTTTGCAGCCAACTCTCCATTTCTCAAGACCCCTGGTCCACTCCAGGTGGGATTCCCAGAGGGAGGCTGTGTAGGTGTCCACGAACAATAAATTAACACGACAGCCTGCCAGGCTCCCTTTGGGCACCCACCTGGCCTTGTGAGGAGAGCACGGTGAAGACACACATGTGGCCTCACTTGGTCCCTGTCCCCGTTTCCCCAGGCAGATCTCAGCAAGTGCAGATGGGTTTCTGGGCTCCATGTCTTACAGAGCAAGAGCAGCATGAGGCCTCAGTAGATGTGGCTTGCCACGTGGCCTCTACCAGCTTGTCTGATGTAGGTACCTCCTGGAACCTGCTCACTAAGGTTCATTTACCCTCTTCCTCCTGGCTCCCATAGCTCTGGGCCATCTGACCACCAAAAGCTGGAGGAATGTTCCAGAACACACAAATCAAACTCAGATTGGCCAGAGTGAAAATTAACTATGAATGTTTCTACTCAAAATCCCTCAAAGCATCTATCCACTGACTTCATTTTAGGGACAAATAAATCTAACTCCCAGGCTGAGGCTCAGGCATGAGAGGGGGGTCTAGGGTGGGCAAGAGGAGGGTCTATGTACCTTCCCTAACCACTCCCCTAAACTCAGCCAGATTTTGTTTGATTTTTGGGGTTTTTTGGGTGTCTGATCAAAAGCCCATCCTCTCTCTGATTTGGTGGACTAAGAACTTCTGTGCCCAAAGTCTAGGCAAATGTGGTGGAGGTTTCCGACCTCATGAACCTAGCTTCGGCAGGATCCCAAAGTGGGAGAGACTTCCCCCAAAACAACGGGAACAGAACAGAAGTCATTTTCCTGTTTGCTCCTCTCCTCTGAGCTAACAGCCCCCAGGCCAGATGCACAGAAGGTAAACAAAAACTACAGTCACGAAATCATTTGTAATTGCGAAAAGAAGAGAGGATAAGAAATGACAGCTTCCAGGGGAGGAATCCCAAGACGGTGTCCGGGGTGGGAGTGAAGCTGATGCCTGTGACCTGGACATTGGCATGGGGTTCCTCCTTCTCCTCCAGGCAGGCTCAGATTGCCAGCCAGTGTTGCAACTGCAGAGAAAGACGGCGAGGACTTGATGACATGGTGGGGACCGACAGGAGCAAGGGCCAGCTGGCGGGGGCAGCAGGAAGCAGAAAGGAGGCAGAAAAATACCCACTTCCTTCACGGACCTCAGGGAACATGTAGGTCGATTCCCTAATTGTCACAGAGGCCCAGAAAGGGCAGCAGAACCTCCCCAAAGTCACATGGCAAGCCTGAGGCCATGGGCTCGCAGGGAGCCTCCCTGTCCCCCATCCCGATGTTTCTAAGGGGAAAAGGCAGCTCACACTGGGTTTCTGGGTTTTCTGGCTGTGAGGTCCAGCCTTGGGCAGTGCACAGCAGGGAACAGTCAGGGCCCGCCTTTGTGATCTCCACCCCAGAGGTTTAGGCTGCACCCACCTGGAACTGTCTGACATCCCTCTGAGCCACCAGGTGGTGCTCGTTCTCCGGCGTGATGCCATAGGCCAGTCTCTGAAAGGAAGAGAAGGGGAGGAGGCCTCAGCTTGGCCCAGGGACACCCTTCTGGCAGCTTGATTGCACCCCTAGATGAGGGTCACCTGCTATTTGACCCTGCAGCCCCACGTGGATAGCATTCGGGGTCTGTACAAGACACCTCCAGCCTTATTTGTGGAGCTGGTCCATTGAGTCATTCATTCAGCCACTGTTTCTTGAGCTGCCTACTGTGGTCAGACATGGGGCTAGGCCCTGTGGATCCAGACTTGAAGGAGACCCATGCAGTCTCTACTTTGGGGGAGCTTACAGCCCATGTAAGGGACTGGCAATGAACAAATACACACATCGTCTTAGACCCAGAATGGAGAAAGTGCGGCAGGGAGAGTGTGGAAGGAAGCCTCTGGCCCTGCAGGAATCAGGGAAGCCCTCCTGCAGTGGAGGCACGTGTGGGGTCTCAAGCCGTGTGTTCTGAACCAACAATTGATCACTGATAGCGGGAAGCCTCTCCACTCCCAAAGTGTGGAGAATAGAAGGCTCAGGTCCCAGTTCCCATGTCTAGAATGAGGTCACTGAACACCGATCCTCCCAATGACCAGGAACAGAGGTCCCCAGACTTAGGGATTTCACAGACAGGAAACATATCACAAAGAATGGGGGTGGGGACTCTCTGTCTGGTACTCCCTTCCTTGAGTTTCTGCACAGCTCCCAAGGATGCCTTCCATCCTCATTTTATTTACCTGCCCTTCGTTAGAATGTGAACTCCATAAGGTCAGGAATTTTTGTCTAGCACCTCGTGTACTGCCCAGCATATATCTGCGTCCCAATAAGTACCTTCCAAGTGAGTGGATAAAGGAATGAAGGAATGAAATCTTTGTTTTGTAAAGTAAGGATATGAGGAAAAGACTACCACTATTAGTTTACGAAAGAAAGGGTATTTTAATCAAACAAGAATGACATAATTTCAGAATAAAGGGCACTGTTTCCTAAATATTTATATAAATATGTGTGTGTATATATGTATATATTATGTATATATACACACATGTACATATATATACACATGTATAAATATTGACATATATGCCAAATGCATAGAAAGAAAATATAGTTCAGAAATCTCTGGTTTAGGCTGATCAGATTATTAGGTTCCAGAAAGAGGCAGGGGAAAACCAGAAGGAGCAGATCACAGTGTGCTTGGATGGGGAGAGCTGGGACATCTAGGGAAATGACAAAGCTTAGACGGCGACACGAGAGTGAGCTGGGTCCAGGCAGTCTGTCTAATCAATCCTTAGTGAACTCCAGGGCTGATCTCACCCCCAAGTAACATGTACTGAACACCTCCTGCGTGCCAGACACTGTGCTAAGTACTTCCTTTTTTCCGGGGTAGGTAATACTATCCTCAAGATACAGATGTGGAAACTGAGGCTCATGGGGGAAAATAACCTGGGCAATGAGGTGGGTCCATCTGACCCTAGTGTCTGTGTCCTTCTGTCTCCCTGCCCCCACCCCAACAGGAATGAGAGTCCTCCCGTCGTCCCCCTCAGCCACCTCCCGCCCTATTCCCCTGGGGAGGCCCAGAGCTCACCTCCCAAAGAGAGCCCTGCGTGCTGAGGAACTTGTAGATGACGTAGATGGGCACCAGGACCATGGAGGACAGGGCAATGCCCCACCCCACCCAGTTGGCCCAGGGCGGGAAGATGTAGTCGTCGTAGGTGAGTGGCTTGAAGTTAATGATGCTGACCACAACCACGAACTAGAGATGGGCAGGGAAGGGAGAGAAAGGAAGACAGGGCAGGAGAGAGACAAGAAAGGAAAGAAAGAAGGAAGTGGAAGAAAGGTGGGAGAGAAATGAAGAGCAGTGAGCATCACAGCAAAGGGAGGAAATAAGGAAGGAGAGAAAGAGAGAAAGATATGGAGAAATGAGAAAGAATCAAGAAGCAAGTGAGAATCAAAAGGAGGCAGATATGACAGGGAGCAAGAAAAGAGGAAGAACAGAAGGTGACTTTGGAGGAGGCATAACAGCCCCCAGGAACCTGGCCCCAGCTCAAGAACCCCCGAGTAAGGTGGATGTCTGCCACATTATCCACAGGGCCGAGCAGCCCAAGTGACCCTTCTGAATGACCAGGGCTTCTGGATCCCAGAGCCTCCTCCCCTAAGAAGCAAATATCCCCACCCAGCTCCATCCTGGACACAGCCCCCTCCCCACACACAGGGCTTCCCTGCAGACACTACACACCAGGAGGAAGGCAGGACTGACGAACTTCCAGCATAGCCTCCAGTATAGACCCGGCCTGAACCCCATCATCTGCTGGATGTCGTTGCTGAACCTGTCCACTCCTGTGCACACACAGAGAAGGGCTGTTACTACGGCCCCCGCGACAGCCAGGGCCAGGTCCTCCCGTGAGGTTCTGGCCCGAGCTGGAGAACAGGGCAGTGAGGCGAGATGCTGACATGCAGAACTCGGGAGACTTGAGGATAGGGACTTTGTAATGCAGAACAAGGGAGAGGACAAACTCTAGGACAGTATCCCCTTTCATGTGCCACCCCAATTAACCTGTCAGAGGGAAACCTGGGCTCAAAGAGGTGAGGGGATTTGCCCCAAGTTCCAGAGCTAGTTGGCCTGACTCCAAAGCCCAGCTCTTTCCTCTTGCTCTGAAAATAACAACAACAACTATGCATACAGCACATTCCCTGACTTAAATCTGATAGGAGAGCCCAGACTCTTCTATTGAATCTCTTTCTGAGCGGCAGCAGAGTGAGAACTAACATGTTGGTGTGACGCTTGTGGGGAAAAACAAACAATGAACACATTTAAGGGCTTGTAAAATATTCTCTCGGTTCATTCCAGAATAAGTTTGCCAGAAAAAACACAGGATACCCAGTTAAGTTTGAGTTTCACATAAATAATGAAAAAAAAAATAGTATAAGTATGTCTGATGCAATATTTGGGCTATACTTATACTAAATAATTGTTATTTATCTGAAATTCAAGTTTAAGTAGGCAACCTGTGTTGTGTTTGCTAAATCTGGCAACCCCCGGTAGAATGAATTCTATGACTCAGGGGTCAGCATTTTCCTAAGCGTTCCTCTTTCAGGAGCTGATGCTGGATACCTCAGGGGCCTTTGCAGCCTCCTGTTAAAAGCAGGTTCATCCAAAGGTGAGCCAAGGATTGAGATTTGTTCCCAAAAACTGACTTGCTGGACTCTGGAATTTTCGGTGGCTGCTCTGGAAATGGAAGGCCTCGCTGCACCTCCAGGTTAAAGGATTCTAGGAGGACTGGGAGCTGAGGCTTTTCCACACACTCACATACCATAAAACCAGGAAACTCCGATGGCTTCCATGAGGACAGCAAAAAGGATGGAGGTGCCCGCAGCAAAGGTGTCCAGGAGTGTCAGCACATAAATTCCACCCTGGCACAGGAAGAGAAGAAGCCAAGAGGCCCTCTTTGGTCAAACGTGGGAACTGATTGTTGTGTCCGTCAACTCTTACCTGCCCCCTGTCCCACTTGCTCGGAACCCTATTTGAGAACACAGGGCATAGGGTTGTGGTGCTGTTGTATTGACATCACAGTCACCTCAGTTTCAGCCAGTAAAGAGTTAGATGAGTTCCAAAGGGACTTTTGCTGCCCCTCAAGTCAATAAGCAATTAACAGAGCTGCATGGAATCCTCAACATCAGAGATGGAAGAAGACAACTGGGCCTAACCCTAGTGGGTCAGGCCGCTGAATTGAGGATGCTGGATCCCGCATTGTTCTCCCTGAGCTCAGCCCCAGTTCCAAGGCTAGAAATGCTTGACTTTATTGAAATGCAGCCTCAGAGACCCCCAGGTGACCAGAGACCAGCCCTTACTCACCTTGGTTATGCAGAACAGGGCAAGAAGGAAGGTGCCGAAGGTGACGCCAAATGTGAAGAGTTTCCGGTGTCGCTTCAGGACCTGGAAGTCGTCTGCCAGGCCCGTGATGATAGCCTCCATGCCTCCCATCTGGAGGGAACCAGGCGGGGTGGGGTGCGGGAATGAGGGTCTCTCTGGACCTCAGTCTCAGGCCCCAGGGTTCCTAGCGCCTCCTGCAGCCCAGGACTCACGCAGGCTGCCTTGCCTCTCTTGAGAAATCAGCACGTCCTGCCTTCTTCCCCATCCTCTTGTCCCATTTCTGTCCTGTTCTGAGGTAAACTCAGAACTCAGAAACTATGCGGGAGAGGGTAAGGGTTAAGTTAACTCCTGTCTCCCCTTCTCAACAGCTACCTGTCTCCTGCCTACTCAGCCGGAGTGGGTACAGATAAGCTGATAGTAGAGTGAAAGCAGTAAAACACCAAAACCTGTGTCACACATTTACATGTCAATAAGGGTCTCTGGAAACAACTCCTGCAGAAGAGCTTCTAGTGATGGGAACTTCAGGCAGCAGTTTTTGATACGGATTTTTGGCTGCCTTTCTAATGATCAAGCAAAGTGGTCACTTCAAACTCCAGACTCTTAGAGTCTGAAAGGGTCTCATATCCCACTGCTATGGGCAGATTGCTTCCTTATAAGGACACTGTGAGGGTAGACAAGAAGCACGCAAGCTACCACTTTCCTCTCCTCTCCCCTCCTCTTGGCAGACACTGTTAATCAAAATCAGTATTCTTCATTATAAGCCCAGAAGCAGCCTCAAAATCCTTCTCAACACCCTGCTCCTGGCAGATCTGATGATTGAAAGCAAAAGGCAGTGGAGGGAAACCCAAGTGCCAGCTCTTCCATAAGATTTTTTGCAAACTTCCAGGCATGATGTACTAAGTAAGGGTAGACATATCTGAATGTCAGCACAACAGCACCACAACCCTATGCCTTGTGTTCTCAAATAGGGTTCCAAACAAGTGGGACGGGGGCAGCTAAGCATAAGGCTGACTTGTCTGAAGTCTCTTCTTACTTGGATTTCCAAGATGTCAAAGGGATTCCTATGGCTCTTGGCTTTGGCCTAAGTCTTATCTTTTTGAGTGAGGACTCACTTTTTTTTTTTTTTTTTTTTTTGTCTGCATTTAAATAGGGCCTTCTGGAAACAACTATTAACCTGGTGTTTGAATAGTGGGAACTTCAGGCCCAGCACTGTGTGTTGGGGAAGGGAGTCAGGACCAGTGGGATGGGGGACAGGTATCCTAAGCAGGGTCACTCACTGAGCTGTCAAGGCCTAGCGCCAGGAGCATGATGAAAAACACGACAGCCCAGAATGTAGATCCAGACAGGGTAGAAATGGCCTCTGGATACAGGATGAACACTAGGCCAGCTCCTGTAAGAAACATCAAGGACCTCATCAATGGCTGAAACCATTGGTCTGAGCTGCACATAGTAGGGGAGCATCTGCGGGCCCAATTGTTCAGTCATGTGTGGGTGGACAGAACACAGGTCTAGAGATAACAGATGAAGTCAGAATGAACTTACAGCTCACCTGTGCATCGGAGAGGTTGACCCCCAACAGCCAGGCTGGAGAGCAGTTCCCTGCCTGGACAGCTACAGGCTACATGCTGCAAACCCCACCTCCTATATTCTACAAGGGGTCTACTCTTACTCACAAAAGCTTGGGGTCCTCAGAGACCCCAATTCAATTGCTCACTAGCTGGGTGATGCCAGACAACGTATTTAGCTTGAGTCTCAGTCTTCCCATTTATAAAGTGAGTCTATTGACACTTGCCTGGCAGCCTTGTGAGAACTAAGTGGAGGTATTTCAAGTGCTTAGCCCAGGGCTGGTACAGAGAGGACATTCCAAAATCTGTTCCTTCCACCTTGACTCGCAGGGTGCATGGGGCTTGGGACTGCTTGGAATTCCCACTAATAACCTCAGGGGAAAGTCAGTCACATTGGTGGTTTGGACACCTCCATGGACAGCCTAGCGGTCCTACAGCCATGTAAGAGCCATGCAGCCAAGAATAAGGTGGGCTTCTCAGCTCCCTCCTCAGTGGGCTGGGGCCCAGGAGGGCTGCCCACCCACCTTCTGTGGCCACATCCTCAATGTTGACCTTGTGTTCATGGGCCATGTAACCAAGGATGGAGAAGATGGCGAACCCAGAGACGAAGCTGGTGATGCAGTTGATGCTGCTGGTCAGCAGGGCATCCCTGGGGGAAGAAGCACAGTGAGGTCAAGTCCCTTGACACCCTCAACCCTATGCATTGACTGCTGGGCTGGCTATAGAACCTGCAGCCTGGCCCCAGCATCAAAGGCCATCCCTCCTTCAGCAGCTCCTGCTGCCACATGGATCCAGGGCCCCACCATCACTGGTGCAGGAAGTAGGCTAACTGCTTATGGATAGAACAGCCTGATACCAGAGTCTACCGGCAAACTCCTGCCAGGGAATTGAGTCACCGGTCTCCTTCAACAAACATTCCATGGTTGCTCCCCAGTGCCTCCAACTCCTCATCCTGTCATTCAAGAGCTTTGCGAAGAAGACCCAACCTTCCTTATACATTTATCTTCCAAGACTCCCAAGTTGAACTCTGAACAAACCATAAACTGGTCCATAAACAAACCACTTCCTTGCATTTGCCTGTGTTGTCCCCCTTCTCCCCCAGTGCCTGCTGTCCACTCCACATCTGCCTAGCACAATCCTAACTATCCTCCAAGGCTCATCTCAAATTCACCTCCATGCACTGGTTTTCTTCTGTCAGGGGGCTGATCACCCCATTTCCTTACCTCCCTATAGCCTGTCCCGCTGGTATGAATTCATCAGACTCTGTCATGTACCAAAGACACTGTGATTCTGCCTTAAGCCTTGGATAGAGTGTAATGGAAGTGGACCCAAATTTGTGCCTGTGCCTGAAGTCCCCACAGCACTGGGCCAGCAGGAGGTAGCACTGAATGCTTCCTGAACTGAGCTAGATCATGGCCTTCTGAGTCTCAGTCTCCTATGGAGTCTCACCTCTGACCCAGCCAGGCCCTCAGCAGCTGGGATATTCCACCACTGCCTGCCTGGGCATCTGATGGACAGAATCCATACTGAAATCTTCACAGTTCTGCTCTGTCACAACTACCCATCTCCCGGTGCTGGTAACCTCAACTTTTCCCATTCCACACCCCACATTTGTTTAAGAGGCATCCTGAAATGAAATGTGGTCATCAGAACCCTTAGAGGACATGTTGCAGTTTATAGAATGCCCAGGATGGTTCACAAGAAGAAAATTTGGCTTGCGCAGGGAGAGTTGGCTTCCAGACCAGAGCCCTCTCTGCCATCCCCACAAAAGTCAATCCCCAGGATTTAGAGCTCTCGGAATTCTGAGAAGAATCTTACCTGTAACAGTTGTTGTCAAATTTGTTGTAACTGGCAAATGCAATCAACACTCCAAATCCAGCCCCCAAGGAAAAAAATATTTGAGTTGCGGCATCAATCCATACCTGAAACCAGCAGACAAAAGCCATCAGCCTCTGCTTCCGACACCACTGGAACACCTCACTGCTCTGGAAGGGCTGAGAAACCCTGGGGATGCTCTGAGACCAGAAGAAACATGGTCTGAACCAGAGATGGGCAGCCCTGGCAACTCCCTTCCCTGCATCCTGTACAAAACAACTGCAGAGAGAGGCTGGGCCTCTCTAGCATCTCCCAGCCTTGGGTAGTCATGAGTGAGCTCACCCTGTAGGAACTCATTCACTCCATTTCATGCCCTGATTTTCAAAGAAAGTTAACAAAATGAAAAGTTCTAGGCTAGAGTGTGAATGGGGCAAGAACACAGGGTTATGGCCATCTTAGGAGTTACGGAGATGGCATTTTCAGAAAGTGAGGGCCATTCCTAGTAGGCTTCTACAAGCCATAGACAATGGTGACTCCTTGGGGACCAATGGGGCTTACTTATTCCATCCGTTGGGTGATAAAAGCACATGGCCGGAGGCCTGAAGATCTGAATTCCTTTCTAACTTCTCTGCCTCATGTTCTAGCCCTAGTCAAGTTCATTTCTCTCTGTGTGTTTCTTCATCTGTATAATGGGGATAATTATACTTCACCCGCTCAGACTAAGAGCTGAAATTCAGATTTTTTTTTTTTTTTTTTTTTAAGCCAGGGTCTCACTCTGTCACCCAGACTGGAGTGCAGTGGCGTAATCTTGGCTCACTGCAACCTCTGCCCCCTGGGTTCAAGCATCCTGAGTAGCTGGGATTTCAAGTGCATGCCACCATGCCCTGCTAATTTTTGTATTTTTAGTACAGACAGGGTTTCCCCATGTTGGCCAGGCTGGTCTTGAACTCCTGACCTCAAGTGATCCACCCGTTTCAGCCTCCCAAAGTGCTGGGATTACAGGCGTGAGCCACCACACCCAGCCTTGCAATTCAGATTTAAGAGATGACTGTCATGCTCCCACTGGTATTAGTCCAGGCTTCCCCAGCTGTGCAAACAGAGGGCAGCATGATCTGATGGGAGAAGACAGATCTGCTCCTTGATACTGCACTGAGGGCTTAGCTTCTACACATCTGAAAGGCTTAGCATAAACAGTCACAGAACACATAGAAGTCTGACTTATTTTTCAATTTACAAGGCTGATTCGTGTCTTATGCTCTGTTATCTTTCTGGCAGCTACTACGAAAATAGGTTTTCTCTTGGTTACTAGTCTATAACATTGCAGTATGTTGGAGCATTACAACTATGGAGATGCATATTGGGATGCATCCCTCTTCATCCTGTGCTGCTTAGGCCTGCCAGGATTATTATGGGTTCAAATAAAGAAGCCCGGAGAATTGTAAGATAGCATGTTGAGGTGTTCTCACTGAGGGGCCCTGCAAGAGGAGGCTGGAAGTAATCTCAGCAGTTATCTTAAGATGCTCAAGGTACTGAGTACCTCTAGTATCTCTATGATAGTCTCTGCTCCCACCCTCCCTGCTCTGCACTGGACTCCACTACCAAATTCACCCACTTTCACCATAATTTGGGCCTCTGGACAGGGGCAGTGGTTGGATGAGGGTGTTGGGGAAGAGAATTGGCAGGGCCTCCCTGGTGGCTAAGACTATCCTTGTGCTGACATCACAGGATGGTGGCAAAGACCAGGTTTGGGGATCTGAGAGTAGCAAGAGGGCAGGGGGTGACTGGGGTTGGCTAGGGAGCTGTGGGCACAAGACAGGAGCAAGGTCCCAGGACATCATGTCCTCTTCACAGGGAATTTCTCTCCTCAAAAAGAGTAGTCTGTGAAGACCACCAGATGGAACCGCAGAAACTCAGGCCTCCAGAGAGAGATGGGTGGGCTTATGGAGACTATCAGGTGCAAATCCACATTGATCAGATGGGGAAGCTGCAGCTCAGACAGGGAAGGATCCTGTCCAAGGCTACACTGCTCATTTGTGGCAGAGCTGGGACCAGATTTTCCATCATCACCTGCTCCTGAAAACCCTCCCACAAGCCTGGCCCAAGGCTTGGTGGTCACTGAGCACTGACCGTGGCCTCTTTCAAGCGGTAGAAGTCGATGTGCAGGTAGGCATTGATGCCGTTGGAGGCGCCGGGCAGCGTGACGCCGTGAACCAGGAGCACGAACAGCACGAAGTAAGGCAGCGTGGCTGTGATCCACACCACCTGGGCAATGGATAAGTTCAGGTGAGAGCCTTGCTCTGGCCCCAATCCCGTGGTGGGCTGGCGGGGCACAGAGTCCTTTCCCAGTCATGCTCTTTCCCACCTTCCTTTACCCAAGGCACACGCTACAAGTTCCAGTTCTAGGAAAGGCCCTGAAGCAGAATCCAGGGCTAGACCAGTAAACGGACACAGGTCACACCCTAGAGCATCTCAGAACCCAGGGTGAGAGTCAGCTGCACTGGGGATAGTACTATGATGTAAGCCAAGGGCACAGCAGGGCAAAGACTAGGTCCTCATAGCACAGGATGCCTCCTCATCCACAAAGCCACCTCTCCTGACTCCTTCAAGGAAAGACTCTTGACTCCATAAAATGAACAGCTTTCCCATAGATAGAGCTCTCTAAAGGAAAAGAGCCTAGAGAGGTGGTGAGGTACCTGTCATTGAAGTTGTCCAAGTGTTGCTATGAATACAGCCATTGGCAAAGGATTGTCTAGATCAAGGTGCAGTTCATGGACCAGGCAGAACTAAGTACACCCACCTTTGTGCTATCCCCGTTCCCCATCAGTCCTGTGTCCATCACACCATTGCTACTGGTTGCTGCATGCACCTATCTGACTGGCAGGATATTTAGAAATCTCAGTCTCTCTCTCTCTCTCTTTCTTTCTTTCTCTCTCTCTCTCCCCACTCTCTTTTTCTCTCTCTCCATCCTCCCTCTCTCTCTTCTTGCCCTCCCCTCCCTCATCTCCCTCTCCTCCACTCTCTCCCTTTTGTTTACATCTTCCTCTTTTTCTTTACCCCCCTTCAAGCATATTTTCTTTCTTAAGCACATTGCCCAGGAAGGGATGTGGCTGGACAGAAAGCAGAACCTCTGACCATTCTTCATCTTAGTGGGAACAGATGTGGGACACAGACAATGTATCTTGTTCAGGAACACACAAAGGAAGAGATTATTCCAGACTAAAAAGAAACACCCCATCCCCTTGTCCAGGTTGGAGGAACAGAAAAGAAAGGTAGAGGCAGGGATGGGGGTGTTATGTGGGTTTCCTTGCTGTTCCTTCTCAACCTCGGCTACACATTCAAATACCCTGGGGGAAGTTATAGGTAAAAATGTTAAAGCTCAGATCCCATTCTTGGAGTTTCTGATTTAGTTGGTCTAGCGTGGACCTGAAATGAGTATTTTTTTAAAGCTCCCCAGATGATAAAATTGTGCAGCCAAGGTGAAAAATCACCACTAGGCAGAGACAGCCATGGGTAGCCTTGCAGAAAGAAGGCTGTGCCCAAGTTAAAACTCAGGTTAAGGTCAAGGTAGTCAGACTCAAGGAAGACTCAGCTGAAACATGAGAAGACTTATAACTTAAATGCCAGATGGTTCCACCCCCGCAAAGCCCTGAAACTACGTAGCCCCAAGAATCTTCACGCATCCCTAAGGAGAAAGTGGAAACCTTGAAACATGAAAGTTCTTTGCCAGGATAAAAAGATATGGGCTCTAGGCCGGGCGTGGTGGCTCACGCCTGTAATCCCAGCACTTTGGGAGGCCGAGGTGGGCGGATCACAAGGTCAGGAGATCGAGACCATGGTGAAACCCCGTCTCTACTAAAAATAGAAAAAATTAGCCGGGCGCAGGGGCGGGCGCCTGTAGTCCCAGCTACTCGGGAGGCTGAGGCAGGAGAATGGCGTGAACCCGGGAGGCGGAGCTTGCAGTGAGCCAAGATTGCGCCACTGCACTCCAGCCTGGGCGACAGAGCGAGACTCCGTCTCAAAAAAAAAAAAAAAAAAAAAAAGATATGGGCTCTAAACAAAAATGGAGACATAGAAAATAAAGTCATATGTTTTTCATACTTATGTTTAAGGATGGGGATTTATCCTCTTCTTTTACTTGTCTTTCCCACTAGATCATGAGCCCCTTAGAAGTAAAATCCTATATTTTTCAAACTTGAATCCCCAGAACCTGACACATGTGAGTCCTAATAAATGTTTATTATATGAATGTTTGGACTAGGCAGCGGTGCAGATGAATGATTGGATTGTTATGTAAATGGATGGATGAGTGGATGGTTGGATTATGATTGGGTAGCTGGTTAAAAGAATGGATAAGGTGATTAGGTGGGTGGAGGGTTGAGTAGATGGATGGATGGATGGATAACTGGATGGATAGATGGATGAGTGGGTGAGTGATAAATCAGAAAGTTAGTGGATGACTAAGTCAAAGAATAAATGCATGAACAAGTGAATGAATGAGTAACTGAGTCAGCATTGGAGTGAGTAAATGCATAGTGGTAGTCACATCTTCTGGGCTCAGAAGGAATCAGGAAAGCCTCCTCTGTTTCATGTTATCCACTTGTTTCTCCATCACTCCCTTGTTCTAAGAAGGTCTTTGTGGAAATGATATTTCCACTTGTTTTCTTTCAGGGAGGCAAGAACAGGAAGGCCAAATTGCATAACAAATAAGGAGGGAAACATGCCCTGGAAAGTGAAGCTGTTGCATCTGGGTGACCTTATGTTAATCAATCTTGGATTCAGTCTCCTGATCTGGGACAAATAGGTGTAAGCTCTTGGCAAAAGGCACAAGGAGGAGCTCTCACATCTCCTTGTGATTGGTTCTAACTGCTCTGGTCTCCTAAAGCTTATGTCAATAGCTGCAGCCCAGCTGCAATGCCCAGCCCAGCAAACCAGGTGAGACTACACTCCTGTCATCAGAAAACAGTATCTTGACTTCTGACTCCAAGGAATCTCCCATTGGGCCTGGAGGTGGCCCTGCATTGGCCATGTTTGATGGCTATGGATTCAGTTTCCCTAAGGAATACATCAGGCCGTGACTGAGCTGAGACCCTGACTATTATAGTCAAGCATCAAGATAGCAGGGAACTTGTTTTGTCTGTGCCCATGCGTTCAAAGCTAAACCATCTGAGTCCTGTTGAAGATTCTCAGAATTGGCAGTGGGTATTACTTCAGCTGCCTAAGATCTTGTGTTGAAAGAAGGATTCCTGGATCTTTGGCCAACAGTTCACTCATGCTCACATGTACCCTGAATGCACAATGGGTGAACAGAAGAAAGGCTTGGGTTCTGTCATCTCCACCCCAGGCTTCTCAGCTCTCAGAATTCCAACTTGCAACACAGCTCTGGCCATGAGAACCTAGACTTAGTCCAATTTTGAGCACAAGATCAAGAAAGTAATGAGCAGCTCATTGGTCTTGGCAAATGTCCTTAGTCCCTAAGGGAGGTCATTGCTTTCTAACACTTTAAATCCATACCTGCTGGTGTTTCTATGGATAATTTGTGGGGTTCCAGGGTGCCAAATTCAAACTGATGGCTCACAATCAAAATGAGGACCTTGGCTCCATAAAAGAAGGAACTTTCAAATTGATAGAGTTCTCTCAAGAGAAAGAGCTGCCCAGGAAGGTGGTGAGGTGCTTGTCACCAAAGTGGTGCAAGCCTTGCTATGAATCCAGGCATCGAGCAGAGGGCTGCCTAGATCAAGGTGAGGTCCACAGACCAGCAGCATCAGCATCACCTGGGAGCTTGTCAGAAATGCAAATTCTCACCTCATCCCCACTGAATCAGGCTCTCTCAAAGAACGACCCAGGAATCTGAGTTTTAGCGAGCCATTGCGGTGATTCTTACACACATGAGAGTTTGAAAAACACGGCCCAGGACCTGCTCTAAGGTTGACTTGGAAACAGATGACACATGTCTGCACTTTATCACTGTGCATCTGAATCAATTTACCCTTTACTGATTAAGAATTCGTGATCCTCTGAACTGGGTTTTAGGGACATTTTCACTAACAATAAAGACATAATTTTACAAAGCGGGATTTATGGGGTGTGGGGTAGGCACTGACGTTACTGAAGAAAACACCAAGCTACAAATATTTTAGTCTATGCCTCACTCATGTGTGAACGATGCTGTTCATTATAATTGAGTCCAATCCAGTCACTAAAGCAAGCCAGGACCAGCACAGCCTTCACTTGCCAAGACTGGAGGTATGAACATTTGCAATTCATTTGAGGCCAGCTCTGAGGCCATGGAAGCCTGCTAAGAAAAGCTCAATGTCCTGTTCCAGGTTCAGTCTGGAAAGAAATAAGCAATACTCTTGGTTTTCTCATAAGCCAGTTTATAAAAACAATTAAAGACAGAGTACAGGAATGTCCTGAGTGAAGCTCCCCATTCTAGAAATCTCGTCTAGAAATCTCATCTCCATGGACTGCCTGTGGCATGCCTGCTTAGGGACTTATGCAAAATGTGGGCTGTGGCTTCGGATGGCACATGCAGAGGGGACTCATATTCCTCTCTCATTGTGTTTCTACATGGGGGACTTTCCTAGTGTAATACCCTGGTTCGTGCCTCACCACCTTCTCTGCAGGTGCATTTTGGAAAGAACTGAGCATGCTCAGCCCCACTCCTCCTGGTCTCTTTTGCATCAGCCTGCCTGCAGACAACATATACTCCACTCTAGCCAAGAGCTAAACTAAGTGGGACAGGCTCTACTCTCTTTGGTGATGGCCGTGGGGAACCCAATCTCGGAGTGCAATATTAGAAGTCTATGGTTGTCCTATGTCAAGGCCAGAAGCAGTATAAAGCTCATACATCTTCTACAGTTCACAGGGGTGGGCCCTGTCTCCCCCCAGGGTCTCTGTCTGTGCCTGCAGAGGCCAGGAGAACTCTGTTCCTGGTACCTAGGAAAGGTGCAGCGAGTGCTAGACCAGGCTGGCCTGGGACTTCCGCATCTCTACGGCTTTGCTTATGTAGTTCCTTCCACTGAGAATCCCTTCCCTCCACCCCCACCTCTACCTGTGCCTGCCTGACCTTGTAGACCCAGCTCGAATGCCACCTTCTCTATGGTCTTTGGAGACACTTTCAGTTGAAAGAGCTTCCTTTCTCCACTAACGCAGCATCTCACACTTTTTGACCACGACTCATGCTAAGAAATACCTTCAATATCAAGACAAAATACACATAAACTTACAGATTGCTGTAACTGAAACAAAAATTCCAACAGACAGCTCTTACTTTACTATGTGCAATGATCTCTCATTTTCTAGACTTTTTTATTTTTAAAAAGTGTGATGACCCATTAAGCTGATTTAATTACGGTTTTTAAACCCACAGTTTGTATTTCTATTGAAATGTAATTCGACTACTGGATGTGAAATTATCTCCAAGGTAAAGTTAAGCTTAAAAAATAACAAGATATATAACACTGCACATAGTTTGTGACCACTGGATTTTATTAAATGGGGACGCACACATATGTCTCTGGATAGAGACCCAAGAAGCTGGTGACATTGGTTGATCCATAACCTGCCTGCAATACACATAGACTAAAGCAACTGAAGAAGGAACCTGTCTTACTCTCGCATCACTAGTACTAGCATCAAGCCTGGTACATAGTAGGTGTCCATAAGTGGTTGATAATTTGAATTAAATTCAAAAGAATACTTAATGAAGTTCCCCAAACTTATATACCCACCCATCCTTCAATCACCCAATAAATATTTACTGAAGACGTACTAGGTGCCAGGCATCAGAATGGTAATGGTCCTATTCTGGTTTTGCTAAACCCTAGACTTTCTCCAAGCCCTGGTCTGCATTTTGTTTGAGTGTTTTCCTAGGGTAGATACTGTGTCTCCAACATGCTGATAGGAAATTCTATCTTCAGTTCTCGATGGATTTCATCCCTACTGGCTGCTGCTCCCCTGCTACTTTCTTTGCTCTCAATGGTATGACCAAGAACTCTAAGAGTATCAGAGAGAACTCTGGTGCACACCCCCTTTCCAAAATCAGTTGCCTAATGAGGCTTCTCCCAAATGAACAACCATCTGATTAAGGTAGACTGTTGAGGTGTGGCCCCCAATGAACTCACACCTGTGTGTAATTCCCTCCCATATGGCCACTAGGTTTCATCAAAACACTTGTTTTAGCCATCGGGACAATAGCAAGAATGATGCAAGCAGAGACTGGAAGAGCTACTTGTACACCATTGAGGCTTGTCTGCTTGGGACATGTTCTTGGAACTCAATTGCCATGCTCTGAGAAGCTCAAGCACCATAGAAAGTCTATGTGGAAACATTCGAAGATGCTCTGGTTGGCAGCTCCAACTTAGCTCCCAGCTAGTGCCAACTGCCAGCAATGTGTATGCACCATCTAGAATAGCCAGCCCACTGAAGCCATGTAGTCCAAGAAATATCACATGAAGCAGAAGGACCACCCAGCTGATCCCAATCAACCCACAGAATTGTGAGAAACAATAAAATGGTTGTTATTTTGCATCACTACATTTTGGAGTGGTTTGTTACACAGCAGTAGCTAACCAGAACACTGGAAAGAACATTTCCCATCCACATCCTCTTTAATACAGTCAAGCTTCTAAATAGACCCTGTAGAGCCCAAATGGGGTTGTTGTTCCCATGATGTTCCTCAGACTAAAAATCAACAGGAGCCATTTCCTGAATATTCCACACCCTTGAGAGGCTGACTACAGGGAGACAGTGTCACCCAAGTTCAGAATGCCAGCTCTGGACTGGCCCTCATGGGTCATCTAAACCTATGCTCTTCTCATCAAGGCACCTGGAACTCTGGGGGCACTTATTTCTGTACCGGAGGAAACACAAAATCCAGCATACATCTGAATATCTTCCAGAGCATTGTTTTTTTCCTCAAAAATTCAGAGGGGGGATTTATTGATTTTATGGTCATATTCCAGAGTAGGATGCAACATTTGCAAGAAGATTTAGGTCGAGATTCAAGATTTATCAACGGCATATTGATAGCATCTCTAGACTTTGTCCTGAGGCCTTTGGGGTATCCCAGTCCCTGGTCTCTGCTATTAAGGAAGCTTTGGCAGGAAAGTGTGAGAAACTCTGATCCACTTATACCCCTTCAACCTATTGTTGGCAAGACACAGACTTGGGGAAGGGAAGGGAAAGGAAGGGAAGGGGTTTGTCTAAGTCAGTGGCAGAATTGGGGCTTGAGCCCAGGCTTTGCACTTCCAGCTCCATCTTTTTTGTCCACTAACTACATAATTATTGCTAGAAATAATCACACCTGCCAAGTTTGATATCCCAACCAAAAGAGAAACAAAGAGATATTACCTTTCCTGATGTCTTCACCCCTTTCCAGAGGCTAAAATACAAGACGACGACGACGACCATCAGACAGAGCAAGAGCTGCCACTGGGGCAGGCCGATGTCGTGAATCCCGCTGCTCTCATGAAGGTGCAAGACACCACGCCTGCCCAGAGGAGAGGGGAGGGGACCAGGGTAAATGGTGTCAGGGAGGACGACGGGAGCCATGACCACAGGCCAGTTCCTGCAAATGCACACTGATGGAGACAGGACCTGGCCACTCTCCCCTAACTCAGGGGTCCCAGCCACTGCTATGCATCACAATGGGCCTGCCCTGGTCAGCCATGGCCTGTGCCCAGGACCACTCTGTCCTAGGAGAGGCAAATCATCTGGGGAGATTCCAGGCTTATGGCTGCTTTTGAAAGGCAAAAATCTCTTCAGTGCCTGTTGCTCGCCTAGCCTTGGAGTAATAAATAGGGAAGGTTCCTGTCCTCATAGAACTCACACTGTAAAGAGCAGTTCTCAGCAGGAGGGAGGACTATTTTGCCCCCGACCCCCACCCCAGAGGATATTTGGCAATGTCTGAGATGTTTTTTATTGTCATGACTTAAGGAGAGGTGGTGCTACTGGCATGGAGACTATAGGTGCTGCTAAACATGCTGCAGTGTACAGGACAGTCTCCAATAACAAAGAATGACCCCTCCCAAAAGGTTCATATTGCTGAATCTGAGAATCCCTGGTCTAGAGACTGAGACAAGAGTGAGCATTTCTCCTATTGGAGAACAGCTACTAAAGCTAAAGATATGCTTACCCTGTGCCCTAGGTATTGACTCAATAGAAAATTGTACACATTTTCACCAAAAGACATGCTCTAGAATGTTTATGGCAGCATTATTCATAATAACCCCAAATTGCAAAGTACTCAAACATCCATCAACAGTGGAATGGATAAATTAGGATATATTTATAAAGTGGAGTATTTTTTTTTTTTTTTTGAGACAGGGTCTTACTCTGTCACCCAGGCTGAAGTGCAGTGGCACCATCAAGGTTGACCGCAGGCTCAGCCCACCCAGGCTCAGGTGGTCCTCCCACCTCAGCCTCCCAAGTAGTTGGGAGTACAGGTGTACATCACCACACCTGGCTAATTTTTGTATTCTTTTGGAAGAGACTGGGTTTTGCCATGTTGCCCAGACTGTTCTCGAACTCCTGGGCTCAAGCAATCCAACTGCTCCAGCCTCTCAAAGTGCTGAGATTACAGGTGTGAGCCACCACATCCGGCCTAAGTGGAGTATTATACAGCAATTACCTCCAGAGGGATGACTCTCGCACATACTGCTGAGAAAAAGAAGTCAAAGCCAGAAGAGCACTTCCGTCTGACTCCAGTCATATAAAATTCAGCAACAGGCAAAACTGACCTAAAGGATTAGAAGTCAGGGGAGGTGTACCCTGGGACGGGGGTGAGGGGGTTACTGACTGGGAGAGAACACGATGGGGACTTCGGGACACTCATCATGCTCTTTCCTGAGCTGGGTGAGGTTACTGGCTGCGTTCAACAGGTATCATTTTCTGAGCTGTCACTTGATGATAGTCACTCCTTTGGAATATGTTAGCTATCAATAAAGTGTTTGGTTTTTTTGTTTGTTTTTGTTTTTTGTTTTTTGTTTTTTGTTTTTGTTTTTGAGACGGAGTCTTGCTCTGTCTCCCAGGCTGGAGTACAGTGGCACAACCTTGGCTCACTACAAGCTCTGCCTCCCGGGTTCACGCCATTCTCCTGCCTCAGGCTCCTGAGTAGCTGGGATTACAGAAGCCCGCCATCATGCTGGGCTAAATTTTTGTATTTTCAGTAGAGACGGGGTTTCACCATGTTAGCCAGGCTGGTCTTGAACTCCTGACCTCAGGCTATCTGAGGTTTACAGGCATGAGCCTCCGCGCCCGGCCTGGTTTTTTTAAGTAAGAAAAACGAACAATCCTAAGGTGGTCTGAGAATATTGGGGTCCCTTGTACAATCTACAATGAAGAAATGATAAAGAGAATTGTAAACAAAATGACCGTTTGCTAATGAGAATCTAATCAAAGTCGGTTAGGAGCTAAGGAAAGGTCAAATGAGACAGACTGCTGAAACAATACAGCAGGTCCCAGGGGAGAGGGATTGCCCTGACCATTCTGCACCCTTGCAAAGCAAAGCAAACAGAACTGGGAACAACTTGGTGTGGTATTTGCTCTGCACCCTAATCGTTCATTCCTCACTGAAGGCCCGCTGTGAGCCAGCCCATCTGGGCCTTGGACACACACAGGAACTGCTCGTGCACCGTCCTGACTCTGCCTGGTGGGCTTGTATCGTAGCATGGGAAGCAACACTACATGCAAATTCACAATAAAGCATGACACATGTTGGGAGGTTCAAGGGAGCTGCAGGGGCCCCCACAACGAGTTCCCACTGGGTTCTTCTCTGTGTCTCACACTCAGAGGCAACAGTCAGCTGCACATTGCCCAACACCCTTCAAAGCCCAAATCCAGTGTCACCTCTCCTAGGAGGCCCCCCGATCACCCTTGATAGGAATCCTTCAACACTTCCAGTTCCTGTGGCTCTTGACTCAGTTGCTAAGAGAGTCTGCCTGTTCCTGCAAGGTCAGGGCTAACTGTATACAAGGGTCTCCCAGGATGAGGAGGTGAATTAACCATTCCTGGTCCCCAGTGCTAAGCCCAGAACTGGCAGTTAGACCTGTTAGCTCATGAGAGATCATTGGATTAGAAACAGATAAATGCTCCCAGCCTTTCTTGCTAAACCCAACAATCCCTCTACTACTGAAAATGAGATTCCAGGATCACCCCAAGGAGAACGAGGAAGGAAAGAGGGTCAGTCTCCCACACACTCTCAATCTTTCTCTTAGCAACTCCTCCCCTCACTTGTGGCAAATTTCTAGCCCTTTTGCCCAGATCTTTCATACTGCCCAGGGCACCACACATTTTCCCATGTGGAAACTTCCCTGTCTCATTTTATAGGCGTTTGCGCTCAGCTAGAGGTCCATTCAGAAAGTAGCTGCTTAATAGATTTACATAGCCAGGCATGGTGGCTCATGCCTATAATTCCAGCACTTTGGGAGGCCAAGGCAGGCGGATCACCTGAGGTCAGGAGTTCGAGACCTGCCTGGCCAACATGGCGAAACCCCATCTCTACTAAAAACACAAAAATTAGCTGGGTGTGGTGGTGCATGCCTGTAATCCCAGCTACTTGGGAGATTGAAGCATGAGAATTGCTTGAACCCTGGAGATGGAGATTGCAGCAAGTGGAGATCTTGTCACTGCACTCCAGCCTGGGCAACAGAGTGAGACTCCATCTCAAAAACAAAACAAAATAAATTTATACTAAGGTGTTAGAGGCAAACAGCTTAACATATCATCCTTCCCTGGAAGGTGGCTTTAATTCCAAAACACACATTAATGGCAAAATTGTACACACCTGCAGTGGATAAGATAAGATCAATTGTCTGTCTGCCAGAGGCAGATGACAGCCCTTGCTGGAATCGTCACGAATGATGCAGGAAGATTCCAGGCTTGTAAGGAAAACATATACCCTGAGTCTGGAAACTTACTTAGCTTATCCTTGGGTAGGAATTAAATTTGTTTCCAGGCAGGTGAAAGAAAGGCTGAAGGCCACCAGCGATGCTGGTTCATTCACTCTTTCATCATTTATCCACTCAAAATAGATGTCTGTTATTTGAAAGAATGTGAAGAAAAATAGAAAAATGTGGCACAGAAATTGTCTGAGCTCTGGGGTCAGATAGACCTGGCTTCTCACTCTAGCCCTACCACCAGCTCCTGTGTGACCCAAATCCTTTTACTGATTCCACAAACTCTCTCTGCACCTCTGCTCGGAGCCAGGCAGTGTGCCAGGGGCTGGTGGCATGGCTGTGGAGAAACAGGTGACGGCTCCAGCCCCCTGGGGCTCTCAGGCAAGGGGACAGTAGTGAGTGTAAGCATTCCCCATCACCGAGTCTTTCTCTTTTCAGTAAAAGGGTTCTGATGAGGGCCGAGTTATAGAATATCAGATAATAGTACCCTGAACCCAGGAAATGCTCAATAAATGGTAATTATAATGATCATTATGGTTGAGTCCTAGGCTTCAAGGAGCAGCAGGTATCAGCAATGGAGTTAAGGGTACCCAGAAAACTCAGTAGAGGGGGTCAGTTGGGGAGACTCTGCTGTGAAGGTGGCAGGTGCCTTCTCTGCTGGCCGGAAAGGTGACAAGAGGTACACCGGTGTTGGGGAGGGAGCAGTGGGGAGAGGGGATGTGAGCATGCGTGAATGAAGGAGCAGAGTTGGGTAGGTCATCAAGGTCTACCCAGACCAATGCCCCCTCCCCAGAATGGCCCCCATCCCTGCAGCTCCCAGGCCAGCTGTTGTGGCCTTAAACTCCCACCCTGCATCATCTCCCCCATGCAATCAGTTGCCGTGTCTGGTCCCCGCTAATGCTGTCTCTTGGTTGCTCCCTCCATCACCACCCCCACTCTCCCCAACCCAGGCCAGACCCACATTCTGTCTGTGATGGTTAATACTGAGTGTCAACTTGATTGGATTGAAGGATGCAAAGTATTGTTCCCAGATGTGTCTGTGAGGGTGTTGTCAAAGGAGATTAACATTTAAGTCAGTGGACTGAGCAAGGCAGACTCACCCTCAATCTGGGTGGGCACCATCTAGTCAACTGCCAGTGTGGCCAGAACAAAAGCAGGCAGAAGAACATGGAGAGACTAGACTGGTGTAGTCTTCTGGCCTACATCTTTCTCTGGTGCTGGATGCTTGCTACCCTCGAACATCAGATTCCAAGTTCTTCAGCTTTGGGACTTGGACTGGCTTCCTTGCTCCTCAGCTTGCAGACAGCCTATTGTGGGATGTCACCTTGTGATCGTGTGAGTCAATACGACTTAATAAACTCATATGAGATGTATATCATTAGTCTATCCCTCTAGAGAACACTGACTAATACACTGTCCTTCCAGAGTTATTGTAAATGACTCCCACCCTCTCCCAAATCCAGTCTCTCCGCCTCCTGTCAGGCCCCTTAAATCCACTGTCTGTGCCACTGCAGAACCATCCATCCAAAGTGCTGTTCTAACCTTGCCACTCTCCTGCCTCCAAAGCCTCAGAGGCTTCTTAGCACCTAAAACAGTGGTTCTCACTGGGGGCAACTTTGCCTTGCCTTCCAGGGACATTTGGCATGTCTAGAGAGACATTTTTGGTTGTTATACCTGGAGAGGAGGGAGATGCTGCTGGCATCTAGAGGGTAGAGGCCAGGGATGCTGCTAAATATCAGATACATAAGACAGTGTGCACCCCTGTCCCCCAACAAAGAATCATCCAACCGAAAAAGTTGAAAGCATCGAGGTCCAGAGGATAACAATGTAAGTCTCTCAGAATCTGAGGCCTTCCATAGTCCATCCCGTGCCAAGTTCATCCCCGGCCTTGCCACACCCTGCCTTTCACCCCTGGCAGCAGCAAGCTACTTGTCAGTCCCTGGTCATAGGGTGCATCCATGGCTCTGGGCCTTGGAACCTTCTGTTCCTTCAGCCAGAACACACATCCGAGCCCAATTTGTCTACCTGGCAAACTTCTCATCCTGTTAGTCCTAACTCAAAATGATCCCCTGACTTAGACCCCTCTGCTATGTCCTAAGAGAGACAGAGAAAGCAGAGGAAAGGGTGGCAGGGCATAGGCATATTTAAAAAGACAGAGGACCAGGCTGGATGTGGTGGCTCACACCTACAATCCCAGCATGTTGGGAGGCCAAGGCGGGTGGATCCTTGAGATCAGGAGTTCGAGACCAGTCTGGTTAACATGGTGAAACTCCCCTCTGCTAAAAATACAAAAATTAGCCAGGTGTAGTGGCGTGCGCCTGTAGTCCTGGCTGCTTGGGAGGCTGAGGCAGGAGAATCACTTGAACCTGGGAGGCAGAGGTTGCAATAGCCAAGATTGAGCCACTGCCCTCCAGCCTGGGTGACAGAGTGAGAATCTGCCTCAAAAAAAGAGAACCAGAGGCATGTAATGACCCTATCTGATGCTTAATTCCACTACTTCCTGTGGTTTTATGGGACAGGTGTTGAATAATGTCAATTGTCATTTGGTTGACTTGACTATCCAAATAATGGGAGGGGGGGCGGGAAAAAGCATGGAACCAATCGTCCTTCCCCTGAACCTTGCCAAAATGCCTCTGGTGTCCAATCTCATGGTTGAAATGCCCCCCCACTGGCCCAGCTGATGCCCCATGCATGCGAAGTCCACTTTCAGGGTTGTAGAGGTTGTTTAGGTATTTCATCAGTGAAAAGATCTGGACTCCCAAGCTTACGCCCAAGAAAAGCAATGAGAATCCAACCCCCTCTCCCCAGCAGGCCCAAGCCTTGGGGGTTAGTACAAGAAACTTGTTCTGGTTTTCCAGAAGTTTAATGAAAATGAATCATCGTTAAGTGTACCATCCAGGCTTTCTGAAGTCTACACGCCAAAAAAGCTCAATTTCTCACTTGATATTTAGCACAGATGATTAATACTAGGGTGGAGGGAGACTTTTCTTCCTCACCAGGGACCAGCATGGGGTGGAAGTTTTCTATTGCCAGGCACATGTTCACCAAAGGTGGCCTTTTACAGATAAAGTTACAGAGCTGCAGAGTTTCTTTTAGCGTGGGGCTGCTTGGCTTCGGGCCCAGAGTCTGGGGAGAATAGCAGTTTTGTTCCCTTAAATGATATGCTCAGTCCATCAGCCTAAATGAGTACAGGGTGATAACAGAATTGGCCAGGAGGTTTGGGGAAAGAGGAAAAATTTTCTATTTCCTCAGGATTAGCACTAGGAGTCCCACTTACTGAGTTCCCAAACTGAGTTAAGGGGACATTTTTCAAGCAAAAACATTTAGACAAAAGGGCAGCATGCCATTAAAAAGAAGTCCAGAGGCAGCTGATGACAGTGCTGTGCATTACAAAGCACAGAGGCAGGCTCCAGGCAAGAAAGGGCGGTGTGAGAAGAACTCCTATCTACTTGACGAGGCCCCTGCACTCCCAGCTCCGCCACTTACCTAAATCCTGAGCCTCTACTCTCTTATCTGTAAAATGGGAATAATTTCCACCTCCATGAACTGTGAAGATTAAATGGGATTTGGATGTGAGGAGATCCTCAGTGCTTGGCTGATGGTAGCAATGAAGGTTTGCACGGTTAGTGGAGGGAAGGTGAAGGAGAGGAAAAAAAGAGGGAAGATCTGTAGGGCAGAAGGCTCCTAAAATAAGCCCTGTAGGCTGGGTGAGGTGGCTAACACCCGTAATCCCATCACTTTGGGAGGCCGAGGTGGGTGGATTACCTGATCCCAGGAGCTCAAGACCTGCCTGTGCAACACGATGAAACCCCATCTCTACAAAAAACACAGAAAGTTAGCCAGGCGTGGTGGTGCATGCTTGTAGTCCCAGCTACTTGGGAGGCTGAGGTGGGAGGATTACTTGAGCCTGGGAGGTCAAGGCTGCATTGAGCCAAAACTGTGCCACTGGGTGACAGAGCAAGACCCCATCTTTTTAAAAAAAAAAAAAACAAACAAAAAACAACCCTGCATTCAGTTCTACCTGCATCCCCCAACCCTTTCAGCCCAGTGCATGAGGAGGCCATCTTTTCCTACCACTCTCTGCTTACAGCTGAGCTTGGAGGAAGCTTAGGGCCGTAATTAAAGTAAGTAGGGTCTCAAAACCTATCTCACCTCTCCCTCCTGTTGGGTGTCTCTGCTGGGGCCAACATACTAGCCATGAAGACATCAGAGGAGAAATCAAATGCTAACTGGACTAGAGACAAAGTTATCATTTCCCAATTTAATTTATAAAACAAGGGTTGCCAAGAGCAAATAGAAAAATCATGCTTTTTCCTTCATGGGAGGATAAGGGGGAGAGCATTCAACCAATCACATGTGTCGGTAGCACTCTCTGCTCCACTATTCTTTACCACCTTCCCCTCTAAACCATGTTCATAAGACAGAAAGGCCTAAAACCCCCCACCTGCAAGCTCTCTGATGGTTCTGGAATTTTCTGAGACCATGCTCCTCCTCAGAAGATTGAAGGAGGCCCTAGATTTTCCATGACATGGGACTAAAGAGATGTCAGCCTGACTCCAGCAGGAGTCTTACTCCAAGACAGGAGAGTGCAGTGAGTAAACAGGGGCTTCCAACATTGGCTGGATGTTAGAATTGCAGGAGGGGCTATTGATGGAAATTTCTGTGCCCTGGTTGTACCCGGACCAATGAAATCAGAATCTTTGGATGTAGAATCCAGGCCTCCATGCTCTCCAGGTGATTCTGATGTGCAGTCAAGGTTTAGAACGCTGGGCTAAGATCTTGGGCTTTGGAGATAGACTACCTAGGTCCAAACCAACTTTTAATGCCACTTCTAAACTCTGTGACCTCGGACAAGTCACTTACTGATTTGTGCCTGTTTTCTCATTCAAAAAAATAATTTTAGACCACCGTGGTCAGGATTAAAATATAGTATAGAAAGGGTGCTTTGCACTATGGCTGGGATGCAATCTAAACTGGGTAAATATGATGTGTGACCATGACAATATTTCTGCATAATAACAAACACGTGTAATGGATAGAGGCCAATATAACACAGAGGTTAAGGGTGTATGCCGTTCCCCTGCCAGGCAGGGCTGGGGTTAGAGTGAGGAGAAGTAAGCTCCTACAGTGCAAAATGGAAGGAGATGCCCATTCTCAGGGTCTTGCAAATGCATGCTGGCTGGGTCCAAATCTTGGCTCTGTGCAGTAATAGTTGTGTGGTTGTGAACTTTGCTGTCTCAACTGTGAAATGAAGCCTCCCCAAGAGTGTGATGAGGATAAGAGTTACAGAAACCTCATTGGGTAGGTGTGAGGCTTAAATCAAAATAATACATACGAGGAAGTTGGCAGAAAACCTCATACACATGGTAAGAGGTTAGTTATTAATGTGATGGTGAGGAAGACAGGTTTCTTACAGCAGATGCTTGCGTTCAGCAACAGCAGTGGTTCAGATCCTCCGGGAGGGCTGGAGAGGTATTTGAGAATTTGATGACAACTATAGACCCTCTCCAAGAAAAATTCTAAAACACACATTTTTTACACATGCATGTTAGAAGTCCATGAGACAGGTGGGTGCAGGTCCAGGACCCTTAGCAAATTCTCTGCAGTGAACCATTGAGGGTATTTCCTGGATCCTGAGAACACTGACTCCCTGAGCCCCAGGAGGCAGTTGACTTTCCAGAGGTCACTTTCGACCAAACTAAATCCCCTTGGGCCTGCTGCACCAAGATGGCAGGGAAAGAGATGATCTCAGGATAACCCCCATCTCCAGATAATCAGGACTCTTTCCCAGGTTCTGGGCTTGGGGAATCCATAGGAATGAAGGAGAGGAGCACTAAAGTTTTGTTGCTTGTGAATATGGTTTTTTTTTTCCCCACACTTTTTTTGCACTGGCCACATATGTCTATTTAAAGGTAAATAAACTAAAATTAAATTAGAAATACAGCTCATCAGTCACACTAGCCACATTTCAACTGTTTGGTAACTGCCTGTGGCAAGTGGGTACTGTGGTGGATTGCACAGATATAGACCATTTCTATCATGGCGGGAAGTTTTATTGGGAAATCTTGCACTAGGCCAGGACTCAGCACACCATGGCCCCCAGGCCAAATCTGAGCTGTGGACTGGTTAGCTATGACCTGTGAGCTAAGAATAGTTTTATTTTTTAGAGGTAAAATAAAACAAGGAACATGCAACCGGAACATATGTAGCCCGCAAATTCTGCAATATTTACTCTATGATCTTCAGCAGAAAAGTTTGGGGACCTCTGCTCTAGACCGTGAGTGCCCTGAGGGTAGAGTTCAGGTGGTATCTATCCTGTCTGCCCCACAGCTTGTAACACGTACTTTCTGCTTACCTGCTAGCATGTTTGTGTAGGGATTGATGAAATGGAATTGACCCATGCCTGAGGGATGAAGACAATGGATGCTACATTGTGCACAGAGCACTATGTAAACATTTTAAATCAGGTGGCTGAAAACAAGTCAGTCATCACCCTCCTCAAGGACATAAATGGATGAAGTAGAGGCTGAGAGGATTCAGGGAAGCCACAAATTAAATAATGATGGTTATGAGCTCACGCCCAACAGAATGGCTATTAAAAAATCAAAAAATAACAGATGCTGGTAAGGCTGCAGAGTAAAGGGAAAGCTTATACACTGTTGGTGGGAATGTAAATTAGTTAAGCCAGTGTGGAAAGCAGTTTGGAGATTTCTCTAAGAACTAAAAATAGAACTACCATTTGACCCAGCAATCCCACTACTGGGCATCTACCCAAAGGAAGATGAATCATTCTACCAAAAAGACACCTGCGTGTGGATGTTCACTGCAGCACTACTCAAAATAGCAAAGACATGTCATCAACCTAGGTGCCCATCAATGATGGATTGAATAAAGAAAATGTGGTGGCCAGGTGCGATGGCTCATGCCTGTAATCCCAGCACTTTGGGAGGCTGAGGCGGGTGGATCACCTGAGGTCAGGAGTTTGAGACCAGCCTAGCCAACATGGTGAAACTCTGTCTCTACTAAAAATTCAAAAATTAGCCGGGTGTGGTGGTGGGTGCCTGTAATCCCAGCTACTTGGGAGGCTGAGGCAGGAGAATCACTTGAACCCAGGATGCAGAGGTTGCAGTGAGCCAAGATCATACCACTGCACTCCAGCCTGAGTAACAGAGAGAGACTCGGTCTTAAAAAAAAAAAAAAAAGAAAGAAAAAGAAAATGTGGTACATATATACCACGGAATACTATGCAGCCACAAAAAGGACAAAATCATGTCCTTTGCAGGGACATGGATGTGGCTGGAGGCCATTATTCTAAGTAAATTAATCCAGGAACAGAAAACCAAATACTGCATGTTCTTACTTATAAGTGGGAGCTAAATACTGAGTACACATGGACATAAAGACAGGAACAGGAGACACTGAGGGCAACAAGAGTGAGGAGGGAGGGAGGGAGGGGGACAAGAGTTGAAAAACTACCTATTGGGTACTATACTCATTACCTGGGTGGCAGGTTCAATCACACCCCAAACCTCAGCATCATGCAATGTACCCATGTAACAACCTGCTTGTGTACCCCTGAATCTAAAATGAAAGTTGAAATAAAATAATAATAATAACAACAACAATAATAGGTATGGATTAAGACCACAGAATAAAATAAATATCCAGGAGCCCATACTGATATAAATGAATAACTGAATAAATAAATAAATAGGGGAGAAGGGACAATTCTTCCTTAAAGAAGAATTCCAATCAACTAATCTAGAAGGAATGATAGGCTGTCTGTGGTGGCTCACGGCTGTAATCCCAGCACTTTGGGAGGCCAAAATGGGTGGATAACCTGAGGTGAGGAGTTCGAGACCAGCCTGGCCAATATGTTGAAACCCCATCTCTATTAAAAATACAAAAATTAGCCAGGCGTGGTGGTGCACACTTGTAATCCCAGCTACTCAGGAGGCTGAGGCAGGAGAATCACTTAAATGTGGGAAGTGGAGGTTGCAGTGAGCCGAGATGGTGCCACTGTACTCTAGCCTGGGTGACAGAGCAAGACTCTGTCTCAAAAAGTAAAAAAATAAAATAAAATAGAAGGAATGATGGAAATTATAACTAGACAAACATTATGGTAATAGTCCTTACTTGCAAGAATCGTCAATGAATGCTAAGAAATGTGGACAAAAATATGAGAATCAAGATATTTGTATAAACTCAGTGTATGTCCCTAAAAGACACTTATTACTTAAAAAAAGAAAATAACTTTCTCTACACAGGAGGAAGCTGGCAATCTCCACCTTAATCAAGTGTGCAAGGTTAACATCACAAGCAACAAGACATTGATAGCATGTCTCCCCACCCCTGATGGAATGCACTGAGGAGGGCACGGCATCATTTCTAGGATAATCTTGCCAAAATGCATAACCTCAGTTTAATTATGAGAAAACAACAAACAAACTCAAATCAATATTTCACAAAATACCTGGCCAGTACTTTTCAAGTGTCAAGGTCATGAAAATCAACGAAGAGCAAAGATTGGAGAAGATTAAAGAAACGTGGCAATTAAATACCAGAAAAGAATATGAGTGGGAAAATTGGTGAAATTCAAATAAGGTCTGCAGCTTGTTAGCTAACAGTGTATCAATATTAATTTCCTGGTTTCAAACTCATACCATGGTTACGCAAGACGTCAACACTAGGGGAAACTGGGTGATGGGTATATGCACTATTTTTACTACTTGTTTTGTATATCAGTATTTCAACATAAAAGTTTCTTTTTTTAAATGATACTCTGTCTTGCACCAACGGCCAGTGCTTCTCATGCACACATGGTCCAGATAATTTCCCAGAGTTGCCAACAGCTGGCCTGCTTCCCACTTCTTGAATTTTCTCCAAGCTCTGATTATGTTCCCCTATGGGAACTCCAGAGGGACAGCAGCCCAGGGTGAGTCAGACTACAGCTTCAGGGTCAGATCAACTTGGGTTCAACCTGCAGCTCATCGCCTGCCCTTAAGCCCCAGCTCTTCCCTTCTCTGACATCATCAGTTCCCGTGTCACCTCCTCAGAGGGGTCTTCCCTGACTACCCACGCAACCGTTCTTTTCCCTCCAGGATTGATTTTTCCCACATACCTGGTTTCAGTTCCTTAAGAGCAGTTACACACCCCAGAAAGTTGCATTCCCTGAAGTGCACACACACTCTAAAACATCCTTACTCCCTTACCCGTTTACTTGTGTATTATCTTCCCTCCTCTACTTCCCTCCCCCAGAATGCAAGCTCCTCCAACTACCTCGACCATAGCTGTGTCCTCAGCCCCTCGCCCAGCATCAGGCCAGTGGCCGCTCAGTAAACATTAATATCCTGACGGCATGTGTCTCATTGGTCTGTGGCTTTCCTTGGTATTTGGCTCAGGTTATATCAAGCACTGGCCTCAACAGGCCCAGCACAAGGGGTCTGTGACTTACTCATAAAACTCAGCTGCCGGTGTGAACTTGTACTTGGAGTACTTGGTGTGGTTGCCAAGCACGGAGCCATTGAGGAGCTTGGGGTCGGTACAGTTGGGGCTGTTCCAGGTGTGGCCACAGTCGGTCCAGGGCAGGTGGAGGGTGAAGGAGGAGAAGAGGTAGTAGAGTGACCAGGCGATGATGACGTTGTAGTAGAAGCCAACGTACAGGGCGATCAGGATGACAGCATAGCCAACGCCTGGGCGGGAACAGGGAGTAAGGCAGGGGTCTCCCAGGACCAGCCCCACAGCCACCTCTCCTTGGGTGTGGCTCCACCACTGCACTCCCATTCCCTTCGCCTCTCGTTTCCTGTAGCACAGCGGTCCCCAACTTTTTCAGCACCAGGGACCAGTTGCATGGAAGACAATGTTTCCACAGATTTGGGGGTGGGGATAGTTTCGAGATGAAACCGTTCCACCTCAGGTCATCACGCGTTAGTTAGATTCTCATAAGGAGCACACAACCTAGATCCCTCGCATGCGCAGTTCACAGTAGGGGTTGCGCTCCTATGAGAATCTAGTGCCGCGGCTGATCTGACAGGAGGCGGAGCTCAGGTGGTCATGCGAGACATGGGGAGCAGCTGTAAATACAGATGAAGCTTCACTTACCCGCTGCTCACCTCCCGCTGTGTGGCCCAGATTCTAACAGGCCGCCGACTGCACAGTTACTGTTCCGCGGCCCGGGGATCGGGGAAACGTGCTATAGCAGATTGCCAGAGTCCATAGGCGCCTGCCATCTCTTTGCCTGATAACTCTCTCTTTCCACTGGAGCTCCCCTGCCCACTCAACCACCTTCTTGCTCCCAGTGGGCAGACATGTTAGGAGCTGGATTGTGAGTATCCAGCTCCCTCGCCCCATGGGGAGGATAACACTGACGGGTGTTCACATTCTCCCCTGATGGGACCGAGCTCCCTGCCCAGGGAGGCACTGATTTGGTGCACGCCCTTTATGGCTGTCTCCCCTTCCCTACCCCCAGCTGCTGCTCTCTAAGGATCACCTCCCACACTAACTACTTACACTTAAATCCTTGTCTCCGAACTGCTTCTGGGGAAACCCAACCAAGCACTCCCTGATTGGAATTTCAGCCCTGTGTGCTTTCTGGGTCCTATTCTCAACCACCTGCTTCAGGTGCCAGTATCGTGTGCCTCAATGTATCATAAGCTCCTTTAGGGGTAGTTCTATAGCTTTTTTCTAGGATAGATATATTGTTTACCTACCCAACATTGCTTTTTAAGGAATTAGCCTTAAGTTATGATTAGCCTGTGAGGTGTGGGTGAGGCTATTCCCCTCTCTTCCTCCATCAGGAGATGTATGCCCGGCCAATCAGAGAACTGCTTTCTCACAGTCACAGTGATTGGTTAGTAGATGGGCATATGACTCAAGTTAAACCAATGAGAATCTTCCCTGGAACCTTTAAGAAAGCTATGACTCTATAGGGGTTTTTGTTTGTTTATTTGTTTGCTTTTGGTAAAATTTAAACTTGGTAAAATTTAACACTGGAGTTGCTGATGGCCATCTTTGCAGGTACTTGAGAAGAATTTACCTGAGACTGATTCTAACAGAATAAAACAGATCTGAAACACTAAAAGAGCGATAGATTCCAGACATCATTATTTGGGCATCTGGATCTATCTATACCTGAAGCCAATCCCCGGACTTTACTGTAACAGAAGTCAACTCTCTTTTATATTGAAGCCAGTTTGAGTTGAATTTCTGACAATTAACAACAAGAAAAGTAACGAATGCACATGTCTTATAAGGCTCTTGCACCAGCTGTATCTCCCACAGGACTGAGTACAGAGGAGGTACTCAGGAGACACATGCCAGCTGAGAAGAGGCTCATGGGAGTCACACTGGCCCTCGTTGCCACCTGTGCCCAGTTCTCCAACCAGTGCTTGGGAGAGATTAACTCTTCCTCCATGCCCTTCTCCCAGCTGTATAGGGGCCAAGAAATAGCAGTTGCTCTGGCTACTTTCTGCAGATGTGTTCTTAGTCCCAAATGCAAGTAGGCTTCATGTTGTATTTCAGCTGCAATCAACTAGTTGTGGCTATTGTACGAATCAGCTTTCAGGCTGGGCTCAAAAAGATCCATGATCAACTTCTAAGGACTGCCATGGGAGCAAAAGGAGAGACTAGTGGTATATGTGCTCGGTACTTCTGATACTTATGTAAAAATTTCCCATGCAGGAAATAGACTCTCTGGTCACTCAGCAGGTAGAGCTGGATTAGAACCCAGGTTTCCAGAATTTCTATGCTAATGCTATTCCCAACACACTGAATGCTCTCCATGTAACTTGGAATGGTGGACAGTCTTGACCTTGTCAATACCTGTGAACCCCACATGACAGGAGGTCTACCTTAGATCTCACCACTGGAGCAGATTCCCCAGGGGCAACAGGGAAGCCTTTATGAACAACCATGAAACTTCCTCCCACCCCTTCTTTACCTTTGAAGAATGGGCAGATTTTCCACACGGTGGCAGCCCCCTCCCGGTTGTACTGTCCCAGAGCCAGCTCCATGTAGAACAGGGGCATCCCCGCGATGATAAGGAAGAGTGTGTACGGGATCAGGAAGGCACCTGGAGGACACAGGGGCAGAGTGTGACCTGACAGACCCCTGCCCCCTCCACCCTGGTCTTGGATCCATGTCTGCAAGAGCTGCAAAGATCCTGGGCATCTGCTCAGCTGGCTGTTTCCAAAGATGACGCACAGCAATCAATACTAATCATCATAACAGTAATAGTATTTGTGGTAGTAATAATCACAACCATAATAGTGAGATTCTATGGTCAAATTAGTAAAATCTAGGTTAAGCAAAGCAAAATAGATTTGCTTCTTGCAGGCTTCTCCTAGCCTTTGATACACAAGTGCATGCTGTGATGTGTCAGGAGGGGGATCACAGGTGTAGCCTTTACCAGATTTATTTAAACACTGAACATTTTCTTTCATGAATCATCACTCTGGGAATGTCAATCTAACCCAAACCCTTCCTTTTACAGGCAAGAAAATTGAGACCAGAGGAAAAGAGACAGTGCCTAAATTTACATGACGGAGTTTCTAATTTTGCTGGTATCCATATCACTTAGGGTTGCATGTGGCTTTCCCAAACATGATCTCACCGGATTCTTCTTAGAGTTTCACAACAGCCTGCAAACATAATAACCAGTCAGGGTCATTACGTACCCCCAGGGCAAGCTGAGGGGCAGAGAAGGGAGTCTAATGGCTCCTGTTGGTGCTGCTGGTAGGTAATGGAAGCAGGATTCACATTCCGGCCTTCCAACCCACTAGGTCCCCACTGTTATAGGCGGCTGAAGCAAAGGGGCAGAGGTTCAAGTCCCTGACCAGGGAAGTTATCCACCCAGAACATCACAGAAACTTGATGGGGTCCCTGGGCACCAGGCAGCGATTAATTCCTGGGAGAATTCCCTTGCAGTGGTGGGGGGCAGGGCAGAAAGGGGGAAAAGGTAAAACTACTGGGATATGAGCATCTCCTATGGACTTAGATGAATCTGAGTTGCGGAGACAATTCTCAGTACACCCTGGCAGCCCGGGGTGTGCTCTGACTCTGCAAGGTGACTCACTGGGACACATGTCATATGAGCCCCAGCTTGCAAGTGTGCCCAAAGCAAAACACCAGCTCCTTTCCACACACAGCTGGAGGTGGCCAGGCCAGATTTAAACTCCTGTTACCACTGGCCTTTAGCTAAGGTGTTGTAACCCTGGAAACCAAATACTCTCTGACCTACCCACATCAAGAAAACAGGAAATACTTTAACAATGGTAACATTAGCAATATTAACAATAGATACCAGGAGCTCACACTTGCTCATCCCCTTCTGAGCTCCAAGCACTTTCATTCAATCCTCACCACAAAGATCAAAGATCATTATTATTTCCATTTTACAGATGTGGAAACTAAGGCTTCAAGATAGCAAAGAACTGTGGCAAAGTCACATGATACCTAGGGTCAAACTCACTCAGCTACTCAGACTATCAGTCTCCACTTGTTTCTCAGGGCACCTCTCCTAAGTAGGAAGCACGAAGCGTTGGCCCCAGTGCTGAGAGACCCAGTTCCTTGTGAGTGGAAGATGGATCAGTGGTGGGGGGCAGGGTGGAAAGGGGAAAAATGTAAAACTACTGGGAAATGAGCATCTTCTGTGTATCAGGCAGGACCTGGGCACTGGCTATCTGTGATCCCACTTACACTACCCAGAAACCCTCTGACATAGCAACTGCTATACCCATTTTTCAGATGAGGAAACTGAGGGTTGGAGAAATTAAGTGACCTGACCGACCTTAACCTGCTGGTAAGTTGTGGATCTGGGATTTGGGTCCAGGTCTGCCTGGCTCAAGAACTCCAGAGCTGTTTCCAACATGCCCCAAAGATTCCAGAACATTCCAACCTAAATGAAGGACATGAGTCTGAATAGGATCAGAGGGTAGGTTGTTCTGAAATGGGGGATCTGGGACCAGCTAAGCCATCTGGTCTATTGGTCATAGGCTGGCCCAATGCTACAGCCACTGCTCCAGGTTGGAAGTCTCTGGAGTGGCCATGGGCCATTTTTCTCCTTCCTCATTTCTTCCTTTCATTCTCTGCCTTTCTCCCTCTCCCACATAGAGAGGGCTGGTTTGCTACCTGACCCAGGTCTCTATGCACATTGCTGACAGTAATGGTGGTGCTGGTGTGCTGATGTAGATGGAGGTAGTTAGTGGGGTTGGCAAAAGTAACAAGTACTGTTTGTTGAGCACCTGTTATATGCCAAGCTGCACACAAGTTTTTACATAATTATTTACTTAAAACCACCCCTGAGAGAGAATTACCACAATCTCTTTTACAGATGAGGACACTGGTGCTTAGAAAGGTTAAGTTGCTTGTCCAGCTAGCAAGTATGAAGCTCGGTTTCAAACCTGGATATGTCTCAGCCCTACTCTGCCTTGTGGCCAACTGTTACTCCCCTTGAGGATCTAGAGCCAGGGCAAGGGGCAGTTAGATAGGTGTATTAAACTGTTTAATAGGGCCAGGCACAGTGGCTCATGCCTGTAATCCCAGCACTTAGGGAGGCCGAGGCAGGAGGATTGCTTGAGCCCAGGAACTCAAGAACAGCCTGGGCAACAGAGTTTGAGGCTGCAGTGAGCTATGATCATGCCACTGCCCTGCAGCCTGGGTGGCAGAGTGAGATGCTGACTCAAAATATATATATATATATATATATATATATATATATATATATATATGTATATATATGAATACAAAACAAATAAACAAAAACTCTTTGATAGGCCTGAAGATGGAAGTCGGTGGCCCAAGGGAACATGGGGAAGGAAAAAGCCAGGAGTCACTGCTCAGACCTCGCCACTGTGGGATGCCCCCAGCAACTCCATACTCTGCTGCATGGCCAAGGAAGGGGAAAAGCAACATCAGCCAGTTAACCAGTCATCTCACTTTGGCCAGTTTCCTCAACTCTAAACCTCTGGGTGGCACTGCCAACACATAGGTAAACTGCCCAGTTTGGAGTCATTCTTCCTCTGCTGGCTGGGAGGCACAACAACATGAGAAAAGGAGGGGAGATGATGGGTCTGCATGCACCTGCGGCTCTTCTCTGTGCGTGCATTTGATATGGGCCAACCAAAGCTTCATTCAGGTGGAAACAGATTAAGAAGACCAAAGAGTGGTGAAATGGCTTAGTAGGAATGAAAAACAGCCAGCTACTCGTGGCCAGTACCTTATTCTAAAAGAGGACAGCTAGCTTGCCCAAGGCCTCTTGCAGAAGGAAACCTGGGAGAGTTTCCTTCTCCTCTTGTAGAAGTAAATTCTTCAAGCTGAAGAGTCAGGAAGGGGCTCCAGGGATGAGTGAAGTCAACTGAGGTTGCCTCTTTTATAAACAGCTCTGCAGTGGTTCTCTGGAAACCGAGGCTGGTTGCAGACCCCCTAAAAATTACTGCTCTGCAAGGCTTGTAACTACCATACCCATGTGGTCCTGCTCCATCTCCATGTGTGGCAGTGCCAGCTGCAACCAGCCTCACACAGGGTCTGAGAGTTTCAGAACTGAAAGGCTAGAATCTTATCTTGGGTCTGGAATGCCCTGGCTGCATGGGTGCTGGGCTGGTGAGGGCAGACCTGGAAAAACACAGGCAGGGCATGCCTCACGAGGGGCTCAGTGCCCAGTGCCTGGGAGTCTCCAAAAACCATATGCATGCACACAAATGCACACCTGTGCATACTTATGCAAAAGGACACACACTTTTGCGTGTTGACACACTCACACAACCACATGAGTAAAAGAACTGTCGACCATGAAAGAAAATCTGAGCAGTGACCTTTGAATGAATTTAGTAAGAAAAGCATTAGTCCCATCACCTCTGGCCTAACCACACTGCCTCCCATCCCACTGTTAGAGAGAAACTCTTCTGGGTACAGAAGGGCTCTGGAAGCCTCTGTGCAAATGCCAAGTACCCAGGAAGGGAAGCCCAGGGGTCATTAGGTTTAGAGTGGGATGTGCTGGAGCAGCCCCTAGCAGGTGAGGAGGACCCCAGGTAAAGGGCTGGAAAGCCTAGAGGAGGAGTTCAGTGAGGGGTGAAGTGGCCAAGACCTGCTGGGGATCTGGGGAGAGGTAGAGGGAGTGTGGTCAAAGAGGGGCTTCAGGAAGGAGAGAGACTCCCCTGACACCTAGTTTGTTGAGGACAGGATTCCTCAAACTGTGAATTCTGGCCACACCCTGATATATATGCAAGAAGTGCCAATCCACAGAATAGTTTCCTTGATACACAGAGCTCAGCTACAGGCTGTTGCTACTGGTGTCATGCACCAGAGCCCCAAGAAAACCTTGGTCCATGCTTAGGGAAGCTAGATTTGTCCCCCTTCCCCAACACCCTAAGGGTGCCCTAACAACACAGTAGGCATCGGGATGCAGGAGAACGTGAAACTTTAGTCAGGAGACAGGGCCGCTCCCACTTTGACACATTTAAAGGTAACAAATCAACAACTGTTAAATAAAACATGTTCTGTCTTCTTACTTTGATAAAGAGATCTTTGTAATAGTTCTATGATAAAGTTCAAGGTTGGAATTCTCAGCTCTTGGAGCTCCAGGCTGGAATGTGGAGGTACAGGGGAAGACCCGTTTGCCTTGCCCCTACTTCCTCCCAGCTCCGTCTAGCCATGTCAGAGCTCTTGCACATAGGTGTCCGAGCTATGTCCACTGACCTTGCAGACACCCCCACCTCCCGCAGCACAGCCCACACCACAGAAGAGGGAACCCAGCAAGAGGTTCATGTAGACCCAGAAGGGTGCCTGAGGCTGTTTGGGCAGAGAATTCCACCGTCCGGGTATTGGAAAGTGGTGGGGTATTTGGATGGGGAGTGTGCTGGATGGGCAGGCACACTTGCCTCCCATGAGATGGAAAGGGGGCAGAGTTGTGCTCTCTGAAGCATGGAGGTAGGGCAGGCCTTCATGCCTGGACCTAAAGATAATCCTGTCCCTCAGCCCTACTATGTATAGCTATGTGACCTTTTCTAAATGTACCTTCTCTGAGCCTTAGCTCCCCCTTTGTAAATGAGATAATAACACCTGTGTCACTGGTTTGCTGTGATAATTAGAGATGACGGAGGTGAAGTGCAAGGTACTTAGTGGGTGCTCTGTAAATGGGACTCATGTCTTGTCATTATACTCAAGAGCAGATGCGCAGCAGCTCCGTCCGCTGGAAACAGGAAGTAAAGGCTCTCTTGTGTGGTGGAGTGTGGCAGGGTCCTTTGTGGAGCACAGCACGAACGCTGGCTGGAGGCCACACACAGGACTCTGTGGCAGTGCTCCAGGATCCTCATGTCCCTGTCCCAAGTGGGGCTAGCTACTCTACTCTTGCGTGCAAACAAGAGTGCTGACCATGAGCAAATGCAGGACAAAGGATGCCCCCAGGCCACAGCCAGTGCCGTTACCTAGAAAGAATGCCCTGTGGTGCTGCATGAAGGATGGCATAGAGGTAGTGGGAGGGGAATGCATGCAGTGGAGAGATTGAGGGAATGGAACCACCGGCCACAGCGGGGGACAGGATATGACAGGCCAAACCTTAGCTGACCCTAGAAGAGTTCTGAAGCTGAGATGGCTCCTCAGACGTTTCCTACTCAGGAACCTCCATGCGTTTGGCTCTTTTGAAGCTCCTGAACCCTGTCCTCTTGGGCCTTCTATGGAGGTGTCATTGGATAGGCATGATTGGCCACCATGATTGAACAGAGTATGATGTAATACTAATATGCTGAGTGGGAAAGCCCAGCAAGGCCTGTCTGTTCAGATTCTTCTCGGTCTCTGTGGAGCATTCCTTCCCCCAGGGCCTGGGGCAGGACTCCTTCTGAAATGGGGGTTTTATGACTCACAATTAGAAAGATGGATCAGAGAATTTCTTTACTGCCAGCTCCAAGAAAGGCAGGCCAGGGAAAAGTCCTGCCTTGGAGAGATAAGGGGGCAAATGGAAGGAGAGCAGGAGAAGGTCAAAGAGAAAAGGTTCTGTTTTCTGAGGCCTAAAGTGCCCCAATGTTACAACAAGGGCTCTTGGTATTTTGAGCCAGGAACAATAGATCAATAGATAGACAGATAGATGGATAGACAGATAGACTGATAGGTATCATAGTAGTACACAGATCTATGGTAAGAGCTCAGCTGGAGGGACCCAAGATGAAGGTGAGGGAGCGCCTTGGTCGGTTTACCATTGCTATAACAGAATACCTGAGGCTAGGGAATTTATAAAGAAGAGAGGTTTATATGTCTCATGATTCTGGTGGCTGGAAAGTTGAAGGTTGGGCAGCTGCATCTGGTGAGGGCCTCTGGCTGCTTCCACTCATGGCAGAAAATGAAAGGGGAGCAGGGGTACAGAGATCACATGGCAAGAGGGGAACCAAGAGAGTGGGGCAAGAACCCCCTTACCCTTTCCAAAGAACATTAATCTATTTATAAGGGATCCACTCTCATGATCCAAACACCTCTCACTAGGCCTCTTCTCCCAACACTCCCACACTGGGGTTCAAACTTCAACAGGAGTTTTAGTGGAGACAAACAAACCGTATCTAAACCATAGCAGAAAATGTAATAAAGTGTTCCTCTGAGTTCTGTGAGCTGCTCTAGCAAATTAATCAAACCCAAGCAGGGGATGGGAGGAACCCTGATTTATAGACAGTGGGTCGGAAGCACAGTAAAACAACCTGGGGCTTATGATAGCAACATAAAGTGGGGGGGCATTCTTGTGGGACTGAGCCCTCAACCTGTGAGATCTGATGCTATCTCCAGGTAGACAGCACCAGAATTGAATTGAATCGGAGGCACTCAGCTGGTGTCTGCTGCAGACTTGATTGCTTGCCTGATGTGCTGGGAGAAACCCCCAAACATTTGGTCACAGACGTCTTCTGTGTTGATTGTTGTTGTTGAGTGGAAGACCTGGAAACAGGCCCACTGAGGGAACACACCCACTCCCCTGATGGATTAAACCCAGCTGCTCTAGGCAGAAAAATGGGGGTGGAATTCAGGGAAACTGGCGTGGGGCTACCCCTCCTCATGTGGTAATTCTCCATCTGCTAGTCACTTTGGAGGATCTGGACTTGATTTTTCCTAATAAAGCTGTGGCTTTAGTAAAATCTCTGTGAAGATTCTGGTTTCCACTTCCTCCATCCTGGTCTCTTTAAAAGAAACACATCAGAGGGAGTTTGGGTTGCTCAGAACTACATCACAGAGGGAAATACGGCCCACAAATAACAGAGCAGGACCTCACCTCCCTCATTTGGGATTAACACCTCCAATATTAGAATCGAAAATGATAGACTTTTAGGAGATCTGCAGCAGACCATGAGCACCCTTAAAGGCAAGGATTTTCTTTTGCTCATCTCCATATTCCTGGCATATGACAGGCATTTCGTAAATTTTTTTTTTTTTTTTTTTTGGCTAAATGATGGATCTCAGCAGTGACTCACATGAAGGATGTGAAAAGCCCCGGGGCCTTTCTCCACTTTTGCTGTGGCCTAAACCTTACTTAGGCAGTTGGGTTTGGGACTGCAGGGCAGGATGTAACATTTATCCCTATTAAATCCCAATCTTGTCAGGAACAGCCCCTTTCAGATCCTTTTGACAAGCTTGGAGTAACAAGCCAAACCATGCCAGTGACCTCAGATCAGGGTCCCAGATGAGCACCACATTTCTGCCAAGGGGTGTACAGACTTGTCAGCTGAGTGCCACACCAGCTGGCTGGCTCATTGTGCATCTGAGCGACAATCAGTGTCTGGCTTGGCAAGCCTGGTGTGTAGATGGCCCCCTGCAGCCAAGCCAGATGTAAGAGCACTGAGTTTGGAGATTCCTGACCTCTCTAGCCGTCACTACTTCACACTTGGTGTTAAGGATCCCAGATATTTCAGCCACAAGGGCTCCCAAAGGGCTGGGGGTCCCTGAGACTCTGAGCTTCCTTGGGGAGAGAAGAGAGTCCGCTGGGGACGCAGAACCACAAAAGGTCATGGGACCCCATGCAGGAATTATAAACCCCATTTGCCAGGTGAGGAATCTATTTTGAGATAAGGTTAGGCTGTCAGGAGATGGAGCAAAGCCCAGTCCCTGATTCCTGAGTCCGTCATGCTTGGGCTCCAGACCCAAGTGGGACTACTTTCCAGCATTATTTCCTTTTATCAATTTCATCTTAGGATGAATTCTGCTACTTCCAAAAATCAGGATCTTGCCCCACTCCTAAGTCTAGCATGCAGTTAACATCATTGAACAACAACCAAATACTAATGACTACATTTATCGAGCCCCTATTATGTGACATCATTTCGAGGAGTTTACATATATTGTCTCTGATGCCATCTCACCCTGCAAGAAGGTGCTGTGGTTATTCTCCTCTTCTGTGTAAGGAAACTGAAGCTCAGATCAGCAAAGGTGAGTGATTTGTCTGTCGTTACCTTTCTAGCAAAAGTTACACTCAGACCCTGAACCTAAAGACTATATTTCTCTACAATGCACAGCTCTAAGCTGTCCTCAGGACGGGACTCAAACACAAGCAGCCATGTGCAAAGGTTAATTCACAGCAGCCACTTCCCTGGAAGAAAGGCAAACATGAGCACCCAGTCCATCTTCCTGCTCTTCCCCAGGGACCAGCACAGACCAGGATCACAGGTGCAAAGGGAAACTCTAGAATCATCACCTGGTACTGCCTCCTCATGGAGACCAGCTGTTTGAGAAGACTCTGAACAAAGCTCCGGAATTTCTGAGAGTGGCTTTCCGCTCCCAAAGCCTCCCGCAGCCCGTGCATCCCAGCAGCTGGTCATGGGGAAGATGATCAGACAGGCTGATCTCTTCCAGTAATGTATTCAGAAAACATTAGCCAGGGGCCTAAACCATTGGCACCTTCATCATTTCAAAACATCCTCCAGTCTGGGCCAGCAAGAACAGTCAGAATTGCAGAGGTTATAGTGTTAATACTGGCACCAGAAGAGCACACTGACAGCTGTTAAATAACAGGCCGGGTGAGTCCTGGCTTCGGTGTAACCCTGAGCCAGGGCATTGGAAAGGAATAAATCTTGTGGTATTATCCCAGGTCATGTTCAGCTATAGCTGGGAACTTGAGGCTCAGAGTGGGGCTGTACTATGCCCGAGGTCACACAGTGAGAGGCAGAGCTCAGACTCAAACGCCAGTCTTCCGGCTGTTCTGCAATTGCAGGAGACCCACCTTCCTGACCACTTGCTCAGCTCTGGGGCTAATTTGGGAATTACTGAATGAGAATTGATCCACAAAAAGACAGAGAAGCCAGGAGGCCTCAGCAGAGATAAAGCCCAGAGGGGGCTAGCTCAGCATGTCTGAAGGGATGAGGGGTAAGTGAGAAAAGGAGTTACCTCATACTCTGAGATGGAGGACTGCACTCCTCCCTGACACCAACTGTGAACATCTTAACCAGAAATGGAAATTCACTGGTATAATATCCCCACCCCTTAGCCTGGCATTCAAGGCCTCTGCAGCCTGGCCCCAACTTGCCCCTGCACCCTTATCTCTCCCGGCTTGCCCTGCAGCCAGCCTGCACTCCTGTTCTCTGAGATGATTCCATGTACATTCCTATCCCAGGTGCACAGCTGGAGATCGCCTCCCTTCTCACTGCTTGTCTGCACCCACCCCATCCAGAGCAGCTGAGCTTTAACCACAGCCCACCTCCACCCAGCCCTTCCTAAGCAGCCCTTCCTCAGGCCTTTATAGCATTTGTCTAAAGCACTTGTCTCTCCAACCATGTCATACATCACCATAATGACATTAACAAAAATCAGCAGCCACCTTTCCTAAGGCTACGCTCCATGCCAGACTCTCCATGAGTTATTATATTTGGTCCTCGCAACAATGTTCCAAGCTGAACACCATTATTTCCATTTGACAAGTGAGGAAACTGAGGCATGGAGACTTGCCAAAGCCGAATAGCTAGAAACTGGAACCCAGGACTCCACAGCCAAGACCACGAATGAATAGACTGCCCCTGCCCCACCGGTGTATGTGGCTTCACTTTATTTGTTACCGCTGAGTGTTTCTGTTGTTTCTGAATACGGTTGGAGGTCTCTGAGGGCTTGGAGCATTTCATTAACTTATTCAATAGCAGTTTCTTGGGTACCTTCTACCACATTCCTGTGACCTAGGCCTTATCTTGGGCATTAGACATACAGGGATAAAAAAGTCACAGTCTCTGCCCTCATTGTGCCTTTTCCTGTTTGGGAGACAGACCCACAAAGAGACAAACCACCGAACAACTTGGAGTGAGTTGTGTTTTAAGCTAGCAAGCCCAGGAGAAGAAGTTTTTGGCCAACTTCACCTAAAGATTGGAACTTGTGACGAGTTTGCTCCATTTTGCATCCTAAGAACCTGGTCTAGTACCCTGCATACAACAGGTGCTCTTTATTTGCATTGCTGGCAATGACTAAATGAGCACACAGTGTCAATGAAAGCCCTGGAATATCCATCTAGCTGACTTGTCAAACTGGCCATCTGGATGCTTTTAGTTTCAACAAACACATAGTGCAATGGGAAGAACTTGTAGCAGCATGACAATAAAGAATTGGGTGATTAAAGCTCCTGGCAGGCAGAAGTGGTGGTTCATGCCGCTTGGTGACCGTGACCCCTGAAGAGCCTAGCACTGTGCCTCACACCAAGAGGAACCAGAAAAATATTGCTGATTAATGATAGAGCCTTCCACTGTCTAGAGACAAGCAGTCTGGGGCGGTCACTGAGGACAGGCGGGATGGCGGGTCTTAAGGTCTCTCATTCATCATCTCCCAGCTTGTTAAAAAATATAGAGAATCTGCATTTTCTCCCGTCCTGGGCCCAAACAGCAATGCTCAAACCTGCCCAGTAACCCTTGAGAGGCTATAGCCGCCAAACGTGGGAAAGTTTCACCTCTGAATTAGCTTCTCCTTTTCTCACCTTTCTCTCTCTGCCCATGACCATTCCAGGGCCAGACACAAACATTGAGCTTGCAGAGTCGCAAGTTTTTCCCCCAGGGATCAGGCCCTAGATCTCAGATGCTCCTGAAGCTCAGGACTGCTGTCCCAGCTATCTGGTCTCAGAGTACCTGACAATGACAGACCCATCTCAGGAGGTGCTGGGGAGGGCATGGACACAAACCTCCATCTGTCAGCTCCAACCTTGGGTTAACTGTCTCATAGGAAGAGCTAACTGCTTTCTTACTCAGCATCCTCTGCTGAGAGCCACCTGTGCTCTACGGTGATCCTACTCCTTTTTTTTGAGACAGAGTCTTGCTTTGTTACCCATGGTCTAGGCTGGAGTGCAGTTGTGTGATCTCGGCTCACTGCAACCTCCACATCCTGGGTTCAAGTAATTCTCCTGCCTCAGCCTCCTGAGTAGCTGGGATTACAGGCGTGCACCACTACGCCCAGCTAAGTTTTTGTATTTTTAGTAGAGATGAGGTATCACCATGTTGCCCAGGCTGGTCTCGAACTCCTGAGCTCAGGCAATCTGCCCACTTTGTCCTCCCAAAGTGCTAGGATTACAGGCATGAGCCACCACGCCTGGCCCCACTCCTTTTTTGCAAACACTAAGTATTGCCCATCCCAAAGCAAGTGTCCAGAGTACACATAGAAGCAAGGGTTGAAAGTCCTAGAGCCTGTGAACAGGTCATGAGCTTTCCGTCTACCCAGCTCCAAATTCTTGCCCTTCCTCCCTCTGACCTCCCTTAAGTCCAGAGTCACAGCTACCACCAAGCAATGCAGCCCAGTGGAGAAAGACAGGCTTTCAGACCTGGGTCCTCCTTCTCCAGTTTCTTCCTCTAGAAGGCCTATTTTCCCACACTCTTTGCAGGGTACCTCTGAGCTCATCCCAGCAAAAGTGGCAGGACTGGGCACCCCGGGAGCAAAGCCCCTCAGGAAGGAGCTAGGGCATGGGGGCCAGCACCCTGACTCCCAGGCCGCTTCCGTGGCCCGGGGTTCTATGTTATTCTTCCTGGATTGGCTGTAGGTGATCTCTAGGCTCTCATTCTCAGGCAGGTGGCCAACTGGACCACCCAGCAGGAGAAGGGCTGTTCCACTGGAGCCTTCTTCAGGCCCCTCTCCCACTCCTCCCTGCAATGCAGCTAGGACTTGAGGAGGTAGACGTTTCACCCCAATCATCCAGGCCTCCTGACTTTAGCACCAGGCCAGTTCTTGGCACCTACTGGCCAGATTTCACCTGGGCTGTGCTCCCTGAGAGTGGCATTCTTTCTGATACTGGCTTCTTCTTGTGTGTTTCTATCCCCAAGACCACAGGGCCTCCCCAGGTGCTTTCGGAGAACCCAAGTATTCCCACTGCTCCTGGCCCAAAGGTTCCTGCCCCCAGGTTCAGAGTGCTAGATTTAGGGTCACTGTGGGCCTGGTTGTCAAATCCCACCCACTTCTGGTGCCCCTTCAAGAGCTCTTGGAACCTCCACCTCCCTTCCAGCAGACCATCAAATGGTCAGGCTCCCCTACCCAACCTGGCACCCCAGATTCTCTCCTTTCCATCCTTACCCCTATCATGACTTTAGGGTCATGCCTCCATTTAACTCTTCCGCTGTTTTGCTTCCAGGGTGCACAATCCTGACACTTCCGCTGGAATGAACTCGAGGTACTCTGCAAAGAGCCCGGGAAAATGACCTTCCAGAGGACTCCGATTCTTTTTTTTCCGTTAGCCCTGTCCAGTTCTTTCTGCGCCCCAGATTTGCCCGTCTCCTGGCTTCCCTTCCGTGTGTATTCCAGCTCCTGTCCCAGCCACCGCTGCAGACAGCGGACCTCCCAAATTCAAATTCCCAGCCCGACCCCGCGCTCACCGCCGCCGTTCTTGTAGCAGAGGTAGGGGAAGCGCCACACGTTGGCCAGGTCCACTGCGAAGCCGACTACGGACAACAGGAAGTCGATCTTCTTGCCCCAGGTCTCCCGGGGCTGCGCGTCGCCGTCGCGGGGCGCCAGTAGGCACTGGACCCCGTTGCGCTCCTTCACCACCAGCAGCTCCGCAGTTTTGCGCGCCCGAAGGGGCTGCTCTGGACCCGCGTCCGCCCCGCTGTTCTCTGGCTGCACCTGCGGGTTCATTCGCGCCAGAAGCATGGATGCGGCTGGCGAGAGGAACTTTAGCGGTCCTGGGGGCACGCTGAGGCACTGCTTGGATAAAGGGAAAAGAGGTGGTTACTGGGCCGTTCTTCCCTACTTGCAACTCCCAAGACCACCTGGGAGTGCCTTGGACACTGGGATGAGCGCGCGCTGAGCGAACGCAGGGCTCCCAGAAACGGGCGCGCGTCCGCTGAAAAAATTTGGAAACAGAGGTTGGGGCACGCCTCTTCTGACAGCCCTGTCGGTGCGGCTGAAGACCTTGCAGCACTCTTCCTCGTTCACCCATTCTCGCCTGCCCCAAATGGTTGGGATTGAACTCACCCAGGCTGAGGGCAGCGTGCCGACCCACTCCCCAGCTCGGGTCCCCGCCACTTCAACAGCTCCGGGAGCCTCCCCGGACACTTAACGTCACTGCACTACAAACTCGCTGGCCCTCTGCTGGCGCGTCTCGGCCCGGACCTCCCCGGCACACCTAGCCCGGTCCCGCGCTCAGGGCGCACTCACGTGTCCGGCGGCGAGGGGATCCCTGGTGCCTTGCGCCCTGCTGGCCCCCGACCGGCGGCGCCTTGGCAGGCTCTGGGGCGCGGGCTGGGGCTGGGCTCCGCCGCGTGGCGTTCGGGCGGGGCCGGGGAAGAGCTGGAGGCGCGGGGCGGCCGGCAGGGCGCGGGCTGACTGGTTCTGGCCGTGCCTGGCGGGGGCCGGGCTGGTAATGTAGCCTGCGCCCCAGGTAACGCGCCGATTGCATTAACCCAGCGCCCGGCCCGCTCCGTCTGGAGCCTGTTAGCGCTAATGGAGACTGACAGCGCGGCCGGGGATGGGCAGGGGCGGGAGCGTGGCGCGGGCTCCCAGGGATCTGTGGGACCCGGACGCGCACTCCCTTTCTATCCTGCGCCGAGCACCGCTCGCCGCTCCCAAGGACACCAGGCTATGATCTCCCACCACGGGGAGCGAGTGATAGACTCTCCAAAACTGAGGTCTGCGTCGTGTCAGAGAGGAGGCCAAAAAAAAAAAAAAAAAAAAAAGGCCTGGGGAAGCAGCGACCGGTGCTGCACCAGCTCTGTCGTCCGCAGCAGGCCATTTAAACTATCTGGTCAGAGTTTCTTTATCAATGAAATGGGAATGTGCGGTTCAGGTCCCAGTACTGCAAATAGGCGGCCAGCAGGCTGTTGGGCAATTTTGTTTGAGCGACTTAGCATATTGACAGGTCACAGCCCAGCACTTACTCCTGCATCTCTGTTATTTATGGGCAGGGTAGCAGGGCATTTGAGGTTGTGACCCGTGTTCTATGAAGCTGAGAACTACTATTTATTCATTCAATTCTTCATTCATTCACCCCTTCATACATTTGTTCTTCCACATGCCCGCTGTGTGCCAGGCACTGTTGTGGGCTCTTGGATTACACTGACGCAACACAACTCGGAGATTCCTGACCTCATGGAGTTTACTTTCTACCAGCGGAGATAGAGGAAACGGGAAACATCATAAATACACACGTTATATGACGGGTGAGGGAATGGGGGGTCAGTGGGGCTGCAGTTTGCATAAGGGGTCAGGGAATTTGAGAAGGTAACAATTAGACAAGTGAAGGACTGAGTCATTTGGACCTGATAGTCGTTTTCTCATTCATTGATTCATCTATTGATCAATGTATTAATCCATGTAGCAGATGCTCATGTGTGCGTGAACAGTGCTGGCTAGAGAGGAGATAGCCCCTGATTTTAAGGAGCTCCCAGACCAGTGTGTAGGGTCTGTCATAACCCAGTGTGGTCAGGATGGATTGTGACCACAGATGTGTGGGAGTAGGGTGGAGCTGAATCAGCAAGAGAAGCATCCTGTTGATCCAAGGAGGCTTCAGAGAGGTGGCAGTGCTAAGTGGGATGGGTGGGGCTTGATCAACCCAGCCACACTGACCTTTCCATTCTGTAAACATCCTAACCTCAAGCCCACCCCAAGACCTTTACACTTGCTGTTTTCTCTGCCTGAGTTGTTCAAGTTTCAGTCCAGAGGTCCCTTCCCGACCACTCAAATCGAAAATACACCCTCACTCTCTATCCTATCACCCTATTTATTCCTTTGTTACATCACTATCGGAATTGGTCCTAGTTGTTTAATTTTATGTCCCCCCTTGGGCGGTACGTGAGCTCCATGAGCACAGAGACCTTGTCTGTCTTTTATAGCACATGTTCTGGCACCTGGAACATACTAGAGCATCAACCAGCATGTGAAGTGAATGAGTGAATGAATGAAAGAATGGTGGTGGCCGGGCGCGGTGGCTCACGCCTGTAATCCCAGCACTTTGGGAGGCCGAGGCGGGTGGATCACGAGGTCAGGAGATCCGAGATCATCCTGGCTAACACAGTGAAACCCCATCTCCACTAAAAATACAAAAAATTAGCCGGGCAAGGTGGTGGGTGCCTGTAGTCCCAGCTACTCGGGAGGCTGAGATAGGAGAATGGCGTGAACCCAGGAGGCGGAGCTTGCAGTGAGCCGAGATCCCGCCACTGCACTCCAGTCACAGCGAGACTCCCTCTCAAAAAAAAAAAAAAAAAATGGTGGTCCGTGGGGGTGTTTAGAGCATCTGTACCAGAAGGACAATCATGACAAACGTCCTCTGGGCAGGATGCAGAGGGGAGAGGAAGGGAAACCTAGAGGGGTGTGGGTTCCCCTACCTTCTGGGGGCAGAGGACAAAAGGCAGGTGAGGGAAAAGACTGAGCAGAGGTTTGAGGACAAGAGCTCAGAACTGTAGGTTTCCACACATGAAAGGTGTTTATCTCCTTTGATCTATTGGACCATCATGACAATCCTGTAAGGAAAGCAGGAAGAGAATCATCTTTCCATGTTTCAGGTCAGGAAACTGTGGCTCTGTGGGCTTAAGGGACTTATCCAGGGTTCCACAGATTGGACGTCATAGAGTGGAAATGAGAACCCAAGTCTCCTGGCTTCCAGCCTCTGCTCCCTCCACCAAGTCATGGTGGAGACGCTCAGAATCTCTCTAGTAGTCATGGTCCCCTCCTCTCCTCTACCCCACACCCCATCCAACTGGTTTTCAAGTGCTGAGAATCCCACCTCTGAAACACCCTGCAAAGCCACAACAAAGAACCCTCATCACCCCTCACTGCAGCAGCCTCCTAGCTGGTCACTCCACATTCAGTATCTTTCCAGCTGCATCATCATCACCAACTGCCAGAGCTCTACCTAGAACTCAAGTGTGACCACCTCGTTCCTCTGCCTGAAACTCCTCTGAAACACACCAACACATAAACATGATTTAATTAACTCTGGATTTGAGGTAATTTTATTTTCTTCTCTACACTTCTTTTGCCAACTTTTCCACAATGAGCATTTGATACTTAATCAAACAGAAAAAGATAACCCACAATTTTAAAAAATCCTCCAACCTTTCCAAGATAATGCCTAAACACTTGAGGAATACAGACAAGACTCTGGCTCTTTAACCACACCTCCTGCTATTCTTGTTCTCTCCTCATTTTTCCCACAAATTCTTTATCACCTCCAAAATATGCTTTATTCTCCAGTAATATGAGAGATACTAAACTGCTAGTGGTTCCCAGAATACCGTGTGTTTTTATACACTTCTAGATTTTTTAATATGCTGCTTCCATCATTCTTTTTTCTACCTGGAGAACTCCTATTCATCCTCCAAAACCTCCAGTCACCTTCACTATGAGGCTTTCCCTGATAACCACCTCCTACAACAGAGTCAGACTCCTCTTTTATACTGCTGTGTATATTTGCCTGTACCGTTATTTGTGAGACCTCCCTACCAGGGTCAAGGACAATGCCTGATGTATTCTGTTACTTAAATGGTGCTCCAGAAACATGTACAATACAGAACTAGAAGAGATCTCTTTCTTTGGTTGGGTTTGATGTCTTTGGTTGGTTTCATTTTGTATTGGATTCCTCAAGAAACAGAACTGGAAACAAAGATTTGAATACAAATAATTTATTTAGGAGATAATCCTCATTGGGAAGAGGAGAAGTGAGACAGCAAAGGGAAGGAAACCAATAGAAAGCAGATTAAGGAGCACTTGCTGCTGGGGAAACTGGTGCTCAGCCCTGGTGGGGGCCTCGGGGAGACTGCATAGAGCATGCCTCAGTGTTGTCTTGCTTGAGGAGAAGGAAACTGGAGCATTTATCCATGAAGGACGCCCCCAGAGTGTCAACTTCCCAGCAAGTCCAGCCTGTCTGATGAGAGGGATGAGCCTGTCCTGCTGCCAGAGAAAGGCTACCAGCAGAGCCCCAGGTACTGGCAGCACGAAGCCACTGGGTTGGATCTGCATTGGCAGGAACAGTGGATGATAAGGGGTGTGGGCATGGAGCTGGAAGTGTTTGCTACAAGGGTGGAGGGAGGGATTTCCCCCTAACATGCACACCATCAGAGGGCCAATCAACAAGTCTGGGAGCTCCACCTGTAGTTTCAGAGACTACTGGGGGTCAGCAGCGAGAACACTAGGCTGGGACTGGGCTGAAAGGGAAGGCGTCTCTCTCCGTCTCTGGCCCAGACTCCCTGCCATGGGGCCATGTGGCTTCTCTAGGTGCCCTTCTTCCTGCCCAGCCAGGTGGCCTGAGGGCAAGTTGTGCACGGGAGGCTGGAGCATTATCAGAGCTAATGTGATCTCTGGGGAGGCATCACTTCCACTTACCATGGCACTTGGTGACACAGGCCATGGGATAAAAGGCAATGGCTGATTCTGTGAGTCCATCTTTGACCATCTCCTCACAGACACTGGAGCCCTGACACACAGCGACTGGGCTGGGACACATTTAGAATCCAAGGGCCTGTGTCCGCTGAGGACGCTATCAGAACCTACACCTCCATGGCACCAATGGGGAGACTAAGGAAAAAAAGGAGGGGAGGTTTGCCTGCATATTTGTTTCCTCCCTCCCTCCCTTCCTCCCTCCTTTCCTTCCTTCCTGCCTTCCTTCCTTCCTTCCTTCATCTTTCTTTTTTCTTTCTTTCTTTTTTCTTTCCTTTCTTCCTTTTTTCTTTCTCCCTTCCTCCCTTTCTTTCTCTCTTCTTTCCTACCTTCCTTCCTTCCTTTCCTTCTTTCACCCCCTCACTTCTTTCCTTCCTCTTTTTTCCCTCCCTCCCTCCCTTCATTCCTTCCTTCTTTCCTTCCTTCTTCCTTTTCGTTTTGTCTTTCTTTCTTGATCAGGGGACAATAGGCCTATGTCACACTGCAGCTGACCTGCCCTGAATTCATTCATCACTGGTATAAGTTGTGTTGGATTTACAAATAGCATAAGACCTACATCAGCTGAAATCCGCCTCCTTCAGGACATCTCCCACTAAAGAGTCCTGGGAATACCTGAGACTTCCGACCTGCACAGATGTGGCTCAGTGCTTAGATTTTTCTCTTAATTCCTAGCCCAGCTGACCATATTCAGGGACTGGCATTAAAGAGCATCTGTTGCCTGCTGACTTCACATTCACATCCTCTCCCTGGGCTGCTCCCCTGAACTTCATGTGCCTTTATCAAACTACAGACTGGACATCACTACCTGGGTAATCAAAGGCACCTGGAAGTCACCATGTCCAAAGTAGGATCCTTGACCTCCCCTTCCTGACCCACACCACACCTGCTTCTCCACAGTCTCCCTACCAAGGTGATGGCATCTTCTTCCTTCTAGTTCCTTGGGCCACAAACCTTGGAGTCAGCCTTGACTCCTCTTTCTCTTGACCTTCATCCAGTCCTACTGCAAATGGCTGGTTCCAAATCACATCACACCTCCCCACCTTATGGTGACTTCCCTGATCCAAGCCTCATCACCTTTTGCCTGGATTAATGTGATAGCCTCCGAATGGTCTTCCTGACTTCTCCCCTTATTCCACGAAGTTTAAGTTCCACATAGCTTCTAGAAAGACCTTCTGGAAAAAAGTTCAGAGCCCATCACTGTCTCTCCCCAATGGTTTTTATCTCCTTCAGAATAAAATCTAAAGTCTAATCCCAGCACTTTGGAAGTTTGAGGTGGGAGGAGTGCTTGAACCCAGGTTTGAAACCAGCCTGGACAACATAGTGAGACCCTGTCTCTACAAAATTTTTTTAAAAATATTAGCCAAGGGTGGTGGGGCGCACCTGTAGTCCCAGCTACTCAGGAGGGTGAGGTGGGAGGATTCCTTGAATCTAGGAGGTGGAAGCTGCAGTGGGCTGTGTTTGTACTACTGTACTCCAGCCTAAGTGACAGAGTGAGACCTTGTCTCAAAAACAAACAAAACTCAAAGTCCTTCCATGGGTGACATGGATGAATAGATAAATGCATTCTTTGGTGGACTTGCCAATGCGAGTCCAACTGAGCCCTGCAGTCCCCATGGGAAGTCAGATCAGAGAGGGACAGAGGTGCTGGGGGAGAAGAGAATAGGAGTGGCCAGTGGTGTGGCAGAAAAGCACTGGGCTGTGAGACAGCACCCTGGGTCCTGACTCGGGCTCTGCTGTTTTCAGGCTGTGCAGTAATGGCCAACTCCATCAGCAAGATGTGGACGGACCATAGAAAGAAGAAAGAGGCAGAGCACATGTCGAAGAGCCAGGGAAGGAGAAAGGGAAGGAGATGCCCAAGGCAAAGGGACTCAGTCTCCCAGGAGGAAAAGAGGAACTTTGCCCTCCCCTACATGAGACCCCAGATATATCCTTTGGCCTTAAGATAGTCATGTGAGTTATGGAGGGCGAAGACTCACAGCTGGTTTAGCTTCCTCTCTAAGACAGAGGGAGGTTTGGCCAGCTGACCAGGCTGCCAGCCTGTACAGGAGCTCTGTCCACCTGAGAATATCAGAACTGGACAGAATCTCAGAAATCTTACATCCAGTTGTCACTCTGTTAGAACACTATGTATTCCTTAGATAATCTGATGAGGCATGGAATTTCCATCCAGAAATATGCACGCACACATACACACACACAGCACACACACACACACAGCATTTTAAAATTTAGTATGAAATTTATCATACTTAAGAAAAAAGTGTACACAGTACATCTTTTCATGTATTTGTCTTTTTTAATGTACACAGCATTTTAAATAGAGTTTGGGGCAGATTTGCAAATCCTGCTTGAATCTCTTATCTCTCTTATCTCTCATCTCAGAATCTCTTAAAATAAAATATGTATTATCTTTTTCACAGTTCAAATAATAATAATATGAACACACAAGAACCCACCTACCCCTCTGGGTTAAGAAATAAAATATCTCCATACCTCACAAGCCCGCATCCACCCCACACCCCCTAAGCACATTCACCCCTATTCCCTGCTCCAAAATAAACATTATCCTGAGTTTGGCAATCACCACTTCTTTGTTTTTCTTTATAATATTACCATCTGTGAATATATTTCTAAACAATGCATTGTTAGTTTATTCTTCTTCAAACTTTATGTAAAAGGAATCACACTATAGATATTGTTCTGTGACTTTTTTGGCCCAATATCATGTTTCTGAGATTCATCCTTGCTGATGGGGTTGGCTGTAGTTCACTCGTTTCCATTGTTGTTTATATTCAGTCTATTGTATGAATAATAACAATTTATTTATTCACCCAACTGTGAAGGACATTTGGATTGTTTCCAGTTTTTTTGTTTTGTTTTGTTTTTGTTTTTGCATTTTGAAAAATACTGTCTATATATGCTTTAAGATGTCACCTACACAAATGTGCAAGACTTTTCCTAGCGTTTATTCTTAGGAGTGAATTGCTGGTTTGTAGGGTATGTATTTGTTTAGCTTTATTAAGTAATGCCAAACCATTCTGTAAAGTGTTTGTACTAATTGAAACTCCCTCTTCCACCATGTCAATTCTTCATATCTAATTTCTTCACATCCTCCCTAATCCTTGGTATTACCTAGGCTTTTAACTTTTGCCAAACTTTTGGGTGTGAAATGGTATCTCACTGTAGTTTTCATTTGCACCTCCATGACTTCTAATGATGTTCAACATCTTCTCACAAATGCATATGGGTCATTTGTGTTTCTTTTTCTTCTGTGAGATGATGATACATATTGTTTGTACAATTTTCTATAGGCTTGTTAATCTTTTTCTTATTAATTCACAGTACTTAATAATATATCCTGGGTACTAATCTTTGAAATGTTGTCAACATCTTTTCTTGGATGCATTGTAAGGCTTTTTGCTCTGTTGGGTGACTTTGATAAGTAGAGGTTATTAGCTTCAATGTAATTTAATGTAGCAATCTTTTCTTTTGGTTTCTGTATTTATGTCTGGTTTAAGAAATATGTCCCTGGTTGATATTTTCCAAAGTTATATTTTAAAATTTGACAGTTTTGTCCTTCATATTGATGTCCACCTGGAGTTGATTTTTGTATAGGGTGTGAAGTAGGGATTCCATTTCATCATTTTTCGTTTGACTAACAGATAACAAATTGTCCTGACCCAGTCCTTAAGTAGTTTCATCTTCTCTGCTCTAATCATCAGAGAATTATCTATCATAAACTAAGTTTCCTTGTACAGTCGGGTTTTTGTCTGGGCTCTCTCTTCTGTTCTGTTGATCTATTTATCTGTGCCCAAGAATTACCACACAGTCTTTTTTTTTTTTTTTTTTTTTGAGACAGAGTCTTGCTCTGTCCCCCTGGCTGGAGTGCAGTGGCGCGATCTTGGCTCACTGCAAGCTCCACCTCCTGGGATCATGCCATTCTCCTGCCTCAGCCTCCTGAGTAGCTGGGACTACAGGCGCCCGCCACTGCGCCCAGTTAATTTTTTGTATTTTTTTTTTAGTAGAGACGGGGTTTCACCGTAGTCTCGATCTCCTGACCTTGTGATCCGCCTGCCTCGGCCTCCCAAAGTGCTGGGATTACAGGCGTGAGCCACTGCACCCGGCCACCACACAGTCTTAATTAACATTGTTTTATAATACACTTTCCTATCTGGTGGAGCAAGATTCTCGAGCTCCTTTTCTTTGGAAATGTCTTGGCCATGCTCTTCCCTACAAATTTCTGAACCACCTTGCAGAGTTCCATGAAAAACCCCACTGGAATTTCAATTGTTATTGCATTAAATCTATAGATCAATTTGAGGGAGAACTGACATCATCACAGTGTTTAGTCTTCCCATCCAATAGCACAGTACATGTTTCCATGTATTTGTCTTCTCTAATGTACACAGCATTTTAAATAGAGTTTGGAGAGAATATGCAAACTCCTGCATGAAATCCATCTCAGTCTCTTAAAATTATTGCCCTCTAGTGTCTGAGCTCTTTTCTTTTTGCTCAGAAAACACTTCCCAATGGCTTCACCAGGAATACATTCGGACCAAAGTGATTCTTACAGTTATCTTCCCACTTCTTTCTTACTTGTCTCGCTGGCTCTCTGATATCTATTCTTGGGAAACAGCAAATAAAGCTTTTGTGGAGCCTGGAGAGACAGAATGGTATCTAGGCTAAAAGCATGAACTTAAGAGCCACTAGCCTCAATTTTAACCTTGACTCCTCTGTGGACTATCTGTGAAATCCCGGCCAAGTTCCCCTACTTTTCCGTGTCTCAGTTTCTTTTCCTTCCTTCCTTCCTTTTTTCCTTCCTTCTTTCCATCCTTCCTTCCTTCCTTCCTTCCTTCTTTCCTTTCTTCCTTCCCTCCTTCCTTTTCTTTCTTTCTTTCTTTCTTTCTTTCTTTCTTTCTTTCTTTCTTTCTTTCTCTTTCTTTCTTTCTTTCTTTCTTTCTTTCTTTCTTTCTTTCTTTCTTTCTTTCTTTCTTTCTTTCTTTCTTTCTTTCCTTTCTCTCTTTCTTTCTCTCTCTCTTTCTTTATTTCTCTCTCTCCCGCCGTCTCCTTTTCTTCTTCTTCTCCCCCTCCTCCCCCCCCCTCCTTCTTTCTTCTTCTTCTTCTTCCTCCTCCTCTTCTTCTTCTTTTTCTTCTTCTTCTTCTTCTTTTTCTTCTTCTTTGTCTGTTTCTTCTTCTCCTTCTTCATCTTCTTCTTCTCCTTCTCCTCCTCCCCTTCCCCTCCCTCTCTCTTTCTTCCTCTTCTTCTTCTTCTTCTTCCTTTCTCTCTCTCTTGTTCTTCTCTCTCTCTCTCTTTCTTTCTCTCTCTCTCCCTCCCTCTACCCTCCCTCCTCTCTCTTTCTCTCTCGCTCCCTCTTCCATCCCTTCCTCCTTCCCTCCCTCCCTCCCTCCCTCTCTCCTTCCTTCCTTCCTTCCTTCCTTCCTTCCTTCCTTCCTTCCTTCCTTCCTTTTGGTATAGGTGGGGTATAGTTACATTGCCCAGGCTGGTCTCATACTCCTGGGTTCAAGCAATTCACCTGTCTCAGCCTCTTGAAATGCTTGGATTACTGGCATGAGCCACCAGGCCTGGCCTCAGTTTCTTCATCCGTGAAATGGGTAAGATGATGATGAGGATAAGGGCACTTAGCTCATAGAACTGCTGAGGGAATTAAATGAGTAAATACATGTAAAGCACCTAGACAGTGCCTGGTATCACATACGTGTTACTTCTTATTGTTGTTGTTATCAAAACATTTAATTTCTCTACGTCTGTGGGAGGCAGGGATCTTCTCCAGAATTTTAATTTAGATTTCTCTGACTTCAAATTACAAGACTGGGATAAAATAGCAAATATGTGTTGGTATAACAAGTGTGGCCTTTGGACTTACAAAACAAAAGCTGGGTTGAAAACCTGGTTTCATTACTTGCTGGCTAGGTGACTTTTGGCTTCTAAGCCTTAGCGTTCCCACCTATAAAATGGGGATGACAACACCTGTGAAGATAATTAGTGGGTAGCACTGTGTGAAGGGTCACATTTCTTAAGGCTCTACGATGCAGTGGTACTTGTGTCCTCAAAGGTCACTGTTTCTTCCTAGTGACCTTTTGCCTCTTTTCTACTTTTCCAGCTCATGCCTCTGGCAGATTTGTTAAAAGTGCAGATTCCTGGGCCCCACCCCAGAAATTTGAATTTAGTGGGTCTGCAGTGGGAGCCAGGAATCTGCATGTTTGTGGCATGTTTATTCCTGTTAAAAAAATAACTTGAGCTTTCAGATAGTTGAACATGGGGAGGTTCCTGGAGGGTGGTGCACCAGGGAGAGCATGGAAACTCCAATCCTCTTCCCCCAAAAGCCACCCTACTCATCTCTTCATCTATATCCTTTGCAATATCCTCTATAATAAAATGGTAAATGTGAAATCACAACAGAATCTGTTCAGTAAGGTAATAGGAAATCATATAGCCAGCACGATGGCTCCCCAGTGATCTGCACTTCCCAATACTCAGGCCCCTGTGGAACGCCCTCCCACACCGAGTCAGGGCTGGCCTTGTCTGAATAGTGGAATGTGGTAGGAATAATGCTCTGGGACTTTCCAAGTGAGGTAAGTAAAACAAGCCTTGCAGCTCTGCCCAGAACTCTCTCTTGGAACCTTCATTCTCCATGTGTGAAGTCCAACTTCCCTGAGGGTGCCATGCTGGAGAGATCACAGAGAGAGGCTCTGAGACCACAAAAAGAGAAAGAAATGTCCAGCCGGCCCCTAGTCATTCTAGCTTCAGCCAACCAAGTTATCCCAGTTGAGACCCTTGACATCATGGAACATCAACGAGTCATTCCCTTTAAGCCCTGCCCCAAATGAAGACTCATGAGTAAAATAAATAATTGTTGCTCTTTAAAAAAATAGTAAATCCAGTATTAGTGACGTGTTTCATAACCTTTGTCCCAAGTTGAGAGTGACTGTGGCAATTTGTGGGCAATTCAGCTCCCTCAGACTGGTGTGTCCTCCTTTTGCTCTGACCGCTTGGCAAAAAACAGCCATTTCCTGCCTGGGCTCTCTATTCCATGAAGATATGAATGGGTCCCTTCTGAAACATGGAAGGGAAAAAAGCTGCCTCACGTTCACTGTCTAGGGGACTATCTAGGAGGCAGCAGGAGCATCCATCAACCCCCCAGAGCAGGGGCATGGAAGGGTGAAGGAACAGAAGTGTGAACTGCACCCTCTTCAAGGGAATCATGAGGCCTTAGCTCAGGGTTGTCTGCAATGAAGCCAAGGCCTGGGGGATGCACCTAGTCTGGGCTGGTCCTGCTCTGCATTCGTGCCCAGGATCCTGAACCTACTAAATTATTTAGTGATAGTGGTACACACAGTAGTTCACCCTCTGTGGACTACATACAGAGAACACCTGCCTGAAACATGTTCTTAAGGAGTCTGCCTCCTCCTCTGTATTCTCAACCCTCAAAATGAAAGCTGGGTGGTCTTTGGGTAAGGACAGGGGAACTAGGAGGTAGGGTGCAGGGTGATGATTTGCTACCCCTCTTTCTGGTAAATACCACCACCCTCCCTTCCTAGTTTCTTAGGAGGCCCTTGATCTCTGGATCCCTTAATGTGATCAGCAGGAATAGTGGCACTCAACTTCTGTACCGCCTGGGAGTTCAAATCCTGGCTTTCACTTAGCAGCTTTGCTACCTCGAGCTGATGTGTGCCTCAGTTTTCTCACTTATCAAATGGGGCTTAGGGCTGGGTGCGGTGGTTCTCGCCTGTAATCGCAGCACTTTGGGAGGCTGAAGCAAGTGGATTGCCTAAGCCCAGGAGTTTGAGACCAGCCTAAGCAACATGGCAAGACTCTGTCTCTACAAAAAATACAAAAATTGCAAAAATTAGCCAGGCGTGGTGGTGCACACCTTCAGTACCAGCTACTCAGGAAGGCTGACATAAGAGGACCGCTTGAGCATGAGAGGTCAAGGCTGCAGTGAGCCATGATCACGCCACTGCACTCCAGCCTGGGTAACAGAGTGAGACCCTGTCTCAATAATAATAATGATAATAAAATTGGGCTCATTATAGTATCTTATCTATTGGGGGAGTTGGAGGGCTTAATTGCATCAGCGACTGCAAAGTGCATCAGCAGTGATGAGCACATACTATAAACACGATAGACATTTGCTATACACTTGACAGTTCTATTCACTTAACAAAATGGGTGAGGGTACTATGCTAAGTATCATTTCATACAAGACGATCATTGTTCTCATTTTACAGATTGAAGACAATGCTGAAAGTGGCTAGATGTCCTGTCCTGGACTGCATCGCTAGAGCGGGACAGAGGGTGGGGTTTAAGCCCCGATCCCGGCGGGCTCCAGGGCATACACTCTTCACCCCTGTTCTATCTCCATGGCTCGGCGGTTGCCAGTTTGGGCCTCACTTGCCTCACTCCATCTCTCTGCTCGAGCTCCCTATTCTCAGCAGGGCTGCTCACCCTTTTTGGCTGGGAAACTTGAGGCCATGGCTGATGCATTTCTGAACCCAGATATTGTGGTTCGTCAACCACCATCTCCTTTGACCCTTTCCCCTCAAGCAGCTAGAGTCCTTCCCTCTTCAAGACTCACCTCCCACCTCAAGCTCTTAGATCCACCCCTCCCAGCAGTACTAGGATCCGCCCCAACCCCATTTTGTTTCTCTTCTATTTTTCTTCTCTGTCCCCTCTGCCTTTGTCCTGCCCACCTTCCAGGTCTTCAGCATCCGCTGCCAGTCTCCCCTTACTGCTGTGTGTCATGGGCTTTGCCCTTCCTCCCAGGTAGCTGGCAGAAGAACCCTCCACTTCTTTGCCCCACTTTGTACCTCCCTGCCTCACTTCCACTCCCGAAATTACACGGGATAGTAGCAGAGCAAGAGGTCAGACCTGACTCCGACACGTGGTCCCAGGGTCTTCCCACACCTACGTCCTCTCTATGGAATGTTTCTCAGAGCAGGTAGTTGAACATTGCTCTGGCATCACTCTGAAGGAAGGAGATGTATGAAAGATAGGTTTCGATGAGGAGGCTGGGAAGAGTTGGAAGTCCAGGTGGGGGTGGCAGTGAGGGGAGGGTCCAGGCTGCGAAGGATCTTTGGTGATAACAGAGGTGGGAAGAGGTCATCATGAGGCCACCCTGCCTGTTCCAAGTGCCACAGGAATCCTCACTGAGCCCTCCAGCACACGCTGGAGGGAACTCTTGTAAGGGGACTGGCAGCTGGTCTACACTGCCCACGTGTGGATGTGAGCCATGGAGCTGAAGCTGAAGTGCATGTCCTGGGGAGAGTTAGGTCAGGAGTTGATGGAGAGACTTAGGCCTTAGGAGAAGACTGAGGGACAGACCTGCTGGCCTCAGGAATGGACATGCAGTCACCAGGGGGTGCTACACATATATTCTGTGTGGCCCAAGAGCAGACCCAGAGCCACAAACACGTGCTTCAAGGAATCAGACCCCAGCTCAATGTAGCCCAGGAGGGAGGTGGAATGGCTGTGTCTGGGAAGGCTGGGGACTGCCCTCCGAGGAGTGAGTGCCTGCCTGCCCCTGCCTCAGGCTCAGGGAGAACCAGTCCGGGTAGCTGGAGAATGGAGTGGGGCTTTGTTTCAAAATTTTCCAATTTTGCTAATAGTGTCCCTCCCTTTTTTTCTCCCTATCCTCCAGCCCACCTGTAACAAGACCTCTCGCCATGCCCCCATCCCTTAGAGACCACGATGGTCAGAGCTTAGAGGGACCTTGCAGATCTCTCCTAAAGTAAAGAAGTGCAGCCCCAAGGAAAAGGGGCAATGGCTCAGGGCTGTGCAGGCCCTTCTTTGAGTAACTTTGAATCACAGAGGGAGAAAGTTCCACTGCTTTTCATGCTTTTTTAGCCCTGATTATGGAAGGAGTGAGTCTCAATCTGGTGTTCATGTGTCTGTAACGACTTTCACTTACTAATCGCCAGTTCAACAGAGGGAAGTCAGGCTTTGGGTCAGAACTTTCAGGCCCAAACCACATCAAACTAGAATCTCCTATCAGTGCTTTCTTTTCATTGCTTTATTTTTACAGTTATCTATTTATGGCATGTGATGTTCGTGTTTTATTTATTATACGATGACAGTATAAAGTTTCTTTCTTTATTTCTTACTGGTAACTTAAAAAATGCGGATTATTCCCAAGCATGTATCTACACTGTCACTACAGAGTATTTCTGCTCTCACTAGATACCTGCTCTGTAGTGTTCATAGATGCCAGACAGTGAAAGCTTAGATACACGTTTGGGAATAATCCGTCTTATCTACATACATAATACTTACCTAATAGCACATATTAAATATATGGTATACATACATATAATGCATAAATATATAACAATATGTATTATTAAATATAAATATATAATATAGTATTAGGAATAATTGATATATTATTAGGAATAATCGATATACATACCATATACACACAAGCACACATATTTAATATATACATATACTGTATATGTACCTATGTATGCACTATATGTATATATTATTACTTACAATTACACATGTACATTTACATATAACTAAAATGTTGTGTATATCCCTAAAATTTTATACATATAAACTATATATGAAAACATATATATAAATTTTTTTATATAAAACATATATATCTTTGTGTGAGGCTTAACACACAGAAAATTGAAGTGATTACAAATGCACTTTTTACATAGTGAAAACACCCATGAAACCATATCCAGGCCATTAAAAGAAGAAGAAAAAAATGATAAGAATCTGAGGAGTCCCCCTGGTTGCCCCTCCCTGTCAACATCTCCCTCCTCCCCAAAGGTAACTGCTATCTGTACCTTGAACCCCATAGATTTATTTTGCCTGTCTAAACCATTTTATGCATCACTTTTGCGCATGTTTAAAGTTTATACAGTTGGCCTTATTCCGCATGAATCCTCCTGCAAATATTCTTGAGGTTTTTCCATGTTGATACTTGAGCTTCCTTTTTAAAACAAATGTATTTAATTAAGAAGAATGAGTTGATTTAAAGGAAACATCAAATTCATACTAGGACAAGTTGATCAGGGAGTGCCAGAATTCAGGCAACGTTGGCTCTAAGCCCAGTATCTTCCCCTTTTACAGGCGTGCAAACCGAGGTCAAGGGCCGTAAGAGCTGTACCGCAGGTCAGTCTGCATGTTCACGACACAACTGGGATGAGGTTCCAGCCCAAGTGCCTGAGGCCAGAGATCTTTCCTACTACGTCATGTTGGCAAGAACATTCCCCTCCGCCTTACCCTACCCCACAGCTCTATTCCGTATCCAACGTTGGCTCTTAACCTTGAACTGCAGAAAGTAAGCTGTTTTTGTTGTGTTTTATTGATCATTTTAGAATTAAGCCTAGAGTCAGGGTGGTGTGTTATTGGGGGACCAAGTCCCACCAAGGCAGCTGTCCAGCCTTCAAAGTTATGACAAGCCTTCCACTTGGCAGCCCACCTCGGTGACCTATATTTTAATATGTGCTATTAGATTATTGCTAATGAGACATCTTAGGGATAAAAGAATTATGCTCGCTGCCGGGCTATGGTAAAAGTACAATTGAATTAAAGGCTGAAATCGTTTAGGACTCTGCTAGACAACCTGTCCCCCAGGCTGGGCCCGAATGGAGATATTAAGCTTTGGAAATTACACAGGAAAAATAAGTATAATTGATCTAAGGTAACTTCACTCGTCTAAATTAAATAATGTGATTGTTACAGGCAGAAAGGCTCAGGATGAGGAGCCGGGCGGAAAAGGCTTGCTATCTGCAAACAAAGTTATAAGTGAAAGCCCCGGGGAATTGACTTTCCCCTGATGAGCCGAGCACCCTCCTGATGGCTTCTGAGAGTCCACTTGGGCATCAGCAGGAAATGGACCTGGTCTGAATGTTATAGAATCTGAGGTTTACCAGGCGCCTCTGACCACCATCCTCACCAGCCCCTTCCCAATGCCCTAGCGAGCTCATGCCCCACCCGGCAAATTGTCCAGTGCTGTGTGCACAACTCTCTTGCTTAGGAGAGATTTCTCTATCCCAGCACTTTGGGAGACCATGGTGGGCGGATCATCTGAGGTCAGGAGTTCGAGACCGGCCTGGCCAACATGGTGAAACCCCGTCTCTACTAAAAATATGAAAAAATTAGCCAGGCATGGTGGCAGGTGCCTGTAATCCCAGCTATCTGGGAGGCTGAGGCAGGAGAATTGCTTGAACCCAGGAGGCAGTGGTTACAGTGAGCTGAGACCACGCCATTGCACCCCAGCCTGGGCAACAGAAACGAAACTTTGTTTCAAACAAAACAAAACAAAACAAACAAACAAACAAAATAAGAAGAGATTTCTCTGCTGGTGGCTATAGCTGCTTTTGTTTCCATCCACAGGAGTCTTGTGCTCTGCGAAGCCTAAGGTCCATGCACCCTCATCTCCCTGGAGCCGGCCTCCAGAACCCCATGCCATCATCTGTAAATCACACAATTGTGTGCAGAGTGCCAATTACAGACCAGTCTTTAAATGAAGATATTGTATTTGCAGAACTTCGGAGCTCTGTCTCCAAGGCGTTCCCTTTCTCTGGTCCAAATATTTGCATTCCACCAACCCTCTCACTGATTCCAGGTTCTTCCGGGCAATGCTAGTCCTGATGCTGTTCATTGAAAGGCAGATGCTGGAGTCTCCCAGGCAGGAAGAGGTCCTGCAAACCTATGAGGGCTGAGATTTCCCAGGTCCTCCATTGATTTCCTTCTGCCCCCACTGGCGGCTCCCTTTGCTTTCCCTAGCATCTGTCTGTCCCACCCCTAGGCAACACAGCTGACTGCCAGCAAGGTGAGACTTGGGGGTTCCCCAGCTATTCTTACCTTGTCCCAAACATTGCTGTTCTTAGGCCATAAAGCCCATAGTTAAGCCTCATGTTTTAAGTATCACCCTTCTCTGGCTAAAAACCAACTAGAATATGTTAAAAAAAAATAAAAAAGAGAGAGAGACAGAGAGAGAGAGAGAGAGAGAGATTTCCTCTCTCCCTCCAATCTTTCTTTTTACCTCCTTCCCTTCCTCCCTCCTTTCTTTCTCCCTTCTTTCTTCCCTCCTTCTCTCCCTTCCTTCCTTGCCTCTATTAAACATTTCTTGAGTCATCCCTGTGTATCAGGAACAATTCTATGAGCCAGGTTTATAGTGGTAAACAAGACAGGTGAGTTTCCTGCTTAAAGTCAAGCCAGGAGAAAAGTCTAGAAACAAATAAACAAGGAAATAAGTAAGATGTGGATAGATCTTGACGAGTTCCCAGAGTGGTAAGTTAGACCCAGACTGTCTGGGAAGGACCTGTGGCCAGCTGCTCAGAAATGTCCTCTTCAAGGTCTCTTGAGTTGAGCCCAGCCCTGCAGAGAGCCAGGGAGGAGTGAGTTAGGAAGAGTCAGCACCAAATTCAAAAGCACTGGGGAGAGTTGGAGGGAGGCTGAGCAGAGAAAGAAGGGCAGTGTCATCCAAGTTGTGAGCAAGGGGAGATGAGAGTGAATGAAGTAGTGGGAGTGACCTGATGTTTAAGTCACCTTTTGGCCACTCTAAGGAGGATGGCTTTTACTCTGAACACAGTGGGAAAGCCATTGAAGGCTTCATAGCTCAGTAGTGTGATCGTTTGTATTTTAAAGGATCCGTCCCATTGCTGTGTGTAGGGTGGTGGGCAGGGGTGAAGCAGGGACTGGTCAGGAGGCCCTGGAGCCACCCAGGAGGGGAGAGGGTGAGAAGAGTTGAGGCTCTTCATCCAGGCAGGAGGAGAAAGATTGGCTGGAAAACAGAAGTGGTTGTAATGACTTTCTAAAGTCCATCACACAAGGACCGTCTGGGGACATTTTCTGATTCTAAAAAAATATAAAGAAATAAATTTAAAGACTAAATGAACATTCTCTCTCTAGTTCTTTATAGATACGATTGCCCTGGCTCAGAAAACTTGCTAACTTGTCCCATCCTGCTGGGAAACCATCTTTGGGCCTTTCTCTGCCTTTTAAAATCAGACAAACAGAAGCAGCTTCAAAGGCTGCTGGCTCTCTTGATCAGTCTGTGAATAGGACAGAACACAGATTTTGGTGGTTCTTAAGTACATCCTCAAATCTCACCCTGTCAATGAAAAGGTGGGTTTTTAGAATGTGGAACATGAGAAGTCTCTGTTTCTTAAAAGCCAGTTATTGAGTTTGAGAGACTGTCCACATTCATCCCTAGAGATGATGCTTTTTAAAGCAGAAGCACAAGCTGAAGCTCCAACTTTCCCAGTATGGGCCTTTTCTGTTAATTCAGGAGGGAAAAATGAATTGAATCTCATATACCTCAATCCTCCCCATTGCACTTTGCACAGGATCCACTCTGGGCCTCAGCTTTTCCCTCTGTATAATGGGTGAAACGGTTCCCAGCATTCACACCTGCTCTGACTTTCTTTGTCAGGGGGAGACAGATTCTTACCAAGAGGGAGTGAGTGGCCATGATGGACTTATGGACACTGTCACTGGCGGCACTACCCAAGAATGCTTTGAGTGAATGGTGGCCGCCCCCCCCCAACCCTCTAATTGTGTCCTGGGGCGGGGAGCTGCTACTGACCAGGCAGGACTCGAGTGAGAGGGGAGGGCCAGAGGCAGGATGGTCTGGCTCAAAGGGCTCACATCAGTGTTGTAATTACGTTTTCCCGACTTCTCCTGTTGTTTTGGCCACTTGGGGTCTTTACAAAACCTTCATTACTTTCCAATTGTCTGATTTTCTGTTTTCCTGTTACCTTCAGACTTTAAAATTAGTTCAGTGACTCAGCCATTTGACTTCTTATTAATTCCAGGCTCCTGTATCCCATCTGTCCATTCCCCTTCCCGTTTTTCAGAAGCCTGGCTTGTATAATACTTTAACTCTTCCCAGGCAGACACAGATGAAGCCACTGCCAGTCACTCCCTGTTACCTGTGCCTCTGAAGTATCATGGTTCTGGGTTACCTCCCACTTGTTACATTTTATGTGCAGAGAGTCTCATTTCCAGAGTAGAAAGAGAATTCTGAAGTTTCTGCACATTTTCTTAAAATAAAAAGTCAAGACCCCAAAAAAATGGGTCAGTTGAATACCACAAAATATTGCTAATAAGATAAATCACAAAATTTCTAGGATAGAAAGGACTTCAGAGTTTATCCAAAACAACCCTTCTCTTTACCATTCAGTCCCAAGGGTGGCCATTTCCCATGTGCTTGAAGTCCTCCCATGACGAAGTGTTTGCTACTTCCACACACAACTGATTCCACCTTCAGACATCTCTCACTGTTAGGGAGTTCTTTAGGTCAAGATCTGCCTCCCTTTAGCTTCCACCGGCTGGCCCTGGGTTTGGCTCCTGGATCCACACAAAATAAGTGTGTACTCACCCTTCTACATAGTAACTCTGCCGACATTGAGGACAGGAACGACCACTCCCTCTCCCCACCCCCATCACCACCACCCACCCTGGGTTTGCTCTTCTCTGGGTACTCCCTGCCTTTACGTGGGTCTTAAGAGACTGGCTTCAAATCGAAGCCACTGGAATTGCCTTTGGAATTCAACAGCTGCCAGGGACATCAAAGCTAATTGCTTAAGAGGCCACGGGGACACATTTCATCCCTGCCTCAGCCACTGACTTTCTCTGGTTTCATTTATCTGGTTTACATCGATTGCATCCCTGAGAAATGCAAACATTTGTACTGCTTCACTACCCTCAAGAGACCTGCCCCTCCTCTCTCACCAAGGACAGGTCATAACTATTTGGAATCACTGAAGAAGGTGCCTGCCAAGGGTCACTAGGGAAGCTGTGGCATTGCAGAGCCCAATGTTCAGGGCGGATCATGGAAGGAGTTACCTCTATTACCGGGAGTCACCACCAACTAGCGCCTTGTAGGCCAGCTACAGCCCCCAGTGGTGTTTGTTTGGTACACCCAGTGCTTTGCAATCCAGGAAATTTCACATAAAACTTCTGCGATTCTGGCTCCTTATAAAGCATCAGGAGCTCTGTCTGACCACTCTGTGTGTGTGTGTGTGTGTGTGTGTGTGTGTGTGTGTGTGTGTGTGAGAGAGAGAGAGAGAGAGAGAGAGAGAGAGAGACAGGGTCTCCCAGGCTGGAGTGCAATGGTGCAATCTTGGCTTACTGCAACCTCTGCCTCCCCATTTCAAGTGATTCTCCTGCCTCAGGCTCCCAAGTAGTTGGGATTACAGTCACGTGCTACCCATACCCGGCTAATTTTTGTATTTTTAGTAGACATCGGGTTTTGCCAGGTTGATCAGGCTGGTCTCAAACTCCTGATCTCAAATGATCTGCCCACCTAGGCCTCCCAAAGTGCTGAGATTACAGGTGTGAGTCACTGTGCCTGGCTGTCTGGCCACTCTTGAGTTTAGGAGAGGTCACAAGCTCTTCTGGTGGGCCCCAGGCTCCTTATTTGCTACCTGCCTTATGTTTCTGACCAGCCTCTGTGGTGTTTGGAGGTTTGGAATCCCTGCCCTGGACACTTCCACCTCTTTGCACCAGCACTGGCCTGATGGTGGTGGAAAGGGCTATCACTGTCTGGGAAAGGGCTATCACTTTGCCTCTATATGAACACCCAGGAGTCTCCATTCCCACCAACCTCCTTAGCCATTGGTGGGCATCCATCTGAACTCCTACCTGTGGGAGCGTTGCCATTCATCTTTGCACATTCCATTCTCTCCATCTAGGGCACTCTTTCCCACCCCCGCAATCTTACCCCACTGCCCACCCCATTGTCTGATAAAGGAGTATCCATCCTGCAGGATGTTTCTTTCTCTGAGTGCATGGTGTTGTGGTGTGAACCTTCATTTCCCTGGGCTCCCTTAGCATACTTTTTTGTTTGTTTGTTTTTATGCATTTGCATCTTTTTATGCTTTAGCATCTTTCCCACGGGAAAGAAGAAAAAGCAGAGCCCCTGCAGGCAGTGTGATCTCAGATCTACACACGTGAAACAGAAGATTATGTAATCTGATAAAATCATGGTTATTGTTACCCTCAAAGGACTGTAGAATCTCAATGTGTGTTCACATTTATGGTGTCCTAGATGAACCAGAAATAAACTCCAGAGTGACACCACTCAGGGTGGGGGCATTGCACATCACTGTACAAACACCAGGCAAACCTGGTGTTTGGAGTGTAAACCAAAAATAAAATTCTAAGCCTCCCAAACTACTAAATGGAGCCCCCGCTCTTGGCCAAGGAGATTCCTAGGTAAATCTGAAAAACTAGTTTGGGCCATGATGGGAAGGCAGGGGTCAGGCATGTTTCATCATGTTAGCAGCAGTGAATCTGTACAGGTCTGCAGCAACCTCAATTCTTACCTCCTCAGAAGAAAGAATTCAACTGAGGGGCATAAAGCAAAATAAGAGACCAAGGCAAGTTTTAGAGCAGAAGCGAAAGTTTATTAAAAGGTGTTAGAGCAAGAACAATAGGAAATAAAGTACACTTATAAGAGGGCCACACAGGCAACTTGAGAGATTCAAGTGCATGGTTTGACCTTTGACTTGGGGTTTTATACATTGGCATGCTTTCAGGGGGTCACATCTTTTCTCCCCTGATTCTTCCTCTGGGCTGGGCAGTCTGGCCTGCCAGCACTTGGGAGGGACCACATGCACAGTGCATTTAATGAACTTGTGTGCATGCTCACTTGAGGTGTTCTTCCTTCATGAGTTGAGTGTTCCTAGAGGAAGGTCATATACCAGGTTAGCTCTGCAATTTTGCCTCTTAGGGTGCATGCTTAAGTCCACTTGTCCAACTCCTGAGATCTTATCAGAAGCTGCCAATCAGCAGCTTCATGTGTTTTCTATCTGTTGGGAAACTGCCTTTCCCTGGCTCCAGCTGCAACCAATTATTATTCTGGAAAAACAGTTTAACAATCACCTGACTATCACCTGATGATCACCTGACATTCCTGGTGGGGAGAGGACTCCCTTGCCCTGCTCATGTCTGACTACCTACCTACTGAAACATTTCCCTTTCCAAGAGTCCAAGACCCCAATTCTTTGGGGAAAATGGATAAAGATCACTTTTCTGTAATTGCTTCCTGGTGATGGAGGGATAGTGGTGGTTCTTTTGTGGGTCTTGGCCTCTCGCTAGATGTCAGGGCAGGGTGGCTCTGTGGGTTGGTGGAAGTGGTATCCATCCAAGTCCAAGGCAGACAAGGGCAGGATTTCACCTTTGTCATGTTCCTCTGATGGGCAGTCTAGGAATTCCCTGTAGAAGAGTGACTCTTGAATATTGAGAGTATGGCATCCCTCACTGAGGATCATCTAGAGCTTGATGGCCTGAAGGTGAGAGGCAAAATAAAACAAGGGGTTGAGGACAGCTCCAAAAAATCCTAAGGCTGCCGACATGCCCAGGTAGCTGGTGACTATAGTCATGCCTGCTAAGACTTGGGTGCGTGGGGTTGCTAGCCAATTCCAGTATGTGCCCAGAATTAGAATATTGATCCCTCTTGTTTCATCTGAGCTGCAGCCAGAGATCACTGGTTGGTTCCAGGAATAAGCAGGGTTAGCCTAAATTAGAGACAAAAACTCAAAAACAACTGATGAGGTTAGAATCTAATAACAGGCATACCATGGTCATTAAAAAATAATTTTCTCTCTCTAGTCCTCATTTTTATTAAAAACAAATTATGATAGGACTGATTTGTTTGCAAAATAAGATTTCATCTTGTTATACTTGGCCCAATTATTTGCATAAAGGGCAGCAAGAATAATTATCTGCCATATAGGCTCCTTTTTAAATTGGCTTTGATGGAACTTCATTTCATAAGACATCTTAGATAAGATTTTTTAAATCCTTAAATCCAGCCATTGGACTGTGCCATCAAATATCTGTATAAATTGGGTAAATTTCTCTTCTCTTGAGGTCCCAAGATAACTTGGCCTCCTAGGCCTGTAAAAAACTGACATTCTTTACTTACCACAAGTCAGGAATTCTGCACAGGGAGTGTATAGGCAAGGTATGAGGCCAGTTTTCCCAAGGGGCTTTATTGGCTCTATAAGTCAAATTTGATTCCTTAATGGAAAGCATGTCATTCCACTTAAAGCCTTGGTAAAATAACCAGCGTCTCCAATTGTGTCCTGCTACAAAAGAAAACAGATTCTTTTCGCACTTATGCAAATAACTATATTGCCATAAGTTAAGAATACTCATAAATAGTTTCCAAATTTTGGAGAAATTTCTCCAAATTTTGTTTATTGGAGTATACTTTATTGTTAAAAGCTGTAAATAGTTCAAAAGAAAAGTTTTCTTGGTTTTGAAAAACAAAGGATTACCAACATTTTAAGCAAAAATTCATAAAAGTCTTATTTTAGTCTTCTATGATTTAATCTTGATATTCATAAACATTTCAGCTCTCCATGAGGGTCCTGAAAGTTTTTCCCCTATTCTAGTGTCACAGTCTCCAAAATTATCAGAAACCTGCATTTAAGAGTACCTGTTCGAGTCCTATAGCTGATTAGAAAACCAGCTTTTAAAGAGGATGAAAACATCACAACAATCGTTCATGGATGACAAAAAGTCTTAGGGTAGTCATAGTCAAAGATACAATTGACAAGAAAATTTGTTACCTCGGTATCACACAATAATTTAACATTGACAATTATAATTATTGTTGATAATGTATACTAAGTCATATCAGAATTATAGGAGTTTTGCATAATTTTGGAATGTATACCAATAACACATTTATACCAATACAATCCTAAGAAAGCCAAATTTTACCTTTGCATTCATGTACTATTGATGTCAAACCCAGTTCTTAATAAAATCTTATAGACAAATCTATCCAATCTTAACCGGTTTGACCATAAGGTAAGATTCTCATAAGCCTCTTACAATTTTATGTTAAAGAGCAGAATAATGCTTTAAGAAAAATCAAGTTGTGCTTTTATTTCAATGTTCAATTTATGGATAGGCTACATAATGCTCCTTTAATTTTAGCTAGTATGTTCACACACATGATTTCTTTTAGAAGATTAATCTTTTATAAATCTTTCACAACTTCCTCAAATCTTCAGCTTTATCCTATCTAACTTAAAACAATCCTTTAACCCTCTAAACTAGGCCAAAAAATTTATATTCCCATGCCTTTTTATTATCTTTTGCCAAAAGCACATTCTACTTTCCTTACATGCCTTGCATGTAAAACTGTTTTTCCAGTAGCCTCAAGTACGTGTTACACTGTTAACTCTTAACCAATTTAACTTTTGGTGAAAACCTGGTAAGTAAATAATTCTAATTATGTACTAGGTTTGGAGCCAAGGACACCAGATAAAGTGCAGATAAGCTCTGACTCTTTCCAGCATAGCTAGCGGGCACAGCTAACTCTGTATGTTCTTAGGTCTTACCTAGCTTTAAAGCAGGCGAGTTGTACAGTTGAGAGTCATAGTAGCAGTTTATGACCTTAAAGCAGTTAGTAGAACTAATAACCTTTAAAATTGTATAACATTTATTTTATAAATTCCTTTTCACAAATCTTTTTATTACTATCTATGACATACTTGGACTTTCTGACTTATTCTAAACATCTCTCTTTTTTAAAAAAACAGTCATTTTTACTTTAGGACAAGAACTTATCATTTTAATATAATATCTATTTTCTTTATAACCTTCCTTACCAAAACTATCTCTTTACCTTTATAACCTCTGGATTAGACAAGTCATTTTCCTTCTGTTAGAAAGTCAAGATTTGTATTGCATGTTGCTGTGTGAGTCCTGTGAAGGGGGCACAAATGAGGAGGTTGTGTGTATACTGTGGAAGTTATACCCCTCTCAAAAGATTGTTCAGTTAGTTTTGCTAGAGTTTGTCTGAACAAGTGTGGGCTATTTCTAAACCCTTGAGGTAGGACTGTCTAGGCTGAAGTTATTGGTTAAAGATTTAGGTAGCTTTCCCAGGACAAATAGGACTATTAGAAGGAAAGATGAATTCAAATGTTGGGTAAATGTTAAGTAGGCATCCATCTTGAAAGTATATTTTTGCCTCAAAGAGGTATGTATAAACTTTACCAGGGACTGGTGGGAGAATGTTAATTGGTCCCTTAAGTAATATAAAGGGGGTGTGAATCTTTTTTTTGAAGGGAGGGTATGACATTTGCCCTCATTACCCAATAGGATTTGGAGGAGAGTTGCTTAGAGAAGGAGATTAGCAAAGATTAGGTAGCGCTTAAGCCCAAAAGGGAAATTTATCATATTACTTGCTGACTCCAGAGTTTCCCGTGTCCTGTTGATGACAATGTCTGATTTGGAAGCCTGCTGGAGTGCACAGCAACTTCAGCTCAAGGCCACCGGGGGTTGGGATTCTGTCCTGGAGAACATTCAGCCTTCAGGACAGTGCTGATTCCTATGTCCAAGCTTGTGGCAGAGGAGGCAAGCCTTGTGGGCCTTTCTCCCATTTATCCCACTGGGGCAGTTTGCTTTCCAGTGGCTTGGCTTCCTGCACTGATGGCAGTTACCTGGGAGGGTATTCTGAGGCCAACCTGGAGCAGGTTGGTAGGTTTGCAGAGAAGCCAATAGTTGAGCCTGCCTCTTGTTCCTGCATTTCTCCTTTTTCTTAGCCCTGTGCTGCTTGTCCTGATCTTGGTTATAAAAGACTGAGGAGGCTAATTTGAGGATTTCCTGCATAAGGACACTAAATTCTAAGACTGACTTTTATAATTTTCTCCCTGTTAATTTTTAAGCCAAACAGTATTACAAAGGAATCCTAGTTTTTTAAGATTTTGGGGATCAAACTTTTCCCAGTTCTTCAGGATGCACCCAAGGGGCATGTCCTGTGGCAGGGAGACATGGTTATCCATCTGCAAAAAGAAGAGAACAGAAGAGAAAAAAAGGAAAAAGGAAAAGATGACATTCCCTCTTACTTTCCTATGATCCTGAACAGGGCATCCCCCATTCATCCTTAGGGTTATAGAATGAACTGATCTTACCATGTACTTAACCTAGGTCCCATCTCGTCACGATTACCCACCTGAGAACAGAGGAGATACTGGAGTGAACAGGAGGGCCCCTATTCATCATTGGGGTTCTGGAATGAATTGGTATTGCCATATACCCCTAATCTTGCATTCGTCTCTGTTCTAATGGTAATCTGTTAGCCTGGGACCAAACTTCATCTCTGTCCTATAGGTCCCTTGTACCTGAAGCCTTAGGCCAGCCTATATCCTTATCTTCATGACATTACAGTGACTCTCACATGGAGCATTCTCGCAACAAAATGATTATCTCTTTTCTCAGATTCCCATTTCTCATGTTATTTGGGTAAACAAGAAGCCTGTTTCTCAGCTAACTGCTGCAAGAGGGATGGACTTCCCTCCCTTCGAATATGATCTTGAAGGTCTTGACGCATACTGAGAAGGGCGTGGAATTGATTAGAGAAATAGAGGCTACAGGAGGAAGTGGGAGGAAGCAAGAGGAATGCTCATGAAAAGCCTTCATATACTTACAAAAATAGCAGCCCTTGGATTCCAGAGGGTGACATTTATTTACCCTGTTGACATCAAGAAGGAACCTCCAGAAGACTTAGGCCCTGGGATAAGGGCTCACAAATGGCAAAGGAAGAATACCCCTCCTCCCAAAGGAGTGGGTGCTAACTCAAAAAATCCAGGTGGGGGTCCTCAAAGGACCCAGAGTGAGGCCCTATTCAGTCAGACAAACTGCTTCGAAAGCCACAGGAGAACTTAGCCCTGATGTGTAACGGAACAAAAAGCATATGGTAAGTAAGTCATAAGGACTGGCAGAGCTGGGCTTCTGATGAGTATCTGTCCCAGCAATATGCCAGCAGACATGTGAAGGGTTGGAGGTCATGTGAGCTGGTAGGGTAAAAATAGTACAAGTCTCAGGGGATATCTGCAAGGGAGCCCACGTCTTTGCTGCCATGCAAATGCAGCAAGAGCCATAAGCGCATGCATAACAGAGAGTGTTTTTAGGGCAGAGAAGGAAGTCATGCAGCATGTGAAGTGAAAACAGAAAAGGCAGACTTGCCCCTGAGGTGGACAGTCTGGTGGGTGTGCAAGGCCATTTCAGAATACATTCAGAGAAAACAAGAGAATAGGCAAGGCAGGTTTTTGGGAAAGAGCTGATTTCAGCTAAAAAAGCAAGGAGAAACCCCACACATTGAACAGTTTTAGACTTTAGCTTTGCCATTTGTATGAGCCTCCTGTACAGGAGGGCCATTAGTGTCTCCGGTCTACTTGGTGCAGATTCCAAGGTCATTCCCACCCTTGCCAGCCACCCATCAGAGTGAGCTGAGAGATCAGCTGGGGGAAGCAGAGCCACTGGGGTTGAGAGGAATCATTCTGGGGGTTGGTTAGTAGGCAGGAGAGTGAATAGGGAGAATGAAACTGCATACAAGGGTTGAATGCCTCCGGACATGTATGGGCAACTTGAGAGATTCAGTGTGTGGTTTGACCTTTGACTTGGGTTTTATGAATGGGCATGCTTCCAGGTGGAAGGGGTTGCATCTCTTCTTCCCTGATTCTTTCTTTGGGGTGCCCTGTCCACATGTGTGTGTGTTACTGAAGTTGTGCACATCTCACTTGAGGTGTTCTTCCCTTACCAGTTGAGTATTCCTAGAGGAAGGTCATATACTGGTGAACTTCACCATTTTGCCTCTTGGTGTGCATGCTCCAGCTGAAGAAGGTGAGGCATAGAGGTATCTTACCACCAGGAAATATATCCAAGTCATGCAACACCAAAGTATGTTAGCAGTGGTGAGTCTATAGGAGTCTGCAGCAACCTCAATTCTTTCCTCCTCAGAAAAAAGAATCTGACAGAGGGACAAAAAGCAAAGTGAGAGACCAAGGCAAGTTTTAGAGCAGAAATGAAAATGTATTAAAAGGTTTTAGACAGGAATGATAGGAAGTAAAGTACACTTGGAAGAGGGCCACAAGGGCTACCTGAGAGATTCAAGTATGTGGTCCAACCTTTGACTTGGGCTTTATACATTGGCATGCTTCTGTGGGTTGCCTCTCCCCTGATTCTTCCCTTGGAGTGGGCTGTCTGCATGCGCAGTAGCCTGCCAGTGCCTGGGAGGGGCTGCATGCTCAGTGAGTTTACTGAAGTTGCATGCATGCTCACTCGGGACTCTCTGCCCTTACTAGTCGATGGTTCCTATAAGGTCATATACCAGGTAAACTTTGCCATTTTGCCTCTTAGTATGTATGTTGGGTCCCCTCGCTCAACTCTTGAGATCTTATCAGGAGTTGCTAATCACCAGCTTCAGATGTTTTCTATCTACTGGGAGACGGCTATTCCCTGGCACCAGCTGTGACTAAATGTTATTTTAGAGAGTCAGTTTAACAACCACCTGGCCATCACCTGATGGTCACCTGACATTCCTTTGTGGGGAAGGGGATGGCCCTTTCCTATCCTGTTTATGTCTGACTATCTACTATAACAGTTATACCCTCCTCTCTTTGGAATTCCAGCACAACGGACCAGCATTAACATTAAAACAGAGATCTTAACATTAACAACACATACTCGGTAGCAATAAGATACTGAATTCCAACCTGACTCTAGACAGACATCTAGTATAGCATCACATGACAAATAGCAGGCCCTAAAAAAACAAGGTGCTGATTTCTGCCCCACCTTTTCATTCTTCAGGCTTCTCTCTGCTCTCACCAATGGCAGGACTTTGTTCATCAACATATTCACCATATACCCCTAGCTGCTAGCACAGTGCCGGCACCAACCTACTTTGTTGACTGTCTGACTTGGCATTTAGGGTCTGACCTGATGTTGTGCTGTATAGTCAGGAGTGAGTGGGAAAGCGTCCTTCTAATGTGCACAATGCCCAGTTGCCCCAAGAGTGTGTGGGCATGCGCTTCTGCAGTAGAGGCCTGAGGATCTAAAGGGTTGTTGCTGAAGCTTGTTCAGCTCTATCTTTGGAAACAATATGTTCACATAAAGTGCTGTATTGGTTTTCTAAGACTGTTACCTCAAGTACCTCAAGCTGGTGGCTTAAAACAACAGAAATGTATTATTCCACAGTTCTGGAAACTAGAAGTCTGAAATCAAGGTGTCAGAAGGACCACGTTCCCTCTGAAACTTGCAGGGGAGCCTTTGTCACCTCTTCCAGCTTCTGGATTTGAAGCAATCCTTGGCGTTCTTGGCTATTTGCAAATAAGATCACATTTTAAGGTACTGGGGGGATAAGACTTCAACATATCTTTTAGGAGCCAGGGGGACAAAAGACGTTAGACTCATAACAAGTACCAAGGTCTCTTTTCAGAAACTGCCAACCATTGCTGCCTCCAAGCTGATGGCCAAAGGATGACTTCAATGACGAAATCAATTGAGACGCTGCCATGAATGACCCCGGCTAACTGGGTCTCTCAGCCCATGCTGGCTCACCCACAGGCCCACTTAGGGGCAAAGTGGGTGAAGCAGGATGCTGGCATGCTGGTGTGGCATTTCCTAATCCTGTTTCATCTGTACGATGTGACCCTGGTCAGGATGTGCTGACTCCATCAGACATACCAGTCCTATCTGGGTTGTAAGTGGTTAGGTATTATTAGCGTAGGTCCCAGAAAGCTGTCCTTTTCTCTTCCTTCCCTAAAGAAGTATCAGTATTGTGAGTTGCTCCAGATGTGGGCCAGAAGCTTTCTGGTTGCTTCTCCTGATTGGGCTCAGACTAAGGACCTTGAAACTCTGGTGATGTCCTAAGTGGGTGTGGTCTTTTCTTATGTGGCACAACCTTGGCCACAGACCAAATCCAGTCAGTTCAGATAATATGATGGAATTTAGATATTTTTATAGTACACTAGTTATAGTGAAAAAATGATAAGTTGATTCATATTGGAACGGATGTATTAGCAGATGTTGGGGATAAATGAGAAGCTGTAACTTAGCTTTCCTTTGTAACTCAAGGGGGAAAAAAATATATGGTTTGATTCAAACTTTAGAAAATAAGCTTGATATTTTTTCCAGTTTGGAGTTCTGGCTCACTTTGCTAAAGTATCCCATTTGACAAGACAAGAAAGCCTGCCTGTTCTGAGGAAGGTAATTTATACTCATCAGGAGTTGTCAACAGGATGGTGAGAGCCTAGAACATAGTAAGCACTCAATCCACCCCCACCCCACACTGCCCACATCCAAACTGAATTAAGAGCCATCATTTATGCCAGGGATCAATCAGAGTGCATTCCTTCATTCCATTTCTTCCTGGCTGTCGTTTGGAAGTGGTTTGGAAAATGAGTACACATCCTCCCAATCTCCTTGGTCCTACCTCTGTCTCCCTCCACACATCTGTAAAATGGGTATCCTAGAATATCTGAAGGACAACTCAGGCAAGATCTCTACTGAGCTCAGAGAACCTTGGAATAAAATATATCACATTATATCCATTGGGGTCTCTGAATTTTCCAAAGCTCAGATAATAATGTCAGCTTTAAAGAAAATACTTTGCAGCCAGGCATGGTGACTCATGCCTGTAATCCCAGAACTTTGAGAGGCTGAGGTGGGCAGATCATTTGAGGCCGTGAGCTTGAGACCAGTCTGGCCAACATGGCAAAACACTGTCTCTACTAGAAATACAAAAATTAGCTGGGTGTGGTGGTGCACGCCTGTAGTTCCAGCTACTTGGGAGGCTGAGGCATGAAATCGCTTGAAGCTGGGAGGAAGAGGTTGCAGTGAGCTAAGAATGCATCACTCCATTCCAGCCTCGGTAACAGAGTGAGAATCTGTCTTAAAAAAAAAAAAAAGAAAGGAAAAGAAAAGAAAGAAAAATACTTTGTATTTGCATAGGGTGTTATACTTCCCAAGGTTTTCTCTCACTCTATTTTATTTTATTTTATTTATTTTATAGAGGCAGCATCTCTCTATGTTGCCCAGGCTGGTCTTGATCTCCTGGACTGAAGCAATCCTCCTGCATCAGCCTGCTGAAATGCTGGGGTTATAGGCATGAGCCACCGCGCCCAGCCTCTCTCACTCTCATTCTCTCAGTTTCTTTCTGCCTCTGTTTCTTTATCTCTCACCTGCACACAGGAGTGCACAGTCATACACACACAGAGAGACACACACATGAGTCTGGCCTGAACTGACCCTCACAAAATTTCAGTGACAGTATATAGATGAAGTAGTATCCCCGTTTTGCAGATGAGGAAACTGAGTCCCAGGGAAGGTAAGGGACATGACAGTAAGTCTGTGGATAAACACAGGGACTAGAACCTACATATCTTGACATTGGAGCTCTTTTCTCTGCATTACAGGCTCACTTAGAAGAAGAACAGCTGAAGCACAGTGAAGGTGTAGAATGGGAATGGGGAAGGGTTAGGCTAGAGGGTCAGTGCCTAGATTTCTTCCCGAGCTGCTGCCCTCTGCAGCCTCTTCTGAGTGCAACACCTGACCTAAGGTGCATAGATATCCTGGCCCCAAGCCTGGCAGGCAAGCTCTCTGGGAGTAAACAAGGCTTTTCCTCCCACCCCCACAACCCTCCCATCTCCCCTCACTGTCTCGTGATGCTGGCCCCATCCTGGAGCGCATGCGTCAGAGCTATCAGGGCACTGGGGCTGGGTGACCTCTACAGGAACTCATCCATAAACACACAAACAATGACTCAGGAAGTGCAAGCCTTTGATGTGGCTCAAGGGCCACCCTGTGAGCACGTGAGGCTCCCTTCAAGGTCATTTTACCCATGTGTGGCTTCACCAGTGTCCAAGAGTCCTCTCCCATCTAATTTCATCTGATCTCTCTCAGGTCCTGTGTGGCAGACAAAGCAATGATCATTATTTCCTTTTAGAGATGTGCAAACTGAGGCTGAGAGAGACTGAAGTGGCTCGATGGTGGCGTGTAGGAATCAGAGCTGGCCGACAAGTTAGGGATCTTGGAATACTAAGACAACTGTGTCCTCAGAGCTGCGGGACCTCTGTCTGTATTCAGAGCTGGCTCCAAGCAGTTGTTCTGCCTCACAGGGCCTCACCTCCTTCATTTGTCAAAGAGAGTTACTGCTTCTTCCAGACATTGCTAGGATCCAAAAAGGTAGCTTCTTTATGATGCTACTTTGAAAACCATTAAAGAACTAAAACGAAACAAACAAAACTTTTTGACCTCATGATTCCAACGATCTACTGAATCAATGACTGAATGAAAAAAAACTGGGGTATATTTATGGCTGTTATGAGTGAGTCCAAGCTAGAAAGCAAAATCATTCACTAAAAATGTCCTCTGAGGATCAGGGTGCCATAGAACATATCACAGGTCCAATTGTCTGGTTCCTTCTCTTCTGAGCCATTTGTGGATTATGTTTATATCTTCCCATAGCTGTTTTTCATTTGCCAGACTTCTTTATAATGTGCATGATGCAGACATTGTGGGCTAGTGATGGGGAAAGGGGCACTCTTGGGCAGTTTTAAAGGCAGCATCCGTACAGTTTTGGTTTCCATTTACATGTTACTTACATAATGAGTGCAACTGCCATTGGGAAAGTGACAGCACTCCTCTTTTAGGATTTCTATGTTTTGTTTTCCTTCTCCAGGAAACTTTCAGATTGAGAGTAGGTGGTTACTTCTTAGTCCAAAAATATCACAGCAGGGGTGGATAGGTAAGGTGAGGCCTACAAATGTGGCTGGATGTGGATGAAAAGGAAATGGAATTTGTAAAGATTAAACCAGTGCCATATGTATGATACAGTAAGAGATTAGCAAACCAATGTCTCATTTTGTTTCAGGTTGAATCTATTTACTGAAAAACACTTATGTTTTACAGAAATTAGCTATACCAGGAATTTATTTTAGCCTTCCCAACCTTTCCATCCATTTTCTTTGAGCTTTCCTCTAGCCTATGCATCTGAAAGTTACCCCACATCCAGTGAAAAGTGACTTCAGCAGGCCCATCAGCTGTTCAGAAGGCCTGTGTTTACCTTTCAGAAGAAATTGATTTTTCCTAACAATTATGCCAAGAACAGAGATTTTGCTTCAGTTATCTCAATTTAATTTGTAGTGCCTTCTAGCCTGAAACGCTGACAAGCAGATGACTGACTCTAAGAAATCTAGAAAAATTTGCAAGTTTATATTACAAATGTTTTTCCACTGAATAAAACTTTGTGTGTGTATGTGAATAAAATACATTTGGGGAAACTTCTACTATAGAGAAGTGAATTAAAATTCAGCAATGCTAATTCAAGCAACCACCCTAGAAGGGGTTCTAGCCTTCTCCTAACTCCAGCTTCCCAAATTATCAATTAATCCACTTGAACCTTCTTCAACAGACACATATGCTCTATCTTTCTATGTGGCAAAACTGCATGCCACAACCAAAAATGCCTGCAGCTGCCTACTGAGGAAGTAACTCTGAGAAACACAGAATCTCAGGGATGGAAGAAATACTAAAACTAGATGTTTTCTAGTGTAATCTTCTTAATTAACAGAGAAGACTGTCTTGCTTCATTTTCCTACTTTTGGCTACAGAGAGGAGGAGAGGGTCTTTTCCTTTTGTTTTTTTTGTTTTGTTTTGTTTTGTTTTTTCCCCAATAGCAATAAGTGGTCTTTATTTTGAACCTGATTAATATAAAATATCCATAAAAATCAATGACATTTATGAGATTTTGAACATTGGATATGTGATATTAACAAAATGATGGTTACTAGTTTTAGTAAACTTTAAAATACTTTTTAAAAAGTATTTTAAAACCCTAAATTACTTTAAAAAGTATTTCATAATACTTTTTTTTAGAGTTCTTTTTTGGAGATTCTTTTTTTAAATTAATTAATTAAGTTATTAATTTTATTTTACTTTAAGTTCTAGGGTACATGTGTACAACGTGCAAGTTTGTTACATATGTATACATGTGCCATGTTGGTGTGCTGCACCCATTAACTCATCATTTACATTAGGTATTTCTCTTAAGGCTATCCCTCCCCCCTCCCCCTACCCCACCACAGGCCATGATGTGTGATGTTCCCCACCCTGCGTCCAGGTGTTCTCATTGTACAGTTCCCACCTATGAATGAGAACATGCAGTGTCTGGTTTTCTCTCCTTGTCATAGTTTGCTCAGAATGATGGTTTCCAGCCTTATCCATGTCCCTACAAAGGACATGAACTTATCCTTTTTTATGGCTGCATAGTATTCCATGGTGTACATGTGCCACATTTTCTTAATCCAGTCTATCATTAATGGACATTTGGGTTGGTTCCAAGTCTTTGCTATTGTGAATAGTGCTGCAACAAACATATGTGTGCAAGTGTCTATATACTAGCATGATTTATAATCCTTTGTGTATATATCCAGTAATGGGATGGCTGGGTCAAATGGTATTTCCAGTTCTAGATCCTTGAGGAATCGCCACACTGTCTTCCACAATGGTTGAACTAGTTTACACTCCCACTAACAGTGTAAAAGTGTTCCTATTTCTCCATATCCTCTCCAGCACCTATTGTTTCCTGACTTTTTAATGATTACCATTCTAACTGGGGTGAGATGGTATCTCATTGTGGTTTTGATTTGCATTTCTCTGATGGCCAGTGAAAATGATTATTTTTTCATGTGTCTGTTGGTTGCATAAATGGCTTCTTTGGAGAAGTGTATGTTTATATCCTTCACCCACTTTTTGATGGGATTGTTAGATTTTTTCTTGTAAATTTGTTTAAGTTCTTTGTAGATTCTGGATATTTTCCCTTTGTCAGATGGGTAGATTGCAAAATTTTTCTCCCATTCTGTAGGTTGCCTGTTTACTCTGATGGAAGTTTCTTTTGCTGTACAGAAGCTCTTTAGTTTAATTAGATCCCCTTTGTCTATTTTGGCTTTTTTTGCCATTGCTTTTGGTGTTTTAGTCATGAAGTCCTTGCCCATGCCTATGTCCTGAATGGTATTGATTAGGTTTTCTTCTAGGGTTTTCATAGTTTTAGGTCTAACTTTTAAGTCTTTAATCTATCTTGAATTAATTTTTGTATAAGGTGTAAGGAAGGGATCCAGTTTCAGCTTTCTACATATGGCTGGCCAGTTTTCCCAGCACCATTTGTTATATAGGGAATCCTTTCCCCATTTCTTGTTTTTGTCAGTTTTGTCAAAGATCAGATGGTTGTAGATGTGTGGTATTATTTCTGAGGCCTCTGTTCTATTCCATTGCTCTATATCTCTGTTTTGGTACCAGTACCATGCTGTTTGGTTACTGTAGCCTTGTAGTATAGTTTGAAGTCAGGTAGCATGGTGCCTCCAGCTTTGTTCTTTTTGCTTAGGATTGTCTTGGCAATGCGGGCTCTTTTTTGGTTCCATATGAACTTTAAAGCAGTTTTTTCCAATTCTGTGAAGAAACTCATTGGTAGCTTGATGGGGATGGTATTGAATCTATAAATTACCTTGGGCAGTATGGCCATTTTCACGACATTGATTCTTCCTATTCATGAGCACGGAATGTTCTTCCATTTGTTTGTGTCTTTATTTCATTGAGCAGTGATTTGTAGTTTGTAGTTCTCCTTGAAGAGGTCCTTCACATCCCTTGTAAGTTGGATTCCTAGGTATTTTATTCTCTTTGAAGCAATTGTGACTGGGAGTTCACTCATGATTTGGCTCTCTGTTTGTCTGTTATTGGTGTATAGGAATGCTTGTGATTTTTGCACACCGATTTTGTATCCTGAGACTTTGTTGAAGTTGCTTATCAGCTTAAGGAGATTTGGGGCTGAGACAAAGGGATTTTCTAAATAAACAATCAAGTCGTCTGCAAACAGGGACAATTTGACTTCCTCTTTTCCTAATTGAATACCCTTTATTTCTTTCTCCTGCCTGATTGCTCTGGCCAGAACTTCCAACACTATGTTAATAGGAGTGGTGAGAAAGGGCATCCCTGTCTTGTGCCACTTTTCAAAGGGAATGCTCCCAGTTTTTGCCTGTTCAGTATGATATTGGCTGTGGGTTTGTCATAAACAGCTCTTATTATTTTGAGATACGTCCCATCAATACCTAGTTTATTGAGTGTTTTTAGCATTAAGGGCTGTTGAATTTTGTCAAGGCCCTTTTCTGCATCTATTGAGATAATCGTGGTTTTTGTCTTTGGTTCTGTTTATGTGATGGATTACATTTATTGATTTGCATATGTCAAACCAGCCTTGTGTCCCAGGGTTGAAGCCAACTTGATCTTGGTGGACAAGCTTTTTGACTGCTGCTGGATTTGGTTTGCCAGTATTTTACTGAGGATTTTCGCATCAATGTTCATCAGGGATATTGGTCTAAAATTCTCTTTTTTGTTGTTGTTGCATATCTGCCGTGCTTTGGTATCAGGATGATGCTGGCCTCATAAAATGAGTTAGGGAGGATTTCCTCTTTTTCTATCGATTGGAATAGTTTCAGAAGGAATGGTACCAGCTCCTCTTTGTACCTCTGGTAGAATTAGGCTGTGAATCCATCTGGTCCTGGACTCTTTTTGGTTGGTAGGCTATTAATTATTGCCTCGATTTCAGAACTTGTTATTGGTCTATTCAGGGATTCAACTTCTTCCTGGTTTAGTCTTGGGAGGGTGTATGTGTCCAGGAATGTATCCATTTCTTCTGGATTTTCTGGTTTATTTGCATAAAGGTGTTTATAGTATTCTCTGATGGTAGTTTGTATTTCTATGAGATTGGTGGTGGTATCCCCTTTATCATTTTTAATTGTGTCTATTTGATTCTTTTCTCTTTTCTTCTTTATTAGTCTTGCTAGTGGTCTATTTTGTTGATCTTTTCAAAAAACCAGCTCCTGGATTCGTTGAGTTTTTGAAGGTTTTTATGTGTATCGATCTCCTTCAGTTCTGCTCTGATCTTAGTTATTTCTTGCCTTCTGCTAGATTTTGAATTTGTTTGCTCTTGCTTCTCTAGTTCTTTTAATTGTGATGTTAGGGTGTTGATTTTAGATCTTTTCTGCTTTCTCTTGTGGGCATTTAGTGCTACAAATTTCCCTCTACACATTGCTTTAAATGTGTCCCAGGGATTCTGATATATTGTGTCTTTGTTCTCATTGGTTTCAAAGAACATCTTTATTTGTGCCTTCATTTTGTTTTTTACCCAGTAGTCATTCAGGAGCAGGTTGTTCAGTTTCCATGTAGTCGTGTGGTTTTGAGTGAGTTTCTTAATCCTGAGTTCTAATTTGATTGCACTGTGGTCTGAGAGACAGTTTGTTGTGATTTCTGTTCTTTTACATTTGCTGAGGAGTGCTTTACTTCCAACTATGTGGTCAATTTTGGAATAAGTGCAATGTGGTGCTGAGAAGAATGTATATTCTGTTGACTTGGGGTGGAGAGTTCTGGAGATGTCTATTAGGTCTGCTTGATGCACAGCTGAGTTCAAGTCCTGGGTATCCTTGTTAACTTTCTGTCTCATTGATCTGTCTAATGTTGACAGTGGGGTGTTGAAGTCTCCCATTATTATTGTATGGGAGTCTAAGTCTCTTTGTAAGTCTCTAAGGACTTGCTTTATGAATCTGGGTGCTCCTGTATTGGGTGCATATATATTTAGGATAGTTAGCTCTTCTTGTGGAATTGATCCCTTTACCATTGTGTAATGACCTTCTTTGTCTCTTTGGATCTTTGTTGGTTTAAAGTCTGTTTTATCAGAGACTAGCATTGCAACCCAAGCTTTTGTTTGTTTGTTTTCCATTTGCTTGGTAGATCTTCTTCCATTCCTTTATTTTGAACCTATGTGTGTCTCTGCATGTGAGCTGGGTCTCCTGAATACAGCACACTGATGGGTCTTGACTCTTTATCCAATTGGCCAGTCTGTGTTTTTTAATTGGTGCATTTAGCCCATTTACATTTAGGGTTAATATTGTTATGTGTGAATTTGATCCTGTCATTATGATATTAGCTGGTTATTTTGCTCATTAGTTGACGCATTTTCTTCCTAGCAGCGATTGTCTTTACAATTTGGGATGTTTTTGCAGTGGCTGGTACCGCTTGTTCCTTTCCATGTTTAGTGCTTCCTTCAGGAGCTCTTGTAAGGCAGGCCTGGTGTTGACAAAATCTCTCAGCATTCACTTGTCTGTAAAGCATTTTATTTCTCCTTCATTTATGAAGCTTAGTTTGGCTGGATATGAAATTCTGGGTTGAAAATTCTTTTCTTTAAGAATGTTGAATATTGGCCCCCATTCCCTTCTGGCTTGTAGAGTTTCTGCTGAGAGATCCGCTATTAGTCTGATGGGCTTCCCTTTGTGGGTAACCTGACCTTTCTCTCTGACTGCCCTTAACATTTTTTCCTTCATTTCAACCTTGGTGAATCTGACAATTATGTGTCTTGGGGTTGCTGTTCTCAAGGAATATCTTTGTGGCATTCTCTGCATTTCCTGAATTTGAATGTTGGCCTGCCTTGCTAGGTTGAGGGAGTTCTCCTGGATAATATCCTGAAGAGTGTTTTCCAACTTGGTTCCATTCACCCTGTCAGTTTCATGTACACTAATCAAACGTAGATTTGGTCTTTTCACATAGTCCCATATTTCTTGAAGGCTTTGTTCATTTCTTTTCACTCTTTTTTCTCTAAACTCCTCTTCTCACTTCATTTCATTCATTTGATCTTCAATCACTGATACCCTTTCTTCCACTTGATTGAGTTAGCTATTGAAGCTTGTGCATGTGTCATGTAGTTCTTGTGCCATGGTTTTCAGCTCCATTAGGTCATTTAAGGTGTTCTCTGTGCTGTTTATTCTAGTTAGCCATTCGTCTAATCTTTTTTCAAGGTTTTTAGCTTCTTTGCAATGGGTTTGAACATCCTGTTTTAGCTTGGAGAAGTTTGTTATTAGTGACCTTCTGAAACCTACTTTTGTCAACTCATCAAAGTCATTCTCCATCCAGCTTTGTTCCATTGCTGGCAAGGAGCTATGATCTTTTGGAGGAGAAGAGGCACTCTGGTTTTTAGAATTTTCAACTTTTTTGCTCTGGTTTCTCCCCATCTTTGTGGTTTTATCTACCTTTGGTCTTTGACGATGGTGACCTACAGATGGGGTTTTGGTGTGGATGTCCTTTTTGTTGATGTTGATGCTATTCCTTTCTGTTTGTTAGTTTTCCTTCTAACAGTCAGGACCCTCAGTTTCAGGTCTGTTGGAGTTTGCTGGAGGTCCACTCCAGACCCTGTTTGCCTGGGTATCACCAGTGGAGGCTGCAGAACAGCAAATATTGTTGCCTGATGCTTCCTCTGGAAGCTTCGTCTCAGAGGGGCACCTGGCTGTATGAGGTGTCAGTTGGCCCCTACTGGCAGATGTCTCCCAGTTAGACTACATGGGGGTCAGGGACCCACTTAAGGAGGCAGTCTGTCCATTCTCAGAGCTCAAACTCCATGCTGGGAGAATCACTGCTCCCTTCAGAGCTGTCAGACAGGGACGTTTAAGTCTGCAGAAGTTTTTACTGCCTTTTATTCAGCTATGCCCTGCCCCCAGAGATGGAGTATTCAGAAGCAGGCAGGCCTCGTTGAGCTGCGGTGGCCTCCACCCAGTTCAAGCTTCCAGGCTGCCTTGTTTACCTACTCAAGCCTCAGCCATGGCGGACGCCCCTCCCCCCACCCAGGCTGCCACCTCGCAGATAGATGTCGGACTGCTGCGCTAGCAGTGAGCAAGGTTCCTTGGGCATGGGACCTGCCAAGCCAGCCACAGTATATAATCTCCTGGTGTTCTGTTTGCTAAGACCACTGGAAAAGTGCAGTATTAGGGTGGGAGTATCCCGATTTTCCAGGTACTATCTGTCATGACGTCCCTTGGCTAGGAAAGAGAAATCCCCTGACCGCTTGCACTTCCCCGGTGAGGCGACGCCCAGTCCTGCTTTGGCTCACCCTCTAAGGGCTGCACCCACTGTCCAACCAATCCCAGTGAGAGAACCAGGTACCTCAGTTGCAAATGCAGAAATCACCCGTCTTCTGCATCGATCATGCTGGGAGCTGCAGACCAGAGTTTTTCCTATTTGGTCATCTTCCTTCTGTTCCTCTTTTTACTCACTTGATAAACTGATAACAGGCTAAAACTTGATATTCTTTGAACTACATCTTACTGGTGTGTCCGACCACAGGGGCTCCCTGCTAAGTGACATGGGTGTATGTGGGAGACACTGTTCTCTGTCACTTTCACACTGAGCTACTTAGGACTGGGCGCAAAGCCATTCTGTGGTTCTTTCAACTGCCAAAACAAGTGGATGCAGGCATTAGTTTTACATAAAATGGAAGGAGAATCAAGAAGATAATTCAAGTTTTAGGTTCTTACCTTGTCATGGTGGTACAGAGAGTTTAGCAGCCCAGACACTAAGGAATTAGGCATATACAGGAGCCAGAGAAAGAGATGTCACACACAAATCCTACAAGGAAAGGGCAGTGGTGGTTCCTCAGTGCCTAATAAACCTTGGTCTGACATCAGAGTAAAAAATGCAAATGTAGTACAATATCCTGGGGGCATTAATTACTTTAGGGCATCTTGCTGCTGCCCTGTTAGACAGTAATTTGTTAATCCTTAGGATTTCCTGACAAGATAAGGTTTGTATGCTCTTGCTGCCTTTAAGTTACACAAAAGCTTCCAAGGTTCCTGGAAATGTTATCAATTGCAATATATTTTGAAACCAAGCATTATATATCAATCACACTTCTTGAGTTTCAAATTATAACTAACTACCATAGCACACAAGGCCCTTCACAACCAGGCTGCCATTTATCTCTCCATGCTTGACCTCATGCATTACTCTTAGGCTCTCATTTACTCCAAGTCAGACTAAACTGTGGGCAGTACTTAGACCACCAAGCCTCTGTGGATCCCTCCCTTGCTTGTATGTAGCTAATGCAAGCTTCCAGACTCAGTTTGGATATTGTTTCTTTTAGGAAAATATTCCAGGCCTCTCTCACAAGGCCAGACTTAGTAAAAACTGACTATTTTTCTGGAGCACTCAGGGCTTATTTTAAATTCTAAATGACCTGAATTCTAAGGATCCCTGAAAGAAACCGATTGAACAGTCAAATTAGGGTAACTTATGGGGGATTTCAAAAAGGGTCTACTTCATAAAGATGTGTGCAAGATCCAGGGAAACCACATGGGATACAGTACTCTGGGACTAGTAACAGTGAAGGCCATTACTACCTTTAGGCCAGAAGGAGGAAGTGGTTATCAGAATTCTGATAGGACAGTAACATTTCATTTCCTTGAAATGAGCTGTGATCTTCAGCAAAGGGATGTAGTCAGCATAAGAACACTATAGGGAAAAATTAGGGTGATAAGTATTCTGACTTCATCCTCTTGCCATCCTCTGATCTCCTGCTAGGTCTCCACATGGGCTGAAACCAATAGGACATAAGAGAGCAAGGAAAATATTGCCTAAATGGCCTCCCGAGACTGAAAGCAGGCTGAGTATAATGGCAGATTACATACAGAGAAACAATAATAAAAATGACAGCTAACTTCGTATGCAAAACAATAGAAGCCAGAAGACAATGGAAATGGTATATTTAAAGTAGTGCCAAAAAGCCCTCCCAATCCAGAATTTTATATTTAGTAAAACTATGCTTCAGAATTAATGATTGAATAAAGAAATTTTCAAATCAACAAAGACAGAGACTTTCTCACATGCAGAACTGCATTACAAAACATGTTAAATGAAGTTCTGGAGGCTGAAGCGAAATGACAGTAGATGGTGACTCAAATCTATAGGAAGGAATAAAGAACATGAGTAATAGTAAATAACTCGATAAATATAAAAGTCTGCATTTATTTTTTCCTCTAAATTTATTTAAAAGAAGTGTGACTTATTTTATTTTATTGAAGAAAAAACTAATCTGCTTATTGGCAACATAGTGTTTGGGAAGAAAACTTCAGGTTTAGAAACTCTAAGGACAAAGAACAGTGGGCACTAATGTGCATATGGAATGCTAGGCCAATATCCAAATGGAAAAGTAGGATCCCTCAATCATGGACTGAAATGCAGAGACCCACACTGATCTGAAGGCAGTTATGATTTCCAAATTAAACAAGTATATGACATGATTCTTTGCACCAAAAATTATAAAGAGTTGCTACACTTGTAATAATGTAGGTAAATACGTGATAACAATTGCACAAATAATTAGAGTTATAAATGGAACTATAATGTTGAGAGTTCCTATATTGTACATGAATTATTGCAATACTGAGATTTTGATAAGTTGTATAATGTAAGCCCTACAGCAATCACCAAAGAATAATACAAAGAGGAATAGATAAAAATCCAATAGATGAGTTAAAATGAATCTTAAAGGCCATTCATTTAATCTAAATAAAGAAAAAATACACAAGAAAGAAAAGATGGCAAAATGGTATATTTTGTGTCAATAATTATAATAAATGTAAATAAACTAAGCACTCAAAAGGCAGAGTATGTCAATACTTGATACAAAAGCAAGACCCACTTATAGGATATCTAGAAAAGATATTCTTTAAATATATGGACATAAATAGGGTGAAAGTAAATGGGTTTTTTTTGTTTTTTGTTTTTTTTTTTTTTTTTGAGATGGAGTCTCGCTCTCTCGCCCAGGCTGGAGTGCAGTGGCCGGATCTCAGCTCACTGCAAGCTCCGCCTCCCGGGTTTACGCCATTCTCCTTTCTCAGCCTCCCGAGTAGCTGGGACTACAGGCGCCCGCCACCTTGCCCGGCTAGTTTTTTGTATTTTTTAGTAGAGACGGGGTTTCACCGTGTTAGCCAGGATGGTCTCGATCCCCTGACCTCGAGATCCGCCCATCTCGGCCTCCCAAAGTGCTGGGATTACAGGCTTGAGCCACCGTGCCCGGCAAGTAAATGGTTTTTTGTGTTGGAGTCTAGTTCAGGAGCTCAGTCTAAAACAATGGCCTCCCACAAATTTTATTTAACATTTCCTAAATAAGCAATTAAATTTATGCATTTTTCTCTAAGCACTACTTTCATTGCTTTCCACAAATTTTGTATTTGCATTGTCATTCAGTTTCAAATATTTTCTAATTCCTCTTTTAATTTTCTCTTTGACTTTTGGCTTGTTTAGAAGTTAATTGTTTAACTGTAGAATAGTTGGAGTCACTTGTGTTGAGTACCACATAATCAAACTGAAATGTTAAAGAAGCAGGAAAATCTTCAAACAGACCAGTTATTTCTAAAAATAGGAGATTCACAGCAACCAATCAGAAAGACCAGTTAACCTGAGCTGGTATGATAATGAAATCCCTTGCTTTAACCTTTCCAAGGAAAGTTGCATGGAAGTAACCTGATTTTTACCAATTTGCCTTTTGTACTGCTCTGTTTCTTTGTTCCTGTTCAACCTACTTTATGAAAATAATCATTCAGCCATATTCAACAGAGCAATTTTCTATTTTTTTTTTAATAGATGGGGTGCTTCCTGATTCAGGAATCACTAATAAAAGACAGTTAGATCTTTAAACTCAATTCATTGAAATTTTGTTTTTGGCAGAAATGAAATAATGCTTAAAATTAATTATCTTAAAATCCATGTTAAGTGGCTAGAAAAAATATGAGCAAATGAAAACCAAAACTTGAAGAAAGGTAATAAGAAAGATAAGAACACAAATCTATTGAAAAGAAAATAAGCAACAGTTATAATTCATAAAGTATAAGATATACTTTATAAATGTCAGCAATAAGAGAGAGGCTACCACTTAGATTCTGCAGATATCAAAGGAATAACACAGGAATACTATGAGCAACTTTATTGCAATAAAATAAAAAGCTTGGATGAAATAAACAAATTCCTTGAAAATCACAACCTATAAAATTAAAAATGATGACACCATCAAATGTTGGTAAGACTGTAGAGTGATCATGGCTCTTATCCATTGCTGATGGGAACGTAAATTGGCAAAGCTATTTTAGTTTCTTATAAAGGTAAACCTACAGTCACTTAATGACCTATCGATATTTCTAGGTATTTGCTCTAGAGAAGTATAAATGGAGGTCCACAAACACACGTGCACCCAACACAGGAGTGCCCAGGTTCACAAAACAAGTTCTTAGAGACCTACAAAGAGACTTAGACTACCACACAATAATAAGTTGGTACTGGTAGTATTAGATAGATCACTGAGACAGAAAATTAATAAAGATATTAAGGTCCTGAACTCAACATTGGACCAAAGGGATCTGATAGACATCTACAGAACCCTCTATGCAAAAACAACAGAATATACATTCTTCTCATCACCACATGGCACATACTCTAATATCAACCACACTATCAGATATAAAACAATCCTCAACAAATGCAAAAGAACTGAAATCATACCAAGCACACTGTCAGACCACAGCACAGTAAAAATAGAAATCAATAATTTAAAAATCAGTCAAAATTATTCAGTTACATAGAAATTAAACAACCTACTCCTAAATGACTGTAGGGTAAATAATGAAATTAAGGGAGAAATCAAGATGTTCTTTGAAACTAATGAGAACAAAGATGCAACATACCAGAATCTCTGGGACACAGCTAAACGCAGTATTAAGAGGAAAATTTAGGCCGGGTGTGGTGGCTCACACCTGTAATCCCAGCACTTTGGGAGGCCAAGGCGGGTGGATCATGAGGTCAGGAGATCGGGACCATCCTGGCCAACACGGTGAAACCCTCTGTCTACTAAAAATACAAAAATTAGCTGTGTGTGGTAGTGTGTGCCTGTAGTCCCAGCTACTCAGGAGGCTAAGGCAAGAAAATCGCTTGAACCCAGGAGGCAGAGGTTGCAGTGAGCCAAGATCACACCAATACACTCCAGCTTGGGTGACAGAGGGAGACTCCATCTCGAGAGACAGAGAGAGAGAAAAAAAAGGAAAATTTATAGCACTAAATGCCCACATCAAAAAGTTAGAAAGATCTCAAATTAACAACCTAACATTACCATTATGACTAAAAGAAATAGAGAAAGAAGATCAACCAACCCCAAAGCTAGCAGAAGGCAAGAAAACACCAAAATCAGAGCTGAATTGAAGGAGACCAAGACACGAAAAACCATTTAAAAGATAAACAAATCCAGGAATTTGTTTTTGGGAAAACAAAATAGTAAGATAGATAGGCTGACAGCTAGGCTAATAAAGACAAAAAGAGAGAAGATCCAAATAAACACAATCGGAAATGACAAAGGGGAATATTACCACTGACCCCACAGAAATGCAAGTAATCATTAGAGACTACTATGAACACCTCTATGCACACAAACTAGAAAACCTAGAAGAGATGGATAAGTTTTTGGACACATACACCCTCCCAAAACTGAACCATGAAGAAACTGATTCCCTACACATGTCAATAATGAACTCTGAAATGGAATCAGTAATAAATAGCCTACCAACCAAAAAAAGCCCAGGACCAGACAGATTCACTGCTGAATTCTACCAGATGCACAAAGAAGAGCAGGTACCATTCCTACTGAAACTATTCAAACAAATTGAGGAGGAGGGATTCCTCCCCAACTCATTCTATGAGGCCAGCATCATCCTAATACCAAAACCTGGCAGAGACACAAGAAAAAAAAAAGAAAATTTCAAGCCAATATCCTTGATGAATATTGATGCAAAAATCCTCAACAAAATACTGGCAAACTGAATCTGGCAGCACATCAAAAAGTGAATCCACCACAATCAAGTAGGCTTTATCCCTGGGATGCAAACTTGGTTCAACATATGCAAATCAATAAATGTGACTCATCATATAAACAACACTAAGGACAAAAATTATAAGACTATTTCAATAGATGCAGAAAAGACTTTTGACAAAATTCAACACTTCTTCATGTTATAAACCCTCAATAAACTAGGTATTGACGGAACATACCTCAAAATAATAAGAGCCGTGTATGACAAATCCACAGCCAACATCATACTGAATGAACAAAAGCTGGAAGTGTTCCCCTGAAAAACTGGCAGAAGACAAGAATGTCCTCTCTCACCACTCCTATTCAACATAGTATTGGAAGTCCTGGCCAGAGCAATCAGGCAAGAGAAAGAAATAAAAGCCATGCAGATAGGATGAGAGGAAGTCAAATGATCCCTGTTTGCTGATGATATAATTCTATGTATAGAAAATCCCATAGCCTTGGCCCAAAAGTTCCTTCAGCTGATAAGCAACTTCAGCAAAGTTTCAGGATACAAAATTAACATACAAAAGCTTCCTACACACCAACAGCAGCCAAACTGAGAGCCAAATCAGAAACACAATCCCATTCGCAATTACAACAAAATGCATAAAATACCTATGAATACAGCTAACCGGAGAAGTGAAAGATCTCTACGATGAAAATTACAGAACACTGCTCAAAGAAATCAGAGATGACACAAACAAATGGAAAAACATTTAATGCTCATGGATCAAAATAATCAATATCATTAAAATGGCCACACTGCCCAAAGCAATATACAAATTTAATATTATTCCTATCAAACTTCAATGACATTCTTCACAGAATAAGATAAAGCTATTCTAAAATTCTTATGAAACCAAAAAAAGAGCATGAATAGCCAAGGCAATCATAAATAAAAAGGACAAAACTGGAGGCACATTACCTGACTTCAAAGTATGCTGCAAGACTACAGTAATGAAAACAACATGGCACTGGTACAAAAATAGACACATAGACCAATGGAACAGAGTAGGAAGTCCAGAACTAAAGCCACACACCTACAACCATCTGATCTTTGACAAAGCTGACAAAAACAAGCAACAGGGAAAGGACTCCCTGTTCAATAAATGATGCTGGGATAACTGGCTAGCCATATGTAGAAGATTGGAACTGGACCCCTTCCTTACACCATCTACAAAAAACAATGCAAGGTGGATTAAAGACTTAAATGTAAAACCCAAAACTATAAAAACCCTGTAAGATAAGAAGTTAGGTGATACCGTCTGGACATAGGAACCGGCAAAGATTTCATGACGAAAATACCTAAAGCAATCACAAAAAAGCAAAAATTGACAAATGGGATACAATTAAACTTAAGAGCTTCTGCACAGCAAAGGAAACTATTAACAGAGCAAATAGACAACCTACAGAATAGGAGAAAATATTTGCAAACTATGCATCTGACAAAGGTCTAATATTGAGCATCTATAAGGAACTTACACAAATTTGCAAGAAGAAAAACAAGCAACTCCATTAAAAAGTGAGCGAAGGAAATGAGCAGACACTTCCCAAAAGAAGACATACATGCAGCCAACAAGCATATGAAAAAAAGTTCAACATCACTGATCATTAGAGAAATGCAAATCAAAATCACAATGAGATACCATCTCACACCAGTCAGAATGACTATTATTAAAAAGTCAAAAACTAACAGAAACTGGCAAGGTTGCAGAGAAAAATGAACACATGTACACTGTTGTTAGGAGTGTAAATTAGTTCAGCCATTGTAGAAAGCAGTGTAGCAATTCCTCAAAGATCTAAAAACAGTGCTACCATTCAACCCAGCAATCCCATTACTATGTATATACCCAAAGGAATATAAATCATACCATAAAGACATGCACGTGTATGTTCATTGCAGCACTATTCACAATAGCAAAGATTATTAAAGGTAGATGGGATAATGAAAATGTGGTACACATACAACATGGAATACTACGCAGCCATAGAAAAGAATGAGATCATGTCCTTTGCACGAAAATTAATGGAGCTGAAAGCCATCATCCTGAGCAAATTAACGCAGGAACAGAAAACCAAATACTGCATGTTCTCACGTGTAAGTGGGAGCTAAATGATGAGAACACGTGGACACAAAGAGGGGAACAACAGACCTGGGGCCTGCTTCAGGGTGGAGGGCAGAAGGAGGAAAGGATCAGAAAAAATAACTATTGGCCACTAGATTTAGTACCTGAGTGACGGAGTAATCTGTACAACAAACCCCAGTGACACAAGTTTACCTATATAATAAACCTACACATGTACCCCTGAATCTAAAACAAAAGTTAAAAGAAAACACTTGTACATGAATGTTCAAAACAGATTCTCTGAATACTCTTATTCATAATAGGAAAAACTCAAAACAATTCAAATATCTATCATTAGGAAAACAGATAAACAAACTGAGATATATTCGTACAATATAATCCTACTCTGCAATAGTATTCATCAACATAGGTGAATCTCATAGATAATGCAAAGGAAGCTGGACACCAAAGGGTGCATATTTTATGTACTTAAAGCATGTACTGTATAATTTCATTTATAAGAATTTCTAGAACAGGCAAAGCTAATTTGTAATGATAGAAATTAAAACAGTAGTTGTCTCTGTGGTGATGAGGATTATTGGCTGCAAATAGACTTTATGGAACTTTTTGAAATAAGAGTGTGGTTTACATGAGTGTTTCCAGATAGATTTTTGCATTCCATTGTTTACATATTTTAATTAAAATAGCTACAAAAATAACAAAAATGCATGAACAAACTTTTCTCAGTCAGAAGTTTTATAATATTCCCTCTTCTTTGTGTATTTCCATTTCACAAGTTTTTGCTTTAAAATCTTTTATTTATCACCCTATCACGATATTCTTAGTTTTTGTGTAAATTAAGGCCATAAGCATTAAAATGTCTTCTGTATTGAATGTGTTGAATGGAATGTATTATATATTTTACTACTATCAAATACAAAAGCAAACTTTCATTGGAAGTGCATCTTTTTATGAGATGAGCAGGATTTCTTTCTAATTAGTTCATGCATCTGTTCATGAACATTGCTTATTGCTAAAAGGTCATGGTTTATCATTAGTACTATTCCTATTTTCATTTTTATAGATAAAAGCCCTGAAAAAAAATCATTGAAATATATAAAAGATGGGAATGGAAGAGTGTGTTATAAAAAATTTATTTGAATTACATTTATTTGCCAAAAATCATATAGTGATCAATTATCACAGATTATTTGTAATTATTCACCAGTTCATGAGTTGAGTAGTCCTCCTCCAATTTTGTTGAAAACAATGAAAACCACCTGATTTACAAAAGTATTTGTTACCCAATTATTTGCCGATTATATTTTCCCACCTGTCACTATTTCAAATTGTTCCTTTGTTTCATGCTCAGGAAATTCTGACACCCCTGGATTAAAATATGACCTTAAGAGTCAGAATAGATGAGAAATATACCTTTTTCTCTGTAAAATATAGGAAATGTAAATGTAAAAGGAGTCTCCTTTGAAGCAAAGCAGATTAATTTTAAGAGGTCATTCTCCTTCTTATCTCTCCACCCCAACAAACTACATTGCTGTGAGTTTCATGAATAAACATTGCTTGTTCCTGAATATTTTGTTTCATCTGAAGAATGTGTTTCATAGTGTTGGCTTATGATTTAAAAAAAATATTTCTCAATATGTGGTAGTGCCCATTTTTAGATACTTAAAATTGTTTTTCTCTTAATTCATTTTTCTAGAAGTTTTTAAAGCTGATCTTTTTATTTTGAGATAACTATAGATTCACAAGCAGTTGTAAGAAATAACACAGAGAGATCCTGTGCATCTTTATCCAGTTTCTCCGGTGGTAACATCTTGCAAAACTACAGTACAATATTACCACCAGATGACATTGATATAGTCAAGATACAGCACATTTCCATCACCAGGAGGGAGGAGTCCTCATTTTGTTTGTTATAGCCACTGCCACTTCCAACCCACTCCCATCCACACTACCCACCTTAGTGTCTGGAAACCACTAATTGGTTCTCCATTTCTGTAATTTTGTCATTTCAGTAATGTTACGTAAGTGGAATCATGTAACATGTAAGTTTGGGGGATTGGCTGTTTTCACTTGGCATACTTTAAGGGGGTCTGTATGGGTACCAAGGAGTGGAGCTTTGATGATTAAATTTATGTGTCAACTTGGCTAGGTCGAGGTATTCAAATGTTTGGTCAAATACCAGTGTGATGCAGCTGTAAGGACATTTTTTAGAGAAGATTAACATTTAAATCAGTAGACTTTGAGTAAAGCAGATTACCCTTGACAATGTGGGTAAGCCTCATTCAGTCACTTGAAGGCCTTAAGAGAAAAGAGACTGAGGTCCCCAAAGAACAGGGAATTCTGCTTCCAGGTTGTCTTTGGACTCCAACTGCAACATTAACTGTCCACTGGGTCTCCTTGCCAGCCAACATTGCAGATCTTGGACTTGCCAGCCTCCACAATTATGTGAGACCATTTCTTAAAATCTCTCTCTGTCTCTCTTTTCATGTATCTATCTATCCATCTTCCTATTGATCCACTTATCTACTGGCTTTAATTCATTTTATATATTATATATATGTATGTATGTATATATATATATACACACACACAGAGAGATACATATACATATATATTTTTGTATCTTTCCCACATGTTATTTTGATGTGTTTTGGGGGGTTTTGGTAAATATCTGCCATGGAATTCTAACTTGGCTAAATTTTAGTTAGAGTGTTTCTTGGTGCTTCAGTATGTGGTCAAATTTCATGTATGCTTGGGAACATATAGTCTCTAATTGTTGAGTGTATTCTATGTATGTTCATTAGCTCCAATTTATTAATTAACTTGTTCTAATATTTTATAATCTTACTAATTACTCTCTGCTTTATCTATCAATTACTGACAGAAATGTATTAAAATCTCTCTCTGTGATTATGGATTCTTCATTTTCCTGGTTAATTGTCACTTTTTCTTTGCATATATTTGATGTTAGATCATTAGATGCCTGTAGGTTTAGAATTATTGTATCTTCCTAGTGAATTATACCTTTTATCATCATATAATGACTTCTCTTTATCCTTCCTAATGTCTTTGAAGTTTACTTATTTTAATATAAACTTATATTTTGCATGGTATATCTTTTTCTTCTTTGATATTCAGCTTCTTTTTCTTTTTTTTAATATTTATTTTAGTTTCAGAGTACATCTATAGATAAATTGCGTGTCACAGGGCTTTGGTCCATATACCATTTCATAACCCAGGTAATAAGCATAGTATCCAAAAGGCAGTTTTTAAAAATTCTTACCTTCCTACCACCCTCCACGCCCAAGTAGGCCCCAGTATCTATTGTTCCTTTCTTTGTGCCCATGTGTACTCAGTGTTTAGCTCCCACTTATAAGTGGGAACATGTAGTATTTGGTTTTCTGCTCCTGCATTTGTTCGCTTAGGATAATGACCTCCAGCTCCATCCATTATGCTGGAAAGGATGTTATTTTGCTCCTTCTTATGGCTGCATAGTATTCCGTGGTATATATATACCACATTTTCTTTATCCAGTCTACTGGATAATCAATTTAGGTTGATTCCTTGTCTTTGCTATTGTGAATAGTGCTTCAGTGAACATACATGTGCATGTGTGTTTATGGCAGAGCAATTTATATTCCTTTGGGTACATACCCAATAATGAAATTGCTAGGTCAAATGGTAGTTCTGTTTTAAATTCTTTGAGAAATCACTAAATTGCTTTCCATAGTGGCTGAACTAATTTATGTTTCCACTAGCAGTGTATACGCATTCTCTTTTCTCTGCAGCCTTGCCAATATATGTTATTTTTTTACTTTATTAATAGCCATTCTGACTGGTATCAGATGATATCTCACCATGCTTTTTATTTGTATTTCTCTAATGATTTGTGATGTTGAGCATTTTTTCATATGCTTGTTGGCTGTGTGTATGTCTTTTTTTTTTTTGAAAAGTGTCTATTCATGTTCTTTGCCCATTTTTAATAGAGTTTTTTGACTTTTTCTTGTAAATTTAAGATTCTTACAGATTCTGGATATTAGACCTTTGTCAGATGCATAGTTTGAAAATATTTTCTCCCACTCTGTGGGTTGTCTGTTTATTGATAGTTTCTTTTGCTGGGCAGAAGCTCTTTAACTAGGTCCCATTTGTCAATTTTTGTTTTTGTTTAAATTGCGTTTGGTATCTTTCTCACAAAATTTTTACGAGGGCCTATATCTAGAATAGTATTTTTCTAGGTTTTCTTTAAGGGTTTTTTATAGTTTTAGGTTTTACATGTAAGCCATTAATCCATCTTGAGTTAATTTTGTAAATGGTGTAAAGAAGGGGGCCTATTTTAGTCTTCTGGATATGGCTAGCCAGTTATTTCATCAGCCATTTATTGAATAGGGAATCCTTTCCCCATTGCTTGTTTTTGTTGACTTTGTCGAAAATGAGGTGGTTGTGGTGTATGGCTTTATTTCTGGGCTCTCTACTCTGTTTCATTGGTCTATGGGTCTGTTTTTGTACCAGTACCATGCTGTTTTGGTTACTGTAGCCTTGTAGTATAGTTTGAAATTGGGTAATGTGTTGCCTCCAGCTTTGTTCTTTTGGCTTAGGATTGCTTTGGTTACTTGGGCTCTTTTTTTCTGGTTCTATAAAAATTGTAGAACAGTTTATTTTATAATTCTGTGAAGAATGTCATTGGTAGTTTAATAAGAATAGGACTGAATCTGCAAATTGCTTTGGGCAGTATGGCCATTTTAACAACATTGATTCTTCCTATTTATGAGCATGTAATATTTTTCCATTTGTTTGTGTCTATTTGTTGTGTCTTCTCTGATTTCTTTGAGTGGGGTTTTGTAGTTCTCATAGAGAGATTTCACCTCCTTGGCTAGCTATATTCCTAAGCATTGTTTCTTTTTTGTGGCTATTGTGAATGGGGTTGTGTTCTTGATTTGACACTAGCTTCAACATTATTGGTGTATAGAAATGCTAGGGTTTTTTGCACATTAATTTTGTATCCAGAAACTTGGCTGAAGTTGTTTATCAGATCTGGGAGCTTTAGGGTAGAGACAATCAGGTTTCCTAGGTTTAAAATAATAGTGTCTACAAACACAGATAGTTTGACTTCCTCTCTTCCTATCTGCATGCCTTTTATTTCTTTCTATTGCCTGATTGCTCTGGCTAAGACTTCCAGTACTATGTTGAATAGGAATGGTGAGAGTAGGAATCCTTGTCTTGTTTCAGTTCTTAAGGGGAATGCTTCAGCTTCTGCCCATTCCGTATGATGTTGGCTGTAAATAGTTCTTATTATTTTGAGGTATGTTTCTTTAATGCCTAATTTACTGAGGATTTTTAAATAAAGAAATGCTGAATATTATCAAAAACTTTTTCTGCATCTGTTGAGATAATCATGTGGTTTTGTTTTTATTTCTGTTCACGTGGTGGATCACATTTATTGATTTGCCTTTGTCGAACCAAACTTGCATCCCAGGGATAAAGCCTACTTGACTGTGGTGGAATAGCTCTTTGATGTACTGCTATATTCAGTTTGCTGGTGTTTTGTTCAGGATTTTTGCATCTTTGTTCATCAGACTTATTGCCTGAAGGTTTCTTTTTTTCCAGATTTTTGTATCAGGATGATGCTGGCCTCATAGAATGCATTAGGGAGGAGTGCCTCCTAATTCTTTTTTTTTTTTTTTTTAATAGTTTCAGTAGGAATGGCACCAGCTCTTCTTTATATGTCTGGTAGAGTTTGGCTATGAATCTGTTTTCACCTCAGTTTTTCTGGTTGGTAGACTTTTTATTACTGATTCAATTTTGGAACTCATTATTGGTCTGTTCAGGATTTCAATTTCTTCTTGATTCAGTCTTGAGAGGTGTGTTTCCAGGAATGTATCCATTTCTTATAGGTTCTCTATATGTGTGTGCATAGAGGTGTTTGTAATCATCTCTGGTGTTTTGTTGTTGTTGTTGTTTTTTGCATTTCTAGGAGTCAGTGGTAATGTCCCCTATGTCATTTCTGATTGTGTTCATTTGGATCTTTTTTCTTTATTAGTCTAGCTAGCAGTCTAGCTATCTTATTTATTCTTTCAAATAACCAATTCTGGTTTCATCAATCTTTTGAATTTTTTTTGTGTGTCTCAATTTCATTCAGTTCAGCTTTGATTTTGGTTATTTCATGTCTTCTGCTAGCTTTGGGGTTGGCTTTCACTTGTTTTCCTAGTTCCTCAAGATGTGATATTAGGTTGTTAATGTGAGAAATTTCTAACTTTTTAATGTGGGTATTCAGTGCTATAAAGTTTCCTCTTAACCCTGCTTTAGCCATGTCCCAGATATTCTGGTATGCTGTATCTTTGTTTTCATTAGTTTCAAATAATTTCTTGAGTTCTGATTTAATTTCATTGTTTACTGAGAAGTCATCCAGGAGCCGGTTGTTTAATTTCCATGTAATTATAGGGTTTTAAGCAATCCTCTTGGTATTCATATCTATTTTTATTGTACTGTGATCTGAGAGTGTGGTTGGTATGATTTTGTTTTTCTTTGGATGTGCTGAGGATTGTTTTAGCCTGATTGTGTGGTTGATTTTAGAAGATGTGCTATGTGGTGATGATAAAAATATATATTGTGTTGTTTTGGGGTGGAGAGTTCTTTGGAGGTCTATCAGATCCATTTGGCCCAATGTTGAGTTCAGGTCCTGAATATCTTTGTTAGTTTTCTGCCTCAATGATCACTGTTATGGGGTGTTGAAGTCTCCTATTATTATTGTATGGTTTATCTAAGTCTCTTTTTAGGTCTCTAAGAACCAGTTTTATGAATCCGGATGCTCCTATTTTGGGTGCCCATATATTTAGGATAGTTGAGTCTTCTTGTTAAGTTGAACCCTTTACCACTATGTAATGCCCTTTTTTGTCTTTTTTTTGACCATTGTTGGTTTAAAGTCTGTTTTGTCTGAAATTAGAATAGCAACCCCTATTTTTTTTTCCAGTTTGCTTGGTAGGATTTTCTCTATCCCTTTACTTTGAGCCTATTGGTGTCAATGCATGTGAGATGGGTCTCCTGAAAACAGTATACAGTTGAGTCTTGCTTTTATCCAACTTGCCACTCTGTGCCTTTTAATTGGGGCATTTGGCCCATTTACATTCAAGGTTAATATTGATATGAGAAGATTTGATCTTGTCATTATGTTGCCAGCTAGTTATTATGCAGACTTGACTGTGTAGTTGCTTTATAGTGTCAACAGTCTATGTACTTAAGTGTGTTTCTGTGGTGGCTGGTAATGGTCTTTTGTTTCCATATTTAGGATTCCTCATGTAAGGACTTCTTGTAAGGTGTGTCTAGTGGCAACAAATTCTGTTAGCATTCACTTGTCTGAAAAGGATCTTATGTCTCCTTTGCTTACAAAGTTTAGATTGCTGAATGTAAAATTCTTGGTTGGAGTTTCTTTTCTTTAAGAACGCTGAATATAGGCCCACAATCTCTTTTGGCTTATAGGGTTTCTTCTGATATTAAACTTTTCTTATATCTGTTACAAACTGCATAGCACTGGATTAACTTTAGCTATCTTGATAATTTAGTTTACATATTTAATCCATTTATATCAGTTTGCTTATTGGTTAATTTGGATTTATTTCAGTCATATTGTTTTTGTGATATTTACCTTGCTTCTTCCATGTTCTTGTCTCTTTTATGCACTAGTGGTTGCTTGATTTTTAATGAAATTAAAATTTTAAATTAAAATTCCCACAATAGTTTCCACATTTCACCAGCTGTTTCTGTTCTTTTCATGGTTCCCTTAAAATCTTAACACAGATAATTAATAAAATCTAAAGAAATCCAAATCTCCATCCTACTCCTGACTAAGGCTTTAAACCTGATCATAGTCCTCTCCTCTTTTATATGTTATGATTGTGTAGTATTTTAGTTCCACTTTGTTACTGATATTTATTCACTGTCCACTGTCTTCTCCTCTTCTTCCTCCTATTTCTTTTTCTTTACAGTCAATTTTTTAAAAAGATTTATCTACCACTTATTTTATTTATCATTCTTCCTTGAATTTTGGTCTTTACATCAAGGTTCATTTTCTTTATTTTTGAAGTATATACTTAAGATGCTTCTTGAATAAATTTTTTTTGTTACAAACTGTTTTTGTTTGTCTGAAAATAGCTTTATTTTACTCTCAATACTTAAAAATTAGCTTAGTAGGATATACAATTCTAGGTCGACAGTTATTTTCTCTCAGCATTTTAAAGATACTATTCCACTGTCTTTTGGCTTTTGTGGTTGCTGCTGACAAATCTAGCAGTGCTACTGACAAGTTTGTTCCTTGGTAAGTAATATATTTACTTCTGGCTGCTTTAAAAATCTTCTTTTAGTTTCTGCAGTCCACTATGTTGAATTGAGGTACAGATTTCGTTTTATACATTTCCCTGGGGCTCATTACAGTTCTGAATCCAAGGGATTCACATTTGTTGACTCCAGAATAGTATTATCTATTAGTTCTTCAAACAATGCTTTTTTTCCCTCATTCTTACTACTCTCTTCTCAAATTCCAATGAAATCTGTGCCAATTATTCTTATTCTTGTATTTTTTTTTTTACCTTCTTTTCCTCATTTTTCTCTCTTTGCCTCTGTATGCTGCATTCTGGACAGTTTCTTCAAATCTATTATCAGTTTCCTAATTCTTTTGTAAAGCTGTGTCAGTATTTACAGTTTAACTAATCTATTTAGTGTAATATATAGTTTTATTTTCTAGATGCTCTATTTCTAGAAGCCTTTTTCAAATAGATCTGGTCTTTTTTATGGTACCATGTTCACTTCTCATAGTTTCATCATTTTATTAAACAGCCTTTAAAATCTTGCTTTAATTTTTATATTCAACAATTCTATAATCCAAAGATTCTGAGATTTTTCCCGATGTTTGTTTGTGCTGACTCTTGCCTTATCTCCTTGCATATTTCATAATTTTAGAACTTTGGTTTGGCTGGGCTTTACTTGGCAATCCATCACATGTTAGGTTGAAGATGTATCCTTCCAAAGATTTACATTTCTATCTAGTTGGTATCCCAGGGAATTCTTAATTTTCAGCATTGGGGATTCATAGACCATATCAGTAAATTTCAAACTTTGAAAACATGTGAGGTCAGCTCTATATTTTAAAATGCTTGGGATGGAGGCAGTGAGGAAACTCTGCTTCCACCTATGATGGGATAGCTAGTACTTGGTTAGCCCTCTTGCTATAAAGTATTATTAAAATGAACAAAATATATGAAAACTATTTTCAGACTTCCGACAAGAGGCAATGCAGGACTATGATTCCCAAGAGAAGGAAAACAAATGAGGTGATATAATGACCACTCTGTTTTATTCTGTCTAGAAAATTTTCTGGACTGTTTTGTAGAGTGCAAGAGCCCAAACAGAATACAGAAGTGTCACTTAGCTAAGGAGACAGAGATTAGAGCCTGAGGAGGCTAAGTTGGTTGGAAAGTGTGGAGTATGGTACTGAGAAAAAGGAAGTTGGTTATAGATAGAGCTACAGAAATCTCTATAAGAAACCCCTTAAGTCTTTGGTTAACTATTGTTACAAACTGAATTGTGTCTTCATCCCCCTCACCTAAATTCATGTGTTGAAACCCTAGCCCTCAACGTGCCTGTCTGTGGAGACAGGGCCTTTAGAAAGGTAAGTTAAGGTTAAATGAGATCATAAGAGTTGTGCTCTAATGCAATAGGAATGGTGTCTTTATAAGAGAAACAGATACCAGAGCGCGTGCTCTCTCTCTCTCTCTCTCCAGACATGTATAGAGAGAAGAGATCATGTGAGGACACATGAGTAGGCAGCTGTCTATAAACCAGAAATCTTACCAGAAACCATCCTTAATAGCATCTTGATCTTGGACTTCTAACCACTAGAACAGTAAGAAAATAAATTTCTGGTTTGTTAAGCCTCCCAGTCTGTGTTATTTTGTTATGGCAGCCTAAGTAGACTAATATAGCTACTAAGCCACACATGCTCAGCGAAAGACTCCATGAGGCCAGATAAAGAACATCTATTGAAGAAACAAAAAAGTACTGAGGTAAGAATATCTACAAAGGAAGTTGTATATTGAATAACTACTGGAGCTCACATAAGGTTGGAACATAGAGCATAGAGCCAGAGCATAGAGACTTTGTTGAATATCCAGGAGATTCAAAAGAGACCCTCAGAAAGGCTACACCTTAGGCACAAGGCTAATCTAATCCTAGAGTAAAGAATACTATGGCTCCTTTATTGTAAAACCTTAAAATAAGCCTAGAAAGAGCCACGCTGATCTGCAAGTAAATTAACTACCTGGCAGAACAAAACTATACACCCGATTTAAGGATGACAGCCAAATCTAGACACTTAATAAAGTGGGATGCATAATGTCCAGGATATAACACAAAATTATCGGACATGTGAAGAAAAAGGAAATATGACCTATTACTAGGAGGAAAATCAGCTGATAGAAATAGAAACAGGAATAACAAAGACAGAATAGGAAATAAAAATTTTAAAACTACATATAAATATATTCTAGAAATTTAGGAAATCTATGAACACAATGAGAGAATAGGAATTCTCATTAGCCAAATAGAAGCTAAGAAAAAAACTAAATAAAAATTCAATAAGCAAAAAAATGTGGTATCTGAAATGAAACAGTTATACTGCAGTAGATACAATTGGTGAACTTGAAGAGCAACAAAAAATATGAAAACCAAAGCATACAGAAAAAGGAAGATGAAAAAAATTAACATAGACTCAGTGACCTATGGGGTAGTTCAAATGGTCTAACATATATGTAATTAGAGGAGAGAAATGAGAAAGATTAGGGGCAGAAAAATTATTTGAAAAAAAAAATAGCTGAAAATTTTCCAAATTTCATGAAAACTCTAAACTTACAGATCCAAGCAATTCGATAAACCCCAAAAGCATAAAGAATATCACACCAAGGCAAATCATAATACAATTTTTCAAAACTAGTAATAAAGAAAAAAACGTTAAAAGTAGCCTGATGATAAATTACATACAACAGAACTAGGAAGATAATTACTGTTAATTTATCATCAGAGACAATAAAAAGAAAAAGACAATGAAATCTGTAATGTACTAGAAGGAAAAAAAATCAGCCTAGAATTCTGTATCCATCAAAAATATTCTACAAAAATGAAGCCAAAATAAAGACATATTTAGACAAAATAAAGTTGAGAGAGCTTATCGACAGAAGATTTGTGCTACAAGAACTGTTCAAGGAAGGTCCTCATGCTTAAGGAAAATGATGAAAAGTGGAACTACATAAAGAAATGAAGGGTGCCAGAAATAGTAAATATGTAGATAAATACAAAATACCTTTCTTTATCAAAGCCTTACTTTCTCTCAAGGGTAATTATTTATAACAAAAATAATTAAAGTGTCTTGTGGGGTTTAAAACACACAAATAAGATATGACAATAGCAGAAATAATAAGGTAGAGTAAAATGAAAGTATATTGTTGTAAGGTTCACATGCTATAGGTGAAAAAGTATACTATTATTTGAAAGTAGACTATATTACATTAAAGATACAGTTTAGATGTGAAAGATATTGTAAGCCTTGGAGCGACCATTAAAAATAGGTAATTATATCTAATAAGTCAAAAGAAAATATAAAGTGATAAAATGTCAAAAAAAATGATTAATTCAAAAGAAGTCAGAAAAAGAAGAGAGAGTATCCTAGAACAGATGGAACAAACAAAACAAAAAGCAAGATAGTAGACTCTGTATGGTAGTAAACCTAACTGTATCAATAATTACATTAAATGTAGGTGGAGTAAATGCTCCAATTAAAAGACAGAAAGTGTCAGATAGAAAAAAAAAATCAAGGCCTGAATGAGTCATAAAATGTTCATTTAAGAGATGTTTAAAAATATTTATTTAAAAAATAAGGACACAAGTTAATAGTAAAAGGATGAAAAAATATAAACCATGCAAACACTAATGATAAGAAAGTTGGCATAGTTGGAGTAGCTATGGTAACATTAGCAGCATTATTAGAATTAAAGAGGAATATTTCATAATGATAAAAGGGTCAATTCATCAAGACAATGAAAATCATAAGTGATTATGAATCTAAGGGCAGGACGTCAGACAAACTGACTGCTGATAAAACCATGGTTGCAGTTGACAATTTCAATATCCCCTTTTCAATAATTATAGAACAAGCGGACAAAAAGTGAGGCTATAGAGGGTTTATATAGCATTACCAACTAACCGAACCTAATTTATATTTATTGAACATTACACTCAACAAATGCAGAATACATATTCCTTTCAAATGCACATGGGACATTCAACAAGACATACAAACACTGGGCCATAAAATGAGTTTTGAAACATTTTTTAATTGAAATTTTTTGAAAAATCAGAGATTCTTTCCCCCTGCTCCAACCAAGCACCCAGCCCAAGACGGAAAACTTTCCTCATTGTCTTTTTTTGTCAGAAGATGGATTTTTCCAGTTCTTTCTTTTACTGAGCCTCTAACCCTTCATCTGTTTTTTCTGCTATGAGGTCTGAGTTTAACATTCCCACCTTATACAAAAAGCTTGTCTTTTGTCTTCCATAGCCAAAAAATACTAAGTCCCTTTGTTACTGAGATTGACAAATGTCTACAGGACAACTGTAACTTTTAGGCTTTTACACAGTTCTGGTTTTCAGCTGCTTTCCACTTTTGGCCATTGAGGAGTTCCCTCAGTATTTTGCATGTTCATCTTGTGCATTTCAAAATACGTTTGTGATATTGTGTTCAGTATTCTAGGGGTTTTGTGCCCAGCAGGTTCTCAGGTTATCTAGTTTCCATGTTACTGGAAGTTAAAGCCTGTCAAACAATTGTTTGGTTATTTTAAGGGTTCAGGTTACTTTGGCTGAATCAAACATCCCTTTATTTAGAGTCAGGCAGACTTGGGTTTGAAATGTAGCCCTGGTATTCACCAGTTATGTAACTCTGAGCAAGTGATGAAACTTCTCTGAGCCTTAATTTACATATGAGTTTCAGAGATCATAAGTCTGGGTTTTCAAGTTTGTTGTAAGGATTGTCTCTAATCTTACACAATACAAGGCAGAATAAGCAAAAAAAAATTAATGTTATCATTATTCATTCATTCATCAAAGATCGAATGTTTACTATGTGTCAGGCATACCTTCTATATGCTAGGAATAACAGACAATAAATGTATAAACAAGTAAATAATTTCATGTAAGTTCAAGTGTAATAACAAAACAGGTAGTGGGATTGAGAATGTCTGTAGAAACATAATGGGCATTTCTAATTAGTGATTGGAGTTCCTACTGGATGATGTGACATTTGATTTAAAATCTGAACCAAGATGAAAACGTTCTGAAATTGGAGTGTGGTGATGGTTGTACAACTCTGTGAATATAGTAAAAACATTAAAATGTATACCTTAAATGGATAAATTGTATGTCTCTGAATTATATCTCAATGAAGCTGTTTGTTCAAAAGACTAAATGAAGAAGAGAAAGCCAGATAAAAATCCTGGGGAAGAACACTGTAGCTAAGAGAACAGCAGCACAAAACTCTGAGGCTAGAATAGGGCATTAGCCAGTTTGAAGAAAAGATTTGCTGGTAGGAGTTTAATGAGGGAGGAGATTGGAGACAGTTGAGATTTAGACTGTGGGTACGAGCCAGACTCAACACCCTATTTAAGGGTGACAGGGCTTTGTAGGCCATGTTGAATATTTTGATTTTTTTTCCAAAATGCAATGGGCCTTTGAAAAAAATTAAACTGGAGAAGTGATGTCTGGTTTATGCTTTGAAATAATCACTGTGCTTTCCATAAGGCAAGAGAATTAACAGGATAGAAAAAGCACAAACAGGAAGAAAAGCAAAGGAGATAATTCCACGGTAACTAGAATGAAGTCCTAGGTATCCCACTTTTGACTTAGTCCTCAGTTCCCTCAAACTCTACTTTTTTGATTATATTCTTATTTTGAGAACAGAGGTGTGACCAAAAGGGCCATCACAGCAGAAGGACTGATAAGAAGTAGAGAATTCATGCTCCACCACTACCCACAAAGGAAAAAAATTATTGTAGTATCCTGAAGTTCAAATTGTCTCTGATTTCCAGTACCTGGACTACTCAGAAGGTTTTGACATTTTTGGCTGACTGAAAATAGGCCATTCTAAACCGTCTCTGTCTTCCATTTAAAAACTAAGTCAACATTTGATATATATCATTCATCAGTAAGAAAATATATGGCAGAAGCTAAATCTATAAATTCTATAAATCAAGCAGCTGTATTGTTTTATATAAATGATTAAAAGTATGGCCTTTACAATCAGACAAAATTTGATTTAAGCTTTGTCATTTAATGAGTGACTTAGAAATAGTTTTAAATTTTGTTAAATAAAATAAGGGACAAACAAAACTATGAGTCATTGAGGTTCAAATGAGTTGAACTGTAAATAAGATGCCTGTACATCACTTAGCACAATGACTAATACATAGTAGGCCAATAGGTAATCCAAATAGGTAGCAATTATAATTATTATTGCTTATTGTAATAATTGTTGTTTGTTACTTTTACAAAGGAAAAAATATTTTGAAAAGATGAAATCTACTCACTTTTAAAAGACACGAACCTGTTAACTTCACATAAAATTACCTTCAGGCTAAGTTATGGTTAAAATTACCATACTCAATGTAATCTATAATAATATCAAAATTTTCCTGTAATAAAAATAGTTTCAAACCAATTTTAATAATTATAAAATCTTCAGCAGATTTTTCAGTAAGTTTTAGCAAACTATTTCTAATTATGAACTACTATGGAATATTGAGTTGGATTTTTTAATAGATCCCAAATAAAAGTCAAACTCATATGGAGAGGTGAAGCCAGCTGGGCTTCTGGGTCGGGTGGGGACTTGGAAACTTTTCCGTTTAGCTAGAGGATTGTAAATGCACCAATCAGCACTCTGTGTCTAGCTAGAGGATTGTAAATGCACCAATCAGCATTCTGTAAAAATGGACCAATCAGCACTCTGTAAGATGGACCAATCAGCAGGACCTGGGTGGGGCCAAATAAGGGAATAAAAGTTGGCCACCTGGGCAAATAGTGGCAACCGGCTCGGGTCACCTTCCACACTGTAGAAGCTCTATTCTTTTGCTCTTCACAAGAAATCTTGCTGCTGCTCACTCTTTGGGTTCGCACCAACTTTAAGAGCTGTAACACTCACTGTGAGGTCTGCAGCTTCATTCTTGAAGTCAGCGAGACCAGGAACCCACAAGGAGGAACCACCACCTCGGGACACATCACGTTTAAGAGCTGTAACACTCACCATGAACTCCGCGGCTTCATTCTTGAAGTCAGCAAGACCAAGAACCCACCAGAAGAAATAAATTCTAGACACAATATGTTTAATATTAGAAGAATGATTACACATAGTTTGTTACAGATTTCCAAAAAACAGTAGGTACACTTTTTAAAATTTACATTTGCAGAGAATTTTAATGACATTGAAAAATGTTATGCTATAAGTGAAAAAGTAGAATATAAAACAGCATATACACATTGTTGTTTTGAAAATGTAAGAAACTTTGAAAAAAGATGGAGTAAAATATGTGTAAAACTGGTAATAGTTGATTTAAAGTGGTAGAAGTAAACATAATTTTTTCTGTTTATATTTTTCTCTACCTCTTTAATTTTGCTAATGTGCATAGGTTCCTTCAAAATAAGAAAATGATAAAGTTAATACGTTATAAAAAATAGGGAGCTGGCTGAAGTGCAATGGAGACAATTTGTTAGAACATGTTGGTTGTTACACAGACACTTGAGAGGTTTGTTGGGAGAGAACGATTACCTAGGAACAAGAGTTACAGTAAATGAGGTAAAAAGGGCAAAAGTTCTTCAGATTACTATCCTATTTACCAAAGTTTGTGATACGTATTTTGAATATATATGAAGAGTTTCACCTCTATCAAGCCATAGCACTTATTTATCACTCTGATATAACAATTTAACAAAAACTTGAGGCGTTCATTCAAATGCGCAGAAAAGGAAACAAATGTAAAAAGTCTGCTTTCCCAGGAATGGTCTTGTAGCAGTATCTTTCTATCCATGTTAGCATTTTCTATATAAGAAACAAATACCCAAAGACTTTTGTAGTAGAGAGTCCATCTGTTCCAATATAGTCAATGCCCTTCTATTTGAGCATCAATTAATAGCCTTCAATGAACCACCTTGCATTCGGTAATAGTTTGAAGGTGAGAGTTCTGATTCTGGGAATCAGATAGCTTTACTGCTGTGCCTCATGCAGAGAGTAGAACAGATGTCTTCTAAAAGGGAGGCAGTCTCCTTCAAATATCCATAAGAGCTAGCATTATCATCACACTCAGCCTTATAAGGCTCTAAAAGCAGTGGCAGAGGAGGACTAAACACACATAATGCGAGCAACTTGGTCTATAAGCAGTCAGTATGTCATTATCCTTCAACAGAACTGTTTCAATTGAATTTTTATGGTTTAGAGGTTTTAGGATAAAATATTTCTCACTTCAAAGAGTATTTTTTTATATTATTATATGAAACCATGGTGCATTTAACTGATTTAATAAAATGTAATTCTTACTTTAAATCTTAAGAGGAGAAAAGCCTCTGTGAAAGAAATCTTTGTTATTAGCAAGGCATATAAGCAGAGTCCTGGTCTGCAATAATATTGATGATCATGACATGTGTTACTATATAAAATTCAACCAGTTAAAATTCAATGTCTTTAAGAATATTGCTACTTTTGGCAAAATTTGAGTTTTTCATTAGAGTAAAACTATTTCTGACATTTCATAAAGCTTAATGCAAACAAAGATGATTAATCATATTCATAAATATGTAAACATGATACTAAAAAGGTATATTACATTCAAGACAAAATGGCAGAACCAGAATTTTTTTAATTGCTAAGAATTTTATGTAGCAAGTTTGTTTATTCAGTAACATAATCACAAAATAGAAATATCACATTCACAGAAATGGAAATAAAGAGCATAAAATATTATTCTAAAACAGAAAAGCAGTGGGATCACTTTCAAGAGCGTCATAGAAAACCTTTAATTTACAGTGCTATGCTTTCATGATTAATAGGATTAATGTGTGGTTTTTCTTTGATAAAAGTCATGATTTTTTAGTATTACATACATTCATTGCATATGACAGACACTATGATAAAGACGTACTGTTCTAATTACTTAAACAATTGTTTTGGCTCATTGAACACCTTGTTTAAATAGCTTTAAGACATATAAGAGGCAAATAATTACATATACCTAAGGATAAAATTTTCAGGTATTTAATTATCCAAACACACATTTACCCATTAAATTAGAACACTAACTGCTTCATATGTAAAACTAGTTTGAAATCATGACTCTTGATTAAACACATACTTCAACATCTCTCATGAGACTTCCCAACTTCAAAAATGACTTTAAAAAATTAGCTTGGAGGTGAATCACCAATACATTCAGAAACACAGCCAAAACAAGGAGTTTTATTTCAAAGACTGAATTCAGAAAATAAGCCAACTATTTTTGTACATTATATTAATAAATTGGTTCTTTGTTGAAAATCTCAAACGTGAATGATATTAGCAATATGCATGTATGAGACCCATTAAAAATGGCAATTCAGAAAAATTATTGCTTAACCTAAAGGAAAAATGTTGCTGTTGGATTCCTGCCTGGGTCTTAAATTGTGGTCTTGCATTAATAAAGTAGGTTTTTTGATTCCCTAGCTTTGGGTGATACTTTGAAACCTTTTGTGTTTTCTGTGAAGATACTTCACACAAGTTCTAAAATTTGAGAGTCTACTTAACAAAATAAAATTCCCACTTGGAAGATAATATATTAATTCTAATATTATATAAATAGAACAAATCTGATTCATTTATAGGGCAAGTGCTACATTCTGAACTATCTAACTCAAATTAAATTCAACTCTGTGGCAAACAATTCATTTTCTCATTAGCCAATCAACGTTACCTTCAATAAGGCAATTCCCATTTACCCTCTGGCCATAGCAGTTGTCTTAAAACCAAGTTCTAAACCTGTAGTTCATGTAAAAGGATATGATTTCCTTAGCAAGTAGTTAAGAAAATCTACAACAGGCTGGGCACGGTGGCTCATGCCTGTGATCCCAGCACTTTGGGAGGCTGAGATGGGTGGATCACCTGAGGTCAGGAGTTCGAAACCAGCCTGGCCAACATGGCAAAACCACATCTCTACTAAAAATATAAAAATTAGTGGGTGTGGTGGTGGGCACGTGTAATCCCAGCTACTCAGGAGTCTGAGGCATGAGAATCACTTGAACCTGGGAGGTGGAGGTTGCAGTGAGCCAAGATCGCACCACTGCACTCCAGCCTAAGTGACAGAGTAAGACTCCACCTCAAAAAACAAAAGAGAAAAAAACTACAATAGAGATGTATGTTAAAGAGAATATAAGTTCTTAAGAAGTTGCATCTAATTAATGAAGCTCTCCCTTCCCATATTCAGTGATCCAAGACACTGAAATTTAAATGGAAAATGAATCTTTAAAGTTATAGATGTAAAATTCTCAGATTCTTCATTCTTATTTCCCAAATGGAAAAGGATTAGAAATAATAGAATATTATTGATTTTTAGAGGAAAGTAGATTAAAAAGTGTTTATATTTTTAAAACTTTATATAAGGTTGCTCAATCCTCACCAATAGTAAGACCATTGCATTCATTTGTATATGCAAATTAAACTGGAAAATCCATAAAAACATATGTATCACCAGTAAACGAATCACTAAACTATGATATAATATAAAAGAAAAAGAAATATTGCTTGATTTTTTTCCAATAAAAGCAAGGTTAATAAAAACATTTTTAGTAAGAAAATCTATCATTTTTATTTAAAAAATCTTTCAATTTTAAACATCATTACCAACACATTAAAAGTATTATCAATAAGTGCCTTTACAATTTCAAGCAAAAGCTACTGTGTTTTCCTTATTGGAAATACTGCTTTCAGTCATCTTTTTTGTCTGAGGCACTCTCTTCATGCTTTTCAGGGCTGACTTTATTACTGGCAATGGAGGGGGTTGTCTGGACTTCTTTTGGTAATGAAAACACATGGCACGTCTGGAGGTCTAGGTATGTGGTAAATATCTTAGCATATTCTGGATGCCTTAAGGCAAAACTTTTAAATTCCTCTAGAAGAGAAAGAAAAAAATCCAATAAGTTGGGGTGAATCTTCTTTTGACATGATGCAGATTAATAAATGACTCTAATAATGCAATTATTACAAAATTCTACTACTCAACACATGAATATTGCTGATGAAAATAAAAGTTGTACAACCACTTTGGGAGATAGTTTTTCCATTATTTAGTCAAGTTGAAGATATACATACTCTTTGACCCATTAATTCTACTCTGAGGTATATATCCTAGAGAAATTTGTGCATATTGTACTCTGAGAGACATGCATGAGAATGTTCACAGCAACATTATTTATAATAGATAAAAAATAAAAACAACTTGGATGTCCATCAACAGTAGAAATGCATAAATAAATTGTGTCATACTCATGGAACATAAGGCTATAAGGCAATGAAAATGAATGAACAGCTAGTAGTCACAATATGGATTAATCTTAAAGCCATAATGTTTAATGAAAAAAGCAAGATATAAAGTAACACATAATTGTATCAGTCTATTTATATAAAGTTCAAAAACTTAGACAAAACTAAAATTTAATATTTAAAGAGACATACTTTAGGGGTGAACTGTTAAAGTAAAATAAAGCAAGGCAGAGATTCCTTTTTAAGTCAGGATAACAACCCTCTTCTTTAAGAGAGAGGTAGAGGTGTGGTTGGGAAAGGGCACACAGAGGTTTCTGGAGTTGTGGAAAAGCTCTATTTCTTGACTTGAATGGTAGTTACACAGGTGTTCACTTTATAAAACTTCATTGTGCGTTATATGTTTTATTTAGTTTTCTGTATTTTTGTTATTTCTAGCAATTTAAAAAATGTTTAAAAAATTCTATTACCCACCACTTTCTATAACTGGTTTTTAGAATTATTTGAGCCCTTAACTCTGGTACAGAAAAACACAGTCTTAAAAAGCTGAGCCTTGATTTATAATCAATAATGGATAGGAAAGTGTACAATATATAATAATCATACCACAAGACCTCCAAGTAGAGGAGTTCTTTTTACCTCAAGTGTTTTAGAAGCTGGGATAGGGCTATAAAAGGCTTAGTTAATTATCAGGATTTGAACCTCAATCCTCCAGTAACCTGGAGTTTCTGAAATATTATTCTGTCTTCTATTTTTAAATCCTTCTACTGTCTACTTTTGGGTGGATAAAACTTTATTGAGCTTATTACAGCAAAGACAGCATGGTCTTTGGATTAGTTGCCATTTGGCTCTATAATAAAATAATTTTAACTTTAATGTTTAAATTTAAATAAATTTAATGTCCTATTTCTATCCATTTACTTTTTAAAAATCCTCTGATAAGCAAGGGTCTGTGTCATGACACATTAGACTACCTTACTCTTGAATATAAAAATAGGTCTTAGTCTGCAGTGACCTGTGATCATGCCATTGCACTCCAGCCTGGGCAACAGAGTGAGACCCTATCTCAAAAAAAACAAATATACAAACAGGTCTTAGTGATGAGGAAGTCACCAGATTGAACCCAAATCATTATTTGCAATTGCAATGTTGTTTTGCATTAATAAAACACTTTTTATTTCTAAATCAGGCAAACTACTAATTGTTCTTTATTAACTTCCAAAATAAAGTTTCTAGTTTCTAGGGATACATTATAGAAAAAAATAAAAATAAAGTTTTATCTACATGAGTCTGTTTCAATGACAGAGACACATAGAAGACTTAAGTGACTTCGAAGATAAGTGAGCATGACAGTTGATTTACTGAAACCAAGAACTTTAATTTCAAGACTATGGCCAAAAGATCAAGATCTTCTGTTGGGATGTCAGTGGCATTAAAGAGTAACTCATTTCTAGAAGTCCTGTGATTGACTCTACGTGGAATTTGAGCATTAATTTAGATAACAGAAAACTGAAAATAAAGTAATTTAAGGCAGCAGTCCCCAGCCATTTTGGCATCAGGGACTGGTTTCATGGAAGACAATTTTTCCATGGATGGTAAAGGGGATGGAGGAGATGGTTTCAGAATGAAACTGTTCAACCTCAGATCATCAGGGACTGGATTCTTATAAGGAGCATGCAACCTAGATCCCTCGCATGCGCAGTTCACAATAGGGTTCATGCACTCCGACGAGAATCTAACGCCTCCACTGATCAGACAGGAGGCAGAGTTCAGGCAGTAATGCTCACTCGCCTGCCACTCACCTCCTGCTGTGCAACTCTGTTCCTAACGGCCACAGGTCAGTACCGGTCCATGGCCCAAGGGTTGGGAACCCCTGATTTAAAGGATCACATTTAAACAATGTAAATGGTCACATTCATGACAGATATCAATATCTACTTTTTAAACAAAATTATACTTAAATACTTCAAACATGCTTGAAAAACATAGCAGATTTGCCTATTTGCAGAATAAGGGGAGATATTCTGTATTCTGCAAAGAAAAAGGTTGAACTCCAAAAAACAAAGCAGATTTCCCTGCAAAATTACTTAAATCAACAGGTTATAATGGTTTTCTACAAATCATTTTTAGTATTAGCTTCCATTGAAGTAGTTATTCCAATAGTTTTTCAAAATTTAGTAGTTTAGAGTAATAGTCTTACTTATGAAAAGAAAATAGCCAGGGAAGAATTAGTACAAATGAGTTTATGACTCATAAGTTTCATTTCAGTATTTATACTTCCCATTTTATGCTATTTTTTCAAATGAACTCAATAGATTAAGTGCTCTAGGCATTTAATTATCTAAATGACAGTAATTAAAAGTAAGAGAAGTATGTGATCTACTTTTCCCATCCCATGAAAGTTAACAAGCTGAAACTCTTGAACACCATAAGGAAAGAGTAATTAAAGAGGAGTCTCCCTCCAGCCTCAGGGGAAAGACTGGGGAAGATAAGCCAGCTTGACATCCATGACCACATCAAACCCAAGATGGGGAAACAATTATCTTGGCCTCTCCATTGAGGTGTGTTTCTCAACAACTACACTGTGAATAGAGAAACTTCAGCCCAGTGCAACTTGTTTTGATGGGTGGACTTGAGTCATCAAGAGAAAAGACAGTTACTGATGGATAGACCTGCCACTTTGCCACAAGGTCTTTCTCCCTGATAGACCCTAACTCACAGGTGCTGCTAGCAAGATGGCATGAGACAAGGAATGTGAAAAGTTACATAGGTCACTAATAGTAAACATCAATAAATGGTTTAGCTACTATTATTGTTGGTGCCTCAGTCCATGTTCCTTTACTATAGTTGCAACCTATTTGGTTTACTTGTTCAGTTTTGCTTGGCCACACTGACACACTTTACAGTGAGAGCACTAAAGTATAGAGTCAATAGTGCAGGCTCCAAAGCCAAACTGTTTTGGTTTTTGAATTGTGGTTCTGATGTTCTTTAGCTAAATTATCTTAGATAAGTTACTTAAATTCGTTGCATCTTAGTAAAATAAGAATAATTAAGAATACCGATTAGATAGGCTTGCTATAAAGGTTAAATGGGTTAATATATATAAAATGTTTAGAAGAGTGCCTAGCATATAAGTCCTCATAATTAGCTATTACTATTATGCCATTACTACTATTATTACTGTGGTCATCATTATTACTATTATGTCTATTATTAATGTAATTAGTTAAGACAAACAGCACTCTTGATCATCAGTCCATAGTCTGGATGCCCTCCTTGTAAACTAAGTCAGGAGGCCAAATTGCCTACTCACCATAGGAAATTGAGTCCCCTTGGGCTATTTCTTTGAAGAGACCAGAAACATCAAGGTCAGGCACTCCAAGGGAAGCCTGTAGAATGGTAGAGAACTCTTCCTCTGTTATGTAGCCATCCTCATCAACATCAAAGAGCTGAAGAAAATAAAATGTAAGAATTAGTTCCCTCAGGGTCATAGTGGTAGGGAATAATCTTAGAAAATAAAGTCTTTAATAATTCAAACATCTACTGTGGCACGGGCTAGAAATATGTATATTAGGAAAGTATCATCTCTGCTACCCTCACAACACCTGTAGCTTGACGGTTGAGAGAGACAGGATTAAAACAGGAGCTATACTGATGGTACATAACAGGGGAGCTCCATGGGGAACATAATGAATCCTACCCAGAGAGGTCCAAGAAGGCTTCACAGGAGTTGACATTTGAGTTGGGTCTTAGAACATTAAGAGAAGTTCCCAGAATATACAGGGAATGGCAAGTGATTGCTTGGGGCTCCAGTCAGGAGATAGAGACAAACAGGAATCAGATCATGGTGTGTATATAATTCCTCACCAAATCCTTTAGGATTATAATGGGAGTGAAGGTAGTATGATCCCATGAGAACTGAGAAAACTTTGAGGCAGAGTATGGAGGATGAATTGGGAGCAAGAGGTTGATAAAACCAGAGGCAGGAAAACCAATTAAGAGTCTGGTTTTGAGATGTAGGAAGGATAGGAAGGGACAGAATTCATAAAAAGCAAAGACAAGACTTGCATATCAATAAGGGGTCTGTAGTGATGGAAAGGACAGAAGTAAAAATGATATCTTCTAGCTTAGGCAACTGGGTGAAAGCTGGTTACATTAACCGAAGTGGGAAAACAGAACAAGTGCCAATGAGATCAAGAATTAGATCTAGATAGGTTAAATTTGAATCAGAGGTTCCAGGAGTAAATAAGAGATTCAGAATATCAGTTTAGGAAACTGAGGAGTCTTGAGATATGAATTTGGGTAAAAATGGAAACTATAGGCATGTTTCAGCTTATCTGTAGAGAATGCACAAAGTAAAGCAAGGCCTGGGAACAGCAACAGTTGAGGTATGAGTAGTGAAGAGGAACTGACAGAAAAGGCTTAGAAGCAGCAGCCAGACGAGAGAACCAGGAAATAAGAGCATGCATCCTAGAAGCTAAGGGGGTGTGTTCAGGAAAGAGAAAGAGATGCTAACAGTGGTAAGGGCTAACAGAGCAAAATGCCATAGGAGGGCCAAGCAAGAAGCAAAACCGTTTGTTGGATTTGATTATCAGAGGATCCTGATGACTTTAGTAAACAATTTCAGGGGACCGGAAGCCAGATTGTAATGGGAATCATGAGATGAATAGAAGTGAAAAGCAGAGGCAAGAAGTATGGACTCTTCATTTTAAGAAATTATGAAACAAAGGGAAAGAGATAATTGGGGTAGTACCCAAACACAAAAGAGGTTATTTTAGGAAGGGAGAGACTGAATATGTTTTAGGAGGAGGGGAAAAGGCAGTAGAGTGGAGTAGACTGAAAGTCATGCAGCAAAATAAGGATAACTGATGGATAATTAATATTCCATATTCAAAATCCTCTCCTGGGTCTTAAGAATTTTTAATTATATGAGTACTTACTTTTTATAAGCACTGATCAAAAGTGTTCAAATCACTTTACATGTATTAACTCACTCAACCCTCACAATAGTCTTATGGTAGGTGCCACTGTCAGTCCTATCTTACAGATGGGAAAGCTGAGGCACAAGGAAGTTAGGTAACTTTTCCCAAGGTCACACCACTTGCAAGTAGTACAGGGGGCATCCAAATCCAGGCAGATAATATCTAGAGTTCCTGATGTTGAGATTTCTACTTCTGACCAAATACAAGATCAAAAACGGAGAAAAACAGGTATTAGATAAGGGGTGATAACTATGAAAAAAATAATAAGCAAATACTGAATCATGTTTTAATGGTCCCTAAAGGGTAGGAGAATAAAAAAAATGTAACTTGAAATTGAGATTTGTTGCCCCAGCAGACAAAGCTCTGGTCTCAATTCCATTTCTTACCACTCAGTCCCTAGTTAGGGGATACAATAGTTGAAAAGTGAAAAGTGAATTGGCATCTGTTTTCACAAACTGTAGACCTCAGGCTCTTCATGTGCCTTGGACTTCACACAGTAATTGCTGGGACTCAGTCATAGCTCCCTCCTCACAAGCTCTAAGCTTTCTTCAGAGGCCTTCCATTTCTAAACAGTTTGCACCAACTCATCTGAACAGTCTAAATTCTTGCCAGGTTTGGTGCTTTGGTGTCTCTCACTTCTGTGTAAGTTCCTTTTACATGGTCCATACTAGATACTTTTATTTCTTCTATATGTGCCCTTTGCCATAACTCCCCTCACTAAACTCTTCAATTTCCCTCACTTGCTCGTCACTACCCACTACAAAGTTCCTAGATCTAAGGTAAACCCCATGCATGATCCGGACTCTGGTAGAAAGTTTAACACCTCAGTTTCCTTTGAAATGGGGACTGATATCTCCCCATTGCACAGAATAATGTGGAATCTTAATGAAAACATTCTGTCTTTCCCATCAAGCACATGGCCCAAGACCAGCTGGACCCTCCCTGAAATGTGTATTATGAACAGAGTCGAAGTTTGCTCATTTTAACTGCAGTGCCCAGGGAGGGTGTAAGGATATTCCTGCAGCCAGGACCTCTGAATCTGCCTGGCTGTGAGTTTTCCCTTGAGTCTACTCCCTGGCCTTACAAATAATTCCACTTTGGCGTCAGTCAGCCAGTCTATCTTACTGCTTGCAAATGAATCCTGACTACTATTCTACCTCTAAGTGTCACTGTGAAGGTGAAATAAGATAAAAGATGGGAAATTAACTGTGAAGTGCTATCCAAATAAAAGTATGTAAAAGAATCCTATATATAAAAGGATACTACTAAATAAAAAGTATGCAAAAACACTTCCAAAACATAAAACACATTTGAAAAGGAGGGTTAAAAAATAACCAATGTAAAGCATAATTCTTGCCTTACTGAAAAAAAAAGGTAATTATAGTTTTAAGCCTTCCTTTCTTCCCTTCCCCTTCCCCAAACCAAGGTCTAAGCTAGATAAAAATCTCACAGCTTCTTTCAAAACGTAATTACTGTGATTAAAGGCCAAATTTTATATCAGGTCTTTCATTGGTAAACCAAAAATGACCATTTGCTCAACTAAACTTACAATTACACATACAATCCCCAAACAGAAACAGAAATATCTAGATCAGAATAAGTTAGCTGTGTGTAATTTTAGGTTTTATGATGAATAAGTCTGTAAAAGCTGAAGGATTTAAACTTTGGAAAAAGTCTGGCCCTTGCCTTATGACCATCTGCTAAGCATCAACCATTTAGGTTCTTTACAGGCCTAGCAGTTAACTCAGTTTAAACCAATCTGAAATAAAAAGTAAACTCAGGGGCTCTTCTATCAATGATAGTGCACATGAAAATTCCTAAGGCTCATCCCAAGTGGCCTCTAAGACATAAGAAATGAACTCTTGGAAGAAGAAAGTCTTTCTAGATAATAGAGGGGGAAAAGACTTCTTGGAATTGCAGGGAGACATTCTTCTCCAAGAAAGTCAGGAAAAGATGAGTAGAAAACAGAAACAGAAGGCCAGGCGCGGTGGCTCACACCTGTAATCCCAGCACTTTGGGAGACGGAGGCGGGCGGATCATGAGGTCAGGAGACCAAGACCATCCTGGCTAACATGGTGAAACCGTGTCTCTATGAAAAATACAAAAAATTAGCCAGGCGTGGTGGTGGGCACCTGTAGTCCCAGCTACGCGGGAGGCTGAGGCGGGAGAACGGCGTGAACCTGGGAGGTGGAACTTGCAGTGAGCCGAGATTGCGCCACTGCACTCCAGCCTGGGCAATAGAGTGAGACTCCGTCTCAGAAAAAAAAAAGAAAAAAAGAAAACAGAAACAGAGAAGGTCTGCAGCTCTCCTGCTGGACGAAAGCAAGGGAACTACGTGGCTGTACAACAAGGGCAAATATACACAGCTTAGCAAGACAACGAGAGAAATCAAGTTTCTCTTTTACTTGAGAGACGACCTTAGAACAAAAAGGGCATATCATATTTAAACATACTGATTAGATGAAGCCCCTTTACTCTCAGAACAGAACCCACATTTTGGGAATGTATTCTTCCCTCTTCTTTTGCACTTGTAAGTAAATGGTCCTCAAAATTCAAACTTTCATCAAGCTCTGTGGGAACCAGGGATATGAATTTTATTCATCAGCTCCCAATTTAGACCCCTGTATTGCTGTGAAAATATATGTGATACTACAGAAAGCCATGAGGGGCAGGAACTTGGGACATTTATGATGGTGTTCACTTGATGCCACAATGACAAAACAAATGTCATTTAAAAAAAGTACCACTGAAAATATCACTGACATACAGAATGAGAAAATAAGGATAGATCAGAACTTTCCAGAGAGTGAATTAGGATGACTAGTGACAGGTGGTGTTTATTTATAAATTTCCCCTTTGGGGCTTCAAAATGGGGAAGCTGAAAAGAAATAATTTTTTAAGTTAGCTTGTGAAATCTCCTGCTCTTCAATCTTGATGCTGTTAATTAGGCTACTTCTAGAGACTTTTTGTGTAAACAAATGCTTGTGTTTTCTTTATTCTCAGTAGCAACTGATTTAATCACATTATTGTCCTGTACATGTCACAGCAGATCTATAAAATCATGTAATAGATTCACTGATTTCCAAATAATACACTTAGAGTCAACACTTGTTTACAAGGCAGACCAAGATGCTTTCAATGGGGCTGACATTACCTTAAATGCCACTTGGATGATCTCCTCTGTATTGGCAGGGTTGCACAAGACAGCCAGGCCAATCACATATTCTCGGAAGTCGATGCTGCCGTCATGGTTCTGTGAAAGGATGGGAGAAATTAATTAGAAGGGCCACTAGTGGAATTACTATTAATCCTACTACAAGGTGAAATTCAGGTATGTCTTATAGCTCAACATCATCATTCACTGTTCCTATTTGGAGAAAAGTCTCACTGAGAAGGAACAGCAAGCAAGTAGCCCAACTATTCCCAAGAAGGAAGAAAAATATATTTTCTGTTTAGCAATAAATATAAACTATTTATGACTGGGGCCATTTATCATGGCTCAATGGCACCCAGTGTGGGTTCTTGAGCTCAGCTTTGCCATGACTGGAGCCCCTCTGGGAGGCAGGACCTGTGAGTTTCATCCTTTGTGTGAGTGAAGTGTTCATTCCACAATTACTGGTGGTCCTGCCATAAAGACCAACATCAAAGGGTCATTAAGGGTCCTAAAGGGTTACTAAGCAATCTTCCACATGTGGAAAATGGAAAGAAAAGAAAAACGGCAATAATCACAGCTACATTTTTTCTTTCTTCCAGGCTTAATCTGAAGTAAACCAGGAGCAACTGAAGCAAACTTGGGCAACTTTAATAGCCCTGGGGGACATCAATCACCCCAGAAGATCTTGCACTTCTAAGCCAATGAAAATAAAGCATAACTAGTATAATACACCTTAGGAGGCATTTCCTGATGGCAATATAAAGGAAGAAATTGATCATTGTAATTCGGGCTGATTAAATACAGAGTTTTCCCTGTACATTAACTGTTTACCTAGACAGGAGCACTAAGAAGATGAAAATGGAGAGAAGAAAGCTTAGGAGAAAAGGAAGAGAGAGAGAGACAGAGAGAGAGAGAGAGAGAGAGAGAGAGAGAGAGAGAGAGAGAGAGAGAGAGAGAGAGATAAGGCAGACAATAGGGAGGACTGAAAGAAGAGAGACCAGACAGAGAACTAAAAAAGAAAGACGGAGAAGAGGAGAACAGACAAATGAGATGGAAGTGTTAGAAAAAGATAGAGAGGTGGAGGGAGTATAGGAGGAAGGAGAAAGAAAGAGAACTGTAAGTACTTGATTATAATACCAGGTGTTAGAATCATTTTGGCAGCAAAATTTTCAAGTGATACATTCCCAGATAAACTACGAGCTAGTAACAACAAAGCTAGGGCAGTACTTAATTTGATAGACTAATAATAATATTTGACACCACAAGAGTATGATAATTGTCTGTGATGAAGTATCTACACTTCAATCAAAAGTTTCTTAAAAGCAAGGGCTGTTTTCTTTGTGTAACAGTGTATTCTCATTCCGCGGCACACAGACGGGGCTAAGGGAAAAAAAACAAAAAAACAAAAAAAACAAGAACAAACTTTTTCTCATCTACCCTTACCTACTACTCTAGGTTCATAGAACTTTCACTTCTAAACACTAAGCCAATAATTCTTTGCTGGAGTTTCATGGATGAATTTGGGGAAGGGAGGGCTGTGAAGCCCCTGAAATGGTATGCAATTTTTATGACATCTTTCTAGAGAAAAATGTAGCTTTTATAAGCTTCTCAAAGCAACCCAAACTTAAAAAGTTAAGAATCATTTTCACCATATTACTTTATCTTACTGCAGGGCGGAAACTAAAAGCAGCAATAATTTAATCTCACTTTCCCACCAGAGAAGGTAGAAACAGAAGTTTCGAGATTTCCCTAAAGGAACAAGGTTTATTTCTGAAACAAACATTCAGGTCCTCTGACTTCCTTTTGTCTGATTACCAGTTTGTCAGAGAGCTGTTTTTTCTGTTTGTTTGTTTGTTTTTTTTTCCTTTTCTTTAATCAGCTTTATTTGTGTTGATTACATTTACATTCAACAGAATGCATCCATTTTAAATGTAGAGTTTGACGTGTTTTTTGGTTTTTGGTTTTTTTAAAGATATGCTCTTACTCTCTTGCCCAGGCTGGAGCGCAGTGGCTATCCATAGGCACGATCATAAGCGCACTACAGGCTCGAACTCCTTGTCTCAAGAGATCCTTCCACGTCATCCTCCAGAGGAGCTGTAACTACAGGCATGTGCCACCACACCCAGCTTAGTTTGATGTGTTTTGACAAATGTATACACCATGGTAACCAGCACCACAGTCAGTATCTACATTTTCATCACTCTAGAAGTTTCAGAGAAGGCAGAGTATTAAAGGAAATCTTTTCCATCTTTGCCACCACCATTTAATTTTCTTATGCACTCTGGAGGGCTGTTTTTACTGAGCCTTAGAGGCTGAGGAGCTTCTTGAAACATGGCTATATTGCTCAACATAGATACATTTCTTCTGCAATTAACTTTTTCCACTAAGCAACATAGAAGTCTTAAATAGAAGTTCTTAAGAACAGATCCAAGAATGATTTATGGACACTGAAGTTACTATCACAGATTATCTGAATAATTGGAAATACTCCTTTGAATTTATGTTGTATCTTTATTGTGAGACATCCAGTTTTTATCTATACTACCAAACCCTATGTGTAACACAGGTCAAGCATCATTAAGTCATTTTGCAGATGGAGAAACAGCAGTGTGACAAACTCTTAACATTACCACTAGTCACAGAACAAGGTAATATTCTGGACCTCTAATTTCATTAACATATGAGTGGTTCTGAATGACAAAGAATGTTAAAGCAGATGATCACAAGAGAGGGTATATGAATGTTTTCATCCTAGTAATGTGAAGGAAAAAGCAGCATGGAAATTATTCTGAGAGATTATATTATTGGGTTAGTAAATCAATACACTGTTAAGATTCCAAATTCAGAATAACAAAATTTAGAACTGGAAGGAATCTTATAAATCATCCATTCAACTTCTTCATTTTTACCAATGAAAAAAATGAGACAAAACTTTCTCTGAGGTCACAAAACTAACTACTGCCATAGCTGCAATTAAAATTTAGTTAATCTGGCTGCTAACTAAAGCAAATGGCTTGATAAAATGTACCCCAAAATAGATAAAAATTATACAGCAAAATATACTATTTTTAATTCTTAAATATTGAATCAGTATCATGATAAGAATTATTCCACAATCTTTGGTTCTTCTCTTTAAAAACCTACTGAGGTCCCCAGGAAGAATTATAAACTTAATAAAAAAAAATCTAGACTTGAAAATATTTCAGAGCCACATTTCAAAGGAGACCAGCTCTTTGGAGGGAGGCCATAATCCCTCTCCATAACCTGTCCTAATCTGGAGCCCAGAGAAGTCCAGAGTTGGAACTAAGGACTTGCATTGGGTAAGTACAAATAGAAAAGATAATGGTCTCATGGAAACTCCAGAGAGTGGGCGCCATCCCTTTCCTGGAAGTCAGCAGGATCAGAAAAGCATGGAAGTGTGTGTGAGGGGAGGTCACTGTGAGCTCATGGCCCCCCAGCACATTTCATCTGCTCAGTCACACAACACCAGCTTTCAGGGCCAGCAGGAAGCTCTAGGCTACTTGTTCAAATATTGTCCACTTAAAACTCTTGAAAAAATACGTGGTGATTCTCATGTGTCTGATTCTCAGGTATCAGTTCCTTCCAGTTGTGTCACCATTGAATTTATTCAACATCTTTATTCATGTGGAATTAGATACTCTTTATAACTTTTTATGTTCAGCAAAATGTAAGGATATGGTTTTGAATACATTTTGCAATGATAGTCCCTCAAGAAGAGGGACCATTTTTCTTTGTTGTGTTATAACTGATATATATCATCCCTGTAAATGAGAGATAATCAATGTCGTCAAAATAATTTTAAAATGTTTACATAAAACAGAATTTACTTGACAGCAACCAACAGAAAAAAAGTCTTCACATCTTGAAAGATACTCTATAAATCGAAAGGAGTATTAGTATTAAAATACAGTAAATTCTCAGTTATGCAGAAGAGTATGCGAAGAAGTATTCTATTTAACTGAATATTCTGATTAAGAGCATATTTCTAACCATATAAATTGTATCAATTTTCTAGGAATAAAATTGTTTTAATATACTTAAATATTTTTAAAAAGCAATTCAGAAGGTTCTTCAAGATCAGTAGGCACATTAAATATCCATACGTCGTAAGTGCCTCCACAAATATTTTTTAAGTCCCCACTATATGTGTAGTTGTGTAATACTACTGATAAGATTTTTTTTAATAATTGTTTTTTCAAGACAGGGTCTCCCTGTGTCACTCAGCCTGGACCTCCCGGGCTCAAGCGATCCTCTACCTCAGCCTCCTGAGTAGCAGGGACTATAGGCGTGTGCCAACTTCCTTGGCTAGTTGTGGGGATTTTTAATTTTTTTTGTAGAAACAGAGTTTTGCCATGTTGCCCGGGCTAGTCTTGAACTCCTGGGCTCAAAGCGATCAGCCTGCCTCAGTCTCCCAAAGTGCTAAGATTACAGGCTTGAGCTACCATGTCTAGCCAGTACTGATAAGATTTCTGACTGGGGTAGCTAGATAAACCAACTTTTAAAAACACATGCACCACTACCCAAAAATATTTTTAAAGTGACCTTTAAGATCACATACAAATTTTGAATGTTTTTGGAAGTTTGCTGTTCATAGTTACAGAGCACATGGTTCTTTTCCTTTTTTATAGGTTATAAAATTTAGTGGATTATATCAAGATAAAGTTACTTTTCAAAATCACATGGGATATTTTGAAATTTAAAAATGTAGATGTATAATTTCATATATTTTTATCACTGAGTATGATTTTCAATTTACACTGATTAAATTACTTAATGTTAGAAATTTGAAAATAATGGCATGGAGTTATATGAATGATCTTATATAAATCTTAGGCTATAAATAGTCTTGCATACAGAACAGGCAAATTTTTAAAAAGGTGTCAAGTTAAGTATTGCTTCTAACATTAAAAATGCGCCTTTACAAATATTGAATGAAAACTAAGAAATTCAATCACTTGCTAGGCTATTGGTTCTGCACAACGCTAAATATTTGGTTACTTGGGAAAAGTTCAGATTTTTAGTTTCTAGTATCCACTCTGATGTCTGAGGTTACTTACACAAATTCAGAAGAGAACAGGAGAGAAACTTAGGTAATTTCGGGATGTTTTTCCGTGAGCATGCTAGAAGAGAATCGTAAAAGTAGGTAATCCTTTAACTTGAGGAGCAAGGGCAATAATACTACTCCTAGTGTGAGATGATTGTTTTAACTTTTATGAAACATTTACAGTAAAGTGAGGAACAAAAATGTGGTTACACTGTTCTTTCCACAACCATCCTGTGGAAAGGTTAAATTATAAACCTAATATTCTGAGACCTTAAAAGATGTCTGGCAGCTTTCCCCTTTCTTGGCTACTTTACTACATCCATGCCTAACATATTCCTGGACTTATTCTAAAATAGAGAGATTGATATTAATGTGTGGTTGCTGGCAGCAGCCTCCTTCTTGTGTAACCACACCTGGTCTAAGTAGCATACCAGACCAAGGTTAAATTACAAGTCCCTTGAGGAAAGTGGATGTGATCTCTGTGCTTGGCTCCATTCAGAATTATATGTGTGTGGTGTTTCATAAATATTATATGATGGTGATGATGGTGAACACGAAGGCCAAAAGCCAACCTCTCCACATTTCACTAGGGATTTTTAACAGGAAGTTGTGGACGTTAACAGGCTAGTTACATCATTTCCATAGTTACAACTTTCTTCTAAATGAGTCCAAAGAGGAAGGAAGAATTTATCTGCAAACTCAGGATGACCCTCCAAAGTAGCCTGGGATAGAGACAATGCATTAAAAATCAGAGAAGCAGAATGGGTGGAGACCAATTAAATAGCAGACAGAGGAACTGAGCACTTACAATGCAGCCTCTCTAGCTGTGTCTACTGGCACCGGGATTCTGGATTCTGTTTGCTCTGCTATAATAGCCTGTTATCAAAATTATAAAACCAAACCAAGGTCTGTACACAAGAAAGGCACAACTACCCCAGCTTTTGGGTGGCAATTTCTTGGTATTTCTATCTTCCTTCTCCTGAATGCTGGCAACACTGACTCTCCTGTTTGGCCTTAGTTTTGGCTGAGACAGGCTTGAAAAATACTGTGAGGCAGCCCTACTTTAAAGCAATCGAGGCTGTCAACCTTGGCTGATCATCAGAATCACTTGAGGAGCTTTAAAAATATTCATCTCTGGGCCCCACTTTTAAAAAGTCTTATTTAACATATTTGGAGACTCAAGTATTAGTATTCCTAAAGAGCTCTCCCAGTGATTCCAAATTGCAGCCAGGGCTGAGAACAATTGCAATAGTCAGCAATATTTGTTCTCTATATTGGTTTACATTCCATTTAACTGATTACTGTTCATGTGTTTTTCTTTTTTCTTCTTTGTTTGCTGCTTGTTTCCTGCCTGTAGTTTTCAAAGATGAACGAAAGAATTTTCCTTGCTCTAAGGCAGGACAAGACACGACAAGAGCTGGCTAACGTCAGCAGGGCATGCCTGATTTTGTATGAAGTACGTGTAAGAGCGAACATTTTGATTCATTAAGGCAGCTAGAGACATTTTTGAACTATGAGTGTATACTGTTTTATTCCCCAATGTCTTTGACTCTCTTTACAAATGTATCAAAACAAAACGAAATTGCTATGTGCTTTTTACTAAAGAAACAGAATTAAAGAACTTTAGAATTTTAGGTAGTAGCTCCATCATTTTTTAAAAATGCTACCCTTATATGAAACTGCTTAATTTCATTGTCTGAACCTGTTTCTTTACGGTTAAATAAGTTTCCTAAAAAGCACTTTTCATTTTTTTACATAATGGAAAGAACCAGGTGTAAAATTACAAGAAAAACAGATTTTGAACCTCTCTCCCCAACTTCTTAAAATGGAAAATGTATCTCCTGAGGGTTTTCTTGATTTATTCCAGGATTTAAAAAATTCATTCTTAACAACAATAACAACAATAATAAAGTTCCTACTCCTTGGAATTTATTCACCAAATAAGCAACACCTTTTAAAATCTACTCCGTTAGAATTCTACCCCACAACTTCCCCATCATATATATGTAAGTCCATATAAATCCAAATCTCAAAAACCTGATATACAAACCACTCAGAACATTTTTCATGAAATATCTGTTTTAATTCAGCAGTAAAAGGCAGCACACAATCAGAAATACGTAGGGTTGTGAAAGAGCTCGCCAGGAAATGACAGCTGTTGCACAGGGTATCAGCAACTGCGTACAGCATGGCAAGGTTTTCAGTCCTGTCCTCCTGTCCTCCTCTTGACTTCTCAGTGCTCACTTCAGGAATACATGGTCAACTGCAGCCACTCTTTGATAGACACTTGAATCAGGCCATCTCTATCTCTATCCAGAGACTTGAAGGCACGAAACATGGCATCCAGGCGGACCAAACAGCTGATGAAATTGTTAAAATCCATATCTCCATCTTCATTAGCATACCGGCGGACAATCATTTGGTAAAGTTGTTCATTTAGCTGGAAGCCTGCAGCCTGCAGAGCTCCCCGCAGCTGAGAACTTCCCAGAGACCCAGAATGGTCCCTGTCATACTGCTTATAAACACACTGCCATTTCTTGATGTTGTTCCATAGATACTTAAATTCTTCAAAGCCCAGCTTCCCAGTCGTGTCACTGTCCATGACAGATACAATGCTCCGGCAGGTGTCAAGACTAAAACCGTCGGTCTTCAGATCCTTGTGCTTAGAAAGGACTTTGTTGAGAATATTCATCAGGTCAGTGGCACCCACCTCCATATCTGGTCCAGCCAGCTGTGTAAATTGTTGCCGAAATCGCCTAACTTCCTCACTTTCTGAGGCCTCCACATTGGTGAAATGCTGTTGAATAGGAGGCGGTTCTGGAGTATACTGAGCCGCTGCAGCCTCACTGATAAAATTCACAATTCCTCCAACTATCCCTCCAATATTTCTTCCTCCTCCTTCTCTTCTCTGACCACCTCCTCCAAAGAGGCCTCCAAGAGCTTCTCCAAGACCTCGATCTGCTCCTTCCAATAGAGCCTTTGCAAGAAACATGCTTTCAGTTTAACAAGCAAATGTGAAAGCTGCTGCAATCTTAGGGATGGTATGAGAAAAGATGAAATGGAGTTCAAGTGTTTACATGTGGAAGAACTGGCTTTTCTTTACCTGCTCACACTGCACCACGCCCCATGATGTGATGTTTCACATCCTCCTGAAGATACCTGAGTTCCATGAGGTCCTAGAACCTGCCATATTTTACAAGGCCTCAATAAAATTGTTTTCACTCTTCCAGATATTCATAAATTATAGTATGTATGACACCTTAGGATAATAGTTTTAAAGAAAAAATATTAAACTCTGCATTTTTATGTCATTGATTTCTTAGTCCTGTGTCTCAGCACCTAAAACATGATGTGCATTTTCCTAACAGGAAGAAGGTAAATGATGCAAGGAAATCAAAAATTTCTTTTCTAAGAAATATTTATTGTTAGGATAGAATTGAAGAAATCTTGGGCATTGGAAGAATATTTATCTAATCCTCTTCCTTTAGCAAAGATTCTCAAAATCAAGTAGTCCTAAGAAAAACTTAGGACAGAGATTTTTAAAATGCAAGGTCCTGAGTTCCCACTCCCAGATATTCTGATTCCATAGGTCTGCTGTGGGGTCTGTGATCGACATTGCTAAAATCTTTTTTGAAGTGTAATATTCATGTAAAAAATGTATCATATAAATCACAAATGGATAGCTCAAAGAATTTCACAGACTGAACACATACATGTTATAGCATCCACATCAAGAAATAGAACATCACCAGCACCCCAGGGACCTCTTCATACTTCTCTCCAGTTACTTCCTTCTTCCAAGGATAACCATTGTCCTGATATCTAATACTATAGATTTATTTCTGCACCTTAAATAAATTAAATCAGAAAGTACAGACTCTTTCATCTATTACTTTTTCATTATAAAAATTTTAAATATTTTAAAATTGTGATAAAATATGTATACCATAAAATATACTATTTTAACCATTTTTACGTATAGAGTTCAGTGGCATTAAGTGTATTTGCATTGTGAAACCATCACCACCAACTAGCTTCAGAACTTTTGTCATCTGGCAAAACTGAAACTGTACTCGTTAAAGAATAACTCCCATTCTCCCCTTCTCCCACCCCTGGTAACCATCACTCTACTTTCTATCTCTATGATTTGACTACTCTGCATGCCTTATATAAGTGGAATCGTACAGTATTTGTTCTTTTGTGACTTGCTTATTTCAATCAGCATAATTTCTTCAAGATTCATCCATGTTGTAGCATGTGTCAGAATTCCCTTCCTTTCTAATGATGAATAATATTGTATTGCATTAAAATACTCATTTTGTTTTTCCATTATCCCATTGGTGAATACTTGGGTTGCCCTTTTGGCTATTGGGAATAATGCTGCTATGAACATGGGTATACAAATATTTGTTTGAGTCTTTGCTTTCAATTCTTTTGGGTACATACCAAGAAGTGGAATTGCTGAATCATATGATGCTTCTATTTTTATCTTTTTAAGGAACTACCATATGCTTTTCCATATTAACGATACCACTTACATCCCCACCAGCAATACACAAGAGTTCCAATTACTCCATATCCTTGCCAACACTTGTTATTTTCTCTTTTGTTTTGTTTTCTAATAATGGCCATCCTAATGGGTGTAAAGTGGTATATCATTGTAGTTTTGATTTGCATTACCTTAATGATTAATGATGTTGAACATCTTTTAATGTATTAATACTTACTGGCCAAAGAAGATCTTTGGAAAAGTGTCTATTTAAATCTTTTGGCCATTTTAAAATCTGGTTATTTGTTGGGTTTCTTGTTGTTGAGTTGCAGGAGTTCTTTAAATATTCTAGATATTAATCCCTTATCAGATATACAATTTGTAAATATTTTCTTTCATTCTTTCATTCTGCAGGTTACCTTTCCACTCTGTTGTTAGTGTCCTTTGAAGCATAAAAGTATAAAATTTGTATGCGGTCATATTTTTTTTTTTTTTTTTTTTTTGAGACGGAGTCTTGCTGTGTCTCCCAGGCTGGAGTGCAGTGGCGTGATCTCGGCTCACTGCAAGCTCCGCCTCCCGGGTTCACGCCATTCTCCCGCCTCAGCCTCCCAAGTAGCTGAGACTACAGGCGCCCGCCACCACGCCCGGCTAGTTTTTTGTATTTTTAGTAGAGACGGGATTTCACCATGTTAGCCAGGATAGTCTCGATCTCCTGACCTCGTGATCCACCCGCCTCGGCCTCCCAAAGTGCTGGGATTACAGGCTTGAGCCACCGCGCCCGGCCTGTATGCAGTCATATTTATCTATTTTTCTTTGGCTGCCTGTGCTTTTGGTGTAATATTCAAGAAATCATTGAGAAATCCAGTGTCTTGAAGTTTTTCCTCTGTTTTCACTGAAGAGTTTTATAGTTTCAACTCTTATGCTTAGATCTTTGATCCATTTTGAGTTAACTTTTGTATATGTGTAAGGTAAGTTCATTCTTTTGCATGTGGATATATAATTTTCCCAGCACAATTTGTTGAAAAGACTGTCCTTTCCCCACTGAATGGTTTTGGCATTCTTGCTGAAAATCATATGACCATATACACAAGGGTTTATTTCTGGGTTCTCTATTCTATTCCATTGGCTTTTATGTCTTTCTTGAAACCAGTACTACACTGTTTTGATTACTGTAGGTTTGAAGTAAGGTTTGAAATGAAGAAATGTCAGGCTTTCAACTTCGTTATTCTTTTTCAAGATTGTTTTGGCTATTCAGGGTCCCTTGAAATTCCCTGTGAATTTTAGGATTGATTCTTCTATTTCTGTAAAGAAACATTGGGACTTCGAAAAGGATTGCTTTAAATCTGTAGATCACTGTGGGAAGTACTGACTCTTAATATTGTCTTCTAATCCATAAATATGGAATATCTTTCCATTTATTTGTCTCTTCTTCAATTTCTTTTAGCAGTGCTTTGTAGTTTTCAGTGCACAAGTCTTTAGCTTCCTTCTTGAAGTCTATTCGAAGTATTTTAATTTTTTTCTATGCCATTGTAATGGAATTGTTTTCTTAGTTTCCTTTTCAGAATTGCTCATTGTTGGTGTATAAAATGCAACTGATTTTTGTGTGTTGACTTCATATCCTGTAACGTTGCTAAGTCCCTTAATTAGTTCTGTTTTTTGTATGTGTGAGGGGGGATCTTTAGGGTTTTCTACAAATAAGATTATATCATTTGTTAACAGAGATAATTTTACTTCTTCCTTTCTAATTCATATGCCTCTTACTTCTTTTTCTTGCCTAACTGTTCTGGTGATGATTTCCAATACCATGTTGGTAGAAGCATGAGAGTGGCATCCTAGTCTTATTCCTGATCTTAGAGGAAAAGCTTTCAGTCTTTCATCACTGCACATAATGTTAGCTATCAACTTTTCATATATGGTGTTTATTATGTTGGGGCATTTTCCTTCTAGTTTGTTGTGTGATTTTATCAGGGAAGAGTACTGAATATTGTCAAATGCATTTTCTGCATCCGTTGAGATGATCATATGATTTTTCCCCTTCATTCTGAGAATATGCTGTGTTACATTAATTGATTTTCATATACTGAACTATCTTGCATTCCAGGAATAAATCCCACTTTATCATGGTATATAATACTTTTAATGTGCTGTTGAATTCTGTTTGCTAGTATTTTGTTGACTTTTGCATCCATGTTCATATGGCATATTGTTCTGTGGTTTTCTTGTCTCCTAGTGTTTTTATCTGACTTTGGCTGTTGAATTCTGTTTAATGTGCTATTGAATTCTGTTAGACAGTATTTTGTTGACTTTTGCAACCATGTTCATACAGCATATTGTTCTGTGATTTTCTTCTCTCCTAGTGTTTTTATCTGACTTTGGCCTCATGGAATGAATCAGAAAGTATTCCCTCTTCTTTAATTATTTGGAAGAGTTTGAAAAGAACTGGTGTTAGTTCTTCTTTCAATGTTTGGTGGAATTTTCCAGTGAAGCCAACTGGTCCTGGGCTTTTCTTTGTTGGGAGGTTTTTGGTTACTGATTCAATATCTTTGCTAATTATAGGTCTATTCATATATTTTACTTCTTCATGATTCAGTCTTGGTAGTTTGTGTAGGAATTTGACAATTTCATCTAGCTTATGCAATCTGTTGCATACAGTTGTTCATAGTACTTACTCACCATCCTTTTTATTTCTGTAAAATTGGTAGCAATGTCTTCTCTTTCATTTCAGGTTTTATGTGTCTGGCTTTCCACCCCTCCCCCCCCAACATTGTATTTTTGAGATTTGATTTTATATTTTTAATAAGCATCTTCAGAAGTCAGTCTGCAACAGGTAGCCCAGATAATACTTTGAGAAATCCTACCTTTAATACTAGTTATAGTCAGAGTACAAATCCTCCAGAGGTTGTTGGAAGTTCTATTGGTGAACTTGGGGAAAAGTAGCTAGGACTTAATGATTAAGTCATTATATTACTTAGCATTTGGGGTCTCAATTTCAAATCTACAAAATGATAATAATAATATCTCCCTTGCTTACTTTAAATGATTCAATCTGATTTATTATGTATCAGGACTTGGGCTCAGTACTTAGGTTACAGAGGTGAATAAAGCAGGATGGCTGTGCTCAAGAATCAAGTAGAACTATAGGAAACTGTTACAATTATAATATGAAGTCTATGTTCACATTTCTACTATTAATACTAATCTATTGTATTTGTATGTAATATGTTTTAGAGCCTAGGTTTGATTGAATTCCTCTGAAAGATACAAATGTATTTCAGATAAGGTAAGAAAAATTCAAGAAAAGTTAAGCTAGTTATCCAAGGTCATGTAGCTAGTGCACTGTCCTATGATACCAAACCAGTATGGGCATGCAAAAAGGAATCAGTGAATTCCACTGAGGCAAAGGAAAGGAGAACATTTACCTATAGAAGAGATCATGTGTAGACCTGACTAGAGACTGAGTCAGAGTTCTCCAAATAGATAAGGGATATATAAAAGGACAGTCTAGCAAAAATACAGAGGAGCTAAAGGATATGAGGTATTCAAGAGATGGTGAACAGTACAATGTAATGAGACTCTATTGCTAGGAGTGATGAGAGATAAAGAGAGATCAATAAGATGGAATCAAATTGGAAAGGGCTTTGACTGCTATGTGGCAGAGTCTCTCTCACAAATAATTGTAGAAACTACTGACAGCTCAAATGTAAAGTCAAAAGGAGATTAGATGTGAAATTACTTTGGAAATTATGTAATTCTAGAATTGAATAATGATTATTCTAGCTATTATTAGGGAGAGAATAGTAGCGAGGGGACATCGCTCTGTCCAGGACATGAGAGCAATGTCCTGTCTTCTGCCACACTGAGTGGTTTGTATAAAACTTTCCAACAACTGATTTTATTTCTCATAGGCACAATGAAATGGCCTCTGTGAACACCAAAAGCCAAATGTCTTCTTTAACTACTCAGCAAAAGTATCACAAAAGAACTGTCTTCCTTTTAGGGAATCACAAGGGGCCATCTGGCTTTAGACAGATTTAAACACATTCATACAAGCTTCTCTCAGAGAAAATTACATGAACTTTGTTTTTATAATATTGCAAATTAACTTGATAATATCGACTGTCACATAAAATGTGCCTCCTTGTGCCCGTCTGAAGTGTTTTTTTGCTGTGGTTTAAATTCAATTCTTCTCATTTATTTTCTGTGAAGATGGAGGGCATTTGGCTAACAATTTCTCATAAGCCATCATAGAATAAAAGACTATTATTAGATTAACAAGCTTTTTCTCCTCTGGATGATTTAATCCCCTATGGCTATTTATTAGAACATTAATAGCAACCTTAATTTCTGTCTGTGGGAACTCTACCATCCATATCTGCAAAAAAAAAAAAAAAAAAAAAAAAAAAAAGTGTAGGAGGGGAAGAAGCCACATCTGATGGATAATTTAGTCCCAATTTGGGGAACCAAGTTATTAGACTTAAAAAGTACACACTGAGACACAATGTTATTTAAAACATTATTCAAAATAGTCCAAAAGTGGAAGCAACCTAAATGTTCACCAACTGGTGAACAGATAAGCAAAATATGATATATCCACATAAAAGAATACAATTCAGCAATAAAATCATGACTGATATATGCTACAAGATAGATAAACCTTAAAACATTATGCTAAGTGAAAGATGCCAGACACAAAAGACATACATTATAGGATTCCATTTATATAAAATATCCAGAAAAGGCAAATCTATAGAGATAGAAAGTTGATTGGTGGTTGCCTAGGGCTAGGGGATAACTAGGTGACAGGAACTAACAGTTAATGACATAAAAAATCATACTGGGGTGATGGGAATGTTCTAAAACTGCTTGAAAGTTGATGACTGCACAACTTGGTAAATTCACAAAAAAAATTATTGAATTGTATACTTGGGTGAGTTATGATATGTAAAATATGCCTCAAGAGAATTATTTTTTTAAAAGTCAATAGTGACAGTTTGTAGTAAAAAAGAATACCAAACTAGGAATTCTAGTCCCAGTCCTGCAATTAACCAGCTGTGTGGCCTTGGGCATGTAACTTCCTCTCTTGAGCTGGCAATCTTCTGCAAAATAAAGAAGATAGGCAATTTGATATCCAAAGGTCTGTTTAGCTCTACAATTCTGTGAATCTAGATTTGTGACAGCAACATCATTCTTGTATTTAGTTTCCTTCTGGCGCCTAGACATTTTTATGCTATATATTAATTTAATTTAATCTTTCTTTATCTCGGTCTGGTTCCACAACTTTTAAAGACATGCTCACTTACCCTTATTCCCACTTTGACATATTGTCTGGTGACTGAAACCTATTAAGTATGTTGCTTTCCAAACAGAATTCCAAGGGGAACTGAACCTCATCTAGAATAACAGAAGGAATCACAACTCCCACTTTAGATGAAGCCTTTCTGTCAAGTGAGGCTTTCATCTAACTGCAACATGATCTGGACCAGACCTTCCTAATTTGTTGATAAGAATGTCATGTTGGATGAAATCAAAAGCCTTTCTAGAGTCCATATAGATGAAATCGATTTCATTTTCCTTATCATCTTGGACTGTCACTCTGTCATAGAGGGAAATTGAATTGATATGACACAATTTTCTCTTTACAAAACCTTGTTCTTTACTTCCTTGTGCTCTTGGAGGAGGCCAGTAATTACTACCTTGCTCTAGTTTAAAAACTTACATTTTAATTTTACAGTCTCCTTTCTGTTTCCTCTATGCATCTCCCAAGTATACTTGCACTGAGAAGCCAAAAGTAAAGCATATAATTCTCATGTCTAAATGGACATTTTAGTTAACTACACTCGGACATAGGAAATACTATGACGGACTAAATGGAGGAACTAAGTGAACCTGAGAATTGAATAGGGAAATACTCAGACATATAGAACCAAACTTTCAAGGCATGTAACTGAATAGAAAAGTTTATGTGTCCCACCCAGAAAGTTATAGCCCTTTTTTTTTTTTTGTAAACTATATCATATAAGTTGTGGAGTAGAATTCATATAGCAAATCCTGATTAACTGGGATTGGAATCAAAATGGTTCTTTTCATGTGAATTATGAAATACTATATTACATATAAAACCTTAACTGGAAACTTAAAAGATAGAAGACTTCACTGTTTATTTCCAGTCATTTAAGCCACCTAAGTGCCCTGTCCTAACTCTCAGCATGAGCAGAAAACCTGCACACTACAGCACCCTACCTTCTCTAACAGGAAGGAGCAGGCAAGAATGTTTGTTATTATTGGCACTCAAGATTTAACACATGAACTAATACCAAGAACAAGAACAGGGCAGACAGGAAAAACTTGGAATAAAGAAACACATTCATTCCACATAATGTGAAACAGTAATAAAACATCTACAGAAGTTTACAATAGCCAAGAAGGCTGGATTGCCAAAGTGCTAAAGTATACACAAACTTTTCCTGTCTAATATTTAAACAAAGTACATAGTAATGCCAGAAGAACTAAGTACTTGTTAGGAGGCAGAAATGGGAAAAATCATGACCGTTGTTAAATTTTTTACAGAATGGAAATCATAACTATCTATCTAAATTTTCCTAAGGAATAATCTATGATGCATATAATGGTGTTGGTAAAAAGAGAAAGTGAGCTCATGCCAGGCTACAGCTGAGAATTAGAAATCAATTTCCTCACTCTTTTCCTCTCATCTGTGAAGATGAATGATACACCACTACTTACAACTATGGGAGGATAGTTACAAGAGCTAGACAGATTAGTCAATAATAAAGAGTCTTAGTGATCCCTTTAAATCAGATGTAGAATACCCACGAATTAATAACAGTCACTATAAGTCAGACTTATAGTGACTTATAGTAATCCTTCAATCCAGTTCTTAAACCTACAAGCATGCTTTGTTTTCATCAGCTTAGGAAATACAGTAGGGACCAGCGAACTACAGCTGGAGGGGCAAATCCAATCTGGTGCCTGTTTTGTAAATAAAGTTTTATTGGGACACAGTCATGCCATTCATCTATGTATTTTTATGGCCATTTCTGCACTATAATAGTGGAAATGAATAGTTGTAACAGACACCATATGGTCTGCAAAGTCAAAAATATTTTCTATCTGGTCCTTTGCAGAAAAAGTTTCCTGACTGAAATACAGCTTTGCTGCTAGTGAGTATGGTGACAGTGTTAGATAGAAAATTAAGATGAATGCATCTTGAGATGTAGTGTGGAAGAGACATGACTTGCTTGTGGTAGGAGGTAAGAGGCAGATAATATGGTATATTGGCAAGCTTGCAAAAAAAATTATGTGCTTACACAAATATGTGAGAACTGTTTTATAGGTACAGAAGATACTGCTGCCAGGGCAGCACACAACTGCTGAATAACACCATGCTGAAGGAGGATGAAATGAAGAATGATGTTGTTATGGACATTGCAAGACATTGTTATAACTGTAAAAATGATTGTATTATAATTAATTCTGATTTAGCCACTGTAAAACTTTCCTAATCTTAAGTGTCTTTGAATCCCTTCAAGTGTGCTGGCATAACATCTACTCTTAATCTGAATTATAAACATACAAAATGTTGAGAAGCCACTGTTTTAAACCATTGTTTAAGCCCTTAGCTCTCACTCATCTGGACATTTAACTAATCCCCAATGAACCTCTGAACCAGAGTTAAGAACACATTCACGAAAATAAAGAAGCTAACTTAAACCTAAAGTTGAAAAGGGTCTTTTTTGTTTTTCCAAGATATGAGACCTTCCAAAGGAAATTATCCCAAACTAGTGAACTATGCCATGCTTTAGATCATGAATACCACATTTCTGTTGGACCTTCAAATTGTCTGCCATCAAATATCTGAGAATCTAAAGACATGTTAGAAGGAGCTAATAGCATATTTTTGTAGGATAAATTGAGACAAAAAATATTATGAAGTTTTTGCAGACTAACCAAGAATGCAGGTGGGAAGAAAAAGTAAGGGAGTGGTGGAGAGATATTGAGGTTTTCCCTCCATCCCCTAAATGCCAACCACAACAGCATTAGACTTGAGAAAAGATGAGAAAAAAAAAGAAGAAAGGGAGAAAGGAGGATAAAGTGGGAAGGGAATATGGGAAGGGCATATGGGAGCATTTTCCACTGCAGGAATTTCTACCTGCTGAAAGAGCAACAGGGACACCTTACCTTTTCTCTTTCCCATCCTTCCTCCCTTTCCTCCCATTGTGCACTTAGTTTAGCAAGATAAACTACCCTGAGAGAAACAAGCTATGGAGCTGCTGAAATTTCTTGCCTTTCCCATCAAACGTCCCTCTACTAAATCACTTACAGAGACTGAGAAAACAAGCCTAGCATGGAAAGTGGGTATGTGTATAAGGTGTGGCATCAATTGCACAATTCAACTTCTCAAAACAAAGTAAATCTTCACAGGCACAGACATTCAGGTGTGTTCAGAACAGAAAGAGAGAGAGAGGAAGAGAGAGAGAGAGAGAGGAAAAAGGAAGGAAAGAAAGGTGAAAATGCATTAATCATTAATTCTCCAGACTATTTTCTCTACCTTCCAGTATGTTGGAGATCAAAAGAAAAGTGTTTTGAAGAACAGTTATGGTTTATATCTAAACCTCAGACATATCATACAAAGAAGTAAAACAAACAAACAACCAAAAAAAACCCCACGATTATAAAATAATATGTCAGCCTACCAAATCAGTTCATGCAAAACTGTGGTAACCAAATAAGCTACAAAGGCTCACCAGTCTTCCAACTGCCTGGGCCAATTGTTCTCTCTAGTCTGAGTTAGTCAATCAGCTAGCTGGCAGTTATTTTAATCTTTGGTTTATATCCCCTTCCCCACTCAAATCTTCCTATACTCAACAGTGCTGTACAAACAATGAGGGTGTTGGCAGGTATCATCAATCATCAAAAGACAGAACTGGTGTCATAGCAGTTCTGTAACTGCTAGCTATAATAGTTTGACACCTGAAGGACAGGGAAAGCTCTACAGATATTATTTTTAATTTTGATTAAAACTCCTTATGAGCACAATGTCTAAGATACGCTATAAACTTCGTCCTTTGTCCCTGTTTCATGTCCCTATTTCCCTGCCTCCTGTCCTGGTTTGTAGGTCCCTGCCATATTCTTTCCCATTACTAGTTTCACATATATAGAAATGTTATTTAAAATTACTCACATGGTTTCCAAAAACATAGTGGAAAATTCTATATAAATCTTAGAAATATTAGTAATCATACAAGTAAAAAGGTACCTCTAATTTTCCAACTTGCACAGTTACATCCAATAATTTACTTGTGGCCAGTGCAGTAACTCATGCCTGTAATCCCAGCACTTTGGGAGGCCAAGGTGGGCAGATCACCTGAGGTCAGGAGTTCAAGACCAGCCTGGACAACATGGTGAAGTCTTGTCTCTACTAGAAATGTAAAAATTAGCCAGGTGTAGGAGTGCATGCCTGTAATCCCAGCTACTTGGGAGGCTGAGGCAGGGGAATCACTTAGACCTGGGAGGCAGAGGTTGCAGTGAGCTGAGATCATGCCACTGAGCTACAGCCTGGGAGATAGAGTGATACTCAGTCTCAAGAAACAAACAAACAAACAAACAATAATTTACTTATTTCTTCCCCTAAATCTTCATTGCACTTTTTAGTAATACTGCTGCAGTCATACATTAGTATTTAATACATGAAAACAGATTATTTGTATGCTGCATGCAAGCCCAGAAGAGAGGTCCAGGCACTACACCTAAAAGAAGGTGGCTTAACAGCATCTTGTTAAAGAATAGTTCATCTATGAGGTCACAGAATAAGTCATTAGAAGAATGTATTGTGCTCTGGGAAAAAAGAAAAAAGCCCTGGTTATTTTGGTCATCGAGTAATGTTTTCTTTACAAACTACTTTTTTTTCCCAATAGTAAATATAAAGCTGGAACTTTTGTTACATGCCAAGATGGATGGAAAATTTAGCCAGCGTATCATTCTCAACTATAACTGGAAACTTTGAACAAAATACAAAAAGCAACTACCTCTGGACAAAATAGCATAGGAGGAGGATTGGTGAGGAAAGTCAAAACTTGAAGAACAACTAGTAGGGCTGCAAAACCATGGAGGCAACTTAAAGTAGGACATTATTAAACTGTTGAAAGAAAAGAACAGTCCACTCAGAATTTTATATACAGGTTTATCTCATGTTATTGTTCTTTGCTTTACTGAACTTCAAAGATAATGTATTTTTTGTAACAATTTGAAGATGTGTAACAACCCTGCATGAGCAAGTCCATCAGTGCCATTTTTCCAACATCACCTGCTCACTTCATGTCTTTGTGTCATGTGTTGATAATTCTCCTAATATTTCAAAAAATTTTGTCATTATTATATCTGCTATGGTGATATATAATTAGCAATCTTTGATGCTGTTTTATAATTATTTTGGAGCACTACAAACTCTGCCCATGTAAGATGGCAAACTTAATTGATAAATGTGTGTGTTCTGATTGTTCCATGAACTGACTGGCCATTCCCAGTCTTGTTCCCTCTCCTTGGTCCTCCCTGTTCCTTGGACACAACAATACTGAAATTAGGCCAAGTAACAACCCCACGATGGCCTCTAAGTGTTCAGGTAAAAGAAATGGTTGCACATTTCTTACTTTACATCAAAAGCTAGAAATGATTAAGCTTAGTGAGAAAGGCATGTCAAAAGCCCAGACAGGCCATAAGCTAGGTCTCTTGCATCAAACAGCCGAGCTGTGAATGCAAAGGAAAGTTCTTGAAAATTAAAAGTGCTACCCCAGTGAACACACAAATGATAAGATGGTGAAACAGTCTTATTGCTGTTATGAGGAAAGTTTGAATAGTCTGGATAGAAGGTCAAAGCCACAACATTTTGTTAAGCCAAAGCCTAATCCAGAATAAGGCTCTAACTCTCTTCAATTCTGTGAAGGCTGAGAGAGGTGAGGGAGCTACAGAAGAAAAGATTGAAGCTAGGAGAGGTTGGTTCATGAGGTTAAGAAAAGAAGTTGTCTCCATAACATAAAAGTACAAGGTACAGCAGCAAGTGCTGATGGAGAAGCTGCAGCAAGTTATCCAGAAAATCTAGCTAACATAATTGATGAAGATTTTCAACATAGATGAAATGGCCTTTTAATGAAAGAAAATGCCATCTACGACTTTCATAGCTAGAGAGAAATCAATGCCTGGCTTCAAGGCTTCAAAAGACAGGCTGATCCTTTTGTTAGGGGCTAATACAGTGGGTGGCTTTAAGTTGAAGCCAATGCTCATTTGCCATTCTGAAAATCCAAAGGCCCTTAAAAATTATGTTAAATCTACTCTGTCTGTGTTCTATAAATGGAACAACAAAGCCTGGATGACTGCACATTTGTTCATAGGATGATTTAAAGATTATTTTAAGAACATTGTTGAGACCTACTGCTCAGAAAAAAGATTCCTTTCAAAATATTACTGCTCATTGAGAATGCACCTAGTTACCCAAGAGCTCTGATGGAGATATAGAAGGAGGCTAATGTTGTTTTCATGCCTGCTAACACAATATCCATTCTGCCACCCATAGATCAAGGAGTAATTTCGACTTTGAAGCCTTATTAAGAAATGCTATAAGGCTATAACTGCCATAAGAAATGCTATAAGGCTATAACTGCCATAGCTAGCGATTCTTCTGATGGATTTGGGCAAAGTAAATTGAAAACCTTTTGGGAAAGATTCAGCATTCTAGAAGCCATTAAGAACAGTCAAAATATCAATATTAACAGGAGTTTGGAAGAAGCCAATTGCAACCCTTATGGATGACTTTGAGGGGTTCAAGACCTCAGTGGAGGAAGTAACTGCAGATGTAGAAATAGCAAGAGAGCTAGAATTAAAAATGGAGCCTGAAGATGTGACTGAATTGCTGCAATTTCTTGATAAAACTTGAATGGATAAGATGCTTCTTATGGATGAGCAAAGAAAGTGGTTTATTGCAATGTAAACTACTCCTGATAAAGATGCTGTGAACATTGTTAAAATGACAACAATTGATTTAGACTATTACATGAACTTAGTTGATAAAGCAATGACAGGGCTTGAGAGAACTGACCGAAATTTTGAAAGAAGTTCTACAGTGGTAAAATGTTATAAAATGGCATCGAATACTACAAAAAAACTTTTTTTTTTTGAGATGGAGTTTCGCTCTTGTTGCCCCAGCTGAAGTGCAATGGCATGATCTCGGCCCATTGCAACCTCTGCCTCCCAGGTTCAAGCAATTATCCTGTCTCAGCCTCCCAAGTAGTTGGGATTACAGGCAAGTACCACCATGCCCAGCTAATTTTGTATTTTTAGTAGAGACAGGGTTTCACCATATTGGTTAAGATGGTCTCAAACTCATGACCTCAGGAGATCCACCCACCTTGGCCTCCCAAACTGCTGGGATTACAGGCATGAGCCACTGCACCCAGCCTACAAAGAAATCTTTCATGAAAGGAAGAGTCTATTAATGCAGCAAACTTCACTGTTGTCTTATTTATTTAAAGTACCACAACCAGCCCAGCCTTCAGCCAACTACCATCCTGATGAGTCAGCAGGCATCAACATTGAGGCAAGACAATCCATCAGTAAGAAGATTACAAGTTGCTGAAGCCTCAGATGATTGCTCACATTTTTTAGCAGTGAAGTATTTCTAAAATAAGGTATATACATTGTTTATTTAGACATAATGCTATTGCATACTCACTAGACTACTCTATATTATAAATAAACTTTTCTATGTACTGGGAAACCAAAAACTGCATATGGCTCACTTTATTGTGATACTCCCTTTATTGCAGTGGTCTAGAACCAAACCCTAAACATCTCCAAGACCTGCCTGTACAACAAAAATATCCTTCAGAATGAATGCAAAATAAGCTAATTCTCAGATAAGATAAAATAAAGGGTTCTTACTCTTAAGTATTTACCCAAGTGAAATGAAAGGAAAACCTACATTTATATAATAACCTATACACAAATGCTTAGAATGACAGCTATAGTCATATTTGTCCCCAACTGTACACAAACCAAATTGCCTCAACTAGGGAATAAAGAAACTATGGTACATCCATTCAATTGAATACTACTCAGCAGTGAAAGGGAATTAATTATTGATCTATAAAACACCATGCCTGGATCTCAAATGCATTATACTCAGTGAAAGAAGCCATACTCAAAAAAACTATATACTGTATGATTCCATTTATATGGCATCTGGAAAAAGATAAACTATAGAGATGGAGAACAGATCAGTGGCTGCCAGGACTTAAAACTGGGGGAAGGGCTTGACTACAAATGGAATAACTGCAAGAAAATATATATATTTTTTCAACTGTTGTGTATCTTGAAGGCAGTGGTAGTTACATGCTTCTGTGCATTTGTTAGAACTCATAGAACTGTAACCAAAAGAGTGCATTTTACTATCAATTTTTTTTTTTTTTGAGAATAGGGTCTTGCTCTGTTGCCCAGGCTGGAATGCAGTGGCATGATCTTGGCTCACTGCAACCTCCGCCTTCTGGGCTCAAGTGATCTTCCCACCTCAGCCTCCTGAGTAGCTGGGATTACAGCTGTGCACTACTATGCCTGGCTAATTTCTGTATACTATCAATTTTATATATTAAAATACAAATTAAAAAATAGAAAACCTGAAGTCATGATACAGTTTTCCTAGGGAAACTTTTTGACAATTCAGTTATCTAATTGCATGTACTTAAATATTCATAAGCAGCAAACTGTATCCCCAATATAATGGCAAATGGCCAGATTTTAATTAAAATCTTTGTTACAAAACGTCACTTGAAAATAAAAATCTATTTGGTCTTCATCCAGGTTTGTGGAAGTCTAAAACCTTCAGAATAAAATTCTAACACGCATGTCATCAATACATGAGTTTTGATATAAATTTTAAAATTTCTGCCAATTATATAAACTCTTTCAATTCCATACCACAAATGTGGTTATATGGCCACAATATTTATTTCTGACCTGGTATTTAAAATAATAGATATATTGTATTATATTATATTACACTAAAATAATAGATACATATATTATATACGACACTATAATAAATGTTACTATACACACACACAATTATTAATATTGCTATGAAGGAGAAAAAAACAAAATCATGCAATTAAACTATAGGCTCAGGCTTGATTCTTCTAACACTGACCTATCAAGTTTTTCAAATTGTCTACCATATTGATTTATTCACTGTAGGACTGACAGAGTAAAAATGTGAAAGATTAAATTTTAACATACCCTGTCAAAGAGTGCAAAAAGTTGTCTCAAGACATCTGAAACAGGCAACTTTAAATACTTGGCGAATTCGTCAATTCCAATTCTTCCTCCTTTTGAGGAACTCGCGATAGATGCATATTCATCCAATTGCTTACGAACACCATCCCAATCTAATCTAAACACACAAAGAATTATAGATACATGTTATTAGCCCTTTACAATTCACATGGACATTTTATGGGCATTATTTTACTAATGTATCTGAGAGAAAAATATTTTAAGTGTTAAATTTGTAAAGGAGAATAAAATAGGTATTTAAAAGCACATATTGAACATATATGCAGGCATTTAATCTTTTAAAGGATATTTATATAACTGACAATTATCTTAAATATCTCAGGGAAAGAAAAGTAAATAAAAAGAAGAACATTGTAGTGGAATAATAAATTATTCATGAGAAGAAAATAAGAAAGCAAGTATTTTAAATCTAAACATTACTTAGTGAGTCCATAGCACGTTACTAAGTTTTTAAAGGTGAAATAACAATTCTTGCTTTCAAGAAGCTTTCAGGCTGATAATGAATTCATATTTCACAAAACGTTATGATAGGGAGATTCATTAGACTGTACACATGTCCTCCAAGATTAGTTATGAAAAACCACTGTGATAAAACACTGGAAAATGTACTGTAGCTTACATCATACCCTATTTCTGCTTTGTTGAATTAAACAAATGAGCTAACACATACTTCTTAGCCCAATTTCAGTGACTATCTAAACTTTTTAAATCTACAGAACATTGTGACCATAATACGCAAACAAAAGCAAAACATTTTTATCTTATGATATAAATAATATTTTCTATACCAGTTATCAAAATATTATACTTTAATACTGAACTTTGATATAGTAACTGGTTCTTCATCTCCTTCATAGACAGGATGTTAATAAATTCTGCAAATTCCAGATAGGGTTGAGAACAGAATTAACTGCAATAAGGGTAGAGGGAGGTTGAGGGTTATACCTTTTACAGCAAATAGCTCAACAAGAAAGTTCTCAATGGTTTAAACTAGATCATAAGAGCACAAAGAAGAATTTTTGCCTTTTTTAAAAAATAGGTATCCAGAAAAAAAGGTAGATCTAGGGCAAGTATTTAATATTCAGTGATGGTAAGAATTGCAACTATACAAATCAATTCATGTTTCACATGTGAAGTTTTGACTACCACATGCCAGTATCATCTAATGATGCTGTCCTTGTAAGAAGGTGGCAGGACTAACTTCTCTGAGTCACTAACTCCCTCTGAAGAAGGAGGCAGATCTGTGTGGATCCATATTTATTATCCCTTGGTCTCCTCCTGTGGCCAATGCACATATCTCTGAGTTAACTGTTCTTGAAAAAGCAAAAGTAGATGAATAAAATGTGAGATAAATTCACATCTCCGACTTTCCTAATAAACACCAAGTGGGAACTAGAGCAGGAGAAAATAAACAGATAGGATTTCAGATCCCCTTTGAACAACTTTATGAAAGTACAGTCATTTTAAAATACACTTACTTCAATTTCCGGCTAATTTTAGTAAATTCCACCAGCCCAGCTTCCATAGGCAATGTTAGCTGTCCTGCTGAAATCATCAATCTGCAATCTTCGTAGGTATGATCTGTTACTGGTATTCCCAGAGCTCTGAAAGTATTAAGAAGCAAACTAAAATTCATTTTTTTAAAAAAAAAGTAATCATATTTCATTAGGCTTTAACTGGTTCCAAACAACAGCAAATGAAAAAGTATTTACTACTTTTTAAACCAGTAACTCTCGCTTTTCTTGACAAAGAGACATGTTTCTCCATTTCTTTGCAGACTTACTAAGGATCAGGTTAATCTCCTTATATCTACATGCTTCTGTCTGTGTTGCTGATAATTTTTGTTTTGTGTTTTAACTATAATGATAATAGTTGCCTTCAGTCTCATCGAAAGTAATTAGAAGACTTAGGTTCGAGTCCTAGTGGAGTTTTTTTACCAGCTGTGGATGAAGCCTCACTTTTCTCATCTGTGCATAGGAATGAATATTGTCCTTATTCCAAATGGTTACTGTAAGGACAAAAAGAGAATGCCTGTGGAGGGTACTGTTTAAACAGATAAATGGAGCCAAACGCAGTGCCTCACGCCTGTAATCCCAGCACTTTGGGAGGCCAAGACAGGCAGATCACTTGAGGCCAGAAGTTTGAGACCAGCCTGGACAACATGGCGAAACCCCATCTCTACTAAAAATACAAAAATTACGTGGGCATGATGGTGGCACACCTGTAGTCTCAGCTACTCAGCAGGCTGAGGCAGGGGAACCGCTTGAACCTAGGAGGCAGAGGTTGCAGTGAGCTGAGATTGCACCACTGCACTCTAGCCTGGGTGACAGAGGGAGACCCCATATCAAAAAATAAATAAAATAAAAGAAACATATAAATGGCATTTGTATATAGTGTAAGTAAACAGTCTATCCAAATTGCTAGCTATTTATGTTTTTAATCTTTTATAGCTAGAGATCACCTTCTTGCTACATAGCAATCTTCCAAAAATACTGAAGCAAATTGATAAGTTAATATTTCTTCTAAACCTAAACATCCTCCATCCTTAAGTGAAAGTATAGCTCCTAGTTCCTACTTCACTACACACAGATTAAATGATAGTGAATTAAATTTGAAAAAAAATACATATTTATAGGAACTGGAAAAACACTGAATACCAAAAAGCAAAAACAAAAACAAAAAAAACATGCAGTACATGAGATAAAGATTCCTCTTCACTAAATTTTTATTCACAAATATTCAGTGAAAATCATAAAATTATGTCTTTAAACTGTATTGGATTTTGTTGAATCATTGCTAGAAACATTAAATTTTGAATGAATACAATCAGAATAAAACATTTTTTTCAGCTGGGTGCGGTGGCTCAAGCCAGTAATACCACTACTTTGGGAAGCCAAGGCAGGCGGATCACCTGAGGTCAGGAGTTCGAGACCAGCCTGGCCAACATCGCGAAACCCCGTCTCTACTAAAAATACAAAAATTAGCTGGGCATGATGGTGGGCACCTGTAATCCCAGCTACTCGGGAGGCTGAGGCAGGAGAATCACTTGAACCCAGGAGGTGTAGGTTGCAGTGAGCCAAGATCGCTCCATTACGCTCCAGCCTGAGTGATAGAACAAGACTCTGTCTCAAAACAACAACAACAACAACAAATTTTTCTGTCTAAAATATTTTTTTCTAAGCTCTTTGATTAATAAGTGTTTTGGTATAAGAATATATAAGATGTAAAATTAAATTTTAAAATATTTTGGGACTTAGAATAATAAATGGTACAGTATAATAGTTAAGAGCTTGGGCATTGGTAACAGGAAATGTGGATTTGAGTTCTAGCCCAGACAGTCACTACCTAATGTGACTTTGGGCAAACTACTCACCTCCCTGAGTCAGCTTTCTTACTTGTACCATAGAGTTGATGTAAGGATAATGTTAAATAAGTTGAGGGCTTACCACAGTACTTGTGTTTTCAAATGCTTTTATCATATACTTTCCTACTTGAGTCTCCTAATAATCAAAACCATGAGAAAGACAAGGCAATGATTTTAACTCCCATTTCACATGTGAGGAGAAGGGGATTTGGAGGAGACTTGTCCAAGGTTGTGCAGCTAATCAAGGTCTTTCTTACTCTTTATCACAAGTCATTATTACCTCCACACCTTTGAATTCAGAAAAAGGCTGTCTAAACAAATCCCTTCTCTTGTTTCTAAGCACAATTTGGGAAGCCAAAATATCTGATATAAGTTCTCTCATTTTTTTTTTTTTTTCTTTTTTGAGACGGAGTTTCGCTCGTTGCCCAGGCTGGAGTACAGTGGCATGAAAACTCAGCTCACTGCAACTTCCGCCTCCCAGGTTCCAGCAATTCTCCTGCCTCAGCCTCCTGAGCAGCTGGGATTACAGGTGCATGCCACAATGCCTGGCTAGTTTTTGTATTTTTAATAGAGATGGGGTTTCACCATGTTGGCAGGCTGGTCTCGAACTCCTGACCTTGTGATCCGCCCACCTTGGCCTCACAAAGTGCTGAGATTACAAGTGTGAGCCACCGCGCCCGGCCCACTTCTCTCAATTTCTGATAATTATCTTGCTTTCTACCTTTTGGATATAAGCTGACATGAAAACATAAGAAAGGAAGAGAAGAAAACAACATAAAAACTAACTTTGTAGCTGATCTAGAAACTAGATAAAACAACCACATCTTTATACACTTAATAGCAAATTTTTTGCCAAACATTTATTCTATTTTGAAAATAGTTATTCTGCAGAAAAATATTAAGATACATATATTAGAATAAAACATATAGCTACATTCAGAGTTCTCATTGAATTTTTACTAAGAGAATAAACACTGCTGGTCTATTAGCTCCAAACTTACTACTGGGAATGATGGAGGTGGTATGTGGGAAGAGGGTGCACACCTGGAAGGCTCTGAGGCTGCTTGGGTGGTGGTATAGTATAAAACATTCTTTCATTACAAGATAGGGGTTGATTTATCTAGTCAGAATAATGGCCAGTTACAACTCTCTTATATGCAGGAAAATATTAACCTTATGTTTTATAGTTTCTAAATCCTAATTTATAGCCATCCATGAAGAGGTGACTTTTTCCCTCTTCTATGCATCTTTTTACATGGCAAACTTTCTCCTTTTTGGTGCTACAGTCAGTAACACCTTAGAAACACTCAGCCTTGGGCAGCTATATGAAGGTCGAAGGAATAGAAGGTGGGCCACGTCAGGAACCACTGAGATCATCACAAGGCTCATTTGACAGTGGCAGGCCAGCTTAGGAGAATCCACCCTGTGCAAGGCACTGACTGGTCTTTTCTGGTTACTGAACCCTCCCCAGTCTTTCCAGTAAAGACATATTTCCTTATTTGTGGTATGCAGCTGGGGAAAATATTTATAGATTGTTATACTGACCTCATCCCTGGGCACATTATTTTATGTATCAAAATGAGTTGGGGAACGAGGCCTTCAGGGGTTAAAAAAAATCCCTAAAACGAGTTAAACAACATGTACAAATAATTTTCAAATTATTTACAAATTATAATCAAATATAGACACTTACTCTGCCATTACATTCCGGACTTTATTAGCAAAAAGGACAGGATCATTTTTTTCTTCATCATTTGGTACTTGAACTGGCATAAACTGAAAGACAAATATACCTTTCTATAACAATGTCTTAAGCCTAAGACATTAAATGCCAAGTAAATTAATTTATACATTATCAATATATTAAAGCATCTACCTTTCTAGAACATAGCTTATATGAGGTAATGGGACACTGGGCTTAGATTCAGGAGATCTGTTTCTAAGCCCTGGGTCTGCTTGTGTGTTAACTAGTATGTCTTTTAACTTTGCTGAACCATCTCCTCAACTCTAAAAAGAGGGCTATGATCACTACTTCCCTGGTGACTGTGAGGGTGAAACAAGCCAGTGTCTGGAATTCTGGAAGTGTAAAGCTATAGCTACTAAAATCTTTCTCCTCGAGCTGCATTTTCAACTACTCCCATCCCTTTATGTGAACTTTTTTTTTCTTTTCTTTTTGTCTTTCATCTTCTCTATTTATTCTAATGTCAACCATATTTTTACTATTTGGTTGAACTTTGTTTAGTCATTTATTCTGCTTTTTAAAAAAAATCTTAGTATTGGCTTTACAGCTTTTTGCTTACCATCATTTTTTGCTTTAGCATTTTTAATTGTATTTTTTCTCCACTTGATGTTCTGTGATGCCTCAATTGTATTGTTCTTGTTTTTATTTATGGTTTTCTAACATTAACAAGGTTTTAGTGCCATATTCAAGTTATTACATATTTTTCAGCACCTACTATATACCAGGCAAGATTAGTAGGAACCTATTGCCTGCTCTAAAGAAGATCAATATTTTAATAAGATAGAACAACACATTAATAACCCCATATGCTAAGTGTCATTACCTCTATTGCCCCCAATTATAGATGGGGCTCAATAGCTTAATTAACTTACCTAAAGGCATACAAGTCACATGGCCAGAATTCAGCCCAAGATTTGTCAGATTCAAAAAAACCCTATTTTCTCCACTAACCATCCTTCCTGGAGTATGAGAGCAAGAGGTAGGAAAGGATTAATTTTGTCAGGGGCCAAGGAAATGCAGCCAAAGAGGAAGGTGGTGCCTAGGGAGAGAGTGCACACAAGAAAGCTAATTCGGTTAAGGGTGCTCTACAGAAGAACTAATACCTGATGGTGGCTTTTTAAGGATAAGTGAGATTTTTGCCAATAGTTACTGTTTATTGAATTATAACTAGAAACCAGGCATCATGCTAGGTGTTTTACATACATTATTTTATTTCATTAATTTTTCCCCAAAATAGGTGATCAGGTGCTGCACTAAGCCCTAAAAAACATGACAACAAAGTCCCTGCCCTCAAGAAGCTCTCCATTCAGTAGGGTAGAAATTTATGAAACAATGAGCTAAATCCACCAATAAGAGTTACCATCCATTAAACATCTACTGTGTGCCGGGTATCTTATATTAGGGGCTTTATATGATTAACTCTCTAAACAATTCCTTGAGGTAAATCCCACCACTTCCATTTGATAAATAAAGAATGTAACTAGAAGTAGTTGAAAATACCATTTTTTTTTCCAAATGGACCTGTTTTCACGTCTTGTCAATCATATTAAGAAACCTGTGAGCATTGGTATCTCAGAGGTGACATTTAAGCAAGGGAATGACATGACCAGGTCCAAGTTTTTGAGTGGTAACTTCAGCAGTAAGGAGTGGATGCATCAAAGAAGAGACTAAGAGTGGGGAGAATGTCTGGAAGCAGCTGCAATCGTGGGAGAGACAATAAGACCTTGAGTAGAGGGAGTGAGGATGTGGAGGATGACATGGATGCAAGTGGCATTTTTAAGAGAAAATGTATGGAATTATAGAATAATGTGCTATAGGACATTTTTACTTTTCACATTTATCTGATTATTTCCTCTCTAAGGGGGCAGCTGCAAGCTGCAGAAAGAGTTCTTGGACAGGGTTGCTGCTTGAGATCTGCCGTGTGATCCTGGAAAAGTCATTTAGCCTTTAGGAGCCTCAGTGCCTTCTCTTGTCAAATGAAAACATTTAACTAAATGATCTCTGAAGTCCTTCCCATTGGAATTCTGTGTGTGGCTCTCTATTTTGCATAGTTGTTTTTTAAGATGGAAAAATAAACTAAGCCACCAGAGGTCCCCACATCCTTATATATTTAGAATAACTATCTTTGTAAAGAAGTATTTCTAAAAATTCCCTGCATCCTGATCTAGTAAAATTTCTTGAACTTTCTTAGTATAAAATCCAAGAAAAAAACAGTAAGTTGAAATTAATGTTCACAAAATCTCTAACAAAACAGTGTAAGAAATTAAAATTTTTAATTGCCATATAATTCTTCATCTTTTAAAAAAGCCAAACAACCATTTGTAATACACTTGATTTGTAGGTCATAAAAGCACATACTGAAAAACCTGAAAAACAAATTGCTGCCACACTGTTAACCAAACATAATACAATGAAATACAGGTTTGGTTTCTATTAGTGCAGGTAGTATTTTTCATAAAATGATTTTTAATAACTCTCATATTGGCATGGCATCTTATTCTTGAGGAATAAAGATCCACTGAGAGTACAAAATAATTAAAATCCTAAATTTGACACCCATGGGCCTTGGAGGCCCTATTCCTCCTAAGAAGCAATTCAGTGGAAATTCTAATAAAGTCACCTCTCCTAGGATAAGACCTTGCCCTCTATATCACATTTCCATTTTGTACAGTCATTCAAGACTCACAGTATGAATGTATCCTTTATTTGGAAAGGAAAATCAATCAAAGAAAGGGGAACATGATTGCCACTATCTTTTATGGTTCCCAACACACACCTATATACCCTAATGACTTCAAGCCCTGAAGTTTTCCTTTCTAACTTCATCTTTTCTCAGTATCCTCAGTACTCACATTGATGACTCACTTGACATCTTGGCCACAGATATTCTTCTAGACTCTACTTCAGCCATGGAAACAAACTTATGACTCTAATTTCTGATAAGTTCTTCAATCAGTTTCCCCTCATTATCTATTAGTGTTTATTTCTCCCCTAATCTGGTCTTGCATAGACCATGACAACTTAATGGTCACATCTGGATCTAATCATCCCTCTTTAATCATTCCACTCCCTCTGGCAACATCTCCCTGCCTATCTACACTGGACTTGGGAGTCGGATACTTCTGTATGACCTGTTACTTAGAATCTTTCACTTCTGCCATGCCCACAGTGCCAATCACACATCCTCAGCCACCTCTCCTGATCTTGCCTTCATATTCCTGTTAGGGACCACTGAGAGATGCTAAAAATGTTAAATATGTTCCATGCTTTTCAAGTTGCAATTCCACTTTTACCTCACTCTCCCTGGACAAATGGCATTTCACTTTCAACTTTATAAAGAAGACAGCTTATATAAACTTACTCCCTTCTTTTGCACCTGAAACTGGCTTCATATCTCCACTCCCCTCTCCTTTCAAATACAGTATTCTCTGTGCCTTCACCATACTTAACTTTGCACCATCCTGTCCCAGATGAGGAGCAGACTAAGTGACATGTTTCTCAGATTAACATCTCTTGTTTGTGCTTTTGGTCCCAGAGTCCCCCACTTCCTCTTGGTCCTTAAATTGCATACAAGCAAGATACAAAATTCTTCAGCCTACTATTTAAGACATCCATCAACCAAAGCCAGTCACTTACATAAATGCTCCGTATCACTAAAGCTAGTTTATTCATTTTTTCTTGACTACATCAAGAACATTCCTTTCTACTAAAAAAAAAAAAATGATGAGGAAGATTGAGGAATTATGACACTATAATCAATCTTTTATTTTTTCCTTGCAACAAACAGAAAAGAATTTTAAAAGGACAATCTTAACAAATGTGCAGTTCTAGTTCTTTCTGTAATTCTTCTTTTAAATCTTCAAAGAGAAAAAATGCAAAATAAGGAAGATATTTATAAACAATGTTTGCTGCTTCCTTCCCAAAAGAACAGAAACATCCAGATGAGACAGAAAGTAAAAGTTAGTGCTTACTGAACACTTACTATGTGCCAGCACATAAGTAACCTTATGACTCCTCAAAACTCTATAAATTAGGTGTCATTATCCCCATTTTTGTCAGTGAGAATGCAGGCTTAGAAAGGTTTCATTTTCTCAAGCACATACAGGTAGGTAGTAACAGGATTAGAACAAAAACTCTAGTTAATACCCTTTTTATTTCTCTATTAGTATTCACATATTCCAGAATTTTACCAAGTTCCAGAAGAAATTAGCTTTGTTAGAACAAGTATATATATGGGGGGGCGGGGGGCGGTGTGTGTGTGTAGTTGTGTGATTGAGGTTTTCTAAAAGGCTCATTTTAGATTAAAAACTACAAATAATTGTAGTGCATTTGGATACTTAAATAAACTATATAAATGTCTTTGAATCCTCCCTAAGTAATTAACTCTCTACAGATCTTAAAAGTGATATATACATATAGCTGTTGATCATAATACTCATCATTAATTGCAATCTTTCCCTAAATCAGAAATTCTTTTTAAATAAAAAAAACCTTTCTATTATTTTAAGGAAATGAATTGCCCATCACAGAGCATTTTAGGCCTAAAACTAGCTACTATAAGCTCACTATAAGCTTTGTAAATGAATTTTCCTAATGAAAATACAGTAGTCTCCCTTATCTGGGATTTTACTTTCTGTGGTTTTAGTTACCAACAGTCAACCATGGTCCAAACACATTACATAAAAAAGTCTGGAAATAAACAATTCATAAATTTAAATTGCATGCCATTCTGAGTAGGGTGATGAAATTTCATGCCTTCCTGCTCTACCCTTTCTTCATCACAAGGAGAAGAGGGATGAGTATAGTACAATGAGATTTTGACAGAGAGAAAGAGAAAGACTACATTCACATTCAGCTCTTATCTATATTGTTATAACTGTTCTATTTAATTATTAGTTATCACTGTTAATCTCTTATTGTGCCTATTTTATAAATTACATTTTATCAGAGGTATGTATGTTTAGGAAAAAAGTGAGTATATATAGGGTTTGGTACTTTCTGCAGTTTCAGGCATTCACGGGGGGTCTTGGAACATATCCCCTACAGATAAGGGGGGACTTATTACATGTTTAATATGCCCACTACAGACAATTTTTATGTATCTATAATATATACTAGATGGCTTCTAAAGTCAACATGCTTTGAATACAAACTGAGATATAGCCTATGAAGGAAACTGACTGCACAGTCAGTGTAAATGGCTTGTTTCCATTCATAAACTAGCAGAGGCCCACTTAGTGCTTTATAGTGTGACTTAGCATGTATTCTCTCTCATAAGATAAACTAGCAGACTCTTAATTCATGTCACATTTTGCAATGTTTCCTACTAGCTATTTTATTCCCTATGCCCTAAGCCATATCCTTATAAATGTATACTTGTGAAGTAGCTGGTCACATTTTGCAATGTTTCCTACTAGCTATTTTATTCCCTATGCCCTAAGCCATATCCTTATAAACGTATACTTGTGAAGTAGCTGGTTAATAAAAGAATGACTAAAAGATACTTTAAGAACACCCATTATGCCGCATTACAATTCAAAGAATAGCTTTTAGTAGAACCATACTGTAGACAGACGTCTTCATCATTGTTCAAGGATGCCAGCAGAACAGTTACACAGGACATGAGGTTTAGAACTAACTATATTTTTAAGATCCAAGAGTCGAGAATATAATAACCTTTTCAAAAACACTGTATGTTTCTATGTTGGGAAGCAGAGAGGGCTGGGAAGAGGTGGTAAGAAAATATTCCTGGCCGGGCGCGGTGGCTCACGCCTGTAATCCCAGCACTTTGGGAGGCCGAGGCGGGCGGATCACAAGGTCAGGAGATCGAGACCACGGTGAAACCCCGTCTCTACTAAAAATACAAAAAATTAGTCAGGCGCGGTTGTGGGCGCCTGTAGTCCCAGCTACTTGGGAGGCTGAGCCAGGAGAATGGCGGGAACCCGGGAGGCGGAGCTTGCAGTGAGCCGAGATCGCGCCACTGCACTCCAGCCTGGGCGACAGAGCAAGACTCCGTCTCAAAAAAAAAAAAAAAAAAAAAACAAACGAAAATATTCCTAAATATTAGATTCATTACATCTTAGATATCTAATGATTTTGGTAATTAAAGAGTTCGGTAGTCATCATTACTGAGAGGAAACGTGTGAAACTAAAGGATATGGCAGTCAACATAATGGGGTGTCATGTGACTCACAAAAGCAAGAGTGTCTAAAAGGGCACTTTAATAATTCATTCAAAGTTCATTTGAAAAACCATAAAATTAATACCATATTCTTGAATAATACATCTTACATTAGGTTTACCTAATATTCAAGAAGTTCCAAAACCATGTTTAAAATAAGATAGTAGCAAGGATTTCCATCAATTTTAAAGAAAAAGAAAAAAGTGGGTTACTTGAGAACAACCAAAACAATTGAAACTGGAGCAACTAAATGTACTGAGACCACAAACCAATCTCAAGCGGGGCCTCGTCAGACATAGTGGAAAAGCTGGAACTTCAGAGATGGCCCAGCTCTTACAGAGCTTCAAGCCAGGGCATGGTATACTTAGTGCCTGAAGGGCTGCTGGGATACATTTCGGTTAAATCCAACAGTGAGTATTAAAATATTAAAATATCATAAAGTATTCAGGAGTCACCTGGGTGAAAGGGGGAGTCATAAATTTAAAGTAAAAGTAATTAAAATAAGAATATCTGTACTAAATTTGAAGTCCACAAATTCCCATCCTCTTGTTCTGCACCGCAATTCTAATTCATCAAATCTCTGTCGATGCGGCTATTTTCAAGCAGCTGAAAGTCATTTTATTTGTGAAGTTATGGAACAAATAATACATTGTTTTCTTTGCCAGAAAAATATGATCCAAACAGGTCTCAGAACTGGCTGGAGAATGCAAATATTGTAATTTTTTTTTTTTTTAAAGAATGAAAGAAAAAAAAAAAGAAAGCCATGACACAGAAAGGAAATGTGGTAGTAATGGTCATGACAAAAAAACAAAAAGAGGACTCTGAATACCTCTGTTGTAATGCAGTTTGACCATTGACATGCTACGGCAAAAAAGACAGCTTTGTGTACATTTGTTTTTTTTTTTTTTTTTTTTTTTTTTTTTTTGAGACGGAGTCTCGCTCTGTCGCCCGGGCTGGAGTGCTGTGGCCGGATCTCAGCTCACTGCAAGCTCCGCCTCCCGGGTTCACGCCATTCTCCTGCCTCAGCATCTCAGCTCACTGCAAGCTCCGCCTCCCGGGTTCACGCCATTCTCCTGCCTCAGCCTCCCGAGTAGCTGGGACTACAGGCGCCCGCCACCTCGCCCGGCTAGTTTTTTGTATTTTTTTTAGTAGAGACGGGGTTTCACCGTGTTAGCCAGGATGGTCTCGATCTCCTGACCTCGTGATCCGCCCGCCTCGGCCTCCCAGAGTGCTGGGATTACAGGCTTGAGCCACCGCGCCCGGCCAATATTTATATGTGCTGCTAGATCTTGTTTTAGCTACAGAGGGGTGCATTGAGAGGAAGAGACAATATCTTGCAGAGAAGATAGCATGGCTTTTTTAAAGTATGAGTTTTCTTTTTTTTTTAGAAAAGTAAAACAGGCCTAGACTACCTGAGCAGCTATTGGAAAAGCAAGAGCAGTGCTCAGAGTATTTAGAAATAGTATGATATAAGGCTTCCTGAAGTGTATTCTATAGAACACTGGTTCCGGGAAATATCCAGAGAAAAAGGTTCTGTAAGTCAGACATTTCAAAGGCACTGAGTAGTCTTGAGAAAAAAAAAATTCATTTTCTTTACCTTGATACTTTCTAAACTTATTAGTTTTTGTTCCCCAGGAACCTCTAAGAAAAACCCAAGAACAAGTGTGTGTTTTGTTTTCTGTTTTTTTGTTTGTTTGTTTGTTTTTTGGCCACAGTGAGAGATACTGAGCTGGTTTTAAAAGTGGGGAGGTGTGAAATATAATTAATAAACAGATATTTTCAAGACAGGCAGAAAACATGCAAATCTCAAGAAAATTTCACTAAACTCATTCTGAAATGTAATTTGCCCTCCTAAACCATTTGGTATTGCTAACAATCTCTAAATGGCCAAATCACTAAGCTATCCAACAGAGCAAAATAGTATTCTTGTGAATTAAATTCCACAGTCCTGTCACTTAGGCACTAGACCCCACTCAGAACTCTGTATGACACAGGCAAACTTAAGGTTTTCATTACACAATCCATGGATGCAATTAGAAAATCCAGGAGACCCATGATCAAACCGTCTCTCTTCAGAGACTACCTGAGGGTATTGCTAAAACCCACTGGATTCTGAATTCAGGGGTCCATTCTACATCATATCTAGAAACTAAGAACAGCTCTGGAACCAACCTTTAGAGCCTTAAAAACCTGGTTGAAATTTTCAGAATGTTATAATAACTCCTCTCTCACTACCTGCCACTGTAACTCAAACCAAAAGACTGTCCTGTGAATGATAATACGTGCTGCCTCCCGGACAGAATTTCCTTGGACTTTTCATGTGCAGGGTGATTTCACAGTGAAGTCTTCTGACCTCTATGTCTCTCCCCTAGACCCCAAGTAGCATCTCTTAGCTTTCATAAAATATTTTCTTTAAAGAGGTATGGGGCTCTATCAGCTATGGTCAGCTCCTTTTGTCAGGATGTGAAAATACATCATTCAATTTAGCAGGTGTCAGCATTAAAGGAGTAAAAAGATGAGAGCAAGGTGATGCCCCTCTGGCCAGCCAGGGTGGTTACGTTTCAGAATCTAGAGGTGTTTTCTAACATGATTTCAAGGGCTAAATCTGACAGGCTAGGTTTATATACACAATTTGTAAAACACCAGGGTTTATGTTATGGGTGATGGACCTTTATATCTGGTCTCTCTAGACTAGAAGTTCAAAATTAAAGGCAAGGCCAAATCTCAAGTTCCAAGGCTACATTTTGAATGACTTACCTCAACTTCTACCTTTGTGAAGAGCTGGCAGAAAGTAAGCATGCAAAGCTGAATGCTGAAGAGAAAAAAGAAAAGGCTATTTTTATACAGTAATGCAAGTATCACCTTACATTATTCAACAACCATTTCTTTATACACAAATACCCCCACATCACACTTCATATATATTTTGCATTTATAAATGCTACACTGCAGCTATAACACTTTTTGGGCCTAGACAACTAATCTTTTTTTTTTTTTTTTTGAGACAGGGTCTTACTCTGTCACCCAGTCTGGAGTACAGTGGCATAATCATAGCTCACTGCAGCCTCAACCTCCTGGGCTCAGGTAAGCCTCCCACTTCAGCCTCCCAAGTAGCTGAGACTACAGGTGTGAACCACTGTGCCCAGCTTAGACAAGTATTCTTGACAATTATTATTCAAAAGTTAAATCACCAAATGAATACCAAATACGTATTTGAGTCAGACCCTCAGCTCAACAGACTAAACCACAAATTTGAAGTTTCCTTGACAACACAGACTCAAAGGCCCAAGTCCCTAGAGAATATACCCAAGGCCACATTTCAAGGTATGTAAATGTGTTTATAAGAAAACTCCTAGGTAGATCATTACATTTCTGAACTCTTTTTTGACATTAAATCAATGGGCCTTTCTGTAAAAGCGGAAGCTTTATCAAAATTGTCCCAGTTATTAATAAATGTTCTAGTTATGAGGAAATCTGGAAAGTTTCAAATTTCATTGTAAAGGCAGGCAAAGGCTGTCTTCAAAGTAGTTAAGCAACCCTCTCAAAGATAATGTTTGAAATAGCTGTTCCTACTTACAGCTTTCCAGTACATATTTAGACCCTCTGGATAAGATTTCTACTGGATTTTTAGTTTAGTCTCATTAGACAATTGACCCAGAAACCAGGCAGAATGGATTAAACTACACATTTAAGAAAAGAACCAACCAATCTCTTTTCACTGTTAAGAAATTAAAATATAATTTATCTGTAAAAATTACCTGAGGCGACTTATTTAAGGAATTTAGGAGCTTAAGAATTTAGTTAAAAGAAAGAATTTAGAAAGTAGATATATCACTTTCATAATTAATTATAAATTGTTAATGTGTCAGTTTACAAGTCTTCCATTTGAAAGAAAAACATTTTTTACTATCTATAAACTCTAAAGTCAATCCACACTATCTTGCATAAATTGTTTTTAATTATTTAAATGGAGCTGTAGAATTCAATTACTTTAATAGATGCATATTCTATTCTGAAAATTCTGAATACTGTACAAAATATGAAACCACACATAAAATCTAACCTGTCTTGTCCACCCTATAGACAGACCAAATACTTCTTAGACTGATACAAAACTTCTCTAAGTTTATTCCAAGTCTCCTTTCCCTTGGGATATTTGTTTTGGTATAAAATCTGTTTCTTAGAATCCGTATCTGGAGTAGCACTTTGAGCAAGGGCAATTGAGAAAACAGATTTAGAAGTAACAGACACAGTGCTAACAATATTAAGTAGATGAGAAGAAAAAAGTGGACGTGAGATTTGCAATAGATAGGTGCAATGTGACATTTGAACAACACAAAGCTGTGCCTTTTAAAGATTTTGTGTTTGTTTAAAAGTCCTGAAAATTTTTTGACTTTTGAAATATTTTTTCTCCCTTTCATTCCTGAATTCTTTCTCCTAATTTCCTTTTCCTCTTCTCACATACTTCTCAGTTGAGAAGGCTAGATTAACTAAACCTGTCTATTATATTTTCTATTCTCAGTTACTCTTCTAGAAAAGCTTTCTCCTATTTGATCACCACATTAATCTGGACTGCTGGGCAACCAAAAAAAGTCTTGTTGGCCACATCACTATCTCTGTAAGGAACTTAACCTGTAAAGGCCCAAAGGATGGCACACCTCAGGAAGTGGAAGTATGCTATGCATCCATTGTTAAGGCACTTTGTTTTCCCAAATACTTTCATACTACCTGTTTCTCCCAATTATCCCATGTCTAAAAGCAATCAGGAATTCAAAATAAGTAATGGCATGAAACATGTATTTTAGTTAAATGAATAAATTGATTTCTTGGTAAGTGAAAGATAATATGCTGTTTAGATATCCTTTACAATTTATGTTCTTTATTTTTGGTGTTATTTGCTTATCTTTAATTATCAAGGACTGGAGCATAACAAGAATATAAATGTTTCATATGTGTTAATATTTATTCTATTGTCCCATCAGTTACATATTCTGATTTAAATTTATTATTTCAAAGCAATGTATATATATACAAAGTGGAGAAATTACGCAGTTTTGATTTCAGAAGTTGGCTGGATTACGCTGAAGGTATCTAAAAAAAGCCTACAATGTGCCTAAGGCAACTGATGATTTCCTTAAATATTTCCAAGTGATTGTCACCTATCCATCAACAATGTTATCTGAGCTTTGTGCTTAACAATATGAAAACTGGGTAAGACCCTAAAGGAAGTCTTCAAATCCAGGTGTTTCATATGGCTCTCACCAAAATTTAAACAGGCTCACTTATTCAGAGGGAACTAAACAAACGATCTTGAGAGAAACCAAGTTTCTACATGTTCTGTTCTTTTTAAAGGCCTACTTCACATCAGCTTGCTTAATAATGAAACTGTATTCCTCTTCTCTCTTAAGTAAAGTGCTTATAGAAACTGCTGATTCCAATGCTTTTCAAATCCAACAACAGAACTGAAATCTTGGTTAGCTATTTTTTCAACTCATATCAGACACATCATAGCTATTTCAGGCCATATGACTAAATTTTTCTGAATGGCTTAAACCAACATAGTAAGTAAGGATAGAGACACTGGATAATGCCAAATCTGCAATGGAAATAAAACTGCAAAATTAAAGCTAACTATGATGCAAACTAGGTCACTTACAAACTAGCAGACAAACACTTGAGACCCATTTGAATGAGACAGATGACTAGAATTTTGCATACAGGGGACTTGAGGGGTTAGTGGTCAAGATAGTGCAAGACATTGATGCTCTCTACAGAGACTTATCAGTTATAAGACTTAGGGCTCTGATCAGAAATCTTTATGTTTTTAAATATAATAAGAATTTAAAATAACACTTTTTAAAAGAATGAATAAATGATCTTTCTTTTTCTTCACTAAAATAAAATGTATATAAACTAATAATGGACATAAGTGACTTACAATGTATATCCTTGCCATGTCCAGGTCACAGTATCCTATAATAACAAAATTATTTTAGCTGTTAGTCTGGAGGAAAAACACTAAATAAAATAAAGATCTTATTTTAATATGGGGATTCATTTATATTTTTCTGAAACTAAAAGCAACACGTTGAGAAGTAAAATAAATACATTATTATTAAAGAACAGTAAACTGACCTATGAATTCTTGGATTACATATCTGCAAAGCAAAGATCTTCCTAATGTCAACAACTTTTGATGAAATGACGTGCTCTAATTTTTTAAAAACTATTTTACATGCTTAGCCACTTTTCTCCTAATATGAATATATCTGGATAATTAATTTGCTTACAAAAAACTCAGAATATATCAGTTTTCAAAAAAAAAGCTTATTTGGGGGAAATAAAATAATATGAACACACAATAAATCAAACCTATAGGCAGAAGTACAATGAATAAAAGTTTTATAGATTTTAATTCTTTTTTTAACCATAGATGTCCAAGGTTGAAAAACCAGCCTCTAAATACAAAACTGATTTGATCAATAACCCTTAAACTTACATAGTAGAGATAACTAATAATTATATCCTGGCTTTTAATATAAATTCTCTCATAAAGAAAGTTCCTCTCAGAACCAAAACATCCCCTCAAAAATCTTTCTTTAGGAAAATGGTGGTACAATCAATATCTAGAAGAAAACAATGTATCCAACTGGAACAGAAGAGACTACTTCCTGAATCAACTCTGGACTTTATATAAGATGTTAAGTTAGCCCAGGCTTGGTGGCTTATGCCTGTAATCCCAGCACTTTGAGAGGCCAAGACAGGTGGATCACTTGAGGTCAGGAGTTCAAGACCAGCCTGGCCAACATGGTGAAGCCCTGTCTCTATTAAAAATTCAAAAATTAGCTGGGCATGGTGGCATACGCCTGTAATCCCCACTACTCGGGAGGCTGAGAAAGGAGAGAGAATCACTTGAACCCAGGAAGTGGAGGTTATAGTGAGCCAAGATCGCACCATTGTACTCCAGCCTGGATTACAGAGCAAGACTGTCTCAAAAAAACAAAAAAACCCAAAAAACAAACAAAAAAAGATGTTAAGTTTTCTCAGGTGTTTTCTTATTTAATTAAGCTACTTATTACCAAGGCTCACACAATTAGTGCAATAATGAAAAACCAAGCCTCTTCCATATTTATCCTGCTATTTCAATACTTCTTCACTAGCAATGAACACTGAATCAAGAAAAATTTCCTTCTAGAGTTAATGAAAATCACAAATTTGTAACTACTCATTCTAATGAGACCCTAATCTGGGAATTAATCACACCAACATGGTGACAACAGAGTAGAGGCTAAGAAAATATCTTCCTGAAGTTCAGTAATAGCAAAATAATATTTAATATTAGTATCAATGGGTATGTGCCTATCTTGCAAAATTTTAAAAACTAGATGTGGTGAGCAGAATGAGCTCTCCCATTTGCTTCCACCATTTATCTGTTCACAGCCTTATTTATATATTAAAAGGGGTTCCAGAGAATCTGTGCTACTTGGAATACTGAAATTCTTCCTGTGGTGAAATACTATGCTTACCAGCTTGTTTGGGTATCTGAGGAGGACTGGCTGCACTGGAACTCCTGGAATGAAGGCTCCTGCAACCATGTTGAAATTTTATAATGTGTTTTTATGTGAATAAAAGTTTTATGATAAAGACAAAATAATAAATAGTATAAATAGACTGAATATTTTAAGAGTATATATAACAGAAATCGTTTGCTAAATGTTGATAAATCCCTAGTACTTACCAAAATGAGGGATTTTTTTTGAATTAAGAACTACTGAAGCAAAATATTAAATGCTGTGCCTATGCCACTTATTTGTTTATTCATTGATTTATTTCTCCACTTTTTTTCATTTTTCCAAGTGTTAATATTCAACAGAATTTTTTAAGTAATGATAAAATCGAGACAAAGAAAAAATAAGAAAGCCTACATGAAACCAAATGCTTGAAGCAAGAACCACCATACTTGCTAGAAGTGAGTCATAACTTTGCTGCTGAGCATTCTAGCAGCTAATACAAAAACATTTTAAAGTATTACAAATTATAATGAAAGCTGCATTCACTGACTTCTAATGTTAAAAAAGAAATGAACCACAGAAAGCAACTGAAGACATTATAATGATAATGAGATAGGTTTTCTACTTGATGGCATAGAACCTCACGTGTCTGTGAGGGTTCCCAAACATACACACAGCCACTCATCCTAAGCATACATGCATGGAGTGGACACTCCAAGGGGAGAGGAATTATGACACCAAAAGAGAAAGCAAAGCAGTGAGTTCTGTGGATCCACAGTGTTAAAAAGTTGCAATCAGAAAAGAAAAAAATGTTCAGAGCAAGCTCAAGAGTTATTTTGTGTATTTCTATAAAATCATTTGTGAAATCTTCCATATTACTTTGTTAGAATACATAATTTAATTTTTCTCACCTGGTTTAAAAGTAATCAAACAGGAACGATTAGTACAAGTACCTTCTGGGAAAACTAGTATCTTGGGAAAAAAGGAATAGATTTAATATTTCAATCTAATTAATAAATTACCTCTTTACTTGCTTTCTTATGACTTCACAAACAGCTGCCAATGCTTCAAAAACAAAAATGAAATAAAAGGCTAACACTTGATTCTAATGAAAGCTACCATCAGATTATTCAATTTTCTTGTAAAGAAAGTGCTGTCTATTAATTTAATTAGAAAATGGATTTAAGTTTTAACAAATGTCTCTTAATGATAAAACTAATGATCTGAATAAACCTAAAAGATGTAGAGCATAATTCATGGTCAAAGTGTGCATTAGGCTACATTAAATTCTTTCTTCTGCTATATATGCTTAACCAAATAATTTCCAATTTTGTTTCAGTTTTCCCATTAATATTTACTCCCACAACATATAGTTCAGGCATGTCTTGAGGACAAAGGAAAAAAGATATGTGTACAATGTGCTTTATGTTTACTTGAATTAGTTGACATGTGGAATACAACTTAATATCTTTTTTTCTTTTTGAGGCAGTGTTTTTAGCTTTTAACATACTTCTTCATGTTTTCAAAGTAAAAGATAAGCAGCATGTTAGCTTCCCCATTAACTAAGTAAAATAGCAACTTAATTTTCTGATGCTTTTAAAATTTAGCCATGAATAAATTGCTAAGTGAATAAAATAAAATAAAGTAAAATCCTGCACTCACAGCAGTTAGCAAAGTGTTTTTATGATAATTAGATAGGGAAAACATTATTGGGCTACATTGCCACAATAACAGGTTATTTATAAAATAAAAATTATGAATAGATATAATTCCATTTTCCAATTTAAAAGTGGGTTTCCTATAACAATAGGATACAATATCAAATATATTTTATTCAGTGAAAATTCAACAACTAAACTACTAACAATTAATGGATATACAGTGAATTGTAAAATCTCAGAGCTGGAAGGGGCCATAAAAGTCACCTAGCATCTCTAATGCTTTAATTCTTTCTACAATAGTGGTAGTTCAGCCAATGCCTGAAAATTCTAGAAAAGGATTACACATCAGACCATTCCACTTCTGGACAGAAAGTTCTTCCTCAAGATGAGCAAAATGAGCTGAAATTTATCTATTTGTTATCTCCCACCTACCACTGCTAGATATATTCTTTGGATCCACAGAGAAAAATCAAACCCTACTCCCAATGCCACCTATTCACAATCCTCTTTTTAATCATTCCTTCCATGCCTTGGTTTCTAAAACAACCTGTTTGGTCACATACTTTCTCTTGGACTTTAACATCTTCATGTCATCATGTGTGGCCAGATAACTGTAGGACTATTAGTCTGCTAGAGATGAGTTGTTTTCAACTGGGCAAAGATAAAGGGGTTCCTATTAGAATCACCCTTGGCTTATTTTGCAGTAAATGTTACCCCCCTCAACCCCCGCATTCAAGGGAAGGGGGTGGTGAGATGGTAAAGTTTGAAAAACAGTTCTACAGGTGATTTTGATATGCCCCTTGAACTGAAAAGCACTATCTAAATATACCTCAGGTGAGATTAAAGATCTTAATCATTTACCCACCACAATATTGAGTATAACTGAGCTTATATAATTAAGCTTCTAAAACATGAAATAGGAGATACTTTAGTATAACGGTAATAGATACTAAGGTATTTCCTATCTCATCTTTAAAGTGGTAATTAAATTTAGAGTTAGAGAATCAAATTTTTATAACACAAAGAGAAAATTGCTTCAAAGAGTTTGGAGAATAAAAAAGAATGATACATTTAATTCCATGGAGTATCTCATGGGGAAGAGGACTTCTTAATACTTGCTACTGTATTTATTCTGCACTTATTATGCTAAAGATACCTAGTATAGGTGTCCACAGATAGCAATATCTGTGGATCCAAATGAATAAGTCTACAGACATACAATTAACAAACTCCCAATATGTTTAAATTAACATCTACCATGTTTTACCTGGGGCCATTCTCCTCCTGATGTTGTTCGCTTTATTATTTCATTCATTGTGTTTTTTCGGGAATCCGGATCTACACGGGACACCAAAATTGGTTGCACAGCCCGTAACATTCCTTTAAAACAAATGAAAAGTCACAGGCAAGCCATTTTTTGGCTAAAGCAACCACAGCAATAATGCTGGATATATAACACATTGTATGGAAAATTTAAATGAGCAAATCAAAGAGAACCATTCAAAAACAATTTATTAGAACTTAGCTTCTAATTTTGAAAGGAGAAGTGGATATTTACAACTAAAAACATTTTATTAATTTAACAGAAGTAAGCAGCAAAAATACAAAAGAAAGCAAATATAATTTTCTCCCTAAAGGTCTCCTAAAGGTCTTCTTCCTCAATTGACATTAAACCTTTGGAATATGCTACAAGATTATTGTTTTACTTTAGGAATACCTTGAAAAGTGAATTCATAGTACACATAAGTAGGAGTAACCATTACTCATAATACTGCAATTTTCAGCACAACATTTTTTTGAAATAGCTTCCTAGCACATGAAAAATCAACTTCAATTTACCAAAAATCTATTGCTACACAATTTTTCAGGAAAAAGCCACATTACACAAAGCATGGAAGTTACATTAAAAAAAAAAAAAAAGTGTCTTAGCTGAATGACAAAGCTGCAAGAACTACTATTACTTTTCCAGAGCACTGAGGCAACATCAGGGAACTTTCACACTCTCTCATCATCTGATGTTTGCAATAACCTTGGGACAACAGGGAGTAGTTACTTGGAGACAATTCTTGAGGGAGACCAAAGCATGTGGTAGGAAAAACACTTGCGTCATTATTTTTTATGGCAGGAAGTACCTATTGTTCCACATCATAATTTTCAAAGAGCTACACATAGGTCCCTCATGGAGATTTGGGGGGCAATAATGAAGAAAACAGAGTGAGGAGAAATCACTTACTGCATTTAGCAGCCTAACATCCTGAAGATAAATTCATGAAACAGCATATACCTGTGTTTTCACAGATTCTCTCAAATCAAACATGGGTTAAATTCTCTCAAATCAAGCATGAGTAGTATCTGAAAACTAGTCTTTCTGGCTATATACAAGAACAGAAAGACATAATGATATAGTGATAAAAAGTTTTAAAGAGTTATGAAGCTATAAAAGGGAAGTCTAATCTTTTTTCATAAATATACTATTTCCATGTAGTAACTTATTACAATAAAGTAAATACGTTTGAAATGTTTAAACTTTTTAAAAAGTTTATCAATAAACTATATATGATTATTTTAATTTAAAGCATGAGCATGAAAATATTTTATCTGGCCGGGCGCGGTGGCTCAAGCCTGTAATCCCAGCACTTTGGGAGGCCGAGACGGGCGGATCACGAGGTCAGGAGATCGAGACCATCCTGGCTAACACGGTGAAACCCCGTCTCTACTAAAAAATACAAAAAACTAGCCGGGCGAGGTGGCAGGCGCCTGTAGTCCCAGCTACTCGGGAGGCTGAGGCAGGAGAATGGCGTGAACCCGGGAGGCAGAGCTTGCAGTGAGCTGAGATCCGGCCACTGAACTCCAGCCTGGGCGACAGAGCGAGACTCCGTCTCAAAAAAAAAAAAGAAAAAAAAAAAAAAGAAAATATTTTATCTACGTTACCTTACAAGTACTTACTGCCAATCAGAGGGACTTGTGCATTCTCATTTCGAGATACCATAGAAGGTAACCCAGCTACAACACAGGCAATTCCATCAAAGAATGTTGAATGAGGGGCAGCAACAAAAACCGGTGCTTCCAAAGGACTTGCAATCCTTCCTTTTACAGAAACTATAAATCCCATTGAAAAGAACATAGCACGACCCAGAAATTTCAAAGCTGTTTGAGTAATTTTCCTTTGAAAATATAGAAAAGACATAATTAGCTTTGTTAATTAAAGCTAGCAGCAAGGTTTTACTCTATAATACAATAAGAAAACCAAAATATGTCAGAGTATTTCATATGAAAATATGAGATGAGGAGAATAATAGCTAACACTTACATGGAGCTCTTTCTGCCAGGTGCTAGACACTATTCTAAATGCTTTACATACAGATTAATCTCTTTAATCCTCAGCCTAATCTTTTGAAGTAGGTATTTTGAAATTATCACTCCCATTTTATAGATGAGAAAACTGAGGCACAGAGAAGTAATTTGCCCAAAGATATGTGTGGCTAAGAAACTGCTCCATCATTCTGAGACTATAAAGTGTTAAAAATGAATTTTCAACACACATCCCCTACTGAGATATCCAAATCAGTACTGTTCTTCAAAGTGGTTATCTTGGGAATCCACATTTGTGTAATGAAGATGCTACTATCTCCTAAAACACTTTTGGAACTCTCACACTGAAACTGTTCTCAGAATTATTTTAGGAATTTTTTAAAAAAGTCTTGTAATCCGTATTGTTACAGTTTTTAGATATCATTAACAATCATCAGAAGTGAGTTCATCATCTCACTTTCCTGGAACAGAGATGCACTTAAGCAATTCCAGAAACTACTTTTTTAAAAAACCTTTAAAAAAGATTCTGCCATTATAGATTAGTTAATTTATCAAACTGTGTCAGGAACTATGCCAGACACACAAGACAAGTAAGATCCAGTTAAGCAGGGAAACAAAAATGTATTCCTAGAAGTGCAAACACAGGAGGGATATCTTGGTATGTGAATAAGCACATAGCTTTTTATGAAAAATAAAATATGTACATCATCCAGGAGGTATCTAATGAGAGTTGTTGTTTGTTTTTTTTTTTTTTTTTTTGAGACGGAGTTTTTCTCTGGTGCCCAGGCTGGAGTGCAGTGGCACAATCTTGGTTCACTGCAACCTCTGCCTCCCAGGTACAAGTGAGTCTCCTGCCTCAGCCTCTCGAGTAGCTGGGATTACAGGCGTCCACCACCAGGCCTAATTTTTGTATTTTTTAGTAGAGATGGGGTTTCACCACGCTGGTCAGGCTGGTCTTGAACTCCTGACCTCAAGTGATCTGCCTGCTTCAGCTCTTTTTTTTTTTCTTTCTTTTTTTTGAGACGAGTCTTGCTCTGTCGCCCAGGCTGGAGTGCAGTGGCGTGATCTCGGCTCACTGCAAGCTCCGCCTCCTGGGTTCACGCCATTCTCCTGCCTCAGCCTCCGGAGTAGCTGGGACTACAGGCGCCCGCCACCACGCCCGGCTAATTTTTTTGTATTTTTAGTAGAGACGGGGTTTCATCGTGTTAGCCAGGATGGTCTCAATCTCCTGACCTCATGATCCACCCACCTCGGCCTCCCAAAGTGCTGGGATTACAGGCGTGAGCCACCGCGCCCGGCCTTCAGCTTTTAAAAATAGGATTTTCGTCTAATTCTCTTCACATTTTTGTAAAAATATAGTGAGGAGCTATTAGCAACTAGCTCCAAAGAAGTTTCTGTGACTTTTATTTCACAAGAAGGAGATAAAGAAAACCACAATACTTTCCCAGAGGGCACAGAAACTGTTCCTCCCTTTCTTCTCCTTTAGTTTAGAGATGAGATTTCTACTAATGTAATGAGATGAAGTATATTCCTTTATCAAATTTTCACACCTCTTATTTTTTATCCATATTGATGTAGCTTCTGATAACTATATTTATCCCATATTCTGAGCCATTAAACACTCCTATTTAACATATTTAAAGAATGGCTCTAAGTCTGGTCCCACATAATAACTTCGACATTACCTGTTTGAGAGGAGAAAGAGATACTGCTTTAATTGACAAAAGTAAAACTTTGTTTTCTAACATTTATTATATCTATTGTCTGGATTACTTAGACTATTCCTTCTATCATCCTAAGTTTTCATAAGCCACTGACAATAAAAACCAAAGAGGTAATCTGAAAAGAATTGGTGAGTCATAAAAACATCCCTTGAAACATTGTTTTATACTACACAACCTTGAGTTATAAAACAAAGGAGTATGATTTGCAAGAACTGAGAGTTCTCTGGGGCATTGCCAGCACTGAATCCATTTCCACTTTGATAGTGACATTTGTTCACTGGAACATGAACTGAACAGCAAACTACATATTTCTTTAAAAGTTTCTATAACAGTCTTTCTCAAAATTTTTGGAGGATGCATTCACATTTGAGATTTAAATACAAAAATATCCTTGCGTACAAAAATTGGGCAACAATTTCAAAGAGTTTGACAATGCCCTAAAACCCATGTACAGATTTGGAATTCACATGGAATCCGTGGAGTCCACATAAGAGGCTGCACTTTTAAGGCATACAGACCACAACAATTTGGTTCTGTTCAATAAAAATAAACTTTTACCAGTAGCTTTGTTAACTCATGATCAGTTTCTCCTCTATTACCATCTTAATTAGATAATGCCTGAAAAGCAGTTCCATTCTGCCTCATGCTAATGTTTAAAATAACTAGACTATATTGGTTAATAATTATTATTAATAATTGTTATAATAGAAGTTACTACTAAAGTAATTAATAAAAATAATATAACTAATCCACTTATGCCACTGCAGAAAGTTGTAGAGGGAGAAAAGCAAATGTGAAAACTGAGGAAGAACAGAAGAGAGCAAGGTATTTTGTAGCTTCAGTGATTTCAAGTACAGTAGTTGGGTATCTTTCTGAACTAGGGATGTATCGCATTTGGCAGTAACTCAGAAAACAAAATATTTTAACATTAGGAAATTACAACTTTTAGGAGATTATCATAATGTTGGCATTTGGGCAGTACTTTCTACATATTTCATATGAGAAATAAAAATAAATTATTTATTATTGAGTAGGCTGATAAAACTGTAAAATTTATTATTGAGTAGACAGATAAAATCACTGACTAAACTATGATGAACTCTTTTTACATTGATTTAATGTATGTTAATTTAATATTATGTCCTAATATTTTGGACAAAATCATTTCTTACCTCCTCCAACCAGTTACTGGGTGGGTCAGCTTTTCAGGACAGCATACTGTTGAAATTGCAGCAAATGGCCATGCAAGTAATAAAATTAAAGCAACCAATAAGACACGAATTGGAAGCAGGATAATCCCAAGAAGAAAAATCTGAAAGTCAAAGTTGGTAAAAATAAATGAATGGCCATTATTTTAATTCAAAGCTATCAAACAGAAACATGTAACAGGAGACTTTTATGGTGTTCATGCATTTAGTCAAGGATGAATTGACTACTACCCTGTACCAGACAAGGATTTAAGCACAAAGAAAAAAACAAATTATATCTGACTTCACAAAGCCTACTGTGTAGCAAGAGAAACACTAAAGAAAACCATAAGACAAATGATCTGCATACCCATGAAAGCGAATAGAGAATGTTGGGGGAACAAAGAAAAGGTGTATTTGATTTAGCAGCCAGGGAAAGCTTCCTGGAGGAATTGTAGCCTGAACAATCTTGCAGTAAGTAGGAGCTAGCAAGGTAAGAAGGAGAAATTGCTTTTTGAGAGCTTTAGGTAGAAGAGTGAAGGTATCAGAGTGTGAAGAAGTAAATACATTGTTTTATATATATACCTGCCAGAACTTTATAACCAATAACAATAAGGAGATAGATGCGAAAATAAAAAAATTAAGAAGAAATGGAAAGTAAATAAATAAGAATAGCAAATAATACATGAATTCTTACTATGTAATATACCAGCCATTCTAAGCACTTGGCATGTAGTAACTTTTTTAGTTTTTACAACCTTAAGTTTCAAATTTTACAAACCAGAAAGGAGTAACACAGAGGAAGTTAAATTGCTTAAGATCACAAGTGGTAGAACCAGGATTTGAACTTAGTTTGGTTATAAAGTTTGTGCTCTTAATTCTTTTACTGCACTGCCGTTTGAGTAAAATAGATTGTGCTTATGTATGACACATTGTCTTTTTTTCTATAAGCTAATTATATTACTCAAACAGTAGCCTTCTTTTTCTGTCTCTACTGGCCCTTACATGATTCTGAGCACCATCAAATAATTTAGAAAAAAAATGCCAAAATATTCTAATTATCTGATCTTTAGAATATTAAACAGTAACACAAGGAAATGTACAGATCTAAAGTATACAATTCAGTGAGTTTTAATAAATATATACTCATGTAACCACCACCACAATTAAGACACAAACCGTATTTACCACTCCCAGAAAGTCACCTTGTGCCTCTTCTAGTCAAACCCTATATTCTTAGGTAACAAATACTAGATTTCTATCACCATAATTTAGTTTTATCTGTTAAAGGTCACATAAATAGAATCATACTTTATGCATTCTTCCACTTAATACTTTTTATTCCACTATGTTGTTTCATACATCAGTAATTCATTCTTTTTAATTGCAGAGTATTATTCTACTATGTGACCATATGACAATTTGCTTATTGATTATCCTACTGATTAACATTTGAGTTGTTTCCAATTGTGGGCTATTATGAATAAAGCCACTATGAATATTCTTGTACAAGCCTTTATGTGAATATGTTTCCATTTCTCTTAAGTAAATACCTAGGAGTGAAAATGCTGGCTCATAGATGTTATTTAACTTTATAGCAAACCACCAGTTTTCCAAAGTTGTGTCATTTAAAAGTATAAGTGGAAATGTGTGAGAATTTTCAGCTGCTGTACATCCTTGCCAGCATTTGGTGTTGGCAGACTTTTAAAAAGCTTTATTAAGGTATAATGTACATAAAAGAAAAAACATCTATTTTAAGTTTATAGATTATGAGTTTTTCAAATGCATACCCTTATGCAATGACCACCACAATCAAGATATTTACATCATCCCAAAAAGTTTTCTTTTGCCCTTTGCAATTAATACACCCTCCCCAAACCTAAGCAACCACTGATAGGCTTCTTTCACTGTGGTTTTACCTGCTGTAGATGTTCATATAAATAAAATCACATAGCATTTATTTACCCTTTTATATCTGGCTTGATCACTTCCTATTTTTGAGAGTCAACCATATTGTCATATATATCAGTATTTACTCTTTTTAATTGGAGAGTGCTATTCCATTGTATGAATATATTACAATCTATTTATTTACTTGTTCATAGACATTTGGCCTATTATAAATTCTCAGCTATTATAGCTCATATGAACATTAATGTTCAAATCTTTGTGTGACCATACATTTTCATTTCACTGAAAATAAAATCATTGGGTCATAGGGCATGTTTAACTTTATATAATACTATAAAACTGTTTTCCAAAGTGACTTCACCAGTTTATATCCCCAGCAAGGTATGAGAGTTCCTGTTGCTCCACATCCTCACCAACATATGGTATGGTCAGTTTTTTTATTTTTAATGTTAGCCATTAAAGTGGGTATAAAAGAATATCTCATGTGGCTTTAACCCACATTTCCTTGATGAACAATAATGCTGAATACATTTTTCATATACTTATTGGTCATTCCTTTAACTTCTAATATTAGTGTCTGTTCAAGTCTTTGGCCCATTTTTACTGGTTTGTTAGTCTTTTTCTTATCAATTTGTAAGAGTTCTTTATATAAATGTATACAAGCCCTTTGTCAATATATGTGTTGAAAATACTTTTTTCCTCATTCTGTGGCTTGCTTTCTCATTTTCTTAGTGGTATATTTTGATTAAAGCAATTTTAATTATGATGAAGTTTAATTTATCAACTTTTATTTTATGTTTAATTCTTTTCTGTGTCCTTCTGAAAAAATCTTTACCTCAAGTTCCTGAAGATACTCTATATTCTTTTCTTCTAGAAGCTGTATGATTTTCACTTTTATATTTCAATCTATGGTCAATCTTAAATGACATTTCTTGTGTGGTATGCAGTGTGGATTAAGGTTCATTTTTAACCATAAATTTATCCAGTTGTTGCAGCACCAAAAGACTTGACATTCCTCAATGTTCTTGGCAACTTTGCAAAAAATCAATTGAATATTAATGTATGGATTTTCTTTCTGTTGCATTGATCTGTTCATCACACTTCTGTCAATACTCTGCTACCTTATTTACTACAGTGTTGAAGTAAGTCTTGAAATCAAGTAGTGTGTGTCCGCCCATACATTCTTCTTCTTCATTTTTCTGAAGGCATTTTAGATACTCTGCATTTCCATATAAGTTTTAGAATTGTCAGTTTTTACACATACACAAAAGCCTGTTAGGATTTTTACTGAGATTTCAAAATGAATCTACAGAACAATTTGGAGGAAACTGTCATTCTAATAATATTGATTCTTCCAATTCATAAACATGGTATATCTCTCTATGTAAGTCTTCATTAATTTCTCACAGAAATATTTTGTAGTTTTCAGTGTAGTGGTCTTATATGGTTTTTCCTAAGTATTGAATGCCATTTTATTGCTGTTATAAATTAGATTACTTGATCTCATTTTGCAATTGTTTGCTCCTATAGTATATAAATGTAAAATTGACTTTTGATCTTTTATCCTATGACCTGGTCAAGTTCACTTATTGGTTTTCATAGTTAGTTGTTCTGTTGATTCCTTAGGAAGTTCTTCATATACAGTCTATACCATTTGTGAATACGACAGTTATACTTTTTCCATTCTAATCCATATGTCTTTTATTTCCTTTCTTTTCTTATTGCACTGGCTATGATCCCTAGCATAATGTTGAACAGAAGTGGTGGACAAGATATTTGTCTTATCCCAAACCTTTGAGGAAACAGATTCAATATTTTACCACTATGATATTAATTGTGGGTGTTTTGTAGATGCCCTGTATCTGATGGAGAGAGTTTCTCTTTATCTCTATCTTACTAAGAAAATATTTTTATCACCAGTGGGTATTGAATTTTGTCAGGTGAATTAATGAAATTTCTGCATCTATTGAGATGATCACAGGCATTTTATCATATGTTCTGCTTATATGGTGAATTACATTGAAATTGGAATTTTATGTTACATCAACCTTATATTCCTGATATAAGATAAACTTGGAAGTGATACACAGTATCATCCTTTCTATACAATGCCATATTTGACCTGCTAATATTTTGTTAAGAGTTCTATGGCTATGATCATGAGAAATATTGATCTATAATTTTCTTTTCTTATAATGTCTTTTTCAGATTTGGTATCAAGGTAATATTAGCCCCATAAAACTAGTTGGGTACTGTTCCACACTTCCCTACTTTCTGAAAGAGCTTGTGTGAGTGATTTTATTGTACTCTTAAAAGTCTGACAAAATTTACTAGTAAAATAATCTTGGTGAAACGTTTTCTTTAAATGTATTCCTTCATAGATAAAGGGCTATTCCTATTTTCCAGTTCTTGTGTCTATTTTTGATACACTGGATTTTTGTCCATTTCATGTATGTTTCAAATTTACTGGCATAAAGTTGTTAATAATGTTCCCTTATTAGCCATTTAATCTATAATGATACATGCTGTTTCATTCTTGATACTGGTAATTTGTATTTTCTGTCTTGTTTTCTTATCAGTCTTGGTAAGGATTTATCAATTCCATTAATCTATTCTATTAATCTATTAGACAAATGTTTGATTTTAATTTTCTATGTAGTTTTCTATTTCACTGATTATTGCTCTTATCTTTATTATTTCCTTTCTTTGACTTACTTTGTCTTTAATTTGTTCTTCCAGCTTCTGAAGGTAAAAACTTAAATCATTAATTTTAAACCTTTCTTCTTTTCTATGTATTTAAATGTATTGGTTTACTGGCAAGCACTGCTTTAACTGCATCCTACAATTTTGATACATTGCACTTTGTTCACATTTAGTTTAAAACATTTCATAATTTCACTCGTAATATATTTTTGACCCGAGGACTATTTTAAATTATACAGCTTGATTTCTAAATATGTGGATTTTTATCAGATATATTTGTTATTGATTTCTAATATAATTTATTGTGTTCAGAGAACATGCTCTGTAATATTTCAAACTTTTGATATTGATTGAGATTTTTTTATGATCCAGCCTTTGGTCTATGTTGGTAAGCATTAAATGTGTACTTGAAATTATATTCTGGTACTTTTGGAGGTAGTGTTCCATAAATGTCAATTCAGTAGAAGTGGTTACCAATGTTCAAATTTTCTATATTATTAATCTTTGGTTTGATTGTTCTGTCAATTACCAAGAAAGGTGTGTTACCATCCTCAATTATGTTTTATTTATTTCTTTGCTTAGTTTTCTCAATTTTAGCTTCAAGTTTTCAAAGTTCTGATATTAGGTACATAAACATTAAGTGCTGCTAAGTTTTCCCACTGACCTTACAAAATGTTCCTCCTTATATCTGATGTCATGACATGTCTTGAAGTCTACTTTATCTGATATTAATACAGTCACATCAGCTTCTTACACTTACACTATTTCCACATTATCTTTTCTTCCTTCTTATCTTTGTATTTACATTTACAGTGTATGTACTGTGGATTAATGTAGAGCTGGGTCTTATTCTTCTGTCCAGTCTGAAAATCTTTGCCTTTAAGTTAGGATGTTAATTAATGTATACTAAATGTAATTATTGATTATTTGGGTATAAATCTACTGTTTTGCTATTTCTTTTCTATATATCCCATCAGTTCCCATCAGTTTCATGTTTCTGTTTCTCATTTTCTGTTTTCTTCCTTGAGTTCATGAAATTTTTCTTTAGTGATCCATTTAAATTTCTTTAATGGCCCCTTAGCTATACCTTCTTGTACTTTTAGTCAGCAGTTGGTCTGAAGATTACAATGTGTGCTTAGCATAAGATGAAGTACTCAGAGTTAATACTGTACCACTTCACAGAAAGTGTAAGAAAAGTACAATTCCATCCCATCCACCACCCTTTCAGTATTGTTATATGTTTTACCACTAAATATATATAAGCCCAAGAAAACAATAATTTTTGTATTAAATGGCTACATTTTCTAGCTCTTTGATGAAATTAATATAAAGAAAAAAGTTTTATATCATTCTTTCCATATTTACCATTTCCAGTGTTCTTCATTCTTTCCTGTATATCCAAGTCTCAATCTGGTGTTATTTTCCGCCAATCCAAAAAACTTTCTTTACCATTTCTTGAATACAGGTCTGACAACAAATTCCCTCCATTCTTATTTGAAAATGTCTTCATTTTCCCTTCATTTCTGAATAATATTTTCATTAGATATAGAAGTATGGGTGGATAGTTGGGTTGGGTTATCTTTTTATTGGTGAGTTCTAAAAGTTATTTATATGTTTTGAACACTCTACTCTTATCAAATGTATAATTTGCAAATATTTTCTCTCATTCGGTAAGTTATCTTTTCGATTTCATTGTAGTGTACTTTGAAACACAAAACGTTTTATTTTGATGAAGTCCTCTTTACCCATTCTTTCTCTGGTGGCTAGTACTTTTGTTGTACGTCTAGAAAACCACTGCCTAATTCAAGGTCATGAAGATTTACACTTACGTTCTCATCTAAGAGTTTTATGATTTTAACTCTTACATTTAGTAGTTTAATCTGCTTCGAGTTAATTTGTATATGTTATGAGGTAAGGACCTAACTTCCTTCTCTTGCACATGTCAATCCAATTGTCCCAGACCATTTGTTGCAAAAACTACTCTTTCCCCATTTTATCGTCTTGGCAATCCTGTGGAAAATCAGTGGCCACAGATGTATGAATTTACTTCTGTATTGTCAATTCTATTTCATTGATCTAGATGTCTGTCTTTTTACTGGTACAATACAGTCTTGATTACTGTAGCTTCACAGTACGTTTTGAAAATGAGAAATGTGAGTTCTCCAATTTTGTTTTATTTTTTCAAGATTCTTTTGGTTGGTTGTAGTCCCTTGCATTTCTGTACAAATTTTAAAATTAGCTCATCAATTTCTGCAAAAAATAAAGAAGCCAGCTGATATTTTGATAAGGGTTATACTAATCTGTAGATCAGTTTGGGGAGTGTCATTATCTTAACAATTTAGGTCTTCCAAATTTATGAACACAGGATGTCTTCCCATTTATTTAAGTCGTCTCTAATTTCTTTCAATGATATTTTGTAGTTTTCAATGCAGAATTCTTCTGTTGCTAAAATATTTAACTCTTTTTGATGCTAACTTAAATTGTTTTTAAATTTCATTTTTAGATTGTTGCTTGTGAAAAAATATGCCATGATTTTTGTATATTGATCTTGTATCCTGCCACCTTGCTGAACTGATTTATTAGCTCCAAGTGTTTTTGTGCATTCCTTAGGATTTTCTGTTTAAAAAATCATGCCTTCTTGATGGTTTTACTTCTTCCTTTCCAATATAGATGTCTTTTCTTTTTCTTGCCTAATTGCCCTTCCTAGAACCTCCAGTACAATGTTGAACAGAAGTGATGAGAGTAGGTATCTTTGTCTTGTGCCTGATCTTAGAAGAAAACTTTTTGGTGTTTCGCTATTAAGTATAATGTTAGCTATTTTTCACAGATGCCCTTTATGAGGCTGAGGAAACTCCTTTCCACTCTTAGTTTATTGAGTGGTTTTTATCATGAAAGTGAGTCAAATCATTTTTCTGTGTCTATTAAGATGTTCTTGTGCCCTTTATTCAATAAATATGGTGCTCATGTTAATTTTTCTATGTTGAACCAAAATTACATTTTTGGGATAAATACCACTTTGCCATGGTATAGTTCATTTTATTAGTTGATGGATTCAGTTTGCTAGCATTTTATTGTGGATTTTTGCATATATATTCACAATGGATATTGGTCTGTAGTTTTCTTTTATTATAATGTCCTTTTTTGGTTTTGGTATCAGAGTAGGCCTGGCCTCACAGAATGAGTTGGGGAGTGCTCTGTCTTCTTTTATTTTTTGGAAGAGCTTGTGAAGGATTGGTGTTAATTCTTTGTTAACTCTTTGGTACAGTTCACCACTGAAGTCATCTGGTCCTCAACTTTTCTCTGTGGGATGTTTTTAAGAACTAGTTAATCTATATATATATATATATTATAGGTCTATTTGATTTTTTATTTATTCTTGAATCAGTTTTGGTATTTTGTGTCTTTCTAGAAATTGGTCCACTTGAACTAAGTTATTTGTTAGCATGCATTTGTTTATATAATTCCTTGTAATCCTTTTTATTTTGGAAAGGTCAGTAATATTGTCCTCTCTTAATTTGAGTCTTCTTTCATTTTTTTTCTTGGTCAGTGCAGATAAATATTTGTCAATTTTTTTTCAGAGTACCAACTTTTAGAGTTGTTATTTTTCTCTATTGTTTTATTATTACTTTGGAATCGTTGGTTATTTAGAAGTAATTTAATTTCAACATATTTGTGAATTTTTTTCTGTTATTGATTTCTAGTTTCAATCTACTGTGGTCAAATAACATACTTTGTATTATTTTAACCATTTTATATTTATTGAGAATTATTTTATTGTCTAACATACAGATCTACCTTGGCAAATGTTCCATGGGCACTAGAAGAATGTGTTTTCTGCTGTTGTTGAGTGTTCTACATACATATCTGTTAGATCTAGTCTGTTTATAGGGTTCTTCAAGTCTTCAATTTCCTGATTGATACTGTCTCATTGTTCTACCTTCTATCATTATTTGGTAACTGAAGTCTCTCGTATTGTTGAATTGTCTTTCACCCTTCAATTTTGTCACTTTTTCCTTTGTGTATTTCTGGACTCTGCTGCTTGATGCATATATGGTTATAATTATTACATCTTAATGAATCAATCCTCTTATCATTATGTCTTTCGTTAGCAACAATTTCTGTCTTGAAGTCTATTTTATCTGATAGTAATACAGCCATTCCAGCTCTCTCTCGGCTACTGTTTGCATGGTATATCATTTTCCATCTTTTACTTCCAACCTATTTGTGTATTTGAATCAAAAGTGTGTCTCTTGACCAGGCATGGTGGCTCACACCTATAATCCCAGCACTTTGGGAAGCCAAGGTGGAAAGATTGCTGAGCTCACGAGTTTGAGACCAGTCTGGGCAACATAAGGAGATCCCATCTCTATAAAAAATACAAAAATTTGTTGGGTGTGGTGGTGCATGCCTATAGTTGCAGCCACTCAGGAGGCTGAGATGGAAGGATCACTTAAGCCCAGGAGGTCAAGGCTAGAGTGAGCTGTGATTACACCACTGCACTCCAGCCTGGACGACAGAGTAAGAGCCTGCCTTGAAGTAAGTAAACGAATAAATGAATAAATAAAGTGTGTCTCTTTTAGGAAGCGCACAGTTATATATTTTTATCAATTCTGTGAATCTTCATTTTAATTGGATTGTTTTATCAATTTATATTTAATGTAATTACTAATAAGGTAGGATTTATATATGACATTTTGCTATTTGTTTTCGATATGTCTTAGGTCTTTTTAAATTTCTCTATGTCTACATTGCTGCTTTCTCCTGTGTTAAATATTTTCTAGTGTATCATTTCAATTCCCTCATTCTTCCTTTTGCTATATTAAAAATGAATTTGCTTAGTGATTGTCCTAAGTGTTGCCATGTTAACTTATAATAATTATCTGGTTCGGATCAACCAACTTAATTTCAATAGTATACAAAAACTGTGATCCGTTCCCTCCTTTCTCCTATTTGCTATTATTGTTATACAAATTATGTCTTTATACATTGTATGTCCATCAACACAGATTTATAATTATTGCTTTATGTAGATGTTTTTAAAGTTGGATAAGAGAAAAAAAGATTTACAAACAAAAAAAAATTACATTTGTACTGTCCTTTACATCTAACCATGTAGTTACCTTTACCACTGCTGTTTATTTCTTCACGTGAATTTGAGTTACTGTCTAGTATCCTTTCATCTCAGCCTGAGGGACTCCCTTTATTATTTATCTTAGGGCATGTGTGTGCTAATGACAAATTCTCTCAGTTTTTGCTCGTTTATAATTCATTTTAAGGATAGTTTTCTAGCTATACAATTCTTTATTGACAGTCTTCTTTCAGCACTTTGAATATATCATCCTGCTACTCCCTTCTGGTCTCTGTGGCTCTTGATGAGCAATCAGTCATTAATCTTGTTGAGGATTCTTTGTACATAATGTACATAACATATCTGTAGATATAGGTATATTTGAGTTTATTCTTAGAGTTCCTTGAGCTCCTTGGGAATGTAGATTAGTGTTTTTAATCAAATTCATTAAGTTTTTGACCATTATTTCTTCTAATATTCTTTCTGCATCTTTCTCCTTTCCTGGAACTCCCATTATGAATCTGTTGGTAAAATTGATAGCATCCACAGGTCTCTGAGGTTCTGTTCATTTTTCTTCATCTTTTTTTCTTTATGTTCCTCAAACTAGATAATCTCTGTTGACCTGTTTTCAAGTTTGCTGATTCCTTTTTTGTTAGATATAGTGTGCTGTTGAGCCCCTCTAGTGAATACACACACACACACACACACACACACACACACACACGCATTGCATCTGTATTGATATTCCCCATTTGGTGATACCCTGCTCCATATTTTCTTTTAGCTCTTCACACATGGTTTCCTTTAGTTATTGGACCATATTTAAATATCTGATTTAAAGTCTTTGTATAGTAAGACTAAAGTCTGGGCTTCCTCAGGGAAAGTTTGTATTGACTGCTTTTTAAACTACTTATAAGCTATACTTTGTTTTTCTTTACACACCTTGCAATTTTTAAATTAAAACTAAACATCTTAAATAATATAGCAACCCTGGAAATGATTCTCATCCCTTTCCAGGGTTTGTTGTGGTTGCTGTTTGTTGTTATTTGTTTGTTTAGTGTCTTTTATAAACTAATTTGTAAAGCTTGTATTCTTTGTCATTGTGGCTACTAAAGTTAAAGTCTCTGACCCGTTAGCTTAGTAATCAGCTAATGATTACAGATTTTCTTAAGCACCTGAAACCAATAAGTTTCCTGATGCTTGCAAAGGGTCTCTTTGTGCACATAGGGGCACATCACAAACAGTCAGGTGACAGATGACAACTCTGCCTTAGCCTTCACTTTCTGCTTGTACAGTCCCTCAAGGTTAGTCAGAGGTGAGAGCTTAGGGTATTTTTCGATATTTTCAGGACATGTGCATAGCCTTGAGCATGAATAAAGCCTTACTCAGGTGGACAGCCTTCTAGATTCCTAGGAATATGTCAAAGCTTTTAAAGTCCCCTATGATCATCTCATCCCTTAACTTTTCTTTTAAGGTTTTTGGCTAGCCTACTGTTTGCTCCAACTGTTACTGTCTCAGGCAGCTGTGATGTTAAGCAATTGCCTTTGATTTTTTTATTTTTACTTTTTAAGAAGCAGAGTCTCCCTATTTTTCCCAGGCTGGCCTTGAACTTCTGGGCTCAAGCAATCCTCTCACATAAACCTCCTGAACAGCTGGAACTACAGTGCACCACTGCATTCGCTTTCCTCTGATTGTTTTTGACAAACACCCTTGAGAAAAGGCTATTTGCACTGTGTAAGCACCAAGACAAATCAAATAAAGACAGTCTTGCAAATAAGGCCTTCCAGGCAGCCACCAGACTGGCCAATAATGACAGTTCCTTGGTAATGGGGCTTGAAAATGCTCTAACACTATTTTTCCCCCTCTAGTGGCTGACAGGTTGCTGGTTTTCATTATGACTGTAGGACGCTGGTTTTTAAGGCTACTGCAGAGATGAGGATGAGGGATGAGAATAAAATTAAACTGTAACAAAGCCTACTATTTTAACTAAGAGTCAGCACTCTTAAATAAATGCTCCTTGGATTGTTGAAAGCCTTTGGTTAATTTTCAGAGCTAAGACAAAGTTGATTCTGATAATTTTTTTGTGTTTTCATTGCTTTATGGAGAAGATAATTTTCAGAGGCCTTTACTTCACCAGTTTTGCTGATGTCTCATCTCAGTTTTCTTCATTCTGCTTTTTAGACTGAATAATTTCTAGTAACCCATCTTCAAGTTCACTAATACTTTCTTCTACCATCTTCAATGTGTTGTTGAGCCCATTCAGTGAATTTTTCATTTCAGATATAACAGTTTTCAGTTTTAGAATATCCATTTGGTTCTCTTTTACATTTTCTATTTATCTGCTAAGCTCCTTCCAACTATTCATTCATTGTGCCACTCTTTACTTTTAAGTCCTTGAGCATTTTTATAATAGCTACTTTAAACTATTTTTCTGCAAAGTCCTACATTTGATCATCTTAGGGTCTATTTTTATTGCCTGATTTTTCTTTTGATCATAGGTCACATTTTCCTATTTCTTTGAATGTCTAATATTGTTTTTATAGTATTTTGGCCATTTTGCGTGATATATTACAGATATTCTGGATTCTGTTATCCTTTTCTCAAGAATGTTGATTTCTGTCCTAGTAGGTAGGTAAAATTCTGGCTGATTGCATTCACCTTGTGAAGCCTTAGTTTTATACTTTTTAAGGGAAAATTTGTTTGAAGCTAGCCCTTAGACTTAGATTGAAGCCTTAGTCCTAGGGTATAGGACTAGTTTTTCTCCTATGGTATAACCTTTGTGAGGTTTCAGTGTAAAGCCTGAGATATTTGCCAAGGTCCTCTTAATTTGGTGGGATTCTAACTGTGCCTTCCCTGTAGCGTCTATCAGTTGAAATGTCTGCCCAGTTTCTTCTTCCTTCCAGCTGTTACTTTCCTCCAGGGCCCTTGAAGGCTCCTTTGTAAATATACAGTTCAGGAATTGACCAACGTTTTGAGATAATTTATATGCCAATTTAGGGGCTCCCTCATTTCTAGCTTCCTCCTTTCTGGGACTTCCTCCTTCAATTTTTAGCCACTCTGATAGTCCTGAACTTTGTGCTCTGATATATCAGGCCAATAAGACTGAAGCTTTCTAACAATCCCTTCACATGGTGTCAAGTGACAACCTTCAGTGAAAAAAGGGGGTTGGGGTAATGTTTCACAGTACAGAACTATTATTTCAAGCAACAAATCCCTCCAGTTTCTGTCTGATTTGTGTTGCTCTATAGTGCCTTCATGAAGTTTTTCCTATTTTGACTACAGTTTATAATTGTTATGCATGGAAAGGGTTGTCTACATTAAGCTACTCCACCATTCCTGAGACTAAAACTAGTCTTGTTAAATTATTTTTCACTTGAAAACTGACTTACAAATATAATGAAACTTTGCTATCAGTCTTATTTCCTATAAAACAGAATATGTTTTAGGATGAGTAGGAGTTTCAGAACTATAATATAGAAGGGATCTTGGATCCAGGAGATTTTTCTTGAAGCTCTGTGTACATGGTAAGCACACTATTTTTAGATAATGTTATATTTATTTGAATGGTGGTGCAATGAAGTATGGTGGTATACTGGGGAAGAGTACTGTGGAGAAAGATGAGATGACTCAAATTCCCAAGTTACTCTGGTAGGTCACTGGCTGAGATTCTCTTTGAAGAGGTATCATTATTAAAAGACCGAGAAATAATCTTGACTGAAAGAAAGGCCATATAGCATAGACCCTGAAGAAAGAGTTGGAATGAGGTTAAAGTATATTAGCATAAGAGTCACTCATATCTACACTGAGCAACCCATATGGATTTTAACTGAACAAGTTGCGAAATATTAGGCAACTTTTTTTTTTCTGTGCCATCTTCAAGGTTTGCAACAAATAATAGTGCTTAATAGTAAATCAATTTTGAGTTAACTCATTGACAAATTAAGAGAATTCCCCATCATATTTCCATTTGATAATATGTCATCTCCATTGGGTGGCCTCCTCTCAGTGTTATTCTCTGGTTTTCCTTCATTACACTTACTAAAACATGAGATTATATATTTTTGTACTTATTTGTTTAACTTTCTTACTGAAATGTGAGGACAACAGTCCTTAAGCAAGACATTGATCACCATTAAAGATTAAATTTAGCCTAAATTAATTATACTAAGCCATACTTAAATGAAAGTATGTCCATCTTTTAAACTGGATAATATGGACATTGTTTTTCTACCATGCCTATTCAAATCTTCCCTTTACCCAGATGACTCAAGCCATTGAAACCTCTTTGGTATCTCTGATCTATATAAATTTAAAAAGTATTTTTAATATCTAGACTTTGTTAAATCCCATTTAATCCAAGTAGTAAATTTTAAGTACAGTATATACTTTCTAGAAAATAAATAGGATAACTATCAATATTATCAATATTAAGATCAACAAACAATAACAGATTATTTCACTTAATTTTAGCCCTCCTTTGAGTTATTAATATTCCAATGTAATAGACGAGAAAAGTGTAGTTCAGAGAGGTTAAGTGACTTGGCTAAAGTCACACAACTAATAAATGACCAGGTCCTATAATTGACTAGCTATCATTCCATTATACTATAGCTCTCAGAGAGTTATTTGGAAGAGACCTTTAAACAGTAACAAACCAGGTGATGGAAAAACTTAATAATTTATTATAGGTTCAATATAAATATTTATCAACATTCCATTCTGATTCTTTCCAAAATATGAAGTCAAATAGATGGGCATATTTTCATTTAAGTATGATTTAACTAAATCAGACTAAATTTAATCTTGAACAATGGTCTATGTATTTACAAATGTTTCAGAATGTCAAGACACAAAAAGAATATCTATTCATTTAAAGACATGAAGATCACATTTTTAAACGTTTAATTTCCTCACAAAGTGGTATTACCATATTCTTTATCTTCTTCCTCTCTCACATTCCTCTTCAACCAGACACCCATTTACCATTACTCAAGCCGCCACCTGTGTTGCTTAGCTCTGCACTTAACCTTCCCCCACTGTAGAAGACAATGGTTAGTGCATACAAGCTGATTGCAAATATTATACGACTTCAAATCCAAAGTAATGTGTGAGATGGACATGAAAACTTCAAAATTGTTCCCCTTGCCCCCCTGCAGAACACACAGGACAAATGTGGTTAGCAGGGCCTATCTTGTTCTCTGATCACTAATTTCAACAAAGAGGAAGTCCAAAGAGTGCAACTGCCAATGGTAAAAGGAACCCTTTACAAGAAAAAGGAAAGGAAAGGAAACTTTCTTTGTGAATAACAGTATAGCCATTTTTAACAATGGAAAACAGTCTGGGCTACTACTTCTCATGCTTCTACTTAGGAAACATTTTTAGGTGAAGACTGATTCTGGACCAAAACTTCTTGAACAACCTACGCTGACTCAGTTGTCCCTTTTCTTTGATTCTGACTTCGCACCTTCCATCATGCTCCTGCTCGGCTAAATCTTTCCAGCCTTACCTGTTGTTCTAATCACAGACCTGGGCTTTCTGCCTTCTGCCTCACTCTTATCCATCCCATACTGACTTCTCTCTTTCCTAAGGCAAAAAAAAAAAAAAAAAGCTTCTTCAAGTCTACTCTCCCGTGGTAGATCTGCCTCCCACTACACTCTAATAAACTCAAGTTGAAACTTCTGTCACAGATTCAGATTCCTTCTCCCTTCTGGGGCATGGACTGTAGCCTGCGCCACCAGCCAGCTCTGTCTCTTCCTGTTTCGGATCCTCCTCTCAGACCCGCATCTTCCCTGCATCTTCTCCCCTCCTGTGCCCGCTCAGACCATCCTCTAAATGTCCTCAATTCTCAGACGCACATCTCTGCCCCTTTCAGACTCACGGTCCCTCAAAAGTCCTCTCCTCTCAGATCCACTGCTCTTTCTTTCTCTGATTCCTTTGCCTCCCAGACCCACACGCCCCTCAGACCCACGCGCCCCTCGACCGCCCTCCCCTGTCAGACCTACACCGATCACCTGGACCTGCCTCAGACCCTGGCTCCCCTCGGGCCACCTCCCTCCTCAGACCCACGTCCCCTTCAGGCCACCTCCCTCCTCAGACCCACGCCCGCCGCAGACCACCTCCCTCCCTCAGACCCACGCCCCCCCTCGGCCGCCCTCCTCTCTCAAACCCACACCCCTTACCTGGACCCCCCTCAGACCTAGGCCCCCCTCAGACGACCTCTCCCCTCAGACCCACATCCCCCTCAGACCACCTCCCCTGTCAGACCCACGCCCCTCACCTGGACCCGCCTCGCGGAGCCGATCTGCGTCTGCTGCACGAAGGGGTTAGGCACCGGCGGCGGGAAGAAGGACGCCTGACGGGGCACCATGGGTGGCCGCAGCCCTACGTTCCCGACGCCGGCAGCTGGCACTGTGGCCGCCACTGCCGCCGCCTGGGCGCACCGGCTCATGGTCGAGCCGGGCGTGGAACCCGACCGAAACGACCTCCTCGGGCGCTGCAGCCACTACTGAGCCGAAGACCCACTAGAGTCCCAGCCTACGGCGACGCTGGGGAGCCTCTGCGCAGGCGCTAAAGTTACCTAGAAGCCAGCTGCTGCCGCCCTGCCCCTTCGGCTCTGACACGCCCCAGGCTCTGGCCACACCCCCTCAGGCATCTGGCCCCACCCCCTTGGTAATATAGCCTGTCTCCTCGGAGAGGAATGCTTTTCCTTCAGAGCCAAGACCTTGAAGGGTACCCCAGGATCCCTAACACTCCACAGAGAGACACTAAGCAGAGTTCCCTGCTTTAGCGTCAGGCGGACCTGGATTTTCAGTCCCTTTTACTGGGCCTGTGACGTTGGCCAAATCACTATCTCCATGAACCTCAGTTGCCTTCTGTAAAATGGAGATAAATGTATTCTCAGATAATCAGAACTTGGATCCAGTAATGCCATTGAGCAACCACTTCCCCCGGGCTCTTCCATTAAGTGAACTAATATTAATACACCCATGATGGCACAAGGAGTGGAATTTGTTTCACTCAAAACATAATGGACTGACAGGGGAGAGATGGTCCTCTAGAGGAAAACTGAGCTACTATTACCGGAAAAGACAAAAATTACAGTTGCCCTCCTCGCTAGATGAGGAACCTGACCAGAAAAGGGAAATGTATTGGGCTGTGGCTCCATTTCACACTGAGGAAGTTCAAGCCTGTTTGGACCTATGTAGGTGCTCGTGGGGGTGGGAGGGCAGGGGTTTGTCCCATTATCTGAGAACAGTTGATCAACCCTGAGTGGCTGAGAGTTAAAGGAAAGAGATGATAATCAACTCATCCCTACTGATCAACTCTGCTCACAGCAGGCAGGAAGGCCAGGATGAAAATCTGAGTCTGAGCCCTGGAGTTCTCCAAAATTATCCTCTGAATCTCACAATCTTCCAGCCCGACCACATAGATGTGTGGCTCTGAGTCAGTCACTTAACCTGAGTTTGCTTCCTTGTCTAGGAATGAGAGATTTATTCTAACTCCATAGAATTGTAGCAAGGATTAAATAAAATAATGCATGTGTAGTGTTCATAGAGAAACACTGAAGAAATGGCATGTTTTAAGCATTATTATGCCACTGACTTTTCTCTCAATGTAACATTAGTAACAGTGTATTACAGCCATGACAGAAGATTCCCCAGTCTAGGGGGTCTTCAAGTTGGGACTGGCAGACCCTTCAGACTCTTTAGCCAGATACCTGCACAGAAAGATGTGTTTCCAACTGTCAACAACCTAAGCCAGGCCAGGTGTCGTGGCTCACGCCTGTAATCCTAGCACTTTGGGGGCTGAGGATGGATCCCTTGAGCCCAGGAGTTCGAGAACAGCCTGGGCAACAAAGTGAGACCCCCCCTCCCACCGTGTCTCTAAAAAAAAGTAAAAAGTTAGCTGGCTGTGCTGTTGCATGCCTGCAGTCCCAGCTACTCAGAAGGCTGAGGTGGGAGGATTGCTTGAGCCCAGAAGATCGAGTCTGAAGTGAGCTATGATCATGCCATTGCACTCCAGCCTGGGTGACAGAGCAAGACGCTGTCTCAAAAGAAAAAAAAAAAAGAAGAAGAAGAAGAAGGAGAAGGAGAAGAAGAAGAAACAAAAAGAATCTGAGCCAGAAGGGGCAGGCCATGGGAAGATAAAAGATAGAAAAGATGGGGCTGGGAGCGGTGGCTCACGCCAGTAATCCTAGTACTTTGGGAGGCTGAGGTGGGTAGACTGCCTGAGCTCAGGATTTTGAGACCAGCCTGGGCAACAGGGTGAAACCCCATCCCTACTAAAATACAAAAAAAATTAGCCGGGTGTGGCAGCGTGCACCTGTAATCCCAGCTACTTGGGAGTCTGAGGCAGGAGAATTGCTTGAACCTGGGAGGCGGAGGTTACAGTGAGCCGAGATTGCGCCATTGTACTCCAGTCTGGGCGACAGAGACTCCGACTCAAAAAAAGAAAAACAGAGAGAGAAACAATGACATCAGGTTCACTGAGGAGGTCACCTGTAGAGTTCACTCCTTACCCACCTTCATCACCAGCCCCATCATAAGAGGCCAGAAGCAATATACTATCAATCAGATTATCGGAGCCAGAAAGGGCCTCAGAAAAACCCCAGGCCTTCCATTTCTGTTCAGCAGTAGCTCCAGAATTTCTATATAGATTAGGGGTGGGTAGACTGGTAGGGAAGGAGTAAGGAGCTTATCCATTAATACCAGTTGTGTTTAGAAGCAAGCACATTATTTCTCCCCTAGTTGTGTTTACCCAGCATGGTTGTGGGGGTGGGGGAGGGTAGCAGGAGTGGTTTTGAGGGTGGCAGAGGGTGGTGGAGATTCTGGTTTGAGGGCTAAAGCTCCTCTGCTAGGCTATCCTTTGGCCTTGTAGGTCCCTAATAGCTATGGGACCCTGGAAAAAGCACTTCTCTTGAGCCATCAGTCTCTTCATCAATAAGATTCAACTAATAATAGCCTCTTTCTATTTATGTGGTTGGAAAGGTTAAATTAAGTGATACAAGAAAAGTGCCTTGCACATAGAAAGCACTCTATTAATGGAGGAGGATATTATCGTTGCTGTTCATTGTTATTAGTAGTAGCATTAAAACTGATATGATTGCTAATGAAGAAACTGAGACTTAAAGAGGAAACAAACCTTGAACAGATGCCACAATAAAGCAACAGAATTGCTGTTTCCTGGGGGCTCTTTCTACAGGACAGAGGGACTAGAGCTGACTCTCCCTGAGGTTCTCTTGCTGTTTACTTTGGAAGCTCTGACCTTTCCAGCAGACACCATCACCTGTGCCCTGCAGGGAGCAGAGATTCGGATTTCTTAAGTTGTCGCTTCTGGCTGGGTCTGTGGCCCTTGTCTAGGCTCTGCTAAAACAGATGGCAAACACAGCCACTCAATAGGTGTCTTTATTCATACTTGTTGACATTTCCCATGGGGAACGGTTGAAGGGAGGGGCGGGGAGGGCTGAGCTGGAAGCCACGGCTTGGTTTTCCTCCATCCAGTGGAGGAAGAGACTCGGTAGGGACATGCTAAATAGAGTGAACAGGGGAACGATCACTATGTAGGCTGAGATGCACTGTGCAGTGACTTCAGACAACCTGAGTCCTTCTGTCAGGAAATGCAATTTCTAAGTGGAAAAAAAAACAAGACCCAAAGAAAAAAACAAAGTGCATACAAAGCAAACTGCTAATGTAAGAAAGGTTCTAAGGCAGCCAGCAGTGAAAAGCCAGGGCTCTGGAGTGGCCACCTGGCCATGCCCCATCCCACTGCCCTATGCCAGGCTGTCGGGCCACCAGTGCCCTCTTGAGACAGTCTCCATTGGCTCCAAGGGTGCTGTGAGCCACAGAAGGTTGTGGAGGGAGAAGAGTCTGAAGTGTGGCAGCACCAGGGCAGCCCAAAGCAGGGCTGCATTGAAAATATCAACGTATCTCTTTAGGGGTGGCTCTGAGGGTTGGTGGGATTGGAGGGGGAAGGGGCACCTGGGAGGAATACAATCAGCATCTATTCTTGGGCACAGGGAGGAGCCACTCTCTGGAATCTTAAATTACCAGGTAGGAGTAAGAATGCTGATTAGCTGTAGAGCTGAAGGCACAGCTGCCAGGCCCCTCCGGGTCGTTCTCTAGTGCTCTAGGCCCGGTGTATGGAAGGCAGTGGAGAGGAAGGGCCTGTGGGAGCCGGGGCCAGCTCAGCAGCCTAGCCAGTCGGATTTGATGCTTCCAAACTTCACACTCTTCAGACTTTGGTTCTCCAGCTTCAGGTAATAGGCACCCTTGAAGAAGTAGCTGTGACCTGGGATAAAGAAGAGACTGTGACCCCCTTATCCTGACATTCTGGCACACAGAAGGTTCCCAGGAACTTTGAACTTCTGCCTGGCATAGGGAAGAAGTTTTTAAACCAGAAGAGAGCTTTGAAAGGCTGAGGCAGGAGGACTGCTTGAGCCCAGGGGTTCGAGACCAGCTTGGGCAGCATAAAGAGATCCCCGTTTCTACAATTTCTTTTTTTTAAATTAGCTGGGTATAGTGGTGCATTCCTGTAGGCCACGCTACTTGGGAGGCTGATGTGGGAGAGTCGCTTAAGCCCAGGAGTTCGAGGCTGCAGTGAGCTATGTTTGTGCCTCCAGCCTGGGTGACAGAGCAAGACCTTATCTCTAAAAAAACAAAATTCAATTGTTTCAGCCTGAGCTGACTGAAGAAAATAAAATAAAAACAAAACCAAAACACAACAAAAGCCCAGAAGAGCCCCCTCTGAGACTGGAAGAAGGAAAATGGCTGTGAAATAAGCTCTCTTATTCCCTGTTCACTCATTTCTGAGATGAGGATAAAGATATCAACCTTCTAGGGCTTGCAGTGAGCATTAAGTCAGATAACATATGCTATTATTAAAAACAATAGCCCCACTTAACACAAACATCAAACTAAGCACAGTCCATGTACCAGAGGTGGCAAAACTGGATACGTCCAGTCCTATCAGGCCCACAGATGGGTTTTATTTGACTCTCACAAGTTTTTTTGTTTAGTTTTGTCTTTAAATCTGAATAACTTGCCAACATGTAAACATCCAGAAAAGTCATACAAAAATACAGATATCCGGCTTCTATTAAAAAAAATAGAATGTCTAATATAGAATATCTAACAATACCAGACTCCATTCTTTTTTTTTTGAGACCGGGTCTCACTCTATCGCCCAGTCTGGAGTGCAGTGGCATGAACACGGCTCACTGCAGCCTCAAACTCCTGGGCTCCGGCGATCCTCTCTGCTCACCTTCCCCACTAGCTGGGACTACAGGTGTGTGCCGTCATGTGTAGCTAATGTTTTTAAAAATATTTTTTGCAGAGATAGAGTCTCACTGTGTTGCCCACGCTGGTCTCAAACTCCTGGACTCAAGCAATCCTCCTGCCTTGGCCTCCCACAGTGCTGGGATTACAGGTGTGAACCATGGCACCTGGCCTAAGCTCCTAATCTTGCCCGCCAATAATTATGTGAAGGTGAGAAGCAACTGTCTCCTGTAAATGAGGCACGTGCTCTCTGATTCAGCGCAGACTCCACAATTCCCCACTGTCTGCCCCTGCCTGCTTTACTCATTTGTGCTACCTGCCTGATCCATGGAGCTGTTGGAATTTATGACTCCTGACATACATAATTCATTTACTATTAATATGCTAGCATGCAGTAGGTGCTCAATAGATGTTTATTCTTGAAGATAATCCCTAGTCTAGCATCTGATTGTACACTGCTTTTTCTTGGACATATAAGACCTTCAGCTACTGGAGGTCAGGACCTGTGCTTAGCATACAGTAGGTGCTCAAAAAAAAATTCTGTGGAATTTAGTTAAAATCTCCTCTAAAAAAGCCAAACTGGATCCATTTCCAGGACCCCAGAGAGCTCACAGATGCCTCCTCAAGAGTATGACTTTCAAACTCCAAATTCTATCCCTCGCTGCTACTGGTTGTGTTTTAATCTGCAAGGGGCCAGGGGCAAACTGGCTGAGTAGGGGATCTTTGCCACATGAGCAACAGAGCATGACAAAGTTTGCCTTGTCTCAAATGGAGCCATCCTTCTGCTAATGGGAGGTGGTCACAGGCCTATGAAACCCAAAAGGGCCTGGACCAAACCCCAGAATGAATCCACAGCACGGAGCCCATGTTCCTTCCTCTTCCCCCAGCCCAGGCCTTCCGTCCTCCCCTGCCCTGGCTCCAGGCCCTGCAGCTGTGAGAAGCCTTTCTGGGTCTTACTGCCTGGAGCCAGGCCAAGGAGCAGAGGTCAGGGATCTGGAAACCTTCCCAGCACCGGGATGAAGGAGTTGATTTGTTTTCCCGGGCGCCGCCTGCCTGCCTGCCCTGCACAATGAAGAAGTGTGTGTTTGCAAGGAGCTGGGCCCTGGCTAGGGGCGGGGAGTCCTAGAAAGCGGAGACAGTCCTGGGTGGCTCACCGCTGCCCTGCAGGTCCACGACGGCATCCAGGTTATCCGGGATGGCGTTCCAGGCATCTGCGATGAGCTTGGGGAAGCCAGGATCCATTTTCTTCTTCACCTCATTGTATCTGTAAAGAAACAGACACAGTGAACCAGCAGGGCCTCTCTAAAAGACACTTCCCCCCTAGCCTAGATGGGAGCACCCAGCTGATGGCTCCTGGCTAGGCCTGGGAAACCAGACCTAGCCCTTCAGGGAAGCAGCCGGCTGCAGTGGAAGGAAGAGCATGGAATCAGACCTGAGTCTGAACCTCAAATCTACCACTTTTAATTATATGACTTTGGATGACCCCATAAAAACAATCTCATGATTATTGCTAACATTTATAAAGCACTTACTACATGCCAAACAGTGTGTTAACCGCTTTCCATACAGCCTCAGTTTTACCAGCTGTAAAATGGGGTTGTATCTAATTTATTGTATTTAATTTAATGCATGCATTAAATAAAATAGCGCATGCAGAGCCTCTATCCCCATGTCTCATAAATATTTAGTAGGTATTTAAGAAATGTTAGCTCCCTTACAAGCAAATCCCTGCTGTAATCCCAGGAGTGCTAAACTAGAAGCCCAGGGATGGGAACCTGCCCCACCATTCTTTCCCTTTGTGGCTTGGAAAAATTGCTGCTTCTTCATCTATCAAGGGAGATGACAATCCCTGCCCTGGGAGATGATCACGGCTGGGGCAGTGAGGTTACAATGCAAGGTGGTAGGTATGTGTGAGTCCAAGGCCTGTTAGTCACAGGGTGCCACCTCAGTTCCAGCCACAGCAATCCTGGGCCCCGCCTCTAATTTAGGTAGATACTTTGGGCGCCCGTTGGTATGTCCTTTTCCCTGGCTAGCAACCCTTCTGTTTTTTAAGATTTTTGGAGAACTTTTTAAACGCTGCTGTCACGTTGATTCCTTTGCTTCTCCACTTCATTATTCCGTAAATATTTACTGAGCTCCCACTATGGGAGCTATGGATATCCTAGTAAACAAGATCAAGTCTTGCCCAACTGGAGCTGTTTCTAAACGGATGTTTCAATCCCATCCTGGTAGCAGCCACCCTTTGCTCCACAGTGCCTCCTAGTGGGCTCTCTTCCTCTCTGCAGCCAGCCTTGACCACCTCCACCCTGGACCCCAACAGCAGCTTTCCCTATATGCTCCCTTCTAGAGGGAACTTCTCCCTCAGCCATCACCCCAAATAACTGCCAGAAAAGCCTTCCTTAATCCCAGCTGCAGCTTTAGACTCGTTCTTGCAAAACCTGGCATGCTTCCTCATGGCCTGGGGCACCAAAACCAAGTTCCCTAGCTCAAAATCCCAACACTCCCATCCGAGGCACCTCCACTGAGCCCTCAAACTACATTCCCTAGTGTTAGGATGGTTTGGAGATGTGTGTCCCACGCTTGAACTTTATTTCTTTCTCATTCTACCCACAGAAGGTGGGGATGGCAGAAGTCAAGCCCGCTTTTACAGATGAGAAAACTGAGGCTCAGATAAGAGAACTATTTTGCTTCCAAGTTCTTTTCATCCAGAAAGAATGCAAGCACTGTGGTGTCCGAAGATGTGGTATTCTCTGCAGCTTTAGAAGTTGCCGCGTATAGCAGGTGTTAAGAACACAGACATTTGTGTCCCAGCTTTTCCTTCAGCCACTTTAGCCTCAGTTTCCACACTTCGGAAAAGGAGCTAACAGTATCTATCTCAACTGAGAAATATAGGTGATATGCATAGTCTCAAGCTGGGCTGTGGTAGAGGCCCCATCCTGACAGCCATCATTATCCGATTCAAATGTGTTTACATAATTTTCCCTCATTCTACTACATGAGGGCAGGGTGGGATGATTTCTTGACTCCGTCTCTCCAGCAGCTAGCTAAGTGCCTGGCACACAGCAGATGTTGAACATATATTTGTGGCTTAGTGAAAGCTTCTATAAGCAGGGCCTGAGCCTTTCCTGGCATGCTGAAGACAGCTGCTCAGCCTCTGTCACTGTGGGGCTCTCTCTCCTTCTCCAGCAAAGACGCCTCGGGGGCCTCTGCAGACTCCTCACCACTTCTCTTGGAATAGAGATCTGTCTCCTTTGGAAGCCAGCCCAGAGCTTCTGATAGGCCTTTCAGCTCTGCCCCTTTTCAGGAAGTCTCAGGGTGGTTCCTCTGTAGAGCAGGCTGTCTGTCCTGGCTCTGGCTCTGTGAGGTGGGCTTCTATGGAAAAGGACTGGGAGGCAAATAACTCTGCCTGGAAACCCAGCAAGGCACTGCCACAACCTGCATGCCTCTGTGTGTGTGTGTGTGTGTGTGTGTGCGCGCGCACGTGTGCACACAATCATGCTCCTATATGCTGGGAACAGGTCTGTTTTTGCATGTTTACATAGATACAGTGCCTGGGAAAGTGATTTAAAAAGTCCTTCCAACACCGTAATCTGAAAACATCAGAGCTTTAGGATTCTAAGATTCACGTTTCTTTGAGTCTGTGCCGCTCACCAGCCACAATTCTAAGATTTGGAGATTGAGGGCTCCTACAATGCTGAGATGTCATTCGCAGTACGTGTGTGTGTGTATGTGTGTGTGTGTGCACACGCGCCTGCTAGTGTCTGGAGCCTGTGGGTGGAAAGCCTGCTCTGTGGTTTCCTGCCTGACTGTTTTCTTTCTTGAGGCTTGAGATATCAATCAGCTTAGGTTGCTAAGTGTCTTAGCAATATGTCTGGAATTCCACCCTGACATGGGCAGGCCTGGGATATAAAGAGTTTCTGAATGCAGGGCAGCTGGGGGGCAGAAGAGTGGGGAGGAGGGAAGGGGGAGAAGACAGAGGCCTTGGGAAGTAAATGGGATTGTTTTGGGGATGGCAGACAAAGGCCTCAGGGAGTACCCTCTGAAATTCTTGGGTACAGCCCAGATGCAGTGGCAGCCACAGAAGGAATGTGGGGATACCAGGAGGGAGGGGATAGAAAGACACACCACAAGTTTTTGTGCCCCAATCACTCTTTCCCCACTAATCAAATGGACTGGCAGGTATAGTGGAGGGGGCACTCGGTTAGAATACAAGAGAAGTAGCTATAATCCCGGCGTTGTGCAAACACACATATCTCAATAGCTTGGACAAGTTATTTAATTTCTTTGGACCTCTGTTTCCTTTTCTAGAAAGTGTGAAGAATTACAGTCAAACTCCTGAGGTTTGGGCTAACTCTCACCAGCCACTCCTGGGTATTAGGTTCCCTGGTCATGACCATAGCCCCTCAGAACTGGACCCTTCCCTATAGATAACCTGGAGCACAGAACCACCTACTTCCAAACTGTTCCCCTGCCAACCTGTACCCACAGCCACGGGCCTGCTGTGGCCACGCCACAGGGTGCCTGTTCCTTCCAAAAGGTCTGATTTGGATGCTGGTTTCTATGGATGACTGTTGCACCCATCTCTAAGTCTTCTTAATATTTTGTCCTCTGCCATCATGTACCCCCATCTCTTGGAATCCCCTACCCCACCATCTCAGGTACAGAATAGTGGTGAAGACTAACACGTTTTCCCAGGAGACAGAATGCCAGGGTTCAAATCCCAACCTGTCCCTACCTGGCTGTGTGACTCCAAGCTGGTTACTTAACCTTTCTTTTTTTCTTTTCTTTTTTTTTTTTTTTTTTGAGATGGAGTCTCGCTCTGTTGCCCCGGCTGGAGTGCAGTAGCATGGTCTCGGCTCACTGCAACCTCTGTCTTCCGGGTTTAAGTGATTCCCCTGCCTCAGCCTCCTGAGTAGCTGGGATTGCAGGCATGCACCACCATGCCCAGCTAATTTTTTGTATTTTTAGTAGAGACGGGATTTCACCGTGTTGGCCAGGCTGATCCGGAACTCCCGACCTAAGTGATCTGCCCATCTTGGCCTCCCAGAGTGCTGAGATTATAGGCATGAGCCACTGTGTCCAGCCACAGTTACCTAACCTTCCTGAACCCAAGTTTCCTCATCTGTAAAATGGGAGGAGTAATAATTCCCACCTCACAGAGCCCTTGGGACAGTCTCTGGCACACAGTGTCAGTAGGAGCAGTTACTATCTTTATTTTTATTACCCCCTTCTTCAGTGAGTCATTTCAAAATGTGGGGGTCCAGACCAGACATGGGCCAATCAAAGGAATTCTGCAAAGGGAAAGGATGTTCCAACCAGAATTATATCAGTAATGTGACAAGAATGGTTCACCTTTGGCAATATCTCAGAGGTTAGAGACCAGAGAGAGGGCATCCAGAGCCCACCGACCTCTGAACCCGACCCAGGAGGCTTGAAGCCTCAGGACGGCTTCTCTGTCTCTCACAGCCAACTGTGCTGCTGTCCTACCCACCGCCCTCCCTTACCTCCAGAATTTGTCTCCGGCAAAGATGTATGTCTTCTTGTTTTTGCTCCAGTTAAAGGCGGCATCCACTCGCTGGACATCAGGGGGCAGTCCCAGGCTGGTCAGTGGCTTGGGGTACCCTCGCTCCAGGGTGCTGGCTGAGTAGATCCAGTATTCATTCCCTAGGGTGGAAGCAAAGGGTGTGTTGGCTGGTGCTGACATGCCCTAGGCCAGCCTGTTCCTCCCATCATCTGTCTGTCCTCGGGCCCCACTGCAGCCATTCCCAACAGAGTGCAACTTCCTGCTCACTCCTGGTTGCAGTGCCCAGAATCAGGGCTCACACAGAGGACTTCAGAAGTCAATTACAGAAGGTGCCTGGTCAAGGAAGTGAGTTGGGGGATAAATCCAGCTCACACTCTGCTCACCAAGTCGTGCACTCTAAGGGCCTCGCCTGCCATGAAGAGGCACCTTTTGTTAATTTGCAAAAAGGTGCCGTAGGAGCCAGCAGTTGTCCTGGCCAGGACCCATGATTATGGTGGGATGGGGGAGATGGGAGCCAGGTGGTGGAGACAATAAGTACCCATAGTCTTGGCTGAGCCTTTATCTTCTCTAGGATCCCACCTCAGACCAGGGCAGGGACCTCCTAAGTCCTTCTTTACCCCCTCATAACCCCCAGCTGTCTGTCTCCCCAAGTAGTTTGTGAGCAACGTGAGGGCAGAGCCTGTATCCCCAGGGTCTGGCAAAGCCCAGCACATGGAAATGCTCCAATAAATGTTAAACAAGCAGGGCTTCCCAAACCTTAGCCATACAGACCTCACCTTGATGATTTTACCACTTCTAGGGACTCCTTGTACTATTATTTACTTAACATTCAGCTTTCAGTGATTTCATTTGGAAATCTTTAAAAACAAATTTATTAAAAAATGTTTTTTGACTGTCAAAATATCAGTTACTGAATAATCCGTTTCTGTCCTGATTTGAAACTTCACCCTATTATAACTACCTACCTCTGTTAAAATCAATTTGTGTTTAAAAGTAAAAATGAAAACAAATCTTCTTTAAAACATTCGAACTAAAACTGTTACCTGCCAAAGACTGTATCACTACAAAAGTGTTAGGGACACACCAGCACTAAACGGAGACTTTTTTTTCTTCTAGAAAAGAAATGAGATGATTGAAAAGAATTAAGAAAATGAAATGTGTACACTGAAGGTTAATGCTATCTGATGTTGGGTGTCGGAACCAGTCTCCCAGATGAGTTGCACACTGTGGGAAATGATGTTGAAAGAATGAATCCATAAAGGAGAGGGAGCACCCACGGGTGCATAGGAACTGTGGTTTGGGAGGGGGAGTGAGCCTGGGACACACAGGAGCCCTAGTGCAGAGTCCTGTGGAGCTGAGGGCCAAGGAAGGGTGCTTCCCACACACCTGCAAAGAACACAGCCTTCTCCTCCTGTGGGGCCTCGTATACTGCATCAATCTTTTCCGGGAGCTCAGGCCAGAATGTGGCCACCAGCAGCGGCCCCATGGGCTTGTCACGTGGCGTCACAGTCCGCCAAATGAACCTGGCAGGAGGCAAGGGGGCACAGGAAACCACATCTTCAGTCACCCTGTAGCTCAAACCACACGCACCCCCCAAACCCACCCAGAAACATCCCAGAGATGATCCCTTGATGGGAGTGGGAGGCAAGATCAAAGGAAGGTTGGAGAAAGACTGGAGAATGGGCAGAGCTTCTATCTGCAATCTGCCGGAGCTGAAAAACATCCTCCTACCTTGTTCTCTCCCTCTACCTCCTCCAGGAAGCCTTCCCTGACTACCTCTGTCCATATTGTGTTTTCCCTCTCTAAGCCTCTCAAAATCATCAACTCTGAGGGCCTGGAACAGTAGTGTCTGTTTGTCTTAACTCTCCTGTTTGATTAGAAGCCAATTGGGGCAGTAGCTGATGACACTCAAGTATTTCCTGAATTAAAATGAAATGAATTTGTGTACTTTGTCAAGAGTAAGAGTTATCATTTATTGAGGTCCTGCTAAGTGCCATGCGCTTTTTGTGCCTTGTAATTTAATCCTCACAATCTTATAAGACAGCATGCACTCTGGATGGTCTACCTAGCATTTATTATCTATTTCCCCACCATCCTTCCTCACAAAACTCCACATTTATGATCCAGCCTTCACCTCCTCAGACCCTGTGTCCCTGACTCCCATTCTAGGGGTAGATACTGATTGGTCTAAGCCACTGGTTCTCCAAGTGCAGTCTCCTGCCCAGCAGCATCTGTGCACCTGAGAACTTACTAGAACTGCTAATGATTGGGTCCTTCCAGAGATCTACAGATAAGAATCTCTGGGCTCGGGGCCCAGAATCTGTGTTTTAACAAGCCTTCCAGATGATTCTAATGCATGCCAAAGTTTGAGAACTGGTCGAAGCCAATCAGAGTTTAGCATTCTCTGGCACTGTTACTGATTCAGCAGTTGCCATATGACTTACAGTAGTGTTAAGATGGAACACACAGACTTATTTCACATCTGGGGGTCTGTGTGTATGTATCTGTGCGTGTCTCTTTCTCTCTCACTTCCTGGGAGAGGGGAGGGATTAGAGCCCCAATTACCACTGGTAGCCTTCTTATGACCATAAGGGGGAACCGGCCTTAGGATGAATTCAGTGCAGAGGCTAGCAGTGGACAAAGACATCAAGTCACTGACCCTCTCTCTGCCCCTGCAGGCAGTTCTACCCCTGGACTTTGTACCACATGAAAGCAATTTCTTTCTACTGTTTAGGCTGGATTGAGTTTGCAGAGGGATCATCTCTGTTTTTGCAGCAAAACATCCTAACATAGGAAGGTGTCACAATTTTTATTTAGCAAATGAAGCTCACAGAGATTAAGATTCAAATTACTTAGTTATTACTACATCAATGACTAAGTAAATTAGTTATTAACAAGATTCAAATCCAGATCTGACTCCAAAGTCTGAGTTTAATCACCCTGTGATACTGTCCTTCACGACCCCCACCCTCACCAGTGTCTAGCAGCAATTTTTATTCGTGGTTGATGTTTAATATTTACTGGTTAATCAAACAAACCCATTAAACATTCATCAAGTTCCTTTTGAAAGAAAACTGTGATGTGGTAGGCCAGGGATGGCTCCAGCCTGGGTCTGGGCTCTGCATCCTTTCCTAGGCCCCACACATCTGAGATCTGTGTGTGCGGTCAGGGCTTTCTTAGTGGGAGGTGCTCCAGATGAAGGACATTGCCAGATCCTTACAATGAGGACTGCAGAGCAGCGCTGACATCTGCTGTTACATACCCTGGTTTGGGCATTCGAGGCCTGATGGGACCTGATTTCTCACTACATTCTAAGTCTCATCTCTCATTGCATTCTTGCCATTTCCCCATTGGCCAGCAGACCCTGTGAAGGGCAAAGCATCTGCACCCCAGAATCTGGCCCAGTGCCTAGAGTAGAGGAAATCCTTCCTGAAAGTTTATGGAACATCTTCTAGCTTCACCAGATTCTCGCTGGTTAATCCAGAAACTTTCACATCACTATGGCTTGGCTCTGCAGGTCCCTCTGTCTCAAAGAACCTCCTAACTTGTCACCCCCATCAGATTATTGCTTCTCCTTTAAAGGCTCTGCTTAAATGCTGCTGCATCTGTGAAGTCTTCCTTGACTGGGATGTGCCCACAAAAGCACCTAATGCCTCTGCGATCACTTTTCTTTGATCCTGCCATTCAGTTCTCTATATGCCTATTTCTCAAACTGTACTTGTGATGCAGACTTCAATGTGCATCAGAATCACTGGGAGAATCTGCTATGATGCAGATTCCTGGGGCCTATCCCCAGAGATTCCAGTCAGGAGGGTCTGAAGCTGGGGCAGAAACTCACCTTTTAATACTCACACTCTGGGGGCAGAAACCCACCTTTTAATCCTCACACTCTAGGTGGTTCTGTTATGGGAGGCCCACGCTCCTGTCTTTGAGAACACTGATCTAGCAGCCCCCAACCCCACTGTCCCAAGAACATCATTCTTCCTCCTCCAGCTACTAAAGCCTAGCCAAGTATTTGGCACAGTAGATGTCAAACAATTATTTGTCAATAATAATAGCTAATATGAATACACTTACTCTGTGTCAGGCATTATTTTTGTTCTCAGCGCTAAGTTCATCTAATCCTTACAACAACTCTAGGAGATAGGTTGGAATATTAGCCACATTTTATAAATGAGGAAACCAAGGTACAAAGAAGATACTTAATTAACGTGGCTATGATTATATAACCAGTAAGTAGCAAGTACAGAATTCTAACCCAGACAACCTGGCTTCAGGGTCCATTTTCTCAACTACTACGCTCTATGAATGGATAAATGGATGAATAATGAATAATGGATGGCTGGATCATAAATAATGGATAATAGATGGCTGGCTGGCTGGATGGATGATGGATGGAAAGATACAGGTATGGATAGATGGATGGATGATAGAAGAATGGAAGGACAGACCCTTTAATGAGGTCCTAGATACTGCCTGCCATTCTCCAGGGAGCTAGGACATTAGGGTAAACCTCAGCCTTTAGTCAACTGAGTGGTGATTTTTACCTATAGCAGGTAGAATACCACCTCTTTCTACTCTGCAGTCGCTCACCACCCATACACAGAGTAATCTGGCCATTTGAGGGCAACGCCATTCTAGAAGAAGGCCTGTGGTAGACTGAATTATTGTTCCCAATTCTTCCCTCCATTTCGATTTTAGGATTATGCATTCATGTACATTTCCATGTGACTTTGCAGTACCACCCTCTAGGGTAGGTGTTGGGATCTGCCATGTGATTTATTTCAGGCAGTGGAATATTCTCAGACAAGATGTGAGTAGAGGCTTTAAATGCACTTGTGTAGTTCAATTTGGCCTCTAGCACCATGTCATCTGCCATGTGTAGCTGCTAATCCCATGAGAACAACAGGCAGAGCATACCTGAACCCAAACTGAAGCTGGAAGCCAAGATAACTAGTAGACCCACAGACTATAGGAGAGCAAACAAAATGCTTGGGTGCAAAAAATCTACTGAAACCTGGAGGTTGTTTGATACACACCAGAAACCGCCTAATACAGGTCATTCTGCGAAGCACTTGGTGGGGTCTTCGGCAAAGAGTGAGGGAAAAGAATAATAGTATAAGAGCAGAGGACAGGAGACAAGGAGGACAAGAAGGAAGCTCCTGCACTCACCGGTCCTTGAAGAAGAAGATCTCACCACGGATCTGAGCGATGCCATCAAAGACAATGTCCTGTTTGCAGATTTCAGGAGTGACAGGGCCCAGCGTGGGGGTGGGGCCGGTGCCAAGGTCAATGTCAGGAGAGGCCCCTGGGGGAGAACACCTGACTTTAGACTCTCTGCAGCTGCAAAGGTTCTCCCCACCAGGCTGAGCCCCCAGGGGTGCCCACCCAATCTGCTAAGAGTCAGAAGAAATTGTCTTCTGGCCTTAGTGTAAGCTCCGTAAGATAACAAGAAGATGCCTGGACTTTGGGAGTCCTGGGGCCTTTTGTACTTTAGATTCGCTTTTTACTGATATCACCCAAATCGGTCCTCTCTATATCCCTGAGAGTGGGGTATCATTATTGCACCATTTCACAGGTGAGGAAACTGAGGCCCAGAAAAGTTGAGTGACTTGCCCAAGGACTCAAACCCAAAGCTCAGATTCTTAGACCCACAAGAGTCAGGGCAGTCAGGGGGCCACTGGTGTGTCCAGCACTGAGAGTGGGGCACTCTTCATGATAAGCAATTCTTTTAGAGATGAGGAAACTGAGTCCAAAGAGGTATAAAGACTTGCACAATATCTTGTAGCTGGTGAGAGGCAGAGGCCACGCTTGAACCCAGCACCCTTCACAGCAGACCTTGGGCTTCTTCCTGAGTCTAGCGGTCCCCAAACTTCATCACCATTTTCACTATTTTGGCCTGGCTCAGATATCACCAGGACCATTAAATATTTCTTTTTTTTTTTTTTTTGAGACGGAGTCTCACTCTGTCACCCAGGCTGGAGTGCAGTGGCCGGATCTCAGCTCACTGCAAGCTCCGCCTCCCGGGTTTATGCCATTCTCCTGCCTCAGCCTCCTGAGTAGCTGGGACTACAGGCGCCCGCCACCTTGCTCGGCTGTTTTTTTTTTTTTTTTAGTAGAGACAGGGTTTCACCATGTTAGCCAGGATGATCTCAATCTCCTGACCTCGTGATCCGCCCATCTCGGCCTCCCAAAGTGCTGGGATTACAGGCTTGAGCCACCGCGCCCGGCCGGCTAAATATTTCATTAAAAAAAAAAAACTGAACAGACTTTTTAAACTCTAGCCTCACTGTAAGCACCAACAATAAGTAAATCACTGGCTTAAGGCACTGGTTGTTCTGTTTCTATTACATACTAAAATCAAAGCTTATTATGAAAACCAGAAGCTTCCACCCGCCTACTGTTAAGGTAATTCCACATGACGGAAAATTCTGTCCTGTACTTGGCTATTCTTCTGGATTCTAAACTCCACTGGGTTGCTCAAACCTGTGTAACCTTGCACCAGGTGACCTTACTCACCTAGAAAATGGGAGAAACCCAGAAATGGAGAGCTAAGAGTGACATGGATATTAGCATTGTTCAGATAGGGAAGAGTTATCCAAGTATCCCCTTGCAGAACTGCTCTGCCTTCCCAGGACTAGGTCAACACTCCCGCTTCCTGCCCTTGTCTCCAGCACTCCTGGCTGGATGAGATCTTGCTGATCCCAACCCCTGGGCCTCCATCCCAGGCTACATGACCTCCCTCCACCCTATCCCCCACCCCCCAAGGTTTACCGTAGAGCTCCTGAATGCCCTTGATGTCGTCCTGGGACAGACGGAAGTTCTTGGTGTAGGTGTAAATGGGCGCCATCAGGGCCCCAGGGTCCTGGGAGTGCTCCAGCCCCATGGCGTGGCCAAACTCGTGGGCTGCCACGAGGAACAGGCTGTACCCTGAGGGTTGCAGGGAGGGGAGAGGGTTGAAAGACAGGAGGAGAGATGAGAGAGAAGTCAGGATCTGACCCAGTGAAGCAGACTTTTGAGGACAGCCCCACAGTAAGGCTAGAGAGCCCTGGAAGAGGCATGTATTGATTTGTTTTTTCTGGGATTAATACACAATTTTGGGATTAGTGCCTTTTGCCTCCAAGTGGGGTCAGCCAAAGTCCTCTTGTCTCTTTCCAGGTTAGTATCAGGACAGATGTGCTATAAAGGAAGAGGACAAGTAGTATCTGTGAATTTTTTATTTAAAACCCTATTCATTTTAAAATCCTGCTTCCTGGCTTTTTGTGTCTCTCTATAAAAGATAAGCTCTACAAACCCAGCTCCTCAGGTTCTCTGAAGAGGTAAGATAGTGGGGACAGGCTGGCCCCATGTTACTACCATTTCTGCCCAAGTGAAAGCAGTAGAAACCATTCCCGCTTAGCGTGGTTGCACACGCTGAGCCACAGCCAGCGAGCAAAACCTGTCACACCCTGTTGTGGTTAAATGTGTCCCCCCAGAAAAGATTTGCCCAAGTCTTAACCCTAGGGACCTGTGAATGTGATCTTATTTGGAAATAGGGTCTTTGCACATGTAATTAAGATGCAAGTTAAAATGAAGTCAGATTGGACCAGAGTGGGCCCTTAATCCAATATGGCTTGTGACCTTATAAGAAGAGGAGAGAGGCCAGGTGCGGTGGCTCACACCTGTAATCCCAGCACTTTGGGAGGTCGAGGCAAGTGGATCACCTGAGGTCAGGAGTTCAAGACCAGCCTGACCAACATGGAGAAACCCCGTCTCTACTAAAAACACAAAATTAGCCATGTATGTTGGCGCATGCCTGTAATCCCAGCTACTCGGGAGGCTGAGGCAGGAGAATCACTTGAACCCAGGAGGCGGAGGTTGCAGTGAGCCGAGATCGTGCCGCTGCACTCCAGCCTGGGCAACAAGAACAAGACTCCATCTCAAAAAATAAATAAATAAATAAAAGAGGAGAGGCAGGCAGAGGGGGAAGACAGCCATCCATATCATGACAGAAGCATAGACTGGAGTGACACATCCTTCAGAGGGAACATGGCCCTAATGACACCTTGATTTTAGACCTCAGCTCCCAGAAGCATGAAAGAATACATGGGGTTTGTTTCGAGCCATAAGTTTGTGGCACTTTGTCATGGCAGCTCTAGGAGACTATAATATTCACCCTGGGTGAGTCACTGAGCTCTGGATCCTTGAACTACTCAGGAAGATGGAGAATCCCACCTTTAGGTAGAAGGCTGGTAAAATCAGAATGTGTCCTAGCAACGAATTTAGCAAGGGATAAGAAAACCTCCTTTGGCCAGCCTCTGTCCACTGACATCTGCCAAGTTCCATCTCACGATGATTATAAAGAATGAAAGTAACATAAAGACAGGCTTGCCTAATTCTGACAAGCCCTGGACCTGCCCACTCACCTGGCCATTGTGGGCCATCAGGGAGCTTTAAGTAACCCTGTAACCCTGGGCCCTGCGCCTGGAGTGGGCACAGGGCCCCAGGCACCCTGCTCACTGCACCAAGCACACAGTGAGGTCACAAGCTGTCTCCTGGGCACTCTCTCCCCCAAGCTTGTGAGTCCTAGGGGGCAGAGAGTTGTCCCAGCCAGCTGCATCCTCAGCACCCAGGACTGACAAGGACCCACCATTTACACCTGGTAACAGATGGTGCTGACTGATGGGGGAGGGAGGGCTCTGGGGGCTTCCCCAGGGCTGCGTGGACCATGGGGTCAGCTCAAGCATGAGGCTGTTTCTTTTTTCCTTTCTTCTGCTGCCCACCAGCTCCTTGAAGGCACCTCTTTGTGCAGTGGAAATGTCTCAGGAGAATTGTCTCTCTGGTAACCTGTGCTCAGAACTCAGCCATTTTTTGGTAGTTACAAGCCCACCTGGAGGGTGGCTGAAGGGGAAGGCAAGAGTAGTGACTCCTCAGGAAGGCCGGTTCTTGCCCAGGAGGCAGGTAGCAGCATCTGGTCTGCCAGGGTCTGGTTTTGGAGGCTGTGCCTCCACCTGGATGGGCAGTATCTAAGCAGGGACCTTGGTTCCACCAGAGATGGGCATTGTCTCAGCCCAGGTGGGCGGGTCTGGGTAGATAGGTGTCTGGGGGGCAGTGTCTATGCTTGAAGTGGGTGAGGTCTCAGGAAGGTTTTGGGAGCAAGTTTAGGGGCAAGGGCGATATCCAGGGTCTCTGTCCAATGACCAGGGCCTCGTACCTTGGTCGGGGCAGAAGCCCCACTTGCGGTCGTCATCGTAGTTGGCTGTGGTCGCACACCACATCTTTCCATCACTGCGGCCAGCGCTGGTGCAGCTCTCATACTTGTTGCCCAGGAAGGTGAAGGGGAAGACACAGGGGGCACCTTCTGAGTTCCCACCAACAGTGGACATGGCTGTGGGGTTAGGGATACAGGTCAAGGCACAGCAAAGAGTCTGAGGCTACCACCAGGAAGCAATGACATGATGCTGACCTTAGCAAGCCACACCTAAATCAGACTCAGTCCCAGGCACTGTATCGTTAGACTCATCTCACCCCACCCCTGACAACAGCCTTGGGCAGGAGGGACTGAATGGCACCCCGTTTCATGGATGGGAAACAGGAGATCAGAGAGATGATGAAATTTCCCCGAGCCAACACTGCTAGGAAGGATCAGCTGCAATTCAAACCCAGGAAGCCAGATTTCAGAGTTCTAATGAGCCTCCCATGGAAAGGGGCAGATGGGCTAGGGGCAAAGGGAGTAGTTGGACGAAGCTGATGGCACCAGCACACGCTCCTCAACTGCGAGCCCCCTTGGGCAGGGCTTTTCTGAGACCAGCCTCTGCATCTGCTGCACAAAGCAGGCACTCAGTAAATTCCTGGTGGAGGAAGGGAAGAAGGAAAGGAGGGAGAAATGGAGAGAAGGAGGGCAAGAGGAGGACAGGGAAGAAAGCAGGGAGCTCTTAATAAAACACAGACTAAAAGGTGGAGATACAGACCAGGAAAGGCAGGGAAGAGAGACTGAAGGGTCAGAGAGGAGGAGAGAGAAGTATCTGTCAGAGAGTCTGAGAGAAAAGGGATGCAGGTCAGTCAGAGGATCCTGAGCAGGCCTGACATTTAGGTGTCACCAATTCAACTGTTGATACCCAATGTCTGTTCTGATTTCAGTGTCCAGGCCATACCAGGTGACAGGTATCCTGACCAGCTGCACGGACATCTTGGGTGTGGATGTCATTCGCACAGATGTCTTAGCATCCCTGTCTTGGGGAAAGGAGGTTGGCACAGGGAGTCTTATGGGTTTTTTATTAGACAGCAGGTGCTGGGCCCTGAGGGAGGGAGAGGTAGTGGCACCCACCGGTCTCAGGGCAGAAGCCATACTTCTTGTCGCGGTCATAGTCCTCAGTGGTGCCGCACCAGCGGTAGCCATCCGTGCGGCCCTCAGTAGTGCAGCTGTCATAGGATGTGCCCTGGAAGCGGAATGGGAACTTGCAGGGCTGTCCTTCAGCATTGCCGCCCATCGTGAACAGGGCTAGGGGTAGGGGAGAGAGAGAAGGATATGAATGAGACATACCTCCATGGGCATACAGCTGGCCGGCTGCCCATCTGCCGGTTCACATCAGTGAAGTTGATGCATTGTTAAAATATTAAGAAAACAGGCCGGGCGCGGTGGCTCAAGCCTGTAATCCCAGCACTTTGGGAGGCCGAGACGGGCGGATCACGAGGTCAGGAGATCGAGACCATCCTGGCTAACACGGTGAAACCCCGTCTCTACTAAAAAATACAAAAAAAAAACTAGCCGGGCGAGGTGGCGAAAGCCTGTAGTCCCGGCTACTCGGGAGGCTGAGGCAGGAGAATGGCGGGAACCCGGGAGGCGGAGCTTGCAGTGAGCTGAGATCCGGCCACAGCACTCCAGCCTGGGCGACAGAGCGAGACTCCGTCTCAAAAAAAAAAAAAAAAAAAAAAAATTAAGAAAACATAAACATCTCTACTGGTTGGTAAGGAGCTGCTTCTCTGAGCTCCCAGAGAGAAGCCCTGCTTCCCTGGTTATCCCAATCCCTCCCCTGGGATCTTATGGACCACCCAACAACAAAATGGCTGACACCTGGGACACAGCAAGGGCTTCTAGAACCCTGCCTCAGCCCCAAGGTCACTGTCCACACTGCCTGGTCCATGCCTGTACCATGCAAATTTCATGAAATAATGATGTATGACATGAATATAATAGTCATGGCAGGCAGGACCACGAGAAGCTCTCTCCGTTTGATAGGTGGAGAAATCAAGGCTAGGACAAAGCTGGTTCTCAAACTGCTCACGGTCACATAAATGAAACAAGTGAATGAAGGTTGTAACTAAAAACTACAAAACACACCAATCTCAATCTCTCTTGCTCAGTCTGTCACTCTCATACATGTAGATGTGTGTGTGCACACGCATATACAGAAAGAAAGCTTTACCTCCTGTCAACCCCAGGCCCCTTCCTGGATGGCCTTGTTGCAGTCTCTGTAGGAGGGAGAGAAAGAGAGAAGAGGAGGAGGGAGGGAGAGGAAGGTGGTGCCTTCAGGTTCCTTTTACTAAACACTCTGGGCTTCTACTTTGACATCTTCAATACAGGGGCCATAACTGGAAAGCTGGGGGAGGGAGTGGGGTTCAGAGCCTGGCCTGTGTGTCTTGGATTCTCCCCATCTTCCCCTCATCCACCCAAAGCTAAAAAATGGTGTGTCTCTGGAATTGCCAACTAGCAAAACCACAAGTCCATAACAAGGACCATCTGTGCACAACGGCGCCAGAGGTGACCTCACCAGCCCCCGTTAACTCCACCATGGCCAGAATGGAGCCCAGTGCCTGGCCTCCCACCACAGAACTTGGAGTCCTGTATCCTCACTGCTCCCCTCTCTACCAAAAGACCTTGTCCTGCAATGCCAGAAAAAAATGTCACCTAGAGAAAAGGCAAGACTGAGTCCAGATACCTTAGTGGCCTCAGAGTTGAGAAAGGCAAAGTGTTAACTTTGACCAATGCCAGCCCCCTGCCTCTGACCTCCCATCAGCCGCATTTCTACCACCCAGGAAGCCCCTGTCTCCTCCCAAATTCCCCTGACAAGGATGGCAAGAATCAGACACTGACTCAGCAGTCAGCAGGGGCTGAGTAACAAGAATCTCTGCCTCGAGACCCAGACACGTGCGTGTTGTGCGTACTTGCATCTGGCTAAGCACAAAGTAAATAACTAATGTCCAATGTAGGGAATAACCCTTCCCAAACTTATGAAATACAGCTGTTTCCACATCTATCTATCATCAAAGCATTCTGTTCCTATCAGAGGGGTGACACAGGGAAGGGTTAATGCCACATGTAATCCCTACCGGGAAACGCAAGATACAAAAAATATTTTTATTTCAAAATTTCTGACTTAATAATGGTGAATGGCTTAAACTCTTACTTAATATAAAGTTTAGCTCTGGTAATAAAAGTGTAAACAGGAAAGGAATTAACTAGTTCTTTGTTTCTTTCGTTCTGTGAAGATGGTTGGTGCTTAGTTTTCAGTTACAATGGGGTTAGGGAGATTCACAGATGTAAAATTACAGACAAAAAGACAGTCTTTAGTCTATGTAGATTAAAGAGTCTTTGTGAGATGGGAAAGAAGATAGTGATAAAAATTTTTAGATTTTTTTTCTGTTTTCCCCAGGTTTTCTGGGCTTTCAATCTGCAGAATTATCAAATATGATGACTTCATAGACTATGAAGTTACATACACCATCAAGACTATGAAGTGTGTTAAGGATATTTTTAGAAAGGATTGAGTGTGTATGTCAATATCTATACCCCATTTTAAAAGGTTTCCCCCATGTGGCTTCAAAATATCTGAAAATGTTGTGTCTCAGGCACTGACAAGCACACAAACACAAATACTGAGTCAAGCCTACAGTATTTATCAAGACACAGAGATGCAGACACAAGCTACACAGGAGGCAGAAAAAGACAGTGCCCAAGAGAGGCAGATGGTATAGCCCCTGTGCCCAGACACATACACACACACACACACACACACACACACACACACGCATTAGCAGAGGCAGCATCAGGACCAAGGCTGGAGCAATAGGTGAAATTCCTCGGTTGGAGTTCGCAAACCAGGTTGAGTCCAGCCCTGGTCTGAGTCCTGCCTCCTTATCACACTGCTAGGTTTCCAGCTACCAGCAAGCCTTTCCTCATGCCCTTGAAGTATCAATCTTGATTGAAGTATAAAGACTGGTTCTAGAGAGAACCACTGGGCATTGTAATAGTTCTAAGTTTACTCCAATATATGTAAGAAATAAATAATTAGCACATCAAATCTGTGACTCCTAAATGATTGCTAATGGTGAAACTTAAAAAAAAATCGACTTGATTTAATTAAAGTATTATGTTCATCATGGTACTGGTGGGAGAGAAACAACAATGGCTCAGATCAGGTTGGGGGGGAACTGAGTGAAGGATGTTGGAGGGATGCTCATTGACTGGCAGTGCCAGCCAGTCCTGGAGAGTGTGGAGGGTGGAGCACAGTGGAGAGCCGGGGAAGCTGGAAGCTTGAGGTGGAAAGTCTTGGGTACTAGAGTGGATGCTCACCTTCGTGGGGACAGAAGCCGTACTTGCCATCCTTCTCAAAGTTGTAGGTGGTAGAGCACCAGAGGAAGCCGTCACTGCGGCCAGTGTCAGTACAGCTGTTGTACTCCTTGCCATTGAACAAGAAGGGGAACTTGCAGTACTCCCCATCGGCGTTCCCATACTTCACACGGACCACTAAAGGGTGACATGGAAGGGGGAGGTTGGACTTCTCCATGCCTTCTTTGGAGACCAAGATTCTGACTCACCCAGATGTGTGACTTTGCTCCCCTCCCACCTCTCCGGTCCAAGCAGATGGAGTGGAGAGAGGACAGGAGAGAAGGTCTGGGGCATGCAGAGGGCCCCTTTCTCACCTTGGCCTTCTCCCAAGGTCCATAGTTCATCATCGTCAAAGTGGGAGTCTCCCCCAACACCAGTGCCTGGGGCAAAGGCATGAGCCAGGAGTCCGTCCTTACCATCAAAGGGGTATCCGTCGCCATGCTCTGAAACACACATTGGGTCTTAGCTTCCAGCTGTGCCACCTAGACCCTGAAACCCCTCCCACCCCATCTACATGTGGAGCCTGTCAGCCCACCCAGCACCTGTCCCCTTCCGTCATCCCAGTGGGGTTATCCAGGACTGCAAACACTGGGGCTCGGTAGAGATCTGCTGACCCGGTTGTTACCATGCTATGGTCTACACTGCTCTCCCAGGTTTACATGACTCCCAGTATCCATACCCGCTACCTTCATTGTCTACACTACCACGATGACACTATACCTACCACATACACACATTACCACACTAGTGTCCTCACCCCATCCTCATCAGCCCCAGTGTCTATGCCACCCACCCTCTTGTCAATACCGCCCTCTTAACCACAATCCTGCCTTTATGTCACACTATCACCAATATCTGCAACACGAATCCTCATGCCCACCTTGTCACCAAGGCCTGTACCACCCACCCACTTGTCTACACTGTTTCCCATGCTCTTTACCTTCATCACTTACCACTCAGTGTCTATACCACCTACCTTTATGTCTGTGCTACTGGCAATGTTCACACCATAAACTCACATGGCCACCTGGCCCCGGGTTCTATGACCCTTCCTCTCATGTCTACACTGCTCCATTGTTTCCAAACCACTCTCATATATCTACACTTCCTCAGTATCTACCAGCATCATCCAACAGAGCTTTCTGTGATAAGAGGAAAATTCTTTGTCTGTGCTGTCCAAAATCAATAGCCACTAACCTCCTGTGTCTTTTGAGCACTTGAAATGTGCCCAATGTGACCTGGAAACCGATTTTAAATTTTTAACTAATTTAAATTTAAATAGCCATGTATATTCTACCCAATGGCTGCCATATTGGACAGCATAGTAGACCACTTGCTTCGGGTTTAGACGGCCTCCAGGTTACACCACAGCATACCATCTGCCCCTATGTCAACGTGGCTCTCCAGTGTCCACTCCGTGTTGTGTTGCCCCCATCTAAACCACCCCCAGGGTCCACACCATCTACTGTCCTATCTAAGCTGCCCTCAGGATCCCCACACCCCTCTAATGTCCATCTCGCCCCTTCGTCTCGACGCTGTTCCCTGCTGGCCCCTCTTCTGCCCCATCTTCTGCCTACCCCAGCGGCCAAAGTTGATCATGATGTCTGCCTCTCCATCATGGATTCGAGAAAACCGCAGTGGGGTCACATCACTCCAGACTTGGAAGGCACGAGCAAAGGCATCATCCACCGTCTCTGGGTCCAGGTCAGGTGTGTAGCCAATGATCCTGGAGGTGGTAGAAATGCATGTGAGTGTGTATGCATGGGCATAAGTGTGTGCATATGCAAGTATGTGTGTGTGCACAGATATGTGAAAAAGTTTGAGTGTGTGTGTATGTGAACATACAAGTATATGCACAAGCATGGGAAGGGTGCACAAGTATGTGCATGTATATGTGAGCATGTGCCTGCATGTATGTGTGTGTAGGTTAGGCAGGGCTCACTGCCAAGAACAAACTTCCCAGGATACCTTGAAGACCCAGGGAGTCCCAGGCCAGCCAACATTTTTAGGCCTCAGCTCAGGAGTTCCATCTGTCACTTCTGGCTGGTGGGGGAGGGCCATAAGTGTGCATTATGGGGCATAAGGCAAAGATCTCACCATTGGAACCCAGCAGCAGCCATACAGAGCACAGCTCTCAGCCCAATTAGCAACAATTTATAACCCAATTGGGCTGCTAAACTCAATTAGCTACCAATCATCACGTTCCTTCTGCCCATCCCAATGACCTCATCTAAAAACAATAACAATGGCTAGCATTACTACACTCTTGCTCTGTGTCAAAAATCATAGAAGTCGTTTGTATTAGTTCAGTCTAGGTTAGTTCCCCAACCAACCATGTGGGGAAGGGCATTTTTAAAGCCACATTTTGTAGATTGGAAAGCCAACATTCACAGCACTGAAAAGGAACCCAATGTCTGATGGCTAGCAAGTATGAAATTCAAGTCTGTCTGACTTCATTTTCTAAGAACTGTGTATTGAAACTCCCTAAGATGCCAAGCCTTCACAAAAGACACTTCATGGATCCCCTGAGTGGAGAGAATGCATGGGTCAAGGAGGCTCGTGTCCCTCAGCCCAATGGCCCTGCCTCCCCAAGCCCTGCCCTGGCACCTGTATGTGATCTGGTTCTTGTCCCACTTGGGCTTGCGGGGGAAGAAGTTGTAGTTGGCCACATCTGGGTTGCCGCAGCGCGGCTTCCGCATGGTCTCGATGGTATTCTGGTCAAGATCGCCTGTCTGGGGCAGTCCAAAGAACTTTTGCATCTTCTTTAGTGTGTCCTTCAGCACAAACAGGTTGCAACTCTCCTTGGGGCAGCCATAGAAGGTGTTCAGGTATTGCTGAAAGAAATGCACACCCCCAAGGCAAGCAGCCACATTAAGATGGCACAGTATTAACCAAAGCAGGCTGTAGCAATCAGCCCCCAACCCAGTGCCATAGTCCAGACAAGATATAAGCCAGGGGTCCCAGAGCACTGGGTGGAGTACTGGGTTCCCAAATCAGCACTGGCACCCCTTAGTTGAGCGACAGGACATACAGCTATAGAGAGCATAGCTACCGCTTGTTGGTGCTGGGTGCTGACTATATGCCCAGGCACGAAAGTCAGAATATGTTAATTCATTTAATGCTCAAAACTCTATAATGTAGATATAATATCCCTATTATACAGAGGAGGAAACTGAAGCACAGAGAGGTTAAGAAACTTGCTTACGATCACACAGTTCACAAATGGTAGATCCGGATTTGGGACAAAGCAATCTGGCTCCAGAGCCTGTGCTAGGAAACGTGATACTCCAGCATCCTTCTTTTACCTCTATCAACTCTTTTATCTACCTTGCAGCTGGTGACTTGGGGACTTTTTTCTTCCTTTTTTCTTCTAAAGAGATTCAAAGACTATGTGCATGGGCTCTGGCAGCAGACAAACCTGGGTTCAAATCCTGAATCAGCCATTTGCAAAAATAAAGCAGTGCTGTCCTTCAGGAGCCATACAACTGGCCTTGCCCAAACTGAGGCCAAAACTGAGCAGGTCCCTGCAAAGAGGTTCAGGGAGCAACAGACTCATTTATTTAGTCAACAAATACTTTTTAGCACCTACCACGTACCAAGCCCAGTGCTACTGCTGAGGATAAATTGGTGAACAAGATAGACAGCTCTGTCTCTAAAGTTCAATCCTAGCAGGGAGGCTGATAGATCACAAATAAAACCAAAATGAAGTATGTGATAAGTGCCCTGTTGGAACGGTGAAAAGAGCCAGGAGATCTTCTGACAATGGTCCTAGCCTTCTTGGAAGTAGTTAGGAAAGGGGAAATCAAGGACATAATAATAATATAATAGGAATAATGACTAGTGCTTATTGAGTACTTACCATGTGCTAGGTAAGCACCTAAGATTACCTCTCTTTTAACCCTGAGATATGGAATTTCCCAGTTTGCAGATGAAGAAACTGAGAAGTCACTTGCCCAAGATCATCACTAGGCCAGCTAGTTAGTTCACGCACCCTTTGATTTGAAGCCAAGCAGTCTAAGTCCAGAGCTATCTTCTTAAGCCCCCCACTGCATTGCCTCTGGACAACACAGACTTCCGTTTGTCAGTGGTGTTCAAACCAGGCACCTCCATCTTGAGTAGAGGCTGGGTAAGATGAGGCTGAGACCTGCTGGGCTGCATTCCCAGGAGGGCAGGCATTCTTAGCCACAGAATGAGACAGGAGGTTGGCAGGACTGATTTCACAACATACAGGTCAGGTCACAAAGACCCCTATGATAAAACAGGATGCAGTAAAGAAGCTGGAGAAAGCCCACCCAAACCAAGACAGCAATGCAAGTGACCTCTGGTCGTGCTCACTGCTCATTATATGCTAATTATAATGTATTAGGATGTTAAATACATTAGACACTCCCACCAGCGCCATGACAGTTCATAAATGCCATAGCAACATGGAGAAGTTACCCTATATGGTCTAAGAGGGACAGGAACCCTCAGTTTCAGGAACTCCCCATCCCTTTTCCGGAAAACTCCTAAACAATCCACCCCTTGTTTAGCATATAATCAAGAAATAACCGTGTGTATACTCACTCAAGCAGCCCATTCCCTGGTCTGCCTATGGAATAATCACCCTTTTATTCCTTTAGCTTCTTAATAAATTTGTTTTCACTTTACTCTGTTGGCTGGCTCTTGAATTCCTTCCTGTTCCACGCCAAGAACCCATGTGGCCCCCAGGCTGAGCCCCAATTTAGGGGTTCATCCTGTGACCCATTGGCTGGAAAAAGTGTAAGGAACCCAAGCAGCTTTGTCATTGTCCCACAGCTCCACTCTCAGCCCCACCCAACAGCCACATCATTATGCTAGCCAGCTCCAGACCCTTGAAAAAAGTAGCCCTCTAAAAATGTACAGTTTCCCAACCCATCTATCCAGAGGGGGCTGAGACTTAGCTGCCTGGAAAGGGTGAGAGTTGGGAGAGGGTAGGTGTCATCTCCTGAAGGAGTTCCTAGGGTGACCAGAGGTCATGGGCGTCTTCTCCCGGACAGGTTGAGGGGGAGGCTGGAGGGCAGGGTGGCTGAGGCAACAAGGGAGCAGATATCCCCCGGAGTGGAAAGGACATCTTGAAGGGTCCCTGGCTGGCCTCCCTCCTCAGGCCCTACTTACGCAACACTGCGGCCAGGCTCAGTGTCCCTCCAGCCAGGCGCGCGCACGCTCACAAGACAACATCTGAACCGCAGTTTGGGAACCCAGCCAGGAAGGAGGACTCGCTGGCCGCTCTCCGACCCTAGCGGAGCGCAGTCCGCCCCCGCCCCACGCGCCAGGCCCTCCAGCGCCTGCCCCACTCCTCTTCCCTCCTGCCGGGCAAGCTCTCTCCTTCTTTCCTCCGACCCTTTGGAGAAGTTCGAGGAAACTTTCCGAGGCCCAGCCCTTGACCAATTTGTCCATTAAGCCAGGTGAAAAAAGATGCGCTCTCTGCTTCCCTCCTGCCCCAATCACTTCCCAAATGGCCCCCTTGAGCTGTTTATTTAAAGGCCCCTCTCCGGATCTGTGCTGAAGGTTCCTAGAAGTTTGCCAAGCCCCGCGTTGGCTAAGCTCCCTCCCATCCTTATGCGCGCATAAATTTACCCAAATTGTGTGCCAGAGCCCCGTTCCCAAAGTCCTACATTAGGAAAAACGACCCCTTTAGCTGTCTGCCAAAGGCCTACCAAGACGCTTGGCGAGAGCCCTTAGCAACTGCCCAGATGTGTCCAAAAATTGTTTACAAAGACCGCCCCCCCTTGCCAAATGTCCCAGATACTAGAGGAGGTCCCCGCCATTTACATAAGAGTCCCTTTCCAGTAGTTTGCCAGGTCACCCCTCTCCCGCTCTCTGGCTTGTTTTTCGCCCCACTGCTGTATCCTGAAGGTTGCCAAATTGTTTATCAAAGGTCTTCTCTGCTTACAAAAGATCCCCCACCGTTTGCAAGACATCACTCCAATAGCTTACCAAAGACCCCCCAAGCTGTTTACCGAAGCCCCTCCCCCACACTGTGTGCCCACCGCCGAGGGCAGGGGGAGAGACACCCCCATGTTTTGCCTCCGAAGTTTGTCTAAACTTGGTTCCTTGAGGCCAGCGCAGCAACTCACCACTGCCAACTCTTTGTCCGTTTTGGGGGCAACATCGCCGGGGAACTTGATGATGGGCGACGGCGCGGCGGCGGCATGGCTCAGCAGGCAGCCCAGGAGGCAGAGCGCCCTCAGGGGACCCGTGAGCGCGCCCCGGGCCATTAGCGCCTCCATCGTTGCGCTCCCGGGCCCCGTGCGTCGCCCGGGGGTCGCTGGCTCCGTGCGTGTGGCCGCGTCGCCGCCTGGTTGGAGCCTGCTCTGCGGCTCAGGGCTGCGCTCCGAGGGTCCGCTGGCTCGGTGGCCTGGGTTTTGCCCGGCTCAGCGGCTCATGGTCCGGCCCCCGCGCCCCCGCTGCCGCCGCCGCCGCCGCCGCAGGTCCTGGCAATCCCTTTGTATGTTTAAAGCCCCAGATGCGCAGCCTCCAGCCACCGCCTGAGGAAGTCTGGATGCAGCGGAAACAAGGGAGGGCAGCCGCCAGATGTAGCCGGCTGGGCTGGGAGGGAGCTGGCTGGGCCGGGCTGGGGGTGGGGGGCGCATTCGGGCCCGCCCCTCTCTGCCCCACCCCCCTACTCGCCCTCCTCCGCTTTTCTCTCTTTTTCCCTTTCTCCACCTCTTTTCCCCGGCCGCCTGCTACTTCTGGCCTCCGCGTCCACCCTCAGTGCACGACCTCGTCACCCCACTTCCCTCTCTCGAGATCTGGGCTCACAGCCTCAGAACCCCTTGCTGGGAAACATCTGGCGCTGTCGCTCTAGGCCCTTGACGTCCTGAGGTTAGAGAGTGGTACTACTTGGAGGAACGCCGGCTGGGCCAGGACTCCCTGCACTCCCTGGGGTCAGGAACGGGAAGGAATGGTCAGAAACAGATGATCAGCCACATTGATAGATGGTCAGAGACAGAAATTTTCGATATTTAGAAATGGGGACAGAGAGGAATGAGATGAACAGAGATGGAAAGAGATAGAGAGATGGAAACAGAAACAGTGGAACGTCCCAGGTTGCTTCGCTACCTCTTTCCTTCTGCAAATGTGTAAGCCTTAACTTGGCCTCGCGTAGTGCGAGATGCTAGATACACCTTGGGAAACAGAGTAGTCACGGCCCCGCGTTAGAGACGTTTGAACCAGAGCGACTCCATCTTGAACAGGGGGCTGGGTAAAATGAAGCTGAGACTTGCTGGGCTGCACTCCCAGGAGGGTCCGCATTCTCAGTCACAGGATGAGATAGAAATTGGTCAAGACTGGTTTAATAAGATAGAGGTCACAAAGACCCCACTGATGAAACAGTATGCAGTGAAGAAGCCAGCCAAAACCAAGATGGCAAAGAAAGGGACCTCTGGTCATCCTCACTGCTCATTTTATGCTAATTATAATGCATTAGCATGTTAAAGGAAGCACCCACCAGTGCCAAGGCAATTTATAAATGCCATGGCAATGTGGGGAGGTTTACCCTATATGGTCTAAAAAGGGGAGGAGCCCTCAGTTCCAGGAACTCCCCACTTACTCTTGAATCCTTTCCTGAGCCAAGCCAAGAATCCATGTGGCCTCTCAGGTTGAATGCCAATTTTGAGGTTCTCCCCGTGACAACATTCTCTGAGGAATGTCCTCTCCCTTTGTCAGGAAAGACAGTTGAGAGATAAGCTGTGATGGGAAACTCTCGCAGGCTATTGGGAACACCTGACTTCAGCCCTTAAACTAGCAAAGACAATCAAGGAAGGCTTCCTGGAAGAAGTGACTTCTGAGTTGAGACCTGAAGAGCTAAAGATGTGGAGTGCTGGGTGGGGAATATGGGAAAAGTTTTAGGCACAATCTAGGGAACATTGGCAAAGGCCCAGAGATGAAAAACAGCAAGAGGCACTGGAGAAGGAAGTTTTTTCCATCTGAAAAAGGTGGGGCACAGGGTGAGGGGATGGAGCTGGAGGGGTCAGTAAGGACCAGCCTAGGAAGGGGGCAGATAGGACTGGGGTTCAGCAGGGAATAGTTTGAGAAGCAAGGTCAGGGGCTGAAAGAATCAGGAGCAATATGCTTGTGGAGGGCTTTGGAGGTCACGATTATGAGTCTTGATCATCACAGCTGGAAAAGTCTCTGCGGCTTGGGTCTCAGTGGGCTTCGGACAAGTTCAGGCTTGTCTGAAGGGGGGTGTGTGCTGCTGACTTGCCAGAGTCAGTTTTAAAGGAGCCTCTTGGGAGGGACCTTGCCCAGCAGGAGGGAACCAGGCCCTTCAGCCTGACCCAGTGAGAGACCTTGGCTGTTTTGGAGAGGGCAAGACTGAGGTCAGTTGGGAAGGGGGATTGCCTGCTGGCCCAGCCCCACTGGGCTCGTGTCCACGTCCTGTGAATAGCCAGAGAGCCAAGTTGGAGAGCTGAGAGCTGAGAGTGAAAATGGAAAAAGTTGTCTCACTAAAGCAGGGGCTGCAAACTCGTGGCCTGTGGGCTGAATCCAGCCTGAACAGCATTTTGAAATTTGGGACACTTCATGTAAAAATCTGACTTTCTGGTTTTCTTTTTTTTTAAAAATTTCCCAAAAATCTGGCAATACTGGATGCCAGTTTCCATATGGCAGTAATTTGCTGAAGCTGAGTAGTGACTGCTCCCTTTAGCTGGTTTGCCACAGTCCTCACCACTCTCTGTCGTATTGCCTTGTATGTGACTTCCTTCACTAGGTGTAGCTCATTTACACTTGCTCAGTTTGAGTTTTAACCTTTTCGGAAAATCTTTGGGGTCTACATAACATAGCTTTGGGGCTCCTCTGGCAGAGGGCAGCTTTGACTGTACCTCTTCACAGCCTCTGTGGTTATGGCATTCCAAGGGCATCGGTTTCCATCCAGTGTCCGGGCTTGGTGCCCATTCAGAGATGGCAATGGCTGCAGAGGCAGCATTCAGTGAGAGAGAGGCTTCTGTGCCCAGCAGTGACTATGTCAGAGGCATTGGAACCAGAGCAACTCCATCTTGAATAGGGGTTAGGTAAAATAAGGCTAAGACCTGCTGGCCTGCATTCCCAGCAAGTTAAGGCATTCCTAATCATGAAATGAGATAGGAGGCTGGTATAAGGTACAGGTCATAAAGACCTTGCTGATAAAACAGGTTGCAGTAAAGAAGCTGGCCAAGACCCACCAAAACCAAGATGATGATGAGAAAAACCTCTGGTCAGCCTTACTGCTACACTCCCACCAGCCCCACGACAGTTTACATGTGCCATGGCAACATCAGGAAGTAATCCTATATGGTCTAAAAGGGAGAAGCATGAATAATTTACCCCTTGTTTAGCATATAATCAAGAAATAACCATGAAAATGGGCAACCAGCAGCTCTTGGGGCTGATCTGCTGATGAAATAGCCATTCTTTCATTCCCTTACTTTCTTAATAAACTTGCTTTCACTTTATGGACTACCTCAAATTCCTTCTTGTGTGACATCCAAGAACCCTCACTTGGGGCCTAGAATGGCCCAGGGGACAAGCAGAGAACAGGCAGTATCTGATGATAATGGGCTTGTTGGTGAGCACATGCAATATGCTCCAGGGCCCCTGTGCACTCCTGGAAATCTCTCTTCCCCTGCCATGGTAACCCTGGGAGCCCCGTGTTGATCTGGCAAAGTCATAAAGTGAAAGCAACTAGACCCACTACAGACTTCGTAAGTGAAAAACAAACTCTTATACAACGAACCACGGAGCTTTTGGGATATGTTTGTTACTGCAGCATCTTTTAGTCAATCTTAATGTAGAGGCAAAAATGCTGTTTAGTGGATAGAATTGTATTCCCCAAAAAGATATGTTCAAGTTCTAATGCCTGTGACTGTGCCCTCACATGGAAATAGGGTCTTTGCAGTTACAATCAAGTTAAGATGAGTGGGCTCTAATCCAATGCCTGTTATCATGATAAGAAGACAAAAATTTGGACACAGAGACACACAGCGAGAAGAACTCCATGTGACCATGGAGGCGGAAATTGGAGCAATGTAGCTGCAAGACAAGGAATGCCTGCAAGACAAGGAATGCCTGCAAGACAAGGAATTGCCTGCAACCCAGAAGCCAGAAGAGACAAGAAGGAATTCTTCTCCAGAGGCTTCAGAGGGATCATGGCCCTGCTGGCATGTTGAGTTTGGACTTCTAGTCTCCAGAACTCTGAGAGGATAAATTTCTGTTGTAAGCCACCCAGTCTGTAGTGTTTTCTTACAGCAGCCCCAGAAAACTACGTGGGCTGTGATTAGAAGACATCGTGATTTGACATGAATTCTGTCATTTATTCCGGACGTTTTTGATGAACACTGTTTTCGGTGCTGGGGTACAGTGGCATTAAGATAGTGTTTTATTGATGAAGACACAGAAATGACAATGTGGGATGCTAAGCAGGGGACAGAGCATTGAGGGAGGTAGTGGCCACTGCCATGTAAGCCTTCCCAAGACCCTGTTCTCCTACTTCTGGTTAGCTGCCCCTTAGTTTCCCATTGGGAAGCCACTTCTCCCCAACTCTAGGTCTGAGTTCAACAGATATGACCCACCTCCTGGCTCTACAGTGGCGATGTGACCCAGGCTGGGCTAAAAAGCAGATCCAGACATCTTGGCGAGGTGATGATTCAGATACTGGCTTGTGAATCCATTGGAGCCAAGGAAAATTAATTCTGGGAGTTTAGCTGGAGGTACAGGTTACCTCATTTGATTCACACTTTGCCCTATTGTGCTGTGCAGATACAGCATTTTTGCAAATTGAAGGTTTGTGGCTACCCTGCGTCAAGCAAGCCTATTGATGTCATTTTCCCAAAGGCATGTGCTCACCTCATGTCTGCGTGTCACATTTTGATAATTCTTGCCATATTTCCAAATGTTTCCTTATTATTATATCTGTTATAGTGATCTGTGATCAGTGATCTCTGATGTCACTATTTAATTGTTTTGAAGTGCCACAAATGTCAGGCCTCTGAGCCCAAGCTGAACCATCATATCCCCTGTGACCTGCACATATACATCCCAATGGCCGGTTCCTGCCTTAACTGATGACATTCCACTATAAAAGAAGTGAGAATGGCCAGTCACTGCCTTAAATGATGACATTACCTTGTGAAATTCCTTCTCCTGGCTCATCCTGGCTCAAAAGCTTCCCCGCTGAGCACCGTGTGACCCCCACCCCTGCCAGCCAGAGAACAACCCCCTTTGACTAATTTTCCTTTACCTACCCAAATCTTGTAAAATGGCATCACCCCTATCTCCCTTCACTGACTCTCTTTTTGGACTCAGCCCGCCTGCACCCAGGTGAAATAAACAGCCTTGTTGCTCACAGAAAGCCTGTTTGGTGGTCTCTTCACACGGACGCGAGTGAAAGCGAATACCAGGGTGAACTTAATCCATATACCAGGGTGAACTTAATCACCCTTGTGAATGTGTGTGTTTGACTGCTCTACCAACTGACGGGCCATTCCTCATTTCTCTCCCTTTCTGTGGGCTTCCCTATATCCTACGATCAACAATATCAACGTGAGGTCAATTAATAACCATACGATGGCCTCTAAGTGTTCAGGTGAAAGGAAGGGCTGCACATTTCTCACTTTACATCAAAAGCTAGAAATGTTTAAGCTTAGTGAGAAAGGCATGCCAAAAGCCCTGAGAGACCGAAAACTAGTCCTCTTGCACCAGGTAGCCAAGTTGTGAATGCAAAGGAAAGCTCTTAAAGAAAATTCAAAGTGTTATCCCAGTGAACACACAAATTAAAAGAAAGTGAAACAGCCTTATTGTTGATACAGACAAAGTTTGAGTGGTCTGGATAGGAGAACAAAGCAGCCGTAACCTTCCCTTAAGATAAAGCTTAGACTAGAGCAAGGCTCCAACTTTCTTCAATTCTGTGAAGGCTGAGAGAGGTGAGGAAGCTGCAGAAGAAAAGTTTAAAGCTAGCAGAGGTTGGTTCATGAGGTTTAAGAAAAGAAGCCGTCTCCATAAGATAAAAGTACAAGGTAAGCAGTAAGTGCTGATGGAGAAGCTGTGACAAGTTATCCAGACGGTCTAGCTAAGACCGTTGATGAAGGTGGCTACACTAAACAACAGATTTTCAATGTAGATGAAACAGCTTTCTATTGAAAGAAGATCCCGTCTAGGACTTTTATATCTAGAGATGAGCAGTCAATGCCTGCTTCAAAGGACAGACTGACTCTCTTGTCGGGGGTTAATGCAGCTAGAGGCTTTAAGTTGAAGCCAATGCTTGCCTGCTAATTCAAAAATCTTGGGCCCTTAAGAACATTTCTTTCAAACTACCATTGCTTATTGAGAAGGCACCTGGCCACCCAAGAGCTCTGATTGAGATGTATGAGATTAATGTTTTCATGCCTGCTAACACAACATCCATTCTGCAGCCCATGGATCAAGGAGTAATTTTGATTTTCAGGTCTTATTATTTAAGAAATGTATTTCATAAGGCTATAGCTGTCATACATAATGATTCCTCTGATGGATCTGGGCAAAGTAAATTGAAAATCTTCTGAAAAGGATTCACCGTTTCAGATGCCCATAAAAACATTCATGATTTCTTGGGAGGAGGTCAAAATATCAACATACCAGGAGTTTGGAAGAAGTCAATTTCAACTCTCATGGATGACTTTGAGAGGCTCAAGACTTCAGTGGAGGAAGTAATTGCAGATGTGATAGAAATAACAAGAGAATTAGAATTAGAAGTAGAGCCTAAAGATGTGACTGAATTGCTGTAATCTCATGATCAAACTAGAACAGATAAGGAGCTGCTTATGGATGAGCAAAGAAAATGGTTTCTAGAGACAGAAATCTACTCTTGGTGAAGATGCTGTGAACATTGTTGAAATGACAACAAAATATTTAGAATATTCCATAAACTTAGTTGATAAAGGAGTGGTGGCAGAGTTTGGGAGGATTTACTCAAATTTTGAAGGAAGTTTTAGTGTAGATAAAATGCTATCAAACAGCATTTCATGCTACAGAGAAATCTTCTGTGAAAAGAAGGGTCAATCGATGCAGCAAACTGTATTATTGTCTTATTTTAGGCAATTGCCACAGCTACCCGAGCCTTCAGCAAGCACCACCCTGATCAGTCAGCAGCCATCATCAATGAGGCAACACTCTTCGTCAGCAAAAAGACAATGACTCACTGAAGGCTCAGATGATTGTTCGCATTTTTTTTTTTTTTTTTTTAGCAATCGAGTGTTTTTAAATTAGAGTACGTACATTTTTTTTAAACATAATGCTATGACACACTTAATAGACTATAACATAATGTAAACATAACTGGTTTTTTTTGAAACAGGGTCTTATACTCTGTCACCCAGGCTGGAGTGCAGTGATACAATCATGGCTCACTGCAGCTTCTACCTCCTGGGCTCAAGTGATACTCCCACATCCGCCTCCCGAGTAGCTGGGATCACAGGTATGCACTACCATGCCCAGCTAATTTTTTTGTGGAGACAGGGTCTCACTATGTTGCCCAGGCTGGTCTCAAATTCCTGGGCTTAAGCAATGCTGCCCCCTCAGCTTTCCAAATTGCTGGGATTACAAGTATGAGCCACTATGCCCTGCCCATAACTTTTATGTGTATTGAGAAACCAAAAATTGTGTGTGACTTGCTTTATTGCAATATTTGCTTCATGGTGGCTGCCTGGAATTGAACTTGCAGCATCTAGGAGTTATGCCTATATTTGGGATGCATCTACACTTTCAGCTATAAATGAAGTTGGTCTGACCTAAGGTTGGAACTACCTTTAAGGTTAGAGGCTTCCCGAGGTTGAAGTTTCTCCAATGGGAACAGAGCCAAAAAATCAGTGGAAACCCTGGACCCAGCCCTGCCTGTAGCCAGATGTATCCTTCATTTTCTAGTTTGTGAGCCAATAAATCTCCTCCTGTCAACCCTTGAGTTTTGTTTTGTTTTTGCTTAAAGCTGCCTGGGTTGAGTTGCTGTCACTTGCAACCTGAAAGTCTTGACTGAAATAGTGAAAGACTTTAGCTGAGAAACATCTTAGCCGAGAAACCTCCCATCTTAATGATAAGAAACTGCAAAGCTTCTTATCTTTACGGTCTCAGCTCCAGTGCTGCCTCCTCAGCGAAGCCTTGCTTGGCTGATCATCCCCTAAAATGAGTCACCTCTGTGTTATTTCATTTCTGGCAGCTACTGCTGTCTTGAAACAATCTTGTTATTTTAATTTCTGACTTCTTTATTGATTTCTGAACTAGAATGTCAGTTGTGTTTCCAGTACTTAGAACAGGGTTTTGCACATAGTAGGTGCTCAATAAATATCTGTTGAACAAATAAATGGTTGAAGAAATGAATGATTCTCCCCTACATATGGGCAGATAGAAGGGCAGGCCCAGTAATCAGAGTTGGGGCTGGTGGGGTCATCCCCAGGGTAGAAGGAAAGGCCAGAAAGAGCATGAAGGCTAGAGAGACCCTCTGCCCGAGGTCCCTGCCCTCTGTCCTGCTGCAGGTCCCAGGTACATCTGAGAAGCATTCATGGGCCCGAAAGGGCGCCAGGACATACAACCCTTAAGGAGCAGAGGCAGGGCTTTCCCCAGGGTCACGGCCTCCCAGAACATTTAGGTTCTCTGCTGGTCGCCTCAACTCCAGGCTCATGGATTCCAAGCTCCAGAGGCTTAGAAGTCCTGGCTACTGTTCTTAAAACCCTTTGCCAACTTTGACTCACTCTTAAAATAAAACCACAACTCCTTGCCATGGCCTGCAGAACCCTCCACACCCTGCCATGACCTCTTTGCAGCAATCGGGATCCCAGGAGGGAGCAGATGGCCCTCCCGGATAAGGATAATTCGAGGAGAGCTTACTGCTGACGACGACGGATTAATTCCAAAGCACAGGGGTAGGGTATAAGGGAAGCCAAGGGGTGGCACGCAGGGTCCTGAGCCAGAAGCACCAGGCCCAGAGGGCTGACCAGAGGGAGCAGCTCCTGGAACCCAAAAGAAGGGAAAATTGCACACAGCAGAGGCCATGAATGAAGCAGCCAGCCCCAGGTGACCTCCCAGGAGGAATCCGGAAATAAACACAATGACTTTATTCTCCTCTCTCCTTTTTATCTTTTGCCACATTCCCATTGGCAGAACCCAATCCAGCCCAGGGAGCACAGGAGCTGGGCAATGCAGTCTGAGGGTGGGAGGTGCAGAGCCACCCAGGCAGGCAAAGAGGAGAGCCCAGCTCTGGCCTCTATCTTCGCATTCTTTCCCTTGCTCTTTCAGCCTGGGCCACACCAGCCTTCTCTCTATTCCTGAAAGATCGCATAGAGGTGGCTGCTGGGGTCCTTTTTTAAGAAAGAACTTGCAGGCTGGGCTGAGTGGCTCATGCCTGTAATCCTAGCACTTTGGGAGGCTGAGGCAGGTAGATCACTTGACGTCAGGAGTTCGAGACCAACCTGACCAACATGGTGAAACCCTATCTCCATTAAAAATACAACAATTAGCCAGGAGTGGTAGCGCATGCCTGTAGTCCCAGCCACTCAGGAGGCTGAGTTGGGCGGATTGCTTGAACCCTGGAGGCGGCGGTTGCAGTGAGCCGAGATTGCGCCACTGCACTCCAGCCTGGGAGACAGAACGAGATCCTGTCTCAAAAAAAAAAAAAAAAAGAGAAAAGGAAAGAAAGAAAGAACTTGCCATTCAGCAGCAGAATGCAGTGAAATGACAGCCTCAGCCTTTAAGCCTAAGCCATCCTCCTTTCAGTCAAGCCCCAGCTAATGATTAAGCGTGGCAGGAGGCTAGAGCCTGGCGTATCTGCCTAAATGTGGGACTCCTATCCTTTCTCCAGAGCTCCCCATTGGGTGGGTTGATACTTTTCAGAGCTCTCTGGAGGTCTGAGATTCTCTCTTTTCAAATATGCTTCATCCCCCTTTTATTTTCTTAGTCCCCCAAATTTATAGCTTCATCTCAGACTCTGCTTCCTGGAGGACCCAACTGACACATCTGTCCCCACTGGATTTTGCATTAAATGTTCCCTTGAACTGCAAAGCTTCTCATCTTTAAGGTCTCAGCTCCAGTGCCACCTCCTTAGCGAAGCCTTCCTTGACTGATCATCCCCTAAAACCAGTCACTCCTGTGTAATTTCATTGCTGGCAGCTACTGCTGTCTTGAAACAATCTTGTTACTTTGATTTCTGACTTTTTAAAATTGACTCCTGCACTTGAATGTCAGCTGTATCTCCAGTACTCAGAACAGGGTTTTGCACATAATGGGTGCTCAGTAAACATCTGTTGAATAAATACGTGGTTGAAGAAATGAATGACACTTCCCTAGATATGGAGAGATGGAAAGGCAGGCCCGGTAACTGGAGTTGTGGATGGTGGGGTGGTCCCCAGGGTAGAAGGAAAGGCTAAACAGAGCACTGGGGGCTCTGCCCTGGGATGCTCAGGAGTCATTTGGCTGACTCAAAACTCTAGGGATTTCTTGTCTTATAAAGGCACAGGTTCTGTCCTGGAGCTTCTCCTTTCTGCCATGTGGAGGTAAGGTAAGGATAGACCACTTTAGACTTGGGAGTCTGAAGATAGAATTGTTTATTTGTAACCAACAGCAGGAGAAATTTAGGGTAGGCTCTAGGTGGGACTTCCCAACAGCAAATAAAAAGAATGAGGCTTTAAAGGGTTCATAAGGTAGGCCCACTTCCCTAAGGGACCTCAGCAAGACAGAGGACTGGTGAGAACCTGTTCGGCCTAGCCTGGACTCATGGGTAGACTCCAGGACCTTAAGACAGCTTAAAGATGCTGGCTGGGCTGGCAAGGACAAGCGGGCAGTTGGCTTCCTTGCTTTCCACCCCCACCTTGCTCATTGCTTCCCCCATCCCATTTTCTCTCCACCACCCCCATTTGGGGTCTCTGAGTCCCTGAGTCTCTGTGTCCTCCAAGACTCTGCCCCAGCCCACTTCCCCATCTCTCCCTGCTGTGTTCTTAGCCACAGCCTCTGACTGGTTTTGTCCAAATGTGTGGCCTCTGGCTGGGATGGTCAGGACAGGACAGGACGTGGCGCTGAGACAGCTGTTGCTTGTGCCTGCTCACCCCCACTCTCTATTCTGCTCACAGCACACTAGGCTGTCCTCAAGAAAGCAGGTGTCCCTACCAGTGTATGCCCCAGGCCGGTGGGAGACTTGATCCCTCAGGGACATGATGCTAACTTCAGGAACGGGCACAGGAGACTGTTGAACGTGTCTGTCTGGGGCAAGGAGCTCCTCAGAGAGGAGCAAGGGAGCAGAAGACACGGCCTTGTGATGCTGTTTGAGATCCTGGATCTAGCTATACCTGAAACCAATCTAGTCTTGGATTTTTCAATCTAGTGAGCCCTTTTTACACTTAGTCCAATTTGAGTAACATTTCTATTATTTGTACCTAGAAGCTCCCTGGGCAATAGAAGTGTTACCTTGGAAAGGCCACCACTGAGCTTCTCCCTGGCAGGACTCATCCCCCAGAGAAGGAGTCCTCAGTGAATAAGGCTAGTGAATCGCCACAGGTCCTGGTGTGAGTCTGTCTATCTGCAGGTCACTAAGCCAGGCAGAGATCTTGCCATTTCCTGTGCCCCTGGGGGTTGGGTTTTCCTCTTTTGGCACCATGGGGTGGAAGAGATCAGAGTAGAGATCTGGCCCCCGTGGAGCACCAGGACATCAGTGAGGAAGGGGCCACATTCCTGCTGCTGTTTGAGCAACCCTGGGAAGCCCAGGTTATGGGGAGCTAGTTGGAAACCAAGCAGTGAGCTCCCTGTGCAGTACGGGAATGTGCTCAGGTCAGCTTGGGCTCCTGTCTTTGGGGAGGCTGCAGAGAGGACACTACCCACCCAGATCTGTCTCTGATTGGAGGACCTGTGCCCAGCTGCTAGTATGATGCTGCCCTGGCAGAAAAGACCAGCCTCCCTGAAGTTCACGACCTTTCCTGGGGCTTCAGGCATCCAAGGCTGGTTGGTGCCCAATCAGAAAGGCTCCACTCCTTTTCCCAATTTGGAACACTTCTTTTTTTCTTTTCTTCTTTTTTTTTTTTTTTTTTTTAAGACAGAGTCTGACTCTGTCGCCCAGGCTGGAGTGCAGTGGTGATCTCAGCTCACTACAACCTCTTCCTCCTGGGTTTAAGTGATTCTCCTGTCTCAGGCTCCTGAGTTCCTGGGATTACAGGTGTGTGCCACCATGCCTGGCTAATTTTTGTATTTTTAGTAGAGACGGGGTTTCACCATGTTGGCCAGGGTAGGGTCTCAAACTCCTGACCTCAAGTGATCTGCCTGCCTCAGTCTCGCAAAGTGCTGGGATTACAGGTGTTAGCCACTGTGCCCAGCCCAATTTAGAACACTTCTGACGTGCCGTTCAGTTCTAGAGCTTCCCTGTGAGGTGGGACGAGGTCTTTGTGGAGACTGCACAGCAGCCCACCTCTCTGCCTGCCCCATTCCACTTCCTTCCTTCCCCTTCTGAGGGTGGTAACCCCAAGAGCACTCCCTGATAAATCTCCTGCTCACTCTTTGTCTCCGAGTCTGGACCTCCTAGGCAGTCCGTCCTGAGAAAATCCCCCATAGCACTGTGGGTTCCTTATGGACACTTGGTCCTTTGGGTTAAGGCACTGTCACTCAGGTGGGGTGGGGTTGGGGACAATACTTTTGCAGAGGAGAGGGAACATGGTAGCCCCACATTTGTTACTGGTAGCCTTTCCAGGCCTGCCTTCCTGTAGAATGGAAGACCACAAATGGTCGGAGAAAGGACAGACCCAGGTTGGGGCATAGCCAGAAGTGGGGTCCTTGGGCAGTTAGGGGCTGCTAACTGAAGACCAGCATGTCAGATCTATGCAATTCCCAGAGATGAGCCAATTCAATTTCCCTGTTTAACGACAGCCAACGCTGGGAGAAAGACTCAGCACTGACTGCATGTCAGGCACTGTGGTAGGTCTTTTACGGATGTTAATTTCCAGGATATTTCTTTGAAATGGGTGGCATGGTTAGCAACCTCTTTTATAGTTGAGGAAGTTGAGGCACAGAGAAGATGACTCGCTTGTGGTCACACACTTAATGTCAGCATCAGGATATGCCTTGGCATTCTCTAATGCCACAGTCTTTCCACCTAACCACCACATTACATAGCCTTCCTGGAGAGATGGGGAAACTGAGGTACAGGAAAGGATTTGCCTGGGCTACACAACAAAGGGAGGACAACCATCAATCCCCTGGGCTCACTTTGAGCCAGGAACTGTGCCAGGCATTTTCACACAGGTTGTTGTACTCAGTTCTCCCAATAAACTCAGGGGTGACTAGGCTACGAATATGATGGGAAAAGTGAGCCCAGAGAAGTTAAGGAATTTGACCAAGGACACACAGCAAGTAAGCACAGTGCTGGAACCCAAATTGTTGATTCTTTCCTCTGCAACTGCGCTACCTCTCCCGCTGCTGGGTTCTCTGTCTGCCCAGCTCCCCACTCTGCTGTCTCGTGCCCCTTTGTGGCATCCCTGCAGCCAACATCCCTCTGCCCCTCCACCACCCTCAGCTCACTGGTTTCCCCTAGTTTAGGGATGTTCTCCACACGCCCTCCCTTTGACACATCGGCAACTCTATCCTACTTTTTTTTTTTGAGACTAAGTCTCACTGTCTTCCAGGCTGGAGTGCAGTGGCGCGATCTCGGCTCACTGCAAGCTCTGCCTCCTGGGTTCAAGCCATTCTCCTGCCTCAGCCTCCCAGTAGCTGGGACTGCAGGCGCCCGCCACTACGCCCAGCTAATTTTTTTTTTTTTTTTGTATTTTTAGTAGAGACGGAGTTTCACCGTGTTAGCCAGGATGGTCTCGATCTCCCTACCTTGTGATCCGCCCGCCTCGGCCTCCCAAAGTGCTGGGATTACAGGCATGAGCCACCGCGCCTGGCCTAACTCTACCCTACTTTCAAAGGCAGCTCAAAACTCCTTGCCTCCAGAAAGTCCTCCTTGATTCCGAGCCCTTCATCTGCGGCCACATCTGGGTACTGAATATGGCTTCCAGATCATGTGACCCCAGGTGACAACCTCATAGAGCCTCACTCCCTTTATTTGTCCAATAATTGTAGCGACTCTCCCTCAGGGCTGTGGCAAGAATTTGTTGGTGTTTACAGTGCCTGGAATGTATGCAGTAGAAATGTAGTAATTGATCACTATCTTTATAATAGTGTGTTCCCTACAGTGTTCATCAAGCAGGTCTGTGTGTATGTGTGTGTGTGTGTGTACAGGGGTTTGTGTGTGTGTGTGTGGATATATGTGTTATATGTGCAAATATATGTATGTGTATATATTCGTGTATATGTGTTTTATATTTGTGTGTATGTATGTGTATATATGTGTGTGGATGTGTATGTGTATACGTGTATATGTGTGTATGTAGATATGTGTGTATATATGCACGTGTGTGTTTGTATGTGCATATATGTGTATGCGTATGCGTATGTGTGTGTATATGTGTATGTTTATATGTGCATGTATGTATAGTGTGTGTGGATATATATGTACATATGTGTGTGTGTGTGTGTGTGTGTATGTTTGTGTATGCGTGTATGTGTGTGTGTGTGTGTATCTGTCCAAATCAAGTGATCAAAAGTCTTTGGTGAGTACCTACTGAGTGCAAGGTTTCTATGCTGGGAGGAGGTGCAGAGACCATTGGCAGATGAGGCTCTGATGAGGATGGGATTGGATGCTCACTACCCTGAAATAGAACTGGGCCTCCCTGGCCGCCGAGCTCCTCCTTGGGCTTAGAACTACCTGGGTATGGAAGGGTCTGTGCATCTCTCAGACCACAGGTTCTCTAAGGCGGGGTGACTCCAGCCCGGATCCCACATTTCTAAGGCGCGCCTCCTTCTGCAGATAGGCTGCGCCATCTGGTGGCCACTTTTGGAGAAGCATCCTCAAGGCTCAGAGCCGCCTGGATCAGCCCATTCTCTGGGCTCATGGCACCATCTAGTGGCTTTAACGCACAATCACGGTCCATTAGCTTCAGCCTCAGCAACACCTGAGGATGAGGCTCTTTAAAAAATTCTGGGACTCCATCTTAGAGCTACATAATCAGAATTTGGGGGAATGCATCCATATAACTTATATTTTAAACAAGATTCCAGTGTGATTCTTAAATCTGGAAAAGTTTAAGTTTGAGAATCATGACCTTACAGGGACTTCTGCTGAAGCATTTGCACCTGCTCCTCACCTGTTTGGTAATAAAATCAGCATCCACTTTACGTCTTGGAAAGCTCATTTACTATTTGTTGGCACTACTTATCCTCTTAAGAGGGGGACGGGACAGGCTGAGGTTCTTGTTTGCAATTTAAAGATGAGGAAAGGGGGACCCAGAGAGTCACATGTACTCACCCACGACCACACAGTGAGCCAGCAGGTATCTTCCCTCCTCACTCCTGGCACATGGGGGGGCAGAAAGAAGGAGCATTTGCCATCAGGAGGCCTGGGTTCTCCTAGCTGCACTTTGCAAACAAGAGCTCTGCAACAGTGATATAGTGTCACTGGGGTGGGACTTGCTTGTCCCTGGGTCATATGATGCTCCTGTTTGTCTGTCTGTCGATTACTGTAGCTATCTGGCTTGCCCATTCGTCATCCTGGTTGGACCGAGGGTGGGGTTGGGCAATCAGAAATAAGGACACGGAAGGCTTCCAATCATAATAGCTTGCACCTGTTGACAGTGTTACAATATTGTTAGGCCTTGTTCTAAGTACTTTACGTATGTTAGTTCATGTGATCCTTGTCACAGCCTGATAATGCATTATTATTATGATCATGTCTTTATGCATGAGGATACCAAGGCACAGAGAAGTTAAGAAACTCACTCAAGGTTACACACAGAGCGAGTGTTGACCCAGGCAATCTGCTCTGGTGCCCACATTCTTAGGCTGGTGCCATCCAGTGCTCCCGGAGCAGGCAAGATTGGGTTTCTGCACCCTCAATGACATCAGTATTTTCTCTGGGCATACTTGGCCAAGGTACCTTCCCTCTGGGGCTCTCTGTCTCTATATGTTTATTTTCCTGGTAAATGTTTATTAAGCCCTGTACTGAGTGCTGGATGTATAGCAGCAATTAACCACAGTCATTGCTCTTGTGGTGTTTGCATTCCGGTGGGGAGACAGCAAATACAAAGCAAACAGACTCATAAACAAGGTAACTTTAGATGGCTGGGAGACCTGGTAAGGATGAGGTCAGGATTATCTGATGGGGCAACTTGAGAATGGGTGGTCAGGGAGGGCCTCTTGGAGGCCCTTGTTTGGTGTGAGTCATGAAGGAGGAAAATGAAGCAGTCACATGCAGAACAAGGGGAAGAGTGTTCCAGGTAGAGCAGACGGCAAGTGCAAAGGCCCTGGGGTGGGAGCAGATGGCAAGTGCAAAGGCCCTGGGGTGGGAGCAGATGGCAAGTGCAAAGGCCCTGGGGTGGGAACAAGCTTATGGTATTTGAGGAACAGAAAGAAGGCCACTGTGGCTGGAGCAGAGTGAGTGACAGGCACAATGAGCTTTTGTGGATTTGGTTGGAGAACCTGTGTCCCCACCTCCTTGGGAGTTGTCCCTCCTCCTACTGAGGACAGTGTTGCTGGGAAGGTGGACTGGGTTACTGTCCTGCCCTCTTCAGAAGCCAAGAGAGTTCTAAGCCTTCCTCCTACTACCCTGCCAGGGTGGGGTTGTGGTCTAGGCTCAGCCAATGGGACACTCATGAGATTTTTTTTTTTTTTTTTGAGACAGAGTTTCACTCTTGTCACCCAGGCTGGAGTGCAAGGGCATGACCTCGACTCACTGCAAATTCCACCTCCTGGGTTCAAGCAATTCTCCTGCCTCAGCCTCCCGAGCAGCTGGGATTACAGGTGCCCACCACCAGGCTTGGCTAGCTTTTGTATTTTTGTAGAGACGGGGTTTCACCATGTTGGCCGGGCTGGTCTCGAACTCCTGACCTCAGGTGACCCACCCACCTAGGCCTCCCAAAGTGCTGGGATGACAGGCGTGAGCCACCGTGCCCAGCCCATGCATATGACCTTGAGTGACATAGATATAGATGGAACAATGGCAGCCCAGGCACAGGAGCTGTGGGACCCTGAGGCCTGGTGTTCCCATCTTGATGTCTGCTCCAGTTGTCTGGCTCCCTTATCCTATTCTGACAAATCCCCCTTTGCTTGTGTTGGGCAGAGTTTCCTTCTGTGGCCTACATGCAAATGACTCTACTGATACAATGGAAGAATGAAGGGAGATGAAGTTGGGCCCAGATGCCTTAGGCCTGATTGGCCAAGCCAAAGAATTGAGTTGTGTTCCGAGGAAAATGAGGTCCTTGGGGATTTTTCTGGCACTGCCCTTCTGAGATGCTGTGATTCTGTGTGGGTGGCTTCCCACCTATGGGCATGACCTTACTCCACCAGCCCCTGTCTGGAAGGTCTCCCCTGACCACTCAGGCCCAGGTCCCCACCACACTCTACCAGTAGTGTGCAATTGCCCTCCGCAGGCACCCAGGCAAGATGAACTTGGGATTGCTTGTCTATTTCCAATGCACCCCCCATAAGGTCTCTATGGCTCAGATAAACATCTCTAAGATTTTATCCCTACCACACACTCCACCAAATGAAGAGCACAATGAGAAGGAAGGAGAAATAGACCATCAGAATGTCTTATATGTTGTGGAGTCCAGGAAGGGGGCTGAGGAGGGGTCAGGGAGCCAAGGTTCAGCCAGTGCCCCAAGTGCCTCCTGCCCTTGAATTCCAAAGCATCAGGAATCAGTCACGGTAACAGCAGCCAGCTGGTGACCCCAATCCCTCTGCGTAGCAACAAGCCCTGGCTCTTGTTTTTCTAAGAATCCAGTCAATCCTCTTTCCTGTAAGTTGCAACCCAGTCCTCCCGCCAGGCCAGGTTGAGGACACAGCTTGCCTTCTCAACGATACCACTTAGAACTCTGCTTCCCCTGCTCCCTTTCTCTTCAAATAGGAAAACTGGCACAGCTTGACTTTTGTCCACTGCCATCCCAGCCACAACTCAGACACTTACAAACTCCCACTGCAGGCTGGAGTCCTCTGGAGCCCTAACTGTGATACCCAAGTCAGTTTCCAAATCTGGACCTTTCTGCATCTCTTGTCCCCACTCTTAGTGAATTCACCTGGTTCCTGCCCTTCCTCCCCAATGACCAGTCCTGAGGAATTGACAGCTAGGCCACAGCCGCCTACTCCTCTAGCTTGACCCTAATTGGAATAAGTACCTCCATCATGGAATCCCAGAGGGACTTAGGGTGGGGTTGTAGGCAGTGAGCCATGATTGTACTACTGCACTCCAGACTGTACTACTTACAGAGTAAGACCTTCCAAGAGAGACAGAGAGAAAGAGGGAATGAGAGAGAGAGAGAGAGAGAACAAGAAAAGAAAGAAAGAAAGAAAGAAAGAAAGAAAGAAAGAAAGAAAGAAAGAAAGAAAGAAAGAAACCGTTTAACATTTAAAGTTTACATTTAACAAGGGCTTACACAATGTGTCAGGTGTTTTACAAGTATTCATTAATCCATTTAACAGGCATTTATCGAGAGGTGTAAAATGATTACCTCTATTTTACAGATGAAGAAACTGAGGCACACAGAGGTGAAACAGCTTACACAAATGTTGCTTAGCTGGGAAGTAGACTAGTCATGACAAAGCTAGGCTAGGCAGCCTGCCTTCTCTCTCTCTCTCTCTCTTTTTTTCTTTTTTCCTTGACAGAGTCTTGCTTTGTCATCCAGTCTGGAGTGCAATGATGCAATCTCGGCTCACTGCAACTTCCGTCTCCCAGGTTCAAGTGATTATCCTGCCTCGGCCTCCCAAGTAGCTGGGATTATAGGCATGCACCACCATGCCTGGCTAATTTTTGTCTTTTTAGCAGAGACAGGGTTTTGCCATGTTGGCCGGGCTGGTCTCAAACTCCTGACCTTGTGATCCTCCCACCTCACCTCAGCCTCCCAAAGTGCTGGGATGACAGGTGTGAGCCACCATGCCCAACCCTTATAGTCTTAATAGCTGAAAGACAATATCTTCTAGAAGGATTCCAAAGTCTCTGCATTCTAATTTTGTAGCTCTCAGCATTGCCTGCCATGTCTGTACTGGGCAAGGCCTTCCCTGGGCAATTTCCTTTCCCATGATAGAAAAAGGGCGGGGCCCCTCTATCCTGGTGTGTGTGGTTAGCTATCTGGCTGTGGGTGCAAAAAGGACGCATTGAGACCAGGTTTTGAAGACATTGACAGACACATGGAGCTCTTGGAAGGCTCCGCAGCCTTGCTTGTCCTCTGGAGTGGTTCTCAGAGGTGGACGATGCCACAGAAGCAGCGATGGTGCAGGTTCTCACTTGGAACCTTCCATCCAGGCCAGGCCTGGAGGAGCAGCCATCCCAGGCAGGAATTGCAGGAAAGGCTGCAATCCTTAGAGAGATCTGAAAATGAGGCTATCTTAGTGAGGCAGCAGTTGGGAACAAGAAACAGAAGCCCCCTTAGGCTAACTAAGGAGAAGGGAGTCAGAGTATGATTACAAGAACCCTGGGAGGCCAGCTGGGGGGCTTGAAAATCACGGACTCAGGCTGCACTCAGCTCTTTCTCCCTGTGGTCTCCCTCTGTTCCCCAAGCTCCCTTCTCTGCAGTTGCCCTGGGCAGCTCACTCTCCACGTCCCCTGGCCCCTCACCGCGGCCCTGCGTGGTCTCTTGGTCCACTCAGCTGTCCTTCCAGGTCTCTGTGGAGAATTCCTGAGATAGGAAGATAGAAGGTGCGGGGGCCAGAGGGGTGCAGAAGGCGAGGCACCGTTTCATCGGGAGATTCTGCTTTGGAGACCAGCTGGGCGTTTTTCAGCACTGGCCTCTTTGGCTGTTGGAAATAGGACCCCACTCTAGCAAAGGGGGATTCTTTTTCTTCTTTTACAAATCCGCGTTTTTCCGCGGGTGATATTCAGTCAGCCCACCTCAGAGGGCGTCTGAGAGTGTTAGATTTTGCTCATCTGATGCTGAGAATGGTGTCTGAAAAACAGTCAGTGCTGAGTAGTTGTAAGCAGGAGTGGCTGGCTTCCTGCATATCCCCATGAAATCAGCCCAGGGGGCTGCAGGGTGCTTTTTGGAGGGGCCATTCCCCAGGGGAGTGAGGATTGTGGAGATCCCAGTCAGTCCTGCTTCTCTGAATTCGGCCAGCTGTTGTCCCGAGCTCCCAAACAAAGCCATTTTTTTCAGCATCTATTACATTGGTGCAAGAGTAAATGTGGTTTTGCGTTACTTTCAATGGTAAAACTGCAATTACCTCTGCACCAACCTGACAGGGCTCCAAGACCTTGGGTGTCACAGCCCCAGACAAATGGAGCTGAGGGCCAGGGGTGAGGGGAGATGGCTGGATTGGAGACTGGTGCATGAACTGGGCACAGGCACTGCAGGAGGGAAGCTGGGTGGGGCCTGGGCGAGCTGCTTTTGGAGATTCTGAGGCTGTAAGGGAGTCCATGATTGGAAACGACCCCCCAGAAAAGGACAGAATGGTGTCAGGGTATGACATGTCCTTAGACCTCTCCTCTCCCCCACCCCAGCAACATAGAACTCAGCTAGTTTCGAGGCTTGTTGAACCAGAAATGCTGTTGACTGAGTCTCTGAACCCTCTATTTTTGTGTAGTGGGAGCGAGGGAGTCACATAGAGCTGCCCTTTTTTTTTTTTTTTTCTCTTTTTTTTTGAGACAGAGTCTCACTGTATTGCCAGGCTGGCGTGCAGTGGTGTGATCTCGGCTCACTGCAACCTCTGTTTCCCAGGTTCAAGTGCCTCAGCCTCTTGAGTAACTGGGATTACAGGTGCATGCCATCATGCCCAGCTAATTTTTATTTATTTATTTATTTATTTATTTATTTATTTATTTATTTATTTTTGAGACAGAGTCTCACTCTGTCGCCCAGGCTGGAGTGCAGTGGCACAATCTCCGCTCACTGCAAGTTCTGTCCCCCAGGTTCATGCCACTCTCCTGCCTCAGCCTCCCGAGTAGCTGGGACTACAGGTGCCCACCACCACGTCCAGCTAATTTTTTTTGTATTTTTAGTAGAGACGGGGTTTCACTGTGTTCGCCAGGATGGTCTAGATCTCCTGACCTCGTGATCCACCCGCCTTGGCCTCCCAAAGTGCTGGGATTACAGGCATGAGCCACCACGCCTGGCCTCCGAGCTGCTTTTTAAAACATGAATTAGTTGCTATATCAGTTAGCTATTGCTGCCTAATGAACCACTCCAAAGCATAATGGTTTCATACAACATTTTTTAAAATTAGTCTACAGGCAGGCTAGGTGGTTCTGCTGATCTGAGCTTGGCTGATATGGGCTGGGCTCTCTTTTGTCTGCAGAGCTGATGGTCAGCTAAGCTGGGCGGGTCTAGGCAGCCCACGGGATGGCTTGGCTCTGCTCCATGTGGACTCTGGTCCCCAGCAGTGCAGCTTGGGCTTGTCTTCATGGTGGAAGCGGCTTCGAAGGCAGAGGATGGAAATGTGCAAGGTCACTTGAAGCCTAGGCTCAGAACAGACACAATTTTGCTTCTGACACACTCAGTGAGTCAAAGCAGATTCACTGAGCCACCGTGTCCGGCCTGTTTTTTGTTTTTTGTTTTTTTTTTGAGATGGAATTTCACTTTTGTTTGCCCAGGCTGGAATATAATGGTGCAATCTTGGCTCACCGCAACCTCTGCCTCCCAGGTTCAAGCGATTCTCCTGCCTCAGCCTCCTGAGTAGCTGGGATTACAGGCCTGTGCCACCACGCCCGGCTAATTTTGTACTTTTAGTAGAGGCAGGGTTTCTCCATGTTGGTCACGCTGCTCTCAAACTCCCGATCTCAGATGATCTGCCTGCCTCGGCCTCCCAAAGTGCTGGGATTACAGGCCTGAACCCAATCTCACTAGGTCTGTTCCTCATATCTCTTACCCACTCGGCCCTGTAGGCAAGTGAGTTGACCATCTCATCCTCCAATACAACCAACTCCTGCTCATGAATTGGCTCCCCATTGTCTACAGGAGAAAACTCAGCTCCTTAGCTTGGCAGTAAAGGCTCTTTGCCATGGACTATCCCAGGCTTACCTCCTGCCTCTGCCTTTTGTCCCTCTCCTCAGCTCTCCCTCACACCCTAAGTCCTTGTCACACCTTTGCAAACACAAGGGCCTTTTTTTATGTTCTTCGGAACCTGTCTACTTTGCAACCTGTTCCTTCTGCCAGGAATACTCTTTCTGTGCCTGGAGAAACTTTCTACTCCTTCAGGGTGTAGCTCGATGTTGTGCCTACAAAGTCTCACTCTATCCTTTTGGGCTTCCCTTGATGCCATCCTCCACAGGTTGACCCAGGACAATTGACTCCTCCTCCTCCTTCCCCAGCTGTGTCTTTGAGAGTGTTATAAACACAGCCCCCTCACTCCACTTGATGCTGCTGTAGACATGCCAGACTGCCCCAAAGTGTGTGTTTTCACCAACACACCAGCATTCACGTCCTGCCTCTACCACTCATAAACTCGGTTACCCTGGGCAGGTTAGTTGATTTCTTTGAGCCTCAGTTTCCCCATCTGTGAAATAAGTTTACAATATATCTACCTTCTGGTGTTGTTCTGAGAGGCTCAATTGAGGAAGCAGGTAGAATATACTTAGTATGGTGCCTAGAACATAGCAGACATTCAATAAATATTTGTTGTATGAACAAATAGCCCAGGCCCAAGTCCTTTGCAGCCTCAGCACCTCCCAGCCTTCATGAGACCCTCTCTGCTTCTTTTTGGGCAATAATATTTCTGTTCTTCAATCCATGTCAACTTCTTAATCGCTTTGTGGGGATGGGAGTACGGGGCACAAAACATGCCCACAAAGTACTTGAAATTATTGCTATTCAGGGATCAGAAGACAAAGATTAGTTGCCTGTCTCTGTCTCACAAACAAATTAATGGAGTGGCAGCTTTTGGTGCAAAATACAGTTCTTGTCGAAAGGATTATATGTATTAAATCCAGCTAGAATATGCTGTGATTGTGTGTGTGTGTGTGTGTGTGTGTGTAAAGCAAAGCTGCAATAATCATACATTTACAACTAATAAACTGGGTCCTTTAATTCCTCTGCAATAAGCCCTTGAAATATAATCTGTCATTTCAGACTTACAGAACATGACTTTTCATAATTATAATTCTCCAGCACACATTACTACTTATAATTAAATTCACTTTTAGGAAATATGGAGCTTTTTTGTGGATTATCTGTTCATACGATGTCATGATGGTAAAATTAATGTATAATCTGTTGAATACATTTGGTTAGTTTTTGGATAAAAAACACACACTCTGCTATTGATCAAAAGCTGGAAAGACAGATGAGCTGAACAAAACATACACTACTTCTCAGCAACTGGCTCAAACAAAGCCAAAGCAAACCCAGGCATGTCTTTCCCATCCCTGCCTCCCAAATAGGGCATCTAGGACAATGGAACAAAAAGTGTTTGAGTTATTTGAAAGGACACAAATGTTAAATTATGGCCAAATTGCCTGCTGGAGATGAAACAGTGTCATAAATTTTGAACAGCAATTGAATAAAGGTCTCTTGCTGGATGGATGATCAGAAAACAGACCCCAAAAGACTCCAAACCAGCGACTGTGTGCAGGAGACATATACGGATTCATGATCTAAGACACAAAGGAAAAGATAAGCCAATAAGGAAAATGAAAACACTGCGAAACAGGCACAGAGAAAGTGGGCATTCATGGTCTAACAGCACCATCTTAAGCTTTTTTTTTTTTTTTTTTTTTTTGAGACAGAGTCTCATTCTGTCACCCAGGCTGGAGTGCAGTGGCGTGTTCTTGGCTCACTGCAACCTCTGCCTCCTGGGTTCAAGCGATTCCCCTGCCTCAGCCTCCCAAGTAGCTGGATTACAGGCAGAAACCACCATGCCTGGCTAATTTTTGTATTTTTGGTAGAGACAGGGTTTCACAATGTTGTCCAGACTAGTTCGAACTCCTGACCTCAGGTGATACACTTGCCTCGGCCTCCCAAAGTGCTGGGATAACAGGCGTGAGCCACCATGCCCAGCCCATCTTAAGCTTTTTATCAAAAAAGCTACATTGCATTATTACAACTCTGGACAAAAATGTTTTATCCAGCTCAAGGTCAAGGCTGCCCTAAGCCATGAATTGGTGGGTTCCCTACTCATGTCTCAAGAGAAGTAAATGCTTCCTGAAGACTGGATTTCAAGAATGTTGAGGAAATCTCTCCCCACCAGTGGAAAGGTCCCTCCAGGTTTATTTTTTTCCCTAAGGCCCAGGAACAAGACCTCTGTTTAAAGAATAAGGTTTTCCTGAGGGGGCAACTTGAATGAGAAGTCAAATATTTAGCATGAACCTGACAATGTGTGTAACTTTGACAGAGGTGTAAGAGAAAGGGCACCTCTGCACTTGGGACAAAGAGTTTGAGCAAGAGCCCTGGGTGAATGACTGTTGATACAGGAGTGGATTCCAGGAGCAAAATGCAGGGAAAATGTTAGAGAAGGGTCTATATGTGTATGTGTGTGTGACAGTGTGTGTCTATATGTGTGTCTTTATGTGCCTGTGTTTACACGTTTGTGTGCATGTGTTTATATATACATGTGTCTATGTGTATGTGGTCTGTACATATGTGAGTCTGAGTGTGTAAGCATGTACCTCTATGGGTGTGTCTATGTGTCTGTCTGTGTATGTCTGTCTGTGTATGTGTGCCTGTGTCTTAGTCCATTTGGACTGCCATAACAACATTTCATAAACTGGGTTACTTAAAATAACAGAATTTATTGCTCACAGTTCTGGAGGCTGGGAAGTCCAAGAGCATGGCACCAGCAGATTCAGTGTCTGGTTGGGGCTCCCTTTCTGGTTAAGAGACAGTGACTTCCAGCTATGTCCTTATGTAGCTGAAGAGACAAAAGGTCTCTTTCTGGCCTCTTTTATGAGGGCACTGATCCCATTCACAAGAGCTCCTCCCTCATGACCCAGTTACTGCCCAAAGGCCTTGCCTCCTAACATCATCACCTTGGGAGTTAAGATTTCAACATGGGAATTTTGGGGAATACAGGCATTTAGACTATAGCAGTCTGTGCATGTGTGTATGTTTCCATTCTGAGTGTGTGAGTGTCCCTGTGTGAATGTGTGTGTGCCTGTCTGATACCTGAGTGTTTATGTGTGAATGTGAGTGTCTGCATGTGAGTGTGTGTGTCTGGTATCTGAGTGTTTATGTGTGAGTGTGAGTGTCTGCATGTGAATGTGTCTGTCTGGGAACTGAGTATCTCTCTGTGAGTGTCTATGTGTGACTGTGGGTGCCTGTGTGGTATCTGGATGTGTGTGTGTGTGTGTGTGTGTGTGTGTGTGGTGTGTATGAAGACAGTGAGAAGGAGAAGAGAGGAACAGGCCTTAGGCAAGTTTCTTCTCCTTTCTGGCTCCTGAATTATCCGTCAGTGAAACGATTCTTTCCCCAGTGAGTCGGTTAATCTACCAACGTTGCCCTGCTATGTGCCATCTCTGTGCAAGGCACCAGGGATACAGAAGTAGGAGTCAAAGGGCTGCCCTCACAAGTTATCTGTGGCATCAGGTAGTGGATGATTATGGCTGGCATCTTCCCAGGGACCTCACATCAACAGCAAGAAGGGCCACCACCTGTGAGGCAGGGTCTGCCTTCCCCGCATTGTTAAAAGTATGTGCCCTACCCTCTGTAATCCCAGCACTTTGGGAGGCCGAGGTGGGCGGATCATGAGGTCAGGAGATTGAGACCATCCTGACTAACATGGTGAAACTCCGTCTCTACCAAACAAAAATACAAAAAATTATCCGGGTGTGGTGGTGGGTGTCTGTAGTCCCAGCTACTCCGGAGGCTGAGGCAAGAGAATGGAGTGAACCCAGGAGGTGGAGCTTGCAGTGAGCCAAGATTGCACCACTGCACTCCAGCCTGGGCGACACAGCGAGATTCCGTCTCAAAAAAAAAAAAAAGTATGTGCCCCCACCATGCATAAGGACATGGTTAGGACTGCCAGGGGACAGAGGAGAAAGTCCCGCACTTGGCAATAGCTCTCTGGCTGAAGCCCAGGCAGTCACTACTCTCTGAGGTGGTGATGGCTGCCACTTTCCTAGGCTCTCCATTGTTAAAAACTTGAAATGCTGCAATCTCAGCAATTATGGAGGCATTTCTTGTGGCTATGGTCCAGGCAGGGCACAAGGAGGAAGTCATGGGCAGATTCAAGCAGGAGAGCCTATTAAGACAAGCTCTCTAAACAGAGGTGATGTCAGTACAAAGATCTACATTGGCCTTGGGCCTGAGATGAGATCAAGGACTGAGCAGAAATCACCACTGTGCCAACTTAGAGTCTCATAAGTGTTTCTCTGGTTTGTGCTATGGGAAAGGAGAAACCTAAAGATGGAAAGGCATCAGCTCAAGGTCACACACAACTGAGAGGCCAAGAGAGGTCTAAGGACATTGACTTTTAAAATTTTTAGTTTTCTGTTATTTTTAGAGACATCTCATCTGTCACCTAGACTGGAGTGCAGTGGCGCCATCATAGCTCACTGCAGCCTTGACCTCCTAAGTTTAAGCGATCCTCCCTCCTCAGCCTCCCATGTAGCTGGGGCTACAGACATGCACCACCATACACAGCTGACTTTTTTATTTTTATTTTTATTTTGTTGAGACAGGGTCTTGCTATGTTGCTCAGGTTGGTCTCAAACTCCTGGCCTCAAGCAATCTTCCTACCTCAGCCTCCCAAAGTGCTGGGATTACAGGCATGAGCCATGGGGCCCAGCCAACATTGACTTTTAATCCCTGGCCTGTAAAAGTATGCACACAGTATTATTTAAAACCTATACCTGGCTGTCTCCTTCTCTAAAGTCAAGAATAGGACCAGGATAAGGCTGGAGATGAGATTGGATTTGGGGTTGGACTCATTCCCGTTTCTATCTCATTATCTTACACCTGAAAGCACTAACAAATATTCAGTAGATAAATAGATGCAGAGGTGGACATATAAATAGATGAATAGGTGAATGAACAAATGAATAGATGTATGGATGAATGCATGGATGGATGAATGAATGGATGGATGGATAGATGAGTAAATGAATGGGTGGATGGATAAATGAATGGATGGATGGATAAATGAATGGATGGATGCATGAATGGATGGATGAATTAATAAACAGATGGATGGGCCAGGCGTAGTGGCTCACGCCTCTAATCCCAGCACTTTGGGAGGCCGAGGCAGGCGGATCCCAAGGTCAGGAGATTGAGACCATCCTGGCTAACACGGTGAAATCCTGTGTCTACTAAAAATAAAAAAAAATTAGCTGGGCGTGGTGGCAGGCACCTGTAGTCCCAGCTAATTGGGAGGTTGAGACAGGAGAATGGCGTGAACCTAGAAGGCGGAGCTTGCAGTGAGCCAAGATCGCGCTATTTCACTCCAGCCTGGGTGACAGAGTGAGACTCCATCTCAAAATAAAAATAAAAATAAAAATAAAAATAAAACATAAAAAAATTAAATGGATGAAAGAATGGATGGATACACGAATGGATGGATGGATGGATGGATAAAGGGATGGATAGAGGGATGGATGAATGGATATTAAAATTAAGAAAAGGGAAAAAGCTGAGGCCTAACAGCCCCCTCCCAGGATTGAAGGCCAGAGTTTGTCCACACACATTTTGTGTGTGTATAATACAGTTGACCCTCACAAGGATTTCAAATAATAAGTAGCCAGTACAAGATCAGGGGATTTCACATATTGAAAATGCAGATTCATGGCTTTTATTATTATGATTTTTTAAAGAGGGTTATGCTACGTTGCTTAGACTGGCCTCAACCTCTTGGGCTCAATCCTCCTGCCTCAACTTCCCAACTAGCTAGAATTACAGGTGAGTGCTACCACAGCTGGCTCTAGCTTTTCTTGAGGAAAAAAAAAAAAAAATCAAAAGACATAGTAACACCAGGTTTGCACTACACATGAAAACAATCTTGAAGCTGAAGAGCAGCTGCCCCTTTTGAAGGGAGAATAATTTCTGGTTCACCACAGTCCCTACCATTCCCTACTATCCCCACACCTCCCCAATATCCTCAGCTACATCACTTGGTCAGTCCCATAGGTATCTGCATTATCAACTCTTCACTTAAAGAAAATCTTTTGTCTCTCTTGTTCCCCTCAGTTTGCTGATGCTGCACCAGCCAGTCTGAGGCTGATATTTTCTTACTTTGCCCTAATCTTCCCCTTCATCCAGCATTCTGCAGTTCTGGGCTGTGCACCCAGGTGATGTTAACCCATGCCTTAAAATGCCTTAAGATGCAGAGAAGACTCTGCAGCCCACCTCATTCCAGTATCCCAGGGGAATGGTAAAATGTCTACGCAGCTGGGTGTGGTGGCTCACGCCTATAATCCCAGCACTTTGGGAGGCCGAGGCGGATGGATCACCTGAGGTCAGGAGTTTGAGACCAGCCTGGCCAACATGGCGAAACCTCATCTCTACTAAATATACAAAAAAATAAAATAAAATAAAATTAGCCGGGTGTGGTGGCAGGTGCCTGTAATCCCAGCTTCTCGGGAGGCTGAGGCAAGAGAATCGCTTGAACCTGGGAGTCGGAGGTTGCAGTGATCCAAGACTACACAACTACACTCCAACCTGGGTGACAGAGTGGGACTCTGTCTCAAAAACAAAACAAAACAAAACAAAACAAACAAACAACAACAACAAAAAAACAAAGTCTAGGTAAGGGTTCCCCCATGGCAGAAAAGAAAGGTAGTTTGGGTGCCTGTGTTGAGTGGGCATGCAGGCAGACTTGAGGAAAGGATCAGCTGGCCATCCAGAAGTTAAAAAGCAATGATTCCGGAAAATGTCCCTTATGCACTTTTGTATTTCATTGACATTTTAATTAAGACTGGAGCACTCTTTGGGGAGCTCTGCTCTGAAGTTGAAATCACTTTAATATGCTGCTCTAGCATAAAGCTAGAGATGAATGGAAGCCTGGGGTTCTCATATGTTTCATGGTACTTAGCAATTCTTTTTCACAATGCATTATGATGTTAAGATGGTTTATGAGTTTCTATTGGTTAAGCGCAGCCATATCAAATTATAATTTTGCTCAGTGGATTTTGCTCTAAGAAGATTAAAGAGCACTCAGGCCTTCCCTGGTGGGAGGCAGGTCCCAGGATCACCTCAAGCTCCAGGCAAGCCCCAGTAGTTAAAACTGTTGCTGTAGAGCAATGAGGTGAGCTCTGGTTGAGGGGCGGTTGAGTGTCATGGCTGTAGGGTCACAACCTCAAGTTTAGCAGCACGTTCTGGAAGCTGTCCTAGCTGGGGATGAGTCGATGTGTACTAGGAATTGCATTTCACATAAGACTCTCCTCCACTTTCACGTGACAGATTTTTACTTACAGAGCAATGCACCTTCATATCCCGTTTTGGTATTTAATTTTTTTTTTCTCTTGGTGGCTGAAACCTAAACACAATCAGAGTTGCATAATGTGAAGTATTCCCACCATGTTTTTTATTTATGACATCAATTGGATGTAGCTCTTTGGTTGGTGTGTACTTACTGTCCTTGTCCTTCATCAAAGCAGTGTTATCTATATCATCTAAACTTTGTGCAAAATGGCTCCCACAAGCATTGTGAGTGGTATTATCAGTTTGAAGTCATTATATAACCTTCCAGCAATGAAATAAGTGAAGATTAATGAAATAACAGCTGTTATTAAGGTTTGGGAACTTCAAAAACTAGGGTAAAGAAGGCTCATTTAATACATCTTTTAATAAATATTTGTAATAAGTGGGTACTCATCTGGAAAAAATATAAAGTTGGATCCCTACCTCACAACTTATACAAAAATAAATTCCAGATGAATCAATGTTTTTATACATATAATAAAACATAAAAGAATTGAAGAAAATATAGAGAAAATTTAAAATAATCTTGGAATTGGAAAGATTTTTCAAAATATGACTGAATCATTGGAAACCATAAAAGAAAACATTGATCAATTTGCCTACAAGAAAATCTTTATAAGGCTGCATAACAAAAAAAAGCAAACATTAAAGGAAAGCAAAATAAACGTGAAAAAATATTTGCAGTTCCCATCTTGCAATAACAAATTTTCTGAATGCATAAAGAATTTCTATAAATCTATAAGAAAAAGTCAAATGACTGAACAGAAAAACGTGCTGAGAATATGAGCAGACCACTCAAGGAAAATGAAATTCAGTTGACCCTTGAACAACATGGGTTTGAACTGCATATGTCCACTTACACGAAGATTTTTTTTTGAAAAATTTACATAAAGGCAAGGTGCAGGTGGCTCATGCCTGTAATCCCAGCACTTTCAGAGGCCGACACAGGCAGATCACCTGAGGTTAGGAGTTTGAGACCAGCCTGGCCAACATGATGAAACTCTTTAACTACTAAAGATACAAAAATTAGCCGGGCATAATGGTGGGTGCCTGTAATCCCAGATACTTGGGAGGCTGAGGCAGGAGAATCGCTTGAACCCTGGAGGCAGAAGTTGCAGTGAACTGAGATCACACCACTGCACTTCAGCCTGGGTGACAGAGCAAGACTCCATCTCAACATTAAAAAAAATATATATTACATGAACTGTGCCTGCCTTTTAAGACACTTCCACTTAATGATTAGTAAATATATTTTCTTTTCTTAATGATTTTCTTTTCTTTAGCTTTCATTATAGTAAGAATGTACTATATGATACTTATAACATACAAAATATGTGTTAACTGTTAATGTTATTGGTAAGGTCCACAGTAGGCTATTTGTAGTTACATTTTTGGGGAGACCAAACTTACACACAGATTTTGGACTGTGATGGGAGTTGGCACTCCAACCCCCATGTTGTTCATGGGTCAATTGTACTATTTTTCATTGGTTAGATTGGCAAAAAAAAAAAAGTTTGACAGTATACTCTTTTGAAAAGGTTCTGGAGAAATAAGCAGACTCAATAGTACATGCTTCTCTTTCTCTGGATAGACCCTTAGAAACAAGTCATTGTTTCTACGGGGTGAAACTGGGTGGCTGGTATGTGAAAGAGACTTTGTAACTTAAAATTTTCTACCACATGTATATATTACCTACTAAAATAGAATATTATGCATAAACATAGATATAGATATAGATGTATTACCTACTAATGTATATGTATTACCTACTAAAATAGAATATTATGCATAAATATAGATATAGATATAGATGTAGATGAGATATGTATACAATATTGCTGACTTGATTCTTGAATTTATTTTTCCATTGGTGTTTGCCAATATAGGCTTTAGCCCAAGAACAAACATTTATGGAATCAATTATACTTTAATTAAAAAGGACTGTTTTCTCTCCTTTCTCTTCTACCCTCCAAATCCTTCAAAACCTCAAGCCTAGGAGAACTAACACGTAGTAGGAACTCAGTAAATGTTGTCGAGTGAATGAATGCACCTGACTCGGCCTGAAGTGGGGGCCAGGAAAAACTGCTTTCTTCCCACCTTTTTCAAGGTTAGGACCTGAACACCCATGCTTCCTGGCTTCAAAAAGAGAGAAATTGGGTAGAATCAAATGACAGGCCACCTCGGCCAGAGGATGACAGGAGGAAATGGTTAGGTCTAGCTGTACAACTTTAGACATGTTACTTAAACTCTTTCGAATCTCGGTTTCCTGGTCAGTTAAGTGGAGATACTAATTACCTTCTAGGAGATCAGTAAATGTTAATTGAATTGAATAGAGTTCTTGTTAGCAAAGGGAAAAAAATCTTCATCATAATTGAGATAAATAAAAGTGGGAGGTAGGAAATGAGGTTAATGTGGTGGCCTTGCGGGGGGTAATGATTGGGGGTGGTAGGGAATGGAGCTTATTTCCTACTTGACTTAAAGATTTGGCCCAAGGAGCTTTTAATACTGTTATGCAAAGTTAAATCAGGGCATGAGTAATGTAAGTAAGGCTCTATGAGTGTTCATGACTTGGTGAGCTTTTAAATACATTGTTTTTGTATTGCAATATCTCTCTTTCCTTCCTTCCTTCCTTCCTTCCTTCCTTCCTTCCTTCCTTCCTTCCTTCCTTCCTTCCTTTCTTTCTTTCCTTCCTTCCTTCCTTCCTTCCTTCCTTTTTCTTTCTTTCTTTCTTTCTTTCTTTCTTTCTTTCTTTCTTTCTTTCTTTCTTTCTTTCTTTCTTTCTTTCTCTCTCTTTCTCTCTTTCTTTCTCTCTCTCTTTCTCTCTCTCTTTCTTTCTTTCTTTTCTTTCTTTCCTTCTTTCTTTTCTTTTCTTTTTTCTTTTCCCTTCTTTTCTTTTCTTTCTTTTTTTTGAGATATGGATGCCCTGTTGCCCAGGTTGGGGCGCAACGGTGGAATCATGGCTCATTGCAGCTTGCAGCTCCTGGGCTCAAGTGATCCTCTCACCTCAGCCTCCCAAGTAGCTGGGACTACAGATGTGCACCACCATGCCCGACTAATTATTTTTACTATTGGTAGAGACAAGGTCTTGCCATGCTTCCCAGGCTGGTTTTGAACTCCTAGCCTCAAGTGATCCTCCTACCTTGGCCTCCCAAAGTGCTGGGATTACAGGCATGAGTCTCCACTCCAGGCCTGTATTTCTAATAGTATGAGTGTGTGGATGCTTATGTGCATGCATGCATACACATGTACCTTTAGTAAAACTCTTCTAAACTGGGACTCCAGTTCTATCCCAGTTTTCCCAGGAAAATCTGGAAAACCTTAGCTAAATTTTTTTTGGGAGTGCTCGGCTTTCTTATCTGTGGTTGGAGATGATTCCCTTCTAATCTCACTCATAGGATTGTTTTTTGGTTTTGTTTTTTGTTTTTTAAAAATCAAATGAGGTGAATGAGAAACCGGTCTTCATTGATAATTATGAAGGTTTTATGCCTTTTGCTGAATTCAGGCTCTGGCTCTTATTAAAAACGCCAACTCCCTTGGTCCTTCTGCTTGGCCATTCATACTCACTCTGCTTAATCATTTGTACCTCAAGGTAAATTAACAGATTAGGCCAAGGAGAGTGTGGAAGAGAGTAATTCATAGTATGAGAAATAATAACTACAACAATAATAATAGCGACATTTATTGAGTGCTAACTCTGCGCTGGACTCAGTGGAGACCTCTCCAGAGATGAGGGATGTATAAGAGAAGAAAAGATAAATTGCAGTTACTCTGGCACAAGCTTGCTAATGGAGTGCTGTGATCTTTTTGCTCATGAGGGTTGTGTGTGTGCGTGCGAGTGTGCACTCATGAGGACATATTCTTGTTAGCGTATTGGTTTTCATCATCTCTTCCCCCTTAGGGGTGAGGAGACATAGGAAATGGGGGAAGGCCTCCAAGCAGGCTCCACTAATCACATGTGGCACAATGCAGGGATTTCCAAACTGTGAGAGATTGGAATCACAGCCTTGGCTTTGCCAGTGACCCTGCTGTGTGACTTTGGCCAATTCTCACCTCCTCTCTTAGTTTCATTGTCTGCTGTGCTGAAATGAAAGGGTTTTCTGAGTCACCCTGGTAATAGACACCTACGGTTTTGCCCCCACCCAGGCCTCTATTCAGTTTCTCTGACTCTGAACTCTGGGTAGAATGGGCCAGAAGGAACCTATCCTTAGTTCTAGGCAGACAGGGAATCTTGACCACTGTGATTGGCTCTAGGATGGGCAAGGGACCCCTTCAGAGCCCTAGAGATAACCCATGGCTTTTGTTCTAGGGACAGAAGAGATGCTGTTTGCCTGGGGACCAATCCCAGAAATATGTGGAGCTGGAGCTTCTGGCAGCCTTTTTGCTACCGCGAGGTAAGTATCTGTGTGAATATGGAACCAACAGAGCCAAACATGGAGCAGAGAGATAGAAACTGAGTCCAGGGGCCATTGTTCGAGCACCTGGATCCAGGTGATTCTGAACAGACACCTCTGACTTTTCTCTCCTATAACCTAATAAACTTGATTGCTATTGTTATTCTTTGTTTAAACCTATTTGGCTTGGGATTCTGTCACTTGGAGCTGTGTGGTGACCTTATGCAGTGATTGTGGGGTTTACACAGTGGTTGTCATGGCCTTTTCAGTTCAGGAATCCCAAAGCGTTATGGCTCCTATGATTCTTCCAGGAGTGAGTGGGGCTGGCTGCAGGAAACTGGGTCACAAGGCCTCAACCACAGTTGCCTTGACTCTGCTAGTGTGGTGGGGGCTTGGCCTGGTCCCCACAAGGAGAGAAAGCGTTGAGTCCCATGTCTCACCACTCTTTGTGAGTATAATTATTTTGATGCCAAAGTATTAATGGACTTGGCTGTGACATGTTTTCCCAGACCCCCCTTGGAGATGTCGCATTCTAAATGGTGGTCTCATTGTATAGTATTTTTAAATCTGAAAATTTAAATACTGAAATTTAAACGACTGGCCCCCAGTGGTTTCAAGTAATGGCTTGCAGACTTGTAGTGATCTCTACTCAAAGCTTAGAAGCTTTCACATAAAATTCCACATCCCTGGTTTCCCTGAAGAGGGAGAAGGCCTGGCATTGCTACATAGCACCACTGGGATACACACCCGGGGTGATAAGTGCCTGACACTGAGCTGCCCCCACTCCCTTGCATGGAGCCTGCCTTCTGCATCCTGGCCCAGGTGTCCACTGCTGTGCATGTACCGCCCCCATATCAGTCAAGAATACGGAAGACTTAGACAATCCTCCTTCAACACCAGTGCAGGAGACTGTGGCAGCCCAGGGAGTTTCCAAAAGTGCAGTCACCCCTGGTTACCTCTCTCCTGCACATTGCTTGTGATCCCTAGCTGTGAATACTAACAGGAGCTTTTATGCTTCTATGCTGTATACCAAACGCAGTGTGCACCAGCTTGTATCATTCTCATGACAGTCCTGGGTGAGGGTCATTCCATCCCTTTCCACATAAAAAGTCCAAGAGTCAAACACACCACGTATCTTTTTTTTTTTTCTTTTCTTTTTTTGAAATAGGCTCTTGCTTTGTCACGCAGACTAGACCGCAGTGGCATGATCACAGCTCACTGCAACCTCGACCTCCTGGGCTCAAGCGATTCTCCCAGCTCAGCCTCCCAGGTAGCTAGGACTACAGCTATGTGCCACTATGCTTGCCTTCTATTTGTTTGTGGAGACAGTCTCACTATGTTGCCCAGGCTGGTCTCAAACTCCATGCAGTCCTCCCACCTTGGCATCTCAAAGTGCTGGGATTACAGTCACGAGCCACCACACGCGGTGCCCACACCATGCATCTTGAGCCACCACGCCTGGCACCCGTAGCATGCATCTTACCCAAGGCCACATCCACAGGGAGAGCTGGGGCCAGAGAAGACCCCCTGCCCATGAGCTTCCTGTGACCATCGTATCTGCGGCAATCAGCAGAGGTGACTATACCATGGCACCTGACACCCAGTCCAATTTTGAGGAGAAGGAGGTGGAGAGGAGTAGGTAGACATAGTAAAATACATGTCATGGAAGCCAAATTTAGAGGACATGGAGAATGTCAAAGTGAGAAGCTGGCAGGCCATTTGGTCCAATGCTCTTGTTTTCTCCATGGGGGAAAGTGGGAAGGTGACAGTTTCAAGGACACACAGTGGCACTGGAAAGAGAGAAGAGTCATTACAGTGGTTGTAATAGTCATTACAGTAGACCAGATTCTGAGGCCTAACATGGGAACCCTGGGCTTCCCCATTTAGAACCGCTTTCCCCTGAAAACTTCATTCACTTGCCTACTCAGGGCAAGGGAAACTCCTGGCCGTGTGCCTGGGGGCCTTTGTTCTCTCTTCCTGCTCCTCCAGAATAACTTCCCCTTGGGTAATTTTTCCATTACACTGTTCCTCTTTGGACTTTCAGAAATAAAAACCCAGCCCCCCCGGTGTGCAGTCACACTTGCGCCCTGAGGAGTGTTAAAATTCAGCTTGAGAGGCACTTAGTGTCACAGAAGCCTAGATAAAGAAACAAGATTTCAGGCAGGAAGAAATAATAAAGAGGCAGGACTTCAAGTGTCCTGTGAAACGCAGCATTCGGCCTCCGGCACACACATCCGCGGGAGGCGGCTCAACTTCTTTATAAAGTGGTGAGTTTTGTGTGAGCACAGATGCATTTTGTTTTCCTATGAGGAATCAATGATTAAATTATCAGAAAGCAAAGCTAAAAACCAGGCTGCCTGAATATACCCCCACGTGTCCCCTGTGTCTCCCCAGCACCTCCTGCTCAGGAGATACAGGCTTTCTCTCCAAAGCTTTAGTTTAAATGTCCAACACATCTTATTAATGAAAGTAATAAGCTGTTGTTTATTATATGTCATGATGGGGAATATGACTATTTAATATAAACCTGACATTTAAATTCCACTTAGTTCTGAGACGTGGACGATATCAAGGCATAACTCTTTACCCTGGAGTAAAAACTCCCTGGGTCTGCATTTTAAAGCATTGAAGTTTTCAAAGTAATCAGGTTCTTTTTTTTTTTTTTTTTTTTTCCAGAGGAACCAAATTGTGAAGACATCTGTTCTGTTATTAATTTCACATACATCTTAAGCTCCTCAAGGCCAGAAATGAGGCTTCATTCACGTCGAATTAATGAAACATGATTGTAAGTCCCTTGCTTGGAAATGCTGTCACACAGTTCTGAGCTGCTTATAAGCACTGAGTAATCTCTGAAACTGCCAGGGGACGGCCACTTGAAATCTGCCCTCCCCTCCCCCCGCCGCCCAAAAACAATATCTGAATATATCACAACACTAACTGTATCCTGAAAGATTAATAGCAGATAAAAATTTCTGGGAAATGAATCAGACTTTCTCAGTAAAGGATACAGAGATCTCAGGCAAAAGCAGATTGCAGAGTGGAAGAGCTCTTTGGGATACAGTTTGATAACTGTGGCCCTGGCTGCCCCTGAATACACCCAAAAGGATGATGGCGGGCCGGGAAGAGGGTGGGAAGTCTTGGAATTTCTTGCAGAGATCTCTTTTGAGAGTGTGTATGAAAATGTACTGGAGGTGACACAGATGTGGTACTGGAACCTTGATCTGTGAAAGCATGATGTATGTGTCAGGTGTGTGGGAGAATGTGTGTGCATGTGGAATCTGTGTGTGAATGCATGCAGGAATGTGTATGAGTCTACTAACATGTGGGTGAGTATGTGTATATCAGTGTATGAGTTCGTGCACGTATGAGTGTGAAAATGTGTGTGTTGTGAGTTTGTGTTGGTGACTGTGTATGAGGGTATGTGTGTATGAATATGTGTGAGTTTGCGTGTGTGAAAATGTGTGTACTGCGAGTTTTTATTGGTAAGTGTGTATGAGGGTATGTGTGTATGAATATGGGTGAGTTTGCATGTGTGGAAATGTGTGTTGTGAGTTTTTATTGCTGACTGTGTATGAGGATATGTGTGTATGAATATGAGTGAGTTTGCATGTGTGAAAATGTGTATATTGCAAGTTTTTATTGGTGAGTGTGTATGAGGGTATGTGTGTATGAATAAGGGTGAGTTTGCATGTGTGAAAATGTGTGTTGTGAGTTTGTGTTGATGAGTGTATATGAAGTTATGTGTCTATGAACATGGACGAATTAGCATGTGTGAAAATATGTGTGTTTCGAGTTTTCGTTGGTGAGTGAGCATGAGGGTATGTGTGTATGAATATGGGTGAGTTTGTGTGTGAAAATAATTTTGTGTGTCTGTGGATGCATATGAAGGTGTGTGTGTGTGTATGTATGTGTGTGTGTGGTGAGTGGATGCATTGACATGCACAGACCTCTCAGGACAGACATGAATCTGTCAGTTGGGGATGGATCTTAAATAGCAGTTCAGCACAATACCATGCCCATCTGAGCCAGTCTTGAAAGGAGCTTGCTCTTGAGGTTTTGGGTTTGGGGGGCCTGATTTTTTTTTTTTGTCAAATAACTGAAAACGCCAGCAGAACGATTGTCTGGAGGGAGGAGTGGGATGGGGAGACTGAGATTTCTTAATCAAACTTTCAAGTGTTATTTTTGGTCTTCTGTTGAGCTGGGATCCGAAAAAGAATCTGCATATGATATTTACATCTCAAATCTTCAGAGCCTCATTAGCTTTGATAGTTATTTATTTATTTATTTATTTGCAAAAAGGAATTTAAATCAAACAGAGAGGCACAAAAGCAAAACCTTTGAATGTAGTGCAAAATTAATTAAAACAGGCAGCCGAAGGGTAGAGTGAAATACAATGGAATTCAGAAAAAAAAAAAAAAAAGACAATGAAACTAATTAGACTCTGATGGGAAGATCCTTCCTCATTTGGTGATCATCCATTGATAATTAATAAGTCACAAATATTGATGTTTGAAGAAAAGTGCCAGAAGTTTAACCCCTGTTTTTCCAGAAGTTTTTAAAAATTTTTTTAAGATTCTGATCTTCTAAACTAACTCAGTCAAATTATTGGATGTTGTGTTTTACAGTCATGTGTTGCTGATGGATGGGGATGTGTTCTGAGAAATGCATCATGAGGCTGTTTCATCATTGTGCCAACCTCACAGAGTGTACTTACACACACCTTGATGGTATGAGCTATATGGAATAGCCTTTTGCTCCTAGACCACAAACCTGTATAGCAGGTACCACACTGAATACTGTAGGCAATTGTAACACCGTGGTAAGCATTTGCATATGTAAATATAGAAAAGGTACAGTAAAATTATGGTACAAAATGTAGAAAATGGTACACTTGTATAGGGCACTTACCGTGAATGGAGCTTGCAGGACTGGAATTTGTTATGGGTGAGTCAGTGGGTGAGTGGTGAGTGAATGTGAAGGCCTAGGACATTACTGTATACTACTAGAGACTTAATAAACACTGTACACTTAGGCCATGCTCAATTTATAAAAAATAAAGTAATTGCACCACAATGTTACAATGGCTACTGTGTCACTAGGTGACATGAATTTTTCAGCTCCATTATAATCTTATGGGATCACCGTCATCTATACAGCCTGTTGTTGACCGAAACGTCGTTACACAGCGCATGACAGTATTGTGTTCTGGGGGAAACAGACTAGCTTATACCAGCAGCTGATTAGCTCTCAACACCTGTCCTCAAAATAATGTACAGGTGGATCAAATTCAACTGTCAGCGGATAAAGATATATCTTAATACAGGGGATGTTGGACTCCAGCAGTTAGCATTAACCCAGTGGCGGAACCAATTTGTATATATGAATAGATACAATCCCAGCTACATTTTTGCCCCTGTGTATTTTGAGGCTTTGTTGTATGATCCATGCTTTGTAGATCTGTGAAAAACACTTCCAGGCATCCAGTTGAAAAACCCTTGACCAACAGTATAAAAACGACTTTTAGCTTTACCTAAGCACAAGGCAGCATCAAAGGGGTCTGGCTTCCTTGCTGGAAGTTCTTCTGAAAGAAATGATCAGTTAGTATTTATGCTTTTTGTCCTTCTGTATTATGCAACAGCACAAATGCACAACTGCCCCAGTGGGACAATCTAACGCATAGCCTGCCTGTCACACAGTTTTAAAGTTGGACGCATGTGTCTTTGGCACGTCCCAGGTCTCCTTTCAACTTCTTTCAGAATCTCTTTTTTACCACCCTCCAGTCCAGCGCTTGAGGTTCTCAGGATGACCCTGGGTCATTTCTAGCTTAAAGAGAGTGGGCTTTGAGAAATACCTTGAAAATTGTGAGTTCAATTTTTAAAGATGGCTACAATGCTAATGGTGAAATTTCAGGCTTTGTGGCAGTTGGATGAAAGGAATGTTTTTGAGCAAAAGATCTTTCCAACAATCCCTCAAACCTACAATGCATAAAAGTGGACTTGTTTAGGTAAGTCGGTAAATTATGCCTGATCTCAGTTTTCCTCCATGTAAAGAGGAAGAAACTGAACTAGAAGTAGAATGATCTTTAAGATTTATTAAAGAGAGAAAGAGAGAGAGAGAGAGAGAGAGAGAGAGAGAGAGAATGGTTTGTCATGTGCAAAAAAAGGCAAGGTTCTTCCTTACAAGTAGCACAGGGATTCATTCATTCATTCATTCATTCATTCATTCATTCATTCATTCTGTGTGTGTGTGTGAGAGTCGTCTCTGGGCCAAACTCCGTATCACAGTTCTTTCACATCATTTCACCTACCCCTTACAACAACCTGTGAGGTAGGTATTCCTAACAGGGGTGGTTGTCAATTTATTTAACTATCAATAAGCCACAGATACCTGCCAGTCAGAACACTGAGTTAAACACTAGAACAGGGTCCTGGAGACCCCTGGCTGTGCCAGGTATTTGTTGCTAGATGAGGAAAGAGGTGGGGAGGAACCAGGGTGCCTGGCACAATGAAGTGGAGATTGGGAAACTATTTGCCAACTGGCCAGGGAAATGCTCTAATTTTTAAACTGCTGGTATGGATTTTGTACTATTGGATATGGCTGAACATCAGCCCTGATTTTCAATCTCCCCATTCTGCAAAGGACAAAGCTGAGGCCCTGGGAGGTCAATAAACCTTCTCAAGATAAACCCATCAAAAAGCGACAGGCTTGAGTTGAAAGCTACTTTAAGTTTTTGAGACTCCAAAGTTGGTGTTCTTAACCATTATGCTGACTGTGCGCATGCCTCTAAGTTGACCTCAGTCCGTGCCAGGCTGGCCTGGCATTTCTCTACAAAGAACTGGAGGAAAGTGGCTCTGGAGGAAAGATCTGGTTTGAGTGGGAGTAGAGTTGGCCGATTTAGTAAGTAAAAATACAGGACACACAGTTAAATTTGAATTTCAGATAAACAACAAATAGTGCTTTTGTATATTTTTAGCTTATTGCACGAGATATACTTACACTAAAAATTATTCATTGTTAATCTGATGTTCAAATTTAACTGGACATCTTGTATTTTATCTGGCAACACTAAGTGTGGAGGGAGGGCCACAGGGATGCTAAGACATTTCAAATACCAGACACTTCAATCTGAAGAAACATTTTCTTTACTAGGAACTCCCTTTTGCAAAGTCAATGATATCAGCTGTAGTAAGAACACTTCTAACCTTACCCTGAGTACCTCCTTGATTTTAAAGTCATAGAATGTCAAGGCAGAGGTCATTTAAGCCAACCCCCTGCCTCACTGTCTTTCTGCCTCTTTCTGTCCTCTCTCTGCCCAAGAAGGCAGAACCCACAGCAACGGCGCTGTGGCTTGGCTTTGAAGCCAAGGAGCATAGCCTATGAGGCGTGTCCTCATCTCCAAAGCACATGGAAACTATTCGTTTCCTGAAGGTCTTCATGGTTAGCCTGCTGCAAGTCTCGTGGTTTTTCAGCTGCAGTTGTAATTTCTGTAGCGCCTCTATCCCAGCTCAGCTGGTATTTATTAGACACATTGCTTTTGAAAAGAAAACTGTGTCTTAATTAAAGGTTGGCAATCCACAGCCTGTTTGCAGATGAGAAAAATTAAACAACTACTATGAACAGGGCAGTGTGTCTCCTCTGTTGGTTAGAACATTGCTGTCTAGACATGTGGAGTGTCTCCTGTGTTTCGGGCTGTCCCTGCATCTACATCTGAGTGCTTTTTTTTTTTTTTTTTTGGTGTTGCACAGCAAATACAAATGAACTATGAGACCAAATGGAAGAGCTTTTGGAGTGAAACGGGCTTGTGTCCTGTTTTAACCACTCCCTGTCACAGACTGCTTTTCAAACACAATACCTGGGCGGGGTGGGTGGGGGTTAATGAAAAATGTTTGGTGTCCAAAACCCAGCCTCACTGTCTATGCCAATGAGTTGGTTTCTGGGGCCAGGTGGAAGCTGAGAGGATCTCATCTGTCTCACCTCTGGACCAAGAATGAAATAAACTGATGAAGAATAAAAATATTCCTTTCATAGGGTGAAGATTCTTAACTTGGGTTCCTTGGAACAGAAGCCCTCTAAGACTTCCATGGAATTCTTAGCTTGGATGGGGAAAAAATGTATTTTTTATTTTTGCTAACTTCGAACTGAAAGTTAGCATTTCCTTCAATTCTGAATGTAGGCAGCAAACCAAAATTGTATCAGCACTACATGGGACTTTTGTGACTTTGTCATTGATAGATATCACAGATATTTTCATATCACATTATATTGCTACAGGATATCTCGAAATAGACTCATTACTATCTGGAAATTATAGTGATGAGTAGACTCACCTCTCTATCTTATTATATTTTGGTTAATAAAAGTCCATATATTACTGTATCAATTTAAAGAATTAGATAACTGTTATTTAATGTAACTTTTCTTTGTAATGCTGTTTTGTAAATTTTATGCCTGTAATAACATTATTCTGGAATAAGCCTTGAAAACTTTATGCTAAGTGAAGTAAGCCTGACTCAGGATAAATAGGATAAATAAAAAAGGACAAATACTATATGATTCCACTCACGTGGGGTATGTAGAGCAGTCAAATTCATACACAGGAAGTAGAGTGATGGTTGCCCCAAGATGGGAAAGGAAGAAATAGTGAGTGGTATTGTTAATGGGTATAGACTTCCAGGTTGGGAAGATACAGTTGTGTAGATGGATATGGTGGTGGCTATACAATAATGTGAATACTTAATGTCACTGACCTGTACACTTAAAAATAGTTAACACATTTTTTGTCATGTATATTTTATCATAATTTAAAAATCCACAAGAACAATGCAAATATTTTCATCTCACATTTTAAAACCCACATTATTCCATAAAGAGGTCCATAGACCTCCCCTGGAGGGGAGCACAAACCTGGCTAAGGCCTCCTGGTTTTAAGGGATTGCTTTTCCTGATGCCTGGTACATCTTTCCAGGTATGTTTTGTCTGGGGAAATCTTTCTGTCTCTTCAGGGGTCAGTTCAAATGCCACTATTCCTTGGCTCCTGTTCTGTTCCCAGGGCTAATGTGGGGACATAGTCTTCATATTCCTCTAAGCCTATCTCTAATATCCCAGTTGGATCTTACTGCCTGCCAAGAGCCTAAGGCCTTGAGGTCTTTCCCTCTATTTAATTAAAGGGTTATTTGGCAGGTATAAGAAAAGAGTTTAGGCAACATTAGTACCAGACTGAGACTTTCTCATTGATGCAATAGGGAAATTTGCTGTATGAGTCAGTATTACTCAATGCCTTGTCTGGATATTGATGCAAATCTCGTGGTCACTTTTTCACATTTTGTGCTACGTTACATAATCTTATGAAATCTACAGAACCCGGAGGTTAGTGCTATCAGGGACAGTATTTTGCAGATGAAGAACTGAGACTCAGAAAGCATAAGTCGACTTGTCTGACCCCAGAGGTATTTTGCATCAAACATCTTCCAGAGTGGTAGGATTTCTTGGGAGTAGCACAAGCTGCATTTGATGAAGATCACTCATTGGAGAATCTGATCCTTATTGGAGAATCTGTCTTTGAACCTGACAAAGGAACACGAGGTACTAAATAAGTAAAGACTTTGGATCCTCGGAGTTGGAAGGGCCCAAACTACATAGTTTGTCCCACCTGTTTTAGATGCGGAAACTCTTGAGTTGACACCAGCATAGTAATAACCACCACTGTGCTGACCTCTTGATGTGGATTATCTCAATGACTCTGAAAGTTTCATCGCTGTGGGCTCCTTTTATAATTTTGGTCATAATTGAATGTTATTGATACTATGATCTACTTAATGCTGTTTTCCCCTTTAAATGGATCTGCTTTTAAAACTTAAATCCATTTACTCACACAGAAAATTTTATACTACTTCTGTGAATAGAAAACCACTAACCATAAATATTATTCCAATAAAAAAGAAAATATGTATTAAGTTCTACCTAGGTACTGTTGCCTGCAGGGGGACTCTGAGCCTGAAGTCTTCACTCCCTTTGTTAAAACATAGAGAACAAAACACCAAAAATAATTAGTACTTGTTAGGTGTTAAAGACACAATAGCATCAACTGGAGACTTTCTTGATGTAATTAGAAGAATTCAAAGAGAGCTAAGAAGGACCTAATACACTTACTGTTTGAGTCAGTGCTATTTAATGCCTTGTCTGTGCATTATTTCAAATCATTTTCAGTACCACTCGTGGTCTCTGCACCTCTGGAAACACCCCATTATCTCAGCTCATCCTCACAATAATCCTATGAGGTAAGTACTAGTACTAGGACTAGTTAGTACTGCCCTATTTGTTGGATGCACAGCCAGTCAGGCACGCCTGCTCTCTCTGTCGCCGGAGTGCCTGACCACAGTGATATTCTGTTTCGTGGCCGAAGCTACCCATAAAAAGAGCCTTTAGCAGCATCTTATGGGTTCTCATAAATCTTGCAGGTCCAGATGTCCATCCAGGAACAAACTCCACTGCATGGAGCCCCATGGTGAGACAGACTGCAGGCTTGCAGCCCCACACCCATACACCGGCAATGTGCCCCCAGGAACACGGGACCAACTCCAACTTTGGGAATGAAGATAATGTTCAAGCAGGAAAGGAGGAGTGGATAGGAGAGGAAGGAAGTGAAAGCAAGTGATGGAGAGGACAAAGGGAGCCTCAGGTTCCTCATTTAGAAAATGGGCAACAAGACCTGCTTCACAGGATGGTTGATTGTTGGGAGGATTTGAACACATAGCAGGTGCTTCACCCTCCCTCTCCCCTCCGTCCTCTCTCCTCCGACTCATCTCTGTCCCCCTCCCCCACTCCCTTCCCTTCCACTCCCCTCCTCTTCTCTCCTCTCCTCACCTCCCTTCTCTTCTCCTCCCCTCCCTTCCTTTCTTCTCCTCTCTCATCCCCTCTTCTCCCCTTCCTCACCCCTGTCAAGCAAACACACAGACACACATATGTATTCATGTAGTTTCAAAAGTGAAAATAGGGAATTTGTAGCCAAGGTCTGCTCTGACATGACAATAAATAGGATGAAGGAGGCAAGAGAGCCCGGAGAGACAGAGTCCCCTTGAGCTTCAGGGAAAGCTTCCCAGGAGCTGGAGAAAGGGGTCCCTCAAGAGCTGTCATCTGACATTGACCGGGAGGTCCCTCACGGTCAAACAGGCCTAATAGTAATTCCACCATTGGAAACTCACACCTTTGAGGTAAGCATTGCTCTCTCTTCTGCAGTTTCTGTAAAGAAATGCAAGAGCTGGCACACAAAGCAGAAAAGCACACTTCAAGCACTTTCTTTCAACAGAGGCCTTGGGAAAAGGGGGTGCCACGAGAAATAGAAGGAAGAGGCGAAAGGACAGGACTCAGCCGGGGTAGACGCTTCTCCCTCACTTGTGGGCTCCAGGGTTCTGAGGCTTCACATGAGCCTAAGAGCGGGAGAGGAGGTGGCCCAAGCCTGCAGAAGGACATGATTCCTGTGGCGTGTGGCTGTACATCAGTTTCCTCCACATCAGCCTCTTATCTCCTGTGGGCGGAAAGGCGAGGCTGATGGGAAGGCCAGATTACACCCCAGACTGGGCCTGCTTCTCATCGCTGGCAAACCACTTCCTTGGACTCCCTTGAGCTCGGCACATCTGGCAACCCGGTGGACTTTCTCTTGAGGACCGGGGAAAACACAAACCCAGACTTGTGTGAGTGTATATGATCCGTAAATACTCCCAAGGTGCTGATGGAAGTTCCAACTTGTTATGTGTCCCCAGACAAGCTTGTTCCCTCCCTGGGCCTCAGTTTCCTGAACTGCAAAATTGTGGCAGGGAGATAAGACTAACTGATGTCTAAGAACTCTTCCTGTCTTGAAATTAAAACAACAATAATAGGGGCATTGTTTTCACCCCCAAGGGTGATAACCAGGGAATGCACAGAGAAATGTTTGTGGATATTCTTGCATACTGAAACCCAGTTTCTGCAGAGTCAAATACCTACATATTCAGAAAAATTCAACTAAATGGCAGATTATCCATTATCAGCCTAAGAGACAGAGTCATGCAGACTTAAGGGCCATATTTATTTGCTCAGACTTAATTAGCTTAACTGAATCTATACATCAGTGTTCAGGCACTGGTGGCCTTGTTTCTTTTACACCGTACCATGTTTTTAAGAAATCAGAAATTGAGCAAGCAGGCCAGGTGCAGTGGCTCATGCCTGTAATCCTAGTGCTTTAGGAGGCCAAGGTAGGTAAATCACTTGAGGTCAGGAGTTTGAGACCATCCCGGTCAACATGATGAAACCCCATCTCTAATAAAAACACAAAAATTAGCCGGGCATGGTGGTGGATGTCTGTAATCCCAGCTACTCGGGAGGCTGAGGCAGGAGAACCTCTTGAACCTGGGAGGCAGAGGTTGCAGTGAGCTGAGGTCGTGCCACTGCACTCCAGCCTGGGGGGGGAAAAATGAGCAAACATTCTAATAACAGAAGACTTCCTGTGAAAGTTTCAGTATTTGATATTTCTAGAAAAGCCTGCAGATCTGATGACAGTCAGCTGGAGCCGAGGAGAGGGTGTGCCTGTTTGTCATGGGCACAGTTTGCTCCTCCCAGTCCCACTAGATGACATTATTCTCTCTCATCACCTGCCTGGCCCAGGTCTTTGAGTTTGAGACTATGCATGAACAGAAAATGGTTGCTCAAAGCAGAAAAGAAGATGCCCCCATTGGAAATGTTGCCCTCCCAGGTGAATGATGCAGAAACACCCATGTGCCTGCTCTGCCCTAGAACAGGCAACCTTCCTGCTCCTGTTGGCCGTGAACAAGGCCTGACACACGGCTGCCTGAGCCTTTTGGAGAACTGGCTGCCCTGCTCCTCAGAAAGGAGTGTCAGCCAGTCAGGGCTGGGGTCCATATGCTTCCCAGAAATGTCCCAGTCTCCCATTTGATTGGGCTTTCCTGCTGGATCTCTGCAGCACCCACTGCCAACTGGTGACTTTTCCTTTTCTTCTGCCACAGGCCTTTTTCCAAGGTGTGAAATCGTTTTATCTTTCCTTCTGCGGGTGGGTCTCCACGCTTGGTGAAAGGGTTCTGCTGGCTTGGGGTGGAGGCTTTTGCAAAAGTGATTTTTTTCAAAAAGCTTTTCCCTCTCTGACTTTCAAGACCCCACCTACCTGTCTCATTTTCCTTCTCCTCTCCTATCTCTGGCCTGCTGTGCATCAGCATGGGGGAGGCGGGGGACAGCAGGGGATAACAGAAAGAGAAGGTTTCTAGAGGAGGGAATACTTGGCATGGCTGTGGTTCTATGGCTAAAAATGACGGGAAAGTCATGCGAAGATGAGAAAAGAGTCTGTAGCAGGCCACAGAGCTAGGAAGGTGCCAGGCATGTTAAGGAGGTATGCGGTGAGTAGGAATAGAGTGTGCCCCTGAGTGTAGGTTTCAGGGGAGTGTTGGCGAAAGGATGGTGATGGTGAGGAAGGGAAGGCAGGGCGCAGAGTCCAAATGCCAGGCTACATTGCTGGCTTTGATTTGAGGTCAGTGGGAGCCATTGGAAGTTTAAGCCAGAGAGCAAGGTAGTCTCTGAGTTTTGGAAAGAGCAATGGATTGACTGGAGGAGAGACAAGAGACAGGAGGAGCAGAGAGAAAACAACAGCGAGAGTCCATGCAGGAGACAAAAGCCTGAATTGGCAGAGGCATGGTTTGCGGGGCCAGCAAGTTGGCACCATGAGAGGGACACTTCCCTGGGTCACACATGCAGGGAGAGGAAAAGGGACAGCACCAAAATGTGTAACCTGGGTTCCTGGATGATGGTGACTCCAGTAAGACAGAGGAAGGGAAAACAGCTCTGGGAAAAGTCCAAAGACCAATGAATCTGGTTTTACACTTAGATAAGTACAGGTTGAGTATCCCTTAACTAAAATGCTTGAGACCACAAGTGCTTTGAATTTCAGTCTTTTTTGGATTTTGGAATATTTGCATTAGGCTTACCAGTTGAGCATCCTAAATCCGAAAATTTGAAATCTGAAATACTCCAATGAGCATTTCCATTGAGCATCAGGTCAGTGTTCAAAAACTTCTGATTTTGGATGTTTGGATTTGGGATGCTCACCCTGTAATTAATATGTGAGACAAAGATGGTTTGGGGGGTTGTAGGATCAGTTTGCTCACTCTTCAATTTATGGGAGTATATGCATGTTTTCAAACTCATAAAAGATTCATGTTGTATTGGTCTACAAAGCACTTTGGAATCAAGGAAAAGTCATTTTGTTTCTTCCTTTGCTGCCTTGGAGAGTCACATTCAGTCTTCAAGCCCTGGTTGAAATGTCATCTCTTCCAGGCAGAACTACCGGCCTTCCCTGTGTGCTTCCTGTTCTTATTTCACAGCTGTTCTTACGCTGTGGACCTAGAGTTCACAATCCAGCATCTCCCTCACTCAATGATAAGCATATTGATTTAATCTTTAAATCCCCCATCTGGCACAGTGTTTAATATATAGAAGTTGTTGCTAAAAGTTGAAGAATGAATAAATATTTTTCATATCCTTCTTACAGCTTTAGATTCATGGCACAGAGAAACCCAAGAGCTTGTCCTAGATCACACAATGATCTTAGAGCAGATTCCTAGGACTTCTTCTCCAGCGTGGCCATTTCCAGAAGACTTCACGCTCAGGTTTTCCAAAACATGTATTTACCCCATGCAGTTATTTATAAATTAGAGCCCCCATGGAAATTTGAAGATTTCACAACTAAATCTAAATTTCTTTTTTTTTTTTTCTTTGAGACGGAGTCTTGCTCTGTTGCCCAGGCTGGAGTGCAGTGGTGCCATCTCGACTCACTGCAAGCTCTGCCTCCCGGGTTCACACCATTCTCCTGCCTCATCCTCCCGAGTGGCTGGGACTACAGGTGCCCACCACCACGCCCGGCTAATTTTTTTGTATTTTTAGTAGAGATGGGGTTTCACCATGTTAGCCAGGATGGTCTTGATCTCCTGACCTCGTGATCAGCCGCCTCAGCCTCCCAGAGTGTTGGGATTACAGATGTGAGCCACCATGCCTGGCCCAAGTAAATCTAAATTTCTTGTTTCTTTTGATGAGTCAGGAGATCTGAAGACATTGGACAGGCTCCCCTTCCCAATTCGCTACACTCCCCACCAAGCCCCAGGACTTCCCCAATACCAGGGGATGTCTTGTTATGTAATACCATGCTTGCACTGTTGCTTTTTTCTTATATAGAGGAACAGTTGTATGACTGTGACTTTAACAGACATGGAAGTAAAATGAACCTAGAATGAGACTCATGTTTGGAGAAGAATGAGAAGGAACACATTTTTTGGTGGAAGTGACAATTATTTCTATGTGCTATCTTTATGGTGCGGAAGACTCCTTACTTCACTCATTTTGACATGCACTCTTTTTGCTGTGACTCCTGTGCCAAGTCCCCAGGCATGGAGACTCATCCCACAGAGAAGCAGTAGGGCACAGTGGTTAGGAGCGTGGCCTTTCTGGGTTTTCTTGGGCTAAGTTAGCTTGGGTAAAGTTAGCTAAGTTTTGTTGGACTGGGGTTAAGCTCCTTAACCTCTCTTTCCTTCAGTGTCCTCATCTTCAAAGGGGGTGATGATGATAATGATACCTATCTTGTAGGTAATTGTGAAGATGGAATGAAACAAGAAGTGTGAAGAGTGAATGAGGCTGGACGCAGTGGCTCACACCTGTAATCCCAGTACTTGGGGAGGCTGAGGCAGGTGGATCACTTGAGGTCAGGAGTTCGAGACCAGCCTGGCTGACACGGTGAAACCCCATCTCTATTAAAAATACAAAAATTAGCCAGGCATGGTGGTGTGCACCTGTAATCCCAGCTATTGGAAAGCTGAGACATGAGAATCACTTGAACCTGGGAGGCAGAGGTTGCAGTGAGCCAAGATCGGGCCACTAGTCTCTAGCCTGGGAGACATAATGAGACTTCATAATGAGACTTCATTTAAAAAAAAAAAAGTGAAAGATAGCACCTGACACCTAGTGAAGGGGTGGAGGACAGGAGTGTTTTTGTCATTGTGGTGAATGACAACATACCGACTCACTCACTAGTTAATTTATTTGGTAAATGATGATCGACTTAGTGACTAAGAAGGTTGATGCCTTTGAGAGGTGCCAAATCAAACACTTTGAAGGTTTCTTGGTCCATATCAGTGGTTCTCAATCCTGGAAGTGGATGGGAATAATCTATGTTGCTCTCGCCAGATACTAGTCTGGGGACCCACCAAAGAGCAATTACACAGGATTTGTGGCCCCCAGAATGAGGACAACTATGCCAGGTTATGGTCAGGATGGGAAACTCTCCTCAAGTCATGTCGAGGTCATCCACAGTCCTGAGAGCAGGTGCCTCCTTACATTACACATCCTCAGTGCCTCATTTACCTGCCCTGGTCCCTGTCCTGCCTCAAACCACTAAAACAGAAACTCCACGAGGACAGAGACTTTTTTCCCTCTTTTTCTTTCACTACTATCCCAGTGCCTGGAACAGCAGTGCACATATAATATGCTCTTGATAAATACTTATTGAAAGAATGAATAAATGGTTACATGAATAGGCCCATCTTCCAGAGGTTCAGATTGCAGTCACCTCTTTGCTAGAGACTGCTGGATTTGCTCTACACAAACCAGAAGAGTGGAGTCTTAGACTTTGGATGCTCAGTATTTCCAGAAGGGACCTTCAAGGTCAGCTGGGACAATTTCTTTTTCTTTTTTTTTTTTTCCAAACCATGTCTCATCATCACGATATTTTCCATCTCTGCATCCCAGTTGAGCTGTTGTTTCCTTAATGGTGGCTTTACATCAATTCGTGCTTACTTAGAAACATCTGTCTGACAAAGAAACCTTAAAAAGATCAGTTCTGCCAAGGAAAAACTACTATCACTTTCCGTAAATAGAAAGGCAACTGTGAAATTAAGTACAAAGGAAAGAAGTCAAGTTATGAAATGGAGTTGGATGCTGATGCCTGCTGAGGATGTGAGCCTGGGCGTTCCCCTCTTATTATTATGAAGAGAGGGTTGAAAACATCGCAGAGGTGTTAAAGAGATATTATTATTGGATTGAGACTTTCTCTTAGAGGGAGTCAGAGGCTAGAAAGAGTTCAAAAGTGATACCTTTCTCTCTCTGAGTTAGTACTGTTTAATACCATGTCTTTGCATGGCACCCAAACCCATTCATGTGCTGCCCAACCAGCAGTGGTATTCATCCCACTGGAGAAATCCATAGTTAGTCCCAGCTCCTTATTTTGTAAGACTTAGGTCCAAAGAGGCCCAAGTTCATATTCATTTATTCATTCATCCATTTGTTTGGCATCTACTGAATACCTCCTATATACCTGGCACTGTGAACCAGACAGGCCAGGTCCCAGCTATCATGGAGCTACCATATCGAGGTCAGAGGAGGGGCCATACTTTTGGTCCCTGACTCTGAGTGCAGTGCTCCTTCTCTGCCCCTTTTCAGAAGGTGTTTTCATAATCTCCATCCACACCCTACCCTCATGGGTGACTTGGGCACTTAGTGTTGCATTAACTTCATTTCCTTTTAATAAAGCAGTTACATTTTCACCCCATCCTGGGCTCTATGTTCTTGCAGCACACACATCAAGCATGCTGCTAATTTCAGCGTCTGGCTTCCAGATCCAGACGTCAAAACAACTACCTTTTCATCTCAGGTTTGTAAGACAGAAAACCTTCAATATTGGGAACAGATAACCTCGAAGGTGGGTTCATATCTCTCAGCATGATTGCTGTAACTTAACTCTGCTGCACCCGATCAAGGCTTTCTCTCTGCCTCGTAGGTATTTTAATACAAATGTTCCTTTCATTTGGTTGATTGAAGGTCTCCAACCTGCAATAAATGAAACATCTGATCCCCTTGAATCCAAATAACTTTTTCTTTGATTTTCTTTTACTTCTATTTCTTCGTCCTTTGTTCTACAGCCCGAGTCAAATTTCCCTTTAGAAATTGAAAGAATGTGTGTGGGTTTTTCCTGCTTTTTTTTTTTCCAAGCTGTAATGCAACTGCTGGTTCATGGACGAGAATATTAAGATCCAATTCAATGGCAGACTGTCTACAGCAATGGCTTTTTTTTTTTTTTTTTTTTTTTTTTTTTTGCCGTCATCCCCCCACCCACTTGTGGGCAATGGTTGTACAAATTAGCCTCTGTGTACTAGTCACTGAAGCTAGCTTCCCAATTAACCCTAGGCTTGAGAGAAAATAAGACTAAAGATTCTTCCCCTCCATGCACAAAGACCTACATGCTGGCACCTGGCTATGGAGTTGGGCATTTAATTGCCTTTGTAAAGACTCAGGCCATCTGCATGGTATTGGGTCCCCAGTTTCAGGTCTTGTTGGGCCAGAGGGGTCTTGTTAGTCTCTGGAATGACCAGGTCATGTGTATTCATCACTTCGAAAGGCAAGCAGGGTCTATGAGAAGCTGGTGAAGCTCTTTGTGTGTTCACCTCTCTGACTGTGCCCTGTGTCCACACTTAGCCAGGACATCTATCCACGTAGTGGTCTTGGCTTTGTGTCTGGGGTGGCTTGAGCTGTGGGTAACAGTGCTGATTATTACATGCTAGTAAGATTGTCTCCCTCCTTGAAGCGGTAGAAAGGTTCATTCCTTTGGGGTGATTAGGTGAATATCAGAAAGCAACCACAGGAACATTTTGTTGTACTTTGCTAAGGTCTAAATGTTTGTCTCCTCCCACCAAAAATTAGTGGTTGAAACCTCATCCCCAGTGTGATGATATGAGGAAGTGAGGCCTTTGGGAGGTGACCAGGTCTTGAAGGCAGCGCCTTTATGGATGGGATTATTACCCTTAAAAAAGAGACTCAGGAAGCTTGTTCGCCCCTTCTGCCATGTTGAGTACTCAGCAAGAAGATGCCATCTATGACGAATGAACCCTCACCAGACACCCAATCTGCCAGTACCTTGATCTTGGACTTCTCAGCCTCCAGAACTGTGAAGAATCAGTTTCTGCTATTTATGAGTTACCCAGTCTATGGCATTTTGCTATGGCAGCCTAAATAGACTGAGACATACTCCTTAACCTTTGACCCACTTCTGTTTGGGCCCGGCCAGCCTTCCTGAGCCTGTGCGCAGTCTTCCTGGCTCAAGGAACTCTCTCTATCGAGGTGCGATCTCCTAACTCCTGGCACTCATTTACCTACCCATGGTTGGTAGTCAGCCTCCAAGATGCCCGCAGTCATCCCTGCCTCCTGGGATTCATATCCTCCTCCACATCATACTAGGATTGGGCTCTGTGACCAAAAATAAAACAGCAGATGAGAGGATGTGTCTCTTCTGAGAATGGGTTAGAAAAGACTGTGGCTTCCATTTTGGACGACTTTCTCTCTCTCACTCCCTCTCTCTTTCTCTCTCTCTCTCTCTCTCTCTCCTCTTTTCCTTCTTCTCTTCCTTGGATCTCTTGCTCTGCGGAAAGCAGACTACTTTATTGTGAGCCACCCAGTGAAGAGGCCCACAAGACAATGAACTGAAGCCTCCAGCAACAACCCTGTGAAGTCAGTTTGGAAGTGGATTTTCTAGCCCCAATTGAGCTTATGATGACTTCAGCTCCAGCAGACAGCTGGGCTGCAGCCTTGTTAGAGAGCCTGCGCCACCCAGCTCTGCTGCTTCTAGACTCCTCACCTGAGAAACTGCATGAGATAGCATGTTTGCTATTTCAGGCTGCCAAATTTAGGGGTAAGCTGTTATGTAGAAATAAATACCAACACACCATGTGAGCTTGTCTCTCAAGGGACTCTCTGAGGCTCCTGATGTTCCTGGTTGGCTTCCTCAATCTGTGTGCTTGTTGTCCCTTAATATGTATTTTCAGTTCTTCCTTCATAAGAAACACCTTTAGCTTTTAAGTGGATCCTTGGCTGCCTGGAATAAACACTACATTGCCCCAGGTTCTCTGGCAGCTAAATGTGATCATGTGACTTGACCATATTCTGGTCAATGGGCATATGTGGAAGTGGTGTGTGCAACTTCTGGGGAGCACCCTGACTGGGGGATGCACCTTTCTTTCCATTTTCCTCCTTCCTGCAGGCTGGAACTGCCCATAAAGGCTGGCACCCCAGCAGCCACCTTGAGAAATGCAGCAATGATGCTGAGTGGCAAGGCAGAAGGCACAGGATCCCCACACGTGAGGACTGCTGCTCCAAACCTGGATCATGGCCCGAAGATCCCATCGGGGAGAAGTAAAGCTCTGTTTTGCTGAAGTCACTGCTATTTTGGGGGTCCCATCTCTTCCAGTTGATTCTAACCTGAAATTGAACCTTAATTCAATCTGGCTGATCCATGAACAACCATCATGCCTCGTGCTCTGTGTCAGATAGGTTTCTTAAGGGAGAATGTCACTGACTGACAGTGATGTGTCAACACCAAAGAGGAAAAAATATCAGAGAAAGGTTTAGGGAGAGAACAATAGAGAGAGAAAGAGAGACAGAGACCGAGGGGGAGAGAGAGAGAGAGAGAGAGAGAGAGAGAGAGAAAGAGTAAGCAGACTTGGCTTAATTTCCTCTTTGCCCTTATTACTTTCTGATATTTTCTGACCTTAATACCTTTGAAACTTAGCACTTCCCCCAGAAGCCTCCACTGTCAACAAAGCCCCAAGATTTCCCTAGAAGTTTCCCCTCCCCATTGACCCCATCACTCCCCACGGGCTTCTGCTTACCAGGATGCCCAACTATTCCCCCACAAACATCCCCATGCCCAGTGGGCCCTAACACCCACTAGGGGCATTGCCTTTCCCCCTCTGTTCTGCCCTCCTCCAGAGGCTCCCCATTCTCTGGATCTAATGTTGTCCCAGAATTTTATCCCTCCCTGTCCTGCCCAGGGGACCTCAAATTCTCCTAGTAGCTTCCAATGACCCAGCTGTGCCCAGATGCTTCTCCCTGCCAGCTAAGGCTGTTGCAGTCTCCCAGAGGCCTCCCTCATCTTAGTAGGGTCTATTACTCTTGTTCCCTAAGGCCTAGCAGTCCCTCCACCCAGTAGGCCCTGAAACTGCAATGCAGTCATCTCAGGCTGAAGACCTGCTCTGTACCAAGGCCTGAGAGGGAGGTGGAGAGAAGCCAGGTAGGGGCCAGACATATTAGCAGTTTTCCTAGAACAGTTGCTGAAATAGAGCAGACAGGGGCTATGGGAGTTGGTCAATAAATATTCATTGAGCATCTACTTTGTGCTGTGAATGATTTCAGGCATGAAGGACATAGCAGACCATAAAACAGAGCAGAGGGAGCCTTCTTTAGAAGTGGTCCTGGTATTTCTGTCAATTGACATATATTCACAAATTCACGCATCCACTCAATACATATTTATTGAGCGCCTTCTGTATACGAGGCAGTGGTCTTGTTGCTGAAAATACAAAACTGAACAAAACAGAAAAACTCCTGCCCTTGGGAGCTTATATTCTAGTAGGGAAATGAAATAAATAAACAACAAACAGTGATGCCTTCAGTCTTATGTTCCCAGAAGAAGTGCTGAGACAAGGGTTGAAGTGCAGGTAATTCATTAAGAAAGAGCTCCCAGGAGACATCCGTAAGGGCATAGGGAAACAGGGCAAGAGATGGGGAAGAAGCCCAGCAAAGGTGCAGTTTAACACAAGGTTCCAATCTCTGCTTGATCCTGTTGGGAGCTCTGGGGTATAAATTACATCTCAGGGTCTGTCTTTGAAGCAGGGGTGTCGGGCTTTTATACTCCCACATCCATTGGCTACAGGCTGGAGGGGCGAGTGGGAGTAAATTTTGGGTACTTTTCCTCCTCTCTGCATGCCAGGGGACAAAGCAGCTGCAGAGGTTCATGGGCCAGCGCAAGAAGGAAGTTCCAGGTGTGAACCTTTTAGAAACAAAATGCGTAGGGCCAGGTGTGGTGGCTCACACTGTAATCCCAGCACTTTGGGAGGCCAAGGGGGATGGATTACCTGAGGTCAGCAGTTCAAGATCAGCCTGGCCAACATAGTAAAACTCCATCTCTGCTAAAAATACAAAAATTAGCCAGTTGTGGTGGTGCATGTCTATAATTCCAGCTACTTGGGAGGCTGAGGCAGGAGAATAACTTGAACATGGAAGGCAGAGGTTGCAGTGAGCTGAGATCATGCCACTGCACTCCAGCCTGGGCAACAAGAGAGAAACTCTGTGTCAAAAAAACAAACAAAAACAAACAGAAGAAGAAGAAGGAGAAGGAGAAAGAGGAGGAGGAGAAGGAGAAGGAGAAGGAGAAGGAGAAAGAGAAGTAGAGGCCGGGCTCAGTGGCTCACGCCTGTAATCTCAGCACTGTGGGAGGCCGAGGCGGGCGGATCACAAGGTCAGGAGATCGAGACCACGGTGAAACTCCGTCTCTATTAAAAAATACAAAAAATTAGCCAGGCGCGGTGGCAGGTGCCTGTAGTCCCAGCTACTCAGGAGGCTGAGGCAGGAGAATGGCGTAAACCCGGGAGGCGGAGCTTGCAGTGAGCCGAGATCGCGCCACTGCACTCCAGCCTGGGCGACAGAGTGAGACTCCATCTCAAAAAAAAAAAAAAAAAAAAAAAAAAAAAAAAAAAGAAGTAGAAAGAGGAGAAGGAGAAGGAGAAGGAGAAGAGGAAGAGGAAGAGGAAGAAAAATGTGCATAGAGGCTGGCGGTGAGCACCTGAATCAGTAAAAAGGACCTGAGGGATGCATCCATGCAATAGATTCATCACAATATAACTATAAAGTGTAAGAAGCATTGTAGATTTCACCACTCCTGACACCTCCCTCCATGCACAGGGGCATCCTGAGGATCTCCATGTCTCTATTCCCCTTACCTTACTCTGCCCTAAAGGAGGTGACTTGGCTGATTGATAAGGATTCTAGGAGGAATAAACTGGATACAAGCAGCTCAGTCCTGTCCTCATTCCTTGTCTTATTTCGATCTCTTTAAAGACCTAGGGTAGAGAAGGAAGGGCGGTGATTGGGGGCTTTCTTAGGAAACCAGCACTCTGAAAGATAATGATGTGGGCAAGAGAGCGGGAGTGGCCGGTGGTCTTCCCCTTGGGGGAAGTGAGAAAGCTGCAGTGAGAAAGTGGCCATGGGGATGTTGGGGGAGGCTCAGGCCAGGTGGGAGAGCAGCTCCTGCACAGGCCTCAGGGTGGGAGTGTGCTTGGCACTTTTGAAGATTAGCCAGTGCAGGTGGAGCAACATGACAGGAGATGACATCAGAGAATGAAGCACGAGCTGAGTAGGCAGGACCTGCAGGCCAAGCCCAGGACTGTGGGTTGGTGCCAACCAAGAGGGGAGCAATGGCGGCTTTCGAACAGGCAATAACACGATCATGGATAAAAGGATCCTTCTGACTTCTGAGTACAGAAGGACGATAGGGGAAAACGGAGGAAGGCAGGGAGACCAGTTAGGGGGCTCCAGCAAGAGTACGGGTGAGAACTGACAGTCACTTACACCAGATTCTTCTGCAATTAGTGGTGAAAAGTCGTCAGATATGGAATCTATTTTGCAAGCAGAGCCCACAGATTTTACCAGTGGAGTGACTGTGTGGTTCGGGAGGGGATGGTGACAATCAGGGATTCTACCGCAGCCACTGTCATGCCACATCCATAGGTCCTGTCTTTACCATGTTAGAGGCCCCACTTCTAATGGCCAGCCTATACATTTTGTTGCCTGAGGGATTCCTCTGACCACTGGAGCCCACTCTGTCCATGTGTCCAAAGCAGGCCAGAGGATCCCTCAGGGGTAGCCTCAATTGATGAATGATGGGAGCTTGTGTATATGCAGCCCAGTTCCGTCACCCCACAGAGTAGGGACATAACTCTGAGGCTTGTGCTCTGCCCTGGCTCCTAAAGTCCTCAGCAGGATGAAGCACTAGTAGTTCATATTGATAACTCGCTTGACAACACACCCTTCATGGGGTGCACTTCTTTTCCATCTCACTTTTCCACTTCCTCTCACTACTTCCTGAGAGCACCTTCCAAACAGACTACTCACACTCAAAGCCTTGCCCAGGATCTGCTTTGGGGGAACTCAACCTCAAAGAGCTACTGCTAGAGCTTTTGGCTGGATCAGCTAGAAGAGGGACAGTGCCATTTATTGGAATAAGGAAGAAGCGTCAAGACTGCAGACTGGCCATGTTGGATCGGAAATGTCTATTGACCATTCAACTAAGCTGCTGAGTGGGCATGTGGAAATACAGGTCTGGAGAGTTGAGAGTAATGGTCAGGCTGGGGGAGTAAACCTGAACACAGAGGGTGCTCATATTTTCCTATATCTACAGCAGAGCCCTGCACATTCTGACTTTCTGTCACTACTGGCAAAGAAGACAACACCGACAAGTATAAGTCCAGGCAGGCACCAAGTCCAAGTTACTCTGATATTTTCAAGGAACAGCCAGGCTCAACAGGACCCTGCTTACCCGAATGCACACACTGCTGGTGAGGGAGCCAGTTGGTTATTTTAAGGTGGACACCAGTGGGTATTATCTGGAAGAGCTCAGACTTTAAAATCAGTCAGCCCTGGGCTGGATGTTTGGCTCTATCACTTCATAGCACATTGTCCTCAGACAAGTCCACTATCTTCTCTGAGTCTTAGTTCCTCCATCTGTAAAATAATGCTGATAGAGTTATTGGGATGGTAAGATTTTAAAAAATCATGTCATACAGGATTCAACTAAAAGAAAGACTTAATGCATCTTACTTCATTCCCCTCTCATGAAGGAAAAAAAAGCTATTTTTTTTCTATTTCTTGTCTGCATATATTTCTTCGATGGTTCTTAAATAATTTTTGATGGCTAATATAGTGAGTGAAGACAGAAAGACATTGCAAAGACACCAAAGACACAAGAGCTTTGATCTTTAGTTGTTACCTTCGAATGTTCCAGAACTACTGCTACAACAGAATAAGCCCAAGGTGATTTAGACACAAATCTCAGAATGCTACATATTAGCCCCCTCGTTTACTGCAATAAAAAGTTTAGATGGGGGCCAGACGTGGTGGCACACGCCTGTAATCTCAACACTTTGGGAAGCCGAGGCAGGTCGATCACTTGAGTTCAGGAGTTTGAGACCAGCCTGGGCAACATGGCGAAACCCCATCTCTAAACAAAAACAAAAACAAGAACAAAATTTAGCCGGGCCTGGTGGTGAGCACTTGTAGTCCCAGCTACTTGGGAGGCTGAAGTGGGCAGACAACTTGAGCCTGGGAGGTCAAGGCTGCAGTGAGTCGTGATCATGCCACTGCACTCCAGCCTGGGCAACAGAGTGAGACCCTGTCACCAAACAAACAAAAAAAAAAATGGGAGATTTGAGAGAGCGATGTATATAGAGAGAGACTGATCAAGTAGTTCTTCCCTTAGGACCTAAATGCCACTATAACTTCTTGCATGCCCATTACTGGCCTGTTAACACAGCATGGGCACATGCCACACATTGAACCACAAATACCTCAGTTGGGAAGGGGATATTTCCAGACCACTTGCTCCTGCTGGTGAAAACGATTTTTGAGCTGGAATCTCCACTCCACAGTGGCAGCATCCTGGTTCTGGCTTTCAGAAATCCCAGCTCGGATGTGGAGAGGAGGACTTTACATCTGTGAAAAGCCTTGGTGTCCCCTTCCTGAATAGGTCTAGCTTTAGCCACGGGGAGTCCTGACTCAGGCTCAGAGTCCCCCGTTGCTACACCCTTTAGAAGTTCAGCCCAGGGCTGCGTTGGGGGTGTTTGTAAGCTCTTTAACACGTCCTGTAGTTAGTTTTAAAGGATCTCCTTGTCCTGAAAGCTCTCTAAACAACAATCATCTCTTTCTCTTCCTTCTTCGTTTCTTTTCTTCGTTTTTCATCTCTGGATTTGTTTCAACCATGATTGGAAACCTGCTGTTGTGAGTTTGCATGGAGGAGGTGAAGCCTTCTCATGTCCTCCTGCTTGTTACTTGCAGGAAGGCAAACATCAAAAGGCGCTGCGCCGGCTCCCCACGCGGCCCAGATCTTCCTGTATAATGTGGAGAGGAAATTGGTGCCTTTGTGCTTCCCTTGCTCAGATCATATCAATTCAGTTTTCCCCTTCACTTAATTTGTAGTTCGAGTCGTCCTCGCAGGCACAGCAGTGGTGGGTGCGGAGAAGGTCAGGAGGGGGAGAGGAAGCAGGCTGGATGCTGGGGCTCATAGAGATGCCGAAGGATTTTGGAAATGACGGGAGGAAAGGGCCAACCTAGTGGAGAGTAAACCCCAGGTCAAGGGATTGGAGAGGTGCTGTGGCATTAACCCCAGATGCCCCTGACTTTCCCGGGACTCAGCTACTTTCCTTTTCAAATCCATAAAATGAGGAGCTTGGGATAAATAAGCATTAGAAATCTTTCCAACCCTGTGAGTCTGTGATTGTACTCCCAGTTCTGTCTCTTAAAATATAGCCTTGGCCACATCACTTAATCTCTGGGCCTCTATGGTGGAGGATGTAAGGTGACTTAATGAGTAACATCCATGAAGGTGTTTAGCTGCTCCTGACAGTATGAGAGAAGCCCAAAAAATGGCATTTAAATATACATCTCTTTTTCTGTACCTCTTGTGTACATATAGGGGGTGCCCAGGAATTTCTTAATTTGATATATTTATTATAGTAAGCATTTTAGGCTTTGTGGGCCATATGTAGTCCATGTTGCATATTGTTTTCAAACCACTTAAAAATGTAAAAACCTTTCATAGCTTGAAGGCTATACAAAAACATGTAGTGAGCTGGAGTTGGTCTGCAAGCCTTAGTTTGCCCATTCCTGCTCTAGAGACAAAGTGGGTGTGTTCAAAGGCTAGCTTAGCCACTTACTAACTGTGTGACATTGGACAAGTCACTTAACCTCCCTGATGATAATTTTCTTTATCTGTTAAATGGAGATTGTAACTTCTTTTCTCATAGTGATGCTATAAGGATTATACATGTATATGACAGCAGAATATTTGGCATTTAGTTAACATTTAATAGTGGTTATTTTTGTTGTCATTAATTTGTAGCTGGGAATTTGGGAGCTGTATAAATGAGGACTTGGTTGGAATAGAAGGTTGTTTTTTTGGCCACAAGGTCAAGAGGGAAGGGATCTCTAAGAACAAGGCCCAGGTCATTTCTAGGCTTAAGATTCATTTATTAATTCATCTGTTCACAGACAAATATTGAAGGTTTACTAAGCCAGGAACTGTAATAAGGATTGAGGATGCAGCAGAGTATAAAACAGGCAAAATTCTTGCATTTAAGGAGCTCATATTCTCGTGGTGGTGAAGGGAGATAGATGATACACGTATAAATAAGGTAATATGCCCAAGGTGATAAGGACTATCAGGAAAAATAAATCAGGTAGGGGTTTCAAAATTGATGGATTAGGCCGGGCGCGGTGGCTCAAGCCTGTAATCCCAGCACTTTGGGAGGCCGAGGCGGGTGGATCACGAGGTCAGGAGATCGAGACTATCCTGGCTAACATGGTGAAACCCCGTCTCTACTAAAAATACAAAAAACTAGCCGGGCGTGGTTGCGGGTGCCTGTAGTCTCAGCTACTGGGAGGCTGAGGCGGGAGAATGGCGTGAACCCGGGAGGCGGAGTTTGCAGTGAGCCGAGATCACGCCACTGCACTCCAGCCTGGGAGACACAGCGAGACTCCGTCTCAAAAAAAAAAAAAAAAAAAAAAAAAAAAAATTGATGGATTTATGTAGGCAGGTCAGAGGAGACCTCACTGGGAAGAGTGATATGAACAGAGACCTGAAGGAGGGGAGAGAGTCAGTCATGTGGACGGATATTTGGAGGAAGAGAATTCCTGGCACCAGAAGCAGCAAGCACAAGGGTCCTGAGGCTGGAACACATCTGGCCTGCTGCAGAACAGCAAGAACACCAGTGAAGCCAGAGTCAAGTGTGCTAGAAAGAGAAGCCGATCAGACACCAGATAAATGGGGACTTTGGGAAGGGGTGTATACCATGTCAGGCCTTTCAGGTCATTGCAAAGTCTTCCTATACAAGAACGCTGGGAAGGTGGCCAGATTCTTCACTCATTTCCATTGCAGCCATTTGTTCTGTTATTCAACTTATATTCATCACAGCAGCCACTCTGTGCCAGACAGCATTCTCATCCCTGTGCCACAGACATGCACAGAGATGAGAATCACCTCTGCTCCCAAAGACCTCAAAATCAAGTAGGGTTAGTTAGGATTAATCAAATAAACACATAAAAATAAGACCACTCCTTGGAAGGATGATAGGGAGGATGATAGGGAGTACTGACACGGTCTGGCAGTCTGAGAAGTTGTCCCAAGGAAGGGACGGTGGAGTGCAGGTATGGGTGTCGGGCAGGTGGGAGCTCAGCCCCTTCAAGGAGCTCTACAAAGACCAGTGTGGTGTGAAGGTGGAGAGCGAGGGCGAGCCTGGAGGGAGCGTGAGGGCTGGAGTGGTGGGCAATGAATGGCTGGATCTCACAATGAATGGCTGGATCTTACAATGAATGCCTTGTGGGCTGGGCCAAGACCCTCTTTTCCTTCTCCTAAGAGCAATAAAATCTCAGAAGTAAATAGAGAATGGCATAATCACATTGTCCTTTTGAAGAAATCACTCTGGCTGCCCTCATGAAGGGGGAATCAGAGTGAATTTGAGGTTACCAGTGAAGAAGTTACTACAATTACCAAGTTGAAGAATTATAGTTACTTTGATAAGAGTTGAAACAGGGAGGCTGAAGATAGGTAGACAGATCCTAGAAATATTTTGCAGGTAGGATTGAGAGAACTTGGTAGCAGATTAACTATGGGGAGTAATGAAGAAGGAGCACAAAAAAAGCCTCAGAGGTTTGGGATTTGTGTCCCCAGAAGAAGGCCGACCAGGATGTTGGCAGGAGGATTGAAGCCTTGACAGTTCCCATTGCTGTGATCTGCCAGAACAGGGCTCCTGGAAGGTAAGGACCATGGCTAGTTCCCTGTCCTGCACCTCGCCCTGCAACTGGTTTACACAGCAGGTGCTAGATCCCTGCAGAGGTAAGGGTTCCTTTAAGCCAGTCCTCCTCCAGACAGTCAGGAGAGAACCTGGAAAACAAGTGGAATTGGTCGAAGTAGCGTGAGATAAAAATTCTATTTGGAAATGGTGAGCATGAGGCTTAAATGTCTGTGGGGTTTCTACAACGAGCTTTGCAAAAGTGGCTCATGATTTTACTAATCAATTTCTCAAGGTGACTTTTGACTGCCACTGCCCTGGCCTGGTTCAACTCCTCCTTTCCCTGTGCCCTTCCCTTCCTCTCTCCTCCAGGATTCTTCCTCCATTCCCTTTTAGAGGTCGCCTTGAAAAGGACCCTCAGTGCTCCTTTCTACTTCAAGGCCAGTGCACATGCTGCCCCCTTGGCTGTGAAACCTCTCCTCTACAGCACACTACACCTCCATAGCTCTTCTCTCAGTTAACTCCTTTTTGTCTTTGCCTGCCAGTTGTCACCTGCTCAAGCAGCTTCCCTGATCCCTTTATTTGTGTCATTCATTCTCAGAGCATCCTGACTTTTCCAGTGTGGCAATTTTCACAGCAGTCGTTAATTACTTATTCTTATTATTTTATCTGCCTCTCAGTAGTTTATGATCTCTGGTGCCTAGGACCATGCTGGCATATAGATGTGTGCAATGAATGTTGCTTATGAATGGTTAGGGAATGAATGAATGGGCCTGGGTTGTGCAGTCTTGGGGTTGATGCAGCCACCAAACAACTTAAATCATCCAATGGTGTTTTAGAAAGAACAGTTTTGCTTTACATCTCCTAAGCATATCTACATTTTATGAGACAAAATCAACCTTAGGCTAAAGGAATGCACCTCTTGTAATGGAGAAAATATTTTAAAGATATTAAATGCTTGTGGTTTTCATTCAATGCCTCTATAAACCATGTTCCCTACAGTCATTCCACCACTATTGCTCCAATGAAGGGTGAATGCCACCTTGAGAAGGAATATGATATGGGGTAGGAGAAGCCCAAGCCAGATGTGAAGAGGAGGTGGGAAGCCACTTCCTGGCCTGGCAGCTCGGGAGAAGAAAATGAAGGGCACAAATTTGTAGGGGAAGCAGGCAACCTGCCACAGGTGTTCTGACTGCCCCACTAGGGAACACATGCCAAGACTGCAGTCTCCACGTGAGCAAGAGCATCACCTGGAATGTCCAGGTGGGGTAAATCTTGGGAGCAAAGTGGAGCAACCACTCTCCAGCAGGCTCCAGGGAGCACTTAGAGTGCACAGTGTGGATGAGAGGTCTCCTCTCTCAGTGTCATAAACACAGGACTGCAAAGGACAATTTTAACTGGGAGGAGATGCTTCCAACTGAAGAAACGGAGTCATCTTTAATGAACAAGCCTAAAATATCCACTTCTGAACCCATCACCCAACACACATTCCTGCTGGCAAGAGGCATGTGTAGATGGTAAGATCACTTACAGAAAATAAAGCAGCTATGTTTCCTTTGGGCATCTAAGTAGTAGCATGACTGAAATTGCAAGTTTTCCCCCGACACCCTCTAATGGTGAAAGTGGACTACTTACATGACTACTTACATGACACCTCAGGACATTTGCCTATTGTCCCTATCCCAGCCACCAGATAGTACCCAGCATGCCTTCTCTCCCTTCTCCATATTGTCCTTCTCCTCCTCATCTTCCTCGTTTGTAGTAAACTTGCCCAGCACTGAATGACTACAAAAGTTCAATAACAAACATAAAATGGGGGTGATGGGGCTGAGTTGGACAGCTTGCTATCTTCCAGCCCAGCTTCCCAGCTCTAGACTCTTTTATCTGAGATACTGGTCCATAGGAAACACCAGCAACCAAGGGTGTATGTGTGTGTGTGTGTGTGTGCATTCACATGCATATGTGTGTGTGTTGGAGTGGGAAGCTGTCTGCCTTCATCTATGCTTCTTTTTTCCACAGTGGGTTGTCTCAGCCTCACCTGTTCACACATAGACACTGGGGCCTCTGCACCTTTCAACCAGTTCCCCACAAAGGGTCTGTACTCTTGGGCTCTTTAAATAAGCATGCTAACACCATTGTTCTCTTGTGGCCAAGAGAACAAATCCTACTAGCTAAGTGAACACCCTATCGTTCCGTCCTGGATCATCCTCCAGCTCACCAATTACTTTCTACTCCTTCTAGGAGTTAAATAATCCTGTCATGACTTGACCCTTTTGAAAATGTCTGATGCTTGTATCATAAAACAATGGCAAGGCACTTTAATGGAATCTTTTTTTAAGTGCATACTGACATCTGATACAGAATAATAATGCTTAGCACTTGCAGAGAACTTTTCATCTTCAAAGCACTTTGCTACCATTAGAGGCGCCACATTTGCTGAAGATAGAGTCACTTTCCTTTGTGTCACACTGAATTGCATCAGACTGAATTTGGAGGGGACAAGGAGCAAGGGGCTTGCTTGGAGTGCTGAGTTGTGCTTGAAAATAATCTAAAAATAAGCACTGAATAGCTCTCAGAATAATTGTCATTTTCATTCTAATTCCCCCCGACTATGTTCATTTTATTTCTTGTTTAGACAGGATCAGCTAGCTTACACTGCAGAAACAAACACTCCCACAGTCTCAGGAACTAACGATGTCAGAAGTTGATTTCTGACTCATGCTACATGTCCAGTGGGCCAACTGGGACTCTGTTCCAGGTCTCCCCTGCACAGGGGATCCAGGCTGAATAAGTAGCCACCATTTGGAACAATGACAAATGGTGTAAGAGAGAGAAGTGAATCATTCACTCACTGATTCTTAAAGCTTCTGCCTGGAATTCTCATATGTCACTTCTGCTCACACTTCATTGGCTGAAGCAAGTCACATGGCCACACCTACCAGCAGCCTGGAACCCATCACAGCCTTCCTAAATATCTCTAGACCACCACTACTTTTCTCTCCCTCCATTTCCACCACCAGCAGCTTCTCTCCTTGACTAGATTTCTGCAGAAGCTCTCGTCTGATTTCCCTAAACTCGCTCTTGTTTCTTTCTCCCATCTGCCCTCCATCCTCCAAGATGAGTGAATTTTTCAGTTTGCAAATCTTATTTCATTGCAAAATGAAACTGACTCACCTCAAGTCAACCCCTTTCATTGACTTTCTGTTACTCTTAAAATTCACACCCGGCCGGGTGCGGTGGTTCATGCCTGTAATCCCAGCACTTTGGGAGGCCGAGGAGGGTGGATCACCTGAGGCCAGGAGTTTGAGACCAGTCTGGCCAACACAGTGAAACCCCATCTCTAGTAAAAATACAAAAAATTAGCTGGACATGGTGGCAGGCGCCTGTAATCCCAGCTACTCAGGAGGCTGAGGCAGGAGAATTGCTTGAGCCAGGGAGGTGGAGGCTGCAGTGAGCCAAGATTGTGCCACTGTACTCCAGCCGAGGCAACAAGAACAAAACTCCATCTCAAGATACAAAAAAACAAACTCAGATCCAAGTCCTTCCTGCAGTCTACAGTGTTCACCATGGCTGGACCCTGGGACCCCTCTGCCAACCACATCTCAGGCCATGAATCCCATCAATCTCCTGTAAGTCCTGAACCAGAGGGCCTTCCTCTCTACCTGTAAAGCTCCCCACTCCCGACACCCTTCCTCCAGGTAAAATCTGATCATCCTTCAGCTCCTAGTCAGTCACACCTTCTTCAGAGAAGTCTCTCTGATAGCCCTTGGCAAGCCCAACATGAGTCTCTCTTGCATGATTCTCACTGCAGTGAAAACTGTATAGCATTTGTTTGTGTTATTAATGGAGGACAGAGACCTTGTTTTGTTTTTGTTCAGCTGTGTACTCCCATGGCCTAATCTCATAATGCTGGCACTCGGTAAATATTGATTGATCAAATGAATGAATGAATGAATCAATGAATGAATGAATAAATTTCAAGTCCTTCCTCCCGTTCTGTCTACCCAAATATTCAGCTTAACTTAGGCTAATTCAGGTCAAAGTCCAAGTCTTCTGTGTGTAACTTTCTTGTGACGTTTTTCACATGCTTCCTTATTCCACAATCATTGCAAGTCTGTCTTTCCTTCTCCTGCAGTGCCCAATACCTGCTGAGCCTTGGTTGCCATACACACTTAGAACATGGTTGCCAAATTGACCTGCAGTGGCTGGACTTGATGCAGAAAGACCCTTGCAAGGCATCCCTGTTGTACCCTGCGGAGTCTGGCTCTGCCCATCTCCCTGACTGCACCATCGTCTCCACCTTATTTATGCCTCTCTACTCATGACAGCCGTCTTGCTCTTCCAACACAAGCTATTCCAACCTCAGGCCATCTGCGCTGGCTGTTTCCTCTGCCTGGAAGGTTCTTCCTCCAGGTCTTGGCAGGATTTTCTCCCCCTCCTAATTCAGGTAACTGCTCAAATGTTACCTCTTCAGACAGGTCTTCTTTATTGAAGTAGTACCCCTAGCCTTTCTCTCTACTTCCTCACCCTGCTTTAAAAGATTGCTTATTATGGTTTTTTATCAAGGCACTCTATATATTTATTTGTTTATTTTCTAACCTTTCACTGGAAAGCATATTCCATAAGAGTAAGAGCTGTCTTATCACAATCCCCACAGCCTCTCGTGGGTGCCTACCACAGAGAGGTTCAATGAACACCAGCTATTGTTTATGGTTTCAATGAATTGGCTAGTTTTGTCACTGAAGGAAAAATCAAGAGATTTAACTTGATTGGTGTTTTAGTCATATTATAATAGATATTTTGTCATTCCCATAAAAATGGGAGGAACTGTCTTCCAAAATCTAATTTATTTGCTCTCTATTTCACTCTCCCTCTGTCTCTGTCTTTCTCAACCAATCAAAGTCATATGCATACATACACATACAGCACATACTTACAACAACTTTATTAGATCATTAGTTGAAGGAATGGAAAGTTGATAATCTTTGATTTTGTTCTTCATGTGTTGTAGATTTCAAATAAATTAAGCTAGTTCTAAGAAAACAAAGTCCGAATTTTGCAATTTTCTGAGAATTATTGGAACCATGTCTTCAACACGAGATATTAGTCTATAAATATTTTCAGTGCTTAGTGTACTAATTACATTTTGGTGCTGATTCACACTTAAATGCTTTCATATTTTCCCCACATGCTTGTTGAAGTGTACATATTTTTTTTTCCCAGAAAAGCACATAAAATACAAATCTTTCTACTTCAAAGCAGCAGCAGAGGAGTTAGAGTTCTAAATATTCTCTGATTTAGAATGGTGTTCCACTAGCATGAAACCAACATTTCATCAAAGTGGTTTGCTTCAATCAGGATTGTACCGGTGAGATATAAATTATAAATCATATCTTCTGTTTTACATGGGAAATGGGAGCTCTGAGGTGGATCGTGCTTGAACAGATGGGCTTGAGGTAGTTTCATGTCTTCTGCTGCTTATGTTTTGCTTCTAAAGTCATTTTCAAAGATTCCATCATTAACTTCAGAGACACCAGGCAAGGAACCTGCAGCAACTAAATATGGGTTTTGACAAAGGTTCTAGCAGCTAGACAAGGCAGGGTGACCTGAGGTGACTGGAGAAGCACAAACAAGCAGCCTGGAGGGGTGGGCGGGAGAGAAGGGAGCTGGGAGAAGAGCTAGGATAAAGCAGGAACATATGCCCCCTCCCTCCTTCTCAGTTCCTTTCCCTCAGACAGGGAACGAAGGGAAAAGAATGTGGAATGGAGTAGCAGAAGTCCTGGCTTTTAGGTCTAACTCCATCTGCAACCCATGGTTAATCCTGAGGTTCTGTTTCTCACCTGGAATGCAAGGAGATTGGACCAGGTCTGCACTGATATGCTGCAATTCTGCTGTGTGAGTTGTTAAATATGGAAATCCTGGTTGGAAAAAACCCTCCTATATCATTTTCCAGAGCTCCTGTAACAACCACAGTCTGGGGGATTTAAAACAATAGAAATGTATTTGTATTTGTCAGTTCTCATGCTGCCATAAGAAATATCCAAGACTGGGTAATTTATAAAGGAAAGAGGTTTAATTGATTCACAGTTCCACGTGGCTGGGGAGGCCTCACAATTGTGGATGAAGATGAAGGAAGAGCAAAGGGACGTCTCACATGGTGGCCAACAAGAGAGAATGAGATCAAAGTGAAAGGGGAAACCCCTTATAAAATCATCAGATCTCATGAGACTTATTTACTACCACGAGAACAGTAGGGGGAAAACCAGCCCCATGATTCAATTATCTCCCACCAGGTCCCTCCCACAACATGTGGGGATTATGGGAGCTACAATTCAAGATGAGATTTGGGTGGGGACACAGCCAAACCGTATCAGTATTCTCTCGCTGCTCTGGAGGCTAGAAGTCCAAACTCAAGGTATCAGCAGTTGACACCTTGCTCCCTATGCAGGCTTTGGGAGGAGAATCCTTCCTCGTCTCTTCCAGCTTCTGGTGGCCCTGGTGTTTCTCGGCTTGCAACAGCATCGCTCCAACTTCCGCCTCTGCCTTTCCACGGCCTTCTTGTCTGTGGTTCTCTCTACACCTTCTCTTTAGGCCCACCCAATATCCAGGATGATTGCATCTTGAGGTCCTTAACTGATTACATCTGCAAAGACTCTTTTTCTAAATATGGGCACCTTTCTGAGGTTGTACGTAGATATGAACGCTATTGTGGGGTGGAGGGGACACACTATTCCACCCACCATATCCCCTGAGTGTCTCTGCTGCCCTAGCTTTCTTATGACCTCCGTTGGGACTCCTTGAAACTCTTCTAGATCCAGCAACTAATGTGTTAATGCTTGGCACAGTAGGGTGCCCTGGGGCAAAGCCCCAGGCCTCTATGCAGGACTAGAAGATCCAAGGGCCTTGTCTACTTGGGCATTCTGACCCATACAAGGAGTGAGCATGGGTGAGCTCAGTGAGGACTACAGAGACTTCAGAGTTAGGTAGAGGGAAGACAGTGATTGGGGAGCATATTCTAGGGAAATTGGGGCCCTGTGTGATAGTGGTGGTGGTAATGGTAGTGGGGTGTGTGTGTGTTATGTGTGTGCTTGCATGAGTGCACATAGCTGCGATGGGGACATGTGCCAAGAATAACCTCTGGTTGGCAAAACTAGATGTCCTGGTGATGTGGCTGGGCGAAGTGTGTTTCCTACACCTCAACCATTCCTCATGTTATTCCTTTGTCTGCAATGCTCTTCTTCCTCCTTTTCTTGGGCCACGCTCCCATGTTTCAAGGTTTTCTGGAATTTTGTTCAAACCTGTTGTGCCGAGGATCCATTTCCCATCCTTCCCCTGCAGGAGAGGGAGGAGGCTGCAACCTACACACTGCATTTCCCAGAGCTGGGTCAGCCGGCCTCCGGCTGCATTCAACCAAGGGGAAGCACTTCTGAGATCTGGAGGGTGAAAGGAAGAGAGAAGCCAGCGTATTTCCCACTTTCCCTCAGCGTCTGGTGGAATCCGCAGCAGCAGCTGTTTTCTCTGTGGCTCCAGTTCCCACCAGATAGACCTGCCATTAGTCCTTTATTCTCTGCTGTCCCCTGGTCCTCAGCTCCCATATCTACCCCCTCCTTTATCTCTGCAGCTCAAGGGTGCAGCGTATCTTGCTATAGTTGCCATCTTGGCTGCCTCACAATCCCATGTTTGGCTTATGTCCTCTATCATTGGTAGCCAATTCCCTGTATTTAATTCCTTCTGTTTTAAATACTCAAACTATTTGACTGACGCTCCTTTGTTGTATCACCAGTCACTGTATTGGCATTCACCCATTTACTTCTGTGCTTCCCTAATGAGACTATGAACTTGTAGAGGGCAGGACCTCTGTCTTACCAGTTTTTGATACCTCTCCCCCTACCAGAGGCTTCCTCTCCCATCTGTTCTGTCCAGGGCCTTGTACATAGCAGACTTATATCAAATGTCTGTTGGTTGAATGAATACATGATAGACAAAATTGGCTTTTCAGGAGCTTGTAAACTGACAGGTATATTGTCTTATATTGTCTTATATTTCCTTGACATAACTTACAGGAATCTGTTCTTTTACTACATAGCACTTATCACAATGTGTAATTGTATAGCTATATGCATGCTTTTTTTGATTAATGCAAGTCTTTTCTCTCCAACTACAAGGAGCAAAGTGTGGAGCAGTTTGCTTAGGTCTGCATTATCCCAGCACGGTGCTTAGCACACAGAAAGTGATTGTGAGATCCGTGTTAAATGGAGAACCCAGGTAGACCTTTAGGAGCCAACAGGTGAAAGCAACCCAAGAGTCCATCAACAGATGAACAGATGAATATCATGTGGTTTAGATATACAATGGGATGCTTTTAGGCCTTAAAAGGAAGGAAATTCTAATACATGCTGCAACATGAATGAATCTTGAGGACATTAGGAAAGTGTAAATCAAAATCACAATATCACCTCACACATATTAGGAGGGCTATTATCAAAAAAAAGATAGTGTTGGGAAGGATGTGGAGGAATTAGAACCCTTGTGGACTGCAGGTGGGAATGTGAAACCATGCAGCTGCTGTGGAAAACACTATGGCATTTCCTCAAAAATTTAAACAGAATTACCATATGATCCAGCAATTCCGCTTCTGGGTATATACCTCAAAGAACTGAAAGCAGAAACCCAAGCAGATATTTGTAGAACAGTGTTCATAGCAGCATTATTCACAATAACCAAAACGTGGAAACAACCCAAATATCTGTTGATGAATGAATGGATAAACAAAGTATGATATCTACATAGAAGGAAACATTATTCAGCCTTAAAAAAGAACGAAGTGCAGCACAGCAACATGGCACAAGTATACATATGTAACAAACCTGCACGTTATGCACATGTACCCTACAACTTAAAGTATAATAATAATAAATAAAATTAAAAAAAAAAAAAAAAAAAAGAACGAAGTTCTGTTACATGCTGTGACACAACTGAACCTGGAGGACATAATGCTAAGTGAAATAAACCAGATGCGAAAGAAGAAATAATGCACAATTCCACTTATACAGCTTCCTAGAGTGGTCAAATTCATGGAGATAAGAAGTTCCTGGGTGCGGTGACTCACGTCTGTAATCCCAGCACTTTGGGAGGCTGAGGCAGGCAGATCACTTGAGGTCAGGAGTTCGAAACCAGCCTGGTCAAAAAGGTGAAACCCTGTCTCTATTAAAAACACAAAAATTAGCCGGGTGTAGTGGCAGGCGACTGTAGTCCCAGCTGCTTGGGAAGCTGAGGCAGGAGAATTGCTCAAACCCAGGAGGCGGAAGCTGCAGTGAGCTGAGATTGTACCACTGCACTCCAGCCTGGACAGCAGAGTGAAACTTCGTCTTAAAGAAAAAAAAAAAAAAAGAAATAGAATGGTGGTTGCCAGGGAATGAGGGGAGGGGAAAATAGTGAATTATTATTTAATAGGTACAGTTTCAGTTTAAGAAGATTAAAAAAGTTCTGGAGATATATGGTGGTAATGGTTGTCCAGCATTATGCATGTACTTAATACCACTAGATTTATGCTTAAAAATGGTTACAATGATAACGTTTATGTTATATATAATTTGTCACAAAGGAAAAAAAGTGAAGACTAGAATACAATGCTCTAGATTTGCAGACTTCCAGAATGTATCATTGAAGGCACATGGGCTTTTTGAAAAACCAGATTCTGATTGACTAGCTAAAAATCATCATGTTGATTGGTTTTGCTTCAAATCAAAACCAATTAAATTCAAGAGTCAGAAACACCAGGCAGACACTGCTTCCTCGAGACCTCTCAAGACCCTCCTTATTATGACGTGGGTGGATGAAACAGCCCTGAGTTCTGGCCCGCATGCCGAGCCGACATCTTACAGCCCCGCATGCCACTTGGACACAATCAATATTGTCAGTGTTTGTGCAAGCAGCTCTTAATACCAGAAGCCGAGGAGGCAGGTGGATAATTTTGCAGTGAGGGAGGAGGAAAGCAGGCCGACCAGGTATCTGTTACTCAGAGAGAGATGAAAGAGGAATCAGCAGGCTTTTTTCTAAGCTGAAAACAGCCTGCATAAGCTGATCATGGGTGGCTAGCTGGGCAGCAGGAATTTCTTCCATTATGATTGACCAGGCCAGGAAATCTTCTCTGGGCTGCTTGTGTTAATAGATTGTTAATGACTGATGTAGGGGGTGCCTTTTATGCCACCAAAGGAAAGGCAGAAACAGGGCCCTGACTTTGGAGTGGATGACTACACCAGCACTTGTTCCCTTGCAAAGACAGAATTTTAAAACATTTATGGTAGCTGAGCTTGAGCCAGGCTGCAAACAGCTCATGGAGGAATGAAACGATCTTGTCTGGTGTTCGCCTTCCTTTGTTCTTTCACTCAGGCATTAAAAATACAGCAGCCTAAAAGGAGAAAATAAATTTCAAAGATCCTCCTAGATGTCAGGTGCAAAGAGGAGGTAAGATGTGGGGTGAGTTTGCTAAACAGATAAAGCAAGTGGGTAGGAGATGCGCAGTAGATTCTTTGGAGACAAGGACTTAACTCTGTCTTGGCTCCTCAAAGTCTCCTTGGAGAATTTCTCATACATGGGCCTGGTGCACCTGCTGCCCTGTTGCCTGGGTTAGGGGCTTTTGCAGAACATTTCAGAGAAATGCTGAGTTTTTCTTAAAAAACAGTTTTTCTCTGTGTTCTCGACCCAGCTAAGCTGATTATTTTTAGAAAGTGACATGGCTTGAATACTTAAAAACAATAAACATATTTATTTATACATCCTATAAATACAGAAAAGCATATAAAGCATAAATGTGCACTTTTCTACGTTATGTTCTTATATGCATATGTTTGCCAATTGAGTGCTCCATTTGCATCAATAAACCTAATACTGGGTTGAGCATGTTGTGTTCCAAGGACCAAAATTATTTCTTTGGAACTCTCTTTCCATTGCAGATCAGATTCTCACATACTTTGATAATGGCTAGTAACTACAATGACTGTGGACTTTATCTTTTAAATGATAGGATTTGAGAGTATCTGTGTAAACCTCTTTTGAGATGTAAAATACCTTTGAGAGTAAAACTGTACAACGGCCATAAACTGGAATTGTCCCAGAAAGCTGGGATGTATGTTCACCCTACCAATAACAAATAACAGTAGACATTGATCAAACATCGAATGTTCTTGATTCTCCGTTTGCCACTGTCTCAACCTATCCACTCTGAGCCCCATTCTTCCTGCTCTGTGCTCTAGGAGGTGAACTCCTGTGGACTGCACCTCTGGCTCCCTTGCCCTTGGATTCAGCCAATGGGAGGCCTAGCACCTCTTTATGCACACCATCTCATGGAGTTCTTACAACAGTCCATGAAGCAGTTACTATTGTTATCCCCATTTTGTAGATAAGGAAACTGAGGTACAGGAAGGTTAAGTCATTCTCTAAGATGCACAGCTAGACAGTAGTGGAATAAGATCTTACAAGAGTGACTGGAATCTGGGGATATTGAGGTGAGTCTTGCTCAAAACCACTCTCAACCTAATGACTTGAGAGCCTCTGACCACATCCCAGGGTAACCAGGTATCTTTAGCTGTTCTGTGCGAACACTGAGGCTCAGGGAAGAAACTCATAAGCATAAGACTCAAGTGAGCTTTCTTCAGGCAAATAAGGCACAGACTGTCTATATCTTTCTCTTTTTTTGTGAGTTGTTGCCTTAATATTATAGACCAATATGGTTCTCAGACCTGATGCATCAGAGTTGCCTGGGAACTTATTAAAAATGAAAAATCCTGGGCCCTACCCCAGACCTACTAAATCATATTCTCTGTGATGGGGCCCAGCAATCTGTGTTTTAACAGAGATTAACCAAGCCCTCCAAGGGAACTGATGCTCTGGCTCTTGGGCTCATGTGGCTTCTGTGCTGAAGCCTGGCACTATCTGGCTGGAGCTCTTTGGGATTTCCCAAAGTCTTCCTTTGTCTCAATGGGATTGAGAACAGAAGAGAAGATGACATGAAAACCCCAGCTCCCCTTCCTCCCTGACTCTCCTGTGGGCCTCGTCTCTATTTGTGCAGCTGTTATAATCATTGAAACAGTTGTTCATGAATATTTCAGGGCTGCTGACAAATCCTGAGCCTGATTAGCAGGGTACAGAGACAGGAACCCCAGAACTGACTGACAGTACAGCCTCTTGCTCATCCTAATGGGGCCTCCAGATCAGGAAGAAGGAGGCCTTGGTAAACATGGAGCCCATATCTGATGGAGGAAGAGTCTATGCCTAACTTTCTCCATGCTGAGAAGCTTCTACAGGAGGAGTTATGGAAACATTATTAACATTGCACTATATGCGAGGTTCTGTTACTTTGTAATAAGCAGCAGAAACTACATTAAGAGAGAAACAAAAGAAGTTTATTAGAGGGTGTATTAATTTGAGTTCAATCAGATAAATAGAACCAGCAGAAGATATATGTTAATAGGTTTATGGCAAGGAATTGGCTTACGTAATGTGGAGCTAGCTGGGCAAATCCTTAATCTGTAGGACAGGCTTTCTGGAAGGGCAGGTTGGAAGTCTCGGTCATGGGCTGAACTGCTGTCCACACGTAGAATTTCTTCTTCTGGTCTTTCACCTGATTAAGTCAGGCCCAGTCAGATTATTCAGGATCATCACCCTTACTTAAAGTCAACTGATTAGGAGTTTTAATCACATCTACGAAATACCTTCACAGTAACAACTAGATTAGTGTTTGATTACATAACTAGGGACTATGGTCAAGCCAAGTTGACACATAAAACTGACCATCACAGAGGGACATGGAGTGGTTCCAAAAATATAGAAAAAGCCACACTGGGAGAATCAAGGACTATTCTGGAAGGCCAATTAGCAAAAGCACTTGGAATGCTCCTTCTGGGAACCATATTTAGGGAGAATTATTGCAACCAATTTTGACCTCAAGTCACTTCTGCTCAGAGTTACAGTTCCTGAGTCTATATGATACCTTCAATTCAGTCACCAAAAACCACAGTATCCTTCACTCTTCTCCATTTCATATATGTATTTCCCCCCCTCACAGTGAGAACACTGTGTCCCATCACAACTGATGTATTTATTCATTTGCCCTATCCTACAATATATGCAAAATAGTTTCAGAGTTAGTACATCAATATTCCTATTAACAAAAACTACTCTCAGTAAAGTTCAGGATTTCTTTTTATGCTTTTTGTTCTTAGACTGTATCCCACTGTAAGTGGACAGTCAGAATATTGTGTTCAAAAGTTGCTAGAGTTACTTGTTTTGTGGGTGTATGGTTATATTATAATTGTGATATACACTTCAATTCATTCTTTTCCATTTGTGTTTGGTGTTAGGGTTTACTTTCTGTATTCTTTTAAATTTACTGTTGTTCTTTTAAAATATTTACAAAATTCAAATATCTAAACCCTATTTAAGAGGAAACAAGCAGTGAAGTTTCCTTCCAATCCCTTTCCCCTTTTCCTTTTTCCTATCTACCCATTATAGGAAATTATTTTCATTCATTTTTGTTTGATCTTTCCTGGGTTTCATTTTATAAAAATAAGTAAATACTATATATACTCTTACTTGCCCTTCTTTCTTACACAAATGGTAGCATATTATATACATGTTTAATATTTTTTTGGTAGAGACAGGGTCTCATTATGTTGACCAGGCTGGTCTCCAGCTCCTAGCCTCAGGGGATTCTCCCACCTCAACCTCCCAAAGTGCTGGGATTACAGGCATGAGCCACCACACCCAGCCTTAAAATTTTTAATTGTGGTTAAAAAAAAAGAATACATATTATGAAACTTAGCATCATAACCATTTTTAAGTATATAGTTTAGTAGTGTTAAGTATATCCACATTGTCATGCAACAGATCTTTAGAACTTTTTCATCTTGCAACCCAAAAGCTCTATATCCATTTAAAAACTTTACATTCCCCCTCTTCTCCCAGCCCATGGAAACCACCACACTACTTATTGTTTCTCTGACTTTGACCACTTTAGATAGTGGAATCATACAGTATTTCTCTTTTTATGATCAGTTTATTTCGCTTCTCATCATGTCCTCAAGGTCACATATATATTTGTTTGTATTGTACTTTGTTACTTAAAAATAGTTTCTGGAAGTCACTCCATATTGGTTAAGCAAGATCTCTCTCATTTTCTTTTGTGGTTGTATAGTACTCTGCTGTATGGTTACATAATAATTTATTCAACTAGTCCTCTGTGGATAGGCATTTAGGTCGTTTTCAATATTTTACCATAACAAAAATGTTATAGTAAAGAACCTCATGCACATGTTATTTATATTTGTAAAGATTTATTTCCTGGGTAGATTTCTAGAAAAGGGATGGCTGTGTCCAAGGGTAGAGGTATAAGCAGTCTTGTTAAATGTTGCCAAATCCCCCTCCCTAGGAGGCATGCTGTCTTCCATTCCCTCCAGCAATCTAGGAGAGCCCCTGTAGCATCTCCAACAAAGTATGTCCATAAGCTTTTGAATTTTTGCTTAAGTGATAAGTGAGCTATGATGTCTAGGTCTAATTTGTGTGTCTGTTACTATGAGTTCAACTGAACATCTTGTTATGTGTTTAAGGACTATTTGCATATCTTTTTGTTGTGAATGATGAAATGGATTTCCCCATTTTGAGATTTTTATCTTTGTCTGTCTTTCAGAGACCACACTTTTGACAACTATACTTGTTATAAGTAGAAAATAACATAAAGTTCGATGTTTAAAGTCATTGTTAACTTTTTTTGTACAGTATCCAATACTTTTCTTCCTAAAACCATCAGAATCTTTCTTTTGGGGAATGTACCATTGTGTGGAAGCTCAACAGTCCAAATCCACCTTTTCTCTCTCTACCTGGGCCATGATAGTGGTGAGTACAATTAAACCTAGGCAGTCAGGCACAGCTCTCAGACTCTGAATCTTGAGCATGAGGTTCTAGGACACAAGAAAATCAGTTATCACAAGTAGTGATGGTGTCAAGTTCTTCCATCAGCTGTGCCAGGAAGCTCTGGGAGGATCTTGCAATGCAACTCTCCTGGAACTGCTGGGTACCTGCTGGTTCCCAGTCTGCTCTTTCTGGCTCTGGTTGAGGCTCTCAGTCCCAGCAACTTTCCAGGTAACTAACAGCTTCTGTTTACTCTCTGCAGAGTCAGTTTCTGTTGCTTACTCTTTGTGATGATTAATTTCATGTGCCAACTTGACTGGGCTAAGAAATGCCCAGATAGCTGGTAAAATATTATTCTTGGGAGTGCCTGTGAGGGTGTTTCCAGAAGGGATTAGCATTTGAATTATAGACTGAGTAAAGAAGAGCTGTCCTCACCAATGTGCGTGGGAATCATTCAATCTGTTGAGGGCCCAAATAGAACCAAAAGGCAGAGGAAGGTGGATTTGCTCTCTGCTTGAGCTGGAACATCCATCTTCTCCTGCTCCTGGACTTTGGCACTCCTGGTTCTTAGTCCTTCAGGCTTGGACTGGAACTTACACTGCTGGCTCTCCTGGGTCTCGGGACTTTGGGTTTGAGCTGGAACTACACCATTAGCTTTCATCTTTCAGAAAGTAGATAATGGGACTTCTCAGCTTTTGTAGTTGTGTTTGCCAATCCCTCATAATAAATCTTTTTCTATGTCTACATATATCCATGTGGTTCTGTTTCTCTGGAGAATCCTGACTAATACACTCTCAATCATCCAAATTCATTTTTTCATTTGACAATAATTTTTGAGCTCCTACTAAGGCACTGTTCTGGATGTGAGAAATATAGCTATGAAAAACAGAAAAATCCCTGCCTTCCTGGAGCTTGTGGTTTAGTAGGGAAGAGAGACAATACAGAAGATAAGTAAGGAAGAGATACGGAACACTGAAAGTGGTAAGGGCTTTGGAGAAAAATGAAGTAGAGAAAAGGGACAGGAAGTGGGGTGAGTGGGTGGCAATTTTAAAGGAGGTAGTTGGGGAAGGGCGCACTGAGAAGTTGACTGTTGAGTGAAGATTTGAAGGAGATGAGGACTCAAGTCATACAGATAACTGGGAGTAAAAGGTTCAGACTGGGCACAGTGGCTCACAACTGTAATCTCAGCACGTAGGGAGGCCAAGGTGGGAGGATTGCTTGAGGTAAGAAGTTCAAGACCAGCCTGGTGAACATACTGGGACCTCATCTCCAAAAAAGAAAGAAAGAAAGAAAGAAAGAAAGAAAGAAAGAAAGAAAGAAAGAAAGAAAGAAAAAAATATATATATATAATTAGCCAGGCATGGTAGCACATGCCTGTAGTCCTAGATACCCAAGAGGCTGAGGCTAGAGGATCACTTGAGCCCATGAGTTATGATTGTACCACTGCATTCCAGCCTGGGCAACAGAGGGAGACCCTGTCTCAAAAACAAAAAACAAGCAAAAAAAAAAAAAAAAAAAAAAAAAAAAGATTCCAGGCAGAGGGACAGAAGGGGCACTGGCATTGTAGTAAACATGTACCTGGTATGTCTGAAGACATCCATGGGCTTAGAAGTGAGCAAACATGGGGAAGGTCATAGATGAGGGCCAAGAAGTAAGGGTGGAGTAGGACCCAACTGTACAGGGTCCTATAGACCATTGTAAAGATCTGGGATTTTTCTCTGAGGGACATGAGAACCACGGAAGATTCCTGAGCAGAGGAGTGGCATGACAAGACTTATTTAACAGAACCTCTCTTGCTCCTGAGTCCAGAATACATTATAGGATGCGAGGTAGGATGGACAATGAGGAAAAATAAGTGATGCAATAATCACAGAAATGATGATGCTTTAGATCCCAGGTGGTACTAGGGAGTAGCTGCGATGAAAAGATATTTTAAAAGTTTCTCCATGTCCCCCCTATGGCAGCATTATTTTAACTCACTGTGGTCTATGAACTATACTTGCAGAACCCCTGTATTATGCAATAAAGGTTTATGTTTCATGCCACGGACTAGAAATGCTACTGAGTTCAAAGGAGAGGTGATTGTTGAGGGTGGGTTGGCTCAGATTGTCTTATTTGTCCTCATAGCAACAGCAGAATGGAAATATCATTTTAATGGTGCAGAAGAGCAAATGGAGATTTTAGCTCTAGTGGGGGAATCAGACAAAAAATTTAAAAAGTAAATCAATGAGAAAACGACTATACATAGGATACAAGGAAGAAGAAAATGAGACTGAGATAGGAATTGGAAGAATGGGAAAAATCTAAGAATTTCTCTATTCTAAAGGAAGAAAAAGAGCCAGCTATGAAAAGAATAAAACAGGGGAGGTGTGTCAGGCAGTGGGAACAGCATGTACCAAGGCCCTGAGGCAGGAGTATGGGGGCTATGCTAGAAGAACCGCTGGAAGGAGTTTGGATTTTACTCTAACCAGCTCCCTCTGTTCCTCGCCTATTTCACATGCATATATATGTGCTGTGTTTAGCTCCAGTTCAGCTGTTTTGTTCTTTGGGGTAGAATGTGGAGCCATTTCTTAATTGCTCTATATTTAGCTTTGTTTAAAAATCTATAATTTAAAAACCACCAAGGGCTGGGTTGGTAATTCAGCTTCCATGGTACATTTAATCTTTGGCCTTCACTGCTGAGCCAGCCCACCAAGGTGACAGCCTGTGCCAGTCATGATGGAAGTGTTTGTTAGCAGAACATCTGCTCCCCTAAAGTTGGCCTGGGTCCAGTTGCCGAACCCCAGAGCTAATCCCGGAGCCCCTTGATTTAGTTTCCTACAAAGAAAGGCTGGAGAACAGAACAGCTGGGGTATGGTGGAAGGGAGGTGGTGAATGGCATCTTGAGTCTTGTGTCAACTCAAGTCTGTGCTGTGCTATTTACATGCTTTATCACTTCCTCTCTCTGGACCTCAGTTTCCTCACTTGTCCAGTGGATTGGATCACATCAGGTCCTAGATCTAGGGGACATTTTTATTCATTGTGAATAGAACTGTGTATTAGCACAAGCACTTGTGGAGTCATTTGACAATATCTATCACAATTTAAATGACACTCATTGATCCAGCAGTTCCACCTTTAATAATTTTTCTTCCAGATACATCCACACAATTGTACAGATAAGCAGGCACGAAGAATTCTTTTTAGCACTCTTTGTGGTTGCAAAGTATTGGAAACAACCTAAATGTTCATCAGTAGAAAATTGGTTACATAAATTATGGTGCATCCACAGAAAGGAATACTATGCAGCCTTTGGAAAGAATAAGACAGATCTCTATGTATGGATAAGGTATGATGCCTGAAATATATTATGTAAAATGCAAAATATTGTGTGCATTCATGTATTTTAAAAAGGTGATGATGTAATATGCATACATATGCATATTGTATCTCTAGAAAGAGACACAGGAAACAGAGAACAGAGATTGTCCTGGGAGAGTGCAGGTCAGGGTGAGAGGGCACCTTCTTTTTCACTATTTATTTCTTTTATACTATTTGTAGTTCTTTCTGCACACATCAGTTTCATAGCCAAAAATTAAATAGATTTTCTTAAATGTTCTAACTGCCTGTGGAATAAGATAGGTAACATAAGGGACTTTGTACTTTATACTCAGGTAATGCACTGAGTATAGAGTCACAGGGAGTCATGGGGACTTTGGTGAGTTGGAGTGCTCGAGTTTACTCAGCAGGACAGCTGTCACTCAACCCTACTTAACTGTGACCACGGAGCAAGGGGCCAAGGTGGCCAGAGCTGACTTCTCCAGAGAAAGAGAAATTCATATTTTAATACAAATTCTTCTGATGCTTAAGTGTTGGCAACAACACTTATAAACAAAACACTCTGTAGGTCACGAAAGTCCGGAGTCAGTGTTTGCTCCTGGTACACAGTTTGTAGCTGCTGAGTTTTACTTTTCCTTTCAGCTTTAAGGATCCTTTCCTGAGAAACATACAAATATTACAGGCACTTTTGCACAGGCACGAGGGGTCTTTTTCAGATTGATATGGGTTGGAACGGATGACTCTGCCAATGGTGACCGTGGCCAGTGAGGCAAAGTGATGACTCCACACCAACTGCCATGGTGAGTAGAAAAAGCTCTGTTCTTGCATAGGCATGTGATGCCTGGCCTGAGGCCAGTTTTGAGCACTTTGAAAATGACAGAGTGAGGATACGCATTGCCATGGGGACACAAGACCTGAGCAGCCATCCTTGCTTCAGCCAGCCCTTGCAGAATTTTCAGTCCCAAAGGGGTAGTTCAGTAAAGCCAATGATATGCACATTCAGATCTCAATTCTACCCCAACAAAGTCACCTCCCCTCAATGGATAGACATGCAGGCCCGTTATCAAACACACATCCTAGAACATACTAGAATGGAAATGCTGTTTATTAAGAGCTGTGTTTGAGCCCAGAAAGAGGTTATTTTCTACCACACTGAAATGACTTGACATAGACAAAAGAAAATGTTTGAAACAGAATAGTAAGGAAAATGTCTACAACAGAAGAACAATTTTTTAAAGAATGCCTGTCTTTGCTACTAGTATCAATACACTTTTACTGTCTACACTTACACAACCGCAAGTAAAAAGGAGCCTTCTAATGTGTTGAAGTTAAGAGCCAGACAAGAAAGATGTTAGAATTGAACAGGCGATAAATAATGTATTAAAAAGCAATTATTTTCCTCCGTCTAATAGTTAGTAGTTGCCTGTTTCCCCTTGAATGAATCTGTTTCTTAAACTATACATCACACACAAAAATGAAAACAACAATAAAGCTGGCCTTTCTACCTCAAAAGCCTGATTATGGAGGAAGCATGGCCCGGTTGGCAAAGCTGCATGCCGCCGGTCAGCAGATCACAGGAAGGCGATTATCTAGACACACAAGACTCTTCTGAACAATCTTGGAAGAGAGACCTCAAAGACACACAAAAAGGTGATTGCAGAGGTGGAAGGCATCAGCCCTGTGAGGGAGATCATTGCAGCGTTTCCCCAGTTACAGGCCTGGCTGCAAGACAGAGTTCTTCATATAAAACACGCACACGCAAATCAACACCGGAGCCTGAAAGTCCTTGTACAGCTGATTTAGATGCTTCCGTACCTCAGCAAGCCCTGATGGGGAGATGGTGCTCTGTCTTACATCGCTAATGAATTCTCAGTAGGGCATTTCTGAGCTTCTCCTCTCCTCTGCCTGCCTCTCCTCTCTCCCTGTCCAGCCTGTCCTCGGTAGAATCAGAGCAGGAGCTGTTAATGGGTGAGGGCCAGATTCTAAGTGCCAGGCTCTGGACTGGGAGCTCTCAGACATTACCTCTTTCCAATCTCAAATCAACCAAACCAGGAAGAAATAGAGATTCGGAAACAGAAAGAGGCAGCTTCAGGATTTGAACTCAGGACTCTCTACCTCCAATGCCCAAGTTCTTTCCACTAAGAAAACCACAAGCTCCTAACACCCTCTTTCCCCTCCTATCTCTGTCAGTATCTCGACTCCAGCACAGACAGCACTCTCTGAAACATTCATTAAAACCACTTTGCTCATGCCCTTTACCTGGGATCCTCTCCCCCTATCTCTGTCGTCCTGTGCATGGCTTTCCATAGCTCTGGGAAACTTGCTCTCTCATCTTTACTGGTGAGCACCCTGCCTGGTTCTATGGTTCACTGTGTGCATATCTGTATCCTAGCCCAGTTATTTCCTAGGGCACATCTGCAGCAACAGCCCACTTTCCATAGTTCTTGTTACACTATTACACTTGGCCCAGTGTATACGTGGGTTAGTTCTGGCCCCAGTTCTACTACTTGTCAACTCTGTGATCTTTGGCTGGTGATCCGATGTTTCCTGGCCTTGCTTTCCTCATTTTGATGGAGCTAACAATCCCTGTCCTAACAGAGGTCTTTGATGAAAACAATGAGAATAATGAATTGGAAACAATGTCTTAAACTTGTAAAATTAGTTTTGTCATTATAAATATTTACATCTCACATTTTCCTCTAGCACATTTTGCCCTTTGAATATCCTCCTGAAAAGGATGTAGAAAAAAGTATTTTCCCAATTTTGATAGACGGGAAAACAGGAAGCTATAAAAGCAAAGTGATTTACTTCAGGAAAAAGAAAAAAAAAAAAAAAGAAATAGAACCCTGAGAGGGTCTGTAACTTTATAACGGCTTGCTTTTTCATTAGCTTACAGGGCTTCTTTAACAGCCTTTCTATTTTTATTCTCAGAGAAATAATGATTTTACTAACAAATTCAGTCATCTCTTGGTAAGCACCTACTTTGCATCAAAAAGGGATTCAGAGACCCAGATTGGCTTCTGGGTCTTTGGTTTACTAGTTCCAGCCCAAGCAATGTAGCTACAGTTAGGGAGGAGGAAGGGTGGGCCGGTGCTTGTCTCTTCATCCCTGCTGCATCACTGGCCAGTGGGGCAATGGGGACATTCACTAACTGCCCCCTTTGTCCTGATTTCCACATCTGCTAGAGTCTTTTTCTCGCAGGAATGCTCTGAGATCTTACTACTCATAAAGTGCTTAGAACCATGCCTAGCATAAGTAAAGGTTCCAATATATATAACTGTTTACTCACCCTAGAAATATCTGACAAGTGCCTACAGGCATTGTTTTAGGCATTGGGCATATGACAATGACCAGAACAAAGTCCCTGCCCCATTGGGCTTATAGTCCCTTAGAGGGGGCAGATAATAAACATACACACAGATATAAAAAAGTTAAGTAATTTGGTTAGCTTTTCTTAATAACTGTAATTTTATAGATTATTACATTTTCTGTTTGATTTTATTGGTAGAGAATGTGAACACTTACTGGGTCATCGATTTTAGACTTCTTTGTGACTTGTCTTCTAAAGATTCCCATTTCCTATCATTGGAAAGCAACTGCCCAGGATACAACAGTTCTATGTTAGCCTAGAACTGAAATCATTTGGGTTTTAGACACTAAATGGTATAAATTTAGGATTTGCTTAAATTAGGACTTGAAAAGTCAAATGCCTGCTGAGGTTAGGTGGGTATCAAATGAGGGCAGCTGTCTGGAATGGGGATGGGGACATGGTTGCCCCATGAGGATGTGGCCCCAGTATGACCAGATTGTCCGGTATGTTTTGGGACAGGACGATCCAGTATTTTTGTATGAGATTTTCTGATTTTTGTTCGGTGGCAACAAATTCACCTTTAAAAATGAAACTGTTGAACTGGGCCAAGTACGGATTAAACAAAACCCTCCTGTAGGCCAAGCTCAGCCTGAGAACTACCCGTTTGCAAAGATTGTTGCTTTCTCTCGTTGCATGTAATTTTCAACCTTGTCCTAAACTCCCCTGGGTTTTGAAGACACTGTGATTTTTCTTCCTTTTGTCTGTTTCTTTTTCCAACATCATCAGTGGTAATAGTCCTTGTAGACAGATTTTCTGTGCTTACCCATTGCATCATGGAAGAGCAAAGAGAGCTTGGGAGGCTGAATTCTTTCTATGGCAGCCATCAACTGCTTTTGGATGGGCCTTAGAGTCCATTAGAAGGAGGGGGAAATAACTGGTTCTTGCCCTCCCAACTTTAATAATCACTGACTCCTTGTACTTTCCATCTTTCTGGTGATGTTTGTTTTCTTTGCATATTAATAAGTCCCTGAGCAGAATGCTTAAATCCGAGAGGGGGCAAGTGTGGGTAGTGGAAGGAACATATAGCCACATTCTTAGTCTGCCCAGCAATATGCAGACGAAACTGGAGCCTCGCAGGCCTCCTCTGCATACCCCAGACATCCGGATACTTTGGCTCTTTGTTTTCCAAAGATTACAGGATTAGAGTAACTGGCCACCCCGTACCAGAATATAATCAACCGCACAGCTGAGCCCAGTTCAATTCTGCACCAATGGTGAGTGACCAGCAGAGAATTTGCTGCCAGGCCTGTATGTGACTGTGAATGAGTCTAGTCTGTTCTCAGAGCCAACCAAGGCAGCTTTGAATAGTAATAAGCATTTTAGAGCTTTGGACTCTTGCCTTCACTAAACGGAATTCAGAGGTGATGAGTTTGGATTTTTGGTGTCTATATTTGCCAATAGCCTTTCATGCAAACTCACAAAATACCACCACCTCCTAAGGCAGTGGTTCTGAAATTTGAGCATACATCAGAATCACCTGGAAGACTTTAAAATCCAGGTTTCCGGCCATGCCTCCTGAGTTTGATTCAAGAGGTCTAGGATAGGGTTCAGAATTTCCATTTCTCGTGAGTTCCCAGATGATATTGATGTTGCTGATCCAGGGACCACACTTTGAGAATCGCTGTTCTAAGGAATTGGCAAAGAGGTGTCTAAATCAGGAAATACTTGTTTTTACATTACGGTTGTTCCTCGAACAATGCAAGAATTAGGGGCACTGACCACCCATGCAGTTGAAGATCAGTGTATAACTTTTGACTACCCAAAAACTCAACTAGTAATAGCCTACTGCTGACTGGAAGGCTTACAGATAATGCCAACAGCCAATTAACACATATTTTGCATGTATATGTATTATACAATGTATTTTTAAAATAAAGCAATGTACAGAAAAGAAAATGTTATTAAGAATCATAAGAAAGAGAAATATATTTATTATTCATAAAGTGAAAGTGGATCATCATAAAGATCTTCATTCTCATCTTCTTCACATTGAGTAGGCTGAGGAGGAGGAGGAGGAGGAAGAGGAAGAAGAGGAGGGGTTGGTCTTACTGTCTTGGGGGTGGCACAGGTAGAAGAAAATCTGCATATTCATGGAGCTGCACAGTTCAAACTTATGTTGTTCAATGGTTAAATGTACCTATTGCTCTTAACGGCATTCAGAGGCAGCTGATCCTAGTGGAAATGGAGTAGGGAAAATCTGGGTTCCAGCCCTGACAGTACATTACCAGTTCTGTGGTCTTGGGAGAACTCTGATACACTTACCTTCTAAGTTTTCCCACCTGGAAACTGAAAAGTATAATTCCAGGCTTACTTTTCTCACAAGAGTGTGGGGAGACTCCAGTGATCTTGGGTGCACATGTATTTTGCAAACCTAAGACCCTCCATGCAGACCTGAGGGATCTTGGGAATTTGTTTTCTGGTCTCTTCTTCCTTCTTTTTTTTTTTTTTTTTCTTTTTTTTGGGATGGAGTCTCGCTCTGTTGCCCAGGCTGGAGTGCAGTGGTGTGGTAGTCTTGGCTCACTGCAATCTCCTCCTCCCAGTTCAATTGATTCTCCTGCCTCAGCCTCCCGAGTAGCTGGAATTACAGTCATGAGCTACAACACCTGGCTAATTTTTGTACTTTTAGTAGAGACAGGGTTTCACCATGTTGGCCAGGCTGGTCTCAAACTTCTGACCTCAAGAGACCTGTGTGTCTCAGCCTCACAAAGTGCTGGGATTATAGGCATGAGTCACTGCGCCCGGCTTCTTCTTGTTTTTTACTCTGATGAATTCTCTGCTATAGGATTATTTTTAAGGTGAAAGACCCTGAGGATGTAAGATCAAGAGATTCACTTTCACAAAGAGTTACTCTTTTTTGAAGGGACAATGTTGTAACTTCCCCAGTCTCTGAGAACTCTTCCAGCCTGAGAAATGGATTTACTTACTATAGTAGGCAAAGCCCTTAAAATAATGTCAATTTATAGATGTTCTTAACAGACTGCTTTCCTGTTTGTGTTGGGGACTAGTTTTAAAAATTACATTAAAAAAAAAAAAGATTGTTGACTTGGAGAATAATTTAGCATCAAGGAAGAACTTAATTAGGCCAAGGCAATAAACAAATGCTAAAATCGTGGAGAGCCATGTGCAGCCTCTTTGAAATGGCTGGGACCTTATTTGCTGAGCAAAATCAGGGCTTCCTTTCAGCACAGAGGATGGAAACTCTCCCATCATTGGCTCTAGATTCCTTCCCTGATTATAAACAGAGATTTCGTTCCTCTGTTGGCCCAACCCACATCCATGCTGGACAAAACTAGAAGAATGTTTTCTCTTAGGTTGCCCAGGCTTCTCTGTAGCATCAGCCGCTGGGCTGAGTTGGCAGAAGGGTGTCTGGAAATCTGACAAGCTGCTACAAATGCTAACAGTAGAAATTAAGATGGTCACTTGGAGCTATAACATATCTGAATGTCCCAAAGTCTCAAGTTCTTTCAAGGAAAGACTAGAGAAGGTTTATGATGCAATTTTAAGCTTTTATCCAGTTTATGCCTTAACTGGACACTTGATTTCAAACATAGTGTGTGTCTTTGCATACCTCACATAGCTCAGGAAAATAAAGTATAATGGGTGCCTAACATGAGCCATCTATTAAAAAAATCTATAGCCAGATTGATTGTTACATAGGTTTAATATCATCCTTCAACTCTCCACTGTGGAATAGGTCATTTAATTAAAGCTAGGGGGAAAAAATAAAGTTTGATCCCCCCTCACATGACTTGTGCCACCAAGAGTCCCACACCTACAATGTTAGCCGTTCCATAAATCAAAGATTAGTGATATGACATTGTGTGTTCTGAGCAAGTGCAAGAATTCTCAACAGTCTGAAAAGAAGTTGAGGTGGAAATAACTGAATTGGAATCATAGAATCATGGTGTGTTTCAGCCAGAAGAATGTTGGGTTTTAGTAAAAGAATTTTAAAACTAAACATCTAAGCTGGAAGGGGCCTTAAAGTCATCCAGTCAGTCATAGAGTCCCTTTTACTGTAGAAGCACCTCCCAAACCCAAGGACTTGCTGCTTTCAGGGGCTTTTCATTCCTTCTTCCAATTTCTGGGAGCATTTAGATAATCACTCTGCTTTAAATATGTGTTCCCATTGTTTCCTAGTTTTATCCTTGGTGGGGGTCACACAAATAATTCCCAGTCCTTCCTCAAATTGTCATGCCTGTAGATATTTGAGGCCATCTGTGTTTTCTATACACCCCTTTTCTTCTCTAGGACAAGTATCTCTCATACCTCCTGTGATCTGATGTCCATTTCTCTCATCAGCTAATCACTCTGTTCAGATCCGTCCATGTCCCTCTTAAACATATGTTGCCTCAAACTGGATGCAACCTTCCTGTGGTCTGATTAATACAATCACAGTCTTTGTTCCAAAGGCTTCATGTCTATTAATTCATCCTAAGATCACAATGGCTGCTTTCAGAATAAATCATTTACGGTTCCTTTGGTTGCAAGTGATGAACACTCAATTCTAACCAGTTTAAGTAAAAGTGAAAATTTAGTAGATCACATAACTGCAAAGTCAGAGACAGAACTTCAGGTATGGCTGGATCCAGGAGTATGAGCAACATCTGCAATGAGGTAGGCATCTACATAGGTATTTGCTCAACTTTCTAATGTGTTGGCACCATTCACAGGCAAGATAAATCTTAGCCATGTCAAGCTTAAATCATCAAGGTTCTAAGTACATGATAATAAAAGAGAGTGGGCCTCTGTATTAGTTTGCTAGTGCTGTTGTAACAAAGTACCACACCATGAGTGGCCTAATCAACAGAAGTGGATTGTCTTACAGTTCTGGAGTCTGGAAGTCTGAGATCAAGGTTATCAGCAGGGTTGCTTTATTCTGAGGGCTGGGAGGAGGGAGCTGTTTTGGTCTTCCCTGGATTCTGGTGATTTATTGGAAGTCTCTGATATTCCTTGGCTTGTAGAAGTATCACCTCAATCTCTGCCTTCATCTTCATATGGCATTCTCTCTGTGTACACATCTGTTTGTGTCCAAATATCCCCTTTTAATAAGGACACCAGTCATTTTGAACTAGGGGTCCACACTACACTGGTGTGACTTCATCTTAACTAATCCCGTGAACAAGGACCCTGTTTCTAAATAAAGTCACGTTCTGAAGCAGTGGGGGTCAGGACTTCAACATATGAATTTTGTGGGGACACAGCCTCAAACCACAACAGCCCCTTTTATGACAGTGCTACCGTGAACTCCCATGCTTGCATTTTCAGGGCTCAAATATATCACATATCTATCCCTGATCTAATCACTGTGATACCAACACAGCCCAAACCACAAGAACTGATGGTGGGGCTGGAGAAAGGAGGTGATGTTAGGAGAAGATGCATGAATAGATGTCACACATGCAAAACATGAAAAAACCCACACAAGGAAAACTGAGCAATCCAGAACCCATGTCCTGAGACCTGAGCAACAATTAAGGCTCCAGAAACAGGAAACATAAAGAATGCACTTGACTCTATCTCTTTAAAAAGAAATCATTTGTTGTTTGTTGTCATGAATCAAACTAGAAAGTTGAGCTGCCAAACTGTTTTTCGTTCTTACAAGGCATCATGGAAGCCGCTTGGCTCCTGGTAGCTTTGTGTTTTGCATTTATTTCTTTTCATATTGGAAGATTAAAACAATAGCTTCTGGTTATCATCCCACATATTATTGATTAAAATCCTTGCCCGAAGACCTTCCATCTCACTTTTCAGCGTGGTGTGATTTACTTTTCTTTTTACTCCCTGTAACATATGATTAATGCTGATCTCAGGAGTCCCGGTGAGATGAAGCTGGGTGTCAGGTAAGATTTGTCAGCTTGGAAGTATAGATTATTTTATGTTTCTCGAACTTTGTGGCCAAGGGAACACAGCTCTTGATTGTTAAATCCATCCACACTTTCCCCTGGGCTATGAAATGCCAGAAACATTAAATAGCCCACTTAATACATAACCTCATTCTGTATGCTTGACTATTTTGTTTTTAATTTTTCTTCCCTTTCCCGGCTGCTCACATGAAATGGGATCAAAGAAAAAAATTATCCTCACTGGATTTTGTTAAAATATTAATAGGTTAGGGTTGACTGGCTAAATTGAATATCTTTGCTGATCTCACTTGCATGTTTAACTTGTGCTTAGGAAAATATGTTTCCTAGGTGATAACCTTTTATGTACTAGCCTGACTTCATTGAAATGCATAGAGATAAAAATATGTCACGCTCAGCGGCTATGCTATTCTTGTGTGGCACTGTGATTATTCAGATGGTAATTGGCCCCCACCTGTAGACAGCTCCGATTCTGTAGTCAATCATTTCATTTGATGTTAAAATATGTGAAAGTACAATTATATAATTTACATTACAAATCATGTTGAATGCCAGGGGTCTCTGAACCGCTGACAAATGCAAAGGAATCAAGGGTTGCAGGGAGAGAACTCGGGTCAATAAATGAAGTGAATTACACCGGGCGAGGGGTTCAACTTTTCTTATTTATGTCCACAACAAGAGCTTTTGTGCATGTGTCATTGAGAGAGTGCCTATGGCCTTCTCTCAGCACCGCAAATGGCAGCTTTTTAGATGCCTTTCTAAGGATGTCTCCCCCTTTCCTTGCAAAGAATTGCTCCTTGTGGCCTCCCATTAGGTAAAGAAGTAAGGACTTGTCGAGGACGGAAAGGGAAAGCTGATTTATTAAAGCGAAGATGGCATCAAGTCTGGAAGGCTGAAGTAGCTGCTGCATGCAGAATCCAACACAGGTGGGGGTGGTAGCCTTGTAAATTAGGCTTGCAAGTTTCCAAACTCCAGATCTCGGCCATCATACTTGAAACTTGTATGAATAGTGTCAGGAGTCGTGGCTGTTATTTGTCTAGCATTTAATGTGTGCCCAGTACTGGGTTAAATATTTTCCATAGGTTATCCCTTTAACCCTCACAATATCCATGTGAGGTGGGTCTGCTGTCACCCCTTACATATGAAGAATATAAGCACAAGGGGTTCATGGGGCTTGCCCAAGGCTATTTAATAGGAAGCTGGGAAAGTTGAAGTTGGTGACCAAGTCTAGGAAAGTCCTTTTGGTGACCGAGTCTGGGCTGGTGGTCACTCTGTTCTTCTGGATCAGGCATCAGATGCTTAGTGACGACACAGGACCAGGGAAGCGCACAGGACAGAACCTCTCCTTCTGTGGGGTTTACAGGAAAGAAGGTGGGTTGAGGTGGAAGTAGGGATCCTAGGTAAGGGCAACCCAAGTAGGAAACTCACCAGTCATCAGGTTCTCGATGGCGATGCAGTATCCACTGCTGTGATGTAGAGTCCAGCCCCAGGGCTTGCAGATGAGCAGGTTTTCAAGCCCTCCTGTAGGCCAGTAGAGGAGGCATGCTTTTTTCTCCCATGTTTGCATAATACTCCTGGCATGGGAGCCATCCAGGCCCTCTCACCCTCGTTCTCTGCCACATTCCACAGCAGCTGGGCTGGGCAGTCCATGGGGCCTCTGACTTCCAGAGTAAGTGAACTACTGGTCCAGATACATGAAAGAAAAAGCTCTACTTCCCCTAAAAGTGATTTCGAACACCAAGGGCTGGGTTCTTTTCGGATGTGGACACCTGATCCTTGAAATGTGCTGGGAATTCTGCCATGCTGGCTAAGAAGTGCTGCTTTGCTGCCAATGCCCCTCGCATGGCCATGAGCTGGCTTCTGAGCAACCTCTCCTGGAAGTCCTCATGAAGAGCACATGATGGACTACATCCCCACAGCAGGTGCCAACCTGAGTCAGTCACCATCATGATTTCCGCCATATAGCGTCCTCCTCTCCTCCTAATCACTTAGCACAATCGTTAAGAGCACAGAGTCTGGAAACAAATGCCTAGGTTCAAATCTCTGCTCTGCTGTCTGCCGGCTGTGAGATCTAGCACAAGTTCATCTCTGTGCCTCAGTTTCTTCATTTGCAAGCAAAATAAACAATAGTGCCTGCCATACTGCCTTATTATAATGATTAAGAGTTAAAACACAGAGCACTTAGAACAATGCCTGATACATAAGGTTACATGGCAGTGTTAAAAATTATTTTTTTCTTAAATGAGAATTATCTTTTTTACCAGTTATATAACATATGAAGTTAAATTCATTTATAATAAACCTTAAAATAAACAATATAACTACTAAATATTGTTTTGAATTCTGTTCATGGGTCACAAGGGGTCTGGATACCGCACTCTGGGAAGCCCCAAAGAGTCAAGGTCAAAGCTCTTGCCCTGGCATTCCAAACCCAGCACACATTGTTCTCCCACAAACAACTGACCAGGTAATTTATGCTCTGTTGATTTGGATACTTCCAAAAAAACTCAGTTGTTCTGTTATTTCTTTCCAGAGGCAGCATAGCCTAGCTGTTATGCACACAGGCCTAGAGTCGATGACACGGGTTTGAATCCCAGCTCTGTGCCACCTTAGCTGTGGAATATCAGTTACTCCTCCTCTCTGTGTGTTTTAGCTGTGTCAGCTGTAAAATGGGGATAATAACAGACTCCACCTCCTTAGAGAGATTGCGACAATTAAAGCAGTTAGTTCACGAAAGTTCTTAGCATACTACTTGGCCAAAGTGAAAGTTCCTTAAATGTGAGCTAATTAGGCACTGGTATTACAGTCACATTTATATGTTAAATAGAAGTCATTAAGCCTGCCTATTGGACCAAAGAATGAAACAGCGGCTTTCATGCCCAGGCTCTGGGACTATTTTAGGAGCTCCAGGCGTCTTTCCTCCCCACTGGAGACTGTGCTGCAGAGAGCTGGAGATGTGCGGAGGCTGACCCAGGATCCAGAGGACCATTTCTCCACTCAGTCAAAAGTCCAGCAGCAGAAATCACCCACGTGGGGAATGAGCCAGACACCCTGGCCAGGGAAAATTTCCCAGACATTTTCCAGATACTCATTTTGAAAGCGAATTGAGACATTATCTTTAATTAAAGTGGCAATCTGCCCCCATGAGTTTCCCTGTCCCTAGATGCTTAAATAATGGCTTCTGTTTGGTTCCCTTTCTGCCTTCTCTTCCTCCTATTAATTTCAAGCCCATCAGAGGGCCAGTTTACTAAATTGGTTTTAATGGAAATTTAGCCAACATGAATAATAATGAAATGTAAAATTATTCCTTAGCTAATGAACAGCCAGCGGCTTTGGGGTTAATTGTTTGCTTCTGGTGTCAGCTTATTTACATTGAAATAGAATTGTAATAGGACTCTAAACTAAAACTGTTTCATCTCCTTGATCATCACTTACCTTAGGGTTTATTCTTTATCATTAGTCATTGTTTAGTAATCGCTCCCACTTTGGATTCACTTGTGAATTAATTAATTACCTAGTTAAACTTGAGCACTTTTTTTTTCTTTAAAAAATAGAAAACCTCTTTTCTCACCTTGTTATCTACAGATGGTACTGTGAAGGAAATATTAACACTAGGTACTGACAGTGATATTTCCTGCTAGTATTGTGCTTTTGTTCTAACAATAGTCACATGTACTGTTTTAGTCATTTCAAGGCTGCTATAACAATTTATCGCAGACTGGGTTGCTTGAAAAATCAAACATTTATTTTTCACATTTCTGGAGGCTAAGTCCAAGATTCGGGTGGTGCTGGAAGATCTGGTGTCTGGTGAGGGCCTGTGTCCTGATTTGCAGATGGCCGTCTTCTTGTGTCCCCTCATATGCCAGGGAGAGGGAGAATGCGCGCTCTCTGTTTCTTTGTCTCTTGTCAGGGCACTAATCCCACTCATGAGGACTCTGTCCTCATGACCTAATTACCTCTCAAAAGCCCCACCTCTACATACCATCACACTGGGGGTCAGAATTTCAACATAAGAATTTTGGGGGGATACTAACACTCAGAGCATAGCACACACAGAAATGCCTTCTCCACTGGTCTTTCTGCTGACCAGTCATTCTGACCTGCTGTGAATCCAAGGAGCTCTCACAACAATCATGGCTACTGATGGCCTCTGGACAGCTCCATGGATTCCCTGGGCTGCCTCTAGACATAGGGTGAAGGAGCAGGCAACAGAGATGCTGTCCATCTCCAGAAACACATCTTCCTTCCCTAGGACTCAGTGTCCCCATTTTAAAAGGTGAAGAGTTAGAGTAATGCTTCTTCTCAAACTTGTGAAGGTTCTTCAGGAGTTACTTCTGCAAATATTGGTAGATCAGTGAGATATGGGGGAAAGGGAATCATTCATCCAAATAGCTCTTCCCTCTGTCACAGATAGGTTCTCTGTGTGAGCTTTGATTTGGAAAAATAAGGGGGAAAGCGTTATTATACTCTTATATATATATATATGGTTTAAACTATGGACAAGATTCAAGGTTCCCAAATTTGGCTACATGAAAATCATTCAGGCACTGATTTCTTGGCTATAACACCAAAAGCTTAGGTAACAAAAGAAAAAATGGAAAAGTTGGATTAAATCAAAATTTAAAACTTCTGTGCATAAAAGGACACAAGCAATAAAGTGAAAAGGGAACCTATGGAATGTGAGAGTATATTTATAAATTAAGCATTTGATAAGGAATTGATATCCAGAATATATAAAGAACTCCGACAGCTCAACAACAATAAACAAACAGCCTGATACAAAAATGGACAAAGGACCTGAACAGATATTTCTCCAAAAAAGATACAAATGGTTAATACACACATAAAAAGAAGCTCAACATCCCTAATCATTAGGGAAATGCAAATCAAAACCATGTGAGATGCCACTTCACACCCATTAGGATGCTTAGTATCAAGAAAAAACAAACAAACAAAACTAGGAAAATAACATGTCTTGGCTAGGATATAGATAAATTAGAACCCTTACTGGGGGGAGTGTACATTGGAGCAGCTGCTATGGAAAACAGTATGGTGTTTCCCCCCATAATTAAAAATACAATTACCTTATGATCAATCAATTCCACTTCTGGGTAAGTATCCAAAAGAATGGATACCAGGGACTCAGAGAGGTTTTGGTACACTGTATTAGTCCGTTTTCACACTGCTGATAAAGACAGGGCAATTTACAAAGGAAAGAGGTTCAATGGGCTTACAGTTCCACATGGCTGGGGAGGCCCCATCATCATGGCAGAAGGCAAGAAGGAGTAACTCACATCTTACATGTATGGCGGGAGGCAAAGAGAAAGAACTTGTGCAGAGAAACTCCCCCTTATAATCAGATCTTATGAGACCCACCTACCACCACGAGAACACCATGGGAAATACCTTCCCCCGTGATCCAGTTACCTCCCACCAGGTCCCTCCCATAACACAAGGGAATTCAAGATAAGATTTGAGTGGGGACACAGCCAAACCATATCATACACTCATGTTCAACAACAGTGTTATTCACAATAGCCCAAAGCAGGAAACAACCCATGAGTCCATCAGAAAACATTGGTAAACAAAATGTAGTATGTACATACAATGGAATAGTATTTAGCCTTTAAAAGGAAGGAAATTCTTTTTTTTTGTATTTTATTTATTTATTATTATTATACTTTAAGTTCTAGGGTACATGTGCCTAACGTACAGGTTTGTTACATATGTATACTTGTGCCATGTTGGTGTGCTGCACCCATCAACTCGTCAGCACCCATCAATTCTAACACGTTTCTACATGGTTGACCTTGAGAACATTATGCTAAGTGAAACAAGCCAGTCACAAAAGGACAACTATGGAATGGCTCCACTTGTATTAGGTACTACCCTGGGTCAAGTCTGGCAAAACAGAGCAGGTGGACTTTCTTCCAAGAATCTAAGGAGAAATTTCAGTGGCTCTGATGAGATTGCCTGTCCATCTCTGAACCAATCACAGAAGGCCAGGCAATGTGATGTTATGATTGGCTCCCATGCTTAGAGAATAGGCTGGAATTAACTCCGGTTCACTTCTAGATCCTACTGGAGGTGGAAGAAGTCTCCTCTAGGATATTCATGTTGAAACATAAGGCCCTCACTAGGGCATCAGTTGGGTCTGAGTTCTCTGGTGGTTGTTCAGCTATTTATGGACTGGACAAGCTGGAATTGAGTATGATTCATTCCACCTAGGCCTGCAGGTATGTTTGTCTGAGAACATATTTACTGAAGGAATTGCAAGTGGCCTCCATGAACTCTTCCGACTTCCAATTTTTCAGTCTGTTCCTTATATTTGCCTTTCCTTTGCAGACTGAAAAATTTGCTGCCTGGTTCAGGATTCTGAGAAGGCCCTGGACTGGCCCAGGAGGGATTTACGTTGGGTCCTGGATTTTCTGCTGACTTCCTGCATGCCTTAGAATGAGGCAGTGTGCTCAGTTGCTTTTCTGTTCAATAAGAGGTTTGAACCAGATGACTTCCAAAGTTCCCTCTCATCTCTAAGGTTTTATGATGTTATGAATGACCACTTGAGAATCAACTTTGGGATTGATAGCAGAAAGGGGGAGGGCACCCAGACATTAAGAGAATGTGTTTAGGATTGAATGTGCCTGAAGAATGGGACAATAATCCCACTCATCCCAATAATCCTACCTGAAAGGATGATTGTGCATATTAAATGATAAAATGCATGAAAAACATTTAGAACAGTGAAACACCAAATAAATTACCAATATATCAATTAGTTCACCTGACACACATTGAGCACCTGCTGTGCTAGGTGCTCTGGGTTATATGAACCATGTCCTACTAATGAATTTGCAAGAGCGTTGGGAAAAAGGTTAAATGGTAGTACAAGATTAAAAAATTTAAAAAGTAGATTGTTTCTAATGACAGGTATTTATATTAGGTTGTTTTAAATTTTTCTTTATTTGGGGAGACCAGGATATTTTTTCAAAATCCTGCTTTGTTTCTTAGTTTTTAAGACTGTGTCTAATTCCTAAAGCCCCTGGAGGTGAACTTAACATTGACCACCCTGGAGTTGGCCCACTCCAGTTATATCCATCCTGGAATTCACTAGAGGGCCAAAGGAAAGTGCTTTACCTAACCTCTTACTCCCAAGCAGAACTAGGCTAGATGGCCCAAAGCAAAAGTGAGGATGAGCCCTCTACAAAGCTGCCAGGCCCTGTGAGCTGTAATATCACAGCCTGAAGGGGTCCTAGGCACCTACTTCAACCACTTCATCCTCTAGCTGGGGAAGCTGAGACCCAGAAAAGAGACGGACCCCCAGCATCACTCTGGAATTAGTGGTAGAGTAAAGAGTGCAATTGTGATCTTCTGATTGTCCATTCACCTGTCTTTGTACTGTACTGTACTGAGCACTGATCCCTCCATGGGAGTCTCTGTGCCACCTACTAATCCCCTCTTGTCCTCAGTTGACTTTCCATGCAGCTTTTTTTGTTTGTTTGTTTGTTTGTTTTAAACTTACCATTCCTCAGTCCTGCTGTTTACAACCCTTGCTTATTTGAGTTACATTGAAGGGTAAATTATCCATTGTTGGGGACATTTGCCAGCACGGTGTCAGACTAGTTGGAAGAGATCTTTTAGGCTGGGGGCTTGTGAGTCCCTCAAGGGACCATACCTGCAGGCAGCACCCGCTATCTCCCACAATGCTCTGCTTCAAATTATGGCCGGCCCTGCCTCTGTTCACAGTCATGGAACTGAAGCGTCCGAACGTTCCCTTAGGAAGTATTTACCAAGTTTACCAGATACTCATAATCATTTTCTCAAAGGGCAGAATTCCTAAGCCCTTTCCTCAGACATTCCAATTCAGTAAATCTCATTTAAAAATGGGGAATCTGTGTGTTCCACAGCACTGAGGTGACTTTAGGATTTGTCCAGCTAAGACACTATTTCTTCTTTCTCCTTCCTTCACTGCAGATGAGATCACTGAATCTCAAAGATAAGAAATACTATTTTCAAGTGTGTCAAAATAGTTCTAGAGTCCACCTACCTTAAAAAAATAATTTATCCTTCTCTTTAAAAGCCTCAGGGCAGACTCTACAAGGATAACCCTTCTTTTGTCTTTCACGACCTTGACAGCTGAACAGTTCCTTCGCTCGTCTCACCTTCAGATAAGCATTGTCATTTTCCTTTGGCAACAACTGCACAGTCACCCCACCCAAGAATCCTCTATAAAACACCCCCACGCCAGTTCACAGAGACGACTAACAATGCGCTTGGGAACAAAATCTCTCCTAAAATTATAAAACGAAAACATCAGCATCTAAATATATCAACCATGATGAGCCTTCTATTTTTGATCCATTGTTGTAGAGCCTGAGATTCAGAGCTCTTAGTGTGCTAAGCTGAAATTAGACCCTAGATATTAAAAGCAATTAATGTTCCTCTCTTTATTGTTATTTATTTATTTAAGTTTCACAATGCAATTACTTAAGAGGCCTTCAGAAGAAATCCTGAGAATCATTTTCAATCAGCAGAATGAAAATGTCGCCTTTTGTGATTTGGCAAATAAACGATGTGTAGAAATAACTCCCTTATATGTCGCTGTGTACTATTCATTAAGGGCTAATTGCTGTGGTCTCTAAATGAAATACGGCAAACCGTTCCACCTCTGTGCCAGTTTGTTTAAAATCTGCAAAGCTTTATTATTAACACTATTTAATTATGAGAATGTCAGCCATGGAGAATTCCAAACCCACACTTTCCCTTCATCATTAGTAACAGGGCAAAAATGAAACACTTTCGACAATGAAGGGTTCATATTTCAAGCTTATACAGTAGCTGCTAAAAGGCTATACTCAGAAAATCAATTTTATTAAAGTCCTTCGAGCACTAAAGGGACTTGCATGCAACTAAGCAATTTTAAAAACATGTCCATGAGCCGTGACTTTTTGATTCATGTTTTTAGTGGGGTTATTTTTGAGTATTTTCAATATTGTCTCCTTACAGTGGGGTCAGGAGTGATTTGAGGAAGGGGTGAGCAGGAAGAAGGGAACATGTCTTCATAATTATTCCCTGCCTCAATTTCCATCAGACATGGCGATCCAGGCAATCCAGGAAAGAGGTGAGTGACAATGTGAAGAATTTGTGTGGGTGGGGATGGTGGAGGAAGGAGGAGAAGCCAGGAGGACACCATCTTTCCTCTATTATTTTATTTTAGTGGGATTTTTTTTTCATTTAAACTCTGAAAAATAATAACTAACTATAGCTGTAAGCTACAGATTTACCAGATAAGGCTCTGGAGCCTGCATGAATCTTCCCTAGCTTCCCAAATCCCACAAACCCTTCCAGAATCATGGTTTGTTCAAATCCCTCCCTTGGCAATTTAGTCATCATTTTCTAGATGACTGTCTTTCTACAGTCATCTATACCACTTACTTTTGTCTTTGAACTTATCTGTTGATGATTTGTGTGTCTTGTCTTCTCAAAAAGGTCTTAAGTGTTTCGAGGGCAGAGACCACGGATCTATTTCCTGGAGCCATGAAGCCAACACCCTCTTTATCTGAACTATTATTTTAATCTTTAATTGCTAGTTAACTTATTGCCTCTCTGTCTCCTCTTCCTGATCTTTTTGCAAGCTCTCTGGTAGCATGCGGCTTATATCACTAGATGTCTAGAATGGTGCTTGGCATACAGCAGGTGCTAAACATACGTTGGTTGAATCTATTGGTGCATTAATAAACTATGAGTCCCTCTGTGGTTCTTATATAACCTGGCCCCATGTTTTCATTCTTAGTAGGTATATAATGATTTATTTCTGTACTAGTATTTTAGTATTATTATCTGGGGACTAACCGGATGGTAGCACAGGAACTAAAGTGTAGGCTCCCAAGTCATTCAGCCTGGGTCTAAATCCTGATGCTGTCTATTTTGAGTCATGTCATCCTCCCAGGACGCATGATGAACCACTTTAAGGAGCGGTCTAGACCTTGAGCTTTTCAGTTCCGACCCTGGTTTACAGTAGTGGTGAGGAAGCTGAGCTTTGTCATCACACAGGCCACGCTTGAATAGGGATTTCCTTCTGTCCCTGTGTGACCTTGGACTCCTTACCTATCCTTTCTAGGCCCTGGTTTCTTTATGGGTAAAATGGAGATGATAAAATTGATTCTGCGGAATTGCTCCAAGGATTAAATGAGATGGCGCATGTGCAGCATGTAGCACTGGATTGGGTACAGGATAAGCTCTATAAATGGACACTATTGGAGACAAGGGCAAGAACATGATGGCTAGTGTTTGTTTGGTGGGTGGCAGAGTTAAGGTTTCAGTGCAGTTTTAGGTTTGAACGTAAAAGTGTACTGGAGAAGCCAGAATATTTGAGTCTAATTCCAACTCTCTGTGGCCCTAGGCAAGCCTTTTCACATCTCAGTTTTGTCCTCTTTGAAATGGGTACACAATCATACTTAGTCTGTTTACAACCCAATGTTATTGTATGGCTAACAGAAAATAACAGATCTAAAAGGAATGTCCCAAGTACTATACACAGTTACTCAGTTTCTATCTAAAATCAGCATTTATTGAGGGCTTGATGCTGGTCCAGCACTTACTGTTGTGATGAAGACATGTGTGAGCCAACCCCCATCCTTCAGGGTAAGGTAAGTCTGATCTTAGTCTAGTAACAAACTTAATGTTTACAGAGAACTTATTACAGAGCTGGCACTCTTTCCAGCACTGCAGGTTAACTCATTTAATCCTCAGAACAAGCTGACAGGTCAGGCATCATTTCTCTCCTCATTTATAGATGAGGAAACTAAAGTTCAGAGAGGGGGAGTTATTTGCCCAAGGACACACAGCTAGTACGTGGCAGAGCTGGGATTTAAACCCAAGCAGTCTAGCTGTTGGCTACTCTCAAACTCTTTGTTCCTAGGTAAGCTGCTTCCCTTTCCTGGATTTCTGGCTTCCCTTTCTCAAGATGAGCCTCACAGAGTTCCCCCTTGATCCTTCTGGGATGGAGGAAGGCCTTAGGGACACACAGGGAAGGAGAGAAAAATGGATTTTAACAATGAGGGTGAAGGAAGGCCAAAGGGAACAGGACTCTATTTTAACAAAAACATAAGCATATTTACGTTGTCAAATCATTAATATTTTCATATACACCACCTTTCCCTGTGTGGATGTTTGCAAAGATCCTCTCCAGTTCAAGTTCAGATAAAAAGCTTCCTATCATCTGGTTTATTTCTTTAATTTTTTTTTAGTTTTACATTTATGTCTTTAATTGGACTGATATTTATTTGGACCTGGAAAGTGAGGTGACGCCTAACCTTGTATTTTCTAAATGGTTAATCAATTTCCGCCCTACAATTTCATTAAATCATTAGTAATTTCCTGACTTATTGGAAATACCTCCTTTATCAAACAAATGAATATGCAAATTTGAGTTGGTTTCTGAACTTCCTCCTCCTTGCGAGTGTCTGCCTACTTGTGTTTCACAATGGCTGTTGCTGGTCAGTTAAAATAAATCAACGCTCAATGCCTGCACATTAATACTATTCCAAACTGCGAACTCGGGATGTGAGGTCGAAGACAGCACGGACCTACTACCGTTAGGACATTGCACGCCTGGCAGCCTTCCATCAGAATAGTGCAGTGGTCTATCAAGGCTCTGATTGAAAACACTGTGTTTGCCAATTAGTCATCTGACTTATTTTCCAAATGGTTGGTGGGAGGACTCGACAACCATCACTGTAAAAGACAAGGACAAACAAGTTGGTCAGGTGAAGTGCTAAGAAGGCGAGGCTCTATTTCCTTTTTAAAACCCTTCAGAGGCACTTAGAGATGGTTTTCCATGCTCACTCTCAGTTGACCTATGGTATAGATTTGGGCAAAGGCAGCCACCTTGATATGTGGAAGAAATCCATGTGATTCAGGGGAAACATCCAGTGAGCAAATCTTTGACTCTTTGCTTCAGATTCTGTGCCATGAGCATCCATCCCACAGCAGGTATGCATTGGGAAGCCCAGGAATCCACGTGGTTTTGGGAGCCAGAAGTAGTGCTACATGAAGAGTCCCCATCCACTTTCTGAATAACTTTGGACACATCATGAATCTGTCTGAATCTCTGTTTCTTCTTCTGTGAGATGGAAATAATAATTCCTGCCCATCTTATATAGCTATGAAGATCAAATGGGATGATGCGTGTGAAAATATAATAGTTTGTAGCCTTGAAACAATTTTTAAAATGATAGTTAAAAGCATTACACCTGGACCATGAATCTTTTCTTTCCAGATGAACTGTTGAAAACCAGATCTTTTTCTTTCCTTACTGATCTAGAAAGGAGTCAGACTGTTTGATACCTTTACAAGTTTAAGCGAGAGTTACAGAATCCTCCAAACCCCAGGCATGAGGAGTGTGTTAGGCAGAGGCTGTTCACTGCTACTGGGTGGATTTCATTTGTATTTCATTTGTATAACAGAAGTTTTTCTACTGAAAAGAGAAAAGGGCAGTATAAAGTAGAAATGCCTTTTTTTTTTTTTTTTTTTTTGAGACGGTGTCTCGCTCTGTTGCCAGTCTGGAGTGCAGTGGCATGATCCTGGCTCACTGCAACCTCTGCCTCCCGGGTTCAAGCGATTCTCCTGTCTCAGCCTCCCGAGCAGCTGGAACTACAGACACGTGCCACCATGCCCAGCTAATTTTTGTATTTTTAGTAGAGACAGTGTTTTACCATGCTGATCAAGATGGTCTCGATCTCTTGACCTTGTGATCCACCCGTCTCAGCCTCGCAAAGTCTGGGATTACAGGCATGAGCTACCACACCAGGCCAATGCCCTTTAATTCTTTTAAAAATACTTATTATACATAGAAAACTCTCAGGTGTAGGCACATGGAGATGCAGTGCCTAATGAGCAGCTGGGTTGTGCCCTTCTGTGGAAGTCCATGCAGGTATTAAGTGTCTTTTTGCCACACCATGATTTGAGGTTGTGAATTTCAAAGTAAACTCCTTAAAATAATCATTTCTTCTCAGTATCTTTGCTTCAGTTCCTTTCATTCTCTTTTGAACCCACTCCAGTCGGGCTCCTCTCCACTGAGAAAGCTCTTGTTGAGGTCACCAGTGACTTTCATGTGGCTAAATCCCGTGGTCAAATCTTCCATCTTACTCAATCTCTTCCTCTTCACTGTGTTAGGCATTGCTGGGCATTGTTGACCATTCCCTTCTTCAGAAAGCACTTTCTTTTTCTTGCCTTCTAGACTATCACATTGCCCTGGAAGTCACCCCAACTCAATAGTAATTCTTTCTTAGTGGGAGGTCTTCTATATCTCCCTAGTCTTTAAATGTTGAAGCATCTCTGGGCTCAGTTCTCAGGCCTCTTCTTTTCCCTCTTCTCTTCTCTTTTTCCTTCCTCTTCCCTCTCTTCTTCTCCCCTTTTCTGTTTTCTTCTCTTATTTATTCATGCCTTTGGTAATTTTCTTCTCTGGCTACTCATCCAGTCTCATGGCTTTAAATACTATTTAAAAATATATCCCTAAACAAGTAAGACTTCTCTCTTGAACTTCAGACTCATACACCCAATTGCCTACTCAGCATCTCCACCTGAGTGTATAAAAGGCATCCAGAATTAAATTCTGACCAACCTGGACCAAGCCACTAATACCTCTTGTTTTGATGACAGCAATGGCCAGCTAATGGGTCTCTCCTTCCCTTCTTACCATGGTCTTTTTTAGAATGAAGAGTCTGAATACTCCTGCAAAAATCTGAATCTGATCATGTCATTCCTCTGATCAAAATCCTCCAATGGTGTCTGCTCTTACTTGGAGGGAAAGTCCGATCTTTACAATGGTCTACAAGACCATAAAAGATCCCCTCCCCATGCTTCTTCAATCTCAGCTTCACCCACTTTCTCCCTCACTTGTGCTGCTCTGGCCAGACTTGCCTTTCTGTCGCTCTTGTTTCAGGCCCTTTGCGCAGCTGTTCCCCTGCCTAGATTGTGAGTCCATCAGATCTCCACACTTGGTTCATACCCTTACTTCCTCCAAGTCTCTGCTCACATGTCACTCAAACATTAAGACCATCCCTGACCACCACTTATAAAATACCAACTCCACCCCTTTGCCTTCACTATCCCCTCTGCCCCATTTTATTGTTCTTTCTTGAGGTTATTACTGACATATATTTGTTTGTGCTGGGCACATAGTAGGTGCTCAAAAATATTTGTTGATTGAATGAATGAATGAGCAAATGAGATCTGGTAAACACAAGTTCCCATGAAAGTGTTCATTGGTCTTCTCCTTTCTGAGGTGGAGGGACATCCCCTGGTCCCCAGTCCTCAGTGTCTCATCTTGGAGGGATTTGCTGCATTCCCTGGAACCTCCAAAGGGTGCAGTGGGCGAGCAGAGCTTCACCTAAGCCTTTGAGGTCTGAATCCTGGTGATGGGCATGGCAGGATGGGACGGGCAGCGCCAGGAGTCAGCGGCTGCTGCTTTTCACCTGGGTCAGGGAGAGCAGAGGGGAAGGGTTGAGGCCGGTGCTGGCATGGAAAGTGTTTGGACCTGAGTCCTAAAAAGGAGACAGAGCTACTTCACCAGGGAGACCAGAAACTACACACAGGCTTCCATCATAAACTGCCAAGTTTGCTGTCCTAGGTTTGTAGAGGATTTGTCTGGACTGATGTCCTCCGGGGAAACAGTAATGTGTGTCAACAATTACGCTTTCAAGTCGAAACGCTATCTTTATCACAGGGCACTCAGGCGCTCGCTCCAAGGGTTGTATGAAAGAGAGAGGGGCAATAACAGAGCCAAGAGGCTTCAGGAGGCCTCACTGGGCCTGGGGCAGGAATGGGGGTAGGAGCGAGCATGAGGATCCCCCGCCCAAGCCGTCTGGAGGGAACTCAGCCTGGGCAGCTCACTAGAGACACAAGAACACCCCTGAGCTGGAGCTCAGGAAAGAGGGCCAAGCCACCCAGGGCCGGTTTTACGCTTTTAGTTTTGAGATAGCAATCTTGCAGGAAAATTCCCTGCATTTGTGGAATCATAAATTTTTTAAGGTCTCTTGGCTCCACTTTTAAATTTAGTGCCTGAATAAAACGTTGGCTCGAGCTCCATATTCGATTATTAAAAATCATACTCAGGCCTGGGAGACGAGTATTTACACATCTGCCTGCTCATCTGAAGACCCACATATCAAAATGTGGCTCCTATCAAGGGGCGGCTTCGTGGGAAGGGAGGCGTGCGAGAGCTCTTGAGTGTGGTGTTTGTTAAGTGAGGGAGTTGCACTAGGAAGTCTTTAAAACTCTTTCTTGTTTTATAAAAAACATTTGTAAGTACTGTAGACTACACTTTCACCAAATTCATTGTTTTTTTTCCCTTGATTTTTAAGAAATACATAAATGCATATGGACGGATGTGTGTGTATGTGTGTAAATTGATAAAAGAAAGGTCTGGAAGGGTACAGATTAAATTGATAATAGTAGTTCTTTCTGGAGCGGGACCCAGTGTGGAAGGGAGCAAGGTTAAAGGAGATTTTAACCTTATGCTGTAATGTTTTTCTAGGAATACATAGTCACACATTTGTTCTTGAATTAAAATTATTTTTTAAACTAGTGCACGATCACTATAGAAAATCCAAAGCCCAGAAAAGTGTAAAAACAAAAATAGAAATCAATCATATTTCTCTCACCCTGGAGATGACACTGTTAATATGTTGGCATTTTATCTTAGGGAAAGTTTCCTAATTACCACGTTCACTCACACAAGGTGTTCATGTCAGTGTTACCAGGACGTCGCTTTTATAGGCCGGCAATAGCCTTGGTTTCATTGCCAAAAGTGATGATACATCTTTTTCCCTAAATAAAAATCAACAATAAAATACCCTGGGGAATGAGATGTTGAAAGTGTCCATTTTGGCCCATTTAAAAAACATCTGCACAGTTTATTTTTGGTGGATTATGGATCATAAGAGTTCCAGGCACAAGAAATATTTACCCAAATGACGGGGGAGGGGGGAAATTACTAACAGAAAAGGGAGAGGTGGAAGATGTTGAGATAAGAGGAAAGCTTCTAAGTTCTGTTTTAAAGAAAATTTAGTTGAAATGACAGCTTCCTCCCAATGGCTCTATCAGGCCCACAAAAATGTCATAAAAACCCTTGTAGTTCAGGTATGGCTGGTGTGGTGCACTAGATATATCCCTTTAAAAAGTTTGTAAACAGCTAATCTGTATTTTGGAAACTGTTTTTCCGTGAACTTGAACTTAATTTCAACCACAGCAACGAAGCACATACACACATACACTTTAAAAGCACCAACCTAGAACACATAAACACCATTAACTAGATAAATTATTTTTAATATTAAATGATTCTCAAAATAATTCCCTAAATATGAATGCAATGGTGGTTTTTAACATTTCAAAAAACTATATAGCAACATCCTGAAAGAGATACAGCAAGAACATTTCTGTAAAGAATATGGGAGACTCAGTGGCTTAGTTTCCTTTTTAAAAATAAACAGGTGGTTCTGGGTTACAGGGAGATGGACACAGAATAGCTGCAGAATGGAGGATTCCATATTTAGTAGGAATGAATCAAGAGAAGAACCCTTAAGCAGAACCCCCAGCCGGGGCCCCTGACCCTCACCCAGGCCAATCTTCAGCAATGTCCAGAGGTCAACTCTGCTCCCTGCCCTATCCAGCCTGTGACTGGATCTCTGGCAACCAACTTCCCTCTAGAGGAGGCCCTCAGTGTGTATGTAAGTGGCAGGTAACAGGAGACGCGGTTAAGGTTTCAGGTGGGGGTTCAGGGTCCACACTCGAAAAGTAATTTCTCTGTTGCTTTGCTTTAAACATTGCCTCTGCCATTTTAAGTCATCTCCGTAACAGCTTGACCCTCACAAACATGATTTCCCCACTGGAGAAGCTGGGTCACGAATTAGGAAGACTTGATTCAAACACTAACATCTTCATCCTGAAAACAGACTCTGTAACTCAGGGATGGCAGGGATGTACAGGGCATCTGGTCCCAGCTGCACCCGATGCTTTAATCCTTTGAATGACCTAACCCTTTAGGTACTTTCCACTTAAATGCTTCCATGAGCAGCGAGCCCATTACCAGCTCACATCTGAGAGTCAGTAACTTTTCCTTACACTGAGTTGTAAAATCTACCTCTAAAAGGTCTTCATCCAATAGTCTATGCTGCCAGGTCTGCGTAACAACAGGCTGTCACTTCTTCCTGAAGTCATCCCCTGTGTTTCATCAACTATTCCATGCATGCGTGTTTCCAGGTCTCTGTCTCAAGAGCTCATTGCAGTGCCAATGCCCCGCTTAGCTGTGAAGCCTGGAACCCTGGCTGAATTTGGATATCCACAATTCATCTGTTCAAGGCAAGATCTAACATTTGGAATAGATTGTGTTAATCATGATTGCTTCCATGATAATGGCAGAAAACGACTCAAAAGGGCTCTTGTCAAAATAGGGAGTTGATTGACCCACATCACTAAAAAGTCCCACCAGGGACTTCAGGCATGGCTTGATCTGTGGGCCCAATAATGTCCTCAGGACTCAGTCCCATTGTCTACACTTTGCTTCTGTCTGTTGGATCCTAGCGTGGCAAGATAATCAGACCTCCAGACCTCCATGCTCCAGACCTCCATGTTCACCATACTGGCCTAGTGGAAGGGAGGGCTCTTGCTCCTGATGGTTTGGGTCAAGGATAGTTTAGGTCAAAAGATTATTGACTCTTATGGGCCTGAATTGCATCATTTGCCCATCCCTGCAAGGACAGCTGAGACCACAAGCTCTGATTGACCAGGCGTGTGTCAAATCCCCACCGGAGAGTCAACATCTCCCAAAACACACGTGAACCAAGAATGGGAAATTGCCAGAGGGAAATGGCAGCCCCATAACTAGAAGGAGGAAGAATGGAAGCTGAGGAGTATGGGGTTAGGCAAAATGAGCCAGAGTCCGTGACACTGGCTGAAGGCACATGGCTCCTGTTCAAGGACTGCAGATGGGACAATGGAGATCTGGAAGAATGTAAAGCATAGCGTGGCGGGTGATCCATCCAGTTCAGGAGTGTCCTCTGCAAGCACAGAGCCAGCTTCCCCCTGGGCTTTTGATAAAAGCTTTTCCTCACACGTTACCCAGCTTTAGCACCATCATTCGCAGCTCTCAGGTTGTTGACACATTGTTTAGAGAAAAGTTGATTTTTACACTTAAATTAGGTTGCTTTGGAAAAAAAAAAAAAAAAAAGCCTAGCTGCTCTTTCTTTTCTCTCCCCTTTGCCCCATGCCTCCACTTTATTCAAAGACAATATTCCTGGTCTGTGACCCACCAGAGCTTTTGGATACTGAATGTAGATGTTGCGCTTAGGAAATGGAGAGTACAAGCTGCAACAGGGACAGGCCCCAAAGAATTTTGTTATTAGACAGTGGTCAGCACTGGGGGCCTGAGAAGTACCCTGGTGGGATGTGAGAAGAGCCTTCATGGTCAGGAAACTGGAGTCCTACTGGAGTGGCTTTTGCCCTGCATGGAAAAATAGTCTTAAGAACAGGAATGAACATGAATGAGATTGTTTAGTCATCAATGACAGAAGACAGAATGTCAGGACCACAGGGCCATCATGCCTAGATCATACTCTTCCAAGATTTTGATTAGGATACTAAAAGATACCAAAAAGACAAGATGGGAAAAATATTTCAGTAGACACAATGACAAAACATTAGCATTCCAATTACACAGCATCCTCGAATACATTTGTTCAGCTGGGACATATTAGTTGAACTTAGACAAGCACCCCAGTAGAAAAATAGACTTAACCAGGCAGTTCACAAGGAGTAAATACAGATGAAGATTCAACCTTCATTGCAATCAAGGATGCAATATTAAACAACAAGATTCAATCTTTTGGGCCTATCTAAAAAGGCAAAGGCATTTAAAGTGATGATCCCCAGGGTTGGTGAAGATGTGAGCACACACACCTTTATGCTGCTTGGGAGGAAATGAAGTGGTTTAATATTTTGGAGAATAATTTGGAAATTTATATCAAAATCTTCAAAACTATGCATGCCCTTTGTCCCAGCAAATCCATAATGAGGAATTATCCTGAAGAAATTATCAGAATTATTTATAAAGGTTTATTGTAGAAATAACTACTAATGATTTATTGTAATAACAAAAAATCGACAAGTTGAAGTCTCCAGTAACGGGATTTGTTAAACGAACCGTGAAAAATCATATTTTGGAAGATTTTTGTGACATAAGAAATGGTTAACATATACTCAAATTATTAATTTGAGTATTATTATTAATAAATTATGAGATAATGTGAAATTATGAAATAATCCGTGTACCACAAAATATATACATGCATACGTATGGATGTGCATGTATAAATATATGTATGTATGTGTGTATATATGTATACGTATACATTATATAGGCTTGGGGGAAGAAGGGCTGGAAGGATAATCTGTAGAATATTAATTTTCATTCTCTCTAGTTTCAGGGTGTTTTTTGTGTATTTTTCTATATTTTTTGTGTTTTTTGTGTATTTTTCTATATTTTTTATCATAAGAAATGCTAATGATGGCTACTACTTATGGAGGGTTTATCATGTGCCAGACATTGTGATAACTCTTCATATTTATCAGGCGATAAGATAGTAGGTCAATTTACCAGATTATAAATTACATAAAATTATACCCACTTTACAGATGAGGAAACTAAAGTTGTGTCCAAGCAAGGCCCTCGGTCTTCTTGTAGATGATGCCCTGATACCCCAAGGCCCCCCGAAAGGGCCTTGTTGTGTGTGGCCTATAGTGCAGGACCAGGAAAGAGAGTGGGAGAGATGTCTGCCTGCCTTCCAGTCCTCCTTCAATATTTAAGGGGTTAAAATGATGTGTGTTCTGGGCCAATTTTTTTTCCCCTTCTTTATCCTAAAAGGAAGCAGCCGAGCACACTGGAAGGAGCACTGTGTAGAATTCCAGGCTTGGTTTACCAGTGTGACCTTGGGCAAGTCTCTTCCTCTCTCTGTGTGTCAGTTTCCTGCTGGGGTTGATTCCACTCTCTCTTGAAAGAGGATCTGCAATAACTCAGGGGCATTACTGGGGCTGGAATAAGCTAATGCTCTTTCTTCAGGTCCCAAATCAAGATATCTATGCCCACTTCAAAACCCTTGGAGCCCTTTGATGTACCAATGCTGAAATCCATTCATTCCTTCACTCATTTTTGCAACAAACTCCTGAGTTCCACTTTCATCTAAATGTTCTTATTCAATGCCCACAAGGGATCTGTTGGGTGGGTATTAAATGGCTTTTTGATTTCTGGAGAGAAATACATTTTTATGTAGCTTCATCAGCCATGGAAGCAGAAAAATCAAAGACAATTAAGATGTTATTGGTGTCCCTATTTTCAAACCCTCCCAACACATTTAATCTGAGAATTAGCCCTTACTTTATTTGTCATCATCCACTAGCCTTTTAGGGAATCCGCTGAGCATTAAGTGAGGTCTGTTTAGCAGCACAGAGGAAGCTGACATTCACAGTCTACAGGTTCAACTCAGCCATGTCCCTGCACGTGGCTGCTACAGGTGTGACTGTGTGTAAGTGTCGGGTGGGAGGAGAGAGGCCTGGGAAGAAAGGCCCCTGTGAATTCACAGGACTCCATGCAAGTGAATGATCCTGTGGCCCCCATGCTGAAAATCCTCCATCAGCTGGCTCTTGAATTTAAACTAAAATTCCAGCTCTTCCCCTGGGGCTCACAGATCTTACCTGAGGAAGCCCTGCCCACCTCTTTGACGGCAGCTCCTGTTCCACACTCCAGCATTCTCAGCTCCAGCACCCTGGCCTTCTTTAGACAGTCCTTGGTGTCCCTTCTGCCTGGAAGGCTCTCCTCCCAGATCGTTACCTACCTGACTCCTTCTGGGATCAACTCAAAGGCAGTGACCTGGTTTGTCTCACTCACTGCTGAGAATCCCAAGCACCTAAAACAATGCTTGGTACATAGTAGACCTTTAGTGAATATTTGATACATGAATAATTTTTCCTAGGAGACATCCCTGAGGTCTGCCTGGAGGAGGGGGCATGTAAGCTGGGCCCTAGATACTAAGCAGCTCTTGGGCCTCTCCTCTCCGGCCTACTTCATGTTTTTTTTTTTTTTTTCTTTTTCTTTTTTTTTCCATCTGGACACATACTCTTTCCCAGGATGACCTCATCCATGCAGATACTGGATTTCAGCTGCTATCTTGGTGCAGACTTTCCCCACGATGCTGTCTCGCAGTTCCCTGCCTTCCCCGCTCTTTGTCCCTTCTCAGCTGTCCTATTTCTGGTGCTTAATTACAGTCCTGCTATGCAGACAATGACGATGCCATCATTCTCAAAAGATGATTGTGTCTGCTCGGTCTTTTGTCCAGAGCAGAAAGACAGCAAGATGGTCCAGATCATAAAAATGCATGCTGTGTTAGCTCAAAACCATTTCAGAAAGCACTGGAGTGATGTTGTCTGTCACCATGCTCATGGGCTCACCCAAACGGCACGTATAGCTTCTGATCTACTCTGGGCAGGATGTCTTATTAAATTAATTACAATTTTCTGACCTAAGCTCTTTCTTTAGAAGTGCTTTTAAAACAGCTTGTGTGTGTGTGTGTGTGTGTGTGTGTGTGTGTGTGTGTGTGTATGACGGGAACTGGAGTTTTTCCAGCCAGGAGCAAATTTAGCCACTAAACAGTTTGGGTGGAAGACGTGCTCCGACATTCGGCCTGGGTTTAGGCCTTGGCAAACAGAGCTGTTGTCTTCATTGGACACAACAGGCAAAAGGCCAGAGACAAACTTTTCAAGGCCCTCTGAGCATATTTGAGACCAGTTGAGGATGAGGGGGGAGAAAATCATTGGCTCCAAGAGAAGAAAAATACTATCAACTGCAAATAAATAATAATGTTATCAATAAAACTAGCAAATATTCTCATTTTAAGCTGAAAATATTATGTTTCATAAGGGGTATGAGTGTATTTTAGTATTCTGACATGGCACAGGACAGGACAACACAAAGCAGACATGCCCTGCCTGGGGAGATTTCATGAAGGCCTCGTGGGTAAACGGGGCTGTCTTTCTCTCATCGACCTCACTAGAAACCACCTAGGTTGCTCCGAAAGAGAAGGCTTTTGTGGTGGGATGAGAGAGGCTTTTATTCCCCCTCATAAATCGGAGAGTTTAAACTTCACTGGCAAGAGGAAGATTTAAGAATTAAAATGATGAAAACTTATAAAATCTTTCCAACAGGACGGTAATTGCAGTAATAATCCCCTTTGTTATAGAAGCTACTGTATTATGGGTGACCTTGACTTCCATTATGTACTGTTACCTTTAGCTCGGAATCTATAACTCAGGGGACTATTAATTATCTTGCCATAAGTGCCGGCCAGAGTGGGGGGCTTTCTGAAAGAGTAAATGCCACATCGATATGAAGTGGAGTTTCTCTGCTGCTCGACGGCTGTTATCAGCGATTAGGGTTCAGCAGCCCGTGGTCAAAGCCAGAAGATTATTCCTGCTTAGGTTCCACACCACCTCAAACTTTTCTGATCACCATGACCTCTATCTGTGATTTATCCCAGCTTGTGAAACACAACAGTTTGTATATACAATTTAAACACTCCTACTTCTTCATCAACCACATCCCTGGGGTGTGCTCTGCTGCTAAAGTAAAATACTCTCTTTTCAAATATTGTTTTCTTTGGGGTATTTTTTTGCAATTTACAGTTTGTCCCATGGAATGATACATTCCCATCTTCTATCATGTATTCTTATCGGGATAGAGAACATTAATTATACTATATCCAGCTCAATAAATGTTGACTATCCTATGTTGGGAGTGATGCAAAGAATTTTTTTTAATAAGCTAGAAATCAGATTAAAGGAAGGCCTTTCATTTACCATCTTTTTCTTAAAAGGGCTAGCTCGAACCAACAGTCTGACTACTCAGCATCCGTTGGAAATTGTATCCTTCGATTTCAATCTTCGGTTACAGCCGAGAAACTATACTGAGAAGTTCTCAGCAGTCATGACTAAGCCCAAAGCAAAATTTCCATTTTCCCCCCTAATGCCCTAATTGAATTTAGGAGTCGGTTATGTTTTGCATAGGCATCTACCCCACATCAAGGGCAGACATTCAAAAAGAGTCTTATGGAGTGGATCAGATAAATATGGGCTGCAAATGTGCTGATTTACCCCAGCTTGTAAAACAAAACAATTTACGTATACAATTTAAACATTCTTTCTAGTTTTTCACAAACCACATCCCTTGGGTGTATAATTGAGATTTCCTTGCCACCCAGAAGATAGTGAGATAGTCCGCCGGGCTTTGTTCCCCTTCTGCGGGAGGGCGACGGGGCGCTGTGAGCTGCTGCTTAGAAATGAGCTGCCGGCAGCTTCGGATTCGCGGCTGTCAGATGCTGGACCAGGCCGGCAACGCTAGAGTGCAGGCTGACATAAGGATTAGGGACGCGCTGCAGCCAGCCCGTCGGAAAAGGCAGAAGCCTCTGCCAATAGAGGCGTTGTCTGTTACCTTCTTTATTTAGGCTTCGGGAGAGAAACCGGAGCCGAAGTAGGTAGGGGGAAAGAGGACATATTTGATGCTCAAAGGCCCCCGCCAGCTTCAGTCACATTGCCATGAGCCGGCTATCCGTATAAAATGCAAAACAGCAGCCCGAAAGGCATGCTTTTCTCCCTTGGTTCTCCCTTGGTAGAGCCCTGGAGGAGAGGATGTAGATCTTCCCGTAGGTGAGGCTGCGATCTGTCCAAGGACCTAAAACCAACTTCAGTAATCAGGGACCTGGGCACCTTTCTCCTAACTAAGGTCAGAGTAACTACAGTAAGGTGATTCAACCTAACTATCCATCAGTAAGAGAATGAGAGAGAGAGAGAGAAAAAAAGAATAAAGGAAGTGACAGAATCACATAGTGGAATACTACATCACAGTTAAAAGGAATGAACTAGGTTGACAGTTGGAAAAAATAAGTTGTAGAATTTCACAAACACACCAAGTGATACTCCCCATGGCTTCTGGATTCCTCTAGATGTAGGAAAAGTACAAAAATGAAGCAAGAAGGAAACATACAACATTCAGTCCAGCCGCTGGAGAAGGAGGAAGGGAAAGAGAAGGTTAAGATAGAGACGGGACAAAAGAAACTTTGGATTTATGTGCATTCATTTTTACTAAAGTAATCTGGAGCAAATATGGCTTTTAAAAGACATGTTTTTCTTTCTGTTTTGTGGGATTTTGTTCGTTTGTATTATTCTCAGTACTTTTTGTATTTACAGTGGTTCATTTTAAACAAAAATAATTAGAAATATGAGTGAGTGTAAACCACAGACAGACGCCCACTTTCAACATAACTCCGGTGTTGGGTCCATAAGCTCCCAAGTCAGAATACAGCGGAGAAGTTGGAGAAGTCAGTCACCTTTATAATTTTAAATGGCACCATCTGGGTGTTACTGAGTCTCTTTTCTCCCCCCACCCCCCGCCCCTCTCCTTTTAGTCAAATTAAACTTATTGATTAAAGCCCATTAGTATGTAATGGATTGTTAATTTGACTCTTTTTACAAATCATATTTATCTGCACCAATAAAATATTTGGATTTAATATTCATATGTCACATTTATGGTGATGTTGATTGAGGGCCAAGCAATTTGAAGTGAAAGCAGACACTTCGTCCTTTATTCACACAAGAGAAATGCACAATTAGCTCCATGCACTCCTCCAGAGGTGAGAAACTTAAATATAAAGAAAATTAGAGAAAAGGAGAGAAACGTGCCCCCCCTTTTTTGCAGACATGAAAGAAACTCCATATAGTGTTTGCACACTATTCAGCAATGGGCTAGAATTGGTGCGTCCTCCTCGCGTGTTACTCAAGTTATTTATAATGTGGTTGCAAAATCCCAGCTAGGAACAAAAAGTCAGATTTTTGGTAAACATCGATTAAGCTGTGGCCTCTTGTACTCATTTCTCCTACAGAGGAAAATAGAGCCCCAAGAAAGATCAAGTCCTTGCCTCCTTTTGCTGGTAGAGGGCACTTAACAGACAGTTGCTTAAAGGGAAAACATGAATAGATTTTCTGTGTATTTCAAATAGATATGAACTGAATGCTGCAGGTAGTATGGCTGCTAGGAATACAGGAGAAAAATACTGAAAACTGCTGCCATTTATTGAGTGCCTATTCTCTGCCTGGCTCCTGGAATGATAACAATATTTAACGTATAATACAGCATGAGCATCATCCAGTGGGGGTGGATGCCAGCCGAAAACACAACTGGTAAGCTTTAGTGGTGCACCAGCCAAGTTTCAGTCCTGCTTGCTTCTGGAACAGGAAATGCTACGTTTAAGTTTGTTTAATGCTCAATTAAAGGAGCTGCGTTGGCCCAGGGTGCTAATGCATTTGATGATTTCTTTTCTCTCTCTCTCTCTTTTTTTTTTTACTCTTAACATTTTTTAAGTCTTAAAACATCTTGGCTTTTTTTTGTTTGTTTGTTTGGTTGGTTGGTTTTTGCAAGCCACTTCAAACCTTTTGAGAAGCAGTCAGGCTATCCATTTTAAATAAATACATGATTTTCCTGATCCTGGCCAAATCTCATTACAAAGAAAACCAAGGCACCATCAGATTCCTTTGTTGCCCAGGGGGTTGTCTTATCAATATTGTATAAAGCAGGCAGGTCATTGGCTAGGCTTCAGAATTCTTTTTTGTTATTTCAACCGTTTGGGGTAATACTTGTCGTAATGAGAGCCAATCTTTAAAAATAAAATTTCTTTTCATAAGGGTGGTACAAAAAGAGTCTTGCACAGTCGGTGACTGACTGTGACAATATTTGGTCCATGGTCTTTGCAGAGAAAGAGCTTGGCTGGTCATCATTAACGATGGTGCATGATTGCTACAACTTTTTTTGACAGTCCGCTTTCCGACAGAAACTATACGCAGCCTATTGTCAAGTCATTTTACTGAGCTCAGGAAATTTCCATTTGTCACTTAACAGCCATGTGTCAGAAGCAAGATGCTTTGAACGTGAATTGTGATTTATTTCAGTTATCTTATGAGAATGCGTGTTCTTTCCACCAGCATGAAATGACCTAATTTTTGAAGTGGTAACCTTTATTAAAAAAAAAAAAAAAGATTAACATTCAAGTTTTCATATTGAATACCATCGTAAGTTTTCTTCCTCTAAGAACCCAACCCCCTTCAAGGCAGCCATTATGCTAGATAAGTACGTGGTGAGCCAGGATATAGAGAGGAAGTGGGAAGTTTCCCTGGACTCAGCAGAAATTTGGTGTCAGAAGCAGAAATAGCCCCTTGTAAGCACATGGCTAATGGTTACATAGCTCTTTCTTTTCTGCACGGGTTCAAGGGGATAGATTTTTACACGAATATGTCATGGCTCCGGACTGAACTATAAAATTCTAGAGGACAGGGAATAGAACCCATTTGTTTATTTCTCTCTCCAGGATCCAACGAAATAAGTATTTGTTGATTACATGGTAAATTTGGGGATTAGAAATGTCCTTAAAATCTTGATCAAGTTACTTCGAACTCTGGCAACACTTTTATCATATCTGGACTGAGTATAATAATATTTTAAAGATTAACGAAATGTTGGGCAGCTCTTGTGCTATTTGGCTGTTGCAGGAACCGAGTCATAAGGCAAAAACATTTATAAAATACAAAATAATGATTTATACAGTAAGTTATACTCCTTCAGGCAAAGATGTTATATAAACCACAAGGTATTTGGCCACTGCAACACATGTAAGATGTTTTAAATACCATGAGATCTATAAATATTTTTCATAGTTAAATTTAACTTCGAAAGTTACCTAATATTCAATGAGGGTTGAGGTTGGAACTTGTTTTTCTTTTTCGCGTTTGAATGTGCTTCATTTAGGTTGATGCAAGCAAGTTAGTGTGGGTGCTTAATAGCATATCATAAAGGATTTAACTTAATTCCACCATAATGAATTAATTCTCTCAGTGACACTGTTTTCATTATAGATTTAATGACATCACCTTGGCCAAGATTCAGGAATTCAGAACTCTAAGTTACCCTGAACTATCTAAAAACGAAAACGGAAAGATAATTCTACTTCATGTCTGGTGTACTGCAACTGTGGATAAGGGTACGTAGAGAATGTCTATTATTTTGAGTAGTTGAGTTAAAAATAAAACTCCTAACACCAGTGAGGAAATTGGATTCCACATTCTCTTAAACTGTCCCGAGGGACATTCATTTTACAAAACACGAAACCAAGAAGAAGAAGAGAGCCCTAGTGTTTCTTTTTATTGGCTTATGTCATGATTATCTGTTGTAAATATAAAAGGATAAATATGCAATCTTAAATCATAAATCAGGGACAAGTTTTTGCCAGCGAAGGAAAGGGGGAATGAGGGTAAAAATATTTATGCTGCATTTTCAAAGACTGTGTTTAATTTCCTTTTGGATTTGTTTATTTTGTGGAATTAGAGGGATGTTGCATCCTATTTTTATAGGCTTGTATTGTTATAAGAATGTTTTGGCAGATGCAAAATTAGAAACAAATTTTGTATGTTCTCTAGTGCCCTTCAGAGCCTTAAAGGACAGGAACAAAGTATGGTGGTTTGTCATCAGAGCTCCAGGAAGCCATGAGGAAACTGAGCTTAGGAACCAAATTGCTCAAAATGGGAAAGAAATGAAGAAATGTGCATGTGCAGCAGATGCTTTCAGCCTGGGAGTGTAACCTTCGGGAAGAAGGGACCACCAGTCATGCTAATTGGTCTTGAACAATGGCTGTTTGCACTGGGAGATGAGAGAAAGCACCCCATTTCTTCCTGATTCTGTTCTATAGATATCTTTCCGGGATTTGCAATTGATAATTATAGACACAGAGACACACTTGGCCTAATTTGCCAGCCTATTTAGAGTCATGGGTGTCATCCTGCATGTCTGGTATATGTGCAGATGGTTTCTGGCGGCTTCAATAAAATCAGAAAACACAAAATCTCTATTTTTTTCCCCAGACAATTGAAAGGGGCTAGTTGTCAGTGCCCTGGGTGTCGAAATGAAAAATGTTATTCTGATTTTTCAGAAACGTTCCTTATGCTTATAGACCCATAACATCACTACCTTCAGTTATCTAGGCTAAGTTTAGGGGTGAGGAAGTAGAGTCAATCAATACTGGTATGAAGTTGGAATTAGTGAATGCTTTAACGCAGTAGATATAATTTCTGATTTCCATTTGTAAACAGAACTCCTGCTTTAATCAGTTCAGTACTTATTAACTCAGCATTTTCCCAACATCACTCATCTGAGTACAACCTTTATGATATTGCTGGCCATGTCTAAGTACTATTTGTACCATCATTTACCTATTTTTTTAAGCAGACTTACTTTTTAAAAATAAAATAAATTTATTTTAAAAAGAAAGTTTGTATCATTTTTATAAAAGGAACAAACAGTCCAGAAGTAAGTACCACCAATATGAAGTAACCATCGAAATACTGATTGCTTATCTAAGGCTCCCTGAACCTTAGGCATTTTCATTATTCGTGAAAAGAGATGTTATTCTGTATTGGAAAGGTGTTAAAGCAGTGGCAATACCAGTGGAGAATATCTCTTTGATAATCAGAGGATGAAAAGAACAGTGAAAAAAGACTAAAAGATTTGACTTTACTCAAAGTGCTCACAGTGGCTGCTTCCCTAGCTGGAACCAAACAAAAATCAACCTTGCCCCTCAAAGTGCTATGTCTATTGGGTGAGAAAATACTTGCCCATCAGATTTGAGAATATATTTCACTGTTGTTTTTCAGGTACGTGCTGGATTTTGGAGCATGCACTCTAAGTTCTGTAAGAATTTAGAAAATGGTAGGCTAACAGCTCCCGTTTATTGAACACTTATGTGAAGGCATTGTGTTATACGTTTCTCATGTGGGCTCCTATTCAATCCTCACAGTAAATCTAATTACACAGGTATCCCACTTTACAGATGTGGAAACAAGAGGCTAAGAGAAGTTGACTGAGCCAAAGTCACACAGATGACAACCCAATTCTGGCTAACTACAGTGTAGGAAGTCTTTTTTTTTTTTTTTTTTTTTTTTTTGAGACAGCATCTTACTCTGTCGCCCAGGCTGGAATGCAGTGGGGTGATCATAGCTCATAGCAGCCTCAAACTCCCAGGCTTAAGAAATCCTTGCCTTAACCTTCCAAGTAATTGGGACTGCAAGCGTGTACCACCACACCTGGCTAATTTGTTTATGTTTTTGTAGAGATGGGGCCTCACTACATTGCCCAGGCTGGTCTTGAACTTCTGGGCTTAAGCAATCCTCTCATCTCGGCCTCCCAAAGTTCTGGGATTATAGGCGTGAGCCACCATGCCCAGCCAGGAAGTCTTAATATCTATATTGTACCACAAATAAAACTCATATGTTTGATATTTTGTTTCTAGGCAAATATATGCTTCCTTTTAGAAAAGAGCTTGCCTTCTGTATTGGTTAGCTATCGCCACAACAGTGCTGCATAACACACCATGCCAAAGCTCCGTGGCTTAAAAGAGCAATCATTTCTTATTGCTCACACATCTGTAAGCCAACTGGAGAGATTTAGTGAAAGGCTCAGCAGCTGAGCCGGCTACGCACCGCATGCCTCTCATCCTCCTCCTGGGACCAGCAGGCTAGCCAGGGTAAGACCTTCCTAGGGTGATGTCAGAGAAGCAAAAGAAGATGCCTAACTTTACAACCACAGCCATGCAAGCACGTTGCAAGCTGCTGGTGGCATCATGGCTGTGAACATCCCATTGGCCAAAGCAAGTCACAGGGCTCAGCCCCAAATCAAAGACAAGACAATATGCTTCACCTTTTGCAGAAGAGACAACAAATGCTTGACAAAGGGCACAGACCCAGGGAGAGGTGATGCATCAGGGCCAGTGAGGCCGTCTCCTTCTTTTTAATTCTCCCTGTCACTTTATTGGCAACTTGTTTCTCTTAGATGCAAGGAATATCGCAACCCAAACCCAGCTCAATAGCTAGAATATTGCTCTACAGAAAGCTAGAATATTGTACTACTGAATGCTATACAGTAGTCCCCATTATTCATGGGGATACATTCCAAGACCTTCAGTGGATGCCTGAATATATATAGTACAAAACTGTATATATACTGCGATTTTTCATAAACGTACATACTTATGATAAAGTTTCATTTATAAATTAGGCACAGTAAAAGACATTTACAAAAATAACTAATAATGAGGTAGATCAACTATAACAATATATTGTCATGAAAGTTATGTGAATATGGCCTCTCTCTCTCAAAATATCCTATTGTATTGTACCCAAGGTAACTGAAACCATGGAAAGCAAAACCAGGATAAGGGAGACTCCTGTAGTTACTAAGTATCTAAAGAAGTTCTCTTTGTTTCCATTATAAGGAAACTGAAGTTCAAGGAGAGAAAATGCCTTTCCCAGGGTGTTGGCAGAGGGTGGGGCAGACTCGGGTCTCTCAGCCTCTGTCTAGCCTGTCTTCCACTCTACAAAATCAGTAAGATCAGAACCAGTGAATTTTTCTTTAATAAAACGAGGGAGGAATTGAACTCCACAGAGGAACAAGATGTCTTCTTTGAGTTAAAAGAGCAGCGTCATAAAAATGTTTACAGAAGTTACTGTAGAGATATTTTGGATTCTTTCCTCTGTTGTAACTAGATTGTAATTAGATGTTGCACATGAACACAGGCTCACATCTAAGTGAATACTTTCTGAGATTCATTTGTACTACTTTCAAGTATTTTAAAAGTAAAAATATTAGTAAAGCCATTTAAATAATAGTACATGTAAGAGTGATTTCTATAACAGCAAAAATTTATAGCAAAGCAAGGGTCCAACAATAGGGACCATTTAAGTAAATGATGGTTACGTATAACCATTTCAACAATGTAAAAATACTTATGTGATAACATTAAATAAAAAATAAAGCGTAAAACTATATGCATCCTTAACCACAACATGAAAATGCCAATAAAATTTCCAAATTCCAACCCCAAATCATAAATGTGAAAAACCAAAAACAAACAAACAAACAAACAAAAAACCCTGCACCATTTCTATGACTCGCTATATTTTAGTCACTGCAATAAAATATCTCAGTTTTATTTACACCTGGGACACGAAAACGTTTTCATTTTAGGCTTTGGTCGTATTTTATTTTTCTTTCATTGATAAAATTAAGTTAATTTCACTTTATTTAGGTGAATTTATTTACATGAATTACTCAAGATTCACCCCTTGCAAAGCTAGAAAAGCAAACAGCACGTCGACAGGGAGACATGAGTCTCCCCCAGGTATTGAGGCCTGCTTGGGCAGAGGAAGACCTTGGACCCAGGGCCTGAAGACCAAGTGTGTCCTTTCCCCAGACAAACCCTCCCTGGTGTATGGTGGCTTGTCACCAGTCCACGTGATGCTGCCAGGACATTTGCCTCCTCTGCACCTGCACAATCAATACCATCTTACTGCTCAAACTGTGAGTAATTGGTCTTGTAGCATTGAAGCTATTTAGAACTCCTGCCAGAAGACAGAAGACAGAAGACAGGGACCACACGTCAGGGCAGAATCAGAAAACTTTCAGAACTGGAAAGACCTCAGAGATTATCTCAGCTTCTCGCTTTCAGGTGTGGAAAGAAGCCCAGAGAGATACAGTGTCTTGCCCAAGGTAGCTCAGCTTATGAGTGGTTGGGCAGAGGCTTGATTTAGTTGTTATTTATGGAGATGCTGTTCTTCTTTCCACAGGGAGAGCTCCTGGATGGCTGACTTTCTGCTGATTTCATCTCTGCCATCTCTATTAACTTATTAGTGTCTTTAGAACTGACACAAGGACTCCCAGCTGCTCTGTGAGCTACTCCCAAGGTACCCGGCGCAATCCCTGTGCCTACTGCAGGAAGGACTTGATAAATGTGAACTGTAACTTGTCCTTACATTTGCACTGTACTTTGTGGGTTTAAAAAGCATTTTATAACTGAAATTGTATGCCATAGACTCAGTAATTCCACGTTCCTTTAGAATGACTTCAAAAGGCACAAAATAGGAAATATACATTTTAAAATATTAAAACACAAAGATGTTCATGACAGTGATTTTTGTAATAGCACAAAGCTTGTAACAAAGCAAAGGTCCAACAATATAGATTGTTTTTAGTAAATGATGGTTGTGCATAGCCATTTCAATGATGCAAAAACATGTATGTGATAAAATTAAATAAAAAGTAAGATATAAAACTACGTGCACCCTTGATGATAACATGAAAATAAAAATATTTTTTTCAAAAGTTCTAATCCCAAATCATACATGTTAAAAAGCTGGAAGAGAAAAAAATACCCTGCCTGCATCACTGGTTGTTTTAGAGCAGGTAGATTATGGGTAAGGGTTTTAAAAACTGTGTTTGGGGGCTGTTCTTTTTGCTTAATGAGTGTTTATAATAGAATCAACCTCTTATTTCAAAATAAAATCATACCACCTTTATTATCTCATTTGATCACTGCAGTTTCAGATAAAGCACACTTTATCATCCCCCGTTATATAAACAATGCAACTGGGGCTCAGAGATTTTATTTTTAAACTTAGCCCTTCTAGTAAGAGTTGGAGTTGAAATTTACACTAAGATTTCTGAACGCCTCTGCCAGTGCTCTTTTACAGCCTCCTCTGTCTGGTTGGTGTATGCTGGCGATTATATTTGCTTTTCACTGACTCTGGCATTCTCTTCAGTTTTACCCAACAGCACAACATGCTTTGTGGCAAGTACAAAAAACTGCCTTGTAGTCCCATCATATTGGCTGAGTGATAGGACCTTTCCTGTTTTCCCATCTCCTCATACTGCATAATGATATGGTTTTCTTAGTAGCAACACATTTAGCTGTGTTGGCTAAGGAATGCACCAGGAAAGCTCTTTTAAAATACTTTTTTCAAAACCTGGAGCAGACACGGAGTATTAGAAGCCCTATAAGATAGCTGTTATTATTATTATTATTTCTTGAGACCGAGTTTCGCTCTTGTCACCTAGGCTGGAGTGCAATGGCATAATCTCAGCTCGCTGCAAATTCCGCCTCCCAGGTTCAAGCGATTCTCCTGCCTCAGCCTCCCGAGTAGCTGGGATTACAGGCATGTGCCACCACGCCCAGCTAATTTTTATATTTTTAGTAGAGACAGGGTTTCACCATGTTGGCCAGGCTGGTCTTGAACTCCTGACTGCAGGTGATCCACCTGCCTTGGCCTCCCAAAGTGCTGGGATTACAGGCATGAGACACTGTGCCTGGCCTAAGATAGCTATTATTATTCCCATAGTACAGATGAGGAAACTGAGGTCCAGAGAGGTTAAGTAAATCTCCCAGGGTCGCCTGCTTAGTAAAATCCAGCACTGTCAATTCCCAAGTCTCTACCCTTGACCACTATTCCAGGATTTCCCAAACATATGTGATCATAAGGAACCCAGGTAGTCATGTAAGAATACATAGATTCCAAGCTCACTTCTGTCAACTATGATCCAGAGTGAAGCCCAGTAATTTGGATTTTTAACAAATGCATCAGGTGATTCTCATGATTATATAGCTACACTGTCTTATTTTAAGATACCAAACCCAGAGTCTGCCCAGCAAGCACAAACCTCTATTTCTGTCTTATTTTCTATTTCCTGCACCTGAATTCAGGCTGTGCTTTTAAAATGTGGTCAGCTAAACTCAGCATAGCTGGGGAAATGTGTGGCTGCTCTATTCCCTAAGGAAGAAATGGTGGGTCAAAAATGCTCTGTGATTGGGCATTTTTGAGAACACATGTGAAGAAACAAACAAAAAAATCCAAATAAAACCTTAGATTCATAATTCCCACTGGGAATCATTAAAGTTCTACTCAAATATATCAAAGTTTCAGAATATTCCTTAGCCCTAATGTCTTATGGGAGAAGGTGTTATTGTTACTGCCGTCTTTTATTTTTGATTCTCATATGATTACCAGGATTATGATAAATAACTTATTTGAGACAACACATTGTGATAAACAAGCCCTGAGCTGAGACTCAGGACATATGGATATTCCTGCTAAATGGCTATGTGTCCTTCAGAAAAACGCTCCTCATGCCTGGGTCTCAGTTTTCCAGCCTGTGAAATGGGAGGTAGTCGGACGCAGTCTTCTCTAAGGCCACTGCTATCTCTGGCAATCACAAATTAAACAAACAAAATAAAACAAATATAAACAAATAAAATCAAAGAAACAAAACAAAAACCTATGACTGCTCTAACCAGTTCATTAGTGCTAATATAATTTTCTGAGAAGATATTTAACGCATGTTCTTTGTGCCATGATTTTCTGTGCCAGGCAATTGGCATAGGAGCTGGGGATCAAGTGATGAGCCCTCTAGAGAATTCCACTAAACAAAACAAAATAGTCTGACCTCAACGTGTTTACAGTCTAGTGGGAGAGAAAGACAATTAATGAATCACATAAATTAGTACAATATTGGAACAGGGGCAAGTGCCATGAAACAGAGGGGTTTGGTGCCATGAGCTTGTAGGTCAGGAAGGCTTCCTGGAGGAGGTGATGATGGAGCTGAGAATGGAAAGAGGACTAGCAATTTATGGTTCATTATGCCTTAGGACATAATAGTCAGTCAAATTTGATTTTAATTGAGTAGAAAATCCAGAAGAAAAATAATTCAAAATAAAAATATTCTTTGTTTATAATCAGTAAACTTGTTCCAATTCCAAATTATGATTCTGTACATGTAGCTCGATCACTCAGGTCTCAGGAATCTGAGCAGCTGGGTGTTGGACACAGCTCACACCGTCTCACAAGAACCGATTGCTAACTTTTCAGGAAGTGTGCGAGCTGTTGTTAGACACGGCCATTATTATTATTATTACTAATTTTTGTTTTAAGTTCCTGGGTATATATGCAGGATGTGCAGGTTTGTTACATAGGTAAACATGTGCCACAGTGGTTTGCTGCACCTATCAACCCATCACCTAAGCATTAATCCCAGCGTGCATTAGCTATTTTTCCTGATACTCTCCTTCCCGCCTCAATCCCCCACTGACAGACTCCAGTGTGTGTTGTTCCTCTCCCTGTGTCCGTGTGTTCTCATTGTTCAACTCCCACTTATGAGCAAGAACATGTAGTATTTGGTTTGCTGAGGATAATGGCTTCCAGCTCCATCCATGTCCCTGCAAAGGACATAATCTCATTCCTTTTTACGGCTGCATAGTATTCCATGGTGCATACATACATTTTCTTTATCCAGCCTGTCACTGACAGGCATTTGGGTTGATTCTGTGTCTTTGCTATTGTGAATAGTGCTGCAATGAACATATGTGTGCATGTATCTTTATAATAGAATGATTTATATTCCCTTGGGTATATAACCAGTAATGGGACTGCTGGATCAAATAGTATTCCTGGTTCTAGGTCTTTGAGGAATCGCCACACTGCCGTCCGCAATGGCTGGACTAATTTACATTCCCACCAACAGTGTAAAAGCATTCTTATCTCTCCACAGCCTCGCCAGCATCTGTTGGTTCTTGATGTTTTAGACATGGCCACTATTAAAAATTAAAATACATAACCTTTCAATTAAGTAAATCATGTTAAAAATAAAGATAATCTAGATTCCAAACTCATCACTTTCTATTTTTACCATATTGATGCTTTTGAGATTATTTACACCTATTGCATCTGTAAGGCGGGAAAGCCATATATGTGTGTATTATTTCTGCTGTGCACTCTTCCCAACTACATGATCAGTGATGCCCTGTTTGTAACCAGCATTTGGCCGTGGTAGGAATATTTACACCACAACATCAGCAAACACTAGAAATCAAGACTTGCCTTTTCTGCATCTTAGAGAACCAGTGAGGTTTTTCTTTAACTTTTATTTTAAGTTCAGGAGTACATGTCCAGATTACAGTCAGGTTTTTTTAAACTTTTATTTTAAGTTCAGGAGTACATGTGCAGGTTTATTACATAAGCAACCGTGTGTCATGGGGGTTTGTTGTACAGATTATGTCATCACCGAGATATTAAGCCTGTTACCCAATAGTTATTTTTCCTGATTATCTTCCTTCTTCTGCCCTCCACCCTCTGACAGGCCCCGGGTGTATGTCATTTCCTTCTGTGTGTCCATGTGTTCTCATCATCTAGCTCCCACTTATAAGTGAGCACATGAGGTATTTGGTTTGCTGTTCCTGTGTTAGTTTGCTGAGGATAATAGCCTCCAGCTCCATCCATGTCCCTGTAAAGGACATGATTCAGTTCTTTTTATGGCTGTGTAGTATTTCATGGTATAAACGGACCACACTTTCTTCATCCAGTCTATCATTGATGGGCAAATAGATTGATTCCATGTCTTTGCTGCTGTGAATAGTGCTGCAATGAACCTACACATGCATGTGTCTTTATAACAGAGGAATGTATAGTCCTTTTGGTTTGTATCCAATAATGGGATTGCTGGGTCGAATGGAATTTTAGGTCTTTGAGGAAATGCCACACTGTATTCCACAATGGCTGAACTAATTTACACTCCCAACAGTGTATAAGTGTTCCTTTTTCTCTGCATCCAGGCTATTATCTGTTATTTTTTGACTTTTTAATTGTAGCCATTCTTACAAGAACCGGTCCATTGTTAAATCACCATTGCCTGGAGGTGTTCTTTAGGGCCACTCACTCCAGTTGGCCATTGAGACATTAGGTCAAGTCAGTGAACTGCCATGGGGAAAACCAAGAAGGGGAGTCGCAGCTCAGTCCCTGAGGAATGTGCAGTCACCTTCAATCACATTTGGAAGACGGAACTTGACCCCAGTGGGGAAGAGAACAGGATTGAGATATTGCCATGCTCCCAGGGGATTTCAGAAGTGTCCTTCTGACTTGGTTGAGGCTGGCATCACTGGGCGGTTTGCTGGACTGTGGGTGGCCCTGCAACAGAGGCCAATGAGTGAGTTGACATTTACTCTGTGCTGGAAAAAAACGTAGAGGCCAATAGGTGAGAGACAAAAAGGAAGGAAGTGAGCAGTCGCTAAGGAGGAAAGATACAAGAAGAGGTCTATGGCAATCTCACCCAGGGGAAGTTTATTAACCATGATTTTCAAAAAAGATATTATAGTAATTCATGAAAATGGTTAGAACTTTTATACGAGCAGCAGGATTTATAAGAAATGAAAAATAGTCACCTCCTTCTTTCCCACTTCCCAGCTGTTGTTTTCAGACATTCTTATGCAGGTGTTTTATTTCTTTCTCTCCCTACCTTCTGCCTTCTGCCAACTCTCAATGTGTTGTTTCATAACTTACTTTTATTTCCATTTAAGGATGCAGCTAGGTTTTGTAGCTAGGCAGTGCAATCTTCTGGTTAGAGAGAGCATGGTTCTGGCGCTAAACAGTGTTAGCCCATTGCCCTACCAGAAGTATAACCCTAGACAAATTATTCTCCTGACTCAGTTTCCTAATCTATAAAATGAGAACAGAGTAAAAGCATCTCTCTCACAGGGCTTTGTGAGAATTCTATTAATTAATACACATTAAGCATTAAATTGGAGCTGGCATGTGTTATCTTTCTATAGCAGATAATTTATCTCATTTTAATTTTTATGTCATTTACCATTCTATTTTATGAATGTGCTAAAGTAGATTCAGGTAGCCTCCTTTTGATAGACATGTGGGTTGTTTTCCAGTTTTTGCTACTACAAACACAAACAGTACTGCAGTATGCTCTTATGCAAATGTATTTGTGTAATTGTGTGAGTTCATGCATAAGAAAAAAATTCCCAGAAATGAAACTACTGGATCAAAGGTATTGTGTATTATCTATATCCATATCTATTTCTCTCTCTATATATATATAGATATATATATTTTTTTCTTCTTCTTTTTTTAAACAGAGTCTTGCTCTGTCACCCAGGCTGCTGGAGTGCAGTGGTGCGATCTTGGCTCACTGCAGCGTCAGCCTCCTGGGTTCAAGTAATTCTCCTGCCTCAGCTATTCTCAGTAGCTGGGATTAGGAGTATGCGCCATCACACCCAGCTATTTTTTTTTTTTTTTTTTTTTTGAGATGGAGTCTTGCTCTGCCGCCAGGCTGGAATGCAGTGGCATGATCTCAGCTCACTGCAACCTCCGCCTCCCAGGTTCAAGCTATTCCCCTGCCTCAGCCTCCAAGTAGCTGGAACTAGAGGTACGTGCCACCATGCCCGGCTAATTTTTTTGTAGTTTAGTAAAGACCAGATTTCACCCTGTTGGCCAGGATGGTGTCAATCTCCTGACCTCGTGATCCGTCCGCGTCAGCCTCCTAAAGTGCTGGGATTACAGGTGTGAACCACCATGCCCTGCCTAATTTTTTGTAGTTTTAGTGGAGACGGGGTTCACCATGTTGTCCAAGCTGGTCTCAAACTCCTGACCTCAAGTTATCTGCCTGCCTTGGCTTCCCAAAGAGCTGGGATTACAGGCATGAGCCACTATGCCTAATTAAAGGTATGTATATTGTAACATCTGATAGATATTATCAAATTTGCATGAAATAAGTTTGCAACAAATGTATGTTTTCCAAATAGAGTTTGAGAAAGTCTATTGCATTTCAAAGGCAGTAACTCTGGGCACTATACAATCTTTTCATCTTTACCAATACAGTAATTTTTAAAAATGATAATTGTTTATGTTTTCCACATTACTAACAAGTTTAACTATCTAATCATATTTTATTATTTGTTACTACTTCTTTTGAAGAAAACATAAAATATCTGTATACTTTGCCCATTTGTTTGCATTTTTGCAGATTGTCTTCTGATTTATTTTTTCACCACAGAGAATAGTTTTATTTTTCTGTGGTCAGATTTACCAATCTTTTGATAGTTCCTGTGGGTTATGTGACACTTGAAAAAGGCTTCCTACTGTGCTTTTATTAAACAAATTTATTTAGATTTCCTTTTAGTACTTTTATGGTTTCATATTTTATATCTAAATATTTGAGACATCCGTAAGTAGTTAGAAGTGCATTAATGATTAATTTCATTTTTTCCAAATGTTGAGTCAGCTTTCTCAACACCATTTATTGAATAAGTCATAGTTTCTTCACCAACTTGAAAAGCCACTTTTATTTTTTATAAGATCCTCACATGTATTTAGCTTGACTCTTCCTAATTCTCTTTCAGTGTTCTGCCTCCTGAGCTCTGGAGTAGCACCATACCGTTTTAAATACTGCAGCTTTATAATACCTTTTAAAATATAGTAGTACTAGTCCCTTCATTAATTTTATTTTCAGAATTTTCCTGGCTCTCTTATATGTTTGTTTTTCTATGCAAATTTTGATATCCTTATGTCAAGTTGCTTCAAAAAAACTCTATCAAAATTTTAACTAGTAATAACCTCCTTCTTGGAAAGGCTCTTTCTGACCCACCTTCTCATTTATTCCTCATAATAATGCTAGCCATGCCAGGCTGCCTTTACAGGGGAAGGACCTGAGGCTCTGAGAAGTGATGACATTGGCCCATAGTCACCCAGGTAACATGGATGCCAAGTCGTAAGATCAAACCCAGGTTTTCTGGCTCCAATCTAGTGCTCTTTTAATCACTCCCAGAGAAATACAAATGAGGAGTCATTTTGAGAAGTGAGGAGGAAAATATATTCATCTCTGTAGAGAACCTAAAAAAGAACTAATCAATCTGAACTCATTCAGAATCCAGGTGTATGCTGAGTTGTGCAACACATCTTGTCAAATGAAGCCACCTGTCTACCTGCATTGTACAATCTCGAACTTCCTCAGCTTAGTCCCCATGAATGACTATGGAGCAATTTGTAACACAAAGCGGCATAGGACTTCATGTTAATATTATGTATTAGGTGCAACCACACTACTGCTTTGAGCTACTTACTTAAGATGGTGAAAAAAAAAAATGTTGAGACTTTGATCTCATGTTTTAAATCTGGCCATTATAAATAGATAGAATTTCAGCTTAAATATACTAATGATTTTTTTCACTATGCAAATTATATTGGTTCCTTAGCAACAGAACAGATAAGTGTTTCCTTTCTAATTCTGTGTATGTTAGTTTAGAGAAGGCACACAATAAGTTAATTAGAGAGTGGTTGGGGGTGACTTGTAAATGTCATATTAACATTCTGCTTGCTTTTATAGCACTCAAAGACTTTTAAATGTGTGGGTTCCATTTCTGGCATGGTTGACTTACTTTTTGTCTCTAGAACCTTTTTCCAACTAATATTTGCAATAAAGATTTGAAAATGATATGTGGTGTCTTTGGTTGTAACTTTTAATTACAGATGTGCTCAGTTTTGGGGAAGACAGATATATAAAAATCTAACCAGAAAATAAGAGAAATCAGGGCATGATTAGAATCCCAGGGTATCAGCGGTAATATTTACACAGTAGTACCTCCTTATCCATGGTGGGGGGGTATGTTCCAAGACCCCCAGTGGATGGCTGAAACTGCAGATTATACCGAACCTTACATAAAGAATATTGTATCATTATTAGGTTGAGAACTTTCACCTTTTCACTCAAAGGAAGCACTTTATGGCTTCTCTTTTGCAAATCCAAATTGCCAGCATCACTACTTTTGTGCTTTGGGGTTATTATTAAGTAAAATAAGGGTTACTTAAGTACAAACACCACTGTGATACCTCAAAAGTCCACAGTCAATTTGATAACCCAGGCAATTTAGCAACTAACAGACTGGGAGTGGGTACAGCATGGATATCCTGGAAAAAGGGATGATTTCTACACCCTGGGCAGAAAAGAGCAGGGTGCTGGAAGATTTCATTATGTTACTCAGAATTGCTTGCAACTTAAAACGTGTAAGTGTCTTATTTCTGGAATTTTCCACTGAATATATTTAGATCACCATTCACTGAGGGTAACTGAAACCATGGAAAACAAAACCATGGATAAAGTGGGACTACAGTAAATCTTTCATTTTACTGGGGAGAGGACTGGGGTTTAGAATGAGCAAATGATTTACCCAAGAGCCTAGTGTCTATACTTGGCTGAGCTTCTAGTCAAACCTAAGATCCCTGTATTAGTCAGCTATGGATGTCATGAGAAAATACCATAGAGTGAAATTTATTTTCTCACAGTTCTTGAGGATGGGAAGTCCAAGATCAAGGTGCCAGCATGGTTGGTTTCTGGTGAGGACCCTCTTCCTGGCTTGTAGACAGCTACTTTCTCCTCACATGGTGGATGGAGGCAGGGAGACAGAAAGAGAAACAGGGCAAGCTTTCTGATGTCTCTTCTTATAAGGGCACTGACCCCATCAAGAAGGTACCCCCCTCAAGGCCTCATCGAATCCTAAGTATCTCCCTAAGGCCCCATCTTGAAATACCATCACATTAGGTAGTTTAGGACTTCAGCATATGGATTTGGGGGAATTCACATGTTCAACCTACAGCAACTCCTTATTTTGTTTGCTATCCCCCTTTTATCCTAAGGCTTGCTTGCCTCTGTGTTTCTTAAATAACGAACTCTTTAGTGTCTGTTGTTAAGGGTTTGTTTATATTTCTGTCCCCAATTCATCTTGGACTTGATTTCTTCCAATGCCACCATGTGTTCCATCTTCTTATAATGGTTGAGGTGACCTGTATTGTATCTGATTCATGAACTGTTTTCTGAGAGGGGATAGAGAGAGATGGTGTGCTAAGGGGAGAAATTCTATAATATTCTGAATAAATTCTAAGAAAGAAAAACTAAAAGAGCTTTGAGGAAAAAAAACCAACATCAATTAATTTATTAAAATTATAACATAGTCCAAACTGGTGCCTGGAAGACTGGACCAGTGACAAGAAGAAGGACTGTTCTGCCATTAGTGGGGTGGTGATCAGACAGCATCAATATTCACAGGTGCATCCAGGGAGTGGGTTTCAAGAAGTGCGCCTCTTGGGCACTCAAAAGAGATATGGAAATTTGCCATGAAGAAAATAAGAACTCCAAATGTGTGCGTTGATACTGGGCTCAACAAAGCTATTGGGTCCAAAGGAATAAGGAACATCCCATACCACGTCCATGTGCAGTTGTTGAGAAAAACTAATGAGGATGAAAATTCACCAAACAAGCTCTGCACATTGATTACCTATGTACCTGCCATCACTTAAAAAACCTACAGACAGTCAATGTGGATGAGAACTAACCACTTTTTATCAAATAAAGTTATAGAACCACACATAAAAAACAAAGTAATAACTAGTCTCCTATTTTGATTATTTCAATTACACAATTTAAGTTTTGACATGTTTACATATGATGAAACCACTACTTTTATGTTGTTTATTAAAAAGCTTAAGGCAAATACTTCCTTTATATTTTACAACACCTAGCAGAATAAGGAAGAATAGTTAAGTTGGCAATGATACAAACTTTCTATTGAGAGACTAAATCAAATTTTCTGTTAGGAATGCATTTAGCTGCAAGTAACAGAAAACTCAACTAATAGCGGCTTAAATCATACGGACAACTATTAACTTTACAGTGAGTCTGGATGTATGTAGTTTCAGTAATTGTTTAGAATATAAATGATGTCTTACCCTCTTGGTCCCCGTTGGTGCCACTGCCCCCGGCCTCATGACCTCACATGGCCTATCCAAAGGCCAGAAACACGAGAAGCCAGAGGCGAGAGGACTCTGTATGCATGTCTTTCCTTTTTATCAGAAAAGAGAAATCACTCTCAGGAGCCTCATGGGGTGGGGTGTTCTGTTACATCTCATTTGCCACCACAAAGCCAACCTTTAATGTAGAGGAGGCCAGGAAAGCCTTTTTGATGGGACACCACTGGGGAAAAGGGGCTTGGGTGTGCTGCTGACTGGCAACCAGGTGTCACATGATGGATCTGCTAGCAGAATGCCTGGCCCCGGCCCCTTGGCACTCACCATCCCAGTATACATAAACTTATTTCTACTGGGAGAGACTGGGGGCTTTCTCTTGGCACAAGTAGGCAGGCCCTTAATGTTGAGAAGTTACACACCTGGGAGCAGCCCCAAGTCATCGACAAATTGTAGATGGAGGACATACTGCAGCTTCCTTACCCTTGAGTGGGGCAACTCCGAGGAATATTTCACCTGTTTCCTGGTAGTTTTCTGTGGGACGGAGCCCCGGTTGCCCTTAGGGGTCACATGGTCCTCTGAATTAGCTTTCTCGTCTTCTGTCTCTCGTTTCTTCATCCCACACCAGTATTTACTGAGATCATCTTTCCAATAAACTATTTGTGTTCAAGTCTTGTCTTAAGGTTTAGCTTCTGGGAGACATTCAGCCCAAGATATTAGCTATGTGAACCTCTTTACCTTCAATTCTTCTAACTGTGGAATAATAATCCCACCCAGGTATGCCAGTTGTGAGAGTCAATGGCAAAACATATGTAAAAATACATTGCAAATTACAAAGATAAAATGGACACAGGAATAATGTGAGCTGGAAAGCAATGTGCTTTTTCACTCATGCCATCAGTTTAGATTCCACGGAAGTAATTTCATCAATATTTGTCAAGGACTGAGTCTTTGGGCAGAGACTCCTTCTTCTGACAGGTAAAGGAGGTTTGATTGCTAAAGTGGTACTTTCTCTCGACGTCCGCTAAGAGCCTTGCTTGCCTGTTACTACACTAGGATTCGAATTAGCTATTATTCTTTAGAGATGGGGGGTGGTGATGAAATAGTCTGCACTCTTGCATTATAGTTTACAACATTCAGCATATTGACAAAGATAAACAGTTAATTCTCTATCAAGTTACTCAACTGGAAATCTCTTGGGATTGCCTCAGAACTTTACCCCTGGTTTCATTTTCTCCACAGGAAAACACAGGTACCTTGATATATTGGATACAATCACTTTAATGAAGTCAGGCTTTTAAAAATAAGAAGCAAAACCATCTATTTACATGCTGTTGAAACTTTCTTCTCATATGGCTTGAGGTTTCGTGTGTGTGTGTGTGTGTGTGTGTGTGTGTGTGTGTGTGTGTGTGTATGTGTGTATTTTCTTGACCTCCAACCTGGGAAGCTATGGGCTCTCTTCTTCTAACTCCTGGAGTTTTCTCAGTGCTTTTCTTCTGATCTGAAGTGGACCTGTACTATATTCAGGCTGGCTGCATCTAGTCTAGATGTTTCTGATAGTAGCACCTGTGTTAGATAGTTTTTATCTGCCCCTTCAGATCCATTCTCTGCCATTCTTTGTCCTTCCCTGTGTACCTGAAGATTGATCTCTATAGACTGCATCACCAGCTCCCTTGATCTCTGGATTTCTATTGGAAGGTGTTGGCAGGGGCTTGGAGGGCATGAGAGAGGTATGGGTATTCAGAATCCTGATACCTTTGAGGCTGAGTTGCTATTGGCAGTGGCCTCTTCCTCTACTTACTACCCCAGCTCCTGTCCAGGCGACCTCTCTACTTCTGTCTCATATTCTACTAATATTCCCTCTGCTGACTCCTTCAGGCCCTGGGGAGGTAACAGCTTCCCATTGTGGCTGGTCTCTGGGTGCTTCCTCACTCCTGGTTGGCTCCCTTAGCCCACACTTCTGTAACAGCACTATATTGAACTCTCCCCAGTCACCCCTTCAAGGGTGTCTTCTCCATTCTACCGGCTCAGACAGCATACCAATTTCCTTCTAAGAAGTTACCTTTCTCTTTCTAGACAGAGCTAGTGGGAGATCGAAGGATCCTGCCTTTCTTCAGCCAAGATGAGGATGTTGTGTAAGAACATGCAGTTTAAGCAAGTCTAGCCAGATGCTCTGTTTCTGGAATTCAAACCAAGAGCAGAGCAGTCACAAGCTTGAGCACAGCTGAAGCTCAGTTTTCTGGCAGCATAACCAGAGAGGTTGATGAGAAGCTCTTATTGCTTAGAAATCCAGAGCTGCTATGGTCAGTGGCTTTTCCAGGCATGATCCTGATGGAGGCAGCATTCCTCTCCATCCTCTGAGCCTCCCTGGAACCATCCAATCAATTTCTTTGTTTCTTTCTTTTTCTCTAGTGAGCTGGTGTAGATTTCTGTTGCTTACCACCAGATAATCTTCATTGATCTACATCCCAAGCAGCTCTTCCAGGAATTGCCTTCCCCAAGCCTCCACATGGACTCACTCAGAGGCCCTACCCTTGTTTCTTGTTGGGGAAATTGATCCTTTTGCTGGCCTTTAATTATTACACTTAGTATTAATAGTTGCTGCTTTTGACAGCTTCCATCCTGCTATTCTCATGTGCACCCACATCGTATGACAGTGGTTTTTCCTGATAATTTTCAGGGATCTCTCCCGCATCCTTTTTTTTTTTGAGACAGAGTCTCACTCTGTCAACAGGTTGGAATGTGGTGGCATGATCTTGGCTCACTGCAACCTCTGCCTCCCAGGTTCAAGCGATTCTCCTGCCTCAGCCTCCTGAGTAGCTGGGACTACAGGCACGTGCCACCATGCCCAGTTAATTTTTGTATCTTTTAATAGAGACGGGGTTTCACCACGTTGGCCAGGATGGTCTCGATCTCTTGACCTCGTGATCTGTGTGCCTCGGCCGCCCAAAGTGCTGGTATTACGGGATCTCCTCTTTTTGCAATTGTTAGTCTTTAACTGTGGTTCGTGTTTATGCATTCAGGACCCGAGACCTGAGCCCTACGAACCAATGCCAAACAATAACGAGGAAGTCTGTGCCCTAAATTAGTTGAAAGCTGTAGTCCTTACATATAAAGCTTGCCCGAGGAAATGTTATTATCAAGACATGATTTGAATGTAGACACAAATGCTATGTTTAAAATGTAAGGGTGCAATTGACTTCAGAAAGATAGTTTTAAAATATTGGAGGCAGCCCAGTCTGGTGTTGGCAGCTTTCCAATAAGCAACCCAATGATACCTGCATGACCCCATAAATAGTAAGGACTGGAAGCCTCTACCCACAGCAGCCTGATGCAACAGAAGGTAAATAGGTGACAGTTTTTCCCATAACCAGCTGAAAAATAATTTATTTTCTTTAGGAAATTCTCAAGTTGTTGGAACAACATCCCCCACCCCTGCCCCACCCCCACAGCTGTTCAGACTGACCCCTTGCCTGGAGTGGTGCAGAGCTACAACTCCTTATAGTTCCTCTTTGCTTAACGACCTCCCTTTCCTTTCCACTGGGTCTTGGGAAAGGTGACTTTTGTTTTACTCGTGTTTTTCACACTTGTGTTCTTTGTGTAAAGTGCACATGAAGACAAGGAGCCGGCTTCCGATTCTCCCTCTGGAACTGGTTGATACATACTTAATTAAACTAACCCACCATCTCTTTGGGGTCACCCTTCTTTCTCTTTCTGCTTCCTCACAGAATGCCCTCCTTAGAAAACAAGGTCGTAGTTAAAAGGGTGTTGGGCCTGGAAGGAAGTTTACAGACCATTTCATCCATCCCCTCTTGTAGTGGGTTGAATTTCATTTATTTTATTATTGTTTTTAAACTTTTTTTTTACATGAATAAGTTCTTTAGTGGTGATTTCTGAGATTTTGGTGCACCCATCACCTGATAAATATATACTTTACCCAATGTATAGTCTTTTATTCCTCACCCCTCCCATCCTTTCCCCCAGTCTCCAAAGTCCATTTATTGTTCTGATGCCTTTGTGTCCTCATAGCTCAGCTCCCACTAATGGATGACAACATACGATGTTTGGTTTTCCATTCCTCAGTTACTTCACTTGGAATAATGGTCTCCAATTCTATACAGGTTGCTGTGAATGCCATTATTCTGATCCTTTTTATGGCTGAGTAGTATTCCATGGTGTGTGTGTGTGTGTGTGTGTGTGTGTGTGTGTATATATATATAAAAAACATATATATTAGGATTTGGGCATGTTTCAGGGAGATAAAATTCAACCCACTATACATAATATGTATGTAATATATAATATATATGTGTATTAGAAATATATATGTAATATATATTTTGTATCTATTATATATAATATATATTTCATATGTAACATAATTTTTTATATATATATAGTATAATGGGTTGAATTTTATCTCCCTGAAACATGCCCAAATCTTAATCCCCAGTGCCTGTGCATGTGACGTTATTTGGAAATGAGGTCTTTGCAAATGTGGTTAGGTTAAGGATCTCAAAATGAGATAATCCTGATTTAGGTTGGGTCATAAATCCAATGACTGATATTTTTATAAGAGACAGAAGAGAAGAAGGAGGAGAAGACTACTGAAGACAGAGGCAGTAATTGGAATGATGCTACCACAAGCCAAGGAAGCTGGAGGAGGCGAGCAAGGATTGTCTTGCAGGAGTGTGCCCCTGCCAGCACCTTGATTTTGGACTTCTAGCCACCATGATGGTGAGAGAGTAAATCTAAGCCACCAAGTTTGTGTTAATTTGTTACAGCAGCCCCAGGAAGCTAATACACCCTTCCATGTATGAAGGCTTGAAGAGGAAAGCACTTGGCCAGATTCTCCTAGGGGTTAGAGGTGACAGACCAGGGATTAGAATCCAATTCTCCTGACTCACAACAGTTACTTTTTCTGCATTGTCCCCTTTCATGAAGCCTTTCTCCAGCAGTCAGAAAGAGGTGTGGACTTGTGCCAACATCCAGTGCTCAGCGTGTCCCCCACTCCTGCCCTAGAGTTCAGAATAGAAGCTGACCCATGGGTCCCTGGCCATGCACTCAGTCCATTAATCAATGTCTTGTATCAACCCCTGCACCAGGCACAGTGCTGGATTCAGTAGGGGATCCCGAGACAAACCTGCTGTGGATCCCACACTGAGGAGTTTATGGTCTACTTGAGTTGGTGCAGAGTACGGGATAGAGTATGTTTGCAGAGATGTAATTCAGGTAGAGTCCTACATATTTAATTTATGCAAATGCACCAATATAACTTTTTAGCTTGCGAGAACAGCGCCCATGGATGATGTGATTCTGTCAACCGTTCCACTCCGTGTGAGTGTTCCCTGGGGTAAGTGATGCAGGCAGATATGGATTTGCCCTTCTTTCAATTGCCCTGAGTTCTCTGTGTCTCTTGTGGTTTCATCAATCTGCCTGAGTAGGACTGTCGGGCTTAAAGATACGTATTTCTCTTACTATTGGCCCCTAAACAACCACATCATCCAATACTCAACCAAAGAAATGGCAATCCGTTTCTTCATTAGAAAAAATGTTTGGTATTCTTGGAATGTATTAGAACACATCACTTCCAAGGCGGCGGCTGGCTTCATAAGGGATTTTTGAGCGTAAGTTGGCTTAAATGTCATCTTTATACCCCCAAGGTCTAGTTTTGATGTGATGTCACTGTGTAAACCCATAAACTGATTCTAGCATGAATTTAGGTTATCCATGGTTAGTTATCCGTTTTCACACTGTGAGCCTTCAGGGACATCTTTTTCCATTCAGTAACTATAACTATATGGATGGCTCTCCTTCTCCTCACTCCTTTATATTCTACTGTGGATCATCTCTGTTTACAAGTCTCCGCTCCTCTTTCTCACCAGATTGCAAGCTCTTTGAGGACAAGCTCCACATCTGGTTCATTCTTCTTTTGCCTATGGTGCCTGGCACAGTGTGGAGCTTCCAGGAGGTGATGAATAACTATATGTACAAAGAACAGATGCTTATACTTAAATCAATGTTTAAGTGCATCTGGCCCAGTCTTACCCACTCTCTGAGGAATGTAACATTATAAAAAACAGTTAAGAGACAACCTGACCAGGTGCGGTGGCTCACGCCTTTGATCCCAGGGCTTTGGAAGGCCAAGGCAGGTGGATCTCTTGAGCCCAGGAGTTTGAGACCAGCCTGGGCAATGTAGTGAGACCCCATCTCTACAAAAAGTACAAAAATTGGTTGGGTGTGGTGGCGTATGACTGTAGTCCCAGCTACTTGGGAGGCTGAGGTAGGAGGATTGCTTGAGCCCAGGAAGCAGAGGTTGCAGTGAGCCAGGATCACATGACAGAGGGAGACCCTATCTCAAAAAAAAAAAAAAAAAAAAAAAAAAAAAAAAAAGACAGCCTACAGCATGGGAGAAAATATTTAAAACATAGAACAGAGGATTCCTATTAAGACTACACAAAAAGATTTTACCAATCAATGAGAAAAACAAGTACCCAGTTTAAAAATAATGGGCAAAGGACATATGGACAGGTAAGTCATGAAAAAGGAAAAGATATTCAATGTCACTAGGAATGAGGAAACTGGAACCAAAACAAAATTGAGACGCCCCTGCATACCCATTAGATTGGCCCATCTTACAATAGCAAATATCAAGTACCAGCAGACTGGGGAAAAGAGGTAGTCTCATATAATGCTGGAGAGAATGTAGCTAGATAGGGACACTTTAGGTGCACTATAACTTATTAAACATTTGAAAGTGCATTCCTATGGCCCTACTTTTCAAATCTACCCTAAGCAAACACATTTGCCTGTGTGCCCAAGAAGGCATATACTAAGATTTTCAATTTTACAGTACTTATAAAAATTAAATTTGAAGGGAAAAATTGTAATGAATTGAAAACAAGTATATAAACATATAAATGTATATAATATAATATATAAAAAGTATATAAATATTTAACTAATATATACACATCAATACAGAGGGGGCTAAATGTACTCTGAGAAACTCATGCCTTGGATCACAAACAGCACTGGAGAGGGATGAGTTACATTTCTGTTTACCAACAGATTTAATTCTCCCAGGAGGTTGATATCATTTATGAAAGAAACAGACAAAGAATAATGCTATCTCTACATATTTGTATGGAGATATATACATTTATCTCTGGTGTGTTGCTTTCTAACTCCTTTCTCTGCATTACAAAAATATATATAAATCGGCCTGGCGTGGTGGCTCACTCCTGTCACCGGGCACTTTGGGAGAAAAAATATATATATTTTAATACTTCTTATAAATATTTATATATATAAAATATAAATATTTTTATATTTCTTATAAAAAGTATATATATATATTTTGAGATGGAGTCTTACTCTGTTGCCCAGGCTGGAGTGCAGTGGCACGATCTCAGCTCACAGCAACTTCCGCCTCCAGGGTTCAAGCGATTCTCCTGCCCAGCCTCCTGAGTAACTGGGACCACAGGCATCTGCCACCACACCCAGCTAATTTTTCTATTTTTGGTAGAGATGGGGTTTTGTCATGCTGGTCAGGGTGGTTTTGAACTCCTGACCTCAAGTGATCCACCCACTTCAGCCTCCCAAAGTGCTGGGATCACAGGCGTGAGCCACCACACCAGGCCGATTTATATATACTCTTGTAATGCAGAGAAAGGAGTTAGAAAGCAACACACCAAACTGATAAAAGTGCTTACTTCCGTGGAAGAAGAGACCAGAATTCTTTCTGAGGGGAAAAGGGGTCAAAGAAGGATTTTGGTAGAGACTGGCTGGCTGGTCCCCATATGTACTTCCTCTTCTTTCTGGTAACCCAGCTAGATAGCATTTCCCAGCTTCTCTTGCAGGTAAGTTGTGGTCACGTGAGCCAGTTGCAGGCCTGGCTCATAATAACCTTGCAGATGCAAGCCTCTGGGCCTTTTCCTTCCTGGGTGTCTTTGGAAGTTATGTGTTGAAAATGGTGAAGTCACAGAACACATGGAAGATTCCTAGAGAGAGAAGCTGCCTATGGACCAGAAACACTGGAATGGGCTTTATATGATCAAGAAATAGACTTCTATGCTGTTAAATCACTGAGATTTTGTTGTCTCTGTACTAGGAACTAGCTTTACCCAAACGAACACTGGAATTTAAGTGTTGATTGAAGTGTTTTTACTTTTTTAATAAGGAGAATGCATTCATGTATCACGTGCAATTAAATAAAAATTTACAAAGAAAGATTGAGTGAGCTGTGAACCCAAACCCTATCTTAAGACAGCAAAGTGCTCACAATTCTATGTGAGTGATAGTGGATGCCTATTCTGGGTATCTGAAGCTCTGTGTGGGGTCCTGCTATGCACCACTCAGAGAAATGCACCCTCCCTTCTTGTAGAGGAGCATGAGAACAGAGTCAAAAGGTCTGAATAGCAATCTTAACTCCTGATTCTACCACCTGTGGAAACTTGAGTAAATCCTTTTACCTCCCTGGGCCTCAGCTTCCTCACCTGTAGAAAAGGCAAACTGTTTAGGACAGGTTCCCCAGGAAGCAGTCTCTGAGATTCTGAGGTGGGTCAGGTGAGCACTCCTGACCTGTGAAGGGTGAAGGAAGCAGAACTTTGTAGAGGGAGAAGTTGAATTGGGGCACAGTTGGAACAAAGACCTCAGCTGATTCCACAGGGAGCTGGGATGGACTTGTAGAGTTGTCTCTAACTGAGGAAAGGCAAGTAAGCCTTTGTAATTGCTCCCAAATAGACCGGGTTTGGATGCAGGCTTCCCTGGGGAGGGACTTGACCTTGACAGAACTATCAGCGGTCAACAGTCCCAGCAACTGTGGGAGGGGTGCCTTAGTCCTGAGGAGGGCATCTGGACAATGCACCCCAGCTTTCACCACATACACCAGTGCCTACATCCCAAGGCTGGGGAGAAAGCCAACTACGACTTTGAATTCGAAAGAACTTTGTCTATTAAAAAGATCTTCCTCATATGAGATGATTTAAACATATATCAGACACTCACCAAAACAAATAGTGTATTTATGGGGTTGTATGTTGTACCCCATAAATATACCAAATTATTATTTGACAATTAAAATAAATAATTTTTTAAAGTTTTAAAAAATGTTTATATATATATATGTATACCAAAAAGAATAATACTGTCATTAATATTCTTCTATATGATTTTCTCCCCTCCTTCCCTCTCCTTCTCTCTGATTCATGTATATCACTTAATTCAGTTTGCTAATATTGATGTAGGGCTTTTGCATCAGTGTTACAAGTAAGATTTTCCTCTAATTTTCTTTTCTTGTAAAGTCTGTGTGGGGCCTTTATATGAAAGATATGGGGGAAGAAAAGCTAAACAGAAATACAAATAGATGAAGGTCAGGTGGATTTTCTTTTTCTTGCCCTTGGAGGGGTGTGAGTACCTCCTACGGGAAAAAGAAACCCCAAACCACGAAGTACAAAGGGGTCCCTTAGCAGAGGTGGGTTCAAATCTGCCTGATCCGGCATTTTCTCTCTGTGTGTGTGTCCATTTAGTAGTGATGAATGGAGGGATGGTGCTAAATTGTTAGTACCCCCTCTGATGGTCTGAAATTAACAGAGACCTGGCATATGTCACCAAGGTGAGGGCCAGGGTCATTTCAGGTGAAGTTAAGGGAAATGGACTCCAGATGATCGTTCATGCTGCGACCCCCATCTGTTTGATTGTATTGGACCCTAAGAGTGAAATCACTGCTGTTTGAATTCAAAGCTAAAGCTGTGGTACAACGTTAGGGATCTGAGTACTTTAACCACCAAGTCGCAGGTTCTAGAAACACTAGGCTGGAGGAAGTATATCTATGCCTTCAAGATTCTGTGAAGTGTTTTATAGACTTGCAGTATTTTATAAGTGTTGAGTTTGACCCAGGAGTTTTTATGTCTTCCTCATGGAACTTGGCAACGTACAGCAGGGATTACTTTAGCTGGGGAATGGGGCGATAAGAAGCTGCTTATAGGTTCCATTATTAATTAATTGATTTGTTTTTTTTTATTACAAAAATGGTGACAGGTTCTATGTAGACCAGGTTGGTCTTGAACTCCCAGCCTCAAGCGATCCTCCAACCTTGGCTTTCCAAAGTGTTGGAATTACAGGTGTGAGCCGCCACCCCTGGCTGCCTCATTGATTCTAGAGGCAACTTTCTCCAAAAAGAGACCAGTGCTTTCCAGGGGACTTGAATATGATCCTTTGGAATATGAGACAAAAATATTAGAAATTCTTATTTTCTTTTTTAAAATGAACATTTTGTATATATTGTATATATATTATGTTATAGTGTATGCATTTAATTTATAAATAAACACACACCCACATTTGAGGTGCCCCTTTGAAAAAAATTTTACTAACAGTAATAGATATCTCTGGTTTAAAGAATAGGACCTTTTAGGGGATCACTGATGCCTTCCTTAAGAATTTGATGAAAACTAAGGATATTCTCTCTCGAGAATACTGCACACATATGTAAGGTTCTGCAAACTATTTTAGGGAGCTCTCTGAAGATTTCTCTGAGATTTCTCTGAATGTCAGGGAAAGAGTGCTTGTTTTCAAGTGTCCTCACTCAGGGATTATTCTAGCATATCTTTAGGCACTCCAGCGCCTGTTCACCCAGCAAGGACCTCAGTTATGGAGCCAGGCAGTCAGCATGAAGGGCATCTTATGTTCCTTCTATCTAGTGCCTTCTTGAGCCAAAAGTACTGGACCCAAAATAATCAGCCATCTCCTATCACCCACCCAACAGGACAGCCCCAGTGGATACAGAAATCCTTTTTATTCATTCCCCATTATTCATATTTGTACACACACACACACAGATTTATTACATATTTTCATTATAAAGCTAAATCTTGCAGAAAATTTGGAAGGTTAGAAATGTATGAACCAGAACAATTAAAATACCCATACTCTTATCTTCCAGAGATAACCACTGTTTTCATTTTGGCACAAGACTTTGAAATCCGCTCTCCTATGCATCTTTGCACCTATGAAAGGATTATTTTTAATGTTGATTAAAAGGAGGTCCATCGTCTGAGTTTACCCTAAAATACCCCTGCTTGTGTTTTAAAAAAATTAATTCCAGCTCCCTTATTGATTTGTTTTTAAAAAAGATTTTTTCTTGAACAAGAATGAGACACATAATTGCATTTTAGTATATCTAGCCAAAAATAAACAAATATATAAATATTGAGGTTCCCAGGATCTTGAACTCAAGGGCAGAAATTTGGGCTCTTCCTTATTCACATGCCTTTCATTTATTCTCCAATTTTCTGTAAAACCTCTCTTCCCTTGAAGGTCCTTTTCCTCTTTTCCTTTTCTGACCTCCCCTCCTCTTCCGCACCCATTCACTTTTTCAACATAGGTTTCTTGGGTATCCACTTTGCGTCAGTCACTGAGCTTGATGCAGGAAAACAGACTCAACTCCACCCCTAACTTACTCATTCTTCTATTTCTTTTCTTTTTATTTTTTTTTGTCCCGGTTGCTCTGTCTTGTTAACATACACTTGCAGGCATTTATTGTTTTCTTTGTAACTTACATCTCTAGAAACATCCCCAAATGCAGGTGCCTTCTCTGACAGCCAGTATTCCATAAACTGTCAGATCCATGAAAGAAGCCTCTCTCTGCTGAATTTATGGATTGGCAAAGCCATTTCATAAAAAATGATTAATGATAATTAACATTTTAACTTTGGGCAATTTAATGGCACCTGACAAAAGGGTCAAGTGAATCTCATGGGTGTCATATGTCAAATGTCACAGTTACATGATGTGGCTGAACAGTAGCTAAGAATTCAATGAAGAGAATGTGTGGGGAACTGCAAATGAAGCTTCTACACCCATTCCCAGGTGGCTGCTTCTCCTTTGCCCCTAGTCAAATTAGACACTCCAAATTAGAAGTATGTGGGCTTCGGTTTGAATGTATGTTTGAGAATTCAGTTTTGTAAAATATGTAATGGTGCCCTACTCCTTCTGCCTCATGTGTTCAATACTTAAATGCTGTACATTAAGAAACGTCTAATGAATTCCCAGCATTAGCAACTAAAAGTTGAAATTTTCAGCCTTGCTCACTCTATAACTTGCTCCTTAAACTTACCCTTTGCTGGCTCTGAGCTGATTCCCTGAATGCCCATCCATCCTCATGTCCTCATTTCACTTCCTCACCCCAATCCAGGTCCAACTTCTGCTTCTCTCCCAGTTGTTCCTTCCCCTCTCTTCTTCTCCATGAAAGTTTACAGATCACCATTCAGCAATGCTCTTCCTGGCTCTAACTAGCCCTCAGGAACCCTCTTCCAGAGGGAAGCCCCACCTTTGCTCTGCCCTAACCTCACAGATGGGACCCAAACACAAACTATCATCAACACAAATTTAAGCATCAAGTGAAACCAAGAATCGATGTGTTTCAGAAATGGAAGGTTGGAATCTCCCTGGGAACTAATGAGATGAATGATCAAGGACTAGGCAAGATGGTGGACACCATGTACTAGATCTGGATCCACGGGCAATGAGAGTTTGGTGTTGAGATAATAGCTGGTAATGAAAAGGAACAGATTCTTGATGAGGGAGGAGGACATTTCTAGAACAGATTCTTGTTGAGGGAGGAGGACATTTCTAAAGAAAGAGAAAATTGTCTTAGCAAAACAATGGTTTGGTCAGAAAGTGACACTGCATGCCCAGATTCCAGCGTCTGGGGAGTAGCCTTTTGCTGACAAAATTAGGACCTCACAGTGAGGTGACACGGGAGATACTTGGGACTATAGCCTATGTCATGACTTTAGCAAGAACGTAGATGGCAAGGTGAGGCTGTTTTACACTTCTCCAAGGAGCCCCACCTCAGTTGAGAAAGTTAATACACTCCTAACCAACATTTATTGAGTATGTGTGCCAGTCCCCGAGATGAGCACTTAACATTCACCAGCTGATTTCATCTTCACCACCACCCCATGAGCTAAGTTCTAGTTTTACCCTATTTTCTATAAGAAGACACTGAGGCTCAGAGAGATTAGGGAACTTGCTCACTGCCACCCAAGTAATAAGTGGGAAGCCAGAACATGGCCCCAGCTTGGTCTGACTTTGTCCACATTCCTAATCATATTACCAGGCTCCTGACCATTTCAGTGTGTCATGGTGGCTAAGCAATAAGAAAAGGGCAGATGTAAATAGTAGGTGTTCATGAACATTTATTTAAAAATGTAAAGGGGAATCTATTTAAAGAAAAATACGAAGTAAATAAAATAGCACAAGTGTGGATTGGCCTAAATCTTGAAGGTGAAATGAAAACTACCAGAGGCTGGTAAGCTCTGAAATTGCACATAGCAGGCCTCAGGAAACAGTGCTATCGGGTATGTTTAAGGAGCAACAGAGAATAATGGGGAGTTTCTAACCTATTAAAACAATTCCCCTCGGTTAGGCCGAGTAAGCGTCCCCAGGTACCGCAGCTATTCTGACCTTGTGTTGCGTGCCAATGTCAATAGCTGTTGTCACCAGTGGATGGGCCTTCCGTTTGGTACTTAGAGATTCTCTTTATGCACTTAAAAGGCATCATTAGTACCAAGTGGCTATTAAAGCAGTCTTGCTGTTCAGAATGATTTTCTGAAGCAAATGCAGAGGAAACGTGTTGAGGGTTGAAGTCATTAGCTGTGACCACAGAAGGACTGACCGTGGGCAATTGTGCCATTAATCTTGATAAGGGGAAGTGTGAACAATTCATAAAATTTGCTTGGTGAGGTATCTCTCTAAATGGACACCAGAGTGAATGACCCCATGTCTTTGCTCTAGGTAAGAGGGACACATATGAGCTGTGACCTCAACTTGGCATAATAAGTGGTGGGGATCCAACAGTGAGTTCAGGCCTTGCTGGAGAGGCAGGCCTGTGGCAGGGCTGGCTGGAGTATAGGAGTAGGAAGGCAGTTACAGCTGACATTTTATATAATCCTTGCTGTGGGCCAGACATAGTTCCAGTGCTTTAGATATGAACTGTTTAATCCTCACAACAGTGCTGTGAGTTAGGTACTATGATTATTCCCATTTTAGAGATGAGAAAACTGACATCTAGAGAGGATATGCCACTTGCCTGAGGATGCACAGCTAGTAAATGGCAGAGCTGGGATTCGAACCCAGGTGGTTTGGATTCAGGGGCTGTGTATTTACTACTTTGCTATACAGCATCATCTTAGAGTGGGTATGCTTCTTCTGCCTTCACATGGGCTTTGGGTTCACACAGATCTGGATCTGAACCCCAACTCTGCCACTTCCCTGTTGTTGGACCTTTGACAAGTGACCTCACTTACTTAAAACTCAGTTTCAGCTGGGTGCGGTGGCTCACGTCTGTAATCCCAGCACTTTGGGAGGCTGAGGCAGGTGGATAACAAGGTCAAGAGATCCAGACCATCCTGGCCAACATGGTGAAACCTTGTCTCTACTAAAAATATAAACAATAGCTGGACGTGGTGATGTGTGCCTGTAGTCCCAGCTACTTGGGAGGCTGAGGCAGGAGAATCGCTTGAACCTGGGAGGCAGAGGTTGCAGTGAGCTGAGATTGTGCCACTGCATTCTAGCCTGGTGACAGAATGAGACACCACCTCAAAAAAAAAAAAAAAAAAAAAAAAGACTCAGTTTCTACATTTGTAGAGAGGAAAGTTTTTATGAAATTATGTGAAGTGTCAGGCAATTAACAGTGCTTAAACACATATCACTGCCCTCTTCTTCCACACTGAAGGTACCGATCCTGCACTTGCCAGGCTGGGACACTAAAGGGGGGATGTGGATGGACACAAGGATGCTGCCTGAACCAGAACCTCCATGACGAGGGGCCAGCTTAGACCACTGGCCAGAAAGACAGTTCTCTCTTCCCTGTCACCTGCTTCCTAACTGGAGTCTTCCATTTGGATTCTAGATTAGTCTAATATGAATTGGATATTTGTGTACACCTAAAATTCACACGTTGAAGCCCTAGCCCCTAATGTGACTGTATTTGGAGAAAGAGGCTATTAAAAGATGACAACGGTTAAATGAAGTAATCAAGGTAGGGCCGTGATCTAATAGGGTCAGTTCCCGTAGAAGAGCCGAAGACACCAGGGCTCTGAGTCTCCTCCATGTGAGCACATAGCTGTCACAAGCTGCCCACAGTCCACAAAGTGGCGTCCACAAGCCAGGAAGAAAGCCCTTACCAGGAACTGAATCAGCTAGTACCTTGATCTGGGACTTCCTAGGCTTCAGAACTGTGAGAAAATAAATGTTTGTTGTTTAAGCCACCCAGCCTGTGGTGTTTTATTAAGGCAGCCTGAGTTGAGACATTGTATCATGATCCCATGTTGAATGGGAGAGTAAAGTCTGGAAGTGCATTCAAAACTTGACTTTCATCAGTAATCCAAATTTGGTAAAGATGGCTATAAATGCTTTGCTTCTCCTGCCATGGAGCAGTAGAGTCAAATTCCCCTCCTCTTGAACCTGGATAGGCTCTAGTGACTTGTTTAACCAAAATAATACCATAGAAGTGGTGTTCTGGGACTTCTGAGGATGGGTCAGAAGAAGCCTTGCAACTTCCATCTCGACCTTTTGGGATACTTGCTCTTGAAACGCAGTCTGCCATCACGTGAGAAAACAAGTAACCCAAGGAAAGTCCTGCAGGGGGTGAAACAAGGATCCTCCTTGGAAATGGATCCTCTAGCTCCAATAAAGCCACCTCTTCTAATAGCACATGGAGCAGAAGCAAATCCATCCTGCTGAGCCCTACCCAAATTACAGATTCTTTAGAAATGTCAATTATTGCTGTGGGTTCTTTCAGTCATTGTGCTTGGAGGTGATTTTTCCGCTGCAATACATAACTGGAATTTCAAGAAACACTTCCAAAACACCTCTACCTCTGCTCAAAGCCACCTCTGAACTGCCCCAGGGGTGAATTTGTTGGCCCATGTGCTGAGGATCTCCTGTGTGGGGGAGTCGCCTCCCACCTCCTGGGATAGGTGATGGGCAGAGCTGAAGGCTGCCTCTCCTGGCTAAACACAGGCCTCGAATGTTCAGGGTTACATTCAGCTTTGAGCTCCTCACAAACCATGTTGTCAATTGTGAACATCAGACCCCATTTTACCATGGGGGGAACATGGAATACATAGGGCTAAGGGAGAAGTCACAGGCTTTTAGACTTTCAGTCTTCCAATTTCCTCCCCACCCCTCTGCCCATCCACAACTTCTAGAAAATGCTGAGTCTGGAAAGAGAAACAGCCTGGTTGTAGTTCAGCGGTTCTCAACCTTAGGTGCAAATCAGAATCACTTGGGAGCTTAAGAAAATACTGCTGGGCCCACGCTTAAAGATGGGGTTTAATTGGTCTACTAATAATTTGCTACTGACAATGTGAGCTGGTCATGACATTAAATAATGCTGAATCTCAGAATAACCTAAATTATTCCCTTTTCAAGTCTCCTCCAATCATCTGATTACAAAAGAGAAGTCTCTGTTTGGTGCTAACTTGTCTTTAACAAACTCTCCAACTCTTGCCATCAACCAAAATTTGGATTTTTGGATATTTGTCTGCACCCAAGCCTCTTGTTGACATGTAATCCCCAATTTTGAGGTGAGACCTGGTGGGAGCTGATTGGATCATGGGGACAAATCTCTCATGAACAGCTTGGGCCATCTCCTTGGTGGGGAGTGGGCTCTTGCTCTGAGTTCGCGTGAGTGTGTGGGCACCTTCTCCTTCATTCACTCTCTCTTGCTCCTACTTTGGCCATGTGACGTGCCTGCTACCTCTTTGCCTTCCACCATGGTTGTAAGCTTCCTGAGGCCTCCTTAGAAGCTGACTAGATAGATGCCAGCACTGTGCTTCCTATAAAGCCTGCAGAACGATGAGCCATTTAAACTTCTTTTCTTTATAAATTACCCAATCTCAGGTATTTCTTTATAGTGCTGCAAGAATGGGCTAACACATCACCGTAGCAGTCGATTGAGAAAACCATATTGCTTATAAAAGAGCCACATCACAACTTACCAGGAGAATGCTGAGTCTCAGAGACATTTGGTGACTTGTCCAAGGACTCAGGCCACTGGTCCTCCTTTTCCCCCTGCCCCAACTTAACATCTAATGAAGAAAATTATGCCAATAGAGGGGACCTCTGCCATATAATCAGTAGAGGCCCATTAGACTCCATTCCTTTTTTTTTTTGAGACAGGGTCTCACTATGTTGCTCAGGCTGGAGTGCAGTGACACGATCATGGCTCACTGCAGCTTCAACAACCTGGGCTCAAGCAAACCTCTAACCTCAGCTTCCTGAGCAGCTGGGACCACAGGTACATGCCATCACACCTAATTTTTGTGTTTTTTTGTAGATACAGGACTTCATCATGTTGCCCAGGCTGGTCTCAAACTCCTGAGCTCAAGCAATCTGCCCACCTCTGCCTCACAAAGTGCTGGGACTAGAGGTGTGAGCCACCGTGCCTGGCCTAGACTCCATTTCTTACTCTGATCCCAGCGTAAAGACAAAACAAGTCCCACTGAGGGCAGGGAGAGGACGCATGGAAGGGAGGAGAAAGAATGAATTGTGGAGAAGATTAAGACTTTTTAGTTTAGGAGGCAACTTTCAAAAGTTACTTGGAGAAGGAATTCGGTTCAAAAAAGAAAGAACTTTCTAATACCAAGGTTGCAAGTGGCTGTGCCAGGAGACAGCCACAGCGGAGAAGCCAAGCTCTTATCAATTCTCTTTCACTTAAGGTAGTCTTTCTTTCCTGCTGGCTTCCTCCAAATGTGTACAGATTCTTGACTGCATGCTCATGTTTTTGGACAGAATTCTCTTGTACACCATGGTACAGGCTACTACTCAGGTGCTTCTAAACCTGGATTCCTAAATCATCTTCAGACAGCTGGTACAAGCAAGTTAGCCTCCTAGTTCTCCTACTCGCCCTCCAATAAGAACACATCTTTGAGCTTCTGGTTGGGGTAGATGAACTAGATGAGGAGATTGAATGGGAATCCAGATTAAATCCTGGAGGAAATGCTTGCACCTGTTACTGGGATGTGATTTACTCTTGGCCAACAGCAGATGTCCAAGGCCCTCCTGTTGAGCTTAGAGTCTGGCCACTCAAGGTTCATCCGCCACTATGCAGATCAGAGGCCCATCAGGCCACCTGGGGTGCTTGTTAACAAGACAGACCTCTCAGCCCACATCCTAGTGTGATTCTTTAATCTTTAGCTGATTTTGATAGTAGAATCCATGGGCTGCATTTTGCCAAACACTGACCAGGGGTGTCTCAGAGAGTGTGTCCCTGGTAAATATGGGCAACGGGATAGGTAGAGATGTTCTTGGTCAGGATGCAGGGGTGGGTTCAAGAGGTACCACAAATTTTTTCCCGTTGGATATTTTGGAGAGGGAAGGAGGGCAACCTAGGAGTCCAGAGAATGAAATAATATACTCTAGACATTTAGAGTCTCAGAAATAGATGGTCTGCTTAATAATTAAATAAAGAAATCTTAAAATAATAGAATGCATTTGTAGTAGAACTTAGTGGTTAAAGAATCAGTCTTGCATAGAGCCTGCCTTTTTACTTGGTAGCTGGATAACTGACATTGAGTTATTTAACCTCTCTGAGCCTGTTTCCTCATTCATTAGTGGGGCATACTGTTAGGTGTGATATAGTATATCTTCTGACTATTGTAACATATGAGTCAGCACATTTAAAAGACCTGGTGCAAGAGACTAAATGTGTGTGTCCTCCCAAAGTGTGTATGTTGAAATCTAATCTGCAGTGTGATGGTATCTGGAGCTGAGGACTTTGGGAGATAATTAGGTCATGAACTTGAAGCCTTCCCGAATGGGATTAGTGACCTTATAAAAGAGACTTCAGAGGGTTCTCTTGCCCCTTCCATGACGTGATGATGCAGTACGGTGCTATCTATGACCCAGGAAGCAGACCCTCACCAGATGCGGAACCTGTTGGCACCTTGGGCTTCTCAGCCTCCAGAAATGTAAGCAACACTTTTCTGTTTTTTTGTGAGTCACCCAGTTTATGGTACTCTGTAAAATAGCAGTCCAAACAGACTAAGACACACGGCATTGAGTCTGGCACATGGTAAAGGCTCTAGAAGTTCTTATTATCATTAACAGGATCATAGAATCTTAAAACTAGAAGTGACCACAGAGATCATCTAGTGAATCCAATGTCCATCTAGCGACACTAGCAGGAAATAAATAAATAAAGGCAGGCACTGGGTGTGCTGGGGGTTGGGGGGGCTCCCTTGGGTGGCTTCTCGTCTTTTCCAGAGGGCCTAGCCTCTGGTTGCTGCCCAGCTGAGGGAAGGGCCACTTTAGCCATAGAAGGAGTTTGGAGGTCCAGTTTGTATACATCCTACAAACCTGAGAACCTCAACTTTCTGCATTTACCAACATTTACTTTGCAGAGCTCACAGTCCAGCTGTCTGTGGGCACCAGCAGTCTCAGCCGAAGAGAGCAGGGCTGCAGCCTCCCTCCCCTTGCTCTGGCGTTTAATCAAGACAGTATTCAAAATATGATTCTGGGAGATTATATTGGGAGATTTGCAGGAGGCTCTCAGGGGGGCAGAGATAGTGGGAACAGATTGCCACTGGGGGCTTGAGGCTGGGATAATCACAGGCTCAGACGTGCCATTCTCAGGCCCTTCTCCTGGACCCCGGGAGCTCACCATCAGCTCTGGAGGAGACACTGAGCAGCAGGATGGAGAACTAGATCATCCCTGTATTTTACAGTGGCACAACTTGGAGGGGAAGGGGCTTGTCCAAGCCACAAAACAAGGCGGTAACACAATTGAGAAGGTAAAGCAGGTTTCTGGGATCCCAGACTGCCCTTCAGTCCCTCTCACACCCCACTGTCTCCAGCCAACTAGGACCAGATCTTTGAGATAAGCTTAGGCTGCAGGCTCCTGCTTTGGGCTGGGGAAGGCAGGGAGAGGCTAGGCCACCTAGGCAAGAGATGTTTCTTGCAGCTGGAGAGACAACCTCCTGGGGCCCTGGGTGGTGAAGTAGGGCAACTCCGGAAGGTCTCCTTTCCCAAGATTGAAGCTGAACTGCTGGAGGCGGTGTGCGGGTGAGATTCCCCCTAACCCCGACCCTCTGGGTCCTAGACCCTGCTCAGCCACATGAACTGAGTTTAGTGGGGTCCCTTCACCAATCTGGTCTTCAGCTTCCCATCTCCAAGTGTTGACTCTCTGATTCTAAGGATCACTCTCCCCTCCACGAAATGGCTCTCTAGGGCCCTACTCTCAACTGGAAGCCCTAGGACACCTCTGCCGCCTCTGCAGTCTCCGGAGGGGTCTACCTGGCCCCCCAGTAGGGGGTGGGGTCGAGAGTGCCTTGAAAGAAACCTCCAGCTAATGCTCTTTATTACAAGCTTTAATCCCGCAAAGCCGACTGGAAATAATGTTTATCTTTTCGCAGTTTAATTTTCCGGACCCTAAGCCGCGGGTCAGCGAGGGCGACTGAAGGTCCCTGGGGAGGTTGGGGGTGGGAGCAGCTGTTGCCCAGGAACAAAACGAAAGCAAAGAGGGGTCTCCCATAGGAAGCGCGGGCGGGTGTTTCGGCGGGCGAGCGAGAACCGAAAAGGGACATTGACCCGGGCGGAAAGCTGGAGTTGGTCTCCACCACGGACCGCTGTGACCCTGAGCTGGTCACCCGCTCTCCCGTTTGGGCTTAACCTTCTCATCTGATGAGGAGGTTTGCAGTTTTTGTAACTCATGATCTCTAAAGTCCCTTCCGACAGCAAAGCGGTCTCTTTCATAGAGAAGAAGGGCTAGGAGTTGGCGCGCTGCTTCGACTTCCCTAGCATTTCCAACCTCCACATTTCCCCTCATCGTCCTCCAAAGGTCTTCAATTCTCCTGCCCAGGAGAAGGACTCTGCTCGCCTGGATTTCAGTGACTTATAATCTGGCATCCGCGCTGGTCTGGAAAGCCTGGCCTGGCCGGACCCGGCCCTGGAGACGCAGCTCCCCAGGGATCCAGGCCTTGGGCGCACACCCCACTGCCTTTCCTCCTGCCTTCCCGCCCCATCTGCTCTTCGGAGCTCCCCTCTAGGGCACTGTCCCGGGTCCCTGCTTCTCTGTCTGCTAGCAGCGGTGCGCTCATTCCCTGGCTAAAGCCAAAGCCACTAGACCCGGGACGCGAACGCAGGCAGCCTCCCCGAGTCAGCATTGCGCGGGCGTCTTTACATCTCTTACCCCCAACCTCGCCGCTCGACACTCCTAGCAAGGGGGACAAAGACCCCTTCCCTGCCCGTCAGTTCCCATTGGTTGGCCTGTACCGGAAGTGTTTGCTGACACTTTTGATAAAACGGGAAGAATGCCCCCTCTCGCCTCACACCGACCCTGAAAGCTGCCTGACCTCGCCATTAGGTTCAGTTCGATCGGAGGAGCGCGGTCCTCATCACCCCTCCCCCCAGCAAACTTACAACCCAAGGACGAACCCGGAAACAGATGCAGTTTCCAGATAAACATCCTGACAAGTCCCACCACTTCCCATGCGCATGACCCGCGAGGTGGTCAGCTTGGCTCCACGGATTGGTCACGCAGCGGTTAGTCCGCTGAGCTGCAGTCGCCACGACCTTATCGGTTACCTTGTCAGTTTCTTTCCCAGCTACTAAAGGAACTGAGGTATGCAGCCCACGCCGCGCTGTCGCAAGAACCCCTGGCCGCAATGCATGTTTGCCTGCACCCCGATCTCTCCAAGCACCCCTGGCAAAGATAGGCCACACAGCATGGGTTTGGACTGATTATTTTTAAGGACACAAGGGAGGGAGAGAAGACGCACAGGGTCCTTAGTAGCCGGGTCTGGATGAAGTTACAAAGTGAGGGGGCGTGGTGGAGGTGAGAGACAGGGGTGAGCAGGAGAGGAAGCCTTGTTGAATCCAGAGGAGGAAGAGACTTGGTAGAGTCGTTGGGTGGGGCAGACTCGCCCAGCCTCCCACTCGGCCTTCCCCAAGGTGCCTTGCCATCTCCTCCGTGGGGTCGGCTAAGGTACAATTCTGCCCACCAACCCAGCTCTGCGTGCAAGGACAGCTGCTAGGAGGGTTTCTGTGTGTCTGTCTCTTAGGCAAAATGAGAGCTCCTGGTCCCTGGCAAGGTCTGGCAGCTTCTTAACCTGGAGATGAATTCGAAACGTGGGGCCCATTTCCAAGATTCTTTCGCAAATCGCAGCCGTTGCGCTAACCTGCTGAGAGAGGAAAGGTTGATTAAAACCCAAAGGCCGCTTAGTGGCAATTCTTAGGAAACCTCTGGGTCAGCCATGTCTCTTCTGAAGGCAAGCAAAGGGTCTAGAGGCAATTAGCTTGCCAGAGGTAATGTTTGGATCCGTTGTGTAAATTCAAATAACAGTGTAACCCACTTTTCTAAGCCAGCAGCTAATCCTGAGAGAAATTACTACAAAGAGCAGAATCTGACAGTAATTGCTGGAGGCTGCCTCATGCTTGGGGAATGTCCCTTTGTGGGGTGAAATTCCCTTCCACCAGGTCCTTAACACAGTGAAAAAACCAGCCAGCATAAGAGGACACTGATTGGCAGTCACTGGCCTGCCTGGGGATGAGCCCTTGGAAGAATGCTCTCCAGGGACAACACCAGTCTAGGGCCTGAAGCTGTTGACCGCAGGGGCAACTTCCCAGGGGTTTTGGTGGGACACAGAGAGAGCTGCAAGCTGGACTTAAGCACTGAGGTTAAATCTATGGTGTGCGTCTGGCCCACAATCTTAGACTTCTCCAAAAGCCCTGGTGCTTGCCCAACCCTAGTAAACTCTCTGAGCAGCACAGCAGGGGACCAGCGAGTCTCCTCTGAAGGGCAGGCAGGGGACAAGGGCGATTGTGCTAGAGGGGCATGGTGATGCACACCTGCTGAATTTGGCAGCACACTGGACCACGAATGCAGAGATCCTGGTTGTCCATCTCTCGAACGGATTTCTAAGTGATTCTAGGTAAATTACAGTCTCCCTGTGAGCTTATTATTATTTGGCTTTAAAGTAAGGGAGTACTAGAACTTATCTCTACGCTTCCGTCTGAAAGAGTGCTGTGAAGCAATCTCCCGTCAGGTCTGTGGCAGACCTGGGCAGACGGGAATGGCAGAGGGTGTGCAATTGCCGGGCAGGGCGGTGGGTGGGTGTCTTTTGCATAGATACTCCCAGCGCCGTTGGGGGCCCACTACCTTCTGCTCCAGACGGGTACTGGCACTGCACTACAGGCTCGCTCCTCCGCGGGCACGGCGCACAGTTCAGTGGTAGTCCCTGCAGGGCAAACCTGGGGTTTCCAAAGGCTTTGGCTATGCAGGAAGACTCGTCGCACGCGGAGTCTCTGGGGACTGAGAGTCGTCGGGCAGAGGCAGGAAGCTGTCCGGGAATCATATGGCACTCAGGACTTCGTGGCCTAGGCCGGGTTGGGGGTGCACCTTCGACAGCGCTGGCTGCCGCGGTGTGAGCCAGAGACCAGATGCGCGGTTTCTCCACGCATGGGTAGTGCATGGTCAACCTAGGGCCGCCTGTCTCCGCCGCGAGGAAGTCAGCTTCTTCCGATCCGGAAGGCTCACTGAAGCAGAAGCGGGGCGCGGCCAGGCCGCACTCCCTGCGCTCCAATCGGCCCTCTCGAGCTGCAGCGCAGGGCCCAGGCAGCGACTGCGCGCCCTTTCGGAACTCCGTCAGCCTGTCTGCAGCTGTGGCCACTACCTCCTTGTCTTCAGCTTCCTCCTCCTCCTCCTCTTCCTCCAGGTCTTCTAGGTCACTCAGCCGGAGCCCCCGGGCCTCCTGGCTAGCAGTAACTTCTGCAGGAAATCAAGACCGAGTGAGAAAAGCCCCAGGGCCCAAGGGAAATCGGAGGAATGCCCATCCCTGAGAAGCTTTTAGCAAGAAGCGCCCTGCATTCAGGGCATCCGCGGTGTCATTCACCAGACCTGCCGTACCAGCCCTTGCATTTGCCCCAGGGTTGTTGGCCGCCTGTCCCTGGGAAAGAATTCCTGCCCCAGCCCTGCCCCCACCCTTTAGCGGACTCCTCCTCTCGCGAGCCGTGCCAAGCCAAGGAAATGCCACATGGTGCTGCCTGAGTTCTGGATCTCAGTTTCTCAATTGTGAAAAACCAGGGGGCAGTTTTTCCTCCATTTCAATATTTACAAGTGACTGCTGTTATATCATTTAATTCAGCAAATATTTACTGAGCGCCAACTATCTGGCGGCCATCATTTAGATATTAGGTGTGTAGGGCATAAGGCAGTGAGTGAGGCTTCTGCTGGAGCTGGCATTCTAGAGAGGGTAGTTGGCCATGTAAACTTTCTCACAGTGACAAGTATGGCAAAGGAAATCCAAACAGGCTGGCAGAACAGAAAATAACTGGGAAGCTATTTTGGCTTGGATGAGTCAGGAAGAACTTTAGGAGGTAACACTTTGATGTCAAGAAGAAGCCGGTTGTGTAGAGATTTACAGGTAGAAAGCAGTGCACAGGCTAATGCTCTGAGACACGCAGGGAGGTGCAAGGGTAAGTCTGAGGACCTTCCAGAAAATCTACCCTACAGGGCAGCTTTTGAAAGACCAAACTGCTTGAGGGCTTGTAAAACCCTTAAGGTGGAGTGGTGAATGTTTTCAGTACCTTTGGTGTCAGCGTTTAGGCAGCCTAGCGAGTCCTCCTCTCCTCCCTCTGCCTTCCTCTCCTCCCCACCTTTGTTCTTGGGTGCCCACGTCATTTTGTTCTCTTTCTTGAGGCGCCGGCGTGCGTTGGCAAACCAGGTGGACACCTGGGTGAGGGTCATCTTGGTGATGATGGCCAGCATGATCTTCTCACCCTTAGTGGGGTAGGGGTTTTTGCGGTGCTCATTAAGCCAGGCCTTGAGTGTGCTGGTGGTCTCCCGGGTGGCATTCTTTCGGCGACCAGCGCCACTCAATTCCACTGCGCCATACCTGTGGGGGAGAACCTGGCTCACATTCTAGAAGGGGAACAAGGAACTGCAGGCAGAGGGCAGTCTGTGGCCTGGAAGTGTGGTTCAGCTCCCTCCTTCTCCCCTGCCCCCATCCACCCTACCTTGGCAGTAGGGGAGGAAAGCCTCCCAGTGCCAGTCACCAAGGCCCTTCACTCCTTACCGTTCATATTGGTACTGCCCCAGAGTCCGCTCATAGGGATAATAGGCTCCTGGTTGTGCCAGGCTGGGTGTAAAACTCCCTGCAGCCTCCTTAAATTCATACTGTGGATTCTGGAGGGAGAGAAAAAGAGAATTCAGGACTACAGTTGGGGAGGGGGCACATGGGGTGGTAGCGAAGGGTCTGGTTCAAATCCCAGTATGGCCACTGGTACTGGTCGTGTGATCTTGGGCACAGTTGCTTAACCACTCTGTGCCTCAATTTCTTCCTTGGTAAAATGGGGATAATAGTACTGATAGGTTATTGAAGAAGACCATGCTAGCAGAATGCTTGGCAGAATCCCTGGTGCCAAATAAGCAGTAGTTAAATATTAGCTGCTGTTATTACTGTATCACTTACCCCTCCCCCTCCTCTCCACACACAACACACACCAGCTGGGGCATTTCCTGCTTTACTCTTCTTCAGGAGCTTTTCTCTGACCCTTTGTATCCCTGTGACATTGGGTAAAGTATTTGAACCCCTGTGCACCTCTATTTCCTCATTCATAAATTGAGATTAATGATGACTTGCCTACCTCACAGAATTAATAGAAGTATAAGTGTTTTCTAAACAGTATGAAGTTCAAGTTCTGCAAACTGTAATGTACTGTATTTTTTTGTCCTCCTTATACACAGTCCTAACCATTTCCTTTCCTCAGGAGGTGTGGGTCTTTCCTTGACTTTCTCTGGATTTCACCTGTCTCTACTGCTCACGCCCCGGGGACTCCACCCCTGTACTCACCAGTGCCCCATACAGTGCGGGGGGCTCCGGGCTATAGGGCAGGTAGCCAGGGTAGCTCTGGGCAGCTGCAGCGGCCGTGTAGGGGGCTCCATAGATGCCCAAGGTGGTGCCCAGCTCTGGTCGTGCACTGCCCAGCAGTCGACTATCGTAGGGTGCACAGCAAAGAGTGGGCGCTGGGGTGGAGCCTGATGCTACATCTGAGACTGAGCGTGGGGTAGATTCGCAGCATGTGGTGCTGGAACTTGCCGACACCAGAAACTACAGGGGCAAGAAAGAGGGCACTGGAGGTCAGAGACCCCTGCCTCCGGCTGGTGGGAGCTAGAAGCAAAGAGGGTGAAATCAGATTGCTCCTTCATTCATTCCTTCATTATGCATTAACTAAATGCCACCCGGGCTGAGCATTCTGTTAGGTGCTGGGACGGGAATTATAAAAGGCATTTTAACCAAAATACCCTTATAGATGCGCCTATGCCATTGCTAAGGCCCCAGAGCCCCAGGAGGCTGGGAAAATGTGAATATTCTGAAACTGGAATTAAAGACACCAAACCCTCAGCCCCCTTCCCTACCCTCCTCACAGGATCCTGCAAAGGTGGAGCTAGAAGGTGGCCTTAGAGACCATTATTAACGTCTCATTCCTGCTCCCCATTTTATAGATTGGGAGTGGAGGATCAGAGAGAGTGTGAGACTTGTCTAAGATCACACAGCAGGTCAAAGGTCGAGCCGGCACTAGACAACAGGAAAATACACTCAGAACTCTAGAGAAAAGCTGCAGAACAGTGGAGGGGGTGTCCGCAGAACTTTTCCAGGAAACCCTTGTCAATGCACAACATCCACTTTGGTTTGGAAAATCGAGGGAGCCGGAGAGCTTAGGCCCGCCCAAGGAAGGGGTAGGAGAAGAGTCCAGGTCAACAAATGAACAACAATATGGCGAGATGGACAGCGTCGTAGCCTACAAGTCCTTCCTTCTTTCTTTCTTTCTTTCCTTCCTTCCTTCCTTCCTTCCTTCCTTCCTTCCTTCTTTCCTTCCTTCCTTCTTTTCTCTCTGTCTCTCTGTCTCTCTCTCTGTGTCTCTCTGTCTCTCTCTCTCTCTTTTTCTTTCTTTCTCTTTAAGACACTCCCGGCCACCTGAGACTTCTGTATAGGAGGAGGCCTGACTGGGAGATCCCTGTGATCCCACCCACCTCACTGAGCGCATGGTCAGAGTGTCCGTGTTTCAGGTCACAGGATTTTCCAGGGTGCACTCCGGGGTGAAATGTTCTCATTTAGGGATTGGGGATGTCAGAGGAGGCTGTGACACATTACCCTGGTCCTTGCTCCTTCGGGCTTCCCGCAGGACACAAGAGGAGGAAGATCAGAGACAGGCGCCGGGCACTAGGCACTCCCTCCACCCAATCTGTCCCCTGTCCCCCATAGAGGCGCCTCTTACCTGGGAAGCGTCGCTGTACGGGTGTCCAAAGTGCGGGAAGGACATGGTGGCTGTCCCTGGCCCGCCTCTCTCTTCCCTTTCGAGTTCCCGTCTCAGCCCAACTGTTCGGCGCTCCCAGCAGCGCGGCGTCTCAGTTCCTTACACCGTGGCGGGTGCCCAGCGCCGGTTCCTCCGCCTGGTTGGCCCGAGTGGAGGCAGAGCCGAGGGCAGCCCGGCTGCCGAGCCCTGCGCTCCGGAAGGCGCCCCTCCGGCCCGTGGGGTCCGGAAGACAGAAGGGCCCATGGATGGGCAGGGAAAGGAAGAAGATGTTGGTTCCCAAAGGCGCGTGGTGGCGAGGTGAGGTGCGGCGCGGCGCGGGGCTGTGAGGCTCCAGAGGTGTCCCAGTCAAGGTGGCCAGAGGCTCAATGTGACGTCACGGTAATCCTGAGCCGCCAGACGGGACCCCGGGCCCCGGGGCCCCGGGCCACCAAGCGTGCCAAGCGCAGCCAGCCCGTGCGCGCGCGCGCACTCTCACCCACACTCACACTTGCTCCGGGAGGTTTGTGCAGCTGGCGAGGAACGTCAAAGACCCTGACCCTCTCTGCTCGGCGCTGAATCCTACCCCTTTTCGCCAGGAGCTCGGGCGCGCGCGCGCACACACACAACCTCTCCAAATTACCCGGGAGAAGTAGGAGAAACGCCTCCCTCTGAGCCGCGCAGGCCCCTGGCGCAGCGCGCTCACCTCCTCCCCTGCGGCCCGGAGGAGGCGAGAGGCAACCGGGGCGGCGAGGGAGGAGAGAATACAAAAGAAGAGACAGGAGAAAAGTGGGGGAGAAAGGCAAGAGGGAGAAGGAGGAGGGGAGAGGGGAGACATGAGTCTGAGTGAATAGAGGCGCGCGGGGGAGGGGGAAGGAGCTGGGGTGGGCGAAGGCTGGGCGGAGGCTGAGCACTGGCAGGTGGAGGAGAGCAGAGGCCCGGGGGAGAAGCCTCCAGCCCGGCTCCTCCGCCCCTGCGCTGAAGGAAAGTTTGTTCACGCCACAGGCCCGGCTCTCGTTGGAACAGCTCCGGGCAGCGTCGGTGGATCCCACTGGCCCGCCCATCTTTGTCCTCGGGGATCTGGTTCCCCGCCTCAGCCTCCTCAGGACTTGGGCTAGATTCCGACTCTGCAAGCCCTGGCGTTGCCCAGGCCTTGACCTTGGGACTTCTCTGCAGCTGCCTGGTCCTCGAGTAGGCCGGATAGCGCCCCCTCGAGGCCGAGGCTCAGGATCCCTCAGATTCGGTCGGGAAACTGGCCGGGTCCGATCCCTGGTATCCGCAGGCTGCTTGCTAAGATCCCTGGGCATCTCTTCCGAAGGCAAGGCTTGGCTGCCTCGCGCGCACCGCCCGCAGTGGCCGCGGGGCAGCTAGGGAGGCTGAAGAAGGCGCCCGGTCCGGGCTGCAGCCCCTGCGCTCCGCTGGGGGTGGCGCTGGAGAGCCGCAGTGGAGCGCTCCGGGAGGGTGGCCCATTCCCTGCGCTCCTCTTGGACGCCCGGCTGGGCCCAGCGGTCAGACCACCTCCTCACTCCATCCCAGGGGTCTTCAAAGGGACACTGATGGGTGGGCGGTGGCGGGGGCGGGGGGAGGCTCGTTGGTATCCAGGAGGTGGCTGCCTCCTCCAGGCCTAGTCCCCAGACAGGGCACCTCCAGTTTGCGAGCACTGTAGACTGCACATCTGAAGGCTCAATACTCAGGTCACAGCTGCCCTTCTGAGAGCCTCCAACCCGCGACGTCTAGGGGCGAAAAGGGACTGTCGCTCTGGTAGGGGAAGGTCTTCGGTGGGCACTGCAGGGATCCAGTGGGATTTGCAGGCCAGAAACCTCAGAAAGCCTTGCTTTTCACTTAACGGGGTCACCGCGCTTTATACTTTTAAAATGCTCTCCCAGGACCTTGCTGCAACTCCTCCGAGGAGCCATAGGGGTTGGTTCAAGGGCCCAGTTTTATTTTCTAGTTGAAACGCGAGAGCCTGTGGCCCAGAAGATAGCAACGGCTCTGGGTTCTTGCATGAGGTGGCGCAAGGTCTGGGGCCCTGGACGGGGCATGCCTCAACTCCCAGTTTGCCACTAGCACCTTACAGAGGGAACTGGTCACTGGGAGCCACTGATCTCTTTGGCATGACATCTCTAGCTCTCCACACCCTGTTTTAAAAACACATTCTGTAGAATGCTCAAGGAGCTTAAAGAAGCCACAAACCAGAGACTCCTCTGCTTAAGAGATTATTAACATGAGGACAAGCTCCATTCTAAATACTAACAAACACAGCTGCTGCTGCTGCTGCTGATGCTGTTACCTTGGAGAAACCTTGCATTCATCCCGGGAAACTCCTAGTTAGGAAAAGAATTATAGTCCTCACCAGATTGACTTAGTGATAAAAATTCACAGTAATAGATAGATCCCTTGATTTTTCAAAATGCACTTTGGAACTATCCACACATTTGCAGCTTGGATACATCTAGGCTATTTTTTTAAAGTAAGAATTGGAGAGTATTCATTAAATTCATCCCTTGGGGAAGATTACTGCTAATTAATTAATTGCAAACATTTCCAGAGGGAAGGTATGTCAATTGTAAAGTAATAAAATTAGATAGTCGAAATACTGACTCAGCAACTTCGATTGCCCATTTGTTCCTAAGCAGAGTTTTTTTAAATTTTATGACAGAAAAATGGGGCTGGTGGTGGAGAAAAAGCATTAGTCCTGTCCCTTGGCGATATGGTTGCAAAGGAGAAACTACCATATAGGAATTATTGATTTTTAGCTGATTTATAAGACTTCTGTTGTATCAATGCTGTGTGCAGGGCCTCCAGGCCTACTTCTTGTCTTTGCTCTCTAGGATTTGAGAAAGGTAACACAATTTTTAAAAAGAAAAGAGGATGTTGAGGAACAGTGGGGAAGGAAATTGGGAGGTAGGACTATGAAGATATCTGGGCATTTTTCTTCTTCTGGAAAGAAACAAAAACAAACAAAAGAGCAGGTTTTATGTTAAGACACCTTTTCTATTGTCTTCAAAGTTGCTTGATGGTTTTTTGTGGCTTCTATCAGAATGCTTCCCAGGGAGCAAGGCCTGCCATGTCTCCTCTGGCTTCCCAGCCTTGCAAGACCTTGATTTAATATTTCCTTTCCAGAGAGAGGCTGCATCCGTGGTAAACCTCCCCTGTTTTGCTGACATTTGATTGTTACCACCTTGAGCATTTAACGGGGTTTCCTAAAAATAGTTTTTATGAAATGTGCCTATTCTTCTTGTTATTTTGGGACCCTCGTAACAAAACAATGTCAGTGGGTTAAGCCAATATCAACCTCTGTCTGGCAGAAACCTCAGGTGAGAAGATGTCTGTTTCTTGGAAAGTCTGATTGAGGGGAAGCTGCAGTGGAATTTGCTTTTGTCCTCCTGATGGTTCACAGATTCCCACTTCAGCAGTCCGAGCTTCTCCACCCCGGCAGCTTTTCATTGCTTTGTTCAGCGCTGATTAATTTACTTTCGGAGAAAAAGCCCCAATTGTATATGTGTACACATAGAATTTTATTGAAGCAAGTAAATAAATCCATCAAATATAGACCCTCCCAGTTACATTTAAGGGAGTCATTCCACCTAAAGTATTTTAAACAAATGATAGAGATTCTTTTGTTGTACTGTGCAACATGCCTGATAGTTCCTCTAGCTGCTCATTAAAACAAATATGAAACAAATTAAACAATCAAAAGCCTATCTGCACCAGAGAGTACTAATCCACATTGTTTATTTGAAGCTCTTATTGCTTTGCTTCAAATGCACTGAAGTTCCTGAGCAGGCAGAGTAAAGGATGTATGTTTCACAATAAGCTTGCATGCAGGTACCACAAAAGACAAACAAACAATAAAAGAGGGAAAACAAACTGTATTTCATTATTCTCGGTTAAAAATGTCTACGATTTTCTCATGATTTATAAAGACAGCAGATTTTACAGGGGGAAATATAACAATCTGGAAATACCCCAAATCAACTTCAAATGCCTCAAATCCCAGATGGAATGAGTGAGTACATGAACATAATAACAGAGTTGAAAATGTGCTAAATTATATTTTTTAAGTATGGATTTTTTAGTGACTGTTTTTGAACTGAGAAGAATAAAATTTCCTCAAATCTATGCATGAATGAACAAGTGCATCTGGACAGATGCATCTATAATTTATACTGATCAGTCACTGCAGGTCTCATGGAGTAAAACCGAAATGAACACTAATTGTTTTGACGGAAGTAGTGTGCATAGCATCTGATTGTGAAATGCAGTGAGTCCCTACCTTGCCTGAATACATATTGTCAACAGTAACTCTGGCATCAGGAGGAGAAAATAAAAAGAGAGTAATTCCCAGATGAGAGTGTTGATGTCTCTTGTCAAAAAGGCAGCAAATAGAATTAACTTCTTCGGGATAAAGTAAAAAATAAGACTGAATGCAGGGGTCTTGGTTTGACAGCATTGTATTTCAGTTTAGAGTTAAAATTAGTAAAGTGTGTTAATAATAATAAAATTCTGTAGCATTTGTAGAGTGCTCGGGAGCTTTCCTAAACACCTCTGCTGTATCTTATTTAAGGCTCATGACAAGGATATTGGAGAGGTGAGAAGCAAGTCTAAGATCACACAGCCAAGTAAGTGGCAGAGGAAGGATCAGACTTCAGACCTCCTGATTCTGGGTCTTTTCACAGAACCATATTTCAAACACCTAGAAAGCCAGGCACAGCCAGGAGATATTGCTAACTCCAGTTGGACTGTGTGAATTCACATATTGTGTGCCATGATGATGCAGTGTAATTTAGCAGAAAAAACATCTTAAAGAGATGTCACTGTAAGAAAATTAAGTTCAGGGTCTGTGTGCCCTGTTTTACATGAATCTGTATTATGAAAGAGCTTATGTAGTAATTGAGAGTTTTATAAATTTGGTGTGAATCTTTAATTGAATGGCAAAGAGCAAACAGACCCAGCCATGACTGATATATACATCCAAAAACCAAAATAGCACCCCTCCCTGGCTGAAAAAAACCATCTTAAAAAAAAAAAAATCTAAAAGATAGTGTCTCTATTTCTACAATGGTTTAAAAACAATTCCTTGAAATTAGTTACGGACTATTTTCAGGAAGAGGAATTTTTAAAAATCTGGTTTTGGCATCAGTAGGTGGGGAGGTTTGCTGCATTAATTTCAAAGCAGTTTTTATGTATAAAAATTCTTGATTATTTTTATCCTGTGGATGATGGCATCTTTCTAATGAAAAGCTCAAGGCATCTGATGTGTTTTCAAGGAATTAAACTTTTAAGTAAACAACAGATGTATGGATTTGAAAACCAGGGAATAGTTTTTGAAGTCTAAGTCTTTGGAAAAGAAATGCGTGTAAGAAATTAAGACTTTAAAGGAATAACACACAGGGACTCACTGGGATAAGATGCTATGCCCTTTTCTCCCTATGTGATAGGACCTAGAAATGGTCCTTCAGTATACAATTAGGGAGTAGAATCATGGCCTAGACAATCAAGAAAGGGAACCACAGTGTTGCTGGCTTCGGCTACAGGAGGGGCTCTGTGTTTTTGCAAACAGCCCTCTAACTGAAGCATTGCTAACATGCAGTTTATAAGGATATTTTGTCATTCTTCCCCCTAAAGGATTTCACCGCCGTAGACGTGAAGCTTTCAATTAAGACATGAGCAGCTTCCAGCTTTATACATTTTCATCTTATTAGCAGCATTTCCCTAGAATTCTCTTCCTCATGCTTTCCTCCTACTTTTAAAGCTGAGCATTAGAACTGGCCGGGATCGTTCTTCTCTGTGCCACCTGGGGCCCACTACTTTAGGGAAGCTGGGACCATTTGTAATGTCACGTGCTAGCCATAGGTTATTTATAACAAATCTTCACAAATCAATAAAAATATGGAAAGTATATCATTTGTAAAGAAAAAGGAGAGAGAGAGAGAAACACATGAGACATGCCCATTAAGGGCACAGCCATTCTAATACCTGTATGTCTGCTTAGGTCTGCAATTAAAAACATTCTGATAATAAATCTCCTTGCAGTCTCTTTTAATGCTTTTAACTTTCCTGAAGGTTCAAACTGGTATCCCAAAAATGTGCCAGGACTTTCACAAGATATTTTATAGACTCATAAATAAATACGGCAATTAATCTATGCTATATTTCTTTCATATTTGATGACAATTTATTATGGCATTCACCCACTCGGTGCACAAAAACTCTAATGCACTTAAAATCGGATTTCAAACCAAACATTTTATGGGAAAATATAGTATTGATCATCCATTTAAAGACATCATGAGGATAATTCATAACCTGTTGTAAAAAAAAGATCTCATGAGGACCCTACAGATGAGTGGGGTGGTAGAACAGTCTATTCATAAAACCAGAGCTATTGGATCTGTTCCTCTTGTTTTCTTCATCCATCTTTGAGTTTTCCAGCACTGATTACTTTTGCATGTTGCTGTTTTATAAAAAAAATTTCTTCCATGACATTTTTCATAGTGACAGAGGTTGCGGAATATTACAGTGAGTATTTTCTATTGCAATTTTCTGTTGAAATTCTGACTGCAGAGAGTTTCAGAGGCAATAGAAGATGTTTCTGTTACTTCGGAGTCAAAGCTATTATATGGTCATCATCATCCTTGTTTGCTATTGACAGATTGTGGTGGTTTAAAGCAATCTCACACCCCTAACAGACTATGGTCCTAGAATACTACGAATGCTTGAATATCTTTTGTGCATGTACGGTACAAGGGAGTCGTAAGAAAATGAGAGAATACAAAGATGCTAGTCCTTCTCTTCAAGTAGCATACAGACTGTCTGGAAAGAAAGACACACATCATTCATTCAACAGACATTTTTTGAGTGTCTACTAAATGCCAAGCTTGGTTCTAGGAGGTGAGGATTTAGCACTGAATAAAAGCAGGTTCCTGCCCCCAGCAGGCTACAGTTCATTGGTTAAATATTTTCAGATCATCCTGGAATCTCTTACCTAACACCATAATAATTTGGAAAAGGGGCTTAACGTTGATGGAATGCACAAAAGATTCTAACCACAAGGTTGAGTACTTTTTAATTATGTGTAATTTACCCTTCATTCATCCCTTTACCAAACATTTACTGAGTGCTTGTTATTAAAGAACACTGAGTTAGCAATTGGAGATTTAGTGTCAGCAAGACAAAATATTTGCACCTGTGGACTTTACAATTTAGCTATATTTTCTACCTAAAAAGTGATTATTATTTGTTTCATTTTATAGAAGATAAAGTCTATGAGAGAGAAACTTGCCCAGTGTAACAGAGCTAGTATTGACAATCTAGGCTTTGAGCTCAAGCTGCTGGCTTCCAAGTCTTCAGAAAATAACACATATCAGATTAAGTGCTTAATTGCCAAAGCAATGTGATTTCAAAAATCATGACCTCACCTAACATGTAGTTGATCTGTGCTGCCATGTTCCTTTTACATCACATGGTTGGCTTTCTCTGCCCTTTTATGTCTATGCAATACCAAATATCGGTATGGAAAATGAGAAAGTTGGGGCATTCAAATAGATGTTACAGTCTTCTTGACACCAGTGCCTTTGGACGCTCAGCTGATATTTTACACATTTGCCTTCACTTACTGCCACAGTTAACATCCAAAAAATGACCATGCAAATATACCTCTCATAAATACTGGATGTTGGGGCTGGAGGAGGGAGTATAGCTAGGTTGGAATTTTGGAACATCAGCATTTCAGTTGCCTGAAATCTTCTCACATTACCTGTTACATGTGTAACACTTTCATAACTTGCTCTCTGCTACTCTCCCTGTTACTCTGGGGGTTACATGGGGCAGCTTTTCTCACCCCCTTTTCACAGATGAGCAACTGAGGTTCACAAGGGTTAAGCCAGTGGCTCAGGTCACATAACTGATTAGCATAAGAGAAAACCCAACTACCTTTTGGTGTTTGGATTGCTGTCTGTCCTACTATGGACTTAAACACCTTTTTCAAGAAAGCTTAAAGAACATAAGAAAAGTCTGGTCTTGGAGTTTGACACAGAATTTGGTGGCAGCCCAGCAGCATTTTCCACTTCTGGGAAGGGGGCACCTTGCGTCTTTCATTTTGGTTTGGAGACTGGATTTTCCATCACAGTTTTAATGCCACATGAACTTCTGCTTTCTGGTTGTTCAGGTTTGCTCCAACCACAAGTCCAAAAGAGAAAGAGAGTTTGCAATGTTCATGACAATTACATAGGCACAACGCTAAAGCTGAAGTATTTAATCAATGAGATAAACTCACCAACGAGATCTTGGTGTGGGTCTCTTTGCCTGCATTTCTGAAGCCCTCTGCCCTGAAGCTGACATCTTTTAGAGGTGGGTAGCTAGGTTTCCTCCCAGGCCCATGCTGGGCTGAGTCTGCAGAGATGGAGGCATTGGGAATCATGTCTATCTCATGGCCGGGAGAAAATGGACTTGACAGAGACAGCATGAAATACAGGAACGGGATTAGACTGTCAGTGTAGGCCGGAGAACATAAACCATTTCCTGTGTCACTCTTAGGCTCGAGGGCAGACGTAGAGCAGAGGGGAAACCTGCAACTATAATTATAAAATAGAAATTTATACATATAAATAAAGGAAAGGAGGAGAGTGGATATTAGCCACTAAAACTCTTTTTACATTATAAACACCACAGGGATATGAAAAAGTAGTGTAGGGATTAAGGGCATCTTTTTGCTTTGGGACTAATTTATTACTCTAGATAATGCAGTTAAAGGAAAAAGGGAAAATTGATACTTGGTTGTTTCTCTGTAAAAGTTAAATGTGAATTATGGGAGGGTCCTGCCCTTGGCTGTAAACACGCAATGGTGAAGAATAAGGCAGCCAAGGGTTGAAGAGAGCAAAGCCCTGGTCTGGGAGACAGAACTCTGGAATCTTGCCCTGGCTCTGCCTCTGATTACCTGGTAGGCTTGGAGAAGTCTCTTCCCCCTGGGAGCCTCAGCTTACTCATCTGCAAAATGGAGACATTTAATTTGTTGATCTACAGAGGTCACTTTCTTTTCCAGGACCATAAGCCCCTTCTCCTAACTTTAAATGCAGTCCTTACCTTTGGTGGTGCATCAGAATCTTTAAAAAGCACAGATACTTAGCCTCACCCTCTGAGATTCCGAGCAAGCCTGCCATAGGACCCAGAAATCTGTATTCAATGAAAACATGAAATAAAAGTAGAACATGCAAGTGATGAAAGGTCAACAACCTGTGGGAGATGTGGCTGGCTGTCCAGCTGCTCCTTCCTTGCTCCTTCCTTGCTAACAACACCTTCATGTTGTCCGGCATGGCCAAGTGCAGTCACGGCCTTCTGCTCCTGAGTTTCTGGCATCTCCTGCTCAGGGAAGAGGAGCATGCCACATGACTCAATTCTGCTCCATAAAACCTGGAGTAAATCTGAATGGGAGATTCTGAAAGAGCATTAGTTTTCATAATAGAAGAGGACAGAGGCAGTGGTGTCACCTCCCCCTTCTTTTGAACATGAACATGATAACTAAGGCATTTATTAATTCAACAATGTTTATTGAGAACTTACTCTGCACCTGGTAGGGTTTTAAGGTGCTGGGATATGGCTGAGAACAAAACAAAGTCCCCATCCTCACACAGCTGATATTCTAGAGCAGAAGATAGACAATAAACAAGGTACACAGGCAAAATATATGGATGTTGGATGAAGAAGAATTCCATGGAGAAAAAAACAAAACAAAGAAGGAGAGTAGCTATGACAGTGAGGCCAAGATAATTGCAAGAAAGTAGCCCTGATACCAAGGAGCCAATAAACCACTACTTCAGTACTTCTAGTTATGTAAGACAAATAAACTGGTTTTGTTTAAGTCTCTGTTAATTTGGTTTTCTATTACTTACAGCTGAATGAATTCCTGAGCCAGTATGTAGGAGGGTGCAAAGAGACAAATAAGTCATATGATTATTTCATCCCCACTCCCAGATGCATGGGCTCTGAACAGTTTCTTGGCTGCCTTCCAGAATTTTCTATGTTAATAACATAAATATAAGTTATACATAGGAAATTTCTCTCTCTCTCTCTCTCTCTTTCCCCCACTCACCATCTCTCTCTCTCTCTCTCTCTCTCTGTCACACACACACACACACACACACACACACAAACACACACGTAATGGCAGCTTGGTGGTTGGGAGATGGAGGCAGCTAATATGGTATAGCATAATATATGGACAGCCTGATTAGTGGCCCCACCACTTACTAGCTACATTATCTTGAACAAGTTGCTTAGCCTCTGTGTTCCAATTTCCTCATCAGTAAAATGGGGATGATAAGCCTGCCACACAAGTTTCTTCTGATGATTTAATAATTTATTATGTAAAACACATAGAACTGTCCCTCGTACATTGCAACCACTCAGAAATGTTAGCTATTTTTCTATAGGGAATGCCATTCTACTGCTTTTCCTTTTCACTTAAGAATCTATTTGTAAACTAGAAAATCTAGAAGAAGTGGATAAATCCCTGGACACACACACCCTCCCAAGACTGAACCAGAAAGAAGCTGAATCCCTGAATAGACTAATAATGAGTTCTGAAATTGAGGCAGTAATAAATAGCCTACCAACCCCCTCCTCCCCCAAAAAAAGTCCAGGACCAAACGGATTTACAGGTGAATTCTACCAGAGGTACAAAGAAGAACTGGTACCATTTCTTCTGAAACTATTCCAAACAGTTGAAAAGGAGGGACTCCTCCCTAACTCATTTTATGAGGCCAGCATCATCCTGATACTAAAACCTGGCAGTGATGCAACAACAACAACAACAACAACAACAACAACAACAACAAGTTCAGGCCAATATCCCTGATGAACATTGATGCAAACATCCTCAATAAAATAGGGGCAAACTAAATCCAGCAGCATATCAAAAAGCCTACTCACCATGATCAAGCCAGCTTCATCCCTGGGACGCAAGTCTCATTCAACATACACAAATCAATAAACGTAATTCATTACATAAACAGAACTAAAGATAAAAACCACATAATAATTTCAATAGATGCAGAAAAGGCCTTTGATAAAATTCTATATCCCTTCATGTGAAAAACTCTCAGTAAACTAGGTAGTGAAGGAACATACCTCGATATAATAAGAGCCATTTATGATAAACCCTCAGCCAATATCATACTGAATGGGCAAAAGCTGGAAACATTCCCCTTGAAAACCAACACAAGACAAGGATGCCCTCTGTCACCACTCCTATTCAATACAGTATTGGAATTTCTGGCTAGGGGTATCAGGCAAGAGAAAGAAATAAAGGGTATTCAAATAGGAAGAGAGGAAGTCAAATTGTCTTCGTTTGCAGATGACATAATCTTATATCTAGAAATCCCCATTGTTTCATCCCAAAAGCTTCTTAAGTTTATAAGCAGCTTCGGCCAAGTCTTAGAATGCAAAATCAATGTGCAAAAATCACAAGCATTCCTATGCACCAAAAACAGACAAGCGGAGAGTGAAATCATGAATGAACTCTCATTCACAATTGCTACAAAGAGAATGAAATGCCTGGGAAAACAACTAAGAAGGGAACTGAAGAACCTCTTCAAGAAGAACTACAAATCACTGCTCAAGGAAATTAGAGAGGACACAAACAAATGGAAAAACATCCCATGCTCATGGATAGGAAGAATCAATATCATGAAAATGGGCATACTGCCCAAAGTAATTTATAGATTCAATGCTATTCCCATTAAACTACCATTGACATTCTTCACATAATTAGAAAAAAATATTTTAAAATTCATATGGAACTGAAGAAGAGCCCATATAACCAACACAATCCTAAGCAAAAGGAACAAAGTTGGAGGCATCACACTACCTGTCTTCAAATTATACTACAAGGCTACAGTAACCAAAACAGCATGATACTGGTACAAAAACAGACACATAGACCAATGGAACAGAATAGATAACTCAGAAATAAGACTACACATCTGCATCCATCTGATCTTCGACGAACCTGACAAAAAAAAGCAATGGGGAAAGAATTCCCTATTTAATAAATGGTACTGGGAGAACTGGCTAGCCACATGCAGAACATTGAAACTGAACCCCTTCTTTACACCTTATACAAAAATTAACTCAAGATGGATTAAAGACTTAAATGTAAAACTCAGAACTATAAAAACCCTAGAAGAAAATCTAGTCAATACCATTCAGGACATAGGCACAGGCAAAGAGTTCATGACAAAAATGTTAAAAGCAATTGTAACAAAGGTAAAAATTGACAAGTGGGATCTAATTAAACTAAAGAGCTTCTGTACTTCTGTACAGCAAAAGAAACTATCATCAAAGTGAACAGACAACCTACAGAATGGGAGAAAAATTTTGAAATCTATCTGACAAAGGTCTAATATCCAGAGTCTACAAGAAACTTAAATTTACAAGAAAAAAGAACCCATGAAAAAGTGGGTAAAGGATATGAACAGACACGTCTCAAAAGAAGACATTTATGAGGCCAGCAAACATTTAAGAAAGCTCAGCATTACTGGTCATTATAGAAATGCAAATCAAAACCACAATGAGATATCATCTCCTGCCAGTCAGAGTGGCGATTATTAAAAAGTCAAGAAACAACAGATGCTGGCGAGGCTGCAGAGAGATAGGAAAGCTTTTACACGGTTGGTGGGAATGTAAATTAGTTCCACCATTGTGGAGGACAGTGTGGAGATTCCTCAAAGACCTAGACCCAGAAATACCATTTGACCCAGCAATCCCACTATTGAGTATATACCCAAAGGAATATAAATCATTCCGTTATGAAGATACATTCATGTGTATGAATGTTCATTGCAGCACTATTCACAATAGCAAAGACATGGAATCAACCCAAATGCCCATCAATTATAGACTGGATAAGGAAAATGTGGTACATATACACCATGGAATACTATGCAGCCATAAAAAGAAATGAGATCATGTCCTTTGCAGGGACATGATGGAGCTGGAAGCCATTATCCCCACCAAACTAATGCAGGAACAGAAAACCAAACACCTCATGTTCTCACTTATATGTGGGAGCTGAACAATGTGAACACATGGACACAGGGAGGGGAACAACACACACTGGGGCCTGTGGGGGAGGGACAAGGGGGAAGGGAGAGTATCAGGAAAAATAGCTAATGCATGCTGGGATTAATACTTAGGTGATGGGTTGATAGGAGCAGCAAATCACCATGGCACACGTTTACCTATGTAACAAACCTGCACATTCTGCATATGTACTCTGGAACTTAAAATAAAATAAAAAGAATATATTTCTTCATCTTTCCAACATGCACAGAGATACCCTCTTTTGACATCTGTGTAGTATTCCTTAGTATGGAGGAGACAGTATTTTTTCTCTTAATGACCGTGGGATATTTTGATGGGTACTTTTGATGGATGACCATGTTCTAAGAGGATTTTTGCCCAGGCAGAAGGTAGCCAAGAGCAAAAAAGAGAATCTGCTGAGATTGGCCTTTTTTCTTCTTTGTTATCTTTCATTTTACCTACTTTCCTGTCTCCCACTCTCTTCCACCCCACCCTGTACTCTTTTCCCTTTAGTTATATGCAGGGCCAAGCATGCTTACAGGGCAGCATTTATGATATACCCTTCTTCAACATTTAATAACTGATTCTTTCTAGCATCTTATTCCATGAGGCCACATCTCCTGTTTAAGAATGGACTCAAAAAAAAAAAAAAAAAAAAAAAAAAAAAAAAAAAAAAAAAAAGCAAACGAGCCCAGTAGTCCTTTTTTTACATTTTTACAGAGACATATGAGAGCTAATTTGGAGAATTAATATTATGAAGGAAGAGATGTTTCAATAACAACTGGTCCACTGGGAGACAAAGAATTAAATAAATCAGAAAATAATAATAATAATGTGGCATGTTAAGTGCATAATGGGCAATGAAAGTAACTAATCTTAACTACTCTTGCCTTATATATGTGTGCAAAGAACCAATAAATGATCTGGCTGAGACAGACTAGTTGGGTTTTTAATCAGAGAAGAAAAGAAGCATTCCAGGTAGTAACATTGTGAATGGCATACACAAAGCCACAGAGTGAGCTATTCAGGGATCCTAACAGTAGGATAGATGGGAAGGAATGAATGAAATGGAGCCAGAGAAGGTGGCTCAGGGTGCATTCAGAAGGATATTGGGTCTCTCTGAGTCACTCAGCAGCAGCAGCTCTGGGCTCTAGCAGAGTGTCACACATAACAGTGCTGATGAAATGCAGAGTCTTCTGGAATTCCTTGCCCAGACATACACTGTAGTCTTCTTCCCTGTCCAACACCCTGCTCTATGATTCTGTGGGGACTTCAAAGTAAGCAGGTGCAGCTGATGAGCTTTAGGGAGGAATGCAGAACAGCGGTCCATGGGCAGTGAGAAGCTGAAAATTATGTGTGTCTGTATTGAGAGTGGGTGGATTAATATAGACATTAGTCAAGACTCTTTTGGTTGCACCAAAAATGGACCCTGATTCACCTAAGTGAAATGAAAAAGCTACATTTGAACGGCAGGGGGATGAAAAAGTGAGTTAAGACATCCCATCTTAGGAAGTTAGATGCAGAGATCTCAGCAAGAGGCTTGAGACTTTCTCTCAAGGGGCCTGCCGTGAAGAAATCTTGACCTCCAACAGAAATGTCCCTTGGAATAAGCGTCATATTCCTAAAAGAGAAAACTGATTTGTCCATTTTTTGGCCCAGTGTTTTTGTGGCTGAACCAATCAACCATGGCCACAGAATGGTGGGGGTGTGTCCCAAATTTGGGCCCTGAAGGTTGGGGTGATCTGCTGTGAGCCCAGCAGCAGCCACCCAACCCCAATCCAAAATGGGAGATCATGATGTATTAATTCTTGGAAAGCGTCGATAACGGCACTCTCCAGGAATGAAGCAAAGCTGTCCACCATTCAAAGCTTGGCGTGGGGTAGTTAGATCTACCCTTGCTGGATCCAGGCTTTAAGAAAGTTCGACTTTATAATTTATGAAGGCAACAGGGAGCCAACAAATCCATTCAACACACATGAAATATTTCAAGTGAGGCACCAGGGAACTGGAGCAGGTCTTAGAGAAGATGGATTTACATCTGGCAATAAATCCCAACTCCAGTAACCTTTGCACTTAGGTCTGGATTTTGTCTGGATATTAAAGCCTTTATAAGTGTTTAAGAGCATGAACTCTGTAGGGGTTAGAATTTTTCTTGCCTTCTCTCCAAAGGAATTGGGCTGCCAGGACAAGGTTGCGGGGGGGCCTAGTACCTTTCATTGACCTGGCACTGGGACTCTTTATTTTGAGTGTGCTTCACCTCTGACCATAGATGGACTTGGTTTCATTGCCTCTCTGGTGATGTCCTTGACCTTGCTGAGCTCCAGTGTCCTCACTTGTGAAATGGAGGTGTCCCTACTAACCTCATAGAACTATCATGAACACTAAATCCATAACATATTTGGAATCATTTTGTAAAATAACAAAAGTGAATGAATACAATTATTTTGTGATCTTGCTGTAGTTTAGTTTTTGAGGTAGAAAACTCTTGCTTTGGGCCTCAGTTCTGGCTTGGGGAAGTCACTCATCTCTCTGAGCCTCAGTTTCCTCATCTATAAAATGGGGACAACAGTGCCTATCTCATGGTATTATTGTGAGGGCTAAACAGTAGTGCATAAGTGGCCTTGTAAGAGTCTGAGAACAGGGTCAACGCATAGCACGTGATGACCCTCGCCATGCCCTATGGAAGTACTCAAGAAGTCAAGCCTAACATTCATGGTGGATGCAAGTGTCTCCAGGGATTAAGAGGCTTTTGGAGTCCCTATTTGTGCAGAGAACCCTACTGTTCATCTGTATACACTTCTTTTCTTCTTGGACCTGCTGGAGACAATACTTCCAAGCCCCCTTACAGTTGGAAAAGCCATGTTACTAGTTTGGGATACTGAAATATGAGCAATGTGAGTCACTTCTAGGTGGAGGCAGCAGGAAGTCTTCATGTGAGATGATCATTACTCTTTTCCTGCTTCTGCGAATGTGCAGGCTTTGGGTTGACATGGTGGAGCTACTGGATCTCTAACTCACTGACTGGAGGAGAGTTGGTCTTGAGACTCTCAGACTTACAGCAAACTTTGCATAAATTAACACACTGATAGTTGGGAGATATTTGTTATTGCAGCATATCCTAGCCTACTCAGACTAATACATGATTCTACTACTTAATACCTATGTGATCTTGGGCAAATAACTTCTCTGAGGTTTATTTTGCTCATTTGTAAAATGGGATAAATAACAGCAATAATTCATAAGGCTGTTAATGAGATGATGCCTGCAAAATGCTTAGGACAGCATTTGTCATATGGAATACGTTTGATGGATGGTGGCAGATATTACAAAAATAATGTTAGTGGTGTGATGGTGATGATGATGATGATTTAAAAGCTAGATATGATTACTGATTTAAATCTTTTCATTTAAGTAGAAGAACCCAGACAGTCTCCAGCTCTGGGGTAGGTGAGAATCTTCTCTGGCACATGTTGGTACATGGTTTATAGTATCATGTGGTATCAATTAAGTGCCAATATCCATGGGTGCCTATAAAACTTCCTAGTGTATATATAAAAAGATAAATACAATAAAATTAACTTCATTTGGAGAGATATTAATCAAAAAGTTTGGCCATAAATCCACACTTCTATTCTTGTGCTATTAACTACTTTTTGTATTTAACAAGAATGCTGTCATGTATCATGCTGAGCACTGTCCCTGCAAGGATAAATGAAAACTGGCCTGTGCCCTCAACAAGCTTAGAGTCCATAGGATGTTTATAATAATTACCTTGAGATTCTGTATGCTTTATATCTCCACTCCCACCTGCCCCAGTATCGGATTGTATTGTCATTCTATAGAAAGAACTTGTGCTTTGTGGAAAGGGGGATTTGAGTCTGAATTCCAGCTCTGCCACTTTCTAGCTGTGTCTTTGGGTAAAATTATTGACTTTTGTTAGCCTTAGTTTTCTCATCTTTAAAAGGGATATAATAATTGCTCTCATGTTGTAAGAAATAATTACAATATGTGTGACATACTTGGGGCAGATCTTAGCATTTAATAAGTGCTCAATAAGTACTTGCAGTTCTTAAATTTCTTGAGGGCAGAGATGCTGCATTATTTTGTATTTGCAATGCTTAGATCATTGAAAGTTTCCCATTTATTTATGAACTAGCAGGCAGATAAAAGTATATTTCATACAAAAGCACTTTTAGAGGAAAGCAATTTTGATGGTATTTGAGGTATTTGTATATTTTGAATCCATTTTTGGTTTATGCAGAAATTTTAATTGAATTTAGTTAATTTGTTTTAATTTAAAATAATGAACCTCTATCATAGAGTTATGCACTTCTTGCCATAGAATTATGCTGCTCATATTTTTCAATTCTTAGCAAATTATTATCGCTGGATGGGTGAGGCCCCTTCTTGCTAACTTATTTCAAATTTTTTCCCTGATTTCCATTTCCATTCCCATTCCCCTTCCCATGATATGGATATGAGTGATTACATAAAATATGTAATGTGGTTTCACATATGTGTTTTTAATTTATGTAAACTGGTCTGTTCTAAAAACTTTGCTCTGTTTTCTAATTTTCTCATAGAACATTCTATTTTTGTGACCTGTCCACACATCTCTGTGTACCTGTAGTTCATTATTCCTCACTATTGTATAATATTCCATGTAGCCACTTTTTATTCACCAGAAAATTGGATTTTCCAGAATACTTCTGCTCCCCAGCCAAAGCTACTATACTAAAAATGTTATCTTTATTTAGTACTGGGTCAGTCAGTCATTAAATTATGGCCTTATGATGCTATTATAGCAATGACAATGGCACATGCCCAGTTGCCCACATGGAGAATTATAGAAGGAAAGAACTAAAAGCAAGTTCTTTGATTTCATGCTTCTCCGTTGTGTGTATGTGGGCAATGTGATTTTGACTATATGTGATTTTGACTATAGTGTATTTCCTGTGTTTTAAATAAATATTCCAATTGACATAACTGAAGTGAATTTTCATGGTACATGAAAGTATAAACTCAGGGCTATGATGTCAATTAGAACAATTCATACCCTACAGTCTAAACAGCCTTGAGTTTAGGGGCAGCGATCTATATTCAAGTTTGAGTACTGCCACTTGCTGGCTGGGTGACTTGAGTCAAGCCATTTAACCTCTCCTATAAAGTGAAGAAAAATAAATACAGGGATGTCATGAAGCTGAGATGACATAACAATTAGACAGATTATCATATATTTTGTTTGTTCAAATATGGAGTTTTAAAACTGGATGTATTCAGTAAATATGCAAATATCTACTCTGATATTGTCCTTTCCCATTTTGTGCCCATGAAAGACACTGTTGACTGAACCGGATACAGCCTCAGGATTATTTCCAATTTGGCACTCAAGGAAGTCACTACCAACTGATTAGAGCTGGCTTGCACTTAAAATTTCAAATTTGTCCTTTTTGACTTAGGCACTATGGTAGGCCCACTGGGGAATAGCAGAGATTAACATGTCCTCAGAAAATTTGAAGCCGAGAGTGGCACATAGACAAAATGAACTCTGACACAAAGTGAAGTATAATCTTATTATTAATTATCAAAGAACCATAGATAAACAGAGAATTGGGAGACTGATTCCATGAACTGACATCATTGAAAGCTTCTTGGAGCTGATATTTCAGCTAGATCTTCAAAGTCAGAGACAATTTGGGAGGTACATAAGCAAGGAAAATATTCCACGTGGGAGGGAAGACTATAGCCAAGTTTAAGATGTAAGAAATACATGTGTGGAGAGTAGCTCAATCTGGCTTCAACCCAGATGGTGTATGGTAAGATAAACAAGCTATACTGAACATTATAAGAAGTTTAGAGTATTTTTTCTGCTTCAGCTACTATTAGTACCATTCCTTGTACTAACTAATATTGATTGAGCATCTGTGTTGTTCCAAACACTGTGCTAAGCACTTTAGATACCTGATCTCATTTGATAATCACAAAACTCCCATGAAGTAGTGTATCAATTAGTTATAACTGTGTAACAACCTAGTCCAAAACTTAGTAGCTTAAAAGAACAATCATTTATTCTTTATCATGGGTATAGAGAGGTTCTGCAGATCTAGACCAAGCTTGGCTGGTCTCAGGCTCACTTATGCATCTGGATTCAACTGATAGATCAGCTTAGGCCTGGCTGGTCTTAGGTGGCCTCAGCTGGGCTGGTGACTGTTTTCACATTCTTTCACTAGGCTAGCTTGGGCTCGTCCACATTCCAGTGGCAGGATTCTGAAACATGCAAAGCCTCTAGAGGTCTAGGCTTAGAACTGGCATATAGTCACCTCTGTTGGGTTCTGTTTGCTTCACATGGCCAGCCCAGATTCAAGGAGTGGGGCAATAAGCTCCACCTCTTGATGGAACCTGCTGCAAAATCACAATCACATTGAAATCAATGTACCAGAAGTAGTAACTACTCTGAACATCTCCGCATTTTAGATAAAGAAACTCTGGCTCTAGGAGGTTGGGTGTCTTGCCCAAGTAAATATAACTGGAAAGTGAAGAACCAGGATTTGCACTTGGCTTGGTAGGCACTGGGGAGCCAGTAAAGATCTTGAGCACAAGAGTGACACTATCAGGAGAAAAAGAAGTGAGGGATATTTCTATGGCTAAATGATGGCACCACAGAGAATGTAAATCTTGATCGTTCCAGTATCAGCTCACTCTATTTTTGATGCAAGAGTCCTATAGGTCTTGGGACTTTGCATTCTCTTCGTGGAGCTCTGTGGTTATGGTGTCAGCTTTTGAAAGACATCTTCCTAGGACTGCCTTTGTTCTAGGCCTTTACTCATCTGTGCTTTTCAGAAAACCAAGCATTAGCCTTTCAGAGCTCCTTTCCCAGCATGCCTTGTGAGTCGTAGGCACCTCCAAGCTGAAGGGACATGTCATTCCAAGAACCCATGTAGGTGTTCACCCCAGCATCCCTGCATGGCAACTGCCATTGGCTGAGTGCTCTGGAGACTGCAGACAATTAGTGTGGACCTCGCATTCCCAGAGGCCTCATCTGCCATCAGCAGGAGGTCTAGGCATGGGAACATGGGACCCTTCCTGGAGCCAGAAGCAATCAGATTCAAACTTAAACAGACTTAGGGGGCAGAGCTCTACACCCACTAACTCTGGTGACTGGAGGTAAAAAGGCACACAGTGGCCTAGTTTTCTCCAAGGTCAAGAGCAAGGAGATTTTTGTAAGTCAAGGTATTTACAGCTCACAAATTCAGAACCAGAGTTACCTTTACTATTGATTAAAGATGGCCACTTGCTCAGGAGAGCCTAGTGTAGCTTAGTAGAAGGTTAGGAACACATGCTTTGAAGAAAGGAAAACTCAGGGCTGGATCTTGTGCCCTGCTATAGTGTGAATGTTTGTCCTGAAAACCTCATGTTGAAATTTGAACTCCAGTGTTGGAAGTGGGAGCTGTTTGGGTCACGGGAGCAGATCCCGCTTAACTGCCTTGCTGCCCTCTCATGGTGATGAGTGAGTTCTCACTTTGTTCGTTCCCATAAGATCTGATTGTCAAAAAGAGCCTGGCACCTCCCAACACCTCTTGCTTCCTCACTTGCCATCCGATTTCTGCACACACTGTCTCGCCTTTGCCTTCCACCTGAGGGGAAGCAGCCTAAAGTCCTCCCCTGAAGCAGATGCTAGCACCACGCTTCATGTACAGCCTGTGGAACCATGAGCCAAATAAACCTCTTTTATTTATACATTACCCAGTCTCAGATATTCCTTTTTAGTAACACAAACAGAATAAGACACATCCTATTTCCTCTCTGTGTGGTACATTGGACAAATGGCTTAACCTTTCTGGGCTGCCATTTCCTCTTGATAACATGAAAATGATAACATCTACTCTTTGGGATTGTCATCACAATTTAGTGAACTAGTTTGCAGAAGCTCTCCCAGTAGCTACTCAAGAATAGGGCTGTATCCTTGGAAGAGGGAAATGCTAAGTCTTGCAAAGCTGCCCAAGAAAGAGCCAATTGCAGGCAAAGAACCTGACCATCCCTGCTCCAAGCCCTGATATTTGATAATTAATAGCTCTAGCCCCTGCTCCTGTGTCCTGCTTGGGGAAACCCACTGTGTCTGTGGTTCTCAAAACTGGCTACACATTAGAATCATCTGGGGAGCTTTGAAATATCTCAAAGCCCAGGTTGATCCCTAGACACATTAAATCAGAGGTGGGCCGGGGGGTGGGGTGGCTCAGAAATTAGTATTTTTTAAAGCTTCCCAACAGGGTTGGGACTAGGACGAGGTAAAGGAACTGCTTAGTTTGTAAAATTTAAGGAGGCACCTACTCTCAGGTGCCTACCTGTGCTTACATGTCCCTGAGAATGAGTGCTTCCTTAAATGTTGCATCCTAGATACTTCACTAGCTCTCCCTTGTCCTGGCTCTGCTCCTGAAGTGATTCTAATGATCAACTAAAGTTTTAGCCATCATTAAAATGATGAACTTACGTAAGGTATTCCTGGGTCACAAAAGTGGCCTGCCTTTAGTCTACTTCCCTCTTCTGCTTTCTTTGACTCCCTTCCACCTGTCTATTCCTCCCTGAAAAATGCCTAAACTATTTCGCTCCAAACTTGGAAATCATCCCAGCATTTAGCAAATAAAGTATCCTTTAGTTAAAAGAGCTCACTCTCTTAAGTGCATATTTTTGTAAATATTTTTTATTGACCTTTCTTAGGGAGATGCCTTGTACCCCAGTGACTTACCAAGATTTCCTTTTGAATAAGACTGGGCTTTTCACAGGAAAGATCTGTTTAATTTTTTTTTTTTTTTAAAGCTTTCAATCTCATAGCACCTGGTTGCTGTGTTTATTATGTTATGTTGCAGTGGGCTGTCCCTGGGCAAATAAGGATCACACTTGTGATCACTGTGTAGTAGTAAAGAATCTGATGCATACTTGGCACTTTCAAAAATAGGCAAATGAATGACTGGCCCTACATTTAGATTCCACTGGAGCCTCTCCCTTTATACCTGGGTGTCCAGTTTCACCGTCCCTCTCTCTTTCTACCCAAAGGCAGAAACTGACTGTAAGCACCACATTCTGAACACAGTAGGAGTGCAGGAAACATTTATTACAAGGAGGCAAAGCACCCAGTGCCCCTGGAACTCACACTCTCACTCTCAGCCTGGGAGGAGCTTCGAGAGGTCCCCCAGAAGAAGTGTTGACAACGGCTCAGCAGTCCAAGGTGAGAAAAGGCTAGTGCTTGAAAGTGGAGTCCGCCGCCCACTAGGAGGGATGAGGCTGTGCCTTGAGAGTGGGACAGTCACGTGGGGAAGGTGGAGGGCTCCCTGCTCCAGCAGGGATGTAAGGGAGGAGAGAAGGGAGGCCTCTTCTTTCCTCCCCAGTTGGCCTTTAGGGCCTGGGGTAGGATTTGGGAGGGCAGGGGGAGGATTGGTTGAGAAAACCTGGAGCTCGATTGACATCAGGTATGCTACCCGCTGCCTCTCTTTGAGGACATATATCTATGAAAGAGGTCTACGATTCAGACCTGCATGTGCAGCAGCCAAAATCTTTTTTTTATTAAAATGCTTTGTGCTCCAGGATACCAGGGAGTTAAGCTGATCTGCCTCTGAGAGTGTGTTTGCCTAGAGCACACTATTAGATACTTTGTCTCCCTTAAAATAATACTAAGAGATGGGCTTTATGTCTCTCGGTTCCTGCCCTATATTGCTGCCTGCAGAAACGAGGCCAGGAGAAGAGACCATTCGCCCTTCTGGGAAGGGCCTCCACGTGCCATAAGCTGAGGCCTCTTAAACTCCCTAGATCCCCAGCAGTGTGCAAGCTGGAGAAAAACTGGCTTGATTTTTAACATGTCATTTGTGAAAACAGGGTGTTAACGTCAGGAGGAAGAGACTGTCTCCATCCTCTGTTATAAATGCTATCACATCCTTCACAGTGGCATTCCTCACGGATAAAAGATTTTATCGAGATCATTTATTTATAAAGAAAATAGTGCCTATAATGGCATCATTACATTCCCCGTTAATCAGCTCTCTGTCTTTCACACTGTGTTCAAGCCCATTAGTATTTGGAAGAGAAAAGATATACATTTGATTATCCCTTGGCATCTCATGATTTAAAAAAGGAAGAAGATGGGAGAAAGAAAACTGACAGCAAATCCTTTAAAGTGATTGCTTTTTATGGGCTGCGTGCACGAAGTTTTGTGTTTCTCTGAGCCTGTAAAGGCATCTGATAACACATTACAGTGGTATCCTCGGCAGGCTTTGGTCATAAATAACCCCGTTCTTAAGTGGTGCAGTATGTATTATTTTTCTCCTGTGAACTTGGGGCCTCACACACACGATTCTCCAATTGCAAATAATAAAATGTGGTTGAGATCAGTATTTCTAATTCAAGAATAAACCAGGAGAAATGTCGTGTTTAAAACTGCATGAACGCTGGGACTTAGCGTGATACACGAGTGAGCAGCAAGCGACTTCTCTTTTTGCCCAAATTTGAAGAACTGCCTAAGCCCTGCACTTCTCCATTTAAATATCTCTTGCTTGGGTTGCCACAAAGAGCCTTTGTACATTATTCTGAAAAGCCCTAGGCATGGGATTATGTGTTCTTACACGTCTTCTTTTAGGCATCAGCAGCAAAGTATACCAAAGGCAAATTTATGTTTAGAGCTATCAATAAAACATAACTGAGAGACTGCTAAATTAGTAATCATGAAAATCCTACCCAGTTCTCTCTCTCGATTTCTCTCTCTCTCGATTTCTCTCTCTTTTTTAATATTACAAAGCAACTTTTAAAGTATTTGCCTTTGGTGCGAGGGTGGTCTCCTAAGAAAACGTATACTTAAATATCTCAGAGGTACCTCAAGGTCTTATTTTTGGATTGGGGTATCAAGGGAGCACTACACTAAAATCTAATAATGGTTTTAAGTTAAATGCCTTCAAGTACTGCCAAGAGCCTTACAATCAGATGTCCATCATGAAAGGCATAATTTATCAGCAAGATGGAAAAGATAGTGTTTGTCAGCAGTTGTTATTAACTCAAATGAATAGATGGTTTTGCTCAGGCCTCTGAAAGCTCTGTTTCAATCTCACGGACACCAAGAAACTACACGTGAAACCATTAAGCCAAGAGGGAAAATTAATCTCCCTCTTACCGCAACAACTCTGGGTTATGTTGGGACCATAAACAGTAAGGCAGAAAGAAAGATGCCCCCCATGGGCAGTGACAGGGCAATGTCCAGCAAAAGAGGAGAAAGCTCTTTCCTTGTGATGAGTTTCACACTAGGAGGGGGAGGTTTTTCTCACCATCAGGTAACAGAGCCATCCTGGTACCCCCCTAAGGCAACAAACAAACAGACATGTGGGTGTGGTTTCTTTTTGGTTCCTAAATCATTTGCAAGAGGTCTTGGGACTAGAAAAGAGACGATTATCTCCCTCTATTGCTACAATATGAGGGCTGGAAGGCCTTTGAGATCAGTTGGCAGGGTGGTTTTCATTTGCTTTGTAGCTTTAGAACTCTTTCTTCTCTCAAAATATTATGCAGAACTGTGATTATAAAAGAGATAAAAGCAGACTGAGCTCGTTAATGTGGAGCTGGGGGTTCAGATTCCCACCCACTGAGCCCCTGACCCTCCTCTTATGATGCTGTCCGTGGAAGGACTGAGGGCTCAGCAGAACATAATTTTAAAACCATTGCCCATTAGCCTCACTCACAGCTCAGTCACAGATGAAGAAGCCAAGGCTCAGAGAGGGCAAGTGACTTGTCCAAAGTCACACAGCTTGATAAGGGCAGAGAGGGACCGGTAATGCCAGACAGGGGCTTTGCATGCTTTAGTTATTAAGATTCAAAAGCAGATAAACTTTGTTGGCTATGTCTTGCCCAAAACATGATTTCTAAGCCTCAGAAACTGTGCAAATCTTTATTGTTCTGTCTTTCCTGTCTCTTGCTTTATTATTCCTGGCAGTGAGCAAGAATACTTGTCATTAAGCAGACGTAAAGATGAAAAAAACCCTGGTGACCATTTCCATCTTTTTTTTTTTTTTTTTTAAAGACACTGGCTTCTTGCTGTATATACTTCATCTTTTCAGTTTGCTGTGTGACTTTACAGAGAAGCTGAGACTTTAGCTACTGTGTGGGCATCTGTGGTAGTCTATGACCAACACCTCCCATCAGCTCTTCCACCCACTCCAACAGGGAACATCTCAGTTCTTACAGAGTCCCATCTCCCCTGACATAAGTTTATCAGCACCGGACACTGAATGGAACTGCAAGATACGCAGTGCTGAAGCTGTAATTAAGCCACGTTCCTTGCCAAGAAGGCTTCTCATTTGCAGTGAGAGAAAATGAACTCCACCTGCCAATGAGAAGTCTGAGGTGAAGAGAATAGACCCCTGGATCCCTCAAGTTGTCCAACTGTTTCACCCTTCCTTCAATCATATGCAATCAACAGGGCACACTACAGGTTAGAGATTGAGAGTTTGGGTTGTGGGATCACATAAATTTATATGGTCACTAACTCTGGTGCTAGAACAACTCACTTCATTGCCCTTTGTGTCTTAGTTTCTTCAACTGTGGAATGGGGAGGATAATGGCACCTGTCTCATGGAGCTATTTCAGCTGAACACTTAGGAAGAACTCAATTTCAGGAAAGGTCCTCAGGCTTGGCTGCAGCTTGGACCTCCTAGGTCTTGATCCTTGAAAATCAATCTGCAACTCACCCAATCTCTCAATCACAAATGTGTTGGTATGAGTGAACAGGGAAGTTGCCAGAGGCTGCAGAAGAATCAGGGAAGATGGAAGCCAGCAGGGTATTAACCACCAGCCCCACCCCCCATAAAACAGGCACACAGAGGTTCTTACACCTGGAGAATCTTTCCTCCATGCAGATGGCATCCTTCACAGCTGGGGAACTTTCAGGCCTTAGTGGGTTTGTGCTGTGTTATCTTCAGCTGAGTGTTGGGTCTCAGTAAATTTCTGAGTCCTTTGCAATTACAAATATTACAATAACTTACCATTCACTGAATCTGTAGGCATCAGTAATGTCACCATCTCATTGCAACAACTATACTATTATTCTCATTCTGCTAATTAGTTTGAGTCAGGGTTTTAGCTTGTAACCAAAGGAATCCTCAAAATCTACATACATCTAGATGCCAATCCCAATTCCCAAAGATTGAGTCCCTTATCTGTTGCTCTGAGTCTTCTATTGAAATACCACTGTGGGACTGATCTCTAGGCAGAATTTAATACATTGTCACAAACATCTGAGTGTCTGAGGAAAAGTAAGAGGGAAATGGCAATACAATCTGACAAGGACTCTGAAAGAAAGGGAAAGAAAGATCTGTGAGAATAGAGGGCAAAGGGAGATTGCTTCCAGCTCTGCGGATGAAGAAGGGGTTCACCGAGAAGGTAGCTTTTGCTTTGGGTCTTAAAAAGAAGGACATCAATGATAGAGGTAAAAAGTCAAGACAGTGTGGGGTATGTTGTAGCCAGCGATTTTTCCTTCTGCAGATATGTTTAATGGGAAATGTCACTGAAGGCTTAGATTGGGGCTGGGAAGTACCAGTTGATAATAATAATAATGAATAGCATTCTTTGAATGCTTCTTATTTGCTAGATTTATTTTACGTGCTTTACAGATATTCCTTCATTGGATGTGCACATACCCTTTGGCTAGATCCTGAATTATTCCTCCTTCACATAAGAATTCACGCGTGTAAGAGGTAGGGCTGGGATTCAGACTCCTACCAAGTAGTCTGACACTCATAACCACTAATTAATCACCCCAAATTCACAGCAACAGGCCCTGGGGAGATGTTGGTGAATAGGATAAGTGTAGTCTCCATCCAGTTGGAGCTCGCAGTGATGTATGTTGTTAAGAGTGCAGACTTAACTCTTTCTCATGTCATTGTTTTTATAAATACTAGTCAGATGTGATAGAATCCTTACCCTCCAGTGTTGTGTGGCTTTTAAATTTGTGTGAGGGTGTTTATGGTTAAATCTCAAGCATGTATTGTCCCACCATCCCCTACTTCCCCAATAGCCACTGATTTTTGTGATTCTGGGCAGGCTGATGATACTACCGACCCAAGGTGGAATGTCAGTGAGACCAGGCTGAGTCAGCCAGCACATTCCATCTACCGGCCCCATTTATTGGTTCAGGAGTGGGTGTGTGAATTCAGCTGCCCTGATAATATTGGTTTTCAGGTCTTTGTCTGGAAATGCTCTCTGGGTCACACACAAAGAAGCAGGAAGTATCCTTTGTACTTGTATTAGTCTGTTCTCGTGCTGCAAATAAACACATACCAGAGATTGGGTAATTTATAAAGGAAAGAGGTTTAATGGACTCACAGTTCCACATGGCTGGGGAGGCCTCACAATCAAAACAGAAGGCGAAGGAAGAGCAAAGGCACATCTTACATGGCAGCAGGCTAAGAGAACGTGTGCAGGAGAACTGCCTTTTATAAAATCACCAGATCTCGTGAGACTTATTCACTATCATGAGAACAGAATGGGAAGTACACTTGCCCCCATGATTCAATTACCTCACACCAAGTCCCTTCCATGACATGGGGAATTATTGGAGCTACGATTCAAGATGAGATTTGTGGGGTGACACAGCCAAACCGTATCAGTACTGAAAGCTGTCTTGGGACTGGGAGAGGAAAAATTTGCTAAGGTTGGAGTCATTACCAAGCAAGTGGAGCAGACAAATCAACAGCAGATGACATCACTGGGCTCCTGGATCATGTTTCACCTGAAGTCTGGCAGGTTTGTAAACTTTACAGTCACACAAGTCAGTCTGAGTCAGGAGTCCATTGAAATCCAAAGCTTGCAGCTTGGGAGGCTGTGGTAGCCACTGTTGGCATGAGAAAGGGTCCTCTGAGTCCCACTCTGCTACTCAGTCTTTGTGTGACCTCAGTTCTTCAAGTTTCAGTTTCCTTATCTTTAAAACAAGAAGGTCAGATTGAAATCACAGCAGTGATGATGATGATCATGATGGCCACTTATCAGGCACTTAACTGCTTGCATTCTGCTCTGCCGAGATTTTTATATATAACATCTTATTGAGTTGACCCAACAGCTTCGTGAGGTAGAAATTTGAAGAAGCTGACACTCAGAGAGATGAAATCACTTGCCTAAGGCCACACAACACAATTATTAATGACAGAACTGAGATTCAATTCAGGCATATATCATTATGGATCAGATTTGTTTTTTAAGAGATCAGCTTCTTCACTGTAAAACTGCTCATAATTTTTGAGTTCTACGAGGTTTGGGGCCATAGCTATGTTACTCACACTTTATTCCCCAGTACCAACCACAGTACTCAGCACATAGAATTTGGATGGATGAACGAATGAATGAATGAATGAATGACTAGATGATCTCAAAGAGCCCATCCAGCTCTAGAGTCCTCTGAAACCCACCTTGTGCTTTTTGCCTAATGAGGGTTCCCAGAAGCATTTCTTGGGTGAAGGGCAAGCCCCTTTCTCCTCCTCTGAACGAATGCCTACTCCACTGACTGCCCCCCACTAATGAGGGGACATAGCCCAAGGGGACGATGTCTCCAGGCTAATTATTTTGCGGCTGCTCTGGCCTCACAATTCAAAATATTCAGGCTATTGTTGGTGTTTTACATCTTGCCACTGTTGCCCTTGTCAACTTCCAAGGGCATGAAGCCATGGCCCAATGGGCTAGCCCTTTCAAGGTCAGCTTGACAGCAAATACAAACTTAATTGAGCTGGAATAATAATTTTTTCTCTTTGCTTGATGTGCAGGTGACAATACTTAAAATATCGACATGCCTTAATACTTTTAAATTCAGTTGTTTGCTGATCAGCGGCAGCTACTTAAATTGACCAATCTATCTTGCCCAGCCGGAGATCAAGGGATCAGCACTTAATTTCATTCCCTGAATAAAGAATTTTTTTTATATCCACATGGAAATATCAGAACATGAAAGGTTAAATCAATATGGAGTTTTACATTGCTTAAAGGGCATTTGCATCAAAGCAGCCCTGAATGCAATTCACTTGTTTAATGAATTTTTTATGCTTATTTAATGAATTTCACAAAGGTTTGGTGTTTTTCATAAAATGGATAAGGACTTCCAGTTTTATGAAATAATAAAAATGGAACTGAAGTTATGAAATGAGCAATCTCATTAGTTAGGCATGATATATTCATATGAAAATGTACATGTCTCTGTATTATTGCCTGGGCACCATTATGCGAACAGTGACTTGTTATAATAGCATGGCAAATATTCCTCTAGTTAAGATATCAAGAAGTGACAGAAGGAAATTGCATTTTCTCCCCATTTCTAATAATGACATAATTAATGCTCATTTAAAATAATTACCTGGGCATTGTTTCCCAAGAGTGCGGACGCCTAACTCACCGGTAAGTGTATCCTGAAATACTTCTGAACTTCAATAACTCAAATGACGTCCTTTGCTTTTAAAATTAGTTATTTGTTGAGGTAACAGTGATTTCTTGCCTTTCCATTCCAATGTCCTGGTGCACAAACAGAATACACAAAACTCGTTCTATGAAATATAGAGGAAATATCTTGTGCTGAGAGAAAGAGAAAGACAGAGAGAGATGGAGATTGTGGTATTAATCTTTCCTTCCTAGGCTTTGTTTCTGGTTTATATATTTTTTTGGATTTTGGGCTTCTTACTGGGTGTCCAGAGTTTGGTGACCCGGTCAGGCACTGATTCATCTATGATGTTCAGAGGTTAGAGGGTACACTGGTTAATAATTCAGGCTTAAAAACACAGATGTATGTCTTGTGACTGTTTGACCACAGACTAGTTATTTATCCTCTCTGAACCTCAGCTGTGAAATAAGGATGATTCTCGGTAGTTTCTGAGTCCCGGGGTGTGGGCCAGACTAAATAAGCATACACATGTAAAGCCCAGCACAGTGTCTGGCATCTGGTAAGCTCCCATCATGTCAGCTGTTGGCGTGGGAGGTGTTGGTGAGATGCGGGGCCTGGAATTCACTGGACGCTCTGGTGCAGAGTCTGAACAGAAGTAAGTGAATCAGCACCAGGCAGGGCCTCACTGGGGAAACTCGAAACTGTTTCATCTCACTTTCTTTTCCTATTCAAGAAGACAGGCAGCTGGAATGCTCCTCTGGCATTCAACACTGATATCAATCTCAGCAATATTAATAATACAGTGCAACCGAATTAATTCTGCCTTCTCTGATTTCAGAGGGGACAAATTCAGATGCACAATTCAGTGAGCATGTTTGGGGGACTCACTGGGTGCTGGGCACCAGCAGGAGGGCTCTAAGTGAAAGGAAAGGCATAGCTCCTCCTCCAGGAGTTTGCAATGTTGGTAAGACCATAGGAAGCAGCCAGGATACAATTTTATTACCAATTAAACTCCTTACATCTGTATAGTGCTTTGTAGTTTCCAAAACCATTTTGAGACTCGCATAAGCAGTCAGACCCTCTGATCTTTTAGGGCTCTTTTGACGGTAGATTGAAATAATTTCTTTGGATTTAGAGAGGAACTTTGCATTGTGGTTAGCAAATTGGTCTTTGTAATTAAAATTGTGTCCCAGCACCAGTTCTGCGCAGTTCCAGCTGTGTGGCTTCTGGAAAGTCACTTAACCTCTCTGAACATCTATTTCTTTGTCTTCCAAATGGATGAGGACTCATTAAATTTGCAAGCGTGTAAGATACCTCCTCACCTCTTTCCTTCAACACCAAAATTACTGTGTGCCCATATTCCAGGTAGAAAGAAGAGTCAGAGAAGAAATAGTGTAAGATGCTATCCCCCAGTGGAGGAGTTAGGCAATTCACAACTCAGAGCAAAGGTCAGCATGCCATTGCCTTTTGGGAGTGGTAGTGGTTGGTAAATTTTTACTTTATACTTCTTTGAAAGCAAAAATTTAAAAACTACATACAATATGACTGATTAGAGTTTGAGTAATTTCTGCTATTTTCTATATTCACTGATACATATGTAGTATACATATACATACACACAAATGACTTTTAAAGCAGTTATTTTATACTCTTTAAAGTGTTAGTCAATTATTACTGAATATTCAGAAATTAAGACTTTCTACATGATCCCAATATGTAGTCTACTGTATTTACAATAAAATGTTTTTTTCTCATATAAAATCTCTTTAACATCATTTTTAATATCAATAAAAATATTCAAATTTTTCCTTTCTTCAAATTTTCCTCTATTATTAGAGTGAATCTTACTATAGTATCAAGTTAATAATAAACCTAATACTATTTATTTAAACTGAGGTCTTTTGGGCTCCACGATTAGAAAGCCTTCTAAGCTAGAATCCTATGTTTCATTTGTGTCTCATTTTCATGTACTTGCTTGTTCCCGCTAATGCCCTAAGTTTCTTTCTTCCTTTACTTTATTATTATTATTATTATTTTGAGACCAGGTCTTTCTTTGTTGTTCAGGCTGGAGTGTAGTGGCACAATCAGAGCTCACTGCAGCCTTGAACTCCTGGGCTCAAGCAATCCTCCCACCTCAGCCTCCTAGGTAGCTGGGTTTCCAGGCACACGCCACCACACCCAGCTATTTTTTTTTTTATTTTTAGTGGAGACGTATCTCGCTATATTGCCCAGGCTGGTTTTGAACTCCTGGCCTCAAGTGATCCTCCCATCTTGGCCTCTCAAAGTGCTGGCTTGAGCCACCATGCCCAGCCAAGCTCCAATTCTTGAGCCGAGTGCACGGCAGACACACCTGGGAGTGCCCAAGACCACAGCCTTTTCCAGGACCTCCCATTCACAGGTGAGGGGTGGACCTGGCATCTGAATAATGAAAACTCTCCCAGGGTTATTTTGATTTGTCTGCTGGAAAGAAACCAAGGTTCTGAAGCAATAGGTAAGAAACCTTGAAAGAATATGGCATGGATGCCAAGTAAAAATGTCAAGGGAGTAAAGAATACCCTTCACATAATGCAGCTAGGTTTAAATCTGCCTTCGCTCACATCATTTGCTCATTGCAACAGTCCCTCAAGGTGAGTAATAACCTCATTTTTTTAAAACATGGGAAGATGTTTAGATTCACACCTAACAAATTCAAACCTAACCCCTGTCCCACCTTACACCTCCACCTCCCACACTGACTCTCTAGGTGCTCAGGACCAAACCTTGGAGTCATCTTTGACTGCTGTGTCTCTCATCTCCCTCTGCGTGCCATCAAAATTGATCTGGAAAATGACCCCTTTTCACCATGCCCATCTCTGCAGGTCACAGTCACATCGTGCCCTGCTCAGATCCTGCAGCAGCCTCCGACCTGGCCTCCTACCTCCTCTCTCCCTCTTGGCCCCTCAGTCTGTTATTCTGGCAGAAGCCAGAATGAGGCATTTAAGATGCAAATGAGATCATGTTATGCCTCTGCTCAAAACCCATCTCATTCAGAGGAAAATCCTAACTCCTGACAGCGGCAGGCAGCCTGGCTCCCTCTCTGGTCTATCTCTTCCCATCCTCCCTCTGCCTCACTTCACTCCGGACACACAGAATGCCTTTCCCAGACTCCCAGGCGCTCTCCCACCTGTGCACTTGCCTTTCTTCCTGGAACTCTCCTCCTTCAGCTATATGTGTGCTTCATTCCCATTCTGGAGGCCTTCCTAGCTCCTTTTCTCACGAACAACCCCTCTCTGCAGCTACTCCCTGAACTTGCTTTATTTTTCATAGTAGCTCTTAGGATCACTTGTCATAGCACCTGTTTGTATGTTTCCATGTTCATTATCTGTCTTCCTTCCCCACTCAAGCTGCAGGCTCAATGTTACATATCTACTGCCTTGAACAGTAAGTGCCCATAGTAAGTGGTGGATGGACACCTGTTGAATGAATGTCTAGGCCTCAAGATAACCTTTATTCAATGTCTGAAACTATTTCTTTGTTTGCCCCCATCATGTACAGGGTAGGTTTGGTATGGTTTGGTTGTGTCCTCACCCGAATCTCATCTGGAATTGCAGCTCCCATAATTCCCACGTGTTGTGGGAGGGATCCGGTGGGAGATAATTGAATCATGGGAGCGGATTCCCCACATACTGTTCTCGTGGTAGTGAGTAAGTCTCACGAGACCTGATGTCTTTGTAAGGGGTTTCCCTTTTTGCTTGTCTCTCACTCTCTCTTTTGTCTGCTATCATGTAAGATGTACCTTTCGCCTTCTGCCATGATTGTGAGGCCTCCCCAGACACATGGAACTGTGAGTCCATTCAACCCCTTTTACTTTATAAATTACCCAGTCTCGGGTATGTCTTTTCAGCAGTATGAAAAGAGACTAATACACACTTCAATCAGGCCTGGGGAGAGTGAGTGTATTTTGTGATGACTCAGCTAACTATGTGCAGACGCCAGGCCTACCCTTAAGAATGCTTTAAAGCATGGTGTGGTGGTACGCACCTGTAGTCTCAGCTACTCGGGATGCTGAGGCAGGAGGATGCTTGAGCCCTGGAGTCGTTGGCTGCAGTGTTATGTCCTTCAGGTGTCTGCACTAAATTGAGCATCAATATGTTGACTTCCTGGGAGGGAGGGGCAACTACCAGGTTGCCCAAGGAGGGATGAACCAGCCAGCTGGAAATGGAGCATCTCAAAACTCCAGTGACGATCAGTAGTGAGACTGCACCTGAGAACAGCCATTGTGGTCCAGACTGGGCAACACAGAGAGATCCCATCTCTTAAAAAATTACTTTAAAGACAAAAGCAAAAATGCAACAGAAACCATCTTATCCTTGAGCTTATTTCTCACATTCACTTTGTCCTCCTCCCAGCGGACAGTCATTTACAAAACCCAGTTCAATGAGGTTTCCAACTAATTGAGGTTTTACTGAATCTCCTATCTGGTGTGTTGATTAAGCAACTCTCTGTGCTTATTGCCATGGGGAGTTGGGAGGTAGAAAAGTGAATGAGACAAGGGCTGTACCCTCCAGGTGCTGACAAATCCAGAGGGGAGAGAGACAGACACACAATCACTTATAAGCCAGGCCAGAATGAAAAAGCAAGGTAAACGGAGATGACAGCCTTGTGCTTGGGGCCAGGAGGGTCCATTACATCAACTTTTGCTTGGTCCAATTTATCACCACCACTATTACTAATCTAATAAAAATAATAATTTCGAGTAGGCCTGCCTTCTTTGATATCAAAGGGCTTTTTTTTCTACTGTCAAAATTAATGATAAAAGAAAACAACTTGTTGGAATTAAAAGCAGGTGGGCTTACTGATGGTTGAGAGAGGCATGGGCTCTTCCTGGAAGGATGGGGGGCACACATGAGTATTTCTATGAGGACCCAGCTCCCCATCTTCAACCTCCTCCAGCACGGCATCATGGCGTATACAAAAATCAAAGGCTCATTAGGCCTGTTTCTATCATCTTTGCCATTTAATGCTTAACATATGGGAGGGAAAATTGTCCTGAAGCTTTTCAAAATAAATGAAGACATGCATTCCAGGTTTGTGGCAAGAGTCTCAGATGGGCCTTGTCACTTCCCACATTACTGAAGTCCATACCAACCAAGGTGCTCTGTGCCATCCACAGAAGGTCCTTGTGGGGTTGGCGGGGTGGCGGGGGGGTATTTCCCAGAGAATGATTTGATGCTCCATGATTGCTAGAGTTCAAGGGCTATTTGACGTTAAACATGACTATAAGCTCTTGGATACTTCTCCTACCAGAGACCGATTTGGTTATTTCCCCTCACCTTACATCTGAGCTGGCCTGGAACTGCTTTGTCCAATAAAGTGGAGTGGAAGTGAAACTATGCCAGTTCTGGGTATAGCCTTTAAGAGGATTGGCAGTTTCTGTTCATTTTCCTTCAAGCCTTGAGCCTGCATGTAAGTAGTCCAGCTAACCAGCTTGAGAGACCGTATGGAGAGACCCTGAACCCACACGGAGAGGGGGATGGATCTGGTGGATCCAGCCTTCTGACTATACCATCAAGTTGTCAGGGATGTGAGTGAACCATCTTGTCCCCTTGTAGACCAGGTGGTTGCCCACTGAATACCACTGAGGGACCACAGCCAATGGTGAAATGCAGGCATCTCTCACCTGAACTATGCCCGAATTTCTGACACATAAAACCAAAATATTAAAGAATAACTTGCTGGTAGTTTTAAGCCATTAAATTCCAGAGAAGTATGTCATGCAGACAACTATGCAGATAAGTACAATTTTTCCCTGCATAGCACATCTTTGAATGAAATATTATCATATTTAATGTATTCAGAGTTACATAAGTACATCAACATTAATATCATAAACCTATACAACACAGAAAAGCACAAAAATAAATTAACCTTCTATCTAAAGATTGTCATGAGGAATATTTATCTCTTGAGATTTTTTTCTTTTCTTTCTTTTCTTTTTCTTTCTTTTCTTATTTTACAAAATTGACATCAGACTGAGTTTACTGCTGTGTAATCTGCTTTCATCACAGAGAACATCTTGAACATTTTCCCATGTGATGAAACATTCTTCAGTGTGATTTCTAAAGGGTTACACAGAAAATTTGTGTTGTGGAAATACTATGATTTATTTATCCAATTTCATATTGCTTGAATTGTTGAGTTTGTTTCAAAGATTTCCACATTATAAATATGGTAGCAGTCAGTATCCTTATTCATAATCATTAGTTCACATCTCTGATTATATTTTTAGGATTCATATTTGCAAATGAAATTGTTACATATGAAGTTTATGTACATATTTCAGGCTTTTGAATGGTGGGAAATTGCTCTGTAGACTATTAACACTTCAAATTGACAGTTTTCCAATAACTTTTCAAATATTCGATGTCAACATTTTTTTTTAAGTCCTCTGTTTTTACTCATTATTTTTTCTGGTATTGTCAGGCTGTGTACTAATAACTCTAGGAAGTAAGTATAACTATTAGGCCTTCTTCATAAAGGAGGAAATCAAGACTTAGAGAGGTTAAATTATTTCCTAGAGTCATACATGGATTTGAATCCAGGCTTGTCAGACCCCACACTCTTAACTCTTCTAATATGCTGCTTTTTAGTTGTTTAGAAAAAAGTATTATTTTTAAAAATTGTATTATTCTATTATTCTGATATACAGTGAAGCCCAACATTTTTCCATATCTATAAACCATTTTTATGGCTCCTTTCGTAAGTGGCCTATTCATGTCTTTTTTACTTTTTAACATTTTAGTATTTTAGTCATTTATTTGTAGATGCACTTTATATATCAAGGGCATTAACCTTTCATATCTGTTACTCAATTTTCTCTCAGTTTTTTATTTTTATTTTTAATTTCACACATGCTGCTTCTCTATTACACATTTAAAAAATTTAAAGATATAGTCTAGTGAAGTGACAAAGTAGCAATATTCTCAGAGTTTGCAAACCTTCAGGGCTGGTAAAATCTTTTGAGGTTATTTAATGTTTAGTTCATATCACATGAAAAAGAAGAGACCTGGAGAATGAGGTGCCTGTTCTGTGGGGAAAACAGTACATGCCATCTCCTTCAGGAAACATTGCATTTTATCTTACGCACTTTTGTGTGTGGGTAGAGAGAAGAAATTTGAGTAAGCTAATACATAAAATTTCAGGAGCAGAATCTTATGCCTTCATTTTTACATCTCCTTTGTCAAGGGATAGGTTCATTTACTGACTGAATCAGCTCATGTCATAGAGCATCAAAGTTGGACATTCTAGATCATCTGGTACAGTGGAAAATTCCTTTAACAATTAAATCTTATGGAAAATCCCAATATGAGCATGTGTTCAACTTATCTGTCCAGGTTCTTGGGCAAATGTCCAGCTGGCTTGGGTCAGGCCACTTTGCCCTGGGATGAGGCTTTCCCTTTGTCTCCCTGTGCCCATGTGGGGAGTTTGTGTTCTCCACCCTCAGTTCAGGAGCTGTTATATGCCACCAGGACTCTGCACCAGACATCGCTGTTGGTAGACATGGGGATGGGGAGTCTACACTAGCCAGTGACTAAAGGCTGATTTCTTTTCTTTCTGTGCTATATGTAGTCCATGGTCAGAAGGGCTCTCATCTCTTCCCTGTTTTAGAGGATGCTGCTCCCCGAAAATCCTCCTCTGTCTGAGTCAACCACTGATTTCCCCTTGCCTCCCCTCATCCCCCTTCTTTAGTCTTTGGAGCAGAAAAATGTACTCTGCAATCAGAAATCTTTTTCTACTTTAGTATCAACTGGGAGACTGAAAAATGGCCCATGGCAGGGTCTGAAGGAAGGAAATCAAACAAAACAAACAAATAATACCCTGATGCAAGCCTGACACAGACAAGGCAGATAAAAGCAGGGTTGTTGAGGGGTGCACATTCACACCCCCCATCCTACCCCAACCCCACCCCTAACCTGTGCTAGCACTGCCTATAAAACAATCTCTGGGAAGCAAAAGCCCCCATGTGACAGTTGAAAAACCAGTAATATAATCCACCTTCTCATTTCAACTCTAGATGCTGAAGCCCAGAGGGAGAAACAGACTTGCCTAAGATCAGGCAGCATATTAATAGCTTAGCCAGGTCTTAATTCAGCTGACCAATCTAGTACTCTATTCAAACCAGTGCTTTGCCAGACAAACAGAAATAATCATCAAATCAAAAATTGCCTTTTTATTAAGAAAAATTTTACAAAATTCAGATGTAGAAAAATGATATCATGAGTCCCTATGTGTCCATCTACAGCTTCAACAATTATTAACACAGGTGTACAAAGTCAGTTTAAAGTTGCTGATTGCTTTCTCCAGCAATGTGCCTGGGCTCTAGCTGGATGGGAACCTGACATTAGAGGGAATTAAATGGCTTCTTAAAGTCTCAGCTCTCTGTGGCAGAGGCTGTGGGTTGGGAGAGGTGGGTGAGTATGAAGGACATCCTTCACTTGTGTTATAGTTCCTATTTACCCCCAAGTAATTCGGATCCACTCTTGAATCCTGCTGTACTGATTTTAGCTTCCTCGAGTGACATTTCATAGTGACATACATTAATTCTAGTACTTTTCTTTGTAATTCTTTTAGATTTTCCACTTGCATGATCATGTTTGCTGTGAAGGAAGGCAGTTTTACTTCTTCCTTTCCAATCTGCAAATGTTTTTATTTCATTTCTTTGTACTAGTAGACTGTTTAGAATCACCTGTACAATGTTGAATACAAGTGAGAATTTTTCTTGTTTTCAATTCTAGAGGGAAAGTGTTTAGTATTTTACCATTAATTATAATGTTAGCTGCAGATTTTTCACAGATGTCCTTTCATAGATGCCTTGAGAATTTTTATTATGAATGGGTGTTGAATTTTCTCAGATGTTTTCTCTGAATCTATTGAAATAAACATGTAAGTTTCTCTCCCCTTTACTTTGTTAAAATGCTGAGTTACACTAATTTTCAAATGTTAAACTAACCTTGCATTCCTGGGACAAGCTTTACTTGATGGTATTGTATAATCCCTTTTTACATGTTGCTGGATTCAATTGCTAACATTTTGTTAAGAATTTATATGTTCATGTTCAGTAGGAGTATTGTTCTTAATTTTCTTTTTTAAAAAATGTTTTTGAGTGACTTTAATTATCAAAGTAATACTGATCTCATAAAATGAGTTAGAAAATATTTTCTCCTCTTCTAGTTTCTGAAAGAGTTCATATGAAATTGGTATTATTTTCTTTTTAAATGTTTGGGAGAATTTATCAGTGGAATCAGTTGGGCCTAAAGTTATTTTTTGGGAAGGTTTCAATTTCTTTAATGGATATAGAACCATTTAGATATTCTGTTTCATCTTGTGTCAGTATTCAGTACAATTTATCAAAGAATTTGTCCATTTCATCCAAACTGTAAAAAGTGTTAACATAAAGTTGTTAAAATATTTATTTATTTTTTTTTTGAGACAGGGTCTAGCTCTGCTGCCTGGGCTAGAGTGCAGTGGTGAGATCACTGTTCACTGAAACCTCAACCTCCTGGACTCAAGTGATCCTCCCATCTCACCCTCCCAAGTAGCTTGGACTACAGGTGTGTGCCACCACAGCTGGCTAATTAAAATTTAAATTTTTGTTGTTGTTGCTGTAGAGATTGGATCCTGTTCTGTTGCCCAGGCTGGTCTTGAACTCCTGGTTCCAAGCAATCTTCCTGCCTCAGCCTCCCAAAGTGCTGGGATTACAAGCTTGAGCCACTGTACCCAGCCTATTTTTAAAAAAATGTCTGTAGGAACTGTAGTGATGTCTCCTTTTTCATTCCTAATATTAGTAATTTATATTCTTTATTTTTCTCTCTTTCTTCTTTTCCCTTTCTCTTTCTTCTCTCTCTAGCCTCTCTGAATAGACTAGCTTGCAATTGATCACATTTATTGATTTTTTCAGAGCCAAATTTTTATTTCATCATTTTTTTGCTTGCATATTTTGTGTTTCACTGATGTCCACTCTTTTTGCCTTCTTTCTATTTGCTTTGGGATTAATATCTTCCTTATTCCTCTAATTTATTAGGGTATAAACTGTCGACTTTTTTCCTTTCCTAGTTTAGCAGATAAAGCTAGACATTTTCCTCTAAATTCTGCTTTACCTGCAGGCTATACATTTTCATATGTTGCATGTTCATTATCATTTAATCCAATCTACTTTTCCAATATTTCTCCTAATATCTTCCTTGATTCATAGATTATTTAGGGTATGTTTAATTTCCTTACATCTGAAACTTTGTCAGGTATATTTTGTTACTGATTTATTCCCCCTTCCTACTTTGTGGCCAGAAAGTGCCCCCAGGTAGAAAGCTGGGGTGGGTTCTCACTTCTCAGATTTCTCTTCTCTCAGGAGTAGTGTTGCCAGATACAATACAGGGCACCCATTTAAATTTGAATTTCTGATGAACAATGAAAACTTCTAATATAATTATGTCTCAAATATTGATGTGATACTCATATTTAAAAATTAGTCATTGTTTATCTAAAATTCATATTTCAGTGGACTTCCTTTATTTGTATTTGGTAAATTTGGCAACACTATTCAGGGATCCCACAGTTCTCCACTGCCTATTGTTCAATGTCTGAGAACAGTTGATTCATGTACTGTTTTTCCTTCAAGTTTTCTAGTTGACAACAGTGGGAGGAAAAGTCTGGTAAAATCTGGAACCAGCTATTCTGTCATGATCAGATGTAGAAATCTCAGTTCCTTCTGAAGGCAGATGACATTGAGTTCTTGAATAAAAAGGTCATCTCTGTCCAAAACGGCATAAATTTGGATCCATGATTTATCTAGAGCAGCAATTCCATAAGATATTCCATGAAAAAAAAAGTTTTTTTTGGTCAAATATATTTGGACAGTGTTGTATTCTCTATTTTCTCATTAGATACTCAATTTTTAATGCATTCAAATAGTATTGCATTCATACAGTGACAAATTCATAAAATAAAATAGTTTTTAAAATACAGTAACATTTTCCCCTAATTCTGTCCCCAGTTTATTCAGTTCTTATCATCCCTCCAGACATCTACTTTTATTTGTTTTTTGTGTGTCTTCCAAATGTCTCTTGTACATTCCAATGAATATAAATTTGTTTTCTTATTCCCCCAAATAAAATACAGCACATTGATTTTTTTTCACTCAAAGTATTTAGAGAATCTTTCTGTATTAGTACTTAGGATAATTTCTCAGGTTTAAAAATTTTTAACTGCATAATCTGTCTTTGTATTGTAAACATTTGAGTTGCTTCCACTCTTGTGATATTATAAACTTTGCTGTAATGGGTAACTATGTGTTTATGTTATTCCTCTCCATGAGTTTATACAATCAGGATAAGTTACCACTATTACAATTACTAGGTCGAAGGGTGTCTGCATTTGTAATTACAATAAATATTGTCAATTTACCCTCTATAAGCATTGTGCAATTTATTTTTATACTAATAATGCATGAGGGATGCCTATTACAGTACCCTTGACAGCAGAATGTATTTAGACAACTTTTGGATTTTTGCCAAACTTACAGATAAAAAACAGCAGCTCAAGTACTTTCAATAAAAGTCAGTTATATTTCCCATGTCTATTTTTCTGTTGAACAGTTGGAGTTTTTCTTATGTCCAACTGTCCCATAAGACAACTTTTTCTTATGTCCCATAGATAATTGTTGTATTTTTCCTTCCTTTTCTTTTCTGAGAGAGGCTTGCAGAAATTTAAAAAAATGTTTATTTCATGAAATGTATCAATCTTTAATGACATCTTAGTTTTGAACCCTAATTAGAAAGATCTTCGACCCTCCAAGATGATAAAGACATTTTCCAATGTTTTCTTCTAGAATTTTTATGGCTTACTTTTTAAAACAAATTAAATATTTGATCAAGTTTTAATTTTCCAGGTATGAGGTATGGACTGACTATTATATTTTTCTTTCAATTGTTTGTGTAGTTGTTCCAACTTTGTGTATTGGATAATCCATTGTTTCTCTTTTGAGAAATATGTGGTGGCAACAGTTAGTCAATTTATGATAAATTTATTCAATTCGTATTTTCCCCAGAAAACAATAAATGACTTGCTGCCTCCTTGGTATCAACCCAGGAACAGAGCTACAGATATTCTTCTCTGGGATCCTTCCCTTCTCTGTGGGTTCTGTAGCCCCCCACAAGGTCTTAACTTGCACTGGACTGGGGGATGGCCCTGGCTGATCTTGTTCGCTTTTAAACCTCTTGTTCATGACATTTAGGGCTGCACCTTTTAATATTCAAACTGCAAAACTGCAGGTTTTGAAGGCTCAAGAACCGTTCCCCTCAAACTATTGCTTTTGCCTTGAGTTTGCAACATCCTTTTCGAAACTTAGAGTTTGAAAATATTTTCTTTCTCTTTCCCTTCTGAATGCTGAAAGCAGTCACCTAAAATGCCAGCCACTGCTGTCAGAGTGTGGGGAGGAGCAGGGCTGGCAGGAAATACTGACCAAGAAGGCTCAGGTCAGTATTTCAAAACACGGTCATCACCCCACAGTGTCGGTGAACATGGTACTCCAGAGTGCTGGTTGGAAGCTTGAGATATTTTCATCATTTCAAGTGTCGTTTGAAGTATAAAGACCTCATTCTAGTTCTAGTTTTTCTAGGTCACCTTGGGGAAACTGTGTGACTTCCCCTCTTCCAGCCTCAGTTTCCACACCTGCATTGAGGTTCTCTCAAGCTCCCTGTGAGAATCCAAATAAGACCTGAAACGAAAAGTGCTTTGTAAACCAAAAAGGACTATACACATGTAAGGCATTACTATTATCTTCATACTCATCAGAAACATTTATTGAGGGCCCCTGTGTTTCAAACACCATTACAAGGCATCTGTTCTCACACATAACAAATACCTCTTTGAGATGTTTTTAATTGCACGTTAGCTTCCTTTCAGACCCGATTCATTTCTGATCTGAGCAGCAACAAAGGGAGCTTTTATTGCTGAGGTTCATTTCTGGAAATTAAATTTCCATTTTCAACACTAATGCTACTGTAATTCGCAGTGGTTTCTGTCTCTTTTTATTGTGTCTGACAGCGACCAGCCTATCAGCGTTAAGTGGCTGAATACGAGTATGTAAATGTACAACATAAAAAGACATTTTTGAAAAGCGGGGGGAAAGAAAAACATTTAAAGTAGGAAATTAGAGCAGTCATTGGATCCCACACCATGGTTAATGAGTGCGCAGAAAGCAAACAGTTTCTGGCTCTGGGACCTCAAGCGTTACAGCCAGGGCAACACTTCTCCTGTTTTTGGAAGGAAATCAGTAATAGCCTCCACACACGGGAAGCCTTCAGTTTGCATTTTTTAATGCCTCCAGGGAGGACAGGGTTTCTGGTTTCAAATCTGTTAAATTTTTCTTTAAAAGACTAGTTTTGTTCAGAAACCAAAACAAAAATTAGCATATTAAGAATATATGTAGGTCACGAGTTTGCCCTGCTGCTCGAAGATTTCATCAAGCATAGCTTGCAAAACATCAGTGGGTTCCCGAGAAGCAGGGTGGGACTCAATCACTTTTGCTTAATTATGCAAAATCTCTTAAAATCCCTAAACCCTGTTTTTATTAAGTATTATGTGTATAAAATATGGCAGAATGCCCATCAATATGTTAAAAGTGGCCATTCCTGAGTGGTGAATAATGAGACAGTTTAATGTTCTTTCTTATGTTTATGTGTTTTCTAAATTTTCTACATCAGAAGAACATGGCTTTAGAAATAAGAAAAATAAAAAAGTTTTAAATACGAAGAAAAATGAAAACTCACCAACAGTTTTGCTTCTTTATTTTGCACCTGGTCACAGGTCTTACACTGATGCAACCACAACTCAATTCAAATTAATAAATACACTTTTACTGAGGACCTACTAAGTATTGGGCCTGAGCTTTTCTTTTTTCTCTGGTTTTTATCTTTGCTTTTCCTTTTACAAATGAGACTTTCTGAGTGGACCCAAAGACTGAATGGCTGTGGGAAACAGATTTGAATGTAACAAGAAAATTAAGAAAAATAAAAAGGCTTTTCCTCCCTCATGTAAATACAGGCTGTTGTTGTATATTATTTATAATATTCTAAGTGTTAGAGATACTACTACTAAAAACAGGTTTATTCCATTAATCTTTGAAGCATAACAGTTCTGGCTTCATGATTCTGTCCCATCTTGTTGTGTGAACTTGGGCAAGTCACCCCAAGTTGTGGGTAGACATTGGTTTGGTAGTTCAGATTAGGTTCTAAGAACTGGAACCAGGAATGGAGCGTCCAATTAGGAAAAAAATAGAAGATTGAGTAAGTTCTGAGACTTAGAACCAAGAATGGCATGTCCAATAAAAAAAAAAGTGAGTCAAATGAACCCATTAGGGGTTGCTAAGCATCTGTGGTAGAGATTGCTTGCTATTTAAAAGTCCCTGTCCACTTTTCTTCTTCTTCTCTTTCATCTTCTTCTCCTCCCCCTCCTCCTCCTCCTTTCTTCCTCCTTCACCTTCTTCCTCCTCTCTCCCACTCCTGTTTCTTCCTAGTCACAGAACTGGGCCCCATTCCTCCACCTCCCCTACTGTTAGCTTTGGCTTTGTGATTGACTCTTAGTCAATGGAATGGAAGTAGAAATTGTGTGTAGTATTTTTGGCCAAGGATATGTGGAAACAGTATGTCCTCCCATGCTCTCTCCCCTTTCCTCTGGCCGCAGGCGGATGACAAGACCCAAGGACCTGGAGGAGCCACACAACTGAAAGGGATGAGGTTCCTGAATCACTACACGGAGGGAAGCGCCCACTGATTAGAAACATCTGCCTGTTTCATAAGGATAAGTAAAGGTCAGTTGTGCTTGAAACATCATGTTTTGGGTCTATTACTACAGCTTACCTAACTTATGCAGAATCAAATACTAATTTCAAGAGCTCAGCGCAGGATCAGTAGTGCAGAGTCAAGAGCTGGGTGACAGGGGTCTGAGTTGAACCCCCATAAGACATACAAGTCAATAATAAGTAAGAGGAGGACAAAATCATGGGGGTCCTATGGCTGGCCTTTATTAATCTGTGGGGATTTTTAGGAGTTGAGGGTCAACTGGTACAATTAGCTTCCCTGGGTTTTGTTTCCCCATCTGTAAAATGGAGGTGTTAGATAAGATCAAAAATAACAAGTGGACTTTGTCTGGAGGGTCAACACTGGTAGGTTGGAAAGGACTATTTAGGTCTCTGTGTTGAGATGGATTCTCAGGTTGGGTCTTGAACTTGCAGGAAAGAGTACCACAGCCAATTAATAGCACAGGCCCAGGAAGGGAGAGAAGGAACCTGCACACCAATGGCTGCCATAGCAATGCCAGGTGTTCTCTGATACCTACGAGTCTCATCATGGGCAGATTGCTTCAGAGCTGTAGTGGCGAATGTGTCCTGTGAGGGTGACCTCAGAGATGAACAAGTGGCATTGAATCCATTCCTAGTAAGTGTCTTAATTTAGTAGTTTTAACTTCACAGATACCAAACTGGGCCAGGTGCAGTGGCTTATGCCTGTAATCCTAGCATAAGGTCAATGCAGGAGGATCACTTGAGACCAGGAGTTCAAGACCAGCCTGGGCAACATAGGGAGACCCTGTCTCCACCAATAATAATTTTAAAAAATTAACCGGGTGTGGTGATGCATGCCTGTGGTTCCAGCTTCCAGGGAGGCTGAAGCAGGAGGATTGCTTGAGCCTAGGAAGTCAAGGCTGCAGTGAGCTATGATCACTCCACTGCACTCCAGCCTAGGCAACAAAATGAGATCCGGTCTTAAAAAAAAAAAAAAAAGAGATACCAAACTGTCTTTTGCATGCATGGAAATTCCATGCAGGTTTTCATTTTCTGTTTTGTTCTAGGTTGTTCTAAGTTAGCTCAATGAAAAGAAATACTGGTGAATAGGACACTGGGAAAACGTTCCAATAAGGGTTCTAACAAGGTCAGATCAATTCAGCTAAAGATCTTTAAAAAAAAATCAACTATTTAGTCAGAGTCCCTAGAGTGAGCAAATAATGTTGACACAACTTGAAGAGATATTCCATTCCACTAAGGTTGCCCAGAGGAGGAAAACTAGCTCGTTTTTTCAATACCTGGAGGTGTTGTATCATGCAGTTAGGCTTGGTGACCAGAGAGCCAGGAGGCAGGGTTCCAGTTCTAACCTCATTGCCAACTTGCTGTGTGGCCCTCGACAGCTGACATAACCTTTGTGAACCTCTGTTTTCTCATCTGTAAAATAAGGTTTTTGACTAGATGAGTAGTTTTTGAACTGTGTTGTTTGGACCCCAAAGATTCAAGAATGATGTATGAGGTGGGAGGAGGGTGTGGCAGAGCAGGTGGAGTTCTGGGGCCCTCTTCCTCATTTCCCAAGAGGAACCTCACTTGCATCTACTCTATTCATGGGCAAAGCGTGGCACCCCTGGGATCGCTTTCCCACCATCCAGCTGGGTGACTCCTCCCTGTGGAGGGTTGATCTGTCCAGCTGCAGCACACCCTGGGGGGCTGAGCAGAGGAGGGCGTGAGCTGGGAACTGCTCCAGCAGCAGGGGCTGCCATCTGAACGCTGTGCAGCTGCCTAAATATTTTGCCTCCCGGTTCTTCCCCACAACTGCCCATGCTCTGATTCATCTTAATTAAAGGAGAGCTCTCATTCTGCCTCTGGCTTTTTGTGGATTCACAAAATTCACAAAATTCTCTCACCCTCAGACTTGATATTAAATCTTCTAGTGTGGCTGTGGCTCATTTCTGGTTTTATTTGGACTTAATTTTATTAGTGTAATAGTAGTGGTAGTATTCACACATTAATCATAATGATGAATATAGTTCTATGTTTACAAACCAAGCTTTAAAAATACTTTCACCTGCATTAACCCATTTAACAGACAATGAACCCACCCTCATTCTAACTTTTATTTATTATTTTTAATTGCAAATGCAATATACACTCATATTTCATTTAAACACCTACTTTAAACTCAGGTTACCATGGCTTGAATCTTGGTTCTATCACTTACTAGCTGTGTGATTTGTGGCAAGTTCTTTACCCTCTATGGACCTCAGTTTCCTCAACCATAAAATGGAGATAATACAGCACTAACTTCATGGCTATTGTTAGGCTTAAATGATTTCAAATATGTAGAGTGCTTAGAATGGTGTGTGGCATGTGCTTAGTGCTATGTAAGTTTTCACTACTTTTTTTTTTTTAATATCAAGAAGCAAATATTGGTAATAAGGGAAAAGCCTGACATCTGTCCCTTCTCATCTCTGCATTCTCAACAGAGGTGACATCACACCCAAGGGAGTGAAAACTGGTTTTTGCGGGAGATAAAAAGTCTAACTTTTAAAAAATATGCTTAAAGCACAGATACATATACACTGTATTAACAGATATAGAGTATAGCTGTGGTTTTAAATTTTCATGGGTGGGGCAATTTAGGGGCAATTTTTTTTTAGAAGTGGAAACACTGTCCTAATCTCATTAATCAGAGTAACACCTGGTTCTGTGCATGTCCTTTCAGATCCTTAAAAAATTCTAGTTATTTTGCAACAATGCTGTTTCTGAACTCTGCTGTGGGTTCTGTCCTGATTTATCGTGGCTGTCTTTCCATGGTGCAGATGCATAAATGAGGTTCTCTGCGCTGATGCACCATGATAAACCATCACTGATGCACACAGTCCTCTGCTTATGAGCATCCAGGCCGACTCCGGTGAATGATGTTCTTGACTACAAGTTCAGACTCCTCCAAGTTCAACTGTGGGGTGAGGGTGGCTATGCTTTCAAAGTTTTCATAGCTCCTGTCAAATTATTCATTTGATCTTCATAAGGACTCTGGGCATGATCACTAGATGTAGAAACCAGCTCAGAGAAGCTGTAGCGTGTGTGGCACAGAGAAACCAGCCCAGTAGGCTTAAACTTCCTGTCTCCTGTGGTGGAGAGGCAGGTAAATTTCTGCTGAATTTTCTCCTCCTTTGGGCTTTATCTGTGGCCTGAGGGCTCCTTGGGCAGTCTTGGACTAGCTCGCTGGGGATCTTCGCTGTACAATTTCTCAGACTTACCCCACCTTGCTGCTTGAGGAAGACCCTCTGTGCCCAGTGAGGTTTGTAAGGAGCCACAGAGGTTGGCAATGCCAGCTGGGCAGTGAGGCTTCTGGGAATCCCAGAGACACCTCTTTCCCTGCAAAAGGTGCATCACAGCCTACTGGCTGTCTCGCCCCTATCCATCATGTTCACTTCATTCCAGAAACGGATCCTCATGGGCTTTCTGGTTTTCTTCCATTGATTCATTAAACCCTTATCTCTGACACTTTCTTGAAACTTTTTGCAACCTAACACCTGACTTACTGACTCCTCTTAAAGTGCTCATGGCACATTTTACCTGGCTCAGTTTTCTAAAACAGGACTTCTCAAACTGTGACGTGTCTGTGAGTCACCAGGGATCTTATCAGAGTGCAGATTCTGACGGCACAGATCTGGGGTAGGAGGGGTTCTGCTTACTCAGCTCCTGAGCAGTTGAGAATGGTGGAATTAGCAGAGTCCATCTAAAAGATGGTGAAACATGTCCGGTTCTCGATGGAGCCAGGTAGCAGGGACCAGCCCCCCTCTTCCTTTCACCTAAAGCAGAGACCCCTGGAGGATGCTGTCTCTGATCTCAGTCTTTCCCTCATTCTGGGTTCTTAGACATTTCACCATGTGTCTGGAAGGGCCAGACTTCCTCTAACCACTCTGGAAAGAGCCAGGTTTATGTTCAATCAGAGGAAATGTGTCCCCATATATTGTAGTTCTGGAGATGCAAGGAAATGGACATGTGTACTCCATTCCAACACACACACACACACACACACACACACACACATACATCCAGAGTAACTCTCAACATTTTGGCTTTGGCTGCCATTTGCAAGTTGTTCCTTGGTGGTTTGTATCCTCTTTCCTTGAAATTCTTTTCTATGCAAATGACTCTAGAAGAAGGACTATTTCAGATACAAACATCTTAGTGTTTCAGATATTCTTGGCTGGGATGGGGTGAGGTGGGCATGTCAACAGGATATAAAGGGAACCCAGATGCCCTGGGAATACTAAAAATGACCAATCTTTGGTGAGTGCCTACTGCATATCAGGAGGCCTTCAGAGCACTTTATATGTATTTCCTCATTTTGTCCTCAAAAAGACCTGAGGGAGTAGACACTATTGTTAGTATAATAGTATTTATTTTCTGCAAGAAAACTGAGGCCAACAGAGGTTAAGTAATGTGCGCAAGGTCACACAGCTAAAAAGCTGGAGAGCTGAGATGTGGGCTGCAGGAGTCCATAACTGAAGATCATGAGCATCTTACTCTTCTTCCCCTAGGGTTGGAAGAGGAGGAAGAGGTGGTTGCTACAAAGGGGAGGCAAGGGGTGCCAGACACAGATGCTCCCAGTTTACTGCTGGGCTGGGTTCCAGCTTTGCGTGAACTGTGGCTTCTCCATGTTTTTTGTCGTTGGTCCAAAGGACAACTATCAGCAGGTCTTGCTGTCCATTCCAGACATTGCTCTTGAGCCTGTGACTATGGAGAAAGGTGTGGCTTTTCCCTCTGCACTTGGTCTGGGTGTAAGATGGCTCTGACCCACGCCCAGACACACCCCTGCACGCTACCTTCAGTTGCTCAATTCCCTCATGCCCTCCCTTACCTCCAGGCCTTTGCTCATGCTGTTCCCTCCATCTTGTACCTTCTTCCCACTCACTGTTCCTGGATGACTTCTACTTCAAATAACAGCTTTGAGTTGCCCCTATAGGAAGCCTGCCTAGACCTACCACTCCACATGCAGTCACATTCCTCTGTAAGCCTCATACACCATCAGCACTTTCATTCCACATTGGCATTCTAAGAAGTAGAATGGTGGAGTAGTTCAAGGACACACTTTGAAACCAATCTGCCTGGATTCAGATTCAGGTTTGGTCACTTTCTAGCTAGATGACCTTAGGCAAGTCACTTTAATGCTTGGTGCCTAAGTTTCTCCACCTGGAAAATAAGGAAACAGGAGTAACACACACATGTATTACAGGGTTGTCAAGAGGATTCAAGAGGTTAATACATGCAAAGTGCCTCTAACTGGACCTGACGCATAGAAGGGCCATGTAAGCACTTATAATTACTGACCATGTCCTTGACTGCATACCCAAGGAAGACAGACAGTTTCTCCTTTTCAGACCTGTTTCTGTGGAACTTCACCTGGTGTCCTGTGTGTGTGTTGTCTGGCACACAGTAGAAATGTAATGCATGCTTGTGGGTGAACAAATGAGTTTTTTGGACAAAAACCCTGTCTGGCCACATCTAGTTATGGTTCTTCCCAAACCATTCGAAATGGAACTCTGGCCCTTTGTGCAAGCTAGAAAAGGGCCCCCTTCTGTTTTCTTCTCTACCCCCTGAAACCCAAAGCTAATGGAAACAATTTATGTCTCCAATTTTCCTTTTTTTCTTTCTTTCTTTCTTTTTTTTTTTTTTTTTTTTTTGAGACGGAGTCTCGTTCTGTCATCCAGGCTGGAGTGCAGTGGCACGATCTCAGCTCACTGCAAGCTCTGCCCCCCGGGTTCATGCCGTTCTCCTGCCTCAGCCTCCTGAGTAGCTGGAACTACAGGTGCCTGCCACCATGCCCGGCTAGTTTTTCTAATTTTAGTAGAGACGGGGTTTCACTGTGTTAGCCAGGATGCTCTTGATCTCCTGACCTTGCGATAAGCCTCCCACTTTCTAAAGGGGAAAACCCAGACCAAAAAGGGAAAAAAATTGCCCAGGGTCACAAAACCAACAGCGTTGCTGAAATGGAACCTGGACCTCCCAGTTGTCTCTCCCTGCTCCCCCCACCACACCCCCTCCACACCAAATAAATCCTGAAGTTGAAATGGTGCATAAACCAGACTGCATGATATTGTAGTAACCTTCACCCTGTCATATACCTGCCACCTTAACTCTGTGACCTGGCACACTGTGACTGAATTATTGGCCCCAGTTCTTCAGCCCCTCTGTACCCATACCCTTTGTGATGTTTTAGCTTCTCCTGTTTTAGATGTAATCCACCAGCCCTTGACACTGGCCTTTGTCCTGTGGCTTGCTTTAGCCAGTGGGGTGGGATGAGGGTGCAGTGAGCCATTGTAAGCCAGTCTTCAGTGCCTGCCCTTGGCTCTGTCATACTTTTGCCATGATCAGGCTTCCCCCAGAAGTCACTGCCCCTTTGGCCTGAGCCCAGAATAAGCACATAAATAAGCAGCAGATCTGAGCCCGACCAGTGGCTCAAAGCAGGGCTGCCCCGCCAAGCCCAGCAAGCACAGCCAATCCCTGGTGCCCCCCGGTCACACGGGAAGTATGTTCTTCTTGTGAGATGTCTCTGACAGGTTATGGTTGTTGTTGGCCACTCGGCATTATTGTGGCAATAACTGACTGAAAGGAAAACCTGGCTGGCTCTCTTTGTCATCCCTGGTGACCTCAGGCTCTGCAGGGGACCTTGTGGGTGAAATTAGGTGGCACATGTGACTTGGTGTCCCAGGACTGAGAGTCCATGTGAACTCAGACCTTTATCCTGGGTTCTAGCCCCAGTCCTGCCTGTTATGAGGCTGGGTGACCTCAAACAAGTCCCTTGTCTTCTCTGGGTTCAGTTTCCTCGTGCTTGAAGTAAGGGGGGCGGGACTGAGTCTCTTCCAGCCCTAACATGCGTGTGACTCCAGGTGAATGAGGTTTTGGAAAGATGTGATGTATAACTTTATATTGAAAAAGAACAGCAAGTTGAAATATGAGGTTTAAGTCCCACACAGCGCAAAACAAACAAAAGCACCTGGAGAGAGACATTTTAGAATCCAGGGACGAACTCGTAGAAGAATATTGGGTTCTGGCAAACAGTCACGTAGAAAATGTCCCATCAGACAAGTCTAATGCTGTGACATGTTAGATCTGTCATTCTCTTTTGATCTAGTAGACCTGGAATTACCCAAAGCAACACTCCTTTGTATTTTTTGAGCCGTGGAGCAGCAGCAGTTATGAGCTTGGCTTCCGAAGTCAGACAGGCCTGGGATTGAATGTAGATTCTTCCACTTCCTAGCACTATGACCTTGGGAAACTGGCCTGCCTTCCCTGAGCCTCCTCCTTGATCCTTAAGTGTAAAATTGGAGACTAGGAGATTAGGTGTATTGAGTTCTTACTGGGAGTCAAGCTATATTTTATTTTAATTAATTAATTATTTAATCATGACAGAGTCTCATTCTGTTGCCCAGGCTTGAATGCAGTGGCATGATCACAGCTCACTGCAGCCTGGATCTCCTGGGATCAAGTGATCCTCCCACCTCAGCTTCCCAGATAGCTGAGACTGCAGGTGTGTGCCACCACATCCAGCTCGGGCCATATTTGAATCACTTTGTTTGAATTAATCCGCACAATAGCTCCATGGAATAGGTAATTTAAAAAATTACCATTTCCATTTTACAAAAGGAAAAACTGAGGCTTAAAGAAGTTAAGTAGTTTACCAAAGGCTGCAAAACTGGCAAATGCCAGTCTTTGAGGCAGGACAGTCTTGTAAGTCTTGTAAGAGGTGCTCTGAACCAGTGGCTCATATGTTCTATCTTGCAAAGAGGCTAAGGTCAAATGGCTACAAGGAGTACTTGACTCACCGTAAGTACTCGGACCCTCCTAGGAAAGAACTCAAATACAAGCATCAAAATCACCTGGGGAAACCTCACCCACTCCACAGCCTTGGTGTCGTGCACAGCAGCATGACTAGAAGGAGTTCCTCTTTTGCCTTTCTTGGGGCTGATGCAAAAGGTAGAGGTTTAGGCTGGGCTTTATTTCATTCTTTTTTTGTTGTTGTTGTTTTTTTTTTAACAGTCAACAATGTCTGAGTGACCGGGGAGTTTCTGTCATGCATGATTATGAATGCCCCCAAAGGGCACAGATAAACACAAGTGCCCACATCAGCCCTTAGAGGAAAGTCGATAGCTTGCAGGCTGGTCTTGAGTGGGCTGGTCCACTATTGAGGCAGAATGCCTAAGGTTGTGGTGCAGACATCGTGGCTCCACTGTGGGAGTGAGAGATCACTTCCTAGAGAATGGCCATTTTGTGGCTCTGCTGGAGGAACAAAGGCTGAGCTGGAACAAGGAGATGGCAGAGCCAGAAGCAAGATTTGAAGCAGGAGGCAGGGAACCTGCTCTTTGCAGTTTCCAAGTGTCTTGGAAAAGCACATGGGCATTGCTGGGCACGGTTTTCCTCAGCAGCGAAGTTGCCACGTGGACAGATCTGTACTGAACCCCAGAGAGGGCTTCGGCCGCAAGCTGAAGTCGGGGTCAGATGGCGAGCTGGGAAGGAGTCCTATCCAGAAGCTAATTAGTTTAAACTGCTGCATCACAGAAATTAAAAGGCAAATTTCAAGTAAGCAGTACCCACAAAAAAGACAAAGGTTTCCCCTGGAAAGAGGCCAATGCTGAAATCAAGAGAGGCAAAAGAATAATAAAGGGTAATTTACAGGTCAATTTCTCTTTATTACCTGAGATATTTTTAGGCTTATTCATTCATTCTTGAATTTATTCTTGTGAATTTGCCCAATTGTAGACTAAACATATGCTTATGCCATGAGCAAAGTAGGGGAACTTTTCTTCCCTCGAGGTTCGGTTTCAAGAGACGTTCAAGGAATTGTTAAATCCAAAAATCTACAAATAATCAAGAAAATTCACATACATATACATTTTGTGTTTCACTATTGTTTTTATTTTATTTATTTATTTTTTGAGACATGGTCTTGCTCTGTCGCCCCGGCTGGAGTGCAGCGGTGCGATTATAGTTTGCTGCAACCTTAAGTTCCTCGGCTCATGTGATCCTCCTGCCTCAGCTTCCTGAGTAGCTTGGGCTACAGGCACATGCCATATTGTTTTTATTTTGAATTAAATATAGACAGTTGAGGACTCTATTATCTTTTCAAGGCTCAGGGCTTCAGAAACATCTAAATCTGGTCCCGCATTCAGCATGTCTGAATCAAATGCCTAGTGCCAAGTATTGTGCTAGGTACTGGGATATAGCTGTTGTATTAGAGAAACAGAACCAATAGCAGCTGGCAAGCTGAGGGCCCGGGAGAGCCAATGCTGGAGTTCCAGTCCAAAGGCCAGCATGCCTGTGATTCGGGAAGAGACATTTCTGTTCAAGTCTAAGAGCCAGAAACAAACCGATATCCCCTTCAAAGGCACTCAGGCAGACGGAGTTTCCTATCACTTGCAAGAGTCAGTCTTTTTCTTCTATTCAGGTCTTCAGCTGATGGATAAGGCCTAGCCACATCAGCAAGAACAATTATCTTGACTCTGTCTACTGACTCAAAGGTTGATCTCACCCAGAAACACCCTCGCAGACACACCCAGGATAACATTGGACCAAATATCTAGGCACTCTGTGGCCCAGTCAGGTTGACACATAAGATTAACATCACATCTGTGAATCACACTGTTAGTTGCGGCTGTGGTTATTTAATAGGAAGGCAGTAGAGGACCCAATGAGAATAGCACTGAAACAGGAAGGAGGGATATCAGACTAGCAAGGTGCACAGACCCTGCTGAGTGATTGGTGGAGGCAGTAAGAAAAGATGTCAATTTTGAGCCTGAGTGTGGAATCAGAGGGTCAGCAGTGGAAGTTTGGTGGTGCCATTAACAGAATTATTAATATTTCAAGGCAAAAAAACTGGTTTAAAGAGGGGAAAATAATGGGGGAGTCTTCGGAGGGGCCATCATCATCCTGGCTTGCCCAAGACAGTCCCAGTGTGCACCCGTTGTCTTGGTGTCCCATTTGGTTTGGACTTTGTCCCTAATAAAAGTATACCAATTCAGGTGACAAGTTGCATTGCCACCTCTAATCTTCAGGCACATTGTATGTGAGCTGTCAACATATTCCATGATGTTGGAAAGGCTGCGTGTCATCTAACTTCCAGCTATAATCACAGCCTGCTCTTATGGTCCTGACGTCAGTTGCACCAACAACCAGGGACCCACCAGCATTTGTGAAGTTCTGCCAGACACTATTCTGGGCACAGGTTTGAGGGCGAGCAATGGTAAGACTGAGGCATTACATCCAGGGAACTCTGTTCTGAGGGGATACAGACTAGTAAGCAGATAATTATAGCACAGTGTGATTAGAGCTTGGAGAGAAGCAAGCCCAGGGCTCAGGGAGCCCCACCAAGAAGTGTCTTTTTATCACTGGCCATTGCTGCAGGCAAGTCTCTCCTCAGTGTTCAATATTAATTAATGAATAGTGATGGGGCACCTGGGCCCCCTGCTGTCACTCCCCTGCAGCCTATCCCCCACACAGCCGCCAAAAGAGATCTTATTTCTCTTTTAAGACTTCATTTTTTAAGAACTGTTTTAGGTTCACAGCAAAACTGAGAGGAAGGTACAGAGAATATCTATATGTCCCTGCCCCCACATGCACACAGGCTTCCCCATTATCCACATCTCCCACAGAGGGGCATGTTTGTCACGGTTGATGAACCTCCACTGACACATGGTGAGCACTCAAAGTCCACCATTTACAGTCGGGTTCATTCTTGGTGTTTCACATTCTAGGGATTGGACAAATGTATATGACATTTATCCACCATTGTCGCATCACACAAGGTAGTTTCACTCCCCTAAAAGTCCTCTTTGCTCTGCCTATTCATGTCTCCCTCCCTCCTAGCCCTTGATGACCATGATCTTCTCACCATCTCCATGGTTTTGCCTTCTTTGGAATGTCGCATCGTTGGAATCATACAGTCCAGAGCCTTTTCTGATGGGCTTCTTGCACTTAGCTCTATGCATTTAAGTTTCCACGCTGTCTTTTCATGGCTTAATAGCCCATTTCTTTTTAATGGTGAATAATATTCTATTGTCTGAATGTGCCACCGTTTATTTATCCATTGACTTATGGAAGAGCGTCTTGGTTGCTTCCAAAGAGATCTTTTTAAAATAAAAAAGCTGAGAGGTTATTGTTTTCTTTCTACATCCCCACGCTTCCCATTATATGAGGCTGGCATCTGGTTTCTTATTAGGGCCTATCCTACCAGCTCTGACCCTGGCTGTCTTCACGATTGTTAATAGAGTGCGGATAAGAGAACACATTCAATCTACGGGGGCTTGATTGGGAGTTAAACCTGTGAACAGAAACTACTTGACATAACTTTTGCTCAAGTGAAGGTTGGGCTGTCTCACTTATGGAGTGGTGAATTCCCTGACATTGGATGTGTGTAACCAAAGGAACTGTGACTGCCTCATAGGAATATTTTAGAAAGAATTAAAACTTTAAAATGGGTAGTTCTACTATTTGAACTTTAAGGCCCATTTTAATATGTGACTCTATGCTAAAGATATTTTGCGTATAAGTGGGAGATGTTCTTCTTCCCTCCTGCCTCTTTAATCCATCTCAAGAGAAGGGAATACTAATCTAAATGGAGGCTGACTCAGGGCCTCACCAGGCTATGGGGCACTGGCTGAGCCACAGGGCATCCATGCAGGCCTGGCTAACTCTCTGGCACAGTGTTCTCCCATAGACTGGAGAAAGGGCCATTGGAACCCAAGGCTGCCTTGTCCATCTCTTCTTTCTTCTGTTTTATTTATTTTATCACATTCTTGCCTAGCACTGACTGTGTACAAGGCAGGATTGTAAGTCCTTTCCAAATACTAACTAAAGTAATCCTCAGAGAAACCCAAGATGGTAGGTACCGTTATTATCCCCATCTCACAGATGAGGAAATGGAGGGCAGAGAGGTTAAGGAACTTGCCCACAGTCATGCAGCTAGTCAGTGGTGGATCAAGATTTGAAGCCAAACATTGTGGTTCTAGAATCGATGCTCTGAACCACTACAGTCGTGCTGCCTTCTTTGTTAAGTGAAAGCTTCAGTTTTTAATGTCATTCTGGTGATTAGATTGGGTCTCACTGGGGAATGAGTGCTTCCTTGTTCCGATCCCCCTGCAAATATGGGCTTATTCTGTCAGACTTTGGGACAAGGATGGCAGGGCTCCTCTGTATAAGTATGCACTCATCTGGCATCATCATCCAGTGCAGAGACCTGGCCTTGGTCACAGGAGGCCATCGGTGACTTCATGCAGCAGACCTATCTTCCTTTTTAGAGTTAGCGCCTATTCATCCTGTAGATTTCAATGAATTTACCATCCCCTTAAGAAGTTTTATTAACAGTCTGCCCTGCCCCAACCTGGGGGTGTTAGTCAGGCTAAGATAGGTTATGCTACAGTAACAAACAACCTCAAAATCTCAATGATTCATCACAGCTAGAGTTTATGTTTCAATCATGCTGAACCACTTGTGGTCTAGGCAATTATCCTGGGTTCTGTTCCTCCACGTGGTAACTCCAGGTTATTTCCACTTCATGGCTGTACCTTCTCAACACATTTGCCTCAAAGGGGAATGAGAGACTGGAGAATCATGGAGAGGTGTTTCAATGGTTCATGTATGCTCACATTTTATTCTCACATGACCCCAAAGGGCTGGGAAGTTAGTTTCCTGAAGGTCCAGGCAGGAGAAGAGAACTGGATGTGAGTGAATATTAGTCATGTCTTCCAAACTAAACCAGGTCTCTTTTTTTATTGCTCTCATATCATCATGCACCTTATTTATTCCAGTTTGTAACTGCATATTTGTGTGGTTATATGATAAATGTCCATCCTTCCCCCAATCTCCATTAGAATGTAACTTCCATGAGGCAAAACCATGTCTGCATTTGCTTATTGTTGAATAAATGGGTGGGTGTATGGATAAATGGATGGATGAATGAATGAATAGATAAGAAAATGTGTAGATAGGTGAATGGATGGATGGATAGATGGATGATTGGATGAATAAATGAATAGGTAAATGGTTATATGGATGAATAAATGGATGGATAGATGGACAGATGGGTGGATAGGTAGATGGATAAATAGGTAGATGGGTGGATGGATGGATTAATGGATAGATGAATAAATAAGTAAATGAATGGATGGATACTTGGATAGGTGGATGGGTAGGTGGCTGGCTGGCTGGCTGGCTGGCTGGATGGATGGATAGGTGATGGATAGGTGGCTGGTTGAATGAATTGATAGATGGATGAATGGACAGATAGGTGGATAGGTGGAGGATGGCGGGATGGTTGGATAGATGGATAGGTAGATGGGTGGACAGATGGATGGATGAATGGGTAGATAGATAGGTGTATTGATGGATGGGTGGCTGGAGGAATGAAAGGATAGTGAGCCCTTTGTATGAAAGATGACACATTCACAATTCATCATTCCTTAGATGTGTCTATTGTTTTCTTCCAAGTTTCAGAACTAGCACAATCCTAATAAGAGTTAATCAACATTTCCTAGGGGATTAACATACGAGACCTTTCAGAGAATTAATTGCCATTTGGTGTTAAAAATGCAACCAAAATCCCCAGGAGAAGTTGTAATCTCAGAACTAAGGTCTCACTTCTTCACTCAGCCGCTGCCTTGCTGACATGCCAGTCCTCTTTGTGGCTGGGAGGGGCAATAGAAATGTGTGAAGCCACCACCAGGGAAATGCTACTCACTTCAACCATACTACGGTAGCAATCCTTGGCTTATAATCTCTGAGCATAGATGAGATCAAAGAGACAAGTGGCACATTTGGGACATCAGCAGGAAATGTGCTTCCTACTCTGAAAGCGTATGTCGCATTGAAATGGATCTGCTTTTGAGATAGCTGAGGAGGAGTCTGGGGTCCACTCCAGGGAGAGATGGCTTTGCAATATGTGGAAGGGGATCCTGCAGGAGGAAGGAGATGCTAATCCTTTGCAATCTCTGTTCCTCCCAAGACTGCAAATTCTTTTCAATATCACCTGGAGCTTCATTTAAATAACCCACTTGCCCCAGTAGCTCTGACATTTTATGAGAAGTCACCATAAAGAAGGCTTTACAATAGGTCACAATAATCAGTGGTCTTGTTGATTGGTTGAACTGCTGCATAGCTGAGATTCTTCAGAGGCCATGCCCTGCATCCTCTCCATTGTTAAACAAGATCTTATGATAAATGCAGTTTTCAGATGTGGTGGTCGTTAGCAACATCACTACTATAGTCAAATTCTCCTCCATCTGAGTGCATGGTACAGCTACATCTCCTCACTCCCTACCAGTGTAGCCATTGACTTGCTTCAGCCAATGGGGTGTGAGCAGAAGTGACACATGTCACTTCTGGGCAGAAACTTTAAGCGCCACTGTGCAATTTGGTCTTTGCTTCTTTCCCCTGCCACACAGTTTGTAATGCTGCAGAAGCTCCAGCAGTGCAAGTCCCTGAATGAGGGACCTGATGGACATAACCCTCCAGTGGACCTGCAGTGGATATGCAGTGTGAGCAAAAACCATGTCTTTGTTGTGTTAAGGCACTGAGATTTTCAGCCATTTGCTACTGCAGTATTCTCTACTCTATCCTGCCTAGTACATGTGACTATTTTATAACACAGGTTACAATATTGATTTAGGAGCTTGAATAGAACTGGGCCTCCAAGTGGACAACAGACACCCAGAGGAGGCGTTCTGGGGCTCATGTTGAGAGCAGAATCTCTGAAGCCAGGCAGTCTTGAGTTTGAATTTCTGCTATGCCACTTAGAGGCTGAGTGACCTGGGACAAGCTACTGAACATCTCTGGGCCTCATTTCCCCTTTCTGAAAAATGGGGACAGGACCCACTTCATAAGATTGTTGTAAGGGGTGAATTAGAAAATACAAAGAGCCTAGCAAAGTGCTTCTTATTTAGTAAATATTCGATAAATGTTGATGCAGCCAGAGTGAAATGTATTTTATAAAGTTCAATGAGCATAAATTTCATTGCTTTGTTAAACAACTCAATCTTTATTTTAAGGCAAGAGTTAGAAAACAGCCAATTTAGTGTTGTCCACTTTCCTGGGGATAGGCTTTGTGCCAACAGGGTGCTAGGGGGACAAGGGTGGCCATCAGGAAGCTCTGCTGGCATCTGGTAAGTCATTCTCATTCTCATCTGGCCTCTCGTCACCTGTTTGCACTGGTCCCTACTGTGACCTTCCTTCCTAAGCAAGGCCTCCTCTATTCGTCAGCTCCCTGGGCTGCAGCTGGGCTGCTCAGAAGGTCTGAGAAGACTGCATCTGCCTCTTGTCTCTTCGCTGTTGGAAACCCTCCCCATAGAAGTAGAGGGAGCCATTGTCTCTGGCCACCACACGAGACCCTGTGAGGCTGTGTGTACCCTCTGGCCAGACCTCCCCCTCTTTCCTCTACTCTTCCGTTATACTGGTGGTCTTGCTCCTTCTGTGGGAACAGAGACTCTGGCATCTTCAGCTTTGAAATTGCTTAAACATATCTGCTTGGAGGTGGGATAGGTGAGTCAAGCTTCAATGTCCTTCACTCTGACCCCAGGGTGTCTAAATGCTCTTAATTTCTTCAGATTATCCTCCAACACCAGGGCTATTTATCTAACCTCAGGGACAGTAAATAGGTCTGTGGCTCAGAAGCTCCTTTCCAAGGAGTTTTTGAGGCCTGCATTCGTGGCTCACCAATACTTTTCACCCGTTTTGTTTTTACATCTTTTTCTAGAGGGAATGGATGCCACATGGTGCAGCTGCCTAAAAGCTAAGAAGGGGTCATGGGGTAACAGGAAATGCCAAAGAAAAACAATAATTGGTAAGCATTTAAAATCACCACCCTACATCATTAGCTATTACAATAATTGTTATTACTATAATCATTACAGACATATTGAGTTATGGGTTCTTTTATTAATAATTTTACTCCTGCACCTTGAGCTCCCCAATCCAAGTAATACCCATATAATTAAAGTTCAACTTTTTCCTTCCTGCCTCAAACAGTATTTCCTGACCTCCAGCCCAAACGTTCCCCTCCTCTCAGCTCCTATTTGATTGCTATCTTTGATATATAGTAATATGTATTTTAAATGAGCTTTTCATGTGTATACATCTCCTTTTGCTTTTTTGTTCTAGTTATCTATTTCTGCATACAAACTATCCCCAAAATTAGCACTTCAAGAAATCATTTTATTACATTTACGGAGTTTGTGGGTCAGTAATTGGGAAAAGGGATTGCTGAGATTGCTAATCTCTGTGCCACAATGTCTGGGGTCTTTCTGGGAAGACCCCGAGGATGGTGGTGACTTGATGGCTGGGACAGGAATCATCTGGAGATGGCTTAACTCCTGTGTCTGGCATTTGACACCGACTGCTGACAGGAACATCTTCAGATGGCCTCTTCATGTGGACTGGGCTTCCTCCCATTATGGCAGCCACAGAAGTCTTACTATGGCATCTCAGGGCTCCAAAGACAAATGCCCTAAGAGAACTAGGTAGAAGCTCTACTGTCTATTTTGACTTAGTATTGCATGTCACATATTACCACTTTTACTTTAAGTCCCAACCTGCCTAGATTCAAGAAGGAGAAACAGACCCCACCTCTCAGCAGGAAGAGTATTAATGACACACTGTAAGATCAGCAATCTTTAAAAAATACCTTTTGCCACTGGTCTAGAAACTCCCTCCAGGACAGTGACCATGACTTATTTCTCTTTGAACTTTTCCAGACCCATCACAGTACTTTAAAAGTAATACATACTCAATAATAATTATTGGTTGTTGAAATGGCCTGTGATGGAGACAGCCACATAAATATCACGGGTTGATACAATTGGAATTGAATAGCATTATGTCATTGACAAGTCACCCTGATATAAGCATCATTCATACGTCATTTAAGTATCACAATAGCCCTGCCAAGAAGGCAATGGTAGCCTCACCTGTGAGCTCACTGGGGCCTCAGAAAGGTTAGACAATGTGTCTAATGTCAACACAGCTGGAGGGCAGATTTGAACCCAGGATTTACCTTCCAGTTCAGGACTTGACAGCACACAGAGTTGGAGACACCCAGTTGAAACAAAGGTGCGAAAACAGGCAGGTAAACATGACTCCCTCCATGTGTGTCTTGAAGTGTTCGACAATCCCTATCCAACATCTGCAGGCTGTTTCTCCTTCCTCCTGTGCCCCCTTGCCAGAAGGCTCAGTGAGGAAAGGCCTCCAAGTCTGGTGTCGAAAGCCAGGCTCCTGGTAACCAAAGATGGTTGGCAAATGGTCTTTGAACAAACTTGTCTCATGAAATGCCGGATCGGTTTCACAAGTACATAAAATAACAACAGAATCAAAGACATAAACAAGAACAAGCCTGTAATCGTCACACAGCTGGGCAGGCACGGGGGAAGGAAGGCAGTTTCGGATGCCCTTGCCCCTCCTGTTTTCTTTGCTGGAGATTCCAGTTCTCTGGCCATCTGTTCCTTGTTGTGGGTGGTTAAGTGAAATGGGCTGCCAATACAAATAGCCCCACTTGAGGTTTGTTTGCATAAATTGTTTTGAAAGCTTCATGACGAATTTTCAGGATTACTTGCAGTGGTAGGGACCTTGGCGGAGGCGGAAATATAAATTTAGGTATGCCAGTTGGAATCTATTAATTTGTTTGCAGCCCATCACCCTAGCTCTACTGCTTAACTGGCTGTGTGACTTTGGGCAGATGAATTAAACTCTCTGGTCTTTAGTTTTTGCATCTGTTCAATGGGAGATGATAGGCATAGTAGCTACCTTATGGGATTACACATTTGAAACAAAATGATGTATTTAAGGTGCTAAGCACAGGGACTCCCATGGGTGTATGTATGCAATAAATGGAAGAAATTAGAGTCTTTTTCCAAAATGAGAGGAAGAACTGCTTCACTTGGTGTGCAGAGTCAGATAGCTGCGGGGTTGCACCCCAACTAGTTGACTTGTTCTTTAGGAAACAACTTCGGGAAAGTTTTTTTTTTCTCTCTCTCTCTCTGAGCCTCTTCAATTTGGAGAATGGAGGAAATAACAGATGATGACAACTACATGAAGCACCTTATATAAAACACATAGCACCATATCAAGTACCGACAATGACTGCCATTGTTATTTTCCACAATGGCCATGGCTGGACTGCTTCTGAAGGAGTTTGAGCCCTTTACTCTCTAGATCTGGGATGGCACATCCATCTGTCTCTGCCATTTGTTCTGGTTGCTTGGTTGGAGATGTCTGGAGCAGCTTGTTCAGAAGGAGCTCTGCGGGGCTCATTGGGAAAGAGTGATTGGTACTTTCTGCCAGGAGTGAAGGGCAAGGAGTGAGGGCACAAGAGTGTGTTTGACCCTAGACTCTAGCAAAAAGGCATTAAAACTGCTGCCTGCACATGGTCAGCCGGTAAAGAGAGAAGACGTCTAGGGTGAAGGAGTGAGGTGGAATGAAGCCATAGCTTGGAATGTAATTCTATTGTGCTGCTGGCATCTCCAGGAACAGGCTGGGGAGGTGCCAGGAAAACAGTCTATTTTAGGTTGATTCTCTTAGGGCAAGAGAGAGACAGGGATGAGACAGAGACAGAGGAGGGAGGGAGAGAGAGCGAGAGAGCGCAGAAGTATGAGACTAAGGAGGGCAGATAGAGAAGCAGATAGGAGACAGAGACAGAGAAAGGAAAATGGGGAAGAGGAAGAGACAAGGAGTAAGGAGACAGAGAGGAAAGAGCTAAAGTCGAAGAGAGACAGAAAAAGAGGAACACACAGAGAGACAAAGACAGACACAGAGAAGGTGTGACAGAGACAGATGCAGATATGGACAGACACACACAAATGCAGAGACAGCCATACAGAGGGAGAGAGAGACACATATACAGAGAGTGAAACAGGAGCACAGAGAGATAGGGTAGGAGAGATGGAGAGATAGAGACAGAGAGAGAAGGGAGAAGAGGGAGAGTTAAGTGGCTGCCCATGGTTCCCAAAGCCAGACGCAGCAGGGAATGGTGTTCATTCAGCCTGTGTGAGGATTTGGATCTTACACCCAGGGACCACCAGAAGCGGTGGTGGCCCTTGTCCCTTGGATACCAGCTGCTCATGAGTCCTCAGCCAGGCACACCTGCAGGATCTTTTGGGCTTCCAGAAGCCGGACTCAGGTCTTTCATCTTCCAGCCCTGGAGTCCCATCGTGTAATGCAGGGCAGGAGCTGCCCAGATGGAGTGAAGGCCGGAGCTCATGGCCGTACCAGTCCCAGCATTTGCACTGATGACAGTTAAATTGTCAGGGCCTCTGTTGTTCATTTACATCACAGCCTTGAGAGTCCTCTGACGACCTCCCTAAATGAAAGCCAGCTGCCCCCGTCTCGTCCATTGTACATTTTGCTTCACTTCAGACTTCAGACGGTCTCGTGACTTTCAACTCAAACCTGCCGTCTGCCTTGACAAGCTGTAGTGCTTAATGATATTTTATTGCATGATTTCACCAAACCCTAGAGTTTTTCACTTATCTTAAGCTAATGGACTAAATCTGGACCCATTTGCTAAAACAAGCTCTCTTTTCGCAAGGAGAAGAGTGGTTACACATAAATCAGGGTTTCAGGTAAAATATTAAGTTTCTATTGCGTCTAACTGAGCAACAGGCTGTACTTCTCTGTGACTGGTATGGCAGCCATCACAAGGCAGGTTTGAAACTTGTTTTCCTACTGGGAGGGAGGCACAGCAAGCTATTTGGTTCACTGCCCCCAGTCACTTGATAAATGTTTGTTGAGCTTCTATTATATGTAAGTCCTTGAGGGATATGCAATTAAAAAGCGTGCCCCAAAAGAGGTTACATTCTGGTAAGGGATATAGACACACACACATGCACACACGCACATACACACATATATACACATGTACATAAAGATATACATATTTAGATAAATATACACATACATGATATAAACACATGCATGTAATAGAAATACACATACTTATATATACACACATACATATATACACATACATGTAAAATATACATACTTATATGCACACATATACGTACATACACATGCGCATATATACATACTTAGATATATGCCCACACACATATATACATGTAAATATATATATACTTACATATATGCACATATATGTATATACACATGCATATATACATACTTAGATATATAAACACACATACATATATACACATACATGTAAATATATACATACTTATATATACACATAAACATATATGCACATGCATATATACATACTTTAGACATATAAACATATATACACATGCACATATATACACATTTGTACACACACATATACACATTCACATAAATATATAAATACATATACACACATATATACACACACTTACATATACATATTTAGGTATACATGCACAAAAAATATATATACTTATATACACACAGACACATATACACATGCACATAAATATATATACATACTTATGTATACCTACATACATATATACACATGTACATATATACACATTTGTACACACACATACACATGCACATAAATATATAAATACATACTTAGATATATACACACACACCTATATACACATACACATAAGTACATATACACACACACACTTAGACATATATACACACAGACAGATATATACACATGCACATATGTACATATATACACACATACACACATTTATACACGTGCACATAAATATATGTATACATACTTATATATACACATATACATATATACACATGCACATACATATATATTTATACACAGACACACATACATATATATCTGCATAATTTGAAGTAGAAAAAATTCAGCACTTCAATGGAGGAGGAGTGGGCACAGTTCTGGGGATACTCCCTGGCAAGTGTCAGCTCAGTGGAATAGGTGGCTTTGAGGGTGAAATTTCAAATTTGGGTAGGACTTAGAGCAGCAGCTTTCAACCAGAGATGATGTTGCCTCCTATGGGACCTTTGGCAATGCCCAGAGACATTTCTGGTTGTCACAGCCAGGAGGAGAGAGAGTTAGGGATGCAGCTAAACATTCTCCAATGCACGGGACATGTCCTCATAACAAAGAATTATCTGGCCTAAAATGTCAACAGTGCTGCTCTAAAGAAATCTTGTTTTAGTTCAGGGGTGTCCAATCTTTTGGCTTTCCTGGGCCACGTTGGAAGAAGAATTGTCTTGGGCAACACATAAAGTACACTAACATTAATGATAGTTGATGAGCTAAAAATAATTGCAAAAGAATCTCATAGTGTTTTAAGAAAGGTTATGAATTTGTGTTGGGCCACATTCAAAGCCATCCAGGGCCACATGTGGCCTAGATATAAGATCCAGATGGCCATGTGGCCAGGTATAGTTGTGCAGGTTGTATACTGACCAATTCCACTGGGTGCTAGTCACATTGCCTCTAATGGAGGTGAGCCTCCTGGAGTTGTGCAGTGCAACAACCCTGCGGGTGGATAGAAAAGCATGAGCAAAGCTCAAAGGCAGGACAATTTGTGTTAGCTTTGGCTGGAGCATAGGGGACCTGGAGGGGGTTGGAAAGGAGTGAAAAGTTGGGCTTAGGTTTGGGATCTAGGACTTTGTTCTGTAAGCAGTGAGGGACTACTGAAAGCTTTGGAGCAGGGGATGGAAAGGTCTGAACTGCTTTGGAAAGACTTGGCGGACAGCAATTGTAGTGTAGACTAATGCCATCATGGTGCAGAGAGCAGAAGGAGGAGAGAGACTGTGAGAAGGGAAGACAGTAGGACAAACACTATGTGCCCTGTGGGATTGGAAAAGATGCATCTGGGGGCAGACATTGCGTGGAGGTGAACTAATGGGGTCAGACGGGAATTTAGGATATCCGTGCAATCAGGGCCACCATCTCCAGGCCCTTCTTGAATCAATCCCAAGTGGACATCCTCCCATCTGCTTTATTTCAAAACTGAGCACTCTCATCTTTCACTTGCTCACTGTGCCCTGAGGCCCTATTTTTGTATCATGTAACAAAGAGTTGTTCTCTAACATGGTAATTATTTTTCTTTGATGGTGACAATGAGATCCAGAGAAAAGGAAAGAAGAATGGACTTGAAACCCTCGTGAGGCTCTAATGATGGTGACTCTGCAAGGCCGAGAGCAGAGATTTACATATTTACTGTCAAGGGGAAGGTACCACAATGTGGATGTCGTCTGGCAGGCACCTGGGTGACTGACACGCAACATCAAGTGCACTGTCCTGAAAATTAGCCAAGATGGGCTCTAGTCCTTCATTGCTACCTGGTGTGATGGTGGACACCCAACATCCACGCCCTGGCTACCAGTCTCCCCATCTTTAACATGGATTTGATCTCCAGATTGCTACATTTGTGTCCATATATAGTGGACAAAAGTGGTGATGGACTAACCAATCAAGGGATGAGGATCTGCAGGCTTTATTTACTTCCAAAATGTTTATTTCATCTGTTGATTATCTGCAGCATGGCCACCATGCAGTTAGTCGTGGGAGTCCTCTCAGCATAGGAAGCCACTGCTGCTCCCGAGTAAGCAGGTTGACCCACAGCTAAAGAATTATTCCTTTTGTGTCTCAGTTTTCTGATCTTTACGTCAGTGATGATAGCAGTACCACCTTGTAGAGTTCTTGTGAAAATTAAATGAGTTAATGAACTTAAAGTGCCTAAATAGTAGCTGGCAGAAAGTAAATGCTCAATCAATGTTAGGTATTTTGACCATAATCGTCATTGTTTTCTCATTGGTCTCTTTTCTCTTCTTATGCCTTAGGATTTGAGAGGTGTCCCTAAACACCAGCTGCTGTGTTCTGTGTAAAAGACACTCAACAGGCCAGGCACAGTGGCTCACGCCTGTAATCCCAGCACTTTGGGAGGCCAAGGCAGGCAGATCACTGGAGACCAGGAGTTCGAGATCAGCCTGGCCAACATGGCGAAATCCTGTCTCTATTAAAAATACAAAAATTAGTCGGATGTGGTGGCTTATGCCTGTAGTTCCAGCTACTTGGGAGGCTGAGGCATGAGAATCACTTGAACCCGGGAGGCGGAGGTTGTAGTGAGCCAAGATTGTGCCACTGCACTCCAGCCTGGGCTAGAGAGTAAGACTGTGTCTCAAAATAAAATAAAATAAAATAAATAAAAAATAAAAAATAAAAGGCACTCAACAGAGTAGACATAGGAAGTAATCCTGGCCTGGCTTGGCCTAGCCTCTGGAGGCAGCTGTTTTTCCACCTGGTAAATTGATGATTTTCATTGCGTATTTTCTCTGAGTGTTTGTTAACTCCACGGCAGTCTTTTGGAGTTAGTTTGTCATTGACTTGAACCCATCAGAAAAGAGTTGACCTCTCATTCTGCATCTGGCATTTGGAGTGTGGCGCTAGGACTCAATCAAAAAAGAGTGGAAATAGCCATTGGCCATTGAGGAACGGCCAGGCCTTGGCATGCCAGAGGTAATGTCTTTTTTGGTTATGCCCAGTAAGTACAACAAACTAAAAGAGAAAAAATAAATAAATTTGGACAAAGTGATCTCAATTCATGTGTTTTAAAGAAACCTGGAATAACTTAGAGAAGAGAGATGACAAATATATGTTTCCGGAAAATATTAGCTGAAACTGCAACCACTGTTGTAAACATTTGCCGTCCTCCTGCAGAGGAGGGAGCATGCCACTCCATCTTGTTGCATTTAAGTCCATATATAAAGGGTAAAAGTGGTGATGGACTAACCAATTATGTGGTGAGGATCTGCAGATTTTATTTACTATGAAAATGTGTATTTTATCGGTTGGTTATTTAAATAAATGGCTGTAATACAAATCAACTGACAAAAACCATCGTTCCCCTCAAGGATGAAATATCTGAATCCATTATTCAAAGGCTTTTGGAAGCCTCTGGATGACTGAGTGGATTTGTCACCAGTCTTGTTGATCGCTGATAGAAGTTCCTGACATGGGGGTTAGGGTTGCTTTCTGGTAAGACTCCAGGGGCAGCCTTTTGGAGTTAGTGTGTCATTGAATCGGACCCATCAGAAAAGAGTTGGCCTTTCATTCTGCATCTGACAATTTGGCTTATGGCACAGGGTAAGAGCCTGCTGCGGCGGGGCCCTCTGCCAGGCACTTTTGCCTGCTGTATCTCATTTAAATCACACAGGACAGGCTCCTCTGCTTCAAAATTGGCCCCCTCTTGGCAAGTCTTGTCAGCATTTAGATGGCAATATAATACCAGAATTCACCCTGGAAACCCTTCTGAGCAGGCCTTCCTCCAGCCAAGCCCGTGTGGCCCCACCCTGGGTCCATGAGCAGACATGGCCACAGGGTGTCGCTGTCCCACTGGGCTGGGCCACGCTGAGCATTTATCTGGCTGTTAAAAAACCCTGTCTCTTAAAGAAAACAGTGCAACACGCAGTTGCGTAGCTACTCAGACAGGCCTTAATTATAATGCAAACCTTGTCAAAAAATGAGGTTTACTGTAGGAGGCATTTTACAGGACTAACTTTTACATGCTAGATTCAGTTTTAAACAAAATAAAAAAAGAGAAGAGAAAGAAAAGAAAAGCAAGAGAGAAATCAAATGAGCCTTCTCAATGCTTGATCCCTCACGTTGTGATATTTTGATATGTTATGTGGTTGTGTTGCGGGATGATGAATGTCAGAATGAATTTTTTTCTTCTTTTTCTTTTTCTTCCTTTTTTTCTCTTTTTCTTCCTTTTTTTCTTTTTTCTTTCTGACAGCTTTATTTTTTTTTCCTCTTCCAAGAGCTACAAAAAAATGTTTTTCAAATGAACACAGGCAAGGATATGTCACCCAGTGATGGATAGCTCACTCCGGCTCAGCTTTTGATAATTAAGTTCTACTCTTCACAGACGAAGGCCATTCTGCCAAATCTAAAATACCCCGGAAAATGTAAAATTAGAACCTTATGAGAAAAAAGATTAAAAGAGCTAAATATATATGTATGTAGTTCGGCTAAGTGGTGATTGGCATGGGGTGGGGTGTGGAGAAAGGAGGTGATTTGGTAACTGCCTACTAATCTATACAGACACACACGGCAAGGAGGAAGGGGGATATTTACACAGGGAGACAAGGTCAGATTAAGAGTAAGTAAATGACCTAAATAATAATAACAATAATAATAACAATAAAGAACATTTAGGACAAATATCACACAATCGTGACTGACAAGAGCTAACATTTCAACCAAGGTAAAGCCGCCAAAGGGACATATTAGACACTTGAACCCTTGAGACATTTCCTATGCATCTTCTTCTTTATGCACAGGCAGGTAATACTATACAGAGACTGAAAATCCCTCTTGGTTTCCCAGGGGTAGGGCAAGTTTCCTTAAAGCTCTGAATTCTGCATTTACAAATCTTGCATTAACAGCCCTGAGGTTACACAGCATTAAATACAATTTGCTAACTGAAATGCTCAACTGGTTCTAAATCATAAGCTGGGGAATCCATGGGGCTGCTCTGGAAACCTACCGTGAAATCCTAGCCAAGGTCAAGGAAATCCCGATACTTGCATGGGGCAGTGTCGCTCACTCGCTCATTGCTTGGAGACCACCATCTTGTTTTGCTGCATTTGACACTCACCTACCACGCGCAGGCTGCACTAGAGGAAAATCCGGCCCTGAAACCCGCCTGTCCTTTCACCATGGATCAACACCACCGACCACAACAAGCACCAGGGATTGCTCAGTGATTTATTAGAAGAGACTGCAAAAGATACTTTAAAAGCAAATTCCCTTACCCCCGTGTAATGTACCACGGCGGGGAGGAAAGGCCAATAACCCGTGTGGCCATTACATTCTTGGCACCCTCTTAGTTGGCTCACTCAAGTGGGCAGGAGCGGGGTTTCACAAATCGTTCCTATCCTGAGGACTCCTGGCGTTCATTTGATCGCCCTGAAAGCTGGATCCTTATCTGCTGCAGTAATTTATCTTTTTGGAAGGAGAAAGCAGCGGCAAAGACAGATGCAGTTGATAAATACACTATTTTCCAGGGTACAATCAGTCTCAGTTAAATGTTAAAGGGCTGCCTTTTTGCTGTGAAACTGATATTTCCATGTGCCCCAACTGGGGTGCGTTCTCCCTGCCTCCACCTCTGTCTGCCCAGGAGACACTTAAGGAGCCCAGTGGGAAATTTCTCAAGTCTGTAGGGAGGATGAGGGGGATAAAGAGGAAAGAGGGAATGACCAGGTCAGGCCTAACTGGTATTTCTTCTTTGCCAAGAAACCCATAGATTGTGGTTCTGATTTTTCTTTTTTTTTTTTTTTGCCTCCTATTGCAAGCTGGCCTTAAGGGCAGGCTGGTCTGACCCTGGGCTCAAGGGGACTGAGATAGCTTAAACCTGCTTTCTGTCAGAACTCCCTCCCCACTGAGATGGCGTGGTGGGAACCCAGAGATAAAAAACGGAAACTGACTTCTTCCATGGAGCAGGAAAACAACCAGGAGGAAAGGAAGACTTCCTGCTCCTCTCTGTCAGCCGATAAGCCTTATTGGCTGGGTCTGCCTGCTGCACATTGATTATGTCTCCTAATAAAGCACTATTGATTGGCACGTGGTGCAGCTGGCGCCAGCATGGGCAGTATTCCCGCCCCTACTATTTCTCCAGCAACCTTTTTCTCTGCTCTACTTCTTAGCATTATAAATTGGGTCAAGAGTGAATCCACCTGTCTCAGAGACCTCAGAACAACTTTCTGACCCCTCCAGAATCCAGTCTGTTACCCCTTTTGGGCAGAAAAGGTGACTTAATTGGACTCAGGTAGAGCTGAATTGCTGATGTTATTCTGAGCATGGTTTGTGTTTTAAATAAACCTCAGAATTAATTTAAGTGCTGCTCAGAAACCCCAAGTCCATGTGGCCTGGCTGGGAGGGAAGATTCATGAAGTCTGGGCTGGCTCTGGATTGAGATGGAAGAGCAGAGCCAGGCTGTCCAGAGCCATAGAATGTTGTGGTTACAGCTGAATGAATCCAGTCACGTCATGTTACTACCCGGAGACTTCATTCTTTTGTGGGTAAAATGGAGACAATAATAATACTTACCAAAAAGGATATTGCAAGAAATAATTTTATCCCCCATATAAAGGTTAGAACAATACTTGGTCCAATGCTAGTGCTGCTCAATGAATCTTAGCAAAGAGTAGGATGCTGTTTCCTATTTTCATCCATGTCATTCCTTAAATCAGAGCCAGGTCTACTGAGGCACTAAGCATTGAAAACATGATGCTGAGGACTGGGCAGTAGGGAAAGCTCCGTCTTTGATGTAAGATAATTCTGAAAGCAATATGGCGGCACTTGGTCAACTTTAGCATATGCATAATCAAGCCTCAGTCATTCTGCCCCTGTGTATATGCCCCAAGGAAATTCCCACACAAGTCCATCGTGCAGGGCTATCAAGAGGAAATTCATTGTGTTCTACTTTCTGGTGGTGGGAACTTGGAGAAAGTCCAGGGATTTACCACTGGGAAAACTGAAAACATTCACCATGGAGAACTGTGAAGTAGATAGAAGCAGCAGACTAGGTGTATGGATAGCATTGGGACTAGAGCTTCAATGCATGGTATTAGGTTAAAAAAGTAAGAAATATAATGAAATAGGTAACTCAATGCTACTTATGTAGATTAAATATTCATGGACACAAAAAAATACACATTTTGTAGGACACATGCAACAATCATGAAGATACATATTAGAAGAGTTGCCTATGGGGGAGGAGGGAAATGAGAGTTAACAGGAATAATCAGATAATGAAACATGTACAGTGAAGGTGGTCTTGCCCAGACCAATGATGGCAAGGTATCATGAACTGAGGATAAAATTAACTCAACTTCCTACCCCTGAGGTCCAAAAACAAGACTACTTATCACTATGTGTTACTAAAACTGAAACAATTATATATACATTCCTACTTCATATATTACACACACATGTCATACATTCTCTATGCATGTGTTAAACTGTGAACAAAGTATACAGAAGTTTAATAAAGTTATGGTTTTTACTCATTAACAAACTTTTCATTTTCGCTTCAAAAGCAGGGAGAGTCAGAGGAGGGTGAGGGTTGAAGAATTACCTATCAGGTACAATGTTTACTATTTGGTTAATGGGTACACTAAAAGCCCAATCCCCACCACTGCAAAATATACCCATGTAACAAACATGCACATGTAACCCCTGAATCTAAAATAAAATAAAATTTAAATTTTTTTATTTTAGAATAATTTTAAATTTACAGAAAAGTTACAAAGATAGTATAGAGATTTCCTGTATGCCCTTCATCCAGCTTCCCCTAATGTTAACATTTTACAGAACCATGAGACATTTGTTACATCTAAGAAACAAACATTGCTACAGTTACTATTAACTAGCCTCCAGACATTATTAACATTTCACTGTTTCCCCACTAATGTAAAATACAAATTATTGCAGTACATTTAATTCTCATGTCTCTTATGCCTCCAATCTGTAACAGTTTACCTAGACTTCTCATGTTTTGTGTGGCCTTGACAGTTTTGAGGAATACTGGTCAGGTATTTTGTAGAATGTCCTGATTTTGGGTTTGGTTGATGCTTAGATTGGAGTTGTGGTTTTGTTTGGGGAGAGGGGGAATATTACAGAGATGAGATACCCTTCTCATCACTTCATATCAGGAGTTTATGAGATCACCATGATTTGTCATTGGTGATGCTAACCTTCACCATTTGCTTAAGGTAGTATTTGCTAGGTTTCTCCACTGTAAGGTTAATACTTTTCCCTTTTCATACTTTATTCTTTGGAAGGAGTCACTAAGTCCAGCCCATACTCAAGGGAAAGAGATTTAAGATCTAATTCTTAGAGGAGGGAAGTATCTACCTTTCTCTCTCTCTCTCTCCATCTATCTCAATTAATTTTTTATTATGATAAAATACATACAACATAAAATTTACCATTTTATTCATTTTTAAATGTACAGTTCTCTCAATGCATTAAAAAAGCTTTGAGATATAATTCACATACCACAAAATTTACCTTTTTAAACCATAAGAATCAATGGTTTTAGTATATTTACAGCTTTGCACTATCATTATCACTAAGTTTAGAACACTTTTATCACCCCCAAAAGAAAGCTCACATCCATTAACAATTACTCTCATTCTCTTCTAGCAACAATTCATCGACTTTGTGTCTCTATAGATTTGTCTATTCTGGACACTTTATATAAATGGAATCATACAATATGTGGGTTTTTTTTTTTTTTTTTTTTTTTTACTTTTCATTTAGTACAGTATTTTCAGAGTTCATTCATGTTGTAGCATGTATAAGCCCTCCATTCCTTCTTATTGAGAAATAATATTCTATTACATGTGTATTTCACATTCTATTTACCCATTTATCAGTTGATGAACATTTGTGTTGTTTTTACCTTTTGGTTATTATAAATAATGATGCTATGAATATTCCTGTACAAGTTTTTTGTGAACATGTTTTTATTTCTTCTCAGTATATACCTAGGAGAATTTCTGGGTCTTATGATAAATCTGTGTTTAATATTTGAGAAAGTGCTTAACTGTTTTCCAGAGTGGTTTCACCATTTTACCTTACAGCTAACAGTGTATGAGGGTTCTGATTTCTTCACCTTCTTGTTATTGCCTATCTTTTTAGGGCTCCTAGTAGGGGTGGGGCAAAGTGCCATCTCATTGTGGTTTTAATTTGCATTTCTCTAATGGCTAATAATTTTGAACATTTTTTCAGGTGTTCATTGGCCATTTGCATATCTTCTTTAGAGAAGTGTCTATTTAAATCCTTTGCCCATTTGAAAAATTAGATTGTCTTCTGATTTTTGAGTTGCTAGAATTCTTCATGTATTCTGGATACTAGTCCTTTATCAAATGTACAATTTTCAAATATTTCCCATCTGTGAATGCCATTTTTACTTTCTTGATGGTATTATTTTTAGCACAAAAGCTTTTGATTTGGTTGTGTCAGGTTTATGTATTTTTGTTGTTGCTGCTTATATTTTTGGTGTCCTATCTAAGACACAAACCATTGTCTAATTTAAGGTTATGGAGATTTTCTCCTATGATTTCATCTAAGAGTTTCATAGTTTTAGTGCTTACATTTAGGTCTACAATCCATTTTGAGTTATTTTTTTTTTTGGAGTGGTTTAAGAAAGGTACAACTTCATTCTTTTGTCTGTGGATGCCCACTTATTTCAGCACCATTTCCTGAAAAGACTACCCTTTCCTTCATTGTTTGTTTTAGGACTCAATGCATTTCTGAAGTATTGACATTTTAGAAATCTTTTCTTTTGGTGCTCTGACTTTGCTTTCCCTATGTCTAAGCTGTCAGTTCAACCATGGTTCACTGTGGCACTTTCAGGTGATATTATTTCATGGAAAGAACACTTGCTTGGGAGAGACTGGGTGTCAGACAGACCTGAATTTCCTAGCACCATACTTACTAGCAGTGTCACTTAACCTCTCTGGAATACCACTCAACTTCTCTGAGCTTCTCTTTATCTGAGAAATGGGGATATTATCCCCATGCCATGTGAAAGGTCAATAGTACTGAATATGAGACTGAAATGAGCAGATCTATTAAAGTGCTCTGGAAAGTGTAAGGTGAAATGTTAATGTCAGTTATTTGCTTTTCTCATCCATAGGCACTCATCAGTGTCCGCTGTATTTTATTGGCATGATCTTGTGTATTTGTTATTGATTGCTACATAACACATTATTCCCACACTTAGTGGCTTAAAACAACAAACATGCATCATCTCATAGTTTCGGAGTGTCAAGAATCTTGGAATGGCTTAATTGGGTGGTCTGTCTCAAGGCCTCTCAAAGGCTGCAGTGAAGGTCCTGGCTGTGATGCAATCATCTGAAGGCTCAACTTGGGGAGAACCCACTTCCACACTCCCTGGTGTGGTAATGTCAGGATTCAGTTCCTCGTAGACTGTCAGGTGTAGGCTGCCCTCAGTTTCCTGGCAAGTAGGTCTCTCCATAGGGCAGCTCACAACATAGCAGCTGGCTTCATCAGAGCAAGAGAGAAGAATCAGAGAGCATGTGAGAGATGGAAATCGTAGTCTTTTATAACCTAGGCATGAGTGATATCCCATCACTTTTGCATATTCCATTTGTTACATGCAAGTTACCAGGTGTGATGTCCCATCACTTTTGCGTATTCCATTTGTTACATGCAAGTTACCAGGTATGGCTGATGCTGAAGGGGGAAGGGCTTCCAGAAGAGCAGGAACACCAGGAAGTGGGAGGCACTTGAGAGTCACGTTAGAAGGCAGCCTACTGTGTCCTGCAGGGCAGGAGGAACAAGGTGTTTGTACGCTTCAGAGCTTAGGGTGGTGCCATGCACACAGTAGGCCTTTCAGTCAGTATTTGTTGAAAGAAGACTGATTTCTGTGAGACTTAATCTAACCAGCTGCTTTGTATCATCAACTTCAACCATTAGGAATTTAGTTCCATGTGTAGTTAGGCAACTAAAATCATATCCCTGGTTCAAGATGTTCAAGCAGGGCATGCTGGCCATGTGCCTGCTTCATTTCCTGTCCTTCTCTGGAAAATTGCATTTTCCAGGTTCCCTTGCCAACTGACTTCTGGATGGGGTGGGCCAACTGTGGGAAGAAAGGAGAGGGAATGTGGGGAGGCAGAAGGACAGGAGAAAGTGAGGAGCCTGGGCATTTCTCTCCTGTCCCACCCCCTCTTGCTTTGGATGGCTTCTCCACTGGGCTCTGTGGCTCCAGCTCGGGGCTAGGCAGCCTCTGCCTCGAGGCCCTGGACTCTGGTAATTACCAGACTACCATTGTGCTTCCAGCTCTGCTACCACCAGCTTTGAGCTGCCTCAGCCCCCTCTATTTGGCTCTGCAGTTCTCCACCACTTTTGTATCTAATTTTCTGCATTCAGTTCCATTGATTAGAGTATCTGGAATGGGCCCCATTTTCCAAATCAGACCCTGACCAATGCATCCTCCTTTAAAGTTTGAGGACATCCTGTTTCCTTATGTTATCAGATCTCATTAGAGCTCAGCGACTCCCCCATGAGCAGACTGGAGAAGTAGAAGACGTTGTCCTCACGTTATAGATTCTCATCTGGGCTGCAGCTCAGTTTGGGCAGGGGTCTTCACTAAAGTACAAACTAAGTCCATCGTGTTAAAATCCAACCCTAAAGACCACACTCTTCAGCCTGATCCCCTTCCAGACATCACTCCAGTTTCTGACAGCATCCTGTGATACCCAAATGCCTTCACATTCGCCTATGAAAATTCCTGGCTATCTTTGGATTCAGCAGTGCTTTTCAATCTGTTTTTGGTCAAGAGGAGTTCCATGGTAATGACCATGCAATTTCTGCCCATCACAAGGGCTTATGATGAGAGCAAGGAGGGACTGAAACCAGGCCCTGCTCTGGTCGCTGAGCTGTGCACCTTGTCTCAGGATCATGTCATCCTGGAGGAGGATGTGGCATCTTTTTCTAATTCATTCTCTCCAAGGGAGCACCTTTTTCTCAAAGGTGTTATACAGATTAGCAACAGCTCTGCTCAGAAACTCCTTTGAGACAGATGAAAGCAATGTGCCCTCTCCTGAGAAAAATGCACATATATATACAAAATTATGCATGATAATAGGGTTTCCAGGCACCCCCAAAGGCCACTTCTGCACCCACTAGGAATCCATGGAGTTCGGCTTAATAATGACTTTCATGAAGTATTTTGAGGTTTCCCAAATGCTTTTTACCACCTAGAAACATTTTAACACATCCCCATACCTCCTTTTCCAATGTTAATTTAATATTTCCTATAAATTGACTTCCTATATTTTAATTTAACTGGAAAGGGGTACTTGATATCACTATCATGATAGCTGTGAAATCACAGGTTTGTCATAGTGGTTAAAAGCTTGGCTCTCAGCCCAGACATGGTGGCCCACACTTGTAGTCCCAGTTCTTTTGGGAGGCCAAGGGGGAAGGATCACATAAGTCCAGGAATTTGAGACCAGCCTGGGCAATACAGCAAGACTTTGTCTTTACAAAAAACTAAAGAATTAGCTGGGTGGGGTGGTGCATGTGCTTAATCCCAGCTACCTGTGAAGCTGAGGTAGGATGATCAATTGAGCCCAGGATTTCAAGCTTACAGTGAGTCACAACTGTACCACTGCACCCCAGCCTGGGCGTCAGTGTGATATACTGTCTCTAAAAAAATTAAAGGGTGGCTCTGGAGCCAGACTGGCTGACTGCCTGGATTGGAGTTCTGGTTCCACTATTTATTAGCTGTGTGACTTTGAGCAAGTTACTTGATCTCCCTGTGCCTCTATTCTTAATCTGTAAAATGAGGCTAGGAAGTGTATCTTCTTCATAGAGTTGTGAGGATGTATGGAAAGTCCTTTAATGGGACCTGGAATATAGGAAGCACTCAATAAATGCTAGCTATTATTTTAACACCAGTAAATTTTTTAAGTACATTTTAAAATAGATACCTACTACTAAAATAAAAAGTATCATGTGTCACCTGAAATTATCCTGTGTAGTGCTGTAGCTCACACTTCTTACACTTTGAAAAATGCTGCTGAATCGTGATGTCTCAAGAGAAAACACACACACACACACACACACACACACACACACACACACACACACACACGGAGCTCAGCAAAAGAAGCAGGAAATCCCAAGGAGGAGATAAAGTAACTGATAGTGGCTTTGGGAAGATACTGAGAGGGCATCTGAGGGTGTGTTTGTTTCTGGATTACAATGACAGAGCAATAAGGAAAAGCAGACTCTGTTTATCCTGCTCGATGCCACCTTCCAGAAAGGCCAGGAAACACATCCGCCCCTATCTAGCGACATGCTGCTGTGGGGCCCCCGGTGGCCTCTGAGAGCTGCTGAAGGAAGGAGCATGCACTGCCTCTGCAGGCTTAAGTCATCTGCCCTCAGTGGCGAATGAGAAGGGACTCGGGCCAGGCCATAGAGGCTCTGGCAACATTTTTGCAATTTTTGCCTCCCAAAAAGTTGGCAAAAAAAATCATTGGCAATTTTTTTTTTTTTTTAAATTTTCTATGCCTTCTTCTCAAGGCAAAATCACTCTGATTTTGCTCTGGGGAGTCTCATCCTCCTTCGCTTTTGGTTCATATGCTTCAGAATTCCGTGGGAGGGGCCTGTGACCAAGGCTAAGCCAATCAGCTGTTTCCTTCCTTCTTGCCATGGTGTTTGGTTTAGGATGGGCACGTGACTCAAGCTAGGCCAATCAGAGAATCAAACTGACTCAACCCTGGGGCCTTGTTTGACCTATCAGAAAGAGGGCCTCTTTTTCTCGAATTGGCACTGGGAATATATGAGCCCAAAGCTACCACAGTGATATGGTTTGGCTATGTCCCAACCCAAATCTCATCTTGAGTTGTAGCTTCCATAATCCACATGTGCTGTAGGAGGGACCCAGTTGGAGGTAATTGAATCATGGGGGCAGGTTTTTCCCATGCTGTTCTCATGATAGTGAATAAGTCTCACAAGATCTGATGGTTTTGTAAAGGGCAGTTCCCTGCACATGCTCTTTTGCCTGCTGTCATGTAAGACGTGACTTTGCTCCTCCTCCGCCCTCCACCATGACTGTGAGGCCTCCCCAGCCATGTGGAACTGTAAGTCAATTAAACCTCTTTTTCTTTATAAATTACTCAGTCTCAGGTATATTTTTATTAGCAGCATGAGAACGGACTAATACACACAGATGCCTGAGAATGGAGTGTACCTATGGGAAACAGAATCAAGAGATGAATTCTGCTGATATTGTTGGAGCCTGAATCATGCTGCACTTGAAGTCCAACAGTCTCCTTGATCTGTCTTTTGCAAGTGAAAAATGTAACACCTGACCGTCAGACTCACTCCAGGAAAATTAACCACCTCATTAAACAATTCTAGTTTTGAGGAGCAGGGGAACAGTCTGGTGGGATGCAGCTGGGGAATGCCGGTGGGTGTGACCATAGGAAGTGGAAGCAATTATTGTCACTAGTTACGTGTATGTCACCTTCACCCAGATGACCAGTCAATCTCAGTCTTGGGCATCCCATGAGAATAATAATCACTTGCAACCACCAGGCTTTCTCCAGTTTGTAAAGTACCTTCCAACACATCACTCTTGATGCTCCTGTAAGCAACTCTAGAGGGAAAGCTGGACAGAATTTAGTACCCCCAGTTTATAGATGGAAGAACCGAGTGTTAAGAACTGAAGGCTGCTGCCCAAGACATATACCTGGTCAGTTACAGATAAGTTAGGACTTGTGTCTTTGTTCTCATATTATAAATGTTCTGCTCTTCCTAATTCATTAGTAAGAATGTGAATGATCCCATGTTCAGGAGGCCACATAGCCCGGTGGTCAGGAAAGCTGGCCTTGGATTCAGACTACATGGGCTAAAGCCCAAGTTGGGCTGCTTACTAGCTCTGTGGTCTCAGATACTCTTTTCCTTTCTATGCCTCAGTTTACCCACATGTCAAAAGGGATGATAATGACACCTACCACATAAGTATCATCCTCTTTTTATAGATGTCAAACCAGCTATTAAACCACATTGTTATGAGGAGTAAAAGAATAAAAGAAACAAGCCATATGAAGTATTCATAGGATGGATACTCAAAGTAGAGCTTATTGTGACAATGCATTGTGATTCAGTGACACAGAACAGTGCCATAAAGTCTTGGACTTGTAAAGAAAATAGCAGAGACACTTCACATGCCTACAACTCTTAACAAATCCACTTGTGTCCAAAAAACTTGATGTAGAAATTGATGCTACAAACTGGCTTGTGACCAATTTTGAAGAAGAGAAAGACAATCTGTAAGTGTGAGGAGGGAGAATGGAGAGACAGAAGTGGGTGTGAAATGGAAGGGTTGGGTCCAAAGATTACCACAGGCATGTTTGTGAGTTGCCTCCATTCCTCTCCATTAGGGCCGTGATGCTCAAATGAGCACACATCAAATCACCCAGAGGGCTGTTAAAACAAAAATACCTGGACACCACCCCCAGAATTTCTGATTCCATAACTCTGGGTGGAGCCTGATATATACAGCTGTCCAGAAGACCACAGTTTGAAAATCACTGCTTTAGAACTTGCTGGTGACCCCTCTATTTTATTTTATTAATTTATTGATTGATTGATTGATTTTTGAGACTGTGTCTCACTCTGCACGATCTCACACTGCAACCTCTGCATCCCTGGTTCAACTGATTTTCTTGCTTCAACCTCCCAAGTAGCTGGGATTGCAGGCACATGCCACCACGCCTGGCTAATTTTTGTATTTTTAGTAGAGACAGGATTTTATCATGTTGGTCAGGCTGGTCTCAAACTCCTGACCTCAAGTGATCCACCCGCCTCGGTCTCCCAAAGTGCTGGGATTACAGGCATGAGCCACCATTCCCAGCTTCAATGCCCCTATTTTAGACATTAGAAATGGTCCAGAAAATTTGACAGTTAGTTTCCCACTGACTTGTATTTTACGAGAACATTTCGTTACTCCTGATCTTTTAGTAGGTATGCCTGATTTTAAGAACTGTACGTTCTCTGTTTTTGTGTTTCACCATGTTTAACTGATGCCACATGCCTGGGGAGAGGGGATACCTAAGCATCATGGTCTGTGTGCATTCCTTTTGGGGGAGTCTCCCGAAACCTCATCTAGGCTTGTTCAAATGGAGTACCCTGTGCCTGCAAGTGATCCCTTCCTACTCAATATACACACCAGTCTTCCCAGACAAGACCAACTTCACTCTCTGGGTTTTCTGTAACTTTTCCGGAAATGCAGCTCTCTGTGGTTGCTGAGATTTTATCGAGCTTATGGGCTGTGCCAGGTGTGGGTCATCACTCTACAGGCACCACCTCATGTAAACTTCAGGGCAGTCACGTGAGCTGGGTGCTAGAACTGCTCCCATTTCACAGATGAGGAAGCCGAGCCTAGAGGTTAAGCCCTTCACTCGAGGACATACGAGTGGTGAAGACAGCATTCATACCCAGGAACTCTGATTCCAGACATCGCAATCTTGACTGGCTTCATATTGTACTGATTCACAAAAATATCACAAAAGAATATGGCCTTGCATTTAAAAACCTGACTTTGATGTTGCTGCAAATATTATCACATTTGTTCCTCATTACCACTATGGCAGAGATGGCTTTATCCCCATTTCACAGATGAAATGAGGTGCCCACAGTTTAGGCAATGCATGCATGGACACAGGTGAATGGGGCTGGGTGTCGGAGCCTCTTTAGGGCCTGACAGTTCAATCCATGTGACATTAGTTACAATTCATTGATGGATTTTCCAGCACCAGGCAAGGGGTTGCAGTATGGTTTTCCACACACCACACTTACAGCTGGACCATTAGATTCCATCTCAGTGAAAGGAAGCAGCCCCAAGAATATCTTTGGGGGTCAGGCGTGGTGACTCAACACTAATCCTAGCATTTTGGGAGGCCAAGACGGGTGGACTGCTTGAGCTCAGGAGTTTGAGTCCAGCCTGAGCAACCCGGCAAAACCTCGTCTCTACAAAAACAAAAAATGAAAATTAGCTGAGTGTAATGGCATGTGTCTGTAGTCCCAGCTTCTTGGGAGGCTGAGGTGGGAAGATTGCCTGGGCCTGGGAGGTTGAAGTTGTAGTGAGCTGAGATCACACCACTGCACTCCAGTTTGGGTGACAGAGGGAGACTCTGTTTCAAAATAATAATAATAATAATAATAATAACAGTATCTTTGGAAATTCAATAATTGAAATATTAATATGGGCAATAATAATTATAACAGTATTAAAAATATAAATAGCAAAGCAAAGAGCACATTGGGTGCTTACTTCCAGGATGTCATAAAATCTTTACCATGAACCTATGAAGTGCATCAGCGATCAACCCTGAGGCTGAGTTGAATGATTTTTCTAAGATCACAGACCTACTATGTGCCGGAGTTGGGACTCAAACCCTGTTCCGTGTTCTCTGCACTTACCCCAAAGCTATTCTTTTTCCTCCCATTCCTTTCATGACTTTAGCCTTCGTGACCTCCGTGGCATCCCATTTTGCTACAGGGCACCTTCTATGAGGCTCCCCTCACCCCCAAGCGGTTCCACTCACTGCCCATTCATTTTCATTACTGCCTTGGTAATAATCTCTCTTCATAAATCTTTAACCACTTGGCACCTGATTATAATGCAATAAAAGGATCATAGTGTAAATTGATATGTTACATTTATTGTTGTTTAAATGATGAGAAGAGAAAGTTCATAAAATATTAAATATTTTTTCTTCTTTGAGGGCTACGATTAGAATGCTTTACCCACTCCGACCCCAGTATATATTTTTCTTCCCAGTTTGAGGCATAACAGGCAACTGAGAGCACTCCCATGTCCTTACACCACCAGCAAATACCAGCATGCTGTGAAGTGTGGTCTCATTTTGGCATGGTCTCTACTGATTCGGGCAGGGATTACTTGACCTAACTAATTTAAGCAAAAAGAAATCCCCAAATTAGGGTGTTATTCTGAAAGCTGTGGAGGAATTTTATGAAACCTGTGTCAGTTAGCTATTGCCGCAGTAATGCTGTGTAACAAGCCAGCTGAAACATTATCTAATTTGAAACAAATAACATGAATTTAGCTGATAAGTCTGGATTAGCGATTTAGGCTTGCTTCAGCAGGGCAGTCCTTCTGGGCTCAGGTCACTTGCTCGTCTGGGTCAGCTGCAGGTCAGTTAATCTAGAATGGCTTTGGCTGGGCAGCCTGCGTGGCCCAGGTGTGTTCTGTGTGTCTCATCCTCCAACAGGATAGCTGGGGCGTGTTCTCATGACAGCATATGTGGAAACGCCCAAGTGCCTTCTCAAGCTTCTACTGGGTCACTTGCTAACGTCCCAAAACAAATCTGACAATGGAGCCCGGAGTCAAGGGCAGTGTCGTACATCCCCACCCAGAGTGGGAAGACACAACAGAGTTCACACAGCAAAGGGTTTGAGCACAGAGAGGGGCCATGAATTCAGATGACTTATTACAGAACCCAGGATCAGGAAGGAGAATAGGGTCTCTGCAGATCAGGAATCAGAACTGGAAGTCATCTTAAACTAAGGCAAGTGCTGCCCCTTGGAAGCCAGGTGGTGTCTCATCCCTATGGCAAGCTGAGCATCTTCTTCACACTTTTCTTCCTCCACAGAGTGACTTTCTCTGCTTACTTTGACCACATTTTTGTGTGCCTTTGAACTTCACAACCCTGGCTTTTTATGGCTGGCCACATCATTCACTATCCCAATAGTGTGTGTCTTAACCTCACATTCCTGGGAGAGACAATCTCATCCCAATCCCTTGAATTGTGCCCCTGTGTTGGGAACCTTGGTTCTCCCTTTACAGCTTTTCCTTTCCTTCCTTCTCCAGCTTGATCAATGGTACCATCAGCCACACATTTACAGGCTAAACATTTCAGTCATCTTTCATTCTTCTTATTGAAATGGAAGGAGTTTTCCCTTATCCCCCTGGCAGTGCATGTGACAGGGGTGTGGGTTGCTTCTAGGGCATATGACAGGGGTGTGGCTCACTTCTAGGGTGTGCGACAGGGGTGTGGCTCGCGTCTTTGGTGCCCCGCTGCTCAAACCCCTAGGGGGAGCATGTAGACGGGCAGGTCATGGGGCTCCGATCCCATGGCAGTGTCTAGGGTTGAGTGTTTACAGCTCCTGAAGCCCCAGTGGGCATGTGTTACAGTGTGCTCTTTCAGTTTTGCCATCTGCAAGTGGCTTGTGTTAATAAGTTCAATTAGAGCCTCTGCCTTATCGCAAGAACAGAGGGCTTTCTGTATCCCAGGTCCTTGCCTTGGTGTACCAGAAAAATCGGATCACATGTGGACTTGGAGGACGGGTGCAATGTTTTATTGAGTGGTGGACGCTCTCAGTGAGATGGATGGGGAGACCCAAAGAGGAATGGAGTGGGAAGGTGACCTTCCCCTGGTGTTGGGCTGCCCAGTGACCTGACTTTCCTCTGACTGCCCCCGGCCAAATTCCACGTTGTCTCGTAGTTGACAGCCTGCATACATCTGCTGGTGCCTGTCGGCGTGCTCTTCCACTCCTTTGCTCCTCTTGGCATTCAGCCACTTGCATGTGTGCCTGCTAGAGTGTTGGGGTTTTTATAGGGACAGGATTGGTGGGGCGTGGGAAGTGGGAGCTGTTTTGGAAGATGCAATATTCGGGTGCAAAAACAGGAGGGCCTGTCCTCACTTAGGTCTGTGGGCACAGACTCAAGGGTGGAGACCTTTTGCCAGGGACCCTGCCCTTCTCTACCCAGCACTTCCCTGCCCCTCTCCTATATCACTATCCCTCACCCTCTCAATCAACTCATCATCTAATCCAGCAAATATTATAACTGAAATTTCAGTTAAATATATTCACTTCTCTCCATCTGTACCACCCCCACCATCTGGGTCCAAGTCACCATCCTTTTTTCTGATGCCATAGTGGCCTCCTCCTGGCTCTCTTGTCACTCACAATTCCATTTCCTGCTTTCACTTTTCCATAGCACTTGCCACTATATGAACTATCTTATTTGTACACGTATATCTTTCCCCTTGGAGCAGAAGGCAAACTCCAGGAGAACAAAGCACTTGCCCTATGTTGGTTAGTACAGTATCTCTAGCACCCACTAGTCTATAATGACTGGTGAATAGTAGCTGCTCAATGTTGAGTGAATAAAAAGGAGTGAGCCATGTAGTATGAACCATCATTTCCCCACCACCTCCCCATCTTGCTTTGGTAGGCAGTTCTCAGAAAAATAGAAATGAGCAGAGAGCACCTTCAAAGGAATTGACTACAGTCACAGGTGCCAAATCTGGGTTTAAAACCCAGGGCCTGCTGGATGTGGAGGCTCACACCTGTAATCCCAGCCCTTTGGGGGGCCGAGATGGGCAGAGATCAAGACCATTCTGGCCAACATGGTGAAACCCCGTCTCTACTAAAAATACAAAAATTAGCTGGGTGTGGTGGCACACACCTGTAGTTCTAGCTACTAGGGAGGCTGAGGCAGAAGAATCGCCCGAACTCGGGAGGTGGAGATTGCAGTGAGCCAAGACTGAGCCATTGCACTCCAGCCTAGGTGACAGAGCGAGACTCTGTCTCAAAAGAAAAGAAAAGGAAAAAAAAAAAAAAACCAGACAAACCAGGGCTGGCCAGGCACGGTAGCTCACACCTGTAATCCCAGCGCTTTGGGAGGCTGAGGCAGGCAGATCACCTGAGGTCAGGAGTTTGAGACCAGACTGAGCAACATGGAGAAACCCCGTCTCTACTAAAAATACAAAATTAGCCAGGTGTGGTGGCTCATGCCTGTAATCCCAGCTACTCAGGAGGCTGAGGCAGGATAATCGCTTGAACCCAGGAGGCGGAGGTTGCGGTGAGCTGAGATCACGCCATTGCACTCCAGCCTAAAGCTGCCCCAGCTGAGCAGGGCTTTTGCTGAACCCATGAAGCCGAGGCTCTCTGAGCAATGCATCAGTTATGTGAACAGGATGGAGAATGAGGCAGATCCTGCTTCAACCTACTTATGATGAATAGGGAGGATTCATTTGTTATTAGTAAAATCACTGGCCTACAATTAGTATGGAAGCCTGTCCTCTAATTTACTCAACAAAGAAGTCCCAGCAGGACCTCAACTTAGAAATAATTTGTCAGCAGTTAGATTCATAGGATGACAGTGCAGGAAGAGTCACTGTAAATTCTTGAGAGGAATAAAGCTGCATCCACTTAAAAATTATCCTGTAATTCCGCCTTCTCTCTGGCCTGCTCCCCATTTAATACAAATGTGTTTATTTATGATGTCTAGCTTCCTACTTCCCAAAAGAATTTGACATGGATTGCATTAAAGGCTCACTTCAAATGAAGAACGGATTTAAAATAAAAGAGATCTAGGCAACTGCGTGGTCTCCCCTGAGAAAACAGAAGGGCCCTGGAGGAGATGCAGCAATGATGTTAGACCCTCTGGCCGAGGAGGGATTGAGGGAGGCCAGGTTAGAGAGTGATCATAGGGGTGGGAGGCATAGACCTTTGGGATCGAAGGATGGGAAGATTTCAACATTCCCCTCTGGTCATGGGAGGGTGACTGAAATCCCAGCTCTTCAGTTGAAGGCTCCATGTTTCATCTGTTGATCTGTTGAGCTTCTTTCTCCCAAAGCTGCATTCCCATTTTTCTAGTGGGTGGTGTGTTTCCTAACTCCCTGGACATATTTTCCAGGTGCAGGGGTTGAAGAGAGGAAAGAGAGTCAGAAGGGAGAGTAGAAGGGGAGATTGATCAACACCAAGTAAGGCTAATACTCATGTAGACCCTACCCTGTGCCACATACTATTCTAAGCATCTTATATGAATTAACCCAGTCTTTGTATAATGATCCTGTTATCATCCCCACTTTATAGATAACGAGATGGAGCCATGGAGAGACTAAGGAACTTGCCCAGGGGCAGTGTACAACCATGAGACTCTTGGTCTAGGGTCCTAACAGCTGGACCATACTGTCTCTCTTTAGGCCAGGGCACTTGAGCTTGGGTTTCTCCACCACAGGGGTTACCTAGAGCAATGGTCAATGGTCCAGGTCAGCCCTAGAGTACCAGCTTCCTGCTGATTGAGGTGGAAGGGAGAGGCCAGCATGCCCTGGGGCCCCTAATCAGTACCCAGAAATTGGGAAAGGCCCCAGGAGAGTTCCCAATGCTGGCCATAAAAAAGGAACTGAAAAAGGGCTCTGTATCATGAGAAAGCCTAACATCCCCAAAGGGTGGGGAGGGGGAGATTATCCTAGATTTGGAGGGTACACACTTTGCAGAAGACCTTATTACCTATCTTACCCCCACGTAACAAAAGACACCTGTAAGTTACTTCAGAGACAAACCTGGTTTACTGAACTTCTTTAGAACGCCACTAAACACTTGCTCTCTATAATCCCCGAGCCCTGGTATAACTCTATAATTTGGGTAGGGTTGACCAGAAATTGTTAGTGTGGGGTCTGACTCCAAAGTTCAGAGGCTCCTAGTATGTAAAGGGATGGGGGGCCTCTGTGCATGGCTGTTCTGTCCCAACCTTCCCTTTTTATGATCTGTACCTGAAAGGAAGAAAAAAACAGTAGAGGTTTCCTCCATCATAACCATAGATGATTTGGATTTCTTCATCTTTCCATTGTGAGGGAAGGATTTGCAAATGGTATGTTTTTCTGAGACTATGGTATAATTACAATCATGGCAATAATTATTCCTTTTGCTCTCTGCACTCAGACCCATAGCATAGTCAAGTATTTTCTAACTTTCTGTTTTCCCCTACTCAGCCCTGTCAATGACCCTTCAATACCCTATTCCCCCAAACCAAGTCTTCTGGGGTTCCTGGAGCTCAGCACAGACGTCAATAATCTGTGTTGCAGTTTCTTCATCTGTAAAATGAAGATAATAGTCCTGGTGTCTTAGGGCCACTGTGAAAATTACATGACTAACATATACAGAATAATTAATAATTAATACATTGCTTGGCAAATAGTAAGTGCTCAATAACTATTAGCTTCTATTATGTTAATTGTATGGATTAATTGGGACCATGGTAATGTTACATAACAATCACATAACTTTAGTGGCATACCAGGATAGTTTGTTTCTCATTAGTTATGATGGTTGGCTAGAGGTTGGCTGATCTAGGCTGGCACACTTGCATATCTGCAGGTCAGCTGGGGCTCTGCTGTAGGCTGGGTTGGCTGGGACATATTAGGTGGGCAGTTCTGCCTCACATGTCTCTCATCCTTCTCCTGGCATCGGTGGATTAATCCAGGAATGGGGTTCTCAAGGCAATGATGGGAGTGTAAATGAGTAATTGGAAACATGCAGGGCCTCTGGAAGTCAAGAATAGGGATTGACACACAGTCCCTTTTATCTCTTCTACTGGCCAAACAAATCACGTGGGGATAGGAAAGCATATACTCTCCCTTTTTGGAGGAACTCCAATGTCACATGAGAAGGGCATAGGTGCAGGCAAGGTGAAGAATAGGGGCCATTAATGCAATTGATCTATTATGTTGATTATCATCAGCCCTGTTCCTATTTAAATGCAGGCTTTGAATCTGATCTTCCAGCTGGGGCTGGAGTATCTCCACTTTACACACTTTTCCAGGTGATTCCGTGGCAGCAGGTCTGACTTAGGGAATTCTACTCCAGGTATGCAACCAACTGATCATAAGGATCATCTGAGACACTCCGTCTGATGAAACAGATCAGATTCCTGGGCCACTCTCCTGAGAGCCCTGGAACTTGGATTTTAACACGTGCCCAACAAGGGAATGCCAATGATTTGGAAAGTTGGGAAACACACTTGTCATGCAACACCCACAGTTTTTTTTTTTTTTTCAGGCATAAAGATTGAGGCCCAGAAGAGGAAAAGGAAGTGACAAAGATCACCCAGAAAGAAGGTTCCAACTGCAGCTTGACTTCAGGTGATGTAGCTCCCACCTGGCCAGGTATCTTTTCCAGTATACCAACATAACTAGAGAAATTTTTATGCCTTAACTCAGTCACCATAAAGACTCAATGGAATTGAGTGTTTTAGAAAAAAAAAAAAAGTCATATTTTATCACCCCAAGCTTGATTTACAATGGCTTCTGACTGGCTATCTCTTTCGAACACAGACCTTTAGCAACCAAGATTTCACATAGCACACAGACACTCTCTCACGACACCTTGAGGGGTTGTAGTAGCTCCTTTAGGGTCTGCCTGAGCTGCGGAGAACCACCCGGCCTGAGGTTATGCCCTTCCTGGGTTAGTGGGCACTTGGGTGAGGGACGGTACAAAGGCCTGGTCATTGTGCCCTAATTGGAGCCATTGAGAGAGCAGCGCTCACTCCAGAGCTCCCTGCCAGATTGGCCTTGTCTCTCTTGGGCTGCACCAGAGTTCAGCTCCTTCCTGTGCTCAATTCTGTTTCCTTCTGAGTATCACAGATGTTGATTTTTAAAAAAATCTTGTACCCTGAACTTGATAGCAACATCTCCTTTAGGAGAGCCTAAAAGAGGGGTCAAAGGCAACTATGGTGGTGTGGAAGGGAAGGAAGGACGACAGCCATGATAATTAACTTTGAAGGGAAGGATGTCAACCGTGGTAATTAACTTTGCTAAGGGGAGCACATTGGGGGAAACTGAGGAGTGTGTCAACCAAATGCAAGCTTTTAAAAGAAGCCTTGGCAGACAGAAGTGCAGGAGGCTCCTAAACATTTAAATCACCTTTTCCTATTGATTAAGGTAAATACTTTACTGATGCTGTTAGTCAATACCCCTATAAATCCTCGACGTGTGATAGCTTTACTGTGTATTTAATGTTTCTGTCTTTAATTGAATTACATCCCCCTCAGCCCAAAATGATGAACTGAAAGTTAGAAATCATGTTGGCTCTGACAAAAATGGGGCATGTTTATTTTCTTTGTTTAATTTGAAGAACTAAACCCTTTGAACGTAAGTCAGCAAGCCTGACTTTGTCAACAGTGGTTGGCCTCATCTCTTTACCTCACTGGGCCTCAGTTTTCTCACCCAGAGATAGAGAAAATGGAGACTTTGCCCATGTAAGGTAACAGCTTGGAAAGCCAGGAGGCCATAAGGGAGCCTCATTATAAATGCCTCAAAGCAGGGCTCTGTACAAAAATTTTCCAGAATCTTCTGTGGCACCCGCAAAGAGTGGACACAGTGGTCCTGGAACCTGTTAATTCCTTCTGCCACCCTCTTTCTGCACTGCCACCAACTGATTGATTTGCCCACTTAGACAGCTGAGTGTAAATATCCACCTGTCAATCACCCCATTATGCTAAGTGCCCAGCCGGCCCTGAACGGTGATTTACACTCTCCAGTGGATGGCTCTGGTCCTTGGCAGCTGTGCTGTGTGCACAGTAGGGAGAGTAAAGTACAGCAGGTTACATCCCCAGGGTCTCCACCCTAGACTCTCAGGGACATGGTCTTTTCCCGAAGAGAGGTCTGACTGAAGGGTAGGAAGCATTCTCAGATCCTCTTTTCACCCCATCCTTGCTGAGGGTGGGGAGTGACCTTCAGTGAACCTCAGAGTCTAAAGGAACTAATTTCTTCCTACAGAGGAGAAGGATCTACAACAGTGGTCCTCAAATGAATGCCACTTTGCTCCCCAGGGGACATTTGGCAATGTCAAGAGACATTTTTGCAGGTCATGACTAGGGGCGAGCCCCCAGCATCTAGTGGGTGGCGTCTAGAGATGCTGCTGAACACTCTAAAATGTACAGGATAGGCCCCCAGACAAAGAATTGTGAGGTCCAAAGTGTCAATAATGCCACTATCAAGAAACTCAGATATACAGGGAAGAGAGAATGTTAATCAAAATGGGGTACTAGATGACTCAAAGAAACTTCCACAGGTATGTGATGATTTGTTGCAAGACTACTATGGGAAAAGCAGGAGTTTGGGGAGATGGATGAGCGTGGTGGTGGTCTTTGGAAATGGAACAGCTGGTCAGGATTTCCCAGTGCTGATGCAGTTGTATATAATGCTCAGTTTACAGAGATGGGTTCTAAGGCTTAGATGGTGGCTAATATATAGAATTGGGATCCTTTTCTCTTGAAAAGCACATCAGGGCTCTTTTCAACATCAGAGATAGGCAATCACTTTAAGAGATTAACCGGCAGCAGCTTTCCAGTGCGTGTGCCCAGCAGGCACCTGAACCTAGCAGAAAAGAGTGCTGGGATTGATTTGTGATGTCTGCCATGGACGCAGGAAAGAGGAACGATGGCACTTGGGAAACATATTTACCTTCCTTGTACTTCACCATTTTTCTTAGCCTCAACTATCCATAGAGAAATATATTTAAGGCCATTTAAAAACATATTTAGAATCTTGTTTGGCTACATTTAAAGAGATGCTTTTAACATACTCTTCTGAAAAATAAAATTATCTAATTTTTAGTAATGCATGCTTGTTGTAGAAAATAAAGGTAAATAAAGAAGAAAATACAAATCATCTATATTCCATATATAGCCATAAAGGATAGTTTCATAGTTCCCTTTAGACTTTTATTCTACAGTGTATCTGTTCTTCTCTTAAATTTTTCTGAAATTAAATTCATGATGATTTATTGCTGTTTTTTAATTAACACTAAAATATGTGCATAACTTGTCATTAAATATTTTTGTAAGCCTTGCTAGTTCAAAGGCTATAATGATATGCTGCACAATGGATTGTTAGCATTTATTTAATAAATATCCTGTAGTTGAACACTTGGGTTTCTTCCAGGTTTCTTTTATTTATTTCTCTCTTTTTTTGCAATTGTTACATGATAAACAAGTTATACATATATTTTTTTGAATATGGATGATTATTTTCCTACATTTAATTTTTATGAGTGGAGGAATGACTGGCTTAAAGGTTATCAGAATTATTATGAAAGTCCTCAATACATATTGTCAGGTTTCTTTTAGAAAAATGACTCTAGATTATACATCTCTTGGGAAGGAACACGAGGGCTAGTTTCTCTAAATTTTTATCAAAAATGACAATTGTTAAGTTACTGTCTTTTAAGAAATAAAATAGTGTATTGTTTTTAAGACCTGCATTTATTAATGAGGTTGAACTTTTTAAAATGATTTCAATCATTTGTATGTTTTTCTTGTATGAATTGTTTGTGTCCTTTACCCTTTTTTTTTTTTTTTGAGATGGAGTCTCGCTCTGTCACCCACGCTGGAGTGCAGTGGCGCGATCTCAGCTTACTGCAAGCTCTGCCTCCCAGGTTCACGTTCTCCTGCTTCAGCCTCCAGAGTAGCTGGGACTACAGGCACCCGCCACCACGCCCGGCTAATTTTTTGTATTTTTGGTAGAGACGAGGTTTCACCGTGTTAGCCAGGATGGTCTCAATCTCCTGACCTCATGATCTGCCTGTCTCAGCCTCCCAAAGTGGTGGGATTACAGGCGTGAGCTACCGAGCCCGGCCCCATTTTTTCTTTAGCATTTTTTTTCTGGCTTTCTTTCGTATAAACTCTTTAGACACACTAGTCTTTATTAAGATTAGTATATTTGCTATAAATATTTCCTCCAGTCTATTGTTTAACATATATGTGTGTGTGTGTATATATATGTGCGTGTACATATATATGTATATATGTGTGTGTGTATATATATGTATACATGTGTGGTTACATTGAGAAATTTTAATATATCTGACCAAATCCTTTTTTTCTTTTTCTTTTGATATTTATTACATTACTTTTAAGGTTAGACATTCCTTCTGTTTCTTAATCATATATAAATATGATTTGTATATATGCACACATAGAGAGGTGTTTACTTATATAAATAAAATTAATTATTATATAGTTTATATAAAAATATATACATATATAGAGTTTCTCCTACCTTCTTAAAGGTTTTTGTTTGTTTGTTTAGTTAGCATCTAAACTTTATTATGGGCCAGAGTAAGAAACCAATTTTTTTCACTTCAAGTATTTAACCAGTTTTTTCAGTGGTTTTTATTACCTAATTCTGCATTCTCCCTCTGACATGATGCCATCACATATGATATTCTTATACTTAATAGGGTTTGTTTGTGGGTTAGCTGCTGCTTTGTTTTTTTTCTGCAAGTGTCTGCAGTAGTTATTAATGATATTCACCAAAATGTCTGGCTTGCTGGTTTCTGTGAATGTGGTTGTATTGCATTACCTTGCCTTCCTAGGGTTGTATGAAGTCATGTGGCTGGCTCTGGCCAAGGAAACACGAGCAGATGTGATGTGAGTCTTTTCCCAGGTAGGCTTTACCTGTTAGTAGGAAACCACTCAGAACTCTTCTACTCCACCAGTGACCTCATCAGCTGGAGTAAGGAGAAGTGGAACAGTGTCCCCAGTCAACCTGTAATGGACACGCATCAGAAATAAGATGTAAGTCGGTTTAAAAGACACTTACATGTGGGAGTTGCTCATTACTGCTAGCAGAACCTAGTGTGTGCTGACTGATACATATATGTTAATAGTATGTCCTCACTTAATGTCATTGATAGGTTCTTGGAAACTGGGACTGTAGGCAAAATAATGCATAAGAAAACCAGTTTTACCATAGGCTAATTGGCATAAATAAGAGTTAAGCTCCTATGGCATATTTCTGGTGACAAAAGCATCACTAAATTTCTAAATCAAGACCCACAACATGTCTAATATTAAATAGTGAAATAAATGTGATATATACATATATGTAAGAAAGATTAATGAAAACAAGTAAGAGAATTATATACCCAATTATGCCAGGCAAGTCATGGATCACTGGAGCCTATCCCAGAAGCTCAGGGATTGATTTGCCCATTTACAGCTGAGTGTAAATACCTACCTGTCAATCACAAGGTGGGAACCAGCCCTGGACAGGATGCCCTCCCATCATAGGCTGAACTCACACATACCCACAATCACTGATCCTGGGACCATTTAGACATGCCAGTTCACCAAATTGGCACAGCTCTGCGATGTGGGAGGAAACCACAGTACCTGGAATAAAATCCACGTAGACATGGGAAGAACGTGTAAACTCGACACCGACAGGAACCCTGGCTGGGAATTGATTTTTTTTTTTTCCTCATCAATGTTACAATGAAAGGATGTTGAATAAAATGACATTATTCAAGGTCCTGCTGAACATTTTGTTTTAATTGAATACATTTGAATACATGGTCAAGTAAATCAGTCTTTTTTGCTTCCTTCCCAAAAACTGTCCGGAATGATTTTGCCTATCTGTACTTCCAGGAAACTTTTTGATTCATTGTTCAAATAGTACTGCTCCTTTCACTCCAAGGTGAATCTCAATGAGATTTGGTTTGAATTATATGAACTATATTATTAAATTCAGAAATAATTGACATCTGTTCAATATTTCACCTTCCCATCCAGAAACATGGCATCATATCCATTTCGTTAATATATTGTTTTGTGTACTTTCATAAAATATTTTTGTATAGAGTTCTGCATATATTATAACATTTTTCTTAAATATTTTATGTATACTGTTGTTGTGTGTCTGAGGACATCACATCAGTACTCTTTTCTAACTGGTTTTTACTGCTACTTAAGAAAGCTTTTTATTTTGTATATTTGTTATGAATTCAGCTATCTTACTGGATTTTAACTGGTTCTAATAAATTTTTCAGTTCATTGTTTTACATATTTTTTCAAAATCTTTACTTTTCAAATTGAAATTGTATGTTCTAATTTGAACAATATTTTATTATGACAATTAGAAATGACACTGTGTGACTAGATCAAGTAAGACATAAATTATTTTTGCATTTGTTAATTTAGAATTATAATTTGTATATTATTAGTTGTTTTTCTAAAGTTATATGCTTTTGGTTGGTGCAAAAGAAATTCTAATGGCAAAACCACAATTTCTTTTGTTTTGTTTTGTTTTTTTGAGACGGAGTCTCACTCTGTCGCCCAGGCTGGAGTACAGTGGCGCGATCTCCGCTCACTGCAAGCTCCGGCTCCCGGGTTCGCGCCATTCTCCTGCCTCAGCCTCCCGAGTAGCTGGGACTACAGGCGCCGCCACCTCGCCCTGCTAATTTTTTTGTATTTTAAGTAGAGACGGGGTTTCACCGTGTTAGCCAGGATGGTCTCGATCTCCTGACCTCGTGATCCGCCCGTCTCGGCCTCCCAAAGTGCTGGGATTACAGGCTTGAGCCACCGCGCCCGGCTAACACAATTTCTTTTGCACCAACCTAAAGCATGACTTTTATCTCTTCATAGACAATAGTATAATGAACTCACATGTGCTTATCTCCTGGCTTTAAAAATTTTCAACATATAATCCCACTTCTAGGTATATACCCAAAAGACAGGAAATCAGTATGTTGAAGAGATATTTGCACTCTCATGTTTATTGCAGCACTATTCACAATAGCCAAGATTTGGAAGCTACCTAAGTATCCATGAACAGAAGAACAGATGAAGAAATTGTACATATACACGATGGAGTACTGTTCAGTCATAAAAAAGAATGAGATCCTGTCATCTGCGGTAACATGGATGGAACTGGAGATCATTTTGTTAAGTGAAATAAGCCAGGCACAGAAAGACAAATACCACATTTTCTCATCTGTGGGAGCCAAAAATTAGAACAACTGAATTCACATAAATAGAGAATAGAAGGATGGTTACCAGAGGCTGGGAAAGGTAGTTGTTGGTGGCGGGGGTGGGGGCGGGCGGTGAGTATTTGAGTATTGGGGGGATGTAGGGATGATAAATGAGTACAAAACACAGAAAGAATAAATAAGACCTAGTATTTGCTATCTCAACAGGGCGAGTAAAAAATAACTTAATTGTACATTAAAAATAACTAAAAGATTATAATTGGATTATTTGTAACACCAAGGATACATGCCTGAGGGCTTGGATATCCCATTTACCCTGATGTAATTATTACACATTGCATGCCTATATCAAAATATCGCATGTAACCCATAAATAAATATATATATAGTATGTACACAGAAAAATTATGAATTAAAAATTTAATAAAATATTTAACACATCACCAATCTTTTTATCTATACTAACGCAACCCCTACCTATCACACACACACACACACACACACACGCACACACACACTTTTGCACTGCATGATTCTGAAGCAAACCCTGCAAGATCATTTCACTTCATCTGTATTTCATATATTCAAAATTTTAATCTTTATCAAGATTTTTCCTTCTTTAATTTTAGTTTTCCAAATTGTAGATGTTCAGGAAACCTGTGTTGGCTGTCCCAGTATGGTTTCATCCTTGTTTTTGATTAAACCAATAATGCTTGTTTAAGATAAATTGTTTTTTAAATTTCAAGCAGTAGAAAGGTATGCACAATACAAAGTGAATTAACATCTTTTCTGAGGTCCAAGTACTTCTCCCTCAAGAAGGTCACATATATTTTTTTCTTCTATATTTCAGGTAAACTTCATGTCATCTGCAAAAACAGTATCTTTGCCCCTCTCAAGTTCTGACTGAGCAAGAACATCCAGAATAATTTGGAGTTTGCTGTTTGTCTCACAGCAAGTAGAAGTGCCAGGATTCATATCCATGGAGTTTGGTGCCAGAACACATGTTTGAAACCACTATGCAAGACTTTAATATAGTAAAAAAGCATGCTTCTCTTTCCAGAATACTGAACGGGTGTTGAATTCAATCAAATTCCCTTTTGGCATCTATTAAAATGATTGAATGCTTTTTTCCTTGATTTATTGATATCACATTTTGTCTTAGATGTTACCAATATTAAACCATTCTTTATTTCCTGATATAAGTAATATTTGGAATGATATAATATTTGGTTTTTATATTTTAATGTGCTGCTGGTTTCAATTTGTTATTATTATTTTTTAATTTAGAAAATGTTTGCATCTATATTCATATGTGAGATTGGGCTATTTTCTTTGTTATCTTTGTCATATTTCACTGTGCTATAAAATGGATCAGAAAGCTTTTATGTTTTTTCTAACTTTGGAAAACTTATTAGTGTGGAACTAATTTGGCTCCATGGAAGTGTGAAAATATTTACAATAAGACAGTCTACTCCTGGAGACTTTTTCAAAGACAACTCTGATAGTTTTGGAAATGTTTTAAATCGATTTTGACCAATTATATTTTCTTAGAAACCATCTATTTTATTAAGATTTTTCAGGAAATTTTACTTAATATTTAAATTTATAAAATATAGCTATATATTTTTAATTTGATGACAAAGATAAATATGTATTATTTTATAATATTTGAAAAGTATACAAAAGTAAATTTGAAAAATAAAAATCACATGTATTCCAAGTTCCTTTTAATATTTCAGTCTATAAACTATCTATTTGGCTAGCTGGCTCACTGTTTCACTTAATAAGACACGAAGAGCTTTCTATGTCATCAGTTACCAAAAATGTAATTTTAATGACTGCATAATATGCTATTATATAAGTGTGCATAGTTTATTTTTTCAATCTATTGTTAGACATGGAAGTTACTTCTATTTTTTTCTAACAAATAATTCTAGGATATATAGCTTTGTAAATATATGTATGTGTACACATGTGATTATTTCCCCAATGTATATTTTTTAGAAATATAATTAAGTCAAAAGTTATAGATATTTGAAATCTTTTTGATTCTTCACTCCAAGTTCCTTCTAGAAAATTTAAAGCAATTTACAGATCTATAAACAGCATATGGGATGGTCAGCTTGCCTGCATGCTCAGCAGCTCAGACTATTACATTTTAAATGTTTGCATCATTGTTTGTGTTTTTATTTTTTCATTATTATTGAAATGAAGCATTATTTTTTTCCTATATCTATTGGGCATTTAGAGTTTTTATTTTCTGAGTTGTCTACCCATATTCCTTTCCCATTTTCTGATAGGTGTTTATATTTTTCTTATGAATTTACAAGATTTGTTTTATTAGTCTGTTCTCACACTGCTATAAAGAAATACCTAAGACTGGGTACTTTATTTTAAAAAAGAGGTTTAATTGGCTCACGGTTCTGCAGGCTGTACAGGAAAGGTAGCAGCATCTGCTTCTGGGGAGGCCTCGGGAAGCTTATAATCATGAAAGAAGGCAAAGAGGAAGCAGGCATGTCTTACATGGCCAGAGGAGGAGAAAGAGAAAAGAGGGAGGTACTACGCATTTTTAAACAACTAGATCTCCTGAAAACTCTAGCACAAGAACCGCACCAAAGGGATGGTGCTAACTCATTCATGAAGGATGCACTCCTATGAGCCAACGACCTCCCACCAGGCTGCAACTTCAACACTGGGGACTGCAATTCAACATGAGGCTTAAGTAGGGATACAGATCCAAACCATATCTTTTGTCAACTGTGGATATTAAAAATATATTTTCCTAGGTTGTCATACACTTCTGATTTTTAATTTTGTGGAAGTACAAAACCGTTTCTTGTCTATGTAGTCTATTATTTTTTCCTTTATGCCTTCCTCCTTTATTTCTATACATAGAGGACTTCATTATTTCATCTTAAAAGCTCTTATCTTTTATTATATTCTCTTTCTCATTCTAGTTTTATTTGAGTTTAATCTTGCTTTCTTTTTTATTATTAGATGTGCTGGAGTATAATATGTTTTCTCATACCTTTAAAGAGTCAGCTCATACATTTATATTATGCTTCTCTTTGTTAATTCAATCCCTTTTTGTTTTTATCAATTTAATTTTTATCCAGCTTTCTTTAGGCTTGATGTATTTGTTGTGCATTTATTAATTTCTTGAAGGCAAATTTTAATTCATCTATTTTTCCTCTTTCTTTTTAAATAATGAAACAATTTATTGCTTTGCGTTTCTTTGCTCTAAAGAAATGTAGTTTTGGCAACGGCTCATAGGCTTTGAGGGAGCATTGTTTTGTTCTTTTATTATTTTCTAAACAGTCTGCAACTCAGGTTTTTATTTCCCTTTTGACTCAATAACTATTTATGAGAACTTCTTTTTACTTATTTATTTACTATCCAAGTTTCTATCATTTTTTTTTGTGGTTGTTGGAAATGTTTCCATTTATTTTAGTTCTATCAGAAAATTTGCCCTATAAACTTTTTTTTTAAAATAAAGCTTTTCTTGATGATGCAGTACATGGTAAGCTTTTGAAAATGTTCTCCTAACACTTGAAAAAGCATGTATAGGGAACAAAGTTGGAAATACTACATATCTTTTGTCTTATTAACTGTATTATTCAAATGTTCTCAGTTTACTTGATGTATTGAAGGCGTCCAAAGTTTGTTAACCTTCTCACAGTTACATCTCTGTCCAACCCTCCTTACATTTCAAAAAATTTAAATGTTTTGAATTTTCATAAAGGTCTATTTTATCTTCGTTGAATATGTTACTTCTATCATAATAAAATGACTCTTAAATTTAAAGACTTGAATTATAACTCACTTTTTTTTTGTTTCAGTTTGCGTTGTTCTTCTTTATAGCACCTTTCATATATCCCTCAGTCCCATTTTCTTTACACATAATTCATGGAAGTAGCATGTAATCAAATTTTACTTTTACTCCCATCAGGAAGTCTTTTAATGGGGTATTTAAAATCATTTCCATATACTGGGAGCCATGGTGAGCTGCGGCTGGGTCTCAGCACACCTGGCAGCCCATGGTGTATATTTAGGGGCTGACAGATGCCCCTGGGATAAAGTCCTTCTTAGGAAAAGAGAAAGTCACTTGTGCGAGAAACGACCTACAGGCAAAGACTTAGAGATTGGGGAGGAGAGGTGATGTTTATTTTGGGCAATATAATACCTCTTAATTTTGTGTATTCTCATCCACGTGGGGGTGGGGGCAGGTCATGTGTAACAGAGAAATAGGAAGGCTATTGGATGGAGGTAGGAAAAGTCAGAGAGAGACAGAGAAAGAGAGAGGGAGGGAGGGAAAGAGGAAGGGAGGAAGGGAGGTGGAGCTAACATGGCTACCAACTTTGTAGGGTGTAGCCCCTCAGGCAACATTATCTCACAGCCTTTCTAACACACTGTATCCCAAAAGGGTGGGACAAACTTTGTCTCACTTTTGCCACACCCACCATGAGATGCGTCAAAGGACCTTGGTGCCTGTGGTTGTCCGCAGATACTAGGGGAGGTAGCAGTAACGTCAACTGGCCCTGGTAGGTGCCTGGCAAGCAGCACTGGAGCCCAGAGGTTGTAAACCAGCAGCTGTTTGGACTTCATATTCTAATAAGCCTATAAGGGACTCCCCCAGAAGACTTCAGGACAAATTTGACAACTTAAGGGGCATAATTCTGGGACCTAGAACCCTGTATGTGGAGACAAGAGCAAACCCAAGGGTAGTTATGATAGCCAGCACAGTATTTGCTACATTGTAGATTAGTGTTGCCTGGGGAAATATAGATTTATTTTTGTAATTAGCATTCTTGTTCTCATTTCTTTCATTTTATTTTGTGTTTTCTGTTTTTAAATGATGTGTTTACTGATCTTTTGCTACAAGTCCCATGAGTTTTCTTTTTCTCTTCTTAAAATCTGGAAAGTTTACTTTTTAAAATTTCTTTAAAAATATTTAATTTTTTACCATTACATTTTCAAGAAAGGGGTCTAGCTTGAGTTTGAACTGTAGGCTGTGCAGGGGTTTGGATGAGCCTAGTGAGCTTCAGGGGGGCATCCGCCAGGAATCTGTTTTCATAAAGGACTGAGGGTGTCCTGGGAAAGAAATCATCCTAAAGGAAAAATATAGGGGAAAAGATTCTACGGAAAAACAGAGACAATGAGCTGTGGTAGATGAAGGAAGAACAGAAATTTTGACATTCTTCAGATTGAGAACTGGGGATCTATGTCATCTCCTGTGAACCTGAGTGGGATCAAAGACTAGTGGACTACTAGAATATGGTGAAAGATTCATTGTGCATTTCTGAGCGTAGGCAAGTTTCACTTCTGGTCTCACTTTTGGCATACTAAGCTGCCATGTAAGAAGTATGACTTCCTTGCTTCACATGAAGAAATGCTGTACCACACAGAAAGTGAGAGGAACCCCATTGAGTCAAGTTTCCTGGATGTATCCCCAAGGAACCAGTATGTGAGTAGAGAAGCCATCTTGGAAGAGGTCCAGTCCCAGCCACCCCAGCTGACACCATGTGACTCAGAGATGAACCATCCAGCAGAGCCCTTCCTGAATTTCTTTTCACAGAGTCACAAGTAAAATAATACTTAGTTTTGTAATCACTTAGTTTTGGGGTAGCTTGTGAACCAGCAATAGATAACTGACACTGAAGCTTTGATCTGGGAGCAGATTAATGATTTTGCATGGTCATAACCATTCACTTTTCTCTTCTAGCCCAGCCCTGCATTGACGTATGTCTCAGTGCTATATGGACAGCAAAAATACAATCCAGAGAAATCTGCTTTTATTAACTGGGCTTAAGCAACACTGTACTAGGAATTCTGTTAACAAACTGTAACCAACAAAAACTAGAGAGGCAATTTCTCTCACTTTTGTTTTTGTCTTTTCTCCACATTTATCATCTTTCTCCTATCATTTTTATCTACTTTTCCCTACTACTTCTTCTACATTCTGGAGTTTCTTTAGTTTACCCTCCATTTCAGGATGTAATATTTACAGTAGCAATTCTTCTCTATTCCATGTGAAATATGGATTTTACTTCTACTACTGCATTTTTAGTTTTCACATAATTGTTGATCTCATTTATTTTTATTTGCATCTCATTCTGTTGGTCTTAACTCATACTCTTAGGGCTTTGTGTTCTATACCAAACAGTTCTCTATTATTATTATCCTTTTTTTTGTAGATTGTGTTTTGAAAGGCCTTCTCATCCTCAGAGTCTTCAGAATGTTGGTCTCATTGCCTTCTCCTCTATAGGTTTTCGTAATCCACAATGTTAGCTTTCTTTCTGTTTCTCAGGAAAGATTTTTCCAGACACAAATAATTGTTGCATATCTTTACCCAGTTCTCTTTCACAAGCATGATAGGAAAATCCCATCCCTAATCTGAGCTGAATGACATGTTGATGCACCTAATTTTAGCCTAGCCTAACCTAAATCATAACACTAGCTGACTTTCATCTCTTATGGCTCCAAGAAACCCAAACAGAGACATCTCCTCCCTCTCTCTGAGTCTTCTAATTTTTTAAATTTATTTTTATTTTTAAAAAGTTTTAAGAAATAGGGTCTTACTCTGTTGTCCAGGATGAAGTTCAGTGGTATAATCATAGCTCACTGCAACCTCAAACTCCCTCCCAACTCAGCCTGCTGAGTAGCTAGGATCACATGTATATGGCATCACCCCTGGCTAATGTTTTTATTTTTTTATTTTTGTAGAGATGAGATCTCACTACGTTTTCCAGACTAACCTTGAACTCCTGGCCTCAAGAGATCCTCTTGCCTCAGCCTCCTGAAGTGTTAGGATTACTGGTGTGAGCTACCTCACCCAGCCATCTTCTCCTGATTTGAATGTTTGCAAGCCTCTTTCTGTCTCCAAATCCTTCTCCCACACCCTTTGGAGCTTCATTTCAGCAGGTAGACACAAAGTTCTAGGATTAGGAAGACAGATAAAGAAACAGCCATTTGAGAATAAATGAAGACACCTCCTCCAAAGAGGAGCCAAGGTGAGGGGTCTGGGGAAGGGCTCCTTAAAGGCAAACACCTCTCACTTCTCTTTCCTCAGTGTCAACAAATCTTTACCAAGGATGAAGGTTCTAGATGCTCTTGTGAGGACTGTTCTGCTTATGACTCCCAAGCACAGCTGCTTCACCTCTCCACACCTTTGCTTATGCTCTTTTCTCTGCTTGGAATGCCTGTTTCCCATATTCCCATCACTCAGCTCATGTGGTCAAGTCCTTCTCCTCTCCCAAGAAACGGTTAAATGTCACCATCTTCCCTCTTTAGACTTTGTTCTGATGTTTTCATCTCTGCTGTGTTCTCCCATAGGATTTGAACTGGTTTTATACAGCTCGTTCCATCATCTATTTTAACTATTGTTTAGTTGCCATCTAGCTCTCTGAAAGATGTTAAGTTCCTCAAAGACGAAAGTTTGACTTTATTCACCCTTATGCCCTAGGCTTGACACAGTGCCTGACATACAGTAGCTTATGTCAATGTTTGTCAAAGGGGTTGATAATGCCCCTCTTGGATCTGGTAATTGACTGATTGCCCAAAGTCTCTTATCAAGTTAGTGTCAGAAGCAGGTCTCAAATTAGAAGGTCCTAATGTCATAAGATCAGGTCTTGGTGCACCTGTTGGCAGTCTGGTGGTGTGAGGAGTAGGAAGGCCTTGAATGCAGCACTCCAGAGTTTGGGGAAGCTAAGAATGACACCACTCACTGGTTGTACTCTCAGTCACATTTATTACTCACTGTTCCCAGTCTCATGTGCAACATAAGAATAATATTAGTACTTACCTTGTAAGATTGTTGTAAAGATTAAATGACGGTTTAGATGTAAAGCTCTAAGCATAGTGCCAGCTCATAGTAAGTGCTATATATGTGATGCAATTATGGTTATTCTCATCAATGAAGACAGATTGGCATTGCCTACCTGTGTTGAGAAGGATTTGGAGGACTTATCTGGGCTCAGCTAGAAAAAAAATATACTGTCAACTTTGCAAGAAGGAAAGGTGGTGGCTCATGGGCCAAGTGTTTGTTGACCTTGCTATAGGGCAATAGGAAACTGAAAAGTTTTTATTCTAGCAGGATACCGTGGATATATATGGTATAGATCTGCCAACTTCCAGTCAATTTCGAGAGTTTAGTTCCATTGAAACTCCAAAGGAATTCCCAGTCCCTCAGCGTAGAAATGACTGCGTGTGCACACACAAATACTGCACACACATCATACACATGTGCAACCAGACTGTGATTATGAAAATGCTTTCAATTTTGTGACTCATGTTTTTTTCCCCCTCTACGCTCTTTGCCAACTTTCTTTGCAGTGAAGTGAAGGGTTAAGTGTCTAGAGAGGCTCCCAGGCCCATTTTGCATATGAGCATTTCCATGTTAATAGAACATTTAAGGGAAAATGCTCTCTGTCAATTGATTGTATAAATATTTTATCTGGAGTAAGTGGCAGCAGTGAAGGTCTCTGGAAGACTTTCTCTGAGAGCAGAATGAAGGATAAAATCAGGGCGTTATTGTGGAAGAAATAAGACACAACGGGGAGTTACAAACACTTGATCCAAAGTGTAAAAAACAGTCCCTTTGCCTCTGTGCAGCCCGGAGCCTGGGCCGATTAAATCCATAATGGAATGAGTAAGTTTGGGCTGCATAAATTTGTCTTCCTTCCCCAGGAATCCTGCCCGCCACCTGGCTAGATTAATGGCCAGAAGCCTCGCACATAATGAAGTGCGCTACCCTGGCACCCGCTCATGAATTTATTATGGTGTCCACAATTGGGCTGGATGGCGGAGACATCTTTATAAATCCTGCATTTAGCGCTGCCGAGATGAGCACTTCACTCCTAATGGTGAGCCTGATTTATCACCAGAGGCCCTGCTCCTCCACCAGGCCCCTCCCCGTCACTTCTCGAAGGAAATACAGGTCATCTTGCTGATGGAAATGAAATGTGAAGGTAATTAGAGGATGCCAAATGGAGATGGGAAAGGGGGCACCATGGACGTTTTAAATATGTTGGTCATCTTTTTCCTTCAAGCAATTATATCAGGCTGATTTATTTTTACAGTTTATAATCACTTAACTACCTGTGGCTGGGGATTTTTTTCTTTAACCTCGAGCTTTGGAGACAAGAGACAGGTTTTTGATTTCTCTTTCTTAGGATGGTATAAGGGTAATTCATTGTGAGCTCCTCAGGCTCTCAGTTCCTCTGCAGTTTCTCAGCCAGAGCAGCTGGCTGCTGGGGGAGTCCTGGCCAGTGCCTCTCAGGGGTGCTCTAGTTGTGTGTAGCCCCCAGCAGCTTTCAGGACTCATTTCTAGGTGAGGATGTGAAAGTAACTACTTTTCCTTGAGGTCACAGAGGCCAGCCTGTGACAGGTGGAAGAAAAGAATTTACTAAGAGTTGTGTCTTATGGTCACAGACTGTAATACTGGCTTTTCTACTTCCTAGCTCTCTGACTCTGGATGTTTTACTTCACTTTTCTAAGCCTCAGTTTTTCTGTCCATAAAATGAATATAATAATAGTATCTCCCTGAGGCTGCTGTGAAGATTATATGTGAAAACGTTTGCAAACTCTTAGCATCAAGCTTGGCACATGGTCACCTCCCAGAAATGTTAGTTAATTGAAAAGTATTCAGGGCCCCACACTATAACTATGTCAATGCATATTTAATTTGACAACTATGTTTTGGATACTGTAAATACAGACGTAGTTCTACCTTGCTACCAGGGCCTCGCAGATAGTGTGGAAGGTAGGGAAGTAAGTCATTTCCTTACAGAACTGCAGGAATAGTAAGAACAGGTGCAACAAGAGAAGAGTGGAAGAGTCTTTAGCCCCAAGATGGGTTTCAGAGGTGCTGGTATCAGGCAGGGCTTCCCGGAGAAGAGGAACCTTACCTTTAAAGCATGAATTGCAGCTTATGTAGAACTTTTATATGTAGTATCTTACGTAATATTTTTAACAGTCTTGTGGGATGGACAATTTATAGGCAAGGAGATAGAAAACAGGCAAAGTGGTCTTAGGAGGCAGCACAGACCAAGGGGAGCTCTGGACCAGATTTGCTGGCCTGAATTTGAATCTGGGCAGGGTTCTAAGCTTCACACTGGTTAGTAGTCCTACTTAGTAGCAAATATATTAAAAGGAACACTCATTTTTCATTTAATGTAGTTAAATAAATGTATTAATAATGTCAAGACTTTAATTGAGATGCAGTTGACTAGGTGACAGTGCATGTGTGTGTGTATCCTCAGAAGCTTTTAAGATTTTTCTCTTAGTCTTTAGTTTTCAGCAGTTATTTTATGATGTGTGTTTTTCTTTGTATTTAATCCTGCTTGTGACTCACAGCATATCTTGAGTGTGTTCTCTTGATGTCTTTTGCAGTTTTGGCAAATTCTCAGCCATTTTTGAAGCATATTCAAATATTGCTTTTTCTCTATTTTTCCTCTTTTCCCTTTTTGAAAATCTTCAGGGTGGATATTTTCTACCCACCTACCTTCCAGTCCCTCAGTCTTCTTTTCAGCTGTGTCGAATCTTCTGTTAAATCAATTTATTGCGTTCTTAACAAACACATACAGTTGTATTATCCACTCCTAGAATTTTCATTTGATTTATTGAATATAGGTTCAAAGTCTCTGGTCAAATTCTTCATTTCTTAAATCTATTTTTTAATATAGGAATCACAGTCATTTTAAAGTTTGTATATGATTGCTTCAATATCTAGATTACCTGTGAGTCTGTTCTATTGTCTTATTGTTTTGATTCTGCCTCCTGGTGTGCCTAATAATTTTTTATTGAACCTTCAGGGAGTCTCAGGGAGTTTAGCTTGTGGTAGGCAGAGTAGAAGCAGATTGCCTTAATCCAATCAGGCATTGAGATGAGTTGAGATTGAGTATCAGCCTCTTCATCCATGTCACTTAAGTATTAGTAGGTTTCTTGGAGTGGTATAGAATGTTAAATTTATCCCCCCAAATTTCTCTCTTTTCGTTGAGATATTCATCCCTTGTGTCTTGGCTGCTTGGTGTTTCTCTCAAATGGTATTTTTTTTTAATTGATCCAGTTTTTCTAGTTATTCTCAGTGGAAAAGTATTCTACAAACTCATAGTCAGACATGGAAGTCTGGCATGTTTTAATAATATTGCAGTTTTCATATTTTGGTGCATATAATTTTTATTCTGGCCTAAATTTTTAAGATTGTAGGTCCTGTGTTTATAGTGGCTAATAAGAAAAACTTTAAATGGTTTTGACTCCTACTCTGCAACTTACCAGCTGAACAAAATTGATAGTGATAATCATTATAATTAATTGTTTCTTTAGTGCTTATTATATGCCAGGAACTATTCTAACCACTTTTACATGTATGTATTTATTAAATCATCATTAACCCCATTTTAGAGATGAGTAAACTGTGGCACAAGAAGTATGATAGCTAGCCTCCACAACAGCCCCAAATGCTCCCTGCTTTCTGGTTGTCAAGACATTGTGGACTACCTCCAACGCTGTACCAGGCTTGATCTGTTTGGCTAATGGACTATGGTAGTGACGGTGGCATGCCTCCATCATGATTAGGTAATTAAAGACACTTCGGCTTCTGTCTTGGTTGCTTTCTCACACTCTCTATCTCTCACATATCACTTGTTTCCTCTCTCAGGACACTTGCTCTGGGAGAAGCCACCTGCCTGTCACAAGCAGTCTTATTTTATGGAGAAGCTCACATGGAGAGGAAGTGAGGCCTCTTGCTAACAACTATGAGGGTGAGCTGAGAAGCAGATCCTCTGCCTCGATCCAGCCTTCAGATGATTGCACCGCACCATGGACAGCTTGATCATAGCCTCAATCCTGAGTTAGAACATCCCAGCTAAGCTGTCGCCACCACATTCCTGACTCTCAGAAGCTGTGAGAGCATTCATGTTTACAGTTTTTGGCTGCTGAGTTTTTGAGTACTTAGAAAGCAGTAATAGATAATTAATACAGAGAGGTTTAGAAAAGTTCATACAGATTGTATATGCAGCTGAGTGGGATTAACTTGGAGCAAACTAGGTATATTCTGTTGTGGGAGAAGTAAAAACTACAATGAGAAGATGTCAAACTTTAAAATTTTAAGTTTAAAACGGGATTATCTTGTTTATAAGGACTGAAGTGTGGGAACGAAGAAGGGGAGAGCTCACTAGTCAGAGGCTGGAGACTCCCTCATCTCAGTTCCTTAACACATCAGACTGTTTCCTAGAGAAATATAATTTCAGACCTCCTCCAAGGTTAGCCTTGCTGTTTTCAGGGCAGAGGGGTCTCTTGACACTTGGGATAGACAGGGACCACATAATGCTCAGTAGGGAAGGGGAAGGTGGACCTTGCTAGTGTGAAAAGCAAACTTCAGAAGTTATTTGATTATTCTTGTACTGAGATTGAACTATGGCTCTATGTTAACATAAGGGTGCAGGATGTAAAGTGCTCCCACTCTGTACTATTGTTGCAGCTTTTCTGTAGGTTAAAAGTGGTTCAAAATTTTTAAACAGCTATTTGAAAGACTGCTAGTAATAAATATATAAAGAGTTTTTGGGGTTTTTCCAGTTATACAGTAAGGATCTGCCATTTGTTAAGATTTTCCCTTTCCTCCTCTCATTCTGACAGGTATTTTTTTTTTTTTTTTTTAATGCAGGGGCTGATTTTGCCATCACCCCTGAAGTAATGGTAATATTGATATTACTATTGAAAGTCTCTGTATTAATCATATTATTAATATTAAAAGTAATAGTCTCTGTATTAATAGTACCATTAATACAGAGAACCTGAGTGCTCTGTCTAGGACCAGCATCCAGTAGGATTAACTATTGGCCTCTGTTCTTCACCAAACACCCAGATAGTGAATCCACCGAGGTCTAAGATCTCCATCACACGTTCCAGCCACATTACCGTGTTCTCTAGCAAAAGGAACCAGCTCCATGTAGGATTCTGAATGTAGCCCACACATTTCCAGGCAGCTGGGTCTTGGCTTCCTGGAGGTCTTAGACATAGTGTTGGAGAGGGGGAGTGCTATCTCCCCATAGATAGCCCACAGCCAGGAAGAGGGCCTTGGGTGTTCCCTCTTCCTCCTTGAGGCCTACTCAGCATCCCCTACATTAGAGTCGCTTTCCAGTATTCTGTGATCAATGCACCTGCCCAATGGTACCTCATTCCCATCACAATCCCCTTCCTTATCCCCCATCCCAAGAGGGTCCTGATTTCCATTGTCTTCCGATAAGAGACTCCTGCACACTAAGAGCTGACATTCTGTTTAGTGGCTTACTTTTCCTAGCATTACATTTCAACAAGGAACAATGTCACAAGGGAAATTCAGGGGCTATGAGGGACCTAGGTCACAGTAGTGGAAATAATAGTGTATGTGGGTCACACAGAGAGATACATTACAGGGGGCTTCCAAGAACCTTGCAGAACACCATGTGCTTAGAAAAAATACCTTTAAGGCCTCCATCCCAGTTCACCTGTAGATGATCTGGGGCCTGATGACAATAGAATTCCATTCTTATACTAGTATTGTCCCTGCTTATTTAACTTTGGGCAAGTTTCTACTTTTGGGTCTTTCTTTCCCACTTGGAGAGTGACAGGGTTGATTCAGAACAATTATTTTCAGATGAAATCTTATGTGGCATCTTAATAGATAAAATGGAAACAAAGGAAATTGTTTTATTACTACCATATAATGATTTTATACCTTTGTGGTAGACAGATTTCTGAAATGGCCTTCATGATCTCTATCTACTGGGGTGATCCCCTTGTGTAATTGCCTTTCTTGGGTGCAGGTGGAACATGTGATTTGCTTCTAGCCAATGCAGTATGGCCAAGGTAAAAAAAATTGCAAGTGTAATTAAAGTCTCTAATCTGCTGATTTAGAGTTAATAGAAAAGGAGATTATCCTGGGTGGGCCTGGCCTAATCAGGCAACTCCTTAAAAGAGACATGAAGCAGCAGCAGATTCTCTTTTGCTGGTTTGGAAAAAAGCAAACAGCTGTGTTGTGGACTGCCTATGGGATGGCCATGTGTCCAGGACCTGAGGCTGCCTCTACCAGTGGACAGCAACCCTCAGCCACCAGCCAACAAGGAAATGGAAACCTTGGTCTTGTGATTGCCGGGAACTAAAATCTTCCAACAACCTGAATGAGTTTGAAAGAAGACTCCAAGTTCCAGCTGAGACCACTGTGAGGACCAACACTTTGATTTTGGCCTTGAGAAACCCTGAGAGTAGAACCCAGTTATGTTGTGTTCTGACTTTTGAGTCTTGGAAACTATAGATGATAAACTGAGATCATGAACACGTGTTATTTTAATCCACGGTGTGTTTCATAAAGAGCTATGCAGCAACAGAAAACTAATACAAAGTTCAAATGGGACACTTAATTTTTAAAAGTCAATCAAGGAGGGTTTTTTGGACAGATTTCTTCTTCTTCATTTGATAGACCGCATTTGACAGGCCTTTCTCCATTTGAAATTAGAAATCATGGGTGACAGTAACAAATTTTTTCTTCATCTTATATCCAGTTTGGTCTCAAATATTTTTGGGTATCAAGAATATCTGGATTCCCTCAGATGAGTAGCTATGAACAACTCAATTTTCAAATTCTGGTCACTTTCAAATTTCAAATTTTCAAATTTCAGTCTCTGGAAAGACAGGCTTCACTTCAGTCTGTTCAAGAATGACAGCGCCTGGCAGTGCATGTTCATGACTTGGTGGTTCCAGGTGTATTACATTTGGTATCCAACATCTTGAGAGTTATAGGGATTTTTTTTATATTACAGTTTTTAAAATAGCTAAACCCATGTTTTAAAAAATAATTTTCAATCAAAGGTTTGAGAAATCCCTGGAAGCAGCATGGCTTTCACCAAATCTTAGGGCTCCAGAAGACCCAGCACTGGCAGTTTACGCAAGGACCTTCTAGCTGCACATTTCTTATTGATCTAAAATTATGGCCCGGCGCAGTGGCTCATGCCTGTAATCTCAGCTTTTTGGAGGACTGAGGCGGAAGGATCACTTGAGCACAGGAGTTTGAGACCTCAATGAGCTAGGATTGAGCCACCGCACTCTAGCTTAGTGAGAGAGTGAGACCCTGGCTCTGAAAAAAAAATCACTTTACCTTAGTCAATGTGCCTTATTCCTTCTTTCATAGTACCTTAAATAGGTGTTAGGTTATAAATATTTACACATGCAGACACACACACACACACGATGCATTATATATGTATATATATGAGGCATTACATATATATCATATATCATATATATATATAATATGTATGTGTATCTAAAGTTTCTGGAAAGGTAATTGAGGTCTGAGTAAGGGGTGGAGCTCAGGTCATTGATGGATACAAGCTCATTTGTGTGTGTATATTACATATAATTATTTGAGGCTATATACACAATTACTTGAGAATTTAATAGTTACTGTATTTAAGTGAAACTTCAATCCTCTGCTGAATTTTCCTGTTGTATTTGGTGAAGGAGGTCATTTCATCGAGGAGGCTTAAGAGGTTTGGTATCTGTTAAGGCTGCCCTGGAAGTCTGGTCCCAACTGTGCAAAGATACACAGTCGGAGGAAGGAGTTGAAACGGGGATTTTCAGCCTTGGCATGATGGATACTTGGAGTTGGATATCTCTCCTTTGTTGGGGACTGTCCTGGGCACTGTAGGATGTTCAGCAGCATCCTTGGTCTCCACCCAGGAGATGCCAGGAGCTCCGCCCTCCTGCTCAACAAAGTCTCCTGGGAAGCAACCTGCCCCCAGTTGAGAACTCCTGCTTGAGAAGACACCAAACTTCAGGCATATATAATAGCAGCCATTGTAGAAATAACAACTTTTCTTCTTTTTGACCTCTGCCACCTAGCATTCAGTATTTGGGGATCTTTAGTCCACTTGAGTGGGAAAATTTTGTAGAACCCTAGATTAAAGTAGATATTCATAAATTATAAAATTTGAAAACTTCCAGTTTCAGAGATGGGGAAACTGAGCCCCAGAGAGGAGAAGGAGCTTATGTAGAGCACACAAGCCAGGGCCTGGGGTCTGAACCATTACCTGATGGACAAGCCCCTACCCTTGCATACATGATCACACACACACACACACACACACACACACACACACACACACACAGACTCTTTTTCCTCTCCCCTAACCCCAGGAATTTGCATAGATTGAGGCAAACTCAAATTTAAGGCAAGAAGGGAGGCGCTGTCCCCTTGACTAATCAAATACACATAAAAGCTCTCTCTGAACTATAATTACGTTTGTTCACTCCTTGGGTTGATTTATTTTTTATTTTAATTGTCAGCCCTGCTCCACCATGATGCTAATAGAAATGTTATTGCAGCCAATATGCGCTAAAATGATGTCTAAAGATTATTAATGAGAGCAATAAGAAGGTGTCTTCATAATAAGTCAGCATTAAAGGAGTAATTCATTTTACCTGATGTAATTGGATTGTAGCGTTTCAATAGCCTGGGACTTCCTCCTAATTGGGATTAGCTGCAGCTTCTTCCTTTTAGGAGAACATTTAACTCTTCCTCTTCTACTTTCCAGTTTTTTTATGAAGTAATTAAATGTGAACTGTTGGACATTTCTGGAAAGGAAGCCAAGGTCTGAGTAGATGCGGGGTGGGGAAGGGAAAGGAGTGGAGCTGAGCGCTGATGGCTGCAGGCTGAAAACTTAGTTCTCCTTCCTCTTCCTCATTCCTCCCCCTCCTCTTCCCCTTCTTCTCTCCTCATCTTCCTTGTCATTCTTTATACTCCCTTCCTCCTTCCTCCTTTTCTTCTTTCTCTCCATCTTCACCTCTTCCTTTCTCCCCTCCTCCCCTCCTCCCTTCTGATTTACTCTTTTCTTCTCTTCCTCCCCCCTCTCCCTCTCCTTCTCCCCCAACCCTCCACTCTTCTCCTCCTCCCTCTTTTCCTCCTTCCTTCTCCCTTTTTCTTCCTCTCCCTAGTTACTCCCCTTTTCTCTCCCCTCTCCTCATCCTCTTTTCCCCTTCGCTTCTCCCCTCTCCCTCTTCTTCTTCCCCTCCTTCACTCCTTCCTGTTCTTCTCCTCCTTCCCTCAATGTCATCCTCAGCTTCTCCTTTTCTGGGTCCCCAGATCTTTCTATTTCTTCATGAGGGAACCTGGGGTCTTAGAGTGCAGGGTATAGAAGGGAGAGTAGAATCATACTGTGAGAGGCAAGGTTTGGGCAGCAGTCACATGGAAAAATGTCACCTGTTGAAGGAGGAAGGAAACTTCTATCTAGAGCCTAGTGGACACCAGGATTCTGACCACGCACTTTATATTTATCATTCCATTCAATTGTCCCAATACCCATAGAAAAGGTGTAACTATCTCATTTTTCTGTTGAAGAAATTAGGACTGAGGGGCAAAATCATGACACCTGCGTGTCCTGCTCTACCCACCCTACTCAGGAAGCCAAGAAGAGCAGAGCAGATTTCCCCAAATTGTGGTGCTTATGGTAGGGGAAAGGATTTAGAGTGTATGGAGACCAAGTGATCTTACAGAATGATTGTGTATTGACTTCAGTGTGAGTCAGAAGGAAAGTAAAAACTAGCCCATCAAATTTTAATGCAAATTCATTTAAGTAAAAACATGAGTTATAAGAAAGAACATTATGTAAATATTATACATAATATATGTGTAAGTACTGGCTCTTTGAGGGAGACCTGTTGAATGGGATATAACCTGGTTTTCTCTGGATCTATCCCCATTCTCAGTTGCAGGCAACAGAAACCAGTTTTTTCTGATGTAAGGAGCAGAGGAATTACAGGAAGAATGTTCCTGGCTAGTGCCATCTACACCTCTGCATAGAGTGCCAAGGTCAGGGCCAAGTCCTTGGGTTCCAAGAGGTCCTCATTGATGACTCCACAATAAAACAATAAAGCTACTGATAGCAAATCATCATAAGGATAGCAGTCATCATCATCATCGTCTTAATAGCAACTAACATGTTGAGATGTTATTACTTGCCAGGCACTAAGCACGCAATGTGTATTATTTCATTTAATCTTATGGTCTTTACTATCAAGTTATGGGATGATTGTCTTTATAATTTCAACTGGGGCACAGAGGGGACAAGCAAGTTGCCCAAGCGCACACTGTATTGCCAGGCTGCCTAGAGAAACAGGCTTGGACAATGGCTCAGAGAGGGGAGACTAGGCAGTAGCCAGGACACAGTTGAATCATGCCACAGTCCTTGTCCAGGGAAGATACCACCAGGAAAACTAGGTCAACATTGCAGCCCCATGGGCTCCGCTGACCTTTAATCAGGTTGTGGCTTCCATTGTCAGAACACCTCTCCCCTGTGCCCTACTTGGGATCATTAGCTCCTATGATCTTGTGATTTGTAATAAGATATCTATACCTATCTACATAGCTATACATAAATATGTATTTATATAGATGTATTAATAGTTGGTCTTCTTCCTTATTTCCTGGCACAGCTCCTAAAGCCCTTGGAATCACCAGAGTGATGACAGCATCCTTTATATGCTAATGAAGTGACTGGTGGTTGGTGGCCCTGGATAATGTCGGGATGGGGGCTGGTCACCAGAAAGACCAAGGAAGGATTAGAGGCAGTGTGGAAATTTTCAGCCCCACCTTCCAACCTCTGGGAGGGGAGAGGGGCTAAAGGTTGAGTTGATCACCAATGGCCAATGGTTTAATCAAAAATGACTATTTAACGAAGTTTCCATTAAAACCCAAAAGGACAGGGTTCGGAGTGCCTCCAAATTGCTGAGTGTGAGGAGAGTCCTGAAGGGTAGTACAGCCAAAGGGGAGATAGATGTTCCACACTCCTTGTCCTGTGCCTTGGTCTCTGCTCTCTTTCCTCTGCCTCTTCACCTGTGTCCTTTGTAACGTCCTTTATGATAAATGGGTAAATGCAAGTAAGACTATTCCATGGGTTCTGTGAGCCACTCTAGTGTACTAATTGAACATAAGGAGGGGGTTGTGGGAATCCTGATTTCTAGCCAGTTGGTCAGAAACACAGGTAAATCAACCTGGGGCTTGAAATTGACATCTGGAGTAGGGGACAGTCTTTGGGACTAAGCCCTCAACCTGAGGATAGATTGCTTGGTGTGTGAGGAAAATCCCACACACATCTGGTGCCAGAAGCGTTGTGTTGAGTGACTCTGTGAGAGTAGGAAGAACACTTTTGCCATTTCCAAGAGCTCTTGATCCAAGACTGGGCTGGAAACATCCATTTGGCTGGACCCCGGTCATACAGTCACATCCCAGTTGCAGCAACAACTGGGAAAGTGGTTGGCTGGCCACGTTAACTTCCACAGCGGGATGAGGGCTCTGCCGTGTTAACAATTCACATGTTGAAGAATTCCTGAGCTTGACTGTCCTTAAACATTTTGGCCCCAGAACTATCTTTTAAAATTATCTTTTAGGGCCAGGGGCCATGGCTTGTGCCTGTAATCCCAGTGCTTTAGGAGGCTGAGGTGGGTGGATTGCTTGAGTCCAGGAATTTGAGACCAGCCTGGCCAACATGGTGAAACCCTGTCTCTCCTAAAAATACAAAAATCAGTTGGGCATGGTGGTACAAGCCTGTAGTCCCAGGTACTCGGCAGGCTGAGGCACAAGAATTGCTTCAACCCAGGAAGTCTGAGACCAGCCAGGACAACATTAAAAAATTATCCTTATCGAGAAAACTTCTGTTTAAGTAGGTTGTATCTATTAATAAGAAATAATTATTCCCTAATTAACTTAAAATAACAATAACAAACCTGCTGCATATTTACAGAAACATTTATACGCAGTTTTATTTATGTAAATATCTGCATATTTCCATAAAGTCAATTTAGTGAGATATGTGGCATTGTACATTTTCACACAGATTTTTACTGTCTTTCTTAACAGAGGGCAGCTGGATTCTTGTTTGCTCCTGTACCAATCCAATGTGTCACCCCGCATCATGTAGCCTCTGGCAAACTTGCCTGTACACTCATAAGAGAATGACAGTAAGAAAGGCAAATAATGTTTTAGTAGCACTTGAAAATAGTGGGCAGCTTTTAGGAACTATCAGGGGTTCCTTGACCTCACTTTGGCAACAGGTGCTGTAACACACAGAACAAGTCAGTGGTCAGACAAAAGCCAATACCTAGATCATGTCCTCTGTAACCAAGACCTTCCTGAGCCCGAGCTCCTCCCTCCTCTCTGCCCTACGTGTGGGCAGGGCATCTGTCTCCTATAGTTCATAGCCCTGGCACCCTTAGGAGTTGTTTGCAGCAAGCACTAGACAAAAGGAGGATGTGCTTAAGCTCTTGGTATCCAATAATGCTAGAAGGAGGCTGACCCTTCATTCTCTGTTATCCTACTCTGCTGGCTACAGAACTAGGCCCTGGGCACAGAATAATGGATTTGGCATGGACTATCCTCTCCAACCAGACAACTGAGCACATCTCCTCAAGTAGGTGCCTTGATTGAGGTAAGAAGTTCTCAGAACCCCATGGAAAGAGCAGCTTGTTATACCTAGGGGGAGAGGCAGAGGTCCCCTCTTCAGGAATAGTCCTCCCTAAGGCCCCTCCAACTAGTCAACTTCTGTCTTTCTTTTCTTCTTTTTAATTTTTTATTTTTGTGGAGATAGGATCTCGCTGTGTTACCCAAGCTAGTCTTGAACTCCTGGCCTCAAGAGATCCTCCTGCCTCAGCCTCCCAAACTGCTGGGATTACAGGCATGAGACACCATGCCAGGCCCAGCTTCTACTCTTCATTTGGACCTCAGGGCAGCTCAAATGTGACTCTAAACCCAGACACCCTTATTCCTTCTGTATTCACCTCTGCACATACAAGCTGCTTAGGGATCACCTGCAATTCTCTGTCCAAGGGCTTTTTTTTCTGGCATGAAGGCAATTCCACCACATCAGGGCAAGAGACCTCATGCCCTGCACCAGTCTTTTCTGTAAAGTTCTAGATAGTAAATATGTCAGGGGAGCAGCCCTCAACCAATGACAGGTATGGGGTTAACAATTCTCCTCTCTTGCCCTTGAGTGAGGTAGCTGCAGGACATTCTCCACTGTGTCACTGAGGTCCTCAGAGGGCCACAAAGGCACTTGCTCAATTACCCACTCTTAGTGGGGTCCTTCCCTTCCCTGCATCACCTCCCCACACCCCTGCTGGTACTTCCTGGGACCATCTTCCCAGTAAACTAATTACCTTTGCACCCTTATCGCAGGGTGCGCTTCTGGAGGAACCAGAAGATACACCTTAATAGCTTCTTGAATTCCCCAACACTGAGTTTGTCTCAGTTTAGCATGGCACAAATACTTGGTTATGTGTTTAATGTCTGTTTCCAACAGGCTTTCAGTGTCTTGGGAGGGTGTGTGAGTCTTTTGTTCAGTATCAAACCTTAGTACTTAGCACAGCTTTCAGTACATGGCCGTCCTTTGGGAAAATATTCGCTGACTGACTGACTGAATAATTGAATGAATAAATGAAATCTTTCAAGCCATACTCCAACCTTCCTAGAAAATCCAGCCATCGGCTGGGCTCGGTGGCTCACGCCTGTAATCCCAGCACTTTGGGAGGCCGAGGTGGGTGGATCACAAGGTTCGAGAGGAGCCTAGCCAACATGGTGAAACCCCATCTCTACTAAAAAAATATAAAAATTAGCTGGGCATGGTGGCATGCACCTGTAATTCCAGCTACTCGGGAGGCTGAGGCAGGAGAATTGCTTGAACCCGGGAGGCTGAGGTTGCAGTGAGCCGAGATCGCACCACTACACTCCAGCCTGGGTCTGGAGTCTAAAAAAAAAGTCTCCGTCTAAAAAAAAAAAAAGAAAATCCAGCCATCGTTGTTAACAGGAATATTGTTTGTAGTTCATTGTTTGTGGTAAAGATCCAGATAGTAAATATTTCAGGCTTTGGTGCCATTCAGCCTCATTTGCGGTAGCATTTACTCAGCACTATGGCTGGAAGCAGCCATAGACAATATGAAAACAAAAAACAAAAAAAAGACACGCCTGTGTTCTAATAAAACTTTATTGATATGACTGGGCATGGTGGCTCACACTCGTAATTCTAGCACTTTGGGAGGCCAAGGCAGGCGCATCACCTGAGGTCAGGAGTTCGAGACTAGTGTGGCAAACATGGCAAAACCCCATCTCTACTAAAAATACAAAAATTAGCCAGGCGTGTGCACCTATAATCCTAGCTACTCAGGAGGCTAAGGCAGAAGAATTGCTTGAACAGGTGAGGCGGAGGTTGCAGTGAGCCGAGATCGCTCCGCTTCATTCTAGCCTGGGCGACAAGAGCCAAGAGCGAGACTTCATCTCAAAAAAAAAAACAAGAAAAAAGAAAAAAAACTTTATTGATAAAGACAGTCAGGCTGAATTTGGTCCACAGCTGTAGTTTGCTGACTGCTAGCCTGGAACACAGGTGTGAATTATCCTATGCGTGGTAGTGTTTAAAGCATTATATTTGGTTCTCATGGAGGACACTTGTCTTGCTGCCCATATATAGTCGTCCTCCTCTGAGAATCCACCTCACTGTCCCTGAAGAATGCTGCCTTTCACCTCCCTCAGTGTTCATGGAGCTCTTCAGAAGAGTAAGAACAGACCACTGCAGGGCCTTAGGCACCAACCCTCCCAATTTCACCTTTCCCCACAGCCCAACATCCTCCTCTCTGGGATTCTGATCCAGAGAGAGGAACATAGATATACCCTACTGATTTCCATTTCAGAATAGCATGGTGGATAGCCACATTTGGAACTAGCCAGCCTGCTTCAAACTCAGCGAGATCTTTAACTGTCCAATGCTTTAGTTTCCTCATCTGTAAAATGGGATAGCAATGGTACTTAACCCAAAGTTTGTTGTAAGAATTAAATTAATACATATAGAATGTGTAGAACTTTAATATGTATTAATGGATACATACACTTGCATTTGCATACATTTAATCAATGCATACAGTGTCTGGTGCAGTTAGCCCTCAAGACCTGTGACCCTTAGTACCCTAGCCTCTTGTTTTCCTTCTACCTTTTACATTCCCCTTGGTGAAGAGGGCTACCGTTTTACCCGCTTCCTGGGTACCAGCATTCCTCCTTCCTTAATGGAACAAGGGAACAATGTTCCCTTTCAAGAGGGAACATTCATTTGTCCCATTTCCCCGTAGTCTTGATGGCAGGGAGGCTGCAGAGGAGCATGTTTAATGGGGAAAGCAGCATATACAAAATATGCTGATTTAATACTTTAAAAAGTTATCTTCATGTCTACACACCAGGTGCTGGGCTAGTCATGAGAAGACAGAGACTTTTAACAAAAAGACATGGTCTCTGCCTTCATAGAGAGCACTTCTCAGTGCTGGAGACACATCAGAGAAATCAAGTTCAAATCCTGGCTCTGGCCTTGACTACCTATGTGGCCTGAGTGCATTGCTTTCCTTTTGGAGCCTCAGTTTACTCACCTGTGTACTGGGACATTATCAGGGTTGAAGAAGACAATGCATAGAAAATGCCTGGTAGATGGTTCACACACAATAGCTATTAAATCATATTGTAAATAAGTTCAACAGTCTGATGATAAATCCGATCATATGGATAAAGAAACCACCACAGTTCCTGCCATGCACATAAATGCAGCTTCCAAAATGCTTGTAGAGGCACAAACAAGGCAGGAGTTCAAAATGCTGAATTAGTACAAACTGCTTCTATTACAAGGGGGGAAATTGGAACAGCCCAAATGTCAGAGCTGGGCCTGGAATGGAGGACCCTGCCCCAGGGAGATTAAATTCCAGCCCAGGAGCCAGGGGGAGCTGGGGAGGCATCTCCCGGTCCCCAAACACAGAGAGGACAGAGTCAGCCTCTCTATGTCTCAGCCATGCATTTAGGAAGAAAAACAGGAATTAGTGTTCAGAGCCATCAAGATGCCAAGGAGGATTCACTGCCAGGCCAAACCTGGCCCCTGTCCAAAAGCCACTTGCAAGGACAGAGAGGAAACATGGTGGTCACAAGCCCAGCCTTGCGATGACGGGGGCTTTGCCTCTCTCTGTTTCCATCCACCCTTGCATCTCTGGTGGCCTCTTCCTGGAGTCTGGCTGTCGGGGGGCAACAGGGCCTGGGTGGTGGGGAGTCTCTGAGTCTCCATCTTGAGAGATGCTTCTGTCTTAGGGGTTTCGGCAGGAGCTGACCATGTTTGGGCAGGGAATACAAATAAAGGAAGGCTACTCCCCTGGCCTGAGCCCCCCACCCCCTTCCTGCCACAGCAGTGATGCTGAGCCTCAGATTCTCCCTCTATTGATCCCCACCCCCCCATAATCAACTGTAACAACAACTCCATTACTCTGTGCTCGCCCATTGGCTAAGGGTAATATAAAATTAGCCAGCGTGCATGGGGCCTCTCAGGATCGATTTCCCTACTCAGATTACTTGTTACAAAAGAATAGAGCTGTCTCCCCCGTAATTGAACAAGTTAACTCCTTGTCTCATAAAATGTAAGCCCGTATTGATTGGCCATTGTGGTGTTTGGGGTGGGGAGGGGATTGGAACAGGAGGTGAGCACCAGGCTGCGGGATGCTTCCCCCTCTCCCACCCTCCCTCATGGTCCTGTCCCCTCCCCAGCTTTAAAGGTTGAGGCACCAAGCCTTAGGCTGGATCCTTGGCCTGAACAGTTATGGGGAGGGAGGTCTCTGAGCCCCAGTTTAATGCCCTCAGCCCCCGTCTTTCCAAGAGCATTTACTCTGGTCGGAACCTTTGGGACTTGGAATTCACACAGATGTGTTCAAATTGTGGTTCTGCTAAATGCTAGCTGTGTGGCCTTAGACTAGGTACTCAGCCCCTCTGAGCCTGTTTATGGTGATTGCAGCCATGACTACCTTTGAGGTTATTGAGAAGACCAGATGAGTTAACCCACCTGCAGGGCCAGGCATGAAGGGCATAAACACCCATCAATGGGAATGGCTGTTATTCTTATGCTTGCTTTAATTTTTTTGTCAGTAATAGAAACCCATCAAAGTAACTTAGGAAATGAAGGCATACGCAGTTTTCTGTTTGATGCATGTGGCAGGCTTTAAGGAATGGGGACAGAAAGCCTGATTTAAAATACCTCTGCCCATCCTTTCACGTGTGGCCAGAAGCCACAAGCGTCACGATGGGCAGGATTATCCTGGCATGTTTTTAAACTGGAGGATGACTTTGCCCCTTGGGAAAGGAAGAGGCTCACCAGCTCCACCTGACCACCCGCTGTCACTCCTGACCCTGGCAGACCTGACATCTCACACAGCCTCTGTAGAGGTGGCCAACGAGACCACCTGCTGCCAGGAGCGGGTTCGTGTTCGCTGGGTTTGGGACCATTTCCCAAGGCCTGGACATCAATCGGCAGTGGGCGGTTTGTGCCCATGAAAGTCCAGTTTTCAAGGCTATCATCTCCTATTGACTTTGGCTGGGTCATCCAAAAGGAGAAGGGGGTGGAAGGCAGTGAAGAAAATAAATAAACAGCAGCCTAAGACTGAAGTATCTGTTTGTAATTCATGGCTATGGAAGACAGTAGCCATAAATTATGATATAGACAGATTTTGCCTTTACATAGGTGTAAGGGTCTAAGGCTTGTTCTGCAGCTGGCAAGAAAGATTGACTCACTCAGGAATTACTTCTTTGTCAACCATGCAATTTGGGAATTTTGCTATAATAATAATGTCAATAATAATAATAATAATATCAACACTCACTCTGCAGGCTTACTGTATGCCAGACGGTGCCCTAAATATTTATCCAGCGTTCCCTTACAGAAACCTGCTAGCAGTCCTGTGTCTGGGTGACATTGTTAACAGGGCATCAGTTGTGACCCATTGTGTGCAAAAGCTGGGGAAAGTGTTTTGTGTGGCCATCTCATTGACCCTCACCACATGGAGGTAGCATCTCCATTTTGTAGAGCGCAAACAGTTTAAGCACCTTGTATACAACCAGAGCGTCGAAGAACTGGGTTTTAAATCCATGAACGCCAGCCGCAAAAGCTCAAGTTCAAAGCTCCTTCATTCCACTGCATCTCCCTGATGTGAAAAAGAAGACCAAGGAAAGTAACATTTTATTTACTTTTTATTTATTTATTTTTGACTGTCCTGTGAATGCAGTAGAAAGTAACATTTTATACTATCAACCACAACAGGCCCTCATTATAAATTTCTAGACTGTTGTTGGTAGTGGTGGTGAAACAGGCTTATATTTTATGTGCCAAGGCATTTATTTGTTCTGCTACAGAGGAGGCAGTGTGGTCTAAAAAAGTAATATATGATTTATGAAAAGAAGATATGAGTTCAAGTACTAGCATTGCCACTTACTAGCTGTGTGACTGTGGGACAGTCACCTGACTTCTCTGAGACGAAACTTATCTTCAGCTAGATCAGATACCTGCAGGATGGGGCTAAAAATAACCTCTGTCTCAGAGGGTTACAGATAATCAAATGAAATAATTTACCGAGACAAAACTGTAAAGCGTTACAGAAACATTCATGCTGTTAACAGAACAATACACCAATTCCTAACAATTACAGCTATCAGGAGTATGGAGAGCAGCAGCAGACTAGTGGATTTCCCAGTGGATAATGTTATGGGGTGTTGGTGCTCCCTAGTTAAGGCAGCATTTGCTTTTCTCAATGGGTGCTTGAATGTCAAGGGCACATGCAGTGCACACAGGAGGGAAGTCAGCAGGAGGTTGGTTCTTGTCTGCTCCCACCACACCCCCTGCAATTAACAGAGTGACCTGGAGCAGTCCCCTTTCCCTTTCTCAGGCCCAGCTACCGTACCTGTGGGAAGAATGGGTTGGAGAGGGGCTCCTGAATGTCCCACACTCCATGCCCTTCTTTGACGGATTTTTTTGTGTAGAAAGGAGTAGCAGGCACCCTTCCTGAATGCTTCTCATTCTGCCATTGTCCCAGCACACTGGAGTCAGAACTCTGGGCTACTACTCCATTCTGTACTTCCCTCAGTCTTCCCAACATCCAAGTCAGTTTCTGTGGGGCCACTCTGACCCTCTCTCTCCCTTACCCTGATCCAGTCCACTGCCAAGTCCTGTATATCTCCACAACATGCTCCACTCCTTCCACAGCTCAGTCTCCACTGCTTCCTCCCCAGAACGTTTAAAACATTTGTAAACTTACAGAAAAGTTGCAAAATAGTGCACAGAGTTCACATGTGTGTTAGTCTGTTTCTGCTGCCATAACAAAATTTCTTAGGCTGGGTGGCTTAGAAACAGCAGAAATTTATTTTCGATAGTTCCAGAGGCTGGTAAGTCCAAGATCAAGGCATTGGCAGATTTGGTGTCTGGCAAGGGCCTGCTTTCTGGTTCATAGACAGTACCTTCTGTAACTGAGCCCAGATTTGGCTGCTCACCAATTAAAAGCCAGACTCAAGAGACAAGGGTGTGTGGGAAGAAAAGCAGGTTTATTTGGAGAGCCAGCAAAATGAACAAGATGGTGAACTGGAGCTCTAAAGTACCATTATAAGTCAGTACACACTTTAGGCTTTTTATGTGAAGGGCAGAGGGAAAAAGAGAGAGTTGAGATCAAGAGGTAACTGATAACCACAAACATCTGAGCATCAGTGAGGGTTTGAGGAGGCTGAGACCTTCTTTTTCCTTGGTGAGGTCACAATGCTTTTATAAATCTTTAACAAAACATAGTTAGTTGTTTACACACTTCCCCTTTAATCCCATACTTAGTTTTAAAACTACATGATTGCTGTTTTTTGCATACTATCTCAGGGCTCTGAAATTATCCTAGCCAATGTACAGGAATGGGTAAAAGCCCCTTAAACAAAAATGGAGTTAGTTATGTTAATTCTTTTGCTATTTTACTGTTACACTTCTCACTATGTCTTCACATGTTGGAAGGGACAAGCTGGGTCTCCGGAGTGTCCTGTAAGGGACTGCTCCCCATCATGAAGTCTCTGCCCCCATGACCTGATCACTTCCCAGAGGCCTCACTCCCTAAACCATCACCTTGGTGATTAGGATTTTAACACAAATTTGCAGGGAACACATAGATTGCAGCATTGCTTCCTTCACCTAGCCACCCTAATGTCAACAGCATACACGGCCATAGCGCAAACCAGCCCATTCTACCCTGACCACCACCTCCTCACTGTGTCCCTGCCTCCAGCCTAATCCCTATGATCCATGCTACATGACAGCCAAAGGCTTTGTCTTTTCTTTTAACCTCCAAACACTAAATAGCCATTTATGCCTAGTGTTCCATTACTGGAACGCTAAGCATGTGGGAGTTATTTATATCCTACTGCTCAAGGTCATTGCCAAGGTCTGATTGCAAAAATTCAAAAAATTGCAACCTCAGGCATAAATGGGTTAATGCACCCTTTTTGTTCCTATTATCATTATGAAAAGTATATGTAGTAAATACAAACAGTATAAGAGGAAATGGAGTTAAAAAAGTAAATCTCTCTCCCATTCTAGACCTTTCTCCAGAGACACCCAGTCTTGCCTTTTATGTGATATTTTCATTTTCTAAACATATGTGAGCATATGGGAGTGCATAGCTTTAAAACTATGCAGTACATGAGACATGTTTTGCACTTTATTTTTTAAATGTTTTATTTTAAAATAATTTTAGACTTAGATAAAGGTTATAAAAACTATAATAATTCACACGTACACTTCTTTCAGCTTTCCCTAATGTTAACAACTTTCAGAGCCACACAGTGAGCAAAACTAGGAAATTAGGAATAGTACAACTCTATTAATTAAACTACAGAATTTATTTAAATTTTACCAGTTTTTCCCCTCACATCCTTTTTCTGCTCTGGGATTTAATACAGGATTCCACATGACACTTGGTTTTTGTTGCCTCAGTTTCCTTTCTCTGATAATACCTCTGATGTTTTATGGCTTTCGAAGAGCACTGGTCAGGTGGTATGTGGAATGTCTCCTGATATGGGTTTTTCTAGTGTTGTCTCATGATTGTATTGAGATTGTGCTTTTTTAAATTCCTTTTGCACCGACACCACATAAGTCATCACTTAGGTCCTTTCTAGAGCATCAGGAAGTACATGATAAGCCTTTTGCCAGTGATATTAACTAAAGTTATCATCTTTTGACAGCCTGCCAACTCCCCTCCTGTGAAGTTAAGGGGAGGGGAGTTGTGCACTGCATTTAAGACAAGTGTTTAAATCCCTTAGCATGGAAGTACCCCTGGATACCTCTTTGCCCTCGCCTTGAACCCCTGCACGCAGTCTTGTTCACATTCAAGATGTCCTGGCCTCCCTGAGGCCCCAAAACAAGCTAAGCTCTTCCTTCTCTAAAGCTCTTGTACCTGCTGCTCCCTTTGCAAGGTGTTCTTACCCAAGGCTAGCTTATTATCTTTATTCAGGATTCAGCACAAAATGTTACCTCTTCCAAGAAGCCCTCTCTGACCTACCCAGGCACTAAAGTAGCCACTCTGTTCTCTCTGTCACAATGCTCTATTTTTTAATAATTTCACAGATGTACCAAAACCCAAAGCATTTACTTATTTATGTTTCTATTGAATACTTTCCTCTCTCTAATGTGAGCTTCTAAGGGGCAGAGACTTGCCCTGCTTTGTTCGTTTACCTCTATATTCTGAAGTATCTTGATCTTTAATGTAAAAGAGGATGTGTTGGACCCAGAGCCTGGAGGGGATGAGAAATTCCAGGAGAGCAGGTGGCCAGGGCTTATGAAGAAAGTAATAGATCAACATGTTCTCAGAAAACTGATCAGAACTAGCAAAATGATAAAACTCTAACGATTTACACTGGTCACTGTGAACTCACTGCTCCAACCGAACTCACCCAAATGGTGATGCTCAGCAGATCTCCCAAGTAAAATTTGGTCTAGGGGATCTTTTGAGGTTCTTGGTTTTAAGAACCTTTACCAACTATTTTCTTGAAAGGCCTCATCGCACAGAGTCTAGGCTCCTGTATTGGATCAGGTTTCCTCTGCTTTCTACACCAATAAACACAGTTCAGCCTTCACTATGTCCCAGAGTCATTATTTTTCCTTGCATGGAAGAATGTGGAGTAATGTGTCATAAATATTTGTTGGAAACAATAAAGGAAGGAAGACAAGGAGGAAGGAAGAAGGAAGGAAGGAAGGAAGGAAGGAAGGAAGGAAGGAAGGAAGGGAGGGAGGGAGGGAGGGAGGGAGGGAGGGAAGAAAGAAGGGAGGGAGGGAGGGAAAAAGATTAGAGGAATGAAAGAAGGATGAGAGGAAGAGAGGAAGGGTAGGAAAAAGGGAGGAAGGGAGGAAAGGTGGGAGGGAGGGGAGGAAGAAAGGAAGGAAAGAAGGAAGAAAGGAAAGAAGGAAGGAAGTGTGGTTAGGTTTTCTTGACTGAGTGTGGTTCTCAGCTTCTTGCTATGAGTCTAAACAACCACATTTACTAATTTAGAGAAGACTCTGTATACTCCTACTCTTGATTTTCCTATGAAATAAAATCATTTTTAAAAGTATACTGTAATATATGCCATTTGTAGAAAATGTTGGAAAATATAATTCGAAACACAACTAAATTATCCATAAATCCATAATCTCAACATTCTGATGACTATTGTTTGTTTTGTTGTTTACTTTGTTGTATATTATTTGAGACTATTATTCTACTTGATGAAATACACATACATGCACATACACAGAAACACTCCAAATGGGAAGATAGTATTCATTCTATTTTATGACTTTTTAATTTATCATTATACTCTGAATACCTCTCCATGTCAAGGAATATACACTCCAAATCATATTTTATAAAAGCTACACATAGCAGTGATTTTCAAACTACAGATTGAGACCCATCAGTGGGTTAGAAAATGAATTTAGTGGGTCAAGGTCAATATTTAAAAATGAATAAAACAGAAAAAGACAGCATTGAACAGAAAAGAAAAATACTAGTGTGTATTGCTTGGTGAAGATCAAGTATTTTATAAGGATTCTGTGTAGTTAAGCATCTATGTGTGTATTAGGTTGTGATAATATGTATTTTATGTAAATTCTAGTGAAAAAAGTTTTAAAATTTCTGATGTGCTCTCAATAAGATATAAAAGAATCAGTTTAACCCATCCCCAATTCTTGGACATTTGTATTGTTTGAACACTAAATTTTGTGTATTTTTTCTAATTATTTCCTCAGGCTTTCTAATGGAATTAGAATGGGTCGTAAGGTTATGTCCGTTTCTAATGTGTCTTCTAGAAAGACTAAGCTGATATATATTCTGACTAGCTTGTATAAAAGTTCTTATTTACCCATACTCTGACCACCACTGGTTTTTATTACTGCTGGATTTTATCATCATTTAACATTGCCAGCCTCTTTGTTAACACAGTATCAGATTATTACAAATAGCAACTGTCTTACTCTATTTTGTTTTGCTATAACAGAATACCTGAGAATTGGCAATTGGTAAAGCAAATTATATTACATTATTTGGCTCACGATTCTGGTGGCTGGAAGGTTCAAGATTGGGCAGCCATGTCTGGTGAGGGCCTCAGGCTGCTTCCACTCATGGCAGAAATGGGAGCAAGTGTGTACAAAGAGATCACGTGGCAAGAGAGGAAGCAAGAGAGATAAATGGAAGAAGCCGGATTATTCTCAACAACCCACTGTCTTGGGAACTAATACATTTCCAGGAGAACTCAGTCATCCCAATGGGAGGGCATTAATCTATTGATGAGTGATCTGCCTCCACAACCCAAATACCTCCCACTAGGCCCCACCTTCCACTGCTACCACATTGGAGATAAATTTCACCATGAGTTTTGGTGGGGACAAACCACATCCAAACCATAGCATTCTCCCCAGCCCCCCAAAAATCATGTTCTTCTCCCATACAAAATATAATCATTTAGTCCCAATAGTCTCAAAAGTCTCAACTTGCTCCAGCACCAACTTAAAAGTTCAAAGACCAGTTAGGAGCCTGTAAAACTAAAGTAAGTTATTTACTTACAAGATATAATGGTGGAACAGTCAGAGGGTAGAAATTCTCATTTCAAAAGGGAAAAATAGGCCAAAAGAAGAAAAGAGTAACAGGCCCCACACAAGTCCAAAGCCCCACACAAGTCCAAAGCCCAGATTTAACATGAAATCTTAAATCTCCTTTGACTCTACGTCTTGCACCCTGGGCATGCTGATATGAGGGTTGGATCCCCAAGGCCTCAGGTAGCCCTACCCCCATGGCTTTGCTAGGTACTGCCTTTACAGGTTGGAGTGTAATGCCTGTGGCTTTTTTGGGCTGAGGTTGCATGCTGCTGGTGGCTCTACAATTCTGGGATGCCAGTGCCAACTCCACTCCCATGGCTCCACTTGGCATTGCCCAATGGCAACTCTCTGTGGTGGCTCTACCTCCATGGTGGGTTTTTGCCTGGGCTTCCCAGCAATCTGATACATTCTCTGAAATCTAGTTGAAAGCTGCCAAGTCTCCACAGCTTTTGCATCCTGGGAATTTGCAGATTTACCACTACATGGGAGCCACCAAGGCTTACCACTTATGCTCTCCAGAATGACACCCTGAGCCATATCTGGTGCAATATGAGCCATGGTTGCTCCAGCCAGGCTGTGGGGATGCAGGGAACAGCATCCTGAAACAGCTACACCCTAGGCCTGTCCCTCAAAACCATTCTGTCCTCCTTGGCTTCTGGTCCTGTTATGAGTGGGGTGGCCTGAAAGATCTCTGAAATGCTTTTAGGCCTTTTTCCCATTGTTTGGATGATTAGCACCTGGCTCTCTTTTATGTGTGCTTATATCTTTAGCAAAGAGTCACTCATTTGTACCCTTTGATCCCTCTCCTGGAAATGCTCTTTCATTCTCTACCACATGGCCAGGCTGTGTATTTTCCAAATCCTTATGCTCTGCTCCCTTTTGACAATAAATTCTGCCTGTTGGTCATGCTCTTGCTACAGAATCTTACTGTATGTAGCTAAAAGTAACCATGCAGCTGATTGAATGCTTTGCTGCTTAGAGATTTCTTCTGCCAAATGTTCAACACTCTTAAGTTCAGTCTTCCACAAAGCCCTAGGGCATGGAGACGATGTAGCCACTTTTTTGCTAGAGTATAACATGGGTGACCTTTGCTCCAGTTTCCAAGAAATTCCTCTTCGTTTTCATCTGAGCTCATCAGGTTTCATTCTGACCTCATCAGAATGGCCTTTACTGTCCATATTTTTATCAGTGTTCTAGTCAAAACCACTTAATCTATGTCTGCAAAGTTCTAACTCATCTTCTAAGTCCCAATTAGAATCACCACTAATTTCATTCATAGAAATACAGGCTCTTTCTAGCCTGATCCTCCAATTTCTTCCAACCTGTCCCTTTTACCCAGTTCCAAAGCTGCTTCTACATTTTCAAGTATCTTTATAGCAACATCCCTCTGCTGATACCAATTTTCTGTGTTAGTCCATTTAATGTTGCTATAACAGGAAACCTCCTGAGTAAGGCTGGGTAATTTATCAAGAAAAGAGGTTTATTTAGTTCTCGGTTCTGCACGTTTGAAAGTTCAAGAGGCATGGCACCAGCATCTGCTATACTGCTGGTGAGGGCCATGTGCTGGGTCAAAACATAGTGGAGAAGGTCAAAGAGGAAGTGGACATGTGTTAGGAGACCACACAGGAAGGGCATCCTCCCTTTATAATAACTCTGTCTTGGGAACTAATCCATTCCTGCAAGAACTAATGCGGTCTCTTAAGGGTGAGAACTCACTCACTATCTTGAGAGCACACCATGACACCCAAAAAGGCAGAGTCCTCAATTCCCTCCCATCTCTTAAAGGTTTCACCTCCCAACATCATTACATTGGCAATTAAACTTCAACATGAATTGTACTGAGGACAAACCATATACAAACCATAGTAGTAACTAATGTGTGTTGCAGCTTACTAAGTTTCAGGCTCTGTGTGAAGGGCTTTATTAGCTCATTATACCCTCAAGGGTGACAAAAGATCACAAGGCAGGAGGTCACGGCGAGATCACAAGGTCAGGGTGAAACTGGAATCACTAATGAACTTCCATGTCCAGCTGTGCATGCATTGTCATTGATAAACAAGATTCAAGAGCAGAGAACCATTCTGACTAGAATTTGCCAGGCTGGAATTTCCTAATCCTAGCAAGCCTGGGGGCATTGCAGGAGACTAGGGTGTGTTTCATCTGTATCTACATCTGCATAAGGCAGACACTCCCAGGGCGGCCATTTAGAGGCCTTACTGGGGAAAGAATTCCACGGTATTTATCTTACCCGTTTTCGGTAATATGAGAAATATGGCTCTGTCCTGCCTGCCCACAGGCAGCCAGACTTGAAGGTTATCTCCCTTGTTCCCTGAAAATTACTGTTATCCTGTTCTTAAGGTGCCAGATTTCATATTGTTCAAATACACATGCTGTACAAACAATTTGTGCAGTTAACGCAATCATCACAGTGTCCTGAGGCAACATTCATCCTCAGCTTACGAAGATGAAGGGATTAAGAGATTAAAGTAAAGACAGGCATAGGAAATCACAAAAGTATTGATTGGGGAAGGGATAAATGTCCATGAAATCTTCACAATTATGTTCAGAGATTGTGGTAAAGACAGAGGTAAGAAATTATAAAAGTATTAATTTGGGGAACTAATAAATGTCCATGAAATCTTCACAATTTATGCTCTTCTGCTGCAGCTTCAGTCGGTCCCTCCATTCAAGGTCCCTGACTTCCCGCAACAATACCCTTTGATCCTTACATTCACCTTCTGAAATAAGTGCTACTATTATTCCAGTTTTGTAAAGAAGGAGCTAATGCTGAAAAAAAAAATTTCAAATTCTGGTGAAGTGAGGATTTGTCTTCATGCCTGACCCCAGAGGCATGCACACATGTTACCACTGTTCTCAGTGGCCTCTCTCATCATCATCATTCATAATAGAGTCATTCCTAGTGAGATGGAAGGTCTTCTGCACATTTACCAAGCAGTGTTAATTAAGAACATTTGCAAACACATTTCAATGATTCTTTAAAGTTCTTCCATCTTATCACCTGGGAATAGGGCCAAGCATTTGGTCCCAGGATTGAAAAAAAAAAAAGAAAGAAAAAAAAAACACTTCTTAAACTGGGTTATGCATTCACCAGATGTTCTCAGGGGATATGTAAAACCACAAAATAAACAAGCAATATCTTCTTGAAGCCTTAATTTAAGTCAAAAATTTGATGGAAAATGTTATTTTTATATTAAACACAACCACTGATATACTACAGAGTACAACATTTTAAAAATAAAAACACAAAATTTCAAAGACATTTTTATCTTGGTGTAAGCATTTTTATCCATCAGTAAAGGCTAGGTTATGCTGTGGTAACAAAGAATTGCAAAATCTCAGTGGCTTAAAATGACAGGTGTTTATTTCTTCTTGGTACAACGTATCTATTGCCTGTTGTTCAAAGTCTCTGCTCCACTTCATTTTCACTTCAGGATCCAGGTCAATGAAGCAACCTCCATATAGAATGCTGCTTGTCACTGTGGGAATGAAGGAAACTCTGGAGGGTCTTGTGTTCCAATTAAGTGCTTATCCCAGAAGAGACACATGTGACTTTCACTCACAACTCATCAGCTAGGACTAGTCACATTGCCCCACCCAACCACAAAGGAGCAGGAAGTGCAATCTAAACACCTGAAAGGTAAAGAGCCAGAAACATTTGGGGAATGGCACTAATGCTACCCCAGTTGTTTGGGCTCTGTCTCCAGATCTATCCTATTTCTTCTGTCCTGCACAGGTCTTCTGAGGAGGGTATTCAATGCCATATGAGAAGGCAATATCAGCACATCTACATCTATTATTTAATAAAAACAAAGTAGAAGACTATTTCTGTCTCATGTAGTAGAATTGTAGAGGTAAGAGGTGGTGTAATGTTCCATAATGACAGGGATTGACGGCCCTTTTATCTTCTTGGGCTACTACCATGAATTTACTTCAGGGTTTAAGATGACTGCTCAAGCTCCAGCCATTTTGCTTAAAGTCCAGCCAGCAGAAAAGAATATCTATTTTTAAAAAATTTTGTAATAGATTTGTTGAGTATAGCTCATATACCATGCAATTTATCCATTTAAAGTATATAATTGATTCTTTTGTAATATATTTGCAAGTCTAAGCAACTATCACCAATCTATTTTAGAACATTTTTGCCACCCCAAAAAGATCCCTAAATGTTTATTTAGCCATTACTCCCCATATTCCCACTTCCTTCCTTCCAAGCTCTGTGGAACCATCAATCTGCTTTCTGTCTCTGTAGATTTCCTTATTCTGGACATTTCATATGAGTGGAATTGTGTAATCCGTGGTCTTTTGTGACTGGCTTCCTTTACTTAGTACAGCATTTTCAAGGTTCTAGCATGTTGTTGCATGTGTCAGTGCTTCATTCCTTTTTATGGAAGAATAATATTCCATTATATGGCTAGACTCCATTTTATTTATCCATTCATCAGTTGATGGACATTTGGATTGTTTTGACCTTTTAACTATTATAAATATTCCTTTTTTGAATATTCACGTACAACTTGCTTTGTGGACATACGTTTTAGATTTGCTTGGGCATATACCTAGGGGTGGAATTTCTGGGTCGTATGGTATGTTTATGCTTAAACACAGAGATTAAGCATTAACTCTAGGCTTAATCATCTGAGGAACTCTCAGACTGTTTGCCAAAGCAGTCATACCATTTTACATTCCTACTGGTGGTGTATGAGGGTTCCAGTTTCCCCACATTCTCACCAACATATGTTTGTCTGACTTTTTGGTTATAGTCCTCCTACTGGGCATAAAGTTGTATCACAGTATGATTTTGATTTAAATTTCTGCAATGACTAATGATGTCCAACACCTTTTCATGTATTATTGGTTATTTGTATATCTTCCTTGCAGATATATCTATTCATCTCCTTTAGCCCATTTTTTCATTTTTTTTTTTAGAGTTCTTCATATGTATTCCAGAATACAAGTTTCTTATCAGATTTAAAATTTGCAAAAGTTTTCTCCCATTCTATGGGTTGTCTTCTCCCTCTCTCTTTCTCTCTCTCACACTCTCAGTCCTTCTCTCTCTCTCACTCTCAGTCCTTCTCTCTCTCTCTCTGTCTTTTTTGAGACAGGGTTTCACTCTCTCACCTAGACAGAAGTGCAGTGGTGTAATTACAGCTCACTGTAACCTTGAACTCCTGGCCTCAAGTGATCCTCCCTCCTCAGCCTCCCAAAGTGCTGGGATTACCGGTGTGAACCACTGTGCCTAGTCTGCTTTTTACCTTCTTAATAGTGTCCTTTGAAGCACAACATTTTTTAATTTTAATGACTCTGAATTATCGATTTTTTTCTTTTCTTGTTCATGTTTTTGATGCCATATTTAGGAATCATTTGACAAGTCCAAAGTCATGAAGCCTTACCCTTGTGTTTTCCTTTAGGAGTTTTATAGTTTTGGCACTTACATTTAGGTATTTGATCTATTTTGAGTTAGTTCTTGCATATGGGATATGGTAGGGGTCCAAATTTATCCTTTTGCATGTGGCTATCCATATGTTCCAGGACTATTTGTTGAAAAGACTATTCTTTCTCTACCAGAAGGTCTTGGCAACCTTGTAAAATAAGCAATATTACAGGATACATCAATATGCAAAAATCAATTGTATTAGATACACTTGCAATGAGCAGTCAAAAAATGAAATTAAGAAAACAAATTTCACTTATAATGGCATCAAAAAATACTTAGAAATAAATATAACAACCTGTAATCCCAGCACTTTGGCAGGTTGAGGCAGGAGAATTACTTGAACCCAGGAAGTCAAGACCAGCCTGGGCAACATAGTGAAACCCTGTCTCTACAAAAAATTTAAAAATTAGCTAGGTGTAGTGTCACACACCTGTAGTTGCAGCTACTTGGGAGGCTGAGGAGGAGCACTGCCTGAACCCAAGATGTCAAAGCTGCAGTTAGCCATGTTCATGCCACTGTACCCCAGCCTGGGAGATACAGCGAGACCCTGTCTCAAAAAATTGAAAAAAAAAAAAAAGAAATAAATGTTTAAAAGTACGTGTAAACTTGTACTTTGAAAACTACAAAACATTATTGAAAGAAATTAAATAAAATCTAAATTGGAAAAATATCCCATGTTCATGGATTAGAAGACTTAACATGTGAAAATAAACCCTCTAACTGATCTATGAATTCACTGCAATCCTTATTAGAATCTCAGTTGACCTCTTTGTAGAAATTTATTAGCTGATTTTAAAATGCATATGGAATCGCAAGGAACCCCAACTAGCCAAAACAATCTTGAAAAAGAAGAGCAAAATGGGAGGACTCATGCTTCCAGGTTTCAAAATTTACTACAAAACAATGGTAATCAAGACAGTATAGTACTGGCACAAGGATAGACATATAGGCTAATGGAATAGATTTGAGAATTCAGAAATAAATGTATTGATTTTTTAGAACTAAAACTTGAGAAATAAATAGTGTTGGCAATTTTTTAATCCACAGATTGGCACGATTCCTTCACTTAGTCCTGTATCAAAAAGGTTATATTTATGTCCCATAAACTCTATAAGGTACCTGAGGGAAAGAGTGCAAGTCACAGTGTGTGTGTGGGCAGGGGACAGGGGTGGATAGGATCCCTCTTACCCATTTTTTTCTTTCTTTTTGTTTTTGGCACATCTTGAGTTGTGTTTTTCACATGCCAGGTTAATTGTATTTACAGATTATCTTATCTTGTTTTAATTAAGTCAGCCTTCACAAAAAAGGCAAGTGGCTGAAGACGATTCCCTCAAAGAAAGCACAATTAAAGTTAATAATGATAATGCCAGTAGAAGTAAAGAAGAACATGGACAAGCTGTCACATCCTCTCTGTACAAAGGCTTTTGACCGGCCACATTATGAGGTAAAACAATGTTATCTAATAAGATCTGAAAGAAGTTGGCCAGTTGAAATGATCAAAAAGGTAATTTGAAATGTGGTTTTACATCCCTATTGTTGACACCAACCTCTCCCTAAAGGCATATTGTGCCATGAGATATTAACTGATGATAGTATGAAGCCCTCACAATTGGGATATGCTCATTTTGGGCCAGGCATGGTGGATCACACCTATAATCCCAGCATTTTGGGAGGCTGAGGGGAAAGGATCACTTGAGCTGAGGAGTTTGAAACTAACCTGGGCAACATAGCAAGAACTCATCTCAGCAAAATTAAAAGACAAAAAAATAAAATATTGCTCATTTTATCTTTATCTCATTTTAAAAATGTACTTTGTTGTATATGTGCATAGTGTATGACATGCATATATTCATTCATTTACTCAGCAAAGCATTGATCTAGGGACCCTCAGGATGTAGTAATTGTTTTACTCCTTCCAGGCTGCTATAACAAAATGCCTTAGACTAGGTAATTTACAAACAACTTACATTTATTCCTTATGGTTCTGGAGGCTAGGAAATCTAAGATCAGGATGCCAACAGATTTGAGGCTATCTATGCATCCTCACATGGTGGAAAAGACAAGGGAGCTCCCTCCAGCCTCTTTTCAAAGGCACTAATCCCATTCATGAGGGTGGAGCTCTCACGACTTAAAAGCCCCACCTCTTACTACTGTCACATTGGGTATTAGAATCCAGAATATGCATTTTGGGGAGACAAAAACATTCCAACCACAACATAATAAACAAAGCAACCTTGTTGCCCTCATGAAGTTGACATTCTTATGGGAATAGCCTGACAATAATTAAAGAAAAAGTGTACAGGATATAATTTCATTATATATTTGTGCAGAAATGTGTGAGGATGTGTTTGTATGTGTGAGAAGTCAATTTTTTTCTTTTTGTGCTGAATAATTTTTTTAAAAATTGATAACTACAAACCAACCAAATTGATAAACCAAACACTTAAACATGATTTTTGTCATGGATGGCACTTTGCAGAAAACATTTGAGAGGTGCTGACATTAAACTTAACTCCAGAATAAAGATGGCTTCACACTCACCTCCCTCCCCTTGCCTGATGCTCTCTTCTGTTCTCTCTCCTTCTCTTGCACTATCTTGAGGAAAATCAAACTTTGAGAACTATTATTTTGGTGGTTTTGGTATAAGTATTAGTTATCTATTACTGTGTAATAAATGACTACAAAATTAGTAGCTTCAAACAACACTCATTCATTGTCTCATGGTTTCTGTGAGTCAGGAATCTGAGCACAGCTTTGTTGAGTCCCCTGCTTCAGGACCTCTCCCGTGTCTGAAATCTAGCTGTGAGTCAGGCTGGAGTCTCATCTGAATGCTTGACTGGGGAAGGATTAGTTTCCAAGGCCATATGTTTACTGGCAGCATTCAGTTCCCTGGGGGATGTAGGACTAAGGGTTTCAGTTTCCAACTGACTGCTGGCCAGAAGCCAGCTTCAGTTCTCTGCTATATGGGCATCTCTGACACGGCACCATGCTTCCTCAAAGAGTGCAAGCCGAGAAGAAGAGAAAGCCAGCCAGCAAGACTAGTCACAACCTTATGTAATCCAGACACAGGAGTGGCATTCTGCCACCTTTTTCTTAATTGGTTAGAAGTAAAGCCAAATTCCCTCCCACCTTCCAGGAAAGGTGACTGCACCAAGGTGCAGATACCTGGATGTGGGGATTGTTGGAGGCCAACTTAGAGTCTGCCTGGTATAGCATCTTTGGGTGATGGCCCACACAACTTCCTGGCTCAGAGGGTCCTGGTGTTCCTGGTCCTCTGAGAATAAGCTCTCTGAGTGGCTCAGGAGGAGAAGAGATGAGTGTGCATGCTTGACCTGGTCCTAAACTCTCTCCCTGTCTATCTTTCTCAGAATCACTTCATGCTGTTCCTTGTACATACTTTGTGCTCTCTGCCTGCTGCCCATGCCTAGCCTTCACCCTGAAAGAGATCACATGCTTTTCCCATTTATTGAAAACCCAACTCACCTTTCAAAGCCCAGACGCAAAGGCCCCCTCCTCCAGTAAGTGTTCCAGGAGTCCGGCAGAATGACACTGTCCCTTGTCCTTCTACAATGTGCTGATCAGATCCCTCACATAACACTCACTTCATTCTGCCTTCTTTTGTAATTTTGTGTGTAAATCAGTACCTTCTTTCTGTTGTGAGTGACAGTAAACTGGCTCGAGCACAAGAAAAGTAATTTTATTGGCTCATAAAATGAAAATGCACAAGGGTAGAGGGATTTCAGGCACAATTGGGCTCAAGGGCTTGAACAGGACATCAGGACCTGGTTTCTTTCCATCACTTAGCTCCAACTCGCCTCTTTGGAGGCTTTTTCATAGGCTCTATGGGAGCAGCAAGGTGCTTTCTATGGTTGCAGAACTAGGCCAACTAAGTCTAACTCCAACTAAAAGAGAAAGTGTCCCTCTCTCCATACAGAGGGCCTGGGTTGCAGCTCATGGGCTCTGATTGGGTCATGTGCCCATCTTTGAACCAATCATGGTGGCTAGGTGACCTCCAGTGGGTCAAGGTGAGGCTGGTTCCCCAGAGGAAATCCAGGATCCTGTTACCAGAAGGAGAAATGGATGTGCAGTTGTGTCAAAGCCCCTAAATGTGCCCAGCTCTGTTTCCCCAACAGACTACAAGGTCCTGGAGGGCAGGAATTGTGTTTTTTGGTTTTGTTTTCGCTTGTATTCCTAGCATCTGGCCCAGGACCTGGTACACAGTAGATGCTCAGTTTTTATTTTTATTTTTTCGGTGGAATGAACAGATAAATGAATGCCTAAATGCAATAGAATAAAAGTTGGCAAATATTTTCTGTTACAGGCTAGATGGTAAATGTTTTTGGCTTTGCAGATCTGACCTTGTAGCAGAAAACCCTCATAGCTATTACAAACAAATGAATGTTGCTATGTTTTAATAAAACTTTATTTATGGACACCGAAATGTGAATTTCATAGCGTTTTCACCTGCCATGAAATGTACCACGCTCACTGGAGGTATAAAAATAGGCAGCGGGCTGCGTTTGACCCGGGAGCTTCAGTTTGCAGAGTCCTGGAAGAGAGGACTGAGGGCTAGCGGACTGAGAAATAACTTACCTTGAGCATCGCAATCCTCCTCCGGTTTTACACCCTGCCGAGCCGTCTTTGTGTGAAGACCATTATTGTGCCATAAACATGTGAAAAGGTAACATTTAATTTAGGTCGCACATCTGGAGAATGTGAGGAGCCTTCATCAGGCTGTATTTAAATTTCTGCGTTCCACACTAGTGCCTCTAAAATTGTTAAACTGCATCGCCCTTGCGGCTTTATTAAACCTCGCCTGTTCCAGCCATGCTTGACAACCAATGCCTAGCGTTTCCTCCGAGTGCAGAGTAGATTTGCCATGCGGGGTCCTGCTGCCTCCAGCAGCTCCCCGGGAAATCCAAGGCGGTTCCAGCCCCCTAGCCCTTTGTGCTGGAGCCCAGCGCCCAGCAATTGTGCCTCTAATCAACTGCCTCTAAGCAGGTGAGCATTTATCTCAGTCAGTTACCCCTTATAATTACTGTATTGAACCTAGTTGTCTATAAAATGAATGGTTTGTTCAGACACTTTACCCAAAGAGTTCATTAGGGGTTAAACAAAATGCAATCCCATTTGCAAAGAGTATAATAAATTGTTTCATCTGTGAATTTAGCTGTTCTCCCTAATGCAGACATGGGTGTTACAGTGGCTTTCCCTTGATAGGGTTATGGGTTAATGAAATGCCTTTTCTGTTGCTTATTTTCCTCTCTTCTGTGCTGAGTGATAAGTAGCTAACCAACGAAGCTTGTAATTACAATCTTACAGAAACCGGGCCGATCTGTATATAAATCTCACCATCCAATTACAAGATGTAATAATTTTGCACTCAAGCTGGTAATGAGGTCTAATACTCGTGCATGCGATAATCCCCTCTGGATGCTGGCTTGATCAGATGTTGGCTTTGTAATTAGACGGGCAGAAAATCATTATTTCATGTTCAGGAAAAAATTAGGTTGGTGGGAAGTTAATTTTCTCACCGCTCTCTGAAGCGTAGACAAGAATTTAATGATTTAATCATGATTGTTAGCTCTTTTGCAATCAATTTGTAATGATTGTGTAGCAACTCTCTTCAAGGGAAGCTGCTTTGGAGAGGAGTTTGCAAACAGCTGTCCAGGGGGGCTGGCCTTTGAGGGGCACATGACTCCAAGCCGATTAAAGCTGCCTTCATCATGACATGGGGAGCATGAGCTTCAGAGGCTCTCACCCCAGCATCTCGAAGGTCTGGCGAAATAGAAATAGTCAGTATTTTAGACTTCCAGGAACTCTGGCTCCATGCACAGGCAGTGGGAGATGGACTCCTTAGCTGCACAAGGCATGGTAATAATTTTGTCAACGTCTTGCATTGTAGATCTCAGTTTATAAACTTGTGAGCAAGAAATAGCATATTCTTTCATTTTATTTAGCTGTATTTATTCTAACTTGGAGACTCATGCTGCCTGGTCAGTGAGACATGTAACCTCAGAGAAATAGAGTTCTCCACCCCACCTCCTGAGAGAGGCTAGCACTCAGTTCCTTGCAGGGTTCAAAGGTCCCTCCAGTCTCAGCCTGCTGGTCCCTTCAGTCTCCAAGGCCCCGAAGCTCCTCTTCCATGCCTGAGACAAAAGATCCTTTGGGGAGGCCAAGAGCTGCACTTCTTGGGTTCAGTCCCTGGAGCTGGGCCAGGGAGGCAGCTAGGCCCCATTGAAGTCTCACATTCACGGGAGAATGGGAACAAGATTGTGCCTTGTAGAAGTTGCCACAAATCACCTCCTCAGCCTCAGACCAGCTCACTATTTCCCAAGTTAAGGCTCCTCGGAGGCACCTAAGCCCACCCCGATGACCCTCGTTCCATCTCTTCAATGACTTTTCATTTTCCTAACGATCAGAAGAGCTTTTGACTTTAGGTGACTTCTGTTTGCAGCCCTGTTAAAACTCCCGAGGCCAAGCATTACAAAGCCCGCCTACCTGCTTGAAGGGAAAGATAGAGGAAGAACAAACTCTAATTAATATTTCAATAAATTAACCTCTGGTATTGACTCAGGCTTCCTCCCGTGTGTTCTCTCGGTAATTTATTTTCTGAGTGCCCCAAACATATTTTTTCCTCCTGATATTGGACAGTGAGACTGTCAGTTAAAAGTGTCTGGTTGTTCATCCAAGTCAATTCTAGAAGTTTTTATTAAGCTTTAGCCAGTTTCATAAGACTAAGCAGAGGATATTCTGTATGTGTGCATGGGGGATGGGGTGGGAAGAGGAGGTGACAAACAGTATTAACATTTATTACTGCATTTTATTGAATTTCATTGACTCCATCAATGGTAAAATGCATCATCATTTTATATATTGAGAAAGGAAAAAGTCATTGCCAAGTAAAGTACGTACAATGCTTTTTTAATCATTTAGAATTTTCATTTCACACTTAATGAAAGTGCTCTTTTATACTTATGTAAAAAGATTTTTATCATAGATCACTTTGCCCACAAGAAAAGAAAAATATAAGTGAAATAAATTGGCAAAGGTATTCCTGAACCTTCTTTATATTCAGAGACAAACTTTCTGAACTCAGGGTCATTGGTGTCTGTGTTTTCTTGGCTAAAGCAATGCCCCTAGCCACGTTAAGACTATTGTCTGAGATTTTCTTCTAAGCAATGACACCCTCAGGCAAACTGCTGCCTACGTGCAGGTAACACCAATGATATCAGAATTGCTCCTGGGCAACATCAATCCCAATTTCAACTCTGTTAAAATATTTTTTTAAAGTTCCCATCTCAAAGTTGATGAAATATGATAAGTATCTGGTCTTGGACAAGAGGACAGTTTTTCAGCCAGGCAAGGTGGGACCAAAGACAGAGACCTTGAAGCAAACTGTGTGAGGAGGAAAGAGGAAGGAAGCTCAGGCATAGGGTTAACGTGTTCTCAATGAAGTAGAAGAAGAGGTCGGCTGTGCAGCTGGGTGGACAGGGCTGAGCTCTGAGTTCTGGAAGCTTAGAGTCACTCTAAGATGGGGAAGATGACGAGAGCTTTTGAACATCCTGTCCAGTTCCTGCAACAGTGGAAGCCCAGGAGGAAATGAGAAGGAAGCTGATGCTGACAGGGCCCTGGAGTTGAGGACAAGCATGGCAAATGCTGCAGAAGGCCAAGAGGGAATGAGAGAAGCCTCCATCAGAATGGGTGGCTAAGGTTTCCACTCCAGATGGATGGATATCCTGGCCTCAGCATGCTCATTCCCACTCCTGGTCCCCTAACCTGTGTTGTTTATCCTTCTTAGATGTCTTTGCATATCACCTTTTTCTAAGTATTGCCATTGGTGCCTGATACCACTATTAAGGAGGAACTTGGCTAGAGGCATTGCTGTCTATTATATATGGGTTCCTTGAGAGGCTTTTCAACTTGCATGCCACTGCCTCTCACTCTAGTGAACAGCTGCCTTGCACTTGTCTTTTATTTTCTTGACCCTTTAAGTTCCCTCTTACCACAGGGCCTTTGCACACACTTGTTCTTCCATCAGGATGTTTCTTTCCCTGCTTATTCTTCAGTTTTTGGCTCAAACATCATCTCCTCAGGGAAGGTTTTTCTGTAGCCTGAGCAGACAAATCATCCCTTCCACTTAGGGCTCTCTCTGTGCCATGGGACTCTTCTGCACGACCCTTGTCTCTGTTGCAATTTAGATTTCTTTGTGTGATTACCTGATAAATGCCTGCATCTCCCACTGACAGTGTTAGCTTCTGCAGGGGAGGAGCTGTGTCTGCTTTGCTTCCCAAACCTAAGACGAGGTCTACATAGAGTTAAGTGCTCTCTTTCACCCTCTGCCTTCATGTATACATGGATGATGAATGAATGAATGAATCTCTTATGAATAAACGAATAAATAAGAGCATGGGTAATAAACACAGGAGGCAATTCTGGGTATAGTAGGAAACAAAGCCAGGTCCTGCTGCGAGTGCAGTTCCCCTCCCAGTGGGCGTGGATGGCAATGAACCTCACATATGACACTTGCAATGTACCACAGGGTGCCTAGTGAGTCCTGAAGAAAACTAAATGGATTTGAATCCTTTCTCATTCTTCCAGGCATGTCTGTCTAAATTTCAGCCACAGGGCATTTTGTCTCTGAAAAACTGCCTACCCAATCCTGCCCCTTCCATTGAAGCTCCATTATCATATTCTGCTGGTTTTGTCTCCTGATGACTCCTAGGTCATTCATTGGGATTCCGCAGCTGTCCTGGGAGCCCTAAGAGAGCAGGGAGGGGTTGGACACGTCTGCAGCTAATCTGGGGCCAAACATCTAGCAGGTGCCTACGGCGTCCTTGGAGGTGTCCACCAGCCTTCCAGCTCCACTCCATGTCCTTTCTCTTCAGTTTCTCTCCAATCATTGATTTCATTTGTCTTTTCTTAGTTTTTAAAATGTAGTAAAATTTACAGAACATGAAATGCACCATAGCCAATTTAAGTGTACAGTTCAGTGGCATTAAGTATAGTCTCATTGTGTGCAACCATAATCACCTTCCATCCAGAGAACATCTTTCATCTTGTAAAACTAAAAGTCTGTACCCATTAAACATTAACTTCACATTTCTCCTCCTCACAACCAGTCCTTGGTAACCTCTATTCTACTTTCTGGCTCTATGAATTTGAGTACCCTAGGTACCCTGTACAAGTGGAATTATATAGCATTTGTCCTTATGTGAATGACTTATTTCATTTGGCATAATGTCCTTAAGGTTCATCAACGTTTTCGCATGTGTCAGAATTTCTCCTTTCTAAAGATGAATAATGTTTGATTGTATGGATATCCCACATCTTGTTGATCCACTCAGCCATTGATGGACACTTGGGCTGCTTCTGCCTTTTGGGCATTGTGAAGAATGCTACTAGGAACATGGGTAGACAGCTATCTCTTTGAGACCCTGCTTTCAAATCTCTTGCATTTTCCCAGAAGTAGAATTGCTGGGTCATATGGTAATTCTATGTTTTCCACTGCAGCTTATTTTACATTCTCACCAACAATGCACAAGTGCTCCAATTTCTCCACATCCTCACCAACACTTGCTATTTTCTGTTTTGTTTTTATACAGTAGCTATCCTAATGGTTGTGAGCTGTAATTGTTATTCTTAAACCAAAAGTCCTACCTCCAGCTCCTCCTAGTGAGGAAGGGATTTAACTTTCAATGAAATTAACAAATAGTGCTTAGCACCTATGATGGGCAAAGTGCTTTGCCAAGGGCTGGGCCCAGCATCCAAATCCCTGTGCTCCCTGCCACTTCCTAGCTGTGCCCATCACATCACTGCTGAGCCTGGGTCGCTTCATCTCTCATGTAGGAATGACAATAATAGGGTGTACTTCATAGGATCATCGTGGCAATTGATTTATTTCATGTATGTAGAAGGATTCACGCAGTACCTGCCACGTTCTTGTTCTTATTCTAAATTACTCTTATTTGCTACACTTTCTGTGCCTTTTCTAGGCATGAAAAGATTCATTTTCCCCTTACCACAGGGCACCGATGGCATCCTGCTGGAGCACCTGGGGCTGGTTTTCTCCCCGTCCCCTGCTGCCATATCTAGGGTCCTATCCAGCCTGGGAAGAGATGCCTCAGATGTTATCAGGGTGATGGGAGTACAGATTTCCTCTCTATGCTTTTGCCTGTTTTAAAAAGTGAATATAATTTTGTAATAATTAGAGTTACATGTTATCATAATAGTAATGACATTTTAAGTGAGCACAGGCTTCTAGCTAAAGATAAAATCATTTTTTTCTCTGCTTCTCTCCCTTAAAATCTACATATAACAAACACAAATAAGTAAAGATTGAAATAAACTTTACTTTTGAGGGAGCTGGGAGATGTCTCCATTGCTGGATGGTCTCTCTTGTATCTGGAACAAAGCATGGCAGGTGAAGAGAGCTGGTAGGGCCCTCATCAGACTTGAAGCAAGATCTGCTTTCCCCGGAAATAAGGTTTACCCTCCTGAAAGACTTCTGTCTTAATTTAGAGGGGCCAGAAATGAGGATGGAATGTTCAGAGAGAAGCAGAGGCACAGTTGTGCAGGTCTGTTTGACTCCACAGAGCAGAAGGGAAGAAATCATGGGGAAAGGTAGTTCTCTTATCTGAAATCTAAATTCCTCACTCAGTGAGACCATGGGAGGTGGGCTGTGGTGAACGGTGAGGGTGCAGTGACCTCTGGGCTCAGTGCAGGGGGCCTGAGACAGAGTGACATCAGCTTCTCCAGTATGAAAAACTGAGGGGCCACATGCCTTTGAGTACAGGAAATACATTTGGCGAGAAAGTACCTGTGATCACAACTCTGAACAAAGTAGGGGCTTCTCTAGCCACTCTCTGACCCCCACTCCAGTCCCCTCACCCCACATTAGAACTGTCCAGATATATAACAGCAAATAAGTATCCCACCGAAAGGAGAGGAATGGTCAGGGAACAGTCAGCCTAGGACCTATGTATTTACACTGGAAAACAAACAAAAAGAAACAGGGAAAGAAATTCAAGCAAAAGCAGCTAACGATCATATACCACAAGAAAAATTACCCAACATAACAGAATAAGAGGGAGACAAATGGTTATCTATGGGCTCATAGAAACTGTAGACAATATGGTCTTTCTACAAAAAAGAGAGTTGATGAAAAGCATGTTAACAAAGCCTAGGAGAGAAATGGATGAGAAAGGAAAAGATTTACAGAGTTGAGTCCTGCATTGAAAGCAGCAAAAACCAGCAAGAATAAACAGGATGGGAAAGTCAGCCAGGGAAGTAGCAAAGAGATTAGAGAAAATCATAAAAGTGAAATGGAAAAGAATACAAAATTTACATATAAAAATGAGAAGATGGTAGACATAAAAGACAAAAGATATCAAACAGACACACAAACGATGGACTCGAAATAATGATCAGAGCAAGGAGGACATACATTCCTCCAAAATGTCTGTGAAATAAAGACTCGAACTGCACATTGAATGGGCATAGGAAAATTACACAGAATTAAGGGTTGTCTTGCAGAGGCTCTCAAACTTCCAAGAAAAGAAAAATCATATGGAGATCTGACATGTAGGGTGTAGAGGGAAGAAAGTCGAGTACAAGGGGAAAAATTGGGCTGGCCTCAAATGTATCCATACCAATTTTCAATTCAAAAGACAAGGGAGCAATTTATTTTTATTTTTATTTTATTTATTTATTTTTTTTGAGACGGAGCCTCGCTCTGTTGCCCAGGCTGGAGTGCAGTGGCACGATCTCGGCTCACTGCAAGCTCCACCTCCCAGGTTCACACCATTCTCCTGCCTCAGCATCCTGAGTAGCTGGGACTACAGGTGCCTGCCACCACGCCTGACTAATTTTTGTATTTTTAGTAGATACGGGGTTTCACCGTGTTAGCCAGGATGGCCTCGATCTCCTGACCTCGTGATCCACCCGTCTCGGCCTCCCAAAGTGCTGGGATTACAGTCGTGAGCCACTGCGCCTGGCCAACAAGAGAGCAATGTTTATGATGTTCTGATAAGAAAAAAATAAGACCCTGAAATCTATACTTAGCAGAACTGCCCTTGAAGTGTAAAGATAGCACACATCCCTAAGTGTGCAAGAATTGAAGTTATATAGGGCCTACAGATCCTTCTTGGCAAAAAAAAAAAAAAAAAAAGAAAGAAAGAAACAATGGAATTCAGCCAACCTAGAGATGAATCAAAGTAAAGAATTCTGGAGTGAGAAGTTGTCATAGAAAAGCCTGGTGTGGGTGATTGACCCATTTCAATATATAACTAAGACTAAAGAATTGTGGAAATTATGGATACAGAAGAGAGTGTACATGTTATTAAACTTAGACAAAAGAATAATAAGACTGAAAAAATGATCAGTAGAGTATTAGTTTGCTAGGGTTGCTGGAAGAATCTTCTGAAGACCGGGTGGCTTAAGCAACAGGAATTTATTGCCTTACAGTTTTAGAGGCTGATAATCTGAGATCAAGGTGTTGGCAGTGGTTGCTTCTGAGGGCTTCTCTGGTGGTTTGCTGGCCACCTTTGTGTTCCTGATCTCTGCCTTCATCTTCACCTGGCATTCGACCTGTGTGCATGCCTGTCTATATCCAACTTTCCCTTTTTATAAGGATCCCAGTCATACTGGATGAGGTTCACAATAATGACCTCATTTTAACTTGGTTACCTATGTATGTAGAGACCCTGTCTCCAATATAGGGAGGTACATGGGGTTAGAACCTCAACATATGAATTTTGAGGGGATATAACTGAACCCCTAACAATTGCAGAGGAGGAGAGTTGGGAAGAAGGATAAGCATGTACACATCTAATGGGTTCCATAAGAAGTTGAAACCTGGCTGGGCGTGGTGGCTCATGCCTGTAATCCCAGCACTTTGGGAGGCCGAGGCGGGCGGATCATGAGGTCAGGAGATGGAGACCATCCTGGCTAACATGGTGAAAATCCATCTCTACTAAAAATGCAAAAAAATTAGCCGGGCGTGGTGGCAGGCGCCTGTAGTCCCAGCTACTCGGGAGGCTGAGGCAGGAGAATAGTGTGAACCCAGGAGTCAGAGCTTGCAGTGAGCCGAGATCGCGCCACTGCACTCCAGCCTGGGCAACAGAGTGAGACTCCATCTCAAAAAAAAAAAAAAAAAAATTGAAAAATTTAAAGTGGAGAAGTATGTCCATAACAGATAATTCCAGCATCCAGCATACTTTCCCAATCTGAGAGGTATTACACTAGAGCACTGGGGATGGGAGTGACATACATTTAACAATATCTGGAAACTTTTTTTTTCTGGAGACAGGGTTTCTCTCTGTCACCCGGGCTGGAGTGCAGGGATGTGATCACAGCTCACTGTAGCCTTGAACTCCTGGGCTCAAGTGATCCTTCCACCTTGGCCTCCCGAGTAGCTGGGGCTACAGGAACACACCACCATGCCTGGCTAATTTTTTAGTTTTTCGTAGAGGCAGGGTCTTGCTATGTTGCTCAGACTGGTCTCCAGCTCCTGGCCTCAAGCAATCCTCCTGTCTCAGCCTTCCAAAGTGTTGGGATTACAGGCATGACCCACGGCACCCAGACTGGAAATATTTTTCATTGTCATGACTTCGGGCAAAGTGGAGAAAAGGCAGTGTTATAGGTATCTAGTTGACAGAGACCAGGGAATGCTGTAAACATCTTACAGTGCACAGTGCATCCTGTCCCCAACAATTATCCCATCCCAAACGTCCATATAACCAAGGTTAAGACATCCTTCACTAGTGAGATGAGCATCAGGCTGTGGGAAAGAAGGCAAGTTGCAGTCATTCCCTAACATTACCTAGGATTCACTACATGTGGCTTCAACGACTATGCTGTGTCTCTCATGGGAATTTTTATTTTATTATTATTATTATTTTGAGTCATGGTCTTGCTCTGTCACCCAGGCTGGAGTGCAGTGGCGTGATCGTGGCTCACTGCAGCCTCTAACTCCTGGACTTGTGATTCTCCTGCCTCAGCCTCCCCAGTAGCTGGGACTAGAGGTGTGCACCACCATGCCCAGTAAATTTTAAAAATTTTCTTTTGTAGAGATGGGGTCTCGCTATGTTGACTAAGATGGTTTCGAACTCCTGTCCTCAAGGGTTCCTCTCACCTCGGTCTCCCAAAGTGCTGGGATTATAGGCTTGAGCCACTATACCTGGCCGGAATTTTTATTTTAAAAAGCATGCTGGGTTAAGGCTCTGCTTACCCAACAGGCATCATCTCTACTGAGGTGTTTAAGGCATTGCATCAAGCAAATAGGGGAGAAAACCTGGGGAAGGGAGATTTTTCTAGATGACTCTGTGTGGTGCCAGCAGGCCGACCATGGACCTAGTGTTTTGATGTGGCCTCTCTCTGCAGTGCCTCCTTGATGGACTCATCTCCCTCTCATGGGCTGTTCCCTGTTTGCCCAGCTTAACACCCCCAGACTCCTGCACCCTGTCTCTGTGTCCCCTTCCCCATTGGTTCCTGAAGCCCCTGGCTTGCCTCATCCAAGGAAGCTTCTTGGCTCCAAGTCCCCTCCCTTGGAACTGCCCCTACTTGGCCAGCTTCCTTGAGTGCCTTTGAAGATTTCCGGCTTCTCTCATTCGGAAGCTGCACATGGGGTCAGGCATTTGAGCTCGCTAATCGCTCTGTTCTGCCAGTGCCCGAGTGCCACGAAGCCTCTTTTTATGCCTATTGAAAGCCTCTGAGGAGCTTTCAAGTGCTCTTTGATAAATCATGGTAAGTGTTATTCTGGCCACTCCAGCACGGTACCTGCTTGGAGCCCTCCCGCCTCCCTGGGCCACTGCTCTCCATCACTGCATTTCACCGGCGACAGTAATTCATTCCACTTGAGCTGACGAGCTTAGTTCCCATTTATCTGCACATTATGAGCTGTGTCACTCCACTTATCCTCTAGACAGTAAATGGTTTGAAAAATGCAACTGTAACAAATATTAGGGGAAGGATAAGAGAGGGGGGAAAGAATGTGTGAGAGAGAAGGAGGGAAGTTGAATCTTTGAATTCAGAGTCCAAAAAACTCGATAATAAATAAATGAAGCTCTTGAATTATTCCAATTAGCAGCAGCAGCAGAAGCAACAGGAATGCCATGAAAACTTTTGCAAGCTTCCTGGAAAAGAAACTTCATTCTCCGTCCTCTCTCCTCTCTCTCTCTCTCTCTTTTTCTCTCTCTCTCTCTCTCTTTCTCTCTCTTTCACTCTCTCTCTCTCCCTCTCTTTTTTTCTCTCTCTGTCCTCTTGAATCTGAGTTCTCTGAGTGGAGGGAACGCAAGCATCTTTCTTGGGCCAGGACAATGATTAGGCTCCAGTGTCGGTTTTTACCTTCAAAGTCAGAGAGGCCTAGGCCCTGCTTTCTGCTTTTCCTATTAAAGGCCAGGGGCCCCACTGTGTGGTCCATCCTTCTTGTTATAACTGGGATGACTTTCAAGGAAACAGAGGCAGTTGAGCAAAGTCATGCTTCTTTTTCTAGCTCTCAAAGATGATGCAAACCAGAACTTGAAGTGGAGTCTTCTAAAACTCTGGTGTGGTTGGGCGAATGCTGGCCTATATTACATCTTTGTCAACAGTCTAGTCTGAGCATGGTGGCTTATGTCTCTAATCCCAGCACTTTGGGAGGCTGAGGCAGAAGGGTCACTTGAGGTCAGGAGTTCAAGACCAGCCTGGCCAACATGGTGAAACCCCATCTCTACTAAAAAAAAATGACAAAAGTTAGCTGGACATGGTGGTAGGTGCCTATAATCCCAGTTACTTGGGAGGCTAAGGCATGAGAATCATTTGAACCTGGCAGGCAGAGGTTGCAGTGAGCCAAGATCGCGGCTCTCCATCCTGGGCAACAGAGTAAGACTCCATCTCAGAAAAAAAAAAAAAAAAGAAATGCAGTATACAAAGCCACCCTCACGAACAAGTAGCTATTGCATTGCTTGGCTAGCAAATGACACCTTGTATGAAGAAAACAGCCCCCTTCCTCTGGGCAGATGTAGCTCCATGCTGAGGTACATAGTTTGGTGTGCAGTATATGGATGGGGTTTTGCCCCCAACTGCGGTCCTTTGTGCAATGCACATCCTACACAACTATACATGACAGCTTGCTGTGATAAGCCAGGAACATCAGCTTCCCATGTGCATAGGAGAAGGTAGGTGGGTACCAGAATCTCGAAAGAGCTCAGGCCATATCTAGGAAGGTGGAAGCGTGTGCTCAAACCAGGAGCTGAGTCAGGAAGGGGGAGACTGCAGAATGGCAGAGCTGGACAGAGGGTTGTCTGTACCCAAGCTGCAGTGAGAGGAGTAGCTCGAGATCCAGGGGAAGGTTTGGGGCTGAAGATGTGAGTGCAGAGGCTGCGTGACACTCAGCACACGCTATGAGTGGTCCAGCACACTTAGAGGAGGCACGCCAAGATGGGCTGGAAATGTGGACTGTCATGAGCCAGGGCAACTGTCCACATGCTAGGATATGGCAGTGGAGGTAGGATGATGTCATGATTAAAATCATGGTCTTAACCCTAACTCTATCACTGTGGAAGAAGAGGCCTTTGACTAGCAGCAAGTATTCACTCCCTCCCCAACCACAATGGGCAAAATACACTATCTCATCCCTTTAACTCTGAGCTTAGCCATGTAACTTGCTTTGGTCAATGTGATGTTAGCCATTGTGATGCAGGCCGAGGCTTGAAATGTGCTTCTGTGGTTGGGCTTGCCTTATTGCTCTCCTGTCATTGTCATAGGTACATACATTGGGGAGCCCACTGGTCCCAAAAGGAGATGCACGTAGATCAGATCTGAACCACACCCAAGGCGTGGATCCAAGCCCAGCTGAGCCCAGCCTAGATGAGCCAAGCTGCAGCCAAACCTGGGATCATTATGATTCTCTGTTATGTAGTGATAGCTAAGGCAACTATGTCCTTGCTGTGCAATCTTTGACAAGTTATTTTCTCTACCAAAAACTTAATTTCTTCATCTATAAAATGGCAAACTATAGAGCAGTTGTAAGAATTAAATAAAATGAAGTACTTAGCATAATATATAGTTAATAAATATTAAATATTATTATGCTTTATAAGCCATCCCCACTTCCTTTGCCCTTTCCTTTGCTGACTTCCCAGATCTACCTCTCTCTATCCTAGACACTACAACCACCATATATCAGTAACGCATTTAGGAGGCTGAATTGCCAGGTCCTGGCCCATCTTATAGAATACTGCTATGTGGGAAGAAACAACGATGCAGGCTGTAGTCACTGTTAACAGTAAGAATGAACACATAGAGCATTTCTGCTGTGTAGCATTGGGCCTCAAAAGGAGATGCGATTGGCCTAAAGGTGAGCTTTTCTGAGGACTGGTCCAGGACCCTTGCCATAGTGAGATGCAGGAACAAGCCCATCGATAGAGAAGTGCACCTAGGCCTCCAACCTTAGAGCAGCTCTGCTGGTCCAGGGAGTTCCAGGAAGCCTTAAATGGAGAAATGAATCACCAGAAGCCTTTGTGTTTGCACCACCCTTCACAGTCCATGCTCGCCATGACTGGGGATCCTGGTACCTTGCAACAACCCCAGAAGACAAGGCTGTGGTTGCTTGCACTTTGCATTCAGGAAAGCGAAGGCTCGAACTGGGAGGGAAAGTGGCAGAACCGATATGAGAGCTCCACTTGCTTGGCTCTTCACCAGCGCTCTCACATTAACCGGTTCTTACAGAAGAGGCTTCTGGGAGAGCTCCCGATATGAGATGGAAGAGAAATTATCACACTCAGCAAAGCTGAATCAGCCTGCAGAGGCTTGCATGCACAACAGCTAGTGAATATTCACTGGAGTGAAGAGCGAGGAGAGTTTCAGAGATCGTTGAGGAGAGTGCCATCCCAGAACTGAGGCATTTGTACATTTCTGTGATGTCTACCTTTTTACTCACTTTGATGTTTTTTTTTTTCCTGAATAGATCACATGTTTTTACCTGACTATAATTGTATATGTGAAATCACAGATACAATGTCTTAGTTGTATTTTTTCCAAATATACCTTAAAACAAATATGACTATTCAAGCAAAAATTGTTCATGCATGTACCTCCTAAAATCATCACGTTTATGCTACCAAGAAACTACTATTAAAGGAAATGCTGATGTAGCCTAAGGCTTTTAGTTTTCAGAGGAAAACTGAGGCAGAGAGGCAATGGGGCAGGCCAAGGCCACACATTCTGAACAGAGGCAAGGCCACAGCAGGGCACAGCCAAGTCTCCAGTCACGTGGCTCAACCATCTGTCCTTGCCAGTGGGTCCCCAGCACGTCCTCTGGGATGCCAGTTCTACACATGGCTTCTATTCTAGGTAAGAAGATGAGTCTGGGCCCACGGAGTTTGGGAAACACTGGCCTAAACCCAGTCAGGAGGGTTTTCTGACCTTACAACTTGGCAGACACAGAAGTGACCTTCAAGTGCCAGCTCTTGCTGTCTCCAAACGTCTCTGGCCACAGAACCCATTTTCCCAGAGTGGTTGGAGGGGCGGCATGCTGATGAGCTTTCTTGAGCCTCTGTGCCCAGCAGGTGAGGCCGAAGGACCTCCCTAGAGACACAGGCCCACTTTGTCTGGTAACCTGAGACCCATAAGAAATGGATCAAGGACGATTTTCCTCCAAAGCAGGTAAGTGAAGTGGCTGTCGTTGGGAGGGCTGGGGACACAGGGGTTCGGGTCCTGGAGGTCGTGAAAGGGCAGTGCAAAGGACTCCAGAGGGAAGCCTGGCTGTGGGGTCAGCTGCCATGGCCATATGCTGTCTGAAAAGCTTGATCACCAGTCCCACCGGTCCCCATTCCAGTCCCACTAGTCTTCCAAAACTGATTCATCAGGAGCTTAACGGGGGCTTTGCTTCTCCCCAACTGTGAAAACTGGGGCAGTTCATGCCCTCTGAGACTTGTGTTCCTCATCTATAAAATGGGATAAGACCATTTGTATCACAGTTCATTGTAATGATTAAATGAGAAAATTCCCATAAAGTGCCCAGCAGAGAACCTGGTTAGTAGGTGGCCAGCAAACAGTAGTTACTAATATTACCAGCCCCGTCCCCTCCTGAATCTGCAGTTCTGATCGTGTTGCCTCTCCCCATCTCATTTCTTGGTTGTCCATTATCCCTCATGGGGCGTAAGAAAAAATCTACTTGCTCTTTGTCCTCAGTTTCTGGCACAGAGCTCCTAAAACCCTTGGAATTTTTTGAGTGATGAGAACATCGTTTGTTATTCATAATGAGCCTTTTTTGATGACACCTGAGTTTATGCTAATGAGGCGATTTAGGATGGAGACCCTAGAGGAGGAAGCTGTGGGAACCCCAATTTATAGCCTGTCAGAAGTACAGGTAGAAACCTGGCACTTGCAATTGGCATCTGAAGTGGGGGCAGCCTTAAGGGACTGAGTCCCTTCACTTGGGAGAGCTGGTTCTGACTCCAGGTAAATAGCGTCAGAATTGAATTGAAGTATAGGGCAACCAGTTGGTGTCCACAGGGAATGGACAATTCATTGTTGGTGTTGGAAAACACCTCCAGACACTGAGTTCAGTCAATTGGGCAAGATCTGTCTTCCTGAGTCAATAAACATGTATTGCTGGGTACTGGGTGCTGAGTACTGTTTGGCCCAGAGATGAGGAAGAAAGAGAGACCATCACAAAGGTTTTCCTGCATCACAACATCTGTGCAGTTGTGCACAGAGGGCCCAACTTAAGTTAAACGGCATCTTAAGACATTCACATCCTTAAGCTTTCAAATGTGAATGTCTGTTCAGGTGGCCCTCCCAGGAGTGGGCTCCAGGTTCAAAATCTGCTGGCTTATGCTGGAGTAACTTATTAAAATAATTGTGACCTCACTTTCCCCTCATGGAAAATAAGGATAGTTGTACTCAGTTCATGGGGTGCTTATGGGATAATGGCTGTAAAACACTGAGCACTCTGATAATTAGTTCCTGAGGTTTTTATGCTGTCCTGGAATCAAGAGAGGTTTGCTGGAACCCCCATCTTAACAGTCATATTTAATGTCTCCTGACTGGGCCCACGGCTGGGGATCCAGGGCCTCAAGGCCCCCATAGGCCTGAGGATAGGATAGGTGGCCTCACATAGGGACTCCACATCTCTGCAGCAGAGGCACCGAAGAGAAATTAATTCTCCCCATTTGGGGTCTTCCTCTGTATTACCTATTCATCAAAAATTGCCTGGCGTTTGTGCATTTTTCATTACAAGAGTCAACATTTGCCACGTTAATAAAGCAAGGGGCTGCTTTTCTCCTCTCAGAAATAGAATATGTAACGACAGGGCCCCTTTGATGTTTCCCAGCCAATACAATATGTATCTGAATGAGGATGAAAGTCATCCTATTAAGGCCAGGCTGCAGAGGCGTTGTGATGGAGCAGAGATTGGGGAGGGGGAACGGTGCAAGTCTCTGCAAGATGCACAGCAAGGCAGGGACTGGGCTGAGGCTCTACAGAGAGGTCCCTTCCTATCCCAGCCCCTGGGAGAGGCCTCAATTCCTGCACCAAGGGCTGGGGATGGAGTTTAGCTGCAGGGTCAGCTCACAGTGTCTCAGAAGGAAGATGATCTAGAAGGAAAATAAATTCCTTCCTTGCAGGGTTATTTGTTTGTGTGCATCAAATGGGACCATGGACCTACGTGTGCTTCATGATGGGATGAACATCTGGTGAGACAGAATTGTTTTTGTCATCAAAAGTAGCTGCCTGTTAGAACACCTATGATGCCAGTGCTGTGTGAGGCACTCAGGGAGACCAGCTGGTGGGACCTTCTCCATCTTTGTCCCCACAGAGCTGACAGCCTAGTTGGGGAGAAGAGCCCATCGAGAGATGTGAATATCCAACACACCAACATTCCTAGTCCAGACAGCCATGGGAGCCAGGCTACAGGGCAAGGTGAACAGAACCACCAGAACCTTCAGTAGCCTGACCCCAGGCCTTCAGCCTCACTGAGATGACTGCTGACCAACTCCTAACAGGATTCTGCAACATGTGGTGAGTAGGAAAGCAACTGAAGACCTCTCCTCTTCTCTTATAAGCCATGTGTTCCTTATATCCTGTCTTCACAGACTACTTGGACCTCGGAACCATCCAGATATAAGCTTCTTTGGCGGACCACAGCTGCCCCATGTCTTCAAATAACCTACCAGGATGGATCACAAATGATGGCCACAGACACTGTCTCGTCAACTCCCTTCTAATCCCTCTTCCCCTGCCCCTAGCCAGCCACCTATCTTGTCTCTTTCTGCTTTGGTGAAATATCATGGAATCATTCACAGCAAAGTCTTGGGAGGTTGTACTAGTTGCTGATCATGTGGCCTTGGGCAAATCACATACTATCTCTGAGCCTCAGTTTCCATATCTGTGAAATGAGGACAATAATAGCACCTGTGTGCTAGGGCTGTTGCATCCTGAGTGTGATACCCAGCATGTAGCCATGGCTCAGTAGTGGTGTGTAGTCATGGCTCACTCCCTCCTCCTCATCATCCCTGTCCCCCACTCCTTCCCACTTCACAGGTTGGGGCTTGTGGACAGAGATGCAGCCAGAATACCCCATGACCTATGAATATGTAATATTCAAGGACTATCTGTGCAAGACTTGCTCATTCTACTCCTGGCCCTGAAGTCGACCGGGAGGCAGGCTCATGTTCTGGGCTCTACTGGAGATGCTGTGCCTCAGGCTGGGTTTGCTATTATAACAAGCAAAAGTGCTTGCCAACTGGCTCCTTCTGGCTCCAGCCTTGCTTCTGGTGGTTCATGGCAGAGGCTCTTCATCCTTCCTCTGGAAGATTACTGACACCAGTAAAGATGTGTGGACTGTCAAGGTAGAAGGAAGGAACCTGAAAACTCAGGAAGAGGCAAGTGAGAGGAGCTAGAGCCATTGGCTGAAGACCTCAGTTCAAGCTCCTTCAAGGAAGGTCTTTGAACATGCTGAGCCTCAGTTGCCTCATCTGTAAAATGGAGTTTCTGTCACCCACTGATCTCTACTTCTGACTTTCAGGGTCAGTTGTGTTCATATATGTGTGAGAGGCCTGTGGAGTGGTCAAGAGTGTTCATGCTGGATCAACACTACCACTTTCTAGCTGAGCACCTGCCTCAGTTGCTGGTCAGCAGTGAGACAGAACTTTCCTGACAGAGCTGCTGTGCAAATTCAGAGAGCTTCCATGCTCAAAGTGCCCAGTGCCATTCCTGGCACCCAAGTGCAGCCTCTACTCTCAGGGACTACACTGTGTGGGAGAGAGACAAGGAACACATATAGATAGTGACTCCATGGATAGAGTGTCCACGTGTCTCCTGAATATGTCTGCTGTCCTGGCATAATTACCAATAGCACACGTTTCACACTCAAAAGTCTTCTAGCTTAGAAAATAAATTTTATAGTCACTTTCACTGTGAAGAAAGTGAAAGAGCATTTAGTGAGAGAGGGACCTGATCAGACATCGTTAGATGGGTCAGAAAGGCCACTCAGAGGATACGATGTGTTCATTAAGACCTGAATGAAGGGAAAGAGTCAGCCATGCATCAGTGTGCTGAATGAGCTTTCCAGTAGAGGGAGAGCAGAGGCCCTGTGGCAGCCCTGAGCTTCGGGTGTTAGAGGAACAAGAAGGCTAACCTTGTAGTTGGAGCAAATTGAACAGAGACAGTAGTGCAAAAAGAGGGCCCAGGAATAGCCGGGGCCACATCATAGACTTCTTCTGAACATTTTAGTCCTATGACCTCATATAGTCTCTGTCTCTCTCTCTTTTTTTTTTCTTTTTTTTTTTTTGAGATGGAGTCTTGCTCTGTCACCCAGGCTGGAGTGCAATAGCGTGATCTCAGCTCACTGTAACCTCCACCTACTGAGTTCAAGCAATTCTCCTGCCTCACCCTCCTGAGTAGCTGGGACTAAAGGCACCTGCCACTATGTCCAGATAATTTTTGTATTTTTAGTAGAAACGGGAGTTTCACCATGTTAGTTAGGCTGGTCTCAAACTCCTGACCTCAGGTGATTCACCTGACTCAGCCTCCCAAAGTGTTGGGACTACAGACATGAGCCACCGCGCCCGGCCTACATTCTCTTTTGTCTTAAACTGGTTTGAGTCAAGTTTTCTTTACTTGCACATGGCAAATGAAAGAATTCCTTGTAATATAAAATATCAACAGTGGTAGTCTCATGTAGTATTAGAGAGCTTTTATTTTTAAAATTTTACTTCTCTGAATTTTATGCAATGAACTTGGATTACTTTTGTAATTAAAAAAACAGGTTATATAAAAGATATGTTATGTCTCCCCCACACACAGTGGCCGAACCAATTTTTCCCTTCTGACAGCCAATAAAGGCCCAGTAAAAAAAAAGGAGAGGAAGAGAAAACCAGCAACCTGTGAAGTTTGTGTAATTGCCAAGAGGGGGGTTAAGAGTTCACCAAGGGAAGAGGGAAATAAGCACTGTGTGGATGAGCTTCTCCCTGGTGCAGATGGAAAATTCAGGGAGACTCAGGTTGACTTAGTACTTTATATTAGTTGTTGGTCCTTCTTTAAGTTGAATACCTCCTTCACAGTCTCTGCTCCCAGAAGGGCACAGTTATGGCTGATGACCCTCTGCATCTGCAGCTCCTGATGTGCAGTAAGTATCACTGATATTTGGTAACTGGCCTACTGGGCACAGAGCATGGCCTCTATTATCCTCAAGAAGGCCCAATCCAACCAAGGCAGGCCATAGAGAAGAGTAAGGGGACATCCATGGAGGGCCTGAGAAGAACCTACAAGTCATGGAGGAGACCACGGGACCAGACAAATAGATCCTCTCTCAGCCTGTTAGAACAGAAGAGACCTCCACTCAGTGCAGAGATCACAGACACCTGGTATGCAGGATGCTTTGCCCATTTCACCTATGCACATGGCAGAGATTCACGGCAAACCCTCTTTATTAGGGTTCTCCAGAGAAACACAACTAATGTATATATTTATATACAATATATACTATATGTATTTATATACTATATATGTTAACTAATATATACATTATATATAAATATGTATAATACATATTTTTATATAATATATAACATGTAAATATATAAAACATATTTATATATTATATAAATATACAATACATATTTATATACATTGTATAATTATATACATTATAAAAATATATAATACATATTTATATACATTATATATAATACATATTTTATTATATATGTGTATATATATAGAGAGAGGCAGAGAGAGAAATTATGAGAATTGGTTCATGCAATTAACGAGACCGAGGAAAGCCAGTGGTGTAATTCAGTGCGAGTCTGAAGGCCCAAGAACCAGGAGCACTGATGTCCATGAATGTCCCGGCTCAAACAGAATTTGCCCCTTTTCCACCATTTTGTTCTAATCAATCAAGCTCTCAATGGATTAGGTGATGTCCACCCACAGTGGTGAGAGCAGATCTTCTTTACCCAGTCTGCTGATTCAATGCTAATCTCTTCTGGAAACACCTTCAGACACACCCAGAAATAATGTTTTACCGGCTCTCTGGGCATCCTTTAGCCCAGTCAAGTTGACACATGAAATTAACCATCACACTCTCCTCTGAAGTGAGACATGGTTTCAGAATACTTCCTCATGGAAGGCTCCATGCAGTGCCTACTAATTGAGCTAAATTAGGACAAAACCTCTTTGCCTTCACTGATCATATACAAACTTTTCATTTGACAAATGGGGAGTCTAAGACGAGAAAGAACATATCCCAAAGTCATTCAATTCGTGAATGGTAGATGCAAGACTCCGGTCCCTGGATCCCAGCTCTGGGCACCTCCCATCACCACGCAATGGCTCTGGAGGGGCTACTTCCTTGCAAAATGTTCTTTGCCCTCATACTTCTGCACTCTCCATCCAACCAAGCCCTAAAGATTGTACTGTTTATTTTAGCGAACGCACAAATCTGGTCTCTAAAGGATGAACATTAATAAAATATGCGCTCTAACTCTATGTAACAAGGAAAATATAGAATACATTTTCTATTCCCATTGATCCTCAGGCCACTGGCAATCCACCAACAATTGATTTAGCCATTTGATTAGTTTGGGGGAAAAACATTATATTTTAATGGGGTATATATAATTCTAAGTTACTGCTTTGAAGTTGAACCAAATATTAAAATTACCTCTTTTATGGATGCTGCACAGCTATGAAGCTTTATAATTGCAGCCTGGGCTTTTGTAGGTGTTTTGAACTGGAGAGGCAATTTCTGCAAAGCTTACTGCATGGTCCTGGTGGCCACCAGGCTAGCCAGCTCCTTTGACAAGAAAAAAGATGCAGATGACAATGCTAATAATTACACCTTGTGTTTGACCCACACTTCACAGCTGCAAAGCTCAACAGTAATTCTTCTGAGCTGCTTCCCTTTAAAACAGCTCCCAAATCCATCTCCTTTACTACCTCCCAAGTCCAGGATCATCAGCACTTTACTGGACTTCTGCAGTAGTTTTTTGTTGTTGTTGTTGTTGTTGTCGTTGTTTTTAAAACAGGTTTCCTTCTCTTCTTCTTTTTACTTATTTATTTATTTATTTATTATTTATTTATTTATTTTAGAGATGGAGCCTTGCTCTGTCGCCCAGGCTAGAGTGCAGTGGGCGATCTAGGCTCACTGCAACCTCTGCCTCCTGGGTTCAAGCAATTCTCCTGCCTCATCCTCCCGAGTAGCTGGGACTACAGGCACACACCGCCATGCCCGGCTAATTTTTGTTTTGTATTTTAGTAGAGACGGGGTTTCAGCATGTTGCCCAGGCTGGTCTTGAACTCCTAAGCTCTGGTAATCTACCTGCCCCGGCCTCCCAAAGTGTTAGGATTATAGGCGTGAGCCACCGCACCCAGCCAACAGGTATCCTTCTTGACCCACTGCCATCCATTAACCTGTTGCTTAAAATCCTTCTGTGGCCTGCTATTACCTAGAACAAGGCTAGCAAATTACAGCCTGGGGGTTAATCTGGCCTGCTTCCTCATCTCATAAATAAAGTCTGATTGGAACACAGCCTCATCCATGGACAGTACACTGCACTAAACAACAGAGTTGGGTAGCGGAGTTGTTAAGGACTTCACGGCCTGGAACGTTTAAAACAGTTACTATATAGCCTCTTACAGAAGAAGACTGCTGGCCTTTGAACTAGAAAATTAAGTTTAAATGCCTTCCCTAGGCCCACCAGGTCTTCTGTCTTCTGGCCCCAACTATCCCTGGGTCTTTCCTTTTGAACCACTCTCTCCTCTACTCAATTTGCTTCTCCACAAGCAATAGCGACTGACTTAGGCAACAAAGAAATTGATGGAAAAGCTATAGTGGAAAACTCACTGGGTTGATAGGAAGGCTGGAGCAATGACTTAGAAAATGGGGTCTAGGGTGCTGAAATTGAACAGTTCTGTAGGCACTGCCCTTGAATTGTTTTCCACTAGAGATTCTATGTCCTGAGACAGAGAGAGTCCAGTTGACTGTGCCACCTTCTTGCTTCTTAGTAGGGGAATACAAATGGCCTTGATTTACAGACTCACCCAAAAGAGGAGAGAGAATATTCCAAAAGAACTAATGCAAAAACCAGGAGAAGGGGGAAATGGATGTTAGGAGGTCAAAACCAGAACATAGCTGGAGTTGCAGCCTTCAAGCTCTTCTGCCGTGGCAGCCAGTAGGAGCCTCCTCTAAGCTTAATTAAGGGTCAGCTTAGGCTGCTGATTGTGCTGTTTTCTGATGGTGAAAGCTGAATGTCTGGCCACACCTACTGTATTAGTTTCCTGTGGCTGCTATAAGAAGTCACCACGAACTGGGTGGCTTAAAACAACAGATACTTATCCTCTCACAGTCCTGGAGGCCAGAAGTCCAAAATTAAGTGTTAGCAGGGCCACATTCCCTTTGGAGGCTCTTGGGGGTAGTCCGTTCTTTGCCTCTTCCATCTTCTGGTCACAGTTGACATTCTTTGCCTTGTGGCTTTATCATCTACCTGACAGCATTGCCTTCTCTTGGGTCTGCCTCAAATCTCACTCTGTCCTTCTTTTATGAGGACATTTGGCACTGGATTAGGGCCAACCAGATAGTCCAGAAGGATCTCTTTATCTCTATATCCTTAGCTTAACTACATCTGTAAAGACACTTTTCCAAGTAAGGCCACACTTACAGGTTCCAGGCATTTTGGCATATCTTTCTGGAGCCTCTGTTCAGCCCACTTCCCCTGCACTGGATTTTTTTTTTTTTTTTTTAAGATGAAGTCTCGCTCTGTTGCCAGGCTGTGATCTTGGCTCACTGCAACTTTCACCTCCTGGGTTCAAGCGATTCTCGTGCCTCAGCCTCCTGAGTAGCTGGGATTACAGGCATGCATCAGCACACCCAGCTAATTTTTATATTTTTAGTAGAGATAGGATTTCGCCATTTTTGCCAGGATGGTCTCCATCTCCTGACCTTGTGATCTGCCTGCCTCTGCCTCCCAAAGTGCTGGGATTACAGGTGTGAGCCACCGTCCCTGGCCCCCTGCACTGGATTTTATTCTTCTCCATGATCTGTCTACTTCTCCCATGATATCAGGGGTAGAAGACACTCTTCTCTTTTTCTAAATTCTTTTTTATGAATTTTGTATCTAGGGCAGACATATTTTGTTAGAGTTTTTAAATGTCCAGAGCTTCCACGTGCTGAACATTTTTACATGCAAGATTATTTAAATCCCTGCAACACTCTACAAGGAAGGGAATGGTTCCCTAGTCCCCTGATTCCCTGTGGGTCTGGAAGGCCCATGACTCAGACAGGCTGAGACGCGGTAGAGCTGGATTCCCACCCTGGCCTCCCTGCTCTGCACACACTCCAATTCAGTTTCTATTGGACTTATTCCTTGCAATTTCTTTTTGTCCATTTCACTAAGAAACTTGAGGGAAATCTCCTAAACACTAAATAGGAGAACGATATGAGTGACATTCCTTGATGTCACAGCTAATGTTGTCCCTCCCTGCCCCCAAAATGCCCTGCATTTGCAGGCCGAGCTGGAACACTTGGAGTATCTCTTTTCTGGTGGAAAGCTCAGGGGCACCATTTGTGGGCTGCCTGCCCCTTCGATGGGTCATCCCATGATCCTCTAAGAGGCTCTAGGGACCAAATACATTTTCTAGTCACCCTTCAGAGTTCATCTGGAAAAGTGAAAGCCTGGGACTCTTGATTGAGGGATGGTCTCCTCCCAGTGTCAAGGGGCTGACCACCAACCTTTTGGTGCAGAAGAACTGAATTGCAGGCCTCAATTTCCTCCTGCAGTGTTGCATCTAGCATCCAGGATTAAAACTCTATCTGTGCATGGATTTATGGCCTGGGTTGTGCATTTATTCCATAAGCAGAGATATTATACCAGTCACTACACTCTGAGGATTTGGGGTACTGTGGGCACCTGAACCCCAATGATGATGGAAGTGGCAAAGCTTGAGTAGCACAAAGCCAGAGACCTTCCCAGAATTGGAAATTGTTTAACTTTGAGCCAGCCACTTCCCTTAGAACTTGGAGCTCTATTAGCAAACATCTAGTTAAATCTTTTCATACTCTAGATGAGGAAACTGAGACCCACAGAAGGGTAAAGACCTGCCCGAAGCCCCATACAACTCATATCTCCTAGCTCCCCTCCTGGGTGCTTTTTCCGACACCCTAAGTGGGCTGCATTGAGCAAAGGACCAGCCAGATGAGTGAGCATCTATGCAGACAGCTGGGGAAAGGTGCCCACCAGTTAGTCCGGAAAAGTGACAAGCACGTGAAAAATTACAAAGAAAAATCTAGACATTCCACCAAGAAAATTACACTTCCTCACCACCTCAACATGTTCCCCATAAAGGATCTCCACAAAATATCCAAGAACACATGCCACGTCGGGATTCCTTCATCAGCTACATTTAAATGTTTTCACCTGGAGAAAAATTTTGTTTTTCCACCTGATAAATCAGAAGGATCAACTTAATGACTCAAAGGGAATGCCTCCTTAGAAGGAAGACAGTTGTGTTTGCAGAGAAGCATACATATATTCATTCATTCATTTTCTCGTTCATTCATTTAACAAGGATTTTGTGAGTTGTATAATGTGCTAAGCCCTAAGGATGCAACAGCAAACAAGGATGACCTAATTTTGTCCTTAAGGATGATAATGACGATGGTGGTGGTGGTGATGGAGGTGGCAATGATGGTAATGACACTGAAATTCTATTAAGGCTATACCAGGCCCTATGCCATGCTCCTTCATTGATATCTCATTGTATCTTTGCAACAAGGCTGTGAGGCTGGAGCTCTTATTAACCCCCTTTTACAGATGATGAAGGCACCAAGATGTTAAGGGACTCTCCAAAGATTCTCAATTAGAAAAGGATGGAGCCAGGTTTTGACTCAGGCAGCCTGGTCTGATGAGGAATACAGATGTTAAACTATTTGTCTCTAAATATATATATATATATATATATATATATACACATATATCACCAAACTATGAAGAGTTCCATGAAAGATAAGCACAACTATTTTCAGAGAATATAAAGTAAGGACCCTTCGTGTAGGGGTTTTGGGGGAAAACTGGAGTGTGAGTAGGTACTAGTTCAACGAAAAGGATGGGGAGGAGGTAGTTTGGGTTGTTGATTTTTAATGAACACTGAAATGCTTTATTTAAAGTGGAATCCCACATAACACTCCTGATAATGACATAGGACAAGAACTGAGCCTGCACAGAGGAGGCTGGGGGCCTGCCACTGGCCCCTCCAGACTTTTCCTGTCCTGACCCTCCTCTCTGGAGCCACTCAGGAACCCCATATCCCACAGAAGACAGTGTGAGACCCACCAACCAAGAGGCTGAGATTTCAGCAGGACTGGTCTGCATCTGAGGACCAGTGAACACTGGCTCCCTGGACAGAGGTGTGTGGAGTGAGTATACCCTGCTGGCTTGAGATTGGTGTGGGGCTGCAGCCAGCACTGTGTGTGTGGGTTTCCCACAGTGGGAAGCAGTGAGAACATGAGCAGGTGTATGGAAAGCAAGACACACCGTTTAGTGTGGGAGACAAATCACAGTTGCTCTGAACCAGTGTCCTAATCTGGCCCCACTACTTGAGCTTCCCCAGATGGATCCCAACACACCTGGCCGGATTGTGCCCCTGGCTGTCAGTACACATCCTTTGCTTTCTCCTGCCTTTAAGCCCTTGCCTTGACCATTCCCTCCACCTGGATTCACTTTTTTTTTTTTTTTTCTCAATGCTGTTCCCACTCATCTCCATCGTTCCCTAATAGATACTTCAACCAAGACCCAGCCTGCCTGCCTGGCCCTGCCCTGAGCTCCTCTGGGATGAAGAGTCCGTGCAGATTACCTGAGACACACAGTGGGGTGCGGGCACACAGGTGGAAGGAGCCCAGAGGATGAAGGCCCAGGTTTGTTGACACACCTCTGTCCAATGCTGCTCTGTGACCCTGGGCAAGTCCCCTAACATCTCAGAACCATGGTGTTCCCGTCTATGAAAAGAGGGATAATAAGATCTAGGTGATTCCTGAATGCACATTTAATCTCTGCTTGTGAATAGTGGGTCCTGCCGGGAAGGGAACTCTTCTGAAATGTCCATGCTTGTAGGTACGTACTGGGTATGCCCCATTGTGACCAAAATTTCCTTCTTTGGGAAATCTGCTGCTTCCCCAGCCAGCTTTTTAAAATCAGACCCCTCTGCCCCTGACCCCAGGATGGCCAGGCCAAAGACTGGCTTGAAGAGACACGCAGGGCCCGTCAGATTCCTGCACTTGGAAATGACTATGAAGAAGGAAGGGAGAAACCTGTGGACATCAAGTCGAGAAGTGATGAGGGAGGTGCAGACCAGTGTCACCAGGGGTGGCTGGGGGACAGTGTGATGCTTGGAGGGCACTGGCTGGGGAGGGAGGAAATTGGAGCCAGAGACACATGGAAATGCTTTGAGAGAAAGGTCGTGCACCCTCTGCAGGTAGGTGAGGGGAAGAGACTAAAGCCCAGCTCCGAGCCTGGTCCCTGGCTCTTCCCGCAACAATGGAGTCCCTCTCAGCTTCCTAAGGAAAGCGCCTGAGTTTGGCAGGGCAGTGTGAAGGAACAAATGATGTCCCATCACTCACCCACTGTATCACCAAGAAGGGCCCCAGGGATCTGTGAGGGGCCTGTTTAGGCAATAGCGGTGGATGACACTAACTATGTGCCAGAATCCCTTTCGTGTGTGTCCATTTTTAAAACAGGTATTCCCAATCTGCCCATTTCACAGATGAGGAAACCTGAGGCACAGAGCGATCAGATGTCTTGCCTAATGAGTGAGTGGCCCAGAATTTGAACCCAAGTAGTCTTCTGCAAGGGCTCTGAACTCACCACTGTTCTATACTGTCAGCTGGCATGGTTATCAGAGGTAGTTCATCAGAAAAGGCAATGGAAAATAGATACAAAATCCTGTTCATAGGCGACTCAAAAATAGTAAACAACCCAACAAGAAATGGACAGGAACTTCATAGAGAAGAGCACAAAATGTTTTTGGGCATAAAAGGCTTAAGTGAGACACATCCAATGCTCCCACACAGAGAGATTTAGCACTACACAGGTGTCCCTCCTGCCCAGAGTGACTTGGAAATTTAGGACACTCTGGCTGGGTGCAGTGGCTCATGTCTGTAATTCCAGTACTTTGGGAGGTCTAGGCAGGTGGATCACTGGATCACAAGGTCAGGAGTTTGAGACCAGCCTGGCCAACATGGTGAAACCCTGTCTCTACTAAAAATACAAAAATTAACCAGGCATGGTGGCACATGCCTGTAGTCCCAGCTACTCGGCAGGCTGAGGCAGGATAGTTGCTTGAACTGGGAAGGCGGAGGTTGCAGTGAACGAAGATCACACCACTGCACTCCAGCCTGGGTGACAGAGTGAGACTCCGTCTCGGAAAAAAAAAAAAAAAAAGAAAAAGAAAAAGAAAAAAGAAAAGAAATTTAGGACACTCTAAGTCCTCTAAGTCACAAAGGTATTACTTAAGGAATTTGATAACACCATTCTAAGATACACCAGAAGGTTTAATTGAACAGAAGAACCAGGAATCTTTTGAGAAAAGGTGCATAACTAGAGGGAACTTGCCTAGCACTATAGTTTGGAGCACATTACAAAGCTATGGTAATTAGAACAGTGTGACACTGGCTTTGGGATAACCATTAGAAATGTGTCAGTAATCACTTGAGAAGAGCTCAGAAAACCAGAGAGGGGAAAAAAGATAGATACATGCAAAGATAAAATATGAATATATATATATAAAGAAAAATATGGAGAAAGTTGCAATTAAAATAAATTACAAACATGCAATTAAATATTTGCTATATGATAAAGGAAGTGTTTCATATAAATGAGAAAAAACATACCATTTAAGCCCAAATTAACTCCAAATGGATTCAATATTTTCATGTAAAAAAATGAAACTATTATTTTCTCTCAAAAATGTATAACCTGAATTTAATCAAAGGGAAACATCAAACAATCCTGGCCTCGATCAAACAATCAAATGGCTGGCCTGGAATCTTCTAGCTGTCAGCAGCAAAACAGGCAGAGAGGGGATGATGAGCTCACAGAATTGATAAAAGGGGCCCAGGGCATATGGGCACAGCAGCTACAGTATCCATTGCAGGTGGGGGATGAGAGTTGGGGAAGCATGTGTGTGGGGGATGTTCCCTGAGAAGTTCTTGCTGCAGTGTCTCATGAGGGAAAATAAGACCCTGAAATACGGGCTCCAGGAGCAGCCTGTACCACCACCAAGAGGGCTCACCCTTTGCCTCTGGTTTTCTGGGCTTTTCTCAAATGACTACTGTGCACCCATTATCGGAACACTTTGCAAGCTCAGAGAAACATATGTGAAGAGTCCTAATGGTGTCAAAAAAGAAGACATTAAGTGTAATGTTATGCAAAAATATTGCGTAGTGTTTACTATGTGCCAGGTGCTATTCCAAGACTTTTTAGATTTATTCTTCCCATCTACCCTATAAAGTAGTATATCAGACTTTTCTCATACTGCTATAAAGAACTGCCTGAGACTGAGTAATTTATAAACGAAAGAGGTTTAATTGACTCACAATTCAGCATGGCTGGGGAGGCTTCAGGAAACCTACAATCATGGCGGAAGGCGAAGGGGAAGCAAGACACCTTCTTCAGAAGGTGACAGGAAGAAGTGTCAAGCAAAGAATGAAGAGGCCCTTATAAAACCATCAGATCTCATGAGAACTCACTCACTATCACGAGAACAACATGGGGGAAACCGCTCCCATGATTCAATTACTCCACCCGGTCTCTCCCTTGACACATGGGGATTATGGCGCTTATAGGGATTACAATTCAAGATGACATTTGGGCAGGGACACAAAGTCTAACCATATCAAGTACGTACTATTATTATACACTTAAATATTTGAAGAAAGTGACGCAGGAAACAAAAGTTCAAGTGATCTGACCAGAGTCATGTGGCTGTGTATGCTAAGGCTGGAATTTGAATATAGACTGCTGGATCTCATCATGCTCCACTGTCTCTGTATAAAATGAATAGTGTGCCCAGGAACAAGATTGAAGGGAAGCTCAGGCATTGCCCAAACTTCCCAAAAGGTGGGAGTATGGATATCTGTTTCCCAGATGTATTTGCTCTTTTGACTGAACTTCTAGAATATTCTATGGTAAGCCAGAATTATTTTTTTCAAGTGTACAATGCATTATTAACTACATTCACCATGCTGTACGTGAAGTCTCCAGTACTTATTCATCCTATAATTCGAGGTTTGTACCCTTCGACCAATATTCCTCCATCTCTCCCACCCTAGCCCCTGGTATTCACCATTCTATTCTCTGTTACTATGAATTCAACTTTTTTTTAGTAAAGATTCTACATATAAGTGACATTGTGTGGTATTTGTCTTTTTGTGACTGGCTTATTTCACTTTGTAATGGTCTCAAATTTTATCCATGTTGTCATTGATGCTAGGATTTTCTTATTTTTAAAAATGGAATAATATCTGTGTGTATATAGTGTGTGTGTGTATATATTTATATAGAGTGTGTGTATATATTGTGTGTATATATAGTGTCAAAAATGTGTGTATATATAGTGTGTATATATAGAGTGGGTATATATGTGCATATATATGATATATGATACATATATCATATTTTCTCTACCCATTCATCTGTCAACAAACAAATTGTTTCCATATCTTGGCTATTGTGAGTAGTGCTGCACTGAACATGGCAGTATAAAAATCTCTTCAAGATAGCATTCTTTTTACATTAGGAAAATGCCAACACTGAATTGAAAAAATTCTGCCTACCCTTCCAGTTCTTTCCATGGGAACCAGTTCTTGTCCACTCCAAGCCAGTGCTGACCCCAGTTGTGTCTGAAATCTCACACGACTTGGGTTCTCCCTGTATTGCTAAGGACTTTGGTTGGCTAGGGGGTTGGAGTGTCCGATTATCTCTAGGACATGGTGAGCTGCTCAAGATGGTCCGTACCTTACACTTTGGGGGACATGCAGGTACTCACATTTCAAGTCTTTCTTGCCCACTTCATCCTTTGCTGAGCTCTAGATCCTGGGCTCCAGGGTCTTTTTCTGACCTCAGAGGCCCTCAAGAAGCCTAGTAACTCAGATGGCCACACAGATGTGCAAGCCCATGGACTCAGAGACTCATCGGGGACCTCCAGTATGCATCCTCACCCACCAGTGTCCAGGGAATCTTACTAATCCAGCCAATCAGACTTTTTTTTTTTTTTAATGGCCACAACTCCTGCTCCAGCAGGGGACAGGGGCCCGGACATCTTTAGGGCTCTGGCCTCAGGGAGCTCACAGGCTTCCAGAGAGACAAGGCTGAACCAAGTTGAGGGGTGGCAACATGCCTGAGCAACAGGAGCAGGAGTCAGCCATCAGGTATCAGCCTGAGCCTGAAAGCCTGCACCTGCCAGGGGGTGGTGACCTGGGAACAAGCATACCCGATGGGTTAGTTTCCTAGGGCTGTTTATTGCAAACTACAAACTGGGTGGCTTGAAGCACAGAAATATATTGTCTCTCCATTCTGGAAACCAGAATTATGAAATCTGGTGGTGTGGCCATGCCCCCTCTGAAGGCTCTTGGGAAGAATCCTTTCTCTCTTCCAGCTCCTAGTAGCTCCTGCCATTCCTTGGCTTGTGGCAGCATTATTCCTGTCTCTGTCTCGATCTTTCTTGGCCATCTTCCCTGGGTCTCTGTGTGTCTTCTCATTTTCTGTCCCTTAAAAGGATACCATTTCTAGATTCACCCTAATCAAGCAAGATCTTGTCTCGAGATTCTTACCTTAATTAAAAACTTTGAAGGCCATTATTCCAAATAAAGGTGCATTCTGAGGTTCTGGGTGGACACAGGTTTTCGGGGGACTTTCTTCAGCCCACTACACCTGGAAAAGTGCACCGATCCCTGCAGCAAGCTCTCAGGTGCGTGCTGGAGTTGTTATGGTTCTCATTATTTGCACCTGGAGGGCAGGAAGCAAACAGCCAGATATTTGAGAGGGGACAAGGGTATAAGAACACCTTTCCACCTGTAAGCACAGAAAGAAGCTTCTCGAAGGGCCTAGAAGTACCCTCACCCTAATCAGAGGCCACATGGGGGAGACCTGAAGGGAAGAACCACTTGCCCCTCCAGCTGCGGGTACTAATGGGTGTCCTGTGTGTCAGTGAACACACGTGTTAGGCTGCAGCCTATAAAGAAACCTGCATTCTTTGCCTTTGCCAGGTACTTTTCTGTTGATTGCTGTCACCTGTATAATTACCAGAGCCCTTCTGGGCCAGGTTTTCCCAACTCCTAAATATAAAGGATCTAAATAGATGCTTTCTGGAAGAAATGGTTTCATTAGAAGGTCAAATACATTCAGGATATGCTGAGTTAGCCACCAGGAGCCTTTATTTCTGCAAGATTTATCAAAGCCTTTAACACAATGAAGGGCATCGTGAATCTCCATGATGCAGATGCAGTATGCTGCCTTTTTCAAACTTCGCTGGCCATGGAACCCTTATTCCACAGCATAACAGTAAGAAGAGCTAACATATATTGAGCATTTACTATGATCCAGGCACTGGCTGAGGTCTTGATACATATTAAATTTTTTAATTCTCAAGACAACTCTTGAAGTTAGAGGCAATTGTTATTGCCATTTGATAGATGAGGAAACTGAGTTTAACTCATCTAAATCTATATATACTGTGGTAGACTGAAGAACAGCCCCTCCCCAAATGTCCATGTCCTAATCCCTAAGCCTGTGATTATGTTACCCCAGGTGGCACAAGGGACTTTACAGGTATGATTAAGTTAAGGATCTTAAAATGGGGAGAGCGAGCCCAACATCATCAGAAGGTCCTTTTAAAAAAGAGGCAGGAGAGAGTTAGAGGGGATGTGATGACAAGAAGATACCAGAGTGATGTGAGGAAGGAGCCAGGAGCCAAGGAATCCAAGCGGTCTCTAGAAGCTGGAAAAGGCAAGGAAACAGACCCTCCCCTCAAGCCTCTTGAAGGAATGCAGACCTCCCCACACCTTGATTTTAAACTTAGCTCTAGAACTGTAAGATGATACATTTGTGTTGTTTTAAGCTATTACATGTATTGCAACTTGTTACAGCAGCAATGGGGAACTAATACATATGCCTACTCAGAAAGGGGTAGAGTTAGCATGTAGTCCTATGCTGTCTGGTTCCAGAGCCTAAACTCAACCATGATACTATACAGTGCTGCCTGTAGCGGTGTCTCCTGGAATAGGGTTCCACCAACAACTGTATGTGATCCTCTATCCTAGGAACTCAGAAGGAATCAGGGGAGCATCCAAGATATGAGTAGTGGGCCCTGAGCTAGATGTCAACAAGGGCAAGTGAGCATGGGTGGAGCAGAGAGACCATTCTGGGTACAGGAGACTGAGACTGTGCCTAAAGTCCCAGGGGCAGCATACAGGATAGCATAGGTGGGTAAGATGGGGGCTGCATGTGGTAGGGTGGGGAATCAGGTCAAATCCAGCTCAGGCTGAGCCTGCTGGGACCTGGAGCCCCAGGTATGTGAGGAGCAGGACAGTTGGCAGGGCCTAGCCTCAGGGAAGATGCTGAGGAGGGGCAGGTTCCTAATCCTTCTGGTCTCACCATTCAGTGCTTATTTTCCTTTTCTTTTCTTCTTTCTCTCCTTCCTTCCTTCTTTTCCTTTTTTCCTTCCGTCCTTCTTCCTTCTTTCTTTCCTTCCTTCCTTCTTTTTGCTTCTTTCTTTCCTTCCTTCTTTTTTGTATTTTTTGTAGAGACAGAGTATCCCCATGTTGCCCAGGCTGATCTCCAACTCCTGGGCTCGAGTGATCCACCCACCTTGGCCTCCCACAGTGCTGGGATTGCAGGCGTGAGCCACCCCACGCGGCCTCATCCAAATAGGACTCACTGGAGTTTGGCTCTTGTGTCCCTGCCCTAAGTCTTGAGATAATCAGTTTCCTGGGCTCCCATTCCAGACTGAATGTCATTCATTCATTCGTCCATTCATTTACCCCTTTATTCATCACATATTTATTGAACCCTTACTATTAGATGCTGGGCTAGGTATAGCTGAGACGGCAATGACCAATGTCCCAGACTGCAGGGAGTTCACGGCAGCCAGAGTGGCATACAAGTCAGAGCTGGACGGGGCATGGGGACCTTCTGGTCTGGGGGATTCAAACGGGTGTTCCACAGGCCTCACACAGCCAACAGACACATTTTTGTTTGACCTGCACATTTATTACTGCTTTTCTTATTTATTTATCAACTTGTACAAATGAGAAGATTTACTGTAAACACCTAGATTTTTAGTTTCCCTTGAAAAACAATCAGTTCTGGCAAATCAGGCTCACATTTCCATACAGCCAGGATCAGAACTGAATAGCTGTTCCCTCAGGTTCACAATCACCCCTTCCCTGGTCTCTGTGTCCCCCTAACCCAGAGGACAAGTGTCAGGAGCCACTTATCATGATTGTGTCACTGTCTGTCTGATAGAAGTGGGAAGAAGACAGTGGAATATGACTCATTCTCTTGTTTCCCTCAAAAGAGAGAAAACAAAAAAGCTAAAACAAGTGAGTCATGCATTTTAATAAAATTTGAATGCTTGACCCATTTCATTTGTTTATATTGTCTGTGGTAGCAATCGGGGTATGCTGGGTTATGCTAAACAAACCACCCCCAATTCTCAGTGGCTTAAAAAGCAAAGATTTGGCCAGGCACTGTGGCTCACACCTATAATCCCAGCATTTGGGGAAGTCAAGGCAGGGGAATCATTTGAGGCCAGGAGGGGGTGAACTGCAGCTGTGGCAACATAGCAAGACCACATCTCTACCAAAAGTTTAAAAATTAGACGGGTGTGGTGGCAAGTCCCTGTAGTCCCAGCTACTCACGAGGCTAAGGAGGGAGAATCACCTGGGCCCAGGAGTTTGAGGCTGCACTGAGCTATACTGTGCCACTGCACTTCAGCCTGGGCAACAGAGCAAGACGCTGTCTCAAAAAAAAAAAAAAAAAAAAAGGTTTATTTCTCACTCATTCTACAAGTCCATTGTAGTCCATTGAAGCTTGGCCAGGAGCCAGTTCTGAGTCTCCTCACTCTGGCACCCAGACTATTGGAGCAGCCAGTATCTTAAATATGGTGGAGGGAAAAGGAGCTCTGAGGGTTTCCCACCAGCAATTAATTGCCCCAGCTCAGAAGTGGCACAGGTCACTTCTGCTGACAACTCAGATGGCCAGAACCAGTAGCACGCCCCGCCCAATGACAGGGCCCAGGAAGTGCAATCCTACTATGTGTCCAGGAGGGGGCGAGCTGCAGCCATTTGGCGAAGAGCATCCATGACTTCCGCAGTTGTCTGTTGGGCATCCTCGTTTCAGCTTGTACGCCCTGCTCTAGTTTTATCCACTCATTTAATAGATGGAAAGATTGAAGACTGGAAGGGGAAGAGACTCAACCATAATCCTCCAGGCCCTATACTAAACATTTCCCATGTGTTGTAAATTTTGCACTGGATATGTAGCTGGATCCTGACGATCATCACATCTGGGTGGGAAGCCTGGCTCTGCACTTGCCAGGTTGTAGGCCCGGGCATGCTACAGAGCTTCCCCAAGCTCATGGTGGATGGGATAACACTGGGACCCTCCTCGGAAGGTTAGTTTGAGGGCTAAATAAGATGATGCATTCAAAGTCCTCAGCACTGTGGTAAGACTTCAGTGCATGTCAGCTACTCCAAAACCCAGAACATTTTGCAGATGAAACTACTGAGGTTCAGAGAAGTTATGTAATGTGCTGAAGTTTACACAGCAAAATCGGGTTTCAAGCCCAGGTCTTCTGACTCCCAGGCAAGATCACAACTCTATACTTAGCTTCCTTTCCTTCCTTGGAAACTCCCATCTTCGCAGACAATTCCCAGCATCCATGGCCTTTATGATCTCTCCAATACCAATGATGGCCTGGCAGGAGTCCTGGAAAACATTGCATGCTACTCTGGTGAGTTCAGTAGTCAGATGAATATCTACCCACCTGCTATTGACATCTGGTGCAGAGGGGAGAGCTCCATGCTGGGACTCAGAACCCACCAGTGTTTCTTGTATGGGCTTGCTCTGCACACATCATTTTGCCCTGGGCCATGTTCTCCTTTCCTGCATAATGGGGAAGTTAAAAATTCTCCAGGGGCCTTCCCGGCTATAAGACACTCTCAATGATTGTACTTCCTTCCTTCCTTGAAGCACCATGAGAACCTACTTAGATAACAGATGTGGAGGTGCCTTGAAAATTCAAGAACTCACTATTGCACAGTGGCTAAGACCACAGGCTTTGGAAGCCTACAATCCAAGGGTTTAAATATCAGCCCAGCTCTTCCTTGTTGAACTTGGGAATAATGGACTGAATGTTTGTGTCTATGTGGTGGTATTTGGAGGTGGGCCTTCAGAAGGTAATTAGGTCATGAGAATTGTGCCCTTATGAATGGGACCCCCCAAAGAGCTCTTTCACCCTCTTTCTGCCACATGAGAATATGGTGAGTATCCAACCTGGAAGGGGGCTGTCACCCAAACTTGACCATGCTGGCACTCTGACCTCGGACTTCCAGTCTCCAAAACGGTGATAAACACATTTCTGTTGTTGAAGCCACCCAGTCTATGGAACTTTGTTACAGCAGTTTGAAATAAGAGACCGGGAGACGTTTTTAAGCTCCCTTGTTTCCCCACATGTCAAAAGAGTATGAAAAATGTACCTAACTCACATTGTTGTGAATATTAAGCCAGTTATTGTAGGGAAAGTGCTTAAAGCTATGCCTGGCGCCCAGAAGTACTCAATAAATATTAGCTGTGTGCCAGGAGCCACTGTTATTATCAAAGCCTCTGTTCTTGAAGGGCTTCTAAACTCATGGGAGACAAGAAGTGCCTCTAAAGTACAGTCTGGGGACAATAGGATTGTGTGGTATTCAACATGAATTCAGAGAGTGCAGTGTGGCCTAGCAGAGCTGTAGGAAATCAGAGAAAGGTGGCCTGGAAGAGCCAGGGAAAGCTTCTTGAGGGAGGGTGCAGATGGGGACAATTTGTCTGGGGAAGATTGGGGTGTCTATGGGAGGGCATTTTCATGAGAAACCCTGTTTAAGGAGATGGAATGTATTATGCATCGTTTCACTTGAGTATTCAGACCTTTAATGATGTCTCCTCTTATGCCTCAGGATCCAAGATGAATAGGCAATTCAGTGTGATAACTAAGACCCAGGGCAGTGAGTCAGGCATGCTTGTCATTCTTGAGCTTTGTGATCGTGGCCAAGTTATCGAACCTCTCTGAGCTTTACCTTTTCGCTCTGTAAAACAAGGATAATAATGGTACCTCATCATGGGGCTGTTGTGAGGATGAAATGGTCTAAAGCCTAAAAAGGAAGTCAGTCTCTGGTAAAAGGCAGTCATTGTTGCTCTCCTTATTGGGAAGAACATGGGGAAGTTGTGGGGAACATGCCATGTGAGAGAAATACAGCTTCTGACGGGGACTTACACATAACCCAAAGACTGTTTGATCTATGCTGTATCCAGATTCCTCAAACTATGGGATGGTCCTAAACATGAATAAAAAGTATCCCAGAGCAGTGCTGTTCAAAGTGTGACCCATGCTCTCACCACAGCCTACAAATTCTTTGTAGGAGGTCTGTGAAGAGACAACTACAAAGGTTGACGGTAAATGTTTGGAGATGCTTCTAGCAATTTTACATTGCTACGATGTCTGAATGCTTGCTCAGAGAACTTGCATCATTGAACAGTGTATACACCAGTTCAGTCGTTGTTGAACTTGCTTCATAAATGGCAGGTGGTCAAGCTACATAACCAGCCCTATGTAGTAGGACCATGTCAATCTATGATGGATTATAAATATTTTTAAATGGTCCTTTGCAACAGATAATTCAAGAAACACTGACTTACAAGCAGGCAGAGATATTGAATCTTGAGTGAGTAGATATGTCAGTCAGTATCCACCAGGAAAACAAAAAGTGCTCTAGGTGATTCAAACATAGGGAATTTAACAGAGGGAAATGATTACACAGGTAATGAAAGATTTGGGAAGCCAAGCCAGGGGTGATGACACGACCCAGAGATTTGCCACAAAGGAAAACTTCTACCACTGCTAAGGCTGGAGGGAAAACAGGGGGATGTGCTGCAATCAAAACTCAAGATTCAGAGTTGTCTACAGGGAGCTACATCCACGGCTAGGGCTGTCTGGCCCTGGAAGACATGGAAGAGACCTTGTCACTGCCAGGGATGCCTCTAGAGATGAAGAAAGAGAAAGAGAAATGCCTAGACTTTCCTCCTCCTCCCATCCTCCAGTCTCCTGCAAGTGCCTTCCATTGGCTGAATCTCCCCAAAAGCCAGTTGGCAAGGGAGCTTGGGGATAGAAAGCAGGGGAAGGACAGTGAATAGATCTGAGAGATATTAAGTCAAAGACTGCAGGGGCAAGACATAGGGGCAAGACAGCAGGAAACAAGTCAGATGGAGCTGCCTCCAATCTACTTCTGATCATGGTGAGAGTGGTGGTAGATTAGGATGTTTCTGTTCATCCTTCTCACTGTCTCTCTGGGATATAAATAAGGCTGCCAGAGCGTATCTGCAGCAAGGAAGACCTAGCAAGACGACGCCCACTTAGAGACTAGGAGAATCTAGGAGAATTTGGAAGGATCAGCAAGAAGATGGAGTTTCTGTACCTTTAGCCTCAAGGGCAGGATCAATAAACAAGATCAGGGTTTGTTTCTCTGTGATTTTCCTGCCAACCTCTCTCTTGTGGAACAACTTCCAAGTGGAAAACAAAAATCCATAAAGTCTGTGGTGCCCTTTGTTTTTTAAATGAAGCTGTTAGATCCCAAAGATGTGTGCATTGTGGAGATTTAGGAGAATTTCTTAGGAAATGGAGGAAGAACTCCATGGGAAAGTTAAAGCAAACATCAACAACAACTGCCCCCCCACCCCCCAACCCCCCTCCCACGCCAGAAGGTTGGGAAAATAGAACACGTGTAAAAAGAACCTGCCAGGCTGGGTTGCAGGGAGAAAATTGATATTAATGAAACATCATGAGTGAATTAAGACAGCCAAAGAGCTCTCAGATGTCTGCAGGGACTGCTCCTCTTGCTGGCTTTTGGAAAAAGTTAACTGTAAAACTTCCTCATAAACAAAAGTATTTTAAGAATTTCAACTCGGAGACATTCCTGGCTAGCAGGGCTCATGCAGTTGGGAATACCTTTGATTAATTCCGGCTGGTAATTAGGTTGGAGCGTGTTTGCACCAAGCACTCCCAAGAGCTGCATAAGGGTGAGGGAAAGGCTTCAGAAACATCCTAATCCACCACCACCCAGGGTAGAGCCCTCACCTCCTGCCTTCTTGCCGGAAGGGGTGCCTGAGCTGGATGGCAACTTCTGGTTTTAGGCATGAGAACAGTACGCTCTCAGACCAGTCATGGAGTCATCTCCAAGACTAACTTTTACCAAAACCACCCTCTATGTGACTGTAGAAGACACCAACTGGGTGTCTCGCCAGCACTTGGTTCCTTTCTCTAAGAACACCGGATTCCTTCCTATAGAAGGGCGCTAGCAGCCTTGTTTGTATCACGAGGTCCCAGCCACGGACACAGCCGGTTGGACGGGGGTGGTCACCTGACTAAAGCTAAGCCAATCAGATTATCTGCCCTGCACCCCAACACTTGGAATTGGCCTTTTGCAAAAAGCTAGTCAGTTTCTATTTGCTGCATGAACTGTGGTAGTGTAGACTCAGGAAATGCTGGCTGGCTGCTTTTCACAGAGAAAGCAGTTTACAGAGGAAAAAAGATGAAGATGTGGAGAAAAGAAGCAATTCAAGGCTATGGGGCCCTGATTCCAGTCTCCAACGAGGTCCAGTTTCATGGTGCCTTTATCGTGGCTTTGAGAGATGCGTGCAATAAATAATCCCCCTTTTATTTCTTGTGCAAATTTGAAGGGTTTCTGCTCTTTGCCTCCCAGACACCAACAATATGAGAAAATAGTACTAGTCATGTCATGGTCTACGATGGCCCTAGTGCCTGATTGTGAGACTGGTCAGCAATACCTTCTTAGCATCCACTTCAGTTTAGGACACATGTCTTTAATGCCTCTTAATTCTTCCTGCTATAGTCTGAGTGTTTGTGTCCTCTTCTAAATTCATGTTGAAATGTAATCCCCAATGCAACAGTATTAAGAGACGGGGCCTTTACAAGGTAATTTCGCCATGAGGGTCCTGCCCTCGTGGATAAGGTACCAGTGCCTTATTAAAGAAAGAAGAGTAGTTAGACCCTTTTTCATTCCTGCCATGTGAGGACACAGCGTTTGTCCCCTCCAGAGGATACAACATTCAAGGCACCATCTCGAAAGCCTTCACCAGACGCCAAACCAGGCCCTCACCAGACACCGAACCTGCTGGCACCTTGATCTTGGACTTCCAACCATACATAACTGTCAGCAATAAATTTATGCCATCTACAAATCACACAGTCTAAGGTATTTTGTATAGCAGCAGGAAGAGACTAAAACACTCCCATTTGGGGATGCCAATATAGAGATAAATGGGTGAATATGCTATATGATTTGATGACTCTCCAAAGGCTGTCATGACCAAAAGCAGTCTCTGCCTGCTCCCTTATGTTCTCATTAAACTCATTCCACTGTAGGAATCCTGTAGGTCAACACAGGATGCTCCATGCGGGAGGAGACAGTCCCATTGTACAGATGACGTGACTGGAGCTCAGAGCTTAAGCAACTACTCCTTGCAGCATCTAGCAGCATTCTGGGAACCTAGCTTATACTTGATAATACCAACTCAGCATCAGCACCAAGCTGAGACCTGTGATCTGGTTCAGACTCATTAGCTGTCATCATACCATCAACAAGGCTGTGGCCTATCTGAGGAATCCCACAGGTATCAGAGGGAAATGACTCTCAGTCGTTCCCAACACTAGATGCATCTTAGAATTATATGGGGAGTTTAAAAAAAATAGGCTGATATCTGAACCACACTCCAGACCAATTGAATCAGTCTCTGGGTTTAGGACTTGGACGTTATTCTTTTTTAAAAAGTTCCCAAGATGATTCTAAAATGCAATCAGGACTGAAAATTACTAAGCTGTGTGAATTATTTTTGGAGAAAAGTAGAGATTAATTGAGCTGAGGAGTGCCAGATTTTCATTGTTGAGCATTAAGAATGGACCCCCTGAGTGCCTTCCTGGGATGGGTCAGAGAAAGAGAGAAGAATAGGGTAGACAGGGACAGAATTAAATTCAGATGTTTTCTGTCACCATTGAGGTCAAACCAGCTTGCACTGTCTGAAATCCACCCGTCATTGCACTTCATTAATTTGAACTCAAGGTGAGAATTTATAAATATTCTCAAAGTATGAGTAAATGGCTTTGTTTAACAAGGGAAATATATAAATATGACTGTCAGTGACCTCCTTTGGCCTTCTTAAGGGAATAAGCCCTACAAACACACACACATATGCACACACGCACACACACACACGGACACGTGCCAATGGCGGGCATGTTAATGATACATCAGATTTTAGTCATTAAAGTAGATCTGTGGGGACCTCTATTTGCCAAACACTGTTCCTGGCATATGGTTAGAGGCTCAATAAATATTTGTTGAATTAATGAATAAATGAACATATTGTCACTGTAGAAATCACCACATGTTCTTTGGATTATAGAAGTTTTAAAAAGAAATGTTATATTTTGAGGTCCAAACAAAAATGAGCAGACCTGCCTCCATCCAGTACATGGGGGACTGTAGCCCAGAAATTCCAGATTTTGGCTGGAAAGTTTCCACTGGTTTTGCTTTCAAGATACTCAAGCTGTAAACTCTCCTTTCTGTATACTCCAAGGCTGGCTCCAGCCTGGTTAAAGTTTGGCCAGTAACAAATAGGGTAAGGCTGCATGTCTGCTCCTTGTATTTGCCCTATAACAGGGAGGCAACTGCCCCTCCACTTGGTTTTTCTTCCAGGCATTGCCCTTTCAGGGGACACATTGACATCCCAGGGATCCTCAGACTTGCCAATCAAAACACTGATAAAGGCAGAGGAATGTGAACTCATAAACCCCATGATTTTGGGGTATTCCCTGAAGCAACCAGGGCTTACAGGTATATCTCAAGTTTCCTGAATTTTTACATTTAAAAATTTCAGATTTTTATTCCGCTATTATAGTCTACTTGCCAAAAAAGTTCTTGTTTTCTTTAATATTAAATTTTCTGGTTTAAAATAATATTTTTCATAAGGTTTCACCTAATCCCTACCTTATCTCCAATTACTTTCCCAGATGTACATACCCAGTTTGAAAAGCACATGATGAGCCAAGCTGGGAAGAAGCTTAAAGGAAAGTGACCCGAACAAGGAGGGAGCTGTGACCTGAGTCCAGGAAAAGTGGTTAGAGGAACTGGGGGTGATTGTTGCTTAGAGGAAGGGGTCCAGGGGCAGGCACTGAGCTGTTTTCATATGTCTGAAGGCAAATCTATAAGATATATATCAAACTAAGTTCTACCACTTAACCAATAGTGTGTTGCCCGTTGATAAACATAAAACTCTTGGATGTCCTGGGGATTCTGGTACCTGTCCTCTGAAAGGGCACAGGTGTCTCTGACCTCTGGGTAGCCCATCAGCCAAGATGTCATCAAGCTGTTTTTTGTATCATGGAAAATAGTATTTATTTTTCTCAGCTTTAAATATTATAACTTGAATTGTGCATTTCCAAACCATTTACATCCTTTACCCCTTCTCTCACCTGGAGATTCTGTTGCATCCACCCAACCTACTTCCTTATCTTCTTGCTGAGTTTCACTATCTTAAGTATGTAGCTCCACAAAGCAGAATTTGTCCACTGAGGATGGGTTTTAGAGAGGTAGATTCTATCACAGAAAAGAAGACTTTCTGAACATGACAGCCATCTAGCCATGTGATGGATTAACATGGGAGACAGTGAACCCTTGATGATTACAGATATGTAAGGAGAGGCCAGGGGATGACTTGTCACCAGAGCTTTGGGTTGGACTCTGTGATTTCCAGTTCTGATTTTGTGTTTCAGGAACTGGGACACACCACATGGGAAGCCACACAACAGTCATACCTTTGTAGGTGAGATGTTTCCAGTACTTTAAAGACTGTTCTCCATACTTTGAAAAGATACTGGGACCAAAAATGGAAGCAGATATTCTACTCAGGAAATTATTCTAGAAAACACCTGTAGAAGGTGGGAAAGTAAGACAGGGAGAAGAGAGCCAATAAAAATGGATAGATGAGCAAGTTACTACTATAGGCAGCTAGAGTTAAATCATGCTGTGACCATGTGAGAGTCAGCACAGAACACATTTTGAGTCATTGCTCCAGAGGGGCAAGGGAGCTGCGGTATTTGTACACCCAGTCCTGTCAGTTGTCTGTTGATATTGCACAACAGGGAGAGAGGCATTGGCTGGAGAAAGTGCTAGGAAAGAAAGGCTGATACTGGCAGCAGAAAACAGTGCACTGAAATGATAAGTTTTGCTGGAGATTCCAGGGGTAGACAGTAATAGCTTGTGTTATAACTTTGTAAGATGTTTGACTTTGTTATCCCTGCTTTAAACCGTTCTGTCTAGCCTTAATAAAAAGGGTAATCTTCTGCCATTCCAGTCCTCATCTGACGCAATGCCTTCGCAGTGTTATGTTGACATGCTGTGTTATGTTATGTGGTTGTTGTGAGCTTAGCAGGGAGGCGAACACTGTCCCATAATAGAAAGTCACTTGCCTTGCAGAGCCTTGGAGACCAGGCCTCCCAAATTCCCAGATGAGTCTGATGTTCTTGATTGGGCAGACAGAACCAAGCATCCTCTTTCATCCTCTCCCCACAAGCCAGCCTTGCTCATTCTTTCTGGAACATTTAAATTCCTCAAGTCCTCTGCTCTCTTGTTCATTCTAAGATTAGACAGCCAACTGGTTTCGATGGCAAGTCTTGGGGGGATTAATTGAAGGGGTGGGATTAACAGCCCTCCCATAAGTCAAACCTCCAGATCTGAGTCATCACAAATGATGCCTTTTTAAGTGCTTCCATCTTTGCTGGCATCGCTTTCTGACCAAAGGAAGAACAGCAGATGGGAGACAATGGGCCCCAATCTGCCCTCACAGCCACAACACTTCCTGGAACCAAAGGGCTGGTAAAATGTACAAATGAGAGGGGCAAGTTCTTGGGCAGACCTTTCCCAAAGGGGAGTTAATCTTCACTGAAGACGTGCTTTATTCTGAGAATCTGTCTGTTAAACCCTGTGCAGGCAGCTGTTATTTCCAGATTAGAGGGCCTGTTGACAGCCTCTCTGTCAAAAGAGCTTTGGTTTAGGGATTTCAAACTTTGAGAACCATGCCTTCCTCCCAGTATCTGCTGGATTCATTTTGTCAGAGGTGCCAACCAAGAACATTTTGTTTTTTGTTTTTTTTTCTTTCATATCTTTGGACACCAAGGCCTGGGACTGACTACAGCCTCTTCTGGATCAACTGAACTTTTCCTGGTCTTTTCTTTGTGTATCCTTTCTCAGAGGCTATAAGCTGAGACTTGGGTATATCTTATGCCCCCAAGGGTTCCTGCCTCCTGGAGTGTGTAGTTACACTGACCAGAGGTGGGTGGTGGGAACCGGGCACATTCACAAAGACATAAAGCCAAATATGAGAGCCTTGAAATGTGCTGCTAGGGGTTCAAAATCCCTTTGCTTGCCAGCTCTGTGTCCTTGGCCAAGCTGCTTAACTTCTCTCTGTCCCTGCTTCCTAGTCTATAAAATGGAAATGAGGATAGCACCTACCTCATGGAGTCATGGAAAAGATAAAATGAGATTACCCATGCGAAGCACCTTGCCTGGCACACAGTAAGAGCTTGATAAATGAGGACTGCTTTCATCATCATCATCTGCATCATCATCATCATCATCATCATCATCGTCGTCATCATCATCATCTGAACTTCAAGAAATACCAATATTGGCCTTTTGTAAGAGGATTAGGCCTCATTCATTGAGAAGAGTAAAAGGTAGCTTCTTAAATAATGAAGATTTGGAGATGTGCCTGGAGGAATGGGAAGAATTTGGGCAAGAAGTGAAGTCGTCGGGGAGGTGGCAAGTCAGAGAAGAAGAGAGAGGCGGTCATTCCAGGTGAGGTGGGGATAATGCCCAGGTGTGTGTAGGAACTAGCAAATAACACATTTGGTTGGAGTGGGCATAAGAGACAGAGAGAAGGGGAAATGAGATACAGGATGTAGGCTAAGCTGGGCCTAAATGCCAGGTTTGGGAGGGGTGAGCACCAGGCATGGTTTAACTAGAAGCTGATTTGATCAGAGCAAGGAGTGTGCATGCTCAGGCACAATTTTAGGAAAGGCCAAGTTCCTAAGATAAGGAAATTCTCCTTGGGTCTTAACAAAATGGCCAACATGACCATATGCTTAGATGTTCCATTTGTCAAATTACATCCTTTGGTTTGACAGCAAAGCTGAGGCCTTGAGTTAGGTTACTGAAGAGTGAGGGGTAGGACATTTTATTGGACAGTATTGAATTTGTTGAGATCCCTGCAACTCCCCTGGAAGGGGATATGGATATGGGGTCAATTTACCCTCTGACCTGAAGCCACAAAGTTGATAACCAGCTGCCATAGTCTATGGGGGAGATGAACCGCTTTGTGGTGCTGTTCAATAAATCTGCTATTAGCAGGGAAAGTGCTTACATGCACTTAAAAAAAATTAAACAACAAAATAACAGCAGTTGATTGACAAGGCATCAATAAAGCTGTGTGGGTGCACTGTTGACCTCCTCCCCCCCAACGCAATACACACACCTGCCAATCTGTGTTTATTAGAAATCAGTTTCTATAAATAGCTTGTGGCAGAGAAAACAGTGAGCTACTTCTCAAATTCGTGATGGTGAAATTCTAACTGTTTAATACTTGGCTCTTGGTTCAATTTAGTTGATTGTTCACTGCAGCTGAATTGTAGAGAATCAGTGGTAAGGGGTTGTTTTCTTTTTATTTATTTATTTTTTTTGAGACGGAGTCTCGCTCTGCCGCCCAGGCTGGAGTGCAGTGGCCAGATCTCAGCTCACTGCAAGCTCTGCCTCCTGGGTTTACACCATTCTCCTGCCTCAGCCTCCCAAGTAGCTGGGACTATAGGCGCCCGCCACGTTGCCCGGCTATTTTTTTTTTTTTTTGTATTTTTATTAGAGACGGGGTTTCACCGTGTTAGCCAGGATGGTCTCGATCTCCTGACCTCGTGATCCGCCCGTCTCGGCCTCCCAAAGTGCTGGAATTACAGGCTTGAGCCACCGCGCCCAGCCAGGGGTTGTTTTCAAGAGATGGTTAACAATATTTTGACTTCCACTTTTGAGACAGAACTGCTAGTTCCCACCCCAGATCCATTATTCCTTTTTGCTGACCAACTGAACTCGGTTTGTTCTCCGGGTAGCAATATGCTGCACTAAAAAAAAAGCTTTCTTATTCTTCTTTAAAGCTATGATTAGCCACACAGTTCTGGTTAACACGACTTGGGGTTTCTGGGAAAGTTTTTGTTGTTCTGACATATATGCTACCCTTGTCTCCTTCTCTCCTGTTTTCTTCCTGCCTGGAATGTGGATGTAACTCTAGAGGTACAGCAGCCACGTTGTGACTATGAAGTTACAAGCTTGAGGCTTAAGACCACTATGCTAAGCATGGTGGAGCAGAAAGATGGATATGACTGAAGTCCCTAATGTTGTTGAGTCAGTTGCAGCCCCAGGCTTTCTATTCTTAAACTCTTTCTTGTGTGATAAAAATAAACCTTCTTCTGTTTAAGCCACTGCAGAATAATTGTTTATTAATTGCAGCTGACCACATCCCTAAGTGATGCAATCTTCTTCCAGAATCTCATCTCAAATGTATGCTGCAAGTATGTGAAGCTCATATATTCAGCATTGGATGAGATTCAGTGTTGGTAAAGTCAAGTCATACAGTAATTAAGAATAGAGTGTGGTGGCTCTTGAATAAGGTAGACCTGGGTTTAGATCCAGGAGAAAGCTGCCACTTATGAGCTCTGGGACCTTGGTCAGGTTTATTCACAGGTCTGAGCCTCACCTACCTCATGGGTAAAGTGTAGCCATATTACTTACTCCATTGGTTGTTATAAGTATGATGGTGAATGTAAAAAGCATAATCCTATGTCTCTTTTAAGGTCTTTTCTCCATTTATTCCATCTAGGTGTCAAACTTCATCTCCACCACTCACTAAACATGTCAAGCATTCTTACCTCTGAGCCTTTGTCCATTGCCCCCACCTAGAATCCCCTTCCCTGGGTTCCCACCCAGCAGAGCCCTATCCAGCTCTAAGGACCCTCCTCCATAAAGTCCCCATCATCATATCTAGCTAGAGGGAGCTCTGTCTAATCTCTCCGGGTCATTTCCATGAAAGGCAGTATTGCTAAGTGGTTACAAACAGGGGGTTCAGACTGAGACAAATCGAACAACTCTTCCATGTCTTAGATGTGTGATGCAGAGTCTCCCAGAGGCTTGCCCCACTTCAAGGAGGAAGAAGCCATGCTAGGTTGGGAAATGGTAAGGAATACAGAAGGGACTCTGAGATGTAGTTCCCAGAAGAAAAGATCTCCAGTGCCACCCCAGAGAGTCATGTATGGATGGGAGTAAGAAGCTGTAGAAGCCACCCTGGCTATCTTACTCCATTTTGTGCTGCTATAACAGAATTCCAGAGGCTGGATAGTTTATAATAAAGAGAAATGTATTAACTCATGGTTCTGGAGGCTGGGAAGTCTAAGATCAAGGAGCCAGCATCTTGCAAGGGCCTTCTTGTTGCATCATCCTATGGTGGAAGGGCAAAGAGAAGGAGAGAGAGAGAGAAATAGAAATAGAAAGAGGGGTTGTACTTGTCCTTTCATAGGGAACCCACTCCCGCAATAACCTACCTACTTCTGTGATAACAGATACATCCATTTAAGAGAGTACAGCCCTCATGACCTAATCAGCTTTAAAAGGTCTCACCTCCCAACACCACCACATTGAGTATCAAGTATCCAGCACATGAACTTTGGGGGACACATTCAAACCATAGTAATTTCTTTGTGTCTTTTCTGAACTGTGACCTCTGAATACCTGCTCACGTCATTGTGGACAGAAAAGTAAGTGTTGGTTTGAAAGCTGCTCTGAAAGGTTCCCAGGGCTGAGTCTTTCACGCTTGCTGTCTTCTGTGGCTGCTCAGGCTTGAGTCTGTCTGCCTGTCCTCTCTCTCCGACCAAACTCTCCTCATTGCAGGGGCAATCTAATAGAGAGAATTGATTAGATATTGAGGAAATAATTGGGAAGCCAAACAGGATGGCAAGGCAGCCTAGGGCTGGAGTGGTAATAGGAGGGGGTGGTGTCACCAAAGCCCAGAATCTGGGGTCACTATAATGGAGCTGCCCAGTTGGGAGCTGGAGCAACTGAGAAGACACAGCACTGCCAAAGGCTCAGCAAGGGGAGAAAATGCACCAAGGCTTGTCCCGCCTCCGGCCTGTCAATCTCCTTCCAGTGTCTCCTATTGGTCCAACAGACCAGGAAGCCCTTGACAAAGGAGCCTGGGAAATGTATTTCCCTGTAGAGCAGGAACTGTATTAGAGAGGAAACAGGTCCAAGTTGCAGGTCATAGGGTCAGGAACAGCTCCGTAGATGTTCACTACATAGTCTCAGAGACTTTAGACCTACAAAGCAGCTCAGAGCACACGAAGACCATCCCTCCACTTTACACATAAGTAAACTGAAGCAGAGAGAGAGACTTGCTCAAGTCTTCACAGCCAATCTGGTGCCAGAATCTTGATCTCTAGACATCCAGGACCCAGAGCACTTTTTTCCTGAATACTTCCAGTGGCTCTTTCTATGAGCTGCAGAGCCCCAAGTGCCAGAGGCTTTGCAGTCCATGCTTCCTGCCTCTTCTGCCAACTTTCAAGCTGCTTAATTAAAAATCAGCTCCCTGTGTCTTGACATCAGCTCAGCCTGGATTTCAAATGACGAAGCCCTCCACCTAGCAGACAGTAAGAAGCCCTTGCTAAAGAAAGAATGAGCCACTACCTAAGCCAGATGGGCATAGGCATAGCTGAAGAAGGTCCAAGAAGAGGGCAGATACATGTTAAAAGCTCAAAACAGAGAGCACTGTGCTGGGGGTCCACAGGCCCAGGATCTGGTTGGTCATAGGTACACACCTTCCCATGATCCAAAGAGGAACGTGCTTATGGTGCAGCTTGTGCTGTGCATGCACTTCCTGGGCATTATTCTCAGCTCACTGCACCTTCATTTCACAACCTTTACTGGGCACCACCAAGCCCCAGGCCTGTGCTGGGCTCTTGACAATGACAATCTCATATTTTCTCTCATCATCTCTCCAGATGGGTATTGTCAACCTAATTTCACACGAGAAGAAACTGAGCCAGAGTTTATCTATTTCTCACCATCTTTCACTCAGTCGTGAGGGTCTCCTATCTACCAGGCACTGTGCTAAGTCTTCTCTAAGTCATTATGTTATTTAATCCTCAAATTGGCATTATGATCTACAATGACTCTTTCAGATGAGGAAGCTGAGGCTTGAAGAACATACTGATTTTATTCATTATTTCTGTGAATTCTGAAGTAGGCCAAACTGGTTTTCCTACCATGGGGGAGGGGAGGAGTGGCCAGAGTACAGGACAGGCCTGTAGTCACCCTGGAAGACTCTCCCAAATGTCCTTTCCCTCTGGGCAAGGGATTTGGCCCTTCTGTCACCAACAGGCCTGCAGGGGGCAGGTTAGTAGGACAAGCCTTTGAGAATGTTTCCAGACCCGTGCGCTTTGGCCTAACTCTCAGCTTTGCAGTCTTGGTTCATGTCAGCCTCAGATTTGCTTTCTAAGAGAGGCAGGGCTAGGATCCTTTTCCCCATTTGACTGATGAAGATGGAGGCAAGTCCTGTAGCCTGTGCAGTCTGAAACTGTAGACTAGGAGTGTAGTGGATCCTTTGGTGCCCTGGATAGAATCCCTCTATTAGGTTGGGGCATGCAGCCCTCAGTGGCTATAAGTATTGGCTGCTAGTGGCTCACAGGTTTTCCTTTCTCCAGGCAATTGTCCTGAGAAGATTGTGAACCCTTTTTTCTGGGGGGTTAAACTCCCCAATCCCTGAGAATGACCTGTAGCCAACGATCAACTGACATGAGGAGATGAAAGCCTAGACACCTGGCCTCTGAGTGGAAGTCCCTCTGAGTTGTGATTCATGCTCTAGGGCTCACTGGGCATTGAGGCTGAAGCTAGACACCAGCTAAGACCAAGTTCTGGGTTAGCCCCTTCCCTTACTCTAGACCACTTCTCTTACTCTCTTTCTCTGGAAAAATAAAAAAAAAGAATCACCCATATCCCTGTTCTGGGTTCTGCTTCTAAGGATGACTGAAGGTATCTGAGTAAAACCTTGGAAATCATCTAGTCCAAGTCCTCATTTTTATGGAGTCCTGCCCTGATCCCAAGCCAGAATGGGTTGCCTTTCTCATTGAAGCTTATACTGCATTATCTTGTAATTGTTTGCTTATCAGTCCCTTCTGATTGACTAAAATATAATCAAGGACAGGTCTGAGTTGTAGTCGACTTTGTGTCTTCCTCTTCAGTATTTACCTGTGGTAAATACCAACTGATAAGAACAACAATAATAGCAACAGCAATAATGTTAAATATTGCTGACACTTACCAATAATTGACTATATGCCAAGCACAGTTCTAGTGATTTGACATATATTAATTTATTTATACCTTGCCCTAATCCTCTTGAATAGGAAATATTATTATCCCACTTTGCAGATGAGGAAACTGAAGTCTGAGAAGAGCTATGAAGGGGAAGAATCAGGACTGGAATGTTGCACTCCTGACTCCTCCCTGGGGCTCTCTCTCTCTATGCTCAGAGAGGATGCACAGCCCCACTATGAAGGCAGGCAAGAATTTGTTCAAAAGTTGCCCAAACAGTGTTTCTCATACCACCCTCTGAGTACAAGAAAGTAGCAGTATGCTTGACAAAAGTAAACCAGGACAAAACTAAACATACTGGTCTCCTAGCATGAATCATACAAAAATGGGGAAGAAAGATTGATTATTGAATGTCGGATCTCTGCTCCAGGTAATATTTCATCAGTTTAGGAAATGAAGGCATACCAGGAACCTGTCTGAGAGTTGGGTGGGGAGTGCAGAAGGAAGGAATCTCTCTTCTGTACTTTAGCCATCACTGCCCTTGAAGGTATTTTTACCTCCCCTGGAGACACATCAACTCCTCAGATACAACATCTCTTTGCTTTTTCCACTTAGGATCTGAACCATGGAGGGAATCTCAGGATCTCGAGGCTATAAGAGACTCTAGGGGTCACCTAACTCATCCCCAATTCAGGAATAATAATAGTAAGAAAATGTGTTAGCATGTAATGGGCACTTGCTATGGAGCAGGCATGCGCTAAGTGTTTATGTATTTGTCTCAACCATGCTAGGAGGTAGGTCCTGCAGATAGCTTCAATTTGCCGAAGAAGAAATGAGGTAGAGAGAGAGTTGAAGTAATTTGCTTTAAATCATGCAGAAAGTAAGTATATTTGTTAGGATAGCATTAGCTCTGTAACAAGTAATCCTCAAAATGTTAATGCTTAAAGCAGTAGAAATTCTTAACAGTTTAGAACCTCTAAACGCCCTACCATTCTGATGCAAGTGCATCTGGTCACTGGGTACTGTCCTCTACATGGTGCTTTAGGGACCCTGACTCCTCCTGTCTTGCAGCTCTGCTACTCTCTAGGGCTTTTCCTCTGTCAACCATACCTACTGGTAAAAGAGAGAGCATGGGGCAGGCACATCTAGTCCTTAGAATCTTGGTCCAGATTCATGTATCATTTCCTTTCTCATCACTGGTGAGAAACAATGACTGAGTCAAATCTCAATGCAGGGGAAAGGCAACCACTTCTCAGAGACAACTCTGCACTGCAGAATGAAAGCAATGAATGAAGGCAGGACGAGGGAGAAGGGGGAGTGGACATTACAACTTTATCTGTCCTCTTTAACCAAAAATGTAAAAGCTTTCCCAAAACTCCCCCAGAAACTTCCATTTAGGACTCTTTGGCCAGAGCAGGGTCACAGTTCTGTCCCTAGCTGCAAGGGAAACAGAGAAGACCAATAATAGGATTGGTAGGATTAGCTGATATCTATGATGTTCTATCACCTGGAAGTGGGTGTGTTGCCTTCTAGAATTAAAACAGGATGCACTTATCAAGGAAGAATAGGGGTACATGCATATGGAGTAACCAGCTGCTTGGGTCTATCACACATTCATTTATTCAAAGTCTATTCCGCAAATGTCCACTGAGCACCTTCTCTGTGTCAAGCATAGCACCAGGGGCTGGAAGAGGTGTTCTTTCTATCATCCAAGGCCATTCACACTTCCACTCAATACTGCACTGAAATTGTCCTCACCAAAGCTTCCAGGAAGCTCAAGGGAGATTACCCCAGAGACGTCTTCCAGGGCTCTTCCTAGACCTTGTGCCTGCATTAGATGCTTTTAACATGTCAGGGTCATCTCTCTTCTTTGGGGTGGCCCAGAACAAATCCAGGGCCCCAGGATCAGATGTAGACATCGCATGATCAGATGTGAAGGTGTTCTTCCCCATCAATTCCATCAGCAGAGAGGACTCTGAAGAGCTGGCAGCCTGACCCACAAGCCGCTCCTTTGACTGGCTCCCTGGAGGGATGCAGGGAGGGGCCTTTCCCATCATTTCTGATGATTGAACCAAATTCATGTTCAGAATGTATAGAAAGTTATTTGGGCCAAATTTCCATGTTAACTGTTTAGATCAAAAATGCTCAATGTCAGTTAAATTTGGTTGGATTGTAAGACAACACAGTCAAGATCAAGAACATGTGGCCTGATTTGATTTAACCCAGAGAAGAAATGCCTTTTTCTTTCTGCTGAGCTATAACATTATACATATAAAGATACATACACGCTTGCTCTCTGCCAGAAATGTCAACTGCTTTTGATCTCTCCCTTTAGATATTAAAGTTTCCCCTCCTCGCCCCTCAGCCTGGTGGGCCCCGTAAGGGCTTTCAAACCAATAAACAAGCCTGGAGCTGCTGAGATGGTAGAAGCTGTTTGCCTTTCTGAGCCAGAGCACTGTGGCCCAAAGGTCGTGTTTAATCAGCCTCAAGGTTTTGGTTAACATTGACTTAGAGTTTAAAATAGCATTTCAATAACCTCGGACCTTTCCTACTCCCCCTCATCAGCCATGAGAAGAAGGAGACAGAGGCCCTTGGGTTTGGGGTTTTGCGTGTTTGTTGTTAAGGTTCTGAAGCAAATGAGCTGTGCTTGGCTGGTGGCCATGGTGGAGAGCTCGCCTCCTGGCTTCAGGGAGGGACCTGGCCTGAATGCCAGTACCAGGTCCTGAGGGCCCCCTGCTAATAGGACTTAACGTAGCAGAATGGCAGCTGCAGATTGTGTTTCTTTCTTCTCCTCTTCTCAGACTCTAAAGATACATCATGCTCTTTAGAAGACAGCCGGCAGCCAGCCTTGTAAGAATTCTCCGTTTTGCCCACCATAGTGAGTAGGAGAGGACAGCAGAGGCATTGTAGTCTTATAAGCTGTTTGTAAACTCACCCAAGACTAAAGATGGTAGAAAGCACTCACTGCCATTCCTACTCTCAGAGAGGTCCTTCATGCCACACAAAGTCCCCTGAGATGGCTGTTTGGCTGCTTCTGGTCTCTCTTTTCTCCTTCCTTTTGTCCAAATTCCAAATTTCTCACTGGACATTCCTCAAATATCCTTGGCCAACCCAGTTTCTGCCCCTTTACCTTTCTTTCTTTCCTTCTCATAGTTCTCAGAATAACCATAGAATATGCCAGGAGTGCAATATCCTGAGATAGGTAGGAACTGCTTGGGGCAGCTGATGTGGTTTGGCTCTATGTCCCCACCCAAATCTTATCTTGAATTGTAATCTCCATACTCCTCACGTGTGTCAAGCGAGAGACGTGGTGGGAGGTGATTGGATGATGGGGACAGTTTCCTCTATGCTGTTCTCGTGATAGTGAGTGAGTTCTCACAAGATCTGATGGTTTTATAAGTGTCTGACAGTTCCTCCTTTACACACTATCTCTCACCTGCCACCATATAAGACGTGCCTGATTCCCCTTCCACCATGATTGTAAGTTTCCTGAGGCCTTCCCATCCAGGCAGAACTGTGAGTCACTTAAACATCTTTCCCTTAAAAATCACCCAGTCTCAGGGAGTATCTTTATAGCAGTATGAAAATGGACTAATTTAACTGCACAGGCCCTGTTTCTTTTCCTCCTAGAGAATATAATATCCTGCATTGGGAAGGAACTGTGCAGGACAGCCCAACCTTTGTTCCTCTTGTCCCTGGAAACAGAATGTCTTTCAAAACTTTTCCCAGTGAGTCATGTTTTCCTGAAGTATATAACCCAGAGCAGGTTGCCTTCAGGGTCCTACCTTTCATCCTTCATCCTCCAACCACCACACTTTCTTGAGCCTTGGAGGATCTGCTTACAATGGATTATAAGCTTCCTTTGTCCTTGAGGTCTATCTGTAAGCAATAAATCCACTTCATATAACTTGTGTGACTATGTTCTGTCCCACTGGACTAAGGCAATTGGTAAAGCTTAACCAGAATGCAGTGGGTAGAAGCATTCAGACTCCTATTCCTGGTGGTTGGCATGGCGATGGTCTCGCTGTCCTCCATGCAGTGAGAGTCTTCCCTTTGGAATGGTAATTAGCGAACCTACTTCAAAAACCTCCTCCCACAGGATCCTGGTCCTTCCCTGGTGGTGTTATTCCTGGGCCATCCTTAGAGCCTGGTGGTAGACAGGCTCTACATAAGACAAATTTAGCTCTTCTGAACAATCTTTCTAGTAAAGCATTCTTTCAATGTATTACTATGCTAAAAAAAAAAAATACCCTGCTCATCTGGCTACCCAGTGGGTCTGGGGCTAATCATGCCATCTCATGTCATCAACAGAGAAAGACATTCCGTTTCCAGGGGCAAGAGGATCAAAGACTGGGCTGTCCTGCATAGTTCCTTCCCAATGCAAGATATTATATTCTCTAGGAGGAAATACAGTCAAATAGTTCAGCCAGTCTGTATTAATCAGCATAAGGTAGGTTATGCTGCAATAACAAACTAACCATGTCTCAATCCAACAGGAGTTCATTTGTCACCCATAAAAAATCCTGTGCAAGTGAAGCAGCTCTTCAGGCCATCTGGTCTCCATGCAGTGACTCAGTGATCCAGGCAGCTTCCCTTGTCTCAACACATGGCCTCCATGACCAGTGAAGAGACAACTGGAAGGTTAAATCAGTATTTAAATCCTTTGGCTCAGGAGTACCTCTCACCACTTCTGCTCACAGCCCACTGGCCAGAGCAAATCGAATAGCCATACTTACTGCAAGACATCTGGAAAATTTGAGGAAACATATGGATATTAGCTGAGCTGGAAATTCCTTTGCCCCACACCCCTCTCTCTCCATATCTCAGAATCATAGTTTCTAGAACACATGGGCTCTTAACAGGGTATGGAGAAGTCACTTCTGAACCTATTGTTAGAGATGGACTGGGATATGCCGGAACCCTGAAGCAGAGATGGAAGGGACACCACTAGAATAGTAATAATAGTTAATATTTGTTAAGTACTTCCTATATGTCAAGCATGTGCTTAACCTTTTCATGCATTGCCTTATTTATTCCTCTCAATGACCCTGAGCCTCAGAGAAGTTAAGTGATTTGCCCCAATCTCTCAGTCAATACTGGGCAGAACCCCCTCTTCACACTGCGGAGGACTAGGCAACCCTGGGCTGTGCATGTGTCAACTTGAAGGGGTCACTGTGCCTCCAGAGAGGAGCTTTCAGCTCCTGCCATAGCTGATGGTTGCCGGCCTCAGCAGTTCTCAGAAAGCACATCACCTGGAGATGCTGCCCCTCAGGGGACTTAGTGTCCCTCCAGCCATGCTTTCTCAGTTGGCCAGGCATCCCTAGGGTTAGATTCTCATTGAATAGCTGCTCCAGTCCTGCCTGAATGCCTAGATTTGGCTTAGAATGTCTTCAGTTCCTGCAGACCTCAGGTGGGCAATCCTGGTATCCAGGAAAGAGAGGCACGTGAATCCCAAGGCTTGTCTTCAAGCAGAGCACCATGACCATCCCCAGGGAGAGAAAGAACAGCCACCTCCTCGGGGCTCTCTCCTTGCCACAACCTCCCTACAGCTCTATGGGAGCTGTTTTTCTCCTCCATTAGGCCTGACAAGGAGAAGCCTGTGAGAATCTGATCTATAGCTAAATATTATAATAAAAGATTGGGGATATTTCATTGTTACATCCTAATCCAGGCCCCAAGAATTGGGTACACATATGCCAGGAAAGCTGGTTGGGTGGGGCAAAAATGTCTTCACTCATTTGGCCACTTATTGGATAGCTAATGGCGGTGCAGGTTCTGCATCCAGCCCAGAAAGAAAAATGACACAAGGTTTCCTGTGTCTACCCTCCAGCAGGAGGTAGACAAATCATCCCAAGAGAAGGGGAAATGACTATAGTAGAAGGAGATACACAATATGATGAAATCCCAGGGGTGACAGTCACTTCCCACAGGTAGGGAAGGCTTCAGTGAGGAGGTGATGAGGATTCTGAAGGGTTTCACCTCATTTGGCCCCAGGGGTGGGAGCAGGCAGAGAGAACAGCATGTGCAAAACTCAGGACTGTTGAAATGCATGTTGTGTCCCAACAATGCTAATCTATCCAGCATGACTATGAAATTGGGCATAGGCTGTGCAGAGGAGATGAAAATGGCTGGAGAGAGATTTCCACTTTGAGATGATGGGCTCTGGGGGAAATTCACACGAATGGTGGCATTTGACTTGAGCCCTCCTGAAAGTTGAGTGCATGTGGAGATGGAGAGATTGATGTTTATCCTGGGCAGAGGCTCAAGGCCAAGAAGGGCAGGGCCTGTGTGAGGAGGGAGGGGGGCACCAGGCAGAGGGTAGACTTTTCATTTGCTGTGTAGCAAATTGCTGCAAACACAGCAGATTGAAATAGCACCCATTTATTAGCTCACAAGTCTGTAGGTCAAAGTCTGACACAACATGACCTTATTGTTTGCCCAAGGTCTCACAAGTTGAAATCAAGGTGTTGGCTGGACCACAGCTCTCACCTGGGGCTCAGGGTACTCTTCCAAGCTCTCTGGTTATTGACAAAATTCATTGCCTTGTGGCTGTGGGATTGAGGTCCCCAGTTTCCTGTCTTCAGCCCCGAGAGGTTGCCCTTTCCATCAGCAGTGCACAGCCTGGGTGTTTACCTTCTCCGTGGCCTAAGTCTATCTGACTTTCCCTTGTCCATTCAGTGGAAGAAAACTCTCTGCCTTAGAGGGTTCCCATGATCAAGTTAGAGTTGCCCAGACAATCTCTGTATCTGAAGGTCAACTGATTTGGGACTTTAATTTTACCTGCAAAAATCCCTTCACCCCAATACCTAGATTCATGTTTGATTAACCACGGGTCAGGAATCTGGGGGGTGGGGGCAGCTTAGAATTATACCTGCTATTCCGGGCAGCTGGAGTAGAAAAGCAGAAAATTTGAAATAGAGCAGCAGGGAGAGGAAGCAGGCCCAGGCCGAGGAGTCTTCTAAGGCAGGTAAAAGTTGACATTCATCTGAGGCTTGGACTCAGAGCAGTGGTGTTCCCTGGGGGACTGGCTTAGGGTGGACTGCATGGAAGGGCTATGGCTTAGGGTAGAAGCTGCTGAACCTGATTGGCTATGCCTAGACTGGGCTCCCAATGGACTTCTGAGTCTAGTGTGGGAGGGAAGAGGTGGGGCAAATACCTGCAGGGAAGAGACTCTGGGCCCCGCCAGGTACCACAGCTCAACCAGTCTTCAATCCCTGCTAGGCTTTCTAATGCCCCAGCTGCCCAGAGAAGCAGAAAGCCTCCATCCAAGGTTCTGCTGGTCCAGCCACTTCCCTTCTAAACCCCAATGTCCTCACTGCCTAGGCTGAAGCACCAGGGTAGATGCAGCTGGGAGACACTTCTATGTCCATTTCCAGGGCAGGCCTTTGGTCAAAGCAGATGGCCAAAACTTAGGAAGAGTCAAGAGGCATGATTAGGGCCATCTCCATTTGTTTGCAGAGGTGGAAACCATGTCTCAATCCAACAGGAGTTCATTTGTCACCCACAGCTCCAGCAGCCATCTTGGAACATGAAGCAACCTTGAGAGTAGATCCACCTGCTGAAGATGGTGGAAATAAAATCCCATGCAAGTGAAGCAGCTCTTCAGGCCATCTGGTCTCCATGCAGTGACTCAGTGATCCAGGCAGTAAGTTCTGGGCAGGGTCAGAGCTGGTAAGGTCAGAGGGCGATTGAGATGTAGTCCTCTCTTTGTTCACTCAAGGTCCTGATATCCCTCCCATCTCAGGAGTCTTACAGCTTTCTTTGCGTCCTTCCTTCCACAAACTCTGGGCTCAAGCTTTCCTATGCAGAAAAGAGACCCCAGTCTCGCTTCTGAATGAATCTCTGGGAACTTGATGTGCTGCTTTTACCAGGATTGGGGGTTGGGACTGGGACCATGCTTAACCCGCAGGAATGAATTGCAAAAGTCAGGGTATCAGTGAAGGCCGAGAGGGAGGGAGGGAACTCTCACAGGAGGAGAGCAGGGCCCTTCCTGGTGCTCCGAAATCACAGCTCACATCTCTTAGGCCCCCTCTGCCCTCCACCTAAATGGAGGCACTAATTTATTCCCCTTGTTTCTTAACCCATTTTCTTTCTCCACCACCCCACCCCCCACCCTCGACCAAACTCTCAGTTCTGAAATGTTTTCTTGAAATACTTCAGTGACTACGTATGTGATGAGTACAGAAGCCTCTGGCTGTGAGCGTCCTGAATTGCCATATTGTCTGAAGTCATACCTTGGGCTGCCCAAAGCAACTGGGTTGGAGAGATTCACTAGACACAGCCTGGAAAAGGAAGCGGTACCCCTGGCCCCCTCCCACTGAGCAAGCCTCATCAGAGTCTGCGCAGGCATGAGCTTCAGTGCCCAGGTGGAGGGGAGCTGGTGACATTCCCCCTGAGCACGTGGAAACAGATGCCTTAGAAAGCCTGTGGATTACTTGCCTGGCACGCACTGCCTGCTAATTAAGTTTCACTATTTACTTCTGGAAAGAGAAGAGGCTGTCTGGGCTCTGGAGAGGGCCTGACCCCTCCCCTCTCTCCTTCCCATCCTCCATCCCGAATCAGGCCCCAAAACCCTTCTGGCTCCATGCAAAGGTTAGGCACCTCTTTGGGGTCTGGAGGAGAGGAGAAGTTACATAAGACCATGCTCACCCCCAGGCCATCTCTGTGGGTAAAGAACAAGGCTGGGGGTAGCGGGTAAGAAAATGAGGCAGTTCAGCTTAAGCCAATTAGCTCTTTCTAGTTACATGACCTTGATCTTTCTGAGGGCCATTTTCTCCATTTGTAAAGTGGAGAAGATGTTCACATTTACTTGTAAGGATGGTTGGCGGAATTGGAAGAGTGTGTGTGGGGAGTGGGGGAAGAAGTTAGATCCCCACCCAATGTACATTCTGCCCTTCTCCTTTACCTACAGACTGATGATTCTTTATTTGAGCAGTAAAGCGCTTAGATAAAAGAATATATTTCTGGCCATCCTCGCAGCTAAGGATGACCCATGAGATGTGAATGGAAGCTATTGGGGGTGATGGTGGAGTTTCCAGGCATGTTGTAGAAGGCTGCCTCAAATGAGAAGCAAGTCTACTGTCTTTCCCTCCTCTTTGCTCCTCCTTCTTGCCTGGAGTGCACACATGATGGCTGGAGCTCCAGCTGCCATCTTGGAACATGAAGCAACCTTGGGAGTCGATTCACCTGCTGAAGATGGTGGAAATAAAAGATGGAGCTGTCACACTGGCCCTGGGCTATCTAATCTTGGGCTTATTCTGAGGGATAGAGAAGTAATCTCTCATTTTTATTTAAGCTATTGGTTCTCAAACTTTAGCATGCATTAAAATCACCAGGTGCACCTGCTAAAATGCAGATTCTTGGGCCCCATCTTCAGATATTCTCGTCCAGTCGACCTGGAGTGCAGCCTGAGAATTTCATGTCTAACATTTTCCCAGGTAATGCTGCTGCAGATCTGGGTGTCACACTTGGAGAACCAATGGTTCAAGCCACCATGGATCAGAATTCGATTTTATGAAGCAGAACCCAATCCTACCACGGATAGCAGGGTGAGCACTTTGCACTGAATAAATGGGATTCATATTTTCGTACAGGGAACAAGTGATTGTGAGACTGCCTGTTCACCCCACTGAGACCCCACCATGGGAGTAAATCAGAAGCTCAAGGGGCTGGAAGGGAGCAGAGGGAGTGATGGTTACTCTGTTCATCCCCTACTAAAGGGCAGCCTTGATTGACCTCAAGAGCCCCAAAGGAGGCTTGGTGGTCCCAAAACCCTTGTGTGGGGAGAGGCTCAGTACCCACCTTGCTCAGACCTATTTTATAGCATCTCCTGTTCTTCCAAGTGTCCTAGAAACTTAACAAGTATTCCAAGAAAGTTTTTTTTTTTTTAAAGCAGGGACCTCAGGTGAAATGTTTCCTGAGCCAAGCCCTCTGCATGTATTATCTCATTTAATCCTCATAACCCATCTCAAAGGTGAGGAAGCTGAGACTGACAATGGCTAAGTAACTTGCCCATAGTCACAAAATACTAGGAAGTGATGGAGCCCAGACTCAACCATAAATATGCCTGACTGTAAATGCCACATTCCAAATGATGATTTAAGGCTGGTGTCACTCCTGCTCCACCCCTGGGCTGTGCTAAATTGTATTCTCAGATACCTGAAAGCCAGAGGACTTTGGGGAAGCTTTAGAAGAGGGTGGGGTGGGCAAAGAGTTGGACACACCCAAGCTCTGGGGCCACCCTCCTACCCCTGTGTCCGTGGATCCCCAGTAAGAGCTGAACACCAAGTCCTGTAGAGGCTGAGGGAGGTGGCCCCCTGCTCCTGGCAGGTGACCTGTGGTGACAGATTGGAAGCCATACTTCTCTCGAGGGGAGGGCGTCAGTGGCCCAGCACTTCTAGCTGTTCCAATAAAATATGAAGTTCGGCAACTCCAGGCGATTGCTCTCTCCTCTGAGTGATGACCTTGCAATCGGCTCTCAAGCTAGCTTGATTTATCCACTCCAACCTGAGCAGTCCAAAAGGATGAATGAGCCCCAGGCCCTGCAGAGGAGAGCAGGGTCCCCAGGAGCAGTGAGGCCGTGGGAGTGGGGGCCGTTTGTCACCAGCGAGCCCTGCTTAATTGTGGGAAGATGAAGCAAGGAGGTACTGGATTGCACTGTGTAAATTACAGTCTTTTGTAGTGCCGCCTGGGGCCCAGTCTGGAGGGTGGGTGCTCCTATTTGGAGAGAGCTGCAGGACACAGACTGGCTGCTGTGCCCCACAACCACTCCGTGAAAGGGACAGGCTTATGTAAGGGCCTCAGCGTGGACCCTGCAGGCAGGGACTGGAGAGCTATGTGGTATTGCAGCTGCAGTGCAGTCTGCTGTGCTCTGCAGTCAGGGTGTCCTTGGTTCAAATCCTAGTTGTGCCATTGGCTGGCCACAGAGCAGTGGCCATGTCACATAACCTCTCTCTTCTGGCCGTCATGGTTAAGAGCACTGACTGTGAATTTGAATCTGGGCTCTGCCCACTACCAGCGGTGCAGCTTTGGGCAAGTCACTTTATCTGTCCCTGTGCCTCAACTTCTTCATCTGTAAAATGAGGCTAAATAATAGGACTTAGCTAATAGGGCTGTATCAGTTTCCCAGGCCTGCCCTAACAAATTGCCACAAGCCAGGTGGCGTAAAGCAACAGAAATGTATTCTCTCAGAGTTCTGGAGACCCAAAGTTTGAAATCAAGGTGTCAGCAGGGCTGTATTCCCTCTAGAGTCTCAGGGAGAATCCTGCATTGCCTCTTTCTGCTTCTGGTGGCTTCAGGAGCTCCCTGGCTTGTGGCTGCACCCCTGCCACCTCTGCCTGTGTGTCCTATTGCCTTCTCCTACCTGTGTCTGTTTTCCTCTCTGTTTTTCATGAGGACCCTTGTCATTGGATTTAGGGCCCACCCGGGTAATCCAGGGGGATCTTATCTCAAGATCTTTAACTTAATTACATTTAAGACCCTTTTTCCAAATAGAGTCACATTTGCAAGTTTCAGGGGTTAGGACTTAAACATATCTTCTTTTTTGCAGGGGTGGGGAGGCACCACTCAACTCACTACAGGGCTGCTATGAGAATTAATGAATTAATATTTGTAAAGTTCTTAGAAGAGGGTCTAGCACACAGTAAGTGCCAACAAGTATCTGATATATTTATATATATACATACGTATATATATATATATAAACGTATGTGTGTATATATATAAAATATATGTGATATAAATTAAGATATATGCAATATTATAAATTAAGCTATCATATTAATGCATACATTTATATGTACATTAACATAGTATAGTTTATCTACATGTATATGTGTACAGAAAATAATGGCATACATCTTGCAGCAAGTCAGACTGAGACCACCTTTGCAAAAATTATAACAGTAAGAAAATTATGACAGTGAAAAAGATCTGATCTAACCAACCCCCATCTTGCCTTTGACCTCCAGACTGGCCTTCATCACTCCTGGGCTTGGGCCAAGCCAACTGTGGGAGAAATTTAGTTTATAGTTTAAATGATAATAACCCTTTCCCCAAACTAAATCACCTTTGTAAAACTAATGAGAGAATGCCAGATTAGGAAGATGAGCGAGTCTGAGTTCTGCTAAGATATAGACACAAATGATTACTGGCTATTATTCCAGAGGTCACAAGATTTGCACTTCTCCAATTACTCCTGCAGATAAAATCACTATTATAGAACTTAAGATTGGCCTTTTGAGATACCTTTTCATGTCTTTGCATTTCTGATGACCTATGGCTCCACCAGGACCCTCCAATCAGTCCTGTGGCCCCCACCCAGAAGTGGACTCAACAAACACAAGAGAATTAATGAATTAATCTGTAAAGGACCATTTTCCACACCTCTATGATTGCATCCCCTCAACCAATCAGCCACACCCATTCCCTTGCCTGCCAAATCATCCTTGAAAAACTCTAGCTTCTGAATTTTCAGGGAGACTGATCTGAGTAATAATAAAACCCTGGTCTCTCATTCAGCCAGCTCTGCGTGAATTAAACTCTCTCTACTGCAGTTCCCCTATCTTGATAAATCAGCTCTATCTAACCCATTGGGTGATTACAAGACGATTGTAAAGATTAGAGAGGATGATGGGTGTGAAGTGGCTGTCACTGTTTCAGGGTAGAGTAGATACTCAACAAATGGTAGCTTTTGTAATTATGACATTGTACCAGGCCCAGGGATGGAGTAGAGCAATCATTCAAGTATTTATAGATATTTATTGATTATCCATCATGTGTCAGGTGCTGTGTTAGGCACTGGGGAGACAGAAAGAGATACAATACAATAATCCTCTGACCTCATGGAACTTATATTGTGGTAGGGAAAACAGATAAACAAATATATATAATGTAATATCGGCAAAAGATAAGGAAGGGCAAACACTAGCTATCAATAATGACTGTAACTGTAATGCAAAATCAAATTGCATCTTGGTAGAGAGTGGACCCCTTAGGAAGACAGGCATGAGAACTGATCATCCCCATCAACCATCTCAGGGTCTGCAAGTGGGAAGAGAGGAGCTGGGGCTGATAGGCAAGTCTCAGAAGCCTTCAGGGTGCAGAGGCATGTCTTGAAATATGGGGAGGGAGTACCCACTGTGGTGTTGTACTATAATAAGAAATATATTCAGTCTTTGCTCATGGTTCCTGAAAGAAGGAGCTCTAAGACCCTTGAAGTCTCTGGAGTGTTGAGTGTCTTTTTGTATGCTAATGAGATGACTGGTGGCTAGAAGCCCCTAGATAGCTTCAGGATGGGGACTGGTTGGCAGAGGAACCAACCATATGATTAGAGGACTGGAACTTTCAGTCCCAACCCCTTACCTCTTGGGAGAGGAGAGAAGCTGGAGATGGAGGTCAACCACCAATATCCAATGATTTAATCAATCATGCCTACATAATGAAGTCTCCATAAAAGTCTAAACAATTGAACTTCTAGATTGGTGAGTGCTTTCACATGCCAGGAGGGTGGCACACCCCAAATTTCCAGGGACTAAAGCTCCCATGCTTGGTACAGGAGCTATTAACCATGACACTAAAAGAGTAAGAAAAAGAGTGCTGAGAGGTGTGCCAACAAAGTTCTGTGTATGGGGTGTGCAACTTGTACACCTATGTGCACCAGGTGAGAGACTGATTGCACTATGGGAAAGAAGACAGTTTTCACAGAGAAGACATTATATGAGTTGAGACTTGAGTACGGGTAGAATGATATTAAGTAAACATTGGGGAAAAGGAATTCCAGGTAGGAAAAACCAGCCATGCCTGGCTGTCCTTCCTCTTGGATCACTTGAATCACTCACTCTAGAGGCCACCAGCCACCATGCTGTGAGGACGCTCAGACAGCCCTGGAGAGAGGTCCATATGGTGAGGAACTGAGGCCTCCTGCCAACAGCCACCATCACCCAGCCATCCCTGTGAGTCAGCCATATTGGAAGAGGATCCCACTGCCCCAGTGAAGCTTTCAGACCATACCCTATGTACCCCTTCACTTGGTTATTCATTTGTATTTGTTAAAATAATGCCCACAGAGAAAGCAGGAAAGATCTACAATTGACATCCTAACATCACAATTAAAAGAACTAGAGAAGCAAGAGCAAACACATTCAAAAGCTAGCAGAAGGCAAGAAATAACTAAGATCAGAGCAGAACTGAAGGAGATAGAGACACAAAAAACCCTCCAAAAAATCAGTGAATCCAGGAGCTGGTTTTTTGAAAAGATCAACAAAATTGATAGACTGCTAGCAAGACCAATAAAGAAGAAAAGAGAGAAGAATCAAATAGATGCAATAAAAAATGATAAAGGGGATATCACCACCGACCCCACAGAAATGCAAACTACCATCAGAGAATACTATAAACACCTCTACACAAATAAACTGGAAAACCTAGAAGAAATGGATAATTTCCTGGACACTTACACTCTCCCAAGACTAAACCAGGAAGAAGTTGAATCCCTGAATAGACCAATAGCAGGCTCTGAAATTGAGGCAATTTCAACCAACCAAATAAATTAATAGCCTACCAACCAAAAAAAGTCCAGGACCAGATGGATTCACAGCCGAATTCTACCAGAAGTACAAGGAGGAGTTGGTACCATTCCTTCTGAAACTATTCCAATCAATAGAAGAAGAGGGAATCCTTCCTAACTCATTTTACGAGGCCAACATCATCCTGATACCAAAGGCTGACAGAGATCCAACAAAAAAAGAGAATTTGAGACCAATATCCCTGATGAACATTGATGCAAAAATCCTCAATAAAATACTGGCAAACTGAATCCAGCAGCACATCCAAAAGCTTATCCACCATGATCAAGTGGGCTTCATCCCTGGGATGCAAGGCTGGTTCAACATATGCAAATCAATAAATGTAATCCAGCATATAAACAGAACCAAAGACAAAAACCACATAATTATCTCAATAGATGCAGAAAAGGCCTTTGACAAAATTCAACAGCCCTTCATGCTAAAAACTCTCAATAAATTCGGTATTGATGGAACGTACCTCAAAATCATAAGAGCTATTTGTGACAAACCCACAGCCAATATCATACGGAATGGGCAAAAACTGGAAGCATTCCCTTTGAAAACTAGCACAAGACAGGGGTGCCCTCTCTCACCACTCCTATTCAACATAGTGTTGGAAGTTCTGGCTAGGACAATCAGGTAAGAGAAAGAAATAAATGATATTCAGTTAGGAAAAGAAGAAGTCAAATTGTCCCTATTTGCAGATGACATGATTGTATATTTAGAAAACCCCATCATCTCAGCCCAAAATCTCCTTAAGCTGATAAGCAACTTCAGCAAAGTCTCAGGATACAAAATCAATGTGCAAAAATCACAAGCATTCTTATACACCAGTAACAGACAAGCAGAGAGCCAAATCATGAATGAACTCCCATTCACAATAGCTTCAAAGAGAACAAAATACCTAGGAATTCAAATTACAAGGGATGTAAAGGACCTCTTCAAGGAGAACTACAAACCACTGCTCAGTGAAATAAAAGAGGACACAAACAAATGGAAGAACATACCATGCTCATGGATAGGAAGAATCAATATTGTGAAAATGGCTGTACTGCCCAAGGTAATTTATAGATTCAATGCCATCCCTATTAAGCTACCAATGACTTTCTTCACAGAATTGGAAAAAACTGCTTTAAAGTACACATGGAACCAAAAAAGACCCCACATTGCCAAGACAATTCTTAGTCAAAAGAACAAAGCTGGAGGCATCACACTACCTGACTTCAAACTATACTACAAGGCTACAGTAACCAAAGCAGCATGGTACTGGTACCAAAACAGAGATATAGACCAATGGAACAGAACAGAGCCCTCAGAAATCATACCATACATCTACAGCCATCTGATCTTTGACAAACCTGACAAAAACAAGAAATGAGGAAACGATTCCCTATTTAATAAATGGTGCTGGGAAAATTGGCTAGCCATAAGTAGAAAGCTGAAACTGGATCCTTTCCTTACTTCTTATACAAAAATTAATTCAAGATGGATTAGAGACTTAAATGTTAGACCTAAAACCATAAAAACCCTAGAAGAAAACCTAGGTAATACCATTCAGGACATAGGCATGGGCAAGGACTTCATGTCTAAAACACCAAAAGCAATGGCAACAAAAGCCAAAATTGACAGATGGGATCTAATTAAACTAAAGAGCTTCTGCACAGCAAAAGAAACTACCGTCAGAGTGAACAGGCAACCTACAGAATGGGAGAAAATTTTTACAATCTACTCATCTGACAAAGGGCTAATATCCAGAACCTATAAAGAACTCAAATAAATTTACAAGAAAAAAACAAACAACCTCATCAAAAAGTGGGCAAAGGATATGAACAGACACTTCTCAAAAGAAGACATTCATACCGTCAACAGACACATGAAAAAATGCTCATCATCACTCGCCATCAGAGAAATGCAAATCAAAACCACAATGAGATACTATCTCATACCAGTTAAATGGCAATCATTAAAAAATCAGGAAACAACAGGTGCTGGAGAGAATGTGGAGAAATAGGAACACTTTTACACTGTTGGTGGGACTGTAAACTAGTTCAACCATTGTGGAAAACAGTGTGGCGATTCCTCAAGGATCTAAAACTAGAAATATCATTTGACCCAGCCATCCCATTACTGGGGATATACCCAAAGAATTATAAGTCATGTCTATAAAGACACATGAACATGTATGTTTATTGCGGCACTATTCACAATAACAAAGACTTGGAATCAACCCAAATGTCCATCAGTGACAGACTGGACTAAGAAAATGTGGCACATATATGCCATGGAATACTATGCAGCCATAAAAAAGGAAGAGTTCGTGTCCTTTGTAGGGACATGGATACAGCTGGAAACCATCATTCTCAGCAAACTATCGCAAGAACAGAAAACCAAATACTGCATGTTCTCACTCATAGGTGGGAATTGAACAATGAGATCACTTGGACACAGGAAGGGGATCATCACACACTGGGTACTATTGTGGGGAAGGGGAATGGGAGGGATAGCATTAGGAGATATACCTAATGATGAGTTAATGGGTGCAGCACACCAACATGGCACATGTATACACATGTAACCTAGAACTTAAAGTATAATAAATAAATAAATAAATAAATAAATAAAGTAAAAAAAAAAAAATCCTTTAATAAAGCCAGTAAACATTAGTAAAGTGTTTCCCTAAGATCTGTGAGCCATTCTAACAAATCGTCAAACCCAAGGAGGAGGTTGTGGGAATTTCAAGCTCAAGGAGGGGGTTGTGGGAACCCCCGATTTTTAGTCCAGGACACTGGGGACTTCCAACTAGCGTCTGAAGTGGGGGATAGTCTTGTAAGACTGAGCCCTTTACCAGTATGGTCTGATGCTAACTCCACATGCTAACTCCACGTAGTCAGTGACAGAATTTAGCTGAATTGCTGGATACTCAGTTGGTATCCACAGAATATTATAGAATTCCTTGGTGTGGAAAATTCACATACTTAGTTCAGAAGTGTTGCGAATGTAGAGAGATGAGTTTTCCTTTTAACCAGCCAGAGGATAGTGGGGGAGAGGAAGGCATTTGGCAGATGGGACAGCAGGAGCAGAAGTGAGCTGGTGCAGGGAGCTTGGTGTGCATGGCTGGGCCATGTGAACCGCTTGGCCAAGCTGGGGTGGAGGGAGTTGTGGGTATGGGTTGGTCACACTCCAAAGGACCTCGGGGGACCTGCAAGGGTTCTCAGCTGCATCTTGTTGCCAGCAGGGTGCTAGGTTGTTGTGGCCTGACTAGGAACAGCATGAGGCTTTGCATTTTGCTTGAAACTGGAGTTCTGAGGAGACAGGGGCAAGTGAATGAGGCAGCTGGAGTGGGGAAGGCCTGGGATGAGAATGAAATCAACAATATACTATTACAGTAGGTAGTCAGGCAGACATAAGCAGGGCAGGAGAGGGACCCCACCAGGAATGCCAGGCCACCAGCATGGTCAGGCAGTTGTCAAAGTGTCTCTGAAATAATAATTGGTTGCAGCCAGTGCAGGGGAAGGCAGTCTCCCAAAAGATAAAAAACACCTGAAGCTGGCGATCAGCAGTTCTGGATAAGATCTCAGGAGTTGGGTGAGTGGGCTCAAGTATGGGCAAGTAGGCTCAAGAGTGCACTCTAAAAGGCAAAATGGCGGAGTTTACCTGGTATATGACCTTGCTCCAAGAACATTTGACTGGTAAGGAAAAAACGCCTCAAATGAGGATGGACACAACTTCAGTAAACACACTGCACATGTGGCCCCTCCCAAGTGCTGGCAGCCCACTGCACCTGCGGACAGCCCATGCCAAAGGAAGAATCAGGGGGACAAGATGCAACCCCTGTAAGTGTGCAAATGTATAAAATCCCAAGTCAAAGGCTAAACCATGCACTTGAATCTCTTAAGTCACTTGCTTGGCCCTCTTTCAAGTATACTTTACTTCCTTTTGTTCCTGCTCTAAAACTGTTTAATAAACTTTCACGTCTACTCTAAAACTTGCCACAGTCTCTCACTCTGCTGTTTGCCCTCAGATGAATTCTTTCCTCTGAGGAGGTGAGAATTGAGTTGCCACAGACCCATATGGATTCGCCACTGCTAACAATACCAAACATTTATATTACATTAACTGTGTGCCAGACACCATGCTTAAAATTGATCTGTGCTGTCGGACTTAATCCTCACATCTGTAAAAAATGAAGCTCAGAGAGGTGAAGGAACCAACCCAAGGTCACACAACCAGTAAGTCATTCCCTGCCATGGCCTGCAAAGTGCTGTGTGATCTGACCCCAACCAAGTATTTTGGCCTCATCTCTTTCTTTTCACCTCCTGCCCAGTTCTGACCACACTTCCCTGGAGGGTTCTGGAGCCAGCCCTCCTCACCCTTGCCTCAGGGCTTTTGCACCTGCTGCTCCCTCATCCTCTGCTTATCCCAGTACTGATGAATTCTTATCCTGCATGCCCCATGCTCCTGGGGAGCCCCTCCCAAACTGCAGTCTCTGAAGAGTCTATGGCAGATGTTTCCTGAGATCTGAGCCACATCCCTTCAGGCCACCTAGGATTGTGGCTGCAGCTGTGGGTGATGGACAGTTCTAGAGCAAACGGGCCTCATCTCATCTAAGTACTGCCTCGTTGCTCAACTTTTCTGTCTTCAGCCTTCTTCACAGCCTTGGCAGCTTGCCTAGTCTTGTGTGTGTTTTGCAGGGGTTTCTAGGAGGGTGCTTAGGGGAGTTAATACCCCATTGAACCGATGAGAAACAGATGGACTGGGTAGATAAATGCCACAGCCTTGTGTCCCTCGAGGAGACAATTTGAGGCATACTCTAGCCAGTACCTTTGAGGACCCTCCAGAGGATTGTGTTTCAGGGGTTCACAGTGGTGACTCCTTCACTAACACACCTTTTATTTGCTTTTCCCCCTTCCTTGTCTCACTCTTCTTGTTCCTTCATTGCTTTCTGAAATCAACTCCTAGATTACCCACCTGCACCCAAAGCTGTGAATTCAGTCTGGAAATCAGACATGCACCTGCCCCAACCCTGTTATTTTCTATCAAAAAACATATCCCCCTATGTGCATCATCTTTTGGTATTCACACCCTTACATAGCCCGACATTGTGTCAGGCTGGCCAACAGTGACCAAGAAAATCCAGTGGAGGCCACAGCATGTGACTTCTAAGGCTAAGTCATAGAAGACATTGTTCCTCCTCCTCCTCCTCCTCCTTATCCTTTTTCTCCTCTCCTTCTCCTCATCCTTCTCCTCCTCCTCCTTCTCCTCCTTCTCCTCCTCCTCCTCCTTCCTCTTCTTCTTCCTGTTTCTCTTCTTTCTTCTCCTTCTTCTTCTCCTTCTCCTTCTCCTTTCTTCTTCTTCTTCTTCTTCTCCTCCTCCTCCTCCTCCTCCTCCTCCTCCTCCTCCTCCTCCTCCTCCTCCTCCTCCTCCTTCTTCTTCTTCTTCTTCTTCTTCTTCTTCTTCTTCTTCTTCTTCTTCTTCTTCTTCTCTTTTACTTCCTCTTCTTCTTCCTCTTCTTCTAGACAGGGTCTCACTCTGTTGTCCAGGCTGGAGTGCAGTGATGCAAACACAGCTCACAGAAACCTCAACCTCTGGACCCAAGCAATCCTCTCATCTCAGCCTCCCAAGTAGCTGAAGCTACAGGCATGGCCACCAGACCCAGCCAATTTTTATTTTTATTTCTGTTAAGTTGGGGGTCTCTCTATGTTGCCCAGGCTAGTCTCAAATGTCTGGGCTCAAGCAATTCTCCTGCCTCAGCCTCCCAAAGTTCTGGGATTACAGGTGTGAGTCACTGTACCTGGCTATCCTTCCTTTTGGATCACTTGAGTCATTTGTTCTAGAGGCCACGAGCCACCCTGCAGTGAGGACACTCAGAAAACCCTAGAGAGAGGCCCATGTGATTAGAAACTGAGGCCCCCTGCCAACAGCTGACATCACCCAGCCATCCTTGTGAGTCAACCATATTGGAGGAGGAACTTCCAGCCCCAGTCAAGCCTTCAGATGACCCAGCCCCAGCTGACAACTTGACTGCAAGTTCACAAGGGACCTTGAGCCACAACCACCCAACTAAGCTGCTCCTGCATTCCTGATCCACAAAATGATGCAAAATAATAAATGCTCATGATTATTTTAAGCTGCTAAGTTTTGGGTTAATTTGTTATTCAGCAATACATAACTAATGCATTTGTTGAATGGCATCAATTTTACAAATATTTGTTGTAGACCAACCATGAGTCAGGTGCTACTATTATAATGCTGATCAAGGCAGATAGAGGCAAATACTAATATAATTACAGCTGTACTATGTGTTGTGAAAAAGAGGAATCTGGTGCTCTGCAGAGTGCAGAGAAAGGAACTGGCCTTGTCCAGCAGGTTACAGAAGGCTTTCCCAAGGAAGTTACAGTGACACTAAGAGCTGTAGAGTGAGTAGGGGTTGATCAGGTGATGAGGGGTGAGGGGACCTGTAAGACCATTGTGTGTATCCCCCCTTGGCACTTTTGCTCAGACTGGTTTTTCCTACCTGGAATTCCTGTTCCCCAATGTCTACTTAATATCATTCTACCTGTACTCTAGTTTCAACTCACATACAGTCTTTTCTGGAAAAACTTTCCTATTTCCCATAGTACAATTAGTTCCTCACCTGGTGCACATAGATGTACCAGGTGTGCACCCCTATGGGTGCACATAGCATGTGACACACCTCTCAACACATTTTTCTCACTCTGTTTTAGTGTCATGGTTCATAGAATGGGCTCTAAAATCAGATTGCATAAATTCAATTCTCTGCTTAACAATTATTCACTATCTAACTTTCCTGGGTTTATCTATCAAATAACAAGAGTAACTACCTCATAAGGGTTTTGTGAGGATTAAATGGTTAACATATGTATCAGTAACATATGAGTATCACTACCATAATGTTACATAACAAACCACCCCAAAACTCAGTGGCTGAAACAATGATGTCTTCTTGCTCGTGTATGTGATGGTTGGCTTGGAATTGGCTGATCTTGGCTGGGCTCTGCTGAGCTTGGCTCCAAGCTGCAGCATGCGTGAGTTTGTTCCATGATTCTGTCTTCCTCCTTGAAACATTAAGCTGTGCTCTTCTCATGATGATAGCAGCAACATGAGGGAACAAGCCCAGTTACACAAGCACTTTCAAGCCCTTGCTTGTGTCGCATCTGTGACCAGCCCTTTAGCTAAAGCTAGTAACATGGCTGAGCTCAAAATCAAGGCAGGGGAGCACATTTCACCTGTGATGGAAACACAGCCAAGTCACATGACAAGAGACCTGGATACAGGAAGTGTAAAGAATTGGGACAAGCAATTCCATCTATCATAAGACATGCAGAACATTTTGAACATGCCAGGCACATTGCAGGTGCTCAAATAATATGTGAGCTATTATATTATTTTCATATGTGTCTTATGTGTCCATCCTACAACTGCAACCCCCAGCTAGACTTTGAATTCTTTGGAGAGGAAAGGAGATTAACTGAAATGTACACGCCCTTTGTGCTGGGCATTGTGCTGCTGCACTTTACCAGCTTTCTCCCACTGAAACTTAACAACTGTCCAGTAAGGAGGATTCTAATTCAATCTATTTAATGAAGAAACTGAGGTTCAGAGAGGTTAAGTGACTTACTCAAGAACACACAGCTAATGAGTAATGCAGGTATCCATATGGTTGAGTTTCTTACTTTATTCAGGTCTCTGTTCAAATGGCACCTCTCAAGGAGGCTTTCCCTGACAACTCTATTTAAAAGGGTACCCCATTTCTCTCTACATACTGTTATTCTGCTTTATATTTCATTTTTCTGCATACCATATACCAACACCTGACATATTATACATTTGATTACTGAATCCCCTGGTCTCCTCTGAGATCAGGGATCTTATCTGTCTTGTTCACTGCTATAACACTGGCACCCAGAGCAGTGTCTGGCCTGAAAGAGTTCAATACATTTATTGAATAAAGAATTGTGTCATGAGCTGCAGTCTATCTGATAACCCAACAAAATAGTAAGATAGACTTTTCATTTTATTGTTCATAAAACTGAGGTTCAGAGAGGTAAAGTGACTTGCCCAGGGCAGCACAGTTAATAAGCATTCCTGTTGGGTTTTGAAAGTGTGTCTCTGCATGATCCCAAAGATCTTGTCATTTCCCCTAGACTATGTTTTCTCACTAGAAACTCTCAACGTGGAATAGCCCTGAGGCTGATGCACTCAACTCAGTCCTTGACCCAGCCCAAAGCAGGTCCTTGGGACATGGCTTGAGAACCCTCCTTCCCTCCCCTCCAGTGGTGACATAGTGCTCAGGAAAGGACAAGTCACTGGTATCAGACAGAGGGCTGGGTCTTGCCCATTGTTCCCTCTAGTTGAGCTGTGTGACCTTGGGCAATGCTCTTCCCCTCCCTGGCCTTAGTTCTGGGTTCCAAAGAGACACTCAGGAACCCCCACTGTAGTAAGGGAGGGTCTCAGTGTGCAGGGCTGAGAACCCCTACTCTGGCTCCTGGCCCTACCCAGGGTAGCTCAACATACCTGTTCCGTAGATTTGAGTTTCTAGTAAATTGTCCCTTGATACACACCTATTAGAATAGTGGGAAAAGGTAACAGTATCAATTGCCGGTGAAGATATAGAACAGCCAGAATTCTCATTCATTGCTGATGGGAATGCAACATGGTGCAATCACTTTGGAAAACAATTTGGTGGTTTCTTAGAAAGTTGAACATATACTTATAACATGACCCAGAACCCACTTGTATTTTCCAAAAAGATGTCATATATATGTTGTGTGTGTTTATACAAAAGCCTATACTCAAATGTTCATAGAATCTTCATAATAGCCGAAAAGTAGAAATAAACTCCATATCCCTCCTGTGGGTAACAGCTAAACAAACTGTGGTTTATCCATACAATGAATTCCACGCAGCAACCAAGAGCAATGAGCTACCGACACGCAGAGCAACCGAATGGGTCTCCAGGGCATTGTGTTAAATGAAATGGCTGCATTATGTGTGATTCTATTTACAGAACGCTCTGAAAAAGGCAACACTCCAGGGACAGAAAACAGATCCATGGTTGCCAGGGGTGGGGGGAGGGGCTGACCACAAGGGACGTGGGGATTTTAGGTGGACGATGGAGCTCTTCTATATTTTGATTGTGGTAGTAGTTACACAACTGTATGTTTTTGTTAAAGCAGCAGAATTGTATGCTATAAGGGTGAATTTTGCTGGATGTAAATTATACCCTAATTTAATACTTTAAAAAAATCATCTGAAGAAAAGATTCTGCGGCTGCAAAACAAAAGCTGGAAAATCCCCAAACTGGAGCAGACTAGAGGTCTTTCCCAATACACCAGTGTGGGTTCATGGGAAGACCCAGCTTCTGCCCTTGCCTGCTCTGAGCTGAGGCCAGGGGTTCGGTTTGTGGGTCTGACACCATGTGTCTGAGTATCTGCTGGGTGACCTGCCTGGGAAATGTTTGGTCCTCTCATGCCTGCTTCTGTGTGGCCTCCACTGAACAAACACTGACCCCTGCTGTCTTCATCTATTCCTTCTTCACTCCAGCTTGATCTCAGGACCAGAAAACCATGGTCCATCCCTAGGTCTGGGGAAGTCACAGGTGTAGCAGAGATGGGGAGCTGATCTGAGGCTAGGAAAAGACCTGGCAACCAGTGCTTCAGGGGATGGATGTGATGATGAACTGGGCTTTTTTCCTGGAGCCTCCAGCTACTGCCTGGCCCTGGGGCAGGGTAGGACAGATGTGTCAAGGGCCAGGCAGACACCAGGTGGATAGCCCAGAGGCTCCCAGGACATATTACTATCTCTTTGCCTTGTCTAGGTTTTACAGTCCTGGCCTTGGCGTCAGAAGGGGACACCAGGGCTTCCACAGATGGGGGCAGCTCTGGGGTGGGGGTAGGAGGCAGACAGATAGGACTTTGGTGAAGTCCTGCTCAGCCTCTCTGGACCTCAGTTGTTTTAGCTGTTAAGTAGGGATGCCAATCACTGCTCTTCTGTTTCATTTATTCATGTACTGAGCACCAGGTACTGTAGAGGTCTTTGGGAATAAAGGAATGATCATCACTGCTTTGATTCCTGGCTCCACAGAGCCCGGAGATCCACAGTGACAGTGGTACCAACAAGCTGTGGCCAGGCCCAGGCCCAGTCTACTGGGAGACCTTAGAATTGGTCTACTATTTACAACTGCCTGGGGACCACTCAGGAGAAATGAGGGGAAGAGAGACTGGCTAGAAGCAAATGATGGGATAGATCCTGGGCTCTCTTGGCAGCTTCTCCTTGACCCTCCCGTCCCGGAGCCCCCTTAAACCTGTCCTCAGATGCTTGTTCAGATGAGAGAACACCAATCTCTGGGGTGAACATGCCCAGGGTGAGGGAGGCCCAAGGGGCCAAGAACAACGTGCCTGGGCCCATGTGCTGATGTGCATGCACTCACATGTGTGGATATTTGCATGTGTAGCGACATGTACATATGATTGTGTGTGCATATGAGTGGTTATGGATACATATGGATATTTGTGTACATCTCTAAGGTTAAGAACACACAGTCATGTGGATCTCTGCATATGTGTGCTGCCGCATGTGTGTGGGGGTGTGAGTGCGGTGTGCATCTGCGTGCATGAGCAATGTGGCCAGTGTGTACCTCTTGTTCTCATGTGGGTACATGTGTCTGACGCAGTGTACACTGATGTACATGAGCTTACATACATATTTCTGGCTCTGCAGGTACACAATGTGGCTGTGTGTGTTGGTGAGTCTGAGTGTGTGTGCGCATGCGTGTGTGTGTGTGTGTGTGTGTGTGTGCAGAGCTACCAGGATCCATGTCCCATCTCAAGTCCCAAGAACCCTTATCTAAGAAAGTCTAAGAAAGGACCCTCAACTGCCCAAGGCTGAGGATCCAGGCAAACACACAGCTGCCTTCCTCCTGGGGCGAAGCTGGAGCCTCCCCAGGTGTCAGCAGCTACCCCAGCAGGGCAGGGCCAGGCCAAGCACAGCCAGCCAAGCACCGACACGCTCCCTTCATGTGGTGGCATGGACCTATTTCTGTCTTGTTTGGTTCATCCTGGCCGGGTGTTCCCGTCCAATAATGCCCTGTTTCTCCACCCGGCTATTTCGGCTGAGGAATGTGCTGTTTGTGTCTCAAGCAGAAAACCAAAAACCTCCATTATGGTTAGCTGTCCTGCGGCTTCGAGCAGCCACTCATTTATTTAGGTTTCTCCTGGTCTGTATTTGTCGATGGATGACAAGATGAACTCAGAAGGCAGGGGTTGGAGGGGACAAGGGCCTCTTTGGGGAGGCTGGGACATCATCTCAGGCCTCCGTTCTGCCCAGAGTAGTATTTGACTTCTCCTCCAGGAGGAATCGGCCTTTCTACTCTCCTCACCCCACCCTGGGCCCCAGCACCCCTAGGACATACTTCCCTTCAGACCATCAGTGGCTGGTTGTCCCGGCCAGGACTCTCCTCTCCCTGCTTGCCTTAGCTCCACCGCGAATTCTCCCCATGCAGGATTTTTCTAGAGTCTGGCTCCACACAGCCAGAGCAGCGTTGGTACAGTTAGGATGCAGAATCCAGAACAAAGCTGTCTGGTTCAAATCTTGGCTCGGCCATCTGCTGGCTGGGTAGCCTCAAAGGAGTTACCTTCTTTGTGTAGCCATCCCCTCGTCTATGAAATAGAAGCAATAATTTTCTTTCCAATTGTAAGGCACACATTTTCACACTCTGATGTTGGTCTTACAATCAGTGGCCTGACGTTAAGTGACCACATTTACTCTCCATCAGTGGTACAGCGAATAATGGGGTGGTATCTAATCAATGATCTCAAGGATTCTATGAAAGACACCAGCACAACAGTGACAGATGGCACTCTCAAATGAAGATCATTTGAGGAAGTTGTAACAAAGGAGCACACAGGTGTGGTCAGGGTGTAGGGAAATCGCAGGTGATAGTAAAGGACCTGGGACTGGGAAGAAAGGCTGCTATGACTGCGGCCTCAAGAGGAGGTGGTGGGCGTGGTTACTAGAACCTTTTTTTTTTTTTTTTTTAAAGTTCTTTTCAGTCCTGCCCCTTCTGTAACTAGAACCTTGAAGGAGAGAGTTGAGAGAGAGAGGAGCTGCTTGAGAGCAATGACCTTCAGTGGAAAGATGGAAAGACACAGCCCATCCAAGGTAGGCTCTACCATCTATCAGCAGCATGGCCTTGGGCAAGTTATTTAACTTACCTGTACCTCAGTTTACTCATCTGCAAAGTGGGAATGATAATGATCCCTACCTCACAGGATTGTTGGAGGCTTAAATAGTAAAGACACATCAAGTATTTAGGACACCTCAACAAACACTGCCTATCATCATCATCATCATTATCATCATCATCATAGTACTGATACCTGGAGTAGAATTCTCTGCCTGGTGTTCTAAGTCACCTTGGTTCTCATCCTAACTCCAAGACTAACTGTCCACCCTCCTGTCTGTTCTGTAAACTACTCAGTATCCCTTTAATAAACTGATTTTTTTTTTTGCTTGAGTCAACCCAGCTTGATTACTGTTGCTTGCTACCAGGATGCCCTAACCTTGGGGTGTCACAGTAATGATACAGAATCAGGTTACCTTCCCAGCAGACAGCAGTGATGATACATTTGTGTCTTGCTGCCGAATGCCAGCCCTGACTCCACGCTGTCCCACTCAGCCTCACAAGACTAGGTCACAGACAACAACCTACCACGGAGATTCTCTGATGGGAGTGGGAGTGGAGGGTCGAGAGCCCTGTTTCTTCCAGCCTTCCCTCCTTAACCCTCCAGGACTTCAGTGCTAGTCCTGGATCTTCTAGAGAGCACTGATTTTCCAACCATTGCGTCCACAGCCCACATGGGCCAAACCAAAGTCATTAGACCATCAATCTTACCCTATCCCCCAGCCAGAAGGAAGGGATCACATTGAAAAGCCTCGCAGAAGCACTTGGGGAATCTTCCTGTACACCTCTGCTATAGAAATAAGGGCACGGATGATTCACAACCAGACTACGACACCTACATGTTTCAGAGTCTAGTAGTTATTGGAAAATGATAGGCCCCACACTCTGTTGGTACAAATATGTATCTCTACATGCTGTGGGGTTAACCAACAACCCACCACAAGCTGAGCTGATGAAGAGGAACCAAACCAACAGCGATTCATAATTAAAATGTAAGAATAGCAGCAACCGAAAACGAAGACCAGCCCAAGGCAGCCCCAATGGTGCCCTGGTCTGAAAGGATCCTGCCTGAACATCTCGCCTCTGACGTCTCTGCCTGTGGGAACATGTGGCAGCACTTTGTGTGTTGCTAGGGGTTGCATGGCATCCTGACTTCTCAGCCAGATGCTGAATCGGGCCTTCAGAAAACTCTCCTAGCGTGCTGATTTTCATTTATAAATACCAAGTCTTAGTAGCCGTTGGTGACTCACTGGTTTTACCCATGAGTGGCTTTTTGTCTATAGAGTTGTGTGTTATTTGCTAAAGAAAGGCCCGTCCCTTAGAAAAATCACTGTTTCTAGAGACTTGTGTTGTAGGGAGAATAGCCATAAAGTGGGAGTGAAAAGACTGGGGCTTGAAACACGGTAATATACAGTAGGAGCTTCAAAGTCTCGTGAAAGATTGTAATGGGATGCTGTATCAGCTCTAAGAGGCTGGTTTCACTTCCATGGACAGAGAACTAACTCTTCCCGGTACATACGAGCTTCTCATGCCACCACAGTGGGGATTTCATAGAAGGGGCTGTGGGGCCAGTTGATTCAACAGTGCAGTGATACTTTTAAGCACCCAATTCTCTCTCTGTCTTCTGGGCCTTCCTTGGCCTGCTTCCTCCTCAATGTGTTGGTCTGAGAAGCAAATGCACAGGGAAGTTTTTAGAAAACCATCTTGGAGAGGAGATGAGAGAGAGCTAGAGAAGAGTGCAATGCGAGTCCAACATTCAGGGAGGGATAGAGGGAAGGGAGGTTGGATAAGGACAGCCTGGACTGCGGTGCAGTTCAACAGAAGGCTCAGCAAGGCTATCAGAGAGTCCTCCAGCCAAAGTTGCCACCATTTGATGCATCCTGGGTCTCTCTGGACCCAGCCTGCCTCAGTATCCCTGCCACACTCATTCACTGATGGGAAGAGTGGCCTGAGTGCAAAGGTGGCCATGGATTTCTGGGCACAGCAGCTGCAATCTTGGTCGGTTCCCATCCCATGGTTAGAGGTCTGCAGGGGAGAATCTCTACTGAGCTTAGCGAAGCTGCTGGTCCTCTCATTGGTGCCTTCCTCATGGCCTTGGTGGAGGGTGTGCCTGCTGAGCCCTGTCATGGAGCTAAATGCCCTGGTGGGTCTTCAGACCTGCCATAATATATCCACTTCAGCAAGCCCACTTCCCTCTGTTTCCCCTCCTCCCTTCTCATCTGCCAGGGCAACTGGGGCATTACCACTTTGCTGAGCATCAGACTTGCCTTTCCCTAGGCTTCTAAAAACCACTCTAGTAGCATTTGCCCTATCCCCTGAAGTCCTTGCCAGGGTGTTACATTCCTATGCCCCAAGAAAGTGCCCTCAATTCAATGAATTCTCATTGATCTAGTTTCATACTCCACCCCCCTTGAACAGGAACCCTTAAACCCAGTCTCGGGAGCACCACCAGGCTGCGACCTGTGCCATGACACACAGCTAATTTTTGCATCCCTTTAGGTGCCCATTCCCTTCCCTTCTATTCCAGGCTTAGTGTTGATGCTAGGGTTTGCCCCCAGTTATTGGCCTGGCAGCCGGGGTGAGGAGGTGGGAGCAGCTTCCCAGGGAAGCCCTTGTTCCAGTGTTGGGGAGAAACTTCTGTAGCATGCCAGCTCTGATTAGGGAAGTACAGCAATTCCTGCAAGCCCCCCAGAGCCCAAGGGGGTTGTAGAATCCACGTTCTCAGAGGCATCTGTTCAGATGTCCCCATTCCATATTTCAGGACCTAGGTTTTCCCACGGGGGCCTTGGCCTTTGCGGAACAGAACCACCTTGCGTAACAGAACCAACATCTCTGCAGTTGTACAGTTGTAACAACAGGGTCCTCCACCGTTCACTCAGCTGTCTGCCCTTTCTGGGTAGGTGATAAGGTTCTCCTTGTGATCTACCACCAGCACTTGGGTTTTTACTCCACGCTGTTAACTGCCTGTGAATCGCCCTCTTATTCTTCATCTGCAAGGCTGCAGGGATGAAACTACTTAGCACTAACCAGCCAACTCCACGTCCTCATAGGCACTGTTTGCCCCATGTTTCTCAAACACCTGAACCTCTCCACGTGGCACACCATTTCCCTCCACCAGGATGTTTCCCCAGGTCATCCCTGGTGAATTCTTCAGCAATCAAGACACTGCTTTATGTCAGGCACTATCCATGTCCCACCTACCAACCCAGATGGCATCCTCTTCTGCCACTGGCTGGGTGAACCAGTCTCAAATCCTCATCTTTCCACTTCTGTTCTCAGACCACTCCTGGCACCACTGGAGATAGTCTCCAAAAAATGAATGCCAAGGGAACCAGGGCAGGGGTGGGGGAGAAAGGAGAGTTGGGTGGAAGTGTCCTAGACGGCTGTGCAGCCTTGGTGGGTTGGACAAGGCCATCACACAGTCCTCAGTGGAATGGGCCTGATGGAGTATCACTGCCACACATTGGCTGGGAGCAGTCAGTGGGAAGCATGACTTTGGCACAAATATGGCAAAGGATTTCAGAGCAGCCAGGGCTCTTGGTCATTAAGCTATCTTTAATTAGAGGTCTATGAGGCCCATTCTTATGGCCACCACACTGAGGCTGAGTCCCCTTGGCTTCTCAGAATGACAGTAGCCTTGGTTGAAGTCCCTCATTTCCTTGCCCAAGTTTTCCAGGATACAGAGTAGATATTTTCCTCTTAGTACAAGGTGTTCCTTGACCTTGGTGGACCAAGTGAGGACATATGTCCACCTCTAGAGTGACACGAATCCCACAGAATGCCACATGCTAATCAGCTCAGATAAGCTGGAGTCTACTCCTGGAGCCGGCAATGGGATGGGTGGATTTCTGAACAAGACGTGAACTGTAGGGAGGAAAACAAGGGCAATGAGATCTGGGAAGGCAACCAATGTTGTCTCCTACAGAAGGGAGCTTAGAAATGATAAAACTCCTTTTTCTCAGAGATGGGGGTGCAGAGGCCTAGAGTGAAGATGGAAATGGATGTGGCCAGGACTTCATTGTGAATTCCAGGAGAGACAGAACTGGGACTCACATCAGACCCCTCCCAGAGTGAGTTACACACCCATCCAGTCCTGAGAGCCTTGCAGTGCCCAGGGCTGAGCCCAGCCAGGGGATCTCGGCTTTGGCCCTCACTGCACTGGCCTGGCATGAGCCATCCCTTCTTACAGGTCTCAGCTTGGTTGGTCATTTTGGTTTTCTATGTCCCACCTGAGGTCTGGCCATTTCTCCCTAGAACACTGGATCATCACCCAGTAGTGAACTCACAGCCAACCCCAGTGAGATATTTTTAGAGCCATTAAATGCAGCAATAATTCCTCACCTTCTCTTAAGGCTCATTTCCTATTTCTCTATTAAAAGGAGTAAAGATTCATCCTGGAAGGCTGCCCAACGTGTTTTTTGGGGAAAGAGGTGGGATCAGACAGGCAGTGCTGGCCAAGGTCAGATGGAGTTTGCCTGTAATCCTGCATGAGGCTTCTCTGACGGGGCAGCCGCCTGGTCTCAGCCAGCTCAGCAGAAGCCATGCCTGAGACCCTTCACCTGTGGCCCAGGCAGGGATTGCTCAGCAAATGCGTGTCATAGGACCTACCTTCCTGGTGTGGCACAGCAGGTAGCATCGTCTCCATCTTATTCACACTCACGGAATTACCTCCAAATCACTTCCTATAGCCCTGCCAAAAATTCTTACTTTAAGCTTTTTGTCTTGTTGGTAAGCACAGGCTTAATTCTATCCTTGTACATAGGTTTTGTCTCTGCAGCTACCCCCTTTAAAACAGAAATACCCAGCTGGGCATGGTGGTTCATGCCTGTAATCTCAACATTTTCGGATGCCAAGGTGGAAGGGATTCCTTGAGGCCAGGAGTTTGAGCCAGGCTGGGCAACATAGTGAGATCCTGTCTCCACCAAAAAATGAAATATCCCTACCCCCACCTTCCTCTACAAACCAAAAAAACAAAAAACAAACACACAAAAAAAATTGAAAAATTCCTAGGAAAGAAGATCCAATGACTGCCTCTTCACATATCAGTGTGCCTTAGCTAGGAATTAGTGTTGAATCTGAGCTGAGAGGCCTAGGTTTGCATCCCACATCTGCCATTTATAACCTGAATAACTGATTTTTTTTTTTTTTTAGTTTTTATTTGAAACCAATTTTATACTTACAGAAAAGTTGCAAGAATGATGCAAAGCATGCACTCTTTACCCAGGTTCATTCCTTGTTAATATATTTTTTTAAAAATAAATTGTATTATGCATATAAGGCATGCAACATGATGTTGTAAGATACCTATAGATAGAAAATGATAACTATAGTGAAGGAAATTAACCTGTCCATCTCCTAACATAGTTACCCACATTTTTTGTGGCTGGCACAGCTACCATCTACCTATTTAGCAAAATCCTGAATACAACATACTATTAATTACACTACTCATCTCCTACATTAGATCTCTAGACTTCCTCATCCTACGTGTCTGCTACTTTATATCACTTTACCTACATCTTCTACTTCCTCTCCCCACTCTTCCCCTGGTAACCACTGTTCTATTCTCTATCTTGTATATTTAACTTTTTCTTAGATTCCATATATAAGTGAGATGGCAGTATACATCTTTTGGTGTCTGGCTTATTTTACTTAACGTAATGTCCTCCAGGTTCGTTCATGTTGTGGCAAATGTCAGGAACTCTTCTTCTCTCTTTTTTTTTTTTTTTAGACAGAGTCACTCTTGCCCAGGCTGGAGTGCAGTGGTGCGATCTCAGCTCACTGCAACCTCCTCCTCCCAGATTCAAGGGATTCTTCTGCCTCAGCCTCCTGAGTTGGTGGGACTACAGACGTGTGCCACTATGCCCAGCTAATTTTTGTATTTTTGGTAGAGATGGGGTTTCGCCATGTTAGCCAGGCCGGTCTCGAATTCCTGACCTCAGGTAATCCCTCAACCTTGGCCTCCCAAAGTGCTGGGATTACAGGCGTGAGTCACTGCACCTGGCCAGGACGTCCTCTCTTTTAAAAGCAGAATAATATAAGTATATAATTATATATAAATTATATATATATATATGTAATCTGGCCCGGCTGGATTAATGGTTTTAAAAAATGTTTTGGAAGCTGTGAAATTGTATTAATTTTATATAATTATATATAAATTTATATTTATATTTATATGCTTATATTTATAAACATATATTTATATATAATTGTATTTTATATATATCTCTCACACATATATAATAATGTATATTCCACAGTTTCTATATCCATTCACCCATTGACAGATACCTAGGTAATTTAGCCTGTCTTGGCTATTGTGAACAATCCTGCAAGGAACACGGGAGTGCAGATATCCTTACGAAGTGGTGACTTCATTTCCTTTGGATGTATACTGAATTGTACAGTAGCTTGTTTTTAATTTCTGTAGAAACTTCCATGCTGTTTTCCATAATGGCTATATACTTATGTACATTCCCACCAATAGCGGACAAGAGTGCCCTGTTCTGTAACCCTTGCCGACACTGGTTACTGCCTGTCCTAAACACAAGATCCCAAGATCATAAGACTCCTAGAAGAAAACATAAGGGAAAGCTTCTTGATATTGGCCTTGGCAATAATTTCTTGGACATCACAGGGAAAGCTCAGGCTACAAAAGTAGATATAAAGAAATGGGACTACATCAAACCACAAAGCTTCAACACAGCAAGGGAAATAAGCAACAAAATGAAAAAGCAGCCCATTGGTTGGGAAAAAAAAAATATTTGCAAACCCTAGATCTCATAAGGGGTTATTATCCAAAACTCATAAGAAATACCTGCGACTCAATAGCGAGAAAAGATATAACCCAATTAAAAACTGGGCACAGGACCTAAATAGACATTTCTCCAAAGAAGAGATAAAAACTGCCAAGAGGTTTATTAAAAGATGCCCACAACATCACTAGTCATAAGGGAAATGCAAAGCAAAACCACTAGGAGATGTTACCTGTTAGGAGAGTCCTTGTGAAAAACACGGACAATAATAAGCTGAGTTATTCTAAGCAAATCGTTTGTCTTCTGTGAATCTCAGTTTTCTTACATATCCATTGGGAACACTAGTCGTTGTAGGACCTCCCTCCTGGGGCTCTTGTGAACATCAAATTAATGGTTTTATTTATTTATTTATGTATTTATGTATTTATTTATTTTTAACACAGGGTCTTGCTTTGTTGCCCAGGCTGGAGTGCAGTGGTGTAATCACAACTCACTGCGGCCTTGACCTCCCAGGCTCATGATCCTCCTACCTCAGCCTCTCAAGTAGCTGGGACTACAGGCATGCACCACCATGCCTGGCTAATTTTTGTATTTTTTGTAAAGATGGTAGATTTGCCATGTAGTCCAGGCTAGTCTCGAACTCCTGGACTCAAACAATCCACCCTCCACAGCCTCCCACAGTGCTGGGATTACAGGCATGAGCCACTGCGCCCGGCCAGACTAATGGTTTTAAAAAATGTTTTGGAAGGTGCGAAATTCTATTAATCAGGTTAGGTTGAGCTGAAACACTCTAGAAAATAGCCTAGTACATATAAAATAATTTTGAAAATATTCTAAAAAATAATAAAATCTGAAGTAATAATCTGGAAAATAAGCTAGAGACTATGAAATGAAATCATTTTTCATGAACTTTGCCAAATAGAATTTTTAAAAAGCATTACTAGGAAAATGAAATGAAGAACATCCAAGCTTGTCTGCATCCTGTTCAGTGACAGGAGACCATTGCTCAGACCCTCGGATACCATGGCAATACCAAATCGCTGTGGGTTATTGCTAAGCGTAACTCACAGTTTCTGTACTTTCTCTTGCGGTGGGCCAGTGACAAAGGTCTGTGGCTCAGCACGGGTTCAGGAATACACTTGAGGGGCACTGCTCTAGATATAAGCTCTTGGTGGGCAGATCCTGAGTTCCCCTAACAGGGGATAGATACCTGGAAATACCCAGGTCCGCAACCCTCCGTAAGGCAGATACCAGACCCTGGAGAATGCTGGCTAATAATGGAGCCTTCCAACCTTGGCCAGAAAACATGCAAAGGCAAATCTCTCCAAGCCATTAGTGAAATGCTTACCCCCCAAGTCAGAGACTTGCCCCTAGAGACATATATTTTGGGTTTCCTCTTCTTCCAGATTCCATGTGTCTCCCTCTGCCATTCCATTCTCACACACTACAGCCACTCACTCACGTTTATGGCTTTTGCCTACTCAAGTCTATATTAATTAAAAAGCAGGTTCGAGATAGGAGAGCCAAGTGTCTTATTTCATAAAGCAGATAATGTTCAAGATTTTAATTTACAAGGAGAGGGGAGAGCAGGGCCTGTCTGCTGCAGAAACAGCCACAGAAAGCACCTTTAGTTTCTGAATCTAATATCTCAAGACTCTCTGAGTTGCCATAAATTCTGATAAAATGTCTTCCCAGCGGCAAAAGATAATTTTTATAAGCTTTTGGAAGGGACTAATAAAGCAGTAATCTACCGTCTTCCATTATTTAAAGACCTGGCTCGAGGGATGTGATTTGTAAGGGTTTTTGTATATAAATATATAGACATATATTAATTATATGTCTCAATCCATCAGCCTCTGTGGAAAAGAATTGTGGCAGAGCTTTGGTCTGCTCAGGACTGGCCTCTTGCCTTGGCTGGAGCTGGGAAGGTCTGTCTCTGAGACTTACCTCTGCAGATGTCCATGCCTCTAGAAGTGATCAAAGGTGTTAGTGCAAACACCGTTCATGTATCCCCTGGCCCTCTGCGATAACCTTAGGGTTACAATCCATGTCTGACAAACATCATTCCACTGTGACAAGGCCTGGTGGCGATGAGGGCGGCTTAGTCATCATCTGATAACAGACACATGTTGGGGATTTTCCCCTCTCCTCCTGGCCTGAGTATTCTAGCTCTTGAGTTATCATGCGGATGCCAGTCTGAGCAGTCAATAATAACAAGCTTAAGCTCAGAGCCAGAGAAGTCAGTTCTTGCATCTTACTGCAAGAGCCTAGGTTCTCTGCCTGGCTGTAGGATTTGTGGAGCTTTCTCCGCAAGCGCATTGAAGGCCCACATAAAGCAATTGTAATGCTCCTGGGCAAGCATGTTGTCCAAATCCCAGCCCATGAGCTTCTCTATGTCAGTCCAGCCAAGAGGCAAGGAGCTCAAAGATGTTCCTCAGACAAGGGTTCCCAAGCCCCCTGGCCATGGACTAGTTCCAGTCCCTGGCCTGGTGGGAACAGAAACAGCAGGAGGTGAGCGCAGGTGAGTGAGGGAAATTTCATCTGTACTTTCAGCCACTCCCCATTGCTCTCATTAACTCCTGAGCTCTGCCTCCTTTCAGATCAGGGTAGCATTAGAGTCTCATAGGAGCGCAAACCCTATTGTGAACTGCACATGCGAGAGACTTAGGTCTCATGCTCCCTGTGAGAATTTAATGCCAACTGTCACTGCCTCCCATCACCCCCAGATGGGACTGTCTAGTTGCAGGAAAACAAGCTCAGGGTTTCCACTGATTCTACATTATGGAGAGTTGCATAATTATTTCATTGTATGTTACAATGCAATAGTAAAAGAAACAAAGTGCACAATAAATGTAATGCACTTGATTTATCCCAAAGCCATCTCTCCCCCCATCCTGGCCCATGGAAAAACTGTCTTCCATGAAACCGATTCCTGGTGCCAAAAAGGTTAAGGTCCACTGTGAGAGGTTGTCTCTGCATTTGCCACATTTTCCAGTGTCCTGAACCTGGCCTAGCAGACTCAACACCAGGAAGAGACCAGTGCAAGTAATAGCGTTTCATCCATGAGCTCTTCTCCCTCCGGTCTCATGGTTCAGGAACCCAGTGTATAGGTGAAGAAACGGCCGGGCACGGTGGCTCAAGCCTGTAATCCCAGCACTTTGGGAGGCCGAGACGGGCGGATCACGAGGTCAGGAGATCGAGAGCATCCTGGCTAATACGGTGAAACCCCGTCTCTACTAAAAATACAAAAAAATTAGCCGGGCGAGGTGGCGGGCGCCTGTAGTCCCAGCTACTCGGGAGGCTGAGGCAGGAGAATGGCGTAAACCCGGGAGGCGGAGCTTGCAGTGAGCTGAGATCCAGCCACTGCACTCCAGCCTGGGCGACAGAGCGAGACTCCGTCTCAAAAAAAAAAAAAAAAAGAAAAAAGAAAAAAAAAAAAAAAAGAAACTGAAGCTTGGATTAGTGAATTCCAAGGTACACAGCTCCAAAGTTAGAGCCAGGATTCCAATCCAGGCCTGGCCGATCCCACAGCTTTCCATGGCTTCTACTTCTAGATATTGCCTTCTAGATAGAAAAAAAATAAAGAAAAGAAAAAAAAAAAAAGGAGAGAGAAAGGATTGCATCACTTTAGTTAGCCACTTGGGTTAGTTGCAATTGTGTCAAGGGAGGGGCATGGGGAAAAGGCTTGTGTAGGAAAATCACCCACACAAGTAAACAGCAGGGGCAGAAGACCCCACTCACTGGAGGCTCTGCAAAGACCCTGTGAGAGACCTCAAGTAGCAGGGAGCCGGGGAGCCCAGGGCTGAAACCTGAAAAGTGAAATAGGAGAGACTATCTGGCTGCGAACTCCAAAGCAAGAAGGATCCTCAGCTCAGTAGGAGACGATCGGCCTCCAGAGACTGCCTGCTGCCTTTGTCCAAGCCCAGACTGGACGAAAAAAGAGTTCTGGTTCAGGGACAGGCAATCTGGCTGGACCTGGAGCCTGGACCACACCTGAGGGCCTGCCACTTTATCTCTGCAGCTGCTGCAGGAGAACACATTTTACAGCTTCAGGTCTCAGGTATAAAGAAAGACCTTGAGGGGCATCATGATCCGCTGAGGAGACAGGGGAGGGGAAGGAGCAATTTCACAGTCGTGAACACCAGCGGGCTGGCTTCCCATGATACCCAAATTCCGCCCCAAGAAGCCCAGGCACTGGGGGCACAGGCAGCTGAGGCCATGGGCAGAGGCTTCCTCACAATCCCTGAATTTCCAGATTTCTTAAAAGTCATCAGCAACCTTCCCAACCTTGGCTTCCATCACTACCTCTACCCACTGGCTTTTAAGAAATGCACATTTTCCCAATTTCCTGAATTAAAATCCTGTTTACTGGAAATATCCACAGCAGCTCCTGTCCCCCTGGCTGAACATTGAGTGAGATGGTGGCAAAATCCAAATACCCTGAGGATCAGTTTCTGCCACTGAAAGGGATGGAAACTTCATTTAGTTTTGGAAGAACAAGGGTACCCCCTTTGTACATCTGAGTACACAGACGGATCATCATACCCGCTGCATGCTATCAGATAGCTGAGGTCCTCACGAGTTGCCCGCTTCTCATACGTGATCACGGGTCTCCATACTGACAAGGAACATTCACAACCACCGATCCCATCAGCAAGCCCTGAGAGGTGCTATGACCCCCAGAGGGCAGACTGGAAATGTGGGTCCCTGGGACATGAGCAACCGGAACCAAGTGCTTGGACCCTGTCTTAGTCAGCTCGAGCTGCCATCCTTAAATACCATGGGTGTGTGGGCGTAAACAACAAAAATGTATTTGTTCCTGGTTCTGGAGGTTGGAAGTTCTAGATCAGAGTCCAGCATGGCAGTTTCTGGGGGAGGAATCTCTCCCTGGCTTGTAGGTGGCCACCTTCTCACTGTGTCTCCACATGACCTTTCCTCAGCTTGTTCTTGAGAAGAGAGGCGGCTGGGGGGGCTCTCTCTCTGGTGTCTCTTCTTCTAAGGATGCTAATCCTATAAGATCAGGGCCCACCCTTAAGACCTCATTTAACCTTAACTACTTCTTCAGAGGCCCCATCTCCAAATACACAGCTCTAGCCCAGTGCTGGTTTTACCACACTCAGAAACTGGGTGCAGTAGGAAAGGTATCTGATAAGGATGAAAAGAAAGAGAGAAATACAGAGATGAGGGTTGTAATCTAATTTCAGGCCAAGTCAAAATGCTGCTACTTTCCCACGCCTCAAAGTAGAACCCCTCTGACTTTGCTGGTTTGCATAATATCTCCTAGAAATCAAAATTTGTCGCCAACATATAAAGATTGGAAGACTTCCCATAAAATCCTGGGCTCCTGGCTAGGGGCGGAGGCTCACACCTGTAATGCCAGCACTTTGGGAGGCTAAGGCAGGCAGATCACCTGAGGTCAGGAGTTCAAGACCAGCTTGGCCAACATGGTGAAACCCTGTCTCTACTAAAATAGAAAAATTAACTGGGCATGATGGTGGGTGCCTGTAATCCCAGCTACTTGGGAGACTGAGATAGGAGAATCGCTTCAACCCAGGAGATGGTGGTTGCAGTGAGCCGAGATCATGCCACTGCACTTCAGCCTGGGCAGCTAAGCGAGACTTCCTCTCAAACAAAACAAAACAAAACAAAAAGAACCCTGCGTCCCTGGCTTGTCTTGAAAACTCAGAAGGTCTTATTTCACTGGGGCTACAATGTCAACGTAGCAACCATTGACCTGAATTCTGGAGCGGCCCCTTCTGATGAGGCATCTGACTCATTCTCTAGCTCACCCCATCCTCACTACTGGCCCTGGACCTCCCCGGCTCCCTCTGGGCACACATTTGCCCCATGGGTGGGAGGAAGACAGGGCGCCACAGGACAGCCCAGCCTCCATGAGCTTCTTTGCAGAGGCTACAGCGCAGCATGGGTCCTCTTTGATTCCAGGGCTGCCCATCCAACATCCAGCTGCTCCTTTCTTCCATGACAATATTGCATAATTCACATGAAAGCGGATTAATATACAGTCAGGAAATTCAGACACTTGATACGACTTCTAAGAGCCTCTTTATTTGTATGAAAAAAGGGATCATCCCAAAATATTCTCTTCCCCTCCCCTTTGGGGTTTGAAGATCATCCCTCAAGACTCTGCCCACCAATCATTTGGACAATGACCAGAGAATCTGTAGGCTGAGGATGGGCGGCTTCCTGGGCACCCCATGCTGGCTGCAGGCTCCCCAAGTCCTCTATGTGAAGGCCCAGTTTTGGCGTTTATTTATTATTAAAAACTCCATCTCTAGCTCTGAATCCTTTGCTGTGTTTTGGCTCTCGCCTGAAGTCTCTCCCACAACCCAGCTCCTCTGATCATCTGTGTCAGAAAGTTTCCTCTCTTGACCCAGGGGAAAACGAGCCTGTTACCCCACAGAGCTGCTCAGCCTGGAGAAAATGGAGCGAAGGAAGTGGTGATGGATTTTGCATCTGCCCACTGGGCTCCCTGGTGCTTGCCCTCTCTGGGTTTTTTATTGTTCTGTTGTCAAGTGGTAGTTTGTGAAGAACCTTGGAGAAAATTTATTGTGATTGTGAATGGGGAAAAATGTTTGAAAAATATAAAATTCTATATAGAAGTAATTAACAATGCTGAATTGGTCAGGGCCCTGAAGGAAACAGACGGCGCCACCAAACTGAGTAACGGGAATTGAGGGAATTGAGGTTAATAAAGGGACTGTTTTCAAAGGCATGGACAGATTTGAGGGCCCTGAAAAAGCCAGGGGTGGCACCTAGGGGCTGGAATCCATGGAGGTAGAATCGAAGGAGCAGCTGTTACAGAATGCAGGATGTGGCTGTACAGAGAGGGCTGCCTTCAATGCAGGGTACAACCAGTGCATGGCGACCCAGGTATGGGGGAGCTAGAGGGTTAAATATTCCAACCTGCTTTTCCTTACACTCTCCATAAGCCCCTTGGAGTCTTGTATTGGCCAAACCCAACCAGAAGCTAGAGAGCGAGGGAGCCCTTGCTGCTGTCCATAGACTCCATTCTCTCAAGTCAGCAGGTGTAGAGGGTGGAGACTGGGTCTGAAGGGGGCAAATGGAACACAGCTGGAACCATCTGGAGCAAATGCCTGCCAGTCACTGTGTTTTCTGAAAGTGCACCAGACACCACGGCAATGCTTTGTATCATTGTCACCCCAACCCTTCTCATCAGCCCTACAAGGTAGGAATCTCTTATCCCCACCTTACAGATAAGCAGGCTGTGGCTTAGGTATGCTAGTTGATATGCCCAGGATCACTCAGCCACCAGGTGGTAGAGGTGGGGGGTGAACTCAGAATCCCAGACTCCTTGAGCATGTTGCCGCATGGCCTCTCAAGGAGAGAGAAACGGATATATGTTGGATCATCATTCCGGGTCACAGCAGCAGATTGATACTGTCTGCATTGTTCAATATTCAAGTATCAATGCCCATGCTCAGCACCATGGATGTGTGCTGTGTTGGCCTCAAGATGCTCATAATGTAATTTGTGAGCTCCATGGAGACAGGAAGCACAGCCAGGTTTACAGGCATAGGAGATGGATGAGATGAACAATGCAGTAGAATATCACGCTTGGAGGCTAAGGAGCTCTGGGAAGTGAGGAGACAGCCAGCCCCAGATGACCCCAGGGCTTGGAGACCCAGACTGACAAAAGCAAATCACCCAGGACTGCCTGTGTGAAGTGAGAGGAGTGGGTTGGAGGTGGATGGAGATGAAGATGTCCTTCGAGGTACCTGTGGAACACGCAACTGGACATATCCAGCTGTGGGACTCTACAGAGCTTGGAGCAAGTTATTTAACTTCTATTTCCCAGACAACTAAAGAAGCAGGACCGCCATCCCTTATTTTTGCTCATCTGTGGATTAATACAGAGGCGCTAGGGAGGACGAAGCCTAAATATAGAAGGAGCCCATGTCCTCATCACCGTGTGGAAGTCTTCTATCGACCAGGAACTCTTGCCTTAGACTAAATAATGGAAGTGAGAAAATAAGTTTTTATCATGTGAAGACACTGACATTTTAGTGTGTGTTTTATACAACAGTCAGAATTAACTCACTCGTACACAGAGTTTTCACGTAAGAATCCTATATATAAAAAGGCTCTGCAAGATGGGAAGCTCAGAGCTTCCTTCAAGAGGGACCTTCTGTCTTCTAACAGCAACTCGTCTAAGCAAGGCAGAAAGAACCCCATCTTCCTCTAAATCAGACTTGGCTCTAGCCAGGCTGAGGTCAGATGAGGCCAGGCTGGAAAGCCAATTAGACACCAGAGCTGGGGTACCCGGGAGATCAGCTTCTCTGAGCGGTTGGTGCAGTTGGGTTCCCTGTTTCCAGAGGTGCAGAAGTGGCTGAGGTTTGGGTGCTCTACAATGTCATCTGGTTTTAATATCAGGCTTCAGGGTGCAATGACAGTCAGCTGGCAGGAAATTTCTGTCCAATGCCCTCACTTTCTTACTGCATGTGCATTGAAGTAGCTCTTATACAGCTAAGTCTCCAATGCGGAGGGGTTTTTTCCCCTCAAAATGAAGCAAATATTGTTAATTAATTGAGACCATCCTGCTTCCTCCCCCTCCACTGTTGGCCCCACCACTGCACTCCCAGGATGAAGCCCCAGAAGAACTAGTGGGGCGGCAGCCAGGGTTTCCCAAACCATGGCCTAATTCAGTGCTATTTGATATTCCTGCAAACCCAGGACCCACACGATGTGCTGGGACAATGTTTGTTTGAAAAAGACATTTCCTCCCACTTTGTAATGCAAGCCTGGGACCAAATGAAATGCTGGATTTTCTGAAAAATCTGGAGTTTGAAAGGATCCAAGGGAGGATAGCTTGGAAATGCATAGAGTTTCTACAGTTTCTCTACCCATGAAATGGGCATGCTGTTATGCTACCTGGCCACCTCAAAGCATAGTTAAGGAATAGGGTGGAAAATGTCTTTGTCAGTAAGGAATGCTCCCAACTTCAAGGAACAGAAAAGCCTACTACTTGTGATCTAAATCAATAGGGGTTTTCTCCCACAAGATATTTAAAGAATGGCATGTTGGGGCATTGGTTCAGCTACTCAATTATGTGGTCAAGGTCTAAGATCTGTTTCATCTTTCAGTTCCACCATCCTTAGCAAGTTGACTTTGGACCACATATTTTTGCCTCCTGCTCCCAAAATGGCTGCTGGCTCTCCAGTCTTCACATCTGAATCCAATGCATAAAAATAGAGGATCAAAGCAAAAGTGTTGTCCCAAGGAGATTTCATCTTTGTACTGGTTAAGGTAAGCCTTCCTTAGCAGATTGCTCCTCGCCTCTCAAGGATTGGGACTGGATCAGCAGGAGGGAAGGGGGCATGAGTGGTGGCTTTGAATAGGCAATGGGTAGCTCTTGCCACAAAACCACAGACTAACAGGCAAGATGAGCTCAATTCTAGCCTTGGTTCTGCATTTTGGGCGACTATGTGTCTTTGGGTCTTATCCCTGCCTTCTCTGGGCCTCAGTTTACTTTTTATACTAGGACAGAATTGAGCTCAGTGATCTTTAAGGGTATTCCCTTGAAGTCTGTGGCTCTGTGCCTATGGTCTGAGTGCAGTGGCTCAGTAGTGGCATCCTCAGCAGAGGAAGCCCATCAAGCCTCAGTGGAGAAAGCTGCGTGCCCCTGCACCCGCCTTCTGTGTATGCCTCCTTCTACCCTGCAGTGCCAAATTCATCTGCCCCTGGGTTCTCCTTCCAGGATCAAATTCAATGCGGTTGGTGTCAAGGAGTTAAACCTGAGAGAGTGCAGGGGCTGCCTGAGACAGGGGAGGCAGCGCCTGCTTAGGCCCAGCAGTGCTGGATTCTAGTCCTAGGGACGCTTTTGGCTTGCTGGGTGATCTCGGATCGTTCTCTGGCCCTCCCCGTGCCTCAGTTTCCCCATTTGTTCAGGGAAGGGGCTGCACAAGATGACCTGTGCTGGGGCTTTATAGCTCTAAAATGCATCTAAGAGAGTCAAGGAGAAAAACGAAAAGCAAAGCTGAGGTCTGTATGCTGTAGACAAACAAGGAGCCCTCCTGAATGAAGGATCCAGAGTTTCTCCGAGCTAATGGTTCCTAGTTCCAGCCAGGATGATACACTGATGGTTCTCAGAGCCCCAGGGAACTAGGGACAGACCCTCCAGTTATTTTTAATCCTGGCTCAGTTCATGTTTCACAGACATCGCAAAGCATGGCCTGGAGACAACCCTGTTCTCCCAAACTCAGGGTTTGAGCATTCATTCTAAGAATACTTGGCAATGACCCATCTCCCTATATTTTTCACATTCCTCTCTTCCCCCTCCCTCCCTCCCTTTTTTCCTTTCTCTCTCCCTCCCTTCCCCCTTTCCTTTCCCCTTCCTTTCTCCCTCCCTCTCTTCTTTCTTTCTTTTCCTCTTTCTTTCCTCCATTTCTCTCTTCCTTCTTCCCTCCATTCCTTCCTTCCTTCATTCATTACTTCCTCCCTCCCTCCCTCCCTCCCTCCCTCTCTCCCTCCCTCTCTTCCTTCCACAGAAATATGTTGCCCAACTACTGTGTGCCAGATGCTGAAGATGTACTGATGGACAAGGTTGACATAGTCCCTGCCTTCCTGGAGGTGAAAATGGAGAGACAATCATTGAATCAACAAAAAAGTCAGGCAGAAACAACTATGGGAACACAGATAAGAACTAACCGCAAAGCCAGGGAGAAAGGATGCAAAAAAGCCTTCCTGGAGGAAGTGGCATTAAAGTTGATACCTAAAGGGTGAGGAGGAGTTAGGCAGGAGTACTTGGCCCTGGTGCACCCACCCTGCCACTGAGGCTCACCACTGCCCCTCTCCAGGAAAACGTCTCCCCAGTCAGGGAGCCATTCACCCAGATTTCCTGAGAAATTCTGCATTTCCCACCACTACCACCATGAAGGGCAGAATTTAGTCAACGCCCGAGGTAAGGGTTCAAAAGCCCAGCCTCCCTGCCTGAAAGTGGGAAAACTGGTGCCATCCACACTCCAGAGCTCCCCATGGGGTCAGGCTGAGGCTGGACTCTTCCTGAATGCACAGCAATGCTCAGCTTCTTCTCTCACTCTCTACCAGCTTGCTCCTGGGAACCATTCCTCAGAAAGTCACTTGTACAAGAATCTCCATGTGCATCTCTTTTTGGGGAACTTATCTTAAGACATCAGGTGACCAAATGCTCCAGCACAAAGAACCACGTACATAAAGCCCCCAAGAGAGAATACAGGAAGTTCAGAAGAGCTGCAAGCAATTCAGGGTGGCTGGATTGAAAATGAGAGTGCTTCTAGGGTGCTGAGCCTAGAAGCTACCCGCATACTGCAAGGCCCAGAGTTTCCACCCCTGCTGCCCCCCTGACCCAGGTCTGGTGAGGTATCAGTTGGAACCTGCCTCCTCTCTCTGTACTGGCTAGGTTTCCACAGGTACGAGCAAGCCCAGCCACAAGAGAGGGAGATTTTTAAAAAGAGGGAGCCTCCAGGGGAAATCAGAGGTGTGCCTTGCTGACAAGATTGCACCAAGCATTTTGCAGGCCCTGTGGATCAATAGCAATGCATGACTGAGAGGCTCGGCCCCGACTGGTTACTTACCTATATGCCCAAGGGAAGTAGTCATTGCCATCTTGAGTCCTGAGGCTTGCTGCTTGGCTCTGAGACATCTTCCTTGGCTTCTAGCCCTCTCCTCACTCAGGTGGAACAGCACCTGTCTAGTGGAGGGCAGGCACACATACAACATGGGCAGATGGAGCAATAGTTAAGAACCTATGCTGTGGAATCAGATTGTATCAGTCAGCTATTGCCAAATCATGCTGTGTAACAAATGACCACAAAATCTCGTAACAGTAAGTATTATTGATATGACCCATGACATTAAGTATTAATTTAGCTAATGCCTCTGTGGGTTGGCTGGAACAGCTCCACTGACCTTTAGCTGAGATTGTTTGTATATTAGTAGCTCAGCCAGGTAGTAGAGCTGGGTCTGTCCTACCTGATGATCTGTACCTCTGTTCCTCTTGTCTGTTATCCTCCTTGGACCAGTGAGCTACCAGGGTACATTCTCATAGCAGTGGACCATGAGCCTGCCAGGGAATATTCTCACAAGCAAATAAAATAGAAACATGAAACCTCTTAAGGCCTACACTTAAAACCGGCACACTGTTACTTCTGTTTCATGATCTTGGCCAAAGGAAGTCACATACTTGAGCCCAAAGTCAAGGATGGGGAAATATACTCCACCCCTTTACTGAGTGATACTGTAAAGTCACCCAACAAAGGGTAAAAAATCAGGGTCAAGAATGCAATCTGTTTCAGACGATTTCTTTGGAATTGTTGTTCTACCAGTTGCAAGCTGTGTGACTCTGAGTAAGTTACTTAACTTCTCTGAGCCTTCCTTTCCTTTATCCTTTTTTTTTTTTTTTTGTGGGGGGCGGTGAATATAGGGATTCATTTATTACTTTTTGGTTTACGAACAAAGGAGCCCAATAAAGCTTTTATTTATTTATTTATTTTTGAGACAATGTCTCGCTCTATTGCCAGGCTGGAGTGCAGTGGCATGATCTCAGCTCACTGCAATCTCCAAATCCCTGGTTCAAGCGATTCTATTTATTTCTTATAAAAGATTATCCTTTTACATTTAAAAAGAAAACACAAAACAAAAAAATCCCAAATCAATTCCTACAGACAACACAAAAAAAAGGGCAGGGGGGAAGCAGATTCTTTTCCCTGCTTTCAAGCTTTGTTACACAGGTTCAAAATGATTATATTATGCCATCCTTAAGTCAAAGAACGTACTGCCATGCTTCTCTGCACTGAGTCTCAGGACATGTTAATGTTGCCAAGTCAAACTTAAATATAGTCCCGATGACATCACAATTTACAAATGCATATGCCAGGATTAAGAGTGACTAGGAGGAAAGATGTTTTAGAATACAGTTTAATTAAATGAGTTAAATTAAATAAGAAACATTTAATTTGGTAGGCTATCCTGTTAAATGAGTTTTCCTTTTCTATAAAGAGAGATAATGATGGTAGCTTCCTTTGTGGTGGCTGTGAGAACCCAATTAATGTGGAGAAAGTAGATAAGTCATGGCTCTGTAAACTTAGTTATCTTAGCCCCAAGAAATGCTACAGCCACGAGGAACCATCCTTAGGGCAGAGCCAGTTCTGGGGTAGCAGAGAGAAACAGAACTCTGATCCTCGATGAAATTATTGAACTGCCTGATAGAATGGAACAACTAGAAACTGCCAAACGCTAGACTTCTGTAAACGCAAATATACCCTTACTATTTAAGCCAGCGTGGTCACTTTTCCATTACTTATAGCTAAAAATGTCCCTTCTGATAGAGACTCAGACTTTTAATGTTTTCACAATCTTTTTTCTTAAACTCCAATTCTTTTCGGAATGAATCTCTCTTGAAATTAAATACTCAGCCATCTTTTTTTTTTTTTTTTACTAATAGTTTCACAACAATTTACTTTTCTTTCATTAAATTCAAGCTAAATATATTCAATAGCTTTTATTCAAAGTAACATAAGTACATAACAGGAGCCCATTTTTATAACTCACTTCTGTTTGGAACCATCTGCCTGGCTTCCTATTGATCTACCTTTCTTTCCATCAGTGCATATGTGGAGAGGAACAACTGGGGCAACATGCATTAATGTGAACGATGGTTATTTAGAATGATTTTTGTTTTGATATTTATTTTTTACATGTTAAAGTTTCTTGTATTTTGTAAATGAACACGTAACTTTTTTTGCCAAAAAATAATTTTTGGTAAATTTTTTGGTACAATGTTCTTTCACAAAACCTAAGCCGCTAACATAATAAAGACAAAAGCTGCCTGGTATTTACAATAGCAAAGACTTGGAACCAGCCCAAATGTCCATCAGTGACAGACTGGATAAAGAGGCTGTGGCACATATACACCCTGGAATACTATGCAGCCATCAAAAAGAATGAGTTCATGTCCTTTGCATGGACCTGGATGCAGCTGGAAGCCATCATTCTCAGCAAACTAACACAGGAACACAAAACCAAACACTGCATGTTCTCACTCATGCATTGAGTTGAACAATGAGAACACATGGACACAGGGAGGGGAACATCACACACAAGGGCCTGTTGGGGGATGGAGAGTGAGGGGAGGGAGGGCATTAGGACAAATACCTAATGCATGCAGGGCTTAAAGCCTAGATGATGGGTTGATAAGTGCAGCAAACCACCATGGCACACTTATACCTATGTAACAAACTTGCACCTTCTGCACATGTATCCCAGAACTTAAAGTAAAATTTTTAAAAAAGACAAAAGCTGTCATTTATTGAGTGCCCTCTACATTCTAGAACAGTCCGTCCTGAAGCATATTAAAGATTGCATAGGTGGAATCCAGACTCTTTCTTCTTCCTCTTTCCTCCCTTTGGACCAAGTTTATCTCTTCATCTTCATTATCTTATAGCCTCAAGAGATACCTGTGACACATTAGGTTGGTGCAAGAGTAATGTGGTTTCTGACATTAAAGTAATAATGACAGCTGCAAATACTTTTGCACCAACCTAATAGCAAGTCAAAATTGTAATTGCTGGCCCTATTTGAAAAACAGTGAGCTGAATCTGTAGAAACGAAAGGGCTTTGCCAAAGTCCTTCAACTGAAACTCAGGTCTCCAGATTTCCACTCTGGAGCCTCTAGTGTTAGGACTATTGGGAGGTTTCAGATTAGATGCCACAAATTGCATCTTCTCAGTCCAAGGCTTGGTGCATCCACTCTCCATCTTCAGCTAGAATCCCATTTGAGTTTAGCCCGATCTCTAAGACAGTCTAATGAGATTCCCATTCTAATGCTCAAAGAGCTTTTTATGAATAACAATTAGCATTGGAGACTTTTTTTTTAAGTTGCTAATATTAATTTTACAGAAATAAAATCTAATTGAATTCCTTCTGGCTCTCCCCCATTAAGTTAATGTTATCGACTTTTAACGGATGTCTTAATTAGACTTTCCTATTAATGGTAATATGGCTCAATTTTCAAATGAGGGTCTAAGCTGCCAATATTCCCATTTGGACTTTTAATTAAGGTGAGAAAATATTAGCCAATTACACTGGGTTATTGCCTGGGCTCTTTGTAAGATGAGGAGGTCACAATAAACCAGGCATGCAAGGAGAGCAAATGAGGGTAAGAGTCGCATTTGAGACAGTGGGGAAAGGCAAGTTGGGCCCCCAGCCACCCGGAGGACGGGATCCAGGGCCCAGGACAGTTATTGCTCCATGTAGAGATGTGGATGTGGAAGCGGGTTTTGAATATTTCCCTGTATTCCTCCCTGACACTGCTGGGGTTTGTGGAAAACTCAGTTGGCAAGTGTATCACTTTGATGTGCTGTGTAACAAAATCCCCAAAACTTAGTAACTTTAAAAACAACCTTGGTTATTTCACAATTCTGCAGGACAGCAATTTGGGCTGAGCTTAGGTGAGATTTCTTCTGGACTAAGCCGGTTTTGAGGCATCTTGACTGGGTTTGTTCTCGCGTCTGCAGTTGACAAGTGGATCACCTGGGGCTGGTAGGATAATGATGGCCTCAGTTGGGATACCTTGGACTGCTTTGGCTTCTCTCCATCAGTTTGTTCATCTTCTAGTAGTCTAGCCCAGATTATATGGTTTCAAGAGCTGCAAGAAAGTAAGTGTTTTTTAAGTCTCTGCTTGTGTTGCCACTGTTCCATTGGCCAAAGCAAGTCACACAGAGGGCACGGCCCCACTACCAAAGGATGAAGATACAGGAGGTATGAACAAATTGGTATGAAAAAACCATTTCTGTAATTAACCCACCGAAGCAGGTTGGGTGAAAAGCAGATGGATATAGGCTGGATGCAGTGGTTCACACCTGTAATCCCAACACTTTGGGAGGCTGAGGTGGGAGGATTGCTTGAGCCAGGGAGGTAGAGGATGCAGTAGCTGTGATTGCACCACTGCACTCCAGCCTAGGCAACAGAGCAAGACCCTCTCTCGAAAGAAGAAAAAAAAAGCAGGTGGATATAGAGATAGAGCTGGCTGACACAGTTCAGAGACAATAAATCACAGGTCCAAAATCTAAATGCCTAGAGAGCACGGCACATGAATATATGCGACATCCCTCATCGTAGGTACCCTGGCACCCTGGTGACTCTCACCCTAAGGGAGTCTCCACTGTTCACTCCCATCCAATCACTGCCATGCAGAATCACCAGCCTGGGGTGGTCAAAGAGTCCCTTTTCTCTACTGAAACCACACATCTGTATTTTAGCATAGAGTTTCTCACTGTTTAAAGGTTGGAGACAAATTAAAATTTTAAAATCCTAGATGGTCAGTTGAGAAATAGGGAGACAGTTTAAACAGACTTTTCACAAAAGAGAAAAATTCAAATGGCTAATAAATATATAAAGTAATGCCTGACCTCATTAGCCATCAGAGAGATGCAAATTAAACCAACGATGAAGTACAATTCACATGACAATTTCAGACACCACTAGTGGGACTGCAAGTTGAGGCAAGACATTATCTAGAAGAGTCGAAGATACGCAAAGACCATACTGAGAAATTCCACTTCTTGGCACATACTAAGACATATGAGCCTATATTCTACACAGTCAAGAATGAGCATAGCAGCATTGTACCAAACAGGCCAACACTGGAAACAACATCAACAATAGAACCAATAAATACATTGTTGGGTAACCATACAATGGAGTGCTATACAGCAATGAAAATGACCAAAATGTTGATATAGGTAACAACATGAATGACTCACACAAACCTGATGCTGATTGAAAGAGGCAAGACATAAATAAATGCATATTGTATGATTCCATTTATATGAAGTTCAAAAAAGAATAAAACTAACCTACGTATTTATATATCTGTATGTGGATGATAAAATCAACTTTTAGAAGAGAGGGAAACCTTACAAAGCAGCCTATGTGATGGTTACTTCTGGGGGCAGAGAAGGGGTGGTGATTGTCTAGGGCACTACAGGGTCTTGGGATTTCTGGCAATATTCTCTCCCTTGACTGGGTGGTGGTTACATAAGTTGGGTATTTGAGCAAGCCTTGGCAGGACAATTTGTTCACTCTGAGTGGAGTTGACTGCGTTGCTTAGTGGTATCAGCTGGTGACACGGCTAGTGTGGAGGATCCAACATGCCTTCACTCACATTATTAGTGCCTCGTCAGGACAAGGTGGAAGACAGGGCTTTTCTGGGCCCCTTTTCCTCTTCATGTGGTCTCTCCAGCAGGGTAGCTGAAATTCTTACAAGGTAGTGGCTCAGGGCTCCAAGAGGCAGGAAGTGGAAGCTGCTGGTCTCTCAAGGGCTGAGCCTGGAAACTAGCACAATTTACTTCCACCAAATTCTATCCATCAAAGCAATCACAGAGCATCCAGGTCCAAGAAGAGGAAGCATGGGACCCACCTCTCCATGGAAGGATGTCAAAGAATCTGTGGCCATCTTTAATCCGTCACACTATTTTTATTATGACTATGTATGTATTTATGTAGGTTGACTCTTGAATAACACAGGGGCTGAAAGTGCCAACCCCTGCACAGTTGAAAATCTGTGCGTAACTTTTGACTCCCTCCGAACTTAACTACTAATAACCCACTGTTGACTAGAAGCCTTACTAATAACATAAACAGTCAATTAACAGATATTTTGTATGTTAGATGTATTATGTGCTGTATTCTTACAACAAAGTCAGCTAGAGAAAAGAAAATGTAACTAAAAACATAAGGAAGAGAAAATGTACTTAATAATCATTACACGGAAGTGGATCATCATAAAGGTCTTCATCCTCCTAATCTTCACATTGAGTAGGCTGAGGAGGAGGAAGAGGAGGGGTTGGTCTTGCTGTCTCAGAGATGGCAGAGGTGGAAGAAAGTCCACGTGTCAGTGGGCCCACACGGTTCAAACCTGGGTCAACTGCGTTTATTTATTCTTATCCAATGGTTAGACATTTGAAGAAGCAGCGCTGGACCCAAGATCCTCCCACTGCACCTGCTGAAGAAGCAGGTCCTGAAAATCAGCTTCTTCCTTAGCCTAGGGTGGGGTCCTGGCTCCTGCCCAGTCCTCTGTGGCTGGTCAGCTGGTGGGTCATGAACAGGTTTTCATTAGACCTTAACCTGGAAGACATGCCTTCCCCACCCTCCGAGAGCCCACCACTCCAGAGGCACCTCCTCCTGCTATGCCACATGCATGGGCAGGTCTCTCTCTGGCCCCACTCCCTGCTCCCAAAGCAACTCTAGCCGGCCTGATAGACTCTCGTTGCTGAAGGCTTTGGAGCTGAAAGTAGGCTTCTGTGACCATTTGCACATCTGTTCCCTGTTCCTTCCCAGAGCACACCTTTTCATGTCTCAGTTTAGTTGTCAAGCAGTTTTTATGAAGCAACAGATGAATACAGAGGTTACATGTCTGCACTTGGGGGCTGGGATATCAGGGTTCAAATTTCAGTTCTGCTATCTACCGGCTTGTGTGGCCTTAAGCAAGTTACTTAATATCTCAATGGCTCGGTCTTCTTGTCTGTGAAATGGGGACAATAAGAATACGTTCCTGGTAGGGTTGTTACAAAAATAAAATGAGTTAACATAAAACACCACGAACAAGATCTGCTCATAGTAAGGGCTGTGTGAGTGTCTGCCTTTATTTTTATTATTGCAAAGTAAAAATGCACCTAGTGAAAATTATACAGAAGAGAATACAATGAAAAGTCAGTCTTCCTACGATTGTGTATCTTCTGCCTTTCTCCCCAGAGGCAAACTCTGCTAGTAGCTTCTTGGATCTACTGCCAGAAATGTTCTCCATGTATGTGTGTGTGTGTGTGGGGGGGGGGAAGTGGTATGTGTGTGTATGTATGTGTGGGGGGGTGGTGTGTGTGTGTGTGTATGATTTTTAAAATTATATGTATTACATATATATTGCAGAATACTGAATACTTTTAGATATTTATATATACTTCGCTTTCTTTCCTTAACTCAGTGTCAAGGAGATTTCTCCAGCTAGGCTCAGTGGCTCACACCTGTAATCCCAGCCCTTTGGGAGGCCAAGGTGGGTGGATCCCCTGAGGTGAGGACATCGAGAAGAGCCTGGCCAACATGGTGAAACCCCATCTCTACTAAAACTACAAAAATTAGCTGGGTGTAGTGGCGCAGGCCTGTAATCCCAGCTACTTGGGAGGCTGAGGCAGAAGAATCACTTGAACCTGGGAGGTGGAGGTTGCAGTGAGCCAAGATCGCGCCATTGCACTCCAGCCTGGGTGACAGAGCTTGACTCCATGTCAAAAAAAAAAAAAAATTCTTAGTGCGTCTAGACTCAAGGAATAGTGCTCTAACGGTGGAATTTTAGAATATTCATGACCTTAGGGAAGAGATTCATGGAGAAAAAAAAATCCTCCAGGAGTTGTTCCTCAAATCCTTCCATGTGGTTCCTGACTCTGGTTATGACTTTTAAAGGTTTCGTCCAAAATTCACTGAGTAACCCTGGAAAGTCCCTCCTCTCCGGCCTCAGTTTTCCCATCTGTTAAATGGGTACTGGACAAAGTTATCTCTAAGTCCTTCTGAAGCAAGACATTGTAGGGCTTCAGGGTACGAGTTGGTTTCAGCCTTGCTCGGGACTGAGAACTTCAGGGTTCCAGGTTTCTTTTGCAGCCCAGGCGCTGCCCGTCCCCGTTCCACACAGCCTCTCAGGAGGCGTGGAGGGTCTGGTGACAAGGCCAGAGCAGGAATGAGGCAAATGTCCTGGGACTGCCTGAACCGAACCCGGGGCATTTGGAGACGCCAGGCGGGCGGCCTCGGTTTGTGTTGGACGCCTCACAGCCCGCCCGTGGTAATCGAACCGGCTTTTGTTTGTTTTTCTAAATAGGAAGACAGAAGCTCAGGGCTGCCTGGGATGGCTCCACAAACAGCCCCGTGGCCAGAGTAGGCAGCCGGGGACTGAGCTGGGCAGCCAGGGGCCGCAGGGATTGAGGAGGGGCATCTGGAGGCCAGGCTAACTAAGCCTGTGAGGGGACCGGCCTGGTGGGCAGGCAGGGCTGGGGAGAGTGGGTCCGTCATGTCAGGTGTCCCTTGCACAAGTGGGAGGGCAGTAAGGCAGAGGCTGGACTGGCCCAGGGCAGGGCCTAGAGTGGACCTCCCTCCCTCAGCCCTGGCTCTGCCCTGCAGCCTCCCACCTCACCCCAGGATGTGCAGGACTGGGCCCATCTCCTGCGAGCTGCCTCTTTCTTGCCTGTCAATAGCAAACCAGTGTCAAATGGTCCATTGACGTCTCTCTTCTGCTGCAGAGGGGACCGCGGCCAGTGAATTGGGGCCTTCCCTGGTCAGCCAAGAGAGTGGAGCTGGGGCTGGTTCCTCAGAGGCCAGGGGAGCGCAGATGCTGAGAAGATATCCACAGGCCTTCTTCGCCCTGGGGTTCTCAAGGTCTGGTTTCCTCTCCATCTCAGGGCATCCCGGAAGAGAGGGGAGGCAGTGGTGGTACCCTCAGACTTAGAGGAATCTTTGTTCTTTTGTGAAAAAAAGAGTTATAGACAGACATATATATAGCTATAGATGATACAGGTACAGGGTTAAACTATTTGAAAGAACCACTCTAATAGATCAAAAATGGTCTAATATCAATTTTATGTGGTTCAATCCAACAACAGTAGTTACAAAGGTATAAATGTAATGATGACATAGATATAAACATACACACATATACACAGACACATAAATATGTCTGCCTATGTTTAAATGATATGAAAGTCATTAAATTTATCTGTTTTTCTGAACTGGCCCAGACAAACCTCATTTTTTTCCTGCCCTCTGTGCCTGACCCCGCAAACACTAAACACTTTGATGTGGTCTCAGCGCTCACTTCAACAGTGATCAGCCCTCCAGGGGTTGCTGGCTAGGACTGAACCTCATTCACCTGTTGCCAGGCCAGACAGCAAAAAGAGAGCTTTGGCATCAGGAAAATCTGAAGCCGAATCCCCGCTCCCCGCCAACCCCCCGCTCTCCAGCTTGAAACTTACTACTGGTGTGACCTTGGCTGAGATGTCAACTCCTGGAGCCTTGTCTGTGAATAGGAGGCTAAAAGCAAGACCTCCTTGGTTTTGCCTTTGTGGAGATGCAATAAGATAATATACGCCAGGACCTGACACACTGATACACAAAACAGCCTTAACAAGTTGGTGTTCCTCACCTCTGTTTTTCTTACTTGGTCTTTCTGGGTTACCAGGAGGAAAAAAAAAAAAAAAAAACTGCTTTGGCCATGGTGCATGGAGAAGACAGAAAGCATTTTTTATGTAACTTTTTTTAATTACAAAAGTAATCCAAGTTTATGATATACAATTCAGAGAAGTAAAATAAAAGAAGAAAGTAAAATCTCTCTAATCCTACAACCTGAGACTACCAGTGTTAGTATTTTATGTTAAGAAGAAGTCTTTCGTTTACAGTTTGCAAGTAGAGAAAACCTGGCTCAAACCAGTTTAAGACAAAAAGGAATTTTTTGAGGTCCTGTGACTAAAATGTTCAGAAGAAGTTTGTCAGACATCAGGCACAGATGGCCCAGGCATTAGATGATGTCGTTGTGGGATCTACGGTTTTCCATCTTTACATCGGCTTTCCTCTGTGTGGCTCAACCTTTGGCAGGAATGATGGCCACCAGCAAGTCCAGGCAGACCTTATGTACAGCAATAGAAAGAGAGCATCTCTGTCTCCATTGCTCTTGCAGAAGTCCCAGAATTCCATTTGGTTGGCCCAGACCAGGTCATATGCCCACTCCTGAATCAATCACTGTGATTCTGTTGAGTCAAGCCTGCGTCACATGTTCCTGCTGGGGCTTGGGGATAAAGTCAGTCCCACCTGAATACATGGCCTAAATGAGGAGGTGGGTCAGTTTCCCAAAGGAAATTGGGATGCTCTTTTCAACACAAGGGTGCACAGATGATGGGCAGGCAAAACAACTCATGTTCACCACACATTTGAATATAATCATATACAAATATATTTTTTCCCAAAATATGTGGATAAAAGTATTGGGTAGCTTGGAGAGGCATAGATACCAGTCACCTATCCAAATACCACTTCTATGGGTCTTATTCAAGGCTGCACCCTGAGATTCTCCTACAGATGCTCTTTGCCTTTATGCCCTTGTTATATAAGTCTGAAAATCAGACTTCCCAACAGACATATCTCCTCTAAAGAGAACCAAGGTGACTGCTGACCCTGACAAGGCAGAAGTATCAGAAAAGAGACACTGGGCCTCACAGACTTTGAAAAGAAAAATGGCGTCAAGTTCCATATGCCACTCAAACACAAGGCAATTACTGCAACCATCAAAAGATCGGGGCTCCAGTTCTGCCTCTTCTCTGACTTCCCGTCTCCTGTGCCCAGTGGATCCATCTGTAAAGGAAGCATTCTAATCAGTAGCCGACACTTACTGGATCCCATCACCCAGTCTCCTGAAATCAGCACCCTTATTTCCTTTTGGAGAATTGTCTGTCTCCCTCAAAGGGGTAGTTGGGTGGAATGATGAATTCAGGTGTTTGCTATGCTATGTGGAATCCAACAGGACAGGATTAGTCCTCTCCCCTCCACTCTGCAGCCAGAGAACAGGTGTGTGACCTAGGCAGACCTAGTCATGAGGACTTTGTTCATGGAACCAATGATGCAATGGATGAAGACCTGGGTAGACTTTCCTCACCCTCGGTGGTCTAACTCCTACTACGCCACTCCATGGCCACTCCTACTACGACACCATGCTTGTGGTTGCTGTTCCCTGGGTGTCCAGAACATCCCTGCCATATCTATGCTTGAGATTCCTTGATATCCTGCCAATAAATGTCTCAATGCTTATCTGTTTCTGTTGCTTACAACCAAAGGACCTAAACCAACTTGTGCTCTAAGGGCTCTTTCAATTCTGCAATTGTCTGAGAGGATAGCTGTGACTGAGACCACTTCTGAACACTCATATCCATGTTCTCCCCTTCTTCCCTGGGCACACCACAAAATTGTATTTCCCAGGCTCACTTGCAGCTAGGCAAGACCATGTGACTAAATTCTGGCCATTGGAATGTGGGCATTAAGTGATGTGTGTCACTTTCAGGGTTGGTCCACAGAACCTCAATGCAATTCTCCCTGGAGTGGACTCAGGTCCTGCAGGAGGGCAGAGCCACGTGCTAGGAGGAGCCTGCAATGAATGCTTGTGCTGAGCACAGGACCATCCTCATCTCCAACCCCGTCACCATTTCAGTTCTCATGGGTGAGAAACAGAGCTGCATTGTCTTAAGGCACAGAGACTTTGAGGTTTACTTGTTATAGCAGCTGACATGGTGTGCCCTAACTCATACAATAATTCTCCAGAAAGGGCTCTATGCCTTCAAATTGGCAAAGAAGACATCATCAAAGCCAAGAAGTGAACACCAGCTACTGTTTGCCTTGTCAGCCAGAGCAGTAAGTTTCCCCCAGACCATGGGCCAGGCCATGTCTCCTGTAATGCAGAAGAGGTTTGATCAGCAAAGAGCCTCAGCCTGAGGCAGGCCACTCTGCGACGACTGCTCTTTTATTGCTCCTTCAAGTAGAACCTCCAATTACATGAAGAGTGAAGTTTCATCAGGGACCTTGGGATTTTGAAGTGATTTTCGGATGTTCTGGAGTCTTCCCTTCAGAGTTCACTGGGCTGGGCTCCTTTTCCCAGAGCACTTTGGGAAGATCCTTCCCTGAGTAGATGAGCAGATGTTGATTTGCATATATGCATGTTTCTGGCCTCTAATGAGATTAGGAGGTGCATTTTTAATCAAAGCCTCCAGCGAGGCTGGGCCCTGGGAGGCAGACTCAAGGTGGGAAGAGGAAATGTCACAGCAAAGAGGGTGCAGGCCTGGGAGAAGGAAACTCTCAGAGCTGAGCTTTGTTTATAAAATCAGAGATGGCTTGGTGCACCTCTGTGGCTGGGAAACAGGGATGAAAATTGAGGCAGGCACTCATCCAGTGCCCTGCACTCACTGTCTATAAAACTTTAGACAAGTCTTGTCTTTCCCTGTGGCTCAGTTTCCTGTATGAAATGGAAGGTTGGGGTGATGCCCCTGGACCTCTTAACTTTCCCAGGTTATTTTGAGATTTTTAAAAAGTGTCATGGACATGATAATCTTTGCGAATATCCTGCCTGATTATCCAGGTGGGAGAAATTCTCTCCTGACAGTTGCAAGCAGGCGAGCCCACCCACCCCAGGGCCCCTGTTGCTGAAGAAGGGTAAAGGGGTTTGTCCCAGAAGAATGTAGCCTTTTTGCACCAAGACGCCTTGCTTGGAGTCAACTGTAGGGTAGAAACTCTCCAGCAATCCTTCTGGTGAACGAAAGATAATCTCCTTTTATTGGAAGACAATGTTGAGAAATTATTCCAAGGTGAAATCTTGGAATTCCTTGAGTTATCTAATTCACAGAGTGAAATACCCTAAAGTCTTTAGAGAGGATAACCTGAATCTGCAAGTATTCCTTAAAAACACATCAAGAACCTTTGCCCTGGCTGTCCCCTCGGTTTGGAAACTCTTCCTCCAGAGTTGACTCCCCGCTTTTACTCATGTCTCTGCTGAAATGTCACCTCCTCAGAATGGCCCTCCCTGACCATCCTGGCTACAATACCTCTTTTGTCTCACTCTTTTATATTTAACACAGAGCATTTAATGTCAGCACTATTGATATTTTCTGCCAGATAATTTTTTCTTGCAGGATCCTATCCTGTGCATTGCAGGATGTTCAACAGCATCTCTGATCTCTATCCACAAGATGCCAGTAGCACCCACCCATGAAAGGCTATGACAATCAAAAATGTCCCCAGACATTGTCAAATGTGCCCCTAGGGAGTGGAATCCGTACTCTTCCCAGTTGAGAACTTCTGGTCCAACACGTTTCTTTCCTTCCTTCCTTCCTTCCTTCCTTCCTTCCTTCCTTCCTTCCTTCCTTCCTTCCTTCCTTCCTTCCTTCCTTCCTTCCTTCTTTCCTTCCTTCCTTCCTTCCTTCCTTCCCTCCCTCTTTCCTTTCCTTTCCTTTCCTTTCCTTTCCTTTCCTTTCCTTTCCTTTCCTTTCCTTTCCTTTCTTTTCTTTTCTTTTCTTTCTTGAGACAGGGTCTTGCTCTGCAGCCCAGGATGGAGTGCAGTGGCGTGATCTCAGCTCACTGCAACCTCCACGCCCTGGGCTCAAGTGATCCTCCTACCTCAGCCTCCCAAGTAGCTGGGACTACAGGCACACATCATTACACCTGACTAATATTTGTGTTTTTCGTAAAGGTGAGGTTTTGCCATGTTGCCAAGGCTGTTCTCAAACTCCTGGGCTAAAGTGATCTGTCCGCCTTGACTTCCCAAAGTGCTGGGATTACAGGCCCAAGTCACCACATCCGGCCCTGTTTGTTTTGTTGTTGTTTTATATAGGACTTGGTGCCAGCTGAAATACATTTTCCATGTTTTTCTGATCATTTGTTTCTCAGCCCTCTCCCTAACTGGAACATGGGGTCCATTCAGGCAGGGATTCTGTCTGCCTTGCTTACCAGGTTGCCCCTAGGCCTGGAATAGCACCTGACAGGCCTAGAAGCCCAGCAAATGCTTGTTGAATAAATACGGGAGTAAGGAGAAGAAGGAGCAGCTTCAGCAATCATATATGGCATGATCCTGTTAGTGTCGGTGTGCATCTGTGTGTAAAAGATGCAGAGGGGCATATTCCTGTGGCAGCTGGTGCAAAAGCCTCTTAGGAAGAGGCCCATGCTCTTCTGCCGGAAGAGCATCATTCTTCACAAGTCCACTCTAAGCAGGGCATCCCCGTGGCCTATTGAGGTCAGCTCCCTGTTGGCCTTCTTAACAGGGCTGAAACTACTCTGCAGGAGACAAAGATCAGAACCCTCTGCTCGTTACCACCACACTCAGAATAAAAGCCAGTATGTGCGCGGTGGACTGTACAGACCCTATCAGACTCACACTAGAATGCCTTTCCGGCCTTCATCTCCTTTATTCTGCCCCCTTTAAACTCATTCTGACCCACTGGCCTTCTTAATGTTCTTTGAACACTCTGAGTAGCTCCTGCCTCAGGGCCTTTGCACTTGCCATTGTCTCTTGCTGGACACTCTTTTTTATTTTTTATTTTACTTTAAGTTCTGGGATACAGGTGCAGAACATGCAGGTTTGTTACATAGGTATAAGTGTGCCATGGTGGTTTGCTGCACCTATCAACCCATCATCTAGGTTTTAAGCCCAACATGCATTAGGTATTTGTCCTAATGCTCTCTCTCCCCTTGCCTGCCATCCCCTGACAGGCCCCAATGTGTGATGTTCCCAATCCTGTGTCCATGTGTTCTGATTGTTTAGCTCCCACTTACGAGTGAGAACATGTGGTGTTTGGTTTTCTATTCCTGTGTTAGTTTGCTGAGAATGTTGGTTTCCAGCTTCATCCACATCCCTGTAAAGGACATGAATTCATTCTTTTATATGGCTGCATAGTATTCCATGGTGTATATGTGCCACATTTTCTTTATCCAATCTGTCATTGATGGGCATTTGGGTTGGTTCCAACTCTTTGCTTGGAACACTTTTTTTTTTTTTTTTTTTTGAGACTGAGTTTCACTCTTGTTGCCCAGGCTGGAGTGCAATGGTGCAATCTCGGCTCACCACAACCTCCACCTCCTGGATTCAAGTGATTCTCCTGCCTCAGCCTCCCTAATAGCTGGGATTATAGGCTTGCACCACCATGCCCAGCTAATTTTTTTGTATTTTTAGTAGAGACGGGGTTTCTCCTTGTTGGTCAGGCTGGTCTCTAACTCCTGACTTCAGGTGATCTGCCCACCTCGGCCTCCTGAAGTGCTGGGATTACAGGCATGAGCCACTGCACCTGGCCAGAACACTTAATACCAGCTATTTTCATGGCTTCAACCCTCCCCATCTCCTCTAGGTGTCTACTCAAAAGTCACCTCTTTAGGGAGGACTTTCCTGACCACCCCGTTTATTTAGTGTTAGAGTATGTCTGTCTCCCCCATGATAATGGCAGCCCTTGAGGGCAGGGGCTTCTGTTCTCTTGCTGTTCCTCCAGCACCTAGATAATTGTTTGGAACATTCTTCGTGTGTGTGCACAGAGAGAGCATGTGTGTGACTTATTTAACACAGTGATGCCAGGCCTAAAACCACACCTGAAACATAATGGGTGTTTTGAGTGGATTCCCCAACGTCCACCCTGAGACGGAGTTGGGTGAAAGTGATTGAGTAGACAGCATTTTCAGAAACCACCCACAGGGGATGGCAGAGTGGAACGAGGAAGGGAAGAAGGCCAAGAGATGGTGGGTATCATGCAAAGTCCTGTGGAAGGTTCCTTGGGCTGGAGACAGTGTAGGTCACACATCAGAACTGTCCCAGTAAGGGGCAGGGGAGGTGAAGTTTTTTTTGTTTTTGTTTTTGTTTTTTGGGGTTTTTTTTGAGGTGGAGTCTCACTGCATTGCGGAGGCTGGAGTGCAGTGGCATGATCTCGGCTCACTGCAACCTCCGCCTCCTGGGTGCAAGTGATTCTCCTGCCTCAGCCTCCTGAGTACCTGGGATTACAGGCACACACCACCACACCTGGCTAATTTTCGTATTTTTAGTGGAGACAGGGTTTCATCATGTTGGTCAGGTTGGTCTCAAACTCCTGACCTCAGGTGATCCGCCCGTCTTAGCCTCCCAAATGCTGGGATTACAGTCACGAGTCACTGCGCCTGGCCGGCAGGTGAAGTTTTCACACCCTGTCCCCATCAGGCTGCTCTAGAAGGCTGTACATGCCCAGGCACTTCCTGCTCTCCGTGCATTCAGACGAAGCACTGAAACCCAAGGGCAGCACGCCAATAAAAGGATGCAGGTGCCGGCTGCTGGGAGAGATGGTGCATCCAGAGCTAGGATATGATGAGCCTCAAGATGCAAAAAGGATCCGGGGGTTTGTTCATGGAGTCCGGACAGTGTCTGCCACAGCAGGGGGGTCCATATTTGTTGAATGAATCCTCTGACTTTGCTCGATTGCAACTGAAACATTCTTGTAGCTAAAGAAGTGACCTCATTCCATGCTTCCACTACTCACACTTCTCACTGAAATGAGGACACCGGGACCCACTCCCAGGGTTTGGGCAGGGTTACACGGGTGGCCATATGCACTCACATCCCACTCCCTAAAGTTCAGGCAGAGGTGCCCCAGCCCAAGGCTGAGTGTGTTCCCTGGTTCATGTGCTGTGGACCCTGAGGTTGAGCCCACAAAGACGCTGTCCCCAGAGCATTGTCCCTGGGGCAGGCCTCACGCTCATCTGCTCCCTCTGCTGAAACTCAAGTCAGTTTCTGACTTGCCCTCTCACATCTTCATGCCTTTGCAGAGGCCATGCACTATGCCTGTAATGCCCTCCTTTCTCTTCTTTGCCTTGAAATCCAAGTTTTTCCTTCATGAGCGGTTCAAATGTCACTTCTCAAGTGAGTAAAACCTCCCCAACTGCCTTTTCCCTGGCATCTTCTAACAAACACCCAGGAGAGAACCCCCATCACACCTCAACACCAGCGCCCCCGCCTGTGCACACAGTCCTGCTCTGGTTGGTTTCCCTGTTAGGCAGCAGCTGTAGCTCTGTCTCTCCAGTAGCCCAGTGCCTGCTGGGTGTCTGGCTTCCAGATGTGTGACATGTGCTTAATCAATGAACTGACCAACTGACCCACCAAAGAGGAAGAGGAAGGACAGAAGCCACTTAAACCTGAATCCTTCTTCATGGCATCTTCCCCCATCCCACATGGACCTGGGACTGAGCATTCAGAGATGGCTCTGACTTTTGAGGTTACCAACGGGGACCCTCCTTCTGAGGTTTCCTTTCCTTGCAGTGCTCTGCCATGGCCTTGGGGACTTCTCTCCACGTCATTTCCTGCCCCAGAAACTTCTGGAGCCTGGTCAGACTCTGGTGCCCCAAGAGTTAACTGCCTCAACCTCAGTTCAAACTGCTTATTGTCAAATGGATTTCTTGAGCCAGCCAGGATGCTGGGGAGCCCGGGCTGAACTGGGTCGAGCAGAGGTTTATTTTTCTGCTGACTACCATCTCCCAGTTGAGTATCTTTCCCAGGACAGATCTCCAGCCCCGTTTTCCCTGGCTCTCTCTCCCCATATAAAAACAACTTTATCTCTAAAGAGCAAATAACACCCAGGGCTCATAACAGATGCCAAGAACTGTTTCTGTTTTGATTTTTGAAAATAAAAATTCAACTGTGTTCAATAAAATTCAGAAGCCGCTTCCCTCTGTGGAAATTAAAGGAATCCAAGACGCCCGAGAAGCCACCGACCTTCCTAATTAAAGCTGCAGCAACGGCGGGAATCCGCTTTCTACAACCAGCCTGCTCTTGCTGAGCCGAGAACAAAGCCGGCCCCCATCAATATTTCATTCTCTCTTTTCTTCCACGATAACAATGCCGTGTGTTCTGAGTGTGCCCCCCAAAAAGACATGCAGAGCTATGTTAATTAGGGTTTAAATAATTGACGCCCCAGATCTCACTGTGTTTCCGGAAGTGTGCAGGGTGGGTTGTTGGCACTGCTCATAATTGCATCTGTTCATGGTCACAGCCCTTCTCTCTCTCTCTCTGTCTGTCTGTCCAGTTTGGCAGATATGGGCTCAGGGTTCTCCTAAATTGCTCCCATCCTGAGGATTTAGGTGGTTTTTTTTTTTTTTTTGGCTTTCAGTAGTAGGCTGGAGTTTGATAAGATGTGTTAACTTCGGGTCTACTCACAGGAGGTGAGCTCTGTACTTTGTCCTGCCTGGGCCCGGGGCCAGGCCACCCCCAGGCCTCTGACTATGTTCTGGGCACATTCCCTAGATGCCTGATGTGATGTGCAGGGAAAGCAAGTAAATAGTTTTTGAACAGAAGGAAGGAAGGGTAAGGAAGGGAAGGGAAGGAGAGGAGAGGGGAGGGGAGGGGAGGGGAGGGGAGGGGAGGAGAGGGGAAGGGAAGGGATGAATGGGTAGATGAATGAATTTGTCCTGTGGGCCCATGGTGACTTATCTCATCCTAGGTAAGATAATAAAAATAAGGTGGTCAATCCAGTCCCAGGTCCTCCTGTGCAGATAGTACCTGATATGGCTTGGATGTTTGTCCCCTCCAAATCACGCTGAAAAGTGATTCCCAGTGTTGGCGGTGGGGCCCGGTGGGAGGCATTGAATCATGGGAGTGGATCCGTCATGAGTGGTTTAACGCCATCCCTTTGGTGGGGAGTAAGTTCTCACTCAGTTCACATGAGATCTGGTTGTTTAAAAGAGTCTGGGACCTCCCCCTTTCTCTTGCTCTTGCTCCTGCTCTCCCCATGATGTGACGTGCCTGCTCTCCCTTTGCCTTCTGCCATGAGTGGAAGCTTCCTGAGGCCCTCACCAGAAATCAAGCAGATGTTGGCATTATGCTTCCTGTACAGCCTGCAGAACTGTGAACCAGTTCAACCCCCTTTCTTTATAAATTACCCAGCCTCAGGTATTCCTTTATAGCAATGCAAGGATGGCCTAACGTAGTACCTTAGTACCTTGTTCTCCAAACAGCAATGAGAGAGCTGTGAGGCTGGTTAAGAGCACAAACTCTGGACCGGACAACTAAAGTTTTGATCCCAGCTCTGCCGCTTACTAGTTGTATGACCTTGGACAAGGTATTTTGCCTCTCTGTTCTTCAGTTTCTTCATCTGTGAAATGAGGATAACAATAGTACCTACTTCACAGGGTTGATGTGACCATTAGGCTGTGGACATTCAATGTGTTACATCAAGTAGAAGACACTCTCACTATTTTTGTTGTTCCAGGTCACTGCCATCCCTGCCACCCCATGTACCTGAGAAGTACCTACTCCAGTGTCTAGAGAGGCCTCCCAGCTGTCAGAAGTGTGAACTTAGGATCCCAGTACTCTGCCCTCCAGTTCTCACCGTGGTCATTGCCTATCAAGCTGCTGCCCTGATATGGGAGGTCACTGTCACATCTGCAGGGCTCTCTGCTATGCTGATGGCCCCCTAACCTCTAGGACTTATGGCTCTATCAGGTGGTTTTAAATATCAAGACCTGTCCTCTGAACTCCATACCCCCCTATCCTGCACATCACACAAGTGGTCAGCCTGCAGCCTTATCATTGGCCCCTGCACCCAAAAACCTGGGCAGTTGAAGTCCAGTTCAGAGTCTCACTTTGGCCACCAAGTCTGCCCAACCCCATCCAAACACAAGAGGAATCTTAGCGCCCTCTCCGTAGATGAGAAAGTAGAAGTTTCTTTCCTAGTGGAAGACCATGGAGGGGATGGGTCTTCCTTGCAGAAACCAAGCTTTCTGCCTACATTGTCTTGCCCTCTGGCCCTTCTTCCACCCCACCCCCCAACCCTCATTCCTGCAGAGTCGTAAAACACAGGAGTCATTACTTGACTTCGACTCAAGTGCTCAGAGGTCATCCCAAGGGCCTGGGGTTCAGGACCTGCCTATACACGCACAGTCATTTTCTACCTCTTTTCTCCACCTACTCAACAAACAACGGTTCTCATTCAGACCTCCCAGCATTTACCCATGCCATTTCCTCTACCAGGAAGGGCCTTCCTCCTCTTTCCTGGCAAATCTTACACACCAGCCAACACTCAGCTACAATGTCATTGTGATAATTAGATGTTCCTTGGGGCTCCCACTGTTGATCACAGACTGATGCAGTGAGTGGTACCTATAGCTGGCTTCTCAGTTGTATTGGGAAGGCAGCATGGATGGGAGGTGGAGGTGAGATATGACTTATCTCCAGTGTCTGGCCCAGCAGCTGGCTCATAGCAGTTCTCAGTTATGTGACTGGATGGATGGATGGATGGATGGATGGATGGATGGATGGATGAATACAGGTGGATAAAAATGGGTGCATGGCGAGGAAGGTGAGTAGGCAGGTGCTTGGTGGATGTATGGGAAGATGAGTGGATGACAGAGGAGAACATCAGTAGACAATTGCTGGGGGCATTTTTTCACTGATCTCCCTATCCTGTCTGTTTCCAGAGTCCACTCCTCTGACCCTTCTGACATACACACATCTTCTCTGGCCTGGAGACATAGACCTGTCTTTGTTTTGTGGACACCTACCTATACTGCAGCTGTGGAGCAGAGAGAGCTAAACTAATTGGGTGAAAGGTGGATGGATGGATCCCTCCAACAAGGAGGGACTGAAGAACCAGAGTCCTGGAGTTCCTGGAAGAGCCACCGTCCTCCAATGGGGACATGAGCTGAGGAAGGGAGTCTTTCTCCCCTTGGCCCTCTTTTGCCCTTATGTATTGGAGTCCCTGGAGGTCCCCCACACTCTGCTGCACTGCCTGAAATTCAATCCTTTGTAATGAGGCCTTGCCTTTTCCGGAAGCCCCAGCTGAAAACAGAGTTCTTGCTTCTGGGAGTCACTGATGCCTTCATATGATTAGCTTTTAAGCCTGCTGAGAGAGTCACAGAAAGGTCTCTGGTTGTCAAGAGAAAGGATAGCTTTAAGAACACAGGACCACCAAGTGGTGGGGTCCCTCGAGACACAACATTCTGCCGGTTATCCTGCTGGTGTCGTGTTTAGCAAGCCTCTCTTGGATGCTGGAAGGATTTAGCAGTGGCCTACTGTATGGACAGCCGCTCTTGGTGGGGCCCTCCAACCACTCCCTCTTCTTTTGGGAACTCCACCCTCATTTTCTTTTGAAGACGTGCTCTGCCCTATCCCACCTTCATGGAGTTCTTGCTGAATTAACACATGTCTCAAGCCGGGCCACATGACACCTAATGGGCACTGAAGGAGGAGATGCTCTCTTTGTCCACTGGGCTTCCGACACTCTCAAGGAGTCAGCAGGCAGACTCCCAGCATGCAGACCACTTGGCTGATGGGGGGATGGAAGAACCAGAGTGCTAGGATTCCTGGGAGAGCCACAGCGCAAGGCTGCTGAGAGTGAGGCCGGCACAGAGGAAAGCCAGGCTGAGCAATGGAGCCAGTCGCCCTTCTGAAACTGTCCACAGCCCCAAGCCTCAGCTTTCTCTCCCTTATGATGGAAGAGCCCTGAAGGGTCCACGTGCCCTCCCTCCTTCCATCTGCCCAGGCCCTGAGCCTGGATGAGCCTCCTTGGGATGACCCCAACATCCTCTGCTGAGAGCCAGCCTACCCCATGCCGTCTCTCAACAGCTCCCTTCCTAGGTTTCCCCACTCCATTTTCCAGCTCACCATGGACCCCAGAAGGCAGATGTGGGGACTCTTCTCCCTCCCACATCTCTGGAATTGTTTCCTGAAGTGGAACAGCACTGACCAACCTCCAACAACCCAGGCAGAGAAGCCATGGCCTTTCTTGACTCCTTGCAGTGTCTATACCTCAAGCATTCATCTGCTGGGCCCAGCACAGCACGTAGGGAAGAATGTGGATCTGTGTCTGAGACATGCACTGGCCTTGCTGAGGAGATTAACATACTCAGGGTCCTGCCTCCCTGGGGGACTGAACTCCTGGCCAGGAAGGCTGGCTCTCTTCTGCATGGTGAAAGCCTCTCCATTGTTTAAGATCCTGCTGAGATGCCCCCTCCTCCAGGAGTCCTTCCTGGATGCCCTCTTATGAAGTTCTCCCTCCTTCTGCTCTGTTCTCTTTCCTGGGACTCTTTTTTTTTTTTTCTTGAGACAGAGTTTCACTTTTGTTGCCCAGGCTGGAGTATGATGGCATGATCTCAGCTCACCGCAACCTCAGCCACCCAGGTTCAAGCGATTCTCCTGCCTCAGCCTCCTGGGTAGCTGGGATTACAGGAGTGCACCACTATGTCTGGGTAATTTTTGTATTTTTAGTAGAGATGAGATTTCTCCATGTTGGCCAGGCTGGTCTCGAACTCCTGACCTCAGGTGATCCACCCACCTCAGCCTCCCCAAGTGCTGGGATTATAGGCATGAGCCACTGTACCCAGCCCTTTCCTGGGACTCTTAGCTGGGCTCCCTTGAGGCTGCCTGTCTATGTCTGACTTTGTCTCCTCTCCAAACCAGGGAGTCAGGGAAGGACATGGACTTTTCCCTGCTCACTGTGAGTCCCCTGATGTCCCACATCACCACTTACCCTGAGACACCGCTCCTCTGTTTGAGGCTCCTTCATCCTCCTTGTCCCATTTTGGTTGGCCTGGCCTTTGGGGACACATAAGATAGTGTTGTTCTTCCATTTCTGCATATTGTTCCAGGACTTCCAATCAGACCTGATCCTGACACCGCCACAAGGCTGGAAGGGTCAGTTATATTGGAAAGGCAGCATGAATGGGGGTTGGGGGTGAGATAGGACTCACTTCCAGGGTCTGACCCAGCGTCTGGCTCACAGCAGTTCTCAGTTATTTGAGTGGGTGGATATGCAAGCTCTGGGGAGGATCTGCATAGAAATCTCACCCTCACTTCCTTGGCAGCTGGGCTCCCCACCAATGCTGCCCTCGAATTTGCTGGGAGACTTAGCTCTCAGAGCCTCACTTCACTCATGGTGTGAAAGGACATGTGTTCCTCTTCCTAGCTACCCAGAACAGGTCCAAGGGAGGCCTCTGAGCTCTACAAGCCCATCTGCTTCTTTGAGGCTCACAAGATGGTAACGAGTACCACCTGCAACGTGCTTATTGTACAGGTGGGAAACCGAGACCCGGGACATTCCCTGCCTGCAGCAGTCACCTGGCTGGTAGGAACTGGGTACCAGGAAGACTGAGCCAGGCAGATCCACACCAACCAATGAATCCTTCTTGTCCAGGAACAGAGCAGCTGGGGGCTGTAAGCCAACATGAGGAAGGGGCCCCAGGTGACTCTGGACCTCTCACTGTAGGAATTTCTGTATCGCTAGACAGCCCTAGTGACCATGAGCTGACACAATTGAACACTAACCAAGATACCAGCCTATTGAAGTGCTTTGTAGTCATTATCTCACTTGATATTCACAACACTCCATGAAGTGGAACAGTCATTATCCCCTTTGTATTGATAAGAAAACTGAGACTCGGAGAAGTGAAACGACCTGCCCAACATCACACAGCAAGCAGCTGAGCTGGGATCTAAACCCAGATATCTGACCCAGAGGCCCTCACTCTTACATTTGAGCTTGATGCTTTTATCCTCAGCTACATCTGATTGCCTCTGACCTTCACAATGGCCCTGTGAGTAGTTCAGTGGACATCACATCCCCATTTTATAGATGAGGAAAGCGAGACCCAGAGAGAGAGGGACAGTGACTTATCCAAGGACCCACAGCAAGTCAAGAGCAGAGATGGTTTGAACACAGGGCTCCTGACTCCCAGGTGCAAGCATTTCATCTGCCACCAGGCAGCTGCAGAAGCCGTGAGTCCTGGCTTCAGTCCTCACACGTGCTGATCTCTTCAGTCACTCAGCAGTGATCTCTTTGTTCCTAAATCTAATGCGTTTGTCAGTGCTTCGTTGATATGAACCCTTGACAGTATGTGACATGTTAATCACTAGGTCCTCCCTGAAGCATGCCCTTCCCGGACTCCTCACTCTGTGGTTTTCTGATTTCTCTGATTCATCCTTCTCCACATCCTCCAAGCCACCTCTTTCTCATCCCACGCCTTAAATATCAAAGTCAGTGGGGGTTAGCACTCTCCCCTCCCTTGTCTTTCCCTCCCTTCTCCTCCTCTTATTTAAGCCTGTCTTCCTGGACACCCTCATAAACTTCCATGGACCCCTTGCCATGCCTAAGCCTTCAGATATCAACTGAGATATTGACAGACTGTCAGGTTGACAGAGTGTCTGTCTTGTTGTCTACTTGATAGAAACACTCAGGTATCCTACAAACAGTTCAAACTCAGCATCTCACATGGCAAGGTGCTTCAGAGCACACACTCTGATGCCAGATCACCTGTGTTCAAATCCTGGCCTTGATTCTTGCCAGCTGCGTGGTCTTAACCATTTGTTGCCTCAACTTCCCTATCTGTAAAATGGGAGCAATGATAGTACTCTCCCTATTTCACTGGGGTGCAAGGAAGATTTTAAAGTATTCATATAGCTAAAGCACCTTGAAACAGTCCTGCCTCACAGTCATTGTTTTTGTTCGTTTGTTTTGAGACAGAGTCTCACTCTGTCACCCAGACTGGAGTAGTGATATGATCTCAGCTCACTGCAACCTTCACTTCCTGGGTTCAAGCGATTCTTCTGCCTCAGCCTCTGGAGTAGATGGGATTACAGATGGCTGCCACCGTGCCAGGCTAATTTTTGTATTTTTAGTAGAGACAGAGTTTCCTCCTGGTGGCCAGGCTGGTCTCGAACTCCTGATCTCAGGTGATCTGCCCTCCTCGGCTTCCGAAAGTGCTGGGATTACAGGCATACCACCTCATCCGGCCACTCACAGTCATTGTTATATGGATGTTTCTTATTGTTGCTAACATTGCCTCCTCCTGCCCTCTAACCCTGTCCCTTCATCAGCCTTTCCGTCTCAGCAAGTAGCACCATCATCTGCCCCAATGCCTAAATGGAAACTGAACCTCACCCTGCTGCCCTGCTCTTTGCTTTCTGATATGGTCTAGATCTGTGTCCTTGCCCAGATCGCATGTCAAATTGTAATCCCTCATGTTTGAGGTGGGGTCTGGTGGTAGATAATTTGATCAGGAAGGCAGATTTCCTACTTTGGTGCTGTTCTCATGATAGAGTCTCATGAGATCTGGTTGTTCAAAAGTGTGTGGCACCCGCCCCCCAACCCCTTGCTCCTTCACCGGCCCTGGGGAGTGCTACTCCCCCTTTACCTGCCACCATGATTGTAAGTTTCCTGAGGTCTCTCCAGAAGCAAAGCACATGGCCAGCATTATGCTTCCTGTCCAGCCTGTGGAACTGTGAGCCAATTAAACCTCTTTTCTTTATAAGTTATCCAGCCATATTTTTTTTGTTTTGTTTTGTTTTTTGAGATGGAGTTTCACTCTTGTTGCCCAGGCTGGAGTGCAATGGTGCTATCTTGGCTCACTGTAACCACTGCCTCCCGGGTTCAAGTGGTTCTCCTGTCTTAACCTCCCCAGTAGCTGGGATTACAGGCATGCGCCACCACGCCCGGCTAATTTTGTATTTTTAGTAGAGACAGTTTCACCATGGTGGTCAGGCTGGTCTCAAACTCCTGACCTCAAGTGATTCGGCTACCTTGGCCTCCCAAAGTATTGGGATTACAGGCGTGAGCCACTGCACCCAGCCTCGTGTATTTCCTTATAGCAATGTGAGAATGGACTAACACACTTCCTTACCACCACCTGCGCCATTATGCAGTTCTATGCGTTCTCCCAGCTTAATGCTTTCCAGAAGCATCCACATCTCACCTTCCCACCACCACCTTCCTGGCCCTTGTCCTCTCATCTCTCTCTTTGGTCCTACAGCAGACCCCTCCTGGTCTCATAGCCTCCAGTATTGCCCCCTTCAATCTGCCCTCCATCTTGAGAACAAATGATCTTCCTAGGGCTCCTTCTGAACATGTCTCTACTCTCACGGCCCCCAGAAAGAAGTCCCAAGGCTCAGCAGCCTCCAGAGACCCTCAGGATCTGGCTTCTGCAGCCTCTCCTCCTTACCCCATTCCTGTTCTAGCTGCCCATGGGCCTGAACTGCTTAACTCTTGGACTTTGGACATGCTTTTGTTTTTCATTTAGTTTTATTTCGTTTTGCTTTTTAGAGACAAGGTCTTGCTCAATCACCCAGGCTGGAGTGCAGTGGCGTGATCATGGCTCCTGGCAGCCTCAAATTGAGCTCAAGTGAGCCTCTTGCCTCAGTCTTCCAAGTAGCAAGACTGCAGGTGCACACCACCATGCCCGACTAACTTTTTTATCTTTTATAGAGACAGGGTCTTGCTATGTTGCCCAGGCTGGTCTCAAATTCCTGACCTCAAGTGATCCCCTCTTCTGGGCCTCCCAAAGCACTGGGATTACAGGAGTGAGCACCTGGTTGGACAAGCTTTTTTATCCTCCTGGGGTATGCTTCCTCCTCCTTCTCTTTCTCCTCCTCCTCTTCCTCTCTCTCCTCCTTCCCCTGGAGCCTTCCTACTCCCCCACTCAACTGAATCCTGCTCCTGCACCAGGTCTCACTTAGAAGTGTCACAGCCTCCTGGCTTTACTCCCATGGCTGTCCCAGTCTCACCAGGCTGGAGCTATCTGTGTCCCCCATCAACTCTGAGACCCCTAAAAGTGGTATGTTCATTTTCTACTGCTACCTTAAAAATGACCACAAACCTGATGTCTTGAAACAATACACACTTATTACCTCTCAGTGTCTCTGGGTCAGGAGGCTGGACCTGGCCAAATGGGGTCCTGGACTCAGGGTCTCATGAGGCTGAAGTCAAGGCACCAGCTGGGCTCCACGGTGCTTAGGTTGTTGGCAGAATTCAGTTTCCTGCAGCTGTGGACCTGAAGTTCTTGCTTTCTTGTTGGGGCAGTGATCTCAGTCTGTTTTGAGAGGCCACCTGCGGTCCCTTCCATGTGGCCTTTTGCAGACTCTCACATGTGGCAAGTGACTTCTTCAAAGCCAGCAGGAGAAATTCTCTTTTTTTAACGAAGGGCCCAGAATCTCTTTTAAATACATTTTTACCTGATTAGGCCAGGCCCACCCAGGATAATCTCCATTTGATTAATTCAAAATCAACTGCTTTGAGACTCAATTACATCCAAAAAACGCCTTCATCTCTGCTCACAGAGTGGAATCCCATCATAGTCCCACCTGTATTTAAGGGGAGAGGATTATACAGGACTTGTACTCTCAGGGGTGGAAACTTTGGGGGCTGATATGGTTTGTCTGAGTCCCCACCCAAATCTCATCTTGAATTGTAGCTCCCACAATTCCCAAATATCATGAGAGGGATCCAGGGGGAAGTAATTGAATCATGTGGGTGGGTCTTTCCCATGCTTTTCTCGTGGTAGTGAGTAAGTCTCGTGAGATCTGATGGTTTTATAAAGAGGAGTTCCCCTGCATAAGCTCTCTCTCTTTGCCTGCTGCCGTCTTTGTGACTTGCTCTTCCTTGCCTTCTGCCATGATTGTGAGGCCTCCCCAGTCATGTGGAACTGTGAGTCCATTAAACCTCTTTTCTTTTGTCCAGTCTCAGGTATGTTTTTATCAGCAGGATGAAAACAAACCAGTACAGTAAATTGGTACCAATAGAGTTGGGCACTGCTGAAAAGACACCTGAAAATAAGGAAGTGACTTTGGAACTGGGTAACAGGCGGGATTAGAACAGTTTGGAGGGCCAGAAGAATACAGGAAAATATGGGAAAGTATGGAACTTCCTAGAGACTTGTTGAATGGCTTTGTCCAAAATGTTGATAATGATATGGACAATAAAGTCCAGGCTGAGGTCATCTCAGATGAAGATGAGGAACTTGTTGGGAACTGGAGCAAAGGCGACTCTTGTTATGTTTTAGAAAAAAGACTGGTGGCATTTTGTCCCTGCCCTAGAGATTTGTGGAACTTTGAACTTGAGAGAGATGATTTAGGGTATCTGGCAAAAAAATTTCTAAGCATTCAAGAGGTGACTTGGGTGCCATTAAAGGCATTCAGTTTTATGTGGGAAGTAAAGCATAAAAGTTGAGAAAATTTGCAACCCCATTTCCTGGGGAGAAATTCAAGCCCCCCAAGACAATGGGGAAAATGTCTCCAGGGCATGTCACAGGTCTTCATGGCAGCCCCTCCCATCACAAGCCTGGAGGCCTAGGAGGAAAATAGGGTTTTGTGGACCAGGCCCAGGGCCCCTGTGCTGTGTGCAGCCTAGAAGCTTGTTGCCCTGAGTTGCAGATGCTCCAGCCATGGTTGAAAAGGGCCAATGTATGGCGTGAGCCATGGCTTCAGAGGGTGCACGCCCCAAGCCTTGGCAGCTTCCACAAGGCATTGAGCCTGCAGGTGCATGGAAGTCAAGAATTGAGGTTTGGGAACCTCTGCCTAGATTTCAGAGGATGTGTGGAAATGCCTGGTTGCCCAGGCAGAAGTTTGCTGCAGTGGCGGGGCCCTCATGGAGAACCTCTGCTAGGGCAGTGCAGAAGGGATATGTGGGGTCAGAGCCCCCACACAGAGTCCTGACTGGGGAACTGCCTAGTGGAGCTGTGAGAAGAGGGCCACTGTCCTCCAGACCCAAGAATGGTAGATCTACTGACTGCTTGCACCATACACCTGGAAAAGCTGCAGACACTCAATGCCAACCCATGAAAGCAGCCAGGATGGAGGTTGTAACCTGCAAGACTACAGGGGCAGAGCTTCTCAAAGCCATAGAAGCCCACATTTTGCATCAGCATGACCTGTATGTGAGACATGGAGTCAAAGGAGATCATTTTGGAGCTTTAAGATTTGACTGCCCTGCTGGATTTTAGACTTTCATGGGGCCAGCAGCCCTTTGTTTTGGCTAATTTCTCCCATTTGGAATGGCTGTATTTGCCCAATGCTTGTGCCCCTGTTGTATCTAGGAAGTAACTAACTTGCTTTTGATTTGACAGGCTCATAGGTGGAAGGGACTTGCCTTGTCTCAGATGAGACTTTGGACTATGGACTTTTGAGTTAATGCTGAAATGAGTTAAAATTTCAGGGGACTGTTGGGAAGGCATGATGGATTTTGAAATATGAGGACATAATATTTGGGAGGGCCGGGGTGGAATGATATGGTTTGGCTGTTTCCCCACCCAAATCTCATACTGAATTGCAGCTTGACAATTCCCATGTGTCATGGGAGGGACCCAGTGAGAGGTAATTGAATCACGGGAGCAGGTCTTTCTCATGCTGTTCTCATGATAGTGAGTAAGTCTCACAGGTCTGATGGTTTTATAAAGAGTAGTTCTGCACAAGCTCTCTCTCTTTGCCTGCTGTCATCCTTGTGACTTGCTCCTCCTTGCCTTCTGCCATGATTGTGAGGTCTCCCCAGCCATGTGGAACTGTGAGTCCATTAAACATTTTTTTCTTCCCAGTTTTGGATATGTCTTTATCAGCAGCATGAAAACGGACTAATACAGGGGCTGTCTTAGAATACTGCCCGACACAAAAGGGAACTTGTCTGCCTTATCACCATTATGTTCCAAGCTCCTGGCACATGGAAGGTACTCAGTAATCATTTATTGAATATGTGAATATGTGAATGAATGAATGATTGAATGAATGAGTCAAATGGCCACCAATCTCATACCTTTCTACTTGGAGGAGAATGATGAGATGGAGTCTGGAATATGACCCCTGGATTCACCTTCTAATCAATTCCTTTGAAGATACCTTCAGATGCCACTGAACTGTGGAGAACATGTCTTTGTCATTCCTTGGGGGTCATTGGTATGATGAGGTGGGTGGCTGTCACTTGAGTATAGGCCCCATGAAACATAAGCTCATGTTTCCCAGTGTCCCAGAGGCCACCCCAAAGTGAGAAGTTTTTCCTGTTTTCAAGGAGTCAGCTGAGTGGTTTTTTTCTAGCCCCACATTGGCTAGAAAATACATTGTCCCACTAGAGCCAGTGAGGCATCCCAGGGGACACCCGACTTTGGGCAGGAATCAGGGATAGATGTTGTGTGTAGTGAGCTGTGAAGAGTCACTCACTGAGAGGCTCATGGCATCCTTTATTTATTCGCATTGAAATATTTATTGGGATGTGAGGCATCTATAATAGATATGTCAGCCATGCGGGCAGGCCTGCTAGGGGGAGAAATCTGGGTGGCCTCTCTCCTAGGCATCAGTATGTTTGCTCAGTGAATAACTCACCTGGAAAACATTTCCTGGGCACCTACCACAAACCAGGCTCTGTGCTATAGAATCAGGTGGAGAATAGGAGATGACAGGGGAGAGACCAGTGTTTATTGAGTACCTACTGTTTGCTGGGTATTTCTAACACGTTATCTCACTTAAGTATCAGAACAACCTGGTGATTTCAGTGGCATCATCATGCATACTGTACAGATGAAGAAATCGAGGCTCAGAGAAGTTCAGTAACTTTCTAAAAGTCACACAGTCTCTTTTAATCTTAAGTCCAATTCTTGAGACCTGTATTTGGAGATCTTTATAAATTTCAGCACTGAAATAAGAGTGGGTATGTACAAATGGCAGTAGACTTGGAGTGAATTTAGTTTTAGTTAAAGTTACAGTTAGATTTTAAAATTATATCTAGAGAAATCAGGACAGGGAGGAGATGAGGGGTCTAATCCCAGCCAAGAGGCCGATGATGGGAAAATCACTGTGGTTCTCATTTTTGGGGGCTCTCCTCTGTGCCAGGCCCTATTCAAAGCACTTTAGCCCATTGAACTCTTCCAGCCACCCTACAGGACAACTCAAGGAGAGAAAACAACTTGCCCAAGCTCACCAGATACAAAGAGGCTGAGCTGGGATTTGAACTCAGGCCTGCTGTTCCCATGTGCATCTCAGAAATGGTTCAATGACAGTAGATGTTTCTTGAGTCCTAGCTCTGACCAGGCAACTATTCAGGGAGCTCCAAGTATATTAGTTCATCATATCTTCAGAAGCACCCCTGCAAGTCCTGTACTGTTAGTACCCTCATTTTGTGGAGGGAGAGACTAAACCACAGAGAGTCCATCCCAGGACCTGAGAGGAACAAAGCTGGGACTCAAGCCCAGGCAGCTTGGGGCCCAAAGCCAATGTGTGCACTCCTTGTGACCTACTGCCTTTCTGCTAAGCTCCTGGGGCCCCAGCATTGACCTGTAGACAGACACAAGCACCTCTAGAAAAGAGAGAAGGAGCTCCCGTGGTCCAGGGCCAGAGTGCACAGGCCCAGCCACATGACACGCTTCCTGGCATCCCTCTGTTTTCACTCCACTGGCTTCCTGTGATCCTGCCATCTTTGCTCTGCTGCTACCTGGGACCACATCATTTCTGCTTTGCCCTCTCTAAACTTTCCTTGCTCAGCCTCTAATGCAGGGGTCTGCAGGGTTCCAGAAAGATCCTTCCAGATTGCTGTTCACCATCCAACACCAAATCTCTGATCCTTAGCCCTGGTTTCCTGACCACAGAGACTGGTAGATAGTCATCTGGATGTAGAATGTTCCATTCAGAGACAAACATACACAGACAAAAAACTGTAAAAAGTCCAGAGGAGAAATGCCTTAAGTTTAACAACTTCTTCGGGCTGGCCTACTTCAGAAAGGAAGGGGTGTGTGTGTGTGTGTGTGTGTGTGTGTGTGTGTGTGTTTGACTTCATGTTTTTAATTTTAAAAAAGTAATAAATGCAGGTGGTTGGTTTTTTGTTGTTGTTGTTGGTTTTATTTATTTATTTTTTTTTTTTGAGATGGAGTCTCTCTCTGTAGCCAGGCTGGAGTGCAGTGGCACTATCTCGGATCCCTGCAACTTCCGCCTCCGGGTTCAAGTGATTCTGCTGCCTTAGCCTCCCAAGTAGCTGGGACTACAACAGGTGCATGCCACCGCACCCAGCTAATTTTTGTATTTTTAGTAGAGACAGGGTTTCACTATGTTGGCCAGGATGGTCTCAATCTCTTGACCTCATGATCCATCTGCCTTGGCTTCCCAAAGTGCTGGGATTACAGGCATGCCCCACTGCGCCCAAACATGTAGGTTGTTTTAAAAGTCAGATTAGTTTACAAGACATCACGGAGAACAGTAGTCTTTCCACTGGTCCTCACCTGCCATTCCCATTCCCTAACAGCAACCACTTTCAATTCTTAAAGCTCTTTCTTCTACTATTTAACACATTTGTATATAATATCCAGCCATGTTTAAACAGTTTTATTGAGGTAAAACTGACATACAATAAACTGTACATGTTAGAGTATATACAGTAGGTCATCACTTAACAATGTCTATAGGTTCTCAGAAACTGTGATTTTAGGTGAAATGACGTAATGAGTGTAATTTGACCATAGGCCAGTTGGTATTAACAACAGTGAAGTTCATAGGCATATTTCTGGTTATAAAAACATCATTGAACTTCTAAATGAAGACCCCAAACACCTCTAGTATTAAACAGTGAAATAAATGGGAGCTATACATAGGTTTAAGAAAGACTAATAAAAACAAATAAGGTAATTTTTTACCCCAATTATTTTAGTTCAGAGTAGAAGGTGGCCAGAGCCCATCCCAGCCACAGCCCATCCCGGCCAGAGCCCATCCCCACAGCAGGTGGGAACCCACCCTTGACAGGACCCCATCCCATCACAGGATGCACTTATCCCACTCATTCACTCATCTTGGGACCGTGTAGACACACCGATGAACCCCACATGCCCAGCTTTAGAATGTCAGTGGAAAGCAGAGGACCCAGATAAAATTCACATGGACATGGGGACAATATGCAAATTCCACACAGACAGGGGGGGCCTCAGCAGGGATTGATGGGTTTTTCTCAATTACATTCTAATAAAATGACCTGGATGGAAACATTATTTGAGGACCTGCTGTAATTTGATACATTTTAATGTACACATGTCCCCATGAAACCACATCACTACAGTCAAGATGATGAACATAGCCAGGTCCTTCATAATCCCTCCCTCCTGTTCCTTTTGTGACTCCCATCTATCCCCCAAGAAACCAATGACCTTTTTTCCGACACTGTCAAGTTGTTTGCATTTTCTAAAATTTTATACAAATACGGTCACACAATGTGTATTCTCCTTTTTTGACTCCTTTCACTTAGCATAATTAGAGACTTGTTTGTGTTATTACATTAACAAGCTCAGTTGGTTTTATTGCTGAGGGATATACCATTCTAAGGATATACCACCATTTGTGTATCTATTAACTCAATGGACATTTAAACTCTTTCCAGTTTTCAGCTACTAGAAATAAAGTCACTGTGAACATTCATGTACAATCTTGGTATAGACAGATGCTTTCATTCTTCTTGGGTAAATACATAGAAGTAGAGCAATTCAATCATATGATAAGTGTATGTATAACTTTTTAAAGTAACTACCAATGATTTTCCAAGTGATGATACCATTTTACTTTCCAATCAGCACTGTATTAGAGTTCAAGCTGCTCCACACCTCCAACAACATTTGATATGGTCAATCTTTTTACTTTTAGCCCTTCTACTTAAATGTGTAGTGGTGTCTTGCTGTGGTTTTAATTTGCATTTACTTAATGACTAATGATGTTGAGCATGTTTTCGTGTGTTTATGTGCAACCTGTAATCTTCTATGCTGAAGTGTCTGTTCAAATCCTTGACCCATTTTTTAATTGGGTTATTTGTTTTCTTAAGTTTTCAGAGTTCTTCATATATTCTATACACAGACGCTTTATCATATATGTTATTTGCAAATATTTTCTCACAGTTTATGTCTTGTATTTTCATTCCCTAGATGGTGTCTTTTAAAGAGAAGTCCTTAATTTTGATGATGTTCAATTTATCAATTTTTATCTTTTATGAAGTGTGCTTTTGATGTTTCTAACTATGGCTAGCCCAAGATCTTACAATTTTTTTCTCCTTTATTTTCTCTTAGAATTTTAGTTTTAGATGTTGTCTTTTAGGTCTATGATCCGTTTTGAGGTCTACAATTAATTGTTATATATGGGGAGAGGTATAGAGCAAAGCTTATTTGTTTGCATATGGATATCTAATTACACCGTCATCATTTATCCAAAGAAAGGCCTTTCTTCATTGAATTCTCTCTGCATCTTTGTTGTAAATTGGTTGTCCATATATGTGTGGGTCTATTTATAGACTCTCTCTTCTGTTTCATTGATCTATTTGTCTATCTCAATATCAATACCACATTGTAATGATTACTATATTGAATACTGTATTCATTAGTCAGTATAAGCTAGTTTATCTTCCAACTTTGATCTTCATTTTCAAAAGAGTTTTTGGCTATTCCAGCTCCTTTGCATTTCTATATGAATTTTAAAATTGGCTTGTCAATTTCTACAAAGAAACCTGCTTTTTGATTGGGGTGTGCAATGAATTGATAGATCAATTTGGGAGAAATGACATTTTAACAATATTGACTTATGACTATGATATATTTCTACATTTATTTAGGTGTTATTTAACACCTTTGATTGATATTTTGTGATGGGCACAGATCTTGCACATCTTTTGTCAGACTTATTCCTAAGTATTTTGTATTTTCTGGGGCATATCTTATTTCAATTTTCAATTACTCATTGATAGTATATAAAATACAATTGATTTTGGTATATTGATCTTGAATACTACAACCTTATTACACTCATTTACTAATTGTGGTAGTGATTTTATAGAGGTCATCAAATTTTCTATACAGACAATCATGTCATCTGTGAATAAATATTATTTTATTTCTTCCTTTCCAATCTGGATGCTTTTTAGTTGCTTTACTTGCCTTATCACACTGGCTAGACCCTCTAGAACAATATCAAATAGAAACGGGGACAATTGACATCCCTTGTTCTTCACCTTAGGGATCAGCAATCAGTATGTCATTTTTAAGTATGATGCTAGCTACAGGTTTTCATATAGACCATTGTGAAGAAATTTGCTCATAATATGCTGCAAGTGTTTTTAATCAGAAATCAATGTTTAATTTTTTAAAAAATGTTTTGCATGTATCCATTCAAATACTCATTTTTTTGGTTAATGTAATGAATTACATTGATTGACTCTCAAATGTTAAGCTAACCTTGAATTCCTGGGATAAGCTCCACTTAGTCATTGTGTACTATTCTTTTTACGCATTGCTGGATTTGAATTGCTAAAACTTTGTTAAGATGTTTTGCCTCTGTATTCATGAGCAATATTGGTCTATAGCCTTCTTTTCAAGTAAATGTTTCAGTCTGGTTTTAGTATCAGCACAATGCAAGAGCTGGAGAATATTCCCTCCTCTTCAATTTTCTGGAAAAATTTTTGAAGAAGTTGTATTATTTCTTCATTAAATATTTGGCAGAATTCATCCGTGAATATTTATTGGCCAGAAGTTTTCTTTACGAGGGAACTTCTTAACTACAAAATCTATTTACTTAATAATGACACTATTCAGATATCCATTTCCTTTTGAGTGATCTTTGGTAGTTTACGTTTTTCAAGGGATTTGCCTATCTCGTGAACATTATTAAATTTGGTGACCTAAACTTGTTCCTAATATTTCCTTATTATTATTTTAATATAGGATTATATATAGTGATTTCACCTTTCTCAATTCTGATGTTGGCAATTTATATCTTTTATTTCTGATTAGCCTGGCTAAAGGTTTATTAATTTTATTGATCTCAAAGTACCAACTTTTTCTCTATTGTTTTTCTACTTTGTATTTTATTTATTTTCACTTTGATCTTTATTGTTCCGTTTTTTTCTGCTAACTTTGAGTTTAATCTGTTATTTTAATTTTTTTCTAGATTCTGAAGATGGAAGCTGAGGCATTGATTTGAGACCATTGATTCTTTAGTACTAGAAATTTCCCTGTATACTATTTCAGCTGTATCACACACATTTTTATATTTGTCTTTTCATTTACATTTATTTCAAAAAAATTTTCTAATTTTCCTTTGATAAATGCTTTATTGAGCAGTGTATTATTTAGCTTAGTTTTCAAATATTTGGGGGGTTTCCAGATATTTTTCTGCTATTGAGTTTTAATGCAATTCCATGTGATCAGAAAACATACTTTGATTCTTTTTAAATGTACTGAGACTTGTTTGACGGCCAGAAGATGATCTGTCTTAGTAAATGCTCTGTGTGCACTTGTGAAAAATGTGTGTTCTGCTGTTGTTGCGTGGAGTGTTCTATAAATGTCCATCCTGTCAGGTTGATTGATATGGCTGTAGAGACCTTATATAGCCTTACTGATTCCCCCTTCTGCTTCTTCTATCAATTATTGAGACAGGAATTGAAATTTCTAACTATAATTGTGGATTTGTCTATGTCTCCTTGCAGTTCAATCAGTTTTTGGCTTCATATATTTTGAAGCTCTGTTATTAAGTGCATAAATGTTTAGGATTACTATATTCTCTTGATAAACTTAACTTGTTATGATTATGAAATGAACTTCTTTGTCTCTGGCTGGATGACTGCTGCATTTCATCTACGGCTAATTATTCCCTGACATAAAGGCAAGACCCTTCTGAATATTTCACTCAATGCTCCACGAATTCTCAGGATTTTCCACTCTGCCTGGTGGGAATAGCAATCATTCTGGACCCTGTGTGAGCTCCAGATACTATTATCTTTAATCCTTTTGGGTGGTTCCTTCCCCACCTCGGGAAGTTTCTTCACATGCCTCTGCTGATTGGGACCCTGCTGAATAATTAAGGGAAGCTTCTGCAGACCTAAATGCAGCTCTCTCTACTCTCCGACACTATTCCTTCCCTGTGCACTTTAGCTACCTGGGCTCCCTGGACTCTTCCTGCCATCTCCCCAACTTGGGCAATTTGCCAGGCTCTGCCTGGGTTCCCTCTCCCTGTGCCACAGCCTGGAAACTCTCTCAAGACACTAAGCAGCGCGATCATAGGGCTGCGCTCATTTGATTCCCATCTCTCAGTGACCAGTGCCCTTCATCATCTCATGTACAGCATCTAAACCATTGTTTCATCTATTTTGTCCAGTTTTATCATTGTCTCGGGTGGAACATAAATCTAGTTCCTATTAGAACTGGGAGTCTTTATTTTTGTGCTTTGTTCAGTTTTAGGTATCTGTGTTGACCTGGGGCTATGAAAGTTAACGGTTTAGGCCAGGCATGGTGGTTCATGCTGGTAATCCCAGAACTTTGGGAGACGGAGGCGGGTGGATCACTTGAGATCAGGAGTTCAAAACCAGCCTGGCCAACATGGCGAAACCCTGTCTCTACTGAAAAAATACAAAAATTAGCTGGGTGTGGTGGTGCTTGCCTGTAATCCCAGCTACTCACAAGGCCGATGAAGGAGAATCACTTGAATCCAGGAGGTGCAGGCTGCAGTGAGCCGAGATTGTGCCACTGCACTCCTGCCTGGGCAACAGAGGGAGACCTTGTCTCAAAAAAAACCAGGAAGTTGATGGCTTAGACTTCTTACAAATGATCCTTCCCCCTTCCACCTCCACATCCTTTCCCTCCCCCACATCTTCTCAAAATAGATTTGGTTATAACATTAAATTTTCATATGACTTTGAAACTATTGCTCACAGCTGAGTCATATGGTATACTGGAAATGGTTTACTTTCTTTTACATCTTTTAGTTTTCCATAGAGTTAATATTTGCCTTTTTAAAAAGGTTTGCTTTCTTGTCTAATGGTTAGTTCTTTTAATTTGAAGTTTCATACTCAAATAACATGAAAGTCAACAGTGTCTGGAGGAAGGCGGTTACAATAGCAATTGCTCTATATGGGCTGAGACCATTTTTGTCTGTCCCACCCCTAACATAGCAGAGGGGTGGGACAGGGGTTCTGGCTTTAACACACAGCCCCTGGTCTTCTGTATACATCTCATATGTCCCCGGTCTATTCTGAGAAAGAAGAAAAACATGTGAATTGAAGTCAATAGAAAAGATAAGAAGCAAGAACGCAAACCAGGACCCTGGGTACTAGTTCTGCCTATGTTGCTAATGTTCTGTGTGACCTCAAGCAAGTCTCTTTTCTTCTAAGGCCACCACTTATTATCTGTGGCAAGAGATAATAATCTGTGGCAAGGCAGGTGAGGGCAAATGTCTTCTCTAGATTGCCTTAAGGAATGGGGTGGCCATGAAGACACTGGGGACCTGAGAAATGTTCCCATTCCCTGACTTAATCCATGTAAGACCCAAGTGGTCTTTTGTATCCAAGAGGGGACAGACAAGGTAGTAATGAATGAGAACCCCAAGGAGCAGATTTCAGACTAAGATGGTGATAGATTGATAAAAGGTGCTTACACACCTCCAACAATGGGGACTCACTACTTGCAGAGTCCTCTGCAAGGTTGGAGGTGTGTAAGCAGAGCTTAGACCAACCCTGGGTGAATTTTCACTTTCCCCAGTTACAGTCGTGACACCATATTGTCATTGGCCATTATGTTCACTGGCCCCTGGACTGAACTGTAAGCCCCATGAGGGCTGGAACCTTGAGAGTCTAGCCCAGCTAGACACTCAACTGGGACATTTTTCCCCCAGGGGACATTTGACAGTGACTGGAGAAATTTTCGGTGGTCACAACTGGAAGGAGATGCTTCTAGCATCTAGTTGGTGGAGGCAAGGGATGCTGCTAAGCATCCTACAAAGTTCACCACTGACTCCCACAACAAGGAATTATTTGGGGCAAAATGTTGATAGTGCTGGGCTTTAGAAGCCCTGGTCTGGCCTATCACTCCAACCCAGCACTCAGCCCAGGGTCCAGCACCTGAGAGGGTATTTGTACGTAGGTGGATAAACAATGATGCTTGGCAGGGACTCTGATTGCCAGACTGTCCCCCAGGAGCTGCCATGGAGCCCACAGCAATCCATGCCTATCCTGGGCCCTGCAGGGGCCAGCTGCCCAACATGACTTAGGGGAGGATCCCCCACTCCAGAGCATAGTGAGTGGGCTCCTGGCCTGACCTGGCCCTCCCCTCCTTGGGTTACTGACCCATCCTGGCCAGACAGGGGCTATGCTGGAACTTCAGTCCTGCCTTGATCTTTGGCACTAATGTTCCCTTATCAGTGGAATGATCCAAGACTCCAGTTTTCTCTCTGTACCATGGGACAGTTGTCAGACCTGCTCATGCTGTGGGCCCACTAGGAGCCAAAAGTGGTTAGTGGTTGGCCCATGGGTGGGCGGAGGGGAGAGTCACAGAGTTTCATCCCCAGTTAGACTCTCCAGAGGGCAGCTGACAGGATCTGACAGTGCAGGAGGGAGAAATTCATTCAACCATGTAGTCAACAAATATGTATTGAGCACCTACTATGTGCAAGGCCTAGGTAGCAGGAATACAGCACTGAATCAGACAGACAAAATCTCTGCCTTCAATGCAGCTCACATTCTAGTGGCAGGAGGGCAGAGTAGGAATAGACAATAAACAAAAACCAGTAAGTAGCTTTTGGAAGGTGATGCACATTATGATACAAATGAAAAATGGAAAAACAAACAAACAAACAAAAAACAAAGCAGGCACAGGGCATCAGGAGTGAGTAGGGCAGGAATGGGTTTAAGTGGTGTGGACAGAGGAAGCCTTGTTGAGACGGTGACATGTGATCAGTGGACATTATGGGGAAGAGTATCCAGGCAGAGGGAACAGCTGGTGCAAAGGCCCTAATGGGGAATGTCCCTGGCGTGCTTGAGGACAGCAAGGAGACCCATGTGGCTGGAGCAGAGTGGGTGAGGCAGGCAGCAGGAGACAGGAGATGAGGCCAGGAGGGAACAGAAACTTGCCACACTGGGCGTTGGGGATGCCCTAGCTTTGACATCGTTGTTTGGGAGCCACGGAAGGGTTTTGAGCAGAGGAGTGGTGTGATCAGAAAATTACCCCCATCGAGAACCACTGGGCTAGATACTCAAGGTTCCAGCCCTCACTGGGCTTACAGTTGAGCCTAGGAGCCACTGAAGTTCATGGCCAATGATAAACAGTGTCATGACTGTAATTGGGGAAAGTGAAAATTCACCCACAGTTGGTCTAAGTTCTGCTGCTGAAACAACGTATCACATACTTAACAGCCTAAATCTATACAGATGTGTTCTCTTATAGTTCTGGAGGCCAGAAGGCCAAAATCACTTCAGAAGACCAGGTATCACAGGGCTAGATCCCTCTGGAGGCATTAAGAGAAGTTCATTCTTTCTCTTTCTCTCTTTCTCTCTTTCTCTCTTTCTCCCTTTCTCCCTTTCTCTCTTTCTCTCTTTTCTTTCTTTTCGTTCTTTCTTTCTTTCCTTCTTTCCTTCTTTCTTTCTTTCCTTCTTTCCTTCTTTCTTTCTTTCTTTCTTCTTTTTTTTTTTTTTTCCAGATTCTGGAAGCCACCTGCATTCCTTGGCTTGTGCCACCTTCCTCACATCCATGTCGACTTCTTCCTGTGCTGTAATTGTACCTCCCTCTGCCGCCCTCATATGAGGAAACTTGTGATTCTACCATTGGGCCCTGCTGGATCATCTGGGCTACTCTCCCACTTCAAGGCCCCTAATTCAATCACATCTGCAGTCTCTTCCGCTATATAAGGTAACATTCATAGGGTCTTGGGATCAGGATGAGCAGATCTTAGAGGGGCCACTCTTGAGCCTACCACAAAGCCAAGTGGGGAACAGACCACAGTCCTGAGTGTCTGAGCTGGGGAGGGGCCCAGAGGCCCAACCCAGTGGCCAGGACAACTGCAAGACCCCCCAGAACACTACACATGCTGGGGAGAGGGCCCTTGGGTAAATTCATGAGGCCAGTTCCTGTGTGACCTTAGGCCACCTTCTGTCTTTCCCCAAGCTTCAGTTTCTAGATCCAAAAAAAGAGGAATAGTTAACCCCCACCTTGCTTGCAGGACATTGTTTAAGTTAGATGATCTGCATGCCCCTTCTCTTCCCCACCAACCACACTAGGCTTCTTGATGTTTCTTAAACATGCCAAGCATTTCTTATCTCAGGGACGTTGCATAGGCTCTTCTGCTACCCCAGGGCCCTTGCACTGGCTGTTCTACTACCCCAGGGCCCTTGCACTGGCTGTTCTACTACCCCAGGGCCCTTGCACTGGCTGTTCTGCTTTGGGTGTTTTTTCCTAGACACTGCCATGGCTAACCTCTCATTTTCTTCGTGTCTTCATTCAAATGTTCCCTTCAAAGAAACTGTCCCTGATCACCCTATCCAAAGCTACATCCCCATCAATCTATCCCCTTACCTGGATTCGTATTTCATCTTACATATTTATTTGTTATCTGACAAGGTCTTGGGAGGAAACAGAAGGCACACTTGGCTGGGATTTTGAAGGGAATTTAATGAGGGGAATAGCAAGGGATGTCAAGATACCACAGACGGGCGACAGTGGGAAGCTTCTACCCTCCCTAGGGCAAGGAGTAGTGGTGCCAGAGCCCAGAGAGAGCTGGAGTGGGGTAGAGGGCCCTCCTGCCAGGAGCCAGAACCACAGTGTCAAAGCAGAAACAAGCTGGGGAAGAAACAGCTGGACATCCTCTCCCCTGTCTCCAATCTCAAGCCAAAGCCTCCAACTGGACAAACCCACCAGCAGCCAGAGGGCAGGTGAGCCTGAGAGTTGTGGTCCATGGAATTCAGCCTCCCTGGGCACAGGGCAAGGTGGAGAAGGGCAGAGAGTAGACACAGGGGCAGGGGCAGGGGCAGGGGTGACCAATAACCCACACATTAGTTTAAAATGTTTTAATTATCTCTTTTCCCACTCAATGTGGAAGATCCATGAGGACAGAGATTGTATCTCTTTTGATTATTACCAAGTTCCCAAGCAGCTTGAACATTGCCTGGGTGCTGGTAGGAGTCCCATAAATGATGGTTAGGGAAATGAAGCAAAGCCCAGTGATCTAACAGGAGAAGGCTCTGCGAGCAGGAGGGTAGCACACATATCTATGAAGGACCCTCCTGGTCATGGCTGCTGCACTCCACCTTTACAAGGGATTTTAGAAGTGCACAAGTCAACCCAGGAATTCATCTTGCTACTGGCCAGCCCTGCCACTGTTCATTCCTTATCTCCACCCCACCCCAATTTCAAGGGAGACTTCTAGAAACTCATCTTTGCCACCATGTTGCAAAAAGCAGGTTAAGCGGAAGGAAGGAAAAGTGTAAGCATCGTTTCCTCGTCTTGGCAAAGGAGGGAGTACAGTCCAGTAAGGAGAATTTGCTCAGGATCCCAAGGGGGCATTCTTCAAGGTCTCCTGCTCCACTCTGGGTGCCCTGCTCAGAGAATATTCTCAAACTGCCAGATACAAAATGCTTCTTTAAGGAAACTGCAGATCTGTTCTGAGCCCCCTACAATCCACACAAATAGGACAACCCAGGTTTTCCCTGCATGGAACCATAAGCCCTTAACCTTGACTACTGGGATCAGAGGGGTGGCTGCCATGGTGGATTTCAGGCCTGGCAGCCAAGCGAAGGGGGCTGTCTGGGATGGCTCTCCCAACCACAGAGCGACTTTGCTAGAATTTGAGAAACAGATGCTCATTTTGGGGACCTGGGATGCTGGAGCCACCCCAGCCCACACCAGTTTGCCCCTCATGTTACCCAGGGAGGTGCAGAGTGGCTTGGGAGAAAGCATATTTTGGGGGCAGAGGCCCTTGGGTGCAAATCCCAGAGCCTCCTCTTGCTAACTCTGTGACCTCTCCTTGTTCGTAAACAGAGTGTCAGGCCTTTTCTCCGGGAATGTTTTGAAGATTAAATAAACCTGAACCTCCCAGCAAGTGACTGGCACACAGTAGGCACTCACAAGCCGCCTTTTCTTCTCTGGCTTCTCCCGTGAGTCCTAGGAGACCACATCTTCCCTGAAGCAGGGAGAGTAGCCAGCAAAGCAACCCACCCTCTACCCAGATCAGCCTCTCCGCGTTTGAAAACTTCCAAGGCAGGAAAACTTTTTTCCCCAGGCCGGTTCTGTCGCGGCTGCCACCATGAAAGGCCCTACACCTTCCCCCCACGGGCCCGCTGCTGTCTTAAGAAAAAAACCCTCATCTCCTCTGCCGAGATGAGCGTCGTCGCCAGGAAAGGAGGGAGCTGAGGGGGAGGCACTAATGGGAGACGCCTCGGCAGAGGAGAAGACACAATGGATAAAAGAAGAAAGCGCATCCAAACACGAGTTCTTGTTCTCGAGAAGAAGGGCCAAGTCTGACTTTATAGCAACAGCTTTGAGAGCAGCAGCGGTGGGATTTCATGGCAGAGGTTCCGCGGGAAAATCAATAAGCGGGGCCGCTGTTTGGAGATGCAGCAAGAAAGGCCACTAACGAGGCCAGATTGTAACAGTTCTGCGAGCAGCCACAATGCTCACCTTACACGGCGCGGCCGCGCGTTGGTAAATAATAAATCATAGCGGCCGGCGGGCGGCGGCGGCGGCGCCGGACAGAACGCAGCGCGTTTGACTGCAAAGCAGACCCGGGGCCATGAATTATTCACCGCCGCGCCGAGATAAAACACGGCAGCGGGAGGAGGCGCAGCCCTGCAAACAGGTGCCCGGCGCGGAAATCTGCCTTTTGATTACGAGCCTGGGCTGGGGATGGGCTCGGCCGGCGGCAGTTCGGGGCTTCGGCGCTTGGGGCGCGGGAAAAGCTGGGATTAATCAGGGGCCGCAGCCGACGCCCCACAAGAGCGTTTTGCCAGACTCCGGGGCTGGGAGCAATTACAGCCAGGCCCGGCAGGGCTGGCAGCGAGAGCCTGAGAGCGCAGGCCTGTGTGTTGTGCACGCCTGCTGGCATGCATGCTGTGGGTGGCGAGGTGTGCATGTGTGAGTGCGTATGCAATGCATTTGTGTGTGCATGGGCATATGTGCTGCGTGCATGTGTGTGCTTTCACATGCTTACGGGGTCCGTTTTTATGTATACACATAGTGCACTTGTGTGCATATGCTGTGGTAGGTAACCTTGTGTGCACATGTGGCATGTGTGTATATGTGAACAAGTGTGGTTATGTGTGTATGATCGTGCAAAAATGATTATGCTTGCTTAGTCCCACACGTCTGTGCTTTCATATGTGGTGCATTTGTGTATGCTTACATGGTGCATGTATGGGTACGTGTGAGGTTACATATTCGTATGGGCACGCCTGTGCAGTGCATGTATGTTTACATGTAGTGTATGTGGGGTGCAAAAGCAATTATGTATGGTTAAATCTTTATATGCAATATATGCCCACATATATGAGGGTATATGCAGAATACGTGTTTGTGTGTGCTCATACCTGCATATGTGGGGTTATGCACATACACAGGCATGCATATGTGGTGTGTTTGTGCATATATACATGGTACATGTGTGTGCATATGCAGTGTGTATGGTGGGCATATGAAGTGCATGGTTGCACAAACATGATGTGTGTAAATGTATGTGAATATGTGTGGTTATGCGTGTGTGTGTGTGCATAGTGCATTTGTGTGTGTACATGATGCATGTGTGTATGCATCCATGCTTTGTGAAGTTTTAAAGGTTTGTGTTGTGCATATACAGTATATGTGTGCATGTATGCATGTGGATAGTTATGCATGCATGCATAGGTGTGTGGAAATAAATAAAGGGAGGAGGTTGGAATTATTAAAATTTGCAAACTTAGAGAAGGAGGCCCATGGGTCAGGGATCCAGACCTCTGAGGAGGAGCCACTAGTTGACTGGTGTTGGTGTCTCTGGGGTTGGTGGAGGGATGCCATCCCATAAGTCAAGAATGAAGACTCCTGGGAAGGGGGCACTGTTGGCTGATACTGATTTCTCTCAGGGAACACAATGAGGCTTGTTCTACAAGAACTGGATAAGTTAAAAGCCAGGTTCAGCCGTTGCCTCAGAAGAGAACTGCTGCTGCCGGGCTGAAGCATCACCAGGATGATGCTTGCAGGAACCACAGCAGACAGGAAGTAAAGAGGAAGGGGCAAGTCCCTTCTTGCTCCTCCAGCCCGAAGTCTCCCTCTAGTGACCCTATTGGCAGATCTTAACAAGGAGCCAGAAACAGGATTTGCAGAGTTGCAGGATCCCAGCCCTGGCATCACAAAGCTGACCTAGAACAGGTTTGGAGTTGAGGGACAAAAACTTAATCGTCACAGTCCACCCCTGGCTACTCAGCAATGGTCCTCAGCCTTTATACATAATTGAACTTTCATATCCTGACAAAACAACTTTTCATTTCTGCCTAACTCTGTGCTTTATTCATAGAAATAAAAACATGTTCACCTTCTCCCCAGATGAGGAGACACATTCTCAACTGATATTGTATCCATTTTAGGAAAATAGTCACAGGGTGGGGAAAAGGTGGTCATTGTGGGAACGATGAGAAGTCCAGACTGGCCTTCCTGACTTGAGTCCCACAGAAGGGCCTTGCAGAGGTGTCCACAGGTGGCTTAGGGAGGCATCTGCCCACCCACTGGAACAGAAAGCTCCTAACCTCTCCCCCTTAGAGCCAGCTCTGTGGACCCTTAAAATGGCAAGTGTTCTAGGTCCCATAAGTTTTATCCAGCCATTTTCCTACCCTGACTCTAAGCTTGGCCGTTGGTCAAAGGCACTGCAGACCTGCATTGAAAGCCAAGAGAAAGCCCTGAAAGAGCAGCCTGTGAATAGCGGGATGATGGCTTTCAAAGTCAGACTTCCCGCCCACTCCACTACCTCTGACAGCTCATGCTCTGACTCCAACAGCTCTGATTTAGAATGGGCTTGAGAGGTGCGTCTGTGGATCCCACAGTGTGGGAGAGACCAGGCCTTGTGAGGCTGGGACCCTGATCCAGGAGGAGATCCCTCAACATCCAGCTCAGCTCCACCCTGGCCTTGCAAGAGAAAGGCATGGAGAACTTTCCTATGAATGAAGGCCTCCTGGTTGCAACTTCACAGCTGGGGCACAGATGCAGAACAGGCCCACAGAGGGCAGAAGTGTTCTCTGAGGCAGTACATTGCCATGTCCTGCCTCAGCCCCTGCCTAGGTTCTGCCTCATTATAATAAAGCCCCACATGGTGTAGAGTTCAATCTATTTGGGTCAACCTTCCCACCAGGATGGCTGCTTTCTTATAGATACTCCAGGGGCCTGCCATGCTAACCCCAAAGAAGACTAAACGTAGAATATCAGGCATCTGCCGGGCTGCCATATGCAGTTGTGCAGGTTGTGCACTGCCAAAAAGCTCCTGGCCAAGAAGGTAAGTGGGGGCTGAAATTCATCCCAAAATCCTATTTGAAGATAGGGAGCCATTATCAAGCTCACACAAAGATACCACATGGACTGGTGTTGGTGCTGGATATTGAGGTACACTGAACAAAGTCACCAAGGTGATTCAGTGCATGCCTAGGCTCCCAGGGGCTAAGCAGTCCTCTTCCACTAAATGGTGCTTGAACAGCACCAATTCATAGCTATTAGATAATAGCACCCCATCCATCTACCTGCTCATTGCACCAATGAGGCCTCAGAGGCCTAGAAAGAAAAAGGGTGAACCCCAGGTTTTAAGGACCTAGAGGCAAGCTCAGACCAGCCCCCAGCTGGGAGTTCTGCCCAGCCCCTCGATCCCAAGATGCCTTAGGCTCTGTAGGAGGAAAGCCTTCTATCTTCATAGACTCAGGTAACGCTATTATTCAAGTCCAGCCGCCTTTGTGTGATTTGGAGCAAATGATCAAACTTCTCCAACCCTCAATTCCTGCCTCTGTGAAATGGGGACAATAATAGCTCTTCCCAGAATCACCGTGAAGATTTAAATAAAGTGACAATAAAATCGTTAAAATCATGTGTGAACCATTCCAATTGCTTCACATGCATTAACTCCTTTAACAAGAACACTTCAAAGTGAGAACTATTAGTAGCCCCATTTTAGGAATAAGAAATCTGAGGCTCGGAGAGGTTAAGTAACTGACTGAAAGTCATGACTACTAAGGGGCTGGAATCTGAACCCAAGCAGGTGCTAATCGCTGTGCAAACTGCCTCTCTCAGGTAAGAGGATATGTGGACAGCTCCTAGCACAGTGCCTGGCACAGGTAGATACTCGGTAAGTGTAGCCGTAATTCTAGTTTGGGGATTCGATTGGGGCCTGGGATTATCTCTGGAAGTCACTCGTCAGCTGTTGCTGCAGGCCAACAGTCAGAGCCCAGCTTCCCATTCTTTCTGATGCCAGCCCCTGGGCCTGCAAGAACTCCAGGCTCTGATGCACCCAGTTCAGACCCTGGGGCTGGGCCCCACTGCTGTATCCTCAGAGGTAGCCGGAGGTCTGCAGTTGACATGCCCTTAATTAGTTCAACCACTTGCTGAGCCCTGGTGAGGGCATTATCAAGCCTTCTCTGTCTCAGGTGGTGATGAGCTCCCTGTAAGCAGCTTTAGAGAGAGAGAGTGGAGAGGTCCGAAGGCCAGAAACACATTTTCTCCCGCCCTCTTACAGATAAAGTAGGGAGTGGCCAAGCGGTCTTCTTCGTGGAGAAAGGCCTCCAGGCTGTGCTGCTATGCATAGAAATGACTCATTTCCAGCCAGGGAAGGCTCCTAATCCCTGAGCCTCTGGCCTCTATGTGCCATCCAGATGTGATGCTCTTAGGATGGGCGGCAGGACCTGGGAGGAGAGTGAGGGCACCATAGCTCCGGCTGGATGCAGAGAGGCCCAGTGGTTAGAGTGTACACTGTGTGGTCCTGACCCTCTGAGCTATTCCCAACTCAGTCAGAGCATATGCACTCTGTAGCCCAGGCCCTCCCAGGCTGTGCAGTGCTTCAAGTAGCAGTGTCATCTCATAATTTAGGATATGCTGAAATTCTCTATCATTTTGATGAATGGAGGTTAACTGTTGGAGATGGTATGAAGTGACAACTTGGCTTTGAATCCAGGCTCCACTATTGACATGCTGTGTGACCTTGGACAAGTGACTTGACCTCTCTGTGCCTCAGTTTTCCAATTTATCAAAAAATGATGAAAACATGTATTTCAAAGATCATCATAGGATTAAATATATTATTCCATGTGAAGTACCTAGAACAGTGGCTTGTGCAGAGTAAATCCTCAATACCTTGTGTCGTCATTATTACTTTATTTTTTCCACACTATATACCTTAGATAAAGGGTCATTTATCATAAAATGTGGCTATATGTTGTATTTCCCTAAGCAGGTTGAGAGTCTGTTGTAGCACTGTTTCTGGACAGTGGTTGCCACTAACCCCAAGAGAAAAGGTCTAGGGATGGACTTTTTAGAGTAGAGTCCATTGTTCCATAGGATGATTAATCATGACTGCACAGGTCATTGTGTAGAGAAGGATTCTGAAACCTCGTCTGAGTCTAAAAGGAACAAGCAATGTGATTGATTAGCGATGTCTGCCACAGGCATGGGTAGGGCAATAAAGGTGGTTTTTGTTTGGCCTCCCCCAAGAGGGGGCTGAGGCAAGACGGGTGCAAGGAGTTTATTTGGTAGGTGATGCCAGGAAGTCCAGTGAGTGAGCCGGGGAGTGAGACAGGGAAGGTGGAAATCCAATGAAGGGGCAGTACTGAGAGAGTTACCACAAGGCACTGGGCGCTCATTTTTCTGGGGAGCTTCTGGAGACTGTGTCACATAACTCAGAATCACCCCCACCTGGGGGCAGGTGTATATAGCCACCGATTCCCGTTGCTCATTCATGGAGAGTTGGTCCTCTGGCATTAACTCCTCGGCACTTGCCGCCTGCCCTGAATGCGGTCTGAGAACACTCCCACAGCCAGGAAATTGCCCTCGAGCAGAAAAGCTTCACTCAGTTCAAAGATCAGCCAGGATGGTCTGCAGTGACTTTTGGGTGGGCTGGGGATGTGGATGGAGCACCTGGTACACATGCTGTGAGTGCTATGTGTGTGTCACCACGAGGAGCCATCATCTGCCTTCCCTCCCGCCGCCTTCCCTCCCCACTTCCTTCCCTCCTTTCTTCATTTTTCTTTTTCCCTTCTTCCCCTCCTCCCTGTCTTCCTTCTGCAAACATTTTCTGTTCATCTCTGACTTGTCAGGCCTTATGCTAGAAACCAGGAGTAGCAAAATAAATAAAAGCTTGTCTCTGCCCTTAGCTCTTCAGTCTGGTAGAAACAGCAGAGACCTCCCTTCTCCCCAAAGGGGGAAAAAGACACCCAAAGCAGCTAATAAATGGTTTCAAGTGGTTCCTTTTCAGGCACTTTCATTTTTAAAAGCAGGGCCCAGGGGCTGAGCTGGGACTGGCAATTAGAGGCCGAGTTTCTGCATTTGAGAGATGGGGTGCGGGGTGGGTGCAAGGAATCTGAACAGCTTGGAAAAAGTAAACTTATTAGGCGGAGGAGGATCTTACAGAGTATGAAATTTACAAAAGCTCTATCCGAAATAACACTAATGACAAGACGTTTTATTGATGTTTAATTCAAAACAGGAGCTAATGCAAGTGCCCTTCCCTTGGAGTGGGAAGGAGGAGGGCACTTTTCTTCCTAATAATTTACTTACACTGAATTTCATATGGGAAATTAATTTGCCTGGAATAAAACCAAGACATCACTCCAGAAGTAACCCCTTGGATGAGGTTATCCTCACAGGGCGAATCCACCACTGTCCTCCAAGGCCAGAAAGTTCTATCTGGTGGGCAGGCTGCGGGTAAGGTGCATTGTATTTGGGGGTCTTGGGGAGCTGTAGTCATTTTGTATTGCTTTGTAACAGATCACTTTGTAAGGAGAGCATCTTAAAATGACACAAATTATCACCGTTTTCATGAATCAGGTGTCTGAGCTTGGATCAACTGGATCCCTCTGCTCTGATTTTACAAGACCTCTACCAAGGTGTTGGCCAGGATAGGCCTCATTTGATTCTCAGGCCACCATTCTAAGCTCATTCAGGTTGCTGGCAGAATACACTTTCTTGAAGCTGTGGAACTCGGTGGCGTTCGTGTTCGCTGAAGCCGGCAGGAGAAATATCTTGCTGACCTTTATTCTTGATTAGGTCAAGCCCACCAGGATAATCACCCTTTGGTTAAAGTCAACTGATTAGTAACCTCAATATAGGAGTGAAACTCCAGGTTTCCCACAGTCCCTGGGGCAGGTACACTGGAGACAGGTATCTTGGGGATCATCTTAGACTTCTGCATACAATGTGAGAAGAAGAGCAGGATCCAGCTAAACATGGACCAGCTCTGAGACTGTGGGCAAGCTATTTTGTGTTACTTAGCTTCTATGTTCTCCTCTGTAAAACAGGTTAGCAAACTAAATCCAGCTGATCTGAAGAGAAACAGGAGATGCATCTTAAATGACCACCAGGTAGGAATTCAAGTAATCAAAACTGAAAGGTAAACGCACTAGAAACAATACATACTTATCTGTTCTAGGTGTTTTATTTTAACTTAAATATGATAAATGAATGAGCATTCACTGATTTTTTTTCATATAGGACCAGGGCAATTCGAGAATGACCTCTCCAACTGGAGTTCCAGGTAATCATTCTTTGTTTTGTTTTGTTTTGTTTTGTTTTGAGACGGAGTCTTGCTCTGTCGCCAGGCTGGAGTGCAGGGGCGTGATCTCGGCTCACTGCAGCCTCCGACTCCCTGGTTCAAGCAATTCTCCTGCCTCAGCCTCCTGAGTAGCTGGGATCATAGGCAGGTGCCACTACACCCAGCTAATTTTTTTTGTGCGTGTATTTTTAGTAGAGATGGGGTTTCACCATGTTGGCCTCGATCTCCTGACCTTGTGATGCGCCCACCTCAGCCTCCCAAAGTGCTGAGATTACAGGCGTGAGCCACTGTGTCTGGCCAGTAATCATTCTTACATGAATGAAACTCATAACATCCAACCTACAGTTTCTACTTCCCTTCCATGTGAGTGAGAACTTTTGTGCATGTGCAAAGCGGTGTGAACGCTGAATAGATCCAGATAGTGACCATTCTCATGGTCTTTTGTAGTTATTTTGTTCCATTCTAATATGAAACTACATTTTCTTTACAATATTCCCTGTACTGGGACTTCCAAAGCATTCACCTCCTTGGTCTTGCACTCCCATTTCATTGGTCCATGTAATATTTAATGCATTTATGTCACTACAATAACAAGCACAAATGGCATATAAGCTCAACCTCCTTGGGATGAATTCGCCAGCTCCACCGTGGAACACAGGTGCATGGGTGCACTCAGAAGTGATGGGCCAGGGGAGCATTGGGCCTTCCGTGAGCGGTAACCAGGCAACCTGCAGAAGGAATGAATGATATTGGCTAATCTGACAAGTTAGGAAAAGCTTGGTTAGCAGAGCTTCTGCTGAACTCTGAAAATGGAAAACGCTGTGACCAAGTCTGAAGTCTAGTGTGAATCTGATGGGCTCTGGGGACTGTCACTACTGTCCCAATGCCACCTCCTTATTTGGTTGGCTTGAGGCCAGGCCTCCTGCTAGAAGTCATGCGGGTAGGGGTAAAGTCCCCAGGGAAGGACAGGCCATCGCAGGGGGCTCAATGGACTGAGGCTAGAGTGTCTCTGGCCAACACCGTCACTACCTCAAGGGGGCTATAGAGAAAGCTGCTTAGGGGCCAGAACTGCACCTGAGTCCCCAGTCCAGGAAAAAACAGTCGGTTTCTCTGTCCGGATCCAAAAGGAGCAAAGAAAACCCTTGGTTTCTTGTTCCTGTCCTCAAATTCTGCACAGCTTCCACCACCCCGAGCTTCCCCGAGGGACTCTAGGTGCTTTGAAGTAAAGCAAGGAAAGAGAAAAGCCTGACAACAGCCACCATCATCATTATTGATAATTATTATTATTTTCTCCCTTATATTGAGCACTTACTATGAATCACATCTGGTATGTGTATTTTATATTCATCCGTTCCTTTAATCTTTGGATTAACCCTGTAAGGTAGATACAATTATCCCCACTTTAGAGATGAAGAAACTAAGGCCTAGTACAGTGATTTGCCCAAAGTGATAAAAAAAAATGGTGAGGCTGAGATTCATTCAAAGATCCCTTTGATCCCAAAGCCGTTGCTTTTAACCCAGAGAATTGTTTCTTGGATTTTAATGTGCAAAGAATCCCATTGCGGGGAAAAGCCAGATTAAAAATATCACTTTCTGGGGCCCTACCACCACTGATTCTGATTTACTAGGGCCTGGGTGTGGCCTGGGGATGTGTGTTTCTAACACGTGTCTCCCGTGACATGAAAGCTGAGGGCCAGTGGGCACACCGTGCAAAGCAATTGCCCTGCAGTAGTGCCCCTTCCATAAGATTTGCCCAGCTGTGTTCGAGAGCAGTGATGGATTCCGCTCTGGATCCTGAGTCTGCTGGGGACCCTGCCCCGAGGGGACTCCTCCCTACCCCTGTGGAGACTTCCAGGAGGACCCCTGGTCATCCCATCCAGTGAGCCAGCAGTTGTAGCAATGGCTCTCCATCTGGCTGCACACAACAATCACCCGGGAGGCTTTAACAAGACCCATTCCTGGACCCCTCCCCAGCGGTTCTGATTCAGCATTTCTGATTCATCTCAGCTGATTCTAAGGTGCAGCTGGGACTGAGAACAACCAAGACAAAGGAGAAAGATTTCAGCCCAGCATAAGGAAGAGCTTTCTACCGTTTAAAGCTGTCCAGAATGGGGAAGCCTACCTCGGAAAGTAGAGAGCACACCGATTTAGAAGCACGAAAGTCAGAACTAGAAGGCTATTCCCGGTTATGGGGGATGTGAGGGGCACTGGTGGGAAGAGAAGGGTAGAGGCTGCTATTGGGAGGCAGATGGAGTGCTACAACCTCTGCCTTGGGGATTCTCTGCTGCCGTATGTGAGCAAAACCTAGTGCGCTGGGACAAAGAAGTCAAAGGAACATGGGAGGCCGGATTCAGGCCAGACCACCTTCCCATACAAAGGAAGGGCAGCCCATCAGCCCGCCATCACTGATGACATCACCATCACTCATAGCGGCAGCACAGTGAAGTCTGTCTTGGACCCTTTAGATCATTACTTGTTATGAAAAGCTGTGATGTTTGTCATCTAGCATCCATTTTACAGATGGGGAGACAAAATCCCAGAGATGTTAAAAAAAATCTCAACCAAGGTCACAAAATATTTTAACCCAGTGGTCAAATACTTTCTGCTCAACCAGCCTGCTTGCTTTCAGACAACACACACACACACACGCACACACACACACACATGCATGCAGTCAAACACATAATTCCCTGCACAAGAACACACTCACAGAGAGGAATGCCTCTGAGCATCTGCCTCATTTTTCCTCTGCCCTCCTCGTGTCCTCTGGTCTGTTTGTTGTGCTATCTCTGTGTCAAACTACCACGGGCTGCCTAGTTCTAACTCTCCTCCAAGTTTGCCAAAGAAGCCCCACCCACCAGCCTAAGCTTTACAGTTTCCAGGGAGATATGCTGGAGATGCCACCAGCTCCAGCCTCAAAGGAGTCTTTCACCCCATTTGGTTTGCAGGGAATGTCAAGCCGAAACTTCAAAATGCACAAAGGGCCAGAAGACTCTGGTATTTTCTAAACACAGATGAATCCATGAAGACCACCTAAGGAGGAGGATGAGGTAGGGAGAGGGTGCAGATAAATTGCATGGCCCCAACACAGCCAGGCTGAAAGTGAGCCTTTTTCTCACCACCCACTTCCAAAAGCACACAGCTCTGAGGGTCACGCTAATGTCTATTAACACCCAATAAGCCTGGGAGAGGGAATGGGCAGACAGCATTGTCCCTATTGTACAGAAAGGGAAACTGAGGCCAAAGGGATCCAAAGAATCCACTCAGTGAGCTGGAAGTGGCAGAGGCAGGAATCGAACTCGGGACCCGGGGTAAGGAAGAAACAGAATAGAAGCTGCAGCTGAGAATTCAGTGAGGAATTCAGCAGGGCTCACAATCAATCTGTGGGTATGTATAGCTGGTTCCATTCTGATCGGGCAGTTTCCACATCTTACTGATTATTAAAAACCTCCACGTACTGATTCTCACTCTGGCTCCAGGCTGGACACATTTGGAAGCTGGCAGAGATTGGACATGGAGAAGCTAGAAGTCTCTGGGCATGCTACAGAGCCCATCTCTGAGAATGTGACTGTGCCTTGGCTTAGCTGACGAGGTTGCAGGGACCCAGCCCAGCTTCCAAATGCGCTTGTTCACCAGTGGTTCCTACCAGTTGAAAAGATACGTTCCACCCGACCTCGCACTTTTAGTCCCTGAAATAGGAATGCATTGCTCCATTCCTCCGGCCCCTTTCCAGTCCAGCTATCCATCTGATCTGTACCTCTCCCTCTGATGGATTTACAAGCCCAGCCTTGGCCCCAGTTTTTCTGTGCCTTCCCGTGTGCTGCTCAGCACGGATGTCTTAATACGCCAGCTGAGACTTCTTAAATCCACATTGAAACAACTGTTGGGTTTTTATACCGTTGTAAAACTCTTTGTAGGGTATTCATAGAAAATGTTTTATTAATTGCCATATGTTTATTGATTTCTCTTTCATGTCGGTTCTTTTGTTCTTTCTTTGTAGTGGCAAAAGATCTCTCTGCATCATCATTTGCAAGTTATCTAAAATGTCAAAGGTGTTCTTTTGAAGTTTATTACAGATCACATGCCATAAGGCCCGGACGCTGGGTATTTACAGTGAGGGGGGAATTCCCGCACGGACTTTCAAAGCCCACAAAAGAATTGAGATCATATTGGTTTAAAACAAGATACACACACACAAAACCCCAATTTATCATTTTTTACAATTTTTTTTCCCATTTTGAGGGGTGGGGGTAGATATTGCAAAGGAATTTCAAGAAGGAGAAATGAACAAATGTGTTAGCCTATTTATGCTGTGGGACTCCCTCTGTATCTTGTGGTCTCATTATGGTCCCCGTTAGGGAACTGTTTCTCAATCTTCATCCAGCCCTTGCAAACCTACAGCAGGAGGTTCCATCGGCTACTCTATGGGACCATCATGCTCCCTTTTCTGAGCAGACACCAGCTTTGGCCTCCCCAGAACAACAGGCCCCATGCCACAACCCTGGTGAGGGTCCCAGGAGGACCCCCTGGGAAGAGTGTCTTCCCCTACACAGCATGGCACCATTCCTCCGGCCCCTTTCCAACATGGAGAGCAGAGGGCCTGGAGGTACCCGGGCTCTGCCCCCTGGGATCCAGAGTGGTAAGGATTGGAGGAGGACCAGTAAAAAGGAGGGGAAAAATGTTAATAGTGCAATTCCCTAAGATTTAAGTGAGCTATTGATGTCTAAGTCAGCAGAGCATTTTCTTTTGAAAGCCCAAAAGTCATTTTTTAAAGCCTAACCAGGGAAAACTCGCACTTTGATCTAGAAGGGGTTCAAATGAGATCCACACACACTTATCACGGAGGCATGAGGAAGTATTTTCCACTCTCCCTCCTTTCCCAATAAAAAGAATGGATCAGGCAGGCTGGATCCCAGCTCATGCTGAAACACCATCATGCTGGTGCCCCTGGGCAGTGCACTGTCTCTGTGGAAGCCTCCATGACCTTGTCTGTTAAATGGGCATAATGGTCCCTAGATGACACTGGTCTTCAAGAATCTGGGAGGGTCCACTGAGCTCTGAAAAAAGGATGTGCTGTCTGGAGTTCCTGCCTCCTTGGTCTCCTTGGCTCATTGCCAGTACCCTCTCCAGGCGTTTGTCTGGGAACTGGGAAAAAGGGTGGAGAGGCGGGTGGGGGGAGAAATTCAGGTTGAGGACTCCATGCTTTGAGTCTAACCTCAACCAGCTGTGCTCTTTAAGCCTGAGAACAGTCCCTGCAGCTGGAATCTGGCAAGAGGAGACTGAAAGCAGACAGGGCCAGCCCCTGCACTGGCTCTGCAGGAGAGGGAGGGATATACCCTAGATGGAAGAGTGGAGGCTGGAATCCCAGGGTAGATGGTTTGGGAGAGATCTGTTTGAGCATCTGTCAATCACTGTGGTCAAGACGCTGGTGGGAACCTAGGCATTCCCCTGCTTCCCGGCAATGCCAGTGTCAGGCTTTGTGCTCCTGTGCACGTCACATCCTCCATCAAAGCCTTGATTTCCTCACTTATGAAAGGGCTGGGATGAGGGTGGGGCAATGGAAGCACAGTCACTTAGAAAATTTAAGGCAGCTGTCACTCGGGTGCTTATGCAAGTGCAGAGGCAGACACTGAGAGTGAGTGCCTCCTTCATTTTCTCCCCTTATTTCCAGATCCCCAACCAACAGGATGACCCAACAGAGCTGCTCAGCTCCTGGGAGCTCTCCAGGCACCTCCAGGTGCAAGCTCTAGATGTGGGTCATTGGGATTGAGCTGGGAGAAGCCAGGAGAGGTGGTGGGGACCAAAGTTCCGGGTCTCTGGCCTTCACTCCTTGTCCCTCCTTCTCTCATGTCATCATTGCCCTTCAACAAAACTCCTTAGCCTTGGCTCTGAAGGAAAATGTTAATTTGACCAAGTCCTTGAGTTTTGTGAAGATCTGATCAGCTACTGGCTGTGACTGTGAGTGTGTGTGTGTACGTGTGTGTGTGTGTTTGGGGAGGGGGACTACTAGGCTCTGAAGCCAGATCCTGGACCTCCCACTTTGTAGCTATGTGTGGCTTGGGCAAGCCATATAACCTCTCTGATCCTCAGTTTCTTTGTCCATGAGAAAGAGATATTATTAACCCTTTCTTTGCGGGTTTGCAGTGAGGTTTAAATACATGAGTGGAGGTAAAGTGCCTAAGATAGTGCCTGTTACATGGTGAGAACCCAGCACGGGCCAGCGGTCACTAACACCTGGGCCTCCTTGGTAAGGGGCTCCTCTGGAGCCTTCAGTCCTTCCTTTTCTCTCCTCTCTTCTTGCCACAAGGAGGAGCTAGTGCTGTCCCCCTGGGCTTCTCCAAGCCCTTTGCTTGACCCCTCAGGGTATTGTGAAAGGGGCTGTGCCCACCTCTCTCCCTTCCTAGGCCCAGGAAGTGGGTGGGATGACTTCGGGGAGGTTTCTGGGGCTTCCTGCAAACCTCAGGGCAGGCAAAAAAGCCTGGGACAGAAAGAGTCCCCAGCCCTGAGCAAGCTACTCCCCCAGCCACTCCACTGCACACAGCCTCCCGTCCTCCTTCCCCAAAGCCAAGAGTTGGCTGGAGACCCAGAAAAAAACAAAAAACAAAAAAACAAGCTTTGTTTACTCAGCACATCTACCCCTCATTGGGCCAGGCTGTATGCCAGCATGGGGGACCCAAAATGCCTTCAGCCGTACCCCTGTGTCCCAGGAACTCACAGTCCCAGAGGGAAGGAGACTCCAAGCCCCCTCTGTTGATGCCCTAGCGTGAGCCAGGAGCTTCGTGGTAGGTGCAGGAGTCAGCGCAGAGGCAGCAGCACTGGGGGCAGCTTCTCCCCAAGTGGTGGCCTTTGAACAAGGCCTTGGAGTGTGGGACCTGCTCATCCCTGGCCCCTGGGCTCAAGTTCCACCTTTCCTACTCTTCGCAGTGGAGAAGCCATGTTCAAGGCCCCAGTGTCAGGATTCTCTATCACTTGGTCATTTGTGGACACCCCACACAGCTCAAGTCCCCAAGAAATACCAAGGCCCAGAACCTCCCTGCAGGCCCTCTTGGAACGCTGGGAAGCAAGTAGGGGATGGTTCTTCACCTTGAGAAGGCCTCAAGCAGCTTCCCGACTGTGCGGCCTGGGGCTGGACTCAGCCTCAAGAGGGGTCCACTTGACATATTTCCAGGTCCCCAAGCAACAAGATGACCGAACAGAGCTGCTCAGCTCCTGGGAGCTCTCCAGGGCCCTCCTAAAGGCTGCATCCAAGTAAGAGCTCTAGATCCAGGTCATCGGGTTTGAACTGGGAGAAGCTTGGAGAGGTGGCCTAGGGCCAAGGTCCCAGGTCTCCGGCCTTCATTTCTTCTCACTCCTTCTCAGACATCATCATTGCCCGTCAACGAGGGAGTCGAGTCCACTCACAGAGACAAAGCTAAGTTCAAATACCAGTGCCACACTCTCTAACTGGGTGACCTTGGGCAAGCTGATTTATTAGAAGGGCTTCATGCGTCTCTATTTTGTTCACTGCTCTACTCCTAGAGCCAAAAACAGAGTGGCAGAGGGTGGAAACTAAAAGGCGCTTAATACATTTTTGTGGACTGACTGAACCTCTTAAAGTCTTAAAATGAATCAGTTTCCTTGTCTGTAAAATGGGTGCAATAATAGTAACCCACCTCAAAGGTTTACTGTGAGTATGAAATAAGATAGTCCATCAGAAGCGCTAACCCCAGTTCATGGAGCTGTTAGATAATAATGTTATTACCACCGGAATCATCACCATCCCCTTAACCTTAGAACCTCCAAAGCACTTTCAGCCCCATCAGCTCTCAGGATTTTCTCAACAACACTACAGGGGTGGCATGTGGGCTGCACTGAGGTCCAGAGAAGTTAAGACCGCTTCCCAAAGCCACACTGCTCCTTAGTGGCAGAGCACCCAGGTCCCTGACCACCCTACCATACATATCCTAGCTCCCATCTAGAGAAGTAGACCCATCCTAGGTTTAGCATGACGTTGAAGACAGGAGTCATTGAATAGATGTCTGGATTGAATGGGGAACTGGGTTTGATTTTATTTGCTGCTGGTCAGTGATATAGGAAGCATTATCATGTAAGGCAGAGTTCAGTCAATTTCTTCTGTAAAGGTCCAAAAGGTCAGTATTTTGGGCTTTGTTGGCCACATACAGTCTCAGTCTTAACCACTCAGCTCTGCCATTATAGCACAGAAGCAGCCATAGACAATACATCCATGAATGGACATCACTGATTCCAATAAAACTTTATTTACAAAACAAGCAGCAGGCCATCGTTGTTTGCCAACCCTTGATGTGAGAGAACAGGTCTAAACCAACAGCTAAACATTGGGTCTGGTATCAACTTACTGTCTCTCTCCCTTTGGGCCTCAGTTTCCCCATTAGTACAATGAAACAGTTGAACTAGACCAGAGATCTCAAGCTGAAATTCCTCCAAGGCAGGCAGGTGGTATAGATGTGGGAGGTGGTTTGGGCAGCGACTGGGACAAGCCCACCTCTCCCACTTTGGGCAGCAGTCATGACTTAGCTCCCACTGATGGTGGTCACATGGGAATTCAGTCCGGGGAGACCAGATCTCCTGAAATCTGGACAAGCAGAATCGTATGTGAAATGTGCAGACTTTTAAAATATTTTTACTGAAATATAACACACATACACAAAAGTACACACATCTTAATTATCCAGCTTGATGAATTTTCTTAAACTGAACACACTCATGTAACTAACACCCAAATCAAGAACAGGAGGTGACCAGCACACCAAAAGCCTTCCTCAACCCCTTTCCAGGAACCAACCCCAAGGGAACCATTTTTCCTGACTTTGTTCCAATTTTTAAAGCTGCACCTAATTCACTCTTTTTTGGCTCTGTGTGGACTAAAGGCAATGGTGGGCCAGTGTGCAACACCTGGCTCCGACCCTCCCAGCACATCGTGACCTGTGCCTTGTTATTGACGTTACTTCCAGGCACTGCAAACACACCAATGCAGAGCACACACAACCTGTGCATGGCAGGGTGGGCAGGGCCCTGGGAATGAGAGGGGCGGGAGTTTTTGTTCCCCTAAAGGCGTGTGCAGTGAGCAATCAGAGTGACAATGCGGCCCAAGGGGCGTCCTAAGTGCCTTCCAAGGAGGGCAGCGGGAGGAGGCCAGGCTGGGCAGGCGCACTCGGCTGGCTTATTAAAACGACTTTGATCCCCGGCCGCTTTGATATCCTGGGTCTTATAAAGAATTCACTTTCAGGGGTAAATATAGGTAGTTCAGAGAGATTTTATGACATACTGTACAGGCTCCTCTTCCAGAGACTTATTTAATTACTGGGATGGGGAGGGCTGGGGGGGACAGCAAAAGTGCTGACGGAGGGGGCTGGGCTTCAGCTTTTGCTGCTGCCCACCAGGGCATGCCAGGCACTGCCCGCACCAAGACTGAGTCCAAGACTCAGTCCACCAGTCCCTGGCAGAGGAAGGACCCTTTGTATGGAGCTCCTGCCCAAAAAAGGCCAAGGCTAGGAAAGATGGGAGGGGCAGATTCTTGCAGTTTAGTCCTGGACATTGGAAGAGGAGCTGGGTGGAAGATGGGTGGCAGATGGGGCTGTGCCGCCTAATGGTTAGTGCTTGTAACAGTGTGACCTGGGCTTGAATTAGGCTCTGCTGCTGAGTCCCCGTGGGCTGGAATGTAATCTCTTAGAGCTTTCATCTTCTCATTTGTAAAGTGAGAAAAAGCAGTGCCTACTTCTCAGGGTGGGACTGAGAAGGTTAAAGGCATCCATTGCCAGGCGAGGACGTAGCACCATGCCTTGCACCCAGAACGGAGTAAGGCCAGCTTACCCTACGGTTGGATGGACCCCGGGCCCAGTGCTGTTCCCTCCAGGCTGTGGGGGGAGTTGCTGTACTGCTGACCTCCTGATAGCCCCCAGCCCCAAAGCTTCCACACCTACCCTGGTCCTGCAATGCAGACTTGAAAACAAGCAGTATCTGTGGGAAGAGCTGCCCCTGGTGGGGTGGGAGTCGCAGACAGGAAGTACCCACGGCTGGACAAAGGCAAGAGGGGCGAAAGAAGGGGGGTCCTGGGCTGCAATGGCGAATGCACTGGAATAGAGCTTCTCAAACATGATATGCAGGACTTTTTAAAATGTGGATTCTGATTCCACAGACGCAGCGAGGGTGAAATTCTGCATATCTAACAAGCTTCCAGGTGACTCCAACGCTGCTGGTCAGCAGTCTCCTCTTGCACTGAGGTACTGAAGCTGTAGACAATCCCTCGGGGTCTCTCCCAGGCTTTCCCCTAAAGGTGAAGAGCACTTTCCTGTCTGAGTCACTCATGGGGTGCTCATTCCAGAATAATTCCTAACCTGTCCCCGGATTCCCAGGATTTGACTCATCCAGAGACACAACCTACGGAAAGCACATAGAATAGTGCCTGGATTGTAACTAAGTGCTCAAAAAACAACAACTGAAATTGTCATTATATTGGATAGGCCTTCAGGACAGAGACTTGGCTTCCAGGGCATCTATAGAAGCTTCTTGATTGTGCACCATCTCTGCATATTTGATTTTCTTAAAAAAAAAAAAAAACTCACTGGGATAATAAAGTGCTGGCATAAAAATTTCCAAGACATTGCAATCATTAGCCCCATTTTATGGATAAGAAAACTGAAGCTCAGAGAGATGGGGAGACACCCACAAGGTCCCAGAGCTGATAAAACACCTAAGCCAGGATTGGAAGTCAGGCAAGACGGCTATCAAATCCGCATGTTTGTCTCAGAGCACGCATCCTTTGATTCCTCCCATCCATTACACATGTACACATGCACACACACACACACACACACACATGCACAAGCACGCACGCACCCACACACACACACATTTTGTGCCTACCACTGAGCTGGGCACATACAACTCATTGTCCCTTACTACCTTATGGAGTTGTTATTTTGTTTTCATGCCCAAATTCTCCCATTAGCTATAAATTCCTAACAGGCAAGAATCAGATCTTAAGCATCACCGATTCCCTGAGCCTGATATAGGTGATGCCATTCAGTGAGTGCCCCCCTAAATGCCTGCTGAATGAATGAATGATGAAGACAAGAAAATGGGCAAATTTAGCAAATATCCTTTGAGAGGGTAAGTGATTTGGTTACTTTTCCCGGTGATCTGGCTAAATAAGTTCCCCCAGTCTTCTTGCTGGATCTACACAATAGCTGCTGTGTGATAGACAGAAACATGATGGTTTAAACCTAGAAAATACCTTGTTTTTCTGTGATGGCCTGCTATCTAATCCCCTGTTTGCCCCCAAACTGCAGTTGAAGAAGGATTAGATGAAAACAGAATTGCAAAGCAGAAAGGACTCCAGGACAGAGATGAGTACCATGCATTGTTCATTCCAGGAGACCCTCAGTGCCCTGGCAAAGGCCTTGCACATAGTAGAAGCTCATAGATGCTCATTAAGTAAATGAACCAGCATTGGCTATTTCAAGCAAGGAAGCAGCACAACTGTCCCCAGGCCCCCCTTGCCCTAATCTCTCTCTCTTTCTCTCTCTTGCACACACACACACACATACACTCACACTCACACCACTTGAGCCCCTTTAGCACGGGGAAGGAACCTGCCTGTAGGTTTAAGGGACCCTGGCACCCATCAGTCTGGGAACGGGAGCCCTCTGTGTGTTTCTCTCTCCCTTCTTCTCTTGGCTCCTCTCCTTGCCCTGGAGCTGAAGCAGTAACTAATATTGTTTCCTGGCCTAAATAGATAATTGCCCTTCTGGCTGGATAAAAGATGTCTCACAGAGCAGAGTGAAATATCATTAATAAAGGAGACTGATTTACTCAGGAATTCCTCCAGAAGTGAGATTAATAAGCCATCCCCTGGTGTTAGATATAATCTTCAGTGCTCTCCTCACCGCATGACTTATTTTTGCAACAACCGCACTATTCCATCATTAATCATTACGGGAGGCCAACAGTTTATCTAGGCTAATGGGCCTGATACACAAACACAACAACTTTTTCCTCCCATTTGACAAGGAAGAAATTCAAGGGGAAAAAAATTAATCAACTGTGTGTTTCTTTTTAAGGAAATAGCCACCACCTTACCCACAAACCAGGGTAAATACACACTTTGTGGATAAAATGAATAAATGTACATATAAATTAATACGACGTGTGACTATAGATATGTAAATACACAGGGAGTAGAACTGTGAATACATAAAAGTATCTGGGGCATGATCATGTGTGTGAAAATGTCTATAATGCATGATTGTATGTGCATACACGTCATGTTGTTCTGTGTGTGCATAAATGTATATAAAATATGTTTGTGTGTGAGTGTATATAGAATATGGGGTAAGAGACCTGGCAAATATAGGGTATGGGATCATGAGCTAAGCTTTACAGGTAAATGTATATGTGGTAGGAACCTGTATGTGTGAAAATATGCATCATTGTGTGTGTAAATGTATATGCCTATATATGATGCTATGCCTGTAAATATACGATGAGTGATTTGGGCGTGTATATCACGGTGAATGACTGTGTGCTTAATAAATGCTTACTATATGAAATTAAGAGACAAATTCTGTTCCATTTGAAAAAATATAATTAGCAAACTTTTCATGTGCCCATTTCTGCTGCCTGGATTTGCTTTCTCTTTTTCCTGTCTTAGGCTAGGTATCCTGAAAGCAGAACAAAGACAGGGATTCCCCAGCAGTGACTTACGGCAGAAGGGGTTGACTTCCCTGGCATTTCGGCACAGGACAATGTCTGAAGAGAGCAGCAGCTGTGAGCCTTAGTGGACAACATTCACAGGAGCTGGCGGGGGGTGCAGCTGCCCAGCCAAGGGGATCTAGGAGTGCCACCTTAGTGTCTAAGTCCTACCAGGTAGTTTGGAGTTGCACTGGGAGAGCTCTTCACAACCATGATCTGAAATGTTTTTACTTAATTTTGTGAGCAAGGAAAGATTTGGGGTGGGGGCACTGATGGGCTTCTGGAGCTTCAAGATCAGAGGTGGGTCAAGATCAGAGGTGGGCTTCAGGACAACAGCTCTGGGGATGCTCAGAGGATTGAATGGAGGAGGCAAGGTTGTGATGGTCCAGGACAGAGACCATGGGACATTGACGGAGGCAGGGCTGGGGGTAGTGAAAAGAACAATACATTTTGCTAAACTCCCAGCCCTGCTTCCTCCACCCTGGTCCTTCAGGAGTCTACAGGGCAGTGGGGCCCCAAGCACGTGGCCTCAGAGCCTGCATCCGGCCTGCCCTCCCCCAGCACGAAGGTAGTTCTGGCTCCCATCAAAGGTAGCATTCAGCCAGATGGGTTCCTGTCCTATGGCCACAGAAATGCCCAATCCCAGTGAGAAGGTGAGAGGCCAGCTGGGTGCATATTTATAAACCAAACTCCCTGTCTTTGTGGCGGGCAGCAAGGCCGTTCCCGCGTGGGCAGCCAGCCCTGAGCCTCAGCTCCGACAGAGCCAATGCTTGTCTGGGCTGAAGGAGGGCCGCCAAGCTGGGCCCCTGTCCCGGGCAGGAACTGGGCAGCAGCGTGCAGCTTGGGTTGCACCCTTGGCCTCCTCCCTGTGCCACGGAGGAGTCAGGCTGGTTACAGTGGCATTTCTGATGTTGTCTCATGAAATCTGAGTGCTGAATCCTGAATTATGGCCACACTCTCACTGCTCCACTTGGTGACTCAAAGGAATGCAAAATGGGGTGATTCTGGCCACCCCTGCCAATTGTAGCTCAGAGAATGTGGTATTTGTAGTTGGAATTAGAGGCAGCTTTCATGTTAACAAACTGAAATGAGCAGGGTTTGGTTTTGTAAAATAAACTCCTCTTGGTCCCAGCTGCCTGGAGGTGACCCAAGCTGCAGACACCCCAATGTGACTCACACAGGCACCAAGACACACTCAACACTCTCACACCCACACCACACACAACATGGCCACATGTGTGTACATCTGAAGAGAGGCAGCTCTGGCCTGGTGGTTAAGAGCTCAGAGCCTGGCTGGGTTCAGATCCCAGCTCCAGCACTTAATGAACGAGCTGCGTGAACTTGGGCAAGTTATTCAGCCTGACCTGTAAAACGGGGCTACCAAGAGCACTTAACTCCTAGTACTTACCTATCACAGTCCCTAAGTGTCATTGGGACTAAGTGAGTTCATGTTTGTATAAATGCTCCAAAGAGTGCGTGGCTTATATAAATGGTTATGCCTTAGGTCTGAGCAGGAAGCTGCCTCACCCCCATCCCTAAGGGACCTTGGAGAGCCCCTCACCAGTCCCTGGACCTCTCTCCCCTATGAAAGGGGTCCTCCCCTCACCTTAGCAATCAGTGAGTGTGTGAGAGAAAGAGCTTGCATGGTCCTTCCTGTTATCTGCTTTCAACATCCATCTCTCTCCCTGGCTCAAGGCAAGGGACGGTCTCATGACTCTCACCCAGCTCAGCTCGGTGGTACTGAGTTTTTGGTCAAGTGTGGGAAGCCTCAACTATTAGAATGCACTTGAAGCCCTCCTTCTGCACAAGTAACATGGAGCCAATGGAGAGCTCGCCATGTGTGGCATCTTTGCAAGGAACTTTCCTTCCATTTCCTTCAATTCTCCCTACACACGTCCTGTTTTACCTTCATTTTAGGGAGGAGGAAACCAAGCTTGAGAAACCAGCTGGCTTTCCCAGTGGTGCTGGGCAACGGGGATTTCAAAGCCCAGTCATGTAACCGCTCACTAGTGCCACCTGTGGGCTTAGCGAATATTTGGGTAGCACCTGGACGTGACATTCATCCATCATCATGCAGTGAACATTTATGCACTTTCATTTCTGGATGACATCAAAAAGAAAGCCACTGGTGCTAGAATTTCTTAACACTTCCCTAACATTTGCTAATGTTTCTTTTCAACAAGAGGAGAGCCCAGCCTCGAACATGGAACCTTGAACTGACCAGAGTAGCTAGATGGAATTTAAAATCTCCTATTTTCATTGTGTTCATTTTTATCACTATCCGCTATTTATGCCAAATGATACTGATTTTTCCACTTCTGGTAGCAATGAAACGTTTCGTTTTAAAATTTCGGTTAGGAAATGAGTTGACTTAATGAAAAATAATGTAACAAGTCATGGTCAAAGTAGCCTGTGAGTATGGGGCACAAAAGTGAAGGAGGTCCTCCGGGAACTTGCACGTGGAAATGGCTGCGTTTTGTTTTACTGCTTCTCTGGGCCTGGGCAACTCGATCCTTGGGGCCCTTTAGTCAGAGGTCTGAGCACTGGGGCAGCAGATAAGTGAATTCTGCCAAGAGAGGCATTTGGGGCCCAGACCTGCCCATTGCCATTGCAGGGCAGAAGGGCTCCTTCCTGGCACCCTGCTGATTGAAGCTGCCATCTAAATAACCACCCCAGCCTTCAGCCCTGAGCTGGAATTCTAGAAATTCAACTAGACAGTCTAGAGGATGGGGAGACTGTTCTAAGAACGCAAGTGGATACAGGAATGCTGCCGTAACTTCTTGCGGTGAGATTCCAAATGTGAGAAGAAAGAGTTAGGGAGACAGAGAGGAAGGAATCTCTACACACACACACACATACATATATCCACAAAGATGCACATACACACAAATATACACATACACATGAGCACATATAATGTACACACTCATACACACAAGCACACAGATAAATATACACACAAACATGCATGTGCAAACACACACACATGAACAGGCAGTCACACAATTGCTTCCTCCCTTGAAGTCCCAGTCCGGGTGGCGGCTGGTGCAGTGCAGAGACCAGTTTTTCCCAAGCCCTGTTCACGTCTGGTCCAAGACACTCCTCTCACCTCCCAAAATGGAAGTCATGAGAACGCCACACAGCGCCTGACAAAAAAGGTATTTGCTCCATCCTGGCCTAATTACAGGGGCCATTCTGGGCCTGGCCTGGCTGGAGCTGCCTCTCCCCACCCCTCTGTCCGTCCACTTTCCTGTACTCAGGGGCATCTCTGGCCAAGCTGTTTCCCGGACATGGCGTCCATTAGGGCCTCAATTACCTGGCAGGGCCACGGCCTTTGAAGTGGCCGCCGAGGCCTCTGGGAGGCTATTTTTCTCTCACCTGTCACCACTTATTTTCCTGGGCTCCTGGCCTGTGGCCCGGCATTTTTAACTAATGGGGATTAAATAATCCAGCTGTAATACAAATGCCCACTCCCGGCCCCGGCCCCTGGGTTTGTGTTGGAGTCATTAAGACCTCAGCCGGAGCTGGCAGACGCTCCCCGTAGAAGGGTTAAGGAGAGGCCGGGCGGCACATTCTGGATTTTTTTATTGCCTCCTCATTATAGCTATTATCCACAAACACAACCGCTAATGAGAGGGCTGAGGAATTTGGGAGAGGAAAGGTTTCATTTGGGCTAGAGAAGGAAGCCATCGTCTGCCCTGAAATAGCAGCACCATGCCTGGGGATACCTCTCCCCTGAACACCCCCACGTTCCAGGGCGGGAGCGCTGGAATCAAGGGCAGGAGAGGGTTGGAAGAAGACCCATAGCCTGGGGTTCTGGACGCCTGAGAAGAAAGGGATGCCCTCATCTCACCTGTGGGTGGCAATATTTACTGCACACCCTTAGGTGCCTGGGCCTGCGTTAGTGTGGGGAGGTGCCCGTGGAATTCGACACACAATCTGGGACAGTCCTGAGAGCAAAAGGTGACACTAGTAATAGTTTCTCCAGGACAGCAGGGACCAGCCAAAACTAGCAGGAAATAAGTGAAGCGTTTGCCTCAGATGCAAAATTCCAGGGGCTCCAAAATACTCAGTGATCAAATAATATTTTAATACATGTTTTAAAAGAATATTAATGCAAAAATAAACCCACGAAGAACAGAATATGAGCTTTTTGTTTGTTTGTTTGTTTTTTGAGGCAGGGTCTAGCTCTGTTGCCTAGGCTGGAGTGTAGTGGTGTGATCTCGGCTCACTGCAACCTCTCCGTCTCCCAGACTCAAGCAATTTTCTTGCTTCACTCTCCTGAGTAGCTGGGACTACAGGCGTGAGCCACCACGCCCGGCTAATTTTTGTATTTTTAGTAGAGATGGGGTTTCACCATATTGGCCAGGCTGGTCTCAAACTCCTGAGCTCAAGAGATCCACCCGCCTCAGCCTCCCAAAGTGCTGGAGTTACAGGCATGAGCCATCATGCCGGGCCAGAATACGAACATTTTAAATAAACAACGATCTGACAGGGTTGGGATTAGAGTAAGGACAGCAAAGCCAAGTCATGCAAGCCATGCAAACTCAGGGACAGAACTTGTCTTTAAAGTGTTGATATTCTTCTGTTCATCATGGATTTTTTTTTTTCTGGCATCAATTTTGATTTTTTAAGATATTGCATTAAAATAGTACTTATTTTAATTACTGACTGTTCTAACACACTCTTAAATTTTCCACCCAAGGCTGCTGCCTCACTTGCTTCACCCTAGTCCCAGCCCTGCCAAACCAGGTTTGGAAAATTAAAGCCATGTCTGACCTCAGCTCTTGCCTCTGTGTCCCCAGTCTTCTGTGCCCAGACAGAGAGAGCTTTCTCATTTCCCAGTTTCTCTCTCACTTCTGAGCCTCCCTATAGGTTGTTCCCTCATCCTCAAAATCTCCCATCCCCTTCCCTGTAATAATGACAAGAATGATCATTTACAACCATGTCCAATGAGTCAAGCCCTATACTAAGTGCATGCACACCATAGCTTGTTAAGTAAACCCAACAACCTGTAAGGTAGGTGCTGAGAGGAGCCCTGCTTTACAGATGGGGAAAATGATAAAGGGTGTCTCCCTCATGCAGCTCCTGAGCCATAATCACCAAAGGCAATGCCCTTAACCCTTGTCTTCTCTTGCCTCCACGCAGCTAGTACCCATTCAATGTGCGGTCACGCTTAAAAGCGTGTGTTCTGGGTTCAGATCGTGGCTCTGCCTAGCTCTGGCTGCATGTCCTAGTCAAGTTACAAACCTCGTTATGTCTTGGGTTTCTCCTATGTAAAATGGGGATAATAGTAGAGTTATTGTGAGGATGAAATGGGTTAATATATGTAATGTGCCTACAATCGTGTCTGACACATGGGACTTTCTAGATTTTAGCACTGGAAGTCCCATATCCCAGGAAACAAATCAGTCCAGGGCAAACTCAGATGGTTGGTCATGCTGTTGGGAGATGTCAATACATGTGAATTATTATTACTGTTATTATTACTGGTCACCTGGTGTTGCCGTGTCCAGATGTCTTCTCTCATCACTGCTTACACTGTCAGCCTAAAACTTGGGTTGGGCTCCCCTCTTGCTGCTCCCATAGACCCCTGTATTACTCTATCATAGCACTTGCTGAATGGGTTCATAAGCCACCTGTTATCCGTCTCTCCCAGTACACTGGGGCTTCTAATAAGGCAGGGACTGCAACTGTTCAGGCCCATGTCCTGGCTAGTAGGGCAGTTCCTACCATGCTAGGTGCTCAAAAAATATCTATTAAATGGCTAAATGAATGAATGAACGAAAGAGGCACAGACATCAAAAAGAATGCAGTCTAGTTAGTCAGATAAAACTAAGCATGTAATATTAGAAAATAAAAAAACTGTTAAAATACTAAAAGAAACACAGAAATCCTCCAACTTAATTCATTCTTCTGCAGGGGAGGTAATAACACCTGAAGAAGTGAAACAGCCTGCCCCACCCGCACTGTCAAGTGGCAAGAGAGGTGGAATTTGAAGGACAGCCTGAAGGACTTCCTTGCCATGGATGGGATCCAGACATTGCCCCTGGCATCTCATCACGAATAGGAGATAACGCAAACCTCTCTGTCATTCTGCCCAGTGAGGTCCAGGAGAAAGACAATAGGCTGAAGCTGGGACCGGGTTTCAGCCTTCTTAGGGAATTTAATTCTCACGATTGTCCTCAGTCTCCTTGTCTGTCAAATGGACATGCCATCTGCCCACCTAGACTTCTGACGCTATCGTGAAGCTGAGATGCAACTATAGATGTGGGGACTTTGGGAAAATTAACAATGCCTCTGCAGATGACAAGGGTTGCTATGAAAGAACAAAGCTGGCTCTCTGGTTCCCAGGGTCTGGCACTGTCTGAGATACACCAATCTCAGTATGCCAGAGTCAAGGCTGGGAATGGTGAGAACCCCAGGAAACATAATTGCCTAGAAACCTCAACTTGGCAAACAATAAAATCTTATTTTTTTAATTGAAAAATAATCTGTGGGAGAAGTTCAACATAAAAAAAAATAGATGAGGTTGTTTAATAGGAAACCTTATACATTGTAATTCATACTTTTTTTTGAGACGAGGTCTTACTCTGTCACCCAAGCTGGAGTGCAATGGCACAATGACAGCTCACTGCAGCCTCAACCTCCTGGGCTTGAGTGATCCTCCCACCTCAGCCTCCCAAGTAGCTGGGACTACAGGTGTGCACCATCATGCCTGGCTAATTTTAGTACTTTTTTGTAGAGACAGGGTTTCACCATGTTGCCCATGCTGATCTTGAACTCCTGAGCTCAAGCGATCTGCCTGCCTCCGCCTCCCAAAGTGCTAAGATTACAGGCATGAGCTATCACATCCAACCTAAATTCATATATTTAATTATTAAGTTAATCACTGCACTGAATGTTAGTTCCACTTTCAGCATAGCCAAGTAAGTTCTTACCAGGCCTGACCCTCCTACAGACAACAGCTATAAACTTTGCACAAAATATGAAAACACCATTGACCTGAAGGGATCAGAGAGTGAACAAATGAGGCAGCTCTTGGAGAGCTAATCCTTAAGAGAAGAAAATGACACAGGGTAAGTTACCCATTTCTATAGCTTTTAGCGAGGCAGCAGGCTGAAATCAACATTACAAAATATAGCTAAAACTTTGATAGAAAACCCACAGCCTTTCTGGCCTGAAGAATCAGAGAACAGTGTTTGAAACAAGCACAGTTACTGGAAGGCAAAGGAGAACCTTCCTTGGAAAGGAGTGAGCTAAGGAGAGAGCCCCTAAACTCTGCATATTAACTCTGCCTAAATCTTGGCTTGACCCCTAAAATATGCATGCATGGGAATAAATCCAGCTAATGATAAAATAACTAAACTGAGAATTGACTTGCTTCCCAAAAGACAGTTTGTGGTTTAAGTCTAACCAAGGTAATTGCTTGCCAAAACAAAAAATCAAAATCAATAATCTTCAGAGAAATATAACAGAGTCCAGAATCTTCACAACATCGCATTCATAATTTCCCCAGTACAACCCACAGTCATTCAACATAAAAGAGAGAACAAGAACTTTGTGAGCCATTCTTGAGCAAAGAGATAATCAATGGAGATCAATGCTGACATGACTCAGCTGTTAGAATTAATAACAGAAATGTAAACGCCATTATTGTAATTATGCTCATGGACCAAAAGAAAAATAGCTTCACAGTGAATGAAATCTTAGCAGAGAAATACAACTATTTTTTTTAAATGATAGAAATTCTGGAGCTGAAAAATACAGTGTCTGGAATAAAAATTAATTTATTAGGCTTAGCACCAGAAGTTTCTCTCTGAACAACAGAAAGAACAAAGATTTAAAAAATAATGTGGAGCCTCAGGGAAAGCCTAGAGTATATGTAATTGGAGGCCTAGAAGTAAAGGAGAGAGATAATGAAGCAGAAAAAAAATGTTTTGAAGAAATAATGACTGAAGTTTTCCCAAATTTAATGAAAAATATAAATTTATAGATTTAAGAAGCTCAGTGAATCCCAAGCAGGATAAATACAAAGAAAATCACACCTGGGCACATCATAGCCAAACTCTTGAAAATTGAAAACCAAAGAGAAAATCATGCACCAAGCTAGAAAAAAATAACATTACATACAGGGACATAATTTGAAATTTCACTAACTTCTTGTCAGAGGCTATAAAGACCAAAAGATTGTGTCTTCAAAGTACTGGAAGATAAAAAATAACTCAGAATTCTATATCCAGTGAGAACATCTTTTAATAATGAAGGTGAAATAGAGACATTTCAGATAAAAGAAAATTAAGAAAATGTCTCCTCATAAGGTCTGTATTACAAAAAAATGCTAAAAGGAACTTTTCAGGCCAAAGGGAAATGAAGAGTGTAATAAATGGTAAATATCTGAGTAAATATTCAAGGCTTTTTTAAAATCTTACTTTATTTGACATATTTAATTTATTTAACATACATAAAGTACTTTAAAGCAAAAATATGATATTGTAGTGTAGAGTTTATAATATATGTAAATATAAGTATAGAATACAGGATGGCTGGATACAGTGGTGGAGAGGCAGTAAATGGACTCATATGACTGCAAAGTTTTTATGTCTCATACCAAGTGGTAAATATTAACACTCATTATATGTGGAGGTTTAAGAATTATCTAAGTCCTTTAAGAATGCCATAACAAAATGGCATACCATAAACTGGTGGCTTATTAACAGCAAATATTTATTTCACACAGTTCTAGAGGCTGGGAAATCTAAGATCAAGCCACCACCAGATTCTGGTAACAACCTGTTTCCTGGTTCATAGATTGTGCCTTCTCCCCATGTCCTCCCAGTAGAAGGAGCTAACCAGCTCTTGGGTGTCTCTCTTTTTTTTTTTCTTTAATTAAAATGCTTTTATTCATTTTTATTTTTAAAATTTTTTATTTTTTTATTTCAATAGGTCTTTGGGAAATAGGTGGTGTTTGGTTACATGAATAAGTGATTTAGTGGTGATTTCTGAGATTTTGGTGCACCCATCACCTGAGCAGTGTACACTGTACCCAATGTGTAGTCTTTTACCCCTTGCCATCTCTCACCTTTTTCCCCTGAGTCCCCAAAGTCCCATGTATTCTTCTTATGCCTTTGAGTCCTCATAGCTTAGCTTCTGTATATGACTGTGAACATATGATGCTTGGTTTTCCATTCCTGAATTACTTCACTTAGAATAATAGTCTCCAATTCCATCCAAGTTGCTGTGAATGGCATTATTTCATTCCTTTTAATGGTTGAGTAGCATTCCATGGTGTGTATATATGAATATAAAAAACATTTTCTTCATCCGCTTGTTAATTGATGGGCATTCTGAGTGGTTCCATATTTCTGCAATTGCAAATTGTGCTGCTATAAACATGCATATGCAAGTATCTTTTTTGCATAATGATTTCTTTTCCTCTGGGTACATATCCAGTAGTGGGATTGCTGGATCAAATGGTAGACCTACTTTTAGTTCTTTAAGGAATCTCCATCACTTCTCAGCTTTTTGGCTAAGATCAAGTGTAGGAATCTCCACATTGTTTTCAATAATGGTTGTACTACTTTACATTCCCAGCAGCAGTGTAAAAGTGTTCTCTTTTCACCATGACCATGCCAACATCTATTTATTATTATTATTATTGCTGCTCTTGCAAGAGTGAGGTGGATCACATTGTGGTTTGATTTGCATTTCCCTGATAATTAGTAATGTTGTGCATTTTCCCATATGCTTGTTGGACATTTGTATATCTTCTTTTGAGAATTGTCTATTCATGTCCTTAACCTACTCTTTGATGTGAGTTTTTTTTTTTTTTCTTGCTGATTTATTTGAGTTCTTTATAGATTCTGGATATTAGTCCTTTGTCGGATGTATACATTGTGAAGATTTTCTCCCACCCTGCGGGTTGTCTGTTAACTCTGCTGATTATTTCTTTTGCTGTGCAGAGCTTTTTAGTTTAATTAAGTCTCATCTATTTATCTCCATTTTTGTTGCATTTGCTTTTGGGCTCTTGGTCATGAAGTCTTTGCCTAAGCCAATGTCTAGAAGAGTTTTTTCCTTGTTATCTTCTAGAATCTTTATGGTTTCAGGTCTTTAATTTAAGTCTTTGACCCATCTTGAGTTGATTTTTTTTAGAAGAGTTTTACTCTGTCGTCCAGGCTGGAGTGTAGTGGCATGATTTTGGCTCACTGAAACTTCTGCCTCCTGAGTTCAAGCTATTCTCCTGCCTCCGCCTCCTGAGTAGCTGGGATTACAGGCATATGCCACCATGTCTGGCTACTTTTTTTCTTTATTTTTAGTAGAAGTGGGGTTTTGCCATGTTGGCCAGGCTAGTCTCGAACTCCTGACCTCAGCTAATCCACCTGCCTGAGCCTCCCAAATTGCTGGGATTACAGGCATGAACCACCACACCCGGCCTTGAGTTGATTTTTGTATAAGGTGAGAGATGAGGATCCAGTTTTATTCTTCTACATGTGGCTTGCCAATTATTCCAACACCATTTGTTGAATAGGGTGTCCTTTCCCCATTTTATGTTTTTGTTTGCTTTGTTGAAGATGAGTTGGCTATAAGTATTTAGCTTTATTTCTAGGTTCTCTATTCTGTTCCACTGGTCTATGTGCCTACTTTTATACCAGTACCATGCTGTTTTTGTGATCTGGCCTTATAGTATAGTTTGAAGTCAGGTAATGTGATGCCTCCAGATTTGTTTCTTTGGGTTTTTATTTTTTATTTTTTACTTAGTCTTGCTTTGGCTGTGCGGGCTCTTTTGTGATTCCATATGGATTTTGGGATTGTTTTTTCTAGTTCTGTGAAGAATGATGGTGGTATTTTGATAGCAATTGCATTGAATTTGTAGATTGCTTTTGTCACTATGGTCATTTTCACAATATTGATTCTACCCATTCATGAGCATGGGATGTGTTTCCATTTGTTGGTGTCCTCTATGATTTCTTTTAGCAGTGTTTTGTACTTTTCCTTGTAGAAGGCTTTCACTTCCTTGGTTAGGTATATTCCTAAGTATTTTATTTTATTTTTTGCAGCTGTTGTGAAAGGAGCTGAGTTCTGATTTTCTTCTCAGCTTGGTTGCTGTTGGTATATAGCATAGCTACTGATTTGCGTACATCAATTTTGTATTCTGAAACTTTGCTGAATTCACTTACCAGTTCTAGAAGCTTTTTGGATGAGTTTTTAGGGTTTTCTAGGTATATGATTATATCATCCGCAAACAGCAACAGTTTGACTTCCTCTTTACTGATTCGGATGCCCATTTTTTCTTCCTCTTCTCTGATTGCTCTGACTAGGATTTCCAGTACAATGTCGAATAGAAGTGGTGAAAGTGAGCATCCTTGTCTTGTTTCAGTTCTCAGGGAGAATGATTTCAGCTTTTCCCTGTTCAATACAATGTTGACTATGGGTTTGTTGTAGATGACTTTTATTACCTTAAGCTATGTCCATTCTATGCTGATTTTGCTGAGGGTTTTAGTGATAAATGGATGCTGGATTTTGTCAAATCCTTTTTCTGCATCTGTGGAAATGATCATGTAATTTTCGTTTTATTAATAATTCTGTTTATGTGGTGTATCACATTTATTGACTTAGGTATGTTAAACCACCCCTGCATCCCTGGTAACGAAACCCACTTGATCATGGTGGATTATCTTTTTGATATGCTGTTGGATTTGGTTTACTAGTATTTTGTTGAGGATTTTTGCATCTATGTTCCTTAGGGGTATCGGTCTGTGGTTTCCTTTTTTTGTTATTTTCTTCCCTGGTTTTGGTATTAGGGTGATACCGGCTTCACACAATGTTTTAGGGAAGACTCCCTCTTTCTCTATCTTTTGGAGTAGTGTCAATAGGATTGGTACTAAATCTTCTTTGAATGTCTGGTAGAATTCAGCTGTGAATCTGTCTTGTCCTGGACTTTTTTTTTGTTGGCAATTTTTTTATTGCCATCTCAGTCTCACTGCTTGTTATTGGTCTGTTCAGAGATTCTATATCTTCCTGGTTTAATCTAGGATGGTTGCATATTTCCAGGAATTTATTAATCTCATAGATTTTCTAGTTTATGCACGTAAAGGTGTTCACAGTAGCCTTTAGTAATCTTTTGTATTTCTGTGGTATCAGTTGTAATATCTCCTGTTTCATTTCTAATTGAGTTTATTTGAATTTCCTCTCTTCTTTTCTTGGTTACTCTTGCTAATGGTCTATCAATTTTATTTATCTTTTCAAAGAACTAGCTTTTGTTTCATTCATCTTTTGTATTTTTTTTTTCAATTTCATTTAGTTCTGCTCTAATCTTCGTTATTTCTTTTCTTCTGCTGGTTCGGGTTTGGATTGTTTTTGTTTCTCCAGTTCCATGAAGTGTGATCTTAGAGTCTCTATCTGTGCTCTTTCAGACTTTCTGATGTAGGCATTTGATGCTATGAACTTTCCTCTTAGCACCACTTTTGCTGTATCCCAGGGGTTTTGATAGGTTGTGCCACTATTATTGTTCAGTGCAAAGAAACTTTTAATTTTCATCTTGATTTCATTGTTGACTCAACAATCATTCAGGAGTAGGTTATTTAATTTCCATGTATTTGCATGGTCTTGGTTCCTTTTGGAGCTGATTTCCAATTTTATTCCACTGTGGTCTTAAAGAGTACTTGATATAATTTCTTAAATTTACTGAGCCTTGTTTTGGTATTATATGGTCTATCTTAGAGAATGCTCCATGTGCTGATGAACAGAATATATATCCTGCAGTTGTTGGATAGAATGTTCTGTAAATATCCATTGAGCCCATTTGTTGTAGGATATAAAGTCCATTGTTTCTCTGTTGACTTTCTATCTTGATGACCTGTCTAGCGTTGTCAGTGGAGTATTAAAGCCCCCTACTATTATTGTGTTGCCATCTATCTCATTTCTTAGGTCTAGTAGTACTTGTTTTATAAATTAGGGAGCTCCAGTGTTAGGTGCATATATATTCAGAATTGTGATATTTTCCTGTTGGACTAGACCTTTTATCACTATATCATGTCCCTCTTTGTCTTTTTTAACTACTGTTGCTTTAAAGTTTGTTTTGTCTGACATAAGAATAGCTACTCCTGCTTGCTTTTGGTGCCCATTTTCATGGAATAGCTTTTTTCATCACTTTACCTTAAGTTTATGTGAGTCCTTATGTGTTGTTGAGTCTTCTGAAGACAGCAGAAACTTGGCTGGTGAATTCTTATCCATTCTGCCATTCTGTATCTTTTAAGTAGAGCATTTAGGCCATTTAAAATTCAATGTTAATATTGAGGTGTGTGGTTATATTCTATTTATTGAGCTACTTGTTGCCCAAATACCCTTTTTAAAAAATGTGCTATTGTTCTATAGGTCCGGTGAGATTTATGCCTTAAAGTGGTTCTATTTTGGTGTATTTTGGGGATTTGTTTCAAGATTTAGGGTGCCTTGTAGCAGTTCTTGTAGTGCTGGCTTGGTAGTGGCAAATTCTCTCAGCATTTGTTTGTCTGGAAAAGACTGTATCTTTCCTTCATTTATGAAGCTTAGTTTCACTGGATACGAAATTCATGGCTGACAATTGTTTTGTTTAAGGTGGCTAAAAATAGGACCCCAATCCCTTCAGCATGTAGGGTTTCTGCTGAGAAATCTGCTGTTAATCTGGTAGATTTTCTTTATAGGTTACCTGATGCTTTTACCTCACAGCTCTTAAGATTCTTTCCTTCATCTTGACTTTAGATAACCTGATGACTATTTGTCTAGATGATGATCTTTTTGCAATGAATTTCCCAGTGTTCTTTGAGTTTCTTGTATTTGGATATCTAGCTCTCTAGCAAGGCCAGGGAAGTTTTCCTCAATTATTCCCTCAAATATGTTTTCCAGGCCTGGTGTGGTGGCTCACGCCTGTAATCCCAGCACTATGAGAGTCCAAGGCTGGTGGATCATGAGGTCAGGAGTTCAAGACCAGCCTGGCTAACATAGTGAGATGCTATCTCTACTAAAAATACAAAAATTAGCCAGGCATGGTGGCATGTGCCTGTAGTCCCAGCTGCTCGGGAGGCTGAGACAGAAGAATTGCTTGAACCTGGGAGGTGGATGTTGAAGTGAACCGAGATCACATCACTGCATTCCAGCTTGGGCAACAGAGTGAGACTTCTTATGTGTGTGTGTGTGTGTGTGTGTGTGTGTGTGTGTTTTCCAAACTTTTACATTTCTCTTATTCCTCAGGAACACCAGTTATTCTTAGGTTTGGATGTTTAACACAGTCCCAAACTTCTTGGAAGCTTTGTTCTTTTTTAAAAATTCATTTTTCTTTGTCTTTGATGGATTGGATTAATACGAAAGCCTTGTCTTTGAGCTCTGAAGTTCTTTCTTCTGCTTGTTTGATACTATTGCTGAGACTTTCCAGTGAATTTTCCATTTCCCTAAGTATGTCCTTGATTTCCAGAAGTTGTGAATGTTTTTCATTTATGCTATTTCACTGAAGAATTTCCCATTCGTATCCTGTATTTTTTTATTTCTTTAAGTTGGACTTCACCTTTCTCTGGTGCCTTCTTGATTCGCTTAATAATTGACCTCCTGAATTCCTTTTCTGGCAATTCAGAGATTTCTTCTTGGTTTGGATCCATTGCTGGTTAGCTGGTATGATCTTTTGGGGGTGTTAAAAAACCTTGTTTTGTCATATTACCAGAATTGTTTTCTGGTTCCTTCTCATTTGGGTAGACTATGTCAGAGGGAATATCTGGGATTCAAGGGCTGCTGTTCAGATTATTTTGTCCCACGAGGTCCTCCCTTGGTGTAGTGTTCTCCCCATTCCCCTAGGAATGGAGCTTGCTGAGAACCAAACTGTAATGATTGTTTTTGCTCTTCTGAGTCCCACCCAACGGAGCTACCAGGCTCCAGGCTGGTAGTGGGGAGTGTCTGCAAAGAGTCCTGTGATGTATTTCTGTGGTATCAGTTGTAATATCTGTCTTCAGGTCTTGCACTCCCCTGCTACCTCCACTGGAGCAGGTGCTGGTATCTGTGGAAGAAAGTATTGAATATAGTTAGATTGAGATCTAATTAATCCATGGATAACAGCACCTGCTCCCGTGGAGTTCACAGTGGGGTGAAGTGGACTCTATAAGGGTCCTTGGTTGTGTTTTTGTTTACAGCACTGGTCTGGTGTTGATTAGCCTCCAGCCAGGAGGTGGCGCTTTCAAAAGCGCATCAGCTGTGGTCCTATAGGGAGGAGGCCGACTTGCCCTAGGGACACCTGGTGTCTTAGCTGATGGGCAGGGCCATAGTGCTCCCAAGAGATTATGACCTTTATCTTTGGCTACCAGGGTGGGTAGAGAAAGACTACCAGCTGGGGACAGGGATATGCACCAGCTCAGGCATGTCTGAGCTCAGCCTCTCCTTGGGCAGGGCTTGCTGCAGCTGCTGTGGGGAATGGGGGTATGGTTTCAAGTCCAATGTAGTTATATTTCCAGGAACATTATGGTTGCCTCTACTGAGTCATACAGAACACAAGGGAAGTAGGGGAAAGCCGGCAGTCACAGGCTTCGCCCTGCTCCCACACACCCACACAGCCTGCACGCCTACCATGTGTTGGGCAGTAGCTATGCTTACATAATGGTGAGCAAAAACATTCAATTTTTTTTTTTTTTTTTTTTTTTTGAGACAGGATCTGGTTCTGTTTCCCAGGTTAGAGTGCAGTGGCACGAACACAGCTCACTGCAGCCGCAACCTCCTAGGCTCAAGTGATCCTCCCCAGAGGTCTTTTTTATAAGGACACTAATCCTGACCACAAGGGCAGAACCCTCATGATCTAATTACCTCTCAAAACCCCACCTCCTAATACCATCTTTTGGGGGATTGGGATATCAACATATGGATTTCGAGAGGGCAGAAACATTTACACAATAGCAAGGATTATGTTGAAATGCTTAGAGCAACCACTTAAAAATGTAATTGTAAAAGGTGTATAGCTAAAAAGACAATAGATAAGTTAAAATTGAATTCTAAAAGTATATTTGAATAACACAAAAGAAGGCAAAAAGAGGGACAGGAAAACAAAACCCAAGGGTCAGAGAAAACAAATAATAAAGTGGTAGACCTCAATCTAACTGTATCCAATAGTTTCATTAAATGTTGATGGACTAAACACTCTAATTAAAAGGCAGAGATTGCTCATAACGATAAAGATCACTAAGAAAAGAAAAGTCACTTGAATGAATGCAAGCCGGGAATTCACCTAGTATGTGCTGATACAGCTTGCTAGTTGCTAAAGCATTGAAATACTTCATACCTGATTCATAACTAGCCCCCACTGCCCCCTATCTTAAACCCTCACTTCTTCCCCCATCAACCCTCATCTCTACAACCCAGCATCTCAATGGTTCATGCCTGGCACAGGATAGGGACCCTGGGACCCAGCTGCAGCATGGAGGCCATAATCCATTCTAATTTGACATTTCTAGTGCTGTAGTATTCTGAATAACACCCCTGGATGAATGCCAAAATTTGAAACTGGGAATTTCAAAGGCCTCATGCCAGCCTCAATACGTAATTCATTTCAGTATTTGTTTTTCTTGCACATCATTCAGAAGCATATTCTGATTTCACACTGAGAAATAGTTTCAAGAGATAACAGTTTTATTCTATTAACAATTCAACTTGTAATCTCAGTATATACTTCAATTTAACAAAGACATGGAGAAATATTGTTTTAAAGCCTGCATCCCCCCACACACCCCCCAAAAATGTTAATTTGGCAGCACATAATAATGTCTCAATGATCTCCAGTAGGTTTAAATTGGGAAACATACCTTAACATATCTTTTGCTTATTTTTATTTTTTGTAAATAACAATTTTGTTTTTATTATAGTTTCTTAAATACTTATAACTATATAAAAAGAAGAAATTTTAATCAAGCATTTGAGATACTAAGGGCTGTGTGGAATGTACCTTAAACTCCTCCTTTACCCACTCTATGAGGAAACAGATGCCTAAGACTGTGTGGGTGTGTATGTGTATGTGTGTGTGTATGTGTATGTGTGTGTGTGCGTGTGTGTGGGTTTGCTTGTGTGCATATACATGTTAGTATGAGCATACAGGTGTGATTGTGTGTGTATGAGAGTATGCATGGTAACATATGTGAGCATATAGGAGTGTGTGCAAGCATGTAATAAGTGGGAGTGGGGTGTGTGTATGTGTGTGTGAGAGTGTTGTGATGTGTGCATGTATGTGTGGTGTGTGTGCTGTTTGTGAGTGTATGAGTGTGTGGTGTGTGAGTGAATGTGTGGTGTGTGTGTGAGTGGATGTGTGTGTGTGGTGTATGTGTGGTGTGTGAGTGTGTGGTGCAAGTGTGTGTGAGTGAGTGTGGTGTGCATGTGAGTGTGGTGTGAGTGTGGTGAGTGTGAGACTGTGTGGTGAGTGTGTGTATGTGCATGTGTGAGTGTGGTATGTGTGGTGTAAGTGTGTATGTGTGTGTGGTGTGTGTGGTGTGAGTGTGTATGTGTGTGTGGTGTGAGTGTGTATGTGTGTGTGGTGTGTGTGGTGTGTGTGGTGTGAATGTGTATGTGTGTGTGGTGTATCTGAGTGTGGTGTGTGTGGTGTGAGTGTATATGTGTGTGTGGTGTGTCTGAGTGTTGTGTGTATGTGAGTGTGGTGTGTGAATTTGGTGTGTGTGTGGTGTATGTGTGGTGAGTGTATGAGCATGTGTGCATGAGTATGTTCGCATGGTGTGTGTATGGTGTGTGAGTGCATGTGTGTTGTGTGTGCATGAGTGTGTGTGAATATGAGTGTGTGAGTGTGTATGTGAGTGTGGTTTGTGTGAATATGTGTGTGAGTGTGTGTATGTGAGTGTGGGTTTGTGATGAGTGTATGAGTGTGTGTCTGAGTGTGTGGTGTGTGTAAGTATGAGAGTATGTTTTATGTATGTGGGGGTGAATGTGAGTGTGGGGGGTCTGTGTGCATGAGTGTGTGTGAATATGAGTGTGTGAGTGTGTATGTGAGTGTGGTTTGTGTGAATATGTGTGTGAGTGTGTGTATGTGAGTGTGGGTTTGTGATGAGTGTATGAGTGTGTGCCTGAGTGTGTGGTGTGTGTAAGTATGAGAGTATGTTTTATGTATGTGGGGGTGAATGTGAGTGTGGGGGTCTGTGTGCATGAGTGTGTGTGCCAGCATACAAGATTACTGAGGCTCCTCCACACGTGTTTTCTCGTAGGCCCTCACAAGTATTTGGAGGAGGGAGGGGAGAGAACGCCCCATTTTCCGGAGCCTCTGCCTTCTGCTGGGTTCCTCCTCTGCCCAATCTGGGGGAGGCCACATTCCCAGACAAGCCAGCGGGCCATGCCGCATCGCACCCTGCCCGGTGATGCTGGCGACCCCTGTGTCTGAGTGCAGAAAGGTCACAGATGGGGTTTTAGAGACACTCGTGATTACCTTCTGGGTGACCGCCGAGACGGGCCACTTTGGAGCTGACACCTTTCTAAACATAGCACGGGGGAAGGGCCAACATCCCGTTCGTCACCAAAGCCACTTACTTACCCACCCAGACAGGCCCACACGCCAACGGGAGCCACTTATAGCCACCTTCAAAAGGGCCTGGAGTGGGTGCAGTGCCGAGGGAAGGGAGGGCATGGCACAGGCCACTGCCTGCAACCTATTGACCAGAGAGGAAACTCTGCCACATGACATTTAGAGACCGAGGGACCTGGGTTCAAATTCTACCTCTGCCCCTGCCAGAGTGGGAACTCTTCACTCCTCGGAGCTGCCTTTCTTTCCATTGGCAAGATGGGGATAGTCATTGTCCTGACCCTGTTCCTAAGAAGCAAGGCCTAGAACGCTGGAATGGACTCCTCTCCACACCCTTGGTTCTTTTTTTTTTTTTTTTTTTTTTTTTTTTTTGTCAGAGTTTCACTCTTATCATCCCGGCTGGAGTGCAGTGGCATGATCTCGGCTCGCTGCAACCTTTGTCTCCCAGGTTCGAGCGATTTTCCTGCCTCAGCCTCCCAAGTAACTGGAATTACAGGCTCCCACCACCACGTCCAGCTAATTTTTGTATTTCTAGTAAAGATGGGGTTTCACCACATTGGCCAAGCTGGTCTCGAACTCCTGACCTCAAGTGATCTACCCGCCTCGACCTTCCAAAGTGCTGAGATTACAGGCATGACACCCTTGGCTCTTTTAGGTTTAAGTAGCTGGTGGGAAATCTAAGGAGGTCTTGGCTAAGGTCCAGGTGAGGCAGGCCAAGCTGGGGTCACAGGAAGAGCTGCAGGTGCATAGATGGGGTCCAAGTTCAACTCTATATGTGCTGAGTAGCTTTGGGTGAGCCACTCCTGCTTCCTGAACCTAATTTCTCTGAGCTGTTCTTCTTGTCCTTCTAGACCTATTGTGAGTACTGCTTCAGCAACTGGTCCCTAATATCTGCATAAAGCAGGGTTCATCCTGAGCTGATCTAATCGCCCAAGACTACCCAGGCCTAGCCCTGTGGACTGTGTGTGTGTGTGTGTGTGTGTGTGTGTGTGTGTGTGTCTGTACAGGGAGGAGGAGAGGGTTAGGGTTGTTTAAATATGGCAGCTTTATTGAGATGTAATTCACATGCTATGTGATTCACCCCTTTAAAGTATACAATTTAAAGGTTTTTGGTATATTCGTATCACAACAATCAATTTTAGATTTTTATTACCCCAAAAAGAAACTCCATTCCCCTTAGCCATGCCCCCCTCATCTCTGCCCCCGTACTCCTCCCCTCACTCCACTTTCCCCAGGTCCTGGCCACCGTGAATCTCCTTCCGTGTCTGTGGATTTGCCTCTTCTGGTCATTTCATGTTAATGGGATCGTCTTTTGTGACTGTTACTGCTTGGGCTTTGGCGCTCAAGGCGAACTTGGGAGCCTCCTTTCCAGACATGCAGGGAAGGCCTGTTCCCTTCCTCTTGGCACACATCCTCGTTTAACCAGGGGCCCAGGAGCTTCCATGCTGCCCTCAGGCTTCTGTCAATGCAAATTAACTCACTGCAAGGTGGCAGAGACTAACGGTGTCTCCAGACTCACTGCTTTTTCAAAGAGGAGCCAAGAGGAGCGATGATTAACCCAGCAGAGCGACTTGGCATTGGTGCCCCGTTGGGATCCGCTAGGAAAGATTTCCGGGAGCAGAAGCGCCTTCCCAGAGCCCCTCAAGTCACAGGTCAGAGCTAACAACCATGTCCCCTAATAGGCCCAGGTGAATATGATTCTCTAGGACTTCCTACCCGGTGTTTCCCAGCAACACTGTGCTGCAGGAGAGATAGGACCCAGGGGTTGGCGTGCCCCAGCCCACCCTCCTTAGGCAAGTTATACTGAGGCTGAGGGAGCAGCTTAGGGTGACCAGCCCCTGTGCCCTTGTACTCACTCCCCCAGGACAATGAGCACTCCAAGCCTGCATACACCAAGCTTTCCATCTCTGCCCCAAATTAGTGTATGATTTTGGGCAAGTTTCCCTCCTCTCTGAGCCTCAGTTTCTTCATCTGCAAAATGGGGATAACAGCTCCCACTGGATTGGGTTATTGAGAGGCTTAAATGAGCTGGTCCATGAAGGTTCCTTGCATGGAGCCCGGGGCACCAATCTGAGTCTGGACAAAGTAGGCATCTTGGTGATGATGACAGTGAGGAAGAGGAAGATGCTGGGGTTAGTACAGAGATGCTTTGGGAAGCAGGCCCAAGCTCTGTCAGTGGGAGCTGGGGGCTGCATGCTCCTCTCCCTGCCAACAATGCTCTTTGCCATCAGCGACATCTGGCTCTCTGCCCTGGATGTGTATTAGGAGTGATTACGTGTCCCTTTAAATTCTGGGAGCTGTCGCTAACGGGTGCCGAGGTTTATTTGCCACCATTTATTTCAGCTCCCATGCAGCCCCTGCCCCTCTCTCCTGAGAGGGACAGGCGAGGACAGACACCTGCTCAGAGTGTTTAATTTCCGTGAACAGTGTGTTTCCTGGGAAGGAGCGCATTTGAAGTGCTCCACGTTGGCTCGAAACGAGTCCCAGTAGGCACCGCCACCCCAGACACTGAGCTCCCCCTTTCCTGGGGATGAAGAGTAAGGGAAGCCCTTTCTAAAGAGAGGATCACATTGGTTAAAAATTAGGGTGGAGGAGAAAAGATGAGGATAAGTCCAACCTTGGGGTGAAGACCGAGCAGGGCTTCGCAGTAAAGACAGGCCTGGGCTTGGATCATGTGTTGTCACATTCTGGGGCACATTTCTTAGCCTCTCTGTAAAAAGGAAAAGCTGAGCCCCTTTTCCCAACACACCCCCAACAAATGCACACACACACACACGGTGACAGGATTAAATGTGCTGGAAAATGCTGGACCCAAATTACAAAGGCTGATAATATCACAACCACCCCGAGCATCTGTGGCACGAAGGACAAGAAACCTCCACTTCCTGATGTCTCTCTCTCTCCTGACTCCGCCCCTCATGGTAGGGGCCTCCCCAGAGTTGTGTGTGGACTCTGCAGCGCGCCCTCCAGCTCTTTCCACACACCTCTCCCTCCATAAAGCTGCCTGTTGGCCACCCATGGGATCAAGGGTGCCTTCGCCAGGTGTATAGCTCACCTTTAGGGGGATAGACTCACAGAACTCATCCATACAGGCCCTGGAAGGGCCATTTGAGCAAAGAATTCAGAAGCCCCAGGTACCTGGAGTATCATCTAGAGACGAGTCACCTCCACTTGACCCCACAGACACCTCAACCCTTGGCTGCAAAGCTTCCTCACCCCCTGGGGTGGGGAGTGGCTCAGGGTGGACACAGCCAGCCATTCTGAGGTGCAGGCTCGGAGCAGGGACTCCTCTTGCCCAGGTCTAGGTGCAGTACTAACGTCAGGAGCTGGTGAGGATGAAGATAGATGGTTTCCGTCAGCAGGGACTGGTAGAAGTGGAAGACAGCATGGCTATTTTGGAGGGCAATTTGGCAGTGGCTACTGAAACTGAAGACACACAGAGATCCAGTGACCCAGCAATTACACCTCTTCGTGGCTACCCCAGGAAACACTCACCACCGTGTCTAAAGAGGTATGTGCCCAGACAATCACACCATGTGATTTACCAAAGTTGACAAAATGAGAACAACCTACATGGTCGTCAGATGAGGAATGTCTAATTAAACCACAGCACAGTCCTTCTATGGAACATTGTGCAGCCAATAAAAAGAATAATGTTGTTTCTATGGGTTCTCACAAGGGACAAGCATGAAGACACATGATTGGGGGGAAGAAAACGTGAGTTCCTTGAGTCTGTTTACATCAAATCAAATCAGAACAACACCATATATTTCCGTGAATACATACACCTGTGTGTAAATATGCAGAAGCATGTCTGGAAGAATTCACAATAATTGTCTCCGGGGAATGAAGTATGGCACCAGGACTAGGGGATAGTGGTCACAAACAACTTAATTCTAAGCTGTAACATGTATATCCATATATATCTACATGTAGTCATGTGTTCCTTGTGTACTTAAATTTCCTCTAAATTTATTATTATTATTATTATTATTATTATTCCAGAGTCAAGGTTTTGTTCTGTCACCCAGGCTGTAGTGCATTGGAAAAAGCTCCTCACTGCAGCTTCTAACTCCTGGGCTCAAAACATCCTCCCACCTCAGCCTTCCGAGAAGCTGGGACTACAGGCGTGTGCCACCACACCCGGCTATATATATTTTTTTGTTTTTGTAGACATAGGGTCTCACTGTGTTGCCCAGACTGATCTCAAATGTCTGGCCTCAAACAATCCATCCACTTCCCCTTCCAGAGTCACTGAGTTCATTTAGATTTTAACTGAGTAGACGCTCAATTGAAGTTCATCTATGCTTCCTACCTTTTCATCCTCAGAGCACTTGAAAGTTTCCGAAACATTTTGCACCCATAGTCTGTAAGTCAACAGAGCCCAGAGAGTCACACTTTAAAGATGAGAAAAACAAGGTTCATCCCAGGAAATAACCAGGAGTCTCCAAAGCCCTCCTAGGAAGGACTGTACCCAGGAATACTAGAAGGTAGCAGGTAAGGGAAAATCGAACATCTGTCATGGAGAAGGAAAAAGATTCCCACATTCTGCTTCTCTTCACTCCTTAGCTGATGAAATATGATCATCTGCATGTCCTCCTTCTGCTATGGGCTCTGCCTGGAACATCTGCCTTATCCAATTTGTTTTTATGTTTACAAGCATAGTTCATCTCACCTCCTCTAGGAAGCCTTTGCTGACTAACCCAGCCCAATCTTCTGCTCCTTCCTCTGCTGCGTCTAAGTTAGCTACAATTAGCCATGTATATCCACAGGGATACTTATTGTGCACCTACTATATGCTGGTGGCATTAAAAAAGGTGTTTTGTTTTGTTTGGTTTGGTTTAGTTTGGTTTGGTTTGGTTTTTGAGATGGAGTTTTGCTCTTGTTGCCCAGACTGGAGTGCAATGGTGCAATCTCAGCTCACTGCAACCTCCGCCTCCTGGGTTCAAGCGATTCTCCTGCCTCAGCCTCCTGAGTAGCTGGGATTACAGGTGCCTGCCATCACGCCCAGCTAATTTTTTGTATTTTTAGTAGAGATGGGGTTTCACTATGTTGGCCAGGCTGGTCTCGAACTCCTGACCTCAGGTGATCCACCCGCCTTGTCCTCTCAAAGTGCTGGGATTACAGGTGTGAGCCACTGCACCCGGCCAAAAAAGGGTATTTTTAAAAATACGTTGGAACACTTAAGAAACATCTAAATGTTAAACTGTGTAGTACTAAGAGTGGATTATTCAAAATGTAATTATCTGGTAACCTCTGCAATTCAAAGTACAACTCTAAAGAACTGTTGCCTTATCCAGACATTTGTACTTATAGATGAGCCCCCATGGGATCCTACTTATGGCTTAATTGCTCTTACTTGACAAACAATACTAACAATTGCAGTGATGCAGTTTTGAAACCTACAGAAGCATCAAATTAGAATGGGGAGCGAGGTGATGCTTGAACAGTATGTACATCAGGAAACAGAAGTGACAGCCCTCATCCTGGCAGGAAAATGAGAGAGAAACACTCACAAAAGCAGACAGGATACTTGAAAAAACAGAGCCCCTGGGGACATTTGGCACAAGGACAAACAATCCTCCATACTTTGGTGGGTCTTGAACACATTCTTAATGTATCATAGCACAGAACACTAATGAATATTCATATTTTAAGGCCTCCAGAGAAGGTTAAATAATTTTCAGAGTTCTCTAAGAAAACACAGACATAGATGATCTAGTCAGGAAATTTTTATCTTAAGACATTTAAATAAGAAAAAGTTGCATACAGAAAGGGCAACTTTCAATTACCTAAAATATTTAAATACATGGAAAAATGTTACTGCCCCATGATTCTGGGTAACTGAAGCAGGGTAGGTTGTAGCAGATTTTTCCGTGGATGCTGGTCTCACTCTCTGCCATCCTTGAGCTTCCCCTGTAATTAGAGATCCATGTTCTGTGCCCATCCCCAAGGCCTGAGAGCCAGCCCTAGCATGTCCCGGGCCCAGTGGAAGAAGATGCCTACAGGATCATGGGTTGCAGCTCACAACTGACTTCACCTCTCAGCCTGGTGTGCAGCTCTGGCCCTGAGACTCTAGTAGGACAAGAGTGAGCTGGAAAAAAAAAAAAGCGTTGGAAATTGGTGAGAATAAACAGAAGGTAGGTGAATTAAACGAAACCTGAGAGGAGACAGGAGGCAGGTTTGTAGACATGAAAGAAACAGAGTGGCAAAAACCCAGAGTCTGAGTCTTCAGATGTCAGAAAGCCACAAGCCCATGAGAACATCAAGATTCAGTGTGGCAGGGAGTCCATTGGTTTGCTACTACAATCATATGCTAATGTCTGCTGGGATAAGGAGATGCACAGGCCGGGTCCAGACTCAGAAAGACTAACCTGAGTGATAGGCTCTCCATTATTGATGTCTGCCACAGGCACACAAAGAGGGGGAAGCAGTGAGTGCGCCAAAGATCTGCTCTCCTTAGTCTAGCCCAGTTCCCTTATACAGATGGGGTGGTGATGGCCCAGAGAAGAGGGTGATTTGCTGGAAGTCCTCCAGCAAGACAAAGAAGGGGATGGGTCAGAACTGTAATGTCCAGGGTAGCTGCTAGCCACCTGTGGCTACTGAGCACTTGAAATGCAGTTGGTTCAAATGAAAATGTATAATTGTAAAATACACACTGAATTGGAAGAAAATATGAAAAAAAAAGAATGTAAAATATCACATTAACATTTTTATGTTGATTGCATGTTGAAATAATATTCTGGACATAATGAGTTAAATAAAATTTATTATTAAATTAATTTTGCCAGGTTTCACTTTACTTTTTACAAAATGTGGCTAGTAGAGAATTTAAAATTATATAAACGACTCAACATTTATATTTCTACTGGATAGTGCTATGTTGGAACAAAGAAAATGCACTCTTCCAGACAGAGGGTAACAATTGATGGCAAACTTATCATGCTAATCTTGGAGGTCCTCCTGAAGGAGGAAATGATCCAAAAATGTCTTCCTGAATCCATGATCCTCAGTCCACTTTTATTTTTTCAAGATGATAAAGATATTGAAATTGAAGCAATTAAACTCATAGAGTTAAGGAGTAGAATGATGGTTACCAGAGACTGGGAAGGGTAATGGGGAGACGGGGATAAAGTGGGGATGATAAAAGTACAGTTAGATTGAATGAATGAGATCGAGTTTTTTGGAGTTTTTTAGACTGAGTCTTGCTCTGTCACCCAGGCTGGAGTGCGGTGGCGCTATCTCAGCTCACTGCAACATCCGCCTCCCAGATTCAAGTGATTCTTGTGTCTCAGCCTCCGGAGTAGCTGGGATTACAGGTGTATACCACCACACCAGGCTAATTTTTGTATTTTTAGTAGTGATGGAGTTTTGCTATGTTAGCCAGGCTGGTCTCGAACTCCTGACCTCAAGTGATCTGCCCACCTTGGCCTCCCAAAGTGCTGTGATTACGGGCGTAAGCCACCGTGGCCAGCCAAGATCTAGTATTTGGTAGCACAACAGGGTGGCTATGGTCAACAATAATTTATTGTATATTTTAGAATAACTAAAAGAGTAGAGTTGTAATTCTCCTAACGCAAAAAAAAAAAAAAAAAAAAAAAAAAAAAAAAAAGATGCTTGAGGTGATGGATGCCCCAATTACCCTGATTTGAATGTTATGCACTGTATGCCTAAATCAAAGCATCACAAGGACCCTATAAATATTGACACCAAGGAAATACTCATAGTAATTAAAACTTTAGAAACTTAGAAAAAAAAAAATTAAGATATTGGGACAAATTGCTAGACCACCACCTTTGGAGTCAAAGTCATGGCACACACTGAAGCCCTGCAGCCCCTTCTGTGTCCCAATCACGTAAACTTATTTATCTCCATGGTCTCATCTCACCCTCTCAAACCCAAAGAAGGGCGGCACATCTGCATCTCCATCCTGCAGCTGCTCCAGCTGTGCCTCTGGAAGGCTACATAACTTGTCCAAGTTCACAAACTCTGAGACGTGGCAGAGATGAGTGCTCCTTCCACCATGTGGGTGGGGGGACGAAGGAGACCTCAGCTGGTGCCTATTTTTAACCAAGGAATTGGAAATGTTCTTCTGAAAAGCTCTGAATGGAATGCAGCATTGCAATAAACCATAATCAAAACCTGATTTTGCAGGGCACGGAAGGAAAGAGCCCCCTCCTGTTATTTCTTCATCCAAGCTTTCCTTGAAAGGGAAATGCAAGGCTGGGCCTGTGTATGGTGGGTGACACTGCAGAGTGCAAGCCCTGGGTGGCTGTGGGTAGACTGTGGCTCTCTCTGGGCCCCAGTGCCCTGCCTCAGTCATGAGGAGGTGATTTCTACCTCTCCAATTGCAGAAAATCTGCTTTAATCCAGCACCCCTTGACAGTGTCATACCTAGGAACCTTGGAGTGGAGATAATAAAGATCTAAGGATACAGAGGGTGACAAAGCTAAACTTTCCCAGCTCTGGAGCACTGTGATCCTCTGGGCAACTGTGCACAGTTATACAGGTTGTTCACTACACAAGAGCATTCCTAACAACCGTAATGGGGGAATAAATTCAGCCTCCACACCACTCTCCCAGTGTGATGCCTGGTATGTGAGCTGCCCTGAGAAAGGTGTGTCTCAATTGATCTGCACAAAGGCGCTGTCCAGGCTACCTGGGTGCCCTGGCATTTCCCCACCTATGGAGAACTCACTCCCAAAATGACTCCACCCACCTTTTCTTAATACCCAAATAAAAGACCCTAATGTTGTGCCTTTTCATGAAATTGGCACAGCCTGTGGCCAGCGGTCAGAGAGAACATGAGCATTAATCATGACCTTGGAACAAAAGGTAGCCGAGGGTGCAGGAGCTGGGAGCAAGGGGCAGTCTGGTATGCATGGAAGCAAAGAGACCAAGCCAGAGGCAGAGGGACTGTCTCCCTGCCTGGGCTTGGCAGCTTCATGGTCCGGGAGCCACTCTACCACCAGCTCCCTGTATAGCTCCAGACAAGTTTCTTCCTAAGCTGTGGTTTTTGCATCTATCAAATGGGGATGATACTCCCAGGGCCCTGCTGGTTCTCCCAGTGCGGAAGTGGACATAACCACATATGCTGGGACACAGAAGGGTGTTGTGGCTGACTGCCATGCACGATCCAGGGGGTGGCAGGTGTCATCTGCCCCCAAGGGCTCACTGGATTACTCAGCTGGCTCTGGTCCTCTGGCCTTGCATACTCAGCCGCCCTCCACTTTGCCCCCAGACCTTCCCACTCCACATAAGCCCTGCAGGGTTGCCTACTTGTACAGCCCATTTCGAGGTGAGACACAGGGATGGAGAGGTGAGGCACACTCTTCATAGACTGAAGGGATTGGCAGCCCATCCACTTGTATTTCTGTCTCCCAGGCCCAGCGGCAATGGAGGGGTCTGAGAAGTCAGAGGCTTGGTCCTTGCTGGCCCTGGGAGCTGACCCAGGTGAGGGGACAGAAAGCAGATCTGGGAACCCTAAAAAAGAAGACAGGCTGACCAAGCTGAGGACAGGGCCACCACATCCCAGGCTCCCTGCAACTGCCACATCCCCAGCCCGGCTCAGTGCCTAGGAAGACATGTCACTTGGCAAAGCTGCCCCTCGATGCCAATGTGCTGGGCCTTTCCCCGGTCCTGTAGACATGACCATGACTTTCAGCCTCTGCCCATGATCACCAAGCTCTGGGCCCACCAAGCGATCCCTCTGTCTACAGTGCTGGGGCTAAGGAGAGGTGACTGTGCCCAGCCAGCCTCTACTCCGAGGCACAGGAGGGCCCCGGCTCCCAGACTCAAGGCAGAGCGCAGGCAAGTGCTGTCTGGGTTTTAGTCATTTGCCATCTGAGGTACTCGGATCATGCGAAGTGACGGCTGACCCAGCCACTTTCTGTAATTGGGATCAAGTATCCTCTTGGTCTCTGGAGAGGAGGCTGTAGGGCACAAAAGGCCCATCATGGCCCGGCCTCTCGACTCCTCAGGAGGACGGGGGCCTAGGCCACCCCCACTTAAGGGGAGAAACTTCAGCCCACTCCCCCGCTTGCAGCCACAATAGCCTCCCTGCCTCAGCTGCCAGGTCCACCTGCTGGACGGGAGGAGGAGGAAAGAAGATAAGAACCCACTTCTCCTCCCCTGGCATAAGGCATCTTTTCACACTTCCTCAGGCCTCCCGCTCTGCCTGTAACCCTCATGGCACAGAGAGCAGCTTCACGGGGACACATCTGGAGTTCTATCCCAACTCTGCTACTTACTGGCTGAGTGTAAGTCCCAAGCCTTCCTGGACCTCAGTTTTTGTATCTGCAAAATGGACATGTTTGTATCACCAAGCCATTGTGGCTGAGAGGATCCAAACAGATGCATCACCACGGTCCATCTGGCATGTTGGTGCCCAATCAGGGCTAGCCCCGCACCCACCTCCCTGTGTAAAATGGGAGAATGACACCAACCCACCCAGCTCCTTAATTTAGCAACCCGTGTGCACGTTCTTTGTTTTCCCTGAAATGCTATGCAAATATTTATTTTGTTATTATATCAATCATGAAAATTAATATTAGTAAGCACATCCAACATCTCGTAAGACGTGTCCCGCACTGTGAAAAAAGACGAAAACCCCATACTTTTCCTTACATTGTCTACTTGAATCCTCATATCAATTCAATTTGGTGGGTACAATTGTCATCCTTACTTTACAGATGGGCAAGCTGAGGCACAGACAGACTGAGGAAATTAGTTCTAGTAGAAGGGAGGCTAGATTTTGACTTGTGTGTAGATTTGAATGTGGGGTTACATGGTTTATTGTGACTGGATAAAATCCTAACATGTTTGAGAAATTTAATGTTCGTGATGGGTGCTTAAGTTTAAGGTTGTTAGTTATAAGGCCAAGTTCTATTGCTAGTGAAAAGCCTAAGATAGTCACGCTGAGGGCTGCAGGTTTTAGGTGGAGTGGCATGGTTGTTTGGGGAATTGATATTGGGACAATATTGTCAGAGGTGAAGAATCTGGCAAAGATGCTACTGATTGTTAGGCATAGAACTTATCCATGAGCATGGAGGATGGAGCAACCCGGATTTGAAATGGGCTGTGACTCACATCTAAGCCCACGTTATTGACAACTGTGCCTTGCTGCCCTGATTAGCAGCACACTGTCTGTTAAGGAGCCTCCACACCAGCCTGATGCCAAGGGGCTTCCACTGCGAATGAAGCCAGGCCCTGCCCTTAAGGGCATGGATGACTCAAAGTTCCATTCACTTCCCTCCATGCCCATCTCAGGGTCTGTGCACCACGGTGCTGGCAGAGTGCGAGGAGGGAAGTTCTGGGAAGGCTGCCGTGATCTGATTCCCACCAATACCCGCTTCACCAGCCCATTTCAATCTCCTTCTATGCCCCATGGGTCCCAGCAAGGGTTGGACTCTGGTAGCCTGTCCTTAGTCTGAGAAGCCAGTCACTCCCACCACACACCACTGCCCCCCCCTCATCAGGTACACAGAGTCAAGCAGTATTGGGCAAGGTTTAGGAGACTGTGCCTTTTCCCCCATAAATACTACTCTATCCCTGCCTCAAATCTACTGCACCTAGAAGGAGGCAAAGACTTTTAGCATTTTACAGATGCTGAAAACTGTGTGGCAAAAGAAACAAAGTCACATGGGTGAGAAAGTCCAGGGCATTCTTCGGAAATGGCAAAGTCTGGAGGGGGATATAATATGAAATGCGGCTGGTACGGAAAGCTCAGTATGCCAAAAGCCTCGAATGCTCCACAAAGGCGTCTAGACTTCATTCTTCCTTCCATGACAGGAGCTGTGGAATATTCGGGAACAGGAGACTGACACATTCAGACATGACTTTTTGGAAAATAACTTGGGCTGCAGTTGTAAGACTTTATGTAATCATCGCACAAATATTTATTGAGCACCTACTATGTTTGAGACACTGTTCCAAGGTCTGGTGATTGAATGGTAAGCAGACTCACAGAGTCCTGGCCTTAATGGGGCTTAGATTCTAGGAGAAAGGCAACACCCCACGAAGATGGCTGGGGGCTTTCAGAGGAGTTCGATTCTTTTCCCGCTTCCTCTGCTTCTCCTCCTCAGCTCAAGCGATGCTGGCCTCCAAATGTCTCTTCAGATTGAAGGTACTGCCCCTGAAACTGACTGCACTCTCCCGAGGCAGCTGAAGATGCTCTGAGCCAATGGGCTCCCCTCAGCCCCACTTCCGGGAACAACATTCCCTTCCTGTGGCTCCAGGCTCCTCCGCTAACCTGCCGGGTCCCTGCTTGTCACTGCCTGGATCCTGCTGGCCAGCATCTTTTCATTTTAATTGTAGGAAAATACACACAACATGAAATTTATCATTTTAGCCATTTCAGTTAGGTCTGTGCAAAAGTAATTGCGGTTTTGGCCATTAAAAACAATGTTTGCTAATTGTACTTCCTAGTTCCTGACACTCGCTACTCTGGGGGGCTTCGGCCTGTAAAACAAAGTCTCCTCATAAGCCCCTGACCTGTTTGGGTAGACCACAGGGAGCAGCAGATTTTTAAAAAATCTTTATTTCTTTGAAGCTGTTTCAAGGACACAGCAAAATGCAGACAAATCTCATCTCTTGCCTACCTTTCCCCATACACAGCCTCCCCCATCATCAATATCTCTTTCTGCCATTATTAATGGCATTAAAAAAAATGGCAAAAACCGCAATTACTTTTACACCAACCTAACAAATATACATAACATAAAATTTACCCTGTGAACAGTTTCTAAGTGTGCAATTCTGTAGTATTAAGTATTTTCACCATATTGCACAACCAATCTCCAGAATTTTTTCATATTCTTTTTTTGAGACGGAGCCATGCTCTGTCGCCCAGGCTGGAGTGCAGTGGTGCGATCTCGGCTCACTGCAAGCTCCGCCTCCCGGGTTCACACCATTCTCCTGCCTCAGCCTCCCAAGTAGCTGGGACCACAGTCTAAACAACAACACACCATCTCCCCTTTCCCCAGGCCCTGGTAACCGCCATTCTCTGTCTGTCTCTATGAATTTGATTACTCTAAATACCTCATATAATTGGAGTCAGACAGTATTTGTCTTTCTGTGACTGGTTTATTTCACTTAGCATAACGTCTTCACTGTTCATCCATCCTCTAGCAGATGTCAAGATTTCCTTCCTTTCTAAAGCTGAATAATATTCCATTGTATGGATAGACCACGTTTTGCTTATCCATTCACCTGGCAATGGTCACTTGGATTGCTTCCACCTCTTGGCTACTGTGAGTAACACTGCTATGAACACGGGTGTACAAAGATCTCTTTGAGTCTCTGCTTTCAATTCCATTGAATATACATCCAGAAGTGAAATTGCTGGATCATATAGTTATTCTATTTTTAATATTTTAAGAAATACTTGCCTGCATCTTAAGTTAAATTAGTCAACATAAAAACACAGGCACATTACTGTTCTGTACATTGTACCGTATGTAGCAGAGGTTAAAATTTTGCATCTGCTACGTAAGGTGCAATTCCAACTCTATGACATCTGAAGAAAACTAAACTAAAAAGACAGTGAAGAGATAAGTGGTTTCCAGGGATTTGGGGAAAAAGAGGGGTGAATAGAGGGAGCACAGGGAGGTTTTAGGGCAATGAAGCTACTCCTTGTGATACTATAATGGTAGTCACTTGTCATTACACATTTGTCCAGTCCCATAGAATATACAACACCAGGAGTGAACACCCTCAGTATTGCCAACCAGGGACTGTATGAGCTGAGGTTCACATTCACTTCAGGAACCAATTGGATGGGCTGGAAAATAGTCACCAATCAGAATAAGCCACTGTTTCAAAAGTCTCTCAAACTCTGGACTTCGAGCAACAATGATGTGTCAATGTAGGTTCACCCATTGTAACAAATGTCACCACGCTGGTGGGAGGTATCCATAATGGGGGAGGCTGTGTATGCGGAAAGGTAAGCAAGAGATGAGATCTCTGTATTTTGCTGTGTCTTTGAAACAGCTTTAAAGAAATAAAGATTAAAAAAAAAAACTGCCCCTCCCTGTGATCTATAGGTCAAGGGTTTATGAGGAGACTTTATTTTGTAGGCCGAAGCCCCCAAGAGCAGCTAGTGTTAAACCAGGAAGGACAATTAGCAAACAATGGTTAATGTTTACATTTACAGACCCAGCAATCAAGGTCATCACTGGCTGCTTTAGACAGCACTGAGTGGTAACATCTGTATATGAAGATCAAGACAGGGAAGTTTCATATGGAACTCAAACATGATCCTGTGAATTTACAAACCTCTTCTGAGCACAAAGGACTTGCATAAAACTAAAATGGCTTTAACAACCGGCAAAGAAACAATATACCCACAAAAAAAACCCTGTCAAATCAGCATCACCCAGGGTTTCTCCACGTGAGCACTAGTGACACTTTGCACCAGATCATTCTTTGCTGTGCAAGGCTGCCCTCTTCTTTATAGGAGGTCCAGCAGCATCCCTGGCCTCTCCTCATTAATGCCAGCAGCACCTTCCCCCAGTTGTGACAACCAAAAATGTCTCCAAACATTGCACATGTCCCCTGGGGGTGGTGGTGCAGAATCTCCGCCTGGTTGAAAACCACTATTGTGGCCAAAGCACCATTTACACTTGACCATCTTTGCTATTTGGACTGGATGGTCAGGGGACAGTAAAACCGTATGCATTTGAGCTAATGCCAACTTGGGATTATGAGGTCAGGAATGTCTGGAGAAAGAAGAACTGAAAGAGCAACGCATGGGTCCCGGGGGCAAGGACTGCACTGAAGTTGCCTCTTGTGCTGCCTTTGAACATGGACATATCGGTCAAAGACACAAGACTGCAGGGGGCAGATTCGGCCTTCAGAACAAAACCAGTTTTCCAGAAGCTTGGTGGGCAACTTGTGCAGCGATGTGCTAATTATCAACTATTATGAATTATTCTTCATTGCTCATTAAAGCGGGTCTTCACCCACAACCTCTGTTGCTCTGTGTGTGAATAAGCCTAGATTTTGGAGGCATTTTAAAGAAGGATGTCCATTTCCATACCCGTAACAGAGGCAACTGACCTCAGGAATGGGGCTGTCTCCAGGGCAGGCTGCAGAGAAATGTGAAATTGCCTTTGCCTGCTGTATTGCCCGGCCCCACCATCGAGGGTGTTGGCTTGGGTGAGAGGGGCCAAGGCAGCCCTCTTGACTTCCATTGATCCATCTTCCAGGGACCCACCTGGCCTCAGCATATGTGTTAAGTGAAGAGGAGTAATGTTCTCAGAGGAGCCAAGCTATTCCCATTTCTGGGCTGTGTTTTCAGCATTAAGAAGTCTATACAGCTGCTCAAATGAATTACCAAGTTTAGCTGCAGCAGATCCCAGGTCTGCCATGAGGCCCAGCTTGGTCTGTTCTGTGCAGAAGGGCATCCTGTCCCTCCCTTCCTCGGATCCCTGTGCCACTGAGCAGCCAGAGCCAGAGTCCCAGGGCTGGGCCACCACCTTCTGATGATAATATCCCCTCGGATGTTTGTTATACAATAGACACCGGGCCCCCTGAGCATTGCCAGCCAGGGACCATACAAAGAGTTGAGGTTCACACTCACTTCAGGAACCAATTGGATGGGCTGGAAAATGGTCCCCAGTCAGAATAAACCACTATGTAGAAAGCCCTTGAGAGAGGAAGGGCACTCTCTTCCGGGAGACCCAGGACAGAGGAGTAGAGACTTTGGAGCTGGGAAGGACAGAGTTAAACCCTGCAGGGGGCATTTATTAAGCCAAGGGGAGACCCAGGGCTTAAGAGCACAGACTTCAAAACTGGGCACGGCCACTCTGGGACTTTGCGCAGGTCACTTCACCTCTTCACACCTCAGATTCTTCACCTGCTAAGGAGGCTGATGACAGACCCTGTCCCACACGATCCTGTGAGGAGTAAATGAGTTTACATATGGAAAACACTAGAATACTCCCTGGCACTCAGGAAGCGCCATGTCAATCATTCTTGTTGCGACATAGCTTCCAGCAAGTCATTGGAAGCTCCCTGAGCCTCAGTTTCCCATGATGTAAGGTAGAAACAAAAATGCCTTCTGAAGGGGGAAGATTTATAAATAAGAAAACACATCTGATGTGCTGTGTGTAATGCCTGGAACATAGCAGGCATTCGATAACTGGCAGGAGTTATTTTTGTTATTGACAACATCATGTCCCTGGCTTCTAATTCTTCTACCTTCTAATTGTGTTGTTTCCGCTCACTCTTCAGCCCTGGAGGAGCTGGGGGATGCTTTCAGCTCATAATTACTTCTTTCAGTAAAAAGTCCTGTGCGCCAGGACGTGCGTCTGTCAGATCAGTATGTTGAGTGAGCCGAGAGATTGATGTCACTTCCTGCTCTCTCCTTGCCATTTACCTATCCGGTGACAATTTTCATAGAAAGCAATTATGGCCATTGAGCAGATCATTAGAGAATGGCTGCCTGTGCCTCTTCCAGCTATGCAAATGTCGCAGCTACCATCTCGTCCCTGAGCATAGTAAGTTATCAGGAGACAATCAAGCTCGTTGCTGAGATGACAATAATTCCTCCTAATCAATACCCAGAGGTTCCCAGCTACCCTTTCTGAGAGCCTTGTCAAATGCTGCAAGGATGGTGGCGTATTTCAGTCCCTAACTTCCTTGGCTGGTACTTAATCCCTTTGAGTCTCAGTTTTCTTAAAGAAGTACTAATAATATAAGATTCCCTAATACTGTGTTAGGACTTTCAGGAGCAAAACCAAAACACAGGGTATGGCCCTTCTGCTATGAATCAGAGGAAAATGAACTGATTCTACTATGAATCAGAGGAATTCAAGGGACGTGGGTTCTTGCCCAGGCTGTGTGACCCAGGACTTGTATTGCATGTCTGTAAAATAGGCATTACACATACGAATCCGTTGTTTGTGTTCCTAGCTATTTATACTCTGCCTGCTCCCAAAAAGGATTTGAGACAGCTTGTAATCAGATGCTGTGAAAATAGACATGGAAAATCAAAGACCATGAGGAAGGAGAAGGAAGAGGCAAATATACCAGTCACATGGACTAACATAGTTTCTGTGGTTAATTTGACCCTTTTTGCCTTGCATCCCAGGAAGCTCAGAGCTAAATTTATTATTCCAGAATTACACAATCTGGACAATTACCTGTTCAAAGAAAATTCACTCTTACCAGTTATTCAAGAGAGACCAACTTTACCCAAAATTAAACTCTGAAAATAATCAACAAAGATACCAAACCTCAGAAGAATTCACTATAAATATTAGTTTTGACATTGACTCACTTAGTAACTATTTATTGAGCAAGATGTCAGGCATTGAAAATGACAATACGAGATGAACAAAGCTAACAAAGCACCTGCCCTCATGAAATGTATTCTAGTGGAGGAAAACATGCCAGATATAATAAACAACGCCAAGTAATAAATAAAAGATGAGATACTAAGTCCTTCTTTGAAAATGATGGGATGGGGGTGGGGAGGGGCGAGGCTACATCAGAAGGTCAAGAAAGCATTTTCATGAAATTAACATTTGAGCTGAGAGTTGAACAGCAGGAGAACAGAATTTTTGTCAACATCTGGGAAAGGACAATATTCCAGGCACAGGGAACGGAAAGTGCAAGTGTCCTCGGGCAGTGGGGAGAACTTGGCATTTTGGAGGAAATGGAGGAAGGGCAGAAAAGGATGAGAAATGAGGCAGCGATGGTTATCAGATGAGAGATAAATAGAAGCCAGATTGCAGAGGCCACAGTTCTCATCCTGTACTATACGTTAGAATCACCTGCTCACTCCAGCCCCATCCCTGAAGATCCTGATGTAATTGGTCTAGGGTGGGACCCAGACTACAGCATGTATCAAAAGCTCCCCAATTGACTCCATAGAGCATCAGGGTGAGGATCAGTGTGAAACAGCCTCATAGACCATTGCGAGGTGTTAGAAGTTTCTTCCCAGCATGATGAGAATCCACAGGAGGATTTTTGAAGTTTTCTCTGCTGCTGGGGGGAGAACAGATCTAAATAGGGCAAGGGCAGGAAAAGGAAACAGGGTCACCCCTAGGTAGGTGGGATCCTAAGCAAATATTCTTTTAGGGCCCCTGTCTAGATAAACAATTTGAGTCACTCCAAATCAATGAGTCAGCACCTTTCAAGCAGCCGAAACTCACAAGCTCCTGTGAAAGAAATACCGCAGTGGCCAGCATGAGTGATCTATTTGCCAAGCCACCCTCTTGGAACTGTTGCCACACCATGCGCCCTAGGACAACCCCATAGGCATGAGTCTTGAAATTCTGTGGGGCATCTGTTCTACCCTGGTGAGCGATGGGCAGGGGCAGAGAGTTAGAGAGCACCTCAGGGGAGAGAAATGGAGATAGGTATTTAAGTTCTTGTCTGGATTCAGGGTGTCCTGGGTCACTACTGGCCCCCGCTGATCCCAGGCATGGGAAGGAGATTAGACTAAAAAATTGTCAAGAAAGGAACTCAAAAGCACAAGGCCCACTATTGCCCAGGTCCCAGAACAGGTCTAAGCGTGGCCCTGGTAGGGAGAACAGGTCATCAGGGTGAGATGATGGCAGCTTGGATGACAGTAGAGGCAGAGAATGGAGAAAAGTGGATTGATCCAGTGATCCAGGATTCTGATCCATGAGCAGAATTTATGACAATGGTAGCCATCTGGGCTGTTGACAGATATTTGGTTTTCTCATTTAGGGGCACACGGTGGGATGATGCCGCTTTGCCCATTTGAACTTGTGCACGGCCATATGAGTTGCTTCGGCCGATGAAATGTGACAGAAGTTTTGAGATAGCCCCTAGTGCGCCATGCTTTCCTCTCTACCTCGAAGAGGTGGCATCTCCGTGAGAGGGCCCTAGGGTAGCTCTGTTAAACAGACACATCCCTAGAGCAGGGGACATGCTGCATAAGGGAAAATCCAATTTTGTTTCTGGAAGCCTCAGATATTCAGCGATGGGGATGTATTTATTACTGCAGCATAACCAACTCTATCCTGAGTAATGCAGTGATTCTCACCGGCCCAGGCTGGAGTTTCATCCACAGTTTTCTCTTATCCTTGGCCCACTGGGGGGGCCTTCTCAGCCTCACCTACTGTGGCAGGACCCCAGCCCATTGGACAGCTTTTTTCTGGGCCTTGGATGGTCCCTGGAATGAAAACAGTCCGATAGAGAGCGTGTGCATGGCCATTACCCCGCAGGCTGGCCAGACTGGGCACCCGCGCCCCCACCCTGGCTGTGGGCTCATTAGATGAAAGTGCTATCACCTGTCAGACAAACTGCTAGAACTGTGATAAATTAATGATCAAATGGTACAGTCGGCGCAGCTACTGTACTGCCTCGGCTAGTTACAAGCCGGCTGGGTGCTTAAAAAATGCAGCCGGCATTAAAAAAAAATCAGGCGTTAAAGGAAAATGTCACCCAGCTTTTCAAAAAGGATCTGTTTTAAAATGACCACAGACGGCTCGGTTGCAGAGTCTTTATTTGATTCCTGTTCTTTGTATTTGGTTTTATTGCTCACAAGGAAGGAAGCGGGGGAGGGCGTGGAGTGGGGAGAGGGCAGAAGGAAGGTTAGAATTCCTATTTTCACCAGCCGCCATCTGTGCGGCGTGTTGGACAGGAGATGCAGCCCCTCTTGACAAACATGGGGAGAGAGATTCTTCCCAGGGCCTGGATGGAATTAACAGTAATTACTATACAAGTAAGGGTATAATCGTTATAGGTTTTTTTGTACAAAGACCTTTATTCTTATTTCACTTACTCATAACGACATCTCTCTTAGATGAATAGCAATATCCCCATTTGTCAGATAAGAAAACTGCTACTCAAAAAGTTATCATGGCTAACATTCTTTGAGTGCTTGACTATATATACGTCACATGAACTGTCCCCTACAATTGCTATGATAGGTCTGGGTGGATACTAATATGACCTCCCTTTTAGAGGAGAGAAAAGATAGGATCAGAGAGGTTGAGCCACTTGTCCACAGTCACACAGCTAGTAAGTGGTGAAGGGAGGATTTGCACAGTGGTTTCTGATTCCTGGGACCCTGGAATCTTATCCCTGAGGGTCTATGGGGATAACTGCAAAAACAAGGCAGTAAAAAGGCTGCCCTTGACTTAAAAGTCCAGCCCAAATCTGATGAGGGTACTTGTTACATAAATGCATAGGTTCCCTCTGTGAGTGCATCAGCCCCACCTGGCCCTTCCACCGATGGCTTTATGAGCTTAATTTATTCTTTTTAATATAAAATCTCATTACCTGAACATGATACCACCACTTCTACTTTATCTTTGATATAAGAACAGAGAGAAACCTAAATCAAACCTTTAAATAAAGTCTATAATCATGCTGCACTTTCACTTGCTTTTCAAATTTCTAAACAAAATTAAGTGGAAATACCTTTGAGGAGAGTCGTGTGGAAGGAGAAGGGGGTGTATGAGGAGAGATGGCAGGGGGGACCCCTGAATGTGGCTTCCTGGGCAGCCACGGGGGATGCGATTACTCAGAGAAGCAGAAAATCTCCCGCCTGATCCTTGGCTCCTGCTATTTTCTGGCTCCCTGTCCCAGGTTTGGAGAGGGAATCAAATGAAGTCTGCCCCAAACCTGTGTGTGCTTGGAATTAATCTCAAAAAGCCATTTGCCTCACCTTGATGTATTTTTCAAGGCATTTACTATCCAGCCTTAATTTTCATAAAGGGGAAATTGATGATCAGTTTAAAGAAACACAGTTAAGGGTTTTGATTCCCCAGGAGCCTGAGATGGTCAGGTCAAGGTCTAGGGAGTTCTTGGCAAGCCGAGGGTGGCAGGGGGCTTGTGGGAGGAGTGGTCTCTTCCTCGCCTTGGGGCATGGGTCTGTATGGGCAAAGATGGGGCTTGTTGTCCAACTGAGGAAGGTAATTCCTAAAAGAGCCGTGGTCTAGGTTTCTGACAGGGGTGGAAGGAAAGGGGCAGTGAGTCCCACAGAGTTTATGAAAGCCACTTGGACAGACCGGGAGGATGTTTGGGGAGAGGAGGGGCTTTCTCTTCAGGAGACCACCTGGTCCAATAGACTCACTTTAATGGGAAGTGAACTGAGCCCCCAAAACTTCAGCCACTTCCTTGTTTAAGGTTGCAGAAATTTCACCAGTGTTGGTCAGAAGAGTGGGAAAATTCCACAGAGAAGAATGTGGTGTGGACCAGGGCTTGCCTGAGTGTCAGCAGGCAGAGGTTGGAATTTCAGCTCTGTTCCTCACCGGTCAGATAACCTTGGGCAAGCCATGTCAGTGCTTTGGGGCTTCCTCAGTTTCCCCATCTGTGCAATGGGGATGAACACTCTCCACTTCAGGGCGCCATACACAGAAAATTAAAATAAACTATGGGAAAGTGCCCAGCCCTGTGCCCACTCACAGGGTAAGTAATGAATGTATCAAATCTGCACACAAAGAGCTGGGTCCGTCCTTTCCTGTCTGCAGCACATCACTTATCTCAGGAATTAGCTGGTCTTTCCTCTTCCAGGAAGCCTTCTGAGATTGTTGGTAATGGATCTGAAACACCCATGGTTTCATTTTCTTTAGCCCTTAGGTAAAAAGCACCATAGAATCATCGCAGTGCAAACTGGGCAAGGAAGTTCTGGTGGCAGCCAGCCTGCATCCAAGCCGTGACTCTGTATGACCTCACGTATGACCTTGGAAAAGTCACATAACCCCTGTTTCCCAGGCTGGCCTCATACTCCTGGCCTTAAGTGATCCTCTCACTTCAGCCTCCCAAAATGAGATTCCAGACATGAGCCACTGCACCTGGCAATATTTTCAGTATGACTGCCACCACCTCTGAAAGCATCTATGATGTATTTGGCTGTGTGTGTGTGTGTGTGTGTGTGTGTGTGTGTGTGTGCGCGCGCGCATGCGTGTACGTGTGCTAGTTTTTTTTCTATAGCAGATATTTGCATTGGGGTACAATATACAAATAAAAATGGGAACATAACAGAAACATACAGCTCCAAGAATGTTCACAAAGAGAACACACCTGTATACCTACCTTCCAGACCAAGTCGTGGAGCCCCTCAGCCCCTCAGTAGATCCCCTTGTTCCCTTTGGCAGGATGCAGCAGTTTCCTGCAGGACGAAACTAGAATAAATGGAACCCTGGAAGATACCAATAGGATGGCCAATGTTACAACAAATACTGGAGCACACGGGGTAGATGGCAAAGGCTGTGAGGGTCATAACGAAAGCCTTCACTGATATTCTATCGGGAACAGACCCTTCAGGCCTAGGCTCTGTCACTAACTGGCTGTGAGGCTACAGATAAATCCCTTCCCTTCTCCGGGCCTCAGTTTCCACTTCTGCACAAAGAAGAAGTTGATGGGCTAACCTCACATAGTTCTAAGGATATATTTGCTTAAATATTTGTTGAATGCCTGCTATGTGGTTGGTGCTATTCTAGGCATTTGCAGTAAACAAAACGGATACTCATCCCTGTCCTTGTGAATTCTATAGTCCACCAGGAGGCAATGGACAATAAATAGTAGGCAAATGAATAAGTAAATTACATCTGATTCCATGATTCTCGGGGAGTGTCCCAGCTAGAAGATAAATTGCAGCCACCTGACACAGTTGCCTTCCCTCTCCCGTCCCCCTTGGTCTGTCATGCCAGGCCTCATACAGCTTCAAAACTGATTTTCCTGAACCCCGTTCCAGCGTCAGAGTCTCTCCCTAAGGGGATGAAGGTGCCGGGAGAGATTTTCCCATCTACATCATTCTTTCCAATTTGTCCAAATGAGGACGAAATATTTCAGACACAAAAGGAAGAGTAATAGAAATGAACAACTCCTGGCTTATAAGATAGAGTTGAAGCCCCTTCCTCATTGCATGGAGGGATGATTTCTCCTGATAAGGAGCTCTCCCCACCCCACGCCCCATGCTGTGTGGATTTGGAGAAACCAATTCCCCTATCCCCACACACCTGCCATTTCCCTGAAAATGAGCACTTTGCCTTAGGGGTCCCCAGCTTTCTGCCCAGAGAAAGATCTCATCAAATGCACAGAGGCCTCAGAGAACAATCTCTCCTAAGGAATGAAAATCCCACCTCCTACTTCTCCCATGGGTAAGAGGTAGCGAAAACAGGCTTAGCTGGGCAGATGTGGGCCCTTGCTCTGGCCCAGTCTGCAGAAAAAAGCACGTAAGTGGCTGGTGGGGTGGTGGAGGAGGTGAGTTGGGGAGACCAGAGAAAGGCTGATCTTAAATACCTTAGAAAGGAGCCAGCTGAGGGAAAATGGTCCTTGAGCGATAGGATCAGGGCTGATATTCCAAATATTTAGCGAGTGCTTTGCACGGGCCCCAGCAGGCTTTCTGCAGCGTGATCTGCATGGCCCAGGCTGGGTCAGGCTTCCCCATTTTCAAGCTCAATTGTGGGAAATCTGAGGGTTCTAAAGAGAGTCTGGGGCCTCAGGATGGGAAAGTACTCAAGGGGGTCCCGATAGTAGCTATTTGCCAAGCGGTTGAATGTATTTTAATACTTTAACAACCAATGGGACCTGGGTTAGTATGGCAGAATGAGACATGAGCCATAATGGCAAAGGGTAACAATGCCTTTGGAGAAAGAACTGTAATGCAGGGCACATACCTGAGAACAGAAACGTTTATCCATTCCTGAATTTTGAGGATCCAGCTTTATTCAGAGAACAGGGAAAAGGCAATTTTCCCCGTATCAGAAGCGTTTCAGGTACGGAGAGAGCACTGGTTGTACAAGGTCTGTCAGTGGGCGACCTACAATCCACACAAACAGATTTGCTGGAGACATGGAGTGTTTTCTTTTCAAAACCATCAGTTACTTGCAATGCTTCCAAATGGGGAAATTTTACATAAAAAACCTGAACTCCCAGTTTCTCTTAGAAAATCAGTCAGGTCAAGTGGCTCACACCTGCAATCCCAGCGCTTTAGGAGGTCGAGGTGGAAGATTGCTTGAGGCCAGGAGTTCGAGACCAGCTTGGGCAATATAGAGAGACCCTGTGTCTACAAAAAAAAAAAAAAAAAATTACTGGGTGTGGGGATGCCTGCCTGTAATCCCAGGTACTAACAAGGCTGAGGCAGGAGGATCATTTGAACCCAGGAGTTCAAGGATGCAGTGAGCCATGATCACAAAACTGCACTCCAGCCTGGGCAACAGTGCAAGACCCTGTCTCTAAAAAAAAAAAAAGAAAGAAAGAAAATCAGAAGATAAGGCTCAGAGTGGGCCCTGCACCATGACTGGAGCAGTGTGGGGGCTGCTTTCTCCAACAGTGCGTGCCCCAGGCTCCCTCCACAACCCATGTCACTTGTTTGTGTTTCCTCCCCAGCCCTGAGCTCACTACCCCCAGAGAAAATGGCAAGAACAGAGGACCCGAATCCAGAAGATCTGGGTCAGTGACTTAATCCTGCTCTTTCCAAGCTCATATAACTTCTTGGAATTTCAGTTACTCTATCTGTAAAATGCCAGTCATAATAATGTCTTTTTAAAGACTAGTTGTGGCCAGGCATGATGGCTCATGCCTGTAATCCCAGGACTTTGGGAGGCCAAGGCAGGCAGATCATTTGAGGTCAGGAGTTTGAGATCAGCCTGACCAACATGACAAAACCCTGTCTCTACTAAAACTACAAAAAATTAACCAGGTGTGCTGGTGCGCACCTATAGTCTCAGCTACTCTACTTGGGAAGCTGAGCCAGGAGAATCGCTTGAACCCGGGAAGTGAAGGCTGCCATGAGCCAAGATTGTACTACTGCACTCCATCCTGGGTGACAGAGCAAGGCTTCGTCTCAAAAAAAAAAAAAAAAAGTTGTGAGGATCAAGTAAAATTGCATAAATCAGCCAGGCATGGTGGCTCATACTGTAATCCCAGCACTTTGGGAGGCCGAGACAGGAGGATTGCCTGAGGTCAGGAGTTTGAGACCAGCCTGGCCAACATGGTGAAACCCTGTCTTTACTAAAAATACAAAAAATTAGCCAGGCATGGTGGCGTGTGCCTGTAATCCCAGCTACTCGAGAGACTGAGGCAAGAAAATTGCTTGAACCCAGGAGGCGGAGGCTGCAGTGAGCTGAGATCACGCCACTGCACTTCAGCCTGGGCAATAGAGTGAGACCCCATCTCAAAAAAAAAAAAATGTACAAATTATTGAATGGCAGGATCATAAAGAACAGGGTCATCAGAATCAGTTGCTTCTAAATCTAAATCTTGGATTTGCCACTGAAAGATTGCATGACTTTGGATAAATCCCTTAACCTTGCCATGCCTCATTTTTCTCATCTGTAAAATGTATGTGATAGAAAGTCAACCAATAGGCTGTCCTGAGGAAAATGTGGGTTAACACCTGTGAATTGCTTACTGTGGTGTTATATTGTATGTGCTCAATAAAAGTGCACTATTATTATTATTACTATTATTATTAGATAACTGGCTCTTTTATGTAGCCAAATCTTATTCCCTAGATCTGAGCAGGACATCTAGCTGCAGAATATCACAATAACAATTTCTTTCTTTTTACCTAGAATATTATCCTGAAGGAAAATAAATCTTAAATTGGAAAATTATTACATAAAATAATTTTGGTGTCAATGAAATAAAAGCCAGTCAATTAATGATAATGATCACTTTCAATGAGACTCTCTGGGAGTACTCCTTATACAATTCCCAGAAACACCTCAGGACTCATAAAACCCACTGGTGTGTATCACTGGTGTAATCACTCTTCAGTCATCCTTTCAGCGTGTTTCTGGGACTCCTGCTATGAGCAGAGTAGACTATGGAGCAATGAAATTGAAGACAAAAACAAAGGAAGGTTTAAATCATAAACCTTAGGAATCTTTAGCAAGTGCTAGAGTTGTGCTGGAAAGTTGCTTAGACTGTGCTTGGAACTGCTCTGTTATTTTGAACCAGGAACCTGAGGATGGCCCTCAAATTCTGCAACAAAAGCTGACTCTCTCCTGCCCAGAAGCAATCTGGGGCGCTTAATGGCCCACCTTGGATAGGAATAAAATGAATGGGATGACAAACGCAGGTCAGGCAGCCTTAGAACTTGCCAAGGACTGAAACCAATCAAATGCTTTACTCTGTGATGAAAATTTCACTTCCTTGTGTACGATGCCTCCTCCCGCACTCGCGCCTGTGCCCCTCATTGGCAGGACCTGCGGTGGGGGCCTCTGAAGTCCAGCCAGTGGGCTCCCGGTCTTCACTTGTTTAGCACTTACTGCAAAACCTGCCAGCCCGAGCAGCATGAAACATTATCATTTTTGCCCTGAGAGAGAAAAGCACAGATTTGAAACAGCTCTAGGAGATCCAAATAGAGAATATTTAAAATACCAAAGGAATGAGAAATGGGGTCTGGGGCATCTGTTTAATTTGCCTTCTTGGTGGCAGCAACAGAAAGAATCTTCTGAGTGCTCTGGGCAGAAAAACCAGGAAGCGGGCGGGGGGGCGGGGGTGGTGGTTCAGGGAGCAACAGTGCTGTGGCAAAAGTCAGGATTGAGAAGGTGTTAAAGAGCAGTCAGCTCAGAGCCTTCTGATGGAACCACAACCTAAGCCATGTAGGTTCACAAACTCCAAAGTGCATGCACTCAGATTGTTGTTAAAAGGCATATTCTGGGCCAGGCACAGTGGCTCATGCCTGTAATCCCAACGCTTGGGGAGACAGACAGGCAGATCACTTGAAGCCAGAAATTCAAGACCAGCCTGGCCAACATGGCAAGACCCCATCGATACAAAAAAATACAAAAAAATTAGCCAGATGTGGTGGCACATGTCTGTAATTACAGCTACTCAACAGACTGAGGCACGAGAATCCCTTGAACACAGAAAGCGGAGGTTGCAGTGCACTCCAGCCTGGACAACAGAGGGAGACCCTGTCTCGAAAAAAAAAAAGAAAAAGTCAAATTTTGACCGGGCACGGTGGCTTATTCCAGTAATCCCAGCACTTTGGGAGGCCAAGGAAGGAGGATCACTTGGGCTAGGAGTTCAAGACCAGCCTGGGCAACGCAGTGAGATCAAAACCTCTTTGGATGGTGAACTTCTCTGCTTCCAGGTTTTAATTAGGATGAGTCTTCCTCCAGGGATCCTGGAGTTAGTTGATCAGTATTACCCAGATAGTTGATCAGTGTTACCATATTACTTCGGGTATGTCTGTGAAGGTGTTTTTGGATGAGCTTAACATTTGATCTGTTCACTGAGTCGAGCAGAGTGCCGTTTCTAATATGGGTGAGCGTCATCCAATCAGTTGAAGGCTTGAATACAACAAAAGCGCTGACGTTCCTGAAAGTAAAAGGAAACTCCTCCTGCCTGACTGACTTCAAGCTGGAACATTGCTTTTTTTCTCACCTTTGGATTTGAACTGAAACACTGGCTTTCCAGGTTCTCAGGCCTTGGGACTCAGACTGAAACTACTCCATGGCTCTCCTGGGACCCTAGGTTGCCAATTGAAGACCTTTAGACTTCTCAGTCTCCCTAATTGTGTGGACCAATTCCTTATAATAATATCTTTCTATATACATATATACCCTGTTGATTCCGTTTCTCTGGAGATCCTGACTCACCTAAGAAGAGACTCTGACTCACCCAAGAATTTCTTTCTCATTTCTGTTGTTCTTATATTTTCATCTTATACAGAGATTCCATCTTATTCCAGCAAAATATCTTATTTTTACTTAATAATACACTGTCCAGTAAGGTAGCTGCTAGCCATGTGTGGCTATCGAGTACCTGAAATAAGGCAAGTCTGGATTGAGATGTGTTGTAAGGAGAAATATACACAGCATTTTCATCATTTGGTATAAAAAAAGAATGTAAAAAACCTTTCTAATAATGTATTATATTGATTACCTGTTGAAACCATAATAATTCTGAGCTATTTGGTTAAGTCAAATACAATATTAAAATTATTTATTAAATTAAATTGTTTATTAAAATACAGTATTAAAATTATTTAGCCAGGCATGATGGTGCGTGCCTGTAATCCCAGCGACTCAGGAGGCTGAGGCAGGAGAATCACTTGAACCCAGGAGGCGGAGGTTGCAGTGAGCTGAGATTGCACCACTGCACTCCAGCCTGGGCAACAGACCAAGGCTCCGTCTCCAAAAAAATTAAAACAAATAAATTAAATTAAATTCATTTTACCTTTTTCTTTTTCAATGTAATTACTAAAATTATTAAATTATGTATGTGTCTTGCATGTATATTGCTACTAGCCAGTACTGCTCTTGAATAAGGCACAATTACCAGAGACTTCCAAGCTCCAGAAATTGAATTCCTTCAAGATAGCTTCATGATAAAATATATCTTAGGGCACTAAAGTAGGGGTTGGTGAACTACAGCCCGTGGGCCAAATCCAGCCCGCCACTTGATTTGTAAATAAAGTTTTATTGAAACAGAGCCATGCCTATTCATTAACATATTGTCTATGGCTGCCTTGGTGCTACAACAGCAGAGACCATGTAGCCTGCAAAACTTAAAATATTTACCATCAAGTCCTTCATTAAAAAGTTTGTCAGTCCTTGGTCTGGGGGGTAAAGGTTAAGACTGCAGCTCCGGGAGGCAGAGAGGCTGGCGCTGGTTCCACAGCTCATGATCCAGTGGCTTTTGTTGGCTGTGTTACTGTGGATCTCCATGTCTTAGTCTCCTTATATGTAAAATGGGGTCATTATAATAATTACTTCATGGAGTTGCTTTAATCATTAAGTGAGATGATGTATTTCAAGTGCCTGGTACCCAGCCTAAACATCCATCAGTCAACGAGTGGATAAATAAATTGTAATACATAAATATCATAAAATACTACTCAGCCCTGAAAAGGAATAAAATAATGGCATTTGCAGCAACCTGGATGGAATTAGGGACCATTATTCTAAGTGAAGTAACTCAGGAATGGGAAATGAAACATCATATGTTCTCACTCGTAGTGGGAGCTAAGCTATGAGGTTGCAAAGGTGAAAGAATGATACAGTGGCCTTTAGGGACTCGGGAGAAAGAGTAGGAGGGGGATGAGGGATAAAAAACTACACACTGGGTACAGTGTACACTGCTCAGGTGACGGGTGCACCAAAATCTCAGAAATCACCACTAAAGAACTTATCCATACAACCGAACACCACTTGTTCCCCAAAACCCTATTAAATTTTTTTTAAAAAGTAATGCAATGGATTTTTTAAAAAGTGCCTGGTACCTAAGTAATAAGAAATTACTACATGCATTTATTTGTCTGATGTTTGTCTGTTTGCTGAGTCTCTGCTGGTCCCTGCAGGGCTCACTCTCTGTAAGGCATTGGTCTGTTTCTCCCACTGCCTCCTCACCAGACCTTGAACTCCCTAAGAGCAGAAGAATCTATGTCTTTTGCCCCAGCGTCTGCAGTGTGCAGCATCAGGGGCAGGCAGTGCCGTCCAACTCCCTCTGGTCATTCCCTCACTGCTCTAGCTCTATGGACAGCTGAGAGCGACCTTCTTCAAGGACAGGAGGTGAGAATGTGGGGAACATCAAAGCCACCCCTGCACTGATGTCTCCTCAGTGGTCTCCCCATTCGGATCTGGGGGTTCTGAGGCCCTGAGGAGGTGGCAGAGGCAGCCTCTCTATGCAGTGCTTTACTGAACCTGTTGTATTGAGTGGTTTCTACTCCAGCTCTTTGCAGGGCGTCTCTGAGTCAGCGAGAGGCACAGAGCAGGCATCCAGATGTAACGGAAACATATTTTTATCCCCTATTGATCTCTCTTGCCCAGAAACCATCATTACGTCGGTGTAAAAAGGCAGCTCCCAATGGCAGGAGCCTCTTGGCCTCTCTGGCCGATGGGTGCCCAGCAAATTGCTCCGAGCCACCAGGCGGAGAAACCAAAATAACTTCACGAGACAGGCGTTCCGGGCCCGACCCTGCTGGGGCTCTTGGAAAAAGGCTAATTTTTACTCTTTCTAACATTATCCACAGCTTTTCTTGGCTTGGCTTTTTTGAAACAAAGATGAAGTTAGTCTCTAATTGATCTCTGTCTGCAGTTCTCGGCTCTGCCTGGCAGCGGGGCAGAGGTGAGGGGCCTTGGCCAAGGTCAGGCCTGGGGATGCTTATCCACATGGAGACGTGGCTGCCTGGGGCTCTGGGCTCACAAAAGAATAACAGGGACAGCTTTGCATCAAAGGAAACTTGGGCCAGGGGAAGGTGAGGTTTTATCCCCATCCAAGTTACAGCCCTCCTGCCAAACTCCCTCTCACCTAATAGCCCAGAAATAAATCCTTGTTGTTTGGGGTGGACAGATGAACAAGCTCAACTCCTAGGTACCCAGCACAGGTCTGTGGTGTGGAGGGCAGTGGGAAAGATCCCTAAGCTGTAATGCAGGGAACACCAGCTTATAACTGGGCAGTGCAGGTCCAGCCCCTAGCGTGCTGGTCAATGTTTAACAACCGGCTTTCTGGGGAGAGGGGAGGAAGCTCTCACTGGGGCATTTGCTGATTCCTGCGGTGTAAATATCACCAGTGTGACCTGTTTCAAGGCACCAATGTGATTGTGTTCAGAGTTGGGATTGTGTTCGGAGATGGGAATGGCTGACCGATCAGCTCTCACAAGCCGTCCAGTGCCACCACCAGCTCCCCACTGACTTCAGCTCTTCCACTTGCTGCTCTGTGACCTGGGACAAGTAACTTAACTTCTCTGTGCAGCAGTTCCTCAAGCATAAAATGGGGAAAATAATAGCACCTACCTCTTAAGATTATCGTATGATTTAAATGATAAATACCTAGAAAACACCTAACGCTGTCCCTGGTACATAACAGGCACTCAGTAAATGTTGAGTTCAGTTATTATTTCTATAATTATTGTTATAATTAAGCTCTTAGCTGAGTTGGTAGAGCCACACTCATGTACACATAGGTACATACACACGTTCTCACCTATAAGACACTCACTTGTGAAAGGTCGGGCAAGGAGAGATAAGCATTAAGTAGAGCAGTGCTGGAAGGCTTCCTGGAGGAGGCAGGGTCTGGATCTGGGGCTTGGATGATGGGACTGCACAGGCATGAAGAAAGGGTCGTAACGGAGGAAGAATCAGAGAGCAAGGGCGGAGAGCTAGGAATGAATGTTGAACACTAGCACGGGCTAAGCAGGGCTCAGAGACTTCTTTGGCTTCTCAGATGCAAATGTAGGGGGATTTGGAGGAGGTGACAGAAGGGGAAAAGAAGTGGGCAGAGGGTTGGGGTCCAGAACACAGAGAGAGGGACACGTGAAGGCTCAGAGATGGTCGGCAGGGGTTAGGGGATGAGAGTTATGCACAGAGAGCTGCCCACAACCACCGTGGCTGTGGGCTTACTAATGCACGGGGCTGGAGGGTTTGGGGCTGAGATGTGGGCCGAGCCTCAGTAGGGCTCCCAACAGCGTAGCTCAGAATAGAAGTCCAGGCCACGAGGAGTCCAGCATAGGACGTCCAGGCCTTTTGGAGTTCTTCTGGCCGGTGGCCAGCAGTCTAGTAACATCTTGGAGAATTGGCCCCAGTAGCAAGTACTGTGCCCCTAAAGATGTGGAGTTTTCAGCAGCGCCTCCCTCCACTCCTGCCACCCCAGCCCAGCCTGGACGCCCTGACTCGGGTAATTGCAAGCAATAATTATTGAGTGTGCACAAAGGCCTGGCTTGTTTTCTCGTGCGGGTGGGGGCCGGGGTAGCTTTGTTTGGGCCGGGAATTGTCGTGGGGCCTCTGTTTAGCCAGCGCTGTCTCCCCTTTGTTAACATTCCTCACTAACCGTGGCTCCTCCCGGGCTGGAGAAAAGGAAGAAAAGGCGGTACCCATGCCCACCAGCGACTGTGCCCCGCCTTCCCTCTCTGCAAGGCCCTGGGAACCTTTGGCCCTGCTCCCTTCTCCCCAGAACCACAAGGGACAGAAACATGGGGCAGGCAGCGGACAGGCCCAGAAATAAATAACCCAGCTCACCTGGCAGGTGCAAGACCCACAGCTCAGGCAACTGCCTTAAGCATGGGGCTTTTCCCGTTACCCATGTTGGGCTGAAAACAGTCATTAGGTGTCACTTTCTATGGCAGCCTTCTCTCTTTTTGGGAGCAGAGGGAATAATTACACACCTGGGCTTCTCACTACCTTACACGGCTCCCAGGACAAATGCTACCTAGGTCCTCTCCGTACTGGGAGCCCATTCCCACCCGCCACTTACACGGCCTACAAATGAATGTTTTCGCCTGTCTTCGGTTCACATAAATAGCCACAAATTCCTATAATTAACTACAGTAAGCTAGGCTGGGATTAAAACAAAGACGGGCTTGTTTACTGGGATGTTCTGAAACGAGCAATTTTCAACATTACAGTGTGAACTGCTGTCTTTGTCTTTGTTAAGCAAGGCAGCAGGAGGGGGGGCTGGAATGAATGGTGAGGGGCCTCAGCTGGGAGTTGGGAAGGGGTGGGAGACAGCTTCCAATGTTTCAGCCAAAAAGCTTTTGTCTGCGGGTCATCAGGTCTCTTGAAGACCCCAAGATCTATTAACCTCTCAGAAGAGACAGTAAAACCAGACATAGCCACACCCCTTTCTCTTCCCAGGTGAGGGATTTTGGGGCGACAGGAGGCTTCGTCCTTCATTCCCGGCAAAAGTGTCTCTTTCCACCCACTTTGCAAAATTCTGAAATTTCCACCACTAGGTGTTAAAGTGCAATGAGATTTCAGAGATCATTTGGCCTCGGCCCTATTTTTTCTAGACAGGGAAACTGAGTCCCAGAGAGGCTAAAACAGCTAAGCTCAAAGTCACTCAGTGAACTGACCACCAAGAAGGACTCGAATCCAGGTTTTCCGACTACAACAGGGGTCAGAAAACTGGGGCCCATGGCCAGTTCTGCCTGCCGTTGGTTTATTTATAGCCAGTGGGCTGAGAATGGGTTTCAAATTTCTAAATGATTAGGGAAAAAATTAAAAGAAGAGTAATACTTCTGGCACGTGAAAACCACACGAAATTTAAGTGTCCATAAAAAGTGTTTGGTTGGAACACAGCCACTCATAAATTGTCTAAGGTTGCCTTCGTGCCACAACAGCGGGTTGAGTAGTTACCAGAGACCGTCTAGCATGCAAGGCCTAAAATATCCAGCGTCTGACCTTTTACAGAAGAGGTTTGCCAATCCCTATTCTAGTAGTATGCTGCTGTATTGCTCTATTTAAAAATAAATATAAACAGCTTTTTCCCCACAAGTTTGTTTTTTATTTACTGAGATTCTGTCTTCAGACAAAATCTTGGGGAGACCCTGTGTGTGAAACTCATCAAAGGGAAACTGTTCTGCTGATGCAGAGTGGGAGTGGGGTGAGTGAGGACCCTGAGGAGACTTGTGGACTCCCCAGATACAAGTGTCTGAAACCCCAGGTGAAAGTAGCATCTCCTGCCAAGGTGGTTCCCCTGCAGACACAGCCTTAAAACCCTGTGTCCCATCCCTTGTGACCCTAGCCAGATCCGTACAAAAGAAGTACAGATGCATGTTCCCATTGGCAAGATCAGGAAGCCAAGGATCAAAGGTGGAAGGGATTCTAGAATTCAGGTCACTTGACTCTCGGAGAAGCCCAGCAGGCCAGGGTGGGCTGTGGAGGCCGTGAGCTGAGGTTGCAGTTCTCACAGCCACAGTGTCCTGTGTCTGCAGCCTGGGCTCTTGAAGAAAACTCTCCACTGCCCAACCTCTTATACATGTATTTATTAATCTCGACGATTCGCCTTAATAGCACTGCCTTAAAGGCAACTTGGCACGTGGCGGGGTGACAAAACTCATAAAAAGTCAAGAAGGCATTTAACGGCCACCCAGTGCTGGGTGAGGAGGGCTCCTGGCTGCAGCCTGCCAGTGCAGGTAAGGCCCAGGGCTCCAGCAGGCTGGGCCTGTGTCACAGCTGTGGAGAGGCAGGGAGTGGGAGAGAGAGAGGCCAAGAGGAGTGCACTGTCAAAGCGGAGGAAATCCGGACATTCTACTCCAAGCGACCTTAGGGGAGTCGCTTATCGTCTCTGCACCTCTGTTGCTAGCTCTGAAAAATAGGGATGAGATGGGATGATCACAGTACAATCAGGAAAAGCAAAAGAGGTGATGGGGTAATGCACATATGTAGCAACCCTTCCAGAGACGTGGAGGCACTGCTGCTGGTAACGTGAACAGAAGTGGGAGGAGGAAAGTCCCATCTGGCTAAGGGAAGGTCCACACATCTAAACTTCAGCGTCCTCATTAGACAACAGGCCGTTCATGCAGACTTTAAGCAGGACCTCTGGGGCCAGGCTGCCTAGGTTCAAATCCAAGCTCTCATCTTTAGGGGTCAGGAGATTTGACCAAGTCACTTTATTCCTCAGAGTGTCAGTTTCATCATCAATAAGTTGGCAATAGTAAGCAGAATTACCTGTTAGTTACATAAATCGAGTCGTTAGAAAGTGCTTTGTTGATTGTTATTAAACAGGGACTATCACTGCTGTCCCAGGCTGTCATGAGGACACAGGGTGGTCTCTGAAGTCAGTAGATAGAGGGGCACATGGGAAGGGCTGTTCTTCCTGGTGTCTGGGGGCGGGTTTGGGGAGCCTGGCGCTGTCGGGGACCTTGTTTCTTTCTTCTCCCTCTCTGCTTCTGGCTTTCCACTGCATGGCAGAAGCCGAGGACACATTCCTTCCTTATATTGTGGAAGGAAGAGACAGATAGTACCGCAATAAATTAATCAATATGTCCAAAGGTGATGGATACCTAGAAGAAGAATAAGGCGGGTTAGGGGAATAGTGGAGTGGGCAGCAGCGGGGGGCAAAGGGGAGGCTGAGAATGGTGATCAGAAAGGTCATATTTGAATCTAGGTTCAAGACTGGACAGATCTACTGGGCACCGTGATTTTCTTCCTCGCTGAATTATGTTGAATTTCCTGAGCACCAAGGCATTAGTCTAGGTGCTGAGGACAAAGCTGGGATCAAATAGACCAGCTCCCTGCCTGGCAGGAGAGACAAGAAATAAATGCTCAAACAGAGAGGTAATGTCACATCGAGCAGTCACCAGTGCTATGAAGGAAAAAGAAGCAGGTGACAGGCCAGTTGCCGGGCACTGTTTTAGCCATAGTGGTCAATGACGGTATCCCTGAGGAGGTGATGGTGAGCATAGGCTCTGACCCTCAGGTTCCTGGTCTGTAGGACCCCTGTGACACTCTCTCTGATCACTCTGCCTACTTGGTCGCTGTCTTCTGGGGGCAGTCCTAACGCCAAGGCATCCCTCGCAAGTGCAGGAACCTGGATCCTCAGAACCAGCACTGCCATCAGCCTCAAGGAGTGCTATTTTGTTTTAATTCGGGCCAAAGATACAATTAACAGCCTCCGCCTGGGTCTCACCCAGCCCCAGGGCCTCTGCTCACGCCTGCCTGACTGGCAGGAGGGAAGGGGCCCTCCCAGTACCCCTCAGTCAACTGCCAGGGCTATTTTGGTGACTGTTATTTGGGCAAGGAGTGGGCTAGTGGCTTGTGGGAGGGAGGGAAGGAGGGAAGATGCTAAAAATACTGAGGCCAGCCTGAGGTAACCAGCCTCTACCCTCTCACGGGCCTGGCCTCCTCTGTGGGTGAGCAGAGCCTGTTCTTTGGTCTCTCCTGGGGACTGGCTGCTGAGCGTTCAAATGCACCCAGGAGCCCTTTTGTTTTGGCTAATTTGAGTCATGACCACCATTAGTCGGGAGGCCCCAGGGGCTAAGCGACCTGCACTGGTCACACAGTCATAAGTGGAGCGAAGACCAGCCTGGTCAGAGTGATGTGCTGCTGAGGGTACAGCTTGGAAGAAATCAGCATGATGATGTCACTTCCCCAGGCCCCCTCCAGCCCTTCCCTTGCTGCAAGGGGACCCCAAGGGCCCTTCTCCGCACATCTAAATCCCATAGCCCAAGGCCACCTCCCCCCAGGACTCTGAAGCAAGGACCCCAGTGGACTGTGTGCTCCCTGCCCTGTTTTCTTGTCTGCTAAGTGAGAAGCCATGCTGGGGCTTGGCTCAGGGGACCGAGAGCAAGAGGGCTGCTGTGAACCTCACCTCAGTCACACCTTGATCTTGGGCAACCTCTGACACATCACCCACTCCCTGGGCCTCAGAACTTTCGCCCTGACCACCCTGCGGAGAGCTGTCTGGGTGACTCCCTGACTTCTACTAGTGGGAGCTCTAAGTGAACAGGATCCATGGTTCACACGACCTGGAGGTTAAGGTTTACTGTATGAGGGACTCGCCTCTACCCTGGGAGATGGTACACCTTGTGGGAGGGAACCTAAAGGGCCCTTGATATTGAAGCTAAGTAATTCACTCCATTCATTCATTCATTTGTTCTTTGGTCCATTCATTCCTTATCTCTTGAGTGAGCACCATTTATAAAGGCGTTGTTCTAGGCACTAGGATTACAGCGATGTACAAACCAAAGCCCCATGCCCTTGTGCATCTTACATTGTAGAAGGAAGAGACAGACAGTACACCAATAAATTAATCAATATGTTTAAGGATGATGGATGTCATGAAGAAGAATAAGGTGGATTAGGGGAATGGTGGCCAGGGTGGTGGGCTGGGGGGTGGAGGGTGGGGCTGAGAATGGTGATCAGAAAGGTCATATTTGAACCTACGTTCACAGTCCAGCTGTAATCTTAAGGGGTCAGGGGATTTGACCAAGTCCCTTTACAACGAGGCCAAATGAAAAGAGAGTGTGAACCATTTAAATACTTGGGGAAGGGGATTTGGGGAGAGAGTGTGAAGGAGACAGCAGGAAAGATCTCCCCACCTTTTCCAAATCTTCTCCTGTTTCTGCAGGTCCTGCAGGCAGAAGCAGACCCTGAACCTTCTCTTGCCCATTACAGCACCACTGATGCCCTTGACTCCACAAAGCCTACCCCCTAACTGGAGCTCACTGCACCTGTGCCCGGCTCTGGGGAAGGGGCTTCCAAGGCCTCCTCAGGCTGGGCTGCTCTTGCCCTGGAGCGCTCCTCTCTCCCCTCCGAGCCCCTGGTGAACCTTCACCCTACAATTACCATCCTCTGCCCAGGGCTATTTCCTGCAGACTTGTAAATAGAACCTCTTTCAGCTCCACACACATTATGGTTTGTCTAAAACGGTGTCAAAGGAGCCAATTTTCCTGAACGGAGACCATTGACGAGAGGTAAAGTTTACAGAGGATTCCCGCAGGACCTGGGCCTGCAGGAGTCGAAAACAAGGGTCTAGAGGTGACGCAACTGCCCAGAATAGCCAGCTTGAATAGTGGGGCAGGTCCTGGACTTTTCTAGGGGTAGATTTTCTCTGGGACATGTAAATAAATAAGATGGTTGAGCCACAACTTGACTGACCTTATCAGGGAAGGGTCCCAGCCCATGTTCAGGAGCCCCAACTTGGGAGCGAAAGGGCCTGGATTTTAGGCCTGGCTCTGCCATTCTCTGTTCCTCTGTCTGAGTCTGAATCACTCTGTGAGCAAATACCAATGTCACCTGATGTGCTGGCTATGACAAGTCTCAGCCATCTTGCAGAAGTGAGTGAGGTTTCTTCTCAGAGAAGAAAGAAGCACAGATGGTAAGATGGTTCTGAGACCTCTGCGCATATGATGAGTGTGGCTGGCAAACACACCTCTTGCGGGCAGAAGCAGCCACAGGCACGGGGCCTGGTGGAGTGGGAGGCAGGCTGGACTGTGGCCCCCTGTGAGGTTAGGGTGATGATCTCGCCTTTACAGATGAAGAAACAGAGATCCAGAAAGATGTAGTGACATGGTCCAACATACAGTTCATAAGTGGCCAAGGCAGGATTTGAATCCAGGCTGACCTGACCCCAAAGCCCGTGAGTCTTTCACAGTTCCAGACACCTCCGCCTCCCCAGCCTGGCCCTGCTCGGCCTTAGCAAGTCCTGGGCAAAGCCCTGTGAGCAGGAAACCTCTACAGGCCATGACCTTCCCATGACCACAGAAGAGCAGCTGTGCCAGCTCTACAGCCCCTGTCCATCTCCAGGGCCCAGCCTGAAACGAACAAGGCAGATACTGCCTGCTTTGGCCTGGGTTCCACCTCTCTTATGTGTCTATGAACAAAGGCTCAGAGAGCATTTTAGGAATCAAAACTGGCCAGCAATCTTCACACACACACACACACCCCCCAAAACAAAAGCTAGAACAGATGCTCAAGAAACATACTAGCTAGAAAATTATAGTCACTTGAGGCTGGGAGTGGTGGGTCACGCCTGTAATCCCAGCACTTTGGGAGGCCAAGGTAGGCGGATCACTTGAGGTCAGGAGCACGAGACCAGCCTGACCAACATGGAGAAACCCCATCTCTACTGAAAATACAAAAATTAGTAGGGCATGGTGGGCCCCAGTAATCCCAGCTACTCGGGAGGCTGAGGCAGGAGAATTGCTTCAACCCGGAAGGCAATTCAGATACTCACTTGGTTTACGTAAGGATACACCAGGAAACAGTGGTTCAAGGACCAGATTCTGGACCCAGATTTATCTCTAAGTCATTTAACTTATCTGAGCCTCAGTTTCAAAATTTTCCAAATAGGTAAAGTATGGCTATCTGATCTGCTAATATGCCATTTGCCTCAAGGAAGAATTGGTTGGGAAACAAGGCACCATGGTTAAGAATACAGGTTTTAGAATCAGACACACCTGGGTCTGAATTCTCAGTTCCACCATTTCCTACTGTGTTGTCTTTGGTATCTGGCAGTCCCCTCTCTGGGTCTCAGCTTTCCTAACTGCAAAATGGAATTAGCAGTCCTTGCCCTGCCTGTCTTCCAGAATGGGTGTGAGGCTCCTGAGAAGCAGGGAAGTATAATGTTTTATAGGTTTTCCTCCTCCCTCTAGGAATTGTTAGTTGTTAAAGGATTTTTAAGATGCATATAAAGAGTAAAATCATGACTCGCATACAAATATAAACTGAACAGGTGTCAAAGATTTTATTTAACTCATTAATTAATGAGGCAACTAATAAGATGTTACAATCTCTTCAAAGGAGAATTCAAAGAACATACACACAGGCAAATGAGAAAACTGAAATGGAGTTACAAATAGATACAAAAATAACCTATCCACAGGGCATCAATCAGTTGCATTCTGACCAAATAAAATGTCTTTGCATTCCCATGGACAAGAATTATTTGCATTTTGTTTTCCTACAATTTTCAGTTATAAAATAGCTCAAAGACTAGGAAATGTGGAGATAATCCAGAAAGGTGATCTAAAACAGGACAACCAGCAACTTTTTTTTCTGCCCATTTCAAAGCCTTTCATAATGTTTCCTGACAGTTTTGGTGTCCTCTGCCCACCCCTCTGCTCCTCCCCCTCCCTGTGGTAAAACAAAGTAGCCAGGAAATGTGTGTTGATTGAGACCACTCAAATCAAGATGGCAATGGAGTTGCATCTTAGCTGTCAGCTTCAGTTCATCTGTAGAGGCTTCCTGGAGCCTATTGAAAGGCTCTAAGGCCACTCAGGAAGAAAGAGGGGTCTGGCCTTGGAGGGAAAGGGCTAGGGGTGCATATAACCCTTCCCAAAACTCCTCCCCTGTGTGATCCTGTATGCTCTTCCCACTTCAAGCTGGCTGAACTGGAAATGACCCTAGAGTGACATCAGGAATCAAGTATTGCCACGGGCAGAGCCACAAGAGAGAAGGTGCCTGAGTCCCTGGACCATAACATACTAGACACTTTTTTCTATGTCAAACCACTGAGATTCTGAGGTTTATCTATTGGAACATCTGCTATTGCTCTACCCTATGCAGCCTTCGCATATTTGGTTTGAAATCTTGCTCCCAGCTTACTTGCTGGGTGATCTTGGAAAAGTTACTTCACTTCTCTGAGCCCTGGATTCCTCAAATGCACAAAATGGGTCTCATGGGATAGAAGGGAGAATAAAGTAAGAGAACATACATGGCAGAATGAACTGGTGTTTATCCCTATCAGGAAGGGTCGTAGACTCCGGCCTCAGGCAGGAGGAGAAAGAGCAGAAACGCTTCTTAGCATGATAAGAGTGGAGAATGGAGGTGGCAGTCATTTCCCAGTGGGCAGCCGCAAAGCCACACAAATAGGAGAAATAGTCCCTCCTCTACATGGGAGTCACTGAGCCGTCTCCAAAGAAGCCAGATGCTCACTGCAATGGGCTCTGCTGGCTTGGGAGGTGACCTAGTAAGAACTTTGGCGTGTATCTCTTGAACGGGGAGATGGAAGTGGAATGGAGTGTCCACCTTCACCCTCACTCATGGGACTTGAGGCCATCCCAAGGCCCCTTTAGTGGCTTGCAATGGCTGAGCTGGGAGAGCTGGGGGTCTGGCCAAAGTTGGAGGCTCTATGAGAGACACAGGAAAACAGTTGTGGGTGGAACCCCTGTCTCTTGATCTATAGGAATCGCAGTTTCTTGAGGACCTGTTGTAGTCACCGTTTTGAAGAGCTTGAAAATGCCGTGTATGGAGAGATGTGAAAAGGTATAAAAAAGAGAGAGAGAGAGAGAGAGAGAGAATCAGGCAGAGAAAGATCATCCATGGTTTTGTGGAGTGGAAGGAAATTCAGGGGCTATCCCTGCTGATATCTGAATCTTTAGAGGCCTTCCTGGAACAAGGGAATGACCAGGCGAGGGATCCTACACAACCCTTATTTCTCCTTTTTTTGACCTTTCTGAGACGTAGCCAGCCCTTCATTAAGGAGCTCCACATGTTCACCGTTCAGCAGGCCCTCGAATAATGGTCCATTCAATGTCATTTTGTTGTAACGTTGATGAGAAAAAAAATGGATTGCTGGCTGGGGCCTCTGTCTGTGTGGAGTCTGCACATTCTCCCCATGTCTGCCTGGGATTTCTCCAGGTACTCCGGTTACCTCCCACACCCCAAAGCTGTGCATGTTCCATGAACTGGTGCATCTGTGTGGTCCCAGTGTGAGCGAGTATGGATGCGTGTAGGAGTCACCCTGAGATGAGAAGGCATCCTGTCCAGGGTGGGTTCCTACCTGGACCCTGAGCTGCTGGGATAGGCTCCAGCCACCCTCTACCCTGAACTGAAATAAGAATAAGCAGGTAAATTATGATCTCATGTGTTTTTATTAACCTTTCTTAAGTGTATGTGTAGCTCACATGTATTTCAATGTATAATGTTGGAATGTTTTGGTATTTATTTAGAAGTCTGGTGATAAATATTTCTGTGGCCAGAAATGTGCCATAGGAACTTCACTCTTGATTATTCCAACTACCTATAATAAAATTGGTTTTGTTATATGTGTTTTTGCTTAAAGTTGTAGTTTCCAAGAACATATGAATGCTAAGTGAGGACTTACCGTCGTCCCCAGCCTTTGGTCCGGCAGAGGCTGATAAGGTGGCATGGCCAGAGGAAGTGGCCCCCACTTCTGCTTCTCTTTTAAGCGGGCTCTAGCAAAGATGAGACTAGGTGAGAACCTACCCTTATGAGATGAATAAATGTAGTCACCGCTCATTGTCAGTCATGCCCCTATAACAAGCAGATAAGACCTTAAAGTCTGAGACCGAATCCCTGATTTCTACCCTGCCATGGTTTAGGGCCTCCTGTGCTCTGGCATACACAGACATGGAAGTCCCCAGGGTGTAATGAGGTTGATGGCACCTGTTTACAGCTGTGTATGTTCACAGGTTGCCAGGACCATGAAATTAACAAGGAGCAGGAAATCAGCTCCCCTGACCGTGAGCACAGGATATATGTGTAGAAGTATAATGTCTAGTGCAAGGGAGATGTTAGTCTTGCACTGATCGGACCCCACCCAGGAGACGGTACTGTCATCATCACCATCGCTACCACCTTTGCCCTCATCATCATTACCAGTGGCGGTGGCGGCATCACCACCACCATTATCAACATTATTATTCATGATTACATCCTAACACTGGAATGAGTGGATACTGAACAAATGTTTTGAATGAGTGAGACACTGTAAATGAGAAAAAGGAAGAGCTGACAGCTCTGGCAGATGCAAAGAGATAGGTGTTTTCTTCCCAGCAAAGAACTAAAATAACCCTGGTTGCATAGGGTCCTGGGGCCAATTGTACCCTAGACAGACAGAAAGAATGTGTTGGGCTACACAGTTCTAGATCACTGGTGTTTCTGGCTCCATGATGAAGAAAATGAAATGACAGCTCCCTCCGCAGTGAACTATAGAGGAAGTTCATGAGGGAAAGAATAGATGGTGAGAGGAATTTAGGTTTCAGTCCTTACTGGTCTGACTGTATCTCTCTCTGTGTCTCAGTTTTCATATCTGTGAAATGGAATAGTAATAGTCCCCAATTCACAGGGCTGTTCCATTAGATGGAGGCATGTATGTAAAACATAGGCCTTAATAAATACTATCTGCTATCTTTATTATTACTTTTATCAAATGTTATCACTCATCAGAAGAGCCCCAAACTGGAGGTGGACCTGGGAGTTTGGAGACATCAGAAGTGGAAATCTTCACTTGAGACTAAGAGTTCAAGATCAGCCTAGGCAATGTAGTGAGACCCCATCTCTATAAAAATAAAAATAAAAATAAAATAGCCAGGAGTGCTGGCACACACCTGTAGTCCTAACTACTCAGGAGGCTGAGGTGGGAGTTTTAAGGCTACAGTGATCTATGACTGCACCACTGCACTCCAGCCTGGGCCGCGGAGCAACACCATTTCTGGGAGAAAAAAACAAAAAAAGGAAATCTGAGCACAGTGGTTCACACCTGTAATCCCAGCATTTTGGGAGGCCAAGGCAGGAGGATCATTTGAGCTCATGAGTTTAAGACCAGCCTGGGCAACATGGCGAGACCTTGTCTTTACTAAAAAATAAAAATAAAAATAATTTGATAATGTTTAAAGGAAGTGAAATTTCTTGTATATAGTTGTGGTCCATAAGGCCTTAGCTGGCCTCATTGTTCATAGATAAGCCTCTCTGCAATGCACATTTTTAGGATTAATCCTGTTATGATGGTTAATTTTATGTGTCAACTTGGCTAGACTATGGTAACCTAGTCTTTGTATGGTCAAAGACTAGTCTAGATGTTGCTGTAAAGATACTCTTAAGATATGATCAACATTTACAATCAGTTGACTTTAATTAGAGCAGATGACCCTTTCGAATGTGGGTGGGTCTCATGGAATTTGTTGAAGGCCTGAGGAACAAAGCCTGCAATTCTCCCAAAGAAGGAATGCTACAACGTAGAAATCCCACCTGAGTTTCTAGCTGATATGGTTAGGCTTTGTGTCCCCACCCAAATCTCATCTTGAATTGTAATACCCAGGTGTTAAGGGAGAGACCTGGTGGGAGGTGATTGGATCACGGGGGTGGTTTTCCCCATGATGTTACCGTGATAGTGAGTGAATTCTCATGAGATCTAATGGTTTTATAAGACTCTGGCATTTTGCCTGCTTGCACTTTTCTCTCCTGCTGCCATGTGAAGAAAGTCCTTCCTTCCCCTTCCTATTCTGCCTTGATTGTAAGTTTCTTGAGGTTTCCCCAGCCATGTGGAACTGTGAGTCAACTAAACCTCTTTTCTTTGCAAATTACCCGGTCTCAGGAAGTTATTTACAGCAGTGTGAGAACAGACTAATACACCAGCCTTCTGACTCAAGACAGCAACAAAAACTTTTACCTGAATCTCCAGCCTGCCAACTTGCCCTACAGATGATTTGCGTCTTACCAACCCTAATCTTATGAGGTGTGAGCCTCATGATACTTCTGACAGTAAATCTCTCTCTCTCTCTCTCTCTCTCTTTCTCTCTCTCCATATATATAGAAAACAGAAGCCAGATATATAGATGTAGATCTGGACATTGGTTCTGTTTTTCTGAAGATCTTTGACTATTATATCTGGTCTCAGCCCAGATGGCTTGGCAAGAAGCCTCAAGTTGGAAATGCTCAGGAACCCACAGGAAGCACTTGGTTCTCAAAACATGTGACTAGAATTGAGCTCTAAGACCCCAGTAAATGGTACTTCCCTTGGAGAAAATGTTGGTTAAAATATGCAACCTCTGCCTACTTCCCCGTAATATCATCCTGTGAGGAATGACTGGGAGCAGTGCAATCAGTCCTGGTGTTTTTCCTGAGCCACTTGTCCTATACACCACATTTTCTGCCTCCAGATGAGAGGCTTGTTTCTCAAGTGAAGGTGGGTAGAGCCCTTAGGGCAGAAAGTAGAGTCCTTCTCTTGAAAACTACATGAACACCCACAGAGCCAGGGACACACATCACTCTTGTGAACAGGTTTATGGCCTCAGAGTGCTTCTTGGAACGGAAGCTCAACCACTCCAGATGCATCTATCATCATGTCGACCTCCCCGGCAGTGGAGGGGAATTTGAGAACTATGACTTTTTAAATCCAAAGATTCAGAATGCCCCATTGTTAAAGTTGGGAAGCTCTGAAGTACAAATGTGTTTGGCACTCAAAATGATCGCTTACATCAGTGGCTCAAAAAACATGGACTCAAGCCACTCAGACTTGCCATGTTTTCTATCAGCCTTGCTTGCTGGTTGCTGGAACTCTGTCTTCTCAACTTTTGGAATTGCTAGGAGAAGCATGGGATTCGGAATGACTTGGACTGGGGTTTGGAGTTCTGTATCTGAATTTTTCCAGTTGTCTGACTTTGAGCAAGGTTCTCAAACTCTCTGTGCTTATGAAGAAGTATTTGTTGTATAAAAAGGAGATAACAGCAATTGTAATCCATGCCTTACTAAGTGTGTCAGTCAGGACAGACTAGGCCATGCTGCATAACAAATACCTTTAAAAGCCTCAGTGGTTTAATATAAGAAAGATTTATTCACTCACTCATACTACATGTCATCACATGTTGGCAAGGGCTCTGTTCCATGTCATCTTCATTCACCTAGGATAGCAGAGGCACCACCTGGAATATCACTAGCCATCATGACAGTGTGGAGGGGAAGTTGAAAATCATGAATTAACTCAGAAATGTTTCCATGCAAAAGTGACACAGTCATTGGTCTGGGCAAGTCACAAAACCACACCTAATGTTGAAGAGAGAAGAAAATATAACTCCCCTGTGTATATGGAAGGGAAGAAAATCTGGAAATATTGGGAAGCAAGACTGATGTCTATCATTTGAGAAGGAGCATATGAGAGAATTTCTTACATTGTAGGATACTTTGAAGACTGTAAATAATTTTCACATTTGTTACTATTTCAGAATATTCTAGGCCACTGGGATGACCACGTAACTGAGAACTACCACACTTTCCAATGTCATGTCTGCTTTTGTGCCTATAATCATATTGGTATCAAGAAGTACAAGCTTAAGGCGGGCGGATCACGAGGTCAGAAGATCGAGGCCATCCTGGCTAACATGGTGAAACCCCGTCTCTACTAAAAATACAAAAAAATTAGCAGGGCATGGTGGCGGGCGCCTGTAGCCCCAGCTACTCAGGAGGCTGAGGCAGGAGAATGGCGTGAACCCAGGAGGCGGAGCTTGCAGTGAGCCGAGATTACACCACTGCACCCTAGCCTGGGTGACAGAGTGAGACTCTGCCTCAAAAAAAAAAAAAAAAAAAAGAGGGCCGGGCGCGGTGGCTCAAGCCTGTAATCCCAGCACTTTGGGAGGCCGAGACGGGTGGATCACAAGGTCAGGAGATCGAGACCATCCTGGCTAACACAGTGAAACCCCGTCTCTACTAAAAAATACAAAAAACTAGCCGGGCGAGCTGGCGGGCGCCTGTGGTCCCAGCTACTCGGGAGGCTGAGGCAGGAGAATGGCGTGAACCCGGGAGGCGGAGCTTGTAGTGAGCTGAGATCAGGCCACTGCACTCCAGCCTGGGCGACAGAGCGAGACTCCGTCTCAAAAAAAAAAAAAAAAAAAAAAAGAAAGAAAAAGAAGTACAAAAAAAAAAGAAAGAAAGAAAGAAAAAGAAGTACAAGTATAATTGTTAAGGGCTAAGGAGAAAAGAACAGAGATAAACTTAATATGAAAAGAAGTCTTAGTGCCAAATAAAGACCAGTTGACAAATGTATTACATAATGTTTCCACAACTCAGAAGAGCATTGATGTAGCAATCAGCATCATATTCTTATTTCAAGTAGTAATTTGGTTTCAGCAAAACAATGTTGTTCATCTTAAATAAGTGTTTTTAATGTGAATGTTACTGCTTCTTTAACTAAAATTTGTATTTCATTCATCAATATGTTTGCATTTTATAGCATTATAAGGGCTATAAGCTGGTTTTATATTTGTAACTTGTAGGGGACCCTTGCTGACCTCATGCCCTTTGAACTCTCTTCCTCTATGACTATGGAATCCCCACCTAATGAATCAGGGTTCACTTCCTAAAGGAAGAGCTGGAAATGCCAGGAATATGCTTTCGCATCTTCCCATGCAGCTAGAAAACAATCACTTGACCTGGGTCCACCAATCAGATATGCTCTCACCAGACTTTGATTGGAAGCTTGTGATAGAAAAAGGAGAGGCAGGGCTGTCAGTCCATGTAGCACACTTGGAGTCGCACTCTGGACTCTGGCCCTTCTAGGTGAGGAGAGGTTGATTCCTCAACCGTGGGTCCCCAGCCCTTTGTTCAAGTATCTCTGGTGGTGGAAAAGACCCAGGTGTGAGCTTTGAGAGAGCTGGAGGGGAGAATTGGCCAAACCTGATGGGGAGGAACACGGACTGATTGGGTAACTGGGGCAAGAGCAATGCCGTGACCCAAGACATAATGAGGAGGAGGGTATGGAGAGAGACAGGCTTGGGGAAGAGGAGCCAGACGAGGGGCAATCAGGAGCTGTCCCGGTAGACAACTGAGCTCCCCATACCCAGGCTTGGGCCAAGGAGAGCACTGAGGTGGAAGACGGAGCTCCAGAGAGGAGCTACCTTTTAGGGATACACCAAACAAGGTGGCCAGCAAAAGCAACACAGGCAGAAGCCAAGGGGGAACCCAGCAACGAGGGACATTGTTCTTTGCACAGAGAGAGCAAGCAGGATAAGGACTGAAAACCATCAGATGTGGCAACTAGGCCTTCAGCAAACTAAGAAAACCAGGCTGGGCATGGTGGCTCAGGCCTCTAATCCCAGCACTTTGGGAGGCCAAGGTGGGTGGATCACTTGAGGTCAGGAATTTGAGACCAGCCTGGGCAACGCGGTGAAAACACGTTTCTACTAAAAGTCCAAAAATTAGCTGGATGTGGTGGAAGGCGCCTGTAATCCCAGTTACTCAGGAGGCTGAGGCAAGAGAATCGCTTGAACCGGGGAGGCGGAGGTTGCAGTGAGCCAAGATGGCGCCACTGCACTCCAGCCTGGGTAACACAGCGAGATTCCATCTCAAAAAAAAGAAAAAAAGGAAAAGAAAAAGAAAGAAAGAAAAGAAAAAGAAAAAGAAAAAGGAGCAGGGCTATGTGAAAACCTTTTAGGGAAGGTTGGCTGCCAGGGTGGCTGCTACCGCTACTCCAGCAGCAGTATTTAGGGTGCAGCCTGAGTAGTATCTGTAGAGATAGCACTGGTATCGACACCAGCAGCAGTCCCACACCAGGCTCTACAGGACCCATTCTGCCATGTGGTTTGATGTGCTGAAGCCTCCATTCTTTTTCTGTGATCTTCAGGGATCATCTATAATCTACCCTATATCCTTTCATTAATATGTTTTCTGCTTAAATTAGCCACCATTGTTTTCTGTTGTTTGTGACATACGTATAAATATGGAAGTAACATTAAACTAAAAATAATCTGTGTCAAACCTTGGCATCCACAAGAAATGTACACACACACACATACATACACACCCTCAAAGAGTTGAAAATATAATCTGAATTTGAAAAACGCTGATCTGCTGGGACTCTTTTATTTTAGAATGAGAAGACGGAGGATGTGATAGGGAAGAACCCAGCCAGGGTCCCACAGTGGGTGAGCAGTGAGTTCAGACCAGAATTTAGATTTCTTGCCTTTAGGTCCTAAGTGCCTTCCAACTAAACATCCCGGCCAGGGCAGTGCTGGCTTTCTCTGGGCCTCTGGCAGGTGGAGAAGACTTGAGGTATGGATGGGTGCTGATAATGGCACCTGGTTAACCATCTGCACCCCAGTGGCTGCTCCCTTGAGCATCCTGGCAATGGGCACCCCAGGATTAAGCACTGAGGTTGATGGCCAGGCTTGGACCCAAGCAGGGGGTGTGGGGAGCAGCCTTTGCCTCCGGAGCCACCAGACAATCACTTTGCAGTCCACAGCCCTCCTGTAAACAAGCTGTTGTGCCTGAGAGAACATGATAATAGCAGGCTCTGCCATCCTGCCCTCTCTCTGTGTTGGGAAGGCCTGCAATTATTGTCTTAACCGACTCAGATATGGCTCGCCAAGGGTATACATTTCCTGAAGCTGTATACAATTTCTACAAACTTTCTCCTCCACTCCCTCTTCAAGCTCTGGGGTCTTGGGTTCCCCACCAACCCCACCCCTCAAACTGCTCCTGGGACTCCAAGCAGCCAACACCTCAGAGGTTCTGCAAGGCCAATGGAACAGCACCCTCAGGAGAGCAGAGCTGCAGAGTCTTCCTCATCCATAACTAAAACCCATGGCTGCCAGTATAGTCAGGCTCAGAGGGTGGGTGCAGAAAGGTCCCTGTGGAATGTAGCTTCCTGCTTAGGCCTTCCCTGTGCCTGCAATTTCTCCATCAAAGAGCCAGTCCTTTTGGTATAGCATGGACTCACATCCTTGAAGATGAGATGAGTTTATCTCTGAAGATATCAAAAGGACTTTTTTCAGGGCAGCCAGTGGTTCACATGCCTAAAAAAGAGCAGATTAAAAAGTACATCTGCCCAAGCATGAGCCAAGTGGCAGGGGCAAATGCTCTCAACACGCCTGACCTGAGTCTCTGAAAAGCAGCTCCCAGCACACCCACCACTCACTGTGACTCTATGGGCCCAAAGAGACATCTGGGCTGTAGAGAAATCGACCGACAGTGTCCGAATATGACCTAGTTCTAGCCACTTCATGTCTGTGTGCTTTTGTTTCCTCATGTGTAAAATGGGGGTGGTGATTCCATCAGTAGGGACAAGCTGGATTATGCTGCAGTAACAAACAACCCCAAAATCTCAGAGGCTTCCAAAAGTACAGGTTTACTTTCATGCTACATCACCATTGTTGGTTAGCTAGGAGTTTCTGCTTACTGTATTCAGGGCAGCCACTGACTCAAATATTTTAGCCTGACGAAGCAGAGGGAAAAAGAATGGCAGAGATCTTGAAACAGCAATTAAATGCTCTGCCTGTAAATAACACACAGTCCTCTGATTCACAACCCTTTGACTAGAACCAGCCTCCTGGCCAGTTTGATCCCAGGAAGCCAAGAAGTACAGACCTACCATGTGTCCTGGAGCAGGAGAACCAGACATATTTAGTAGACTGCATTAACACCTATCACAGTAATCACAGAACATACCTCTAGGAATGTTGAGAGGATTAAATGAATTCTATTTCTAATAAGTTCCATATAAGGATAGGCCATTGGTATTATAATGATGACGGTGATGTTCATTACTAGTAAGATCATTAAAATGAGACCTACGTAAATTATCAGTGAAAGAGAAATCACTGTTCTAATTTGCTGTTGAAATTATATTGGAAAGTCTGATGTGATGTCAAGAAGGGCCAAATCTTGGCCCTGCCACTCATTTGCTGTGTGATCTTGGGAAAGATGCTACCCATCTCGGAACCTCTGATTCTTCTTTTGTACAACAGAGTCTTGGGCTCAATATCTGGGGATGAAGTAGGGTGTGAATGATGGGAGTCAGAGGCTGGCTTTAGCTTACCCTAATTAGCTGGGGTGATGTGCACCCCTTGACCCTGTGCTCAGGAAAATCCTTGACATCGGAGCTGTCTGCATCAGGCTTATGAATCTCAATCCCTAAATTATAGGTGACAGTGGCTTCTTAAAGAGGAAATGAATTGTTGCAACACAATCCAGCCATGTTGTATCGATATGATTAGCTAGTTATCCATGGAGTGCAGTAATTTGCTTTGATTTTTAAGTATCCGTTAGCAGCCAAGTCCTAATGAGGCGGCTCTAAATTGATTAGATACTCCAAGATACAGCACGGTTCACAGATTGTTTCAGAAAACTGTCAAGATCCTGAGACTGGCATTTCATTGGATTTAATGATTGCTGGAGAAGGTGTGCATCCCAGCCAGATACAATCACATTTGTCAGCATGATCCTTTTAAGCACAATTCAATTAAAGTGTTATTCTCTAATTTTATTAGAACCGGAGCCCAGAGCTAATGCAAGCTCCCAATATTGCGTCAGGAAGGGAGTGTGCACAATTTAATTTCCCTAATTGGAATTTAGTGATCTAACATGCTTTTCATATCTTAATTCTTGGGATAATCTTCGGTTTTTGCACCTGCTACAATTCCTTTAATGGAAATGAGCAACCAGATGCAACGGTTACGCCTGGCATGGAATCACTGGGTCACATCTGCCTCATTGAAGGGAATTTGCACATCTGGATCCTTTGCTTTTACCTGATCCTTTCCCACCGATCTTGGCCTTGACTTTGACAAGAAGGCCCTCCTGCCTGGATATAATCTGCTTTTTCAACCATGCTGGCAGCCTTGGAATTAAGGTGGTGGGAAGATCATGGGCTTTTGAGTCAGTCTAGATTTGGAGCTCAGCTTCACCATTCATCCATCCATCCATCCATCCATCCATCCATCCATCCATCCATCCGTCCGTCCATCCATCCATCCATTCCAGCAATACTTAGTGAGTGTCTACCATGGGCCAGGCACTGTGTTAGGTTTTGGGAGTATAACCATGAGCAAATCAGGCATGGTCTCCAATGTCATGGCCCTTAGAGACGCTAGAAGAGAGGGTCATAAAATAGTAACCACAACAGTAACAAATTGTCATAAGAGACATAAAGGGAAACACCATTGTCACAAGAGATATAAAGGGAAAGAACCATGCAATAGAGACTTCCTGGTTTTCTAGGCTTAGAGAGGTCTTCTCTGAGGATGCAGTATTTCAGCCAAGACCCTAATTAGTTCCCATGGCCTGCAGATCCTGGATGAGAACCAAGGGAACTGCTGCAAAGCCCTGAGCCTTGTCCCTCCCTCTGGCTGCAGTGCCAGTCCCCTTCTCTGGACAAGTGCCATCCTTTAGGTCTTTGGCAGAGCCCTAAGGTAAGGAGAAGTTGGAAATGTGTATAGAGTCAAAAGTGGGCCTTTTTGCTTAAATGAGGTAAGAACTTTAAAGATATCAGGTTAAAGAGGTAGGCAGGGACCAGATTCCATAAGGCCTTACAGGTAGGGCCTTAGATGTCCCTGTTTATGCCTATTGTCTTGATGTAATTATTAGTAGTGATCAATTATATGGCCACCCACTTACGAGTCAATTAGAGAGGAGTATTTTATTCCTAACATTGTATAGAATTGCTGGTGCAGGATGATCATAAAGAAAGAGCAGTTTTCAGTTGGTTTTATTATTGTGTTTACATTCTCTAGAGAAAATCCCTATTGCCTGACCCTAGGGCAGGTCACTCCCATTGCCCTTACCACAGTCAAGACACTTGGTTTGTTGAATTTTATCCTGTGAGCAACAGGAAGCCAGAGTAGCATGAAGACAGCTTGCACTGCTGTATCCCCAGTACCTAGGATAGTGTCTGGTACATATAAGGTATGATGTTTCTACTTAAAAAAAAAATCAGTCTGTCTTTATTGTAGAAAATGGATTGGAGGGAGGCAGAGTGGAAGCCCAAAGGCCAATAGGGAGGCTATTGATGTCTTCCAGATGAGAGACAGTGGTGACTTTGGTTGGGAAGCAACCAAAATTACTTGATATATGTATTCATTTGCTTAATTATTGTCTCTTTCTTCTGACTAGAATGTAGTTCTATGGGGACAGTGCTTATCTGTGTCATTTACTACTTTATACAGCACAGTACAGTGCCTGGTATGGTGCATAGTAGATAATTAATAAATATTTGCTGGATGGATGGATAATGGATGAATGAATGGATCAATGGATGGATGAATGGATGGATGGATGGATGGATGAATGAATGGATCAATGGATGGATGAATGGATGGATGGATGGATGGATGAATGAATGGATGAGTGCATGCATGGATGGATGGATGGGATACATGGATCAATTGGTGAGTGGATGGATAGATGGATGGATGGTTGGATGGATGGATGGATGGATAAATGGATAGATGGATGAAGGGATAGATGAGTGCATGCATGTATGAATGGATGGATAGATGGGATAAAAGGATCAATGGATGGATGGATGGATGGATGGACTGATGGACGAATGGATGAATGGATGCCACAGAAAGGACATCTCTAGAACCGCAGACCACGAGGCCTAGAAGGATCATCAGAAAGAAGGTCTGAGCCTCTCGTCTTTCATAAAAATAAGCTGAAGTCCTAATAGATTCATCCAAATCTGGAGATCTAGGTTATAGTCCTGGCTTTGATTCTCAACAAAATAAAACAAAGTACTTAATAACTAAAGGAAGTCTAAGTGGTAAGATGGAAAGAACACTGGATTAAAAGGCAAGCCATCTTGCCAAATAGACAGCGTTAATCAATGTGGTTTTGTCCCATGAGATCACCCCCTAACCTTATGTGCTTGGCCAAGGGAGGGCGCCTAACTCAAAAGCAGAGAATCTATTGAGTGGTCAGTGACTGACCTAGCCCTAAGGCATGAGCTGACCAGACCTACTCCCCTCCTTAGGACCTGACCCAAGAAGTACTGAGAGAAGGAAACAGTGACAAAAAACATTGAGTCATGATAAGGAGCAGAATTGCAAACTGGGACCCACGGACTGGTTGTATTCAGCCTTCGGAATGTTGTTTTAAAGCTTGAATTGGTGTTAACCTGTAAAAATGAGGCATTGTATAAAAATCCAGACACTTGGCTTTGCTTGAGAGATTAGAAGAGCAGGCCATGCTAGGCCCACGAGGCTGCTCTTGATGAGCAATACCTGGGTAGCACTGAGTAGTGACTGCCCCTCGAATCTGTCACTCAGAATGCATCCAGGCAAACAAAATCCACTCCAGAAACTCAACAGAGGGAAATGAATTCAGAGAGTTGTCCACAAAAATGTCAGAGGAGCTGAAAAAGCAATGAGGAGGTGAGGCAAACCAGACATTAGTGATTGGGACTACAGGGACAGAGTAGAGATGGTGTTGTTGGAGGCCAACAGCAGAGGCTGGAGCCATGGAGGGCCAACCCTGCCAAAGCTGGAACCACAGAGGGAGGAGCCGAGCGGTGGGAAGAGAAGTTACAGAGGAGCCACACCACCCACAACAGCAAGGTGAGGAGAAATATCCTGATTTCTCCCTTCTTCCAGTTCGCCCCAGTCTGCAACCTGCACCTCTTATTGGCTGAACCTAGCTGGAAGCCAGTTGTTAAAAGAGCATGGGAAATGTGATATGGGGGCGTCTGTCCCTTGCCATGCAGAGCACAGCAAGAAATGGGAAAGGGATGGACCTGAGAACAAACAGGTGGATGACCACTATCCTTCAGATAGCACAGATGCTGTCCCTTGTGTCACCTGACCCACTACACCCATATGTGTTAGCTCCCTGGGCCCATGGGCAGGCACATTTCTGATCTATGATGTTGACAGAGGACCCGGAACCCAAGCAAGGCCATATGCATGTTCATGTTTTAAGGGAGCAAAACTCTAAGGGAGCAAGAGGTGTGAAAGTAGAGGAACAAGGTACTCCTGGGGCAGCTGATGAAGCCGATCACCCCCACCACCCACAAACCACTGAGCTTGGTAAAGCCCATGTAGACAGGTAATCCCCACACTTCTGCCTTAGGGCCAGAGCCACCCTCCCATCCCTGCCCTCTGGAGACCAGCTGTCCTTCTTCCTCTAGGTCCTGTCCCCTGCCCTCCATTCCATGAGGTCCCTGAGTAGCCTTTGCTGCCAATAGAACAAAACCAAACAGGCAGCTTGGATTTCGTGGTACTGTTCCCCATCTCAGGCCATCTTGCTGGTTATCTTATTTGAGTTTTGTGATCATGTGGGAAGGAAGCAAGGAGTCCTCCCCATTTGACAGATGAAAAAACTGAGGCCAAAAAGAGTTCAGGGGCTTGTCCAAGGTCACGCTGTGAGCTACTGGCCTAGCCAGGACCAGAATCCAAGGCCTGACTTTAGGAGTTTCAGTTTCTCATCACCTTCTCCAGGTTTTACTGACATTAATTCCCCTCCTAATGGCTCACCTTCCCCTTTCTGCCACCAGAGGTAAGACTTGCTTGACAGAGTTTGCCAGAATGATTTGGGTTTTAGTTAAAAACTAGGAATTTCTGCGCCAAGCCACCCAATGGGAAGAGAGTAAGGAGAAAAGAAATCCCTCAGAGACAGAAGGCAGGTGAGAAAACAGTTTTCAGGGACTATGTTACTTGGTTGATGGTAGTGACTAATACCCGACAGGATATTCCCCTGTGGCAGACACTGTGTGCTAAGGGCTTTACATGAATTAACTTATTTCAAAACCTTAATAGCCATATGGGAGAGAGACAAGATTATAACATGCGGTATCAGAGAAGTTAAGCGACCTGCGCCAGGTCACACAGCTAATAAGCGGCAGAGCTGGGATTTGAACTCACAAGGCCTGGATTTAGAGTCTTTGCTCTTAACATGTATTAGCTTATTTCATCTTGCCCGTGCTCCTGTGTTAGGGGTACTATCAGTGCCTGCGTTGTAGAGATAATAAGACAGGCATTCAAGGAGAAAAGGTGATTTGGCCAAGCGGTAAGCTAATAGCCTTGTTCTGTTTGAGTCCAGGCCAGACAGCACCTCCTTCACGTGCATACCCCAGGAGTGGAGGTGATAGATCCTGACCATAGCTAGCACTGAATGTGTATGCATAATGTGTCAGCTGCTGTTCTAAGTGTTTTGTGAGTATTCACACATGCAACCCTTACATGGGCCTTATGAAGTACATACAGCTTATCCCCATTATACAGATGAGGAAACCGAGGTCCAGGGAAGTTAAGTAGCTTGCCCAGCATCACACAGCAAGTAGGTGGTACAGGTACAGTCTGACTCCAGAGCCCTTCTTCTTTTCTGCCTTGTGTGCTAGACAAAGGCCCATTTTAGGCCTGAGGGACATGAAACACTGTGCAGAAATAGCATGTAGGTATGGGAGAGTTGTATCCAGGGAAACATCAGCCTCCTCCACTCTGAAGAGCACCAGAATAAAAGCGGATGCTCTCTGGTGCAGCCCAGTCCAGGGTTTGGGAGGCACCCTCAGCTGAGATGCTGAGAACCCAAGAATGAGACAACGAGATGCTCCCCAGAGGCTTGGCAGCCTGGGGAATTCATTGGGTTCTCATTAATGGAAGCCCACAGGATATGCCCAGTAAAGGATGTTGCTGATTGGGAAGGCCGGCCCCTTGCTTTGCACAGAGGAGATTCCAGTGTCAGAAATGATTAGGGGTCAAGTTTGTCTGTGAGCCAGGCTGGGAGCCAGGGCAGAGCTAGTGGGGAGATGAGAGGAGACGGCTATTAAGAAGACAGAGAGGAGGAGAGATGGGATGGGGAGGGAGTGAGAGTGAGATTGAGAGAGAAGGGGAAGAGAAGAGAGATATATTGAAGCAAACGGAAAAAAAAGTCAAAGAAGACAGCATAATTTTCAGCAGGCTCTTTTTCATCTCCCAACCCCCACACCCTTGACTCCATTCCTTTTTGCGTCCCACCTCTAAGTTGGCGATTAAGTTATCATATAAATAACAAATAAAATGGAACTGGCTTCTTGAAAAATGATTTCAGGAAATAAATAATTGTCTTTGTGAGCACTGGCCAAATACAACGATTCTGGTTCCTTTTTTTTTTCCAAGATGGGGCCAGAGAGGGAGAGGTGGGGAGCAGGTCACAGGCCTGCTGGTGGAATTGTCTCTCTGTTGCTCTCTCTGTCTCTGTTTCTGTCTCTTTCACAAGTGAAGATGTATTTCATTGTCATGTCTGACTATCCCAGCCTGGTAAGTGTTCAAGATAATGAAAACTAGAGACATAAAGCAGGCCGCAGCCTCCATCCCTAAGTAGAACCCAGATGCCAGCACCCAGAATGACGGGGAGCCCAGGCCTCCCCTGAGACTCCAGCAAAATCTGCAGTCCTCTGGCCCATGGTTTTAGGGCAGAAGAGCCTGCCACCCTCCTGCACTCCAGGAAAAGCAAAATCACCCCCGAATACCACCCCCACCCCAAAAGAGCTGGGAGGGGGAACATGTTTCGTTTGACTCAGGCAGAAAGATAAACTTGTTCCTCCCAAGAAGAGGTACATTTCCCTTGATGATTCCAAGTCCTATATTCAGAGCTCCTGGTTAGAGCTCCTAGCTAAGGATGGACAGTTTCTGTGGAAGTCTTTGCAGATCATAACAGGTGGTTTTCTTTTTGTTTATATTTTACAGTGTTGATAGTAGCTTCACGGTGTGGTGTTGTCTCCTACTTACATGTAACACTTTTGTTCTTCCCTTCTTTCATCCCTCTCTCCCTCCCTTTTTTCCCTCCTTTCTTCTTTGCTTTTTTTTCTACCTTCCCTTCTTTCCTTTCCTTGTTTCCTTCCTTCCCTGCTTCCCTTCTTCCTTCCATCCTTTTTTCCTTCCTTCCTTTCTTCCCTCTTTCCTTCCATCCTCCTTTCCATCCATCCTTACTTCCATTCTTTTCTTCTTTCCTTTTTCCTTCCTTCCTTCCCTCCTTCCCTCCCTCCCCACTCCCTTCTTCCTTCTTTCTCTCCCTCCCTTCCTCCCTCCCTTCCTCCTTCCTTCTTCCTTCCTTCCTTCCTCCTTTCCTTTCCCTTCCTTTCCTTCCCCTTCATTTCCTTCCTTCCCTCCTTCCTTCCTTCCTTCCTTCCTTCCTTCCTTCCTTCCTTCCTTCCCTTCCCTTCCCTTCCTTCCCTTCCTCCTTGCCTCCCTCCCTCCCTTTCTTCAACACACATTCATTGAGCACCTACTCTATGTCAAACTCTGTTCTACATTCTGGGAGTACAGCAGCAAGGTAGGCAGACAAGGTCCCTGGCCTCATGTGATTTACATTCTATAAAGAAACTACAGGCAATCAACAATCAACTACAGACTTACCACCAACAATACTCTAAATAGTGTTAAGTGCTATGAAAAAAAAAATGCAGGAGTGCCATGGGGTGAGATAGGAGTGTCATCGTGTTGGCTGGAGAAGTGGCGGTGGGGGTGTCCATACTACGTTGGACAGTGAGGAAAGGTGCCCTTGATGCTGTCTGTGAATGAGGGGAAAAGTGGTAAAAGGAAAGGTCAGGATGTGGGATCACATCCTGATCACATCACATCCTGTGATGTGGGATCCTACAGGACGTGATTTTAGATTTTCCTCGGGTGAGTTGGGAGCTAAGGCAGAGGAGCGGCATAACCCTTCCAGCTGTGGTGGCCACGGGTAGAGGGGCCAAGACAGAGGCAGGAAGGCTGATGCAATGATCCGGGTGGGAGACTGGCAGAGTGGAAGCAGTGGAGACAGTAAGGCTGGGGGATCCTGGATGTATTTTGAAGGTAGAGTTGGATTTGCTTAGGAAATGGAGAAAGTTAGTGTCATCCTTGGGTGATGAGAAGGTGAGTATGAGTGAATGGTCTGTAGCTCTCCTCTGGGGATGAGACCTTCACAGCTCCCATGGGTACCTCTGCTTTGGAAGCAAAGGCAGGGAAGCTAACACCTGAACCTCCTTCCAGAGCTTTCTGGTGGCCAGCAGAGGAGAAGGCACCCTCCTGGAACGTTTATCCTTGCCACCCCTGCCAGGCACCTCTCTGCAGAGTGTTCTTACCCCATTTTTGCACAGGGGAAAAAAATATATATGCCTCAATTTTCATCGATCCATCCTGAATCAATGCTTTTAAAAAATCTCACGCACATTTAGATTAAGAGCCAAAGCATGCATTTTATGTTTTGACATGGTGTCATTGATCGGAGGCATGCATGTGTGTGCCCCACCTGCCCAAGCCCCCTGCCCATCCCCCCGGTGGCCGCCCTGTCGCGCTGTGTCCTTAATGGCCTTGCCCCTGCCTGCACCTTCAATGCCTCCCCTGGCCCTCAGCACGGGGCCCTTTCTCGGGTTTTTTGAAAGGATCGATAAGGTGCTGAGGCCTCCTGCGGCTGCCTGTCACTCACACTCCACCATATCATAAATTATGTATCTCTCTCTCTCTCACTCGCTCTAATTTTTATTGCGTTTGTTGATGGCTCTGCGATGGTTGACTTTGCTCAGGCTCAGAGGCAGGGTGCAGTTGAAGTTTAGTGAGGACGTGGAGAAAGGGCAGCAGGTTTAGGAAGAGGGGCCATGGGGGCAGTGGGGAAAGAGGAGAAGGCATTAGCTGCAGACTATGAAAATGGGCTCAGGAGGGCTAAACTGCTTCCTGTGGTCCTGGGACCTTCTCAGTGGGACAGGGCTAGACCTGAAACCCCCCTCCCAGCCTAGGAAGAAGACACATATTTCTGTGGGGAGAGGGAGAGATTAAGGTGGCATACAATAGCATCTCCTGCTGGGTGTTCTAGTCTGACTTTTGGGCCAACAGGGAACTTTGCTGAGGCTGGGTCAAGTCATGGGTGTGGAAACAGTGGGTGTGCTGGGAAATGGGTTTCCTCACTCAGGGGCCTCCCGAACACCCATCCTGATGTGTTAAAAGAACAGTAGGCAGGAATGCAGGAGGCCCAATACCTGTGCCCCAGTTACTGTGTAACTAGAAACAAGCTTGTTCTCTTCCCTCAAATGTATAGCCAGGAGATCAAAGTAGCTGATACTTACAATGGTGACCAATTATTGAGCACTCGCTATATACTGTCTCAGGTCATCCTTACAACAACCTTTAGGCATGGGCAATCCCATCCCAATTTACAGATGAGCAAACTGAGGCCAGAAAGGTTAAGTTGGTTGCCCAAGGTTGCATGGCTAGAAGTGAGCAAGATTTGAACCAAGGCCTATCTGGCTCCAGAGGCCATGCTCCTAGCGGTTCCACCTTGCTAACTATTTTTGTTGTTCCCGAGACCCCTGCTCTTCGCCTCTTCAGTTCCCTTAGGATCTGTCTCCATGGCCTTTGCACCCTCGTCTCCCCTACTACCACTCTCGCTTCCTCTGTCCCTGTCCCCAAGCCTCTTCTCAACGTCTTTCCCAGCCACCTCCAATCAGGCCTCTCCTTCCTGCACTTTCCCTCCACCACCCTCATTCGACAGAACCAGCATGTCCTCCTCTCTGTTGATATCACAATGGTGACCAGTGGATTGGGATGTTTTTCCATCTAAGTATCATACATTTTTGCAATGAAACAGAAAAAGAGTTGAGCCAGAAGTGCAAGTTAGAATCTCTACCTTGCAGTAAGACCTACAGCAAATCCTTTTTCTCCATTTTGACCTCTGTTTCCTCATCTGTAAAATGAGTATAAAGGAACGTGTGTTTTCCGTACCTTATAATGGAGGTAGGGAACAGGGAGAAATAAGTAACTCTTCAGGATCAAAGTAGATAATGAATTAAGAAATACTAAGCTCTAAAATGTCGTGTACATGAAACAGATTGATGCAAACATTTGTGCAAACACAAAGAATGCCCTACTCTCAGGGAATGAGACTCAGCATTGAAAGGGAAACCAAGCAGACTGTCTAGATTGCAACTATAGTGACCTCTGTCTATTGTTTAGAATTCCACCAGGGGATGGGGCAGTTCTTTGGAAAATCAACAACTTTATCAGGTTGGGACAATCACAATATCCTCATCCCCATTCCACTGATGTGAGTAAAGCTTGTTGAACTAAGGTCTAGAACATGGACAGAGCTCCCAAGCCAACTGGGGCTCAGAACCAAGAATGTATGTTCATATCTCCCAGAGAAAAGAGGTCATCAGCCCTAAGCCGAGAACCAAGCACAGGGACCCATTCATTCACTATTTGCTCCCATGTCCATTCATTTTATAATAAGTTAACATCTGTAAAGTACTTAGTTCAGTGCCTGGCACATAAAAGGTGCTATGTAAGTGCACATCTTCATCATTCATTAGCTTATTCACTCACTCACGAGCTCACTCACTCACTTGGCTGGGTTGTACAACTGCAGGGATTCCATTCACAGGCATGCAGGGCCCCTGCTCATTCCCTCTTTGCAGTCAGACTCTAGGCCAGGTCCTTTGGGCTTCATGAATGAATAAGAGTCCAGTCCTCAAGGATCTCACAGGCCAGTAGAGGAGATGAGGGTGCCTATAAACATCAATATTCCAACATAAATTGGGAGACAAAAAATAACAACCACTCTCCAACACACACACAAAGGAATAGGAGGACCAGACGAAGGAGGAGGAGGAGGAGGACGAGGAGAGGGGGAGGGGGAGGAGGAGAGGGAGGGGAAGGAGGAGGAGGAGGAAGAGGAGGAGGAGCAGAGGAGGAGGCAAATTGCCTTGAGGCAGAAAATCAGTCAATTAGGAAAGCATCAGAGGTGAAAAAAAATTCAGGAACACCTGCCCCACCTGTAGGGGGCAGCAGTTAGCCATCTCCAGACAACTGTCCAGGTCCCAGATTGCCAAGTCTTCTGACTTTTCTTTTTCCCTTTTTTTTTTTTTTGTTTTTTGTTTTTTTGTTTTTTTGTTTTTTTTGAGACTGAGTTTCATTCTTGTTGCCCAGGCTGGAGTGCAATTGTGCTATCTTGGCTCACTGCCACCTCCACCTCCTGGGTTCAAGCTATTCTCCTGCCTCAGCCTCCCAAGTAGCTGGGATTACAAGCATGAACCACCGTGACTGGCTAATTTTGTATTTTTAGTAGAGATGGGGTTTCACCATGTTGGTCAGGCTGGTCTTGAACTCTTGACCTCGGGTGATCCAAAGTGCTGGGATTACAGGCGTGAGCCATTGTGTCCGGCCTGAGTTTTTAAAAGAGGTTGCGGCTGGGTGTGGTGGCTCACGCCTGTAATCCCAACACTTTGGAAAGCTGAGGTGGGAGGATCACTTGAGGCCGGGAGTTCAATACCAGCCTGGGCAACATAGCAAGACACAGACTCTACCAAAAAATTAGCCGGGCATGCCAGCTACTCAGGAGGCTAAGGCGGGTGGATCCCTTGAGCCTGGGAGTTTGAAGCTGCAGTGAGAGCTGTGATGGTGCCACTGCACTGAAGCCTGGGTAACAGAGCAAGCCTATGTCTCAAAATAATAATAGTAAAATAAAAATAAAATAAATTGAAAATTTAAAATAATGTAATAATTTCTGCTTTTAAAAACTACAGCACAGGATCGGGCATGGTGGCTCACGCCTATAATCTCTGCACTTTAGGAGGCTGAGGTGGGTGGATCCCCTGAGATCAGGAGTTCGAGACCAGCCTGGCCAACATGGTGAAACCTCATCGCTACTAAAAATACAAAAAAATTAGTGGGGTGTGATGTTGTGCACCTGCAATCCCAGCTACTTGGGAGGATGAGGCAGGGAGAATTGCATGAACCCGGGAGGTAAGGTTTCGGTGAACCAATATTGCGTCACTGCACTCCAGCCTGGATGACAGAGAAAGACTCCATCTAAAAAAAAAAAAAAAAAATACAGTCCAGGACAAACAAAAGGGCACCAATTGACAACTTTGGTTTGAGCTGATTTACAAGAAGAAACAAATCCCTTCCCAGGGAAGGTTTCTTGAAGGCTTGGGAAGATGAGAAGAAAGGAGTCCTAGGCAGAGGGAACGGTGTGGTCAAAGGCATGGGGTGGGGCTTTCCCAAGGCCTAGAAGAGTAGGATTGGTAGAAACCTCAGAGAGAATCTAATTCATTGATCTCATTTCACAGAAGAGAAAACTAAAGCCTGGTGGGTTGGTTCTTTTTGGCTAGATAATAGGGGACATGAGGTGGGGCAGAGTTAGGAAGAGTTGATTGGAGATAAACCATAAAAGACCTTGAATACCAGGCTAAGGAATTTGGGTTTGAATATGCCTGTATGCCTATGAGCTGACATTTCTGAGTACTGACTCTGTGCCAAGCACCATCTCATTTTGTCTTCATAGTGCAATTACTATCATGCCCATTTTGCAGATGAAAAAATTGAGGTTTAGAGAGTTTAAGCAACTTGCCCAAGTCCCCATAGCTTGTAAGTGGCAGAGTAGGTCTCAAACCAAGGCCTTTCTAATGCCCAAGTTTGTGCTCTTGGCCGCTATGTTGTACTGCAAGAGAAAAATGGAGCAATAGGTCTTAGAAAGATGCTCTATTGCCTGGACACAGTTTTAAATTCTCTAACTCATTGATTCCCAGAGCTCTGTTATGTTTTTATCGACTTGAAGATTAGGTTTCCTGAGAAGTCTCTCCCCGTCCCTTTTTAAACACAGCTGTCTTTAAGGATGGGGAGGAGGAGTGTTTTAAACAGGAGTTGTTTAACTAATTGCCAATTATCTCTGAATAGGGTATGGTTTCCAACAGCTGTAAGGGATTTAGTTCCCACATCTATTGCCTACTGTTGCTGGTGCTTGGAGCGTGTTGGGTTATTCTTGACCTCTTGCTTCAAAGAGGCAAACCAGTGCCTCACCCCTCCTCTGGCCACACAGCCCACCTCAGTCCCTTTGTACTGACTGGCTGGCATAGGAGGGTACTGACTTTCTGGGTAAAAACTCTCTCCCTTTGAGTGCCAGTGCGCAGTACTTAAAGGGGCAGAATTCTCCCATGGGACTTCACACCTATGCTGTCGTGCCCAGCATGTTTTAACATCGCTTTTGAGTGCAGAGGGTTCTTGCTCAAATACGGGACTAGACTTTGCCTCCTCCATCCCAGATCTAGCAGAAAGCTCAAAAGAAAATCTTCTGAGATGCCAGAAGACCCCAGTGTGGATGGGCGATGTTAATTGTCCCTTCTGGCTCTGTCTGCTGGATTCCTGGGAATAGGCCGAGGGGCAAACCTTTGTAAATGTTAATCTCCTTATGCTTAAGATACCACACTGTCTTTGATGTTCCCAAACATGTTGACTCCTATCTTGGTTGAGGGTGTGCGGCCCAGACAGGCCGAATGCTTGTTTTGTCTGTTGCCTTCCTCCAGAAGAGAGCAATGATAATATGTTCACCCCAGGCTGAAGCATGAAGAGGCCCCCTTTAATGCCAGGTTGGGAAGACAGCAGAGGGTCAAGAGGCAGTGACACTGGGACTCTCAGGGCCACTACATTCCCATCCCTAGAAACCAAACCTAATTTGAGTCATTTTCTCATCAAAGACCTACTGGATTCAAGTGGATAACACTGTCCATTATGAATCCTCCTGTTACAATGGAAGGGAAAAAGGAAAAATGTTGTAAAGTCCATTCATATTTGTATCAGTTAAGGTAACGCTAATTGCTATAACAAAACCAAAAATATATAATGACTTAAAGACAACGAAAGTTTATTTATTAAGTCCAAAATGAGTGCTACGCATTGGAGTTGGCTTTCCTCCAAATGACATACTTGGAGGAAAATACATCAGGAACCCGGATGTATTCCATCTTGTGGTCCTTTTATCTCCAACACATGGCTTCCAAGTTTGCTGTGTTGCTCTGCAGTAAGCTGTGGGAAGGGAAAGAGAGGGTGGAGAAGACGCACCCATTTCTTAATTGCTATTGCCCGGAAATAACACATATCACTTCCTGTCATGTTCCATTCATTGGCAAGAACCTGTCACATGACTTGATCTAGAAGAGAGGCTGCAGAAAAAATTAAAAAGAAAAGAAAACGATAAAAAATAAAAAATAAGAGAGGCTGGGAATTGCAGCCCCTAGCTCATAGCCACTTCCCACTCACCACCTGGGCTATGGAAATGGAAGCATGAATCTTTGGTGCACAATCAGTCTCTCCATTACATATTCAGTCACGAGGAGACGGCTATGATAGAGGAGGAAGAGAAAGCAGTTGACAGTTGACGTGGAGCCAAATGGTGTAGGTTCAAGTTTCAGAACCTGGCTATGTCCATCTGGGGGAGTCACTACACCTTCCTGAGCCTTGGTTTCCTAATCTGTAGAATGGAGACAATGTAGGATGGCAAGACATAATAAGGGTGACTATGTGTTACACACTATCAAACATTCTACTTGTGGTTGCTGACAAAGTTTGAACTTCTCAGCATTTTAGAAAAAAATCCAGTTGACAACCAGATGGATTTCAAGTCTCCTGGGAAAAAAAAAAAAAAGGAAGAACTAACAACATTGGGCCTACATTCCTACATGGGGACAATCAGCCAGAGCTGAATGTAGAAGAAGCATCCCTGTGAAGGTCCCCATGGTCCCAACTACTCCCACTGGCCTGCTCTAATAATGTCATGGTCTGTCTGGTCCCTATTAGCAGATGTGTCTGAGACTCCTGAGCTGTACAGTATCTCATATGTTAATGATGATGATCACACTCAAACTTCAGGAATGATTTACTTCTACTTTTTCATTCAAAAGAACTTAGTCATTTCCAAACCTCCACCCCAGATGCAGAATCTTGTGCATTGGCTTAATTAGCTGATCAGCCCTAAAAATTACTTATTAATAACTAAAGTTGATTCATATAAGTTTTTTAATTGTCCATTTTGTTGTTGTTGTTGTTGTTGTTTGAGACAGAGTCTCACTCTGTCGCCTAGGCTGGAGTGCAGTGGTAAGATCACAGCTCACTGTAGCCCCAACTATAAGGGTCCAAGTGATCCTCCTACCTAAGCCTCCCAAGTAGCTGGGACTACAGGTGTGCACCACCATGCCCAACTAATTTTTAAGTTTTGTGTAGAGACGAGGTCTCCCTGTGTTGCCCAGGATGGTCTTGAAGTCCGGGGCTCAATCAATCCTCCTGCCTTGGTCTCCCAAAGAACTGGGATTACAGGCATGAGCCACCATGCCTAGCCTGTCCATTTTTTTTTATCTTGGCAGAGCATTATGTTATGAATACCATGCCACAGACTTCAGAATCTTTTTAATTTTCATAAGATGATGAATGGAAATTTCTGGAGAAAGTTTTATTCCAGAACTCAGAGCCCTGTGTGTCCAACAATATGATCAGGAAGTTGGCCCCTACTGAGACCAGTATTAGGAAGAATGAATGACTGACAGCTGTAATTGATTGGCACTAGTGGGGATGCCACCAGCATGACTTTGTTGAGGTAAACGGATTATCTCCTGCCGGTGTCCATTTGGATGTCACTGGGAAGGCTGGAGAAGAGCAATCATGGAACCCTTTTAATGGTCTGTTGCCAGAAGGTAAACTAAGAAATAGAGTTATAAGACTGCTGGCCAGAACAAGGCTGCAAGAAGAAAGAGATGGAGAAAGGGAGGAGAGAGGAAGAGAAGAGGAAAAAGAGGAGGAGGAAGAGAAGAAGAAGAAGAGAAGGAGTAGGAAGTGAAAAAGAATTATTCATTTATCATTCAGGGTAGGCTGAGGTACGCTACTCTAGCAACTGATCCAGTATCTCAATAGCTTAAAATAATAACAGTTTATTTCTTGCTCACAGTACAAATCCATCAAGGGTCAGCAGAGATCTGTGCTCCTCGTTGTCTTCAATCTGGCACCCAGGATGATGGAGTCTCCAACATCTGGAACATTATTATGGGAAGGAAAGAGAGAGGAGTGAATCATGTGCTGACTTTAAAGAGCCCACCTGGAAGTGACACATATCACATCTACTCACATTTTGTTGACAAGGAAAGTCATACACCTTAGTCATATGTCATGCCCCACTCAGAATGAGTGAGGAAGTGCAATCCTACCATGTGCCCAGGAGAAGAAAAAGTGGAAAGTTGGTGAACAGCCCCAAAATCTACCTCCCTGAGGATGCTGGGTTTCTGGATCTGGAAGGAATCCATACTAGTTGGGACTCCAGGTTGCAAATAATAGAAGGAGAAACTCCAGCCACTTAAATAAAAGAAAATATTGGCTCACAAAACCAAAGGTCCAGTGGCAGATCTGTCTGTCTTCAGGCAAATCTTAATCCAATGGCTTAACACCTCTGAGATCTGGTCTCTTTTCATCTTTCAGCTCTGTTTGCTTCCGTGTAGACTTTATTTTCGGGTTTCATAGTCCCAGGGTTCAAGTTTAACGGGGAAAAAAATTCCACCTCTCTTCAATTTTAATAAAAATCCCAGATCTAATCTCAGTGGGCTAAATTGGGTCATGTGCACATTCCTGAACCAATCACTGTGTCCAGTGGGATGAAATGTTGGGCATGCCAAAAACATATGTCCAGCCTTGGAACCAAATTGAATTAACTTCATCAAAAGCATATGGACCTGGGGGAATGGAATGGTTGTTCTCAGGGAGAAATTCAGGATACAGGAATGGAATCTGGGTGTCCCCAAAATTAAACTAGATAACACATATCCACTACAGAATACAGATATTCTCCAACCCAGAGGATTTCCAAGTGTTGTTTTGTAGACATCCACAGGGACTTCCCAGAAAGGCTGGGAGAGGACTCCTGCACTCTCCAATTTCCATTTCGATTACAGCAATTGTGATTTGTTGGTTATATATTAGGATTCCATGTAAGATTTCCTTGGAACAACAAAAAAGAGGATTTTCTGCATTAAAAAGAAGAAAAAAAAAAGGCTGGGCACAGTAGCTCACGCCTATAATCCCAGCATTTTGAGGGGCCGAAGTGGGTGGATCACTTGAGGTCAGGAGTCTGAGATGAGCCTAGCCAACATGGTGAAACTTTGTCTTTACTAAAAATACAAAAATTAGCTGAGCATGGTGGTGCATGCCTGTAATCTCAGCTACTCAGGAGGCTGAGGTGGGAGAATCACTTGAACCTGGGAGGCGGAGGTTGCGGTGAGCCGAGATCGTGCCATTGCACTCCAGCCTGGGCAACAGAGCAAGACTGCATCTCAAAAAGAAAAGAAAAGAAAAGGGGAGATTAAACATCACTGCACGTTGATTTTATAAAATAAGAGGCTGAGATTCAGAAAGGTTAGTAGATTTTTTTTCATATCTTATTGACCAGAATTGGTCACATGACCACATAGCTGCAAGGAAGGCTGGAAAAGCGAGCATCATGCAAAAGGGAAATGGAATTCTTACAACAGGCCTAGATATAATCGGTTCCTCCCCTAGGGCAGGGCACATTGCCACCCCAAACAAGACTGGGGTCCCCTTGGGAAACAAAAAGAAAAAATGGTTCTCAAGAAGCTGTTAATCATTGTGCTATGAGTCTGACCTCAATGAAAGTTCCTTAGGGTAAGCCTGAGCCTTATGCATCTGTTTACAAAGTTTGCCTGCAACAATCCACGGGCCTAGAAAGTTTGCCTGCAGCAATCTCATTTAATTCTCACAACAATCCTAGGAGCCAGGAAAGCAGACACTGACTTTTAAAGTGTCTGCCTGAAATGGACTCTTAACATTATGATTGTGCCTCATTTTACAGATGGAGAAACTGAATCTCAGAGGTGAATTAAGTATCCAGGAGCACGCAACTAGTAAAGGGTAGAAGTGGGGTTTTTAACTCATGCTTATCCCTTATTTTACGTGTTTTGCACAGAGAGAGGCAGGACACTAAGGGAGGGGAGGCTTCAAATACAGATGTTTCTATGCAGGGGCTGACTGTAGGAAGGTAGCAGGAAAGGGGGAAAGACAGAGCATGCCAAGCAAAGGGAACAGCGTGTGCAAAGCCTCAGAGGCAAGGTAGAGTACAGATATGACAAACTGTTTTACAGGTTCAGAGCTTAAAATTTGAAGCAGCATCATACTTAGGAGTCTCTGGGCCTTGTATGAGGGCAATAGGGAGCCACTGACTATTCTAGGCAGCGGAATCATATCACTACATCTGCAGCCATCCTCAGTGGGGAATTTCAGCTGCAGGGAGCAGTACTGGAGCTGGGAGGTCACTGAGGAAGTGAGAGGTGACCATGGCCTGCATTAGTGGTGGCCATGGGAATCGAGAACAAGAGAGATTCAAGCAAAAAGTCAAGGATGTTCAGTCAACCAGATTTGGTAACTGGATGTGACAATTTGGAGAAAATGAGAAGAGCTGGCTGACTCCTGGGTTTTTAGATGGCAGTGTTGCCACTTGCTAAGGGTGGGGGTGGTGGGGGCATGGATAGGCGGAGGAGGGATCCATCATAGAGGGACAGGAACCCAGGCAGCCTGACTCTGGGGCCCATGCTATTAGTCACCATATAACCTGGATCCCTGGTACTTGTCATTTGATAGGAAAGAGTCAGGACTGGGCCAAGTGTATTTTAAGGGAACCCTGATTGAAATAAGGAAACCTCCTTCATTGGGTATGGGTGTACCAGAAGCCCCAAGTACTCATGCAGCCAGCTCTGCACCCTGCCCAGAGCAGCAGGCACAGGAGAGTGCTGCCTTCCAGGGCCAGGGCATGCACTCCTCTGTCATACTGCCTCAGAGCCACAAAGGGACTTTGCTTTTTCCCCTCCACCCACCCAAGGCAAGGCACCTGGGCCCTCCAGTTCACCTGAGAACCATCAGGGTGCACAAGACAGGTCCTGTCAGAACACTTTATTACTTTCTCAACCTGTGTCCTCAGAGAATCACCTGGATATTCTCACGCCCATAGTCTTGAAGCTAAAACTTTGTGTCGGGCGCAGAAAGGGTACAAATATAATGATTTAAACACTTAATAAACTCATCTTGAAATTTGTGTGGAAGATTAAATGCCCCCAAATAGTCAAGTCAAATAGTTTTGATGAAGAAAAACAAGATATAAGGACTGCCCTACCAGATATTAAAGCATATTACAAAGCCATAGTTAAGACAAACAGTATGGTACTGGCTCAGGACAAACAGAGCAGGAAAGCCCAGAGCCAGATCTATGTGTTCAAGGGAACATACATGAAAAGATCACAGTAGCCAGCCCAGAGCTCACTGGAGTGTGTGCATTTTGGAATCATCTTGTTTCCAGTCTTCTACCTGGGCACTCAATATGTGGCCAACGAACACACATGGCTCTGTAGGCAGTGCTAGAATGAGTGAGTTCGTAAGACATTCCCCAGAAGTGTCCACACTCATCCTAACAGCTCCAGGACACAGAGATTCACGTCTTTACTATTGTGGAATTGAGGCTTTGAGAATTGAGCCCTTACCCAAGGTCGTACAGCTGATACGTGGCAGAGGTGAGATGCAAACCCAGATTCTCCTGACCCCAGAGCCTGTAAACTCCATCGCCTCTGGCTCGGCAGAAGCACTATGGGCTAGAACCATTGAGGAAGACCTCTAGAAGGGCTTGAGATGAATCTCAAAAGGGCAGGTAGATTTAGACAGGTGACCTGGATGAAGGGTATTGAAGCAGAGGAAGAGCCTGGGAAAAGGGTGTGGGCAGGGACTGTTCACCACAAGATACCCGTTAAGAGTCTTGGGACATGAGGCTATAAGGAGAGAAGGGTCAGACTGAAGAAGGGCTTTGAATGACAGATACAGGAGCTGAGAATTTACTCCTTTTTTTGTTGTTGTTTGTTTGTTTGGTTTTGTTTTTGTCTTTTGAGACAAGGTCTCACTCTGTTGCCCAGGCTGGAGTGCAGTGGCATGATCTCGGCTCAGTACAACCTCCACCTCCTGGGTTCAAGTGATTCTCCCACCTCAGCCTCCCAAGTAGCCGGGATTACAGGCACCCGCCACCACGCCCAGCTAACTTTTCTTTTTTTTTTTAAATCAAAGGGTTTCACCATGTTGGCCAGGCTAGTCTTGAACTCCTGACCTCAAGAGATCTGCCCACCTCGACCACCTAAAGTGTTGGGATTAGAGATGTGAGCCACTGCGGCTGGCCTGACTTTACTCTTTTTGAAGTGCAGCTTTGATTTTGTCACTCTCCTGTTCCACAACCTTCCATAGCTCCATTGTCTCCTGGCTAACAAGGGAAGAGTTTGCAGATGAAAAGATGCAGGGAGAATCTGGAGTCAGAGAGACCTATTAGGAGGCTGATGTCACAGTCTGGGAGCCAGGGGACAAGGGCTTGGAGAAGGAAGACTGTGTGCTCGGGGGCAGGGTTTTGAGAGATGCCTAGCCTAGGCATCCACCTACTCCTTTCACCACATTGAGGATTACTGCTTCCCTGTAGTCTGATAGCATTTCAAGCTCAGCAAATAGCAGGTACCTTATTCAACTCACAGTAGAACCGAGCCATGAATAGCCAGAGAAGCATTTAATGCCTATAGCAGCAAAGAACAGCCAGCAGCTCTCTCGTGGTTGTGTCTAGGCACAGAAAGAGAGACAGATATTCCTACACACATATCTTACTTTGACACCTCCGCAGGCAAGTTAATCTTGCAACGCCTTAGTTTCTTCATCTGTAAAATGGGGATAATAATGGCACCTACTCTGTAGGGTTTGATGAGATTCTGCTGAGATCATGTATATAAAAGCTTCAGTGCAATAACTGGCACATACTAAGAGCTTAATAAGTAGCTATTGTTATTAATGACAAGATAATTGTTTAGGTAATATGTTAAATCGTGAACTATGTAATTAGCAGCTTTTAGCAAAGGAATCGGTGCTAGAATTATCAAACATTTATTTTACCCCAGAGGGAGAGACTTGGGCCTTATGACTCAGAAATGTCAGAAGATGAAACAAATTCAATTCAGTTCAAGAAGTTATGAATTGTCATTTTCCCCTGCTATGAAGATTGCTAATTATAGATAGACAGAAAGTAAATCATGAAGACTGAATGTATTTTCCCTGTTTGAAGTACTGAATGCTATTAAAAAAGAAACGAAAAACCTGTTCTCCTTCCACAAGTCCCTGCTTGTGTGACAGAAGTCCACGGTGTCACCTCTAGGAGTTCTCATTATTCAGCAGTTTTTGAAATGAGTGATTGATGTAATTAAAGTTATTGGTAAAGAAAGACTCAGTTACCAAGGGACAGATGAGTCAGCAGCAAGTTTAAGTAATGAAATAATGTTCCGAGGCATGATTCTTAAAATAAGCTTTTTTTTTTTTTTTTTTTTTTTTTTTTTTTTTTTTTAACTCTAGACACCTTAAACATTGCTGGTCAGCAAAAAGATGTGAAGTAGTTAAGAACTGAAGAAAACACACTATACAATTTTAGAAATTCTCAGATGAAGACATCTTCAATAATATGAAGCAATATTTATCAAGTAATAATGGCCACAGCTTCCATTTATTTTGTTTGTTGTTGGTTTTTTGTTTTTTTGTGTTTTGTTTTGAGACAGCTCGCTCTGTCACCCAGGCTGGCAATGATGTGGTCTCAACTCACTGCAACCTCCGCCTCCCTGGTTCAAGCGATTCTCATGCCTCAGCCTCCTGGGTGGCTGGAATTACAGGGGTGCACCACCACGCCTGGCTAATTCTTGTATTTTTAGTAGAGACAGGGTTTTATCATGTTGCCCAGGCTGGTCTCAAACTCCTGAGCTCAAGCCATCCACCCACCTCGACCTTGCAAAGTGCTGGGATTACAGGCGTGAGCCACCGTGCCTGGCCCAGCTTCCATTTATTGATTGTCGACCATGTGCTTTGGTGGGCTTTGCAGGCATTATCTCATTTGCCCTATGAGCTGTATACTGTTATCTCCATCTTACAGATGAGAACACTGAGGCTCAGAGGGTGAAAGAACTTACCTGGGATTCCACAGCTGGCACATGTCACAAACCGGAATGGAACACAGGCAGGCACACTCTGGAGCTCACCTTCTCACGCCCCACGTGTCCTGGGCATCTCTGTCTAGATTCCGTGAGCATTTAATCTAGCTCACTAATATACTCCAAATGACAGAGGGCCATCAGGATTTGAACCCACATCTGTCTGACACCAGGTCGCTTTCAAAATGCATAGGGAAATTGCATAGGAAAGTACCAATACATTGGCTTAGGATTCATTCATTTGTTTTCATTTCCATCTGCATTTATTGAATACCCAGGACACATCAGGCTTTAGGCTTGGTGTAAGTGGTACAAAGCTGATAAGGGCAGGTAGATGCTCCAGGGATATGTGACAGTCCATGCAACAGAGGACAAAGACTCCAATTAGAGTATGGAAGGGAGGGAAAGAGAGGTCCCAGGAGGTTTCTACATTCCCTCCACTGGGTGACTGGGTGCAGGACGGGGGAGAAGCTGATATGAAGCTAGGGCTAAGGGGAGGAATGGGGAGGGCATAACTTCAGTTTGTGGCATTTTGAAATTGAGTTGCATGTGGTCCTTCTAGTTGGAGATACAGGTTGAGTATCCCTTATCCAAAATGCTTGAGACCAGAAGTGTTTTGTATTTTGCATTTTGGGGGGGATTTTGGAATACTGGAAAATATATAATTAGATATCTTGGGGATGGGGCCCACATCTAAACATGTAATTTGCTTATATTTAATATACACCTATATACATATCCTGAAGGTCATTTTATTTTCCCCTTGGGGACACTGAATACACCATGTGTTGTTTACCCATGTTTTGACTGTGACCTGTCTCATGAGGTCAGGTGTGAAATATTTCACTCCCAGTATCATGTTAGCACTCAAAAACTTTTGAAATTTGGAGCATTTTGGATTTCAGATTTTCAGGTTAAGGATGCCCAACCTGTATATAATTCAGCTAGTCGATGTGTGGCTTAGAGCAAGGGTGAGAGGCAGGGCTGGGTGCTAAGCCAGGTGGGCAGTAGCAGCACTGAGGGGCATGGCTGACCTTCCAGGGCAGGTAGGGCAGGGCCTATCTGATCCCCCACCCAAGGAGAAAAGAAGGGAAAAGGGACAAGCTAGGGGGAGTTGACTTTGAGTGACATTACAGCCCAAAGCCCCCACTTGTTGACACTCAACAATTACCACAAGTCACTGTGGTTGGCTTTAGGAAGGAGAGGACTGGGATGGGAAACCATTTGTGAGTAACTGGAGAAAGAGGACACGAGGGGCTCCTGGGGCAGAAACTTCTGGATGGAAGATGACATCTACCCCTTCACTGCGACGTTACCTGAGAACCCCAACGCCCCGCCCCGCTGTGTTTTCTCACAGGTGCAAACTCTGGCCACCTCTCCTGTCCCTGCAGAAGAAAAGAAGGGCCAGAGATTTTTATGATGTCAAAGAGCATATTTGGTTATTGGTCTTGGCTTTTTACCCCCAAAGAGTGACCCACAGACGGGAAAAAAGGGTTCAGGTATTGCAGGACCAGTGGGACAGAAGCAATGAAATCTCAGGGGTTTGCAAGGCTGCTCCCGTTTGAATCCCGCGCCATAGAACCACATTTGAGATGAGGATTTGAGTGCAAGGGGTTTGATAAGAAAGAGCTCCCAGAGGGAACCGGTGAGGAAGTGGGGGGAGCAGGGTGGGGAAGGGAAGGCAGACACCCCTGGCTCTGTCCCCAACCAGCTGACTGATCTTGAGTAAGTTGCTTTACCTCTCAGGACTTCAGTTTCCATATCTGTAAAATAAGCAGTTGCTATTTTCCAAAGTGTGGTAAGCACATCTCTGGAAAGACATGACATGATTTTAGGTGAGGATGAAGAGATACTCATGCAGCCCATATAACTTTGAGGGCAGCCTGCAAAGAAGAAAGAACAGGGTCAGGGGAAGCCTCTAGAAGCAATCAGAGACCCTGAGAAATCTCAGTCACTTTCAAACCCATGGGGTCAAGAATTTCATTGAATTAATTTTTTTTATAAGTGTCTTCTGTTTCAGTTTCAGTAGCATTATAAATGTTCCTAAATAAGTAAATTATGAAAAACTTGGAAGGAAATTATTTTCTAAATAGTAATCACAATAGAAATTGCACTCATTCCAGCCCTGGAATGAGTGAGTTTGAAGAGCGTGGAGTACAAGGCTCTGGTTCCTTTTAGTCTCCAGCCCTGTGGAGCCCCAGATGTTCCTCCTACATGCTCTAGAACTTGTCAGGCCTTAGCCAGATTGAAAGGGAAAATTAAAAAGAAAAAAAAAACCCAGAAAGAAAAATAACTCCACCAACCAAAATAAACCAGGCCAATGACTTTTCTGCCACACTCTTCATGAAAGCAAAGAGGTGGTATTTATTCCAAATGAGCCCTTTTCTCCACGTTGCCACTAATCTTCTCTTTTATGTGATCCAGGAAAATTGGCCCTCAGCGACCAATGAATATCTTTGCACAGATGAGTATTTGGAAAAAAAGACACCTATTACACAGGGTTTGGACTTAGATACTGGATACAAATAGAGGGCAAACAAAACAAACAAACAAACAAAAAATCTTGTGGTTTGGATCTAAAAAAACAGTCTCAGAAACAACTATGTGATGTCTGATGTCAAACCATGTTAGCCAGGAAGGTGTCTGGAACATTCTGGAATGGTGAGGGGATTTGGAATCTAGCGATAACAGATGTCTCACTCTGCTTGAAAGATGTTGAGATGCTGTTCCTAAGGGCCTGTGGATTCCCTTGGGGACAAAGCTATCAATCATTTACAGAAAAAAATAAAACAAAACAAAATCCCCAAGTCAAGTAAAAGACTGGGGGGGAAAAAAAAAAAACAGTGAAGCTGAAATGTCAGAAAAAAAAATCAAAATAAATGCATGAAGGACCCATGATGAGGGGCCTTGCCCCCAACTCCAATCTGTCTTTGATAGGGGTTGCTGTGAAATGATGGGCAAAGGAACATTAATTTTTGCTGGCATCACATGGGATAATTGTGGGTGGGCAGACGTCACTTCAAATAGAAGAAATGAGTAAATCCTTTCAAACAGCAATTGTTTAGGAAAGAAAACATTCCCTGGTAGGCGAAAAGGCCCCAGTTTCTCCTTGTTGTTGAGTCTCTGGGAGAGACAGCACATTCCGAGCTTTTTCTTCATCTGTACTTCACACACGGAGTCCTGAGGAGGCAGTCATCCTCCAGCAGTGTCTGAGGAGGGCTAAGATGTTTCCCGGCCCAGCCTAAATATATCTCCCTTGACAGCCTGTCACGGTGTCTGAGATTCTGCCATTATAAATTCATTCCTCTCTGTTAAAGCATTTTGTTTCCAGGAGTTCTCCGTTAAAATACAGATATCCCAGAGAACTTAGCTTGGATGAGGCAGGGAAGAACGCAGGCCTAGGGGTTAGGAGACTTGGGTTTTGGATCCATCCCTGTCTCTAAACCCATGGCATGAGCTTGGAGAAGTCATTTTCATTTCGTCAGTCTCAGTTTCTACCCTGGTAAGGAAAAAAGAAATAAACAGGGAAGCCAGGGTCCGGTGGCTCACACCTGTAATCCTAGCACTTTGAGAGGCTGAGGCAGGAGGATAGCTTGAGTCCAGGAGTTCAAGACCAGCCTGGGCAACATAGTGAAACCCCATCTTGACTAGAAAGAGAGAGAGAGAGAGAGAGAGAGAGAGAGAGAGAGAGAGAGAGATAATGGATAGAGAGGTTATTTTTTAAAGGAAAAAAAAAAGAAAAGAAATGGGAGATGTGGTCAAAGAACTGTAAGGTCTATGGTTTCAGGAGAGAGGATCTGTTGAATTTTCCCTGGACTTGTGCGTCTGCCTTGGGCATTTGACTGCTTTGTCATTAGATGCCTCACATGTCCACAAAAGCAGCTCCTTTTGGCCCAATGGCTTGAGGGTCAGGGCAAAGAGTATTTTACTTACCCTCTTTCTGGAGGAAAAAAAAAAATCCCTGTACCTCCCTTAATGTTAGGCATCTCAGCAAATGACACCCCCTATTATCCTGGGGACTCAGGCCCAAATCCTTAGGGGCATCCAGCATTCCCCGCTCTTCTCTCTTCGCCCATATACAATCCGTCATCAGTAAAGCCTGCTGACTCTGACTTCAAAATATAGCCCAAACTTGAGCACTTCTCCCTGCCTCTCTGGGTACCACCAAGTAGAGGTTGATGCAAAGCAACATTCCCGCCCCCTGAATTCTCCATTGGCCTCCTGTTTCCTACTTGCACTCTTGCCCTATCAGACTTTCAGCTCCTCACACCCTGGGGATGCATTTAAAACATAAATTAGATCTTGTTGGGCGGGGCGTGGTGGCTCAGACCTGTAATCCCAGCACTTTGGGAGGCCGAGGCAGGTGGATCACGAGGTCAGGAGACTATCCTGGGTAACATGGTGAAACTCTGTCTCTACTAAAATTACAAAAAATTAGCCAGGCATGGTGGCACGTGGCTGTAGTCTCAGCTTCTCAGGAGGCTGAAGCAGGAGAATCACTGGAACCCGGGAGGCAGAGGTTGCAGTGACTGAGATCGCGCCCTGTGCTCCAACCTGGGCGAGAGTGAGACTGTCAAAAAAAAAAAAAAAAAAAAAAAAAAACCAAAAAACAAACAAACAAAAAAACCCACCAAAAAAAAAAAAACAACAACCCATAAGTTAGATTTTGTTACTCCCCTCAAAATCCTCCCACACCTCTTCCTTTTCTCCCTCTCTCATAAATCCCAAATATCCCACCAGGACCTACAAGGTCCCATATAACCTGACCCCAGCTTTACCTAGGCTTCTTCCCCTTCCACAAAGATCTCCTTGCTGCTCAAACCTGCTCCCACTGTAGGATCCTTGCATTTGCCCTTCCTTCTGCCTGGCACTCTCGTCCTGCGAATATCTGCATGGCCTGTTCCCTAACTTGTTCCAGGACTTTGTGCAAACACCTAAGAAAGCTTCCTAAGGGAGGGTTCCCAGACTGCCCTCACTAACCCCTTACCCTACTAAATTTTTCTCATAACTCTCATCACCTGGACATGGTAATAAGTCATTACCTCACTCATTTGTTTATTTTCTGTCATATTCTCTCAAGTGTAGGAAGGCAGGGACTTTGTTTTGTTCATTGCTGCATCATCAATGACTAGAACAGTACACCTGGTATATCACAGGTGCTTAATTGACAGTGGTTAGAAGAAGGGAAGGGAACAGTTTAAGTGGGGCTGTATTAACACAGAGACTAGGATAGGCATTCCACTGGAGAGGTCAATGTCAAGGTCTTTCCTGTCATCTGTTGCGGGAACACCGGATGTCCTGGGAAGGCAAGGGAGAAGTCCACTGCTGGGAGATCTGGGACGGACAGAGTGAGGTGGTATGAGATAGGCAGGGGAGGTGATTCAATCAGAGAAAATAAGCCAGGTTGAAATGATAAGTTCATGGGCTGCAGGTTCTTGATTAAAACCAGCAGAAATAGCCAAAAGGTCCTTGTGGACAGATTCCAAAAGACAGGAGTCTACAGACAAAGGGTGGGTTATGAGAAGAAGAAGTTCTGAACCGTCCAGCAGACTAACCTGAAAGTAGATTCTGCCATGTAAACAAGCCACATGGCAGCTCCAGTCAGCTCCAGAAAGCTCAACTCTGAGCAGGTCACTCCCTGGTTCAACTGCCTTCCGGTCTCCCTCACTGTCCGGCTATCAAGCCAGAGCCAGGAAAGGTGGGGAGGTTGAGGCAAGTGCTGAGAAAGATCAGCCATTCAGGCAGGATTCTCTCTCCCTCAAGTCACAACCCAAGCCTCTGTGTCCCACCCTCTGTTTGTTCCCAGGCCTTAGCTAGCATCTTCAGTGAACTGAAGTCTTAAAATAGCATGATTTATTAACTGTATTGAAGGGTAGCCATGCGCCATGCACTTGAATCCTCACAAAGCCAGGAGTGGTAAAGCCCCATTTCACAGATGAGGACACTGAGGCTCAGATTGGGTATTGGATCTGTCCAAGGACACATAGCTAGTAAGTTGCAGAGGCAGGGCTGAGCCACCAAAGCCCAAGTACCAACCCAGTAAACTATAACATTTTTGGAAGACAACTCCAGTCCCCCAGCTCCAGGCTGCCTCGGGTGCCACAGTCACACTCAGTCCTGGAGAAGCCATTGCCCCCATGGGTCTGCAGCGGACCTCCCCCCAGGCCTAGGCAGCTGGTTCGCAAGGGGCGATGGCGGCAGCTAGAGCCTGTGCCCCGAATTAGGTTGGGGTCGTAGAGGAGACCGCCAGCAGGAAGTAGCTAAAGCACTCAGGACCGGGCACTTGGGGAAACCTGAGCAGGCGCTGAGCCCCTGGAGGCTGAACCCCAGTTGTATTGAGCGCCGCCGCCAGGCCGCCAGTGCAGACGCGAACTCTCCAGTCCTTGTTTGATGAGCAGCGGCCAATAAATTCATTAATCATCATTTTATGCCTCATCAAACCCCTCCAAGCCCCTCCATGGGAGTTACACAAATTAGCCCCTGAAAGGACAGTAATTTCAGTTTAGCGAGGTAAGTGCTTTCTGATGGGCTCCGCGCACAGAGCTCTCCTGACAAGCCGATCCATCAGCGCGTTGGGGACGGGGCGTGGCCGGGACGCCCTGCCAGACCGGGCCTCCCTCCCACCCAGCCCTTCGCAACCTCGCCAGTCCAGCCCTCCCGCCCACAGTGTCTCAGCCTAGGGCGCCCCTCACCACCGACTGCTGTGCACCCATTCTCGGCAGGTTGTCTCATCAGGTCTCTCTCCCAAGCCCATCCCGACCTCCTCGCAGCCCTTCTGAACATGAAAGAAACTGCAGGAACGAAAAACGAAGACCCCAAATTGGAAAACAAACTTGTTGGGAAGGAGGATGCGCTGTCCTTGAGGTTCGAACTCCCGCCCCAGGGAGGCAAGAGCCAGGCACCCCTTTCTCCTAATGTCTGGTTTTCGGGGTTCCGCGACCCCTTGCAAAGACTTAAGTGCTCTGTGTATTGTGTTCCTACATTATTTGGGAGAAAAGGGGTTAATCCATGTCTTCCAGCTGATTCTGAAAGAAATCTCATGCTCCAAAAAAGGGCCTTGTGGGAACAGAGAAGGGGGTCCTTCCTTCTCAAGGGCGGCTCCGCAGGACCCTGGAGGCTGGAGGGTCGCACCTGGTCTTTTTCATGGCCCTCGCGTCTTTTTCTGAAACCTCCAAGTGGGGTGGAAGACGACGCCCGGGGAATGAAGAAGATGCCTGGGAAAGAAGATAGGAAGGATTTTCTATGGAATGGGCCCAGCCAGTACGACCCAAGCATGGGGACTTGGGTAAGAAAGGAGAGGGGGACAAACCGAGGTGGAGAAAAGAGAAAGTTGTGGCGAGGGTGGGGTAATTGCAAGCGCGATGCCAACATCACGCCTTCTCACTTTCCCAGCCTGGCGCACAGAAGGTCCTGCGGGGACCCTATCTAGCGGGCAGGGCCAGTGCAAAGCAGGTCGACAAGGAGTTGCAGCCCACGCGGAGCCGGCCGGCCCGCGTGCCACCGCTTCGGAGAGCTCGAGTGCCAAGCGCTTCGCTGCTCCTTCATTAGCTTCCCCTCCACGCGGCGCTGCATGCCTCGGAAAATAAGTTAGCAAACGGGGAGCCGTTTATCTCTTTTATCTTGGGGCCTGATCCAATTAAATAAGTGCACATTTACATTTGCATCCATCAGGCGGGAGCGCTGAGAGCCCGGGGTTTGCTTGGAGCAAATAAAAGCAGATTTCACTGGGAAAGTGGTGTCTGGGCGCGCTGGGCTCGTCCCGGTGCCGGAAACGAACGCTGCCCGGCGAGCGGCCTTGGGGACCCAGGGCTGGGGCCCGCGGCTGACAAGAGGCCAGAGACCCCCCCTGGCCCCGAGAGGCCGCCCAGTGCTGGAGGTGCGGCCAGAGCTGCAGCCAAGCCCCCGAGGCGATCTGCTGTTAGGCCACAACCTGGGCTCGACTAGTGCCCGGGGCCCAAGTCGCAGTAATCGTGAAAACGAAAAGGAGATCCGCTCTGCGCTGGACACAAAGGAAGACCCGCGGGGTGGGTCTAGGGACAGTCCTGAAGTTTTAGCCAGTTTAAGGGGAAGGCGGGCGCCAAGGTCCCAGTCGGGCCCGGTTTCCCTCCTGTTCGATGGCCGGGCGACGAGGGATACAAAGATCCAGCCTGAGGGCGCGCCCGGCTTTCCCCAACAACCCTGCACCTGAGGGAGAACAGTGAACACAACCTATGAGGGCTTCTGGAGGGATAGGGCGAAGCCGAGGTGAGCACCGCAGGCCTTGCCACGCTGACCTCATGAAAGTTCTTTTCGAAATAGGAGGGTTCGACGCAATGGCAGGGTACTTTTGTTTTGTTTTTCCTTTTTCTACAGATGTTCACCCACAGGCCAAAAACTCTAAAGACCAAAACGGTCTTTGGGGCGCGGTTGCACGGTAGCACCCCCATTTTCCAAACCGCAAATTAAAACTGCGCGGGGTCCACAGTTTGAACGTGTAAGGGCCCGCAGGAGTGGAAGAGAGTACACCTGATGCAGGGCGGGAGCTGCCGGGCGCTCAGGGTTGCAGCCCCCACCCGCAGGCTATTTCAGCCGGTAGCATATTTCTCAATTGCCTACGCCTGTTTTTTTGAAATGTGCTGAAGCTGTGGGGGGAACCGGTAGGGTTAACACTGTTCTAGTCGTGGGCCCTGCTCCCCAAATCCCGAATGCTAACTGGGTCTTAGGTCCAGGGCTGTGGCGCGTTGGGGTGGAGAAGCAGTTTAAGTTTCTCCGGGCCAGAGTTCAAAGCTAAGGCCCCACGGTGGGTGCGGGGATAGCTGGGGTCTCCTCTTGTCCCCCTCCCTGCGAATCGCATGGTTCCCGGGGACCGGTAGGCGGCGCCCTTCCTAAACTGCATCCGCGTCTGGCTCAGTCATGGGAGCGCAATTACATTCCTTTCACTTTGGGCGGTTTGCATTGCGCTGTTCCGCGCTTCGGTCCGAGTCGGCAGCTAACTGTGCGGGACAGGTGGACTAGGAGGCACCGCCGGTTCCAAAACCTTACGCGCGACCCTCCCTCCCCCTCAATCTTCTAGGTCCCAAGGGCTGCGCATGGCACCCGGAATAAGCGGCCTGGAGGGGTTTGCAAACCAGGAGGCCTTGCTGCAGACCCCGCACCCGGGTTGGGGGAACAGCATTTCGGGCCTTGGTACCCGGAGTGTAGGAGCGGGAAGAAGAAAGGAATCTCTCCTGACTCCCAAATTCCATGAACTGATTCGGCCCGGCACAGAGCAGGTTCCCGTTTTTGCACTGCCTCAGGGGACTGCTTACAGAGACCCCATGCAGTGATCCCGTGACCCCTGTTGCTAGACATCCAGCGGCTTCTGGTCCCTAAATGCCAAGGTAGGCGTTTCTTGAGGCCCAGAAACTGTCTAGCCAGGCACAGGTGGCAAACACCAGCACAGTCTCAGCACCTCGGGACCTTAGGCTCTGCCTCGCGCAACGTCTGCGCCCCATTCCATGCCTGATAACAAACCCTGAACCCCGTACACGCTGGAAATTTTCCCCAGAGCGTCTAAGAGGCTTCGCCTGCTGGAGGGCCCGAGACGCAAAGGAGAGGCTCAGGGAGGAACTTGGGATCCTACAGACACGCAACCACTTCTGGGGTTAAGCGAGGAAGACATTTCCTAAATGCCCTGAACCCTCCATTTGCCTGGTAGGCCACCTCCAAACTCAAAGTCGCTAAACACCAGAAAAGCTGGTGACCACCGAAACCCAGCTCTGTAAAGAAGAAAAACCCAGACGTAGTTGGGTGCTAGTACTGAAGACCAAGTGCGCATAGAAAACCGCAGACCCTGCGGAGGCCCAGGGCGGGAGGATGCGGGCAGGGGTCAGCGACTCAGGCAGCAGCCGCCGAGCCCCCAGCGGTTTAGCTCCTCAGCCGGGAGGCTCCCCGCGCAGCCCCTGGATGAAGAGAAACGCCTGGCGCTCCCGGGTGCGCGGTTCCCGTTCCCAGGCAGCTCGGCGGGCTTTCGGCTCCCAGCCCCGAGCCTTCGCGGTCTGATTTGGGAGGCCTGCGCCCTGCCATTTGCATATTCCCGGGAACACTGGAAGGCCTGTAATTTTCTTTTTAAAATCGTTGGGCAGGGTTTAGGGCCAATGCTTCCAAAACCCCGCCGAGTTGATGTCCTTAAAGTCTCCCTTAAGAGAAGGGGACTGGCCTATTCTTCTGACTTTTTTAGAAAAGGTGACTCCTGGGGCTGCATATTCAACAGGGGGGAAAGCTGATTGTGAACCAGGCTGTGGGGGAGGGAGGGGAGAGTAGAGGGGGATGAGGCGCGGGGTGGGGGGAGAAAGAGCGAGGGCAAGTCATCTCTGGAATTCAATTGTTTAAAAAAATCATTTATAATTAAAGGGACAAAATAAAATACGATCGTCTCATGCATATTTAATCATTCACACTTCCAGCTTTGAAACCATTTTCCCTGCGTGAATTTTCTCACTAATTTAAACCCTGAAGTCCACCGCTGTTTGCTAAAACATCTGGACAATGCAGCTTTCAAACTTGTTTAAATTCGAATAAGCTTAAAGGAGCCCCGTGGCAGGTTAAAAAAAAAAAGAAATAGCAAAAGCAACTCCAGTGAAACTTCGGTGTGGGTTTAAAATACTGAGTTGAGGTTAAAGTCATCTTCAGCAGAAATGCAAATATGTGCATTTTGATTTAGCCTAATTAAGCCGGTGTTATGTGCAAACACATTCCCTCTCTACACTCAGGCTTGGGTTTAATAGAGCAAATTAATTCCCCTCGCTGGGGTATGTTTTTGCTATAACACCCACCCCCACTCCCTCCCCCAACCACTGAAAATTTCCCACGAAGTAAAACGCGTCCGGGCTCCAGATCTCGGCTGCAAAATGGAGCCGTCAGCACCGCAGCCAAGCCCGAACCCACATCGTTGGCCGGCCTCCGGCGCAGGGCGTTGATTCTTCCTCATTAGGGATTCAGATGCATCCTGACTTTTCATTTTGAGATGAAGTATGCGGGATTAAAACGAGAAAATAAAACCCCAAAAATATTTTTGTAGCTGCTCGGACTCTTGCATCTAAGCTGGGAAAAGTGCTAAAGCGACGACAAGCCTGATGGAGTCCACAACGGCCTCGTTATCTAGGCAAATGGCCTCGAACTTCTGAAGGCCACTTGTCCAAAAAGAGGCCCGTTGTGAGGGGGAGGGATCCTTTCAGGGGCTCCCCTCGCTTCCCCCAAGTGGCTGTGGCGCTCCCTCCTCCCCCTCCGCCCACTCTGCAATCTCCGACTCTGCAAAGTGCAGGCTTGAAATTCAGGACAAGTGTGACACCTACCTGTGAAAGGGGGAAACCGTCCCCTCGCCCGTCCCGCTCGACCCCAGCCCCGTAGCTGAGCGGACACTCCTGCGCCGCCCGCCACCCGCACCGTCTGGGATGGAACGTTCATAATTTAATCAAATCCAAAGAGATCAATGCCCAAATTTGAAGGGGCAGAGAAGAAGACGGTGACTTGGGAAAGCCTTCCTCTTGGCATCCTTGAATACTCCCCCCCGTTAGCCCGAAGCACCCTTGAAATAGTAATAAGGGCTAAATCCGGCATAAAATCGAACTCATTAGCAAAGTTCACCAGCTGATTACTTTGCATAAAACACGACACTGATTGGAAGTAATTAGGTTAAGCGATGGCGCTCGGGTGGTGCGTGTCCCTAACTGGCTTTGCCATCTTTTCTCCCTTCTGGGCACACACTTGGGTCTCTCTTCTCCTTCCTCCAGGGTCCAGTCTCTCTCAAACAGCCCGCATCAGTGATCTAGATCTGCTTTCTGGGCAGGGCCAGGTTCCCCCGGGCTTGCAACCTAATTATGTTTTTCCCCTGGCACACTTGAAGGTCTGTGGAACCTTTCAATCCCCACTTTGAAAAAAGTTGCAGTTTGCACCTTTTGACCAAGGCAATGGACAGTTTATTGAGGCTTCTAAAAAGTAATGAGTGGCTCTCATTATGTTAAAATCTCTTTTAATTAAATATTTTGCATTTTACAAAGGCGCCTGCAGTTTCTTTCACTTTTTAAATCTAAGAGTATAACCTGTTTCCTTTCTGTAATAATACTTTAGCTCATACCCAGCAGAATCAATAGGTGTAAAAAATTAAATTAAACTTGTATTTTTAAACTATGAAACAGTTTTGGGGAAACACAAATGTATATATTTATATTACAAAAAAAAAACATTAAATGCCTGTACAGGTGTCTTGATTTCATAATTTACTTCAAAGATAATGAATTATCAATTTAAATACAAAAATGCTACATTAAATATACAGAATAAGATTTAATACAAATCCTTTTTTTTCTTTTCGGTTGGTTAAGACTTTTGTGTGTGTGTGTGGAGATGTTTACATTTTTATGCCATCCATCTCCATAAACTATAAACTTTTGAATAGGAGGGGTAGTTTATTTTTTTTCTCTCTCTTTCTCAGTGATGGAAAAATAACTGCCAAGGCCATGTTTTTAATAAATTAGAAAAGTCCGGGACCGACGCAGCCCGCGTTAAATGTCGGACATACCTTTCTTCAATTCATAGGGAGAGTCTTTGCACAGGTCTAGCTGAGACTGGCTCCGCAACATTTTCGGGTCTTTAGACAAAGCGTCCGCTCGGTTCAACACGGTCTGGTTTAATCCATTGAAATGAGACCCCGGACCGGTTGTGGGCCCTGGCCCGGGCCCTGGGTGGCCATGAAGGTGTCCGAAGGAGCCATAGTTCGTGTAGCCGGGATAGAAGGGCGCGGTGTAGTAGAGAGGCCGGGACAGCACCGTCCCGCCTGGAAAAGGACACTGCGCCGAGGGCGAGCGCGATGGCGCCGGGGTCGGCGACGCACGGCTGCCTCCTAGGGCTTGCCCAGCTATGGGCCCGGGACACGGTGGGCATGGAGAGCCCTCGCTCCCGCCACCCCCGTCCTTGACCTTGTCCGAGGATGTGGCGATCTCTGCCAGAGACCACAATTTGGGCTTGGCGAGCACCGCCGGAGGCGGCGGCGGAGGCGGCGAATGGATAACCGAGGGCCCGCCGGGACCCGGGGGCAGCTCTCCCGCGGCTGGATGCGGGCCCGGCGCCGGCGCGCCCGCGGGGTAGTGAGGGGCCGGGTCCTCCGCCAGCCGCGCCGCCGCTGGCCCAGCCGGGGAGGGCCCGCCGGTGCGGGGGGCGCCCTGCAACGCGTCGAGGCGGCCCTCCGAGGGCGGCTCCTTAAAATCCGAGTCGCTGAGGCTGCCCTCGGTCTCCTTGCTGGCAGGGGTGGGTGGTCCCTGAAGCCGTTCGCAGCCCGAAGCCGCCTTCTGCTCAGCTCCTCCTGCGGGTGAAACCCAGGCTGTCAGAGGCGCAGTGGCCGCGCGGCGGGACTCGGTTCCCGCCCGCAAAGGTAGAGACCTCTGCTCCCAACCTCCAGGCCCCGTGCGCGCCCCCTCTAGGTCTCTCTTTTCCTTTTTACTCCCGCCCAACACGCCCGTTCCCGTGTCCACCAACCTGCTTCGGGGCCTTCGGGGTCGCCCTTGTCCTCGGGCTTCTGGGGCTCGTCCTCGTCGTTCTTCTCCAGGTCAATGTTCTCCTCCTCTTCTTCGTCCTCGCTGCGGTTCCGCGGCGTCCACGTCATTTTATTCTCTTTCTTGAGGCGCCGGCGCGCGTTGGCGAACCAGGTGGACACTTGGGTGAGGGTCATCTTGGTGATGATGGCCAGCATGATCTTCTCGCCCTTGGTGGGGTAGGGGTTCTTGCGATGCTCGTTGAGCCAGGCCTTGAGCGTAGCCGTGGCGTCCCTTGTGGCGTTCTTCCGGTACGCTGGATCCCCGTAAGGGTACGAGCCCAGGGGCGCCGCGTAGGGATGGTACCCCAAGGAGCCCGCCATACCGGGTGTGTGGTCGTAGGGAGAGCCCTGCGGTGGAGACGCAGAGAGGTGAGTGTGGGCCTTGGTCTCCACTGCCATCGGAACGACCGAAGCACCCTTTTCCCTGCGCTCCCCGGGGTCTGTGGGTGGACGAGGCCCGCACTCCAGCTTCCTCTGGGGCAAGGCTGGCGGGGTTCAGACCTAGGAGCAACTCCTCCCCCTCCTCAGAAGGCAGCGGGGACCTTAATTCCTGGGTCAGGTCCTTCTGGGGCCCCTGAAGCTGTCCCGGCCTCGGTGCCTCCCATAGGCCCCCATCTGCCCCGGCACGTCCGTACCCCGTGAGCAGATCTGGCCAGGGCAGCCCGGCCTCCATCCAGATAGAGGCCTGGGCAACTGAGGCGACTCCGCGGTCCGCGCGGGAGCGGCCGCACGTTGGGCGCAAGGGGGGAAAACAAGGGAAGTAAAGGCTCTTGCTCTTTTTTTTTTTTTTTTTCAACACGCTAACAAATGCAAACAAAAAGCTGAGCCATGCCCAGGCACTCCCACCCTCCAAAATACTACCCCAGACCGAAGTTACAACCCGGCCGAAAAATCCCGGATGCACCGCAGCTCGACCGACTTTTCTGAAATTTAATACCCGCAAATCGGATTGCGAAGATAGGATTACGGATTTGCAACATTTTGGAGGACTAATTAAAGGCTAGGCCAAACACATTTACATTGACTTAGCACGCTTCTGCTCAAATTTCGGGTCTATTTCTTTTGAACTACTTTTCCAAAATGGCAAAACCAAAAATATAAAATTTGCAGGGCAGCCCGGAGCTTACGTTTACACCAAATGCTGCTCTTTAATTGCAGCTACCTCTCCCCACAGAACCCCTTCCCGCAAGCTCAGCGATCCGAGCAAGACGCGGCTCTCTTTTCTGAGCAACTCTTGAGTCCGAGGCCTGGGCGAAGCCGGGGGAGACAATCGCCCAAGTTTGAAGGGGTCGCGAAGCTTGGCGGGGGAGGTCGGTGTTGGCGCCTAGGCCCGTGTCCCCCTCCGCCCCCGTCCTCCCGCCGGGCCCCTGCTGCCCCTCGCCAGCCGCGGATCCCGCTCACTTACCACGTACGAGGAGAAGGCGGCGGCGGCTGCGGCCGCGGGGTCGGCGCCGTACTGGAGGTGCGAGTTGTAGCCCGGCGAGGGCGCCGTGAAGGCAGTCGAGCCAGCGTAGGGCGAGAACGCGGAGCCCGAAGAAGAGCGGCCGAGCTCATCCGTGCGGGGCCCCGAAATGACGCTGGTGCTGTACGCCGGGCACGAGTAGAGCGCCAGCGAGGCGGACGGCTGGTACAAGTAGCCCTGCGGATAGGACATGGCCACACACGGGCATGGGGCGCGCCGCGCCGCGGCCGCCAACGAGCCGGGCGGCGCCCTGCGAGGGCGAGCGGGCGGGCACCTGGCCTCTGGCTGCCCTGGGCCGCCGCTCTTCTGGCCCCGGCTCCGGGGCTCCGGCCCGCGGCGCCTCCTGGTTGGCTTCCCGCGCGCCTCCGGCTGCGACCGCCGCGCCCGCTCCTCTGCGCGCCTCGCTCGCCCCAGCTGGGCTTTTTTCCCCTCCCCTCCCTTGCTGCTTTCTCTTTTTTCCCCTCGCTCTTTGCACCGGGGGGCTCTGCTTTTGGCTTTGCAAAGGTCCTGCCAAGATGCTAAGTTGGAAATTGAGGATTCTGACGCCTTGTGCGCGCCCGAAGCTCCTCCTTCCCGGGGTGTAGTCGGTGGGAGGACTGGCAGGAGCTTCTGGGCGGCCGCAGCCAACCCGGCCGCCAGGCGCGCCTCGCCCTCTCCCTCTTCCTCCCCGGCTCCCTCTCCCGCTCGCTGGCGTTCCTCTCGCCCCTCCCTAGCGCCCGCCTCCCCTCCGCGGCCCCCCTCTCACCCCTCCTCTTTGCCTCCCCTTTTCCCCTCCCCGGTCTCTCCCTCTCTCTCGCTTTCTCTCAGACTCTCGAGCGCCGGCCCCAGGATGACAATCACATCCCAGGAGCGCCGATCTCTTCCAACTTTCCTCTTCTGCTAACTTGGGGCGGAGTGGCAGTCCCGCCGCACGGCCGGCCCTGCAGCGGGTCCCGCCGCCCCGAAGCACAAAGGGAACAAGGCCGCGGACTGTGCGCCGGCGAACGCTCTGCGCTCTCCTAGCCACAGTAGATTGCGGACTTAGCGGATTTCTTGTTCTCCGGCAGGCTGGGCTCCGAGGCCGTTCGTTGCCCACCGCTCTCTGGCGTCTTCCCCAAGCCAGGGAGGCCGAGAGCCAGCTGGAGATCCCGAATGAAAGTCTCTGGGAGAGCCGATGGATGGCCCGCGCCCAGGGCGCAGGAAGTCCGGGATGACTGCCCCTCTGCGCCGGCAGCAGCAGGTGGGCGAGAGACAGGCCTCAGACGTCTGCACGTCTCCGGCTAGCCTTCCTTCTACCGACACGCCGCCGGACGGCGAGGGAAAAGACACTGGTTCCTGGAATTACCGGGGTAGCCTTTTTCTAGAGTATGGGTGGTGGGCAAGAACTGCCAGAGAATCAGCTACACCCGAGGAGGTCTCGGGACCGTCCCCAGCTCCACTCCCACGCCTCTCCGCCTCTTTCTCCCGGCTTTCCAATCGCACGCAGCTCGCACCGCCAAGTCGGTGGTGGTGGAGGGAGCAGGTCCCCTTCCCTTTTGTTCAACTAAGTCGCCTTCCCCTTCGCACGCACTCTCGCACCCGCCCACGCTCCACTGCAAACACTGGGCAGAGCAGTGCCCAACCCAACCACTGTTTGTTCAGCGAGGCGCTGGCGAGGCAAACACACACAACTGAGTCAGAGGCAGAGCCCTTGCCCACGACGGCCACACAGTTAGAATACAAAACAGACCCTCTCCTCTCCTCTCCACCTCCCGCCGCCACAAGCCACGGAAGCACTCGAACTCTGGGACAGACAGGGGCGCTGGTGAACCAGGACAGAGGATGGCACAGGTTTGGGCACGCCGCGGAAGCTCGGGATTTCGGAAACTTCGCATAATGGGGCCACACGCAAGCCCAAGCATAACTATATACAAAGTTTCTCGCATTGACTTTGACGGGCGAGACGTACTTTATTTCGCGAGCTCACACTAACCCACCCGCCGCACCGGCACCCGCTCGGCAGTGCGCCCTCGTGCACGCGCCTTGGCTCCTCCCCTCCGTCCGCTCCCCTCCCCCAGACACCGCCCACCAAGAGGACTGACCGGTTCAGACTACATTCTCCGAGAACCCCTGGGTCCGCCCAGCCCAGTGCCTGACACCTCCTTCACCTATGATTGGGCCCTGGCCTCTCTGGGCTCCGCCCCCTGGTGACGTAAGCCCGCTTTCCTCCTAGTCTCGGCGCCAAAGGGGCGGGGTGAGGCGGGGCCTCGATCGCGCTATTGTCATGGAGACGGGAAGCTGGCGGCAGCGGCAGCGGGGACAGCTGGGCCGAGGTGGCTTCCAGCCGGCCAATGCCTAAGCGAGGCGGAACGCCCCGGGCGGCCCGAGCCTGGGGCAGCGCGGAGCCGACCAGTGGTGGCCTCGCCGGCGGCCTCTTCCCGGGCTCGCGGTGGGCCTGAGTCTTCGCCGGGAGCTCCCGGGAGCAGCGTCCCCGCCCTGCTCCCCTCGCTCCCGCCTCTTGCGGCCCCACGGCCCCTCAGCGCCCGCCCCCGGCTCCGCCCGCCGCAGCGGCAGCCCCTGGCGCTAACGGTCGGTAACGGCCCGCGCGCGCCGCCCGCCGGGGGCTCGCGCCAGCCACGAGGGAGCGTCCGCGGCCCGCGCGCCCGCGCGGCGGAGGAGAGGTGAGCCCCCGCCCCGGCCAGGCCCCCTGGCCGTGCAGTCCGCCCCTCGAGCCGCGTCCCCTGGTGGACCGGACGGACGCGGCGGTGCCCCGCGCGCGACCAGACGTCCCGTGGGCAAGGGCCTGGGCCTCGGGCCGCGTAGGCGCCGAACGAACCTCTCTGGGTGTCGGCGTTCCGCGGGGGGCGCGCGTGGGCGTGGCCCCTCAGTCCACGCGTGGCCCCTAAGTCGCCGCGGCTCTCGTCCGGGACGCGGCTTTCCGGAGTAGAGCCCTGGAGGTTTGTGCCACCGAGAACCCGAGTCTGTGACACAGACATCGTCATTACATCATCCTGCCACTCCGGCCGTCCCGCTCTTTCTCCCCCCATCCCCGCCCCGTGGCTTGTTTGTTAGTTGGTTTTTTCATTTTTTTAACCCCATTTTCTTGTACTGTCTTATTTTTGGTGTCAAGGACTGGAGAGACTCCTGCAAGATATTGAGGCATTTAGAATGTATGGTTCTGTTGCCGTGGTTGTCACCTCCGCTCTATGTCAAATTTAAGACTCATTTCTTAAGGATGTCTCTATTTTCTGCTTTATTTGCACATTGATGGCTCTGCTGCTCAGCTGGCAACGGCCACCCGGCGTCTGAGATAGAATTGTCTTAATATGAGAAAGGGAAGGGCGGATCATGATTAGCAGGCAGACTGCATGCAGGTAGCGTCTGGCGGGTTTTCTCCGTTTTTATATGAAAGCGTTCATTTTTTTTGCTGGTAAACACGAGCTTTTAACTTTTTGTCTGGATAGTCGAGACCATTTGTTTCGCTGTTCCCTCCTTCTTACTTCCTATTTATCGGCTTTTCCGTTTGGAAAGCTGCATACTTGGTAGCGGTAGTTTAATTGGTGCCTTGACTCTGAAGCTTTCTCTTCCAGCAGAGGTGGGATCTGTATCCCTCCCATCCCAGGTTACCAAGAAGACTTTTTCTCCCCTTGCTTTCTGTTGCATTTGTATCTTTCCAAACATTTAAACTTACACTAGGGATAAGTTTGCTCGGGTTGTTTTTAACGTAGGACTATTAAATATTCTCATTTTAAAACTTCCTAAAGGTTTATTGGTTTGTCATGTCTGCACGGATCCAGTTTCGCATAACTCTTAAAATTTAAAGCTTTAAAGTAGGATTCGCAGTTGTATTGCCAAGACATGGCCCTAGAGCTTGTTCTTCAAGTTTTGGCTGTACAGTTGTCATTGTTTCAGTCAAGTGCAAAAGAGGTTATTCCTGTTTATTTAGTGTAATAGCTATTTACAGTTAAAACTTTAAAGACTCATAAAAGTAGGTCTGCTGTATTTTAAAGATCTCATCATTCTTGTGGGAGAGACACAACACCAACACTAGGAAAGGCAACAGATTGCTTCTGTCATATCGCTTTGCTGTTTTGGAGTGTACTTAAAGGATTATGATTGATAAGGCTGTCTTGCCAGAGAATGTTGACACAGGTGTGCATCGTTATCTTAATTAAGATCCTGAGAAAATGTTGTCTATAAATGGTGACATAAGAAGGGCGGCATATTTTTGTACAGTTTTGCTTTTGGAGAATTTAATTGCACTTGAAACCTGTCTTTGAGCTTCCAGATTTTGTGAGCACTTTGGCAACAGAAGTTTTAGAGAGAAATGATAGTTTAATGTTAAGTGTTCTGGCATGGACTAATACTACTTGTGGCTCTTTGGTAATGCCTGTGTCGGTTTCTTTGTGCTCTATCTTTGTGGAATAATGGTTTCTAATTTTGAAAGAAAAGCATAAAATAGAGCAGTATTTTATTAAGCAAACACTTTATTAGTGTTCAGAATAAATCTGTAGAGGAAGGCATGCTTAATGTGCAGGAGCAGGAATGTAATAAGAGGTAAATATATGAGAAATTTGTGCCATTTCGTTTTTGTGGAAAAGAAGCAGTCTCCTGGGGTGCCTTAATGATCTGAAACAATTTCTTTTTCATATCAAGTACTTAGCTACAATGTTTATGGAATGCCTTGTTTTTATTTATAAAAATAGAAGAAAACTGTTTTATTTCTTCCAAAATATTGTTCTGTGCATTTGAATTGATGAGTAAGTGAAGATAGTGCATTTAGTCTCTTACTCGTTTAAGGATCTGAGTCATAACCTGGGTGACCACTAAAACAGTATTACTGTTCTTCACTCCAAATCTTGGAATGCAAAAACACTGGCAAGATGGATGCTGTTGATTATATTACCCTTGGCTTACCCAGCACCTAATACCTTTTAACATAAGTATTGCATTAAGATTTTCCCCTCTCTTTGTAGCTCATGATTTCCTGGAAGCTGGCTATCAGTGTGTATGTAAGAAGTGTGTATGTTTTTCTTTAATATTAAAACTCACTGTAGAAAGAGGAAATGAAAGTGGAGGAGACCATAGGCATATGATCGGAAAAGCCAGGTGTAGTCACAGCTCATTCTTGACTCCAAGGATAATTAGCTGGTTAGAATTACATAGTAAACTAAAAGAAAGACTTATGTAGATTTGTTTGCTAAAACTAAAACAAGACCATTAATTTTGAGATAATTGCTTTATTTATCTCCCATAGCACCCCCAATCAAAAAATTTTTTCCCCTCTGGCAGCTATGATGAGCATTCTTATGGTGTTATCCATGTGTTATTTTCAAATTTGATATATTGCATTAAAAGAGATGAAATAGGAATATGAACTAATTGTCCATTTTAACGAATAACTCAATAATTATTACTATATGTGTACATTCTAGAAATCTTAGGAAAAAATGTTCTTTAGTTGATAACAGGAAAGTAAATTAAATCATGTAATCCTGAGTGAATTAAATATGCTCTTCACAATAGATTATGAACATAGCATCATACTTTGGAATAATGTTTTAACTTTGGGATAGTACAGCCTGTTTGGAGTGGTAGTATCTCATTATCTTTGTGTATTTCTCTTCAATATCTCTTTTGTGTTGACTCCTGTATTTTAACATCTTTTTGGTATATTTGTTAGCTGTTTATAGGGAATAATTTTTCTTAATAGAATAGCAGCTGGTGCAACTCTAAGAACATGTCAAATCTAGGAATTCTTTTTTCCTTTTTCAATAATGACTGGTTTGCTTTCATAGCACTACTCCGAAGTGTGATGCTGAAGACTTATTTCTGCATAAATCTGCAGTGTTTTTATAGCTGTAGTATACCTAAACACCAATTTAGCTTAGCAAATTAACTTAGATGCTTCAAAATTGAAAACCAGTATATTCTAATGTACTTTGAGTTTAAGTCTTTATTAGTAAGCATGCACTTAACATTTGTTCGGGAGAAGAGAATGTAATTTTCTCCTGCAGTTGTCATTTCCGTAATCCGTTTTTCTAGTCTTTTCTCAGGCTAATGATATTCCACACCTTGATACAGCTTTTATTTGTTTATTTGCCATAATATGGAGTGATACCTTGGAGAAAATTGGATATTTGAATCTAATATCCCAAAAGTATTACTTAGTTTTCTGTGTTTCCTTAAACAGAATCATTTCCATTTTCTGTGCAGGTGATAAGTGTGATGCTTCCGTAATACATTTGGATGTTGTCAGCTAAGTTCACTTCTGAACTAAGGGGTTCCTCCAAATGTTGGCTGAAATTTGTCCTTGCACATCCCAAGGCTCGTCTGCAAGTGAGTGTCTGCACACAGTTTGCTTGTACGTGGAGTCAATCCAAAATAGCATCAATGTTGGTTTTACCAAAGTATTTGTATTGATAATAGAGGCTAAGTACAAAATGTAGAGAATGTCAGTTACTTGAGGCTTTGATCATTAAAAATTTTTATTAATTCATTAAACAAGAGTACCGTAAATAGAAAAATTTTAGATTCATGAAATAAAACTGAATAATTTATTTTTACTTACTATTTATCATGGAATTACTTTGAATAATTTATTTTTAATGGTATAATTGGACAGTAAAATTTATAAACTCAGTGCTTTTCATAAAAATCAAAGTGAAGGTTGTGATATTTTATACAAATAGAATTATTATTTAAGAGAAATAACCTGTTTATGCCTAATTAGAGTTTTTAATCATTTCAATTACCTAGTTCCTTTAAGAACAAATTTAGTGGGAATATCAGTTCCAGTCAGGGGTACCAAACTTTTTTAGTGACAGAGTACACACAGGTATGTAAAACTTGTCATTTCTCATCAAATAGAGACTGCTGAATATAGGCAGATAAGAAAAGCTATGAGAAAGAATTGTTTTGCAGAATATTTGTCTAGTGGTCAGATCTAGGAACTGAATTTATTGACTCAGAACACTTTATTAAGTAAAAATAAATGGCTTCTTATAATTGAAAAAATAAAAAGTTAATTTTACAGAAGGCAGTAGTTAATATAGCCTCCAGTAAAATAAATGTTTCTCTGAATACTTTCCGAGGCATTACAGTGATTTTTAACTAATATGAAGTGATATATAATAATTTTAAAATAACATCCTTGTGTTTTCCTGTTACTGATTGCTAATGGAAATTGGGTTTCATGTATGACTGAGAGCTAAAGCATTACAGTGAGTTGGAAAACACAACACAAATATAAAGAAAGTGTTAGGCGGTGAGCAATCTGATTCCTTTTTGTTTGCCTTTAAGCTTAGTTTTTTGTTTTACTTTGTTTTAGACCATGTATAAAATTGTTGAATTTAAAACATAAGAGGATTGAGTGATTTTTTTTTTCCTCCTAAGGGTAAATGTAGGGAAAATCTAAACACATACGCAGATTGGTTGAGTTTTATATCTGTTATCGGCCATATTTATTAAGATTCATATTTCATGTATATTAAAGGTATTCAAATGTATTAAAATTCTTATATTCTTTCTATGTAAAATAGATGTAGGGGGTTCCCACTCTTGAAAATATGAAGAAAACATGTCCTTTCAGCAGTAATGGGTTTTGGTTGATTAATTGAGAAGGTTGTATTAAACGTTCTCTAGTGGAAATGGCTAAAGAGCATGCTTTTTGAGAAATGTATCATCTAGGAATAAAATCAATTGGAGTATTGGTAATTAAATTGTAATTCCATGAAGGAAGGAAGTGGTGCAAAAGATGAAGCTAACTATTCCTGTTTTTCTCTTTAAGAGTCTACAATTCATAATGGAGCTACTGTACTGGCTATTGGAAGGAGGAGATTCTGAAGATAAGGAGGTAATGTTATCTCTTTTAAAAGAATACTTTCCTCTGTAATCCTGAACCTTTATTACATGTAAGAACTTTGTGCAGTAGACAGCAATTTCTTTAAATTTGGTATATGGAAACAATTTTATTTTCCTCTGCTGAGTTTTTGAGCCTGCCTCTTCTAGTGCTATGGACTGCATTGGTAGAGCTGAGAAATATCATTTAGCCATACTCAGCACCCTTAAAATAGCTTCTTTCTGAGAATTAGATCTGCGAAGGTGTCCTGCACAGTTCTTGTAGATGTCATTTTAGTTTGTGGTTGACGTGCATGCATTTAGCATGTTGCTTAACCGTCCTCATTCGCCTCCCAGTTCTTTGTTGCCTTCATTTTGGGGGAAATGTGTTTTCTGCTGGATGATTTACTGCCAGACATGACCAAACTCTGAGTAGAAGACTTGGTGGTTGGCAACTGGTTCCAGTGCTCTGCTGAGAAGTTAGCTGGGCCCAGCGTGGGGCACTGTAGTGTCCTGGAGGCCAGGAGCTCCTGCACAGGGGTCTTTTCCTAGTTCAGACCCTTAGGTGCCTTTCCATTTTTCATGTAATCTTTTCCTAGGTTGGCTTCCTGCTTGCTTTGCAGCTGTTGCAGGGATTCATATGGAATGGAGGGCTCTCTTTTATTGTGGATTATTTCTTTGATAATTTGCCCATGTACTTTTTCATTTTCAAAAACCTAATGGTGTTTAAGAAGCAAAGGTTCAATTTGTATCTATGAGAAAAGATTCAATCCTCTGATGCTATGTAGCCACACTGAATATGCAGGCTAAATTAAAAACAGAGAAAAACCTTTTTATAATAGACCAATTACTATATCTAGGAATGTTTATACAGGCTGAAATTTTGTAATGGTATTTATATCTGTTTTCCTTTTTAGGGGAAATAATATACTTTTCTAGGCATCAAAAATATCTGCCCCTTTCACTAATGTTGACATACCACCTTCCCCCAACCCCCAACGCTAAATTTGACTGGCTTAAAAAAATCTGCCCCCTGAACTATATCTGGGGAGGAATATTATTAATAAAACAATGAAGGACTTCATGGTGTCTAGTTATATAATTAGGAAATTGCTTAGAAACATGGCTAAAACCAGTTTCTTTCATTAAAAGAACTAGTGTACATTTAAAAACAAAAACCTTCAGGAAAAAGACTCTTTAATCTTTAAGTCAAATAGTATTTTTGGTTAACACAGCAGGAAGGGGAAATATAACAATTTCAGATTCTTTTTATTCATGCCTAAGTAGAGGTTATAAGCAGCTAAGGAAGCGATTAAAATGTAGTCTAGTAAAAAATGGTGATATCAAAGTGATTACTTGGAAAGCAGTTTACATTTGCAAAAAAATTCAGTATTATGACCTTCACCAACTTTTACCCATCATATACTTGAGTTGTTATGGGATAGCTTGTGTATGGAATGCAAGGGTATTTTTGAATTAACTAGGTCTTGCTGGTCATCTTAAAATATGTTGCAATATTACAAAGTTGAAATGTAATATTTTTTAATAGAAGGAAAATATAAATTTAATATCTGAGCAATTGAGACCTTTAAACTTACTTTAAAAGTATGATGTTGACATATATGATACTGTTTTGTCTTTGCTATATTAACAGAATTAGAGGGGTGTTCTACAATTCAGATATCTTATATATTAATTCCAAATTTTATTCTCTATAATGGACTTTTAAAATAAAAGGTGTATGTGCTTCAGAGGGCAAAATTTGAATCAGCTAATTTACTAAGCATCAGATTATAGAAAAGCAGCCTTGATTAATTTGGGACTGTGAAAGGGGGCAGGTAAAACTGTTTTCAGCTGAAATTTACTAATGCAGCAACCATTTAAATTAAATGTTTGTTAACATAATAATGATGGCATTTTCTCCTCCCCCTCCTCGTGGTTTTGTCCAACTAGATGTTACAGTGGCAGTTGCACTGACTGTTAAGTGTTTAAATGATGACACCATTATGTGAAGTGATTTTGAAATGAGAGATTCCAGCCAAGAATTACATCTGCTCCCATCTCCTTCAAATCATACTCTCTGGCAGTACGGATTATGATTGATTTGTTTGTGACAGATTGCAGGAAACAGTCATTGATTTTTCAATATTTTACCTTAAAATTATTTACAGTTGTAACCATGGGGAGGTATTTCCATGGGCTGTCAGCCCCTGAAAGACTAGGATAATATTCCCTGCTCTCTGACAAGACAAATTACCTGTAATGAGTGCAGTAGCTGAAGGGTATACTTTTATTTTAAAATATGTCAATAACCCCAGTGACTAAACGAATATTGATTTAGCATAATGAAGCCTGAGTAATGTGAAAATGAGCTTTTTCAAGGGGCATGGTAAAGTCTTTCTTTTTAGCTGGTTATAAGAAGCTTTTCATTCTTTTCAGCTAGCTGGTAGGAATATAGAATTTTATAAGCAAACCATCAGGAATGATAGTGTTGTTTCTGATAAGCAACATCCAAATATGTTGACCCTGCTTTTAGTGTTTTTTTTCATTTCTTATTTTCAGTCTTACTTTTAGTCATAGAATAGTTACTGATTTGATGCGGTCTTTAACCGACTTAATATTTTTACAATTTCAATATATTTTGCATTGGAATCTCAAGTAATGAATATTAAAATATATGTACAATCATTTGTAGATGATATCATAATTATATTAAGACATTTCAAATGGGCTATTGTAGTATTTAATGTGCTGTATTTTATGGTAGAATAATTTTCAGTCTCTGGACATCAGATTGCTTTCAGTGGGAATGAAGATTAATTTACTTCAGTCCTGATTTTTTAGGCATCATTGCATGTTTTCATTTTTGTCAGACTTTTACCCCCTTTTAATATAATTCTCAACTTTTTATGGGTTTATTTCCCAATACATAAAATCCTTCAAAACAAGAATAATAAATTTTATATTTTTTATAAAAATAAATTTATTTTTAGTCCATCAGGGTATCTAAAGACTTTATGCCTAGGTATCTCCATATCTAACTCGATAAGGAAGGAAAATAGGATAAACAATGCTGGTAATATGTAGCAGAAAAGTATTTGAACAAGATGTCAAACTGATATTTCATGGAAACCAAACTCATTTTATGGTAACTAATAGTAATCTTATTTAAATCAATAGTAAAACCTGTTTAGAAATTAAAAATGAGTTTTGATTTAAAGAAAATTCAGATGACTCATTGTGAGTGCTAGTTCTCTTGTAGGATGCCACTGGAAATGTTAAAATGAAAAATACAAGTATATCTTTTGATGGAAAAAAGGATAGTCTCTAGAACACAAAATTATTGTTTTATTTTTTTTCTCAGGAGTTTGCCTAAGGGTGTGACAGATGATCTCTGTCACTTAGTTGTGTCCTGTAATAAACTGGATGCTTTATAAAATACTAGACCTGTGATTTCATATGCTGTAATATTTCATTTCTCCATCTCGCCTCCAAATTATTTCCCCTTTTCTTTAAAAGGACCTTTGAAATATAGAAATATGAGGGATCATCATATGTGAAACTAGTAGCCCAAATTCATCAACCATTAATTTGATTTACAGTTTTTTAAGTCAACATGGTAACCATAGAATTACTTACGCTTTCCAGGAAAAAAAAAAAAAAAAAAGATACAAATTTTTTTCCTCAATAGTTTCTTAATAAAGTTAGATATGGAAAATAAAGCATAAACACAAATGTATGCTAAGAAAAACACCTATATTATTGTTTAGTTTATTTTGGAGTACAATCATAAATGTATTATAGTCACCATCTCCTGACCCCTCTTTAATTTTCAGCTAAACTAAGCATGTGTGTTTGTGTGTTCATTTTATAGTTCATATGTAGAACTATGTGAATTAAATTTAAGAAACATGTAAAGTAGAGGAAATAGTTTTCTGGGGAAATTTTTCCTTTTTGGATATTATGCCCTTTTCCATTGCTTTTCTCTGCTTGAAAGCAAAAAAAGTACCCTGCCCCGTTCTCCTTTAGGGAAAAACTATTCCTATAAAGTATTTTTAAATCATGTAAGTCATTGCCTAGGGTTAGCTAAACATTTGTTTTTAAAAAGGAGAAAATGCCCCTGCTTTAAGATTGTCTTGTATTTGTATCTATTAAGATAAACAGTTTGATTTGATATGGTACATACCAATCTACTTAGTTAATTTTTTTCCAGAATTCGTTTTACTGTGTTTAGTCTGACCTTTTATGATAACTTAATATGGGAACAAATTAGCATATAATTCTATTTTCCATGTGACCTCAACCAGTTGCAGAATTGTACCACCACTTTTGGGGGGCAATTTGATAGTTTATGTAGACTATAGCATTAATTGTTCCCAAATGTTCAGTGCATCCTGGCTAACGTGTTATTGAAGGTGTTTTCACGTAAGCAGTTAGAGGAAGCACTTCACCCCTATGACTAAGTTATTAAAATACCTCCTAAAGGTAGCATTTTAAATTAGTATACATAATTGATTAGTAATTTGTCTTCTCCCAAGCATAAAACAGCATAGCAGAGTTAAGTGTGACCAGTGAAGTATAAGATATTAAGGATTGATGGTGACAATGATCATGGTAACTAAATGGATTTTTTTTTTTTTTAATTTTAGATTCAGTGATCGGTCTTTGAAATTTCCTGTGATGTGTTTCAATCTAGATGCAAAGGACATGGAAAAATCAAAGTGCTTGAGTGGTTTAAATATGTTTTGGATGTTCCTGTTTATAAACGATAATACTTTTCCAATTAAAATCCTCAGTTGTCATGCAGAAGAAAGTTAAGCTCTACTTGATTGCCAATTTTACTGAAAATGCTTAGTATTTTACAGTATCACTGAATATATTTTGTTTAGCCAAAGTATAGGAAAAATAAAATAAATTGTATAGGTTGACTTTTTTCTAAAAATGTCTTTTTTCTAAAAATGTCTTTATTGGATTGAATGTTTATGCCTGAAAAAAAAAGGTTCAAAAAATTCCTTTTACCATCATAGTCATTCTTTTGACAATCAGTTATTATTAGACTCGATTTAAAATAATTTTCTAATATGACTCTTACATTTATGGGAGGAAAAAGACTTGAAAGATACTCCTGTGTGTATTTTAATTCTCTGTAGTAGTCCCTCTGGAATAGAATGTCTCTTCCTCAAACAAATCTATTGGCTCATTTCATATATGAGAAAAAGTTGCCCTAACTGGCAGAGTTTCATCTCTGTAAAGAAGGCTGACATCCACCTCCTTCACAGAATCCCTGCATCTGGGTAATTGAGTAATGACAGATTACCTTGCCATTGGGAAATACCTTGTTGTGGCCTTTGTAGCAGCTACAGGAAGATGGAAGAATTCTTCTGTACAGACAGGTCTCCAGCCTCTTTGGTGTGGACACTGTGAAGGGGTACATCTGGTGAGAAGGAGTGCTTAGGGAAGGAACTGGGAAGGTCCACAAAGGCTGATGATGACAAAGAATCCAAGGGCTATGATGAATTCTTAAGCTTAGATCTCAGAGTCATAAAGTAAATTTATTAGGCTAGAGAGATTTCCTTTTTTATTTTTGATCTAACTTTATTTTTTCAGATTTATAAGTTCACATGCAGTTGTACAAAATCATACAGAAATCTTTGAACACTACCCAGTTTCTCCTAATAGTAACTTCTTGCAATATACTGTATAGTACAGCATCACAACCTGGATATTGACATTGATGCAGTCAAGATAGAGAGCATTTCTATAACCAGGAGGATCCCTCATTACTGCCCTTTTATAGCCACCCCTACTTCCAGACCATCTCACTCCTCCCTTAACCCTGGCAACCACTAGCCTGTTCTCCATTTCTATAAATTTGTCTTTATAGGAATGTTATATAATTGCAATTAAAGTGTGTAACCTTTTGGGGGTTGACTCAAACCCAGCATCATTTTCTGGAGATTCAGCTTATATGTGTCAATAGTTTGTTCCCTTTTTTTCAGTTCAATAATATTCTATGGTATGCATGTACCACATCACTCATCAATTAGAACTTCTGGGTTATATCTGGTATTTGATTATTACAAATAAAAGTGCTATATATATTCGTGTAGAGGTTTCTGTGTGAACATAAACTTTCATTTTCCTGGGACAAATGCCCAGGAGTGAAAATTGTGAGTCATATGGTAATTACATAGAGTATTTTTTTTTTTTTTTGAGACTTGAATTGATTTTGTGTCTGTGAGGGGGGAGGCAAGGAGAAACTCTATATTTTTGTAGTGTTTTTAACTAGATTTGTTTATTATTTTAAAACATAAAATCTTAACATAAGTTGTAGCCAAATATAAGAAAGGATTTTTCCAGAATCTAGACTTTATTCTTATTTTAGAGAAATACTTCTGAAAAAATTGCTTTATTGGCAAACAATTCCTATGTAAAGAAATAAAAGACACATATATACTCTAGGAAAGATGTTGCAAAGCTGACAGGCGACTTTGGGAAATTTGAGGGCAGTTTTCCAGTGTTACTAGAGACTTGACATTCAAGGATGTATTATGATAGTTTCTGAATTGATAGACTCTTTAGCGTTTGTCACTACCCTCAGGCCTGCAGTTTTTATTTGTAGAATTAACTCATTATCTTTACAATGCTTTGTTGAGTGCTGTTGCAGAAAATGCTCATTTAATTCAATTATATACACTTACTAGGAAAAAGAAAAAGTATCTTTTTCTAGTACATGGCCCCTAAAAATGACAGCTTTACACAATGCTGAATGGAGGAAACAGCTCTGTTTCCATCAAACTTCTGGTGGAAATTATGCAAAGTTACGTTGTGCTCTCTGAGACATAGTGAGGTAGTACACAACCATTGTGTACTATTACTGGGGAGACCCACTGAAATAATTTTCAAGGATAATTTTTACTCTGATTTTCCATCATGTGATTGACTTTATTGATTGATTGATTGAGATGGAGTCTCACCCCATCGCCCAGGCTGAAGTACAGTGGTGCAATCTCTGCTTACTGCAACCTCGGCCTCCCAGGTTCAAGTGATTCTTGTGCCTCAGTCTCCTGAGTAGCTGAGACTATGGGCGTGTGCCACGACGCCTGGCTAATTTTTGTATTTTTAGTAGAGACAGGATTTGCTAGGCTATTCTCAAACTCCTGACCTCAGGTGATCCACCCACCTCGGCCTCCCAAAGTGCTGGGATTACAGGCGTGAGCCACCGTGCTGGCCATGTATATTGACTTTAAAATGTTACCAGCTGGGCGCCGTGGCTCACGCCTGTAATCCCAGCACTTTGGGAGCCCAAGGCGGATGGATTACCTGAGGTCAGGAGTTCGAGACCAGCCTAACATGGTGAAACCCCATCTCTTCTAAAAATACAAAAATTAGTCGGGCGTCGTGGCAGGCGTCTGTAATCCCAACTACTGGGAAGGCTGAGGCAGGAGAATTGCTTGAACCCGGCAGGCAGAGGTTCCAGTGAGCCGAGACTGTGCCACTGCACTGTAGCCTGGGCAACAAGAGAAAAACTCAGTCTCAAAATAAAACAAAAGTTACCAAGGATGAAACATTGGACTGCTCACAGTGATCCCTCTAACAGCAGTCAATATTATAGATCTAGCATTTTTTTGAGTGAGATACTAGGCACAGGGAACCCCAGTCTTTCAATATTCATGAATTATAGTTTAATCTTTAGCTCATTATGGTCATGACTATAGTGAAATAAATGACACAAGATAATAAAATAGTCTTTGCCCTTAAAACTGACCTGGGTAAAAGGATGTACACATCTTTGAATACCAGCACAGTCATTCATTCTTTGAGCCATGTTGTAGCATCCCATGTTCTGGCCCTTCCAGCACTGGGAACTCATCATAAAGAAGGCCCTACAGGCCAGGCGCTATGGCTCACGCCTGTAATCCCAGCATTTTGGGAGGCCGAGGTGGGCGGATCACCTGAGGTCAGGAGTTCAAGACAAGCCTGGCCAACATGGTGAAACCCCGTCTCCACTAAAAATACAATAATTATCCAGGTGTGGTGGCAGACGCCTGTAATTCCAGCTACTCAGGAGGCTAAGGCAAGAGAATCGCTTGAACCTGGGAGGCAGAGGTTGCAGTCAGCTGAGATTGTACCATTGCACTCCAGCCTGGGGGATAAGAGCGATCACCTGAACCCAAAAGTTCAAGACCAGCCTGAGCAACATGATGAAACCCTGTCTCTACAAAATACAGAAAAAAAAAATATTAACCAATTTTTTTAACCTCCCAGCTACTTGGGAGGTACTTGGGAGGCTGAGGTGGGAGGATGGCTTGAGACTGGGGAGGTCGCAGCTGCAATAAGTCATGATTGCGCCACTGCACTCCAGCCTGGGCAATAGATGGAAACTGTCTACACACACACATACACGGAAATGACTTTTGGTAAGATTATGCATAGAGTTTATGGCTTTATTAAGAAACTCTTGAACAACCTAAGAAAACACAGTTATTTCTGTACATTATTTTGTTAAAGTGTACAGGGTAGTAAGAGCTAAGAGCCTTTTCTAAATGTGCATCCAATCTTAAGAGGCTAAAATAGGAAGATTTCATATAGCCAAGGCCCCATCAGCTTGGGAACCTGGAAAACAAGATGTAAGTTTCTATCAGAGTTTCTTTAAATTTATGTAAATCATAAATTTGAGCAAGGTAGTTATAAAAGACATTAAAATTAAGATACTCAGGATTTTATATGTAATAATATTGATTCCAATATCTTCAACTCTGTGGCACTGCCAATGAGGAGACCAAAATGAATTGTATTTTATGAAAGGGCTGTATTAGACCAGTGACTTAAAAGTTCCGAGTACATATAATGACAAAGCATTGTGGAATCATCTTGTACTACTGTTTATGTAGTAGTTAAAAAAGTAAAATAAAAAGAAAATGGTGCAATTTTAGACAGTTTAAAAAAATTTTACAAATACTGCAAATCATAGGTTGGTTACCACTAGACTTCCTGACTCTGCAGTGGTTGCTGTATTCACCGTACATTCTTTTAAAACACCAGGCACTTTATAATTCTGTCTATAATTGTTTATATATTTTTCCTCCACAACATGTTTTAGAACAACTTATTGCTAAGTTACTTTAACATATGTGCCATCTTTAAACTTTGTATATGAGTGTACTAAAGTTCCAGTTGCAAGACACATCTATGCACTATTTTTTTTCAGGAGCCTATTTATTCAAAATACCTTTTAAATGCAGTGCATAAAAATAGCAGGCTACTTCCACTTGCAGGCTTTTGGAGCTGGAGAAGACTTGTTTTTCAGATGAGGAAACTGAGTCCCAGCAAGGTGAAATGACTTGCCGGTAAGTGATACAATTAAACTTATTTTTTTACTCCAAAGCAAATGCTGCCAACTTAAAGATGCTTGTCCCAACTTCTGGAAATTCACTATATCAGTGTTTGTCTTACAACCCCATTCTTAATAATAGTTTCTTCACATTAGAAATAAATGTCAGAAATAAATGTCTGCTTGTCATTTGTACATGTCATGCAAACATTTTGGCACCAGATGTGGGTACAAGTAGAAAGCAGCACGTTCATCTCAGAACTGGATTTTATCCAATAGAATGTTCTGTTTATTCATTGCTATTCATGCATACCTGCTGTGTTTTAACATTGTGATAAATCCAGGGAATCAAATATGAATACAAATATTCCCCGAATTCAACAAAGTAGGCATTGACTCTGGCCAGGAGACAAAACGTTAAATGGCATGCAGTCTTTACCCTGGCAGAACTTGAAGCTTATCACCTATTGTAGAGATGAAGCCATAAACAGATCATTTCAGTACAGCATGATAAGGGGGAGCTCCAGGGATCATGGGAGTACATGGGCCCAGTCACTAATTAAATCTGATGGAGTGTGGGCAAAGTTAAGGAAGGCTGCCTAGAGGAGAGAGCATTGGGGTTGAGCCCTGGCAGGAACAGGGTTCCAGGCAAGGGGAACAAAGACCAATGACAATGGAGAACCTTGGAATAGTTCAGTGTAGAGGATTATGAGGGGTGTAAGCAAAGATGGGAGAGAGGGAAGAGAGCGGGCACAGGCAGGGGCAAGGCTGTGAAGGACTTTTATATGCCTGGCCAACAAACTTGCATTTCATCGTGCGAACAGGGGGGCCCCTTAAGGTTTTAAGCATTTACCTGACCAGGTCTGCATTTTAAATATATCACTTTGGTGGTAGCATGGGGCATGCATTAGAGGCCAGCAAGATTGGATATTGAGAGATCAGTTAGGTTTCTGCAAGTAGTTGTTGGCCTGAGCTAAGAGTGGCCAGGGAAAGGAGAAAGATCTGTGAATTGATGGGAAATGCTCAGATACTAGAAATAAATGGACTTGATGACTGATTCCATGTGAGGGCAGAGGAAAAGCATATCAATGGCATCCAGAGTGCTTAAACAATTAGGTTGTGGTGGGATGGGGATGTTTTGAGTTGGGACTGAGGAGAATTAGGTCTAGAAGGAAAAAGATCCATGTTCAGTGTGGGTCCAGCAATTGGTTTTGAGGCGCGACTGAAATACCTAAGTGTTTGGAATCTATTCTTTCATATTGCTGCATCTTTTTTCCTCTTAAAGAGCAAATTTCTCAAGAAATGTGTCTCCTTTCATTATTTTTATTTATTTTTTGTTTTGTTTTTGTGTAATACAGCTGTCATGGTCCTGTGTAAAGCCAGTTGTGAGGCAAACTGTTCAATATTATTGGGCAATGTTTTGAAAAAGATGGGGTTTGGGAGTATATGAAAGAAGGAAAGAGAAAGAATGTTCCTAGCTCTAGTTGTCCCGTAAGCATTTCAATGAATTAAATGTAGTAAATTTCTATTGTGCATAGCAATTAGTAGATGGAGAGGAGTGAAACATTTCAGGGACAAAAAGCATTTAAGAATATTTTTGTTTTTAGAAATTTGATGAGTTTGGTTACAACATATGCTCAAATGATTAGTATCTTCAGGTTTTCATGTAATGTTACCTGTGTCTTATTACTTCAAACAGACATTCTACAAATACAGTCGTGCACTGCTTCACGATGGGGATAGTTCTGAGAAGTGCTTTGTTAGGTGATTTCATTGTTGCATGAACATCATAGAGTGCACTTACACACACCTGGATGGCATAGCCTACTACACAACTCGAATGTATGCTGTAACCTATCACTCCTAGTCAACACAGCTGTACAGTGTGTTACTGTACTGAATACTATAGGCAGTTGTAACACAATGATATTTGTGTCTCTAAACATGTCTAAATATAGAAAAGGTACAGTAAAAATATGGTATTATAATTTTATGGGATCACATATGCAGTTCATTATTGACCAAAATGTTGCTATGTGGCACATGACTATACTCATTCAGCACCTACTAGGTACTGGGTACTAGGACAGCGTTGGCCATAAGTGGAGACCACGGTAGCCATAGTCCTTCCTTCACAGAGTTTATAACCCCGCTGTGGATTATAAACCGTGATAATGATCTTCCTGTCTGCATCTGCTTAATGTAATTAACATACATTGTGAGGACGACTTACAACTCTTAAATCCTGCAAGAGTGAACATGTATACCTCCAGAAGCCACTGCCGTATTCAGAGGTGGAAAAAGGAAAGAAGGATTCAGTACTGCCTTGAATTTTTGCCTGTTGTGTTGGAGCTGGTGGAATTGTTCCTTAGAGCAGAAACAGGACCAGATATGGATTGTAGCTCCTGTTTATTCCTGAGTGGCTAAGAAATAAGGGGTTATCACTTATTTGCTCAAAAAGATGAGCACAAAAAAAAAATAGAGATTGAATAGACAGGTTTTAGAAGGAAGTTGGAAACTGGTACTTCCTTGACATTTTCATTTTGAAAACCTTGAAACCCACTGAGAAGCTGAAGTAATGCAGACTTAATTGTAAAACCAAATGGGATAATTTTTTCAGCAAAGCACAATATGTTATTTCTGTAATTTTTAATTTTTTTTCTAATTTTTTTTTTTTTTTTGAGACAGAGTCTTGCTCTTGTTGCCCAGGTTGGAGTGCAATGGCGTGATCTAGGCTCACTGCAACCTCCGCCTCCTGGGTTCAAGCAATTCTCCTGCCTCAGCCTCCCGAGTAGCTGTGATTACAGGCATGTGCCACCACGCCTGGCTAATTTTGTATTTTTAGTAGAGATGGGGTTTCACCATGTTAGTCAGGCTGGTCTTGAACTCCTGACCTCAGGTGATCCACCCTCCTTGGCCTCCCTGAATGATAGCCTTTCTCCTATCTAGCTAATCACTTGCTTTCTCTTTTCCGTTTTCCTCTGGTATCTTACCTCTTTCTGTATCTTAAAATTCTCCCTCTTCACTTAATTTCTTTTCCTTACTTCCTTCCATTCTAAAACATCCCCTCTAGACCTACTCTCTTTCTGTGCTCCACTGAGAGCATTTGCGTCCTTAACTGAGCTTTTAGAAAAAACTCGATAGAAAGGTGTCTTTCTGTTGACTTTCCCACTCTCATTTCTCATGCAGCCCCATGCCATCTGGTTTTCTTTCCCTCTTTCTTTCTTTCTTTCTTTCTTTCTTTTTTTTTTTTTTTTTTTTTTTTGAGACAGTCTCACTCTGTCACCCAGGCTGGAATGCAGTGCCATGATCTCAGCTCACTTTAACCTCCGCCTCCTGGGTTCAAGCGATTCTCCTGTCTCAGCTTCCCAAGTAGCTGGGATTATAGGCACCCACCACAATGTCCTGCTAATTTTGATATTTTTAGTAGAGATGGGGTTTTGCCATGTTGGCCAGGCTGGTCTCAAACTCCTGACCTCAAGTGATCAGCCTGCCTTGGCCTCCCAGGGTGCTAAGATTATTGGTGTGAGCCACCACGCCCAGCCTAGTTTTCTTAGTTTTCTTAGAAGGCCTAGTTGCCAAATCTGATGGTTTTCAGTCCTCATCCTGCTTGTTCTCTCTGTGCAGGGAACAGTGTCCCTCATTGCTTGGTTCCTCCTTGGCCCCTGCCTGTGTTGCTTTTGCTGGCCACCTCATTTGTGTATCCCTCAAAGGTAGCTCCTCTCTGGAGCTCCACCTTCCACCTCAGTGCTCTCCTTGGCCCAAGCCTGGGTATGGGGAGCTCAGTTGTCTACCGGGACAGCTCCTAATTGCCCCTCGTCTGGCTCCTCTTCCCCAAGCCTGTCTCTCTCCATACCCTCCTCCTCATTATGTCTTGGGTCACGGCATCACTCTTGCCCCAGTTACCCAATCAGTTCATGTTCCTCCCTATCAGATTAGGTCAATTCTGCCCTCTAGCCCCCTCAAAGCTCATACCTGGATCTGTTCCACCATCAGAGATACTTGAACAAAGGGCTGGGGACCCAGGGTTGAGGAATCGTCTCCACACCTAGAAAGACCACAGTCCACAGTGCGACTCCAAGTGTGCTCCATGGACTGACAGCCTACATATATTTTTTAAAAAATAGGCTTAATTTTTAGAGCAGTTTTTGGTTCATAGTAAAGTTGAACAGAAGGTACAGAAGTTTCCCACATGCCTGCTACCCCCACACATGCACAGCTTCTCTCATTGACATCCCACACCAGAATGGTGCATTTGTTACAATTGCTGAACCTACATTAACATATCATTATCACCCAAAGTCTATAGTCTACATTAGGGTTCACTCTTCGTGTTGTACGTTCTATGGGTTTGGACAAAGGTATAATGACATGTTTCTACCACTATAGTATCATATAGAATCAGTTCACCTCCCTCAAATCTTCTGTGTTCTGCCTGTTCATGCCTCCCTCTCCGTAACCCCTGGCAACAACTGATCTTTTCAGTATATCCAGAGTTTTGCCTTTCCAAGAATTGCATATAATTGGAATCATGTACTATGTAGCCTTTTAACACTGGCTTCTTTCACTTAGTAATATGTATTTGTTACCTCCATAGCTTTTCATGACTTCATAACTCATTTCTTTTTAGCACTGAATAGTATTCCATCATCTGGATATACCACAGTTTTTTATCCATTCACCTACTAAAGAACATGGTTGCCTCGATGTTCTGGCAATTACAAATGAAGCTATTGTAAACATCTGTGTGCAGGTTCTTGTGTCGACATAAATTTTCACCTCCTTTGGGTAAATACCAAAGAAAGTGACTGCTAGATCAAACGTTAAAATTATGCTTAGGTTTGTTACAAGCTGCCATACTTTCATAGTGACTGGACCATTTTGCATTTCCAGCAGCAATGAATGAGAGTTATTGTTTCTCCACATCCTTGTCAGCATTTGGTGTTGTCAGTGTTCTGGCTTTTGGCTATTTTAATAGGTGTGTAGTGGCCTCTCATTTTTATTTGCATTTCCCTAAAGACATATAATGGGGAGCATTATACGCCTATTTGCCATTTGTAGTTCTTCTTTTTTGAAAAATTAATTTTGATAAGAAATACTTAATGTAAGATCTAACCTCTTAACAAATGTTTAAGTGTACAATGTAGTTATTGTACACTCTGTCGTTAACTATAGAGACAATGCTGTACATCAGATCTCTAGATCCACATCTTGCATAATTGAGACTTTATGTGTGATGATTAGCAGCTTCCCATTCCCCCATCCTGATTCCCTGGCAAGCACAATTCTGCTCTCTGATTTGATGAGTTTACTATTCTGGGTACCTCATATAAGTGGAGTCATGTAGTATTTGTCTTTCTGTGGCTGGCTTATTTCACTTAGCATAATGTCCTCAAGGTTCATCCATGTTGCAGCATGTGTCAGAATGTCCTTCTTTTTTCAGGATAAATAATATCCCACTGTATGTATATGGCACCTTTTAAAAAATCCATTCATCTGCCAAAGGACATCAGGCTGTTGCCACATCTTGACTACTGTGAGTAGTGCTGCAATGAGCATTGGAGTGCTAATATCTGTTGGAGATCCTGATTTCAGTGGTTTTGGATTGGATTGCTGCATCATATAGTATTTTTATTTTTAATTTTCTGAGGGTATTTATAATGTTTTCCATAGTGGCTGCATCATTTTGCATTCTCATCAATAGTACAAGGTTTCCCATTTATCCACATTCTTACCAACATGCTTTTTATTTTTTTTCTGATAATAGCCATTATCTAAACAGGTGTGAGGTAGTATCTCATGGTTTTGGCTTGCACTTCTCTGATGATTAGTGTGATGTTGAGTATTTTTCAATTTTTCATATACATGTTGGCCATTTTTGTCTTCTTTGAAGAAACGTCTATTCAAGTCCAGGCCCATTTTTAAGTTGGATTATTAGTGTTTTTGCTATTGAGTTGCAGGAGTTTATTTAATTTCTGAAATTAAATATTACCATATAGGCTGGGCATGGTGGCTCATGCCTGTAATCCCAGCAATTTGGGAGGTTGAGGTGGGAGGATCACTTGAGGTCAGGAGTTCAAGACCAGCTTGACCAAAATGGTGAAACCCCATCTCTACTAAAAATACAAAAAAATTAGCTGGGTGTGGTGCTACACGCCTGTGGTCCCAGCTACTGAAGAGGCTGAGGCAGAAGAATTGCTTGAACCTGGGAGGCAGAAGTTGCAGTGAGCTGAGTTCATGACACTGCACTCCAGTCTAGGCAACAGAGCATGACTCTGTTTCAAAAAAAAAAAAATGGCCATATACATGTGGGATGATTTTCCATCCATCTTCTTTGGTGAGATGTCTGTTAAGGCATTTAGCCCCCTTTTTCTTTCTTTTCTTTTCTTTTTTTTTTTTTTTTTTTTTTTTTGAGAGAGAGGGTCTCACTCTGTCACCAAAGCTGGAGTGCAGTGGTGTGATCACTGGTTACTGCAGCCTCTACTTTCCAGACTCAAGGAATCCTCTGCCTCAGCCTCCTGAGTAGCTGGGACCACAGGTGCATGCCACCACACCTGGATAATTTAATTTCTGAAGTTAAATAAGAAATATTTAATTTTTGAAATTAACTTCTTATCTGACGTATGGTTTGCAAATATTCCCTCCCATTCCTTTGGTTGCTTTTTTACTCTTTTGATTGTTTCCTTTGCTATGGAAAAACTTCTTAGGTTGATGGACTTCCACTTGTCTATTTTTGCTTTTGCTGCCTGTGCTTTTGGTGTTGTATCCATGAAGTCATTGCCAAGACCAATGTCTTGATACTTTTCTACTACGTTTTCTTCTAGGAGTTTTACATTTTTAGGTCTTATATTTAAGTCTTTAATCAATTTCAATTAATTTTTGTTTATGGTATAAGGGTCCAGTTTCATTCTATTGCATGTGGATATCCAGTTTTCCCAATACATTTGTTGAAGAGACTGCCTTTTCCCTATTGTGTATACGTGGCGCCCTTGTCGAAGATCAGTCGACCATATATTTGTGGGATGATTTTCTATCTATATGTCTTCTTTGGTGAGATATCTGTTAAGGCATTTAGCACCCCCCCTTTTTTTTGAGACAGGGTCTCACTCTGTCACCAAAACTAAAAGTGCAGTGGTACAATCACTGCTTACTGCAGCCTCTACCTCCCGGGCTGAGGCAACCCGTTTCCTCAGCCTCCGGAGTAGCTAGGACCATAGGCACACACCACCATGCCTGGTTAAATTTTTTTAATTTGTTTGTAGAGATGGGGTTTCCCCATGTTCCCAGGCTGGTCTCGAACACCTGGCTTCAAGTAATCCTCCTGCCTCAGCCTCCCAAACTGCTGGGATTACAAGCATGAGCCACCATACACAACTTGGCCCATTTTAAAAATCAGGTTGCTTGTTTTCTTATTTTTAAATTTAAGCGTCCTTTGTGTATTTTGTATAAGAGTCCTTTATCAGATATATCTTTTCCAAATATTTTCTCTCAGTCCCTGGCTTGTCTTTTTATTCTCTTAACAGTGTCTTTCACAAAGCAGAAATTTCTAATTTTAATAAAGTTTAGCTTGTCAGTTCTTTCTTTCATGGATCATGCCTTTGGTGTTGTATATAAAAAGTCAGCACCAAACCCAAGATCATCTAGATTTTTCTCCTATGTTATCTTCTAGGAATTTTATTGTTTTGTGTTTTACATTTAGTTTTGCGATCTATTTGAGTAAATTTTTGTGAAGAGTTTAAAGCCTGTGTCTAGATTCATTTTTTTTGAATGCAGATGTCCAGTTGTTCTAGCATCATTTGTTGAAAAGACTGTCTTTCCTCCATTGTATTGCCTTTGCTTCTTTGTCTATGATTAGTTGACTATATTTTTATGAGTCTATTTTTGGGCTTCTATTTTATTGCATCGATCTATTTGTTTACTCTTTCACCAATATCACACTATCTTTATTACTATACCTTTATAGCAAGTCTTGAAGTTGGTATTGTCAGAACTTCAACTTTATTCTTGTTTATCATTTCATATCATATCATATCTGTTGGCTATTCTGGGTCTTTTGCCTATCCATATAAAATTTAGAATCAGTTTGGTGACATCCACAAAATAACTTGATGGGATTTTGATTGAGATTGTGTTGAATTTCTAGAACAAGATGGGAAGAACAGACATCTTAACCACATTGAGTCCTTCTATCCATGAACATGGAATATCTCTTCATTTATGTAGTTCTCTGATTTCTTTTATCAATTGTATAGTTTTCTTCCTATAGACCTTGTACATATTTCATTAAATGTAAAATTATTTTATTTGTAGTGGTGCTAATGTAAATGGTACTGTGTTTTCATTTTCAAATTACACTTGTTTCTTGCTAGTATATGGTAAAGCAATTGACTTTTGCATATGAACATTGTATATAGTGGGCTACCTTGCTATAATTTGTACCACTTTTTTTTTTCTTCTGCTTACTTTGGATTTCTTTTATTTTCTTCTTTTTCTAGTTTCCTAAGGTAGAAATTTAGATTGTTGATTTTAGATTTTTTTCTTTTCTAACATATGCATTCAATGCTATAAATTTTCCTTTAAGCACTGGTTTTTCTGTAACCTGTAATAAACTGCAGTTTCAGTTTTATTTATTTTAAAATATTTTGAAATTTCTCTTGAGATTTCTTATTTGACTACTGTGTTATCTAGAAATGTATTATTTAATCTCCAGATTATTTGGGGATTTTGCAGTTAATCTTTCTGTTAATTTCTAGTTTAATTCCATTGTGTTTTGAGAGCATATATTGTATGATTTGTACTCTTTTAAATTTGTTAAGGTGTTTTTTATGGCCCAGAATATATTCTATCTTGATGAATGTTCCATGTGAGTTTGTGAAGAATGTGTATTCTGCTGCTATTGGATGAAATAGTCTATAGATGTATTATATCAAGTCGATTGATGGTTTTCTTGAGTTCGACTTTGTCCTTACTGATTTCCTGCCTGCTGGATCTATCCATTTCTGATAAAGAAGTGTTAAGGTCTCCAACCCTAATAGTGGATTCATCTACTTCTCCTTGCAGTTCTATCAGGTTTTGCCTCATATGTTTTTGACACTCTGTTGTCAGGCTCATACACAGCCTCTTTTCAATGGTACATTTAGACCCCTGATGTTTAAAATGATTATTTATAGAGCTGGATTAACATATATCATGGTTGTTCCTGTTGTATATTTGTTATTCGTGTTGTTTCTATTTTTGTCTTCTCCTTTTCTGCCTTTTAAGATTTTAATTAAGCATTTAACAATATTTCTTTCCTTTCTTAATGTATGAGTTATATTTCCTTTTCTTTACTTTTTTCAGTGGTTGCTCTAGAGTTTGTCATATGCATTTACAGCCAATCCAAGTCTTCTTTCAAATAATATGATACTGCTTCATAGGTAACATGATTATCTTTTCATAATAAAATAATTCTAATTCCTCCTTCCTATCCCTAATATCACATTGTTGTCATTCATTTTACTTATACATAAACATATATATGTATATATAATCAAATGCTGTTGTTGCTAGTATTATTTTGAATAAAACATTATCTATTGGATCAATGAAAAATAAGAAAAATAAAAATTTTTATTTTTTCTTAATTTATTCGTTCTCTGATGATTTTTTTTCTTGATGTAGATCCAAATTTCTGGCCTATATATGTTTTCTTCTCTCTAAATAATCTTTTTAAACATTTCTTGCAAGGCAGATCTATTTACAACCCTTTCCCTCAATTTTTGTCTGAGAAAGTCTTTATTTCTCCTTTATTTTTGAAGGATAATTTTACAGGGCATAGAATTCTAGGTTGATGATTTTGTTTTGTTTTGTTTTTCTCTCTTAACACTTTCAGTATTTCAGACTACTCTCTTCTTGCTTGCATGGTTTCTGAGGAGAAGTTCAGATGTAATGAACTCCTCTATAGGTAAGGTGTTTTTTCATCTGACTTCCTTCAAAATTGTTGCTTTATCTTTGATTTTCTATAGTTTTAATATGATATGCTTAGGAGTAGTTTTTTGTTTGTTTGGGTTTTTGTTTTGTTTTGTTTTGTTTTTTCCATCAATCCTGCTTGATGTTCTCTGAGCTTCTTGGATCTGTGGTTTGGTGTCTAACATTAAGTGGGGGGAAATTCCCAGTCATTATGGCTTCAAGTATTTTTTATGTACCCTTTTGCTGTTTATGCTCCTTCTAGCATTCTCATCACATCTGATTACACCTTTTGTAGTTGTCCCATAGTTCTTGGATATTCTGTTCTCTTTTTTCTTTTCAGTTACTTTTCTCTTTACTTTTTAGTCTTGGTAGTTTCTACTGAGATATTGCCAAACTCAGAGATTCTTGCCTCAGTCTACTAATTAGCCCATCAAAAGTATTCTTTATTTCTCTTAACATTGTTTTTTTAATCTCTAGTTTTTTAAAATTCTTTTTTTGAATTTCCCTGTCTCAGCTTATATTTCCCATCTGTCCTCACATGCCCTCTACTTTATTCCTTAGAGTCATTAGTATCTTTATCATTGTCTTGTTTCATTTGTGCTGCTATAACAGAATACCACAGATGAAATAATTTATACAGAACTGAAATTTATTTCTCACAACTCTGGAGGTTGAGAAGTCCAAGATCAAGTTGTTAGTATCCGGTGTCTGGTGCCTTCTTGCTGTGTCCTCCCATGGCAGAAGGCAGAAGAACAAGTGAGAATGAAAGTTGTATTCTCACATACTAGAAGAGTGAAAAAGAGAGACCCTACTCTTGCAAACCCTTTTGATACTGGCATTAATCCATTCATAAGGGCAGGGCCCTCATGACCTGAAAACCTTCCATTAGGCCCACCTATCAGTATCATTGCATCGAGGATTAAGTTTTCAATACAAGAGCTTTAGAGTGGACAAAAACATTTCAACTATAACAATTTTAGTTGTTTTACATGGACACGGGGAGGGGAGCAACACACACTGGGGCCTGTTGGTGCATAGGGTGAGGGGAGGGAGACCATTAGGAAAAATAGCTAATGCATGCTGGGCTTAATACCTAGGTGATGGGTTGATAGATGCAGCAAACCACATGGCACACATTTGCCCAAGTAACAAACCTGCACATCCTGCACATGTACTGGAACTTAAAGTAAAAATAGTAATTGAAAGAAAAAGGAATGGAAAAACCACAATTACTTTTGCCCCAACCTAATACTTGAATTCAGTTTAACAAAGTCTGACTTTGATTTTGACTTGAACTGTAGCATCACTTGTTCAATTTCAGGCACTGCTCAATTTACTTTTCTGAAATTAACCATTAGCAATATGTTTGATCTTGGGAAAGACAGGGTAATAAACATCACTTAGAGACACAGTTCAGCCTAAAAAAATAGTTGTTTAAATAGTTGTTTTATTCCCAGTCTAGTAATTCCAACATCCTTGCTATGTTTCAGTCTGGTTCTGATGCTAGCTCTGTGTCTTCAAACTGTGTTTTTTGCCCTTCAGTATGCCTTGTAATTTTTTTCCTGATAGCTGGGCATGATGTACTGGCCAAAAGGACTTGTCGTAAATAGGCCTTTAGTAATCTCACAGAAGGTGTGGGGAGAGGGGAAACATTCTATAGTCCTGTGATTAGGTCTTCGTCTTTTAGTGAATCGATGCCTCTGGACTATGAACTTCACATGCGTTTCTCAGTTTCCCCTGCTTAGGAGGGACAGAATGGCTGGAGAGGGCTGGAGTAGGGTATTTGTCTTCTACTGCATGGAAGTATAGAGGGGGCTGAAATTGAATATTTCACTTCCCCCAAGACACCTGGGCTCTGATAAAACCCCATCAAGTTAGGCTATAGTCAAATAGCAGATCTTGTTAAGGACAGATGAGGGACGAGCACGGTGGCTCACACCTGTAATCCCAGCACTTTGGGAAGCTGAGGTTGGTGGATCGGGAGGTCAGAAGTTCAAGACCAGCCTGTTCAAGATGGTGAAACTCTGTTTCTACTAAAAATACAAAAATTAACTGGGTGTGGTGGTGGATGCCTGTAATCCCAGCTACTCAGGAGGCTGAGGCAGGAGAATCACTTGAAACCAGGAGGCAGAGGTTGCAGTGAGCCAAGATCACGCCAATGCACTCTAGCTTGGGTGACAGCAAAACTCCACCTCAAAAAGAAAAAAAAAAAGATAAAAAGAAAAGAGAAGAAAGAACAGATTGGGGCCAGGCACAGTGGCTCACACCTGTAATCCCAGCACTTTGGGAGGCCGAGGCAGGTGGATGACTTGAGGTGAGGAATGTAAGACCCACCTGGCCAACATGGCAAAACTCTGTCTCTACTAAAAATACAAAAATTATCCAGGCATGATGAGTTTGAGGCAGGAGAATCACTTGAACTCGGGAGATGGAGGTTGCAGTGAGCTGAGATCATACCACTGCACTCCAGCCTGGGTGATAGAGCGAGGCTCCATCTCGAAGAAAATAAAAATATGTATTAAAAAAGAACACAATGGAAGAGAGTGCTGTATTGTATTTCAAGTGGTTTCTTTCCCCCTCCCACCCCGCTAGAAGCATGAGGGGAAGTTTTTCTCTGATATTCACTGTAATAACCCAGTAGAGCTCTAAGAGGCAAACCTCACAAAATGGCCCCCTACCTCCTCATGACTGGGGCGTGGCGGGGTTTAACTGTCAGATTTGTACACAACGAGTCTCTGGCAATTGGTCAATTATAATTCAGGTTTTCCTGCCCGGTTTTGGTCCCCACAGAGGTCTCTGCTCTGATAAGTTGTTTTCTATATCTACCTGTCTGTCTCTCCAGTTTCAGAAGCAGCAGTTTGCTCTGTGATCTCACTCTTACAGATCCAAGTCAGGTTGCTGAGTTTTCAGTTTGCTCAGCTTTCCACCTGTTATGATGAAGGGGCAGCTTCCAAGTTTGGCTTTAAATGCCAAACTGGAAACTGGACTTCCACAAACATTTTTGATCAGCCTGTGACAAGACAAATGCAGGAAATGAGGGAAAGCATTTAGAGACCTGTATAGCATTTGACATTGCCACGGTACCAGAGTGTACCATTTTGTATTTCATAGAATTAGCTTTCTAGCAGATTGGAAATTAGAAACAAAACAACAATAATAGCTGATAGAAGGAGAAGCATGGGACTGGGAGGCAGTCCAGAAAATGATGATTTGGGGTGAGAACGTTACTGTTTTTGCTGTTGTCTAGAAGGTGCCCATAGATCCTGGGGGAAAAGGTTGAATTCTCTGGGGTGCACAGGGAAGTGGTTTTCAGAGGAGATGTGATGGGGAGGGTCCAGCAGCCTAGGAGAGGGCACAGATTTCCCTTACCCCACCTACCTCACCCCTGCTGTTAGAGTCATCTTCCTAAAGTGAGATCTGATCACATTGTGCCCTTGCTTAAATGCTTTTTAAGGATTTTATTTTTTTGAGACAGAGTCTCACTGTGTCCCCAAGGCTGGAGTGTGGTGGCGCAAACTCAGTTCACTGCAACCTCTGCCTCCTGGATTCAAGTGATTCTCCTGCCTCAGCCTCCCAAGTAGCTGGAATTACAGGAGCGCACCACCACGCCTGGCTAATTTTTGTATTTTTGATAGAGTTGAGATTTCACCATGTTGGTCACGCTGGTTTCAAACTCCTGACCTCAAGTGTTCTGCCCGTCTTGGCCTCCCAAAATGTTGGGATTACAGGTGGGAGCCACTGTGCCCTGCTGTTTAAATCCTTTAGAAACATCCTCCTGCACTTAAACAAATTTACAAGAAAAAAAAAAATCCCATCAAAAAGTGGGCAAAGGATATGAACAAACATTCTCAAAAGAAGACATTTTTGCAGCCAATAAACATATGAAAGAAAGCTCAACATCATTGACCGTTAGAGAAATGCAAATCAAAACCACACTGAGATACCCTCTCATGCCAGTCAGAATGGCAATTATTAAAAAGTCAAGAAACAATAGATGCTGGCAAGGCTGTGGAGAAATAGGAACACTCTTACACTGTTGGTGGGAATGTAAATAAGCTCAACCATTGTGGAAGACAGCGTGGTGATTCCTCAAGCATCTAGAACCAGAAATACCATTGACCCAACAATCCCATTACTGGGTATATACCCAAAGGATTATGTATCATTCTACTATCAAGACACATGCACATGTATGTGTCTTAATTTAATTTAGGAGAGCTAAATAATTAAACATGAGGCCAAAGTACATAAGAAAGCGGCAGCCTTTTATTGCAAACATTCACACACTCTCGGGCGAGGTTCTCCAGTCCTCAGGTATGGGGCCAGGGAAGTCGCACTGGCACTCTAGGGTGAGGTTCTCCGGCCCACGAAAACGGGGGTCGAAGAAGTCACACCGCCTCCTGCCGGCCACGGACTTTTATGCATTGGTACTGGAAGAGGGAGGGCAGTGGGCGGGATAAGGGCATGATGGGGCGTCTCCATAGGCGTGGCCCGGTAAGTTTCAATCTCTTTGGATTGACATCACCTGGCGCATGCTCGGTTGTCCTGCACATTCCCGCACCCGGGAAGATGGTGATGAAGAACCCGGAAGCAATCGGGACTGTGCCATCTTATTCACCTTCCTCCATTTTGGTCCCTTCTCCCTCACCCAAACAGTATGTTTACTGCAGCACTATTTACAACAGCAAAGACATGGAACCAACCCAAATGACCATCAATGGTAGACTAGATAAAGAAAATGTGGTACATGTACACCATGGAATACTATGCAGTCATAAAAAGGAATGAAATCGTGTCCTTTGCAGGGACGTGGATGAATCTGGAAGCCATCGTCCTCAGCAAACTAACACAGGAACAGAAAACCAAACACCGCATGTTCTTATAAGTGGGAGGTGAACAATGAGAACACATTGTCACAGGGAGAGGAACATCACACATCAGGGCCTGTTGTGGGGTGAGGCGCAAGGGGAGGGAGAGTGTTAGGACAAATTGCTAATGCATGTAGGGCTTAAAACCTAGATGATGGGTTGATACGTGCAGCAAACCACCATGGCACACATATACCTATGTAACAAACCTGCATGTTCTGTATTTGTATCCTGGAACTTAAAGTAAAATCACAATAAAAATTAAAATTAAACAGAAACATCCTCCTGCCCTCCACTTCTCAACAGTGCCATTCACAAGGTCTTTCGCTGCCTGACTGGCAGACTATTCCAGCCTTGTTTCCCATCTCTTCAGCCTATGCACCCTTCTCTCCCAGAAGCTGCATTTCTTAGGGTAGACCATGGCATACATGACCCCCCCCCACGCCTGTGGGTCTGCTGCCTCTTCCGTTTGGAGGGTCTTCCCTCGTCTCATCCTATTCTGATGAAATCCACACACCCTTTCACATCCTCCTCTTTGAGGCTTCCCTGCACTTGAGGTCAAATGCATGGGCAGGAACCAGGTGTTCAATCAATGTTGAGCCATCTAGGTGGCAACTACTTTGTCATTGCAATACAAAGGCAGCCATAAACAAGTGCTCCAGTAGCATTTACAAAAATAGGCTGTAGGCTGGATTTCGTTTGCCAAGCCCTGTTCTAAAGGAGAGAAAAGGTCCCCTTTTTTTTGCCCTGTCACTGAAAAGGGAATGTGGAGCTGAAAAGGGAACTTTCAAATTCAACCACTCCTCTGATGACTTGATGGTTCTGAGTCTTCATTGGGTGTTTCACAACTGGCAAGTGGGGTGTGTTTTAGGCCTTTGTGATCTCCAAATAACACAGACCTCTGCATCTGGATGTCTTAAGGCTGAGGTGGGGGTAGGGAGGGGCGAACAGGGAAGAAGCTATTTAAAGCTGGGTTGGGGGGAGGTGTTTTCTAGGACAGAAACAGATTTGCTGGGGTTCCTGTCCTTCTCAGGGAGAGAGACTTAATTTTATTGATTGATTGATTGATTGATATTTCGAGACGGAGTCTTGCTCTGTTGCCTAGGCTGGAGTGCAGTGGCATGATCTCGGCTCACTGTAAACTCCACCTCCCAGGTTCAAGGGATTCTCCTGCCTCACCCTCCCTCCCGAGCCACCATGCCTGGCTAATTTTTGTATTTTTAGTAGAGATGGGGTTTAGCCATGTTGACCAGGCTGGTCTCGAACTCCTGATCTCAAGTGATCCATCCACCTCGGCTTCCCAAAGTGCTGGGATTACAGGCATGAACCACCATGTCCAGCCTGGGAGTTAACTTTAAAGCAAGCATTGACCAACTTTTTCTATTAAGAGCTATATAGTGAATATTTTTGGCTTTGTGGCCCAGGCAATCTCTGTCACAGTTACTTTGTCACTGCATTGCAGAGGCAGCCATAGACTAGAGGGTGTAACTATGCTCCAATGACACTTGTACAAGAGCGTTCCAATGACATTTACGAAACAGGCTGCAGACTGGATTTAGCTGACCGACACCTATTCTAAAGGAGAGAGACGAATTCCCCTTCTTCTGCTCTGTCTCTAAACAGCCTTTCAAAGACCTCACTAGGATTGCCTTTGGGGTTTTTAAATCCCCAGATCTGTTCTCCCCCAAAATGTCATAAACAATGAATTATCTGCCCCGTCTTGCCAATTTATTGCAGAAGCCTGAAATGTCCTTCACTAGTGGAGTGGAAGATGTATGCCACCTTTTTTTTTTTTTTTTTAAGGCAGGCTACAGTGGCGAGTTCTCGGCTCACTGCAACCTCCACACCCAGGGTTTAAGCAATTTTCCTGCCTTAGCCTCCGGAGTAGCTGGGATTACAGGCATCAGCCACCACGCCTGGCTAATTTTTTGTATTTTTAGTAGAGACAGGGTTTCACCATGTTGGCCAGGCTGGTCTCGAACTCCTGACCTCAGATGATCTGCCCCACCTCAGCCTCCCAAAGTGCTGGATTACAGGAGTGAGCCACTGCGCACATTCTAAGCATTGTGTAAGTGCTTGTAAAATTTTTTACTCAGGTCTTTATGAGATAGACACATGACGTTCTTCTAAAACCTCACCATAAAGCAATTTGGTAATGTCAGGAGTGCCCTATGTTTCAGTGGGCTGTGTGAATTTTGGACTGGGAGAGTAAAGTTCAGCTGGTCATAAACTTGGATAAGGCTGGGCACAGTGGCTCACATCTGTAATCCCAGCATTTTGGGAGGCCAAGGCAGGCAGATCACTTGAGTCTGGGAGTTTGAGACCAGTCTGGCCAACACGGAGAACCCCGCCTCTACTAAAATACAAAAATTAGCCTGGTGTGGTGTCACGCACGTGAAATCCCAGTTACCTGGGGGACTGAGGCAGGAGAATTGCTTGAATCTGGAAGGCAGAAGTTGCAGTGAGCCAAGATCGCACCATTACCCAATGGGCGCATCTTGCCCAAACTGGGCAAGAGAGCAAGACTCCATCTCCAAATAAATAAGTAAATAAAATAAACTGGGGTAAGGCTGGGGACTGAGAGGCTACCCATGTCCCTGGTATGGTTATGCTATCCACAATTCACAGCCTATGGGAAAAAACACAAAGTTTACTAACATATTTGAGTTAATAGAGTGGTGAACAATATAGTAATGCATAAATTATGCCCACAGACATTAAACATTAAAGGCAAACATGCCCACTTCTATGGTGATATACTCTGCAAAATGCCCAAAGAGCCATGTAAATTAAAATCTAAAACAATGGAATCACTAAAACTCTGACATAACCTGCACCAGGCAAGGAGGTGAAGGAAGCTTGCTAACAATATAGGGAACCTTTTGTCACCTCCCTCTGCCCCCAAGGGGCTCCATGGAGGTCACCTGCTACCTTGTTTCCCCAAAGCCACAAATCAGGACATCTTTTGTTAGCCTGGCTGAATGGGACTGCCTAGTAGTGAAGCTAGTGCCGGAGGAGCTGTGAGGCTGGGACTCTGACTTCATCCTTCTGATCTCCTGGTGCCATTTTTAATGTCTTCAGATTAGTCTTCTATTCTGAAACCTAACCAGAGCCAGATATTATTCACCCAGCATCTTTTGCTCCCAGATGCAGTCAAAATCAATGTGTGCATCATAGCTTTCAGCAGGTTGAGTTCCTCTAAAATTTCAAATTCCTCTCTTTCACTTTCCTTATATTTCACATCTCTAAATACCCCCAAGAAAAATTGATGATATACCTGTTATCGCCCATCTCTTTTTTATCTGACATCTGAATGCCTTGTAAATTATGTTTCCGTTCAACAATTTATTGAACATCTACTATAACTGTATGTTGTAAAACCGAGTAAGAGTGGTATAGAATATGATTTCATCATCACATGGATGCATAAACTGATTTATTTTCCTATAGACTCTTCTTATTGGAGTGTAGTGCATGTAAGTTAATAATTTTATACCTCGTTTCTCACCATTTATCTTTAGATATTTAGTTTTTCATTTTAAAAGTCCATTTTGAATAAATACACTGTCAGTTTTGAAGAGGACTGGTTTATCTTAGTTCATTCTAATGTTATATACTTTTATGCTTGAATTATTTACTATGGGTTGGTTATTGACCTATTTTACTTGTTGTTTTATGGAACACATATTTTCAGTGGAGACAGTTAGGCTAAGCTATATTTATTTATACCACAGTACATTAACCATAAAACTATCTAACTACAGTGAAACGATGCTAATCTGAAACCCTCAGGGAATGGGTTATTCAAGATAGCCCAGTTTTCAGAATTAACATTAACTATTTGTGATGGAAATCTTTCTAAAATGGATTATACTTTCCCCTCTCATCTTGAAAGCATATCAAGTCTCATTTAACTTTGGTAATAACTCATCGTCATCAGTAAGAATTGGACTGTTCTCATGAAAGGACTTGGCCCTTTTGTTTTGTTTTAGTTATTTTGGTTTTTTATTTTCTGTTTAGCTCTCATTAGCGTTTCTTGGAAGCTTTCTGTTTCTTCAATTGCTGTCAGCTGTATTTCTCATAGGCTCTACCTGCGGGCCTTGCCCTGCCCTTCAAAGTGCTGCTTTTATGCTTCTGTGGACTGGGAGACCAGGTAGTGGAGCTTATTAGAAGATAGCCAGCATGAAAAAGGGCTTCCAGAGCCCACTAATGGGCCAGATGCCACAGTTGTATATGAACTTGCAAGCAAGTCTTTTCTCAGTTCTCTGTGTATTTTAGCCAATTGGGTGTTAAAATGAGGGGCATCTGCTCTAACCCCCTCCTTTGACCTCCTGCCCCACTTCACAGAGTTCTGCAGAGGCTGATTCTAACCAGGATAGGTGAGCCATCAGGCCTCGAGTCTGGGAACTAAGGGAAATAGTTGAATACACCTTAGAAAATAAAATTGAAGCAGGCCTCATTTTAAGTTTATGGTTTATTAAATGACACCTATATTGAGATAATATCCTGTTAATTCCCCTTCTCTTCTTTATCCTATTGCTCCCCCCCCTTTTTTTTTTAAATAAACTCTAAATATATCTTCTTTTGACTTGTAATTTACTGGGACTAAAGCTAAAGCCTTAATTTTTTATTTTTATTTTTTTTTGAGACAGAGTCTCGCTCTGTCACCCAGGCTGGGGCGCAGTGGTACAATCTCGGCTCACTGCAACCTCCATCTCCCAGATTCGAGTGATTCTCATGCATCAGTTTCCCAAGTAGCTGGGATTACAGGCGCGTACTACCATGCCTGGCTATTTTTTTGTATTTTTAGTAGAGACAGGGTTTCGCCATGTTGTCCAGGCTGATCTTGAACTCCTGACCACAAGTGATCCGCCTGCCTCAGCCTCCCAAAGTGCTGGAATTAACAGGCATGAGCCACTGCACTCAGCCTAAAGCCTTAATTCTAAAACAGCATCTCTAGTGAAAATTGCAGAGTCCGCAATTATTCTAACCTTTCTCTTTTTGTTAGGCACATTATTATGGATTCACTGCATATGTTTTTTACTTTAGGTACTTTGCACAGTAACATGAGAAATGCTTTGTTAAATGGCAGGTAAACGTTAGCCTGGAAGCCTTGGGTATCTTACATTTACATGCTGCTATACAACTTCTGCAGCAGCTTCATCTTTTCTCGCTGGACCTTGAGAACAATGCAGAGATTACATTGTCCCCCATGTCAGAGCCAGGAGATCAGGGGTGCAGAGGTGTGGAGTGATCCATCCTAGATCACACCACTGTTCGCACTCTCAAGTTTGAGCTCAGATCCTCTGCTTCCAAGGTTGGTGGAGTTTTCTCACTGGCTTCATGTACTGGTATTGGTGGGATAATAGGTGAGACTTAGCTCTGACTGTGTAGATTGGGGCTGCCAACCCCTGTGAGTACATGGAGTGTCAGGTCACAAGGAGGGGAACTTGATGGGCATGTGATCCTGAGGGGGTCAATGTCTCATCATCTGCGGCTAGTCGTCATCCTGCTGCTGCAGCTGGAGATGGGTGGAGACTGTCTGGGATTTGATGACCAACTCCAACTGGTTAGCTTGGTGCAATAACTGGGGACCCTGATACTAAATATAGTGACTTTAATTATGACCGTCTCATGTTTTTAGAGAACTGGGTGTTGTTTTGTTTAGTTGTGTTTTGGCCACATATTAGAAGTCAGTTAAATTCTGGTCCATTTCTTCATATAAAAAATATCTGTGCCACTGGTATTCAAAGCGTAATTTTTCTTTATTTTGATTTATTTATTTATTTTGAGATAGAGTCTTGCTCTATCACGCAGGCTAGAGTGTAGTGCAATCTCGGCTCACTGCAACCTCTGCCTCCCCAGTTCAAGCAATTCTCCTGCTTCAACCTCCCAAGTAGCTGGGATTGCAGGTGTGCACTACTATGTCCGGCTAATTTTTGTATTTTTAGTAGAGATGAGGTTTTACTACATTGGCCAGGCTGGTCTTGAACTCCCAACCTCATGATCCACCCGCCTTGGCCTCCCAAAGTGCTGGCATTAGAGGCATGAGCCACCATGCTTGGCCAATTTTGACTTTTTGATTTTAAAATATAGCCGTTTTTTGGGCTGGAAAAAAAAAAGGTCTTTGGCAAAAATAATTTGTATAACTGGATGTGATACGTCTTTTAGAAATTCTATGGCTTATTGTTTTAAGAATTATTTTATAAGATATATTAAGCTGTTGTTTTTAAAGGTCTATTAAGATATTATCTTCCATATAGATTAATATTTAAATAAACCTTAAATAAATTTTTATTTTTATTTTCATTTATATGTGAGTGTGTGTGTTTGCTGATTGACTGGAGATTACTTCCGGAAAAGTCAACTCAACCTCAGAATTCTAATATGTTCTCTTTACCCAGTTAAGTTTTTTTTTTTTAATCAGAAATTTAGGCTGATTTATTTATTTAACCGACTGGTGCTATCCAGTTAGTCCTATAATTAAAAATTCATTTCTCAAAGATGTTACTAAAATCTTAGAAATATTAAAGTTTTAACCCTAAAGATGGGTATGGAAGTGATTAAATTTTCCCTATTATTTTTTTCTCTCTCTCCCAGCGTGATTAATTTCACTTTCTGTGTCTTAGTCCATGAGCCCTAATGCTTCTGCTGAGATTCCTAATTCAGTGAAACCTGTTTAGGGGATCATCTCTGTTAGGCAGACAGCTGCTGAAAAGGCATTCACTTTCCGAGCATGGATTTTAGATTATGGCCAATCAAGACTCTGGGCTGGAAGAACACCTGTCAGAGACGTTTTTCTACAAGGAGATGGTCTCTTTAATCAGATTTCATTGTACTTCAGAAAAAGGTTTATTTTAAAATGTGAGTAAAATGGCATCTGCTTTTATAATTCATCCTTTTCAGCTGAAACACCAATTTAGAGCTTATTTATGACATTGTTCTATGGTGAAACAAGAAACTGCCACAAAGCATTTGAAAAGGAAGGGCTTTCCCAGGCATCCGATTTGTAATTTTCTTTTGTGAAAAAAATACAAAAATTTTTTTGAACTTTCCCACGTGAATATAATTAACAATAGTAATTCCTGTGAACAAACTTTCAAAACATTTAAGCTAAATTGTGAAAACATGTAATGAAACCTGGGAAACTTCCCTATTTTGAAATACGTTGCATTTATCTGTGAACAATGCAAAGTATTATTGATACTGATTGGTGTTTGGAGAAACTACAGTCGACTTTCAACTCGGCTCTAATTAGAGGCACCGTGACGTACATAAAATGCAGGTACTTACTCACATCTGCAGACTCTATTGAGTGTAACTATTAGAAGACAAACTTCATTTTGCAAACTGTAATTTAATGGTATAACAGTGTGCAGACCAGAATATCAGTTAATTTTCAAAACATTTTATTTTATACCAATTAGCTCAGGTCCTGGAGGGCAAAATGACAAGAGGTTACTCGTTCACTATGTATTTAATTAATTGAAAAATGCTCAAATTGCTTTTACAGTTGTTATTAAAAAGTAGAATCAGTGTTGCCAGTGCTCAACCATAATTGGAACCCCAGGGAATTAAATATTTAGCATTAGTAATGTAACAGCACTTAGGACACAAATTTCTATTTTCGTAATGAAAGCTATACACTGTGAGTGCAAGCGGCTGAAACGACAGCTGTGACAAGTGAAATGGCCTGGGATATTTCAATAAGACACCTCATTGGACAGCAAGTCTTACCACATTACTCGTTTGTAAGAGATCTGCAAGTTTAATTCCCAATAGAAACCCGTTACCCAAGTATTTAGATTTCTAATTGCATGCAGGATGAACAGTTGGGCAAATGTCTTGCCATAAGTGGCTGAAATGTATAGTGCTTGCTAAATAATCCTATATAAGTTCATGCCTTTGTCAATTTAAAAATAGTGAGACTGTCAGGGGATAAAGATCTTGTTTGTTTTAAGTTTAATTACATTTTAAGCATAAATGCTTTCAGTGCTACAATGAGAAAAGTTGGATATTGGGCTCTAATGAGCTGCAGGGGTAGACGGCTAGAGACCCTAAGGGATTCACTCCGTAAATTAACTGGATAAAAGTACTTGGTTAGGATATAGTTGATGGCTGAACTGTTCTTAAAACCCAGCTATAGAGCTGTCTCTCACTCCTGTTTTCATTCTAAACAGGCCCTGTAGAGACTTAAATAGCCTCCTGTTACAACTGTTCGACTTGTCAAAATGTATTATATTACTCCACTAATAAATAGTATTAAAGGGTATTTGACTGCATTTCTCGTTTTCAGAGGGGATCAGGTTGATAAACACAACTGGTATACATTGGCCTTATTTTAATTTGTTTATGTCACCTAAGTAATATTGAAGGTACACGGTTTGAATGTGCAAACATTACTTTCCTGGAGATGTAAAACTTACAAATATTATGTACAATGGAAGCAATTAATGAAGGCTATTAGAGAATTGTTATCCTTGAAAGATGTATGACTTTGACATTTTAGCTCTCATTCAAAGTATTAGAAACCCCATAGCTAAGCTAACATTCTTTGAAGCATGACTGGACTAATTCCTTTGCCAATCATTTTATATCTTTTGGAAAAAAAGTTATAGGATACATTGATTTCATAATTTTCTTTTGCTTACCATTGTCCCTGTATCAGTTTTTGAGAATTTATTTATCATTTCTTTTCTATTTTATTTTTTGTATTTTTCAAAGCAATACATGGACTGGGCACGGTGGCCCGCGCCTGTAATCCCAGCACTTTGGGAGGCCGAGGCCAGTGGATCACTTGAGGTCAGGAGTTCAAAACCAGCTGGGCCAACATGGCAAAGCCCTGTCTCTACTAAAAATGCAAAAATTAGCTGGGCGTGGTGGCATGCACCTGTAATTCCAGCTACTTGGGAAGCTGAGACATCAGAAGCACTTGAACCTGGCGGGCAAAGGTTACAGTGAGCCAAGATTGCACCACTGCACTCCAGCCTGGGCAATAAAGTGAGACTCCATCTCAAAAAACAAAAACAAAACAATACATGCTTACATTAAAAGAAAAAATAGAGAAGAAGAATGTAGGCTGGGTGTGGGGCTCACTCTTGTAATCCTGACATTTTGGGAGGCTGAGTCAGGTGGAACACCTGAGGTCAGGAGTTTGAGACAAGCCTGGCCAAGATGGTGAAACTTTGTCTCTACTAAAAATACAAGAAATTAGCCAGGCATGGTGGCAGGTGCCTGTAATCCCAGCTATGTGGGAGGCTGAGGCAGGACAATTGTTTGAACCCGGGAGGCAGAAATTGCAGTGAGCCGAGATTGTGCCACTGCACTCCAGCCTGGGCAACAAGAGCAAAACTCCGTCTCAAAAAAAAAAAAAAATTGTAGTTTATTTGATAAAGTCTCCCTCTCCCTTTGACTCTCTCGCCTGTCCTACTTCCCTGCCTGGTGGTCACTTTTGCTAACAATTTGAAGGAGTCCTTTTGTAACATGTTCCGTGCATATTATACATAGGAACATATGGGTGTATTATATGTATATATTACATATATCATATTAGTATTATTCCATAGAAGTCTGTGACTTGCTTTTTTTTTTCACTTTTTATTTTATTTGTTTATTTTATTTTTTTTCTGAGATGGGTCTCACTCTGTTGCCCAGGCTGGAGTGCAATGGCGCCATCTCAGCTCACTGCAACCTCTGCCTCACTGGTTCAAACGATTCTCCTGCCTCAGCCTCCCAAGTAGCTGGGATTACAGGTGCCTGCCAACACACTTGGCTAATTTTTGTATTTTTAGTGGAGATGCGATTTCACCATGTTGTTCAGGATGGTCTCGATCTCTTGACCTTGTGATCCGCCCACCTTAGCCTCCCAAAATGGTGGGATTACAGGCCTGAGCCACTGTGCCCGGCTTTTCACTTATTTTATTACAGACATCTTCCTCTATAGGTGCTCAAGATCATTCTTATTGTATTTAATAGCTATTTATTATCTCTATTTTGGAGGTAAAAAATTTACTTATTTCCTATCCATGTCCTTTAAAGCCATATATCCAGTTTTCGTTTTGGCAAATAATGCCATGGGGAATTTTGTTTTTTTGTTTTTTTTTTAAGACAGAGTCTCACTCTGTCACCCAGGCTGGAGTGCAGCAGTGCCACCTCGGCTTACTGCAACCTCTGCCTCTCAGGCTCAAAGAAATTTTCCCACCTCAGCCTCCAGAGTAGCTAGGACCACAGATGCATGCCATCACGCCTGACTAATTTTTTTTGCATTTCTGGTAGAGACAGGGTTTCATCATGTTGCCCAGGCTGGTCTTGAACTCTTGAGCTCAAGTGATTCACCTGCCTCTGCTTCCCAAAGTGCTGGGATTACAGGCGTGAGCCACGGCACCCGGTGGCCCATGGGGAATTTGTGAGTGTGCTAAGTGTGTGAGCTTGCAGCACATGTTTGTATATACATCTTTGTGTATATGTCGTAATACAATATTGAATTGCCATCTATTGATTACTCTATGCCATGCATTATTCAAAACACCTTTACATGTATTAACTTATTCTATCTTTGCAATAAATAATTAAGAGGTATTATTATCCCTATTTTCCATATAGGGAAACTGAGGTACAGGCTTTAGCTCGTCCAAGGCTCCACGGTGAGTAATCAGCAGACCCAGGAGGTTTGGCACACCAGAATCTGAGCTCTTAGCTAACGAAATGTGCCTACAGAAATACCTGTTTTTTCCCTTGTAATTTGCCATTCCTCATTAGTGAGTTTGAATGTGATTTCACATATGTGTTGCCATTACATTTCTTCTTCTGAGAATCATCCTGTTTATGTTTTTTGTTCATTTTCCCATATCGCTGAGTTCTCATCAGATTACAAAAGATCTTTATTAATTATGGCTACTAACTCTTTGTTATACTTTATCAAATATTTTTTCTCAGCCTCTTATATTTTGACTTTGAATTGAATATTATCTAGTTTTGCTTTATGGATTGCAGTGTAAGAAACGCACACCCAAAATTACTAGTATATTTTCCTACATTTTTTGCCTACTACTTTTAATTTTTTTTGAAGTTTTGATCTTTAAACCCCATGGGATTTATTTGATTGTGTGGTATGACATAAAGATCAAATCTTTTATTTCCAGTAACACCCACAGTTTCCTCTTATACATTGTCCATTCTTTTTCCTCCATGGCTTGAAATATGACCTTTGTCTAATGCTATATCCTGCCTATATATGTCTCTGAATTGCCAGGGTTTTTGTTTGTTTGTTTGTTTTTGGTAATGTTTCATTTGCCTAATCCTACAACATCAACTTTTTTATCATTATAACATAAAAGTAAGTTTAAGTCTTTATAGCTTTTTAAAAAATGCTCACTATCAGGTACTCTTAATTTTAAATTATAAAAGTAATACATATTTCTAAGTTAACAAATACAAACAGTTTAGGAAGCTCTAGTTGTGGTAGGCAGAATAATGACCATCCAGAGATGTCCTTATCCCAATTTCCAGAAGCTGAATATGTTGCATTACACAGCAAAAGGTGATTAAGATGGCAGATGTACTTAAAGTCACTAATCAGCTGACTGTAAAATAGGGAGATTACCCTGGATTATCTAGGTGAACTGAGTGTAATCACAAGGGTCCTCAATTGTGGAAGAAGGAGGCAGAAGATGCAGTATAGGAGTGACACAACGTGAAGACTGAGCATTGCTGGCTTCAGAGTTGAAGGAATGGAATCACCAGTCAAGGAATGTGGGCAGCATTTAGACACTTGGAAGAGGCAAGAAAAGAAGTTCTCCTCTAGAACCTCCAGAAAATAACCACACACTGCTGACACCTAGATTTTCGCCCAGTAAGACCTAATTCAGACTTTGGACCAGAGCTGTAAAATAAATTTATGTCACTTCAACTGCCAAGTTTGTGGTGCTTTGTTATAGCAGCAATGGAAAACTTATACAAAGGTGAAAAGTAAAAATCCTCCTCCCCATTCTCTACACCCTCTCCCCTCCAGTCCAAGTCCGCTCCTGGCAGTAACAACTGTGAACAGGCTTTGGGGTGTGGGGTGTTATCAGAATGGGGTCCTGATCCAGACCCCAAAAGAGGGTTCCTGGATTAAGCACAAGAAATAATTCAGGGCAAGTCCATAGAGTAAAGTGAAAGCAAGTTTATTAAGAAAGTAAAGGAATAAAACAATGGCTACACCATAGGCAGAGCAGCAGTGTGGGCTGCTCAACTAAGGATACTTATAATTATTTCTTGATAATACACTAAACAAGGGGTGGCTTATTCATGTGTTTTCTGGGAAAGTGGTGGGCAATTCCTGGAACTGATCATATAGGGTAACTTTCTGACGTTGCCATGGTGCTTGTAAACTCTTATGACACTGGTGGAAGTGTCTCTTAGCATGCTAATATATTATAATTAGCATATAATGAGCAGCGAGGATGACCAGAAGTCACTTTTGTCGCCATCTTGCTGTTGGTGGGATTTGGCCAGCTTTTTTACCGTATGCTGTTTTATCAGCAAGGTCTTTGTGACCTGTGTCTTGTGCCAACCTCCTACCTCATAGTGTAACAGAATGCCTAACCTTCTGAAAATGCAACCCAGTGGATTTCCACCTCATTTTACCCAGACTGTATTCAAGATGGAGTCACTCTGGTTCAAACACCTCTGACAGAGGGAGGGAAATGTCTTTGCAGAATTGTGACTCTGTAGGCATTTTTGTAATGTGTTTTGATATTTATTAAGGCAAGTCTCCTGTTTTTAACTTTTAAAAAATTTTAACTTCTCACACATTTACATTTTCAGATGAAGATGAGAATCAGTTTGCAAATCCCATTTTAAAATTTCTTCAGGATTGTGATTGGGAATACATTGAATTTATAGATTGATTTAGGGGAAAGCACATTATCTTGCTAATCTTGGCTCAAAATACCTCACAATAATGGCTAACAAATATTTGTTGAATGAATGAATATGTATTTTATTTTGTTTTTGGAGAAGAGAGGAAGGGAGTCTATTTGAATTATTTTTAAAATATTTAGTATTTTATTAAAATACTAAATCCATTTCATTTGGATTTTCAATTTATCACTGTAAAGTTCTACATAATATTTTTATTTTAAAATCTTTCCCAAGGCCAGGTGTGGTGGCTTCCACCTCTAATCCCAGCACTTTGGGAAGCTGAGGCGGGTGGATTGCTTGAGGTCAGGAGTTTAAGACCAGTCTGGCCAATATGGTGAAACCCTGTCTCTGCTAAAAATACAAAAATTAGCTAGGCGTGGTGGTAGGTGCCTATAGTCTCAGCAACTCAGGAGGCTGAGGCATCAGAATCACTTGAACCCAGGAGGCGGAGGTTGCTGTGAGCGGAGATCGTGCCACTGCACTCCAGCCGGGGGGACAGAGTGAGACCCTATCTCAAAAAATAAAATTAAATAAAAATAAAAATATTTTCCTTATCTGTAATTGTATCCACTTTCTTAATCCAAATGTGGTTTAACTTGGTTTCTCCACTTCTTTTCTTTGTCACACTTGCCACACTTTTATTTTATTGATGTTTTCAGTTTTTTAAGAAAGTTTTGTTTTCATTGATATTTCTTTTGTTCTCCTTTTTATTTGTAGGGGAGAAAACGTAATATCCATTCCTTCTACCCCTCATCACCAGGTTCATGGCTAAGGCCTTTATTACAAAAGACAGATTAACAAGGGAAGAGCTTACAAAATTATTTAATATAAATTTTACATTGCATGGGAAACTTCAGAAGTGAAGACCCAAAGAAATAGGGAAATCTATGTGTTTTTATGCTTAGGTTTGTTGAAGAACGGACAGTCCTTGCAGAAGCATGATTGGAGGATGGAAGGGTATTGATGCAGGACTCTCCTTAGTTCAGCTAAAAATAGGGTCCTTGTAACATGGCCATGAAATGTTAGGGTTGAGACACTTTGAAGGGTGAGAAAAATGGAATTTATTGGGCAAAAAGGAAACAAAGGGGAAACTGGGACCCTCAGCAGAGCGGAAGTCCTGCTAGTATATGCCTCCGCCTCGAAGATTGAATCCCAGCTTCCACCCAGGAAGAGGAGGAGTCAGGCTCCTCCCCACTGCAAACGTTGCAAACTTCAGGGGCCTTCACCCCCGTGCACTTTCCTCCCAGTGTGCAGGCTGGTGAGAGGCTCTCTGGGGACACTTTTATACTTGGCTGACTCAGTATGACCTAGTGGTCACAAACTTGAGTGGGAGGACTTAGCAAGGCCTGTTTGTTCAGATTCTTCCTGGCATTCCTGTGTGACGTTCCTTCCCTCTGAGTATAGGGCAAGACACCTGTCACATAAGGGTCTCTCCTGAAAATGCTTATGTGACAGGTGTCTTGCCCTTTACCCAGAGGGCATCCTTATTCAAGGAGGGAGAAAGTCAGAGAGTGACATTTTCAGGTTTTATGGTCTGCTTCAGGGAAGAAGGGTGAGAAGGACCTTCCTGCTCCTGCTGTTTTCTCATTTCCAAGGTGTTAAATTTTGGAGTTGTGTGTCCTGAGCCCCATCATATACAAATTCTTCCTTTTACTTCGTTTTAGTTGATGTGTTTGACCTTTCGCTGAGTTTTCTGGCTGAATGCATAGTTGCTGTTGTTTTTCATGTTGCTTGATTTTTAATAAGTACGTTTTGGCTATAAATTATCCTCTAAGTTTAGTTTTGGCTGTGTCTACTAGTTGTTCTATGTATTGTTTTTACTGTTTTTCATAACTGAATAGTCCATAATTTTGTACTTTTTTCTAATCAAAGAGTTATCTTGAAAAGAGAATTTTTAAAAACAATCTAAGTGGCTAGAGTAATATCTTGTAGAGGGAGAGACATAGATAGAAGAGGAGGAGAAAGCTATGATTTATTATTCATTTCTAGCTTTTTTTTTTTTCATTATAGCCAGAGAATGGAGCCTGTATGATTTCCCCTTTGGATAATATACTGAGATTTCCTTTGTGGTTAAAAACATAGTTAATGTGTAAATATTTCATACATGTTTAACAAGAATGTGTATTCTCTCTTTAGGAAATGTATCTTAAGTCCACTTATTAAATCAAGCTTGTTAATTTTGTGTTTCAAATGCTCTTCTTTCTTTCTCCTTTCCTTCCTTCCTTCTTTCCTTCCTTCCCTCCTTCCTTCCTTCCTTCCTTCTTTCCTTCCTTCCTTCCTTCCTACCTTCCTCCTTCCCTCCCTCCCTCCCTTCTTTCTTTTCTTTTATCTCTTCTCTTCTCTTCTTTCTTTCTCTCTCTCTCTCTCTCTCTCTCTCTCTCTCTGTCTGTCTCACAAAGTCTCCCTCTGTTATCGAGGAAGCTGGAGTTCAGTTATCTGATCATAACTCACTGCAGCCTTGACTTCCTGGGCTCAAGTGATCCTCCCTCCTTGGCCTCCCGAATACCTGGGATCACAAGTGCATGCCACCATGCCCAGCTAATTTTTGTATATTTGGTGGGGGTAAGGTTTTGCCATGGCCTGGGTTGGTCTTGAACTTCTGGGCTTAAGCAATCCACCTGCCTATGCCTCCCAAAGTGCTGGGATTATAGGCGTGAGCCACCGTGCCTGGCCTCCTCTACATTCTTATTTTCCATATGCCTCACTTGTGAGTCTCTGAGAGCTTGTAGTTTTCAAAAGTTCTCCTGAATTTTCAATAAGTTGTTTACATATTGGTGCTTTTCTTTTTCATGGAATAAAGGTCTAAATCTGCTATATCTTCTTAGTGGGTTGTACCATTAATTGATGTAAAATGCCCCCTTTGTTCCCTTTGATTACAGTAGGAATCCTTCACTCCAGGGCGGCACTTCTTCCTGTGAGACTAACAGCCAGAGCTGCCTTGTGATTCTTTTCCTCGCTGTCTTTTGAAGAGTGTAATTGTATCACATTTTTCTGGCTTTCACCCTGCTTTAGCCCTCAAGCAGTGAGCTTTCCCTAAGCACATTTCACTATGTTTGGAGAGAGATTTTCAGCTACAAACACAGCAGCTATAATCCATTGTACCCACAACTGCGAGTGGTGGGATCCAACAGACAGGCTGGCAAGAGGGTGAACCCATAGGGTACCAAGTTGAGGCACTTGCTTTCAGGGTGGTGCAGGTCTCCCTGAATTTTGCATTCTAGGCACCTTGCCCTAGTCCCCACCCTCACCTACTCACCCCAAGCCCAACCCTGCTAACGAAGTTCATTGTCCTACAAGGTATGCCTTTCAGTGACCTTGAGAAATAGCTCATCTCACTCTGGTTCTTTCATATTTGTCATCTCTGAGTTTGCTTTCTCTACTGCATTAAGAAATCCACTTCATTTCTTTCTTTCTTTTCTTTTTTTTTTTTTTCTTGAGACAGGGTCTCACTCTGTAACCCAGGCTGGAGTTCAGTGGCTCAATTTTGGCTCTCTGCAACCTCTGCCTCCCAGGCTCAAGTGATCCTCCTGCCGCAACCTCCTGAATAGCTGAGACCATAGGCATGCACCATCACACCGGCTATATATATACACACACACACACACACATCTATCTATCTATATATACATATATATACACATATATATATATACACACGTATATATATATATATTTTTTTAGTAGAGACAGGGTTTCACCATGTTACCCAGGCTTGTCTCCAACTCCTGACCTCAAGTTATCCGCCTGCCTTGGACTTCCAAAGTGCTGGGATTACAGACATGAGCCACCACACCCAGCTCAGCTTCATTTCAACAATACACAACCTGTTTGAGTTGTGTTTTACTCTGATGTTTCAATTAAGCTATTAATTTTTCTTTTTGCTTTTTATTTTCATCAAGATAACAATGATGAAATAATTGACAATGAAACAGCATTAAGAGGCTTATAAAGAAAAGAGAAGGTCTTTGCCTCACCCTTCTTTACCCCTTCTCTACTCTTCAGAGGCAACCCTTTAAAAATGTCTCAGGGTTTCTTCTGTCATTTGCCTTCACATTTCTAAATACTACGATTACTGCTATTTTTTTAGTTTTCAATTATGGCTACATCAATAATGGATATATTTTATTGACTTTCATTGACGACATGAATCTATAACTTCATTACTTTACCATTCCTATTGCTCCAATATAGGGATTCCAATATAATTTTGGAATTTAGTATTAATTTCCGATATAATAAATTCCAATATAATTCTTGGTGAAATGAGTATTCAGTATGAAGATTATTATTATGCCTGTAAATACAATGTACTACTGGGAAAAATAATGCACCTGAACTTCCCTATTTTTTAAAAATTTTTTGAAGATAATAATGACCTTTTTTTTATATTTGATTAGTTCCATATGCTCCATCAAACCCATCCTCGATATTCTATCAAGATTTTATAAACAGTTATATGTATCAGGGCATAATTTATCAATTCTCTTTTGGTTATTTGGTTTTTCTTTTCTAAAGAACTCTCTCCAGGAAATTTATTTTTATCCTTCTCTAATTTGGATCAATTGCATTTTACTTTGTCACCTAGCCGCCATCCTGAAATTTATTTTTGTGTTTTCCCGTGTTGGAGTCCCTATTTTCTTGGTTTCATGTCTTTCTGTCTCTCTTGTTTCTCATGTTCATGGAGCTCATCCTTCCATAGTTTTCTAAAGAAGTATGCACAGAAATAAAATATCTTCATCTGAAAATGTCTGCACTGTCAGTATCACACTTTTCCAAGGGTCCATCTTATACCCTGATTTTTCCTGTTCTGTAACAGCCTGTTCTTGTTTAATAGATACGGTATATTCTTTTATTTATCTGAAGTTTTATGTTTCTGAGGTTTTATTTCTCTGCCGTTATTAATAATACAATTTTATACACTGTTGTTTTTTGTGGTCTGCATGTTCTCAGCTTCCTCCATATCCCATTTTTCTATTTGTTTAGGTCTTTCTCTTTCATATTGAACGATCTCCTCAAATGTCTTGTAGTCATTAGCTGTAATATTTAAGATTACATTCTTACTAGAAAGCTAATTAGATCCTCTGTGTCCATTTGTGGAGCTTGGTGGTGGATGAATTTCACTGCCATGTGATCAGGTGGCAAGCCAACCTTAGCTATTTCTATGGGGGGGCCTTCCTACTCTTGGATCTAAAATTTTGGGTCTCAAGAGATGAACTTCCCAGTCTCCTTTTGGAGAGGCATCTCTTAGCTGCTGGTGTTCTGGAAGCTGGAAGGAAGGAAGGGACAGGAAACTCACCATTCAGTATGCTTCTTTTTTAAGCCCTGTGTGTTGCTTCAGCCCTTCTCTATGCTTGACATCCCTAAATATGGAGACTCTAATTTAATCTCTCCTATCCAAACAGTCACCTGGATGCAGAAGGGAGAGTAGGAGATCTGGGATTCTGACTGCTGCAGACAGGCTTTAAACCTCTCTCTCCATGTGAGCCTCATCCCCCATCCACCCCATACCTGGCTCCTCTGATTCCTGAGCCTTTAGGGGCCATGGGCTTCATTCTCATTGCTCCTTTCTGCAGGATTTAGATTACAGTTTCACTCTTTAACACCAATGTATTAATTCACTACCCACTTTCTGCCTTCTGAAATGGTTTTGATTCCCTTTAAAATTATTTTGATATCCTTTATCCAGGTACATCTTTATTCTCTTTTTCTTTGTACAGTTGCACTCTTTTTGTATTTCTGGGTAATAACTTCAGGGCGTTTTAGGAAAGAAGGGAGATTAAATGTATATAGTCTATCCTCCATAGTTAATTTCCAACTATATGACTAATTCAAATTCATTGAATGTTTGATTGGTGGATGACTCCTTGCTTGCTTACAATGCTGTCATGGAAGGATTTGTTTATTTCATCCTCCAGTTTAAACTAGAAGCTCACCATCTTGCAGTGAAAGTTGTCCACACTTGCTTATTTCTACCAGAATAATATTTTTTTTCAAATAATAAGAAATTTTTTTAGAACTTTTTCTTTTGAGCATTTTTAAACTTATGGAAAATTTGCAAGAGTAGTACAATGAATTCTTATATATACTCTTCACCTTGATTCACCAATTGTTCACATTTTGTTATATTTGCTTTCTTTCATTCTATTATCCCTCATAGATCCTGTGACCTTCTACCCATAAATACTTTCACAGTATAATTATCAAATTTGGGAAATTTAAACGTTGATACAATACTAGTATCTAATCGACCTGTATTCAAATTTCACTAATCATCACAGTAATGTTTTTGCAGTATTTCTTCCAATCCAGGATTTAATCAAGGCTTACCCTTTTCATTTGTTGTCATGTATCTTTGGTCTTCTTTAATCTGGAACAGTTTTTTTTTTTTTTTCCCCCTGACATTTGTGATGGGCCCAGGCCAGTTGTTTTCTAGACTGTCCTTCCAATTGGGTTTCAATGATGTTCCCTTGGGATTAAATACAGGAAAACCCCAGAGTGATGCTGAGCTCTTCTCAGTTCATCACATCAGAAGGTACATGGTGTTGCCTTGTTTCAGTATTGGTGACATTGCCTTCAACCGCTTGGTAAAGGTGATGTCTATCAGCTTCTCCACCGTCAAGTTTTCTTTTTGTAATGAATAAGAAATCTGTAGAGACATACTCTGAGTCTGTGTGAATATCCATTCACACTATTATACTAAGATAATTAGTAGATCTTATTCTAAATAGAGCAACACCATTCTTTACGTGTATTGAGTCCCAAATCATATTGGTGGTAGTTAAGATGATTGTAATACCCATTACAATTTAGTCCTACTGGGAAATAGCGGTGAATCAAACAGATAGGGCCTTCACATCGAATTTGTCTACTACTAACTAAATGGTTTAACATCTTGAAGATCATCTTTCCTGTTACCTTTAGTAAAGAGTCCCTTCCTTTGGCGGTACCAACATGTAAATTTCTGCAGGTTGTGCACTGCACAAGAACATTATTTATATTGCAGACATGGTAGATTTTGTACATTTATCTTGACAGTTTTCAGCAAATGAAAACGAAGCATCTTGAGAAAAGGGAGTCTTTTTCTAATTTTCACAAAGTACCCATTGACTGTAGATATGGGAAGTGGGTTCTAATAGTTTCTTTCTATGAAACTTGAACTTCCCTAATTAGTGACAATGTTTTAGACAATAGGTTAAGAAAGTCAGTAATGTTAGAGTTCCATGACTAAGTCCAGTAGACATGAACACTTCTGATAGGGATGTCTTGACCCAGGAGGTGGTCAATTAGAAGGTTCTCGGTCAAGGATTAAGTAACTGTTAGAGAAGAAAAACAGCAGACATGTACATAGGCAAAGAAATCCACTTTCAAGGTATTGGGAAGATCATGAATTGGTCTAATGGTTACGGATGGAATGTGTTTCTAGAAAAAAAATTAGGCAGAAGCAAATGAAAAGGGATTAGCACCAGGGCCATGGAATTCTTATAGCTGAAGTATCTCACAGGATACTAATTCTGCTAATTTCTAAATGCCTCAGGAAAAGGTTCTATCTACCTCTAGGAAGAGCACTGTTCTCAGGGCGCTATATATGCACCAAGAAAGTGCTTAATAAATGCTGTCTTGTGGATGTGGTTTGGATTTGTGTCCCCACCCAAATCTCATGTCAAATTGTAATCTCCAATGTTGGAGGAGGGGCCTAGTGAGAGATGCTTAAATCATGGGAGTGGATTTCCCCCTTGCTAATCTCATGATAATGAGTGAATTCTCACAAGATCTTGTTGTTTAAAAGTGTGTAGCAACCCCCCATCTCTGTCTTCCTTCTGCTCCAGCCATGTCAGACGTGTCTCCTTCCCCTTCACCTTCCACCATGATTGTAAGCTTCCCGAGGCTTCACCAGCCATGCCTCCTGTACAGCCTGTGGAACTTTGAACCAATTAAAACTTTTTTCTTTATAAATCACCCAGTTTCAGGTATTTCTTTATAACGGTGTGAGAACTGACTGATATAACAGGATAGCCCTAATGAACAGACTCTGGCATGGAGATTCAAACATTTTCCAGCTGGTTTGGGAATAAGAATAAATAGTAGCCTGATAATATCTTTTGTTTTCTTGGTCTTAACCCATGTCAAGTAAAAGGACCCCAGTGGGAATAAATATTTATTGATTTATTTTTTGAGATGGAGTGTCTCTCTGTCACCAGGCTGGAGTGTGTAGTAGCACGATCTCAGCTCAGTGCAACCTCCGCCTCCCAGGTTCAAGCAATTCTTCTGCCTCAGCCTCCCAAGTAGCTGAGACTATAAGCATGTGCCACCATGCCCAGCTCATTTTTGTATTTTTAGTAGAGACAGGGTTTCACCGTGTTGGCCAAGATGGTCTCAATCTCTTGACCTCGTGATCCACCCACCTCAGTCTCCCAAAGGACTGAGATTACAGGCGTGAGCCACTGTTCCCGGCCTGGGACTAAATTTCTTAGTTGCCTGTGAGCAGTGTACAAATTCGAATTTGTGCACCTATTCATGGCTGGAATTCCAAGGAAAGGGTCCATGTAAGGACTGTCTGTGGACAAGGCATGTTGATTCATAATGTTAATAATGAGAGCTCACATTTATTCACTATGTGCCAGACACTATGCTGTATCTCATTTAATTCCCATAAACAATTAAATTCCCATAAGGAATAATTCCTATTATTCCTATTTTTACAGGTGAGGAAATGGAGACTCAGAGAAGATGAGTTGTTACTTGAGTTTATGAGATTTATGAATGAGAGAACTAGGACTTGGACCCATATCTGTGTGATGCCAAAACTGGTACAGTCATGTTCTACTGTTCCCCTTCTCCATCTCAGCATCACAGAATCACTGGTTGGACTCATGACATCTCAGAGGAAGAAAGATCCTAGAGGCCATCGGTCTGGTTTCACTCCTGGCAGCACTGGGGAGAAAACCTAAGGCATGCATTTCCAGTAACCAATCATTTGCAGAGTGAGTACTGTCCTGTTGCAGTGGATTCCTTCTACTAAACAGTAGGAGTGGAAGCTGTAGCTTACCAAGGCTAAGAGGAGCAAAAAAGCTGGACTCACATCATTTTTGGCAAATGTACATAGCCCTTTGTCTCCAGGACAAAGGAAGCTATACCCTAGAGTAACTTAAATAAGTTCAGTGCTTAACCTGAGAAAGACACCTTGGGGACCCACTCTGACATATACTTCCTTCTGACTTACAATTAATGTAAAACACCTAATATTCCAGTGGTCAGCTTTCCAAATCCCCTGTGCCACCAGGCTTTGTGTTAAATACAACACTCTGGCTCCCTCCCCAAGGTTGCAGACTCAGAACCACATGGAATAAAAAACAGCAGGACAATGTTCCGAGATTTACTATGTAATGCAAATTTTCAACTAAAATCACAAGATGTTTCTCTCCACCCTTCCCCGCAAGTTCATCTACTTCCATACCTCCTTAGATTTGAAAAGATTGGAGGGCAGGGAGAATACCATTGAAGTAAGCAGATTTCACATCCTGGTGATGTTTTTGTAGCTGCCACATGTGGCCCCGTGTTAAGTAGCTGAACATTTCTGCTTGCTGGCAGCCAGAGTCAGCCCTCACCTCCTATGGAGCACCTTCTGACTTCAAAAAGCCTTCTAGGGGGTTGCAGAGGAGAGGAAATGTGGGAGAGGGTTGCCACTTATGCTGCCTGAATTCATTTTCCATCCTTGTGCTTCCTGGTTATTAGAGTCATGCAGGAGATGGAAGGACAGAGGAATTTCAGGGATTTCTCCAAATGAGGTGCTAGAAACCCTGATACTGAAATAAAAGATTGCATTCTTCTAGAAGCAACATTTTTAAAGCATGACTAAACATAATTTCAATTAAGAAGGTCCATATATCAGATGCACTAAGTATGCCAAATCAGCTAAGGAAGTCCTTGCTCTATATAAAAGCTCATCTCTTTGCATCCCCCAGGAAACAAGCCACTCATTGCATTTTCCACAATGTGACATTTCTATGGGTGGCAGGCAATGCCGGCGTGAGGAGGCAATGCTTGCATGATGGCATAAGAAATGTTCCATTTGCAAACTCTCACTGTGCATAGCGGAAGTCGTGAATGAGGCTGAGATCAATATAAGCTAGCTGGACCCCCAGATCAAGGAAGTCTTAATAGTAGCCAGCCTGTTGAATTCTTTTCTATTGCCTGTTACTTTCCAAAACCAGAAAGGGCCTTCGGAGTTTACCAGACAGTTTTCTTTATTGAAAATAAACCAACATAATCCTTATTGTGTTCTACTTTTATTTATTTTATTTTATTTTTATTTTATTTTTTTTAGGCAGAGTCTTGCTCTTTTGCCCAGGCTGGAGTGCAATGGCGCAATCTCGGCTCACCGCAACCTCTATCTCCCAGATTTGAGCAATTCTCCTGCCTCAGTTCTCCCAAGTATCTGGGATTACAGGTGTGTGCCACCATGCCCAGCTAATGTTTTTTTGTATTTTTCGTAGAGATGGGGTTTTACCATGTTGGCCAGGCTGCTCTTGAACTCCTGACCTCAAGTGATCCACCCACTTTGGCCTCCCAAAGTGCTGGGATTACAGGCGTGAGCCACCATGCCCAGCTACTTTTATATTTTGAATGAAGGTTTAAAATAATATAATTAATATTTTGTAATATCAATTTTATTTTTTAATTTGTAAACTTTTGGACTTTTAACATAGTACCGTAGATTTCTGCATGAGCCAACTTACTCCAATAAATTTGGTAGAGATGTTATTATAATGTATTATGTTAATGAATAATAATAAATGGATTTTTATTTTAAAATGTAGTCAGTCCATAGGAATATATTGCTGTATGTAAGGAACTGTGCTAGATACCATGGTAATATTGTTTGGCTCTGTGTCACCACCCAAATTTCATCTTAAATTGTAATCCTCACTTGTCCGGGGAGGGGCTTGCTGGGAGGTGATTGAATCATGGAGGTGGATTTCCCCCTTGCTGTTCTTGTGATAGTGAGTGAGTTCTCACGAGATCTGGTTGTTTGAAAGTGTGTAGCACTTCCCCCTTCACTCGTTCTTCTCCTTTGCCGTGGTAAGACGTGCCTGCTTCCCCTTCACCTTCTGCATTGATTGTAAGTTTCCTGAGGCCTCCTAGTCATGCTTCCTGTTAAGCCTGCAGAACTGTGAGTCAAACCTCTTTTCTTCATAAATTACCCAGTCTCAGGTGGTTCTTTACAACAGCGTGAGAATGGATTAATACACACGGGCATCAGATGTTTAGAACATTAACGATCCTCCTCTGTGTTCCTACAGCAGAGATCCATATTGAGACTTGAATACGACTTGTTCATGGTGATCTTGGACAGGAAAGGGCTGGAGCCCTCTCAGCAGCACCTGCCCTTTGAGTCTTTCCCGTGGTAGTGCTGAAGTTTATTTCAGTCAGTCTCTTTGTCACTGTCTCTGTCTCTCTCCCCCTTCCAACCCATGGGACGAATCGAGCTGGAGGTTTCTCAGTGTGAAGCTATTTGGCCCATTGAGAGATTAAATCTAGATTCTTAGGCTTCCTAGTGCCTTTCTTTAGCCAACTGGACTCGGCAGTTTGAAAGTAAACGCGAATTGTTAATCATTTGAAGTAGCTTTCTCCAGTGGGATCACAGAGGGGAAGGTGGCTCGCTGACTGGTGCAATTCTCACAGCGTGAGCTTTGGTCCTCAGTTTAGAAGCAAACCAAGTCTGGGCATTATCGGGCTGATACATATCCCGTCATGTTCTAGGGTATGGCTTGGTGGGCAACATGCCCCATGACCTAGTCTACTTCACAATAACATGCATTTATCAAGAGTTAACAGTACCTATGGATTACAAAGCCACTGATGCAAAAGTGTGAACCACAAACCTATTGCTAGGTGGCAACCAAAAGGCTACCATGGTGACTAGTGAGGAAAAGCTTGTCTTCCTCTGAAAATATGTGTTCTATGGGTTAGCCAGCTGGAAGTTTAGAGCACCTTGAAAAGTAAATCAGCTGATGGCCTTTGTTAGCTCAAAGCAGAGGGTTTTCCTTATGTTTTTAACTAATAAAGCTTAACTGTCACAAGAAATACATATGTCAAGAAAAGCATTTACTTTTTAGTGAATTCAGAATTGCTAAGTTACAGTATTGAGATAGGTCCAGTATGCACAATAGTCCGAATATTTGATAGGCCTTAAAGTTAAAAGATGAGAGTCAAAGGGGCCCATTAGCCAATGTCCACATTCTGAATAGTAAACACGCAGCCCACTTACTCCTGTCCTTCTCCTTCTGTGTTCAAACAACTTCCTAATCCATCTAGGTGCTCTTTCCTGAGCCCAGGTGTGGCTTCGGAACCTCTCTCAACATAAGACTCAAAGTCAAGTGATAGGAATTAGCTCTTGAGATGAAATTTATCTATCAGCTCTGATACAGGTAGCTTCATTCAAGAAAATTTCAGCACACTACTTTCTTTTTTCTTTGTCTACACTGGTTTGTTTATATATTCTCCCTCTCTCTCTGTCATGACCTTTGTGTATTACTGTCAAAATTGTGTCAATTCCAAACCTAGACTTACTAGACACAAGTGCCCCAGTAGCTACAAGGAAGAGAAGGAACTTTCGAATGTCAGTTTCAACATCCACAATATAATGAAATGTTGTAGTAAACCGACATTTTCTTTTTTTTTTTTTTTTTGAGACAGAATCTCTCTCTGTCACCCAGGCTGGAGTGCAATGGTACGATCTTGGCTCACTGCAACCTCCACCTCCTGGATTCAAGAGATTCTCCTGCCTCAGCCTCCCAAGTGGCTGGGATTACAGGCACCAGCCACCACACCTGGCTAATTTTTGTATTTTTAGTAAAGACGGGATTTCACTATGTTGACCAGGCTAATCTTGAACTTCTGACCTCACCTCAAGTGATCCATCTGCCTCAGCCTCCCAAAGTGCTGGGATTACAGACATGAACCATTCCACCTGGCCACAAAGTGACTTTTAACCAGTGTTAACTGGATTTTGTTAGTTTGAAAAATGAACCATCTTTAGTCTTTTAAAGTTTCATGAAAAGTCTATGGATTAAAAAAGCGTTTTTCAGATTATGTTTTAAAAAGTAGGACACATTTCCTTTTAGCCAAAACAAAGGCTGTGTGTATTTGCATTCACAACTGAGCTAAAAACCATTTAATGAGCACTGACTATTTGCCAGGTGCTATGGAAATTATTGTTAATGTGTTTTTATTCATTTTCTAGGGCCACCATAACAAAATACCACAAACTGGGGTGGTGTAAACAACAGAAATTTATTGTCTTACATTTCTGGAGGCTGGAAGCCCAACACTGAGGTGTCAATAGGTTTGGTTTCCCTTGACACCTGTCTTCTTGTCTTGCAGATAGCTACCATCTGCCTGTGTCTTCAGGTGGCCTTTCCTCTGCGTGCATGCATCCTTGACATCTCTCAGAATGTTTAAATTTCCCCTTCTTATAAGGACACTAGTCAGATTGGATTATGGCCCATCCTAAAGGCTTTATTTTATTTACGTTGGTGCAAAAGTAATTGCTTTTAATGGCAAAACCCACAATTACTTTTGCACCAACCTAAATAAAATAAAGCCTTTAGGGCGGGCCATAATCCACCCTAAAGGCTTTATTTTATTTATATAACAAATAAAATATATATAATAAAATAACTTAATCTCTTCTGTAAAGGCCCTATCTTCAGTCACATTTTTAGGTGCTGGGGGTTAGGACTTCAACATGTGGATTTAGTGGGAGGTGGGGAAGCAGCAGATACAATACAGCCCATAACAGTGTTGAGGCCTCACAACAATTTTTATGATGATCAAGTGATATGGTTTGGATCTGTGTTCCCACCCAAATCTCATGTTCAATTGTAATCCCTGGTGTTGGAGGTGGAGCCTGGTAGGTGGTGATTGGATCATCATCGGGGCGGATCCTTCATGAATGGTTTAGCACCATCCCCCTTGGCATTGTCTTGGTGATCATGAGTGAATTCTCAGTAGATCTGGTCATTTAAAAATGTGTGGCACCTCCCCCGTCACTTTTCCTCCTGCTCCTGCAATGTGAAGTGCTGGCTCCTCCTTCCCCTCTTCCATGACTGTAAGTTCCTTGAGGCCTCCCGGAAGCAGACCCGCCATGCTTCTTGTACAGCCTGTGAAACTGTGAGACAATTAAGACTCTTTTCTTTATAAATTACCCAGTCTCAGGTATTTCTCTCTAGCAGTGCGAGAACAGACTAATACTATCATTACCACTATTTTAGAGATAAAGAAACAGAGGTTCATAGAAGCCGAGTTATTTGCCTGATGACTTTTATGCAGCAAACCCAGCATATCATTCACATGCCCTGTATTTCTTATTCAGCTGTGACTAGATAAAATTTAGTTTGCGAAGTGAGTTTTAAAAGGCCCATTGACATTCCTAGATTCCTTTCAAAGAAGGTGTATGTAGCAAGGTTGCTAATGTAGCCTCTGCTCCTTACCAGGTGTGTGACCTCAGGCAGGTTAATTTACCTCTCCCGCCATTGGTTTTCTCATCTATAAAATGGAAATATTAATAGTACCTGCTTTATAGGGCTGTTGAGGAGGGAAGGTCCTTATAACGACGTCTGCACGTAGGTATTCAACATATGGTAGCAGCTATTATATATGATAATCTTTATTCTGAGAAGAATGCATTTTCAAAATAGGACAAAGTGATTATCATTCCTTCTTTGCATTTGAAAGGGTTATTAGACGTTGGTTATTTGGAACTATCTATTAATCCATTTTCAATATTATCATTTTCAGTATCTTATGTCGTTTTACATTGGCAACATGTCAGAGGCCAGTGTAATATGTCAAAAGTGATTTAATTCATTGGCTGCGTGTCATGAATGTGACACAGCACTGGGAATCAGACCAATAGTACCTGATTTTAACACATACTGGGCATATCAGTATGTTTCCTTGGAGTTAGGTGACATACCAGCTATTATAGCTGCTGAATAATTTTCTGAACAGTTCTGAATGACATTAGAGATGATAAGTATCCCCTACAAAACAGTTTTCAAATGGAATGTTGCAGAATCAGGTCCACCAGAGCCCATGTTGAATGGCAGAAGACGGCTTACTTTCTAAACAGACCCTTTTGTACTCCTGGTCATCTGTTTTTATGAACAAATTGAGGTCAACTGAAATGAGTTAAGATACATTAGAAATGTTTTATCTGGGCCAGGCGTGGTGGCTAACGCCTGTCATCCCAGCACTTTGGGAGGCCGAGGCGGATGGATCACCTGAGGTCAGGAGTTCATGACTAGCCTGGCCAACATGGTGAAACCCCATCTCTACTAAAAAATACAAAAATTAGCCAGGTGTAGTGGCGCATGCCTGTAGTCCCAGCTATTCTGGAGGCTGAGGCAGGAGAATCACTTGAATTCGGGAGGCAGAGGTTGCAGTGAGCCGAGATCACACCATTGCACTCCAGCCTGCGTGACAAGAGTGAAACTCCCATCTCAAAAACAAAATGAAAAATGTCCTTTGGTTACATAGGTGACTGTATATTTGGTTGTTATTTTGTAAATGTTGGTTTTTTGGAGAAAATAATCAAAATAAAGGGTGTAACAGATAAACTAAATCATTTCGATAAAGATACAAGGAAAATTTTACATTTTCTTATAAATGGTTCCTGGTAGTAGGTCACAATTGACAATATAGAACTCTTAAAAAGGTGTATTTTTGTCGTTAATGAAACTCTTCTAGGAAGATATAAAATGAGCATAAAACAGTTTTGTATTTCAATGCCTCTTCATTGCTGTCACTGAAAAAATGTATAATGGGGAGATGGTAGATAATAAGTTTCTAGAGCATCAGATTCTAAAAGATAGTTGCATGGCTGCCTCTAGAGTTCAACTGGATGAATGTGATGGGATGGTGAGGTGAATGAGCACTGTATTTACCAGCGTAGTGCATAAAATGATGGAGAATGCAGCCAGGAAACCAGGAAATGTGAATGGAATATGATTATATTATTTACTCCCAGGGTTGCCATGTAATATACCTAATTCTTTTTTTTTCTTTCTTTGGGACAGAATCTCACTCTGTTGCCCAGGCTGCAGTCTAGTGGCACGATCTCAGCCCACTGCCACTTCCATCTTCCAGGTTCAAGAGATTATCCTGCCTCAGCCTCCTGAGTAGCTGGGATTACAGGCACATGCCACCATGCCCAGCTAATTTTTGTATTTTTTAGTAGAGAAGGAGTTTCACCACGTTGGCCAGGCTGATCTCAAACTCCTGACCTCAAATGATCTGCCCACCTCAGCCTCCCAAAGTGCTGGGATTACAGGCATGAGCCACTGCACCCAGCCTGGAATATGCTTAATTCTTTGTCTTCCTTCTCCTTACCCCAAGAATTAAAGATTAATTGCATCACATTAAAAATATATCATCTGACTCTCACATTATACATGGATTAAACATAATTAACTAAACTAAGGGCAACTTTATCATATGGTGGTTATACAAATGATAGAAAAACAAATTTGAGGGATATGCTGTTTAAAAAGGACGATAGACACTTCCATTACCATTGTCATCAACAAAGTCAAGTTGAGTTTATTGTTCATGTGGAATGCTGTTGGAAGTTGCTGGTTTTTCTTGGCTGCTGGCGTAAGGGAAGTGTTATAATATACCTCTGAACAAGTATCTCATTGGGATGTGACTTCTTGAGAGTGAGGCCAGGCCCTTCTAGTTGGTTCCCACTTCCCAGTGACACCCTGAGGCTGTCTTGAGTGTCATATCCCAGGGCCAAGAATTTCTCCTATGATAAATAGATAAATAGACATACTGGTAGACACACTAGCTCACACCACTGTGGTGCTTCACTCACAGAAGGCCTGGTGTCCCTACAATTTTACAGGCCTCTCTAATAGCCTGACAATTGGGGAGTTACTAGCTTGAGTGAAAATAACTAAACACCATTTCTTGACTGTCTGCTATATGCATTGCACCCTTTATGTGCATTCTTGTTTCATACTTGCAGCAAAACTGTAAGGTAGGTGTTATTCTCACTTTACAGATGAGGACATTGAATGTGGCACAGACAGTTCTACGTGTTGTGCAAGTCCCATTGTGCTCTTCTTTGGTGCATAAGAAGACTGCGCTCCCCAACACCCTTGTGGTTAGCTTGGGACCATGTGACTAGCTCTAGCCAGTGGTAAATGAAATGGCCACACATCATTTCCAGATGGAGCATGAAAGTGTGGTTATGAGTATTCCACATTCTCTCTTTTCTATCGCGTGTTGAGCTGGTATTGTCACTAAAGAGAGGCAGGCTGCATTGCTGAGTCATCACATTGGGGACAGCCACCCTTGTGAATCACCCACTTCACAGAAGACTTCATGTGAGTAAAATAAACCTGCATTTTATATAACTACTAATATTTTGAGGCTTATCTGTTACTGAAGCATAGCCCACCCTTTCCTGACTAACACATTGAGCCCCAGAGGGAACAAGTGAACTCGTCATGATTCCATACATGCTGGTCTAGAACTCCCACTCAGATCTATGACTACAAAGCCCCTTTTATCCTTTCTGCTGTTATTTCTTTGGTTAGGACATAGAGGAGTGCTAAAGTTCACAATGCAACATTCAATATTCCTTGAGTATGGGATATTACACTGCAATTTTCTTTGCCTTCTTATTCCTTACCAGTCTGCAAGCCACTAGATGGCTGAGTGGAATAAAGAAAAGAGAACCCTGGATTAGAGAAATCACATGTAATGTCCACATGGGCCCTAGAGCTTCTGCATGACTCCAAAAGAAGGGTGTCATACTGGTGATATGGTAGGACCAGAGAGAGGGCCAAGAAGGGTACCACTCTAGTTATACATAACTACTTTGGGTAAAAAAGTAGGCCGGGGGGCCGGGCGCGGTGGCTCACGCCTGTAATCCCAGCACTTTGGGAGGCCGAGGCGGGCGGATCACAAGGTCAGGAGATCGAGACCACGGTGAAACCCCGTCTCTACTAAAAATACAAAAAATTAGCCGGGCGCGGTTGTGGGCGCCTGTAGTCCCAGCTACTCGGGAGGCTGAGGCAGGAGAATGGCGTGAACCCGGGAGGCGGAGCTTGCAGTGAGCCGAGATCGCGCCACTGCACTCCAGCCTGGGCGACAGAGCGAGACTCCGTCTCAAAAAAAAAAAAAAAAAAAAAAAAAAAGTAGGCCGGGGTTGGAGGCCAGGTACATGGTGGCTCACGTCTGTAATCTCAGCACTTTGGAAGGCCAACATGGGTGGATAACTTGAGGTCAGGAGTTCAAGACCAGCCTGGCCAACATAACATGGTGAAATGCTGTCTCTACTAAAAATACAAAATGGGTTATACCAAGTTTGTATGTGGTTATTCACAAAGATTTGATGATTGACATTGAGAATTCATTCATTGGTCATTTTTAATGTTTCCAATGTTGAAAAAATAAGGATCTAGAAAATAAATGCCTTGCCCTGAAGGAGCTAGCCATCTTGATGGCAAACCAAACAAGTGAACAATTATAACTCACCACAAAAGATACTACACTTTATAGACACAAGCATGGCAGGCTATGGGATTGTGGAAGCAGGCCTCCAGACTCGGCTGGGTACAATATGGGCGAGTCAGGAAGGACTTTCACAGGAGTAGCCCCTGGGCACACTGTGGCAACCCAAGTAGTCCCAGCAATAGAGCTGCATATGAAATCGTAAAATTGGTGTCATTCTAACTTCAAGATTCTCTAGGGCAGGTAATCCTTACTAGCTTGAGCCCTTGACCTCACACAATCCATGGATGTCTCAGGGGTTCTGCGAAACTCCCAATATTGAACCTGAAATTTTGTGTGCGGAAAGTTTTTCTGGTTATCCTTTAAACAGATTCTCAGAGGTCTCTTTGACCTCCAAAAATGTTATCATCACAGCTCCAGAAGACACAGCAGTTCTTTGGGAAGCCTAGCTACTGTGTGGTTGAGAAATCTGCTTGTCTGCAGAGATGTAATTGTGAAAATGAACTCATGGAGAATAATTTCACTCCGAGGACTTTTCCCCAATAATTTTGTGCCTGGAACTTAATAAGGCAAAATGGTTTAGAAACTCAATGCCAAGACACTGCTTGCCTACATTATATACACACACACTCAGAACTTTTCTAGAAAATTCAAACGATAGAGACAAATGTATAATTAACATTAGATGGCTTTCTTCCACTGATCACCTTTGCCACTAACTGCTCTGTCTCCCCAAAGGCAACCACTATTAGTTGGTCCTTGTATTTCCAGGGGGAAAAATATGAATCATTACCTATATATATATACATGTATTTTTATGTAATCTGAAGGGATCAAGTTGTACATACCACTCTGAGCCTTGCTTGTTTTCTCTGTATCTATGAATAATTGGTACATCTCAGAGATAATTTTGTAGTAAGCTCATGCCAGTCTATTTGATTCTCTGTGTGGGTCAGGGAGTCTTTCCTTGTTGGGTGGTACTGCCGTGGGGCAGGGGGCGGTGCTCAGCTCCTGGCATGATGCTTCTTGAGGTTGCTTATCCATCTTGTTTAAGGTGCTTTTGCAAGTGTTTTCCTAGACTAAATTCCTAGCATGGAATTGCTGGGTTAAAGCGTATGTGCATTCACAATGTTGGTCAATATTACCAAATTGCCCCTTAACACAGTTGAACTAATATATATTCTTACCCACAGTGGATGAGAGTGCCTATTTCTGCACACAATTTGTATTATCAAATATTCTAATTTCAGCCAACATAATAGGTAAGAATTATTCTCTCATCGTTGCTTCAATTTGTATGTCTTTGATTATAAATGAAGTTGAGCACCACTTCATGTATTTACTCACTTTTGTGGATGAATTGCCTATTTATGTCCACTGCTCATTTTTCCATTGGATGTGTCTTTTTCCAACTGAATTATATAAACTCTTTGTCAATTAAGGGAATGAGTCCTGGCTGGGCGTGTGGCTTATGCCTGTAATCCCAGCACTTTGGCAGACCTAGGCAGGCAGATTGCTTGAGGTTAGGAGTTTGAGACCAGCCTGGCCAACATGGTGAAACCCCATCTCTACCAAAAATACAAAAACTTAGCTGGGTGTGGTGTTGTGTGCCTGTAATCTCAGCTACTTGGGAGGCTGAGGCAGAGAATTGCTTGAACCCAAGAGGTGGAGATTGCAGTGAGTCGAGATCACACTACTGCACTCCAGCCTGGGCAACAGAGTGAGACTCTGTCTCAAAAAAATAAATGAAAAAGGAATGAGTCCTTATATTAATAGTAAATATGTGTTGCATGTATTTTCCCTGATTTAACCTGTGTCTTTTGTCTTTGTTTATAGTATTTTGGGCCATGTTAAGTTCTTTAATTGGTATGTATTTAAATTTATCAACACTGAGCAAATTTGTTGAGAGTTAGACCTGATCTCAAGATCCCATTGAGTTTTAAAGATAACTGTATAAATATTAACCACCACAAAACTTAAAGGAATGAGTGTCCAATGGTGGATTTTTGCTGTCCTTGATGGGTAGGTGGAGGCCACCTCTGTTGTTTGGGCCTTTCCAATGATTCTCTCGTGTCTCCTGTGAGATACTCTACTCTGTATTGTGCAGTTAAATAGTTGATACTACAATCAAGTTATAATTTTTTAAATGTTTTTATTATTCTTATAAAATGTTTTTATTATTCTTATAAAAGTCCTATGGTTCACAAAATCCAGGCTCTAGCACCATGCCTGTTACCTAAAAATGTGCCAGACGGGCCCATGAATATTTGAAGTAAAAGGAAAACGATTGTGGAAGGGACAAAGTCTCTAGAAGGCTTGGAGAGCTCAAGGACACTCAAGATTTCTTCCCAGGAAGGAGGAGAAGAAAAATAAATTTGAAAGAATACTTATGAAATTACTTTGAGAAGCTTGAAATAACTTATGATAGAGTTTTAAACTTTTTGTAAAACGTAGATCATCATATTTGTAAGCCTTTACAGCTATAAAACTTAAACTATTAAAGACATCAGTCATCAAAATTACAGAGCTTCTCAAAACCTTGAGGTGCATATGAATTACGTGGGCATCTTTGTTAAAATGCAAATTTTGATTTGGTTGGGGGCTAGGGTAGGGCGGAAATTCTGCATTTCTAACATGCTGCTTGACCCCTCGGTAGCCAGGTCCTAAACTACACAGCCACCCACTCCCCTCTTCCTTCTTTCTTCTCTCTTTTCTTCCTTCTCTGACTCTGGGCACAGGATCGCATACTATTTATGTGTGAATATACACATGCTTTAGATATGTCTATATTTCTGCTTTCTAAAACATTAATTAAGAAATATGCAATTGCTACAGAAACCACAATATACTTCATGAAAAATCATTGGGTACAAAGGCAAAACATTGACAAATTGATATTTTCTTGCTTCGTCACGCCTGATTTAAGGAAATGAACTCAAAATAGGCTATGTGAATTGGAAATTGACTTCCACCACATTTAAATTGTTCTCCTTTAAACTATTAGCAGTTGAGTGTGTAAACCAATATTTATTTTTTAATCAAAGGTTTGCAGCAAATGATTCGTAAATGAAAGAAATGAAGGAAGAACGCTTCAAAATGTTCCTAGTAATAGAAGTGGAAATCGGATATTTTATTTCTTTAAATGGCAGACACAGCCCTACACTAAATTCCAGCCTGCTCTGGGAAGAGGAAATTGTGTGTGAAACTGGCCATTGTATAAAAGTCTGAGGCCAGCAGCTCTCTGCCAGAGATCATAATAAATATTTTTCTATGGAAAGAAGTTTTGAAGATCCAGCTACATTAAGGCAGAGTCTATTAACAGAATAATTGTATAGAGAGGACCGCTTAAGAAAAGCTTCCAAAATTCCATTATCTTAACTGTCACTCGCCACTCCGAGTTGTCTTGGTGCAGTGTGTTTTCATGAATTACCCGAGCTGTTTGTTTTTCTTTTATCAGTCATCACGCTGTCAGCTGGGCCGTTCATAACAACTTTTGGCAGCTCATCAGGGGAGTTCAGAGCTTAAATAGACCCTATCAACTCTCACACCTCATTGTGTGAAACTGTTTACCAGCATTGCCTTTTTCTGTAAATACTACAAGGAGAGCCCTGAAAGGAGAGATGTGTGAAAACAAAATGGCCTAACCTTGTAGCAGTCGGCTGAGATGGCAGATCTGGGTTGACGGAGAATCTGCAAGTCCTTGCATTTCATTTATTCAGCCGAATAATACCTAGTCGCGGGTCTTGAAGTTGTGTGGATGCTAGTTAATTAGACGATACTTAATTTGACTTCACATTTGTGTCAGTTGGTGAAGACGAGACTTTGTAATTAGGGAGTACAGATCGGGTTTCTGTCACAATTTTTCTCCCTCACTCTAATTTAATGCACACTTTTCCAGTGTTTTTCCCATTGTCTTTTATGCATGACTGGTGACTAGGTGGCCTCTATTACACAACCAACAGCAAATGGACCCGGTGTCCTGGACTTTCTGCCAGAGTTGTCCATCATAAATAATTTTCTATTTGAAATGAATGTCAACAATCTTCTTTTGAACCTTATAGCACCAACCTGCAAATGGTATGGGTTTCTTTTTTAGCTTGCATATATAACTTTTGCCAAAGTTATATATGCAACAGATTTTTAAGTGTCAAATAATGCTTGTTTTGTGAAGGAAACTAGCTGTCTCCCGTTTCTCCTCCCTAAAGGCAACCACTTTCAGCTCTTGTGGTGGATTATTTAGAAAATAATTTCACAGTGAGAAAGATATTGATTCACTTTGCCTGTTTTTGAATGCTGTGTAAATGAAATCCTATTGCTGCAACCTGCTTCTTTCACTTCGGTTAAAGTGATTTTTGTTTACTCTTTTTTTAAAAAAATCAAGGTATAATTTACATACAATGAAATGCATCAATTTTAAATGTGCAGTTTAATGAGTATGAATACATGAATACAGCCATATAACTGCAAACCAATCAAGATACAGAACTTTCCCATCACCCCAAAAAGTTCTATCTTAACACCTTTTCAGCCTCCAGGAGGCAATCACTTTTCTCTCTCTCTCTCTTTTTTTTTTTTCTCGATAGAGTTTTAGCTCTTGTCACCCAGACTGGAATGCAGTGGTGCAATCTCGGCTCACTGTAACCTCCGCTTCCTGGGTTCAAGTGATTCTCCTGCCTCAGCCTCCTAAGTAGCTGGGATTACAGGCACCCACCACCACACCCGGCTAAGTTTTGTATTTTTAGTAGAGACAGGGTTTCACCATGTTGGCCAGGATGGTCTCAAACTCCTGACCTCAAGTGATCCGTCTGCCTCAACCTCCCAATCCCGAAATACTAGGATTACAGGTGTGAGCCACCATTTGGGGCCAACTTTTCTCATTTCTATCATCACAGGTTAGATTTACCTACCCTAGAACTTTCTATAAATGGAATCATACAATAAGTACTCTTTTCTGTCTGTTTTCTTTTGCTCAAAATGATGCCTTTGAGATACCTGAGGAAACGTGTTCCTTTAAACTGCCAAGCATAATTCCATTGCATGAGTATACTACTGTTTGTGTATAAATTCACTCGTTGATGGTCACTTCGATTGTTTACAGTTTTTGGCAATTGGGTTTTCTTTTTGTTATTGATTTGTAGGCATTCTTGCATATTGCAGGTATCAAATCTGTTGTCAGAAACAGATTTTGCGCAGCACTTTGAGATGCCAAAGTAGGTGGATCACGTGAGGTCAGGAGTTCAAGACCAGCCTGGCCAACATGCTGAAACCCTGTCTCTACTAAAAATACAAAAATTAGCTGGGCGTGGTGGCATGCACCTATAATCCCAGCTAGTTGGGAGGCTGAGGCAGGAGAATTGCTTGAACCCAGGAGGTGGATGTTGTAGATCGCACCATTGCACTCCAGCCTGGGTGACGAGAGCAAAACTCTGTCTCCCAGAAAAAAAAAAAAGAAAAAAAAAAAGAAAAGAAAAGAAAGAAATAGATTTTGCAGGCTAGGTGCTATGGCTCATGCCTGTAATCTCAGCACTTTGGGAGACTGAGGTGAGAGGACTTCTTGAGTCCTGAGTTGGACACCAGCCTGGGCAACATAGTAAGACCCTGCCTCTACAAAAAATAAAATAAAATAAAATTGATTTTGCATATATTTCTCCCAGTCTATGTCTTGTCTTTTTATTTTCTTAATGATATTGTTTAATGAGCAGAAGTGTTACATTTTGATTATGTCCAATTTGTGATTTTTGTCTTCTCTGACTAGTATTTTTTATGTTCTGAATAAATTTTAGCTGAGCGTAAGAGCATGCAGATATTTCACTTATCTCCTTTTAGAAAACATTGAAGCTTAATAGTTTCAGATTTTACATTAAGACCTCTTGTCTTAAGCTAATTTTTGTGTATGGTATGAGGTAGCGGTCAAAGTTCTTCTGTTTTGTTTTTGTTTTTAATATGGATATCCAATTATTCTAGAATCATTTGTTGCAAAGACTTTTCTTTCGACACTGGATGTGTGTGCCTGTGCGAGCATGCACAAACACCTTTGTTGAAAATCAATTGACTATACACACATGGACCTATTTCAGGACCCTCAGTTCTGTTTCATTGACTTGTCTATCTGATGTAAATAACAGCGTCTAAATAATTGTTGCTTTATAGTAAGTCTTGAAAGCAGGAAGGATATATCTTCTATATTTTCTCTTTTTAAGGCTCTGTTGACTAATCTTAATCTTTTGCATTTTCATAATACATTTTAACATCAGCTCATTAATTTCCACTAAAAAGCCTCCTGGAATTTGGATTGGGATTGCACTGAAGCTATAGATCAATTTGGGGAGAATCGAGTTTACAATATTAATTCTCCCAGTCCATAAGCATGTTATATGGTTTAATTTTTTATTTAAAATTTTTGGCAATATGAAATCATTTTCAGAATGTCTTACTTATTTTTGTTAAATTTTCAATAGTTTATGTTTTGCTTCCATTATAAATGGAATTGCTGTTTAATTTCATTTTCCAATGTTTTGTTTGTCAAAATTGAAATATAATGAATTGTTTATTTAATTAATTTATTTACGTTGAGAAGGAGTCTCTCTTTATTGCCCGGGCAGGAGTGCAGTGGTGCAATCTTGGCTCACTGCAACCTCCGCCTGCCACCCCCTTCCCTTCCCCCCTCACTCCCCTCCCCCGTTCAAGCAATTCTCATGTCTCAGCCTCCTGAGTAGCTGAGATTACAGGCTCCTGCCACCACGCCTGACTAATTTTTTTTGTATTTTTAGTAGAGACGGGATTTTGCCATGTTGGTCAGGCTGGTTTCAAACTCCTGACCTCAAGTGATCTGCCCGCCTCGACCTTCCAAAGTGTTGGGATTACAGGCGTGAGCCACCATGCCCGGACCAAAATTAAAGTATAATTCAGTTTTATATATTTACCTTGATTCCAGTGACTTTGCTAAATTTATTTTTGGTTCTAATAGACCAAATAATGATTCCTTAGGATGTTTTATATATGAAATCGTGTTATGTGCATAAGAGATAGTTTTGCTTCTTTCTTTTTAATTTGTATGCCTTTATTTTTTTGTTACATTGTTGTATTAATTAGAACTTTCAGGATAATGTCGCATAGAAGTAGGGAGAGTGGACATCTTGTTTCTGAACTCTGAAAGAAAGCATTAAATATTTCTCTATTTAGTATAACATTTGCTGTTGGGTTTTTGTATATGCCCTTTATTACATTGATGAAAGTTCTTTCTTTTCCTAGTTTTTTGAGAGGTTTTTAAAAATCATGAATGTGGCTGGGTGCAGTGGCTCACACCTGTAATCCCAGCACTTTGGGAAGTTGAGCCAGGTGGATCACCTGAGGTCAGGAGTTTGAGACCAGCCTGGCCAACATGGTGAAACCTCGTCTCTACCAAAAATACAAAAATTAGCCGGGCGTGGTGGTGCACTCCTGTAATCCCAGCTACTTTGGAGGCTGAGGAAGGAGCATCGCTTGAACCCGGGAGGTGGAGGTTGCAGTGAACCAAGATTGGGCCACTGCACTCCAGCCTGGGCCACAAGAGCCAGACTCTGTCTCAAAAAAAAAAAAAAAAAAAATCATGAAAATGTATAAAATGTTTTCAAAACTATTTTTGCATCAATTGAGATGCAATTCTTTTTTCTGTTGAGTCTGTTACTGTGATGAATTATGACCATCGATTTTCTAATGGGAAACCAAAGTTGCAATCCTGGCATAAGTTCTACTTGTTAATAACAGTTATCCTATTCACACAATGCTGAATTTGATTTTCTAATATTTTATTGAGGACTTTGCATCTTTACTCATGCAGGATATTGGTCTGTAATTTTCTTTTCTTGTAATGTCCTTGCCAAGTTTTGGCATCAGTGTTTATGCTGGCCTCATAAAACAACTTGGAAAGTGTTTTCTTCTGTTTTCTTGAAGAGTTTGTGTAAGACTGGTGTCGGTTTTTTCTTTAAGGCTTTGATAGAATTTATGAGTAAAGCCATCTGGGCTTGGGGTTTTCTTTGTTGAAAGATTTTTCATTATAAATTCAATTTTGAAAAAAGATACGGGGCTATGTGAATTTTTCTTTTTCTTCTTGCTAATTTTGGTAAGATATGCTTTTCAAGGAATTTGTCCATTCGCTCTAAGCTGTTGAATTTATAGGCATAAAATCATTCATTGCTTTGTCTTCTTGGAGAATTGAATCCTTTATCATTATGTAATAACCCTCTTTATCGCTGGTAATATTTCTTGTCTGAAGCCTACTTTGACATTAATGAAGCTACTCAGCTTTCTTTTGATTAGTGTCTGTATGGTACATCTTTTTCCATCCTTTTACTTTTAACCTATCTATGTTTTTATATTTAAAATTGTATTTTTGTAGACAGTATATAGTTGAGTCTTGCTTTTTATATTGTCTAGCAATTTCTATCTCTTTATTAGTGTGGTTTGCATTTAATATGATTATTGGTATGATTGAGTTAAAGTCAATAATCTAAACAGCTGTTTTTGATTTGTTCCATTTGAGCTTTCTTTTGGCCCCCTTTTTGATTAATTAAGCATTTTTACTATCTAATGTTATCTTCACTATTGAATTAACATGTGTAATTCTTTTTTAAAATTTTAGTAGTTGCCTTAGACTTTACCATACACATCTTGTTTGATCAAAGTCTACTTTCAAATAATTATCTTCTGTTTCATGTCTACTATAAAGGTAATATATTCCCACTGCCAGCTCCTCACCCTTGTTCTATTGTTGCCCTATGTTTACTCTTACAAATGCTATAAATGCACAATACTTCTACTTTTGCTTTAGTTATTCTTTAGAGCAATTAAAAGTAATAAAACATGATTTTATGTTTACGTTTAGTCATTCCATTTCCAATGCTCTTAATTTCTTTCTCTGGATTCAAGTTTCTATCTTCTGTTACATTCCTTATGCCTGAAGAACTTTCTATAACATTTCTTATGGCATAGGTACACTGGCAATTAATTCTCTCAGGTTTTGTTGTTGTTTGTTTTGAGTCTGAGAAGTCTTTATTTCTCCCTTCTTTTTGAAAGATATTTTTGCTGGGTACAGAATTCTGAATTTACTGGTTTTTTTTATGTCAATCAGCAACAAAGACATTATTCCACTATCTTCTGGCTTGCATAGTTTCTGATGAGAAATATTCTGTCCTTCTTACCTTTGGTTTTTAACTTCTCTATGTACAGTGTGTCTGCTTTCATTGGCTGCCTTCAGAATGTTCTCATTGTCTCTGATTTTCAGCAGTTTGAATATGATATGCCTATGATGTGGGAGCTCTTTTGGGAGGGAGAATTTATTCTCCTTGGTGTTCTTTGGACATCTTGGAACTGTGATTCAGTATCTGTAATTCATTTTGGAAAATCCTTACATATTATTTCTTAATGTCTTTGCTTTCTGGAATGCCAATTACATGTAGGTTAGATCTTTTGTTATTGTCTCATATCTCTTGGATGCTCTGTTGTGTTTTTCCATCCACATTCCATTCTTCCACTTTTCTGGCAATCAGTGCCACAACTGTCATAAGCTCGGTTTCCATAAGAGAATCACAAATAATGACAAACATGTATTACACACTCATCATGTGCTGGTGGTGTAAATGTTGTTCTATAATTACTTAATTCTCACAACAATTCTACTAGATAGACACATTTATTATCCCCATTTTTATGATAAGGATAAACTGAGACACAGAAAGATTAAGTAATTTGTCCAAAGATGCAGAAATAGAAAATGACAGAATTTGGCTTCTTAAACCATTATATTTTAACTACTTCAACAAATGGGAAGATAATTTTTAGGTAATATCTTTGTTTTTGGTCTCTATAATCCTTCAGTTATTACTGTTACCTCTCCAAGAATTTTAATCTATTAATCAGCAAGTACATATTTAGCACCCATTATGTGCCCAGAATTGTTTTGTTTGCTATGGAGGTATAAACAAATATGGCAGGGCTATTTCCTTCAAGGAGTTCACATTCTCTAAAGGAAAGGCCCCACAAATCTAAAAATAAACATTATGGTACAGAGGAGTATCATTATTATTATCATAATGAGTTTTGAGACAAGATCTTGCTCTGTCACCCAGGCTGGAGTGCAGTGGTGCCATCATGGCTCATGCAGCCTTGCTCTCCCAGGCTGAAGTGATCCTTCTGCCTTAGCCTCCCACATAGTTGGGTCTACAGGCACAGATACAATTATTTCTTAATTTTTTTGTACAGACAGGGTCTCACTATGTTGCCCAGGCTGGTCTCAAATTTCTTAAGTGATCCTCCTGCCTCGGCCTCCCAAAGTGTTGGGATTACAGGTCTGAGCTACCACACCCAGCCAGTATCACTATTCAGAAAAAGGAAAGCTCAACTTTATCTGGATGCTTAGAAACCATGGAAAACATATTAAAAATAATGATGCTTATTCAACAGTTTGCTTAACTCTGGATTACCCATGCTGTATTTTCACTTCTCCCTTACCTCTTTTTTATGCTCTAATTTTTAGCTATTATACTGTTTATAAATACTTTTTCCACAGAACAAAATAAGAAAATTTTTAAGCTCAAAATGTGTGTATAAAAGTTTAAAGTGGAAAGAATCTCAAAATCTTGGTTATGGTGATGTGTGTGTGTGTGTGTGTGTGTGTGTGTGTGTGTGTATGCATATACACATATATCTCCCAATTATTTTCTTTCACCATGAAAATGTATTGAGAATTAACAGGTATTAACATTAGGTGTTCCCTAGTACATCTAGAATAACCATGATTATCAAAGATTTTATAAATGAAGTTTTATCTTTTAGATTGGCTAGCATGGCGTCTGACTCTTAATAGGCACCTAACAAACGTTTATCATTTCACTGACTGAATGAATGAAATTAAAGAATCCCTAAGGCATGTATTTTTGGTAAACAATAAAGAAAATCTTCATAAGTTTGTATTTTAATTTAAAAAGCAGATTTTCCTAATGCCGTGCACATCGACATATCCTAGGGAGAAGGTTGTATTTGATCCATTATCCTTACTTGGAAGCTCTACAGGATTAAAGGTCTGGATTCCTTCATAGTTGATGTCCATCTCTTCCCCAGTGCAGTACATGGTAGAGAGTAGATTCAATAAATATTTGCTGGATGGAAAAATGAACCATCTGACAGATTGAGGCAAAAATAATTCTTAATGCTATATAGCAACTTGTCTCAAGGGCAGATTCCAGACAAAACTAATAGTAGCAATAGAGACATTTTTCAGGAAAAGCTTGATAGTGTAGTGGTCAGACCATGTTTTGTGGAGCTAGCCAGACCTAGGACCTAGTCCCATCCGTGCCACTTACTAGCTAGCTTTGCAACCTCAGAAAAGTTTTTTAATCTCTCTAAGTCTCAATTTCCCAGTCATTAAATCTGGAGCAGTAATATTATTTCATATGCTTGTTGTGAGGATTAAAGAAAATATTCAACATCAAGAGTTTATCTTGTGACTAACTACAGAAGTACTTAACAAATGGTAAATATTATTGTTATGCAGAGATTTCAGGAGTTGAGGCAGAGGCCATTGAGATCTATAGAGAATCTTAACAAAAGTGAGGAAACCTAAAACAGATGTGCCTATCTGCTTCCTATATTTCTCTTTTCTTGCTTTAGGAATTTTGAATGACATTTGTTTGGCATATGGGTATGTGGAAACGGTGAGATGAGAAGAAGGTTAGAAATCCTTTCCACTTTTAGAGAAATGCCCTCTACCAAGGATGTATGCTCCAGAGCAACATAGGCCCACCCTATCTGCTGAGGATGAAAACAGCCAGAGACAATGGGATATGACACAGTAATGAGTTCTCATTTGTCAGGTGTCAGCTCGCTGATATGGTCTAAGGATAAGGTGTTCAACAATTCTTAGAAATTGGTAATAACAATACCACTTACACAGCAGTGCCTCTTACAGTTTTCATAATACTTCCACATGGACTATCTGTTTTAATTTTCACCACAATGTTGTTAGAAGCCTGAAGTAAATATTATCATTCCCATTTTATAGATGAATAAACACATTCTGAGAAGTGAAATGACCATGCCCAAGGTCACTTAGCTACTCAGTAATTGACCTGGGGCTCAAACCTGGGTTGTCACTCTGGATTCATTATTTTTTTTCCAAAGCAGCCTGTTTGTTCTATGGAATCTGTCTATTTTCATTAGTGAGTGTGCACGTGTACATGCTAGACCCTCAAAAATTTGTGATTTATAAGGTAATTTTGTACTCAACTGCAGTAGCTAAAAGAAGAGTCCTGTTTTGTTTGTTTGTTTTGTTTTGTTTTGTTGTTGTTGTTGTTTTAAATTTTATGTCTCTTTTTGGCCCAACAGGGAGCAAAGTTTGTCATCGTGATACACTAGATCTTCGATGATATCAATAAGGAAACATCCACAGCCTTTGGTTAAAAGACTCTGAGACTTCAAGGACTGCTGACTGTCCAGAAGAGGCTGTGGTGGTTCAAGTGAGGCTTAAGGCTGTAGTTACACCAATCTGTCACTCCAGAAGAGTCCAAGGCTGCTGATCAGAGTGAACCTCAGAACAGATAGCAGTGGCACCTAGAGGGTATAACCTCAACAGCAGACGAGGTGTTGGTGGATGATTCCTGATTATGGATTCCTCTTCATCTCTCAATTTATATTCCAAGCTGTTAACCTAGAATAAATCCTACCATATCTAATTAATGCACTAATCAAACTTTGTTTTGAATGGAAGGGGGGAAAATATGTTGATTACCCCTGCTAGAGGGATAGGAAATATGCCTAAAGCAGAATATCTTTCTCCATCATGAATAACATTAATCTCTGTAGTTCTCACAAGTGAATAATTATTATATAGTTTGCTTCCTAGTTGTATGGCTTGGTATTTATCCTTTATGAGTTTCCAGGTGACAATTTGTTTCAGGAAGAATTCTCTCCAGAAACAATTTTTTAAGATTATCGTTGAATTCCTTAATAAAGAGTTGAAAGCCAAACTCACACTAGGTTAAATGCAACAACAACCAATGGACAACAGACTGATCTCCAACTTCCTCAATTCTTTTTTTTTTTTTTTTTTTTTTTTTTGAGACAGGGTTTCACTCTGTCGACAAGGCTGGAGTGCAGTGGCTCAATCTTGGCTCACTGCAGCCTGAACCTCCCAGGCCCAAGCAATCCCGAGTAGCAGGGACTCAGGCATGCACCACCACACCTGGCTAATTTTTTGCATTTTTTGTAGAGAGAGGGTTTCGCCGTGTTGCCCAGGCTGGTCTTGAACTCCTGAGCTGAAGGTATTTGCCTGCCTCGGCCTCCCAAAGTACTGGGGTTACAGGTGTGAGCCACCGCACTTAATTGCCACCAGGATTGATTGGTAAGGCTATGGAAGAGTTGTTGTCCATTCCAAGTCTTCCCATTGAAGCAACAACCATGCCACAGCCTTATTCTATCCCATGGCTATCTTGTGCATCTCCAAGTGTGCCAGTATGAGGCCCTCAAACACATCCATACCCTCCGATGAGATAATGTTGGCCATGATAACCATGGGGATGTCACAGCCGCTGTTCCACACTCTAAATAATTCTCATTTTGTTCCAACAACAACAATTTGAAATGGGAAGAACCACCCCATTTCAGACATTTCAAAATGAGGGCTTGGATAGATTGTGTACCTTGTCCAAGGTCACACAACCAAATGGCAAGGTAGGGACTCAACCTAGTTCCATCTGCCTCCAGTCCAAAACCCAGGGCTGTCAACTGCCACCCTCATTATCTCTACTGAGATACTGGCTTCCCTGCGGTGGCTGTTGAGGCTGGAAAACACAGGCCTGAGAGAACTTTTAAATATGAAATGATAGCTCTTTGCCTACCGAGATCCTTATTTTTAAAAACCCAGAGGAAGATCATATTTATATATTTATTCAACATTCATGTATGATATTTAGATTTACAAAATGCTTTATAGTGTAACAGAATGGGCAGAAATTTTTACTCGGGCTTATAATTGTCTTTTCTTTCATATTCATTTATTCCTTTGATTTATATAATGTCTTCTCTGCTTGGTCTTCTGAGATTATGTACAATGGTAACAAATCCAAAATAATATTAATAAAAGATTATTTTTTATCACTCACAGGGAAAACTGACTAGGGCCATGCGCGTCTCTGTTCTTTAGAAACGTTATGTGAGAGAACATAATACCATCCCCTGGATACTGTCTGTAATGCCGGCTATGCTTATTCATAGTGCTTTAAAAATAAATTTAACTCCTGTTCCTCATTTTGGATGTGTGTGTGTTGTTTACTTCCTTCTCTTCAGGCCGCTGGGGTGCTTCACATTTGGGATAATGAACTGCTGTGAGCATCACCTGAAGTCGCCAAACTGCTTTCTCCACTGATCATTGAGCACGAGTTCTCTGCAGAACGCGGGGTCCCTTTGCCGGCGAAGCTTTTCCCCAGTTGGTCACCACGTTGGTTCCTGTTTTTCATCTAGGCCTGAAATCAACAGGCACTGTCTCTGCAAAGCCTGCCCTGACCCCAGATCCAAAAGAACACTGCATTGCAATGTATCCTAGCATTTTCTTGTTTTTTTTTCTTAGCATGCAATATTCTGTGTTAAGAATGCTAGAGTCCAGGCCGGGTGCAGTGGCTCATGTCTGTAATACCAGCACTTTGGGAGGCCAAGGCGGGCGAATCACCTGAGGTCAGGGGTTTGAGACCAGCCTGGCCAACATGGTGAAACCCTGTCTCTACTAAAAATACAAAAATTAGCCAGGCTTGGTGGTGCGTGCCTGTAGACCCAGCTACTTCGGAGGCAGACGCAGGAGAATCACTTGAACCTGGGAGACGGAGGTTGCAGTGAGCCGAGATCATGCCACTGCACTCCAGCCTAGGTGAAAGAGTAAGATTCTGTCTCCAAAAAAAAAAAAAAAAAAAAGAATAAAAAAAAGAATGATAAAGTCCTTGGGTTTGGTGTGAATGAATAAATACAGATAGACAAGCTAATATTTTGTCATTTTTAAGTTGCTATGTTCTTCTTTAAAATGAATATTTTAGGCTGGGTGTGGTGGCTCATGCCTGTAATCCTAGCTCTTTGGGAGGCCGAGTCGGGTGGATCACTTGAGGTCAGGAGTTTGAGACCAGCCTGGCCAACATGGCGAAACCCCATCTCTACTAAAAATACAAAAATTAGCCTAGGTTGGTGGTGTATGCCTGTAATCCTAGCTACTCAGGAGTCTGAGGCACAAGAATCCCTTGAACCTCAGAGGCAGAGGTTGCAGTGAGTCGAGATCACACCACTGCACTCCAGCCTGGATGACAGAGCAAGACTCTGTCTCAAAAATAAATTTAAAAAAATAAAATGAATATTTTAAAGAATCTCTTGTGCTCACTTCGGCAGCACATATACTAAAATTGGAACGATACAGAGATTAGCATGGCCCCTGCACAAGGATGACATGCAAATTCGTGAAGCATTCCATATTTTTAGTACCTGCTCTCAAACTGAAAAAAAAAAAAAAAAAGAATCTCTTTAAGGTCAATTACTCTGAGGTTTTACGATGCACTCCCTGTCTTGGCAAGGCATCAGCTCTTGACTGCAGGGCACATGTAAAACATGGCTAGAGGGCTGGGCGCAGTGGCACAGGCCTGCAAGCCTAGCATTTTGAGAGGCTGTGGGAGGGAGGATAGCTTGAGCCCAGGAGTTCAAGACCAGCCTAGGGAATACAAGGAGACCCTACAAATAATAAACAAAAAATAGCCCAGTGTGGTGTCACATGCCTGTAGTTTCAAGATTCTGGAGGCTCAGGTGGGAGGATCGCTTTAGCCTGGGAGGTCGAGGCTGCAGTGAGTTGTGATGGTACCACTGTGCCCCAGCCTGGGCAACACAGCAAGTAATACACAACACAGTATTAAAAAAAAAATACAACAAAAGTCATGGCTAGAGACAAGGGCTTCTGTTGGTCAATTTATGTATTTTAAATGACTGTGTGTGTAATCCACAGATTAAAACAGTTATTTTCATCATTAATTTTTTTTCTTTAGAAATGGTAATTAAGGTGCCTAATTAAACTGTGGTTTAGAAAGATCAGTGTAAAGGCCTGTACCAGGAGGAAGGGTTGGGGTCCAGCCAACTGGATATGTGTTTTCAACACAGGCGGCATATTGTTAATAATAATAACATAGGGTGGAGCAATGTAATTGCAGTTTTTGCCATTAAAAGTAATGGCAAAACCACAGTTACCTTTGTGGCAACCTAATACATTCCACTTACTAGGGCCAATCGAGTCAGAATCTTGTTGGGGGTGGGGTGCAGCCCAGGCAACAGCATTTTAAAAAATGTGCCAGGTGATCAGGTGTGCACCCAGGATGAGAGCCGCTGGATCCGAAGGCTCCTAGTGTCCACTCCTGAGAAAAGTGAGTGACCAGGGTGGCAGTTGTAGCCCCTGCTTTCCATGGCCTTCTAAGTTAGAGGACCTGACTCTCATCCAGCTCTGAACTTAGGGAAAGTTCAGGATCCCCCTTCCCACTGTCGGTGGTTTCTGGAACAAGACTTCCTATCTCAATATGGTGTCCGATGAGCCTGGCAGTGCCAGCAGGGCACCCTCTTCTCAGGCCCCACAGGGTTGCTGGTCTCCTGTCTAGATTTTCTGTTTGTTTTTTGGATGCCCTCCTGGACCCTCGGACCAAATCTCAGCCTGCTTGTCCAGTGTCTGTTCACTCTGGCTTAACTCCTGTAACCTCTTCTTCACAGAATCAAGACATTGTTCCTCGTGTCCAGAACCACCAGCTGGGATCCCGCTTCCATCAGATTAAACCACACAGGATCACAGTGGAGTCTCCTTCCGGAATCTTCCCAGCCTCTAAACTCTTACTGCTCTCAAACCCCCTGACAGGTCAATCTCCTTGAACATAGGCCCTTCCATGAAGCTTTTAGCCACTTTTCTTATTCATCGAGAAATAAACTCCACCTCTTTAGCAAGAGGTCATGCAAAATCACATGTCAAGGGTCCTGAATAGAAGGGAGGAGTGAAAAATAAGGGCCAAGAATGCAATCAGTCAACCACTGGCAAATAAGGGAGATATTGATTAAGTATTTCTGGGAAAGAAGCAAAAATTGTAGGAACATAAGCTACACAGGGCATCTAATTTGATGTGAGGTGACAGTAAAGGTGCATCTGGTGACAAAATAACAATCATGTTGCCATGAAGCATCTGCAAGTTTGACAACTTAGATGTGACTTGAGAAGAGCATAGGAATTATTTAGAAAGGTTTATAATCAAAACTTCAGAAAGCCACTCACAAGCCTGAACCAGGGGAAAGAATGGGCCTGGATTAGATCCTGGCTGAGATTGGCGGGCCACATGCAAAGCTGCATCCTCCCAGGAAGGGAAGCCGGGGAGTCAGGGTTATGGCACCTGTAGTTGGGGTTACTGGACGCCTCCCTGGACTTGGGTGTACTGGGTACATTCTAGTCATCATTTTGCTACTCCACAGGAGCCTCAACTCTCTGAATTGCCTCTTCTTTAGGGACCTGGGTGGATTGACAACCCTGATCCTTTGAAATGTAAGCAGAAGTGTCATATAGCACTTCTTCATGGAAGCAATGAAAAGCCACTGCTCTATTTTGATGCTCTTTTCTTCCCACAGTCAATTGTAAACCTCATGTTGGGATGGTGGCATCAAAAGAGGGCAGAACCTTGGGTCCCTGAGTGTCTAAAGTGAGCACAGCTACCTGCTAACTCGCAATGGACATGTAGCATGAAAGAGACGTAAACCTTTGTCCATGAATGTGTTCCTGTTACCTCTAGAATTTTAATTGACAGCCTGGTAAAGTAGAGAGAAGCATTGTGATGAGGATGATGATGAGGATGTCACTGAGAGCTGGGAAAGGTTTCTGCCACTACCTTCCTAGACTCATCTAAGTGGGCGGACTCCAGAGGATGGAGAATGGAAGGCAACAGATGTTTGTTGACTTCCTGCTCTGTATCAGGCACTGTGCTAGATACTGTACACACCATCAATATTTAGGACAGTATCGTCAGAGCAATTTGATTTTTATATTACAGTTGAGGACAAAGAACTCACAAGAGGTTAAATTACTTGCCTGAAACTCACAAATTTAGTACATGTCAGATCCACGACAAGAACTCAAGCCCATCTAACTTCAAAGCCTATGCTATTTTTCTGTAACATAAACATACAAGTAATGAGCTTTTAATCTTTTATAACTTGTTAGCATTTTCCTCCTAACCGTAATCCCTTTAGGATAAATTTGAGTTAGATCAATCTACTCTTCATAGCTATTGTTCTTAGAATTATTTTGCTCTTTCATTTCACCCAGATTTGTTTTTGCTGACCTTTGACACATGAGGTGCTACAAATCTGTGTGTTTGTTTCAACTTCAACCAAACACCCTCATGTTTGTTTTAAGTCAGAATATCATCACAGGATATCTGGAAATGCCTCCACTAAGGGTACAAGTTTTTTAAAATGTGAGATTTTTTCCTGTATGGTAAGGATGTTGCAGAGAACTAGAATGAGATGTGAGGCAACTGATGGTTTGTTTTGTTTTGTTTTTTTGCAAACAAAGGAGAATGAAAGCTGTCTCTTGTAGAGAGGATATTTTCAGCCGTCATCACTACGGACTCTTTGAAATGTATTACTTCAGAAAAGCCCCAGCGACTCCCCCTGGGCCTCACCCACCTGAGATGACATCACGACGCAAATCCAGGGCTCACTTTCTTCATACAGATGGAATGGTTCACTTGGCTTTTAGAGTGCAGACAAGCCGTTCGGTGGAGGGCATGCCTCAGCCTGCACTCTCTGACTCATGACATGACTTCTCCGTGGAGAGCCAGAATTTTTCTCAAGTGTAACAATATTAATTATCAAGTCACTTTAAAACACGTGTGATGTATGTGTGCATTTATTTCACAGGAATGGTATAAAGATTAAATACTTAATGAATCCATTTTTCATATCAAGGATATAGTTGCCCTATGCCTAAATGTATCTCTCCCTTCTGTTTCTCATGAGAAATATAGCTATCTTTATTATGTAATCAGTAATATATCATTCCTTCTAAGCAGGATCTAATTTTAGCAACATGATGAATGGCCCAGGAATGTATTCGACTGCCCTCTGCAGAAAGGAATATATATCAGACCTGCTCAGGTGTGTGTCATTTCTTTATATTGGGAGCTTTCAGCAGCCCAAGTGGCAGCGGGGTTTTTCTGACTGAAAGCCCCAAGTGCTGTCTCTTTTTGGGCTTGAGCAGACACTGCTAGGAAATGGCCATGTGTGACCAATACCTAGATTTGCCAGCTCAGCCAAAGAGGTATATGGTTCTCCTATGCCCGGGTTTATTGCACCAGCTAGAAAATGACCAATTGTCTAATTGCTTTTTATCTTCATTTATGTGCAAGATCTATTTGTGTAGGATCACACTCAAGTCCCCACTGCCTTCTTCCGTTTCTAAAAATTTGGTCTTTAAACAAAGATATTTCTTTAAAATGTGGGGGTCAGCTTGGGCGTGGTGGCTCACGCCTGTAATCCCATCACTTTGGGAGGCTGAGGTGGGCAGATCACCTGAAGTCAGGAGTTCCAGCCTGGCCAACATGGTGAAACCCTGTCTCTACTAAAAATACAAAAATTAACTGGGTGTGGTGGTATACACCTGTAATCCCAGCTACTTGGGAGGCTGAGTTAGGGCAATCACTTGAACCCAGGAGGCAGAGGTTGCAGTGAGCAGTGATTGTGCCACTGCACTGTAGTCTGGGTGACAGAGTAAGTGAGACTCCATCTCAAAAAAATAAATTAATTAATTAAATAGATAAATAAAATAAAATGTGGGAATCAGTCCAGTATGATTAGCACCATAAGGAATCAGGAATTTTGTCTCTCTTGAGCTTCCAAGGGAACAAAAATGTTCATTTTCTTTCATGCTATCTGTGAATTTTATAGCTGCTTCTGCACACTCATGGCACCCTATATCTCAATGACATCTTAATTTTAAAGCTATTTTGGGTTTGTTTTTTATTGATCTGTGGGAAAGTCAAGGCAGTACCTTATCTCCATTTTGCAGATATGAAAATTGAGACCCAGAGCGATTAAATGACTTATTCAACTCCTAGGATATGGCCTGGTAAGGGCTAAAATCTAAATCTCCATACCATCATCATCCTACTGTCTATGCTTAATTCTTAATGACATCTATGTAAGATGGAAAACAAAAGTTAGAGATGTTTGGTTTCTGCAGCTAGTGTATATGTACAACTCTGAAATTCGTTGTACAACTACTATATTTGTTGATTCTAAGATGTACTTTTTTCATATTAGTATGTCTGAAACAGAGATACTTTTTTTTTTTTTTTTTTTTTTTTTTGAGATGGAGTTTCACTCTTGTCACCCAGGCTGGAGTGCAATGGCCATGCTCTCAACTCACTGCAACCTCTGCCTCCTGGGTTCAAGTCATTCTCCTGACTCAGCCTCCCAAGTAGCTGAAATTACAGGTGCCCACAACCACACCCAGCTACTTTTTGTATTTTTAGTAGAGACGGGGTTTCACCATGTTGGCCTGGCTGGTCTTGAACTTCTGACCTCAAGTGATCTGCCTGCCTCAGACTTCCAAAGTCCTGGGATTACATGCATAAGCTACTCTACCTGGCCTGAAACTGAGATACATCTTATAATCCATGGAGTATCATAATCTAACTGGAAGTGCTTTTTCTTTCTTAGTGATTGCAGTACATTGATTCTAAAGATGGCCTGGATCTTCACTCATATCCCAATGGCCTTTAGCATGTCTCTTTGCAGCTCCTCCCATGAAACGATCAAGTCTATTTCCCTACACCTTAAAAGTGGGTTGGACTTATCTTTATTTATTCCTGGAGAGGACACTCTTGGTGTCCCACCCATCCTCCGTCCTCCTTGCCACTTTAGCCTACATGAATTCCAAATGCACCTGTGTTTCTTTGCCTGAGAACTCGCTCTGATTGCCAAAGCCTGATTTGTCTGCTCTGATGGTTTAAAAATAGGTTCACACTTTTTTTATATACTTCCCTCCCCTCTTCTTGAACGTGGGCCAAACTTTATGACTTGACTCACTTCTATCAAATAGAATGTGGTGGAAATGCCAGTGTGACTTTCAAGACTAGGCCATAAAAATCCCTGTGGTCTCATGGTCTCTCTTGGATCACTCACTTTGGGGTCAGCATATGCCTTGTTGTGGGGACACTCAAGCAGTCAAATGGAGAAGTCGATATGATGAGGAACTGAGGCCTCCAACTAACAGCCAGCACAGACCAGCCAGTCGTGCAAGTGAACCATCCTAGAAGCAGATCCTCCAGCCTCAATCTAACCTTCAGATTACTAAATCCCTGCCCATTTCTTAAACGCAACCACATAAGGAACTTCAAGCCAGAACTCACCAGCTAAGCTATTCCAAATTTCTTGACCCTCGCAATCAGTATGAAATAATAAATATTTATTGTCATATTAAGCCACTAAATTTTGGGATAGTATGTTACACATTGGTATATAACTAAAACCATCTACATGACAGGCTGGAATGTTGGTGGGTTACCTACTGGAAGCACCTTCCACCAGTGACATACAATAGTTAGTATCAATATAATAGCTTCCTCACCTCTTGAGTAGGATAACCGAACATGTAGGGTTTCCCCAGGGTAATTATGTTCCAGTTTCTAGAACAGTAACTGGATTGATAACACCCTTTATTGGCCATTTTCCCTTCCCCGTCTAATTTTTTTTTTTTTACTTCTCTACTGATGTTTCTTCCATTTTCAATTTTTTTTTTTTTTTTTTGAGATGGAGTCTCACTCTGTCACCCAGGCAGGAGTGCAGTGGCATGATCTCAGCTCACTGCAAGCTCTGCCTCCTGGGTTCACACCATTCTCCTGCCTCAGCCTCCCGAGTAGCTGGGTCTACAGGCACCTGCCACCATGCCTGGCTAATTTTTTTTGTATTTTTAGTAGAGACGAGGTTTCACTGTGTTAGCCAGGGTGGTCTCGATCTCCTGACCTGGTGATCCACCCACCTTGGCCTCCCAAAGTGCTAGGATTACAGGTGTGAGACATCACGCCCTGCCCCATCTTCAATATTAACAACTTACTCTCAAGTCCTCGTCTCAAAATCTCCTTTCGGGAAGTAGACAGCAAGAGGATGGGGAGAGGAAATGCAAACTAAGTAAGTTATATGTGATCAGTTGCCAAGTCCTGTGTAGTTTTTCATTTAAAATATTTTTCCATAGCTGAAGTTCAACAGTGCTAATCTGAGCTGATTAAAACAAACAAACAAACCCTCCCACTTCACACATATATAAATTTTGATAAAAATATCCTCTCCACCATTGTTAATGCAGTCTCAAACTGAAAACCAAGAAAGGGAAAGCCTCAAGTGCCAGATGCAAAGAGGATGCCCAAAGTTAGAGTGATCAGAGGGAGGTAAAATACAAATACTTACATGTGAACCAGGATAGGAGTGAGACCTTAACAGCTGAAACTTTAGAGGCCCTGTGAACAGGATCCTGTAGGCCTGAGCCCCAGAGAGTCAGGAGGAGGGGCCAGGCTACCTGCATAAAGCCAGGATTTCTGAAGAGCTGACTAATGTCCTCTGAATTGGGAACTAAAGAAACCACCCACTAGCCTAGGGGAATAGCAGGAAAGCTTGTAGTTTTTCAAGGCCATGAGAGTAACAGGCATCACTCAAAAGAAATGAATTTGTGTCATGAGTACGATCTGAATTCTCCTTACTTATGTACAGGGACCCAAAACTAAGAAATTAACTTAAAATCTTGTCAGAATTGGTATATTCAAAGGCACCTCACAAAAATGTTGTAGAGCGCATGAAACTGTCATGGGGTCCTCTTTCACTTTCATCTTCATCAGGATGAGTTTACAGAAAGGAAATAAGGAAAGAAGTCACATAAGTAAGCAAACCACAGTGAAGCAGAGCCAACAGATGAAACAAATGGGAGAATTTGCATCTCAAGAGCTGGGAGTAATAGAATAACAATCTAAAAAGGACTTTAAAATAAATAGACTTAAAGCATTTCAAAACATAAAAAAGGAACACCAATCATAAACTAAGAATAAAATCAATTTAAAAACAACAGGCAGATTGGAGGAAAACATTTCTAAAAATGAAAAAATGAGTAATTGGAATAAAAACCTCAATAGAACAGTTGGACTGTAAAATAGATGTGGTTGATGAGCAAATAAGTAAACGGAAAGACAGATCTGAGGAAATTATCCAAAATACAACAAAAGAGAGAAAGAAAGAGATGGAAAATTCAAAAGTTAATCAAATGAGATAGTCTTCCATATGTTAAGAGTTGCAAAACAGAAAAAAATGAAAGGTTAAAAAGCAAAGAGATAATAATCAATAATTTTCACTATCCAAGACATGCGTTCTCGCATATCTATATTCAACTATATTCCAGGGTGAAAATAAAATAAAGTCAATTTCAGACATCAAAAGGCTACTTTTTCAAATAGTACTTTATTTATTTATTTTTGAAACAGAGTCTCACTCTACTGCCCAGGCTGGAATAGTGGTGTAATCTTGGTTCACTGCAAACTCCACCTCCCGGGTTCAAGTGATTTTCCTGCCTCAGCCTCCCAAGTAGCTGGGATTACAGGCATGCAATACCGCCCCTGGGTAATTTTTGTATTTTTAGTAGAGATGGAGTTTCGTCATGTTGGCCAGGCTAGTCTCAATCTCCTGACCTCAAGTGATCCACTCACTTTGGCCTCCGAAAGGCATGAGACACTGTGCCTGGTCTTCAAGTAGTACTTGGCATATACATATATATCTATATTAAGATATACTTTGGCAAGAAGAAAGATTACCATGAAAAGAAGAGAGATGCAAGAAACCTTTAAAAGTGGGTAAATGTGTTGGTAAATCTAAATAAGCTCTCAATAGTATAATTAAAATGACTTTTTGTGAGTGTTTAAAACTAAGATAGAAGTAAATTTCTAAATAACAAAACCATGGAAGATTGAAGGGCAGATGAGAGTTAAAATATATATTATTTAGAAGGAAGTAAGCAATATTAATTCTAGACTTTAATTTATATGTGGGAATATTAATTTATGGGTAGTTATGGATTTATGGGTAAAAGGATGGAAATAGAATTTATAACTTGCATACCTGTGGGGGAAAATATTAAAATGTGAACTGGAATATTACACCAAATCATGATGGTAGTTTCCTCTTAGGAGAGAGGAGAGGTGACTGTGACCAGGAAGGGATGAGTAGGCAAAGTAAACTTCAACTTTATTTGAAATATTTTATATTTTTTAAAACATTATAGGAAAAGAGAAATATCATATGCCTTGCATCCTCTTTCTCTTTGCCTAGGGGACATGGCCAGGCCTTCTACCAGTATTCAAGGCTCTTTGTAACCTGGCTCTATGTTTCCCAGCCAGCTTAGTTCCCTCCCTTCCTCCCAACACACAGTTTTCACCCTCAGCAAGCCAGTCTCCTATTTTTCATACATCCTCTGCTTATTTTAGGATGCACACCTTTGTTGTCCAAGTTATCTTCATTTATCAAGGCCCTTCTTTCTATTTCCTGACATTGACAACAGCAAATAGAGCTATGTGTAGCACACAATGCATCATACTATTCTGTTTAACTATCTTACAAACTATCTTATATTTTACATTTCATCTTAAAGTATTTACTTTTATTCAGTATCATTTCTTTGAAAGATTATAGACTTTCAGAAATCAAGAACTGTGGTGTTGATTATACCCTGCCCTAGAATCCCTCCTGGAGTGTTTCACAGATAAGTACATAGTCAGTGCTCCAAGTATATTTGTTAAATTGAAAGCCATCCTACTAGGGAAAGGCAATGGAGAAAAGAATATGAACAAAGGAAATTTTGACCATTCTTCCATGGATAAATTTCACAAACACAACAATAGCATGAGTCAAACATAACAATAACATGAGTCACTTATTTCAAGGTTATTTATCAACCTCAGTGATCTAGAACATATTTGAGATTCAGAAAATGTTGGTTAAAAACATGCAGTTTGGTGTCAGACAGACCCAGTTTGAATATCAGTTTACCCATGTTATTACTCTGTGTATGGCTATAGACAAGTGCCTTAACTTGTTTGCATGTTAATTTTCTCATGTATAAAAACAAGGAAAGTACCTGTGACTGTAAAGCAGCTAGTGCAGTAGATGGCATGGAATAAAAGCACTCAGTAAATATAAACTGGGATTATTATTAGCTAAAATATGTAAACCAGAGCTATATGTGAGATTACCCAGCTCTCCCCAACTCCCATTGCCAGCACATGATAGAATTGTATCTGTCTGCCCTCTAGAAGTGTGGTCATGTCATTTGTGGTAGCCAGTGAAATGTCAGCATGAAGACATATGTGATTTCCTGCAGAAGTTGTAAGACCTCCTAGGCAATTTACCATGTTCACTTCCCCTGCTGTGGGGACCGCGGAAGCGTGGATTGAGATGGAGGCTCTGTCAGCCTGTGTACCTGAGCGACCATGCTAAATAGAGCCCTTCTGCAACCCAAGTGGACACACAAAATAAATGAGAAATAAACTTTTCCTCTGTGAAGCCACCTGAGATTTTGGAGTTTTTTTTTTTTTTCTTGCAGCAAAACCTGGCCCATCTTGACAAATACGATGCACTAAAAGTCATACTTCCCCGCCCCTCAGGGAAAAAAAAATACCCAAAGCCATGCTTTAGAACACACTTACTCTTACTGAAAAATGCTTCTAGCCAACTGGCTTATGTGGTTTCTCATCTCACAGGATATTAGAAAGAAGATCCTAGAGGAGCTATGGCCACAGGCAGACACTGAACCCAGTGAGAAGGGAGATCCATTGATTGTAAAAACAAAAGTTAGGCCAGGAGTGGTGGCTCATGCCTGTAATTCCAGCACTTTGAGAGGCTGAGGCAGGTGGATTACCTGAGGTCAGGAGTTTGAGACCAGCCTGGCTAACATGGTGAAACCCCGTCTGTACTAAAAATTACAAAAATTAGCTGGGTGTGGTGGCGGATACCTGTAATCCCAGCTACTTGGGAGGCTGAGTCAGGAGAATTGCTTGAACCTAGGGGGCGGAGGTTGCAGTGAGCCGAGATCACATCATTGCACTCCAGCCTGGGCAACAAGAGCGAAACTCCATCTGAAAAAACAAACAAACAAACAAAAAACTTTTAAAAAACTTGAAAAAAGGTAAGAAACTCTAAAGGCATTTTGAGCTGAGACCATTTAGAATAGGTGAAGTTAACTGTGCTTATTAAAAAGTCTGAAGGCATATTTAGGTCATAGCAGTGCTTATCAGGTTATTACCATTTTATAACACGTTGGTTTTGCTTATTAATTTTGTTTATTTCATTACACATTTATTTTCTACTACACTCTTTCTTTCTTTTAGGGACAGAGTCTCACTCTGTCACCCAGGCTGAAGTGCAGTGGTGAAACCACAGCTCACTGCAGCCTCAACTTCCTGGGCTCAAATGATCCTCCCACTTCAGTCTTCTGAGTAGCTGGGAGTATGGGCACGCACCACTAGGCCTGGCTAACTTTTAAATTTTTTTGTACAAATGAGGTCTCACTATGTTGCCTAGGCTGGTCTCAAACTCCTGGGCTCAAATGATTCTCCCACCTCAGTCTCCCAAAATACTGAGATTATAGGCATGAACCACCAAGCCTGGCCTGGCCTTACCCTCTCTTTTTAAAAAATGGTTAATATTTCCCCAGTAGCACATTAAACACTTTCAATATGTAGCAGGTCACTTAGCCTCCCGGCATGTCTCAGAGTTTCATCCATCTCTATGAATGGGAACATGGCAACACCCAGAGATTTGAAACTGCTCAAGGTCTCATGACCGACATGGCAGTGTCAGAGTTTCATATGAACCCATCTGTCTGATTCTAGAATTCTTTCACCATCACGCCTCCCCATGCATTGGAAAATCTGTTTTAAAAGGCTGGGAAACATGTGTGACATTTCGGAAATCTTTCTATCAAAAAAAAAAAAAAAAAAAGATTCCATTTTAACAAGTGCTGGTGCTTCAAAGGGTATAAAGTGTGGGTTATCAGAAAAAGCCACATGTGGGAAGCAGCTCGCTCTCAACCACTGCCAGATAAATGAGATGGTCTTGAATTTCAATGATCTTATAGATGTAACGGGAGTGATAAATATAAATCTATTAAGCTCTTTCACTTAGAACAAGGAATCTGTATTCTTTGACCATATAACTTCTTTTTACTGCATCTTTCAAACGGAAAAATGTGCTTGCCATTGATGGGCAACTTCCTTGGATCTTTACTGTGTGGGGAGAAAGTATCAAAGCCGGGAGGGGGAGGGTTTGAGAGGAGGTAAAGCGCTCTGCCCTGGCCAGATGACTGCCAGAGGGGCCCCCGGTTGCCATCTCATCTCTCAGTCATTTCCTTATGAGAAGGGTGGCTGCTGTCATCCAGGAGTCTTTGCCATGAATGAAAAAGCAGACAACAGTGAAGTTTGGAAATCCAGAGACATTTCCTTCTTTGAGAGGCGCTGGTAGAGAGCATTTCTAGGATAACAGCATTTTATTCTGCATGCCAAAACGGCATCTCGGGGGCTCAACTAACCAGTTCTGGAAACCTGCATGTTCCCTGCGTGCCACACACGAGGTTTCATTTCCACCGCAAATCTGATTTTTGTTTTTATTTTTGTATGACCGCTCAACAGGTCAACGAACATATCTGTTGGAGAGCTGGGGCACGATGGTTTAAATGTGGCAATGGCAATTTCAGTTCTCTAGAGAGACTGTTAAGGAAATGGGTCCGTTTCCCTGAGCTGCGGTTCTTCTAATGACTGCGGGTGCGGGTATTAACATACCTTCCCAGGGTTCGGATTTGCCGGAGTTGGGGGGGCCACTGCCGATCCTGACTATCAGGCTACTTCTGACAATTCCTAATGTAATCCATATACTACACATACATTCTGGTTACACGATTTATGAGGTATAACAAGGGGAGAGAAGTGAAGCTGGAATATAATTGTGACTGATGTGAAACAGACATGTAGAATGAATGGCCTTACAACATTTTCTTTGAAGTTTGTTAAAAGCAGTAAAGTGATATTCACTGTAAGTGAAACCTGCTGTTACAGATATCCACTGGCTTGGAGAACATTTTCTTTTGACTTTATTTTTTAAATTTTAATTTGCCACTTGGAGTTTTTGAAAATGTTGCTTTAGATGTGGATGAAAGAGAAAGAGAACAAAAACTGTGTGCAGCACCTACTATGTGCTCACCCTGTCCCAGGTGCTGGATATCACAGCGGACTTAAGAGACACAGGAGGCACAGTGAGTGAGCTCACAAAAACATTTCAATTTTAATGTTTCTCAAATCAGAAAAAAATGGAAAACAATAATAAAATGCACTGACATATCACAATATGTAAAATTAAAAATTAGTCCAGGCATGGTGGTTCATGCCGGTTATCCCAGCATTTTAGGAGGTTGACGTGGGAGGACCCCTTGTGCCCTGACCATCCTGGACAATGTGATTAAACCGCATTTTGACAAAAAATAAAAAAAATTAGCCGGGTGTGGTGGCATGTGCCTGTAATCCCAGCTACTTGGGAGGCTGAGGTGGGAGGATTGCTTGAGCCCTGGAAAGTTGAGGCTGCAGTGAGCCAAGATTGAGCCACTGCTCTTCGGCCTGGGCAACAGAGCAAGACTCTGTGTCAAAATAATAACAAGAATAATAAAAAATAACATAACATGAAATAAAATTTAAAATTAATATACTAAATGATAATGAATATAACAATAATGAATATAATAATGAATCCTGCTTGGATGGTATTTGTGCCTTAATACTTTCTTATGGAGGAAGGGATCCACAAAGGCAAAGTGCCAGGAACCCATAGAAGTCATAAGTCAGCCTGATAGATATAAAGTATCTCACGTAATTCTTCAGAGAATTCTAAGGACTGGAAGACGTTGTGAAAATGATGTTTTGAAGACTTAGGAAATTTTTCTAGGGTCCTATAACTAGGAAGTGGTCGAGTCCATTCTCAAGACTATTGTCCAACTTCTTCCACTGAACAAGAGCTTGATGTATAGGCTACACTGGAACCGTGATACTAGGAATGAAAAATATCACTTATATATTTGGTAACAGAGAAATGAATGGAAAATCAATTCTGAGGTTGGCATGTGTTTCTCCATATGATATAGGAAGACACCTAGAAGTATATGTAACCCAGATGTTGCCAAGTTCACCAGCTTCAAGGTCATGACTTCCGTTTAATACTCAAAGATTAAGCCCCCACCCTTCTGTACCACAGGAAGTCCCGGTTTCATCCTATCCCATAGACCCCTCTTCGTTTTTCTCCTGGGGCCTCTGAAGATCGTTACATGTTCCCCTAAACCCGTTAATACTCAGTCCCAGGCAGCTGCCTTGCACCAGATGCTGAGAGTACCTTGTTGGGCCCCCTCAGGCTTGCCACAGCTTTCCCTAGACTACATATCCTTACGAATGGATGCAGTCCCCTCCCTCTATTCCCAAAGCACAGCTAAAATGGATCTGAGACTTCTTTTTTTTTTTTTTTTTTTGAGATGGAGTCTCACTCAGGCTGGAATGCAGCTGCGCGATCTCGGCTCACTGCAACCCCTGCCTCCTGGGTTCAGGTGATTCTCCTGACTCAGCCTCCAGAGTAGCTGGGATTACAGACGTGCGTCACCATGCCTAGCTAATTTTTGTATTTTTGGTAGAGACGGGGTTTCACCATGTTGGCCAGGCTGGTCCAGAACTCCTGACCTCAGGGGATCCACCCGCCTTGGCCTCCCAAAGTGCTGGGATTGCATGTGTGAGCCACTGCGCCTGGCTTGGAGCTGAGACTTCTAACCAGACTGAAGTCTTGGGGGATCAGTTGTACAACACAAAGGGCACCAAATAACTATTCCTAATACCTAGGGTGACAAAGTGTCCCAATCTGCCCCAGACTAAGGGAGTTCCCAGGAGTTTTCCATTTTAAAACCAGAACAGTCCCAGATAAACTGGGACAAGTTGTTTGCCCCACTAATACTACAGGTGTCTCTGCTTGAACTCACAGCCCTGACTTGACCTCACTTAGGGCTTCATCTTTTGCCATCAGCCTACTTGAACTTGCCCTGATTCCTATTATCTCCAAGCAACTTCTTTCCTCTGATTCCAGGCCCAAATTGGCCTGAGGGAGAAGACATTTCTCCTCCAGTGTAAGGCTAAACTCCTTTCCTGTCTCAGCGGAATCGACAAAGAAATGTCTATTCCCTTGCTGGGAAAACCTGTGCTCCACCGTTAACATGTCTCTAAGCGGGGTCGGGTGTGGTGGCTCAAGTCTGTAATCCCAGCACTTTGGGAGGCCGAGACGGGCGGATCACAAGGTCAGGAGATCGAGACCATCCTGGCTAACCCGGTGAAACCCCGTCTCTACTAAAAAATACAAAAAATTAGCCGGGCGTGGTGGCGGGCGTCTGTAGTCCCAGCTACTGGGGAGGCTGAGGCAGAAGAATGGCGTCAACCCGGGAGGCGGAGCTTGCAGTGAGCCGAGATCGGGCCACTGCACTCTAGCCTGGGCCACAGAGTGAGACTCTGTCTCAAAATATATTGTATATATATATAACTAAGTCCTCGTGGCCTAGACAAGATGAACCCAGAGGTCCACAGGACTTTGTCCAAACTCAAAGTTATCTGGTCTTCAATGATACCGTGTATGGGACTCTAAGAGTTCAATATAGGTAGTATTATACTAAACCCAGTGCAATTTCTTATCACAGTCCTTTGGGCTGCTAGAAAAAAGGGTGAGTGGGTTGTCAACTTCATAATTTCCAATCTCTTGTGAGCAATGTTTAGGTTGGAACACACAGACATCTCCCAGGAGCGATAAGTATTTTTCAGACCAGTGAGTGTAAATTCAGATTTCATGGGAAAAGAGGTTTATAGCTTTTTCAGGGGCACAGTTCTGTTCAAATATGCCACATGCTTTATCAAGTAGAGTGCTAAGTATCTCAGTATGAAGTATCTGCATTTTGATTACTTTGCTGATTCAGGAATTCTACCAAGAACCATGGGTAGGCGCCTATGTCTTCTTCTTTTTTGGAGATGGAGTTTCACTCTTGTTGCCCAGGCTGGAGTGCAATGGCGTGATCTCGGCTCACTGCAACCTCCGCCTCTCGGGTTCGAGCAATTCTCCTGCCTCAGCTTCCCGAGTAGCTGGGATTACAGGCATGTGCCACCATGCCTGGCTAATTTTGTAATTTTAGTAGAGATGGGGTTTCTCCATGTTGGTCAGGCTAGTCTCGAACCCCCAACCTCAGCTGATCCACCCGCCTCAGCCTCCCAAAGTGTTAGGATTACAGACATGAGTCACCACGCCTGGCCGGGTAGGTCTGTGTCTTCTATACACTGTCAACTAAAACAACCTTCAAACTGAACCTCCCTGGAAAAGAGGAAAGTTTTTTTCCCAAACACCAATTCTAAATCCTACCCTAGAATTCAGTCATGTTTATGATTCCAAAATGATGGGTTTCCAATTTTGAAAATTCAAAAATTAGGTCTACTATGAACTCCATTACATGTAGAGTCGAAAATTGCCTGGAGATTATGAAATTTGTAACAACATAGGTAAGTGCTGTATGAGTTGACAATATTCATCACAAAGCTAAGAGGATGTCATTAGCCAGAAATTTAATATTTCTGGGAGGGGAAAAGAAATCAGTGAAATGAGACAACGTAAAAGTAACTTCCAGGGAGCTTTACACTGAATAGGGAAGGCTGTAGGATAATAAGATCATAGGAGGGCTGTTGGGATTCCTGGATCAAATGGTAGTTCTACTTTTAGTTCTTTAAGGAATTTCCACACGTTTTCCACAGTGGCTGTACTAGTTTACATTCCCACCAGCAGTGTAGAAGTGTTCCCTGATCATCACATCCTTGCCAAAATCTACTGTTTTTTGTTTTGTTTTGTTTTGTTTTTTTGAGACAAGAGTCTTGCTCTGTCACCCAGGCTGGAGTGCAGTGGCACAATCTTGGCTCACTGCAACCTCTGCCTCCCGGGTTCAAGTGATTCTCCTGCCTCAGCCTCCCACGGAGTAGTTGGGACCACAGGCACGCACCACCACACCCAGCTAATTTTTGTATTTTTAGTGGAGACAGGGTTTCACCGTGTTAGCCAGGATGGTCTCTATCTCCTGACCTCGTGATCCGCCCGCCTTGGCCTCCCAAAGTGCTGGGATTACAGGCGTGAGCCACCGCACTGGTCCAAAAAACAAACAAACAAACGAACAGGCAAAAGATTCCTATGTCCATCCATGTCAAACTAACAGGCATCGGACTAGTTATGGTGCTGCAAACAGCTATAAGACTGGACGGCATTGACGAGGTGACTGTTCGCAGATGTTAGATCACAGGGAGGACAGGACTGTGACCCAGAGAAGAGAAGCGCATGAGATGGGTCCCACATGCACACTGGCTTTCTGCCTGGACGAGCTTTCTGGCTCAGGGTGCCTAGAGATAAAGCTCAACAGAGCACAAAAGTCTTATGATCTGAGGGGGCAAAAATTAGGGTTCAGGGCTGGTGTGGCAGCTGAAATTTTGGGAGCAGGTTACTAGAGAACAGGAATACGTACATAGAAAGAGCTCCAGAAATCTGAGCAGATGGCCCCTATGTATTTGGGGGACCAAAGAGGCAGAGAAGAACAACGGCGAGTTCGTATGTTCTTTCATTGCTATTGAGAAATACCTGAGACTGGGTGATTTATAAAGAAAAGAGGTTTAATTGGCTCATGGTTCTGCAGGCTGTACAGGAAGCATAATAGCTTCTGCTCAGCTTCTGGGGAGGACTCAGGAAACTTACACTCATGGCAAAAGGTGAAAGGAAGGCAGGTCCCTCTCGTATGGCAGGAGCAGCATCAAGAGAGAGAGTGGGGAGGAGCTACACACTTTTAAACAACCAGATCTTGCGAGAACTCACTGTCATGAGAACAGCACCAAGGGGATGGTGCTGAATTATTCATGTGAAACCGCCCCAATCACCTCCCACCAGGCCCCACATCCAACAATTCTACATGAGATTTGGGTGCTGACACAGATCCATAGCATATCAAAGTGTGTGTGTGTGTGTGTGTCCTAAGTAATTAAGATCCCAGAGAGGTCATGCCTTAGGAGTAGGGCAATTAGAGACCTAACCAAAGTGAAGAGCAAGATAGTAAATATTTTAGGCTTTGCAGGCTATATGGCATCTGTCACAACTATTCAACTTCACTGTTGTGTGAAAGCAGTCACAGACCACACATAAACAAATGAATGTGGCTACATCCCAATTAATATTTCTTTTACAAAAATAGGTAGTGAGCCAAATTTGACCGTAAGTGATAGTTTGAACCCCACCCCTCCCCATCCACTTGATCTAAAGGATCAGGTTACTTACAGATTAATTGACTGTAGGAACCAAACTCAAAACTATTTAAAGAAATACAGAAAAATCCAGATTCTTCACAATGTAGTTTCCATAATGTTTAGCATAGAATAAAAAATTACTAGAAATGCAAAGGAGCAGGGAAATATGATCAATAACCTGGAGAAAAGTAATAGAAAGGATGAGATGTTGTGATTAGCAGACAAGGACTTTGAAGCAGCTATCAAAATTATGGTTAAGGACCGGGCATACCGAAAAGATACATACATATGCATGTTTATAGCAGCACAATTTGAAATTGCAAAAATCTGGAACCAGCCCAAATCCCCATCAATCAACATGTGGATAAAGAAACTGTGGTATAAATATATATATATATGATGGAATACTACCCAGCCGTAGAAAGGAATAAATTAATGGCATTTGCAGCAACCTGGATGGAATTGGAGGCTATTATTCTAAGTGAAGTAACTGAGGAATGGAAAACCAAACATCATTTGTTCTCATTCATAAGTGGGAGCTAAGCTATGAGGATGCAAAGGCATAAGAATGATACAATGGACTTTGGGGACTCAGGGGTAAGGGTGGGAAGAAGATGAGGGATAAAATACTACAAATTGGGTTCCGTGTATACTGCTCAGGTGACAGGTGCACCAAAATCTCACAAATCAGCACTAAAGAACTTACTCATGTAACCAAATACCACCTGTTTCCAAAAACCTATGGAAATTAAAAATTATGGTTAAGCATATAAAGAAAAAGATGAGACTGAGGCAGGAGGATCAATTAAGACCAAGAGTTTAAGACCAGCCTGGGCGATACAGTGAGACCTCATCTCTACAAAAATAAAAATAAAAAATTAGATGGGCATGGTGGTATGTACCTGTAGTTCCAGCTACTCAGGAGGGTGAGCAGAAAGATCTCTAGACCTCAGAGGTCAAGGCTGCAATGAGCCATGATTGTGCCACTGCACTCTAGCCTAGGTGACAGAGCAAGACCTCATCTCAAAACACAAAAACAAAAACAAACAAATAAACAGAAAACAAACAAATAAAAATCAACAAAAAAGAAAAATATGGACCTAATAAGTGACCAGCTGGAAATCCTCAGCAGGGAAATAAATATTGTTGAAAAACCTAACAGTAACTCTAAAATTTAAAAATGCCATATCTGGAAACATTTAAAAATTATGTCATTGGATTAACAGCAGATTGGACACTACAAAAGTAAAGATCAGTGGGCTTGAAGACAGGGAAAAATAAATAAAATGTACAAACCAAAATACAGACAGAAAAAAGGTTAAAACGAGCCTCTATCATCTGTGAGTCATCAGAATATCAACTGATTTACATACATGTAATTGGAGTCCGAAGAGATGGAGAGTTTGGGGCTGAAATTTTTCAACTTTTGGTGAAAAAATATACATACTATCTTTAGAGATGGGGTCTATCTATGTTGCCTACGCTGGCCTTGAGCTATCGGGCTCAAGAGATCCTTCTGCTTCAGCCTCCTAAGTAGCTAGGATTATAGGTGTGCATCACCATGCCTGACTTGGTGAAAAATATTATTCCCCAAATACAAGAAGTTCAGCAAACTCCAAGCAAGATAAATTCAAACTATGCCTATGTCATAGGGAAATTTCTAAAAACCGATTGCAAGATAAAACCTTAAAAGCAGCCAGAGAAAAAGCAGCATGTCAGTCGGGTGTGGTGGCTCATGCCTGTAATCCCAGCACTTTAGGAGGCTGAGGCAGGTGGATCACCTGAAGTCAGGAGTTCGAGACCAGCCTGACCAACATGGTGAAACCCCATCTCTACTAAAAATTTAAAAAAATTAGCTAGGCATGGTGGTGCATGCCTGTAATCCCAGCTACTCAGGAGGCTGAGGCAGGAGAATCTCTTGAACCTGGGAGGCAAAGGTTGCGGTGAGCCGAGATTGCACCATTGCACTCCAGCCTGGGCAATAAGAGTGAAACTCCATCTCAAAAACAAAACAAACAAAAAAAAATGCACCTTGTCATTGAGGGAAAGAAAGGAATGACTGCTGACTCCTTAACAATGAAAGTCGAAAGGCAAAAGAATAACATCTTTAAAGTGCAGAGAGAAGAAAACCCTGACAACCTAGAATTCTACATTAGGCAAGAATTATAATTTTTTTAGAATGAAGAGAAAATAAAGACATTTTCAGAACAATAAAAGTTGAGTGAATTTCTTAACAGAATTGATAAAGCAATGATCAAGGAAGGTCTTCAAGAAAGAAATAAAATTTGGGATCACTACAAAAGAACTAGATATGACCTCTGCAAAGGAATGGAAAGTTCCCAAAATGTGAACTAGGTAGAGAAATGTATAGGACATTGTTTTCTTGTGTGTGTGTGTGTGTGTTTTTTTTTTTTTAGAAAAAATATAATTTAGCAAAGTGATAGCAATGTATTAGGTTTTTGTAATATGTACAAGAAAAAATGTATAAATAATTATTCAATGGAAAAGGTCAGGGTAAATGAATGATACTGCTGTGAAGTGTTAAAATTAGATACTGAGTGGTAAAATGTTAATTCCTGGAAAAGTATAAGTATGCATATTGTAATCTCTAGATCTCTCTCTCTCTCTCTCTCACACACACATACACAAATGCAACAAAAAAAGAATAACTAAACATCCAGTAGAAGAGATAAAATGAAATATTATAAAATTCAGCCTGGCGTGATGGCTCACACCTGTAATCCCGGCACTTTGGGAGGCTGAGGCAGGCAGATTGCTTGAGCTCAAGCATTCAAGACCAGCCTGGGCAACATGGCAAAACCCCATCTCTATAAAATACATATACTATAAGATTTTCTACTGTTCTGAAAGAAAGTAGAAAATAGGAGAGAAAAATAAGAGCAAAACACAGATGGGATAAATAGAAAACAAATGAAAAGATGGAAAATTTAAATCTCAGTGTCTAAACAGCAATAGTAAATGTAAATAGATTACATAATTCATAATGCACAAAGACAGAGTAGAGAAAAAAATGTCAAAATTCTACTATATGCTATCTACAAAATTTCTGCTCATCAAATGACACCGTTAAGAAGGTGAACAGACAAGCCACAGACTGGGAGAAGACGTGCGATCTGTGGCAAAAAAAAAACTGCATCTAGAATACATAAAGAACTTCTATAACTCACTACTAAAAGGACTATACAATTTCCAAAATGTGCAAAAGACTTGAACAGACAATTCACAACAGAAGAGCTATGCATGGTCCATAAACACATGAAGAAATACTCACCATCACCAGTCATTAGAAAAATAATATTGATAATTAAAACTACAATGAGATACCACTACATACCCCCTAGAATGGCTCACATTTTAAAATACCGACACTACAAAATGTTAATGAGTATGTGGCATGATCAGAATTTGAATACATCACTGGTGGGAATTCAAAATGGTACAATCACTTGGAAAACACTGAAATTTGTTTGTAAAGCTAACCATATACTTATTTTGTGATCCAGTAGTTTAACTACTAGCTAAATACCTAAAGGAAATGAAAACATTGGTGCACTGAAAGATATGTGCAAGAACATTCATGGCAGCTTTATTCATAGTAGCCCCAAATTGAAAACAGCTGAAATGTCATCCTTGGGAGCCCAGATAAACAAATCTGTGATATATTCATATAATGAAATACTACTCAGCAATAGAAAGGAACAACCTACTGATACATGCAACAACCTGAATAAATATCAAAAACGCTTTGCTGAGAGATAAAAGTTGGAAATAAGAGGTATGATTCCATTTATATCAACCTTTACGACTGGCAAAACTAACCTATGGCCCTGAAACTGACCCAATAGTTCCATAGTTTGTTGTTGTTGCTGTTTGTTTGTTTTGTTGTTGCTTTTGTTTTTGATAAACATAGAAATGGACCCTTCTGGTCTTAAAGCTTGAAACTTAACATTTGTTTTATCTGAGCTCCTTCCTCAGAAGATGACTTTCAGACCTTCCAAAAAAAGAAAAAAAAAGTATCAAAGAACTGAAACCCACCAGATCACCACATCCAGACAATGAGATGCTGGATCCCTCATTCATCATGATTGCTTCCTTGCCTCTCTCCAGTTCTTCTTTTCTTACACATTGTTATGTATCTTCCCTGCTACATAAACCCCTAATTTTAGTCAGTCAGGGAGATGGATTTGAGACTGATCTCCCATCTCCTTGGCTGCAGCATCCAATTAAAGCTTTCTTCCTTGGGGATAATCATTGTCTCAGTGACTGGCTTTCTGTTCAGCGAGCAGCAGGACTTAGACCGAGCCCCTGGTGTTTCGGTTACAGTCCTACATATATAATCAAGAGGACTGAAAACATATTTACACAAAAAGTGGTACACTAAGTTTGTAGGAGAATTATTCATAATGATCAATAAATGAAAACAACCCAAATATATATCCATTGATGAATGGATCAACAAATGTGGTATTTCCATACCATGAAATATTTTTAGCCATTAAAAGAAATGAGGTACTGATACACATTACAACAGGAGTAAACTTTACAAACAATATGTTAACTGAAAGCCAGACACAAAATGCTACATATTGCTTGCTTCCATTTATATGAAATGTCAAGAACAGGCAAATCTATAGAGACAGAAAGTAGATTAGTGGTCACCAGGGGCTGGGAAGAGTGACTGCCAATGGGTATGTGGTTTCTTTCCACATATGGGGATGAGCATGTTCTGGAATTAGGCAGTGGTGATGACATGACTTTGAATATAATAAGTACTATTGAATCATACATTTTAAAAGTTGGACTTGATATGTGAGTTATATGTCAGTACAAAACTTAGTTTATAATGACAGAAATTTGAAAAGTAGTTACCTCAGAGGGAGGTTGTGGATGGGGATTCACTGCAAATAGAATTTTCTGGGGTGATGGAAATGTTCTAGATGTTGTTAGGAATGTGAATTATATGAGTGTATGTATTTTTCAAAATTCATCAAGCTATAACAAGTAAGATCGATACATTTCACAGGTAAATTTTTTCCTCAATAAAAAATGAAAAGATGAAAACTTAGTAATATTGGAATAGAAGGCTTCCTTAATCTAGTATGACAACTTTATCATATACATAATCTCAAACCAATAGTCTCTGTCTTGCTTGTTACTGAAACCCACTAGAATCATGTCACTACAGTTGGAGACAAAACAAAGATGTCCTGTTATGAATATGTCTTAACAAGTTTCTGAAAGTGCTCGCCAATGTCATTAGTGAAAATAAGAAATAAGGTTTCCATATGTGAAGGAAAGTGACAAAAATATTGTCATTTACAGTTATTGAAATTGTCTACCTGAAATACTCGAGAGATACTGAGAAATAGTTAGAACCAAGAGAGTTTACTATCCTAACTCATTGCAAAACCGATAGCTTTCATATATAGTAAACACTAGTTAGGAAATACAATGGTTAAAACAATCCCACTAAAAAAATTTTTAAAAACCCACAACACAAATGCCCAGGCATAAATTTAACGAGTGTTTAGAACCAATGTAAAGAAAGTCACTAAACTCTAGTGAGGAACATAAAAATAACTTTAATAGTTTCAGAGTGAATTGCATCTTCGCATGCACGGACTCAATATTATAATTATCTCCAAATTCATGCATGTTTATAGTCCCAAGCAAATTCCAGCAAGGTGTTTCTGAAACTTGACAAAAATGATTCTAGAACTAATTTAGAAGTATAAATGTGCAAGAATTGCCAGAAAAAGAATAATGAAGGCGAATTTTCCTCTACAAGGTACAAGTCTCCATTAATTAAAATTGGTGCAAGAATTGGGACACCTGAAGCAAGACAAAAATCAAAGCATGAATATGAATTGGGACAAATAAAATGTAGTATTAAAATAATAGGAAAAAGATTGGGACAAGAAACTATTTGTAAATAAAATGGGCTGCCTGTTACACACCTTGTAATACAAAAAACTCATGAAGAATCAAAAATTAAATGTGAAAACAAAACCACAAAAGTACTAGAAAAAAGAGATAACTGTTAATAGATTAGAGATGGATTTTGAGGAAGATCACTGCAACCTCCACCTTCTGGACTCAAGTGATTCTCATGTCTCAGCCTCCCGAGTAGCTGAGATTACAGGCGTGCACCACCACACTGGCTAATTTTTGTATTGTTCGTAGAGTCAAGGTTTCGCCATGTAGGCCAGGCTGGTCTCGAACTCCTGGGCTTAAGCCATCCACCTGCCTTGGCCTCCCAAAGTGCTGGGATTACAGGCATGAACCACCACACCCGGCCAGATTTTCAAAGTGTATCAACAAAGCTAGATACTAAAGAGAAAAAGGATTGACTCCTTAAACATGAAAAATTTCCATATGACAGAGACCTCCTTAAACAAAATTAAAAAACAAACAATTGGAGGAAACACTTGCCACATAGGTGACAGCAAAATGCTGGTATCTTCAATATATAATTTCATCAGGCTACTTTTAACTGATGTGAAAGTAATCCAACTCCAATTTGCTGATGTGTACCTGGGGATTTGCTGGCTCTGTAACTGGAAAGCCCAGGAATGAAGTTGGCTGAAGCTCTCTTCATAAGGAAGCCAGGTTGTTCACCCGTAGGCCAAGCCTTCCATCCTACCAGTTGAATAGACCCCCAGGAAAGAGACCTCCTTCTCTGATAGCTCCAGCAGAAAAACTTTTAAAAGGATTTTAGCCCAGCTTGGGTCACAGATCCATCAGTGAATGTATTAGTCTGATCTTACATTGCCATAAGGAAATACCTGAGTCTAGGTAATTTATAAAGAAAGGGTGTTTAATTGGCTCATAGTTATGCAGGCTGTGCAGGAAGCATGGTTCTGGCATCTTCTCAGCTTCTGGGGAGGCCTCAGGAAACTTACAATCATGGTGGAAGGCAAAGGGCGAGCCAGCACTTCACATGGCTGTAGGAGGAAGAAGAGAGACAGAGCGGGAAGGTGCTACAGATTTTTAAACTGCCAGATCTTGTGAGAACTCTATCATAAGAGCAGCACTAGGGGGATGGTGCTAAACCATTAGAAACTACCCCAATGATCCAATCACCTCCCACCAGGCCCCACCTCCAACACTGGGGATTACAACTGAACATGAGATTTGGGGAGGGACACAGATCCAAACCATATCACTGAGTAATCATTGTTGCTGGAATGGGATACTCTGACTGGGCAGGCCTGGACCATGTGTTACCCTTGTGGCAGAGAAAAGCATATGTCAGTGCCATCCAAACTTCCTGAAATGCATTTTTCACAATACACAGTGATTCTGTTGACAGAGAAGGGAGAAGGAATGCAAATGCTAAGGGGCAAAAACAGCACATCTTCACTAATGTATATAAAGAGCACTCAGAAATCAATAAGAAATGGTGTTTTCAAAAAGTCATGAAAAGCCATGAAGTGAATCTTCAATGTACTTTTTCTGAGTCCCATTTTTCATACCTCTGCTGAAATGCTTTCCAAGGTTGCAATTAGCTCATTTGACAAGTTAAGTGTAATAATTTATTACAAGATGTTAATATATCATAAGGAGCTTCTTCTTCTCTTAGGTGATGTGTAGAGTATAGAGGCCTTCTGGTGACAATGTTTTAATTCAAAGGAGAGTCCCCAGTTGTTAATTTTAGGCATGATTTCTAAGATACAGTCCCTCAGGCAGAATGAATGCTGAAATCTTCATTTCACTTGAGTTCAATAAACCTTTCTTCTTTCATCTCCGAAAAGTAAAAGGGGACCTTGTTCGTATAATCTTCCTTAAAGAACCTATAATTTTGCAGTGATTTTATGTGCATATTTCTTAAATGAATTTAGAGACTTGAACTTTACTGAATTTGTTTCAAATTGTCTCCCTGGGAGAAAAATTAGATTATTGCTTTTATATATTTTACATACATTTTTGTGAATGTACATTTTTACCTGTTAGATTTTAAGTTGATGCTTTCTAAAAACATTAGCTGTGTGTTTTAGTCCTGCATAAAAGTATTCATAGAAGATGAAACACTATTTTTGAGAAAACAAAATATTCCTATTAACATAGAATCCGCAAACCAACAAAGCACCATTATGGAAGTGTTTTTGTTTGTGTCATCTTGTAAATCTTTTGTATTATTTTTACGAGACAGAGAGAAAGAAACAAAAGCATAAAGATGTTAGCTCAAGAAACCCCATCTAGGTTGTATTGCATTGAATCAATAAAAATATATGCTCTACCATTTACAAACTGTGTGTTTGAAGTTATTCATCTTCTCTGTAGCTCAAATTCATCATTTACAAAGGGAAATTATAATAGCATCTACCTTACAGGATGGTTTTGAGGGTTAAGGTGTATCAAACAGTGTCTGGCCCAAAGTCAGTGCACAGTCAGTTAGCTACAACTATTATTTTAGGTAATTTCTAACCACAGCTCAGTTTATTGTCTGCTGGATACTTGGTGCTACTCACAGGCCCTTATGAGGCTTAGAAGCACTTCCTGTATGACAGAATGCAGCTTAATAAAGTCGGAGAAGCTTATTTCCTTGAACTAGAATTTCCTGGAAATAGCTGTTTCACCAATGGCTAATAAATGGTCACTGCCATTAATCAGAAACACTAAGAGTTCTCAGAATTCCCCGTCACATCCGTACCCCTTATTTTGTCATGATTAACCATCAGTGTTTCTGTTTCCTCCTCTAATTTGTGAGCTTCAAGGAAGTTTGTGACTTATTCGCTACGAATTCTTCCTGATTCACCAGGGGTGCCTTACAGAGAGAGGCTTGCTGAGTATTCGTTGAATGAACAAATGAATGAACCGACGGATGAACAGATAATCAAACAGGTATCCAACTCTCAGCCCTCTCATTTAAATAGTACTCTACTATCTGGTTTGAGCAGTGTGCGAGTCAGAACTAGAAGCCCCACAGGCTAACTACTCTGATGGCAGTGGGACAGGTTCATCTACTTGAAATCTATTAAAAGATCATCCTTCAACAATTCTTTAAAGCTTCTTGAAAAGAGGAAATTCCATCATCATACATGCTTCAACCATGAATTTCAAACTTTCTTTGAAAAAACATGAAATATTATACCAGCTTAGATAAAAATCTTTGGGCTACTTTTGTTGGTCCTTTATGTATATTTATTATTAAAGATGAAACAGAATTGAAAGATGGTGACCAAAAGCGAATCTGACTTACTTTAGGGGAATTAAAAGGATAGGAGAGAAGCAATACCTATGGCTGAATTTACTGAAAATTTTTCTACACCTGGAAAAAAAAATCACCTAAAGTGTATTGAATACTTGAAGGCAATTAAATAATTCAATTCAAAAAATATTTTGAAGTTTTAATTTTAGGTGAAGTCTTTTTTTTTTTTAAAGAAAAATATCTAGTTTAGATTCTGTTTGAATAATTCTTTAGTATCTACTTCTCTTTAGTAAAACTTTGCTTATTTCAATTTGAGTACAATGCACGGTTGAATTCCATTTGCCTCATAGTTCACCAAGGTAATACGGTTCTTTCTGGTGTTGTTGTTGAAGGTGCTATTGTTCACACTCTGGTTTAGTTCATATCCCCAGTATTTATCCCCAGTGACTCAAGGTTCTCTTCTAGAATAGCAAATGGAGATCCGAATGCAATCAAACGAGTCAGATCTTTTACATCAGAAATGTGGATTGAAGAAAGAGATCTTTCATGGGTTCCTGTTGTGATCCAGGGATCCATGATTTGACTTAGAACTAAAGGAATGTGGGCAACACTTTAATTGAAACACTTTTCCCTCTAAGCTCAGAATTAATCAAGAAATAGCTACAAGAATCCAAGAGATGAAGATCAAAATATCATCTTTACAGCTAGCATAGCTCAACTAGAAAATGTGGGCCGGGCGCGGTGGCTCAAGCCTGTATTCCCAGCACTTTGGGAGGCCGAGATAGGCGGATCACGAGGTCAGGAGATCCAGACCATCCTGGCTAACACGGTGAAACCCCGTCTCTACTAAAAAATACAAAAAACTAGCCGGGCGAAGTGGCGGGCGCCTGTAGTCCCAGCTACTCGGGAGGCTAAGGCAGGAGAATGGTGTAAACCCGGGAGGCGGAGCTTGCAGTGAGCTGAGATCGGCCATTGCACTCCAGCCTGGGCGACAGAGGGAGACTCTGTCTCAAAAAAAAAAAAAAGAAAGAAAAAAGAAAAAGAAAATGTGGCTGAGGCTGGACACCGTGGATCACATCTGTAATCCCAACATTTTGGGAGGCCAATGCAGGAGGATCACTTGAGCCCAGGAGTTCAAGACCAGCCTGGACAACATAACAAGACCCTGTCTCTACAAAACAAGCAAAAAAAAAAAAAGAAAGAAAAAAAAGGAAAAACAGCTGGATGTGGTGATATGTGCCTATAGTCCTAGTGAGGAGGTTGAGGTAGGAGTATCACTTTAACCCAGGAGTTTGAGGCTGCAGTGAGCTATGATTGTGCCTCTGCTCTCCAGCCTGGGCAACAGAGCTAGACCCTGTCTCTATAAAAACAAAAGTAATAATTTTAAAAATGTGGCAGGAATCTGTGGCCAGGAAATGAGAATTCACACCTTGCCTCTCACACCCTCCTCCAAGACAAGGGATTAGGATGCCCCTTTGTAAAGCAGACTCTTCCTTGGTCAATTGCAAATGGGATCACTCTCTCCCACCTGAAAAATCTCATTAGTTAGGACCTATAGAAATTGAGAGGTGAAGCCAGCTGGACTTCCTGGGTTGAGTGGGGACTTGGAGAACTTTTCCGTCTTACAAGAGGTTTGTAAAATACACCAATCAGTGCTCTGTGAAAACGCACCAATCAGCGCTCTGTAGCTAGCTAGAGGTTTGTAAAATGCACCAACCAGTGCTCTGTAAAAACACACCAATCAGTGCTCTGTAGCTAGCTAGAGGTTTGTAAAATGCACCAATCAGCACACTGTAAAATGGACCAATCAGCAGGACATGGGCGGGGACAAATAAGGCAATAAAAGCTGGCCATCCCCTGCCCCTCCAGCCAGCAGCAGCAATCTGGGTCTTCTAGGCTGTGGAAGCTTTGTTCTCTTGCTCTTCACAATAAATCTTGTTGCTGCTCATTTTTTGGGCCGTGCCATGTAAAGAGCTGTAACACTCACCACGAAGGTCCACAGCTCCCTTCTTGAAGTCAGCGAGACCACAAACACCACCAGAAGGAACCAACTCCAGACACAAAATGACCTTCTACACTGTCTCCAGAAAGTAGATGCTGGGACCCAGGCAGAAATGCTTACTCCATGGACCCAGGAGAAAAAAGAGAAGCCCTCTGCGGGTAGACCTGAGAGAGAGCCAACAACGGCCACGCCACGTGCAGGCTCTACCAAATGTCACCAGTGGATAGGCCCCTCCTCCTTCAGGGTCAGTGAGTGGAGGGGAGAAAGAAGCTAGCATGGATATGGCATGGAAGTTCTGTCTTAGAAACGCAAAGACAAGGGAATAACTATCCATTTGTAAGGTGTTTGAACATGCCCTTTCTGTCTTGAAGCTCAGGACACCACTTTGAAAACCTTGTTCAGAAATTGAGCAGCCGAGACTCAAGGAGGAATGTTTTCCTCCTGGCAAAGGAGCCACTCCATTGCTTCTCTGCTGCTTCCCACTGACTTTCAAAACATCATGAGGTTTAACTTTTTGATAGAGTCTCGCTCTGTAACCCAGGCTGGAGTACAGTGCCACAATGTCGGCTCACTGTAACCTCCACCTCCCGGGTTCAAGCAATTTTCTGCCTCAGCCTCCTGTGTAGCTGGAATTACAGGCGCCTGTCACCACCCCGGCTAATTTTTGTATTTTTAGTGCAGATGGGGTTTCACCATCTTGGCTAGGCTGGTCTTGAACTCCTGACCTCATGATCCACCTGCCTCAGCCTCCCAAAGTGCTGGGATTACCAGAGTGAGCCACCACGCCCGGCCAAGTTTAACTTTTATAGAGATTCCTTCCCCTTTCCATCATGCTTATCCCTTTCCTAAAAGGTCCTTGTCATTGTCACTTTTCTCATCCCTAAAAACTGAAAGTCTGTGCACCCCACCTTTTTCTTTTAGAATGGCCTCCTTAATACTGTCTTGCAAGCCCAGGTGGCTGCCACCCATTTAGAGACATTATTCTCCCTCCCCTAAACCGTTCCCCTCTACCCAGTACACATACCTCAGAAGTTCTGGTTGAAACCAAAGACGGGGGCCATTCAGATGATTTCTTAAGCACTCACTGCAGTCCCAGTCTAATATAAGGAGCTTTCTTTAGGAATTTTAGTATTCTCTGTATACACTCAGGTTTTTCTTTTCTTTTTGCTTTTTTTTTTCTTTTGAGATGGAGTCTTGCTCCCTCACCCAAGCTGGAGTGCAGTTGCGCAGTCTTGGCTCACTGCAACCTCTGCCTCCCGGGTTCAAGCAATTCTCCTGCCTCAGTCTCCTGAGTAGCTGAGATTACAGGCACGCGCCACCGTGTCAGGCTAATTTTTGTAATTTTTTTTTTTGAGACGGAGTCTCCCTCTGTCGCCCAGGCTGGAGTGCAGTGACCCGATCTCGGCTCACTGTAAGCTCCGCCTCCCGGGTTCACGCCATTCTCCTGCCTCAGCCTCCCGAGTAGCTGGGACTACAGGCGCCCACCACCTCGCTCTGCTAATTTTGTGTATGTTTAGTAGAGACGGGGTTTCACCGTGTTAGCCAGGATGGTCTGGATCTCCTGACCTCATGATCCGCCTGCCTCGGCCTCCCAAAGTGCTGGGATTACAGGCGTGAGCCACCGCGCCCGGCCCTAATCTTTGTATTTTTAGTAGAGACAAGGTTTCACCATGTTGGCAAGGCCGATGGCAAACTCCTGGCCTCAAGTAATCCACCCGCCCCAGCCTCCCAAAGTGCTGGGACTACAGGCATGAGCCACTGCGCCCAGCCTGGCTTTTCTATACTTACCGAATATAAGAATCAAAATGGAGCCACCAGTAGCTAACAACAGTGATTGCTGTTGGTGATTTTGCTGTTGTGTTCTGTTGGCTGTGTTGGGTGTGACTTCTTGTGCGAGTGCATTCACTCATTCACTTCCTAATTTTTTTTTTTTTTTTTTTTGAGACAGGGTCTCACTTTGTCACCCAGGCTGGAATGCAGTGGTGCAAACACAGCTCACTGAAGCCTGGACTTCCCAGGCTCAAGCGATCCTCCCACCTGAGACCCCCAAAGTAGTGAATCTGCTGCCTCAAGCCCCAGCGTGGCCACACACCCAGGTAATCTTTGTATTTTTTGTGGAGACGGTTTCTCCATGTTGCCCAGGCTGGTCTCAAACTTCTGAGCTCAAGCGATCCACCCACCTCAGCCTCCCAAAGTGCTGGGATTGCAGGCATGAGCCACCATACCTGGCCCACTTCTTAATCTTTATTGAATGTGATTGTCACTGTGTTGAACCCTAGTGTTACAAATAGGAATAATTCTCAACTCCTGTCTTTGGGGACTCAGTGTGGAGGAAGGGAGGAATATATAGCTATTTAACAGTGTGGCCAGCTAAGCCGCATTCCTGAAGCGCGCAGACTTTTCAAGAGCACTTTGGCCTAGGGTGAGGAATACTTGGGGATTGTTTTACCTCTGTCTTAAACGAAGGTTGCAGGGGTAAGGAACGTCCTATGTAAAAGATGGACAATTTTGGCAGGGCCTGGTCCTCTTCAGTATGAAGAAGAGCAGAGGGGGTGCCTTGGGAATTGTGAAAGACAGGCTGGGCCTAGGCTATGAAATGCTTTATAGGACGAAGTAAGGAGTTTAAACTTCCTTCTGTAAGCAACAGGAAGCTGGCCGAGGTTTTAGGCAGAGGTGTAACTGATCAGCTTCTATTAGGGAGATAACTCCGCTCAGGAGGGACGGCATTCATCCTCAGAAAGTTAATCCTTAAAGGGCAGTAGGCAACTGGCCACAGAGAAGCCCAGCTTTTAGCTGAGTGTTTGGAGGGTCTCGAGTGATACTGATGTAATTGAGCTTTTTAGGAAAAAAAGATGAAATCGTAATAGCCCATATGTCTAAAATGAAAAGAACGTGATTTGCCTTATAATAATGCACCCCCTAAAATAAATCTTTAATTCAACCTATGAATCTTTAATGCCCAGAACGCAGCATAATGCTTTGAAATTGAAACTTGAGATACAGGCATTGCAAAATCAGCCCTACAGTGGGTTTAGGGCATACAAATTGAGCAGTATGAACTATTGACACCTCCTGGTGGCAGCAGATGTGTGCTGTTTGCCTGGTCCAAACAAGAGGGGAATGAATCAAAGGCATTAAAAATAAATAACACCAGCAACCCAGAAGGAAGGGATGGGAGGATGAAATGGCCCGGGTCATGGGGCAGACCCGGTGGAGGCCTGTCGGAAAGCAGAGACGGCAGGGGGAGGCCTCGGATAACCGGGAACAGCGGCCAGCATTCCTGGGGAAGGGGCTAGAGTAAGGGCACTTCTAACAAATTTAAAAGCGACAAATAGATTACTGAGATAGCTGTTCCAGAATGTCTGCTGACAGTTTTGTTTTGTTTTGTTTTGTTTTTTAAGGAAAGTGTTTTCATTTTTCAGCTCTAAACATCCAGCCTAATAAATGTTTTCTCATAATAATCTCTTACCACTCTATAAGCACTTTTTAACCTTCTCTGAGCCTTTGTACTTACAGAGTTGTATTTAATATAAATGGTGGCAACACAAGGAGAAAAACACCTAGAGTCATCTATTTCTCAAATGTGCTTTATTTACATTCTTTAAAAAATAATGAAAGCCAGGCATGGTAGCCTGTGCCTGTCGTCTTGCTACTTGGGAAGCTGAGGTGGGAGGATCACTTGAGCCTGGAAGTTTGAGGCTGCAGTGAGCCATGACTGCGCCACTGCACTCCAACCTGGGCGACACGTGAGACCCTGTCTCAAACAAGTAAATAATATAAAAATAAAATAAATATATAACATAATGAAGACATTGACTTGTGAGGAGGCTGAGGTGGGAGCATCACTTGGGCCTAGAGTTTGAGGCTGCAGTGAGCCATGATTGTACCACCGCACTCTAGCCTGGGTAACAAGTTGAGAACCTGTGTCAAGTAAGTAAATAAAAAAATAAATATGAAAATAAAATAAAAATTATGAACACGTTAACTCTTGAGATGCTGCATAACAAAAATCAAAGCCAATCAAACGCCATCTAGGATTGATTCCCCTATGGAAGTACAGTACAAAAGTACCAGAAGGCATGAAAGAGGAAGCTTGGTTTCTGACTCTTTGGACTGGATATGCAAAAGGCTCAGAAGTGAGATGGGAGGTTCACGGGTGCTGACTCAATCACTCATTTGCCACATGACCTAGGACGCATCCTTTAATCTTGCTGGACCTCACTTTCTCTATAGGGAAAGTGAGAAAATAAAATCCAAGAAATCTGTAGGACCTAGTGGGCACTGGGCTGCACGATGACTTTTGTGGGTGTTAAGCACTTTTGTCTTCATGAGCCGTTTCCTCCATCGGAAAAACATTAAATTTACATTTTACCACTGCTTTACCTTCATATCAGCATAGTCGACATGCGTATCTTGCTTATTTCCAGAAGCAAAACATTCTCCTAGGCCCCTAAAATTGCTATGGGCCCTCAGCACTGAGCCTTATGGAGAGGCTGGTCCTGAGTCGGTGGTGGGAAAGTCTGTGCAGTCAGGAGAGGCAAACTCTCACGGAGGTTAAGAGTGTGAGCTGAGCTTTAAATAAACCTGGCTTCAAACCTGCCCTCAGTCGCTTACTAGCTGCTTGGCCTCAAGCAATTTATTTAAACTTTCTGAGCCTCAACTTTCTCAAATGTAAAATGAGGGCAATAGATCATACCAATTTCGTGGGTTGTGTGTGCGTGTGTGAGTGTGTGCGTGTGTGTGTATGTGTGTGTGTTAAATAAGACAGTGTCTCTGTATCAAACTCAGTATTTGACAATTAGTAAGTGCTTGAGAAATGGTGGCTGTTCCTCTTGTATTTTTCTTCCCTCCCTCCCTTGCTCCCTTCCTCCCTTCCTCCCTTCCTTGATGGAGTCTTGCTGTGTCACCCAGATTGGAGTGCAATGGCGCGACCTCAGCTCACTACAACCTCCACCTCCCAGGTTCAAGCGAGTCTCCTGCCTCAGCCTCCCGAGCAGCTGGAATTATAGGCGTGTACCACCACGCCAGCTAATTGTAGTATTTTTAGTAGAGATGGGGTTTCACCATGTTGGCCAGGCTGGTCTCAAACTTCTGACCTTAGGTGATCTGCCTCCCTCGGCCTGCCAAAGCGCTGGGATTACAGGTGTGAGCCACCATGCCCCGCCCTTCTTGTATTATTATCAGTATCTCTCCTAAGAATCGGACTGGCTTGGAAAGTGGTTGCTCAGCTCAGAGTGGGAAGACAGAGCACCTGTATGCCTGTCTTTCTCCTCCCTGGCCAGGGCAGCAGGGATCTTTTCTGCTGCAGGCATCCAGCCTAATTCACAGTCGTTTGGCTTTAGGACTCTCTTGAAAAAGCACATGGAACTGTCTCATGTGCATGGAGAGCCAGCTGGTGGCTGTCTCCAGCTCTGGGCACCAGTTAAGGAGCCTTGTTTGTCCTCATAGTGTTGGAGGGCAGTGACAGCAGCAACCATGGCCCTCTGAGAATTATTTAATACCTTTACTTTCTTTTTCAAGCGTTTTTCTATGTACAGAAATTATTATTATAAATATTTTTTTAAAAGTACAAGACTTATATACTTGAACCTGCCATTGCAGGTCATTACAAGAGAGCAAAAACGTTTCTTGAAACCTGTATGTGTGGGGTGGGGTTGTGTGCTCAGGTCTTTTGCTATCCTAAAGGCTCCATAATTACATCTGCTTAAGATTCTGTGGGTATGGAAAGCTCATATTGTTGATTGAGAAGGGTTATTTTTGCTTTACCAAAGGCCAATCACATAGGTCAGTAGCACTCCTTTGCTCAACTGCTGTTCTTTGGGCATTAATTTTAATGTTTAAATAGCAAGTGCATTTTCCAAAGGCTGCATAAAATACCAGATAAGTAGAAGACCACTGGCTTGGGAAGAGCAAATGCTCAGCGAAGCCTTTCGCAGCCAGAGAATATTGAATATCTCTACCATTATTTAGCATCAGAATCAGTTATGGTTGTCTGACTGATGGACAATTTTTTCCCGACCTGCTATCTTTGCAAGTGACCTATACTGTCTAGACAGTTGCATATTATTTATACATTCATTTTAGATTTTATGTGGTTTTTTCCCCCGCTAAAGTTGTGCAGGTTTCATGCAGCCAAGTAACTATCAGAAATGTAGTCTACAAAAAATCCATATAATTGCACCAGGTGAATGCTCTCTTTCTTAGAGTTGTGTCACCATTAAATTAAAAAAAAAAAAAGTAAAGACCATTATATGAGCTCTGGAAAAAAAAAAAAAAACAAACTCTCCACCCCTGAACCCACAAACACATGCTTGGGTGCATGCACACACACTCCCCCGCACCCCCCCACACCCCTCCTGTCTTCAGAGTACCAGCAGCAGGCCATGGAGAGAATTAAAGATAGCTAATTTCAAAGGTTCTTAATCAATTCAAGTTGATCCCATTTGTTGATTAGGGAGTCAAAATGCATTATTTGCATTCTGTTTCAAATTCAGAACTTTTTTTTTTTTTTTTTGGAGGTTCGAGGCTGGAGAAATCTTTTACAGAGGAATCCCCTTGGGCAGAAAGGGAGTTAATTTGAAAACTCTGGTGAGCCTGATGGGTTGTGAAAGTTCCACATGAAACATTTATAATGGCTCCTTTCAGGGTGGCAGGTTTTGGGGTATGCGACGGGCAAGCCTTCAGTAGTCATGAACCAGTGGCTGAAGCTTTGTCTAAATACCTGGGAAGTGAGCTGAATACCCCACGCACCACTTTCATCTGGATATTTGGTGCTGTGTAGACATCGCAGCCAGAGCAACAACAACAGGGCAAAGTTCAGAGATTAAAGGGAGGATAGCTCCTTTCCCAAGGCACGTCTGAACTGGGGACTAACTGGTTGGTTCTCTGTGGGTTTCAGGCCTCGAGTTCGCACATCCCACTGCCCCAATGCCTAGTTTGAAACACTATTTTCCTGGCTTCCTTATGGGGTTCCTTCAAGCCAGAGACCTGGGAAACTCCTAGAAGTGTGTCCTGGCCTGAGTGCAACGAAGTGAACCCCAGGGCTAGTTCTCTTGGGAGAAAATGCTCAATGTAGCCAGAAGTGAGGGCATGCATCTGAAGTCCCTCCCTTCTGATTTTATGCCCCGTTGACTTTTGCCAGGAAAATCCCAGCTCTGCCTAGAATTGATGTATGTGTCCTACATATCGGGAAGACACTACTTTGGGGCAAGATTATACATTAACCTATTTGCATCTCATTTATGTCAACTGAAGATGGTGAGGGTGAACATTTTGTAGGAATTATGTGAAGAAAAAAATCTAACTCCAATTGCATGAAATTATCTCTGTCTTTGGAAACTTAACCCTCCCCCTCCAAATACTACTGTGTCCTACTGGAGTCACCATTGACATCTTAAAATTTACCCTGGCCACCAATGGCTGACTACGTTCTGTTTATCAGCCAACACCAACATTAAATTGTAAAACTGGCTTATCATGTGGCTAAAGTTATTTTGGATGCGAAAACCCACAATGATGAAAGAATTCAGTCCTCAACACTCTTTCAAACGGGGAGAAAGTTTTACTCGCCTAAATATCAATTCTAAAACACGCCATTTCCTTCCATAACACTGCAAACTGGCCCCTTTCAAAGACTGTTTCTTTCTCAGCCTCGATTTTATTTTCCGTTCCACTCTTAGAGTATAAGATTAATTCCCACATTCTGCACATTGCCAGGAGTTCAGTGCACATGTTTACTGAGGTGTACAGCTCTCAAATAACTTTGGTGCTTCTTTCACCCACTGTTAGGAAGTATATTTAAAAGAAATTGCCTTTTATAGATTTAAATTACAAAAGTACTGATATCATGCAAAAGGCAGTTTAACTCATGCAAGCATACAAATAGGTAAATCTTAGGGAAAAAGATACCAAGGCTAATATGAATGTAAATAGGATTAGCTGCCTGCATTAGCAGTGGCTGTGAAATTTAAAGTACTTTCTGTTAGGTTATTCTTTAAAATACACCTATATTTCATGTGTGCATTTGTAGATATTTAGAAATATATTTTACTTTGTCTTCTGCTTGAATTTTGAAACAAGGACAGACAACAACCCTGATTCTTAATGGTAGCCCAGGTAGAAATGAAATGTAACCTTCTTGATGGTTAAATATTTACTTACATAAAGTTTTAAGTCTCTGAGAGAATATGACAAAGTGTGATCAAGGAAATATAGATTCATATTGCAAAGAAATGAGAAAACTGATTATAGTGTTTTCCCCCCTTAAAACGGGTTTGTACTCATGTTAGCTGAAATGGAAGTGGTCAGCGTAGAACAGGAGATGGCAACCTAGAGCCCAGGGCCAAATCTGGCCAAATGCTTGTTTTTGTTCATCTCCCAAGGTCAGAATGTTTTTCACATTTTTAAATGGTTGAGAAAGAATCAAAAGAAGAATAACATTTCACGACACCTTAAAAGTTTCATAAAATTCAAATTTGAGTGCCCATAAATAAAGTTTTGTTGGAATACAGCCACACTCATTTGTTCAGCTAGTGGCTTCCTTTGCACTGTAATGGCAGAGTTGAGTAGTAGCGACAGTGACCTTATGACCTAAAAGGCTGACATATTTACCTTCTACAGAAAAAGTGTGCCAAACTCAGGTTTAGAGTAGAAGTATTAATATCTTCATGTGCTTGATTTTTGAGATTCCTAATTAGATTGTTGGAGTTGGAAATCAGTTCTAAGAGGTTCTTTATGTAGCCATTTGAACTTAGACTATTTTCTTAGCTGAAATCATCAGAAATAGACTATAGATTAAAAGACATACTGTTTTTTAAGAATTTAAGCCACAACTTAAAAAAGCACCTAGGGAACCACAAGCATAACATTTTGAGGAGAGATACAGTAAGTAAGAGGGGAAGATCCCAGCTCTGGGGATCAAATTCCTGGGCTCAAATCTCCAATCTGCCTCATAGGATACTTGCTTGACTGCCCCTGTGCCATGGTTTCCTTATTGATGAATTAAGGGCAATAATGAGAATTGCTCTATGGGGTTGTTGGCCAGAATTAAATGAGATGATGCACATAAAATGTTTTGAAGATTGCCCAGACTTTGCAAAGCTTAGTGAGTACTAGCTATTATTATTGTTTTTCAAATAGGATATTTGCATTTACATCTTTATGAATTTGAAAATCAACATTCATTATAGAAGCGCCTGTTCTTTAGGCCAGAACATTTTCAAGGTGTTTATTAGGTAACGGTGCTTTGGGGTTTTGTTGGGAGAAGACTTCCCTGTGACATGCATGTTCACGGAGGGGGTAAAATGCTAAAATTAGACCTTCTAGGAGGCATTGATCATTTTTCTCAGACTGTATTGTCCTGATCTCAGACAATGGGATGAAACCAACGAAGCTGACAAGTTGTTGGCTTTAACTTAGCTTTCCCTGTGTAACATAACTGTAGATCTAGTAAAGGATATTCAAGACCATCTAGCCCAACATTTTCAGATGAAGACATTGAGGGCCAGAGACTGGATGGACTTGGCCAAGGTCACACGGTGAGGCAATGACAGGGCCATGAGCAGAACTCAGGGCTTATTAAACCTCTTAGAGTTGGAGCTTTTGTAATAGCAAAAACGATGCATTCAGCATCTTTTTACTTAGCACAGTGCCTAGCATGTACTAAGTACTCAGCAAACATAAGAACAACAAAAGCAATGAAGAAGAATAGATGAATAAATAAATGAATAAATGAGCTCTTGGCCTCTTGAAAAGCCCCCTAAAACACACACAAGTGTGAGAAAGAAGGAGATTTATTCCGATGGTTAAATGAAGAAAATGCTCCACAGGGAGTTTTTTTTATGGTAGCTCTACCCCAGTTTCTCACATTGAGCATCTGCCATGATTGAAGGAATCCAGCCCATCATTCTTTTGCCAGGTAAGAGTCTGAATTATTAGTGATTCAGCCTATATATACTGAGTTTATGCTTTTTCCTTTGCATTTTTAACATACTCATAATTTATATTACAGTGGTGTATGTTATGAATCTCTATAAACAACCTTCAATCTATATTGGAATAAGGTACAGGATGCATGAACAAATACATAAACAAATGGACATATGGGTGGATAAAGAAGTAAATAGAAGTGAGTAGAATAAATAGTTAGGGTAAAACAGAAACAGTCCCTCAATCAACCATTGATCCTGTTTTTGTTTGACACACAGTAGGTGCTTAATGAATATGGGTTAACGGGATGGCTGGATTAATGCATTTTAAAAAGCTTTTCAACATGCAAAGTTGTAGCAGAACATAACCTGACCATTTACCTGAGTAACCTGGGCACATTATTGAAGAGCCCCGGAATGAGACAAGCGTTTTTCATTTATCCTTATAAGTGATCTGGGAATATAACAGCACCTCCTTCCTGAACCAAGCCTTACGCATGCAAATCTAGATTCCCAAAATAGATCAAACAGGGGTGCATTTCACTGCTTACTCATTCACTGAGTCTCTAAATGTTTGCTGGTTCTACCCATTCACTGAGTCTCTAAATGTTTGCTGGTTCAGTACTAAATGTTGGAGATAGAAAGCATCGTTCCTGCCCTCATGGAATTTACAGTCTAGAGAGCACCCAACATTTAACAGACAATCACAAACGATTACAACACAATTGCACCTCACAGAAGAATGTGCCACAGCATATGGCATGTGAAGATTGGTTTGGCTAAATGGTGCCTTATTCAGCAAAACTTTAGCATGATTTTGAGGGACGATAGATTTAATAATATATGAGTTGGAACATGTTCTCCTGGGGTTTAATAACGTGTGATGTGCTTCCCACAAGTAGGATGCACCACTCCAACCTCCAGCACTTTGGGAATTGCTATTCTCAATGACAAGCTTGTAAGACCAATAGCTGTAGAGACTCATCAGATCTCACTCTGCTTTGGTCCACACAGCTTTTTAAGGCTGCGTGCACAAAGTCAACTTCATTTGGAGGAGGTGGGAAAGAGGTCAACCTTTGAGGATGTACCAAGTAGATCAAACTTGTTGGTTGACTGCATGTCTGGCTCATCAGTTGGCTACTGTCTTATTGTGATCATGAAATTCATCTCACACAAATAATAAATAATTGATATTTTTATAAGCATTGTTAACAATGTATACATTTGACAAGTATTTAGTGGAAACACTTTATGAGTGCCAGATTGTACAATATTGATCTATACCCTGTAAGGTGGTGGCCATGAAGGTTTGCTGCTCACATCTCCCTTAGAGAAGGAATCTGCCATTTAGCTTCAAGGAAGGCAGTTTCCCAACAGCCTCTAGTCATTGACCTTCAGAATTCACCTCAGCTTTCAGCTAAGACCATACTTTCACTGTGAAGTCCTCAGCTGTTGATTGAGTCTTGGCCATTTTTGCCTGGTGTGATAATGAGTGAGCCACAGAGCTAGACTTTAAATCCAGGCTGTTGGGATTCTGAGGTCCCTACAAGAACTAGAAGTTAGGGGAGGGGTGCCTGAGTCTTCAGTCTGGAGTTAGATTCTGCTTCTCCCAGTCAGGGGCTGAGTCTGTAGGCCACAGAATCTGTCTTCCTTCTCTCTTTGGCCATTTGGAAATGGCTGGGAAATCCAGTCTCTTTTGCTGAGTACTGTGGAGTGGCTGCCAAATACCTGGTGCGGCTGACATTGGCTGAAATGTCTGAGTTCAGCCTTTTTGGAGGGAGAAGCTGGCCTGTAAGCAAGAATAATATTCTACCCATTTACCACCCAGCTTGTTCAGTTGCAAATTTGCTTATTTTTGGTTGGTTTCCATGTCATGGAGACATAGACATAGTCTATTTTTTGAATTACACCACAATCGTTTGTTGAAAAGTGAAAAATCTAGTCAATAAGCAGGTCATTTTTCCTCATTTTGGGTAATTCCTCTTTAACCATCCCTCCCACACCCTGAATTGACAAGGTGGAAGGTTGTTATATAGAAACAATTTCAATTAACTGACTTCTTCCCACTAGCATCAACAGGTAAAAGACTGTGGGGATTATACACGTGCAGATACAATAGTTGTGGAAGCATCAAGATGAGCATGTTTTCATTGTAGTATAGAATCTTCATGCTGAGCAAACATCTGGTAATTGCTGCCTATTCATATTTTGGCAATGGCCAGATAGTTGCACAATTATTGAGCAAATTTTGGTCAAGATGTATGCCACGTTTTTCCAGAGTAATTGAAAAATACATGAAAATGACCATGGAAAGTGTCCTTCCTTGATTTGATTCAGTCAAACAATGGGTTTGAATGATTTCTGATGGAAATTTCTACACAGAGCCTTGGGATAGACCACTTTGGTCAGAAGCTTTCTTCTGTTTCTAATTTATCATATAACAAAAAGAACATTTATGTTAGGGGCCAGAAAATACTTCCTTAATCTTGATGCATCCTTCTGTCATCATAGGGACTTGCTTTAAAGAACTGGAGACATCAGCTCAGCAAATAAAATTAGAATAAGGCAAGGATGCGCTTTGACAGAAATGCCAGTTAGTGCCGTTTACGAGAGGCTACAAGGCAGTGGGGTAAGTACAAAGTTAGGAGATGTGCATCTGAATTTCTTGCTTCTTTAGTCAAAGGGTGGTGTAGAGACCAGCAGCAGCAGCAGCAGCAGCAGCATCTGGGAACTTGTAAGAAATGCTGTCTCAGGTCTCATCCCAGACTTACAAAATCAGTTAACAAGATGCCCAGGTCATTCTTATGCACATTAAAGTCTAAGAAACTCTGCTGTGGTGCCATCCTTGCCTGGAACCAGCCACATGGGAGTATTATTCCCTATCTTTAAAAGGAGGAGTTTTGCTCCCAACTGTATTTCCTAAAGTAGGATTTCCCAAGCACAAGTATCATAATATGTTCCTTGGAAAAAAGGATTCTGTAGTCAAACATTTTTAATCGTGCATACTGGTGGGTTTTTCGTTTGTTTGCTTCTTTTTGAGACGCAGTCTCACTCTGTGACCCAGGCTGGAGTGCAGTGGCATGATCTCGGCTCACTGCAACCTCTGCCTCCCAGGTTCAAGCAACTCTCCTGCCTCAGCCTCCCAAGTAGCTGGGATTACAGGCATGAACCACCACACCTGGCTAATGTTTGTATTTTTGATAGAGACAGGGTTTCACCATGGCCAGGCTGATCTCGAACTCCTGGCCTCAAGTGATCAACCCGCCTTGGCCTTCCAAGTTGCTGGGACTAAAGATGTGGGCCACCGCACCCGGCTCATACTGTTAATTAACAATATGTATTAGCTTATTAAAGACTCTGAGACTTGTGGAGTTTCTGAGTCCTCCCTCTACCCCTTATAATTCAAAATTATAGCCTCACTTCACTATGCATTTTATTTTCATAATTTCAGTTAAAAAGAAAGTTTAAAAGATACCATTGCAACCAGAATCAGGTTGCAATGGTATCTTATTGCAATCAGGTTGCCTTATTTTCTTGCAAAAGCAAAAACAAGTAAGAGCATCCTTTAAATAACAATATTTTCTGATGTTAATGTCAAATTAATCCAAGAAATGAATATGTATTGATGGTATTCTTTTGGGTTTTGAAAATCCTTACAACCACATAATTAAATGAGTGCCTTTAGAAATACTGATAAAAGCCCATTGCCATTCAAATATCTATACAAGACAATGGCCGTAAGCTGTGGGCTTGGGAGATTAGTTTGGCCACGAGCCAGTGTTTATCACAATATTTCCATCTCAGCTGATAAAATTTAATCATTCTTATTTAAATAGAAATCAGAATTAATGCAGGTTTTAAAGAGAAGGAATAATAAATGAATCGCACTATCTTTATTTCAGAGCTCCTGGCATATATTGTCTATTCAGAATGGAAATGCTAACGGTTGTTGTTTTGCTTTTCTACCTTGGACTTTCATTCCAGAGTCCTCAAAAATAATGAGCTATTGCTGCTCGAATATTTATTTCTTCAGCTCTACTTTAAGCAAAGTGGTTTCCATCCTTCTCTCTAGTAGGATAAACGGGGCTTTGTATATGACGGGGACATGACTGGAACTGGAGTTGGCAGGGCCTGTGCTTTGAGCTGTTTCTCCTGGAGTGGTGATGGGTTTGGACTGATCATTTTCCACCGACATGCCTGGGTCTCTTGAGATCACAAGCAGGAGGTGAGAAGGCAGCTGGTGTGGACAGGGTATGCAGTTGGCTTTGGGCCAGAACCACGGTGCTGCTAGCAGGCCAAGTCCAGGGTCAAGTCTGTCCCTGGAGCAGTCAGATATGGCAGCCTCCTAGAAGCAATTAGAGCTTAAAGAAACCTTATAGGTCATTTAGCCCAACCCACTCATTTTGTGGGTGAGGAAGGTAAGGACCAGAAAGCGGAAGCAACTCACCCAGGGTCACCCACCAAATTAGAGGTAAAGCCACCATGCAAGCAAATCAGGATGCCAGTCCCCAGCTTGGTGTTCTTTTGACTTTGTCTGGACCTGGAGTGGATACAACTGAGAACCATTTTGTTTGACTCTATCGATAAATTTGTGGTTAATGTATCAAATGATTTATATCAAACAAAACCCATTTAAATTAAAACACCTCCCCATCCACTAAACCATCTCTGATAGTTAATATTAGGTGTCAATTTGATTGGATTGAAGGATGTCTAGATAACTGGTAAAGTATTGTTTCTGGGTATGTCTGTGAGGGTGTTGCCAGAGGAAATTTTGAGTTGGTGGACTGGGAGATAAGGAACTTTCTAGGAACACATAACACTTTTGTTATGTGTTAGCAGAGATTGAAGGCATTGTGCCCCTGCCCTAGAGATCTGTGGAACTTTGAACTTGAGAGTGAGTTTTCGTGAGAGACCTTGTTGTTTAAAAGTGTGTGGCACCCCCCTTTGCTCTCTTCCTCCTTCTCAGGCCATGTACGACATGCCTGCTTCCCCTTCACCTTCTGCCATGATTGTAAGTTTCCTGAGGCCTCCCCAGCCATGATTCCTGTACAGCCGGTGGAACTGTAAGTTAATTAAACCTCTTTTCACTATAAATTACCCAGTCTCAGTTAGTTCTTTACAGCAATGCAAAAACAGACTAATATACCAATTAACCAACAAAAGCAACCATATTCTACCCCACCCCAACCCAGGATTCTTATTTTTTGGGGTGGAGAGATATAAAGAACCTCATTTTTCTCCCTTCTCCTCCTTTATTTAAATACCATTTTAAAAAAATGTAAATACAGAACGTCCTCAACTTACTGTGGATTGGCTTTCTGTGGATGGTGAAAAGGCAATACGCATTCAGCAGAACTTGTACTTTGAATTTTGAATTATGACCCTTTCCTGAGCTTGCAATATGCAGTAAGATACTGTCAATGTTAGGCAGAGACAGTGAGCCTCAGCTCCCATCAGCCATATGATCAGGAGGGAAAACAACTGATACTCGACAGTGTACCATGTTTCCAGACAATTTTGTGCAGCTGTAGGCTAATGTAGGAGTTCTGAGGACATTGAAGATAGGCCAGGCTAAGCTATGAAGTTAGGTATATTAAACGCATTTTCAAATGATGATATTTTCAACCTACGATGGGTTTACCAAGACATAGCTCCATCAAACGTCAGGGAACATCTGTTTGTGTACACTTAAATATAAAAAGAAAAAACCTACGTTTGTTCATAATTTCACTGTCTTGATAAATACTGACATTCAAAAAGTAAAATAAAATAATTACAATACATAAAAAGTATTGATCACTCACTGTGTTCTAGTCACTGTTCTGGGCCCTTTATTCTCTCACTTAATCCATATACCATCCCTATGAGCGGGTACCATTTTTCTCCCCCTTTTTACAGATGAGGAAACTGAGGGGCAGAGGGATCAAGTACCTTCCTAAGGGCAACCTCCAACAAGCGGCAGAGCTGGGATTTAACCCAGCAGTCTGGCCCCAGGGCCCGGGCTCTTCACCTTCATTCTCCATAGCCTGAGAAATGTGGATTCTTACTTTAGCCACTTCTAAGAACTTACCTGAATTTTGTTTTATTTCATCCCCAAACTTTATTATGCATCCCATTTTTTCCATGGCCATATCATTTCTCCCAAGTAGGAAGTAGGCCCTGTTAAAGTCAGTTGGTGTCAATGGATTTTCTAGAAAAAGGCATTTTGGAATCAATTTGACTATATTGCTTTTGACTTTGTTATGAATTTCAGTTTGGGTTAAGGGTATATCAGACTTCAAAACATCTGGTTAGGTCATTTAAGAACCTTCCTGAGACTTCAGAACCCCTTAAGACTTCCTTTCAGATTCAGACATTTCCTCTGTCACCACACTCTTACAAATGTTTTGAGAAATAATGCAACAATGCTTCAGTCATTTGAGAAAATGTACAGAAGACCTCATTAATCTGGTATCAATGAAAATAAGACATTTCACATCAGGAAAATTTCAACATAACTAAACCTTAGATATTTTAAGAGCTGGAAATTTTTCTCTTAATGTTTTTGGTAGTTGTGGATACCTTTTTTGATCTGTTTTAATCATTTCTTGATAACCCAGAACTATAATTATAATCATTAATAATATTCCATGTGCAGTAGGGAGAGTCCTCTGGGAAAACACTCCTTTGGGATCCAGGACCTCCAAACAAATGCCACTTTGTAATGTTAATGTCCCCTAAATTACTCTACACCCTTAGATTTTTTTATTTTATTTTTATTTTTTGAGACGGAGTCTCACTCTTTTGCCCAGGGCGTGCAGTGGTGCAATCTTAGTTCACTACAAACTTTACCTCCCAGGTTCAAGTGATCCTCCTGCCTCAGCCTCCTGAGTAGCTGGGGCTACAGGCGTGTGCCACCATGCCTAGCTAATTTTTATATTTTTAGTAGTTGCCATATTGGCCATATTGGCCAGGCTGGTCTCGAACTCCTGGCCTCAAAGTCATCCACCCACCTCGGCCTCCCAAAGTGCTAAGGTTACAGGCATGAGCCACGACACCTGGCTGACACCCTTAGATTTTAAGATAGAAGCAGGACAGATATAATTTGATGATAATGCAGTAGTTTGAATACAGACACCATGCTTGCATTTTGTGAGCATGATTGGCTGTTAGGAATAGAGTGGAGACAGTTGGTGAACTGTTTATAGATGACCTAGCCTGTGTTCTCTGTGAGAGGCAAGACTATATCCTGTTCACATTTCCTAAAGGGATAGGATGCATTAGTTGGCATGAACCACTGGTGTTACGTCTGTTGCAACCACAGTGTGACTGTTCCCACAGTGGGAATAGTTCCTACTCTGACCATATGAAGCTTACCTGGATCCTCCGGGACTTCTTGGCAGCCAGGACACCGCCACCTTCTTACTCAGAGACATTAATGCTTTCCACTTTTTCACTATTACAAACAGGGCAGCAGTGAACATCTTGGGGGCACATGTGGTTTTTTTGTACATCACAGGCAAGGGCTTCTCTGGGACAGGCCCTTAGATGTAACACTGCTAGACATTGTCGATGGTATCTGCTACTGCTGAATTACTCTCCAAGGTCATGACACCAGTTTACATGCTCATCAGCAATGTATAAAAAGGGTCTCCATTTTTCACTCTCCTCATCAACACTTGGTCTTAGTACTTTTCTTTGTTGCCCTTAGCTTGTGTGTTTTCACCTGCCAAACTGATGTTTTTACGGTAATAATTCAACCGGGAAACTTATGAGTGAGAGTCATCTATTTCCACTGGGCAATGGCTTACTAAGGACTTACAATGTCCTGACTTAAAAATCAATCAGGTAGAGAAAGAAGTTACATTTTTGCATGACATTGGAGGCTGTTCACCATTTAGCTGCTTAAAAAGGAATATTATTGTTTAGATTTCTTAAGTACCTCTTTGGAAATCTGCTCAACCAAGACACAAGAGACAGAAATCTTCATTTAGGACCAAGCATTCTGGCAAGTTTCTGACCTTCTTAGCTCAAGTCCCCAGGGAACCATATGACCCCCAAAGGGGCAAAAGACAGAGGGTCTGGGCTTTCCCCTGGGATTCTGTTAGACTCGGGCCATCTGTGGTTTCTTATCACCCCAGTCTGCGTATCCTGGTCTACTTTCAGAAATATCATTTGGGGGTGTTCTCCGTTCTCCTTGTCTCTTAGGGGTACCCTCTGGGGAACTCTGTATTGCTTATTGATGCCAAAGTCGTGTTTGCCATACTCCACTGCCATTGACTTACTTTCCCAGACAGAACCTTGGAGTCAGACCTTTGATAAATCTGCTTCTCTCTCCCATCTCTTCTTTCCCTTTTACTGGCCCTTCCCCTCACTGATCCAGGCACTATACCCTCCTCTGCCCCGGTGCCTGTACTGTTGTTTCCATCCCTCAGCCATCTTTCTTTTTCTTTTCTCCATCCTCTTCCCATCTGCCATCCACACCCTCCATCTCTGGTTCTAGTTCTAACCTGGCTTCTAATGCTGTGTGATCCTTGGTGAATTGCTTCATCACTCTGTGTCCCATGAGTGCATCTATACAGTGAAGGAATGGGATTCGATCGGCAGTCCCATATCTGAATGCAGGGCTCAGAAACATAAAAATAAGACTGATACACTTTGTTTACAAATTAAATACTAACTAAAATATTATTCACTTTCCCATAGATACCTGTTTGCTTTTAATTTGAGTTGAAACACATTGCCCTCCTTGTCTAGCTTTCATTTTCCCACTAAGGATAGAGACAGGGGGATGAAAAGTAGGTCGCATTCCTCTTGACTATCAGAACAATAGCACGGGTGTGATGATACATAGCAAATAACACCAGCTGCCATGCTGGGAGGCAATAGGGAGCAGTGGGGACTGTGGTTAAATTGGAAAGCAGCACACACTCCCAGGCTAAAGGAAGCTACTTACTATAGTGCTGCCCAGGGTTGACACATTTTTGCTCCCCTGGGCCCCAGCAGAATTTGGAAATTTGGACTTTTAACACAAAATCTCTGAATATTTTGTTTTATTAAAAAAATTTGGCATCTAATTAGTTGTAAAACTGCTAAACATTGTCAATTGTATCTGCTACTACTAAACTACTCTCCAAGGTGATGACACCAGTTTACATTCTCATCAGCAATGTCAAACTGCTGATCTAACAAACATCACTATATTGGTGAGCACAAGCATAGTCCTGACAAAAGAGGCCAATGGGCCATATTTGGCTCGTGAGACACCAGTTTGCTTCCTTGGAATTGCATGGCCCCTTGTAAGAGCCTCTCCATATTTCCAGTTAATAATTCAGCCCCTCTTTTTTTTTTTTTTTTTTTTTTTTGAGACGGAGTCTCGCTCTGTCACCCAGGCTGGAGTGCAGTGGCCGGATCTCAGCTCACTGCAAGCTCCGCCTCCCGGGTTCACGCCATTCTCCTGCCTCAGCCTCCCGAGTAGCTGGGACTACAGGCGCCCACCACCTCGCCTGGCTAGTTTGTATTTTTTTTTTTAGTAGAGACGGGGTTTCACCGTATTAGCCAGGATGGTCTCGATCTCCCGACCTCGTGATCCGCCCGTCTCGGCCTCCCAAAGTGCTGGGATTACAGGCTTGAGCCACCGCGCCCGGCCAATTCAGCCCCTCTTAATCATGTCTTTGCTCCATGGATTTTCAGCACTTACACAGTGGATTTATACTAACCTGGCAATCATTTCATTTATTGCTTTGCAGTTTCTCCAACAGATTCATCTCTGGGTTTATCTCATTATCTGGGTTGCGAGCTCCTTAGGGACAACCCAGACACTGGACTAGGCTCTGGGGACAAATGCCAGATGGAAAGGTCACGGTCCCTGCCTACAAAGAGAGGAGAAGGGATGGTACGTAACTGACTTTGCCAGAGGGTCCCGGGGGATGTAGGGCTGACAGCACAGAGCATTTTGCTCCTCGAGTTCTCTTCCAGCTATCCAGTTGTTATCTCCATCTCTTCCTCATCTCCCAGAATTCTGCTTTATTGTTCCTTGCCTAGATCACTGCAGAAGCCCCCAGGATGATCCCCTCTACCTCCACCCCCAGAGCTACTCTTGTCCCCACCAGGCCTTTGAGATCACTGTAGCCAGAGTGACCTGCTTATATTACGATGGCCTACTCTAAATCTTGTAGGGGCTTCTAACTGCTCTTAGAATAAGCTCCCAATCGTTAAGGGAGCCCATGAAGGCCTGCATGGTTTGGTCTCCCACCTTTTCCAATCACATCTCCCATTTCCCCATTGCCTTCCTTGTTTTTCCTTTCAATTTCTCAAATACACTCTGTTATCTCCCATCACAGGGATTTTGCTCATATTCTTTCTTCCATTTAGACTCCACTCTTAAAATCCTTCTCATCTTTCAGATCTCAACATAAGCCTTGCTTCTAGGAGAAAGGCTTTCCCAAGCCCCCAGGGCAGGTCAGGCTTCTCCATGGTCTGTGGGACTCCAAGCAGGAGTTTTGTCTGTTTTGTTCACCATTATATTTGTAGCAGATTTTATAACACCTGGCACAGTAGGATCTCAATAAACATGTGTTCAATGAATGAATAAAGGCAGAAAAAGGAATTGCAGGAAGGGTGTCATTTTAGAAGTATGTGCAAGGCCCCTCTGTCCTCAACATCTAACTCCACTATCAGAAGATGAGATCTTTAAATTTACAGTAAGAAATACATTGAAAATGCTAATTTTTCTGGGAGAGAAAAAGCATCCTTCTATATCTTCTTTCCGAGAGTGGCGATTAAGAGTAGGCAGAGTGAGTGCTTGGGTGACCAGGACTGTGCCATATGACTAAGCATTTTCTGATCTACCATAGCATCAAGTACCACATAGAGAGATGTGACATATATGTGAAGATGCGTTTTAGTTTTGCGAGTGCAGAATGTGGAAGGTATTCTACTGTTTACCTCTTGCTACCCCAAGGCAGGTCTGTAGTCCAGCAGCATTGGTGGTACCTGGGAGCTTGTTAGAATGTAAACTTTATGTGGACAGGCACTTTTTCTAGTTAACTGTCACATTCCCAGTGCCTAGAATGATGTCTGGCACACTGCAGATATTCCATAAGTGTTTGAATAAATGAGTGATTAAAGGAAGAAATGCTAGAGTGAAGGGATGAGGAAATATTTGAAATGATGGAACAATGAATGAATGAACATGTGAACATGGCTTCGTGAGTGTATACGTGATGAATTGCTTCCTTAGGGGTGCAAAGCCCCAGAGGAAGAGCTGAAGACACCCCTAACAATTCCCCAGAAGAGAAGGTGAGCAATTACCCACCTGGCCTGAGAGGCAGAGCTTTGACTTTGATACAAGAAAGAGCATTTGAAACTGGACTTCTCTCTTTCTTGTCTTCACCTAGTCAGTGATACATGGGAAGTCCAAGCTTAGGGATTTTTTAAAAAAACTGTTTGGTCTATTAAACAGTGTTCCTGGTACCTAGGTCAGGCCAGATCAGGCCTCCCCATGGTCTTGGGGATCCAAGCAGGGGTTTTGTCTATTTTCTTCACCATTATGTTTGTAGCAGATTTCATAATACCTGGCACAGTGTAGGCACTCAAAATGTTTGTTCAATGAGTGAATAAAGGCAGAAAAAGGAATTGCAGGAAAGGTGTAGTTCCTCAATACAACACAGCTTGTTTGATCCTCAACTGTTGCCATTATTAAACAAGACAAGACCAGGACAACCCCAATCTCTTGGTCCTCACCAAGCCTCAGGCCCACCTATGCCCCTTGCAACAGATTCCATGAGCAGATCACAGCTACGGGAAAGAAAAAGAATGAATGAACACCAGGAGCTTGGTGATGCATCTGAATCAAGGCCTGGATACTCCAGCAAAACTTAAAAGAGAAACTACATTTTCCTTCACTATAATTTCCAGGAGAAATAGGCCTATGAAACATCAAATGCTGAATGTAGAACATAGACTATAGTATATTGTTTGATAAATTCTCTATCATGATAAAAGTAATAATAGTTAACACTTTTGAAGTGCCAACTCTGTGTTAGGTGCTGTTCTAATAAATTTACTTCTTTTTTTTTTTTTTTTTTTTTTGAGACGGAGTCTCGCTCTGTCGCCCAGGCTGGAATGCAGTGGCCGGATCTCAGCTCACTGCAAGCTCCGCCTCCCGGGTCTACGCCATTCTCCTGCCTCAGCCTCCCGAGTAGCTGGGACTACAAGCGCCCGCCACCTCGCCCGGCTAGTTTTTTGTATTTTTTAGTAGAGACGGGGTTTCACCGGGTTAGCCAGGATGGTCTCGATCTGCTGACCTCGTGATCCGCCCGTCTCGGCCTCCCAAAGTGCTGGGATTACAGGCTTGAGCCACCGCGCCCGGCCAGAAATTTACTTCTATTAACCCACTTTACCTTCATAACAATCCAGTGAAGAGCTATTATCACTTTCTGCTATGGTTTCAATATGATTTCTCCCCTCTGAAGCTTATGTTGAAATTTGATGTCCAATGAGCTGGTGTTGGGAGGTGGGGCCTCATGTGAGGTGTTTTGTCATGGAGGTGGATCCCTCATGAATATGTTAATGCCCTTTTGCAGGAATAGATTAGTTCTGAGAGAGAGAGGGTTGTTATAAGCGAGCCCAGTCTCTCCTGCTTTCTCTTTGCATGCACTTCTCTTCCTGCCTTCTACCATGAGTCAAAGCAACAGGAGACCCTTGCCAGATATGCTGCCTGATCTTGGACTTTCCAGCCACCAGAATCATGAGCCAAATAAACCTCTTTTCTAAATTACCTGTCTCAGACATTCTGTTTTAGCAACACAAAATGGACTAAGACACCCTCTCATTTTATAGATGAGGCACTAAGAGATTATGTCACCCAAGGTCACAAAGCTATTGAGTAAGTGGTAGAAGTGTAATTCAAAACCATGCAGTCAGTTTCCCCAGAGTGATTGATCTCAAACTCTACACTAACATAGCCTCTTCTGCAGTCTGAAGATTATCAAATGAAGGGATGCATGCATTTATGTTTGCATGCATTCATCCTACAGATCTAGAAGCATCTTTTATAAATGAGGCCCTCTGTGCAGGGATCCAAATGCAAAACTAATCTTTTTTCCTTGCAGCATAGTTTAGAAATGGATTCCTTGATGCTTTAATGACCATATTCACTGGGGTGAACACCTGAAGCGCAGATAACTTACATGCTTTCTTCAAGCTCCCACAATTAGAAAAAGAATGAGTTTAAATCTGAACCTGGATGTTCTGACCCCAGGCCTAGTCTTATTTCCATCCTAATGCACTTGCTTAAAATAACAAAGGAGATCAGACACCTAGACATGTGATAGGAATATAACAATACAGCAATGCTCTGTGATTTTGTAAAATGTATAAAATACCATGGGTAGATACAGATGATGATTATGTAGCAAACTAAATGCCACCATTTTAATAAAAGTTCTTGTCTCTATTATAAGCTTTCCTTGAGAGGAGGTGCAGTGTCATGGTTAATTTTATGTATCAACTTGACTGAGCTATGGGATACCCAGAGAGCTGGTAAAACATTATGTCTGGATGTGTCTGTCTTGGGGGGTGTTTTGGAAGAGATTCACATTCTACTCAGTAAACTGAATAAAGAAATCACCCTCAGCAATGTGTGTGGGCATCACCTAATCCGTTGAAGGTTTGATTAGAATTCCAAGGTGGAATACAAGAAGGTGGATTTGCCCTCTTTCCTTGAGTTGAGACATCCATCTTCTTCTGCTCTTGAACATTGGCACTCTGGTTCTCCAGCCTTCAGCCTCAGATTGGGACTTACAACCCTGGCTACCCTGGTTCCCAGGCCTTTGGGTTTAGACTAAAACTACATCACTGGCTTTCTGGAGACTCCACCTTGCAGAGGGTAGATTATGGGATTTCTTAGCCTCTATAATCATGTGAGCCAGTTCTCACAATGAATCTCTTTCTATATACCTAAATATATCCTACCAATTCTGTATCTCTGGAAAACTCTGGCTAATACAGGGAGTTTGTTTTTTCAAGAGAGTGAATAGGCCAGGTACAGTGGCTCGCACTTATATCCCAGCACTTTGGGAGGCTGAGGTGGGAGGATTGCTGGAGGCCAGGAGTTTGAGACCAGACTGGGGAGCATAGAGAGACCCATCTCTCCAAAAAAAAAAAAAATTTTAATTAGCCAGATGTGGTGGCACATACCTGTAGTCCTAGCTACTTGGGAGGCTGAAGCGGGAGGATCACTTGAGCCCAGGAGGTTGTGGCTGTGGTGAGCCAAGATTGCACCACTACACTCCAGCCTGGATAACAGAGCAAAGAGGAAAAACAAAGCATCTGTGAAATGTACAACTAAACCGTTCGTGATTTCCATTCAGAAGAAAATAAAGTCCTGAACCTCATATTATATAGAGAGCCCTGTTTCCCTACTTATAAAAATAAATCTGGGTCCACAATTTTCCCCCTTTTGGATTTAGTTGCCCACTGAGAAGGTTGCCCTTTTGTAATGAACTCTCATTAAAATGCCCACTTAGTGACATCGATAAGTTTATCCTTTGCAGAAAGAGAGCATGCTGGGGCTATAATGACATGTGCTTTCTGTGTTCTTAAGGCATTGATTAACCCTCACCTGCCAGAAATCGTTAACAAACGGATGGCTGTTTTCTGATAGTTTTGAAAGGAGGATAAGTTTTAGTAAATAATCATTGGCTTGCTTTCCCGGGGGAAAGCCAGATTGGAATAGCTGTGAAACGCTACATTGGTTTATTTTTTAGTGGGTGTATTTAGGAAGGAATGGAAATTGCATTCCAAGCAGCTAATTATAGGATAAGCGTGGCTACTTAGCCAGGCAGCAAGCATGTCAACTCTGCACAGAGCTATCACATTATATATATTTTCTGTTCTCTGGATAATTAACAGGATCAAAATATTACTGCCAGATTCAAGGGGAAAATTAACACATTATCTTAATTGTCTTTTCTACTCAGGTACGAGGCATTACCATTTCAAAAAGGACTTGTCTAATACACTGGAATTTTAAACTGCAATTCCTGAAGATGCTGTTAATCCCTTTCCAAACTTTGATCTACTATTGTGATATCTTTGGACCCTGGCTCGTCTGTTTTCACTTTTGAACTACAGTCATGCATTGCTTAGAGACGGGGATATGTTCTGAGAAATGCATAGTTAGGCGATTTCATCACTGTGCAAATATTGTAGAGTGCATTTACACAAACCTAGATGGTATAGCCTACTACACACCTAGGCTATATGGTACACCCTATTGCACTGACTACAATTGTATATAAGGTCTTTCAGTGACCCAAACATCCTTATGTGGTGCCTGACTGTATTTAAAAATGGTTACAGAGGGTGCAGTGGTACACTAGAGCCAGCTTGTACTGTGTCCCAAGAGCTGAGTGCTAAATATTCAGAAATTTTGTTAACTGGGTTAGACACAGCTATTATTAGAAAGCAAACTTTGTAAGACCAGGCACAATGGCTCACACCTATAATCCCAGCACTTTGGGAGGCCGAGTTGGGCAGATCATTGAGGTCAGGAGTTCAAGACCAGCCTAGCAAACATGGTGAAACCCTATCTCTACTGAAAAGACAAAAAAATGAGCTGGGCTTGGTGGTGTGCACCTGTAATCCCAGCTACTCGGGAGGCTGAGGCATGAGAATAGCTTGAACCCAGGAGGCAGAGATTGCAGTGAGTCAAGATAGCGCCACTGCACTCTAGCCTGGGTGACAGAGTGAAACCCTGCCTCAAAAAAAAAAAAAAAAAAAGGAAATTTACAGTTAGAAAAATTATATCAAGACAAAGGTAGTAAATACTTAAAACATATCACTTCCTGATTGCTTTACTACATTTTCCTATTCTCTATGTTTTTGAGGTTGTAGCTATTGTATCTGTATGGTGGAAATGCTATATAATGGTGATCTAGTGCTTATCTCTTCCCAGCTTTGCACTCAGTGATGTTGTGTTGGTAGCATGAATGCAGCCATGGTGGGATATTCACACCATGGAAACTGGCAAATACTATAAACCAGAGCTTTATTGATTGTCTAGACCAGAGGTTGGCAAGCTTTGGCCTACCGGCTGGATGTCTGTTATAATAAAGTTAATTGGGACATTTATTTACATATTGCCTATGGCTGCTTTAGTGCTACAATAGCAAAACTGAGCAGTTCCTACTGAGGCTGTATGTTCTGCAAGCCTAAAATATTTACTATCTAGCTCTTTACAAAAAAGTTGCTGACCTCTGGTCTAGATTTAGAAAGTGACAGAGAAAATATTGAAAATGCAGAAGAAATGTATGACCTTCGTGCCCTGCCTTTAATTACAAGAAGGCAGGATATCGGTCTCCAGGCGTGGCTGTATCTAGGAGTTCAAATGATGTCACTGTGTTAGAGACATTTGAACCAGAGCAACTCTATCTTGAATAGAGGCTGGGTAAAATAAGGCTGAGACCTACTGGACTACATTCTCAGATGGTTAGAGATTCTAAGTCACAGGATGAGTTAGAAGGTTGGCACAAAATACAGGTCATAAATACCTTGCTGATAAAACAGATTGCAGTAAAGAAGCCAGCAAAAACTAACCAAAACCAAGATGACAATGAGAGTGACCTCTGATCGTCCTCACTGCTACACTCACACCAGCGCTATGACAGTTTACAAATGCCATGGCACTATCAGGAAGTTCCCCTATATGGTCTAAAAAGGAGAAGCATGAATAATCCACCCCTTGTTTAGCATATAATCAAGAAATAACCGTAAAAATGGGCAACCAGCAGCCCTCGGGACTGCTCTGTTTATGGAGTAGCCATTCTTTATTCCTTTACTTTCCTAATAAACTCGCTTTCACTTTACTATATGAACTCACCCGAATTTTTTCTTGCACAAGACCCAAGAACCCTCTCTTGGAGTCTGCATCTGGACCCTGATCTGGTAACAGCTGGATCTCTCAGCTTTGCTTTCTTCTGTATTAACTTTGTTTTCAGGCCGGGTTTTCCATGATGTCACAAAATGGCTTCCCAAAGTCTCTGACTAATATCCTCGCTGTAGTTTCGGAACTCCAGCTAAGAGAACATCACTTTCACAGTGGTTGCAGCAGCAAAAGCCCTGTGCTATGTTAACCTGTGATGGGTCATGTGCCCACAGAGGAACCAGTCACAGAGATAAAAGTGCCTTGACTGGCAAGGCCTAACACATGGGCCCAGCTGTGGAGCTGTGCATTAGGATCAGCCTCAGTCCTCGCTGAATGCCCTAACTGAGAGAGAAGGAAAGTGGTTCTCCAGAAGAAAATCAGGTGCCTCATTAGAGAATGCAGCATTGGTGGCTGGGCCGCTCCGAGCCACAGATGTCTGCTGTAAATATCATCTAAGCCCTCGCGGCTGCAAGAGTGGTCCGTGCACCAGTAGCTTTGGCACTGTCTGGGAGCTCATGAGAAATGCAGAATCACAGGCCCCTTCCCAGACCTAGTGACCCAGAATCTGCATTTGACACGATCCCCAGGTGATTTGTATGTATATTATAGTACAGGAAGCGCAGTTCTAGCAAAACTTTTCACTCTGCAGGAAACCAAGGTTCAGGAGGTTCAATGACTTATCCAAGATCACCCAGGCTAAGTGCAAATACAGCTCCAACCAGAGCTCACTGGTGAGCTCCTGGCCACAGTTCTTTCTCCTATCCCAAAGAGCTGGCCAAAACATAGCCCGTAAACAAAACTGCTACAGGTGCTCTGATTGACTTCTTAGACTGAAACGATCTTGAATTCTACGTCCTGTCGGGAAAGAGGTTTACAGCGAGACCAGTAAATAAAAACGAACTCCCAGTATTTCCAAAAGATCCTGTTTGCAGCTCTTCATTGCAAGAAATGCAGTTAAATTCCTAAACTCTTATTTACACACGCATTGCTGGTGTTACAGGAGTCCCCAGGCACCAGCTGGTCTTGTCTGATTTATGTTGGGCTAACACTGAACCCTGTGTATATTCATCATTATCATCATCACAACAATGATCATACAAAATATATATACTTTAAGGCCAACAGTGCTCTTTCCCATTCTTGGGGCTAGCATGGAAATGCACACATTTCTAGCCCTCTCCTGTATTTCCTTACATGTTGACATCAGGAATGACACACATGGTTAACAGATTTTCCACATGTTTTTCTCCTTGGCTGACATCTCCCCGCTCAATCAGAGCAAAGGCTGTGATCAGAGAGAGTGTTGATTGACTGCTTAGAGGGCATGAGCCTTCATGAAAACACAGGAATGACAGTTTATATAAATATCCTGACACTTTTTTTCTGATTCTCCCGCCCTCCCTTAAATTCCCGGTTTTTATTTTTCTCTTTGAGCTTAAAATTAATATTTTCTTTGTGGACATGGACTATCCCGGCATGCCTCAGAGCTCACTCAAGCAGCTTGTTAGCATTTCCTACTTAATTGGATCTCTTCCTCCCTTACACATGTGGAATTCTCCTGCTGCGGGTTTCTAATCGATCTCATGTCAAAAAATAAGAAAAAAGACCATCTTCCCAAATTATATACATAGTGTAATATATTGTTTCCTTTAGTGGAATAACCACCAAGATTTAGACTTCACATTGATGTTGTTTTGAGGGCCAGGTCTAAAAAGTTCCAATTATTTGAAAAATTTGGGCAAACAGACCCTCTCTCATTTGTCCAAATTAGCTGGCTAATTGCAGCTGTTTGGTTCTGACCCGGAGGGATTTTGGCAGCTTCCAAAATACAGGCAAATAAATGATGTCATTTTTTTTGGAACAGCATTAAAGTTGGAAAGATTTTAATATGTACAATTTTCCCACTGATAACATTTTACTTTCTGGAAACCCTGAAGTGGAAGGAAGATTATGCTCTATTGACAGAGGTGAAATTATTATTATTATTATTATTATTCATTATTATTATTTAGACAGAGTCTCACTCTGTTGCCCAGGCTGGAGTGCAATGGTGCCGTCTCAGCTCACTGCAACCTCCGCCTCCTGGGGTCAAGCTACTCTCCTGCCTCTGCCTCCCGAGTAGCTGGGACTACAGGTGCCTGCCACCATGCCCAGCTAATTTTTGTATTTTTAGTAGAGACGGGGTTTCACCATATTGGCTAAGCTGCTCTCGAACTCCTGACCCCATGGTCCACCCACTTCGGCTTCCCAAGGTGCTGGGATTACAGGCATGAGCTACTGTGCCCAGTCGAGATGAAATTTTTTTTTAGTTTGTGCTTTCAGAGATCTATCATGATTGTGCAGTGCATACTTCTAAAAACTTCTTCAGCAACCGGAAGAGATTGGTGAACTACTGTCTTCCAGTCATTCAGAAAATTCCGTTGGCAGCAGGCTGACCCCAGGCTTTGACTACATCCATCCGGGATCTCATGGGATTCAGGTTGGTCCTGGGATGGGAATTGCCTGTGAATGGTGCCCTCCTTTTATCAGCACCATACCTTCACACAGGGGAAGATGTTTCCCTTCCTTTGACTTCAGGCTAGTACCTGCTTCTTCCTGAGGTTACACTGAGCATGTGTTCCTGCAGTGCCACTGTCATGGACTTCTAAGGGACCTCATGACTCAAAGATAGAACCTTGGATCCTTTTTGAAAATGTGTTTCCTAGGCCTTCTCATTTCTGAAAGTCTAAGGAGCTCCCAGTTTGCATTCCCTGATACCCAGGGGATGACATGTCCCATGTCCAGGCCTTACTGTTGGAATTCTCCACTACTTCCTTGTCCTTATTGCCACCCCTATCCCAGGATAATCTGGCAGATATCTTTTAACTCGCCTTTGCTCAGAAACTGTAGCGAAGGTCAAATTTAGAACTCAGTTCTCAAATCCTGGTTTTGACTATCTTGCTGTTGCTCAGAAACTGTAGGGAAAGTCGAATTTAGAACTGTGTTCTCCAATCCTGGTTTTGACTCTCTTGCTGTTTGATCTTGGGAGAGCACATTTATTTCTCTGGGCCTCATTTTTCCTCATCAATAAAATGGAAGGCATTGGCGAAGGTCTGTGTTAAATTCAAACCCAATAGATGAACCCATTTCAAGAGACAATGATCATCCACCCAAACCTAGAATCTGGCTTTGGCCACCTCTGAAAAGATCCAAATGATTATGCATTTGTAAGATCTGGCAAAACAATAACTAGTCTTAAAAAAAATAGCAGGGTAGTCCTTGCCCGTAGCACACATAAAGCTGCTGTTTCTTTCCTCTGTAATGAATGTTTTTGTCTCTGCTTCTGTGAATGTCTAAAGACTTCTAAAGGGAAAATTTCTACTCTAGATTTTTCCCTTTGTGGACCAATCTTTTGAACTGCAAATATATGAGCAGAGACTATTTATGCATTCAACTTCTCCTGTACATGTTTGTTTGACTGGTAAAATAGAAGGTAAGGGACTATTTACAGATATCTTTGAGAATAATATAAGTACACAAGGGGGCCAGGAATAATAGGTTAACATCACAGAAAATGTAGGCTGGGTATAAACTTCCCAGCAGTTTGCATGATTCAATTATGAAGTAGTATCCCATAGGAAGGGCTTTGATCAACTGCACTTGAGACGTTTTCGACTTTGTTGGATTTTTGAAAAATCTCTTAGTGTGATCTTTGCACAAACAGGAGGATAGGCTGCTGAATATGAGGTCTTTTTCTACATTAATTTATTTCAGTTTTTCTCCCCTCCATTTGCTAATTTCTTTGAATAATCATTAAAATGAAGTGTAACAAAGGATCCTTCAGGATTTCAGAATAGCGATGGCATATGTGTATCTTGTAGAGCATTATATAAGCCTAATCCAATATTTTTGGCTCCTGTGTGAAGTGAAAATGTTTAACTTAGTACTCAAGACTCGTAAGTGTATGTAACTTGCTTATCACTGACTCTAGATTTCTAGAAGACTAGAATACTCCATTTACATTCTTCTCTCTCTATTTTTGATTAACTGTTTCAAGGTAAAATAAGACACAGAAAAACCAAAAATATACAATTTAAAGAGTTAATGTAAGACAAGCTGGAAACCATCATTCTGAGCAAACTGTCAGAAGGACAGAAAACCGAACACCGCATGTTCTCACTCATAGGTGGGAGCTGAACAATAAGAACACATGGACACAGGGAGGGGAACATCACACACCGGGGCCTGTCGGAGGGTGGGGGGGCTGAGGGAGGGACAGCATTAGGAGAAATACCTAATGTAGATGATGAGTTGATGGGTGCAGCAAACCAATATGGCACATGTATACTTATGTAACCTGCACGTTGTGCACATGTACCCTAGAACTTAAAGTATAATAAAAAAATAAAAAAGACAAGCATCCTTGCAATTGCTATTCAGATCAAGAAATATAACTTTGCTAGTATCCCCAGATAATTCTCTATGTGCCCCCTTCTGATTGTAGCATTCTTCCTCCCAACAATCCTGACTTACAAGTTTTATTTTCTTGCATTTTAGAAATGGTTGTATGGCTGGGCATGGTGGCTCACGCCTGTAATCCCAGCACTTTGGAAGGCTGAGGTGGGCAGATCAATTGAGGTCACGAGTTCGACACCAGCCTGGCCAACATGGTGAAACCCCATCTCTACTGAAAATGCCAAAAATTAGTTGGGTGTGGTGGAGCACACCTGTAATCCCAGCTACTCAGGAGGCTGAGGCAGAAGAGAATCGCCACAACCCGGGAGGCAGAGGTTGCAGTGAGCAGAGATCATGTCACTGCATTCCAGCCTGGGAGACAGAGGGAGACTCTGTCTCAAAAAATAATAATAATAATAAAATAAAGAAATAAAAATAGTTGTATTAATCAACTGGGTATCTGTAGACACTGTATTTTTTTTTTTTTTTTTTTTTTTTTTTTTGAGACAGAGTTTCACTCGGTTGCCCAGGCTGGAGTGAAGTAGTGGGATCTCATCTCACTGCAACTTCCACCTCCTGGATTCAAACGATTCTTCTGCCTCAGCCTCCTGAGTAGCTGGTACTACAGGCATGCATCACCATGCCTGGCTAATTTTTGTATTTTTAGTAGAGATGGAGTTTTACCACATTGGTCAAGCTGGTCTTGAACTCCTGACCTCAGGTGATACCCCGCCTCAGCTTCTCAAAATGCTGGGATTACAGGCATGAGCCATGGCACCCAGCCGACACTGAACTTTAGTCTTGCCCATTTAAATAGAAATTTTACATGTTTAAAGTCTCTTTTAATCTACAGGTTCTTTTTCTATCCTTTTCTCTTTTTATTAACTATTTCTGTTGAAGAACCTAAGACGTTTGACCTCAGTGTCCCCTGTAGATTTGGCTGACTGCAAATAGAGCTCAGTTTAGCATGTTCCTCTACCTCCCATTAGTGCATACTCTGGATTTCACTGGACACAGGTCTGATCTGTTTCGGAAGCATGTGGCTTGTGGTGTGTCCTTTAATCAGGAAGCATGGGAATGTGCATCTTTCCCTTTTGTGATATTAGCAGGCACAGACACTCAGTGGTGAGATCCTTCCATTTATTTGGGTTCACAAAATGGTCCTATTTTAATTCTATCATTTTTTTATTTAACTGAAATACAAATATTAAAAAATTCTTCCCCTCATCTATACTTGATTGCCCTGTGGTACAGTTTATATATGAAAGATGGGATAAAGGCTTAATGTGGGATAAAGGCTTAATTCTTCCCCTTTATTTATTAATTTTCGAGATGACAAATTGGATCTCTATCATCCCAAAGGTGACCAGTTAGTGCTGTTTTAAAGCATCAGTATAAATTGTCATCAAAAAAGTACCAAAAAGAAAAGAGAGAAAGAAGGGAGGGAGGGAGGGAGGAAAGGGAGGGAGGAAGGAAGGGAAGGAAGGAAGGAAGGAAGGAAGGAAGGAAGGAAGGAAGGAAGGAAGGAAGGAAGGGAGGGAGGGAGGCAGGGAGAGACAGAAAAAGGATTTGTGTGTGAAAAACTATAACACACTAATTAAATCAGAGAAGATCTAAATAAATGAAGAGATATTCCATGTAGTGGCCTTTAGTTAAAAATAATGTGTCAATATTGATTCATTAATGGTAACAAATGGGATTATAACAAATGTATTATACTAATATAAGCTGTTAATAGGGGAAACTGGATGTGGAGAATACAGAAACTCTCTGGACTATCTACACAATTTTTCTGTAGAGTGAAATAACGCTAAAATAAAACATTTATTTACAAAATGTCATTATGAGTTCATGAATTAAACACAGTTGATGGAATTCATTCAGTTGCATCTTTTATCCTTTTGAAGCTTATATTGTCCCATGGTTGGCCTCTTCAAAGTTGGCTCTTGAGTCCTTTTCATGTAACCCCAGTCTTTGAAAGTTTTCTTAATATCTGCTTCAATAGGATACTCCAAGGCTCATCCACATTAAGTGTCATCATTGAGATATCTGATATCTAATTTTCTTTCTCTTACAGTCTCTTTCTCTTTTCTTTTCTAGATAGCGAAAGGATTTTCTCCTTTCTTTCTTCTTTCCTTCATCCTTCCTTGTTTTTTTTTTTCTTTTCCCTTCTGAGTTCAATCATTTTACTTGAGTGTGGCTTGATATTGGTAGCTTTGGGTCACCATTATCAAGTGTGTGGTATACTCTTTCAATGTATAGTTTCAAATATTTTTTTTCTTCAGGAAAGTTTTCTTGAGTTACAATGTTTAGTATTTGTTTTCTTCCCATGCTTTGATTTTCATTTTTACATTTCTTTTACCCATATGTTGGATATTCTTTGCTCAGCTTAAATATTTGTCACTTTATTTCAAATGCTTTTGAAAGAAAGAAATGAAGTTCTCTCTTCATTTCTTTTTCTTTTGATTCATTTACCTTAAACTGTAATCTGTCATATTTATTGTACTTGTGTTCCTTCTCAGTTCATTTTCAGTTCTGAAAATTATTTTTTAAAAGTTTTGACTCCACTTATTTCTTCTGCATCATTTCTGAGCTTCTCTCGTTCTGATTTCTATCCTTTGCATCTTGCATATTTTCTTACTGTATTGTAGCTCATTGTAAAATAGAAGTTAATCCATTTTGTGAGCATATTTTTTCTGGCAAGCTTTCATTGTCTGTAAAGAATGTTGTACTGCACCTTTTTTTCCTTATAGTAACTTCACATGGAATTTACCTTGATATGTTTTTGCTTGTGATATTTTTGGCAATAATACTGCTGCTCATCTTTACATAAAATTAGCTTTCCTGAACTTTTAAAAGGGAGTATAACTCAGGGTATCTTTTATAACTTTAGAGCAGACTTGTCTAACCTGCAGCCCATGAGCTCTATGTAGCCCAGGACAGCTTTGAATGTAACCCAACACATATTTGTAAACTTTCTTAAAACCTTATGAGGTGGGGTGTGTGTGTGTGTGTGTGTGTGTTGTTTATTTGGTTTTCTTTTTTTTTTTTCTCATCAGCTATTTTTAGTTACTGTATTTTATGTGTGGCCCAAGACAATTGTTCTTTTTTCAATGTGGCCCAGAGAAGCCAAAAGATTGGACACCCCTGCTTTAGAGATTTCCCCTTCTAATGTTTTGTATAGTATTGAGAACTATGATGACTTACTATATTAGTCTGTTTTCACACTGCTACAAAGAACTACCTGAGACTAGGCAATTTATAAAGAAAAGAGGTCTAATTGACTCACAGTTTTGCATGGCTGGGAAGGCCTCAGGAAACTTGTAATCATGTTGGAAGGAGAAGCAGGCACCTTCTTCACAAGGTGGCAGGAGAGAGAGAGAGAGCGCAGGGGAAACCACCACTTTTAAACCACCAGATCTCATGAGAACTCCCTCATTATCACAAGAACAGCATGGGGGAAATCTGCCCCCGTGATCCATTCACCTCCCACAAGGTCTCTCCTCTGATATGTGGGGATTACCATCCAGCATGAGATTTGGGTGGGGACACAGAGCCAAACCATGTCACTTACTGTCTGACATTTCCTGACTCTGCTTCCTTCATGCTTACTTGGATGTTATCCTTTGTCTCTATGAACTCTCTCCTATTTAATTTTGATTCTGTTTGTATTTCTACTGGTGTTTTCTCAGCGTGGTGTCCTCTCCTAGAAGGGAGTCCTGACATGTTAGTATTCAGTGGAGCTGGACTCTTCCAGCCCCTTCAGTTCTTACTGTGGACCCCTCACACTTACCCACTTTGGGACTGAGCAAAATCCCTTCGTCTTAGCTGCTCTGCTATGCTCCTATTGGTCTAGCAAATACTTGGCCATTTTAAGATTCTTCTGTTTCCAGGCTCACCTAATACCCTGTTTCTTCTCTCTGCTTCTTCCTGCACAGGCACTGACACCATGTAGATCTAGTGCTTATTGTTCATTTGTCCTCACCTGCTTATATTTTGGGGTTCATAGGAATATTTGAAACAGTTTAATTATAAATGTGTCTATAGACTTCTACTCTTTCCATCTAGTTGTTCTATTTTATATTGGGAATTGGGGAGATTAAAAATGATGCCACTGGCTGGGCACCATGGCTCATGCCTGTGATCCCAGAACTTTGGGAGGCAGAGATGAGCGGATCATTTGAGGTCAGGGGTTTGAGACCAGCCTGACCAACATGGAGAAACTCCCATCTCTACCAAAAATACAAAAATTAGCCAGGCGTGATGGCACATGCCTGTAATCCCAGCTACTTGGGAGGCCGAGGCAGAAGAATGGCTTGAGCCCAGGAGACAGAGGTTGCAGTGAGCCGTGATCGTGCCACTGCACTCCAGTCTGGGTGACAGAGTCAGACTCTGTCTCAAAAAAATAAAATAAAATAGCAAATCTTGCTCTGATAGAACTGGCTGCCAAAGCCATGAGAATATGGTCTGTTTGGGACATCCGTCCTGACCTTTAGATTCACCTGTCCTTGGTGCCATGCAGCTAATCACGTGGCCACCACCACATTGACATCTTAGGTCTGCACCTCTCTGAGGCCTGGACTGTGTGTGAACACTACTCTCTCTTCATTCCAGTAGGTGGGACCAGGAAGCGATGTTTAAATGAAACATTATCAGGTGTTTAACTGAAAGAAAAGAATCCAGAGTCAAGTCTAACGAGAGAATCTGGCTCATCCTCCATCACACCCTCATCTTCTGCTTGGGTTCCCTAAGAGCAGCGATTCTTAAGCTGTGCTCACTCTAGGGCCAGGAACACTTATACACATCAGTGTTCCACACCTCTGGTTTTATAACAAACATGGATAGGTCTGAAAATCTTCACATGTCATGAGCTCCTCAACAAAAACACAATTAAAGTAAGTTTCACATAATTTTCTAGTTAAAAGGGACCTTAGAGATTTACCTACTAAAAAAAGTCCAGTCTTTTCTTACAGGTGAAGAAATGCAAGCTGAGATATGTTAAAGGATTTGCCCAAGGTCACACGGGCAGTAAGAAATTGGCCAAGGTCAGGCTCTGGGGTCTGGATTTTCCAGTACTGTGATTTTTCCATTTGCAGGATGTAGAATCCTGTCCTTTAAGAGACACATTAAGAAAAGGCCCTTGACCATCCATTTCACCACTAGCAGCAAACCTATTTTAATTTAATAGCTTCTCATGCTCCCCAAACAGCATTTCGTAAACTAGGTCCTTAGGCCCTTGAGATTTTTGTAGGTCTATAAGACTTTGATTTTTCTTTTCAAAGAGAATTGACTGATGCTGACTATAAAAGTCAAATAGACTTATGTTTAAGTGGATCATCTCAATATCACAGAGGATGGCAGTATTATCCAATGTAAATTATGTTTTTGTATACCTCTTGTATAATCGTACTTTTCTTTTCTTAGTTATTGTGGCACAGTTATTTTCCTTTTCCTTAAAATTCTTTTTCCAGTTTGTCTTTTGGTACAACGAATTAGAATGATCAGAAGCACTAAATTCCTTTGACTCCTCCATCTTCATTTTTACTGCCCTTAAAATATGATTTTCCACTATTACATTATGCTAGTCTGAGACCTTCTGTACTATTAATGGCAAAAGAAAAGAATGAAGATCAGCAAAACTCCATGAGGAATGGAAATCATGGAGTAATTTTGTTTTACTCAAAGAAGTATTTGATATCAAGTTATGACGCACTTTAAGGTTTTTGCCTCTAATATTTGGTACTGTGTATCTATATTCTAAAGCAATGGAATTTTCTTATGAAATAATCAAGAGGTTGATTTCTAACCTTGGATCTTTTGGATAATAAGTTGTTTTCACTGAGCCCAAATACCACAGGGAAAACCAATAACAAGCTTATTAACACCCTACCATGGTGCATATTCTCCACTGGAGAACTTTATGTCCAAGTTCCTGGCAACCCTCCAAAAGCAGGTTGTATTATCTTTATCTTACTGATGAAACACTGAGGCTTAGAGACATCATACTTTCCCAAGATCACTCCTCCATTCAGTGACAGAGTCAGGGTTCAAGTTTGCATCTCACTTATTCTGTAGCCAGTGTTCTCTCCCATATACATGCCCATCCCCCAACAAAAGTGTTGAACATGCTCTACTGGAAGAATGCAAGAAAGTTTTAGGGCCTCCCAAGGCAATGCACAAAGTAACTCTGAATCAGTTGACTAAGAGATTTCCTTTTTGTTGTTCTCTCACTTATGTGTAAGAACATGCGGTGTTTGGTTTTCTGTTCCTGTGTTAGTTTGCTGAGAATGATGGCTTCCACTTTCATCCCTGTCCCTGCAAAGGACATGAACTCGTTCTTTTTTATGGATGCATAGTATTCCATGGTATACATGTGCCATATTTTCTTTAACCAGTAGTATTTAACCAGTGAAGAGTAGAATGACTTATAATCCTTTGGGTATATAACCAGTAATGGAATTGCTGGGTCAAATGGTATTTCTAGTTCTAGATCCTTGAGGAATTGCCACACTGCCTTTGACAATGGTTGAACTAATTTACAATTTATACTCCCACCAACAGTGTAAAAGCATTCCTACTTCTCCACAGCCTCACCAGCATCTGTTGTTTCCTGACTTTTTAATAATCACCATTGTAACTGGTGTGAGATGGTATCTCACTGTGGTTTTGATTTTCATTCTCTAATGACCAGTGATAATAAACTTTTTTTCATGTTTGTTGGCTGAATAAATGTTTTCTTTTGAGAAGTTTCCATTCATATCCTTTGCCCACTTTTTGATGGGATTGTTTGTTTTCTTTGTGTAAATTTGTTTACGTTCCTTGTGGATTCTGGATACAATGAGAACACATGGACACAGGGAGGGGAACATCACGCACCGGAGCCTGTCGGGGGGTGGAGGGCAAGGAGAGGGAGAGCATTAGGACAAATACCTAATGTGTGTGGGGCTTAAAGTCTAGATAATGGGTTGATAGATGCAGCAAACCACCATGGCACATGTATACCTGTGTAACAAACCTCCACATTCTGCACATGTATCCCAGAACTTAAAGTAAAATTTAAAAAAGAGAGATTTCCTTTTGTATATTCCTTTAATACCATTGTTTACATGAAGCAGGAACTCTTGGCTTGCTGGTGTTGAGCCTCTCACAACTGTATAGCACTTGTTAGTCTTCTTTAAAAAGGATACAGCAGCCTCTAGCACATAGCTTTCGGCAAGCAACTAGGAACAACTAGAATTTAATCATATTGTTGTTTTTATACCTATATTTATTTTCTGTGGTGACTTTCTCTTTATTCCAAGTGATATTAATTTCCCATTTATGGTAGGGATAAAGAAGTTTCCTTTTAAAATACATCTATCTAGAGTCTTAAAAGTGAATCGATGTAAAGAAAAATGCTAAATAAATAATAGGATCACATGCAGATAGAGAAACTATGTGAAGCTAATACTCAAATGACTGAAGTGTTGAAAACATTGCCTTTCTCAAAACTTCACTTATTTGTGGCTTGCAGAAAGTTTTGTGCAGAAGGACATAGGATAGGTTGGTGTTTACATTCTTGTTGTACAGGTTCTGCCTTGTGATACTTTAGTATTTTCTCAGAATTTGTTCACAGACATCTTGGAATTATTCAACATGTATTTTCCTAAGGCCTCAACTTTCATAAACCGCAGGTTGCAGCTATAATAGAAGATGGAACATGAAAAGTTCTGGAAATAAGGTCACTTCTGGAGTGGGGATCAGGAAGATTTCCTGGAGGAAGAGGCATTTGAGCTAACTTTGAGGAATAGTCGCTCTTGACTATGTGGATGTGGGAGTGAGAAGGGAGAGGCAAAGAGAGAGGTATTCCCAAAAGAGAGTGGAGGAGTACAACCTGAGTTTGGAAAACAGTAAGTATCCAGTTTGCCTAGAGCCTTAAAAGACATGGTAGATTGAAGCAAAATCATCAAGATCCTTAAAAATAGGCTAGGAAGCAGGGTTTATTTTGAAATTGAGTGGGTATCCACTGAAGGCTCCTCAATAGGGAGTGTGAATTATTAGGATCACACACATAGGATCCTTCACTCAGTTGGCCCAGGAACTTCTGTTTCCCCAAATTTGTCTTTTCCTTATTTATTAAGTCAGCTGCTCTGTGGCCTTATTTCCATGACTAGAAGTCCTGTCCAAAATGCCTTTTTGTCCTGCTTAAACTTCCATCAGTATAAATTCATTCTTTTATGTTTCAGTTGTAATACTCTTGGAGGGGCAGTATATTCTTAAATTCTGCACTGAGTCCAGAGAGTTGGACTTCCAAGCTGGCAGTGACCCAGCATTGATGGATTTGGGGATTTAGGGCTCATGGCTACCTTTCCATCCACAATGAGAAACAGGAGAGTTGCCTCTCTTCTTGTCTTTGCCTGACTCTTCACATAGAGATTATAAAGAGTCCTCCTTCAGAAACCATATTTATGAGGGGAGAAAACAGTTGGCAGGGTTTGCATATCCAGGTGGTGATAAGATTAATCTCTTTTTAAGTCATCAGCCTATTTATCTCTGGCTGCTGGAGGAGAAACCTTGGAGCACAACTTTTTGTGTGCATCAGAGGCTAATTTTTCCTTCCCGTGTTTTATAATTTTGTGTTGTGACCTCATCTTTAGTGGGGCTTTATGTGTGGGAATCTTGTTGGGGCCGGTGTGGGGGTATATCCTTCTAGTATGCTTGTTTCTATCTGCCAGGTGTCCCTGGGGATATTCTCAGTTGAGACCACTCAACTTGTGGTTTCCAGGATGAACCCCAAAGAGAGTAAAAGCAATCCTGTAGTTCTGAATTCTCATGGGAGATATTTACAATTTTTCCACTTAGGCCTAGGTCTAGACAGTCAAGCTTCTTTATTCTTCTGTGCTAGAGAGAATGTTTCCTAGTCCATCCTGTCACCGTGGGTGTAGCTCTTTGAGTGTCCTGGCTTTATAGATACAGAAAGCATGAACTCCTATCCCTGTGTGGTTGTTAAAGCCTAAGCCCCTATTTTTCCCTGCTTGGCAACCATGAACCCCATCCTGGGACAGCTGCAGCATCAGTTCTCATATAACCCTCAAGACTTCAAATGCTTCTTTGTTTTAAGCCTTTGGGGATTTCCCTGATTTTTTTTTCAAGCTCAGCTTTGCACTTAAAAGGATGTTCATTATATATCATCCAGCATTCCTCGAGGTTTTGTAACCAGAGATTCTTCAGGTTATCTAGTCCAAAATATTCCCAGAAATGAAGGTCTGCAAAGGAAATTGAAAGCCCTCTTTTTCACAAGCTCTACCTACCTAGCCTAGGCTGTGGCAGAATTTTCTCAAAAAATAAACATTTTTATTATATGTTTATATCAAAACATTGTATGTACCCTATAAATATGTACAACTATTATATATCCATAAAAATTATAAATTAAAATTTAAAAAGAAGAAAATAAACATTGTGAGGAGATTTTGCAGGAGAGAGGAAAAAAGGATAGGAAATCCGATATCTCCTTTTTCGATGAAGAAATAAATTAGGGTGTTTCAGGCGATAGCACTGTATGAAGGAACAATGGTATCACGGCAGGACATCTTAGTGTGTGATGTATGGCTTTTTTTCTTAAATTATGGAAGAATAATGCAACAGAGAGAAGGATATTTCATTTTAATCTTTTACATCTGTTCACAGGTACAAAAGGATAAAATAAGATAAAGCAGTGCTCTCTTGAGAAGTCCATATTTTCAAAGGCTTTTGGCATTAATGTGCTTATTAATTGTCATAGATTGTCGTTGTCATCCAAAGAATATTGTATAATATATAGTGGTCTTTATAGGACTGAGAGAGAAAATTTCAAGTTTCTCTCTTAATCCGAGCCACTTAAAATGAAAAACAAAGATCATTAAATCCTGTTCATCTGTAGTGGCTCCTAAATATAGTTTATTGGGGCTCTTAATTCACACTGAAAAATGCTGTAATTATTGAAAGTGTCCAAGCTGTTAACTCAAAAACAACATATGCCACATTTACATAATGATTTGCATATAATTTCCATGTAATTCATTTAATGTCAAAATGTACAGTTACGTTTCCAGCCCCTCTGCCTTTTGCTCCCATGCCCTTCCCTGGCCCTGCTGTGTTAAAATGGAATATCTTACTTGTTGGAAGCTGTTTATAGATAGGTTTCCAAGATACGGCTGGATAGATAAAGTCTGTCATCTTGGTCAAAAAAGATTTGGCCAAACATTGATTTTTCCCGACTGGATTGGTTATACTGACTCTCTGCCTTGTGACCAAATGGGTGCCAGTCACTCAGTTCTGCTCAAGACATAAGGGCTTATTTTACAGGTGAATAAACTCAGCCTCACAGAGATTCAGCCCTGTGTACCACAGCCTTCACTTGCTTTCTCTGCCCCAGCAACCCAAAGGCCAGCGCCTGCCATACAAAAGACTATCTTGCACATTTTCCACAACCTGCTATGTGCTTTTGAAAAAGACCGTCATTGGCCACAGCCCATGTGATTATTTATAATGCCAAAGAGGTAGCTCTTGGGTTTGTCATCAAGGACAGGGAAAAATTCTTTTATCTTATTCTGTAAATATATTTATCTAATTTGAGCAAGCTGACTTTCTGTCTAAACTAACTGCAACATCCCAAATGTGGCATGCTTTTTCTAGCTCCCAGCTTTGCTTTCTGCATCGGTTACTTTTCTACCTCTCTCCTCTCCCTGTGTTTCCACTTAGCTGATGCTCACTCAGTATTCATTGTTTGGGTTACACATTACCAAGGACACCTTCTTCCAGGCCCCTACCACTAGGTTTGATGCCCCTAGAGTGAACTCCTATATCATCCTGTTTGATTTGGGTTCCCTTACAAGCAAAACCCTGAGATAAGAACTCGAGTGTAGATAGTTTATTAGGGAAGTGGGTTCAAGGTGTAGGAGCGAGGGAGCCAGGAAAGCAAACCGGGAGAAGAAGAAAAGCAATAATAAGATGCATGATCGAGGTGACCACTCTGGAGCTTGATTCTTCTGGGTCCTCCTGCAAAGTATATGGAATGCCTCCCACATGGCCATCTGAACCTGGGAGATGAGATATTTATCCACTGGTTCACTCTCCATGGGCTGAGCCTTGCCCCAGGAGTTGTTAATCTCCCTGTACTTTCTAGCTGTGCAGGCTCATGACCTGAGCCAGCTCTCCAGGGTTTCTGCAATGTCGAGGGCACCCAGGGGCAGAAAGTGAAGCTGTGTGACACTGAGGTTGTTAGTCTGAAATGAGTTGAAACCTGCCTGTCCACCCAGTCCTGGCTGCAGTCAGAAGTAAGGCAAAGCGATGTGAGTTGGTTACCAGATGTGTGTAGTACTACACTTACCAACCTATATTGAATTTCTTTTCTCCTCTAGATTGCAAGCAACTTGAGGACTGGGCTGCGATCGTGGGGTTTTCAGTTAGGCGCAGTGTTCTTTAACTATCTATAGAATTTAGTATTATGTATCAAATCCAGTTCAGTTTCAGAGAAGCTGGTTACCACTAAAGGTAAAGGCGTAAAGTTGGTTTCTTTAATTTAGCTTCCCCCCCACCCCCCTTCAATTCTGTCTATTCTAAACAACTGGAAGAAAGTAAATGAGTCAAGGAAACCACCTAACACACACATTAAATTCCCAAAAGCAAAAGGTGAACCAGGTTAGTCAAGATTCTTCACTTGAAGATACCAGCAAATTCTGAGGCAAAATTGTAGCTGGTGATTGGTTTCATTTGGTGGAAGAGCCGCAAATAAACTAAGCTAACTGGGTAACAGCCAAGGCCATGGTTAGAGAAACTGTAGCATTTTCTATCAGAAGTATGCCTGATTTGGAGTTTGAGACCAGCCTGGCCAACATGGTGAAACCCCCTCTCTACCAAAAATACAAAAATTAGCCAGGCGTGGTGGTGGGTTCCTGTAGTTCCAGCTACTCAGGAGGCTGAGGCAGGAGAATTGCTTGAACCTTGGAGGTGGAGGTTGCAGTAAGCTGAGATCACGCCACTGCATTCCAGCCTGGGTGATAGAGACTCCATCTCAAAAAAAAGAGAGAGAGAGAGAGAGAGAGGAAAGAAAGAAAGAGAGAAAGAGAGAAAGAGAGAGAGGGAGAGAGAGAGGAAGGGAGGGAGGGAGGGAGGGAAGGAAGGAAGGAAGGAAGGAAGGAAGGAAGGAAGGAAGGAAGGAAGGAAGGAAGGAAGGAAGGAAGGAAGGAAGGAGGGAAGGAAGGAAGGAAGGAAGGAAGGAAGGAAAGAAAGGAAAAGGAAAGAAAGATGCCTGATTTGTTTCCTCCTAACTTCTTTTCTCTTCCATCATCATTCCTGCTCTCTTGTCTGACTTCCTGCTTCTCTCCTTCATTCCTTACCCCTTCTGTCCTTTCTCCACTTCTGGATTTTTGGCTTCACAAGTAGGTCCATGGAACAGGTCCCTTGGAAGCCCAGAGTGAAGCTATGAGTGCCTGGTTTCATAAGTACTGGATCCAGCCCAGACACCATCTTATCCCAGCATTAACGGAAACGCCCGTGGGAGATGGGGCTGCTTTCACTTTGGGCTGCACTTTTTTATCAAGTAAAGGAGTAAAGGGAAGTAAAGGGGCCAGGTATCCAGTGTTTCTCCCCAAACAAATATGGAGGCCTGACAGCGTGGGCCGAGAGAAGCAGTATTTAAGCAGACAAACCTTGAAGCTTCCTTCTCTGATAGGAAACCCTCAGAAAATGGCATCAGTTGGCTGCAGAGGGGTACACGACGACCCGTTTGTCATCCCCATTCTTGAGTGTCTCTGTGGAGTTCTAGGTGTCATGGACGTCTCACCCTCCAGGCTAGATCCAAGTCAAGGGCTGTACCTCGCTACTGGAACCTGCCTGTGAGGCATCCCTGAGAACCGTTCCCACACCATAGGGGCTGGAGGCTGCCGAGACAGGGACACAGAGAGGCTCTGAGAGCCAGAGGGACATTTGGGACCACAAAGGTTGGCAGTCTATCTTCACTCCTTTCTCAGTAACTGTCAAATGCTATGAGAGAATCCTCGTTGGCACAGATGCTGTGCCTGGTAAGTCTTCTTCTAGAAATAACCATCCCGGACATGCTTAAGATGTGTGTGTGTGTGCATGAGAGAGAGAGGGAGACAGAGGCAGAGAGATGCTCTTTCAATGCCTAATGTGTTTGTAATAATAATCAAAGGTAAATTTATCAGGTGTTTATCAAGTATTTCAAGCACTGTGTTAAGTGCTTTATAGGTATTGTATCACCTCATTTAACCCTTGCAACAACACTTTGAGCAGTTAGTTCTATGAATATGCCTGTGATACATGTCCCACACAGGTTACATGACTTACCCAAGATCATCCTGAGTAAGTGGAGTTGTTGCGCCTCACACCCAGGTAGGTCCAACTGCAACATCATCACAGCAGAGGGTTAGAGAACTATAGGATTTGTTCCAGGCTGTGCGTGAGTACTTGTGTCTATGCGTGTGCCCGTGTGCAAGTGCATATCTATGTGTGTTGTGTGCCCATGTGTGAAGGTATGTGTGTGCGTTCTCTCTGTGTATATGTACATAGAAAGTAGTGGTTAAGAGTTAAGAGTTCGCAGACCAGGCCGGGTGCAGTGGCTTACGCCTGTAATCCCAGCACTTTGAGTGGCCAAAGTGGGTGGATCACCTGAGGTCGGGAGTTCGAGACCAGCCTGGCCAACATGGTGAGACCCCGTCACTACTAAAAATGCAACAATTAGCTGGGCGTGGTGGTGGGTGCCTGTAATCCCAGCTACTCAGGAGGCTGAGGCAGGAGAATCCCTTGAACCTGTGAGGCAGAGGTTTCAGTGAGCTGAGATCACGCCACTGCACTCTAGCTGGGGTGACAGAGCAAGACTCTGTCTTAAAGAAAAAAAGAAAAAAGGAACCAGAGTCTCATGGCACAGTTCCAGTTCCAGCTCTGTTATTTTTGTCTGTGTCATCTTCAGCAGTAGCTTAAGCATCTCTGGACCTCAATTTCATAATCTGTAAATTGGGCTTAATAGTACCTAGCAACAGGATTGGGTGCATTTAAAAGGATAATATGTATGAATCCCTTGGGACAACATGGACCAATGCAGTGAAAGCATTACTATTTGTAGCAATAGCATATTTTTGCCCAATAATAACAAATATTGAATGATCGTAACAGTAATAGGTGTGTTTACTGGCTGCCCAGTTGAACACTGTGCTTTGAATACATTCCCTGATGTAGTTCCCTCAACTCTACTATTGAGGAGAGTATCAGTATTCCCATTTTGTAGACAAGGGATTAAGTCTCAGTAAAATAATTGGCCCAAAGACAAATATCTAGTAGAGGTCAGAAGAGAGAAGCAAATCTTGATTGCCACGCCTTCCTGCCTACACACTTTTTATGAGTTCATTTGTTCACTAATCAGCACAATACCTTCCACACTAACTTATATGTTAATTTTTTTCCACACTGGAAATTATGCCCATCTGCCTGTTTGAGAAAAGCTTGCCACAAAGCTGCTTTTAAATGGCGACCCCTGGCAGCTTTTTAATTGCTACTATCTCTTTGAACATTTGGAATTTGTAATGAAATCACTTTCCAACCCTGATTCATCCCAAATTCAATATTCTGTTTCCTTTCAGCTTTTTTGTTTCCCTAGCAATGAAAAGATCGGTAACTTTATAAAACATCTGAAAGCATGGTGGAAGTTTCCTGGGGCTTCAAGTGTTGTGTTATGTTATCTTTGGAATAACTTTGAAGTCCCACCGGTGTAATAGAAGCCGTTATTATGTCATGGAGCTGATTAGCATGCCTGTGGGAAACATTAATTCATGCTGACATCATAGCTGGCTTGGCAATCAGTTTGTTTTGCTTCTTTTTGCCCCCACTCCACCCCACTACCCCAATCCTCTTAATGTAAAGGTGATGGACTGACTTTCCGGGGATAATGGAACATGGATGGATGTCCCCAGATGGGGCCCAACTTAACTACAGCAGCCGCCACCTCCTGACAACACCGGGAGGAAATGGCGAAACAAAGCCTTTGGCAGAAGCAGGGAGAGAGCTGCTGGCCCTTTGATTTGCCATGAAAGGTTTTCATTTAGTTGGCATTCAGACTCTTGACATAGAAAACTTTTTAACTCAGTAGTCAGCATGGCTGCCTGAATCCATTTGGTTCCGGTCATTTATGATTAGGCTGATTGCCGGTGGCTCTGGTATTGAGGCAAGCTGCACTGGTCCTCATTGGGTAAGACTATCACATTCCAAACTATCTCTTTCTTCCACACAAAAGTACATTTCATTGACAAAGGAAGCTGTAAAGGGGAGACATGTAGACTCCTATTATCTCAAATTGTTAATATTTAATATGCATTAAAGAGCTATCTTTCTGCTCGCCACGTACAATTAATTTAATCACCAATGCATTGTTAAGTATCTATCAGAAATGTGAATTTTTTTTCACGATGTATTAATCTGGTAATGACGTCTTTCCTTTTACCTTTAGATTTAGTATTATTATTTTATGTTACATGGAGTGTTCTCTTGGGAGCAGGAGAGAAATGATAGGAAGTGTTTGGAAGAACCTAATGACATCTAATTTGGGATGGAGAAACTTCAGGCCACTTCTAGTTTTAATTCATCTTGGTCTCCCCTCCTCCCTTCAGGACACATGTGTCCTGCCCTCCTCCCTTGCTGTCACCTGTAAGACCTAGGTTACACCTCTCTGGAACTTGAGGTGAGAGTGTTCTGGAAAATATTTTCCCCTGTTAATATTTGACTTGGAAGATGGAAACTCTATTGTCTGCGGAGAGCCATGGCAAGAGAAAACTGGGGAAGGATGACTTTATTTAGGTTGTATAAATAGATGACTACATTTTCCCACCTGAACCCTATTTGCTCAACTATAAACCCCCAAAGCTCTTTACAATCCCTCTTAAAATGCTCATCACACTCACAACTATTGGCTCAGTGTCTCCCTTCCTTCGCTAGACCTAGGCTGCATAAAGGCAAGACTCATATCTGCCTTGTTCACTACAATGTCACCAATATTGAGCCGGTAGAATGTGCCCAAAAAGTAACACTTCAATGGTTGAGTGATTCAGCCAGAGGCTAGCAGGAAACAGAATCCACTCAGATAGTTCAAGAGTCTTTAATGGAGAGCTGACTTCAGAGATGTGGGTAGCACTAAAGGAACAAAGAAAAGATGATGAGGCACCCAGATACTAGCAACACTGGGAAACCATTACCATGCCAGAGCTTAAAAGAATTAAGAGAAGGAATGCTAGGAACAGAGCCAATGAGACCTGAAACCTTGGAAGAGGGGCCACCTGGCAGGAACTGTGGTCATGAAGGATAGAGCCCTTGCCAGGGAACATGGCCCAGAAAAGGGAAGAAGTGGATATTATCATGTCAACATCCCTCTCCTCCTATTCTCCCATATCCTCCTGGTGCCTCCCATTGACCAAACTCAAATGAAATCCAGCTTGCAGGAGAACCTATATGATCTTAGGAATTCCAAGATAAAAACAAGGCAAAGAAGGGCAAAGACAGACCTGGGTTGGGGCATACCATCACAATGAAGTATTATGTAAATTTCTGCCCAGCATAGCAGCCAACTGGAAAAAAAATGAGAATCTAGCCACCAAATAGCACAAAACCCTTCTGCTCATAGAGGAGCCTCACAGAGAGTGGTTCTATTCATTCTTACTTTACAACGTTACTAACAATCTTTGGGGTGGTGCTTCCTATGCAAAGTAGAAGCAAGGCATTCAGAAAGGGACAGGAAGGACTTATTTGAAGCTGACACAAGTACAACAGACAGAGCAGACTAGGGTCACTTATTACAAGGACAACTTCTTCCACACACTTCAAAATCCCTGAGAACATCATTATTTTAAAAATCAATGTAGTCATCCATTTCTATAGCCTGGTTAAAGGGTAATCTATACCCTCTGTGGCAATAGGCAGGGAAATATATTAAATTCTTTGAAATGTTTCTCATGAGAATCATACAAATTAAATAAAAGAGTGCAATTTAAGTGGAAAAACACCTGAATATTTTATAGATCAGCTTATTTCCCCAAATGCTAGGTGAATGGAACATTGTTGTAAATGCATAGGCTACACATAGTGTGATGGAGGATGAGAATTACAGCTAGCCCATTCCCAGTGTGTCCCTGTTCCTGCTTCATTCATCCAGCAGTATGATATCTAACAGAGGTAGCACTCTACTTTCCTCATTCATTGGTAATGCTTCCTCTGTTAGATATCACTGAATGAAATGTGTCATTCATCCAGATACTTTTCTACTCCTTTCTAAAAGCCAGAGCTGCCCAGAAATGGAACTGAGCTACCTTAGGAGATGCTGGGCATGCACTACTATGAAGTGTCTGGTTCTATTGCGTGATTTGACAAATGACCTCTGATATTACTTCCCACTCTGAGAGTATGTGTCTATCTGTTTTTATTTAATTCTCACAACTGCACCATGAAATATTATTTGCCCCATTTTGCATAGGAGAAAGTAAGCTCTGGAAAGTCAAATTACTGTAGATAGTTACCCAGTTAGAAAAAGCTACTTATGATGATCAACATTTATTGAATATCTTCTATGTACTAAGTATTGTTTTGGACCTCAGGATGATACAGATGCATAAGATATAGTGCCTGGCCTCTCCATGTTTATATTCTTATGTGGGAAACAACTATGCATTCAAACAATCAAAATGATATTTGAAAAAGGTTGTAAGGAGGAAAGCTTCACAGCAGAAGTAAGGTTTGAACTGGTTTGACAGATAATTTTGAGTTTTGCTGGCAGATGAGGTTTGACGGACATTTCAGGCAGAGAAAACTAAATATGCAAAAACATGGAGGTGTCAGGAGGTGTTCTTTTGGTCAACTGTAAGAAATCCAGAATGGTTTTATCACAGGGCTAAATTGGGAGAGAGAATGGGCAAGGAGCGGATAAAGAGAAATGAAGCTCAGAAAGGCAAAGTGACTGCCCAAGGTCTCACAATAGACAGAGCTGAGAGTTGAAGCAGGGCCTACTTGTAAACCCAGTGCTTTTCTTGCTTGGGTAACAGTGAAAGTGGAGCTGATTGGAGGTCCTATTGTCAGGGCTTCCCTCAAGTAATCCTATTTGTCCATAGCAGACTTCCAGTCAATACATATTTTTCAAGTCCCAAATATTGAGTGCCCAACCTGTGGGGAACAGAGGTTTAAAAAATTCAGGTTATTATTGTTTTGGAAAATGAGACTTTTGCAAAAACAAAACACATGACACATATAGAAACTGCTGTAGAAATACTCTTTCTCAGCTGAATGCTGGTTAATCATGCTCTACTGACTTTGTTTTATTTTCTTCCTCTACATTCTAGGTCTCCCTCATTTTATTTTATTATCTTTCTATTCCCCATCTTCATTTTGAATCCCTGACTTCCCACAGATGTATCCTTGCTGGTGTATTTAACTGAGGTTCTTTTAATCCACATCTCCATGCATCAATGTTGATACGTGTGTTTCTTTGAACAGATTTTGAATAGGTTTGCAAGCTATAATTAGGTGGCATTGGACTACAGATCTAATTCCGCATGCTCTGGGCAGCATTCTATAACCAAAAAATTATTATTTCTGCATCAAAATGTATGAATATTCATACTATCTGGGATATGAAGAGACTAACTAGCTTCAGGTCAAGTTTTGCCTCCAAAAAAATTTGTGCCAAATTTATTTTAAAATTTATATTTTCAGAGACTTTTGTATTTCAGAATTGCAGATAAGGGACTATGAACCTAAAGTACCTTTTGTTCTGCCTCTGATGGGCTCCTCTGCACTTCCAACTCTGTCAATTCAAACAGTGCTTCAAGAGAGGGCTATGTTCATGTCTCCCTTTGAATATTTGGGAGGATGTCTCTATGGTGGAGGCCCAGAAGTGGGGAAGCCTTAGGGTCCTATGATTTGCACATGTTTAATTTCACTAACTACTACCAGATTTATCTCCAGGATAACTTCAGTAGTTAAACTCCCATCAGCAGCTTTTGAAAGAAGGTTCTTATTTCCAAGGATGATGACCTACTCTATCACTTAATATTTACATGGCTATCTAATTATTTCCCCAATTTGATTAGTATTAATATAAAGTACCACCGCAATCTTTTAAATTTGCATTTGTCCTATTACTAGTGACCACTATATATGGTAGATATTCTTTTTTCCCCTACAGGGATACATCTATTAATATCCTTTTAGTTTCCCATCTCTCTCTCCTTTTCTTAGCCATCTTAGTTTGTTTTGGGATACATCTTAGTTTGTTCATATGTGTTACTCTTTTGTGTTTTGACTAAGTAATTGTTACCTACTCCAAGGTCATAAATACATTTATTTATCTTAGTTATTGACTATATTTCTTAAGTTTTACTATATATATATATATATATATATATCTGTCTTTAATTCACCTAATTAATCTTGTGTTTATATTTTTGTATATGGTATGAGGTTGTAATCCAAATTTTTCTCCATGTTATAAGTAATTTCTGCATTTACTAAATACTCTGTACTTTTCTGACTCATTGGTAATGCTACCTCTATTAGCACTGAAATAAAAAATTTGCTAGGACGTTGATAGAAATTTCATTGAATATATGGATTTATGTGGAAAGATTTGACATCTTTACATTGCTAAGCCATTCTATCCATGAATATGGTATGTCTCTCTATGAACTCAGGTTTTCTTTTATGCCCTTGGAAAATACTTTTATTATTTTTTTCTCCTTATAGGCCTTTTGCATCCTTGCTGTGTTAAAATTTTACTTGCTGTTATAAATAATATTTTATCTTTTATTACCATCTTCTAGTTCCTTATTGCTTGTATAAAGGCCTTGTTGACCTGTTTCTTAAAAAGAAACACATTCCACATGCCTGTAATCCCAACTACCTGGGAGGCTGAGGCATGAGAATTGCTTAAACCTGGGAGGCAGAGTTTGCAATGAGCTAAGATTATGCCACTGTACTCCAGCCTGGGTGACAGAGTAAGACTATGCCTCGGAAAAAAAAAAAAAAACAAACCACATTCAAAGTTCCTCAATTAAATATGCTTTTTGCTCTAGGTTTCTTTTGTCAGATTATGGCTGTTCTCTTCTACCCTTTCAAAAAATATTTTAAAAGAAATCTTAATGTCATTTAAAAATCTACATTTCTATTGAGATAGTCATGTGATTATTTTCCTCAAATCCCATAATTTGCTTGATTGTATTGATTTTTTTTCTAATATTAAATATTCTTATATTCTTGGGATATATATTATATTATATTCTTGGGATATAAGAATATATATCTTATATCCTAGGGTTTGTTCATATGTGTTATTTTTCAAAATGTACTGTTAAATTTGTCTAGCTATTTTTCTCATGATAATTACATCTATATTCTCAAGTAAACTTGGCTTTTTTCTTTTTTATACTGTTGTTACATAGTTGTCTCTTTCCCTAATGAGAGAGCTTTTCTTTCCAATTTGTTTCAAAATCACTGCAATACTGGACTCCAAGAGACACCAACCGTATTCAAGACAAGTTGTGTATGTGTCTGTGTGTGTGTGTGTGCGTATGCACACATACGAGAGAGAGAGAGAGAGAGAGAGAGAGAGAGAGAGAGAGAACGAGAGAGAATGGTTGTCCTGGTTTGGAGGAAGAATATGTGTAATATATTTACAAATACTATTTTCCCAGATGAAAATGATATTAGGCCTGCGGTCAAGGAACAGAAGAAGGATAAGTTCTTTGGGTTTTGGTATCTACAGACACTGAGGTTTTCTCAGACAAAATACATTTTAGCTTGTGTGTCACATTTATTTTTGGAGACTATTATTATTGCTATCCATCTAAGCCTGAGCTATGGCAAATGAGGAAAATAAGATATTTCATACTCTTAGTGATTAGAAATAAATAATTGTGACTTGACGTATTTTAGAAAAAATAAACCTTAAAAAAATCAGGATGGAAAAAGGGAACTAATTTCTTTTGTACATATTATGTACCAGGTACTATGCTAGGGACTGTATGTATTATATCTCATTTAGTACTGATAAGAATACAATCAGTTAGATATTATATCCCTAATTTACAAAATACGGAACAGCTCCAGGAAGCTAAATAAACCAGTTAATGATTGGTAGAACAAGAATTTAAGCAAACCTATGTCTGGGTGACTGAGTTTTTTAATAACACCTTTGTCTTTGGTATTAGTAATCTGCCTTTTTACTGTCCTTGTGAATGTGTATTCTTGCTTATTTATTTATGACTAACCAACCCCTCCTAACCTGCTTTCCCTTTGCTATGGAAATAACCCAAGGATAGTAGCTGCCAAAGAAGCCTGAGTTAGCCTATAAATGTTTCTTCTTCTATCTTAAACTCTGGGGAGTCGCATGGCCAGCTGCCACAGGAATAAGGAACAATAGCTTTGAGATTCTGTCTCCCCTTAAATCAGATCAGGATCTTGGAGAAGTGACCTATTTCACAAATAAAACAAGAAAGAATAGACTCTATAACTCAGTAATTTCCATTTTCCATTTTTAATTTATCTGATGAATGAAAAAGTATCTGATAGATAAACTTACAGAAATATGAAGTTTATAGAACATTTCTGTTTGAGCCTGGGAAAAAAATTATTAAATTTTTATTGTAGAAAAATAAGTAGCAACCTAGCGAATGGGAGAAAGTTTTGCAATCTACCCATCTGACAAGTTCTAATATCCAGAATCAATAAGGAATTAAACAAATTTACAAGAAAAAAACGAACAATGCCATCAAAAAGTGGGCAAAGGATAAGAAGAGACATTTCTCAAAAGAAGACATTTATGTGGCCAACAAATATATGGAAAAAAGCTCATCATCACTGGTCATTAGATAAATACAAATCAAAACCAAAATGAGATACCATCTCACACCAGTTACATTGGTGATTATTAAAAAGTCAGGAAACAACAGATGCTGGTGACGCTGTGGAGAAATAGGAACACTTTTACACAGTTGGTGGGAGTGTAAATTAGTTCAACCATTGTGGAAGACTGTGTGGCAATTCCTCAAGGATCTTCAACCAGAAATACCATTTGACCCAGCAATCCCATTACTGGATATATTCCCAAAGGATTATAAATCATTCTACTATAAAGACACATGCACATGTATGTTTATTGCAGCACTATTTACAATAGCAAAGACGTGGAACCAACCCAAATGCCCATCAGTAATAGACTGGATAAAGAAAATGTGGCACATATACATCATGGAATACTATGCAGCCATAAAAAAGAATGCATTCATGTTCTTTACAGGGACATGGATGAAGCTGGAAGCCATCATTCTCAGCAAACAAACACAGGAACAGAAAACAAAACACCACATGTTCTCACTCATAAGTGGGACTTGAACAATAAGAACACACGGACACAAAGAGGGGAACATCACACACTGGGGTCTGTCGGGGGTGAGGCTAAGGGGAGGGATAGCATTAGGACAAATACCTAATGCCTGCAGGGTTTAAATCCTAGATGATGGGTTGATAGGTGAAGCAAACCACCATAGCACATGTATACCTATGTAAAAAACCTGTACGTTTTGCACATGTATCCCAGAACTTAAAGTAAAATTTTTCAAAAAAGAAAAATAAGTAGAAAGTAACAAGAGCAATAACATATGCATAACTATAGTTCTTTATAGTTGCCAAAGCATAGTCATATTCTTTATCTCCTCTGATCCTCCCAACAATCTCCTAAAGCAGATAAGGTGAGCTTCCATTTTACAAACAAAGAAATTGAGGCACAGAGTTTTATTCAAGAGAAGTTGTTTGGATTAATTTCCCCAAATTCTTTACCTATAACTGTATGCATTCTCTTTGTCATGTATCTCTGCCGTTTCTCCCATTGAGAGGTAAGGTATACTTGCCTGACCCTTTGTTCAGTGTTTGACCATGTAATTTGCTTTGGCCAATAGGGTTTTAGAAGATGTGATTAAAGCTGGGTCTTGAAATTACTTGCTGTGGGTGCCTGCATGTTTCCACACGTTCTCGTGCTCTTCAGACATTGCCATGAGAAGGATAATGCAGGCTGCCCAGCTATTTCAAAGAGAAAGATGAGAGACATTTGGGGCAAAGCTGCTTCAGCTAGGATACTCCAACCAAGTCCAACCTGGAGCAGAGCCTCCCATCTGACCTCCAGATTCATGACCTTTCATTATATATCATTGTGGGTTTAAGCCACACAGTTTGGAAGATAGTTTGTTACACAGCAGTAGCTTACTGATACATCAAGAAAAACCAGCTAGTAAGTGGCAGAGCTGGAATTAGAATTCAGATCTTCAAACATACAATTTTATACACTTTCAGCTATGCTAAGTTGCTTTTCATACAGAAAGACATTTATTTGGGTGCGAAAATACCTGAAGACTGAGCCTTTTACGGGCAGGAACCATGTCTCACTCACCTTTGATTCCTCAGAGCCTAGTCTAGTATCTTGCACATGGCACTTAGGAAATATTTATTGAAAAAACAAGAGAATTAAAATATTAAGAATGTACCTCTATCTCTTTTGTCTTATCTTACAGTTTCTAGTTAATAAAAATAATGTCAAAAAGGAAGGCATGTTACGTATGGTCAGTGAAAGTCAGCTTCTAAGAACAGGTCCCGGCAACTGCACAAAGAGGGCATGATCGTCATTTTCTTTTTCAGACATCAGTCCATATGTGGCATATTTTCTCTCTGAAGAAAGATCAAACCCCATAAAATGCATCATTTATATGCCACTCCCCATTATGAAACAGCATGGAGACCATTAATGAGAAGCAAAGGCTAGAGAAGAGTTCCATGAATCGGTTTCAGGCCGACTGCAGTGAAAATGCACAGCCCTTTGGGAATCGCACACACACAGAAAGAACAAACATCATGCCTGATTCCTGCCTGTCCCCCACCCCTACCGCCATCCCCTCTTCCCCAGTCGCCACAACAGCTTGAGGTAGGGAATTTGTAAAACCCACATGGAGAGCTTTTTCCTCTGATTTTTTATTCTCAGAAGTCCAACAGTGCCGACGAAGGTAGCTGTGACATTTGCAATTTTCCATGCACCAGCCCATTCCATTTTCTTTCCTGGTGCTGCTTCCATGGTACAGTAAACCTCCAGCTCTGACAATAATTACAGCTGGGATAAAATGAAGGAAGTAATAGGAACAAAGCGTCGCTGTAATTGCCTTTTCATTATTTGCTAACAGTTAGTTATTCAGTCACAGGGAAAAATTGCACAGTAATTGGCTGACAATGGGGAAGCAAACGGCGAATCCCACAACTATGATATTTCTGCTTGTTGGGCTTTAGACCTTTTATTCATATTTTGATTAAACAGCTGGAGCATTAAACTGACATATGAATGTATCCTTGGTCAAATTCCGATGCATTTGTTTCTACCCCGTTCAAAGTGTTGAATTTAAACTAGCACATACAGTAGACCTGTAAATAAATACTGTAGTCTATTGACTTTCAAATAAATTCCTCCTCTTTATCTAAGTTCATACAGAAACCACAGTAGGGGTAATAGCACAGACATCTTTCAACAAATGAGTTTTTGGTTGGATGTTTTAAAAAGAAAAAGAAACATAAAACCATAGGGTGCATGTTTTCTGCATTCAGATTTTTCTCTAATTTAACTTTCTAAACCCAAGACCTTTATAAATGGACCCTTAGGAAATATCTACTCTTATTTCCTCCTAGAGGTAGGGAAATTGAGGCACAGAGAGAAGACTGAGATATTCAGAGTCATCCAGCTCTTGTCTGTTCTATATGACTGGAAACCAGGACCCTGACTCTTTCCATTTTCATTTCTTTGTCTCCGCATTTTGTTGCAAGAAGGGAACTAACGAAGTCGGAAACTCCATGGATGTGACTTTTCTTGGAGTAGTCCAGGTATCCAAGGGCCTAGCCTGGGGCAATGTTTGCCATGAAGCCTCGAGAAGTGCTTGATGATGATAAAGAGGGAGAAGACCTCATTCTTACAGTCCAAGCTTAGGGATGTTTTTATTCTAGGTGACATAAATGTTATTTTGGGCCAGGCACGGTGGCTCAGGCCTGTAATCCCAGCATTTTGGGAGGCAGAGGCAGGCAGATCACCTGAGGTCAGGAGTTCGAGACCAGCCTGACCAACATGGTGAAACCCCATCTGTACTAAAAATACAAAAATTAGCTGGGCGTGGTGGTGAGCGCCTGTAGTCCCAGCTATTTGAAAGACTGAGGCAGGAGAATCCCTTGAATCCGGGAGGTGGAGGTTGCAGTGAGCCCAGATTATGCCACTGCAATCCAGCCTGAACAACAGAGTGAGGCTCCATCTCAAATAAAAAAGAAAAAAGTTATTTTGGTTAAACAGGCAGAGTATTGGTTGATGTCCATGTGGCAATTGCAGAAGGAGAAAGAAATGTAGCTGAGAATGTGTATTTGAAGAATATGTCCAGGCCGGGCTTGGTGGCTCACGCCTGTAATCCTGGCACTTTGGGAGGCCAAGGTAGGTGGATCACCTTAGGTCAGGAGTTCGAGACCAGCCTGGCCAGCATGATGAAACCCTGTCTCTACTAAAAATACAAAAAATTAGCCCAGCATGGGGGCGTGCACCTGTAATCCCAGCTACTTGGGAGGCTGAGGCAGGAGAATCCCTTGAACCAGTTAGGCAGAGGTTGCAGTGAACAGAGATTGCGCCACTGCACTTCAACCTGGGCCACAAGAGTGAAACTTCATCTCAAAAATAAAGAAAGAAAGAAAGAAAAAGAAAAAGAAATTATAGGTCCACTTGTTTGCATGTGTCTGTGTACATGTGTCTGTGTTGGGGACTGGAGACAGAAGATGGAATAATCGATGCCAAGTCCTCATTTAAAGATGGAGATTTTCTGTCTAGTAGATGGAAAGTGGCAGATCACATGCACATGGACTTGAACTTATTTCAACAAGCAGTTAAGAGACACTTACGACCATGACTCCAAGGAATTAATTACAGACAGGCAAGGGGAGAAACAGGGATATTTGGGAAAAGAACGGGTATGATATATAACTAACACTGAGGACCAGGAAATAAGCTTACTGCCTCACATGATCTCATTTCTCTCTCACAACAGCTCTATAGGAAAAACGTTATTATCCCCATTTCATAGACAGAGATGAACTGTTAGCCAATTTGCTCAAGAGCATCAAGCTAGTAAGTGGCAGAGCCACTGACCAAAACCCAGAAGCTAAGCTTTGACCCCTGAAGACACTGGTGATCTTTAGCTCTTGTAAATATTTGGGACTTATCTAATATCCCAAGTCACTCCACAGAACATTTTTCTGATGTTGACCCTCTGCAGTGCACCATGGGGATTCCAAGATGAATGGAAAGTTCCTGTCCTCAAGATGCTTGGCATCTCCTGGTGGAAACCACAAAACCAAGCACAGAGCCATCAGTCTAAGGAAGAGGACACACTTCTGCCTGTGATGACTCTGTTTGGGTTTCCCCAGAAGCACAACACTGAGTCAAAAACTCTAGTGTAACTTGTTGATTTGGAAGGTAATCCCAGAAAACACAGACAAAGGGTAAAGCGTGAGACAAAAATGATCAGAAAGTCACTGGTCCAGAGCTGCTCCTGAGGGCGTTTACTCTGTATCATCTCCAGTTTATTCTGTGCATGGGCCCAGGGTACACCAGCAGCCAGGAAAAAGCCTTGGGACAGAGATTTACAGTTGTTCTCAGGTAGCATGCTTTCCTGCCTACAGGTGAGCACTGAGGAGATGTGGGTCAGGTGCTGACAGCATCTGCCCCAGTGGTGACGGGCAAAGTATGTCACAGAGGGGCAGCGTTGTGGAGCAGGACTTCAAAGGCCAGGGAAAGGGCATTCTAGAGCAAGGCGCCTACACACATGGGAGCATAACTCCAGACCGTCGTTTTCTAAAGGACCTGCCAGGCTCTGTACCAGAGACGGAAACTGCCCAAGATGCTAAATTCAATCCTCAAGAAATCAGGCCAGGTGCGGTGGCTCATGCCTATAATCCCAGCGCTTTGGGTGGCCGAGGTGGGTGGATCACTAGAGGTCAGAAGTTTGAGACCAGCCTGGCCAACATGGTGAAATTCCGTCTCTACTAAACACACACACACACACACACACACACACACACACACACACACACACACAAAGCCAGGTGTGGTGGCGTGTGCCTGTAGTCTCAACCACAAAGGAGGCACGAGAATCACTTGCAGCCGGGAGGCAGAGGTTTCAGTGAGCCGAGATGGTGCCACTACACTCCAGCCTGGGTGACAAAGCAAGACTCTATCTCAAAAAAAAAAAAAAAAAAAAAAGGAAAAAAATCAGTTTCTTGCATATATAATAAAGCCCACATTCTTGTCCTGGCATTCAAAGCTTTTTACACTCCAGCCCTAGCTTATATATTGAGAGGTTCTTAGCAACCCATCTTGGGTTCCGCTTCCTGCTCACTGTCACCAATGTGTACTGTTGCCTGGAGTCCTGTGTTTGAAGACCGGTCAACGCTCGAGGGTCTCAGATTCAAGCCCATCTCCTACACTCTACCTTTCCTGGCCAGTTCCGCTGGAGGAGATCGTTGTTTGCTGCTTGACCCTGTGCTCCCGCCCCACACACGTATGCAGCCTGCAGTCACTTTAGCAATAGAAACCACATCCCTTAGATGCATTTCCAAATCCCTTAGCAGAAACTCTGAAGGGTTTGTGTTTGTTTTCATTTGTTTTGTGTTGTGTTTTGTGCTTTTTTGAAAAAATGTACGTGGTAACAAAAACTGACCTAAACTAAAACAAAGCTATTTATACTTTTTGTTTGATCTAAATATTCATCTATTTCACTGTATAAATATTCATATATTTAGTGACATAATGCAGCCCCAGACCCTGCTGAGACTTTTTATGATATGTGATATGTGTGCTATTTTTCTTTTCTACAGGCTGAACAACTCTGGATGATAAAACACATTTTTGGCCCAAGAGATTCAATTACGGGGTTATGAGTCAATAATTAATAATAATAATAATAATAATAGATACTCCTATAGTCCATACTGTTCTAAGGGCTTTATATGTTTTGTACTATTAAAGCTCACAAGAACATACTAAGTTCTATTAATATTTGTATTTTCCTAATATCCCTTAGGAAAGAAGGTTCAGGGATGTTCTGTAACGTGCCAAAGATTACATAGTAAGTGCTAGAGCCGGGGTTTGAACTCAAGGCAGTCTGGCAGAGTTCAAGCTCTTCCTGCTCCACTGTGCTTCTTCTAAGTATAAGTGTGTAGTCTTGAGGCTGTTCACAGTACTCAGTTCAAATTTTCACTTGGTTTGCCCCTGGTTGGTCTCTTGGAAACTCTCCTCCTCTGACTATACATTCTCAGCTCAGAATGCCAAGCCCTGATCCTGCTCTGGCCTGTTGAGTTGGTGCTGGGACTTCATCTCTCCGATACAACTTCCAGCAACTTCTTGCCAGCTTTGGTGGTCCTCACCCCCTCTAACTGCACAGCCTCAGAGAGCGCAGCTTGCCTCTTGGAGCCCAGCCCTAAAATTGACTGCAGAGTGAGCTCTAGGTCTTTAGCCACTCCTTGGAAATCTCCTGTCAGCTCCCCGCAAAACCCCACCCCTGCCCCTTGAATGGTTTGCAGCCCTCCTGCCTTGCCTGCCGGTCTAAGGTGGGAGACCATGTAGGTCTGTGTACTGAGCACGATTCCAGGACCTTGTGCATAGGACCTTAGTGATGTGTGGCGGCAGTCATCAAGAACTGAATGAGGAGCTCCATGACTAGGCTCCTTTGCTAGAGCATACATGGCCTTGATTTTGAAATTGCTGTCACACTTGGCTCTGTAGCAATCTGCAGCAAATACTTGCATAGTGTTGGAGCTAGGATTTGAATTCAAAAAAAAATTGGCTCCAGAGCTCATGCTCTTAACTATGATGGCAACTGCTTATTCTGTGTTAGTCACTATGATAAGCACTTTACATGCCTTGCCTCTGTTGATATTTTCAAAAACCCCATGGAGAAGGTACTGGTACTGCATCCTTGTACTCTATGAAGAAACCAAGGAACTGAGAAAGTCCCAAGAGCTCGTGTCCACTCCACTAGTCAACTGCCACAATCACTGAGCAGCAAACAACTCCAAGCCCAGCAGCTTGAGAAAAAGACCATTTATTCCTGCTCACACAACTGTTGGCTGGGGATGCTTTGTCAGTGTCATCTGGGTTCCAACAGGCCTGACTTTTAGCTGGAGGTTGGGTTCAGATCTTTTCAGCATGCCCCTCATCCTCTGTGGCTAATCCGGTCATTTTTTTGTCATGATGATAGCAGAAGCACAAGAGGCAAAACCCAATCATCCTTTTAAACCTCTGATCCTATCATACCCACTAACATCCTTTGGCCAATGGAAGTCATGTGGCTAAGCCCAATGTCAATAAACTAGGAGGTACACCTGACCCGCCATGAGGCCATGGGCAGTATAGCCAAGCCGAGCATCAATGGAGGGGGGAAGTGCACTCCTTCCCAGGATGTAAGGGAAATGAGAGGCAGAAGGAATTTCTGTCAACCAGTAATACACTCTACCACCTCACTTTTAGGTTAAGCCAAAAATCACTTAGGGCTCCCAAGATCTAAAGCCTACTGTCTCAAGTGCTCTCTTTTGAGTTTCAACAAGTATCCAAGGCAGACCTTTGGGTCATAGAGAAGGCAATGCCTGTGCAGTTTATTGGGGTTTTGCCCTTGAATTTGAGTCAGAAGACATAGAGCTGCTCCTAAAACCCATAGGAGATTGTGGAATAGCCCAAGCAGTGGGGTGGTACAGGTGTGTGCATGTCCTTCCCCTCTCTATACACACACATGGCCTCACATTTGTACTTCTCTCTGGGATCCAGACCTATTATTAGAGGATTAGCTTTCTTTCCACCTCCTTACATGTGTAGCCATGCAGCCTTGGAATGCATCATCAAAGTCCAAAGCAAGTCCATTTGAATTCTTTGCTTAGCAGATCTGTTGTTTTGTGGCTGCAAGGAATTATGAGAAATTCCTAAATTTTGGAGCTGTGTTTTTACTGTGAGAGAGGAACAAATAGAAAAAGCTCCCAGTGGATTAATTTATTTGTATTTTGTTCTTGCTCCTGACATTTGAAAAAGACTTGAAGATCTTAATGTTTGCTATTTTGATCTGCTATGTAAGATGATAGATTAAATCACAGGATCCTTGAAATAGATTTGTTATTTTCCTCTGCAGAGGGACAAAGTCTGAAATGATTCTCTCAGCTTCCAGGATGGCCAGTCCTTGACTCTGGTGCTACCACTCATCACCATCCTCACCCTAGCAGACACTGCAAATAGATCCTAGCACTGCTACCCTCTACACCCAGGCATGGCCTCAAAGCCCTCTTGACACAGCCATCAGGCAACCACTATTATTTGATGCAACCTAGTTGCCACCCTTGCTCTAAAACTTTTCAATTTTTAATATGCCAGGGAAATAACTTTACCCAAGTATTTATAGAGTTCAGATGAAGTTACCACCATTTTCTTTGGTTCTCCTTCTCTTTATACCACTACTTGACTCCAGAATCCCCACTCTTTAAACTCCTTAGCTCCTTGGTGGAGGAATCAAGATTCTCCACCACCTGACACTTTCACACCCCAGAACTAACATCCTTCTAATGCTTTTATCACTCTTTGCAATAGGCAAAGTTTTAGTTTGGTTCCCAAGATTCCTGACCCCTACTATATAAATCCTGGGTAGTCCCCAAAGCTTGAGCGTAGGAGGAAACTATGAATATTATTAGGTTACTAATGAGTTGACTTGGAATCAATCAAAAGGGAGTTTTCCTAGGTGGGCCTGACCCAATTAGGTGAGACTTTAAAAAGAGGGATTGGGTCCTTCTTGAAGATAGAGAGATTATCCTGCTGGCTTGAAGACCTAAGCTGCCCTGTTGTGAGAGGGCTTATGGAGGGGGCTATAAGGCAAAGACCTGGGGGTGGTCTCTAAGAGTTGAGTGTGGTCCCTGGCCAACAGCTAATGAAAAATCAGGAAACTCAACTATACAACAGCAAGGAAATGAAATCTGCCCACAAACAAAGGAGCTTGGAAGAGAAGCTCCACAAAGAAGCACAGTCGGGCCAACACTTTGATTTCAGCTTCATGAGACCCTGAGCAGAGACTCCAGCTAGGGTAAATGCAGACATCTGACCCACAGAAACTGTGAGATAATCAATAAGTGGTATGTTTTTTTCTTTTTTGAGACAGGGTCTGGCTCTGTCACCCAGGCTGGAGTGCAGGCGCACAATCATGGCTCACTGCAGCATTGATCTCTTGGGCTTCAGCAACCCGCCCAACTAAACCTTCCAAGTAGCTGGGACTACAGGTGCATTCCACCACACTCGGCTAATTTTTCACTTTTTGTAGAGTTGGAGTCTTACTATGTTGGCCAGACTGGTTTCAAACTCCTGCGTTCAAGTGATCTTCCCACCTCAGCCTCCCAATGTGCTGAGATTACAGGCATGAGCCACCGCTCCTGGTCAATGAGTGGTACTTTAACTCACTGAGCTTGTGTTCATCTATTACATCTCTGTTCTCAAGCCACATCCAAATACTCGTTATTATCCATACCCAGGCAATCTCTCCTACCTCGAAAACTTTGATCATAGCAGACAGCAAATGTGTGTGGAATAGTAGACAGGAGACTGTCATTAAAAGTGTGAAAATGTAACTAGCTGGAAATGCACATTGTTTCACTCTGAGCTCTTTCTCATCTCTGTGCCTAAACCATAACCCAAATGTCACCTCCTCCCTAAAGCCTTTTCTTGGTAGCCCTAGACATGTTACCTGGGTTTTATTGCCATAATTTTCTTTGTTTGGGCCTAGTACTGTAAGATTGCTTAGGTATGTGCTCTCTTGTTCCTCTTAAACTGTAGGTTCCCTTGGGAGGAGTCGATGCCTGACTCATCCTGTACCCCCATTCTCAAACACTCACACTGTACCCAGCACACAATTGTTAATAAATGCTTATGATATAAATGTGTCTTTCCCGTGTTTTTATGAATTCACAGTATGTATTTGACTAACCGTATTTGGGAAATTTTCCAATCTTAATACATAATGTTTTGATAATGTTAAAAATGTTTACATGACCAAGAACCAAATGGAGACTTCCATGCCCAAGTATCCTGTCACATTCCTTTCTTTTTTTTTAATTTAATTCAATTCAGTACTCATCTGTTGTGTGCTAGGTCTTGTGCTCAATCCCTGCCCTCGATGAGCTTAGAGTCTCAGGAGTAAAAGGACCAACCATCCTGGTTTGCTTGGGACTAAAGGGTTTCTCAGGACGTGGGACTCTTGGTACTGAAACCAGGACGGTTCCAGGCACACCAGGATAGCTGGTCATCCTTAATGAGGGAGACATTAGTCAAAAGGCAAGTGCCATGGAGGGTGACAACTGTGCTTTGGGAGCTCAAAGTGGGGTGGTCTTATCAGCTGTCCCTTGAAAGATATCTAAGAATCATCCAGAGAAACTGAGCTAATTGGGAATATGACAGGGGCTGGCAGTATTAGTTGTAGGAACTGGAACCAGAGTAAGCAATGTCTTGGCAGTGAGAGAGAGAGGGATTCTTTAGAGAAATGTAAGTAGTTTATATTCAATGATTAGTATCAGTTGGCCAAGCCATTCTGTGCTTGATTATATGAGTGAGTGTGTGTGTGTATGTGTGTGTGTGTGTGTGTGTGAAAGAGAAAGAAAGAGAAAGAGGAGAGGCAAGGAGAGAGACAAAGACACACAGAGAGAGAGAATGTGTGTGTGCATGTCTGTGTGTGTGTGTGTGTGTTTAAAGAGTAGTTGAGCAGTGAAAGAAGGTAGGGAAATTTCAGGCAGAGAGGATAACATGTGCAAAAAACAACCTGACCATATGCAAAGCTCAGCAAATTCCTCTGTGTTAGAACATTGAGATGAGACAGGGTGTGGCAAGAAATAAGGCTCAGAGAGAGGTCGGACCAAACCATGGAGGACTGATGAACCTTGCTGGAGTTTGGGCTCATCTGGTAGGTGATGGGGAGCCATTGATTGTATTAAATAAAAGAGTGATGTAGGCCCCTTTGTATTTTAGATGGATCATGGACCTGAGACATCTAGCACAGGCAGCAAGGTGACAACAAAGAGGCTGCTGAACTTAGCCAGGGACAGGTGAAAATGGCCTGAATTGAATATAACTATGGAAATAGGGAAGAGGAGACAGAGTCAAGAGACACTGAGGCCATAAAATCAAGCCTTGGTGATGGATTAGATGGGGATAGGGTATGGTGAGGGAAAGGGTGAAGTCAAGGATAAAGTCAAGGTCTCTGGCTTGAGCAACGGAGGCAGCTGTCATTCCAGCCATGAACTAGGGACACAGAAAGAAGTGTAGACATGGTGGGGCTGGGGATAGAGTGGCCATGGGTGAGGCAGGGAAACAAGATTAGTTCAGTTTTACAAGTTGAATTGAAGAGGATTGTGGGGCCTGTGCTCTACAAGATCAAACGAGTAGAGTTAAAAAGCATCAGCTGAAGTGGTTGGCCACGAGATCCTTGGAGACCTTGCTGAAGTTGCCCACAGAGGAGTGGTAGGGAAAGAAGCCAGTTTGCAATTGACTGGGGAATGAATGGAGGTGGGGTAGTTGAGAGAGTGAGTATCATTTGTAAGAAATTTGGTTGAGGAGCAAGGGGAGAGAGACAGAAGCATAGCAGGATGGTATGAGGTCAAGGTGCCCTTCAGACCACCTGTGTCACAGCTTTGGTCCCTTCATGCATGATTATTTATTTATCATCTTGGGCTCCCTGGACTGCGAGATCTTGGAATCTGTCTTTCATCTCTATATGCCAAGTAATTCTTAGCATAATTCTAGCACATAGCAAATAGTAAATGTGTGTGAGATATTAGACAGGAGACTGTTATTAAAAGTGTGAAAATGTAACTAGCTGTAAACCTCACATTGATGTTACTAGAGAACCAGATATAGTTTAGAATAAATTGCTGGCTTTCTGATGTCAATGACACCTTTCTAGTACAGCTTCAGATCTTTGAAAAACAGGAGGTAGAAGGGGCTGCGAGTTTAAATCAATATCCATTTTCATGAAGCTCCTAATTTACAGTAATATTTACTGCCTGGTAATTAACAATAAGTAGAATCTTTGGTAAGGTCCATCATCTATCATAGAAAGTAAATATATACCAGGAGTCAGCCACTCAAGTAAAGTCCAGATTCATCTAGGAAATACTTCTTGGGTAATGAGAAACTGCAGAAGAAATATTTGATGGAGGATATGATGAAAAACAAAAGTTAGACTCCTTATAAATAAAAATTAGGAATCTAGGAGGACTGGCTACAAAACTGATGGAATTGGATTGAGAAACACAGTCAGTGGCCCATCTGTGTTAAGCTATCAGAAAAAAATATAATTAGGCACGTGGTTTACCCTATTCTTACCCTCTTCCTCTGTTCTCAGAATCAAGCCCTGTATCCCATAGAGACCTGAGCATCTTTCCCTATGGCATGAGTGCTGCTCTTTGAGGCAGTGCGTCTGATGGCAGACCCTAGGTGCAGATAGAGTTCTCACTCAAGGAAGAATAAACAGAGAAAAAGAATAACACAAACCCAGCACTTTGGGAGGCCGAGACGGGCGGATCACGAGGTCAGGAGATTGAGACCATCCTGGTGAACACGGTGAAACCCCGTCTCTACTAAAAAATACAAAAAACTAGCCAGGCAAGGTGGCGGGCGCCTGTAGTCCCAGCTACTCAGGAGGCTGAGGCAGGAGAATGGCGTAAACCTGGGAGGCGGAGCTTGCAGTGAGCCGAGATCCGGCCACTGCACTCCAGCCTGGGCAACAGAGCGAGACTCCATCTCAAAAAAAAAAAAAAAAAAAAAGAATAACACAAATAAAAATCTACCAAAAAATATTTATCCTGAAGACCCTAATGCTAGTGACCTTTCTTTGAGGCAGTGTGTGCAACAACAAATGCTCTGAAAATGATTTGCTGCAGGAAACAGAAAATTAGAAAGTTATTGAGCATTCTCGATAGAATGCTAAAAAAGAACATCATCGGCCGGGCGGTGGCTCACACCTGTAATCCCAGCACTTTCGGAGGCCGAGGCAGGCGGATCACGAGGTCAGGAGATCGAGACTGCAGTGAAACCCCATCTCTACTAAAAATAGAAAAAATTAGCCAGGCATGGTGACGGGCGCCTGTAGTCCCAGCTACTCGGGAGGCCGAGGCAGGAGAATAGCGCGAATCCGGGAGGCGGAGCTTGCAGTGAGCCGAGATTGCGCCACTCCACTCCAGCCTGGGCAACAGAGCAAGACTCCGTCTCAAAAAAAAAAAAAAAAAAAAAATCATCTTTTTGAAGAAGGAGCTGGCTTTCTAATGTCAGCGAACCTTTCTCTTGTACAGTGTCCTTCTTTTTTGTATATAAAGCAGATATACATTGACAACAGAATCTCACACAGTGGGAGAGAGGCAAGAATTATAAATAAGTTTAAAATACAAGACAAAATTTAAATCTACATTGGAGACAAGAAATGGCAAAATGAGAAAAAGAAGACTGAATGAATGAAGTGAAGAACAAACTCAAACAGCTCTATGAGAACCATGAGATTGAAACAATAAGACACTGTAGAAAACAGCTATGCAGGTCCAGTCTAAAGATTACAGAAACTTCTGAGGAAGAAACAAGCAAACCTAGAACAAAAGCTTTAATCAAAGAATAATTGGAGACAAATTTCCTGACCTTAAAAAGATTTCCATTTGTAGATCTGAACAATTCATCACATTTCAGGCCAAACTGTCAGGGAGAGGGACTCAAATTAGCTCCCACTTTAATCTCAGAAAATTATTAACCATCCATACAAACATACCAGATTATCTAAAATATAATAAAAATTTGGAGAGAGAGTTGTGGAGAAGTTCATATATGGCTTTGAACTAGCATTTCAGTATGAATTTTGTCTAAAGAAGTGGTATAATCTGATTTATGTATTAAAAAGTTTACACCGATGTTGATGTGAAAAACAGAGAGAGGGAGAAAGGTCTAGTAGAAATTGGGAGATCAGTTAGAAGAGCTATTACCATAGCCCGGGGGATCAATGGTGGTAATATTGATTAGGGTTTCAGCTGTGGAGCCAAGAAAATGATCATGTATTTGTGATATGGTTTGGCTCTGTGTCCCCACCCAAATTTCATCTTAAATTGTAATCCCTAGGTGTCAACAGAGGGACCTGGTGGGAGGTGATTGGATCATGGGAATCGTATCCCCTATGCTGTTCTCGTGACAGTGAATGAATTCTCATGAGAGCTGATGGTTTTAAAAGTATTTGGCAGTTCCCCCTTCTCTCTCTCTCTTTCTTTCCTGCCGCCACGTAAGACATGCCTTGCTTCCCCTTCACCTCCCGCCATGATTGTAAGTTTCCCCTGGCATGCAAATCTGTGAGTCAATTAAACCACTTTTCTTCATAAATTTCCCAGTCTCAAGTAGTATCTTTATAGCAGTGTGAAAACAGACTAATAAAATTTGGGGTATATTTTTAAGGTATTTGCTGATGGATTATGTTTCCCATATGATAGAAAGAGAAAAGTCAAAGACCACATTAAGTTTGTAGCTTGAAAAATAGGTAAATAAAGGTACCATTTTCTGAGAAAGGAGCATAAAAGGCAAAAATAAAGAGCTTCCATTTTGGATGCATTAAATTTTTGCTGCTGTTAGACACATGTATTAATTAGGGTGATACTAGCTACTGCAACATAAATCCCCATATTTCCATGGCATAAAACAAACTTCTTTCTCACTCATGCAAGAGACCAATGCAAGTATTCATGTGCAATGAGAGGATTTCTATATGGTGACTCAAGGATGTATGCACTTTCCATCTTGTAGCGCCGTCCTCCTCCAGAGCTATATTGCACTAACAAATAGTAAAGGGAAAATGGGAAAGGCACACAGGAAAAGAATAGCATAACCTCACTTAGATGCAAGGGAGTCAGAAGGTGGGAAAGCTAGTCCTTGACCAGGTAGCCACTTCTTAGAGATAAGTACACCATGGAAGTAAGCACATGGACCTCTGATGGTAAGTTATCTTTTACCTTTCTTGTGATACTTTTCTTGTACAGTTTCAGGTCTTTGAAAAACTGGAGGTAGAAGAAACCATACAAGAGAAAGCTGTCACTGAGAGTAGAAAGCCATACTTGCAATCTACCTGGCAGTCAACATTTTCACTTGGCTGCTTGGTTCACAGCATCCAAGTGAAAATATTGACTGCCAGGTAAAATGCAAGTATGGTAGTCAGAGTTATGAATGGGGTTGGAGATGGAAACTTGGGAGTCATTAGCATGTAGATGGTACATAAAGCCATGGGAATGGACTTAGATAATTGGGTCACACCCTGGGCCTTTTTCCATTAAAGTTGTGTGGGAAGGCAGTGATGCTCACAAGTTCACAGATGGCTGCTTTCCTGTTACAATAGCACCACTCCTCTAAAGAAGAAAAAACTGCTGATAGTTTCTTGTGTATCCTTCTAGAAAGTTTATCTATCTATCTATCTATCTATCTATCTATCTATCTATCTAAACTACCCACCCATGCTTGAACACATTTATATGTATACACATACATATCAGTGGAAAATATTTCTACATACATTTATTTGAGGGGTATATGCATACCTTTTTAGGTTACAAAAATGGGATCACACCATACATAACATATATAACTTACTTTTTCTTTGTATTTAATATATATTGGACATCTTTGCATAATGGTGCATGTAGGTCTCTCTCTCTCTCTCTCTCTCTCTCTCTGTCTGTCTTTAGTAGCTGCCTAGTATCCTGTGGTATAGATCTATTATAAAACAACCCCCCATTAATTGGTAATTTGCTTATTTATTTATGTATTATTTCCAATTCTTTCTATTCTTCCAGTGTTTTCATGAACATTCTTATTCATTGTTCTTAAGCACTAATACAGTATAAGTATACATGCAAGATAAAAAAATCTTAGAAAGTAAATGGTTAGGTCAAAGGGTATATACTTAATTTTTTTTTTTTTTACTAGCTATTGATCAATTACTCTCTGAACACGTTGTGCCAATACACATTCCCCACAACAGTATATGAGTGTTTATTAGTTTTATAACCATTTAAAATGTAAGATTGATTTGAATATGCTGATACAGAAATAATATTATTTAAGAATGAGTAGGACAGTCACTATACTATGTATATAACCTTGACTTTTGTTCCTGTAAAATATAATTCACATGATAGTCTTTAATATGCTATATTTATTTAATGCAAATCTCATTTGATTCAAAAAAGCATTTGGTAATTCACATTTGAAAAATCTGAACCAGGCTTTAGCAATACTGCGTGGCTCACATGAAACCAAATGAATAGAATACCTCACTTTGCCTTCCAATGTGACCTACCCAGAAAGCTATATTAAATATATATATTATGTGATAATTGAGATATTTCCTATTTAAAAGTGTCTACTGCACTTCTCCCAGGTTTTGTTGCAATGTAAATTTTGTATTATGGTTCTTAGTACATTTTTTTCTTGCAGCTAGATCTTTATTAAAGTCAGTCAAAGGCTGTGCTTTTCATGTTATGAATAGGCGCCATAATAATCTAATGCAGCTACTCCAAAAATCAGATTCGTAATTAGCTGAACCAACTGATTGGTATGACTTCCTGGATGCTGCTCTTTAATGCTGAACATTTATTTTGTGCTTGAAGGATTTGTTTGTGTGTTTCCTATGTGTGATGAGAGCTTTTCGATAATTAGCTCCTAAGGGATGTTGTATTCCAATAGTTAAAGAATAATTACAGCCTTATGAAAAGTGAAATGGCCTCGGCTTCCTTTTGTTGTGGTTTAATTGTATGCAACAAGTTCAGAAGGTGTCTCATTTCAAATTGTGATAGTGAAGATGTAGCTTTCATTAAAAAAATGTGAATTTGGTAAAATGGCAAATTGGTATAATTTTTAAAACAAACAAGCAAATCACCCTATTAAAACAAGCCTTGTGCTATTTCATTAATTCATAATTTTGATTACAAATTAAACTGTGGTGGAGTGAGAAGTTGTAAGGTTATAACTACAATGAGATGGAACTTGACGAAAATGTTCACATCAAAAGATGTCGGCTGGGGGAATGACGTTGTCATGGGCTATTAATTAGAGTCAACCACAAAAATGAAGAAAAGTAGAATGGCAGGCTAGCTCTCACAGATCATATGGTCTGAGGCAGAAATGAGAATAAAACACACTTAAACAAATATTTTTTTCTTTAATGCCCTTCCTGTTATTTTTCAAAGTTTTACTTTTGGGGGGTTAAAAACATTTTACATCAACGATATTAAGATATTTTTTACTCCAAGAAAACCTGAGTGATAAAGGATGTTACTTTACACAATAAAGTAGTATGTTAGTCAGTATTGCTGCGGTAGCGCTACATAACAAGGCACTCCAAAACTCAGTGTCTTAAAATAACACACATTGGTTTGTCAACCATGCGTTTGTGGGTTGGTTGCAACCTGCCTTGTAGGTTGGAGTCAGATCTGCTCCCCACATCCTTCTTGGACTAATGGCTACCCCCAACCTCATCACGCAAGGCAGAAGCACAAAGGCCAAGCCAGGATGCACAAGAGACATATAAGGTTTCTGCTAGTCTCATGTACACCAATCTTCTACTCATCAAAGCAGGTCACATGATTTAGCCCAGGATCAATGGGGTGAGAAACATGCAGTGCCTAGAACTCAAGAATGAGAGAAGGAAATACGCTTCTTTTGTTTAGAAGGCTAAACAATCATTCACATAGTCACAGTAACATGTGTGGATCATGAAAGTTGAGACTATTTCTCCCATTGATAGGATTTAAGAAGACCCTCGGATCTTTTTACTTTTTTCATCTGTCTTTGATTGCACTGGGTCATACTTAAATTGGAAAATGTTATAGAAAAAAATATATATAATGAAACCATTTTGCTTGCAGTACTAGATGTGGCAGGACAGGGTAAAAAACCATGCTTATTGTGAGGCAAGGTTTGGGTCAATGGAAATATGAAGTCAATAGAGGTAAAAGATCATCTTCCATCTGTCCACCTTGAGAATCTTCCAGAACAAATGTGTTATGTGAAAAGTAGACTTGTTCTAAAATGCTGGAACTTTACCTAAACTTACATTGTACCCATGCAAAACCTGTTTTGTTTCAAAGCATTCTATGGGATTCCTTATCCCAGCATGGATGAAATCACCCACACAGTTGAGGCAGGCTTGTTGAAGCTATGTGCCTGGGAAAAGCTATGTGCCTGGTTGCCCTAAGGTGTGGTTTGGGAAAAGTAATAAAATTGTAGAACTACCCTGGTTAAGAGAAATCCTTATTGCAGAATCACCAATCTGTTTCCTACTATTTTGAAGCAGATCATGAAGGAATTCCCAGTCATTCTGTGTTCCTTCAGCAAACAACTGGAAGAGATTCGAGATGTCCTCTGTATAGCCCCCGTTTTTGTCCATTACATAGAGGATGATATTAACAAAGAAAACTTGCTTGTGAACCTCTTTTTGCAAACTGCTATGGCCTCTTCAAAACAGTAAAAATACTGCCTGGAAGAAAATTCATAGTATCTGTGTAGAGCAGCCTCTGCCCCTGCCCTGCCCAGATTTCCTTGGTTCTCGCTATCCCCTGCATTCTGATGGCTTCTTGCAGAGAATATTTCCCAGTTCCTGCAGTAGGCTCAGCCCATGCGCCAGGCAGACCCAAAATGCTGGAAAAGGTAATATCTCCAGGGAGGAAGCCCTTAACCAGTGATGGATGGGAGTTGACGTTTAAGCACCAGAGCTTCCTCTCATCCTTTGCTCGGGACAACTCTATGCTCTCTTCCAGATTTTCCAGCAGAACTGAGCCCACGTGGCCCACAGCAGCCACCTGCTTGGTAAAGCACTCTTTACCGTCTTCTTTCTGTTCCCTGACTCACTTCCCCACTCCTCTACAGTTGCTTCCTGGGATCATCTCCAAAATAAACTACTTGCACTCAACTCCTCATGTCAGGGACTGTTTCAGGAGAAACCCGACCTAACACACCGTGCACCTGAAAAGCTTGACATCTCATCTGCTTTTGCTGCTTGATGTATAAAGAAGCTCTGTGCATGATCCTAACTTGCAGCTTTGTCCAGGCAGTTCCACTAATGTCAAAACAGTCTGCCAACAGTGCTGACAGGTGTCTAGTCCTCTGCAGGGAAGAGTCTCTATGTCAGAGCCAGGGTCCTGAGTCACCACTGTTCCAGAGGTCTTGTCAGAAAGCGAAAACTGACTGCGAAGACTTTCCCTAATATTTTTAAGTTCCCTCGTTTCTAGGGGCAAGTCTTAATCTGCTTGATTGACCTTGGCGCAGAAGATAAGTGTCTATTCTCAGAATGATGAGGGTGAAATTTGTTTATCTCTTGGCATTCTTATATTTTTACCAAATGAATAAAATAAATCTAATTCAACACCATGCCACCCCCATTGTGGAAGCTGTTGCCAAAAGAAAACAAAAACAAGAAACAAAAACTTTAAGCCCTTTGGGTTTTATATTTTTATTCTGGATGAGGGGCCCAGTGGTGAAGCCACATTTCCTTGGTTTTAAGATACAATTCATTGTAAGATTACTTTAATAACATTTCTAATTAGGGAGGGGATGCTGCCCACATCAAATGGACTCTAAGAGGCCACCCTTTCTTTGCCCAGAAATGCTAACATGTGCCTTTGGGAACAGAGGAATTATGGGGTGGAACCTGGTCAGTGCTGGTGCAATGACCTCACCGATACAGTGGACAGTGGCAAATCCTTGTCAGTTGGGGGCAGGTAGAAGTCATTGTTGGAAATGTACTTTGGAGCAGAGTTAAAGTTTAGTTTTTGCATTATTTGTGCAATCTGTGTCTGTTTCCTTTTGAGGGCAGGGAGAAGGTCATTCACTTCTGTCTGGGAAAAAAGGAGTGAAGGACACAAAATGTTTTATGAAAATTGATCTTTTATGACTATATGAAGGGAATATCTTTCCAATGAAATAAGTGACTTACTTGCACAATTTTGCATATACTTGCATTTTTCTGAAGTTCATAGATTCCTTTAGATTTTCAAATGGGTTCACGGCCTTCAAAATGTTTTTAAATTTGTAATTAGTAATTGAGTCAAATTTCTTTAAAATGTTTTTAAATTTTTAATTACTAATTCAGTCAAATTTCTTTATAAACCAAGGCTTGTAGGGGGGTTAAGTAATTTTAGCCCACCGCAGAACATATAGTAAAGTATCTTTGAAGTTATTTATTTATTTATTTTTTGAGGCAGAGTTTCACTCTTGTTGCCCAGGGTGGAATGCAATGGTGTGATCTCAGTTCACCACAACCTCCGCCTCCTGGGTTCAAGCGTTTCTCCTGCCTCAGCCTCCCAAGTAGCCGGGATTACAGGCATGTGCCACCATGCCAGCTAATTTTGTATTTTTCTTTTTTTCAGTAGAGACAGGGTTTTTCCATGTTGGTCAGGCTGGTCTTGATCTCCCAACGTCAGGTGATCTGCCTGCCTCAGCCTCCCAAAATGCTGGGATTACAGGCATGAGCCACCATGCCCAGCCTGAAGTTATTTTTAAAAGTTTGTTTTGTCATCTGGAAAATGACCAAGTTTCCCTTGTGGTCCAGTCAGCCCTCCGTATCCATGGGCTCTACATCCATGGATTCAACCAACTGAAACTCAAAAATATTTGGGAAAAAAGTTACTTCTGTACTGAACATATAGACATTTTTTCCTGTTATTGTTACCTAAGCAATACAGCTTAATGGCCAATTACACAGCATTTACTTTGTAGTAAGTGTTACAAGCAATCTAGGGATAATGAAAGTAGACAGAAGGATGCACATAGTTTATATGCAAATGCTACTCCATTTTATACCAGGGACTTGGGCATCCATGGATTTTGGTATTCCGAGGAAGGTCCTGGACCCAATTCCCCACGAATATCAAGGAACAACTGTACTGACTTTAGTATTCACTATCCTAAGAATCCTCACAACCCTTATTATATAGTGAGGGGGGAAAAGTCCACAATTTGGTTCAATCATTTGCACACTTAGTAAATTAGTAAATTAAGCCTAAAAGGTTCCCCTGTACATGTCTTCTTTGTTCCTTTTGCGTAAATCTCAGTTACAGTCTACTTCTTTGTAAACAGTGGATAATCTTGCAGGAATGTTCCCTCCCCGGCTTAGATTTGCCTCTTCTGTTCAGCCCACCCCCAGTCCACCCCCACTCCAAAAGTCTTAACCTATCTCCCCTCCTTCAGAACCTATATAATTGTGTGCTCCTTTGTGATGCTAAAAACTAAGCTTTGTTTCTTCAGGCTTTTAGGAGAGACACTTACCTTAATCCTCTTAGGTCTCCCGGTCTTGAAGTGATAGCGCTGGGGATGGTTCAGGTTTCAAGGAGCAGGCTCTCCTGGGACCTGGTTAGATTGACCTTTCCTGGGTGGGATTTCTGCCCTGTCACCCTTGTGGGGAGCACTTTCAAAAGAGTTTTGGCTTCCATAAGAGTTACCTGCTTGGATATATACCAAAGGTGCATTTAAAAAGAAGAGAAGGGGAGGGGCAGAGAAGAGAGACGATTCAAATTACAATACCATGTTTCTACTTTTCTACTTTTTTAATACAATTATTTTCCTAATGATGGAGATTGGAGATGTTTTCCTTCCTTTTTCTTTCCTTCTTTCTTCTTTTCTTTGAGACAGAGTCTTACTTTTCTTTGAGACAGAGTGGAGTGGTGCCATCTTGGCTCACTGCAGGCTCAAGCTCCTGGGCTCAAGAGATCCTCCCACCTCATCCTCTCAACTAGCTGGGGCCACAGGCAGGTGCCACTATGCCTGGCTAGCTTTTTGTATTTTTTGTAGAGACGAGGTCTCACTATATTGCCCCAGCTGGTCTTAAACTCCTGGGCTCAAGCAATTCAGCTGCTTCAGCCTCCCAAAGTGCTGGGATTACAGGAATGAGCCAACAAGCCCAGCCTCTTTTCCTTTCTTTTAAGGTGTTAGATTCCTGTTTCTTTCACTGAAATATGATATTCCCATTATCAGGCTGTGCATTTGCTACCAAGCTATACAGAGTTTCTGAGCTGGCATTCAAGGCTGTTTATAAGTCCCATATATCTTTCTGTTATTTGGTCAACAAACCAGTCCTCAGCAAGGTGCCTTGATGAAGATCTTCTTCTCCCAGAAGTGTTTATTAAGCACCTGCACTACCCAAGAGGTAGTAAGAGGTGCAGTTACTGAGCAAGAGAAATTCAGAAAAGCCAATGCCAAAATTCACTGTGTGTGATTTAGACTCCCTCTGGCTATTATTTGGAATTTAGTGAAACTCATTTAATACTCAGTAACTGGCCTATCTTCCTAAGAACTAAACCAATGTTTCTTGAAATAGAGTGCTCAGGTATCCACTGGCATCACAATCATTTAGAGGAACTCATTGAAAATGCAAATTCTCATATCCCAGATCTGCTGAATTAAAATATCTGGGAATAGAGACCAGGAACCTGCATTTCTATCAAAGCTCCCCAGGTGATTCTGTTGCAGCTGAAGTTTGAGAACCACGTTGCCTCTACTTTCCCAAACCCCTTCCCTTTTCAGCTTCTTTGTACCCATTCTAGATACACTCTAGTCCCTTATTCCTGTCCTAGACGGCAGTGTCCCAGAGATAGGAGGTGCTGCGAACGTCCGTTGATTTTGTCTGTTTGAGGGATGTTGGTTCCTCCCACTTCTGGCAATAGGTCCCAGATTTTCCTACTCTTAATCATGTGATCAGACGGGGACTCACAGCCTCATACCTTAGAGGTGGATATATGACCAGGCCTGGCCAACCAGCATGTCCCCCCAATCTCAGACCCCCAGGATTGGTTCATTGGTAGGCACGTGAAGAAGATAATCCTAAGAAACACAACCTAGGGCTTTTGTTGGAAAGATTGAGAAAGAGAAAATCTCTTTGTGATGGAAATGCTGGCAACAAGAGTGATGTGAGCCCAGAACTGCTGGGGAGCAGGCGGGGTCACCTGGCTTCCATGTGGAGAGGTTCCACTCAAGAGTGCCACCAACAAAAGAGACAAACAGAACTGAGAAATGAAAAGGGCTGGGATAAAGTCCTGTTGATGATCCTATTTTAGTCCTTGAATTAAGATGTAGTTGAAAGCAAACCTGCCTAGAGGTTTCAATTCACTGAGATGGTATTTCCCCTTTTCTGCTTCTGCCAGGTTGACTTGGGTTTCTGACACTCCCCGTAGAAAGAGCCCTGTCATGGCTGGGCGTGGTGGCTCGCACCTGTAATCCCAGCACTTTGGGAAGCCGAGGTGGGTGGATTATCTGAGATCAGGAGTTCAGGACCAGCCTGGGCCAACATGGTGAAACCCCTTCTCTACTAAAAATACAAAAATAAGCTGGGCATGGTGGCAGGCGCCTGTAATCCCAGCTACTTGGGAGGCTGAGACAGGAGAATTGCTTGAATCTGGGAGGCAGAGGTTGCAGTGAGCCAAGATCATGCCATTGTATTCCAGCCTGGGTGACAAGAGCAAAACTCCATCTCAGAAAAAAAAAAAAAGCCCTGTTTTGAAGAAAAAAATGAAATAACTGACCTCTTCCATGTTCAGCTTTGGTCTGGCTGAAGTCTAAGGGAGGTAGGACTTAGACTCAAAGGTATTCAATAAAAATATATAGGGTGAATGGTCTGGCAGCCCAGGGGTATGGGTAATTCTTGGTTGGCTCCAAGAGTCTTAGATTGAGTCAAGGACTGATACATTCTGTAAATTAGTTTTGAGCACATGCTCTATCAAGCATGAGGGTTCTTATGGGGACAATGCGACAGAATATTTTATTTAGAATTTCATGGAAAATTTCAGACCATGGTCATTATACCCTTAGCTTGGATAACATATTTTCCCCAGACTTAATAGCTTAGATGTGACCTGCGGCTGATCGGGAAACTCCAAATCATTATCATCACCCTACATTTCTCCAGCTATTGTGGTGCCTACTTGGATTTAAGGAAAAGAAATAAGTTGGAGTCGTAAGCGTTGGAAGGGGAGTTAATGATTAAGAACGAGGATTTTGAAGTCAGACAGAACCAATTCCAAGTCTTGACTTTATCAATTGCTAGCTACCTAACTGGGACAAGTTGCTTAGAGATTTTGTTTATATATGGGAATAATAATGGCACCCTAGTGCATAAGTAACTGCAGGAATTAAATGAGATCATGCACATAATCCAACACAATGCCTGGCCCATCATGATTATCCAATTAACATTAGTTCTTATTTTCAATCTCACTCTACGTCTTTCACATTTATGCTGCGTTTTTACCATCTGTTGATGTGTTCTGTGTCTCCACCACACCCTCCTTTCAGCCCAAACTTAAGCTCTTTGTAGTAGGCACATCTGTTAACCAACGATCACTGGTTTTGGATCTCTGGGCCTCAACTTACCCATCTGAACATGGAGGCAGTGCAGGGAGAAAGGATATTGTTGGACTAGATGTTCTCTAATGTTTTTACTTCTTCTATTATTTCTTCTGTGATTCCATGAACTATAAGGACTTGGTAACCAACTAACTAGACGTTCCTAGGGAAACACTCAGTTTTGTATTACTTAATCCCTATTTTTATCAAACTACTTTAAAATGCTCTTCTTTCTGCATAAGGAACTATAGGTGTGACTCTACAGGTATGAATTTGGCCAAGAATCAGAATAATTTCCAGTGTATACTTTATCATTTTACCACAAAGTCTATCAACTGGTAAGAATGTTCTTTTGAAGCTTCCAACTTAGAGGATAAATTGCATTTTTTAAAAAAAAAACAAAGATTCCCACCATTTTTTTCATTTCTTTGATGCATATAATTCTTTTGACTTCAGCCCATTTCTCATCTTTTGGCAAATGACCAACTCACAGATTCCAAGCAATATTCAGAATGTATTCAGCTAAAACAAATCAAGTCCGACAGTTGTCACAGAAGCATTTAACCAAAATTACTTCAACATTTTAACAGTGCTTGACGTTTTCAGGGATGTCTTTGAAGTACAGAGCTCCCAAAATATTTAGTGTTAACAGTTTTAGACAGGTGTTTTGCCAAAGACATGTAAAGGTGTGTTGAGTGAAGATTATTATTTTGCAGTGAGTTTAGCCTCTGGAAAAATATTTATGTCTTAATTGGATGGAATTCCACCTGTCATTTTATCAAACACTTTGCTTATGGTCCATTTTGCTTGGAGTCCAAGAAAAATGAAAGTATTTTCGTTGCGAGAATTAATGTGACACATGTTTGGGCTTTGTGAAATCACTGCATTTGTTTGGTGATAATTACAAGAAAGTGTTTCAGGAACTTGAACTACAGTTTGCAATTAGAATATACAAAATTGTTTCTGAAAGGAAAGCTTAAGAAAGAAGAGGATGATTATAAAATGTGGCAAAGGCCCTTTTATAGCATACCAAAGCATGCTATAAAACTGAAAAATCACTTAATTAAAACTCAAGTGGAAAAAGACCACCAATCCATTTTCTAAGGGCTTCTATCAATTTTAAGAATTACTTTTTTTAGTGTCTGGCACATAGTAGGTTCTCAAAAAAGGGTAGCTTCCTGCCTTTCTCTCCTCTCTTTTCCCTTCTTTCACTTCATCGCTTTTCCCTCTCCAAGCTTTTGGTTATTTACAACTCAATTTCAACAGGAATTACTAAGGATAGAAAACAACTTAGCTGCTTTTCAGTCAATCTTTCGATAAGAGCAAGGACACCTTCCTTACTCAGAGAAGTTCTTCATGTGAGAGCGGCTGATGAAGGGGTAACGCACTAACTCCATTGTCCAAGAGAAATGAATTTGGTCAACACTTGAGTGGGCGAAGGAGATCTCTTATGTACCTGATATGTTCTATTTAAGGACCAGTATGCATCAAACGTGTCAACTCTGGGCAGATCTCAGTCCCATGGTCACCTTAAAGATGGGCTTCTGAAGGGAGAAGTGGTCACGGGTAAGATGTTTGAAGTGGGGGACAACGGATTGCTTGTTGGGGTACTTTCTGAACCTCTCACTTTGGGTGTTGTTTTTAAAAATCCTGAACAGTAAGAGGCCCAACTCAAGTTAAAAAGCAAAATCTGGCCAGGTGCAGTGGCTTGTGCCTATAATTGCAGCATTTTGGGAGGCCAAGGCAGGAGGATCCCTTGAGCCCAGGAGTTTGAGAACAGCCTGGGCAACATAGGGAGACCCCATTGCCACAATTAAAAAAAAAATTAGCTGGGCATAGTGGCATGTGCCTGTAGTCCCAGCTACTTGGGAGGCTGAGTTGGAAAGATTGCTTGAGCCCAGGAGGTTGAGGCTGCAGTGAGCCATGATCCTATCACTATACTCTAGCCTGGACAACAGAGCAAGACCCTATCTACAAGAAAAAAAAAAAAAAAGCAAAATCTCACTTTGGGGAGGTGGAAATCTAAGGAAACAGAAAACAGAAGAACTGATTCAGAGACTCATTTGGCCTCATAACAGTACCCCATCACATCCTGTACTGCTCCCCATAGCCCGGCCATTCTTAGATTGTGCCCAGGTCATGAAATGGAGAAATCATTATTCACCAGGTCTCGTCTTGGGCCAGAAGACTTTCCTTGGAGTGAAAACACTGGAAGTGTGCTTGGGTTAGAAACAGAGACTCCAGAGGGCCCTAGGAAGAGGTAGAAGCTTCTGAGTGAGGCGGAGAAGGTGTTTATCATGGGGGGAGCCAGGGAGAAGTCAAACCATGGATCTAATGAGAAACTGTGGGTGAAAACATAATGGTCCTGCACACCTCCACCCCCAAAATTTTCAGTAAAACTCCTGGACTCATGATGCTTGGTGAAGGTGCTGGTGGAGCCTCCAGTTCCTATTGATGTGGGGATAGCTTGTGTGGTCACAGGAATGTGAAGGAAGAGAAATTAAGGGAAGGGGGACACTCATAGACTACATGGCATATTTGCCACAGGCCGTGGGATTGGAGTTCAAGATCAGCTGAACCTAAAGGCCTGGGTTGCCACCTGACTGCAGTTGACACACAGTTGTTGTAAGGGTGGAAGCAGGGAAGCTGCTCCCGCACTCTTTTATTAGAGAGCTTCTCAACCTGGGTCACATTTTTCTCAATGTTCTTTCTTATTCTCTGGTCTCTGGTATTCTCGGGTCCTTTCCTGGCCCATACTCATGGATTTTTCCAGCACCATCCCTGGCGTTTGTACTGATCGAGGTAACAGTCCAGGGTTTGTTTTGTCCAGTATTTGTGCCCCAATCAGGCCTTGGTGCCCACTGTTAGAATCGTTCACAATTGCCCCTTTGAATTGACTCCCTTGGGTCTGTAATCAATGACTCTTTATTTCCTCAAATAACAAAATATTCATTAGGTAAACCAAAGTTATAACATTGTGTGTTATTCAATTTTGTAATGTACATGCTATAAATATATACTGAAACGAACTTTTACTCAATATCTATAGGTCTGTAATTTTTAGAAACAGGGTTTCCCATTATTGTCCAGGCTCACTGGCACCTTGAGCTCCTGGGCTCAAGTGATCCTCCTGCCTCAGCCTCCTGAGTAGCTGGGATTACAGACACATGCCACCATCCCCAGCTAAGCTTTGCATTGCTTTGGTAGAGATGGGGTCTTACTATGTTGCCCAGGCTGGTCTTGGATTCCTGGTTTCTTGCAATCTTCCCACCTTGGCCTCCCCAAATGCTGGGATTACAAACATTATCCGCTATGCACGGCCTCAATGCCTATAGTTTTAACTCACCATTATCTCTTTATCATTGATCTTACCAAAGCATGAAGGAGGAACGGGGAGGAGCAGGGGGTGAGTGAACTAGGGTGAGGCAGGGATATTAAAGTCGATCCTGGTCTGCTTCTTGGTTTGGTTGACCATGACAGGTGGAAACATGTTTGAATAGAAGTCCAGAGGCACTGGACATGGACCTGGTTTAGCCACACTGTGTTTCGCTCATGCTAGCAGCACAGTAATGTGTCAGACTATAGTTAAAAATATGGACCATGGTGAAAAACTCAAGCTCTAGATCTGATCCTATCTGTCTCTTCTTAGCTAGGGGACCTGGACCCTGGGGAGACACTTCATCTCACTAATTTCATTGTCTTCATGTGTAAGACTAGGGGAATAACAGTACTAAGCTTATAAGATCATTATGCATTAATATAATTAATTAAAAATGGTATTAGTTATTGTCACTAGGGAGAAGCAAAAGGTAATAGAACTGGTTCTTTAGTCACAAATAAAGTATATTAACAGATAGGGTAAACAAATTGGGACACAGTGACACTATAAACGTTGTTATTAAACGGTGTGGTATACCAAGTGTCTTACAAATACTCTTTGGATCTCTATTTAATAGAAGGTGAACTTGAAGGACTCTAAAAATCTGTCGGGGAAATATTCCCAATGCAACCTCTGTCTGTGGTCCCAGCCAGCAGCAGTTAATGTTGGATACTGTAAGTTGTTCTGAGCAATGTTTAGTAATATTCTGAGGATGCTGTCATTCTCCCCCTTGTCACCAGCAGTTCTGAAGAGCAAGGCATTTCTGACAATTGGGTTTCCTGGTAATTGGTAGTATTCCCCTTGTTCTTGCAGGCAACCAAGCATCCAACACTCTCAGAATGCTGAATAATACAAACAAAGTAAGGCCAAGCCCAGAGATCATCTTGGTGATATTTCAACATTGGAGTTTCATTCACTAAACAAATTATTTTGCTGTACAAGTCATACTATGAAGTACATTTATTTAGGGTATTTAGGGGGAAAATGTACTGAGAGGCTTATTTTCTTAAAATGATGTTCTCAAAACTAAAGTGCTAGCCAATTATTATTTAAATGTTTGTGAAGAAACTGGATCGGAAAGTTCGTGTTAGAGAAGACCAGAAGGACCGCCTCCTCTTACTGTGGCATTTGACTTTGACCCAGATGTCGGCTGACGTTTTCTGTCTCTTAAGTACCAACATAAATTGGCATGATCCCAGTCCCAAGCATGGGGAGATCCTCCATGGCCCTCCTAATCTTTCAGGGGATTCTGGAAGGTCGGGAGTGGCTAAAGGGTTTGTTTTGTTTTGTTTGCTTGTTTGCTTTTCATTCATGTGTCTGGTTTCTACTTAGTTAGTTCTACTCCGTGGATTCTCTCCTGATACTTCTGTGCTGAACGTATCCCAAAATACTTCAGCTATAGGCTTTAGACTTCTTTTTCTTTTTCATTTTTATTTATTTTTTATTTTTAGTAGAGAAAATGTCTCACAATGTTGCCCAGGCTAATCTTGAACTCCTGGGCTTCAGTGATCTTCCCACCTTGGCCTCCCAAAGCACTGGGATTACAGGCGTGAGCCACAATGCCTGGCCTAGAACTTAGACTTCATGATTTCCACATTAATATCCACTCACATAAACTCACATAGAAGACTTTGCTAAAGTTTGAGAAAAGAGACAGAGAGTGTTTGCATCACAAAAGAGCAGCCACCTTCAAATGGAACATTAGATATTTCTATGCTCAACACCATTGGCCATAAGACGTGCTGACCCCTTCTACTGTTGTCTAGGAGTCAACTCCCCCTCCAATTCTTTTAGTAGTTTTATGTAAAGAAATAGAAACTAGAACCAGACCACCTTGACATTGCCATGTAAACTCAGATAAGACACCAGTCTCCTCTCAGTCTTTGGATGGGGTGAGGCACTGCATTCATCTAGGTATATTTCAAATAGGTAAACAGGTTCTAGAGACATGAACTCATTCGTGCAGATAAATGTTCTATTCAGGACCCGATATACAGTCTGTTCTACAATACACAGCCTTATTACTGGGCCCCATTATCACTACACATATTTCCATAAATGTAACCTAGTGCACTATCACCAATTCTCAAGTAGTTCAGTGTTTATACACTCAACACTGAAACCTGAGTGGAGTAAGCTAAAGCATTCTTGATAGATCAGAAGGCACTTGAGAATCTTGCTCTGCTTCAAGGACATTATTGCAAACTCCAATAAAATAAACCTTGGAGGACTGGCTAAGTAAGAACGAGAAGCCATGCTGGGCTCATGGGGGAGGCAGAAATGGGTGAAGCGTGAACACTGCTGTCTTTGTTCCTAGGGAATGTCAATGCGAGGCAGGCAACTCCACTTCACAAACATGCAATGGGTGCCTGTAGGCTCTAGGGGGTTGACAGGGACCAGGAAGATATGGTCCCCCCTCTCATGGAGTAATATTAGTTTAGTTATGGGGGCCACAGTATCACAAAGAAAAATTAGCATGAATATTCTGATGAGCTCAAAGGTAGTTATGGTGTCAGGGTAACAAAATGCATAAGCTGGCACCTCCCAGGGATGGGGTGGCCATCACCATCTGGGCAGTGGACAGGGCTGTCCCAAGCTCCAACAAGGCCCTGCCTGCCTCTCCAGTGTCATCTCTTACCAAGCTCCCTTTTACTCAGCTGTTCCCAAGTCCTTGGTCTTCCCATTCTTCTTTTTGACCTCAGGCCTTTTTCAAATCCTAGTTCCAGAGTCTGGACAATACACTGCGTGCTTCAGCCAACCCTGTCCTCTGTTCCCCTCCACTCCTTCTGGCTTATTCCTGCTCAGTGCTCACAGAGAAACTCATCCTTCCCCATGGCACCCTTCCCTGAGCATTTCTCCCTCCACCTGCTGCAGCCAACTATCTCTGTCTCCTTTTCATTTTGCTCCCATTGTACTTAACTCTCCTTCAATTGTCATTATAGTAACTTAATATTGGGGTTTTAAATTTTTCATATATCCCAGAAAAATATCATGTACATTTTTTGGCTCGCTTCTGATTCCTAGCACTAAATACAAGTATGTGTATTGACAGATGCCCAATAAATAGCTGTCAAGTGAAAGGACAAAGTTTGGGTGAGCAGAGAGCAATGAGAGATGCATTATAAATGGATACACCTAATAAAACCATATGGATATGGCAATAGGAAAACTGTGCCTTAAAAAAGGGTGTATTAGCTGGTACCCATGGTTGCAAGCAACAGAAATGGGCAGTAGCTAACTTTAGAAGAAAAGAAATGTATTAGAAACAATATATTGACTCAAGAATCCATGGAGAGTGAAAACTGAGACCGAACCAAGGGAAATCTATTAAATAACAGTGAAGTACACAGCCAAGGTCATCCCAGGGAACAACTCGGTTGGGGCAGCCCACCTGCCGGACTCTCCCAAGTGGCGTTTCTGGATCTCACCCCTCCTGCTGGACACTCAATGTGGTTCTCAGCTGTTGTGCATCTTTGATTCGCTCCTGCAAAACTCCAGATCCAGATGCAGTCGCATTGCCAAGAACTGGAAGAGGGCCTATCTTTCTCTTTTACCTTTCACAGTGGGTTGAATGCCCTTCTTCCACCAATGTTTATAAGGTGTGGGATTCTTTCCAAACAGGCAGACTATGGATACTGAGAAGATAACTTTAAAACAAATCAAGACAAATGGCAGTGTAGACAGCTAGGGGTTAGAAAGAAAGATACGCTGAGGAAGGGAATTCTAGTAGCATTATCAGCTCGAGTAAAAGCATGGAGGTAGAAAAGTGAAAAACATGTTTGGGATTGGAAGGTGGAAGGGAATGAATAGCAATAAGACTGGAAAGATGAGTTGGTTTCATACAGTCAAGGACATCAAGTTCTAGTTAAAGAGTCTGGCCTTCCCAGCCATTCTCTAGAACCTTAGTATATAGAGGGAACCGGGGCATAGAATGCTGGATGTAAATTTAGAGCATGTGGAAAAAAGCCCAGCATTTTTTTCTTAGCTCTTTCTTTCCCATACAAAGCTATTATTTCAAAAGTTGAAAGACATGCTGGCGTGTAAAAGATGTCTATAAAACGATGACAAGAGTTGAAAGGTTTCTTTGCTTCAGGGGTTTGGGCAGGAGTTTCTGTTGGCTTGAAACTTTTATGGACACAAAGGTATTCCAATGCCCATTTATTCTAGCAAATTTTGGAGAAATTCTCCAAGATGTGATACATTTATTGGCAGGGAAGGTAGGAAGCTTCTAGACTGGGCCCCTTCGGTGGATGCGATGAAATGACTTTGAGTCTTTTTCGCACAGTGCATCAGATTTGGGTGGGTCACTTTCTGCTGCTGCGACCTACAGGGAAGCGGGGTGGGTGCTGCTGATGGCTATCAGAGAGGGGATTTCTCATCCTCTCCCTACATGGCAGTCTTTTGTGTGCTCGGAGGAGAAGGAGCCTCAAGCACAGGGACAAGGTGTGGCTGATGGGGCCCGATAAACCCCACACAAAAAGCCCACTGTAGTGCTGAAAGGGTCTCCAATGTAGCTCTTTAATTTCCTCGCTTGGAAATGTTTCTCCTCTTTTCATCCCCAGCCTTTATCTTAACTTCTAATCGGAGCAAAGCGGCAGCCTTTCAAATTGAACAAATAGGCTCCTCTGCTTGTGACAAGATGTACCTCATTTTCTCGGCAAGCCTTCAGCAAGGTCACACCTTTTTAATTTATTTTCTGTAAGAAAAATCTAGTTGCTGGATAGAACAAGGGCCAGATCTCGCTAGAGGTCATTTCTCAAGCTAGTCATAAAGTAGAATGGGATTAGAGCCGTTTAATATCCTGGCCCTCACCTTCCTGCCTATCATCAGCACTTAGGGAACAAACAGAAGCTTGTCTTGGCAGCAGAGATACTCAACGTGGGTTGGTCTGCCCTCTTATTTTGCTAGGGTATTTTTTCCTTTGTGTTTATTTGTATTGCAAACATTGCTTTTACACTCTAAACGTACATACTTAAAAATTTTAATGAAAGATCATCAATTGGTGTGTGGTTAACATTTTCTAATACAAAGGAAGGGCCAGAAGAGAGTTTCCTTTTCATTTATTTCAGCTCTTCATTAATTTATCTTGCCCACCACCCCAAATTTAGAATTTTTCCCTTAAGATTTTTTTCAAGTCATTAAAAGGTGAGGTAAATGATTTTGAAATAAAGGCAACAGCTTCGCTGCATATGTTTCAGTTATTGGATAATTTGCTAAAATAGCTGGCCAACTTTCTTTTTATTCCCTTAATTCTTTTTGTTTTATATTAAATAGATTTCTTTTTCTGATAATAAAAATAGTTACTATGTACATTCATATATGTAAATATATAGAAAAATGTCTAGAAGGATATATACTAACCTTGAGCTGTAATTACTTCTGTGGAGGTGAATAGGAGAAGAGGGGCTCCATAAATTAACCCATTACTGAATTACTTTACAATGATAATGCATTTATGTTGAAAATCTTAAAGAAAAAATAAACAAAAATACTCTATTTTTGGTAGATAATTGACAGCATGCTAGGAAAAATATCACATAAATAAAACACATCTATAAGCTAACCTTTCAGGAAAAATTAGTGATGACATTGTGTATTTCTTTCCACACTGTAACCCTGTGTATTTATCTGTCCCTCTCTTCCTTTCACTATATTATATTGTGTGCATTTCTCCATTTTATTAACTAAAAGCATATTCAAGGGCTGCTAGCATTCCATCACGTATGCTTACCTAATGCATTTAGACATGTCAAAACCTACTTGTTGTTTTCAATTTGTGGCTATTATTACAGGAAACATTGTAATAAAGATCCTTACATATACACATTTGTGCACATCTCAGACCATTTTATTAGGCTGAAGAAAATTCCTAGAAATAAAGTGACTAGTTCAAAGTAGAGAATATATTCAAGACTATTGATTGAAATATTTTTTTAAATTACACTATAGGAAGAATACATCCATTTAATTTACTACCAGCAGTATTTCAATATGTCTATTATATTTTTTTTCTTTCTTGCTGACCCTTTGAATATAATAAGAGGAAAATAGTGATTAATTGTTTTAATTTGTCTTTTTCAATTATTAGTGATGTTAAACGTTTATCATTAGCTAATTGGTTGTTGGTATTCTCTTGTGAATTGGCTGTTTGGATTTTTTGACTGTTTGTTTAGAAGGGTTTCATTTTTCTTACTGATTTGTAAACACTGTTTATAGTTTAAAGTTATTAACCTTTTGTATATAAGATATTTTGCATTCTACCTACTTTGACAGCTATCTTTTGATTTTAATTATTTTAAAAATATCATAGGCCGGGCACAGTGGCTCACACCTGTAATCCCAGCACTTTGGGAGGCCTAGGTGGGCAGATCACAAGGTCAGGAGATAGAGACCGTGCTGGCTGACACGGTGAAACCCCGTCTCTACTAAAAATACAAAAAATTAGCCTGGCATGATGGCGGGCGCCTGTAGTCCCAGCTACTCAGGAGGCTGAGGCAGGAGAATGGCGTGAACCCGGGAGGCGGAGCTTGCAGTGATCCGAGATCGGGCCACTGCACTCCAGCCTTGGCGACAGAGCGAGACTCCGTCTCAAAAAAAAATCATAACGTTTCTTTCATTTTTATGCACACACATTTACCTCTCAAGTCCTTCATGGTATTTTCATTTTCATTAAGGCTTGGAAATTCTTTTCCACCGTGGAAACTGGTATCTATTTAATATTCTACTCAAGTATTTATTTTTTCATTTTTTTATGTAATCTGTATTTATTTAGAATTATTTTTATGTTATAAGATAAAAATAAAATTTGATTTTTCCAAATAGCCAACTGATTGTCCTAAAACTGCTTGTTGTATTCATTTTCCCAAGGATTTGAAATTCTGTAATCTATATTCTGTTCCACTGATCTGTCTGTTCTTGTGTCAATAACACAGTGGTTTCATAATTTTAGTTTTATGTTTTTGTATCTGTCATCTCATTATTCTTTATTCTTCTTTTTCACAATGTTTTCAATAGTCTTGCCCATTTGATTTTCAGATGAATTTTAAACCTTCCCTGTCATTTAATACTTACCAATAAACACTTAGTACTTAACCAATAATTTTTTGATTATGCAAATTAATAAATTAATTTGATCAGAATTGAATTCAACTTATATTTGGGAAGCAGTAACATCTTTGCAATATTAACTTTCTCATCCATGGACATGGTATGTCACCTCATTTATTTTTAAAAATTGTGATCCTCAATGTTTATGACTGTTTTCATATAGTCATTAAATTTTCCTATTACGTTTAGCTGTATTTATTTCTTTTTTTTTTTTTTTTTTTTGAGACAGAGGCTCATTCTGTTACATAGGCTCTGGAGTGCAGTGATGTGATCTTGGCTCACTGCAACCTCTGCCTCCCAGGTTCAAGTGATTGTCCTGTCTCAGCCTCCCAAGTAGCTGGGATTACAGGTGCCCACCACCACGCCCAGCTAGTTTTTGTATTTTTAGTAGAGATGGGGTTTCACCATGTTGGCCAGGCTGGTCTCAAACTCCTAAGCTCAGGCAATCTGCCTGCCTCAGGCAATCCCAAAGTGCTAGGATTACAGGTGTGAGCCACCAAGCCCAGCTTATCTGTATGTATTTCAAACTTGTATTGTTATAGTAAATTGAATGGTAGCTCACTTTTAAGAGGACATATATCAAATGATATTTAGGAAAATTTATTTTAAAACATTTGATATTAGTACATAGAAATACAGTTGACCCTTAAACAACAGGGTTTAAATTTTACAGTTCCACCTATACATGGATTTTCTTCTGCCTCTACTACTCCTAAAACAAGATCAACCCCTCCTCTTCTTTCTCCCCCTCAGCCTACCTGGCATGAAGATGATGAGGATGAAGGCTTGTAATGATCCACTTTCACTTAATGAGCATAAGTATTTTTTCTTTTCATTATGATTTTCTTAATATTGTTCTTTCTGCAGCTTATTGTTGACTATGTTATAGGTAAGGTTCGGGTCAGCAGTAGGTTGTTAGTCAAGTTTTAGAAGAGTTAAAAAGTTATACGGATTTTTGACTGCATGAGGGATCAGTACCCTGACCCCCACTTTGCTCAAGGATCAGTTGTACAAGGTGCTTCATGATGACTCTCATAATTGCCTCTAGGAGTATACTTTGGAATAAACTTTATGGAACATATCTCCTTTGTTCCCGTGTTCACTTATTCTTTAATAGATATTTCATTCAATATGTCAATTAGCAAATATTTGTTGAGTAACTACTATGTGCCAGACTGATGATACAATGGTGAACAAAAGCAAGCATGGTTTCTTCCCTAATGGAGTTTACCCTCTAGTAGAGAGACTTCCACAAATAAAAGTGTTATTGTGATAAGGCCTATGAGAATTGACTTTGCTAGAGAGATCAGACAAACCTTCCCTAGGGAAGTGAGGGTGGACTGAAGGAGAAATAAGTGTTAACTAAGGGACTGCGAGAATGGGATGAAAAAGGTGTTTCAGGCAGAAAGAACAGCATGTTTAAAAGCCTCGTAACTGGAGGTAGCACTGTGCATTTGAGTTACTGGAAGAAGGACAATGTGGCTAAAGTGTAGAGAGCAAAAGAAGGACTGGAGGGAGGAGGCCAGTGAGGAGATTAAGGCCAAATCATCAGGGTCTACTAGGCCATGCTAATCACTTCCATCTTTAGTCTAAGAAGAATGGGAAGAGTTTTAAGAACTCTTTGGAGAACAGTTGATATATTTGTTTTTCAAAAGGGTTACTCTGGTTACAATTATGGAGAAGAGTTTGAAAGAGGCAAGAAGGGATGAGAGTAGGCAAAAGAGAAGGTTACTTCAGGAGGTCATGGGAGAAATAAAGGTAGCTTAGAGGAGAGAGGTGCTGGTGGAGAGAGAGACATAGATGGATTTGAGAGATAGCTAATATATACAATTCACAGCACTTTCTGGGAGATTAGTCATGAGAGGTTAGGAAAACAGACTGAATCCCAGGTTATTGGCTTGGATAACAGAACTGATGGTATAATTCGTTAATAAAAACACATCAGAAGAGGGCCAAGTTTTGGGGGAAGATCCATAGTTTGGCTTTAGACATGGGAATTTTGAGACGCCTTTGTGATATCCAAGTGGACACATGCAGGTAGGCAGCTGAATATTCAGATTTGAAGGTCTGGGGAGAAGACTGACCTAGAAATCTGCACTTATGACTCATCTGCAAATAGATGGTAATTAAAGGTAGACATTGTGTAGAGAGCAAGAATGAAATGGCAAAGGTAATATATGCAAGACTGAGCCTTAATGGCTGGGTAGAAGGTGTTGAGCCTACAAAGGGAATAGAGAGAGTGGCCAGAGTGAGTGGTAAGTCACCAAAGCCAATGTAAGAAAGTATCTCAATGACATTTATGGCCAACTGATTTTTGACAAGGGTGCCAAGACCATTCAATGGGGAAATAATTGTCTCTTTAACAAATGATGCTGGGGCAATTTGATATTTACCCAAAAAAACAATTAAGTTTAAACTCCACTTCACATGATATAGACAAATTAACTCAAAAGTGATCAACAACCTAAATATAAGAACTAAAACCCTAAAAGTCTTAGAAGAGAGCATAGGAGTAAAACTTTATGAGCTTGGATTTAACATTGAATTCTTAGATATGACACCAAAAGCAGAGGCAGCAACATAATTGGACTTCAACAAAGTTAAAAATTTTAGTGTATCAAAAAACATAATCAGGAAAGGGAAAAGAGAACGGGAGAAAATGTTTGCAGATCCTATATCTAATAAGGGTCTAGTATCCAGAATATATAAAGAACTCATAACAGCAAAAAGACAGATGATGCAGTTAAAAATGAACAAAGAACATGATAGGTATATCTCTCGAAAAGATATTCAAATGGCCAATAAGTCCATATAATGATGCTCAACATCATCAATCATTAGGGAAATTAGGGAGTGACTAATTAGTCATTAAAGAAATGCAAATCAGAACCACAATGAGGTACAACTTCACACCCACTAGAATGGTGATACTTTTTAAAAAATAAGTAATAAGTGTTGATGAGAATGTGGAGAAACTGGAACTCTTATGCACTGTCAGCAAGAATGTGAAAGTTTTTCAACCCCTGTGAAAAACAGGTAGTCTCTCAAAAAGTTAAGCAGAAAATTCTTAAATGACCCCACAATCTACTTTTAGGTAACTCAAAAAAAAAAAAAACTGGAAATGGGTATCTAAACAGGTACATGTACATGTATGTTCACAGAAACACTATTCATAATAACTAGAAGAAAAGGAAATAGCCCAAATATTTATCAAAAGATACATGGATAAACAAATTGTAATCTATCCATGAGTGATATATTATTTAGCCATAAAAAGGAATGAAGTACGAATGCATACCACAACATAAATGAACATCTAAACCTTCTGCTAAGTGAAAGAAGCCTGACATAAAGGTTACCTATTATATGATTCCACTTATATTAAATATTCAGAAAAGATAAATCCATAGAGACACAGCATGGACTGGTGGTTGCCAGGGGTTGGGAAGAATGGAAAATGGGGATAAACTGTTTAGCAGATAAACGATTTTGCTTTGGACTGAGTGATGGAAATGTTTTTGAACAAGATAGAGATGGTAGTTGCATGAGACTGTGAATGTACTAAATGTCTTTGAATCACTGTAAATGGTTAGTTTTATGCTATGTAAACTTTACCTCAATGGATTTTATTTAAGAAAGAAAGAGGAAGAGAGAGGGGGGTGGGAAGGAAGGGAGGAAGGAAGGAAGGAAGGAAGGAAGGAAGGAAGGGAGGAAGGAAGGAAGGAAGGAAAGAAAGAAGGGTCTCAAGTTGGAGGAACATGGCTCTGGAGCGGTCAAGAGAGAAGAGTACTGGATAGGCTCTGCACTATATAATAACACAGAGGTCATTGGTGATGTCGACCAAAGTTACTTTGGTGGAGTGATGGATGCAGAAACCTGTTTGCAGTGTGTAATGAGACAGTTGAAGGTAAAGAAATGAAGACATTAAGTCCAGACAAATCTTTTGAGTTTGACATGAAGGGGAAGCAAGAGAGCAAGATGGGAAGTAGTGTGGCAGGAGGAGGGGTTGTGAAGATGGACGAGACTTGAGTCTGTTCAAAGCAGTCAGGAGGGATAGATATGGCAGTTGGGTATGTGAGGGGAAGGCTGGATGCTTGTGGGGGATGTTTTCTGGAACAATGTTGGGGCAGGAGTGGGATCTACAGCCTTGGAGACAGAGATGGATGTAGCAGAGTGGAGAAACTCTCCTACTAGACTGGATGAACCATTTTGCTCATAGGTTTTGCAGTGATTTTTCAAAACCGGGTCCATTATCAGAGGCATGCTATAGGTTGTTTACAATACTGTGTGATGATTAGAATAATGGCCTTGGTGTAAGGCCAATCTGAGTAAGAGTTTCAGCAGTCTGCTGATTAATGGTTGCATGACCCTGAGAGCATTGCCATCCATGATGGATTTTAGTTTTATTTTACTTACATATGAAAATCATTTCTATCTCATTGAGTGGATGGGAAATAAATGTCATCATAACCTGCTAGGTGAGTACATTTCCATTTTTGCTGCTAGAAATATGAACTCCTTGAGGTCAGGGAATATGTCTTCCTCATTCCCACCATAGGGACCATAGTAGGTGCTCAGAGAAATGTGATTCAATGGAAAATACCAATATGTGATACATATATATGGTTGTATCATTTTAAGAAACTATGCACAAATCACTGACAATTCCTCAAATTCCCAAAGATTATTTAATGGTTTATTACTTAAAGGTAGTTAAGTTTTGGTTGCAAATTACAGAAATGGACTCCAGCTAGATTATGTGAAGCAGAGAGACTTAGAGGAACCCTAAAGACTCATCCAAAAAGCTTCTAGATCTGATGAATAAATTCAGTAAAGTTTCAGGATACAAAATCAATGTAGACAAATCAGTAGCTCTGCTATACACCAACAACCCCCAAGCTGAGAATCAAATCAAGAACTCAATCCCCTTTATAACAGCTGCAAAAAATAAAATAAAATACTTAGTAATATACCTAACCAAGAAGGTGAAAGATCTTCACAAGGAAAACTATAAAACACTAGTGAAAGAAATCGTCCATGACACAAACAAATGGAAACACATCCCATACTCATGGATGGGTAGAGTTAATATTGTGAAAATGACCGTATTGCCAAAAGCAATCTACAAATTCAGTGCAATTCCCATCAAAATATCATCATCATTCTTCACAGAAGTAGAAAAAAAAATCCTAACATTTTTATGGAATCAAAAAAGAGCCCACATAGCCAAAGCAAGACTAAGCAAAAAAAAAAAAAAAAAAAAAAAAAAAAAAAAAAACAAAACCTGGAGGCATCACATTACCTGACTTCAAATTTTACAAGGCTGTAATTACCAAGACAATGTGGTACTGGTATAAAAATAGGCACATAAACTAGTGGAACAGAATAGAGGACCCAGAAATAAAGTCAAATACTTTTGTTTGCTTGACAAAACAAACAAAACATAAAGTGGGGAAAGGACACCCTATTCAATAAATGGTGCTAGGGAAACTGGCAAGCCACACGCAGAAGGATGAAACTGGATCCTCACTTCTTGTCTTATATAAAAATCAACTCAAGATGGATCAAAGACTTAAATCTAAGACCTGAAAGCATAAAAACTCTAGAAGATAACATCGGAAGAACTCTTCTAGACATTGACTTAAGCAAAGAATTCATGACCAAGAACCCAAAAGCAAATGCAACAAAAACAAACAAACAAAAAGGGACCTAATTAAGCTAAAAAGCATCTGCACAGCAAAAGAAGTTATCAGCAGAGCAAAACGACAACCCATAGAATGGGAGAAAGTATTCACAAACTATGCATTTAACAAAGGACTAATATCCAGAACGTACAAGGAATTCAAACAAATCAGCAAGAAAAATACAGACAATCCCACCAAAAAGTGGGTAAAGGATATGAAAAGACAATTCTCAAAGGAAGATATACAAAAGACCAACAAACATATGAAAAAATGCTCAACATCACTAATTACCGGAGGAAATGCAAATTAAAACCATAGTGAGATACTATCTTACTCCTGCAAAAATGGCCATAATTTAAAAATAAAAAAAAATAGATGTTTGTGTGGATGTGGTGAAAAGATAACTAACCATTCAACCCAGCAATCCCACTACTGGGTATCTACCCAAGGGAAAATAAGTCATTATATGAAAAAGACACTTACACACGCATGTCTATAGCAGTGCAATTTACAATTGAAAAACTATGGCACTAGCCTAAATATCCATCAACCAACGAGTGGATAAAGAAAATGTGGTATATATACACCATGGAATACTACTCAGCCAAAAAACAGAATTCAATAATGGTCTGTGCAGCAACCGGGATAGAGTTGGAGTCCATTATTCTAAGTGAAGTAACTCAGGAATACAAAACAAAATATTGTATGTTCTCACTTATGAATGGGAGCTAAGCTATGAGGATGAAAGGCATAAGAATAATGTAATAAACTTTGGGTACTTGGGGGGATGAGGGATAAAAAGACTACATGTTGGGTAGAGTGTATATTGCTCGGGTGACGGGTGGACCAAAATCTCAGAAATCACCACTAAAGAACTTATAAATGTAACTGAACACCACCTGTTCCCCCAAAATTATCGAAATAATATTTTTTAAAATAAAAAATAAAGAAAAATAAAGAAATATAGTAAAAGACAAGAGCTGGGAATGGACTGGAGCCAGGCACTTGAACTACTCTAGGGGAGCCAAGGAGGTCTGTTGACTCATTGGCTTCTCCTCACTGCCTTCTTTTCTCTGTCCCTCAATATCTATTTATCTCTATATCTATCTATCTATCTATCTATCTATCTATCTATCTATCTATTTATCATCTATTATTCTTCCCCTCTGTCTCTCTTCCTTTCACCAACACACACATGTTTTAAGTCTTTCTGCTGCAACATCTTTTTTTCCTCTGCGTTCTGGATTTTGGTTTCTCAGTCTCAGTGGCAAGGTATCACCAGTAAAAGCTCCAAAATTTATATATGTTCAGTTTCCACCATCCTGAGAGAGACCACGGTTCCATTTCTAAAATCCTAGGACAGGGCTCTGGTTGGCCCACATTGTGTCAGCTGCTTCAGCTTGGACCAATCTGTTACATTTGTAAATCTACAAATGTAATTTGCATTTCCTCCGGTAATTAGTGATGTTGAGCATTTTTTTCATATGTTTGTTGGTCTTTTGTATATCTTCCTTTGAGAATTGTCTTTTCATATCCTTTACCCACTTTTTGGTGGGATTGTCTGTATTTTTCTTGCTGATTTGTTTGAATTCCTTGTACGTTCTGGATATTAGTCCTTTGTTAAATGCGTAGTTTGTGAATACTTTCTCCCATTCTATGGGTTGTCGTTTTACTCTGCTGATTTACAATTTACAATTGTAAATTGTACATTTTGTACATTTGTAAATTTGTAAATTTACAAATCTGTTACATTTGATATCCACCTAACAATGTAGATAGAGGTGGTGGGAGGCAGGGAGCAGGTCCAGAAATACACGTGATTGTGGGTGCTAGACAAATGTTTAGTTTCCTCTGAAACATGTAGTCCAAACTGTCATCTTTTTTTTTTTTTTTTTTTTTTGTGAGATGGTGTCATCCAAGCTGGAGTGCACTGTCATGATCACTGCTCACTGCAACCTCAATCTCCTGGGCTCAGGCAATCCTCCTGCTTCAGCCTCCTGAGTAGCTGGGACTACAGGCACATGCCACCATGCCCGGCTAATTTTTGTATTTTTTTTTTTGTAGAGACAGGGTTTCATTCTGTTGCCCCCGCTGGTCTCAAACTCCTGAGCTCAGGCACTGTGCCCACCTTCATTCACCAAAGTGCTGGGATTACAGGTGTGAGCCAATGTGCCCAGCCCAAAACTTCTGAATTTAGAGTAAAGCAGCTGATTTGCAAATATTCAAATGACTTAAGTTACTATTAGTGTGATTTGCTTCAAGCACCCTTTGATTAGGCCATGTCTTGAGAAATGAGAGCTATTTTAGAGTCATCATTGATGATTATGAGATTCTGTGCTTTCAACACAAGCCCGGGTTTGTGTAATGACTGTGTTTTCTGACATTTGGGTGGGTCTGAGGTAGCTCCATTGTAGTAGGAGGGCCATGAAACAAAGACATTGTAATACTGGAGCACTGAGTGGAAAATGCTTCACAATCAGGGAACAGCATAGTTTTTTGAAGCATGGCCCATGTTGAGCGCATCCCAGGATGACCACTGAGTGCTCAAGAAAAGCAAAGCAGTTGCCTCAATGCTGTCCAACAATTTGAGTTAGTAACTGTCAGTAACTGCATTCAACTATTAGTACTGCAACTCCAAATAACAACTTAGACCAGCAAAGAGTTCATTTTTCTCTCATAAAATGAAATCTTGAGGAAGGTAGCCCATTGGTGATGCAATGGCCATGCTCCATCCCCAGACTCCTCCACCCTTCTCTTTCACCATCTCTGGCTGCCATGTCTATCTTCAAGGTTACCTCAGAATCACAAGATGACTCTTGCTGCACCAACCATCACATCTGTGTTTCAGGAAAGAAAGAAACAAGAGGAAGGGGAGAGGTCAAAAAGGCCCCCATCAGCTGAGTCAGTAAACTTTTTAAGGCACTTTCTTAGAAACCTCAGTCAACAATGTCCTCTTATTTCTAGAACTTTGTTATGAGACCACTCCTATAGGCAAGGGAGGCTGGGAAATGGAGTTTTTGATTGGCTGCCATAATGGCTCTCCCCTCAATCAGGGTTCTATGGAAAAGAAGAAGAGATGATGGAATAATGAGTTGGCAACTATCAGAGTTTGTCTTAGCAACTTTGCTTTCTTTGATGTTTCTCAGTTTCCACATTTACATTAACAGTTCTTCCACAGGTATGTGCTACACTGTTTCCCTGCTTTGAGAATTATCCATTTTTGTGATTTTACTTGTTTATTCATTTAACTCATGTCTTTTGAGAACCAGCTGTATGCCAGCACTGGAAATATGGCACTCAGCAAAACAAAAGAAAAACCCCTTCTCTCACAGAGCTTCATTTCAGTAGAAGGCAAATGATAAGAAGAAAATAAATTAAATTAGATAGCATACTTGATGGCCACAAGTGCTCAGGCCAAGAAAATAAAGTGGAGAAGTGGAATGTTCGTGATGCTTTGGAGAGGTGGTTTTTGAAATTTTAGATAAAGGGCCAAAGAAGATCTCATTGAGAAGGTGACTTTTGGAATCCAGGCAGAAGGAATTAGGGGAGCTAAGTTCAGGAAAAGCATTCCCAGGAGCGGAAAGTTCAAGTGCAAAGGCCCTGTGGTAGCAACACCCATGGCGTGTCTGAAGAACAGTGGGGAGGCTGGTGTGCTTAAAGCAGAGGGCAGGAAGGAGCAGTGGGAGATGAGGCCGGAGGGAAAGCCAGAGCCGATCACGCAGGCCTTGGAGACCACAGGAGAAATATCTGCTTTCTTTCTTTTGCTTGTCTTCCCAGCTGGATTTTGTATCAAGCTTTTGATAAAGCTTTTGCATTAAGTTTTATTTCACTGTTATGAAATAGCAGGTTTCTCTTCTGATGGCCAGCACTGGATAAATCTTTCTTGCTTCTCTATTGTCAGTGTTAGGCTTATCTTAATAGCATTATCATGACTTTAGCTATTATACCCAATTACACACACACACACACACACACACACAATTTACAAATGCTTATTTTTAATTTTTTTTTAATAGCATCACTACCCACCAGCTGGCTGTACTGTGCAGGTTTTTTCATTCTCCACTATTTGTAGAAAGTTGAGTGATATGGCCTGCTTTCATTAACATGAATGAGTGAGATGATGGTGATGTGTTAGAAACATATTAAATATGAAGACATCTTCAACAAAATCCTGAAGGTGATCCTTATACAAAGGGATTGCTACCAGTGGGTTTAGAGATAGGAACCAACCCAGAGTCAGATGGAATTACTTAGAGGTAGTTAGGGAAAGAATTCAAAGTGCAAGCTGGAACACAAACCTGGATTAAACCTCACAAATGTGAAGGAACTTTCATTATGAAGTTTGTTTCTGACTTTTTTTCTTCTCTCCAAATCCCAGCCCTAAACTGTATGTCTCAGATGAATAGGGAGCAAGTGTAATTAACTGAATAGAGCAGTAAAAGGAGAATTATGGGATATGGAAAGCATTTAAATATGATTCATGGGTTTGGAGAGATTGTAAGCTTGTGATAGATGCTCGGAAGAGACCGTTTGAGAGATTGTACTGAAGGCTCAATTGGGAAATGACTAAAGCATGCACCAGAATCTTGGCAGTTCACATAATTAAAAGACTAAATATTTTATAAAGATAATGCAAGTAAGATTTTACCAGCACCAGACTCTGTGCCATAAGTGATTAAACGCAAACCAAAAATGCACACACGCTTTCTCTCTGGGAGGCAGGATGTCTGCTTCTTCCTTCTGGAAGCCTGGAAGGTTGAGCAATATCCTTACCTGATCACTGAATAGATCACTAGTGTCAGCAATTAGAAAGCAAGTGTTAATCAGGTCCTTGACTATGTGGTGGATGGAGGCAGGACAAGAGCTGGCATCAAAAAGAGAAATAAATGCCCAAATCTTTCCAATCACTTACGTTCTGGCACCCCAGAATGTCAACAGGGACTGTATCAACAATACAGAAATAAACCATACACCTTCTTCAAGAAGCCAGAAAGAAGATAATATTTTTATTATCTTGGGGGAGGTCAAGATTTGTGAGACAGGAGACAAAAAGAACTAATAAGAAAAGAGAATATATTGATAAAATGAACTTCATCAAGATTAAAAAATCTTCTCATTGAAAGAAACTGTTGTGAAAATTAAAAAGCTAAACAGAGATGGGGAGAAAATATTTACAAAGTGTACATTTATATCCACAATATATAAAGAACACCTGTAAATCAATAATAAAAATACAAACAACCCTATTTTTTTAATGGGCAAAATAATACAAAAACATAGCCAAAAGATTTGAGCTGGAACTTCATAGAAGGCATATGAATGCCGAGTAAGAATATGGAAAGGTGCTTGATACTATTATTCATCAGCGAAATACAAATTAAAACCACAATGAGATTGCACGAACACCCACCAGAATGGCTAAACTGAAAAAGTGTTGGAGAGCTGTTGTTATTGCCATCCTCATCCTCCACCTCCAGCTAGTGGCCGTGTCTCAGCTGTTGTGCCCCCTTTATGTCTCTTTATTTTGTGCCCCACCCTTAGCTTTTTGACAACTCTTTCACCTTGCAACAACTTCCTCACCCATCTCCCTGATTCCAGTTCTTCTCTTTCCGTTCTTCTTCACTCTGTTGCAAAGCCGCCCAAATCCTTCCCTGTTTCACCTTACCTGGGAGTTACCCAAGCCTGCCAAGCAGAGAATCCCTGACTCTCCAAAATCTCCACCTTCTGGCCTCACTTTAGGAACCCACTCTGTCCCAGCCTTGACAAATTACAGACTGCCAAACACACGGATTCTGCATCTGTTAGTTAATTTGTTTGTTTTACTGGAGCTCCTCCCAGCCCATCCCTACTGCCCTCAGGATAAACACCAAACTCTTTGCTAAAATCTTCAAGATTGTGCCTGGCTCCACCTCTTCATGTGTCCACTCATTCATTCCTCCTCTGTAGCCACAGGAGGGGCCATGCTCCCTCCTGCCATGGGGACTTTGCACATGCTATTCCCTTCACTTACAACACTCTATTCCTTTCTTCATCTAATGAACTCCTACTCAGATTTCTGATCTCTGCCCAGTTATCAATCAGGGAAGCTGTCCTTGCTCTTCTGACCCCTGCCCTCGTCTGGACTGATCAGAGCCTATTATCCTCATAGCACCATGAACTTTGCCTTTGCAGTGTTTATCACAGCAGTAATGTTACATTTGCTTATTTTGTAAACCTCTCTACTATAGGCAGGGGCAGCATTTGTTTCCCACCATTCTACCCAGAGCTTCCAGCAGGGCCCAGTTCCCAGTGGGAGCTACATAAGCATTTGTGAAGGAGCAGGAGGGATTGGTTATGTGTTCTGACTCTGGAGCCAGAGTGCCTTGCTCCAGATCCCAGCTCTGCCACTTACTAGCTGTGTGACCTTCAGCAAGTTACTTGACCTCTCAGTGCTGGCTAGGACTCGAGTGTGGGAATATGACAAGGGTGCAGAATATAAGGAGGCACTCACTCTAGGGCTGTACCCTTATCCTGGCCTTGTCTCTGTGCCTCAGTTTCCTCATCTAGGACAATAGCTGTGCATGCCTCACGGACTTGTAAAGATGAAAGGATGTCATGGATGTTGTATTTGTCCATTTCACATTGCTCATAAAGACATACTCAAGACTGGGCAATTTACAAAAGAAAGAGGTTGAATGGACTCACAGTTCCACATGGCTGGGGAGGCCTCACAATCATGGTGGAAGGTGAAAGGCACGTCTCACATGGCAGCAGACAAGAGAAGAGAACTTTATGCAGGGAAACTCCCATTTATAGAACCATCAGATCTCATGAGACTTATTCACCATCAAGAGAATAGCATGGGAAAGACCCGCCCCCCACCCCCCCCATGATTCAATTACCTCCCACGAGATTCCTCCTCTAGCACATGGACCAGCTCCTGGCAGAGGGAAATGCTGTCTGAGCCTGTGCCATCCTCATTTGTCAAGTGTCCCAAGGACCAGTGCATACCTTTTCTGCCACCACTTCCTTCCTCCCAACTCGGGCCTATCTCTCTCTCTCTCTCGGGACCCCACTGTCACTGTCCTCTTCTGAACAATAGCACTATTATTAGTACCTTAGTGAATTGTTCTCATAGTTTACACATCTGTCATCCTCTAGACGAGACAAGAGCTCTTTGAGGACATCCGAATCTAAATAGCTCCTCCAGGGTAGAGGGTGTCTTCCCAGACAACTGGTTGAAGGAATATCTACTTGTTTCTCTTATTGAAGGCCAGGTCCAAAAGCCCCTCTCTGAAGCTGCCAGAGTGCGTGTCATGCTGTCTCCTTGTTTAAACTTCAGGATGTGAAGCCGGTGTCAGGGAGAGGTGGGAGAGGAGGTGCAGATCCAAGCGGCACTCAGACCTGCATTCAGGAAACCCCAGTTCACTGGCAAAAGAGAAGGACAAAAATGCCTGGGAAATTCACACCTTTAGAAGAGGCATCTCTTCTTCAATTGTACCCCTGGGACGTTTATACATGTAAGTGGTGAATAAGTCCATCTAGATAACTAACTTTTGTTTTTGGGGTAGATTTGACGATCTAGAAAATGTTGTACATGATCATCCCCCTGCTGTCTCATTGGTAAACAACCTCTTTTCCTTTTTCTTTTTCTGTTTGTCACTCCTGGTCTGTGTCCTGTTCCCTGCGATCCATGCCTGTACATGGGGAGCACTGAAGGGTCCCCGTCTCCCTTTCCTTGGCCACTCCTGGGGAGGAACCAGAATCATGGGTTCTGTCCCTTCCTCACCCAGTCACTCTCACACTCAAGCTCCAGACTTCTCACAGACCCATGTGGCTGGTCATGAGGGACCCACAGTCAGGGAAAACAGATTTTCCAAGCCTGGGGATACATGCCCAGACTCGTGTCCCACGAACGGCCCATCGTCTTTAGAACCAGAGAACAGTGTGTGTCTTTGTTAGGGGGAGAATAAATCCATCCGAAGACCCAGCGCTGGGGACTGATGGCAGGGTGACTCACGCCCAAATGCTGTTGATTTCAAGCCTTGTGGGAAACTGTGAAACTGAAACATGCTCTCACACAGTCGGACTCTGGTTTTTCTCCTACTGCCACTCCTCCACCTCTTTTCTCTACAATAGGAGGAACTGAGGATAAGGGACACCCCAGTCTTCTCCCTGCGTATATGAAAGAAATGCCTGCAAAAGGGCTACAATTCTACAAGCAAACCTGGGCCTGATGTAGTGTGTGTTCCCACCCTACTCTCTGTTCAGCTGTAAACACTGATCACTCCCGACCTCTTAATCTGTGTCATTCCATCTGGCATCGGCAAGGGGAGAAAGTAAAGCAATCTAGAACATTATCAGTCACCTGGAGTCTACTTCAGAACAGTCTAGAATGACATCAAATGGTACGTTGAATACTGTAGAGTGTATTGCTTCTAGTTAAGTCACAAAGGCTTCTGTTGCAATTATGATTTTATTCAAATCAATACTTAGGACTCCTGGAAATAGAGACGGAGAGGCAGTAAGCCAACACCTAGCATGCCATGCGGAGCACCTTTCCAATAAATATGCAAGAGTGTCTCCGCCGTAGAATCTATTGCTCCCGTGAAGTCAGCATAAATATGTGAGGGGCTTAACAACGCCCGCTGCATGTATATTGGCAATTTGTCAGCGTGCTAGCAATAGGAAGCGAATTTGAAAGTGCCTGGTGTTTGGCTGGCGTCGTTTTTCAGAATACACATTCAGGAAATTGCTAAATCTGGTTAATTCTTTGGAATTAAAATTGCACACGTTTCCCTGAATGAACCACAAGAGGTTTTGGAAACTTCCTCTCCACCTTTCTCCAGTTCTACCACCAATCTTGGGGTTCCCCACACTCTCAGCTTTCTCTCCAAGGTCTAGCGTAGTTTGGTGGTTAGTTTTTGTTTCTTTCTTTTAATCGCCCATCTGACAATCCTCTCAATTTTCCTTCAGGGTTAACTAACTCTCATATCAAAGTCAAAGTAGTTTGGGTGGTGTTGGCTCCATTCCCACCTGCATTTTGATTGGGCCAATCAGATAATCATATCCTCTGGCCACAATGATTGGTTCAGAGATAAACACGTGACTCAATTTGAGCCAATGAGAGTCAAGCATAGGGATTTTGTTTATGCTCATGAGGAAGAGAAGCATTCTATTTCTGTGGCACATGGAGCTAGGCAGAGTGAGTCTAGAGCTACCAGGGGTGACTACAGAGAAAATCTGTCTGAGAATAAAGCCAACATAGTGAAACAGAATCCAGAGGTGGTGAGAAACCGAGTCCTGATGATGATGTTAAAGCCCTTGGATCAAGCCATGCCTGAAGGCAGATATCTTAATTTTTTTGTTTATAAGAATACATTTTAAAATAACTATTTTTGCTAAGCAGTTAGAGTTGTGTTTTCTGTCACTCACAATCAATAAACTCCTGACTGCTATGCCCTAAATCCCAAGAACCTATACACACTCTGTATTTTCTCCAGTGTCCATGTTAGAGAGATTAGTGAATCTAAAGGCTCTTCAAGTAACAATAAGTCATTATTTTAAAAGGAGAATGGGATTCTGGTGCAGGCAGGGAGGACTGGACCTGTGATCAGAGTCCTAGAGTTGGTGTCACTCAGCTGTGGCTTCCCTAGCATCTTACCCATTGCTCTGATGCATGTAGTAGCGAAGTGCCATGCTTCCTCCCTAGATCCTGGACTCAGTCATCTGTGAGTTCCACTACTTAGGGCACTGCCTGGCACCGAGGAGATGCTTGATGTGTGGCTTTGAGGAAAGCTCTTAGCTTTCCTGGGCCTCTGTCCACTCATCGGTAAAATGAGCCTCTCCGCGGAGATGTTTACTAAGCTTCTTCTCACGGCAAGGGCTCCCGCAGTATTCTGCAGACAGAATAACACATGGGCAGCCCTGTGGCAACTCAGGAAGAAACCAACGTGGCGCAACTAATAAAACTACCTTCTGTTAATGCAGCTTAGTTTGAGCTGAAACTGAAATCCAGAATTTTAATTCTACTCCAGCACCATATCCACTTACCTATGTGAGAAAGGAAGCCTTGCTTTTACCAACACTTTATTGAATTCCTTTTAGTAAGGACACTGCTCCTTGGCTTCCTGTCCCTGATCTATTGTATGTGTCCATGAGTTTGTGTTATTTCTGCAAGGATGGGCCCTGGGGTGAGGGGAAGGCTCACTCTGAAATGCTGTATGTTGTTGAAATGTCTTAGTTCTCTCAGCCACAGAGCAGCACAGAAACTCCTGTGCCGCCTATGCACATGTCTGGAGCAAAATGAGTGTTTGAGTCTGATGTTAGGGTTATGATCATAATCACAGCAAATAACCACTTTGTATCTTGCGTTTCAGCTCTGAGCTATCAGGTTTCCTGTTACCCTCTAATGGCACCTTGCCAGCACGCGGGGTTCAAAATGGCACCATGCAATGCTGTAAGGTTGCATCTCCGCTTTTGTAACAGATGTGACACTTGTCAAATAACATGCACGGCCCTTCAGTATCTCCCAGTGACTTCAGCCTGAGAGGACAGGTTAAGAGATGATCACTCTTGGAAGGGAGATATTTTGTCTGCTAAATGGTTTTCGCTGAAACAATCAAAGCTGGCAGGGATGAAGCAAGAAAAGTGCTGGAGTTTATATTCAATCTAGCTTGGGTTATAACTACATGTAGGCGAAAATGCGGTTCTAAAGATGACTATGAGGGCGTCGATTTTAATGCATAAAAGAACAGCGTGCTGTGCAGCTGGCAGAGCCGGGCCACATTGAGCTTAGGACCAAAGGACATCAGTTCTTTCCATGTGTCTGTATTCAGTACTTACCTTTGAATCTTTGTATCCCAAGTGTGGTGAATGTCATCTTCCCAATTAAGAGGTGAGTTCCATGAAGGCAGAGAATTTCAGCCTTTTTGTTAATTGTCATTTCTCCAGTGTCTAGAGCAGTGGCTGGTACAGAGTAGATGCCTATAGATTTTTGTCACCCAATGGACAGGCACAAGATGCCATTGGGTGCTTACAACATTGGAAAGGGAAAAGATGTAATGCCCAAGAACTAATTATGAACACCTCGATAAAAAGTATAATCTCCCTGCAATTACAGCCTTGGTTTTAAGTGTCGTTTCCAAAACTTTAAACTGCCATCATTTATACAGGACAAGCTCATGCTCTTAAGCAACACAACAACGAAATGATTATCCTGACCCTTCTGATCACACTCCACAATCTGGTGGCCCACAGCTGGGTTTTTGCAGCTCACACGTGTGAATTTGGACATTTAAAATATAATTAAATTAGTTACCAACATTTAAAAACTGGGAGATTTTATAAAATATGAATTTCTGGCTTTCCCTCAACAATCGAAAGGCACCCATTTTCCTGTAGGGCAACAGTTGACTGGAGCTGAGAAGCTGATGTCCCCATGAGACGAGGCATGTGTGCCCCAATTTGCTCCAGTCCTTAATTGACTCATTTTACTTACTCTTACAACCCACCCACCCCTGAAGACTTTCAAATTTTCTGCTAGGAGATCTAGGGTGTCATATAAGGAGAAGAGGTCTGTTACGTTCTGTCCATGTGAGTTTTGGGTCTGCAACAGTGTAGAAAAATGTATCCTTAAGGACTTTGATCGTTTTTTTGAGGATAAAGAAAACCAGCATGATTTCAGGTATGTGTGACGTTAAATGTTCACATCAGTAAGAGCAAGCTTGAAAACTTTCATAAGGATCTATGACACAAAATCAGAGGGCAAACATTCCTCAGAGCATCTTGAGGTCACAGCCAATGTTAACTTTCAGAGAGTTTTTCTAATGGCAAAGAAGCTGATTTGTTTCAGAAACAGATACCTTCTAAAATTTTGATTTGAATGTATTTTTAAAAATATGTTTAATGCCATTTTTATTATTTTGGGATGAGAATTTGACCTTGCCAGCTGTGGTTGTACCTGTCATGTTTTTTCCCCCACTCTCAACACTGTAACCACTGTCAGTGATAGATGATCCACCATGTGAGACTCACTGTCAGGTTGCAGAGTTCAAATGTATTGCAGAATTCAGCAGAACTTTGAGACTGGAGTGGGTCAGAGTTTTAGGAAGAGGCTTCAAGGAGCAAGAAAGCTAGATTCTGAATTGCTAGAATTGCATGAGCGGGGAGGACAATAGGGACAAGAGAGAGGAACTCGGGATTGGCACTGAACCTGACAGGCATTTGGAAAAGCTGCTTTCTAAGCGTTAGAGGCTGAAACCCTGGAATCAGACTGTCTGCATTCAAATCCCACGTTGCCTCTTACTGTGTTACCTTGGACAGGTTACTTACCTTTGCTGAGCATCAATTTCCTTATGTGAAAGACTGTTCCTACCCTGTAGGTTATTGTGAAAATTTGATGAATCTAAATGCATGCACTACACAAAAAAGAGTTCATGGAACACCATAGTGCTCTATAAGTGCTTGCTGCCATCACCAGGGCAGGACTGTGGGTAGACGTGGAGGGCAGATTTGTCCTGGGAGCAGCTGGAGAACGAAGCTTCATACAGTTATCTAGAACTCTGGGATCCGGTCCTCCCTCTGAGCTGCAGGTGAAACCTTGATACAGTTTTGTTGCCACAGAGGGTCTGTCACTTTCTGGAAGAAAAGCACCTGATCTTAGGGTCTTTTGTACCTACTACAAGGTAAATAAAATACTTGGCACATACACCTTACCAAATATTTGCTAGTTGGTTTGATTTAAAGACTCCATTCCTACCTCAGATTGGTTAGGTCGAGTTTCTCAAGAGGATGCAGAAATCCCAATTCTTAGGCAAAACTTTCCAATTTTTTAAAAGTAAACTTTGCGTGGGTTAAATAAAACACACCTACATGCTGCATTCAGGCAGTGAGCTGCTAGTTTGGAACATCTAGGCTAGATTTTTGTAGCAGACTATGTTGGTGCCCCTCAGGCCCTGTCACTTCAGGGCCTTCAGGAAGTCTAAGCTCCTGCCTCCCTTTGCCTGGGGTTTTTCTCAGGCTGCAGCACTGACTGGGCTCACATGCAGGGAAATGATGCTCTTTGGAAGCAGCCCACATTCATGAATGATGAAAGTTGGTGGACAAATACCCCAGCTCCCTCCCCTCTTGGACAGGACAGTTCCAAGAACTTGCTCGCAGTGTTCTATACTTGCTCCCAGTGTTCCCCAGCAGTGCTGAGCCCCAGTTTTATTTGCTTGATAACACTCTCTTCATTGGCTCCTTTCCTTTCCCTGTTTTACTCCTCCATTTACCATCCTGTTTTCTGGGGCCACTTCCCTACAATCTGCACATGAATCCTCATCTTGGTGCCTACTTCTAGGGGAACCCAAAACAAAATAATTCTCTTGAACACCTGTCACTTGGAAAAACAGGGTCTTCCAGAGTTATCTAGCAGGTGGCATTGGCCAGATGCTGCAAAATGGAATAAATTTAGGCCCTAAGGATTTCTTTGGCGCCAAAATAAAGTTTCATGATTGGTCTAAGGTTTTAGACAATCCCTTGTAATTTTGGAGTGGAGGTGGTGGGGGGATCTTTTTGATTCTGGTGCATTCATTTGCATTTAAATTTGAAGTTAAGGCTTTTAGAAACTTTTAATTTCTATTTAATTATAAGAATTTCACTGCAGGGTATCTATCTGATTTAAAAGAATTATTAAAATTAAGTATAGCTGCGGTGATTTGCCATAGTGTATGGCTGTCCTTCAGGACGTTAAGCAATAGCAAATTATTTGTGGCTGGAGGTGCTCTATATGTAAATTCCCACAAGAACAGAATTTGGTGATAGAGAAATTTAGATTATGGAAATCACATTGCAAGCTTAAACATCAGTGCCTAGTAAATGCTTTCGTTGTTACCATTACTTCTCTTAATATCCTCAATTAAATGATTTAAAATAGAACAATAGATAAGCAAGATCAATTAATTTTATAAGATGATCAAAGGAATGTGGTTCAGCATTGTAAAAGCTGTAAACGTGATAATAGTTTTATCAGACAGGAAAAATAACTTGAAGTGGCTCAAACCTTATTCGTCTATGCTCAGAGGGCTTTATTTGTGATTAATCAAATTGTCTTTTGTAACAGGGAGAGTTTTAGAATGTGGCCCATTAATTTTAGAAAAAATAATTCAGACATTAAAATAGATGCTATTCTCAGATGGTTATATGTCAACCATAATAAGTGATAACAACCATCAAAATATCTTGATCCTGTAACCTGTTGGAAGGAGGCTTCAGGAGGGGCCGGGGAGCTGCCAGTGGCAATAACATTGATCCTCCTGAGCACTTAGGGAGGGGGCCCTAACTCAGCTTCTGTGTCTGCGGTCTAGGCTGCAGGCCAAATGGAAGGTACAGAAACAGCCAGAGCTTCTCTGCGCAGATGAAGGATGCGCCGGTGGGAATTTGAGAGTGGCAGAGTGAAGAGAAGGATCATTTTTGAAAGGCTACATTTATCTGCAGTGTGTATTGGGGTTAAGAATGATTCAATTATTTATACCCCTCTGTCTTTCAAAAAAGGAATGAAGGTAACTTACCCCCACCTCTGCCCCGCCCCTGCTCAAAAGGACAGAAACAGTAAAAGAACATAAAAAAACCCCAAAGTTGAGACATACAAGGGTGATGGGTAATGATTATGGTGGTTTGAGCTAATCCAAGGGAAAATGTTTGCAATTAAAAACAAATTTTGGCTCTGAGCTTCCTGGCAATCCAAGCGAAAAGGGAAGCATGGTGAGTTATTACCTCTTATTATCTTATTTAAAATAAAAAAGAGATCTTTAATTCCTAGGAGGATTATTTTTTGCAAGAGTCAGAAAGTGAATACAATCCTAGGGGTTAAAAAGAAAAATCAAGGTTGCAGAGTATGAAACACAAAAAGAGTTACTCTGTATGTTACCCTGGTTCATTTGGACCAGAAGTTTTAGGTCTGATAGGAGCAAATTATCAAGTGCGAGAAAATATCTGTCTTAGGATGTCAGCCTCAAACGCCAGAAATATCACCACAAATCTAGTTTCTTCATAGGCAATGTTATGTTGGTGTTGTGGCTAATGATTGATAAGTACCTACTTAGCAAGAATGGGGCTGAATGATCAAACATTGGCTTCACGACTTTCAGGGGCAGTCTGTGATTTTGAGAAGAGAGAATAAGATAGGCTGGGAAGTAGGGGGCGTCACTGCAACCAACAAGTGGCTTTCTGGCAGGGAGCTCTCCACAGAAGCCCATGGCTGGCTTTCCCCAGCACTAAAAGACTGAAGCTCAATTTGCTAAGTGGCTCATGAGCTGTGGCCTGCCCTGCATTAGCACAGCTCTTTGGGGCTTATTGAAAGTACTTTGGCAAGCTCTCTGCTTATCCAAGCCACCATGTTCTCTTCCTTTGCTGAAATTCCTGAGACTAATCTCTTGTGGCTTTCAGGTCTAATAGCAGAAAGGTAGGGCCGTGGGCCAACTCCCATGGGAAAATCAGCAGGGGAGAAAGCTCTTGGGCTCAGCTGTTATTTAAGATCCTTGAAAGGTAGCTGTGCCAAGGCATTTTCCTGACCAGTGTTGACCCCTTCTCCAAATCTCAAATATGATTCCTGCAAGAGCTTACCATTCTCTCCACCTTACATTACATTATTTCTGGATGTGCTACAGAGAGGTTGGGTTTTGGAAACAAACTTGGATCCACATCCCCTTTTGCCACTTATTGGTGATGAGATCCTGGACAAATAACCTAATTCTGTTGAATCTCTATTTTCTCATCTGAGAAACAAGTCTCTCCGCGCTAATATTCATAAATCTTCAAGATCCTCGATGTCCGTGTATAGAAACTGTTCTCACGTTATAGTTTCATTTATAAATGGGTGATAGGCCCCGTTCTAGGTGTTGAGAGTATAGACGGAATAAAATACAATTCCTTGAAGAATTCCAAGTCTACTGTGGCATGTGCCATGATGGAAGCATGTGCTGACTGTGCCCTAGAAGGAGAGGGTCCAGCTTGACCATCTGCACAGTGGCAGGTGCTATTGATCCAATGATGGGGACTGGAATCAAAAGAGCCCGGCTCCGGCTCCCTTTTCCTAGCTTGCCAGGTCAAAGGTATTCATCTATATTTTTAGTTGCTTCATCTATAAAAGGAAGGAGGCCTGATCTAAAGGTCCTTTGGGTTCCTGCAGATGATTAGCCACGTGGAAGCTGCAAGATAGATTTGAGAAAATTACAGCACTCAGGAAAACTTGAATGTTAGGAAGGTTACCCAGTCTCCATCCACCCTGGATCTCTTCTACAAGATCCAAAGTATTTCCATGAGCTGATCCCTGTTACCCAAAACAATGTGAAGAAGAGAGACAGAGGACATGATGTATTCCTGTAAAACAGTTACTAACCTTGCACTGATGATCCATCAATATGGAGGAGACCATCCAACCCAGCCATTGTGATTTAGTTCAAGGAAGGTGAGCAGGGGAGGCATCCTGGGCTGCTTTGATGGCCGAGTGAGCTGAGTCACAGTCACTCTGTCAGCCCAGTGGGTGTGTGCTTGAGCTGAAGCACTAAACTTCATCAGCAGTGTAATTCCATTTACGCTATTACATAATTAAATTGAGACTTGAATTGTGCTTTTTAAAAGATTATGTGACCATATGTAGCTTGAACAAGCGCCAACTTTGAGAAAAGTGGTCTTTCTACAATTCCTTTCTACTTGGTTAAGACTCTGTTATTTCTTGTTTCATTCCCCCCTCTACTCCCAAATTTGACTCAAACCCAGTCAGTAGTTAATAAACTGATATAATTGCAGCTTAAATATTTTTTATTTTAAAATATGCTTTCAGTAGGCTTTCAAACAGAAATAAAACCCTGCAGAATCCAGATCATGTATCAAGCATGGCATAGCTGCACACCCACACTCCGAGAAAACAATGTACACTAACATTTCAAATGAAATTTTTTTCAAGTCAGGTTTTAAACAGAAAGTTTTAGCATCAGTACTGAGTAATTTAATTAGCAAATGGTACACTTAATTCTCAAAATAAGTCAGGTTAAAGAAAATGAGATCTTATGTCTAGCATAAAGCTACTCCTTTTTGAGAAATTATTTAACATTTGAAAGAATGCATCTCTGGTACTCAGTAATATTAGGGAACTCAATTCCGATATGGAAATCAAAAGAGGAGAGAATTTTTATGGCAATGAATTTAATAAACAAAAAGATACTAATGGCTTTAAGTGAAATCCAGACATTCTTTTGAAAAGTTAATAAGAAAAATAAGTGTACTTGTAAACCTAAGAAGAATGTGACTAGTTTTTGTTTTTTTTTTAATCAAAGTAAACTGTTCGACATAAAATCCAGGCTAGTCTATGCATATGCAACAACCCTTATTAAAATGCGTTAGAAAACCCAAACGCCATTAGATAATGAAACTGATCAGAGATATTTTCTAGTGCTTCAATTAATACCCTGGTGGTTAAACTGTAATGACTAAACTCGATTGGAGTCAAATCCAGATGTGAATTGTACTTACAGACCTCAGGGTCACTGCTTAGTGGATTGGTTTTGAAATACTACCGCACTAAATTATAATAATTGTTTTATTTGAAAGTTCTTTTCTTTTTCATTGATAACCAAAATAAGTGTTCCCCTAAGCTCAAACATGAGCATAGAGCACAGCAGGGCATTAGCACCTTCCAGCCTTACTGTGTGCCTAGCACATAGTAGGTGCTCAGTCAATATGTGCTGGGTGAACACATAAAGAGTATGTTCAGAGAATTTATCTGATCTCACCCAAAACATTATGCTCTTTCTTTGGAGATCTTAAAGTCAGCTGGCTTGCCTTGACTGGTGTCTGCCATAAGTCAATCTTGGTTTTAATTAAAGAATCTTGAAGTACGAGTGGGCACACAATACTTTTTATTTGTGAATTTCTAAAAAAAATATATATATTCAGTTATTTAATTCTCACAACAACCCTATAATCTGTTATCCCAATTTTACATAGTGAGGTTAAATAACTTGAAGTTTGCAAGTGCACTATGTGGTAGAACATTTAAATGCAGTTGGCCTAGATCCTAAAGCCATTCTTTCAGCCTTGACATCAGGGGTCCACAAACGATGCCTCAAGGGCCAAATCCAACCTGGGGACTACTCAGATAAAGTTTGTGTTCAAAAAACACCTTCCATGGAAGTCAACCAGAATCCACTGACAAAAAGAACAATGTTCACAACCCAATTCAAGGCAGTGTGGGATGGTGGAAAGAGGAAAAAGCTTTGAGGCCAGGCCAGGTATAAATATTAACTCCACCAGTTAATGGTTGTACAGATGTGAGTAAGTTTTATCTCTGTTTCTAAGTCCCAATTTTCCATCTGTAAAAGTGGGCTATTTATACCTCCCATGCTGCATTGTTTTAGGGGATTAAATGAGATAATTTATGTTAAAGGCTTAATGGAGTGTCTGGCACATAGTAGCTGGTCAATAAATGAACGGTAATGAATAAACAAGGATTTTTCATTGCACCTCTTTTTGTCTATATCTGTCTACATCCATATATCTGTTATCTAATGTAGGATGTCAGAATCACTGAACTGCAGTTGTTCCAGAGCATTCGTGAGAACTGAAACATTTAGAGGAGCTGTCAACCACATCATAAAACTCTTCTTTCTAAGGGTACTGCAAAAGATTGGTAGCCTGGCCTTCTAGTCCTTGCTCTGGAGAGGGGTCTACCAGGGGACTGTGTCTTCAGCTAAGGTCAGGCAAAATAGAGCTCATTCCACGCCCCTAGATGTGACCACCTCATGTGAATATTGTCCCCATGTACTTCTGATAAAGCTCACCCTGAAATAATGTGATTTCCCCCCACAGTGTGCTGAGGGGAACCACGGAAGGCATCTGAGAGGCTTGCATTCCTCCAACTTCTGTGCTTCTTGGGAAGCGTATACCTTGGACATTTCCAGTTGTGCTCCTGTGCCACATCCCTGGTCTCCAAGCACCAGCATCTATTAGCGGATGTAGTGCAATAGCTTCCACCAAAGCCTCTGAACAGTTAGCACACAACTCAGCAGCCAGAGGGATCCTTTAACCACATGTGTTAGATCTTGTCACTCTTGTTCAAAACCCTTCTGTAGCTCCCTATTGCTCTCTAAGCAAAAGCCAGTTCCTTACAAGGATGCATAAGACCCAACACCAACGGGTCTCCACCCCATTACTTCTCTGACCGATTCTCTTTCTCTGCCCTTGTGCTCACTTTATTTTAGCTGCAATGGCCCTCTTGATGTCTCTTGAATGAGCTAAGCACACTCTTACTTCAGACACTGTGCACATGCTGTTACCTCTTTGCAAAACTCTGTTCCCCAAGCTATCAACATGGCCACTCTCGGCCAGCTGCCTCCCTCTGTCCTAAGCCACTGTCACCTCACGTTTACTGCTTTTCCCTTTTCCTGCTTTGTTTTTCTCCTAAGCATTTATCTCTGTGTAACACACTATGTATTTTTACTTAATTGTCTTGTTTATGTCTGCTTCCTCTAACAAGAATCTAAGCTCCTTGAGGTCAAGGCCTTTCTGTCAGTTTTGTTTACTGCTGTATCTCTAACATTTAGAGCCCTGACTGGCACATAGCAAATGCTCAATAAATATTTATGAAGTGGGTAGATAAAATTACAGTCCTAATAACTTAGTGAAATACTCCAGTTTCATCCTTAGAATAAGTATTTCCATGTGGAAAAACATGTGGAGTACCAAATGTCACAAACACAGAAATCATGGGACAGTCTGAATTCCCAAGAAAATAGAAATGTCATGCTTGCTCTATGTGTGTGGCTTCATTCCAAAGAGACCCCTGTTCTCAATTCAAACTCAAATGGTGTCTTTTTGTCTCCTGACATTACCTTGTCAGGTGAGGCATCCTTTGTGAGTAAGAAACTGTCAGTTGTAAGGGACTCACAGAGCCTTGGAAGTCAACAACTGCTAGATGTTTCCAGTAAATAAATGTCTTTGTGCTGGCAAAGCAACATCATGGGACACTTCTTTCCAGTAGCTGGTGAAATGGTAATTACATTTCCCAAGTTGCATTTTTACAAAGAAAATCACAGCAGAGGCCGGGCGCAGTGGCTCACATCTGTAATCCCAGCACTTTGGGAGGCCGAGGCGGGCGGATCACGAGGTCAGGAGATTGAGACCATCCTGGCTAACATGGTGAAACCCCGTCTCTACTAAAAATACAAAAAATTAGCCTAGCATGGTGGCGGGCGCCTGTAGTTCCAGCTACTCAGGAGGCTGAGGCAGGAGAATGGCGTGAACCCGGGAGGCGGAGCTTGCAGTGAGCTGAGATCATACCACTGCACTCCAGCCTGGGTGACAGAGCCAGACCCATCTCAAAAAAAAAAAAAAAAATCACAACAGAAATTGAGTATCACTAGTCACTAGAGAGATGTGAAGTTCTTTGTCAAAATGATGATGATGATGATGATGATGATAGTGGTGGTGACAGAAATGATGACAGTACTTAAAAGTTTATTGAGTGCCCACTTGAATGTTTTTCAACCCTTGTTATACCATATAAACTTTAGGATCAGCTTGTCACCTTCTGAGAAAGAGTTGTTAGAATTTTTATTGGAATTGTATTGAATTTATAGATTTATTTAAGAGTGATTGCTACATTTACGATATAGAACCTTCCTTCCAAAAACATTTTGAATTTATTTAGACATTATTTTATGACCTTCTATAAAATTTTATAATTTTCATTGTAAAGGACTTAGACATGTTGGGATGTATTTGATTCTGGGTACTTAGAAATTTATGTTGCTATTATAAATGAGATTTCTTTAAAATTACATTTTTGATAGTCATATAGACATCTCACTGCTTTTATATTGCTCTTTTTGCACTTTCTTATAGTTTATTATAAGAGTTCTTTTGGATTTTCTATGTAGACAATTATATTAATAATGCACATGAGTAATGTGATGTTATTTCTGCTTTAAAATTCTTTCACTTTCCTATTTTATTTATTTTATTACACTTTCTAGAACCACCAGAACAATGATGAATAAAAATGGAAATAGAGATCATTTGTGTCTTATTACTGACTTTGAATGTAATATCTCTCAAGTTTTACCATAACATATGGTATTTGCTATGAATTTTTGGTAGATACGGTTTATCAAGGTGAGAAAATGCCTTCTATTTGCTGTATGCAATGGCTTTTGTCATGAATAAGAATTTAGTTGAACTGGAATTTTCTTTCTGCATTTATTAATTTCTTTCTGCATTTCTTTCTGCACTTATTATTCTGAATGCATTAATGCAATTCACCACACTAACAGATTAAAGAAACAAGCATAATCATAATAAATGCAGAAATAAAATTCCACTGAAAATTAAACCTAAATTCACGAGTAAGATATTTCCGTGGTTTTACTTTTGCATAACGTCCTTGTCTTGTTTTGATGTCAGTTGGAAAACTGTCTTTTTCTGTTCTGGAATATAGATTGTATATAATTGGGGTTATCAGTTCTTTGATGATAACACTCACCTAACAAGTCATCTGGGCCTTGTGTTTCTGCAAAATGGTTTGTGACTACTGATTATATTTATTTAATATACTACATATGTTTTCTATATCTTCTTGAGTCAATTTTGATCGTTATATGTTTCTAGAAATTTTCCATTCTGTCTGAGTTTTTACGTTTATTCATATAAAGCTGTTCATGCCTTTCTCTTATGATTTTTAAAAGTTCTATTGCATTCATGGTTATGTTCCCTTTCTGATAATATTGTTCATTGGATCTTCTCTCTTATTTTCTTAACGAATCTTGCTAGAGTTTTATCTATGCATTTGTTCAAAGAGACAGCTTTTAATTTTGCTGATCAAATTATATTGCTTTCCATTTTATTAATTTCTGCTATTATATCTTTCCTCCTACCATCTTTAGACTTGCTCATTTCCTAAATTCTGGAGTTGGATAATTAGCTTGATAATTCTTCTATAATATGTGACTTCAGTGCTACAGTTATTTCACTTACTATCATTTTGCCTTTGTAGTACAAGTTTCAAAAACTAATCTTTTGTCATTCAGTTCTAAATATTTCATTATTTTTACTATATTTTATTTCCTAACCCATGGCTGTGTAGAAGGTTTTGGTTGTTTTTATTGTTGTTTAATCTCCAAATACATGCAAAGATTGGCTTTTTATAACTTAGTTGTATTATGGTCGTAGAATGTGGTCTCTATGTAGTTTATCTATTTTGCTCCCCAAACTTCTTGAAATCCACTTTTGGATTTTCTTTCCTCAAGCTATCCCCTAGTAGCAAGGTTCTTTGAGTAGCAAACTCTACCTTTATTGAACAACTTTTATTTGATCGTCTTTTAAGTAATTAACTGTGTATATTTTGAATATTAGTTTCCTTCAAAACTTGAAGATAGTATTCTATTGTTTACTAGCCTTGATTGCTTCAGGCAAGCCTATTTTCATTTTAATTGCAGTTCTTTTTTCTAGGATTTTGCTTTCAGGATTTTTCCTGTCTTTGGTATTCTGTACTTTCATTACCAAATGTAGGAATATGGATTTCTTCAATTTATTCTCAATATTTAACCTGTTGCTTTTATTTGAGGACTCATGACTCTTCAGTTCTAGGAAATTCTCAGCCTCCATCTACACTTTACATATGATGTTCTCCCCCATTCTTCTATGTTTATCTGTGAAAAACACTAGCGAACCATAAGAGAGAGCTGAGAAAATTACTCAGAATGGAGTGTGGAGGCATAGAAATATGGATCCCATGAAAGACAGATTCAGAGACACGGAGGATAGAGTCAGAATCACTCTATTCTGAGTAACTTTCTCAGATCTCTCTTATGGCTCACTAGTGCTCTCCTCAATGGTATTTAATTTGTAATTTAACTTGTCTTTTAAATTTTATATGTCAATGAGTGTATTTTTCAAAAATATGAAGTCATTAATCAGATCATTATTTATAATTCAAAAATTTAGGCCAAGCACAGTGGCTCACGCCTATAATCCCAGCACTTTGGGAGGCAGAGGGAGGTGGATCCTCTGAAGGCAGGAGTTTGAGACCAGCCTGGCCAACATGGTGAAATCCCTTCTCTATTAAAAATATAAATATTAGCCGGGCATGGTGGCAGGTGCCTGTAATCCCAGCTACTCGGGAGGCTGAGACAAGAGAATCACTTGAACCCAGGAAGTGGAGGTTGCAGTGAACTGAGACCATGCCACTGCCCTCCAGCCTGGGCAATAGAGCGAGACTCCGTCTCAAAAAGAAAGAAAAAAAGAAAAGAAAAGAAAAGAAAATTAGGAAGATGCCTAAATGTTCAAAAATTATAGTGTATCTATGTGATAGATAATTATATAGTCATTAAAATTAAAATTAGCATGAAAAAACAGTAAAACGAAATAAAAATATATAAAATTATATATGTGCTCTTCTTATGTAAAAGTAAAAGTGAACACATAAATAGTTGCATTACGGTGACTTTATTGCAGATGATCTTTTTCTTCTTCCAACTTTTCTATAATGATGTGGTATTATTTTTTATTATTTAAAATAGTTCCTTAAAACACATTTATCTTCCCAAAAGAGCATCTGGGTAAAAACTTTGAATATGAGGTCAGAATTAGCCTTTGCTTAAATATGTCTCTACTGTTGAGGATTTCTGAAAGCAGAAATTCATTTCTGGATACCAGCTGATATTTGAAATCATGTCAGCATTTTGAGTCCTTAGGTATTCTTTCTGCCCCAGAGTTGAGTTCAGAAAATTGAAATCTACATGCTTGCATGTGTCATGGCTAAGATGCCACTAAATTTGTTTCTTGTTTCTTTTTCAAACATAATTAATCATTGTGTTTTGCTTTGAATATCGTCAATTAGGAAGTGCAAACTGCTTTTCCATTCTAAGAACTGTATGTTATTTATTTATTTATTTATTTATTTATTCAGAGATGGAGTCTTGCTCTGTCACCCAGGCTGGAGTGCAATGGCGTGATCCTGGCTCACTACACACTTGACCTCCCAGGTTCAAGCGATTCTCCTGCCTCAGCCTCCCAAGTAGCTAGGACTACAGGTGCACATCACCATGCCAGGCTAATTTTTGTATTTTTAGTAGAGACGGGGTTTCACCATGTTGGCCAGGCTTGTCTCAAACTCCTGACCTCAAGTGATCCACCTGCTTCAGCCTCCCAAAGTGCTGGTATTATAGGCATGATCCACTGCAGTTGGCTGCACCTTACAAAAAAAAATTACAAAAAACTTGTTGCAAAGCATAGGCCACACTTAAGTTAATGAAGTCATTTTTAAAATAAAACATAGTTTTACATTTTTAAGAAAAGTCTTCATGGCCGTGAATTTGTTAGTTATAGTTATTTCTTGCACTGGCTAAAGGAAGGGTTTTCCTTACCTTGTTTGGGGCTAGAACTTGACATTCACAAAAACTGTACATGGGCGGCTCTGAGAACATCTGCAGCATAAGCACGACCTTTGATTCGGTAAACTTCATTTCCTCCTTCCTCCTAGTGCTTCAATGGTGTTTTCTCTGCACACTCAAAGGTGCCCCTTCCCAGTTATATGTCCTACACCAGCACTCACTCACCTTATTAAACAACAGGATCATAGGGGCACTAAAAATGGATAAAGAGAAAATCTCTCCAAAATTTCAGGAGTTTTGACCCAGTTACCTGGTCTGGGTTCTTCTTTTCAAGGTGTTCCTTTGGCTCTGTATAATTCTCTGGTCAGACCATAATCCTTAAACACTGTGATCATCATAAATGCTCTTCTGTTTCCATTTACTCTGCAGAGGTCAAAAGATGCGGCTGGTTTATGAGTTTATTCTGCCATGTATCACTACAGGCAGGTCAGCGGGCCAGCCGGATGGATGGGCAGCGCTAACCTCCTCATTTATTACTCTTGTCAACTCGGAAGGGATTTTTTTTTTTTTTTTTTTTTTTTTACCTTGTGAAAGGCCCATCAGCAGTGAATCAGTGAAGTGAAGACGACAGTTGATTTGTGAATTTAGATTCTATAAAGTGACTCCGCTTTGGTGGGCTGTGTAGATAAAGCAACCCTCACGATAAGGTGACGAGTGCAATTCCACAAAACCAAATTTATTGCACATTTGAGGAAATCATCCTATTTTAAAATGCCATAAATTCTAAATTGAATATTACTTATTCCCATGAATTTTGATTTATATTTTGAATATTTTTTAATGGGATGCTAAATAGCCTGGCCTGGAAGTTATGAGTTTATGCATTACTTCTCGTGGGCTATTGTGACTTTCTGCAGAATATATTGGCCATTCTTAGGATTTCATTTGTGTGGACTGTGGTGGGGGTGGGGGAGTGCATTCGTGCACCTGCTGAGGGTGCCCTGTGGGTAATGCTGTGGATGCTGGTTATAAGAAAAGGAGCTGGCTGCAACCTTCCTCCCTCCAAGCAAGCTGTCTCACAAGGAGTCTTTTGCACCCACTCAAGCAAGGGTGAAATAGCAATGGAAGGGAACATGGAATCCCCACTCCCATCAGACATCCTCAGAATCCCCTTTACTTCTCTGTAACATTTATTGCTACAGTAATTAACGATTTCAGTGGCTACTTATTTACAACCCATCTCTGCTACTGGACACAGCTGTAGCTCCACAGAGCCTGGAGGCAGGAGACCCACCCACCACCCCAATTAAAACAACAACAAACAACTCAGAATGCTTTAGGCCACCACCCTTTTCCAGTTAACTCCATTTTTTCTTTAACTAATAGTCAAAAAGAAAACCTTTTAATTTTCAACCGTGGCTGTTGAAGCACTGAAGAATGGGTACACCCAATTGCCTTTTACCAACGAGAAAAATCAGGAAAGAGTCTTCCGACCTGTGATTGAAAACTGACAGCTTTGCAGTGCACCTCACAGGCAGAGGCCTTCAGGCAGCATTTACCCCATAGTGGGCGGGAAGATGGCCTGGTTGGAAGTTCATTAAGTGCAGGGTGAATGGCTTCCCTCTTCCCCTTCCAAGTCCAGATCTCACCTAGCACCTGGCATGGTGTGCAGCAGCCTCTGAGCTGTCAGATGAAATCTTTGGAGTTTCTCCAGCACAGACTAGAGCTACCTTTTCATTATTCCTTGAGGAAAGTGGCTGGTCTTGAGTAAATAGAAGCTTCTTACTCATTTTGAAGGTTGAACAGAGCAGGTGAGTGCCTGGTAGAGCCATGGAAATCTTCAAGTCTCTTGATACTCTTAATATTACTGTGTTTTGAGCATGGGTACTTTATAGACAGTGGAGTTCACATGGTACCTGCTAAAAAGGTTTTTAAATCTAAAAAGGTTTTTATAACCTCCAGGACCTGAGCCCTCTGAAACCCTAAAGCCCCCAGATAAATTGTGCTGTTCTTCTCTGCATTTTCACTGTGGTTCCTCTTTCCGTGGAGTATACAGAAAAAGAGAAAGACACAAATAGGCTTTTATTTTTTTTAAGGTAGGGGGATGATTCCCTTCTCTCTGACCACCATACCTACCAAGGATGTCTAGCTAAATCTGGATAAGTTAAGTGTACAAATAATGAACTCCACATGTGACTTCATTGACTGAGACCTCAGCTGCGGCCATCTGCTGAAATATTTCCAAGTGGTTTCTCCAGGGAGCCTGAGCTTCCTCACAACATGGTGGCTGGGTTCCAAAAGTTAGTGTCCAAAGACAGGTGGGGATGAGGATAATGGAGAGGAAGAAGGAGAAACAGAAACAGATAGCACTGAATGCTAGGCAGAAGCTGTATTCTTTTTATGACTCAACCTCGGAAGTCAGAGAATCACTTTTGTCAAATTCCATTCATTAAAAGTAAGTCATGGCCCAGTGCTGTGGCTTATGCTGTAATCCCAACACTTTGGGAGACTGAGGTGGGAGGATTGCTTGAGCCCAAGCGTTAGAGATCAGCCTGGGCAACATAGTGAGACCCTGTCTCTGCAAAAATAAAAATAAAAATTTAGCCAGGCATGCTGGTGCACACCTATAGTCCCAGATACTTGACAGGCTGTGGTGGGAGAATTGCTTAAGCCTGGGAGTTGAGGCTGCAGTGAGCCATAATCGTGCCACTGCATTCCAACCTAGGCAACAGAGCAAGATGCTGTCTCAAAAAAGAAAAGTAATATAAGTCACTAAGTCTGACCTACATTCAAGGAGAGAGAAATTAGACTCCACCTTTTGGAAGGAGGAAGGCCAAATAATTTGCAAACCTTTTTAAAAACTGCCACGTAGGGTCATTGTGGGTAGTAACTTTACCCTGTTGGTTGTGAGATCTGCTTCTACGTGGTGTCCAAGACCCTGCAAGACTACATCAGCATCTTTTGAAAGCATCCAAGGACAGTATGTTTTTGGCAAAGCTTCCTTCCCACAAAGACAGGTGTTCATAGCATCTCCTGTAATGCTATCTTCTTAGTTATAAGGACTTTGAGAGCAAAGTTCACAAGTAAATCTGTGGCCACCTCATGCCATTTAATTATGTCAGAAACATTACTTCTGGGGGGAGGTATAGGTAACCATGCTGCCGCCTCTGCTTGCAATATCTCTGCCCCTTTTTTCTGTGTGATTGGCAGGCTCTATTCATCCTTTGAGGCCCACACTTCAAACCTATCCTTTTTAGAGAGAGAGAGAGAGATAGGATCTCACTCTGTTGCCCAGGCTGAAGTGCCATAGTACGATCATGGCTCACTGCAGCCTCAACCTCCTGGGCTCAAGCAATCCTCCCACCTCGGCTTCCCTAGTAGCTGGGACTACAGGTGTTCACCAGAAGAGCTAGCTAGTTTTTAAATTTCGGGTAGAGATAGGGTCTTGCTATGTTGCCCCGGCTGATCTCAAACTCTTGGGTTCAAGTGATCCCCCTACACTGGCTTCCCAGAGTGCTGGGATTACAGTTGTGGAGCCGCTGCACCTGGCTGCATGTCCTGTTGGAGATACTCCAGGGTGCCCCCAAGCGGAACTGGTTTGTCCACAGTCCATTATTTGTATGTCCATCACAGTACCAAAGAGTCTATCATCTTGTCTTCTAGACAATGAGTTTCCCTAAGGGAGGAATCTTATCCTATCCTCACCCTCAAATATAGCACCTAGAATGTGCCAGTTGTTTATATTCCATACATATTAGTTCAGAGGAGCTTGGAAAAATGGACAATTTTTTTAGGCTAGCATCTTCCAACATGGGATGCGTGCAAGCTGAAATTCATGAGATCCTGCAAAAGAAGGGTTTTGTGTTAAATAAGTTGAAAAACATCTGCTTGTTTTCATTTCAGTCTCGGAGGCTCATATCAACACTTGAATGGAGTCAGTGTGGTGTAGAGCTTTAAAAATGTGAGCTCTGGGGTTATCATTGATTTGAATTCTGGCCACACCCTTGTTCAAGTCACTAAGCACATGTGCCTCATTTTTCTTAACTATAAGATAGCAATCACATTCTGAATCCTTACCTCATAGAGATGTTAATGTTGAGAGAAAAAACTAAAATAACTCATGAAGGGCACTTAGATGTGTTAGGAATTCAGTAACTACTGTGTAATAAAACTGTCATTAAAGGCTCTGAGAGGTCCTGCAACAATAATCACAGTATTTTTCCAACTTATTTGATGGTGAAATTATTTTTTTTCATATCACACTTAATAATTTACATCCACATTTTGGGAAATGTGGCTGCAGAAGACTTGATAATATTGGAACACATCCTCTGCAAATTAGAAAAACCTAGAGAAATCTAAAGCTAGCATAATTCTTGAGGGGTTGTTGAAGGGATGAAGTTAGAATTGATGGTCAATGAATGAGTAGCTGGCAATTTTTCTCATTGATATCTCTTCAACTGATGGCTGCTGTCCTGTCTGAGAATTCTTAACCTTGACGAAAGTGCTTCAGATGTATTTGACTGCACTTTTTTAGTAGCCAGCAACATGAAAGAGGAAATACAAGCACATTGGGTGATCTTGCTGAGTTTAGCAGACACCTTCTACCATTGTTAAATGTGCATTCAGGAAGAGGTGCAATGCTCCTTACAGAAAGAGCCCTCTGACTTCTGTGCAGAGATGTGGCTTCTGCTTACAGAAACTTTGTTATTTGCTTATAGCTTGCCAGGCTGCTTCTGAGTTTCCTTGGCTCCTTGTAGAGACTTGAGGGTGTCAGGGGATTCTTGAAGCCCTGAGTTGGTCTGGGCCCAAGGCAGCTGCTGAAATAACTGTGGCTGTCTGAGAACTGAGTCGAGTAACATGATTTTAACTGCCCCACAGTCATTTCTCCTTTTCTGTAATCCATCACCTTGATCTTTCTTCGGGAAACTTCTCCTTCCCCACTCCCAGGCCATGTAGCTTAGGTGGACCAGCTCTACCCAGAGGAGGGCATATGATCTAGATCTGGCCACAACGCATCCAACATCCTGCTTCAGAAATGAACCTGTGGCCTAAGCCAGGTCAAGGGGGATGCCTAGCTGGAACTATCGGAGGCCCCAGGTGATGAGACCCAAGAGAAGTGTAAGGCCTTGGCAAGAGCTGCCTTTTACCAGGGAAACCCAGATGTCAAAACGTATTGAAACTCCATTTGATATAAAGTGGAGCAAGAGAAAATTTACAATTACACACATTACAATTCCTTTCAGGAATGATAATTAATACTATAATGACTATCTTTTATTGAGTATTTACTATGTCCCAAGCTGGCATGTTTCCTCAATTCTAATGTACACCTCTTCCCCTTTGAACATTTCTGAAATCAGAGATACTAGTGCCTTTCAATCGAGGGCTTCTTACAACTGCCTCTAGCTAAGCAGTGGTCATGGCCTTAACCAATACATCTCACTTCATTTTTGATGAATGCCAAGGGTGATGTGTGATTAAAATCTATGTCTAAAGAAATCTTTAAAAAGATGTTTTCAACAAATATTCTGAACAACAGGCCAAGGGTGATAGACAACTAAAATCTATGCTTGTATACATCTTCTTAAAAAACTTTCCACAAAGCATACGATAAGAAAACTTTGGGATATGGTTTAATTGTCAGTGTTTTTTCCTTTTGGAGGGACAAAATAATATAGCATCCTGCAATGGATGGCATCTCAGCTTCTGCAAAATACGGGATTACCTTATTCGTTCTTGGAGTCAGTACTATTTTACGTAAGGGCAACCATGGCTTGGGGAAGTTAGCTAATTGCTCAAATCCACCATCAAGCTCCAAGTGCTAAACCAGATAAAGCACATGAAATGGAGACAAATAAGACCAGTCCAAGACCCCCAAGTCATAAACGGACTTTGCTATTTGGCAAAGATTTCTAATTTGCAATAATAGGCACAGCTCATCTTATTCTTTTATTGGAACAAAACATACAATAAAAACTCCAACGTTTCTATCTGTTCCCAAATCCAAGCCTCCCCTAGCGTTGCTGCCTTAGATAATGCTGTCACAGTGCAGTAGCATTATGAAAAAGTTACTTGTAATCTACAGGATTAGATGAAAGCCAAGTTCCCAAGGCTGCTGTTTCTCTACCAGAAAATTGATACCAGGGACTTTCAGAGCTGAAAGAGACCACTGAGCTTGTTTAAAATAACCAAGGACCCAGTTGCAATGATGTGGCAACAATTAGGATATTATTTCCTTTGGGGAAAAGTCACTCAGCTTATTTCAGCCAAATGTCCAAGTCGTTCCGGACAATTTTTCTGCACAACGCAACCCCCGCTGGGTCCCCCACCAATTTTTGTAAATTAGAACCATCCAATTTGGCTTCAGAGTCTGCTTTGGGGGCACGAATTGGATTCTGGGATAAATTTTACCGTGGAAAGAAGGGTCCTGGTGCGCCTGGACTTTACTGATGGAGTGTAAGCAAATGGCACAGGGATGCTTTTCTTCACGGCCTGCTTTGAAAACTGGCTTTCATGTGAATATCAGATGTTTTATGTCTTTGACTCAAGTGACCTCATCTACCAGAATGAAGTCATCTATCCCGCCAGGGAAGACAAACCTTCTTTCCAGAGAATCAATCAGCCCATCAAGGGTCCTCCTTACCTCCTTATCTCCAACCAGTGAGCAGTTAAAAACCTGGCAGGCCCCAGAGAGCCCCCGTACTTCACGTTCTCTTAAATCAAAAGGGAACCCAAAGACTCTCAGGGAAGCGCCAACTTGCTGCTGGGTGACCACAGCTTGACATCAGTTCAGACTTGGGGGATTGTTTCCAAGCGACATATTTGAGCACGAAAACCATGGCATTCCAGTGAACTTTAGGGGTTTCTCCTTCATGTTGTTAAACTATTAACTCCTGCCAGATAGAAATGCTAGGCACCTAATTGTTCTCCCAGCCTTTTCATCCCGAGCTATTGCACAACCCATAAACAGGCCAATTAGGAAACCAATTAAAATGAGAAAGAGGCTTCCTGAATTATCCAGCAGTTGGAGCAGCACTGCCTTTTCGTTGTCAGCCAGCGAAAGGTTTTTACTGCATCTGCTGAATAGGTGAGCAAATTAAGGGAAGCAGCACTGCCATGGGGCCCGTGCCACGCAGAACAGCAGACAGAGCACTTGACCAACTCTGACGCGCCTTGCAAGACCCCAAGGTGGGTGTTCTAGAAGGAAGAAGCTTTGGCTTGCTTACTGGAACCAAGACAAAAATTCCAAATAAAATTCCAAATAAAAATGTAAATCGAGTTTATTCCTCGATTGTCGCGGAGACTCTGGTGAACATGTTGTTTTCAGAAAGTGATTCTTTTCCTAGCAATGGGCTGCTTGCCTTGCATTCCTCAAGGCCTGTCCTGAGCCTTTCCTCCTGTGTCCTTCCACAAGGCTCTGAGTGGCTGTAGAACCCTCATATGACAGGAGGAGGAGGCTGACCTTGGCCAAGGTCACATATCCCTTCTTTTATCCATTTGAAAGACTCTTGCTGTTGACTGACTATGCAGCAGACATAGCTGGGCCCTGGGGAGATGTGCAAGGCAAACACAACCGAGAGGTTTCTGCCTTCACTGAGCATGCACCGCAGAGACACACTCAGTCACTTCTCCCTGAGCTCTCGCAGCACCTCAAACATGCCTCTAGTTTAAACCTCTACTTTTAAATGTAATCCCTGTGCATGGCACACCATAGGTGCTCAAACAGGGAGATGGTGGAACTCTTGAAGGAGAAGGAGTGCTGCTGACTCGTCGTCCTGAGATGGAGGTGTGCATGCATCCATATATATGTGTGTGCGTGTGTGTGTTTGGGGGAAGACACAGTAAATAAGTTGAGTGTTTCTTGTTCTCTGTGGTCTCAAGGCCTCTATGCATTATTGTGGCCACTCAGAGCTCAACTGGTAGAGTTGACTTTTGACCTTGTTCCTTGCTACTTGCAAAGTTAGAAAAAGAAAAGTGCAATCGACTGACAGTGAATCTCTGAAATGCCAAGTGGTTGTACTCTAGAAAAGCCCCATTGAATTCTTTAATGGTGCCAACTACATTCTCCCTTCTCCCTGAGAGGTTTTGCCATGTCTCCTTTCTTCCTTCCTGGATTTTTGACTCCTTGAAAGCAGGCACAGAGCCTCCTTATTGCTGCAGCCCCCATGAACCTGGTGCAGAGCCTGGCTCAAGGTGGCCTCTCACTGCCTCACTGACAGGTGGACACACTTATCTTGAATGTCTCTGACTTTCTCCACCAGAATAAGTCGCTCTTTTGAACCCATAACCTTCTGGTCTGTGTTGTATTTTAAACTACAAGGGTGGTTTCAGAAGTAGGAGTCGAGTCTGTAGCTGCAGCATCATTTTATAACAAATTGGATCTAATTCCTGATCCTCCAGTGAAGAAACTTGGGCACACTGCATAATTTTCTTAGCCTCTGTTTTCTCATCTATGAACCACAATTGATAATAGTACCTGAGCCATATGCTGTTGAAAGATTTGATGGGTTAATGTGAGCAACATGCTCAGAACAAGGACAGGTGCGTGCCAGGTGCTGCCTGAAGTAAGCTGTCCTCTTTGCTGTGCTGTGGTGCGTGTTCAAGCTGTTGACTTTCTCCTGGTGAGATGAGACCTTGAGCATGCAAACCTGCACTTGCCCCTTTTTGGGGATGCTGATGGCAAAACCAGTTGGAAGGGATCTTGGGAGATTTCAGGGGCCTCTTATGTGTCCATGCTGGACTCCCCTGGAGGGTTGGTCACCGTGTTTTGAGCATTTGGTCTTATATATAGCAAGCTTGTGCTTTGTGTTTCCGTATGTCCTGTCTCATCTAGCAAAATTGCCAGTATTCACCTGACTCTGGTGGCTGGAAGCCCAATGCATCACAAGACAAGCTGTATCTACTAAGAGGTAGCATGGTAGGGTGATTCAGAGTCTGAGTCAATCATGTTTGGATCTCAGCTCTGCAGCTTACAAACCGCATGACCTTGAGTGAATTACTTAAACTCTTTCTGTCTCATTTTATTTATCCAAAAAATGGGTATAATAGCTACCCGGCACAGTGGCTCACGCTTGTAATCTCAGCACTTTGGGAGATCGAGGTAAGTGGATCACTTGAGCCCAGGAGTTCAAGACCAACCTGGTCAACATGGTGCAACACCGTCTCTATTAAAAATACAAAAATTAGTTGGGCATGGTGATGCATGCCTGTGGTCATAACTACTTGGGAGACTGAGGTGGGAGGATTGCTTGGGCCTGGGAGGCCAAGGTTACCGTGAGCCAAGATAGCACCACTGCCCTCCAGCCTGGGCACACAAAATGAGACCCTGTCTCAAAAAATTTTTTTTTAATAAAAGGACATAATAGTCCCTGCCAAACATGGTTTTATGAGGATTAGATGAGTGAATATTTAGAAAGCTCCTTGAAAAGTGTCTACTGTGTGTAAACTTATGTAAAACTGTGATAAATACATCATTTCTGATGACTCAATGTTAGAAAGTTCTTTCTTCTCTTAATCTAAAATTCATTTTTTTCTCCTCACTGGAGGCTGCTAAAGCCCCTGGGTTTGAAAAGTTTTGGGTTTTGTGCCCATTACCACATAGACTGTTTCCCAGCCATGCTGTGTTGAGAAGTTACTTTTGTTCTCTGAGCCTTTATGTCTTCATCTGTTAAGTGGGTGCAGTCACCACAGTCCAGATTAGCATCCAAAACCTTGTCTTCAAGCCAGCAGTGATAGATCTTCTCTGGAGCAGACTCAAGTTAGCTTACATTAACTAGGACTGTGTGTCAGGCAGAATCCCGACATGTCACTTCCTGAAGCTCAGGGCCACTGTCAAGAGGCCTGGAAACTTCAGAAAAATCCTAGAACAGCCAGGATGATCTTTCCAAAGCACACATTTGACAATATCTGACCCCAGACTAAATAGCTGGCCATGAGTTACTCTCTCCCTTTCCTTCTGCCCCATCTGCCTTCATCCCCGGCTCTCCATGCCCTACCCTGACTCAGTTGCATTTGCTCAGCTTGCCATGTTTTGTTGAGAGCAGCGTTTCACAACTGGGGGTGATTTTGCCCCCTGAAGACACTAGGCAATGTCTAGAGACATTTTTGGTTGTCATAACATGGGGAGGGGGTGCTACTGGATCTAATGATTAGAGACTAGGGATGCTACCAAAAGTCCCACAATGTATAGGACAGACCCCCACGACAAAGAATTATGGGCCCCAAAATATCAATAGTGCCAAGGTTGAGGAACTCTGTGGCCCTTTCCAGAGAATTCTTCCCATCACCAATCCACTCACCTGTGTCTACCTGTATCAGTCAGGATAAACTAGTTTATCGTGCAGTAAAACACATTCCCAAATCTTAATGGCTTAACTCCACAAATGTTAATTAATTTCTTTCTAATGTTCTGTGTCCAGTGCAGGTTGGGTGGGGGACTCTAGTCCACATGCTCCCTGAGGACTAGGCTCCTTTGGGACACTGCAAATTGCCGTGGTGGAGGGAGAGAGCATGGGAGATTGCTCACTAGTGTTACTTTTGCTCATATTTTATTGGCCAATGGAAGTCACATGGCCATATCTAACCTCAAAGAGGGTGGAGAAGTGCAGTCTTCTTTTGGACCTGGGAGGAGAGAAATAGATTCTTGGCGAACAGCCCTGATGACCACATCACACCCAGTTCAGTCTCATCCTTGGAGACTCACCTTGGATGCCATGGAGAAGCCTATCCCAATTGTCCTCCCTGGGTGTTGGGGGTACCCTTGCTCTGGGCTCCCACCTTGGCTCATCCCATCACAACCTGTGACAATCCGGGGCTTCCGTGTTGGGTGGATGGTGGGATTCTTGTTTACTACGGTGCCTCTGACACCTAACCCAGTGCTCAGCAAGAAGTAAAGCCCAAGAATGACTTTCAGAAGTAACGGGCAACTGGTGGATGGATTTTCATCCTAAAGGAGATCATGAGGAAGAGGAGGACTCTGAGATATGCGGCTGTGCGTCTGGTCCCAAAAGCTGATGTCATCAGATAGTGAAAATCCAGCAACTCCATCTCCACCACTGTCTGAATCTGCAAGGGCATCAGAATTCTAGAACTGATATGGCCCATTGACTCCTTTCCTGGGCCTGCCACGTGCTGCCTCCTTGTCTCTGTGTTTCCCAAGTTCCAAGCCTACCTCCTTCCTTTGGTGGATGAGCTCTTCGGCTAGATATGTTTGTGTTGCTGACCTGACTGCATCAAGGTTCTCTCTGCCCCTACTCCCACCCTGGTGAGAATGGCTGTCTAAGGGAGCATTTCCAAACCTGTCACTTACCTCAGACTGTCCCAAGTTTGGACACATCTTAGTCCTGCTTTCTCTATTATTTAATTAATATTTTCTTTTTAACTCAGTGCATATTTTTACCTAAAGAAATGTGTTTACAAACAAGTTCACACCAGTCTAAGATAGACAGAAAGATAGATAGATAGATAGATAGATAGATAGATAGATAGATAGATAGATATCATTAGGCCAGGCACAGTGGCTCATGCCCACATGTAATCCCAATATCCCAATGCTTTGGGAGGCTGAGGTAGGAGGATCCCTTGAGCCCAGGAGTTCAAGACCAGACTGGGCTGTGTAGCAAGACCTCCATCTATATAAAAAAAATTTAAAAATTATTAGCCAGGCATGGTTGTACATGCCTATAGCCTCACTTACTCTGGAGACTGAGACAGGAGGATCACTTAAGCCCAAGAGCTCAAGGTTGGAGTGAGCTATGATTGTGCTACCACACTTCAGCTTGGGTGACAGAGCAAGACCTTATCTCTAAATAAATAAATTAAAATAGACATTATTGACCCCTTTGGGGAATTCTAGGGAACGCCTTTAGTATTTTGAAAACTGGCTACCCTTCCTGTATGACCTGTGCCTCAGAGTACCCTAATAGTTGGTGAAGGAAAGTTTCTTTTTTCTTTCTAGAAGTGTTCTGGCTAAGAAATTAGAAAGAAATGTTGGAATTGGAACATCGCTATCTTGCAACCACAAATGAATCAATGGATGTGGGCAATAATCATCAATGACTAGTATCATGAAAAGAGAGACAACAGACATTACATATACCTCCCAATGGAAGAACAGAATGCTATCAATGAAATAACCTTGTAAAACATATTGAACTTGAATCTGATCAAGCCTCTAGACCTAACTATGAATTTACAGGCTATACAAGGGACAGAGGGGCATGTTAAATGACCCATGGGACGCAGTCAGTAAATCCAGATTGTGGGAGACGCTACAAAACAGATGACCTGGCTTCCTTAATGCAACCTTTTCCCAAGAAATTACTATTTACAAGAAAGAGCCAGTGAGAGAGAATGCACCCAAATGTTGAAAAAGACATGTGACACAGAAAATTGCAAAGTATGGGCCTCATTTTGATCCCAACTCAAATAAGTTGAGTAAATGTGAACAGTTTACTGGGTATGAGATGATATTGGTAGTAATTGTTAATTTTTTCATTGTGATAATGGTTATGGTTAGATTTTTTTAAAGTCCTTATATTTTAGGGAAACACGTTGAAATATTTTCAGATGCAATAACAGGATGACCAGCGGTGGGTAGGGAAGATTAGAACAATGGCCAAATGTTCCTAGGTGTTGAAGCTGAGGACCTCAGAATAACATTGTGTTATTCTGTTCATTTTTTAAAAAATGCTTGAACATTTCTCTAATTAAAAATCTTTAAAAACCACAGTGATGTAATAGAAAGATGAGCAGGGTTAGTGATAGTGAGTCAGGGAAGACCCAGGGAGGAATGACATCTGAATGACAAAGATGAGCCCGCCATGTGAGGACATGGGGAGTAGTCTGGGCAGAGGGAACAGCAAGTACAAAGTCACCAAGATTACTCAACAGTATCTAAGAAATAACCTTGTAAAGCCTTGTAAAATGCCACGTATCCCATTTTCTAAATTATATGATTAGCCAAGAGAGGATGTGAAATTAGCCACTGAAAATATTGCTGCTTTGAAAATGAGGCTAATTTTCAGTAGGATTTCTCTTCTCAAAACGGAGGTGCGTGTACGAACTTTATGCTTTGGATTAAAATTTCAAGTGTTTTTAAGATTTTGATTAAAATTAGTTTAATTTAAAAAATGTTGATTGCCTTACTGTTTTTGCTGCGTGCTGTCTGATTTCACCACTGGGATAAATCCCAGCACCTGCTGGAGTTTCACAAGCTGCCAGTTCAAACCGCCACATGTCAGTAAATAAAGGGAAAATAAAGTTTTTTTATATTTGTGAAATACTGCACCAAGGCATGTAGTGTAAAATAGCCCAGTATGGTCCCAGCTGAATAGTAAGAGGGTGATTTATTCCCAAGGTTCTGTTTCCATTTTGGCTGTTTATGATAGCATATCAAGCGAGCTTTTTGATTGAATTACCACCTTGTATTCAGGCTGGCACCATGCATTATTACATATGTAAGTATAAATGTTGATGCAAATGAGTTTTCCTAATGAAAGGAGAGACAGTTTATTTCCCCTTGCATAATGGGTGGTTCTGAGGACCAGATTTATTTTCTCAAAGTGAGCGCACGCTTATTTTTCAATTTGTCATCCATTCTTAGCATGAGCACCCCAATAATTCAGATCTGCAAATCTTTTAGCTTTCACATTTTAATATACTTTTTTTCATTTTTAAACCGAAATCAATTTCAATGTGATTTATCATCAGAGAATTACCTTATGTAAAATGCTTAAGTGAATGAAGCAATAACTTTAGGCCTATTGGTTTGAGAGAGCAATTTTCAGTTTTTCAGTTCTAAATAAACGGTGAGATCCCGGGTCACATTTTCATTTTATTCATTACACTGTGTGCTTTAGTTATTACAGAGTTTTTGGAAAGTCTAAGAGCTTCAAAATGAGCTGAATTACGTTTAAATATTGCTGCATTTCGTTTTCTACAATTTGAGCTACTTTGCTTGGTGTTTTTTGGTATTCTATTATCCTCTTACCTAAACCAGCTGGCCAAGTCTGCAGTTCATTTCTCTCTTCATAAATTAGGATACTAATGTTGAGCCCTAGGCTCTCTCTTTGCATATGAAATTAACTGCAGCTTCCTTGCTTCCTCAACTGAGGATTTGCTTAGTAAGTACTTGGCCAATGATTGCAATGGGAGAACCAGGCTGAAGGGAGACCCATGTGGGAACATTTTTCTCCTACCTTGGAGGACCTGAAGACTCTGGGTAAGCAGATCCCCTTGATAGAGTTTAGGCCTTCTGCGAGAACTGCGAGTTTGAGGATTATTTGGGCAGGGGTCCTCCAAGAACATGGTGTGAGATTAGAGGTAATGGTAGCTTTCTTTCCATACAATAATAATAGTAATAATAATTTTTCTTATTTATTTATTATTATGTATATAATTTATTACACATATAAATATAATTTAAATATTTTAATAATTTTAATATTTGTTATATTTATATGTATAATATAAAACAAATAAGTATGTGTATTATACTAATATATAATATATATATTAGAAATCCTAATAATAATAATACTCAGGGCAGGCACAGTGGCTCACGCCTGTAATCCCAGCACTTTGGGAGGCCTAGGCAGGCAGATCACCTGAGGTCATGAGTTTGAGACCAACCATGGCCAACATGGTGAAACCCTGTCTGTACTAAAAATATATAAAAATTAGCTAGGCATTGCAGGTGCCTGTAGTCCCAGCTACTCAGGAGGCTGAGGCAGGAGAATTGCTTGAACCCAAGAGGCAGAGGTTGCAGTGAGCCAAGACTGGACCACTGCACTCCTGCCTGGGCAACAGAGCGAGACTCCATCTCAAATAATAATAGTAATAATAATACTCAGACATTTATTGAGCATTTACTGTGTCCAGGCACTATGCTAAGCATTTCATTAATTATCACCTCATGTTGCATATATCTATAGATATGTTTCTATGTAATATGTATAATATCTATATATTTATGTAATTCTCAGTATAATTAATTAGGTGAGCATTATCTCAGTCAATCTCTACTATACCTTCCAAGATAAGAACCACTGTAATTCCCATTGTACAGATAAAGAAGCAGAGGTTCTGGGAAGTTAAGTACTTTGTCCAGGGTCAGCCCACTAATAAGTGGAAGGAGGAGCCGAGACCCGAAACCAGAGTCTGGCCTTAAAGCATTCTTCACTTTGTAAGCATTCCACCTGAGCAAGATTTCTACTTACAAGGGAATGCTTCTTTACACAGTATTTGTTTAAATCCCACAATCTTCTGTCTACAGGAGGGAGAAAAAATTGTGTGCTTTAGAGTCTGGACCTTAAAAGACAAATAGACGTGGTTGAGTTCTGTATTAGTCTGTTTTCATGCTGCCAATAAAGACATACCTGAAACTGGGCAATTTACAAAAGGAAGAGGTTTGATGGACTCACAGTTCCACATGGCGTGGGGAGGCCTCACAATCATAGTGGAAGGTGAAAGGCACTTCTTACATGGTGGCGGCAAGAGAGAATGAGAGGGAAGCAAAAGCAGAAATCCCGTATAAAACCATCAGATCTTGTGAGACTTATTCACTACCATGAGAACAGTATGGGGGAAATCACCCCCACGATTCAATTATCTCCCACCAGGTCCCTTTCACAACACATGGGAATTGTGGGAGTACAATTGAAAATGAGATTTGGGTGGGGACACAGAGCCAAAAGTTCCAACTCAAGGGTTGTCACTTAACAAGTTGAGTGCTGCCCCCCACCCCCATATGTTTTTAACCTCTTTCTACCTTGGTTTCCCCATCTGCAATATGGAGATGATAATGATGATACTGTTATTGCAAGGAATTCATGAACCCATGCAGTGCCCAGTGGGTCAGAACCTATTGAACCTATCCAGCTATCCTGAAACTAAAATCTTACACCAGGTGGACTCAGGTGAGAGCCACCTCTGGGAGCTGTTTTAAAGGGACTTAAAATTTGCATTTCTAATTTCCCTCTAACTACTTCCCTAGCCAGTCCTCTGAGGACTTGCTCAGTGATTGATGTGATACCACTTAGAAATTTCTTTGAGTTCCCCAGAAGAAAGGTTTTCTGTACAATCCAGCTGGTGGTGTTACCGTTTAGAGAAATCTGAAAACCTAACTGTGCCGCTGATATGCTCACAGGGAGTTGAAAGGGGGATTATCTTTTAAGACTTGAGAATGTTGATGTTTGCAAATATTTTCTTGCTGCCTCTCCTAATACTGCAAATTGACTGCAGAGATAATGGGCAAAGGATGACATCATACAAAACACTAGCCTTTTAAGTGCAAAGGCTGGAGGAACCACTTAGAGTAATTAGGAAATCCTTAAACAAGTGTTTGCAAAGTACTGGCTAACCTTTAATGGTTGCTTTTTTTTTTTTTTTTCTTTTTTCCTGGCAACTAACGCTAAAAGTCTGACCTTGAATAATTATCTACCCACTGGCTTTCAGCACCAGGAACAGAAAAGCTCCCGCAGGCTGTCTGGTGGTGTGTGGACAGTACCATCAACGTGAACGCCCTTAGCAAGTGAGTGGCTGTTTGCAGGAAGTGCTCTCGTGTGAATTGTGCAAAGTGGAGCTGCACAAGGCCCTGGAGAAGGCTTCAGGGGAAAGTGCTGACATTCTTTCCTTTTACTCCCATTTTCAAAATGGCTATCCGGTTTTTTTGAAAAGCTTGGTGAAATATCTCCTGTTTAAACTGGACTGGATCCCACTAGTCACTATGGCCACTCAGAGAAAATCTGGCCTTCTCAGGAGTATCCTTCTGACTATTTAGGATGGTGGGTAAAATGTTTGAAAATCCTGTCTTTCGGGGCACAGGGCTGTGATGAGATGGGGGAAGTAGCAGGGGAGATAGGCCTGGGGCTGACGTTGTCTTTTAAATATAGTTCAATGTGTGGTGTTATCTGTAAAACAATTTTCTTGCCTAAAGAACATGGATACATAAATAGGTTAGGTAGGTAGGTAAGTAGGTAGGTAGATAATAGATGGGTGGTAGATAGATGGATGATAGAAAGATGATGGATAGATAATAACTAGATGATAGATGGATAGATAATAGATACATAATAGATGGATGATGGATAGATGGATAGATTGGTAGATGGATAAATGATAGATAATCAATAGATGGATAATAGATAGATCAATGATAGATAAACAGATAGACAGACAGATAGATAGGAACCTCTTTTCTGTTTACCAAAGCAATATATTTCTCCTTGTAAAAAATCTAGAGAATATGAAACTGTAAATAAAAAAAAAGTCAGGGTGGCAGGGTGCAGTGGCTCACAGCTGTAATCCCATCATTTTGGGAGGCGAAGATGGGAGGATTGCTTGAGCCCAGGAGTTTGAAACCAGCCTGGGCAACTACAGCAGAACCTCCTATTTAGAAAAAATGTAAAAATTAGCCAGGTGTGGTGGCTCATGCCTATAGTCACAGCTACTCAGAAGACTGAGGTAGGAGGATCACTTGAGACTGGGAGGATCACTTGAGACCAGGAGGTCGAAGCTGCGGTAAGCTGTAATTGTGCCACTGCACTCCAGCCTGGGGAACAGAGTGAGACCCTTTCTCAAAAAAAAAAAAAAAAAAAAAAGAAAGAAAGAAAGAAAGAAAAGGGAAGGAAGGCAGGAAGGCAGGAAGGAAGGAGAAGAGAAAGAAGAAAAAGAAGGAAGAAGAGGAGGAGAAGGAGAGGGAGGAGGAGAAAAAAGGAAGAGGAAAAGGGAGAAAGAGAAGAGGAAGAAAGAAGAAGAAGAGGCAGAAGAAGAGGAAGAAGGAGCAGGAGGGGGAGGGGAGGAGGAGGAGGAAGGAGGAAGGAGGAGCAAGAGGAAGAGGAAGGAGGAGGAGGAGGGGGAAGGGGAAAAGGGAGAAGGAGAAGAGGAAGAAGAAGAAGAAGAAGGGGGAGGGGAGGGGCAGAGGGAGGGGGAAGGGGAAGGGGAAGGGGAAGAAGGAGAAGGAGAAGGAGAAGGAGGAGAAGAAGAAGACAGCAATGGTGCAGGGATTGGGGGAAGTTCATGATCCTGCCTCCCAGTTAAAGAAAACTTGGATCTTATTTTCACATGTTTTTCAACAACTGAGATAATACTAGATGAATAATTTTTTATCTATCAATTGTCATGCCATTATCTCAAAGGCATTTCCCAAGCTTTGTTTAACGGCTTCATAATATATGACCACAGAGCTCTACCATCATGCACGTAAGCTTTCCCCTAACAATGGACATGTACGTTGTTTCCAGTGTTTGGTTATTCTAAACAATGCTGAGTTGGACATCTTCCCACTAACCTCTCCACTTCTTCACTGAGTCCAGGCTGCAGAGTAAACGATCTGAGTCACTCATTGAGCCACTAAACCTATACTATTTTAACTTCCAAAATGGAGCTTTTCATATACTTGTTGGGAAAAGAAAAATAAAAACCACATGTTTTCTTGCAACTATATAACATTTTCTTCGAGAGTCACCTGCTTTGAGAAAAAAAGATTAAATCAATGAGCAAAAGTAGAGAGTGATATTCTGAAAAGCTAATCTACCAGATTTCCCATACCTTGTTTTACAATGATTGGTGTTTGCTGCAAATCTTCGGCAGGGAACAGAGGTGACATTTACACCATATGCAAACAGATCTTTTCCTTAAGAATTAAAATAAGGGTGAGCCTTCCTATCACAGTCTCTTCGTGCCCTGTGCAAACAAACAGGAACTTTTGCCCCACCATGTAGATCCCTGTTGCCTTCAGGGATGTATCAGGATGTAGCACTGGAAGAAATATAGGGCAAATCTTTAGCTGCTTGCGGAATACTTGATGACAAGTGGGTTGTGTTCATGGAAGCCTGGGGCAGCCCTCCCAAAGCAGGAACTCAGCTCCCACTGAAGGCTAAGGATCTAATGTGCCATCGCCCCAGTCTAGGTTTTCTTTCTACGCCTGTACATTTCCAAGCCTCGTTCTGTTCTGCGAAGGAGTCCCTTTCTCTCTATAACTTTGGAAAGTTAGTAGAGGCGGCAATGACCTGGGGCATAACCCGTTATCTGAGCATGCCTACAGAGCATCCCATTTTGGAACTTCTTTGTGTCACTTGTTCTCTGGCCTTCTCTTCCCACCACTCTCCTCTGCCTTTTCCTCCTCTCCTTTCTCTCCTGCCTGGGTTTTACGCCTGATTGCTTCACGGCCAGAAGAACTTGCAACTCCGTGGATGTTACTCCCTGGATTAGGGACTCAGAAACTTCATCTCCAGCTTAGCCCAGCACAAGGGTCCCTAATACCCAGGGGCAAGTTTTAATCCTTAAAGAACAATCATAGAGTTTAATAGAGTTTAATAGAAAGAAGAGCCACCATCGTAGTTGCTGTTTCAAATGTAAAACTGTTTAAATTCTAAAGGAAATCAAATGCAATCAGGCAGCAAGTCTCCAAATAGTTCAGGGCTCTGGGATTTACATTGTCTGCTGCATTCTTTTTTGAAACTGTGCTCAAATTTAAAAAGATCATTTCTTGGTACTATGTCTTATGCATGTATTTATTTTTTAAACTGCTAGAAAAATGATCAGTGAAGATTAAATTTACTTTTTCCTTGCTTCATCAACTATTTATTAAGCAACTACTATGTGCAACTACTACTGCGCTGGGTAGTGAGGGGTACAAGAAAAGAAAATCCACCTGATCTGTGCCTTTGGGGAAGTACGCAATCTAGTGGAAGGCAGATAATCACATGTGTATACATTATTATAAGTCACAGTATGTGCTATGAAGGGAAAGCGAAGGTTGTACCTAGAGATTTGATTTGAATTTGAGGTGGAATAGAGTGGTACAAGGAGGTATGGGCACAGGAGCTTTTCTTAAGAGATGATGTTCCAGCTGATGTGTGAAGAAGACATACAACTTAACCAAGCAAAGAGCAAGAGAAAAGGTTTCCAGGCAAACAAGAGCAAATACAAGGGCTGTTGGAAGGGAAGGCATTTGGTGGCTGAAGGAACTGAAAGCTTGTTCATCCTAGGTGGTAGGGATGGGATCAAAGAGACAGGTAGAGGTCAAATTAGTGAGATTTTGCCAGGTCATGGAGTCGTTGAAGCATTATCCTGAGAACAAAGGAAAAACTGAATTTTTAAATTTCCTTTTTTTAAACCAAGAAAGTGACTTGATTTTAATTTGTATTTCAAGATCCCTGGGACTGCACTGAGAAGAAAGAAGCAGAGTGGGAAGGGAGACCAGCTTTGCTGGGGTCCACGTGAAAGATGGTGGTGCCTCAGCCCAACGTGTTGGTGGTGCCTAGTGTAATAACAAATAAGGAAGATATTTTGCAGAGAAGGGGTAGGAACTGATCAGAGAAGGTGGATGTCAAAGATAAATTCTTGATTTCTGGCTTCGAGCAGCCATTTACATAGAAAGAAAACACTGAAGACCAGCAAACTTGTAGGTGGAAGGTAAATATAAATGAATGAAGTATTAAAATAATTATTTTCGTATCTATTTAAGACCTCTGGGCCACATACAATGGTTCATGCCTATAATCCTAGCACTGTGGGAGGCCAAAGCAGGAGAACTGTTTGAGTCCAGGAGTTAGAGACCACCCTGGGCAACATAGCAAGACCCTATCTCTACACACAATTAAAAAAATTAGCCAGGTGTGATGGCATACACTTGTAGTTCCAGCTACTAAGGAGGCTGAGGTGGGAGGATCACTTGGGCCTGGGATGTCCAGGCTTCAATGAACCATGATTGTACTACTGTGCTCCAGCCTGGGTGACAGAGTGAGACCCTATCTCAAAAAAAAAAAACAAAAAAACAAAAAAAAACCCCACAAAAATAGACCTCTGACTTGCTAGGTATTCTGGAAGCATAAGTCACTACTTCATGTAGATGGTCACCTCTTGTCCTTGGGAATTTGTAATGCTGTGAAACACAGGTATTATTGCAAGCATCACTCGTGTTAATATTAACAGTTATAGCCTATTCCTTAACACATCTCTCAGTGTAGAGGACCTAAGTGTATTCAACCCCCAAGTTTCTAGACCATTCAGTGACTTTCGATAATGGATGTAAATTGTCAGTCCCTTGCCATCCCCAAATGGAGATATTTATCTGTTTTTATCCCAAACAGAGCCCTGTTATCCACATTGTTCTCCTGGTAACCAGGAGGTACACAATTCTTAAGAGATATTTTAACAAGGTTTCTTATGAATCATTTCAGTAAGTTCTTTAAAATAAACAGTGTATATTTTCTTTTTTTCAGGAAGTAAACGATGGCATTCATGCTATTATAAATCATGATGGATTTCCATATTCTCTACCATAAAGTATCTTTTTTTCTCTCTTAGAAAAGAAAATTAAGGTTGCTGTACCATGGGATCACTTTCATTATCTTTAGCATACAAATGATCTTTTAAAAAGATTTTTTTTCCCTCTACGTATGTACAGTATCAATGATATAATTTACATTGCATCCTTCATATTAACACTCTGATCCATCATCGCTAACAATGCAGGGTCTTTGTGTGAAGGGCTGTCGGACAAATGTTTTAGCTTGTGAGAAGAAAATTGTTAGCATTTGAATAGAGAATGGTACAGGAAGGATTAATAGCCTACTTTGATGGATTAGAATGTAGGGAAATTGCTCAATATTAATATGAAAATGTTTGTGAATTGGTTGCACGGTGCTGTCAATGGAAAATGATTATGTCTCCAAGCCCTTATCAGTTGAGACTTGACTTTTAGCAAAGACTTACACACAAAAGACTGAGAAGGGGTGTGGAAGATGGCTGGCTCCTGGAACCGGGACAAAAACCCACCATTCAACCATTGGAGGCCTCATGTCACTTTGGGTGCCCTTTCTGTAATATTGTACATCTTTATATTAACATATTTGAATATGGATTTATAATAAAAGAGAAGAGAAAATGTGGTCCATAAGTTATTATTTCTATAATTTAGCCTTTCCATCTTTTAAAGCCCAATCAGAAAGCAGCAGGCTGTTGTTGCATACCCAATTAAGCTCCCTTTAACTGATCCCTTTTTCGAGGGGGGTGGTCCGTGCACAATGGCTTCCAAAACGGTAATTTGCAAGGACGGTCCACAGTTTATAAACGATGACATGAAAATAGTTGTTACTGATGTCCACAAGCTCCATCAAAGCAAGCCTAATTTTAGAATGATGCCTGAAAGATTCTTTGAATATTAAAAAGTAACACTTGGGCAACTTCCCTCTTGCGCTTTCAACATAACCTTAAGCATTACCTAATTAATGTCAGAATCAAGTCTTAAGGGTTTTTCTAGGCCCCATTTTTTTCTTCTATGAAAAACTCAAACACTGAAGTATTGTCCTGAATATATGCATTGATGTATTGTACATAAAGAGGAAATTGAACATTTAATTTACCTCCTAAAAAACAAACTTGCTCAATACAATAAAACACACACAAAAAGTGCAATAAAGCAATTTCTCTGAGGGCATTTCCTTCAGTAGAAACTAGAGCCTATTTAGGATGACTTCAGGAGCCTCCAAAATATGTACATTTATGTGTGTGTACATATGTGTGTGTATATGTACACATATATGTACATACATACATATCAACATATGTATACACACATATATTGATATTGTTTGGGTGTTTGTCCTCTCCAAATCTCATGGTGAAATGTGATCCCTGATGCTGAAGGTGGGGCCTAGCGGGAGGTATTCGGGTCATGGGGTTGGATCCTTTGTGAATGGCTTGGTGCCCTCCCTGAAATAATGAGTGAGTTTGGGCTCTACTAGTTCACAGGAAAGCTGGTTGTTTAAGAGACCCTGGGATCTCTCTTGCTCCCTCTCTCACCGTGTGACATGCCTGCTCTTCACTTCCTTCCACCACGAGTAAAAGCTTCCTGAGGCCTCGCCAGAAGCTGAGCAGATACTGGCGGTGTCCTTGTACAGCCTGCAGAACTGTCGTATCTATTTGAGACCTCTGGGCATAGTGCAATGGCTCATACCTGTAATCCTAGTACTGTGGGAGGCTGAGACAGGAGAATTGCTTGGGTCCAGGAGTTCAAGACCAGCCTGGGCAACATAGTGAGATAAACCTCTTTTCTTTATAAATTACTGAGTCTCAGATATTTCTCTATAGCAACACAAAGTGGACTAATATGTAAATATATATATTTCTCAATGAAAGTTCAAATTCATGACAAAATCGTAGCTAATAAAACTCTGTTGTTTCTTCAAAAATCTTAGACGGTAGTGGCTCACTCTCCACCTTTGTTGGGGAACTCAGCGACATGGGACTACCTCCTCTTCACAGTCATGGCAATGTTCCATTCACCCTCACTGACTGTCATCGTGATAGAAATGACAGGCTGGGCAGCGGGAAATGCTGCTCCTAAAATCAAGCCACTGTCTTTTCCAAGAACAAAATAATCCTAAATAGGATCCTTAGAATATATTTTTCCTATGCAAGTTTCACATTTAGCAGCATGCTTTAGCAGGCTTTCTGTACCTCGGAATTATTGGCATTTGGGGTGGAACAATTCTGTCTTGTGGGGAACTGTCCTGTGCATTGCAGGCGGCTTAGCAGCATCGCTGGCCTCTGCCTGCTATGTGATAGTAGAGCTCCCTTCCAGTTGTGAGAACCAGAAATGCCTCCAGACACTGCCAAATGTGCCCTGGGGCATAAAATTCCAGCTCCTCCCAGAGTTGAAAACAACTGGGCTAAAGAAACTTAAAGGTAATCATCATGAGTTATGTAGGATTACTGTTGGAGTGAAAAACGTAAATATGATGTTAAATTACATTCTCCGTAAACTAGAAAGTGAGATTTTGTGATGTTTATTTACACATTTTTTAAAAGTAAGAATACTAGTTACCATCTATTGAATAACTATTTACTCAGCATCAAATGTTTTAACATCATTATATAGTCATCAGAGAAAAAAAATCAATTAGGTAAAATGATTCCCATTTAACAGTTGAGGAAACTGAGGCTTAGATATGTTGTCACTTGCCTGAGTCAATCTGCTAATATGGTATGAATGGGACCTAAGTCCAGTGGCTCTGATAGCAATGCTCTTAACCATCACTCTACTTAGCTGTGAAGCTTTCACTACAAATATCTGCATTGTGCCCCTACTGGCCTCCTGTGTTTGATGAATCCCAGGCTCCCCATAACCCCTAAAATAGAGCTCTGAGCCTCTGCCTTTTTCCCGGCTGACCATGACACCTTGCACCTTTCCTGCTACATTAAGTTTACATTCCTGCCTCCACATGTCTACTTGCTTCCATGCTAGGATTCATCTAGAAGCCTATGGGATCCCCAAAATGCTTCCCCTTTCCCCATAGTCTCTATACATGGGATGCCCTAAAAAGGTGACATCACTTTATCCTTCCCTGGTAGACAGTAGTTTTAGTCCAGTGCTTCAAGTCACAAACCCCTTTGCACAGCCAAGTGCTGAGCCCTGGCAACATAAATGCATGTCTGCATACATAGACAATTTTGCATCAATTTTCAGGGGCTTCATAGAACTCCCAAGATCTTCCTCCCTAGATCCTGAATTAAGAACGTATTTCCAGACTAAGAAGTGAGCTCTCCCAGGATTTTGGCATAACTCAGAGTAGCACCTTCTCCATTATAAAAGAAAAAAAAAAAAGAAGAAGAAGAAGAAAAGAAAAGAAAACCAATCTGGGATCTAATTCGTGAAAATGAGCAGCCACTGTAAGCAGCAAGCAGATGCCAGGAGAGCAAGCGACAGCTTCCTGGGGCCCAGCAACCTGCATTTGGGAAAGTTGACGGTCCACAAGGCTGGCCTGTGGCAGATGTGTTCCCTGTGTGCCCCTGGGATTGGCAGCTTCATTATTGCTGCTGTCAGTGTTTGTGGAGTGCTGACCTGCACGCAAGCCAGGCCTTTCCCAGGTAGAGATGTTCATTGTAACCTATTAATTCCCAGGCAAAGATGGAGTCAAGACAGAGAGCTGGCAGCCCTCAATCCCACAGCTGCTCTCTCTCCCTTAATTCCTCCTTGTTTGTGGTTGAAGGCTGCTCACCACTGTCTTCTCTGGTTGTTATCTTGGTCCAGATTCTCTCTCTTTTAGTTTTGAATTTAAAAACTCCCCCCAAAGTTATACATATGCCTAGTTCTAAAAGAATTCAATAACATTTCCACTTGTCTCTCAGCTTCCCATCAACCCACCCCAATCGCTTCCCATCAACCCACCCCAATCGCGCTTTCTCTCTCTCTCTCTTTTTTTTTTTTTTTTTTTTTGAGACAATGTCTCACTCTGTCCCCCAGGCTGGAGTGCAGTGGCATGATCTTAGCTCACTGCAACCTCCGTTTCCCAGTTCAAGCAATTCTCCTACCTCAGCCTCCCAAGTAGCTGGGATTACAGGACCACAATACCATGCCTGGCTAATTTTTGTATTTTCAGTAGAGACAAGGTTTCACTATGTTGCCTACGCTGGTGTCAAACTCCTGATCTCAAGTGAACCGCCTGCCTTGGCCTCTCGAAGTGCTGGGATTACAGGCATGAGCCACCACGTCCAGCCCCTGCTTTCTAGAAGTGACTCATTTCTTTCTGATATTCCTTTGGGCACTTATTTCTTTGTTTCTAGACAAGATGTTTGTATAGCATTTTCTAGATTTTTAAATCTAGCTATTGTCTGTGAACTTCTACTGTAGATATGAGGCCCTGGCTGTTAAAGTATTTTCCCCACTACTGCCTCTAACAAACACATGCCTTGCAACACACGGGCCCACTTCTTGCCACCTTCCTCCCAATAGTGTTGTGTCACAGTTGGTATTGAGTTCAATATTCAGTGTTTAAATCATGTAAATATTACCCACAGCTGAGCCATTGATTACAGCATGATTACATTTTCTTCTTGTACAACTTTTTGTTTTCCCTGGAGTTGCTAATAGCCTTGTTTTCTGTGTATCACTCAGTAATTCACCTGAAGGCTCCCTATCAAAACTGTGACTCTCCTGTCAGCATTTTTAAGCACGTCTTATCCATTTTGGATTCTTCTAGGCGTTATCCTCTGAACATCAATACCACCTCATTCTCCTGCTCAATCCGGACTGACTGTCTTCTAGATTGCCTTCCTGTGAGTCACCTAGACTCTGTATTAGGTTGGATTCCTATTTCCTGGAGCTATGTCTTTCTCTAACTTTTGGTGGATATCACCTACCAACTTCTGGCTGTAGGTTCATACATCTGCTGTTTTGATACTGAAAATGACTTTTTTCCAACCTTACTCGCAAATGTCAAGGCTGCAATTGACCCCTCTTCAAAACATCATAAAAATCCCCTGTAGTTTCCCCCACTTATTGCTCCATGGACATTACCATATTTTGGAGTCATTAATTTTTCAAGCTCTCAGGAACGTTGAGTACCCCTGCAATCTACTTCTCACCAGCCTCTCAGATTTAGTAGCAACCCACGTTGTAAAGCCATTTGCCATTTGGCCAGCACTGCCCAGTCCTATCTTATTGTGGGAGGCACATAGACATGGTGAAACCTTTGTTCAAGAAAGTTGAGGCTAACTCAGGAAACAGGGTACTGACTTCCAGTGAGTGCCAGAGAGCTCAAGAAACCAACACAACATGTGGCTATGGCACCAGGAAAACAGAAATGCCATAAAAATTTCAGTTTTGATGAGCTGAGCTAGAATTTTGGATTAAGAAATTATTCCAATGAACTACTTTTATGTCAGCATACATGTAAGTTTTGTGTGTTATAGTTTTTAATTTTGTGAAAGCTATATGGTAGGTCAAAGGAACATCATAATATTTTCATGGCTTGGGATCTCTGTAGGTCTTAATCTGGTTTACTTCAAGTTAGGTGATTTGCTTGCCCTCCTCCTCCCTCTCTCCACCTTGATCAAATGATAATTTTCTTTTCTTTCTTTCTTTCTTTCTTTCTTTCTTTCTTTCTTTCTTTCTTTCTTTCTTTTCCTCTTTCTTTCTCTCCCTTTCTTTCTTTCTTTCTCTCTCTCTCTTTCTTTCCCTCCCTCCCTCCCTCCCTCCCTCCCTCCCTCCCTCCCTCCCTCCCTTCCTTCCTTCCTTCCTTCCTTCCTTCCTTCCTTCCTTCCTTCTTTTTTTGACACTGGGCCTGACTCTGTCACCTAGGCTGGAGTGCAGTGGTGTGATCTCGGCTCACTGCAACCTCTGCCTCCAGGGTTCAAGCAACTCTTTCACCTCAACCTCTTGAGTAGCTGGGAATACAGGCGTGTGCCACAGCCAGCTAATTTTTTGTATTTTTAGTAGAGATGGGGTTTCACTGTGTTGGTCAGGCTGGTCTCAAACTCCTGACCTCAAGTGATTCATCTGCCTTGGCCTCCCAGAGTGCTGGGATTCCAGGCATGAGCCACCATACCCAGCCAAAATGAAATTAATTTCTATAACTGTGGTTAATTTTGGCTCACTTAAGGAGACTAACTTTTAGACACTGTCCATTTCTGCAAGTATATTCTACTGACTGAACAGTTAACAGTTTCTCAATTGGAAAGGAAGGAAAGGATTCTCTATCCAAATCATCAGGGGAGACTTTTCAAACTATACCCTTTCTCTGATACTTAAACCACTTTTTTCCACCATGTTTGGGAGCCAGTGTTACTGACGATGGTAGGTGGGGAAAGAAAATTAAAACAATAGAATTTCACTGACCTGTATCAGAGTTTATGAACCAATTTTGGTTTCCATGCAGAGAAATAGGAAGTGCAAAAGCCCTGTGGCCCCCATGCCCTTAATGTTCTGCTTTCTCGGGTAAGAGCTAGCTAATTTTTACACGTAATCCCTGAAGAAATATTTCAGACTCATGTTGTTTAAACATAGCTTGAAAAACATGTTCTGGAGAGTACACCTTAATCTAAAGAGAGAAGAGAAGTGATGGGATTTCTCATCGTGGCAGGCAGGGGACTTCTGTATTTTTTCAACCATAGAAAACAGTTCACCTGTAAAAGCAACAAAGTAGAAAGGAAACAGGGGAGGAGTAGACATCAGGAGACCCAGCTGGCAACCTCTGCTCTGTCCCATCATGGCTGTGAGATTGGCGTCACTCAGCATTGCTGAATCTGTCTTCTCACTGTAAATTGAGCTAATATAAAGTATATTATACAGTCACCTGTAACTCATATACAGCATGTATAAGAAAGTTTTTTGTAATGAGAATACAGTATGTAAAAGACATTTGCATACCATAAAACATTAAATACATGTTAGGCTTTAGCAAGTTAATTCCATTTCTTAACATTTTAATGCCAACATGTGGTGCTCTCACCTAATGCATCCCTCACAGAGATGCCTTTCTGTAACTCATTTTTCTGTACCTGTCAAAGAAAAAAAGATTTTCCTTCCTTAAATGCAGCCTGCATAAAATTATATGTGTCTAAGCGGATGTATCCATCAGAGCTTTCGGTTGCAAACATAGAAGTGGACTCTAGAAAGGGGGATTTATTTAAGGTATATGAGAGTGGATAGAATTGATACTCAACATGGTTACTAACTCATAGGACCTGGTGATGTCCAGTTAGAAGGGAGCTGGAGCAGGTTCTTGGTGGCCCCTGCTATTCTGGGAGTTACGTCTTAGGTTTCTGGAAGATGGGGAAAGCTGAGCAGGTTCTAAGGGAGGGACTCAAGCTAGGGCAGTGGTGGATGCAGTTGAGAACCAGGGACAGTGACTATTTGCTGATGGGAACAGATGTACTTAAACATTTTAGTCACTGGCATGGGCTCACTAGGCAGACCCGCTGAATAGCAGCACTGGCTCGGGGAGAGGACAGAGTACCCGGCTGGAGAAACATTCAGAAACCCAGGCAGTGGGGATGACACCTCCACCATCTTTCATGACACCTTCTGTGAAGGATATTGTTGCAGAGTTCGAACATCACTACTGTGAATGATTTCCCACTGTGCCCTCATCTTTGTGACGTTCTTTTGGGATGCAAAGTCCCAGGGGGGAACATTAGGCTGTCCAAGGCTCAGCCTCCACTCTGCCTTCTGTGGATTGAGGAGAGGACGGTATGAGGCCAGCTCTGTTTCCAACTATGACAGAGTCAATGGGGATTTCTTCCAAGAAGAAAAAGACTTTGGATGCTGGGTATCCAATGTCCACTAGACTGAGGGTTTAATGTTGAGAAAAAGATGCTTTCTATAAGATTCTCTCGGAATCTGTTTCTCTTCCTCTCCCTCACCTGGAGAGTAACTCTGTAAAGGAATTATCATCATTGTCATCATCATCATCACACAAAAAATCTTTAAAAACTACAAGGTGATCTATAATGTGTGGCATAGCTAAAGGTCACCTTGGATTTTCATCTTGACTGCCATGCTTTTCTTCTCATTAAAATATTTGACAAGAATTTTTTGCATGAATGAACAGCTCCAAGCACCCTAGGCCCACAGTGTTCTCACAAAAGATGTTACAATGTCATGGTAAATAATTGTGCTGCCAGTTGAAAATCAATATTTGTGTTACACACACATTAACGCAGAAATCTGGTGTTTTTACAGTTACAATGCTTCCAAGAAGGTATCACATGATCTCTTGATGAAATAACATATATTTCCTTCCCTTTAGGTTGCTTATGAGTGGCCTTAAGCCTAGGGTTTACATTTTTATTTGTTGCTGTATTTCTACTGCACCTGGCATCGGCCTTTGATCATAACTGCTGGTTGAAAATGCTTATCAAATTGGACAGTGAGGTTAGTACTTGAGGTTGCAAGTACATGAACATGTTCTATGTCTAAGAAGTTGTTTACAGGAGGAGGTCAAGTATAGTGGTTAGTATCACAGGTAGGATGACTAACTGTCCTGGTTTGCCTGTGTGGGTGCCCAGGACACAGGACTTCCAGGGCCAAAACCCAGAAAGTCACAGGCTTGGACACCAGAGAGTCTAGATTTGAATCCTGGTTCCACCACTTACTAACTGCATGACTCAGTTTTCTATTTGTAAAGGGTGAATAATAACACATTTATTTTTAGGCTTTGGAAATAAATATGTTCATATATATAAAGTACTCAGGACAGTCTTGGATCATAGTACGCGCTTGGTGGATGTCAACAAATAGTAAATTCTTACAGTAATGCTTGACTATAGTGTCTCCTACTAGAGCCTAAAAGATGCTTCTGTGAATCTTCTTCTTAGCATTTGTAAGTCTTTAAAAAATACTGTATATTGTAAATTTTAAACAGCAGAGAATTTGTTCCAAAACAATGTTATTTTGAAATAGAACAAACCCGCCTTTGCAAACAATGGCAAATAATGAGTCAAATTCGAAATCCCTTTGTAGAATCACAACATATCATAATGTGACACAGACTGAGATTCGTAGATGTGGGGAAAAGTGTCTTGAGACGATTGATGTGATTCCACTTTTAAGATGGCTACCAGACTGTGGGATTCTCCCCCTCCACACACACATACACACGTGCTCACTTCCCAATACAATGCTGGTTGTTTTTGGACAGGGTACTTGAGATTTCCCAAAATTATCCAAAGCAAAAGAAAAAAAGAAGGGGATAGCAAGCAGGAAAAGCGTCTTCTACCCAAATAAATACTGCTGAAATGTCACCATAGCTCTGATCTCTTTGATTTTTTTCCCCTCTCTGATGGAAATGTTCTTGATCCCCCATTTCACGGACAAGCTGAAATCAATGTGTAAATATTTTGCCATCACTAGGACCTGATTTCTTCATCTAAGTATTCAGACTTCTTTAGTCCACATGTGAAAGAACATACAGGCCTTATCATCTTACATGGAAACCAGGGCATGTGCTGAAAAGCTAAACCATAGTGGAATCATTGTGGTCTGCAAAGCAAAGATTTGCTGGCTCTCTGAGTGAGTGTTCCCTTGAGCCAGTGCGGCCCACTTGCTGTTAGCCTAACCTTGCTTTTAATTGGGTTTCAGCTAAGTGAGCTTAGATCGTTAGGATGAAAAGAAGAAATGGTCAATAATCTGGGTGTTTTGTCTGTGCTGTCAAGTATCTGGGTGTTGGGGAACGTCTGTATGGCTGAGTTCTAACTTTCTGTTACATAGGCTCACATCTTTTTTCTTTCTCCTTAAACTCTAAGATCCACTCAGGGCGTGTTAAACTCTTGGAATTGTGAGATAGCTGCAGTGTTTTATTTTTTATCTTGCTTTTTAGAATAAAGAATCAAAGCAACAACATGAAGCAAGTAAATATAAAACTTTAATAAAAAGAGGTTCAAACACCAGGATATAACCTGGGGTCAGTAGGAATTACCTGTGTTGTTGCTTCTGAGTGCAGAACGCATGCCCCTGGGGGGAGGTAAAATGATTTGCAGTGGGGCATTAAATAATAGAGACTGCTGTAGTAATAACGTGACTCCCTTTTTTAGTCTCATCAACCCTTCTGCTTACACCTGAGAAAGTCTCATCTGGGTGCTGGTATGTCCTCAACATCCCTCCAACACTTGCAAACCTGCCTCATTAGCGAGGATCAGTGGCCAAAGATTGGGAGTCTTCCTTAGGCAACAGAATCTAGTCTGAATTTAATAATATTGTTTTGTTTGCTTTTTATTTATTTATTTAGAGACAGAGTCTCACGCTACTATTTAGGCTGGAGTAAAGTGGTGCAACCATGGCTCACTGCAGCCTCAACTTCCCAGGCTCAAGTGATCCTCCTGCCTCAGCCTCCCAAATAGTTGGGACCACAGGTGTGCACCACCAAGCCTGGTTAATTTTTTTTTAAATATTTTGTAAGGATTGGGTCTCACTTTGTCATCCAGGCTGGTCTGAAACTCCTGGACTCAAACAATCCTTGTACCTTTGCCTCCCAAATTGCTGGGATTACAGGCATGAGCCACCATTTTTTATTTATTTATTTTTAAATTTTTATTTATTTAATTTTTTGAGATGGAGTTTCACTCTTGTCACTCAGGCTGGAGTGCAATGCCGCAGTCTTGGCTCACTGCAATCTCTACCTCCCAGGTTCAGGCGATTCTCCTGCCTCAGCCCCTGAATGGCTGGCACTACAGGTGTGCACCACCATGCTCAGCTAATTTTGTATTTTTAGTAGAGACAGGGTTTCACCATGGTGGCCAGGCTGCTCTTGAACTCCTGACCTCAGGTGATCCATTCGCCTTGGCCTCCCAAAGTGCTGGGATTACAGGTGTGCCTGGCTTTTTGTTTACTTTTAACCATTACCTTCTTTTCCGTTTATTGCCATGTGTAAGTTTGTTATTGCTGTTGTTGTTTTTAAATAAAAATGTGCCTATTTAAAGAAAGCAATTAAGTAACTGTAGCACAGGTGAGTGTATGGATACAGCAGAAATCACAAAGGCAGTACATGAACAGCCCAACTTTAGTAACCACTGATCTATTTCTTCATTATGAAGGAGCAGTGTGATCTAGCCATCCACCAAATATTTATTGAGTATCTACTATGTTGTGCTGTACCCTGTGGGTCGGGGGCAAAGTCTTTGGCCTCAGGACTGGTAAAGGAGATAGATACCAAACAAATAAATATATAAAATGATGTCAAAGGTAAAATGAAGAAAAATAAAACAACGGACTGGAGAGTCATGGTTCAATTTTTGACAGAGTGGTCTGGGCAGGGCCCTCTGAAAAGTTGCTGTCTGAGCAAAGGCCAGTATGAAGAGAAGCATGAACTATTGTCTATCTGGAGGGAAAGCATTTCAAGAAGATGGAACAGCCAGTGCAAAGTCCTGAGGCAGGGGCATGCCTGGTATGGTTGAGGAATAATAAGGAGGCCCATGTGGACTGCAGTGAAATTGATAGTGACAGGAGGCAGCCAAATGCATAGGCAGATGGGGCAAGTCCCCAGTGAAACCCCACCTCCCAGCTGAAGACAGTTTAAAGCCTGAAAGCCAAGCTACAAGTTAAATCCTCAGACCGAATTGAGAACTTGTCTTCCTGTCTGGCACACTTTCCTCTGATGGATCCCCACCAGTTACCTATTTTACATATACCTGCCCTTTCCTAATTGGTTTTCTATGCTGTTGTGCCCACCTTTGAATGGTGTCTTTGCTTTAACCTTCTTTGCATACTCACAAACCAATCAGCACCCACTCCCCATCTTGTGCTTACAAAGACCCCAGACTCAGTCACGAGAAGGGAAGATGGCCTGACTTTGGGTAAGATGACCTGCCCTTCCTGTCCCCTTTCCAGCTCCCGTCTCTGCTGAGAGCTGTTTCCATCGCTCAGTAACATTCTCTGCCTTCACCATCCTTCAGTCGTCCACATGACCTCATTCTTCTTGGATGTTGGACAAGAGCTCGGGACAAAGGCAGCCACCTGATGTGACCAGACAAGGTGCCAACTGAACTGCTAACACACTCCCGTCCATCATTCTGTGAACAATGGAACTAAAAAGGCACTCTAACAAGAGCACTGGGACTTCAGGGCCCTGAGCACCCTCACCTGGGCACTGGTGCATTCCCCTCAAGGCGACATGCCTGGTCTGCCAGCAGACCCTGCATGGAGTTTGTTCCTGGGTCAGCACATGGAGCAGCCAGCCAGATTCTGCACTTGCTCATTCACGTGCTCCCTTCGGCAAGGGACTGAGTGTGGTGAGCCGAGTAGATGGAATGTCCCTGCTGTGAGTCCAGCGAAAGGGCTGAGAAAAATCCTGCATTAAAATGAGCAAGAAGCATGGCATACATGGGATTGGAGAGCTAGGCAGGAGATGGATTATATAAGGCTTTATTCATGGTAAAAGTTTTATTCTTAGTGAGATGGGAGCCATTGAAAGGCTTTGAGCAGGGAAGTACATCATCTGATTTATGTTCACTCTGAGGTCACTCTGTCCACTCTGCAGAGAAGAGACTGGAGAAGGGTACACTAGAGTGTACATGGGGAGACTTGGGGAGACTCCTGCAGGCCGTCCCTGTGGCTTTTATCCAGGTGGTGGTATTGAGAACCTTCAGCCTCAGGAAGCAGCAGGACCTTTACTGGCAATTTCTAAAGGATGAGTGAAACCTGTATAAAACTGGTTTGGAAGAACTTATATATTAGCAACAGACAAGATGATCATTTTTGTGTGAAAGGTTCTAGAATATGCCATTGTTTCTATGTAGGACCCTTTCTGTATCATCTCAAGAAAGATACAATGGCATCAGAGAAGGTTGATTTTAAAGGGCACAAGCGTGAGGAGAGAGCAAAGACCAGTGCTGGATGCTTCAGGCTGGGAGAGTGTTGTCTAAAGAGAACATAATCTATCTAAATATGTTTTAATACTTCAAGTTCTGGGATACATGTGCACAACATGCAGGTTTGTTACACAGGTATACATGTGCCATGGTGGTTTGCTACATCCATCAACCTGTCATCTACATTAGGCATTTCTCCTAATGCTATCCCACCCCTTGCCCCCCACCCCCCAATAGGCCCTGGTATGTGATGTTCTCCTCCCTGTGTCCACATGTTCTCATTGTTCGACTCCCACTTATGAGTGAGAACATGCAGTGTTTGGTTTTTGTTTCTGTACTACTTTGCTGAGAATAATGCCTTTCAGCTTTATCCACGTCCCTGCAAAGGACATGAACTCATCATTTTATGGCTGCATAGTATTCCATGATGTATATGTGCCACACTTTCTTTATCCGGTTTATCATTGATGGGCATTTGGGTTGGTTCCAAGTCTTTGCTATTGTGAATAGTGCTACAATAAACATATGTGTGCATGTGTCTTTATAGTAGAATGATTTATAATCCTTTGGGTATATACCCAGTAATGGGATTGCTGGGTCAAATGGTATTTCTGGTTCTAGATCCTTGAGGAATTGCTACACTGTCTTTCACAATGGTTGAACTAATTTACACTCCCACTAACAGTGTAAAAGCGTTCCTATTTCTCACATCCTCTCCAGCATCTGTTGTTTCCTGACTTTTTAACGAACTCCATTCTAACTGGCTTAACATGGTATCTCATTGTGGCTTTGATTTGTATTTCTCTAATGACCAGTGATGATGAGCTTATATTCATGTTTGTTGGCCACATAAATGTCTTCTTCTGAGAAGTGTCTGTTCATATCCTTCACCCACTTTTTGATGGGGTCTTTTTTTTTTTTGTAAATTTGTTTAAGTTCCCTGTAGATTCTCAATATTAGACCTTTGTCAGATGGATAGATTATAAAAATTTTCTCTCATTCTGTAGGTTGCCTGCTCACTCTGATTATAGTTTCTTTTATCTGTGCCGAAGTTCATTAGTTTAATTAGATGCCTTTTGTCAATTTTGGCTTTTGTTGTGATTGCTTTTGTTGTTTTAGTCATGAAGTCTTTGTCCATGTCTATGTCCTGAATGGTATTGCCTGGGTTTTTTTTCTATGGTTTTTATGGTTTTAGGCCTTACATTTAGGTCTTTAATCCATCTTGAGTTAATTTTCATATAAGGTGTAAGGAAGGGGTCCAGTTTCAGTTTTCTGCATATGGCTAGCCAGTTTTCCCTACACTATTTATTAAACAGGAAATCCTTTGCCTATTTCTTGTTTTTGTCAGGTTTGTCAAACATCATATGGTTGTAGATGTGTGATGTTATTTCTGAGGCCTCTGTTCTATTCCATGGGCCTACATATCTGTTTTGGTCCCAGTACCAGGCTGTTTTGGTTACTGTAGCTTGTAGTATAATTTGAAGTCAGGTAATGTGATGCCTCCAGCTTTGTTCTTTTTGCTTAAGATTGTCTTGGCTATACGGGCTCTTTTTTGGTTCCTTATGAAATTTAAAGTAATTTTTTCTAACTCTGTGAAGAAAGTCAATGGTAGCTTGATGTGAAAAGCATTATTGAATCCATAAATTACTTTGGGCAGTATGGCAATTTTCATGGTATTGATTCTTCTTATCCATGAACATCAAAGGTTTTTCCATTTGATTGTGTCCTCTGTTATTTCCTTGAGCAGTTGTTTGTGGTTCTCCTTGAAGATGTCTTTCACATCCCTTGTAAGTTGTATTCCTAGGTATTTTATTCTTTTAGTAGCAATTGAGAATGGAATTTCACTCATGATTTGGCTGTTTGTCTATTATTGGTATATAAGAATGATTGTGATTTTTGCAATTGATTTTTTTTTTTTTTTGAGACAGAGTCTCACTCTGTCCCCCAGGCTGGAGTGCATTGGTGCGATCTTGGCTCACAGCAAGCTCTGCCTGCTGGGTTCATGCCATTCTCCTGCTTCAGCCTCCTGAGTAGCTGAGACTACAGGTGCCCACCACCACACCTGGCTAATTTTTTGTATTTTTATTAGAGACGGGGTTTCACCATGTTAGCCAGGATGGTCTTGATTTCCTGACCTCATGGTCCATCTGCCTCAGCCTCCCAAAGTGCTGGGATTACAGGCGTGAGCCACCGCGCCCGGCCTGCACATTGATTTTTTTTTATCCTGAGACTTTGCTGAAGTTGCCTGTCAACTTAAGGGGTTTTTGGGCTCAGATAATGAGATTTCCTAAACATACAATCATGTAATCTGCAAACAGGGACAATTTGACTTCCTCTCTTCCTATTTGAATACTCTTCATTTCTTTCTCTTGCCTGATTGCCCTAGCCAAAACTTCCAACACTACGTTGAATAGGTGTGGTGAGAGAGGCCATCCTTGTCTTGTGCCAGTTTTCAAAGGGAATGCTTCTTTGTTCTTTTTGCCTATTCAGTATGATATTGGCTGTGGGTTTGTCATAAATAGCTCTTATTATTTTGAGATACTTTCCATCAATACCTAGTTTACTGAGCATTTTTAGCATGAAGGGTGTTGAATTTTATCAAAGGCCTTTTCTGCATCTATTGAGATAATCACATGGTTTTTGTCATTGGATCTGTTTATGTGATGGATTACATTTATTGATTTGCATATATTGAACCAGCCTTGAATCCCAGGGATGAAGCCAACTTGATCGTGGTAAATAAGCTTTTTGATGTGCTGCTGGATTTGGTTTGCCAGTATTTTATTGAGGATTTTTGCATTGATGTTCATCAGAGATGTTGGCCTGAAATTTTCTTTTTATGTTGTGTCTCTGCTGGGTTTTGGTATCAGAATGATGCTGGCTCATAGAATGAGTTAGGGAGGAGTCCCTCTCTTTCTATTGTTTGGAATCATTTCAGAAGGAATGGTACCAGCTCCTCTTTGTATCTCTGGTAGAATACGGCTGTGAATCCATCTGGTGCTGGACTTTTTTCAGTTGGTAGGTTATTCATTATTGCCTCAATTTCAGAACTTGTTATTGGTCTATTCAGGGATTCAACTTCTTCCTGGTTTAGTCTTGGGAGGGTGTATGTGTCCAGGAATTTATCCATTTCTTCTGGATTTTCTAGTTTATTTGCACAGAGGAGTGTATAGTATTATCTGATGGTAGTTTGTATTTCTGTGGGATCAGGGGTGATATCTCCTTTATCATTTTTTATTGTGTCTATTTGATTCTTCTCTCTTGTCTTTATTAGTCTGGCTAGCGTTCTATCTATTTTGTTAATCTTTTCAAAAAACCACCCCCTGGATTCATTGATTTTTTGAGGGGTTTTTTGTTTCTCTATCTCCTTCAGTTCTGCTCTGATCTTAGTTGTTTCTTGTCTTCTGCTAGCTTTTGAATTTGTTTGCTTTTGCTTCTCTAGTTCTTTTAATTGTGATATTAGGGTGTTGATTTTAGATCTTTCCCGCTTTCTCATGTGGGCACTTAGTGCTATAAATTTCCCCCTAAACACTGCTTTAGCTGTGTCCCAGAGATTCTGGTACATTGTGTCTTTGTTCTCATTGGTTTCAAATAACTGATTTATTCCTGCCTTAATTTCGTTATTTACCCAGTAGTCATTCAGGAGCAGACTGTTGAGTTTCCATGTAGTTGTGCAGGTTTGAGTGAGTTTCTTAATCCTGAGTTCTAATTTGATTGCACTGTGGCCTGAGAGACTGTTTGTTATTATTTCCATTCTTTTGCATTTGCTGAGGAGTGTTTTATTTCAATTATGTGGTCAATTTTAGAATAAGCGTGATGTGGTGCTGAGAAGAATGTATATTCTGTTTATTTGGAGTGGAGAGTTCTGTAGACGTCTATTGGTTCACTTGGTTCAGAGCTGAATTCACATCCTGAATATCCTTGTTAATCTTCTGTCTTGTTGATCTGTCTAATATTGACAGTGGAGTGTGAAAGTCTCCCACTATTATTGTGTGGGAGTCTAAGTCTCTTTGTAGGTCTCTAAGAACTTGCCTTATGAATCTGGGTGCTCCTGTATTGGGTGCATATATATTTAGGATAGTTAGCGCTCCTTGTGCATTGATCCCTTTATCATTATGTAATGCCCTTCTTTGTCTTTTTTATGTTTGTTTGTTTAAAGTCCGTTTTATCAGAGACTGGGATTGCAACCCCTGCCTTTTTTTTTTTTTTTTTTTTTAGCTTTCCATTTGCTTGATAAATATTCCTCCATCCCTTTATTTTGAGCCTACATATGTCTTTGCACACAAGATGGGTCTCCTGGATGTAGCACACTGATGGGTCTTGACTCTTTATCCAATTTGCCAGTCTGTGTCTTTTGATGGGGGCATTTAGCCCATTTACATCTAAGGTTAATATTGTTATCTGTGAATTTGAATCTGTCATTATGATGCTAGCTGGTTATTTTGCACATTAGTTGATGCGGTTTCTTCATAGTGTCGATGGTCTTTACATTTTGGTATTTTTTACAGTGGCTGGTATAGGTTTTTCCTTTCCATATTTATTGCGTCCTTCAGGAGCTCTTGTAAGGCAGGCCTAGTGGACCTGAGGAACAAACATCCCTCAGCATTTGCTTGTCTGTAAAGGATTTTATTTCTTCTTCTCTTATGAAGCTTAGTTTGGCTGGATATGAAATTTTGGGTTGAAAATTTTTTCTTTAAGAGTGTCGAATATTGGTCCCTACTCTCTTCTGGCTTATAGGGTCTCTGCAGAGAGAATTGCTGATAGTCTGATGGGCTTCCCTTTGTGGGTAACCTGACCTTTCTTTCCAGCTGCCCTTAACATTTTTTCCTTCATTTCAACCTTGGTGAATCTGATGATTATGTGTCTTGGGGTTGCTCTTCTTGAGGAGTATCTTTGTGGTGTGGTGTTCTCCGAATTTCCTGAATTTGAATGTTGGCCTGTCTTGCTAGGTTGGGGACGTTCTCCCGGATAATATCCTGAAGTGTGTTTTCCAAATTGGTTCCATTCTCCTAGTCACTTTCAGGTAAACCAGTCAAATGTAGGTTTGGAGCCGGGCACAGTGGCTCACACCTGTAATCCCAGCACTTTGGGAGGCCGAGGCAGGTGGATCACAAGGTCAGGAGATTGAGACCATCCTGGCTAACACAGTGAAACCCTGTCTCTACTAAAAAATACAAAAATACTAGCCAGGCATGGTGGCAGGTGCCTGTAGTCCCAGCTACTCGGGAGGCTGAGGTGGGAGAATGGCATGAATCTGGGAGGTGGAGCTTGCAGTGAGCCAAGATCATGTCACTGCACTCCAGTCTGGGGGACAGAGAAAGACTCTGTCTCAAAAAAAGAAATGTAGGTTTGGTTTTTTCACATAGTCCCATATTTCTTGGAGGTTTTGTTCATCCCTTTTCATTCTTTTTTCTCTAATCTTCTCTTCACACTTTTTTTCATTAAGTTGATCTTCAATCTCTGATTTCTTCTGCTTGATCAATTTGGCTATTGATACTTGTGTTTGCTTTACTAAATTCTCATGCTATGTTTTTCAGCTCCATCAAGTCATTTATATTCTTTTCTAAACTGGTTATTCTAGTTGACAGTTCCTATAACCTTTTACCAAGGTTCTTAGCTTCCTTGCATTGGGTTAGAACATGCTCCTTTAGCTCGCAGGAGTTTGTTATTACCCCCCTTCTGAAGTCTACTTCTGGCAATTTGTCAAACTCATTCTCCATCCAGTTTTGTTCCCTTGCTCATGAGGAGTTGTGATCCTTTTGAGGAGAAGAGACATTCTGGTTTTTGGAATTTTCAGGATTTTTGCACTGGTATTTTCTCCTCTTTGTGGATTTATCTAACTTTGATCTTTGATATTGGTGACCTTCGGATGGGGTTTTTGCATGTGCATCCTTTTTGTTGATGTTGATGTTATTGCTTCTGTTTGTTAGTTTTCCTTCTAACAGTCAGGCTCCTCTCCTGCAGGTCTGCTGGAGATTGCTGGAGGTTCACTCCAGACCCTGTTTGCCTGGGTATCACCAGTGGAGGCTGCAGAACAGCAAAAATTGCTGCCTGCTCCTTCTTCTGGAAGCTTCGTCCCAGAGGGGCACCCACCAGATGCCAGCTGGAGCTCTCCTGTATGAGGTGTCTGTCAACCCCTGCTGGAAGGTGTCTCCCAGTCAGGAGGCATGGGGATCAGGGAGCCACTTGAGGAGGCAGTCTGTCCCTTAGCAGAGCTCAAGCACTGTGCTGGGAGATCTGCTGCTCTCTTCAGAGCCAGCAGGCAAGAACGTTTAAGTCTGTTGAAGCTGTACCCACAGCCTCCCCTTCCCCCAGGTGTTCCATCCCAGGGAGATGGGAGTTTTATCTACAAGCCCCTGACTGGGGCTGCTGCCTTTCTTTCAGAAATGCCCTGCCCAGAGAGGAGGAATCTAGAGAGGCAGTCTGGCTACAGCAGCTTTGCTGAGCTGCAGAGGACTCCACCCAGATCGAACTTCCCGGAGGCTTTGTTTACAACTGTGAGGGGAAAGCTGCCTATTCAAGCCTCAGTAATGGCGGACACCCACCCCTCCACAAAGCTTGAGCATCCCAGGTCAACTTGAGACTGCTGCACTGGAAGCGAGAATTTCAAGACAGTGGATCTTAGCTTGCTGGGCTCTGTGGGGATGGGATCTGCTGAGCAAGACCACTAGGCTCCCTGTCTTCAGCCCCCTTTCCAGAGGAGTGAACAGTTCTGTCTCACTAGTGTTCCAGGCGCCACTAGGGTATGGAAAAAATATCCTGCAGCTACCTTGGTCCCTTCCTAAGTGGCTGCCCAGTTTTGTGCTTGAAACTCAGGGCCCTGGTGGTATAGGCACCCAAGGGAATTTCCTGGTCTGTGGGTTGTGAAGACCGTGGGAAAAGCATAGTATCTGGGCTGGATAGCACCATCCCTCAGAACACGGTCCCTCATGGCTTCCCTTGACTAGGGGAGGGAGTTCCCTGACCCCTTGCTCTTCCTAGGGGAGGCGACACCCCACCCTGCTTCTGCTCGCCCTCTGTGGCCTGCACCCACTGTCGAATCAATCCCAATGAGATGAACTAGGTACCTGAGTTGGAAAGGCAGAAATCGCCTGCCTTCTGTGTTGAACTCGCTGGGAGCCGCAGACCGGAGGTGTTCCTATTTGGCCATCTTTAATCTATCTAAATCTTTAAACGCTTTAAACTATGCAAATAAAGGTGAACACAAACTTGCTAATAAATCCTGAGAAGATACCATCTGAGGATGCATGACATTGACAAGAATGCTGATCTTCAAACTTGGCTGCAGGTTAAAATAACCCAGTGGGCTTTAAAAAATTGTTGCCTGGCCATTGTCCAGGCCACATCCTAAACCAATTAAGTCAGACTCTTTGGAAATAGAGTCTAGGCAACAGGAACAGTAAAGTTCCCAGGTAATTCCTAAATGCAGCCGTTTGAGAACTGCTGGCAAAGAGTAACATTTTTCAAACTTTAATAGACACACGACACAGCAGCCGGGGGGCTTGCTAATATGCTGATTCTGAATCAGTAAGTCTGTGTGAGGCCTGAGAAGCTGTGCTTTTTTCTTTTAATTCTTTAAAATATATTAATTTACTTTTGTTAACTTTTAGGTTCAAGGGCACATGTGCAGGTTTGTTATACAGGTGAATTGCATATCATGGGGACTTCGTGTGCAGATTATTTTGTCACCCACATAACAAGCACAATACATGATAGGTAGTTTTTTTATCCTCTTCCTCCTCCCACCCTTCACCCTCATACAGGCCCCAGTGTCTGTTGTTCTTTTCTTTGTGACTATGTGTTCTTTTTTTTTTGAGACAGAGTCTCACTCTGTCGCCAGGTTGGAGTGCAGTGGCACGACCTTGGCTTGCTGCAAACTCCGCCTCCTGGGTTCAAGCAATTCTCCTGCCTCAGCCTCCCAAGTAGCTAGGATTACAGGCACGTGTCACCATGCCCAGCTAATTTTTATATTTTCAGTAGAGACAGGGTTTCACTATGTTGGCCAGGATGGTCTCAATCTCTTGACCTCATGATCCACCTGCCTTGGCCTCCTGGGATTACAGGCGTGAGCCACCACACCTGGCCCATGTGTTCTTAATGTTTAGCTCACACTTATAAGTGAGAACATGCAGTATTTGGTTTTCTGTTTCTGCATTAGTTTGCTTAGGATAATAGCCTCCCACTCCATCCATGTTGCTGCAAAGAATATTATCTTGTTCTTTTTTATGACTGCGTAGTATTCCATGGTGTATATGTACCATATTTTCTTTATCCAGTCTACTATTGATGAGCATTTAGATTGATCCATGTCTTTGATATTGTGAATAGTGCTGCAATGAACATACACATGCAAGTGTCTTTTTGGTAGAATAATTTATATTCCTTTGGGTATATTCCCAGGAATGGGATTGCTGGCTCAAATGATAATTCTGTTTTACGTTCTTCGAGAAACTGCCACATTGCTTTCCACAATGCCTCAACTAATTTCCATCTCCACCTGCAGTATGTAAGCCTTCCCTTTTCTCTGCAGTCTCTTCAGGAGATGCTGTACTTCCAACAAACTCCCGGTGAGGCTACTGCTGCTGATCCAGGCCCCTCCCTTTGAGTAGTGAGAGCATAAAGAAGGGACAATAAGCCAGGCACAGTGGATCACGCCTGTAATCCCAGCACTTTGGGAGGCTGCGGCAGGAGATCTCTTGAGCCCAGTTCAAGGCCAGCCTGGGCAACATGGCAAGTCCCCATGTCTACAAAACAGCATTTTACAAATTAGCTGGGTGAGGTGGTGCATGCCTGTGGTCCCAGCTACTTGGGAGGCTGAGATGGGAGGATCACTTGAGCCCAGGAAGTCGAGGCTGCTACGAACCATGATCAAGCCATTGCACTCCAGCTTAGGTGAGAGAGTGAGAAGCTGTTTCAAAAAAAAAAAAAAAGAGAGAGAGAGAGACAGAGAATGAGAGACTAGAACTTCTTAAAGTGAGGAAATCTTTGATTATTTGCTCTAGCATTTCCTAGCTGTGAGTTGATTAACCATCCTAGTTTTCTGAGGCTCTCCTGGTTATGGCACTGAACGTTCTGTGTCCTGGTCAAATTGGGATATTGGTCACCCTATGTGTGATCTTACTAAATCAGATAAAGCCTCAGAGCCTGCTGAAGTTTTCATAAGAATGAAATAAAGTATGTTCAGATGTCTAATGTAGTGCCCAGCACAGAGCAGGAATCCAAAAATGCTTGAGAGTTGATTTTCAAGATAATAGTTTGCAGTTAAAGTCATAGTGAGTTACCATTTCACACCCATCAGATGGCTAATGTGAAAAAGACTGAAAATGCCAAAGTTGTCAAGGATGTGAAGTAAGTGGAACTTTCATGGAAAAATTGGTAGGACCACTTACAAATACTGTTTGGCAGTAGCTTCTCACCCCATGCATCTCCTATGACCCAGCAATTTCCATCCTAAGTATAAACTCAAGAGGAATAAATATTTGTTTTCCAAGCATATGTATAGAAGCTTTATTTTATAATGTTAAAAAATTAGAAAGAACTCAAAAATCCATTAGTAAATTGCACATAGAAATTGTAGTATATTCATAAAGTGGAATATAGAAATAAAAATAAACTATTGCTACAGACAACAACATAGATGAATTTCGCAAACATAATAGTGAACGAAAGAAGTCAGATACAAAAGATACACAATAGAATTTCATTTATATAGAGTTTTTTGTTGTGTGTGTGTGTGTATGTGTATGTGTGTGTGTGTGTGTGTTTAACAGAGTCTTGCTCTGTCGCCTAGGCTAGAGTGCAACAGCATGATCTCGGCTCACTACAACTTCTGCCTCCTGGGTTCAAGCTATTCTCCTGCCTCAGCCTCCTGAGTAGCTGGGATTACAATCGTGCACCACCACACCTGGCTAATTTTTGTATTTTTAATACAGACAGGGTTTCACCATGTTGGTCTGGCTGGTCTCAGACTCTTGACCTTGTGATCTGCCCACCTCAGCCTCCCAAGGTGCTGGGATTGCAGGCGTAAGCCACTGCACCAGGTCTATATAGAATTTTAAAGACCTAGCCCCACCTACTCTTTGGTATTAGAAGTCCAAAAAGTGGTTTCCATTGGAGAGCATCAGACCTGCAATGTTCTCTTTGATCCAGGCATTGGTTACCCCAGGATGTTCACTTTGTGGAAATTCATCTACCTGTACAATGTTATTTGTGTACACTTCTATATAAACAGTGTACTTTAATAAAAAGCTTTTTAAAAAGATCAAAAGGTATAAAAACAAACATAGGAAATTATTAGTCTCAGAGAGAATACTAACTGAAAGCTTCAATGGATCCCAAAAGGTCTTAGACAATTCACCAATGAGATTTCTTAATGGCTTCTAAGAGACTGGGGACACTAAACACTTGAATAGGCATCTTTCTCCTTTGAATGGTCTCCAGGGATCTCCCATCCCTACAGCACACTGAACTACCTCCAGGTCTAACTAGTGTTACAGTCACTGTGTCCTACGCTTCTAGGTAGGTGTTTAATAGAGGGAAACTTCTCTCTTCATCGCTGCAAAGAAAGCCCAAACCTAACCAAGGCAGCATGAAGTTTCTACACGATTGCATTAAATTACCTAAAACAACCTGTAATATAATTCACCTTCCACCTGGCCCCACCCCTCTGAAACACAGTCCATCCATCCCTGAGAATCACCATAGACGCTCATCATCTACCTGTTGAGACTTATTTTTTAGGCTCCACCTGCCAGTTCTTAGAATTTCTGATGCCATAAGGTATGCTAAACAAGCTGAATGCCAAAACTGCCAGATCACTACGTTAAAATGGAATTACTGGGCCAAAATCAGAAGTCATTTAAATCTTCAACAAGCTCTCATTGTGGCTGTTGATTCAGAAAACCACGGTTTCCCTGAGACCAGTGGTGTTCCTGACAGATGTTTTGCTTGAACAGAGCAGACCCCTTCCAAGGAGTCACTTACAATAGCAAGTGCAAATGAAATGTCAAGAATCTGCAGATCTCTTGGTCTTGTCACTTTGGTGGAAAAGAAGATGTGCCACAGGAGCCTCTCAGGTGCATCTTCTCTTCAGGGAGGAACCAAACAGCACACCGGTAGCGTTTGCTCTGGGTGTATTTCACAGTAAGCTTTACAACACACTTGCTCTTTTAACAGGTGAATGGATATGTCATCAGCAGCAGCAGCAGCAGCAGCATCATTATCAGGAGTTATTCTATTTTTTGACACAGCAGTGTCCTTGCGTAAAATAAGCCATGTCAGATAAAGCCTCCTCCCATGTCCCTCAGAGTCAAATTCAAAGTCTTCATGGAGTTCCCAGATTCTTCCTGATCTGGCCTTGTCTCATCTTGCTGATGTAACCTCTAGCCTTCCAGCCACACTGGTCCCTTGCTGCTCCTGGGACACTGTACGTGTGTGCCTTCGGACTTGCCACTGCCTAGCCCCTCTGCTTGGAACACTCTCCCCCACATATCCTATTGTCTAATTCTGCAAATCGTTGCTTTAATGTCACCAGTTTAATGAGTCCTACCCTGACTACCCCGTCCTTTCTTACTGCCTCTACTTTAATCCCCTCTACACTGACTTACTTATTTTTCCACACTGTTTTCACTTAACATACCATATATTTTCTTATTTTGTTTATTTTTTATTATTTGTCTTTCTGCACTAGAATGTTAACTCCACAAAGTCAAGAGATTTTATTGTTATCGTTCTGTTTGGTTCACCAACGTATTCCAAGTACTTAACACATAACAGGCATGTAGTAGGTGCTCAATAAATATCTGTTGAATGTTAAATGCCTACAATTTGGGGGCTTAGCATGTACTGTTAGCATGTTATGTGCTTTATATGTATACATATAATACTTAGCAAACCATGAGAAGAGTAATATTATTAACCACATTTACACATGAAGAAACTGAAGCAGAAAGAGGTGGGTTAACTAGCCAACGGTCATACAGCTAGTAAACAATGGAGCCGGGACTCAAACCGCAGTCATCAGATCTTAGAACACTAGATCTTGACCACAGCAACTCAACTGACAGAAGCAATGCCAAGAAGAGGTTATGCACTCAGCAGGCAAGTTTTGCTTGTGGTAGACATCAACTTGTCATTTCTGCATTTATTCTTTTCCTGGTAATTGCACCCCCATTTCCCTCTAGGAAGTGATTTCTTCTTCCATTTTCCATCTCTGGGCTTCTGGTACACTGGACTCTATTTCCTGAGCGAGAAGAGAAGCATGTGATGGGAGAAAACCAATCAGCATGTGGCATTCCACAAGCCTTGGAGACTGGCTGAGAAGTAAGCATGTGACCTGATCAGAGTTGAGAATGCTGGGGCAAGAAGGTTTCACTTCTCCTGCAGGTTTCACTTCCTGGGAAGCTGGAAAAATGTATGCATCATCTTGGGAGCCTGCTGGGGTGAGTCAGCTTTTGAATAGAGCCAACACCAAGGAAGTAGAGCCAATAAATGGTATGACTGGCCCCGGGTCCTGCCCACTGGGCTTGTCTGAAGCCTCCAGGTGCTGTCTGTATCCCAGCATCCTCTGTTGGTAATGGCTTCCCTCTGTGGTTGTGAGAACATGCCCCCTTCCTTTGGTTTACTTCATTTGTTTTGTCTTCCTTCTTCCTTCCTTTCTTTTTTTTCTCCTCTCACTTCCTTTCTTTTTCTCTTCCTTCTTTTTTTCTCCTCTTTCTACTCTTTTCCTTTCTCCTTTCCCCTTCCTTGCTTTCTTCCTTTTTCTTTCTTTCTTTTCTTCTCTCCTAACACTGAGTAATTAGTATGTGCCAGAAATTATGCTACATTTAAGTACATTGTCCCATTTTAGTTTTACAACAAACAGCCATATTACATAAGAACGTTTAATATTCCCATTTTAGAGGTAAAGACACAGGCTGGCAAATTTGCACAAGATCACCCAAATGGTAAGTGATAGAGTCAGGTTTCGGAGCCAGGCAGTCTAACTCCTGTCCATGCACTCTTAATCACTAGATTACACAGCCTCCTTTGTGAAGCACAGGGTTATATGGAGGCCAGACCAGAGTTTATAAGGAAGAAAGGGTGGCTACAAAGTCAGCCATATGTGCACGCAGGTAACTGTGAAAAGAAGAGACTAGTGTAGTGATTCAAAAGAAAGCTTTGTATTTAGGCCAGTCCTGGTCTGAATTCTGCTTCTTCCATCTACTCACTGTGTGAACATGGCACATTAATTAACTTCTCTGAGCTCCTGAATTCTCATCTTTACAGTGAAGCCAATACTACCAGTCTTGAAATGATGTTGCCTGATTTAACTGAGAAAATGAATACAAAGTGTTCCCCAACTATTTGGTACATAGGTGAAAGCTACTATGATAATAACATTATGTATGGTTACTATTAATATTCTTCTTATTATAGTCACCCTTAGAATTCTCAGTCCCAACAGCAGGAGTCCTGAAGACAGCAAGGTATGTTTTCTCCCTTGTGATTTTAGCCAACAGTTGGCACCTATCTTCACCCTTGGAACTGAAGACGATTTATATGCAGCTAAAAAAAAAATCCATTTAATCTGTGCTGAATGTTATTACCCTTAGGAGTTAAAACATATGATGTGCAGCCTTCAGGGTGTGACTGTGTTTAAAGAGATGTTCTCAGAAATACGCACGTGTCCCAGCGAGGGGTGAATTGGTCTGAGTTCCTCCCTAGGTGATGTCAAGCAAACAGTTCTTTGAGAATTAGGCAATCTGGCTACTAAACCATTGGTATTGTGCCACGAGGCATAAACCTTCCCAAGCAGGAGGGTATTGTACAAATAGGAATCATCTCCTGGATCTCAGATGAATGCAGCTGTGGAAAATAGCATTTTAATAAATGTATTCTCCAAATGGAGGCACTTTTATTGCAAAACATTCCTTTTGTATCCTGAGAGAAATGGAATGTTTTGGTTAGGCATAAACAACAGTGAGAGCATTTTCTAAATACACATGTTTTCTGCATGTCAGTTTAATTACATGTTGTAGATCATTTTTGAGACTCCTTGGGGATAATAGGTTCAAAAGCAATGCTTCTCTCTGTCTTGAGCGACCAGAAGTCACGATACCTGTTTTACATTTGGCGGTTTACAGTCCCTCTCCTTCCTTCTCCATTCCTATAACTGTTCAGTTATATTTACGTTTACGAAAGCGCATTACGTTTGGGTGTCAGCGCTGACCGGAAGATTATTTGAAGTTAAACCACTTTACCAGCTTCCATTTTCTTCACAACATTCCTTTCCACTTCTGCTTTTTCTTTAAAAGAAAAAATTCTGACTTAAGAAAACTTGATCCTTTTGGAACAGACCAGCCACAGCTACTCCTTCCTGTGCTCCTAGACAGGAGTGAGGCGAGAGGGCTGAGAAGTTTGGGGGGTGAGGGGGAATGCTAAGGGAGGGCAGGGGCAAATGGGGCCTTCTCCGCAGGGGACATTCAATAACTCTCTTAGCCTTTATGCTGTAGGACAGGGGCTCATTTGCTCGATTTGGGGTGACAGCAGCCGGTTTTGTTACAGCATAGCTGGAGTTTTAAATAAGTGCAGCTCTCAGAGGCCGAAAGCGGCATTCGTTATCTTAGCCATGGGAAGGCATGGAAATCAGCGGTGTTTTTGGCAAGGGCAGCATAAATCCACTGTTTGCAAGGCCCCGACCCAGCCAGAGAGGAAGGAATGCACAGTTTCCCTTTGACGGTGAGATTTCCTGCTTCTTGTTGGAAAGAGTGTCTGGACTCCGATGCACAAGCAAAGTCTGCATCAATTACTTGAAAGGAAACCAACCCTATTCCTGAAGATTTGGCAGCAGAAACATTCATTGTTGAGAAAGGGGGAGAAAAAAAGACTAATGAACTCCCCTCTCTTCGGTATTTTCAAAGGCCTCTTGTGTTAGTGACTGCTATTTTTTTCTTTCTCTTTTTTTTTTCCAGAGTTCTTAGGAACTCTCATTAGCCCCTCAATAAATGCTACTTTAAGGGCTTGTAACTTTGTCATTAAATCTTCACTCCAAGATGAATTAAGGTTGCAGCCAAGAAATGCCCTCCCCACCGCCAGTGAGCTTCTTTACAATCACCAAAAAGGCAGGAAAATAGATTTGTGGGGGATTTTTAGTACTCGTTTACGTGCCTTCCTGTCAAATAGTGATTAATTCAGGGCCACTTAAGTTTTTCTAACTTTCATCCATAATGGGCACGTTGACATTTTTATTTGAATCTCTTTACGCCATCCAAAATAATCTCCTTCAGCAACAGAAACTGCTGGTTAATTGCCACAGAGCAGCTGTTACCTTTTCTCAGTCGACAGCCTCTTTCAGGATGGTTTTGAGCTCCGTGCCTGTGGAACGCGCGGGCCGGCGACAGCGTGTCAGGTGGATTGATTGAATGGCCCCCTTGTTCCCGACTAGCTGTGTCTACGATGGTATCAGGGCCAAACAAAGCCCTGCACATCTAAATATAGCATTTTCTTTGGCCCCCGGCCCTCACTGTCTTGTTTTCCCATTCTTCCATGCTCTAAAGCAAATACCAGAGAGCCCCATTTTAACACGTCTTACTTTTACACGTCTTGCTTGCATATTCCATGGGTCAAACTGGCCCCAGAAATAGAAGTTCATGCACAATTAATCTGATTTTCTGGTTAATTGAAGGCTTACCAGAAAACTGCTTTGAAAAATTCACTGTTGTTACAAAGTCTTCTGGAAAACGTGTTCAGACACTCTCAGGATGGCAGAGTCTTGCAACTAAAAGAGAATTTGAGGTCTAGGTGCACAAAGGGCAGTGTCTGTGGATCTAGCCAAGATACCTGAACTTTCTGCCTTCTGCACAACCCATTTCATTTTTGAACCATTTTTGTTCCAGGGTATTACTTTATATTTCCTGCCTTGATTATTAATGAAGTGAATGGTTTTGTTGTTGTTGTTTCTTAACTTGTTTTCTTGATGACAGGGCTTCGGGAAACCCTGTTGACTATTGTCCTCTCCAAGTAGAGACCCTGAAGATGGGGTAAGATGGAGTGAATTTTCAGGGTCTGTGAAACATCTGTGGCCACCATAGACTCAGCCTCTTTTCTTATTATCTGTTCCTTACCAAGGTGAGTGAATGAAACCATTAGATGAGTTCCTAGTAATCAAATTTTTGCTTTATTGCTCTCTACAGGTAGTCCTTACAGGTTGTTGCCATACTTGTAGTGAAAGAAAGAAAGAAAGGCAGAAAGAAAGAGAGAGAGGGGGAGGGAGGGAGGGAAGGAAAGAAGGAAGGAAGGAAGGAAGGAGAGAGACGGAGAGAGAGAAAGAAAGAAAGAAAAAAGAAAGAAAGAAAGAGAAAGAAAGAAATAAAAAAGAAAGAAAGAAAGAGAAAGAAAGAAAGAGGGAAGGAAAAGAGAAAGAAAAGAAAAGGGAAGACTAATTTAAAATAATGTATTATACTTTTCTCTAATTTGTGTTATAAGTTCAAATAATAAAGAAACGTGAAATATAGAAAGAGGAAATTACCTAAAGTGTATCCTATGGGAAAAAATATTTTACAAATTACAAAAAAAGAGTATCTGGTCCATGCCTGTGTGGAGGTGGTACAGCCCTGAATCGGGTGTGGTTGCAGCACAGGCTTCTACAGTTTTGGCTGTCAAGTCCACCATCTGCTTACTTTGCCTTCAAAGCGTTGATAGGAACTCCAATCAGCCTTCTAGCTCCTCTTAAAATCCCAGCTGAGAAAAGTGTTATTCAGGGACGTCTAAGAATCCTGATTGCCATCCACTCTACTAGGCCCCTAGAGCTCTACCTTTGGATCAAGTTGGAGACCAGAAACCTGCTCATTTGTGCTGTATTTAGGCCAAGGTTAGGAGTTATTCAGCACACATGTGGTCCATCATCTGCCCTCTGCCTATGGCAGGCATCTCTAAAATAGTGTAGCCTCTTTTTTGCCCAGCTTAGATGCGGTCTTGAATCCTTCTCACGACAAGACTCTGTGAGCCCACCACCAGAAAACTGGAGTGGGCACTGGACAGGTGCCCCTTTGCTTCACTTTTTTGCTCTGCCCCTGGCAATTTTGCAACTCTGTTTGCTCTCACAGTTGACAATGAACTTCTGTTCTCATTGTCCCCTTATAAAGAGCCCTGAGTGCAGAATTTATTTGAAAATAAAGCATCTGGAAAATTCTTCTCTCCTTTGAAGAACTGTATACTCTGGTGAAGTGAGGCTTTGTCATTAGTCATCATCCCGTTTTCACTCTTGCTGCCAGGAAGCTGTGAGTCAGATTTCAAAGCTCAATGGTAGCAAACAAAATGAGCCTTATAATTGCCCTATTTGCAACTTCCTTTTCTCTTGTCCAGAGTTTTTGTTTTTATCATTTGTGGCTTGGGTGGTGAACTGCCTTCTGTCAATGAGGCAAAGGTATAAATAAATAAATAAACCAGTTTTAAAACCATGCACCCAATTGTAGTGTCTTATCAATGCAAGCCTCAGTCTGAGAGCACGTTTTGTTTTCCTTCATGCTTACAAACAAATCCATGCCTTTGCATGCTACCTAAGAAGAAGGACTGGCTGCCAGAACAATGTAACTAGAGCTGGAAAGGGGAAATAAAACTGGGTTGATGGACCTGGATACATGAGATCTTTATTTTCTGCCCTGTGAGAATGTTGTTGTGGCTCCATTTTACAGGTAAGTGAGGGCAGACGCAGCTTCCTGGGGCCACCAGAGTGTGACTGGGTGATGTGTCACTCCTGAGCCCTGCCTCCAGTCCGCTTTGGCGTGTAATCTTGTGCAACCTTTTTTATTTCAAAAGTGCTTCTGCACTCCCCGGTCATTCCAATGCTGCTGGTGAGCACACTTCATTTCTACTTTGTTTAGCAATCAGAACCGCCACGACTTTCGAAAAGCATGAAATCTCTAAATGAAGGAACGTAAAGTACTTGGCTTCCAACCCCCCAATATGGAGAAACAATCTGAATACACAAAATTAGAAAAACATACACAGAATGGTTGTTTAAAATTCACAGCTGTCAACATCAAGTATTTTGTGCGAGAGAAAGAATGTAAGAAACATCAGGTTAACAAAATAGCTGCAGATGGATCGCTTCGCGCAGAGGACTAGGCTGGCATTGTCTGCGCCCTGTTTTGCAGAGGCTCATTTGCATTGCAGGACAAAGGTTCGCTGTTGGAGACCCTTTCTCTCCACCCTCCTCCTCCAAAAGGCACCTCGCCATCCGCAGTGAAGATAGACCGCCTCCCTCCTCCCATCAGAAACCTACAGGAACGAACACAAATCTGTTATTTTAACACAACGTGGGCACAAAGTGGTGTTTTCATTCTGAATAAAGCTGGGGGAAGTTGAAGAATAGGGCCTTTTATTTGCAGAAGATACTCAAAGGAAGCAAGATTGAACCGTAGGCCAGCGTATGAGAATAAAGTTGTTAGAGATTTTGCAGCCTGTGGCCTGGGAGCTCCACTATAAGTTCCCTGTCAGCTTGGAGCACTTTGCATCAGAATGCATAATTGCATCTGTTAATTACATTTTTAGCCTGGTCCTCCAACATAGAGTAAATTCATTTTCCTCCCATTTTTCAGACTGCCTGGGAGAGGAGACTTTTTTTTTTTTTCAATTTAATAAACATGATTGACAACAGAAAATGCAGATTTACTTTCTTTCTCTTATGACTGTGTACTGGTATCCAGAACGCAGACGTGTATTTTGCTGAAGATTATACGGCAACCCCTTAACAATTGCATTCATTCCGCAAATTCTAAGAGCCCTGTTTTATGATTCTTGTAAGAAGTAGCTTGAAAGTGGCACAAAGAAATGTTTAAAAATACGCAGAGGCTAAGGACATTTTAAGCACCGTATCTAAAGTGGCAGAGATGGCATTTCAATGGTAAAGGCCAGCCGCTGAGACCAGTACTGTTGAACTCTGGGCCTCCAGTCCCTGGACCGTATTAAGGGGGTTGAGCTGGAAGTGGCTCAGTCTTTTGCCAGTACCTTTGAACCAGGAACCCTTGAGTTTCCAATCTGCTATTGCCCCACCAGACAGTTGTCTCTGACTCTGCCCAACGTCATGGATTGTCAGTGAGACAACTGGGAAGGACACCCTGACTTACCTGGAGAAGAGGTTAGAATAGTGAGAGGGAGCCTGGGGAATCTAGCCCCTCTCTTCCTTCCCTCTCCCTCTCTTTTGCCGGCCCCAGAAAAACATGGGTGAAAGTCCACCTTCCCTATCTGGGTGGGGGCATAGCACAGGAAAGATGACTTTAACTAAAGCTGAGAGACCAGGAGGACAATGTGATTTCTGAGGCCATGGCATGAGGCGCCATGAGTCTGGGGGTGGTGGCTGTCCAGTCTTGCTCCGGACGGTGGTCCCATGATGTAACTGAGGGCCTTGACACCAGCTCTTTAAATCAGGGGCTGCTTTAGGAGCTCCCTGCTACCATGGTTTCTAATGGCCTTAATCCCAGGCCTGAGGGGCACGTCAAATAATTTTTCTTTTTTAACCACCTAAGAAACTCTCATGTTTGAGTAGAAAAGAGAGAAAAAAAATCATATCTTCCAGAGCATACATAATCTCCTCTTGATCTGGTCTCCTCGGGGCCTCTGACTGGCAAAACTAAGCCTGCAGGATGGTTCTCAGAAGACGAGTGTGAGCATCTCCCCACCTCCGTCTGGGAGAGCACGCTAAGGAGCCCCGTGGCATCTTCAGAGCCCTAAGCTCAGACTCTTCTCTAGCAGCTGTAGACACACATACGAGCCTTGATGTCGTACGGTCATATATCTTCCTCCAAATGAGAGGTCAGATGAGATCATCAGGGTGAAAGAGCTTTGTAAACTAGAGAGCACCGGACAAATGTCAGTCTGTTTTCATTATTAACCGGGAGCACGGGCTCTCTCCTGCCAAGGAGCCTATTAAAATATTGTCTTTATCTGAGTTCTTTTTCTTTTTTCAAATTGTTAACAAATATTTACTGAGAGCCTAGCACTGGCCAGGCATTTTACAAACATAAATCAGATCATGTCACTCTCTGGGTTGAAACACTCCGAGGCGCCCCGTCACACCTAGAATAACATGAGCAGTCTTCACTGTGGCCTGGAAGGCGGCGTGTGATGGGGGCCAGCAGCCTCTCCCTCCTCAATTCCTTCCATCTGCCCCCTTTTTCCTCTGCTGTGGCTGAGATGCCCCCCTCGCTGCTCCTCAAACATGTCAAGTTCATTTTCACCTTAGGCCTTTGCCCACGCTGTGGAGTCTTCCTGGAAAATGCTCCACTGCACCCAGGTCTCTGTCAAATGTCACTTCTTCAAAGAAATCATCTTTGACCACATCTCTAAAATGTCCTCCTTCCACACGAATACTCTTTGTCCCCATACCCTGTCTTAAGGCTCTTCATAGCCCACATCCTAGTCTGAAATGATTAAAGATGTTTGTGTGTGTGTGCCTCTGTGCGTGTGTGCGTGTGTGTGTGTGTGTGTATTGCTGTCTCATCCACTAGAACACATGCTCTGTAAGGCATGTTTTGCCTGTTGCTGCGTGCCCAGACTCTAGAATAGCCCCTGGCACATAGTAGGTGGTCAGTTAATACTAATGGTACAAATACAAAGCTCTGGGAATTCAGAGATGATAAGAAATCAAGGGGCTTATAGTTCTGTCCTTGATCTGATGGGATTTGGCTCAAAAGGAAAGCAAGAATAATTAATAACTCAATGCTTATGCTTCAGTGGAAAAGACTCAGACACTCAAGTTATTTCATTTTCATAAGAAGGCTTGCCCAAGCTTGAGGATCTGGTTCCTGAGGTCTTCTTTGAGCCAAGACTCTTGGCGTGAGACGTATGAGGACGAAGGTCCACAGATGAGTCAGGTTAAGAGACTGCTGGGGACACACTGGGAGAGCCACCCAGCTCCTAGCAACTCCCTCCGTTCTAGATCGGTTCTACCCAGCTCTTTTTCCTGCCTGTGTGTGGATAAAATGAGAGCCACATCATTCCTGCTCCCTGCTGTGTTGATTAGTGAGGAGTCATCGCCTCACTCACGCTGAGCTAATGACGCTGTCTCAACCCTAGTTTATAGGTAGGCAACAGCCTTCAGCCAGGTCAGTGGGGGACCTCTCCTGGGGATTTTCCAACTGGAACTAGAGGAAAAAACTGTTTTCCAGTCACAAAGCTGTGAGGATGTGAGGCCAGGAACACCCATTAACGGAGGTTCTAGTTCATGGCAACAGCGAAGGGATGAACAACGCAGAGACAAGAGTGAGTGACCAAGATGGAGAGACAGAGAATGTCCAGGCTCTGGTTTCACCTCCACTCCCTCCCTGCCTACATCCTAAGCCACTAAATTCCCTCTTTTGCTTACACTAGCTCAAGCTGGTTTTTTATTTCATTAAAAACACTCTAATGAATATATTTTTCTTTAGTTATTTAATTATTATACAATAAATACATAAATTCAGTTTAAAAATCCACACACTTTAAGAAATTATAAAATGGGAAGTTGCCTTCCTCCTTGCCCACCGACTGCTACTCCCTCCCCCGTCTCAGTCCCACTCCTTGGTTTCATTCCCTGGAGGTAACCCGCAACCACTTGTTAAACTTATTATCCTTCCAACTGTCATTTGACAGACTTCTGGCAAGCATTTTGAAAAGCAGCAGAAAATCCTTTGTAATTTTGATTTATCTGATTGTAATATATATTACTCTTGTAGATTTTCAAACAATGGGTTATTCAACCATTTATTTCAGTCAGCTTTGTCTGCATTAGTAAATGTTTTGACATTAGCCATTTATTTCAGAGATGAATGATTCATTTGGGTATTTCTCAACAACATAAAATAATACCCTGGGTGAGGGCATGGCTGACTTTTTGGCAGGGACTGAGTTATTCATTTTTACATTCCTCATGCTGCTCAATGTGCTTCGCACAGAGTAGGCACACAGTATGCGTTGGAATGGATGAAGAATTTGGTGAAAGGGAGCTTGAGACCGAAGGCGGAAGAATGAATCTTTATTGAGTGCTTTCACAACACCGCGGACTTGGCATGCTTTGTCTCTTTCTGTCTTTGCTGCAGCTCCCAGCAGCTCTCATTCTTGTCCCTTCTCCAGCTCGTTCTGGGGTTTTCCATTTCATGATGTGACTTCCATGTCTCTCCAATGAATTCATATTCCTTGGGTTTGCCAGACTTGGTTTCTGTTGCTTACAGTTCAAGAGCTCTAACTGACAGAGAAATCAGAGCATTAAAAGTAGGGCAAATGGACTACACAGAAAAAAAAAATAGATACAACCCTACTTACAATGTGGAAAATGAAGGCAAAAACCCACTAAGTACTTGTTTTAGGGCACATGGTTAAGGAGTGGCCAAACAGGAATTAACTCAAGTCTATCAGGATACAAAAGTCTGGCCCTCTCCACCACCCTGCAACCGGGTGCCAAGACTCTGGCCCAGGAACAAATTATGTCTAGAGGCCAGAAAAAGCATGACCCAACTTGCATGGTTCTCACTAAGAACTCAGGCTGCATGTGGTTGGCAGAAGATGGCCTCTTCCAGAAGTCTGTAGGTTTTATCCTTGGAGAATTTTCTAGATCTTTGCTGATGCCAAAGCATGTTTTAGACACTTAGAAAAAAAAATATTTGCATGAGAACTCATGAAGCAGAACCTCAAGCACTATTCTCTTATTTGTCTTTCTTATTTTTAAATATTTCACATTAGTCTAATTTCTCTTCTGTTGCCCTCAGCACATAGAAGAAAAAAATCCTTACCATACATAGTGAATACTGATAATTTATTTGCTTTTGGTAAGATTTTTTATTTTACATAATATTGTAGCATGGGCAAAAACAGGGGCTTGGCCTGGGCAACAACACAGTGAGACTCCATCTCTACACAAAATGTTTTTAAAATTAGCTGGGCATGATAGCATACATCTGTGGTCCCCGGTACTTGGGAAGCTGAGGTGGGAGGATTGCTTGAGCCCAGGAGTTCGAAGCTGCAGTAAGCTGTGATTGTACCACTGCACTCTAGCCTGGGTGACAGAGTGAGACCCAGTCTCTAAGTAATACACAAATAAAATAATAATACTAGCATTAGTAAAAGGAGGGACTTTAGAGCCAGATTTCTGAGATTTGAACTCCAGCTCTGTCACTTGCCGTGTGACCTTGTTGTACGTGATAAGTTCCTTCCCGACTCTGCCCCGTTTCCTTGTCTGTAAAATGAGTAAAATAAAACCTGCCTCCTGGGATAGTTGCAAGGTTTAAAAAGTTACCATAGGTAACACACTTAAAATAGGGTCTGGCACATAATGGGTGCTGAACATATTTGCTATCAGTATTATTCCTGCATTTACCATTTTAGTTGTTTTAAAAGTACTCTTTGGGAACCCTGAGCAGATGAAATGAGTTTTGAATTCTGCAGGTACAAGTGTGTGAATTTTGCAGTTCAGAGCAGTGGCTCAGAGACTGGGATTAAGGCATAGGTCTTAAAGTAACAAATGGCTGGTAGCAATAGGAGTATAAATAGAAGCCCGCTTCATGGATATTCTAATTATTCTTTCCTCTTTGACATGATTCCGTGTTTAGCTGCATAGCATTAAGCAATACTTACGCAGTTCGGGAAAGGGCAATTGAGAAAGATCAGACCCAATGATCTTAAAGCCCTGATGTATGGTTCAGTGAAAGTATAAGTAGGTCAAATACCTCTAACATTGAATTAGCTGAAATTATGCAAGCTATTATATTGGATATTACTATTTGAACATTTTGTATAAACTGCAGTAATACACACTCGTCTTTATGGGATGAATCAAGACTTAAAACTAATTCTGGCGAATTAAGAATTGTATTTTCCAGGAATTAACTACCACAATTTGACTGCAGCTGTAAAAATTTTATTAGGCGATACATCTGACCTCAAATTGGAAATTTGTGTTGGAACCAGTTTAGGAAATAATTATTGCTGTGTTGTTAATTTTATATTTGCCTAATAAAACACAGCAGGAACAACAGGGCTGGGTGAATGTAACAAAAGAAAGGCCCTGGACATGCTTTAAAGAAGTATTTTCAACCAAGCTGGGATTAGCAACGTGTATCTCTGATGAAGACTGTTGCTGCTGACATTGTGGAATTAATATTAGTTCCTGGTTATCAGACTGCGAAAGAGGAATGTGTTGATGTTGTTTGTATCATTCTCAGCAGCCAATAAGAAGTATCATTATGTGCATATCTTAAACTGTTTGCTTTGGTAAAGTTTAACTTCCTCCCATACTTAGAGCCTCATGGGAGCATGCCCCTCTGCACACATGCATATTGACACTGCACTCTCTGAGGCTGAACTACTTGTTCCTGTTCGTTCAGTTTGCCTTGTGAAGAGTATTAGCAAAGACCAACTTCTCTTGGAAGCAAAAAGCATATGTCTTTGTTGTTGTTAGTGTTGTTGTTAAGAAAGGACTAATTGTTTCATGCGAGTACATGAGTGGATATTATGCTTCCTTACGCTAGAGTCGTCTTCCAGTCTCTTCTAGAATTATCTAATATCTTCTATGATCCTTGAGATTCACCTCAAAGACATAATTGGGGGCTATTAATTGAACCCATAGCTACTTGCTAGTAGTTGCTGTGGGGCAGTGTTACTCAAAAGTTGAGACACAAATTACCTTCCAGATGGGTATCAAATAATATAGATTCATACCAGGCGAAAGTTATTTCTGTTACAATCCTCTCCCGATCCTTCTGGTTGTACCAGCTGGGAAGTCTCAGTTTGGTGGTAGGATGTCTCTAACAACTTTTTTACTCTTGTGCATCTCCATTTTTACCAGAGAGGGCAGAACTCAGGCTCAGAGCCTGGGGAGGCAGGCAATAACAGCTAGCTAGAGTTGACTAATACTGACTTGTTTGCCCTGCTTTATGTTTTTTTTTTTTAATGGTTATAATTCAATTTATGGTAAATGAACATGATGTTCCATTTATAACAGGGATTGAATGTCTGTAAATAATTAAATATAAAATAATTGATGGAAAAAATATTTGGTAAATAATAATATAAGTAGACATTGGATAAAGCAAAACAGCATGCTTGAAGAGTTTGAACTGGAAAGAGGTTAAAATGATGACGAATTACGCAGATGTGGGTGGAGTTAGGAAAACCAGCAGGAATGGCAGCACCCGGGGACTAGCAACAGTGAGAAGTCATTAGTCTCCTGTGGCCGAGTAGTGAGGGAAGGTATGGTTTTCCCAGAACCAAGTGGGAACTAGGACTTTGGAGGCAGGAGATAGCTGCTCTACTGGGAAGCCGGGAGGGAGAGGGAAATAATACCATGACTTCTCTTTCCTTCCACCTTCCACCATCCTGCTGGTGCCTTCTATCAGTCCAAACCAACCAGAAGCCAGGGTCAAGGGAGTGCTGAATGATGCAGTCCTCAGAGGTCAGAGAAGAGTTGGGAGTGCATAGGGAGTCAGGGCTGGTACATGGAAAATAACAGAACACTGGGGCTGAAGTCACTGAAGTTTGAGAGATCCTGCCAAAGTATATATAGAAGGGTGAAATGGAGATTTAGGTAAAGGGATTGACTTTTGAGAGCCTACCCCACGTGTGCCATGAGTCAAATATCCTCCACCTGCTCTATTTCATGATTTATTTCACTAGTGAACAGATAGGATGAAGGAAATTCACTTTTGAAATTCCTACATTGCAAGAATACAAAGCCAAATGAATAGTTATTAGCAGATGAAGGTTTAAATTAAAATCCCTCCTGCAGGCAACCCTGATCTCCTATGTACTCTGTAGAGTAGAGCGCAACAGTTGACAGTAACAGCTTAGCGGCCCAGCCAGCTGCGGTTCAACCCTCAGCTCCATCATATACCAACTCTCTGGTATTGGACAAGTCACTTATCTTTCTGTGCCTCATTTTACTTATCTACAAAATGGGGACATGATTGTTCCTACTTCTCAGGGATTCTAGCTCTTTGAATAACACCTGGCACATAGTAGGTGTTCAATAAGTGTTTTATGGTAACGTATTATGGTAGTTCTGGCTTTTTAATTTTTTTATTTTGAGAGACGGGGGTCTCATTATGTTCCCCAGACTGGCCTTGAACTCCTGGGCTCAAGTGATCTTCCTGCCTCAGCCTCCCAAGTAGCTGGGACTATAAGCATGCACCACCATACCCAGCCTGTTTTGTTTTATTTTCTTTTGCAGAGATGATGCCCATTCTGTCTCTGAGGCATAAGTAGCAGTAAGTACTAATGCTTAGACATAAAAAAGCTGAGCAGGGAAAAAATCTTTTCTCTCCAGTTTTTCCTTCACTTCCATAAAACTTCAATAGATCAGCAGGCACCATACTTCAGTAATCAAGATCCTGATTAGTTAAGTAAATCAAAACACCTTTTTTGCTCTGATAGCTGCTGAAGTATTTTCTAGGACAGATCAGTTCACTTAGTCACACCTAGTATGACCACAGTTGAAACTTCTCATGGAGGCTGAAAAACTGAGTGATCTAAGATACATCCTTTGTAAACTGTGGCCTTTATCCTTCTAGTGTGTGGATGAAGAACAGGTATGAGGAAGAACATCCAAGGCATTAATTTGGGAGTTTTTTTTCATAACCCACAATATGTTATTTTTTACCATTTGCTTCTCTCTGATAAGATGAAAATACCCTGGAAGATTAAGGTTTTTCTAGCCCAAAGATACTTTAAGTGGTAAAATCCTTTATTTAATCGGGGAGTGGGGAAGGTAGGTGTGCCCTGGACAAGGCAGGGCTCCTGGCCTAGAGGAGATTATAATTTTAATGAGGGGCATGGGACAGGATCCAGGTCAGACCGTTCTGACTGTTTTAAGACTGGTGGCATACAGTGCCAAGGGGGTCCTGGAAAGGCAATTCCCCTCTCTGCTGGAGACAGGAGGTGATTAAGCAGACCAGAGATGACCTTGAGAAGGAGCTTGCTCCTACGCTGGGTTCTGAGGGAGACGCAGGATTTTGAGAATTGGAGATGGATGAAGAGAGACATTTATCGTAGAAATAATTCTGCAAGCAAAGGCTTGAAGTGAAGAAACTACTGTATAACATTCAAGAACAGCAGATATCTAGATTGGCAACCATGTGTTTTGCACATCATATAAGTAGGCTCTTTCTGAAATTTTTAACTTTCAATTTTTGTGAGTACATAGTAGACGTATATATTTATGGGGTATATAGGTTACTCTGATACAGGCATACAATGCGTAATAATCACATCAGGGTAAATGGGGTATCCGTCACCCCAAGCATTTATACTTTGTGTTACAAACAATCCAATTACACTCCTCGAGTTATTTTAAATGCACAATTAAATTATTATTGAGTATAGTCACTCTGTTTTGCTACCAAATACTAGATCTTTAATTCTTTCTTTCTTTTTTTTTTTTTTTTTTGTACCTGCAAATAGGCTCTTGAGATCTTTATTTTATTGAATGGAATAGAATATGGGGTTCAGTAGTGAGAAATAGGTGAGAAGGAGTTTTGAATGTGAGGTCAAATAAAGTATCTGCAAGACTATCTGTTGATTTTTAAACTTTCCATCTTACAACAAAAAAGGTGTCCTGCTTTCTTAGAATAGAGAAATGGAAAGTTATGGTCTTTCCATTTGCTTTGCTGAGCTCAAAGTCGGACATATAAGATGTTGATTACTGCACAGTGGTGAAGACCACAGCAGAGAGACTGTGGGAACGGAACAGCGCCCAACTTGTGGAGGGTTGCAAAGTCTTCTGGGGAGGTGAGGGGGTCTCTGCATGAGACATAAGTGAAAGACAATTGTTGATTCAGCAAGGGAAAGCAGGAGAAAGATGCTCCAGACAGAGACAGTGTAAAAGATGTGTAAAGGATTCAGCGGTGAGAGGGGGTGGCTATCGAGAAGCAGCCCATGTGCTTCCTCAAAGGATATGCTGGTCATGACAATTTTGCTTTCAAGGCACAGAAAACCACTCAAGCTACTGCAAATAAAAAGAGTGTATTATTGCAAGGATGCTAAGATCTAGAATCCAAAAACAATAGAGCCAGGTATGATCAGGAGCTAAAGAGTCAACACTCTTCATCTTTCCTTCAAGATCTACCCCCATTTATTATATCTGCTTTTTCTTGTTCTATCTGTTTATGTCTGTCTCCTCTTGATTCCGATCTGACTCAACATGGTCACCAGTCTATAACACAACACAGCCTGTCTATACAACCCTAACTAACCCAGCCTCTCAGCGCATATTCCCAGGAGAGGACTCTGATTGACCATCTCACCTTGATTTAGGCAGAGCTCTTGGTAACAGACTTGTCCTCAGCTATCTAGAGAATTGTTACCTTTGAGTCAGGACCTCTGGGCCAGTCAGCCTTGGCTGTGGAGGGAAGGGAGCAGAGTCACATGGCCCTTGGCCACTCATTTTTAAAACTGTGGGTCGAAATACTCAAATTCTCCAAATTTCCAGGTGCCACTGAAGTGAAAGCTGTGGAGAAATCGGGGATAAGTTGGTTGGTAGCTTGAATGAAGAACCATTAATAAGATGGTGGCCTAGAAATGCCCCATTGATTAGATGGTCTCTCCCACCATCCAATCTAAGTGTAATATATTAATTCATTCTTACACTTCTATAAAGAACTGCTTGAGACTGGGTAATTTATGAAGAAAAGAGGTTTAATTGGCTCACAGTTCCACAGGCTGTACAGGAAGCACGGTTGGGGAAGCCTCAGGAAACTTATAATCACGGTAGATGGGTGAAGGGGAAGCAAGCGCCTTCTTTACGTGGTGGAGCAGGAGGAAGAAAGAGAGAAAGGTAGGTGCTACACACTTTCAGACAACCAGATCTCGTGAGAACTCTATCACAAGACAACACCCCCATGGTGCTAAACCATTAGAAACCACCCCCATGATCCAATCAACTTGCCCCAGCCTCCACCTCCAGCACTCGGGATCACAATTTAACATGAGATTTGGGTGGGATACAGACCCAAACCATATCATGTAATGCCCTAAGGGTCACCTGCTTGATTGGCATTCTTAGCAAGATCTATATTTTAAATTTCATTTGGAACAGCAAAAGAAACAAATAACTCAGGTATTTTCCTGTTGCATCTATAGGGAGAACTAAGTGGTAGGAATCTTTCCATCAGGTTTTCGGGTTTATCTTAAGTGCTCAGGGAGAGAAAATGGTGGCAAATAACGATTTGTGGTTGAGAGAAAGTATAAAGTGCAACCCTCTAGCCAGAATGTTAATTCTTAAAATTTTGTGTTTATCTTGATGGTTTTGCTTCCCTCATTTTATTAAAAGTTTAAGAATTTTTCTGATAAAAAATGTACTTGTATGCTAGGGAAAAATCCTCCCCCTGGCAAAAAAAAAATAAATAAATAAATAAATAAATAAATTAGAATTTATTTCCCAGGACAGAAAATAAATTTTCATAAAATAAAAGAAAGCACTAATACACACTCATTTTCTGAATAAACATTTTTTTTTCTGCAAAGAATGTGCTTTCAGGCAAATACATTTGTGTGCCTCTTGAGGTATGTGATGTCTGCTGCTGCAAGACAATAGTAATTAAAAAATTAAACAATTAAAAAAGGAAAAAGTTTGTCATCAATTTTAATTTTATGTTATGTGAATTAATATTTCTTTTTATAATGCAATATTCTGCAATTTATCATGCAGGCGCAGTGTTTGCTTCTGCATTGTAGATAATTAGTTTACATTATTCTACAGAAATGAATTGTCACTGGTGATCTCAAGTGCCTGCTAACAAATCACTTCTGTTGGGGATTCATTGAGATTCGACTCAGGCCTTAACTATAGCAGTATATGGCATTGTCTTTACATGTTAAATATCAGGCTAATTTTTTTTAAAAAGATTCCTAGTCCAAGAAGGCTAGAAACCTATCCTTGGAACAGATCAACATGCTCTTCTTTTGCTTCACAAAAAGGATTTATGTTCTCAAGTATAATTTTCAATACCAATTTTTCTTTCTTCCTCCCCCACTCCCACCCGTCCATCCAGGCCACTAAACAAACCAGGAAGGACAGTGAAGAGAAGCTTGAGATTTCTCCAGGCTATTAATGAGACAAAATTACTCACGAGTCTTTGTGCACCTTCTCCTCTGAAAGTTGATCTCACTATAAAATACTCATGGAAAAGAAAATTGAGCTCAAGATCTAATTCAGAATTTCAGTATTTGTCATCATGAGTGTGAGAGCCATTTTATGGATCAATTTCATCACAGGAAAAAAATTGGATTGTCTGATCATGTCTTGTGAAAGCAGTATCACAGAGCTGATCGGTCTCCCTGAACTGTTAAAGAGAAAGAAATAGTACAGTCTGAGCACCCCGGGAACTGAGTGGAAACTGAGATGCTACCTTCAAAAGCATCTTCTCTGGGATTCTTAGAAAGAAGTTGATAATTCTGACAGTTTGATTCAGGGTCATCCAGAGATTCTTAAGAGCATGATAATACTCCAGGAAACTCCAGAAATATATTAGCACAGCCTGCCAACAGTTCTAAACCTAAGATGCAGCTAGATTTGACCAGGGCAACAAGCATTTATTGAGCGCCTGCTATGAGCTCTAAAATTGCTGGTTCTTGGGTGGAACTATTAAGAAATGCAAGTCTATTCTTTGCATTTGAGGGACTTTCAGTCTAGAGAAAAAGAAATGAGCAAATTACATATAAGGGCGTAACTATTGATTATTGGTTATTTTAGCATTTCCCAAAGTTCCAGTGGCACTCAAATGGTTTTTAGGTGATATATGGGCACAACACTAATTCATGAGTTAATGAGGGAATGAAGTCTTTTGATCTTTCTCATTATCATAACGACAAGAGAAAATCTAAGTTCGGTGCTCATATGCCTTTAACACTTTGCTAATTCTTGCCAGCTTTCCTTTAAACAAGAAAAGAGCAAGTTTTAGGGAAGCATCTTAGTTAATTCTATGAATAATACTATTTTTGTGTGTCTATTTATATTCTATTTATGTCAGGTTTCCTATTTACAATCATAATAAAAAGTTTTCTTATAAAATAAACTGTTTAAGTAGTGAGTCAATTTGAAGAAACATATTAAGTAATCAGTAGCATAGATGGTAACTGGTTATAGCAAAAGAACAAAAAATGTGAGGTGATATATGTGTGATTGAAGTTTTGGAAATTCAGGATTACTGGAATCAGGCATTGTGGATACTGGAATCAGGTCATCACAGATGACTACCAGGAAAAGATTGGGGAAAGTGCATGGAAGGATAGGACAGTGGGAAAAGGAGTTGAGGAATCCAGTCTGGGAGAGAAAGTAGGAGCCCTGGACATCATGGCCCCCTTGGTTTATGTGGCTTGTGGCAGTGAGAGTAGAATTCTTGGGTAGTAAGTCTGAAAGTGTGTAAACACCCCAGCTGAGTCACTTGGATGCCCCACCACATGCACACATACTCATACTGTGGAGACACCTGCCCCATCTCCACAGGTAGAAACAAGGCCTAAGAGATTTATATCTTTTTAGCTAGAGCACAAAGATGAAGACACACCCCTTTCCCAAGCTCTAGCAGAGACTGGCAATGCCTCATGGGCAATTACTGTGGCCAGGAGCTAGAGTATCTGATTGTCCAGTTGACTTACATGTCCAGCACCATAGCCTGGGAGTTGGGGCCGTGTGATTGGCAGCCTCAGTAGGTGAGTGTGAGTGTTCCTGAAATAAAAGATGCTGGGCAGAAAATAACAGATATCCACCACAAATGAGTAAGTTTCAAGAGACAGGAGCAGAGAGAAGTGCCAACAAATTTTTTTTTTTTTTTAGCTGTTACCCTTGGCTTACGTCACAGACTGGTGCCCACTTCCCACCTCCCTCTAGAGGCTCAGAACCTCATTCTTCCCTGGGACCCTGGGAGGCTTCCCCCTAGGCTTGCTTCAATGGCATTTCAAGCTTAATGGAACAGCTGAAAAGCATCTTATTGGTAGTTGTGTTCTGGTACCATGTGGGGCTTCATGGAGAAATAAGAAATTGTCCTGCCATGTATTCGTTGATTTCAGCTCCCAAATTCTGGGGCACATTGTTCTGTATCTGAAATGGAGCCTTGCTTTCCAAGAAGAGTGAATCTAATTAAACAAATACGATTTTTGACTTCTGCTGAACACCTTGATAGATTTGGGACTGTAATGGTAGACTTCTGAGATATCAGAATGAGAGTGGGAGTTGGAGAGAAATTCCCTGAGACAACATGGCAGTGGGGAGAAGAGGACAGAAGAATTGCTGGATGTAGCTATGTGGAGTGACTCAGCCACTGAAAAATCCCTTATGGCTGGGTATGAAGAAGCCATGAGTAGGGGTGGCGATTGAAAAATCATCTACACAACTGTGATCCAAATCTCTAGCCATTCTTCCTCTTCTATCATTCCAAACCTTCAGCAAAGTCTACTAGGTACAGACAGGTGTGATTGTGTGTGTGTGTGTGTGTGTGTGTGTGTGTGTGTGTGTGTGTGTGTACACGTGCATGTGCTGGGAGTAGGGTGGGACTGAGAATCATGGTGGAGCTGGTTCCACTTCTGAGTCTGGAAACCATGGGCATGGGGACCACACATGCCAGGTGGTGAGATGATGCTCTGGCAACAGGTGCTCAGTGCCAGAAACCATCATGAGGAGTCAACCCCTGGAAGGACAGTGTTCTTGGTAAAGTGTGTGGGCTGAGAGATAGAGCAATGTGATCTAGTTCTTAAAGTGTGCAAGACCTGAGCCAACACCTGTTTGAATTTCCAGAGAGAAATAGGAATAATCAAAAAGGTCAAGTTGCAAGCTGTCCTCAGACAAGGAATGGGGGTATCAGACAAAGTCTGAAGCTTACCTGGTATTCAGATGCCAGGAAACCAAGAGATGTCAGGGTTCTGGACCTGGAAATTACAGACGCAGTTGCATGCTGGATACCAAACTAATTGTCATGCACTCTTGGTAATGACTGTCACATCTTTTGGATCCAGCATGTGTGTGTGTGTGCGTGCACATGTGTGTGTTATCCTAGCATTGCTTTTTGATGTCACAAATCTCCTCCTGGTTAACGTATAAGCCTGTGGAGCAAAAACTGGGTGTCTAAAAGCAGCTGTTTGAATCCCTAGAACAGGGACAGTAGCCATTGGTGACCCAGAGCCTCATTCCTTCGATTTTATATGTATAAATTCCCCCCAAAATAGTGGCCCTGGGAATCACCCTCCTATCTCCAGCTCTGCCTTTTGGAATTTCTCCACCACTTGGAATAATCCCCTCCCCACCCCAAGCCCCAAGTCTCACCATCTCACCAACCCAATAGGGTCTGCAGAGGCCTGGCAGAGGTAGTGGAGCAAGGACGGACCCCACCTCCAACCCCATGGACATTCCTCCAAGCCCACGGCTCTTCCCACTCATCCATCTCCATCCCTACCCACTGCCCAACCTCTCCCTCAGGCAAAGTACTTGGAATTGAAGACTCACTGGTTGGAGTCTCTACAATGCAGATTGGTCTGGATTTAGTGTTTTAGAGATGGTCACCCAAGTCCCATCTTTAATATATCAGTGGACCTTTGGGAAGACAGGAGAAAACCTATTTTTGTTTTTGTTGTTTTTATCTTACAAGTTCTCCCTGTTTGCTAGAAGTAGAACCTCTTAGGAAACCAGGTGGATGTGGGCTCACTGCAAGGAGAGGAAGGGTAAGAGAGAAGCTGTCTTCCCAGATGTTCCCCCAGGCTCCTAACTCACCTCCCTCAGGGCCTGCTCACATATCACCTCCTCAGGGCCCCTCTCTGGGCCTCCTTCCTAAAACATTCCTTTTCTCACTTCCCTGGTTTAGTTTTCTTAATCCTCATCACCATTAAAAATTCCATATATTTAACTTATTGATCTGACTTGATTGGCCTGCTGCTCATTAGAATATCTGCTCCATGAGAGAGGAGCTATTTGTCTGTTTTGTTTACATCCGTATTCCTAGCATCTAGGACAGTACCTGGCTCCCTCTAGGTGATCAATAGCTATTTATTAATGAAAGACTTGTCCCCCCATGGGCTGAGGGAACAAAACCCCAACTGAAAAATATAGGTACTAACCCTAAGATTGGAAGGAGACAAGTGCCCTGGATGACCAGAGATTCAAGCCCGGACAAAGGATCTTAGTTAGGACTTGATTCCCTTTAGCTCATCACCACATCACCCCCTGGAACTTCATCCCTGTTGTTAACTCTTCCATCACACTCTGCCTTTTGGAAGACCCATTTCCCACCATCAGTGCTGCAAAAGTGGGTGGTTCTAGGGGAGCCCCACTTCTTTCTGAGGGCAAGTGTCTGAGCTCAGGTTGTACATATTAGAGCGTTATGGGTTAAATGGGCATTTGGGGACTGCCTGGGGGCACTCACCGCTAGATTTTCTGTAGGAAACGGGTCTGGCTTCCCTCAGCTCCCCCGCTGCAGTCCATTTGTTGGGAGGGATGTGGGAGCTAATAGTCGCCAGGATGCACCCGTTGGAAAGTGTTTCTCCCCAACTCCAGCTGTTTAAAGGCTAATCTTTTTGCCTTACAAGGGTTAAGAGTGCAAAGTTGAATCCAAAAAGGGCTCAATTCAATCTTATTTCCTCCTCCCTTTGATCTCTTCATTTCCTATTTCACTTCCTCTGACAATTTCCTGCTTCCATTCCCAGAACAAACAACTCTCACTGTGGCACTTGGCCATTTTCAATCATTTTCCCAGGACACTGAGCTTCTCATTTGGCTGCCGTTCACCATTGCCTTGTGGACATTCCGATAAATATAAGGCATGGGCTGTAAAAAGGGAGGGTTGGGGACACCTCACTTTGTGCCCTGTGGATCCTCATGCCTGGAAACTTGGATGTAGCCGGGGATATCAGCCTGTGAAATCCTTGGGTCCCCCCAAAGGAAGGTAGCACAATGAGAAACTGTGAAGCAGGGCGTTTCGTAGTGAACAAAGGTGGATTCCTACCCATGGATCTCTCAGAGCTGCTAAAGTCCTGCTTTCAGCTATTTGTGTTTTTCTTTCCTTATTGAGCTCGTAGGTGAGATCCAAATATTCCATTCTAAAACACAAAACAAAAATCAAGAAAGAAAACATTCTAGAAACTTCTGTGTTCTGTTTTGACACCTAAGTCTCAATGTGAAATGGTCCCCGAACTAATCATATTAGTAAAACTGGCAAGATTAAAAGAGCCATAAACACACAGGCTCGGTGTTTCAACATCCATTAAAATGTATACAGCAGCCTCCCAGAATATTTAATAGGCTTATATGATGACTGAATGTGAATTCATTCATCTCAGTCAAGTTGGGTTATTAAGATACACGTGCTAAGTGATTTGTCCTGTGTTTACCCTGTGCTGGGAAAATAGTATCTGATTTTGAAAAAAAAAATGCAGAGCCATTCTTTGTTGGAAGAAATGGGAGTCAGGACCCCACCCCACCCCCAGTTTCCATGCCAGCTTTATCACAAGCAAATTGCTTAGTCCCTATGGGACTCAGTTATCCATCTGAGAAATTAGGAGGGTTGTCCAAATGATCTCTAATGTTTCTTCCAGCCCTGACCTCTAAATGTGGTAGGTGGGGTAAGGTAGTGGTTGAGAGTGTAGACTGACATTAGACTACTTAGGGCTCAAACCTTGCCTCTACCACTAAGTAGCCACATTAACAACTGAGCCTCAGTTGCTATGTCTGTAAAACGGGGATAATAACAGAAGACTAAAGTGAGGTAACCCATTTGAATCCTGGTATCTAGGGAATGCCAAATCAATGTTGGTTAACTTTAGAACTTAATGTAAAATGTCTTGGCCATTTTAGGGTATGGATTTCATTCCTGAAACTACAAATACCACTTAGATACACCATTAATCTTAATCCTCACCACAGTCTTGCAAGCAGGTGAGTGATTTGCAGATGAGACACTGAGACCCAGAGAAGTTAACTAACTTGGCCAAATGACAGAACAAATTGGACTGACTAGGCTCTGGGCTCCTGTCTCCCTCAATCCACTTACTTACCACCTCTGCTTAATTCCAGTATATTCAGCATCCCTTAGGGATTCTAAATACAGCTGCAAGTATTCAGTCTCTAACCATTGGCTTTCTGCACTTTGGGAAGATATCACATGATGGACAATTTTCTGATCCTGCTGATTTCTCTCAAGTTTAGGGCTAGGAAATTGAAGTTGGGTTCTCAGAATCTGTTTTCTCTACTTACTAATTGAAGCTTAGTCAGCCAAGAGCCACTTTTGTTCATTATTATTATCAGTAGTAGTAGTAGTAGTAGTAGTGGTAGTATTTTAAATTTGCTGAGACTTCAACTCAACAGCATCACGTCTTTAGAATTAATGTGTACCCCAGCCAAGCTGAGTCAAGTGGAAAATCAGTATTGTGCCTCTGTCTAAATCAGGGTTTACCAACCATGTCATTACTGACATTTTGGGCAGGGTAGTTTTTTTGTTGTGGGAGCTGTCTTAAACATCTTCCCATCCTATTGAATGTTTAGCAGTATCCCTGGCCTCTACCTACCAAATGCCAGTAGAAACCACCACTCACCACCCCTACCCCTAGTTGTGACAATCAAAAATGTCTCCAGACATTGCCAAATGTCCCCTGAGGAGTAAAATTCCCCTTGGTAGAGAACCACTGGCCAGCTGAAGGATGAAAGTCTGAGGTGAAATATTCTTTTCATTCTTTTTAATTCATATATTTAGAGACAGGGTTTCGCTCTGACACCCAGGCAGAAGCGCAGTAGTGCAATCATAGCTCACTGCAGCCTTGAACTCCTGGACTCAAGCCACTCTCTGGCCTCAGCCTCTCAAAGTGTTGGAATTATAGGTGTGAGCCACCATGCCTGACCTCTTTTCATTCTTCATTGCCTTCTTCAGTGCATAGCTTTTGGGGTTATTTTGACTCCAGTAAGTAATTGTTTTATCTGGCAACATCCTAGCAGGCAGAACATTTGCCATCTTGAGAAGCTTTTGGTCTGAAGGCAAATTTGCCCAGACAAAAATAAATGTTTTTGTCCTCGTGGCTAGCAGGAGTGTTTTCTTTGGGACAGCGAAGGCAGCCATTTTCAAAATGGTCTCCCTATCTTTCAATGGGGCCAGTGCCCTCTGCTGGAAGGTTTGTCAGCATTGCCTCAGAGTAGGCTGGGTCAAATGGTTTGAAAATTTAGAAAACGCCAGAAGTCTGGATTGTTTCAACAATCCAAAGGGTAGGAAAATTTTGCGAGGGCTTCCTTTGTATTAAGTCATTGTTTTTACATGTATTCTGATTTCTCAGCAGAGCTTATTATTATTATTTGTAGATTAACCCAAACTTCCTTTCCATCTTTCCATCTATAAACTCATCCAGTCTTCGGTTGATAATTATAATAACCACATCAACAGAACCATACTTAATGTTTACTGAACACTTAATTAACAATGTACTAATCACTGTGCCTATGCATACAACCTCTGTTTCCTTCTCAATAGCTGTAAGACACAGAGGCTATTACTATCATTAACACATGAGGAAACTGAGACTTGAAGAGGCTAAGTGAAGTAACTGATCACACTACTTGTGATGAGGGAGAACACCCTCGAACTCATAGACCATATTTCTAATCCTATGCTATCCTGTTACATTCATTAATTCCTCTTTTCTTTCATTCAGTCATGAAGTTTCCTTTCTAAATGTGATGCATTATTGATCTAAGGAAGCATTATTGATCTAAGACACCAGACTATATGGATGTCTGGTGTCATTTTGAATTTGCTCCTATTTATTTAAATAATTTTATTTAGCTAATTATCGTTTTCAGTTTCTGAAACCCTAGATAGATGATAAGTTGTTTTTCCCCAAATGTGGACTCTGACTGGAGATGCAGAATTGTCAAAGGGGACTGGATTCTTAAGCATTCAATTGCTCATGAATCTCTCTAAAAACATTACATATGAATAACATTCACGTGCATCAGAATATACCCAAGACATTGTAATTTATAGCCTTTCTTATTACTTTAAAAGCCTGGGATTCTTGTAGAATATGGTTTAGTGGGTCAAACATTCCCTTTCCTCTCATTTATCAGGCTTTTGATCTCATGTCAGCCCTGAACGTTGGCACACCCGACCCACAGCCATGTGCTGGGAGGATCACACATGCACCGGGCCCCTTCCGTTTTGAAAACTTGCGGTGATGTGGGTGCTACAGTCCCGCCTGGGTAAGCAGAGGAGGTATTGAGTTCCCCAGTCCTCACTGCCCCTTTGTCTATTATTATTTTATAGTTTTGTTCTGCATTCCTTCCACTCAACCTCCAGTCCATAGAAGCCTGTTTCTTTATTAGTTGCATATGTCTGCACCCTTTTACCTCAGCAGGGAAGACAAAATATTCTGGAGGGTTTGGAGGCCTGGGATGGACAGCTAATCCATCCCCAGCTTGAACTAATCGTCGGGCCAATGTGCTATTGTACTGGGCCCTGTTCTGTGCAGCTGAGCTGTGGGGTTTCAATTTGTAGGAGCATAAACAGATACTAAAGTTGGAAGAACGGCTCGGTCATTTGTTAGCAGAGTTCAGATCAAATTATCACAGCGGTCCCCTGCTGACAGGCTGAACAATTACCTCCTTTTTTCTTGATCTTTAAATGTTTTCTGTTTCACTTAAGCCTCAGTAAATAGTTTACTTCTCATGGGCTTCATTTATTGACACAGAGAGGCTTGATTTATTTAATTTTGTTTCTCTGCCGCCTTCCAAGAAAGGAGTCTTCATAATGTTGTGTTGAAATCTCTCCCCCAAATGATAAGTTTATCATGGTAGGCTGAGGAAGCGGTTTAATGATGTGACTATAAATTATCTGGTTTTTTAATGAGAAGTTTAGATGCCCAAACTCTAAAGCCGATTTTTAAAGCTTTAAACCAGAACCCAGGCTCTGTCTCTTGAAAAGGTTAAAATCTAGAGTCAGAAACTGGTATAAAGAGAGATCCCTGAGATTTGGGGATCTGAATCCATAATTGGATTATTCAAAACCCAGGAATTTGATGATTCTTTTCAGGAAAATGGAGCATATTGTGTCCATTCTGTCTGCCCTATCTCAGCATAGATTCATTGATGTTCTGCGTGAGTTCACCGGAATTAACTTCAACATTTGTTTTCACTCTTTCTTCCCTTCCCCCAGTTTCAACCCTTGACTTTCACTCTCCCATAGTTACATTTGTCTGCTTCTTACAGTCCTACTGGGACGGATTTATCATCATTTGCTAACATATCTGTCTCAAAATCTCAGCTTTGATCAGCTTGTATTTTATAACTTACATCTGTTCTACATTTAACCTTTTGTAATGCTGTTTTTCAAAAATATTACCTGATCTAACAAAAGAATTGTACCAGAGTGAGAGCTCCAGAGTGTAGATTAAAAAAAAAAAAAAAAAAAAAAAAAAAAAAAAAAAAAAAAGCGCCAAACATACCTGCCTACTTGACCACATTTTTATTATTCTTCCAGAGTTACCTTTTCATTAAATATATAAATCCATCATTTCTCCCACCTCATGATGGAACCTCAGTTGATCCAGGGGCTTTGTGCTCCCCGTCTGCTCTTGTCCCATCATCTTGACCCTTCCTTCGCCTGGAATTCATGCCACAGCGCGAGGCTGTGTGCAGGGTACTTCGCAGAGGCCCACGGCTGGAACTGGAGCCGGTGGACTTCCTGTCCCACTGGCCTGTCCCGGGGGGACCAGAGATCTTTTCTAGTGGGTTCTGAATTCCACAAGGTTTGGATTCAATTTCTTTTGCTTATTTTATTTTAATAAAGTTGATTTATTTTTACCAATGAATTAGGAAATATTTACAACACCCAAAGAGGTCTAAAAAGTCATATAATAAACACCCACGTAGCCACCACCCATCTTAAGAAATACAATATTATGAATATAGTAGGAGGCCCCTTCTATGTATGCTTCTATCTCAAATTCCATCCCCCAACCCCTTCCTCAGAGAGTAAGACTGCCTTGCCATTCCCAGGTATTTCTTCTTGGAAGGTAAACTTTCACTATTTAGTATATTTCCCTACACAAGGTTTTCTGTACTCTTCTGTCCCTTCCTTCCTTTTTTATTCTCTTTTTCTTTTTTTTTCCTTTTTTGTAAAGAGGAGATCTTGCTATATTGCCCAGGCTGGCCTCAAACTCCTGGCCTCAAGCTATCCTCCCACCTCGGCCTCCCAAATTGCTGGGATTTCAGGTGTGAGCCACCATACCCGGCCCTGCCTTTCTTTATCCATGTTGGTATGTGTAGTGCTAAGTAGTTAGTTTCATTGCCACAGAATATTCTATTTTAGGATGAACACTTATTTTTTTTTTCAACTTTCTTGCTGTCACAATTAATGCTTTATGAAAATTCTAGTATGTGTCTCCTGGGGCACATACATGAGAAGTTTCTTAGGGTGCATAATGGAGAAAGAGTAGCTGATTCACTTAGACACTTCTCTATTTGATTAGATATTGCCAAACTCTTTTCCAGAAATGGTTGTGCAATTTCACACTCTCCCAAATGTTGATGGGAATGTCATGGTATCTCCTAGCAGTTTTAATTTGCATTGATTTGCTTATTAACAAAGTTGAAATGAGATCATACAAAGTAATACTGCTTATCGCAGTGTCTGGCACATAGAAAGGATTCCATTCATGTTAGTTATGATTATGACTATTTCATGAAGCAATCTTGTAAGGTAGTTAAAACAGTAATTACTTTTATTTCATAGGCGAGAGATCAGGATCTGGAAACATACTGGCTAACATGTTAGATCCGAAGAAATGTAACCTGTGCAGATGCCAGGGGTGGCCAGCAGCCTGTGACTCAGAACTGAGTTGCTGGCGTCATCACACATGGGAAGACTGTGGCAGGCTCAATGGGGCTGCCATCTTGAGCAAGCCTCCCCATCTTTCTGGATTACTTTTATACTCACTCTGGGTCTAGACCCAACACAGGAATGTGAAATCAAATTAGGCTCCCTTTTGTGGCTTGGGGAGATGACAGTTGGCCATTGGTTACTCCGACCTCAGTTCATCCGTCTAGTAGGGGAATTACACGCAGGCAGATGAGGTCTCCACAGAACCAACTGTAGATGGATCTCAGGTGCTCCCTTCCCTGCCTCCAACCTGCCCCTGACACCTGAAGGCCATAGATTACTTTACCAATCTTTTAAGGCAAGAATTGAGTCCACGTTCCCACGATCAAGCTGGAAGAAGATATTTTTGGAGGCACATATGAGTCATTCTGATGACGGATGATAATGGTATTGATGAAGATGACACTGAGGATGAGGAGGAGAAAGAGTAGAAAGCCTACCACACATTTTGCTTTCGTATGCCAAACACCATGTGGACATCTTATGTACGTTCTCTGTCCTCTTTAGAGCTCCTGATAACTCTGTTAAGGGGACAGTATTATCTCCATCTTACAGTCCCAGTAGGGTTAGAAAAACCATAAATAAGTGGGCTCAGGGAAAGCCTGGTTGGGGGAAAAAGTAGGACTCAGGATATTCCATTTTTACGTAAGTATTTCTGAGTCCCAAACCCTCGTCCTTGTTTATGTTACAAAATGAATTTTCTTCCACAGAATCAACCATGGACCGTGCAAATGAGTCCTATGTGGCTTCAAACACCCAGGGCTCCAGGACACAAATTAGTTACCGATTAACTTAAAGCTCCATTTCTGGAGTCCCCATCCCCTCTAAGGAGATCTTCAAGCACAGTTCTGGCCACAGGGTCAGTGCCTGGGGAGTCAGGTGATAGCTTCAGCTCCACGTCTTAGTGCTTTGGATTGAGGGAAGGAGATACACTGCTTCCCTTCCAAGGTTGAGATCGGACCATGCACTTTTTTCTCTTGATTTCCAGAATGTATGGGAATGGCTAAGGTTACCAAACATACCTCTCTTGATGGCGCAGAAATCTCTTTCTCTCTCTCTCTCTTTTTTTTTTTTATGCCAAATTCTACCCTTTGAAAAATGCAGAAGCCTATGAAAGATTAAGACTACAAACAAGCTTAAAACACATCTTAACTGCACTCACAAAGGTCGCAGGTGTAGGCAGGTCAAAGCGATATCTTGTTCTCCTAAATATTTCAACAGATAAACAAACTTTTGATTGCGTTATCTGCTCAAAAAAATGACTTTGAACTTTCCGCCAGCACCGCCTACTTGGGTTTACTCAAACCCACAGAGGCCCAGCCCACCGATAAAGAACCTTGAGTGGTCGCCTGATGGCTGGGGCCTTTCATCTCACCTGGGCTGTGTACACGAGCCGTTTGCTTAGCTTGGCTCTGCTATCCTGAGGACCTTTTAAAAATCCTCCCATTTATTAGGATCTAACACCCAATCTGTAAATAAACCAAGAGAAAATATAGATTTCAGCAGCAGCCTGGAGTGTGGTTCACTTTCAGGCACGCCAGTTCCTCCCTCTCGCCTCATTATTTCTCTCTCGCTCTCTGCATCTCCTCTTTCTTCCTCTACCCTCCCTCCATTTCTCCTCGCCTTCATCCTGCTTTCCTTACCTGCTTCCCTTCTTTCCTTCAGCCACTTGCAGATAATAAAAAGAAAATCGATGGGCTGTATTTTTTATGTAGACGTCTTAAGTTCATGAATCAAGGAAGAGTACAGCATGGTGCCAAAGAACACAGATACAGAGCCAGATGCCGGGGTTTGGATTCTGGTGGTGCGGCTCCTAGCTGTGTGACCCTAGGCCATCTAAATAGCCTCTCTGTGTCTCAGTTTTCTCATCGGTAAAAAGGGAAATAATAATAGCACCCACCCCACAAATTTGTTGTGAGGATTAAGTCAATTATGTATGTAAAAGACTTAGAGCAGAGCTTGCCACATGGTACCCACTAAGTCCTGGCCAGCACTATTATTATTATATGATTATTAACATGCAGGAAGCTTTGTGGGCTGTTTGGCTGGAATACCAGTGGTCTCTGAAAGAGCCATTCTCCACTGTGTGGCCTTGGACAAATGCCTCCATGATCAGGACATGGCCCTCTGAAGTCTGGATCTCCTACCGTTGTGCCTGGCACCCCTCATTCCCTTGAGGACAAAGAAGAGAAGACGGTGGATGTGACTACCTTCCACTCCCAGGTGCCAGGCTGATAGTACTGTCTGACACAGTGTCTCCTTCGCGCTTCCATCCCCCAGCATTCAAAGGATGGCAGAGCCTATCTGGTGGCAATATTTCAAATGTGGAGAGATGCTGTGATTAGGCTGGTCAAATCAAGCCCCGTGGAGAGGCTTGCAGATAGGAACCTTTTGTGCTCAGGGACACCTCACTGAAAGTGAATGCAGCCACCGCCTGGCCATGCCATATCCCTGGGGAAACAGGACCTGAACCCATGCAACTACTCAACCACTTGGCTGTGGCCAGCAGGAAATAGGACCCGAGGCCTTGCTCCCTTCCTGTTCTGAGCTCACCATGGGGCGTCAGATTCTCCAGCAGGCCCAGGGCAGTTCGGATGGATTTTGTCTTTTCCCGAGGCCAGTTTTGGGACTCTGCCTCCTCTCATTGTCTGTTGTGCCAGAGGAAAGCCGCCTGCCTGTTTCTCAGAGAGCCAGTGTCACCAGAGGTGGCTTCCCCAGGATGCCAGGGGACATAACACAGAGCACCTTCTCCAGACTCTTTGGAGCCTTTCTTCTCTAGGATTGCCTCAAATGGAACTGGAAGCACTGGCCACCATCTTTCCTTCTCTCAGGCCCCACAGTCACTGTTGCTGGAAACAACCTTGAGAAACCTAAGGAGGCATCTGGCTCATAGTAGGCACTCCGTAAGCATTTGTTGAATGAATGAGTCAATGAATGAGCAAGAGAGTCAAAGAAAAACAAGAGAGAGGAGAAAAGGAAACCAGGGTGAGCTTTGCAATGTTGAATAGCAAACGTAACCTGAGTCTTCAACACAAAACCCAGTTCTGCTGCATTATGGCTGCGTGGCCATCAGCAAGGTATTCTACCGCTCTGACTCTTCATTTCTTCACCTGTGAAAAGGAGATGACAGTACTTAACCACGCAGTGTTTGTTGTCAGGATTAAAGGTAACGAAAGTAGAAGACAATGCATAGAAGACATGGCTGTGGTTGTCTGCCAGCACAGGTGTCACTGCTGTGGTTGTTTCTCTGCTATTGGATATGAAGGAAGTAAAAAAATAAAATAAAACAAAAATAAAAGAGTAGGAATCCCTGAGACCTTTTGCATACAAGGCCCACGGAGAAATACCACTTATAAGAGATTATCTTCCTTTAAGCCTCAGATTGTCCCCTCACTTATTTTTTTTATTTATTTTATTGAGACAGAGTCTCACTCTGTAGTCCAGGCTGGAGTGCAGTGGAGCGAACATGCCTTACTGCAGCCTTGGCCTCCTGAGCTTAGGTGATCCTCCTGCCTCAGCCTCCCAAGTAGCTGAGACCACAGGCTTATGCCACCATGCCTGGCTAATTTTTTAAATTATTTGTAGAGACAAAGTCTCGATTTGTTTCCCAGGCTGGTCTCAAACTCCTGGGCTCAAGCTATCTACCTGCCTTGGCCTCCCAAAGTGCAGGGACTATAGGTGTGAGCCACCACACCCAGCCTGTACCCTAACTTCGTTTGTACCCACATCCATCAAATGATAAGCAGGACCAGGCAACTAAGTGGGCAGCCATATTAGCTTGAGGGAGGTGACAATTTCGTTTCCTATGTGAGAATGTGTTTGCTTTGAGCAGCATAATTGCAGTCTGAAGTTCTATAATTCTTACAACTTGATGAGATTCTAGTTTGCCTCTCCCATGGAAGGAAGTTGCTAGGTGTCCTTTTATTTTATTTTATTATTTTTTTTTTTGAGATGGAATTTTGTTCTTGCTGCCCAGGCTGGACTGCCATAGTGCAATCTCGGCTCACTGCAACCTCTGCCTCCCAGGTTCAAGTGATTCTCCTGCCTCAGCCTCCCAAGTAGCTGGGATTACCGGCTCCTGCCACCACACCTGGCTAATTTTGTATTTTTAATAGAAATGGGGTTTCACCCTGTTGGCCAGGCTGGTCTCGAACTCCTGACCTCAGGTGATCCACCTGCCTTGGCCTCCCAAAGTGCTGGTATTACAGGCATGAGCCACCGCGCCCAGTGCTAGGTGTCTTAATAATAAGTTCCCAGTAAGGAGCTGAGAAAGACAGATGTGTGAGGTCTAAAAAGTGAGGGCATGCAAGCAGGATTGTCTAAATAGATGAACTTTGATTGGTGCAGTGTGATGATTCAATTCACCGGCGCCTCTTGTTGAATACTTACTGTATGCCAGGTACTGCAGTGGGTACTCTGCATTTTTAACCAGCTTATAAGGTAGATGCTCAATATTACCTACCTGCTACAGAGGAGGAAACTGAGATGCCAAGGAGTTAAGTCCCTTGCTTTGGATTACACAACTAGCTAGGGCAGAGCCAGAGTTCAAACACTGGTCTTTAGAACCCAATGGCTTGTTTGAAATACACTGTCTGCTAAGGGTCCACACCTCTCTAGGGACCAGCCACAAATGGTAGGCGATGATGGATATACCCACATACTTTTAAATATTTCTTTAGGGCTGGACACAGTGACTCATGCCTGTCATTCCAGCTACATGGGAGGCTGAGGCAGAAGGATCACTTGAGCCCAGGAATTAGGAGGCTGCAGTGAGCCATGATCACATCACTACACTTTAGTCTGGGTGACAGAGTAAGAACCTGTCTCAAAAAAAAAAAAAACATAGTTGCCTACATTTAAACATGAGATTTGGCCAGGTGCAGTGGCTCATGCCTATAATCCCAGCACTTTGGGAAGCAGAGGCAAGTGGATCATCTGATGTCAGGAGTTTGAGACCAGCCTGGCCAACATGGTGAAACCCTGTCTCTACTAAAAATTAGCTGGGCATGGTGGTATGTGCCTATGATCCCAGCTACTAGGGTGACTAAGGAAGGAGAATCGCTTGAACCCGGGAGGCAGAGGTTGCAGTGAGCCAAGATTGTGCTACTGCCTTCCAACCTGGCTGACAGAGCAAGACTCCATCTCAATAAATAAATAAATAAATAATAAACGTTAGGAGATTTTACATTGAATTCTGGCCTTGAGGCTTTTCATGGCACATCAGAAGACCTGGAAATGTACCTTATGAATTGCCCTCCAGCAATACTGCCAAGAACGGACTAGAAGCTGCCCCCCTTAGGAAAGACATGCAAGCTCCAACTAGCCCAGACCCCACCATTCCCTATTGCCCATTGTCTGCCAACTTCCTTCATTTTCTTTCCTTTCTGCTCCCTGTGCATGTCTGAGTTCAAGATCCCTGCCCTAGCCTGTATGAGGCCCTCCCTTCAAGGGTACCTGGAGGAATCAATAGCAATATTAACTTGGCCTTTACAGCATGGCAAGACTCAAATTGGAGGTCATGGTGAGTGGGGGTGGGGAGGCACTGGAATATGCCATCAGCAACACAGGCTGTTCCAACAAGCAGATGTCTTTCCTTGAGGGGGCGCCATCTTCCCCTCCTCCCTGCACCCTGGTGCGTGCCCCAAGACTCAAAAATCTGACAGCAGCTTGTTATCCTACTTCCCTCTGCCAAAAGCCCTCTGTGGCTCCTATTGAACCCATTTTATTTATTTCACTTGATCTCCAAAGAGTCCAGACTCATTACAGGCCTTGTTAAATGCTGCCCTCCCACAGCTCTGTGGGGAAAGCAGCTAACCTGATCAATAGAACCAAACTTTAATTTTTCTTATGCAGCCATGGCTATTCGTGCAGGTAAAGGGGAGAAAAAAGGGCGGCGGTGGTTGGAGGGGGAGTCTTAAAACAGCATAGTGATGATTTCCCATTGCCTCGAGGAGTAAATGATGTTGCTTCAATTTTGGCTTGAGTTAAACTTGATGCAAACATCACTGTAAATGGGTCAGGCAGTCAAGAAAGCCAACAGTTGGCCGCGTTTGTGCTAACTCTTGTCTTTTTGTTTTTGCCAGAGGAAAAAAAAAATTCTAATTTCTATCAGTCTAAATTGAGTTGGGGAGCATTATCAGCTGGAAGGACCCTTCTGATTTGACAGGCTCCACTGTATGATGATTAATTACTTCTCAGCTTCATTGGACTTTTCTAATTTCCTTTTGCCACTGGCTGGAGGCACCGCGCGATAAGTACTGCTCTTATTATTTTGTGCAAAGGAAAATGTCTATTACGCTCTGTCGTACAAGCGAGCAGAATGAAAAGACAGCTGATCAGGAAACTCGCAAGCTCCTCTATCTTTATTTGGTCTCCCCTGGCCTCCCTTCATCGCTTGTTCCAAGACAGAGGTGGCCACACACGGTTTCCTGTCAAAATAAGAAGATAAAATCATAATCTCTATCAGAGTACTTGACATTTTGAAATTTGTATAATGATTTCGTGGGATTTAATCCTCCAGCTCACCACAAATCCTCCTCCAAATGCAAATGCAACAAAATATTATACTGAAAACTGCAGGGCCATTCCTCTCCATCGGCCCATTTATTTGGTCATAAATTAAATTTGGGGGGTTGCCTTATAATATGTAATAACTCAAATGAGAACAGCAACAACTATTATTGTTATTAATTCAACCATAATTGAATTTGGAAAGAGAACATTCCTTTTTCTGACTGGATCTGAGACCTAAATTATAGGTGTAGGTTTATAAGAGCATCTCCTAGAAGCACATGGCCGAGGGGCTGGCTGGCTTCTTATGATGATCACAGACTTTACCATAATGGACAATTGAGAGTCTGCAGAAGCTGTTTGTTTTCCTGGAGAGGAGAGATATGAAAACGTATAAGGGATCCCACTCCTGCAGCCCCTTCTGCCTGCTAATCCTCAGGCCGGCACTGATATTGCGTGTTGGTTCAGGTACTCTCAGGGACGTGTTTATTGAGGCAGGAAAAGCTCCATTGAGCAAACCATGGCTGCATTTCTCTATGTCCCCACCTGCCGAGGAAGCTGCTGATTTTACAGAGTCTTACTTCAAAGCAAGGGAGTAGGCAGGAGAAAGACAAGACGGCAGAAGGCTGGGCTGGAAGCCCAAAACACTGGGTTCCCATCACAGTCCCGCGCTAGCTTCTGAGTTCTACCTGTCTGCTGTTGCTGTTTTGTTTGTTTATCTTTGGGGGGATGAAAAGGAGGCTGGGAGCTACCAAAGGAGAAAGGAGCCATTTAGTTTATCTTTCTAATAATGATAATATTAACTAGCATTTAGTGAATACCTACTATCTGCCAGGCACTGTGCTAAGTGACTTATGTGCATTATCTCATCTGATCCTTGCAGCCCATTTGATGTTGGTGCTGTTATGAACCCATTTTACAGACAAGAATTCTTGGGCTTCAATGTTAAATATGTCATCAGGCAGGGATCATGCAGTCAGTAAATGACAGTCAGTGTTTGACACCAGGACTGTTGTTTTCCCAGCTTCTCTGCTCTACCTTCTCATATTTTCTTTTCCTTCCTTCTTTCCTTCCTTCCTTCCTTCCTTCCTTCCTTCCTTCCTTCCTTCCTTCCTTCCTTCCTTCCTCTCTTCTTTTCTTCCTTGTTTCCTTCTTTCTTTTTTGAGAGAGGGTCTTACTCTATTCCCTCCAAGCAGGAGTACAGTGGCACTGTCGCTGCTCACAGCAGCCTCAGAATCCCAAGCCCAGGCAATCCTCCCACCTCAGCCCCTTGAGTAGCTGGGACCACAGGCACACACCCCCATGCCTGGCTAATCCTTTTTATTATCTGTAGAGACAGGATCTCCCTATGTTTCCCATACTGGTCTCGAACTCCGGGGCTCAAGCAATTCTCCCATCTCGGCCTCCCAAAGTGCTGGGATTACAGGTGTGAGCCGCTGTGCCTGGCCTCATATTTCTACCTCATTTTTTTTTTCTTTTGCAAAAAATCCTGATGATAACGTATGTGGTGAAGAATACAGGCTGGGTGAACAAAGTCTGGTTTTTTCATTCACATACTCTGTTCATTATCCTCTCGCTTATGTCTCTATTTGTTACACAAGCATTTATTGAGTACCTTTTATCTGTCAGATACTGAACTAGGCTCTAGGATTCCCCAGATAAAATTCCCAGGGTCCTTGCTTTCCAGAAGCTCAGACTAGGATCAACAAAAAAAATGACTAAAACATTAAAACCTAGAGCAAGAAATGTTATCATCCCAATACAGGAGAGAGACTAATTTCACCTGAAGAAATGAGGGAGGTCTCCAAGAGAGGTTGACATTTGACCTGAGCCTGGGAGGACATTTCAGCAGAGAGAACAGTCTGACCAAAAACTGAGAAGTCAGTCTGGTGAGGCCAGTTTGTGGGATACTTGGGTGACTGAGGAGATAGAGCCACCAGAAACCGAGGCTAGGAGAGTAGTTGTGGTCAGACCCTGAGGCATAGGAATGAGTTTGACTCTAATTACATCTCTGAAATGGACCGTTTGTGACCTCAAGCAAGACTGTTTCCATGTATGGGCTTCAGTTTCCCCATCTGTGCAATGCAGTCATTAGTCTTGACCAAAGATTGAAAACCAATGGCCCATAGGCTGGATCTGGTCCACAGATGTGCTTCCTCTCGTCTGCATATTACTTTCTTAAGCAGAGAGCCACTATGTAAGAGCTTAGATCAAAAATCCAGATTTCTATCTTCTTTTCAACATAAAGTTGTGACTTTGACGCCTACATTCCCACCCAGCCAGAGGTGGCTGGAGCTAAGAAGCAGACACGTGGTTTATATGCCCTGAGTGCTTTTCAGTTCTCCACAATCTTCACCACTCCTTACCACATGTCCCACACTGGGACCAGCTAAAAATGGTCATTTATCCTTATGTTTGCATTGCCGATTAGTGTTGTTTCTAAGCATAGAGAAAATATATCTCTGTGATCACAATGCAATAAAAGTGAGAAAAAAACTAGATGAAGAGAGCACCACCTTTTAAGAAAAATAGTAGAGCATATTTCTGTGTCGAATTAAAGAATATTTCTGTGTATTTTGTATAAATAAAAGGGTACCTGTGTTGAAAGAATTCAGCTTCATTTATCCAGTGCTCCTGCTGGCATCTGGCATCTGAGTTTTTGCCCTGGGCTTTGTGTGTCAATAAAACTTCACTCTGGCTTCTGAGCAGGCCTATTATGGAACCTCAGATTCAGGGCTGTGCCAGTGACACAGAAGACCAGGGAAAAAGCAGGTTTCTAGAGGCCGAGACCACCTCCAAAGGTGCTCCTTTGTGCATGAACCCTCTTCTCTGGCTTTCTCTGAGCGGAGTGTGTACTAAGTATCCTTGGATGAGGAAACTCCAGCTGCTGGCTAGTCTTTCTGGAAGAAGGAGTCTATCACCCATTAGTATATGATGACCTACCTCACAGTTGTCCGGGAAGAAGGACAGGGCTAGGTCGTTGGTATGGCATCAATGAGCCATCCTGTGTCACGAGTGGTCTGATGAGGTGAGTCTGGGTAAACTGTGGCTTACATTTACCAATCAGAACACTTTCCACTGTGATAGATTCTTCACCTTCATGCCCTTTGCTATGTAACTTGGCGTGCCCGCCCTTTGATTCTGGGCTTGCTCGTGTGACTTGCTTTGGTCAACAAGATGTTGGCAAACATCCAGCAAGTGAAATATGCTTGTACATTTCCACTTCCTTTCTTGCCCCTCTGCCTTTTCCATGAGAAGACACTAAGGCCAACCAGATGGAAGATGAGTTTTATGGCACAGAGCTGAGTTGCCCCAGGTGTCTAAGCCAAGGCCATCCTAGACCAACTGCCATGATCCTGAAGCATGGGAGAGTGCCAGCCAAGATAAGCAGAGTCCCCTAGCCAAACCCGCCAACCAAGATCAGCAGAGCGCCCCAGACAACCCATACTTGACCACAGACTCATGAGTTAGGCCAACCACGACCAGAATCCCATAGTCAAACTGCAGATTCAGGAGCTAAAGAAATGCTTATTGCTTAAGCCACTGAGTTTTGGAGTGGGTCATAACATAGAATTATTGTGGCAACAGACAAGTCATATACCTGCCCCCAATGCTTATTTCTTCCACAACAGCACAATCCATCTCCCCCATGTCAGCAGCTCCTACCTCTTGTCTTGTCTTATTCTTAGAAGAAATGGTTCAAAGCTCAAAGTGTTTGTTGTCTTTCAGACATGGGTGTGGGGCTTAACTCTCCCAATTCCCAACTCTGTGACCTTTCATAATCACTTCACTGCTTGAAGCCTCAGTTTTCTCATCTGTTTAATGGGGATGATGATAATACTACAAACAGTACCTGCTCCCTAGCATAATTATGATGGTTAAAAGAAAAAGGCAGGTAGAACATTCAGCACAGTGCCTGCCACATAGTAAATGTTCAATAAATGTCAACTAGTATCACTGTCATCCCTTCTACTTTCCTCTTTCTATTCATGCCTCAAACTGTTGGTAGAGTTTTGTCCTTCCACACAGCAGGGAGTACCCATGAAACTCTTTCAACCTGCATCATACTCTTTGATGACAGAACACATACTTGCAGAATTTCCCTCTGGCAAGAACCATAAACAACACCTAGTTACTACAAGCCCAGAATCCCCACTGCCATCCTAATATCCCGTAGGTCAGGGGTCCCCTATCCCCAGGCCAGAAACCACTACTGGTCTGTGGTCTGTTAGGAACTGGACTGTGCAGTAGGAGGTGAACAGCAGGTAAGCGAGGATTACTACCTGAGCTCCACCACCTGTCTGATCAGCAACTGCATTAGATTCTCATAGGAGTCCAAACCCTATTGGGAACTGCACATGCAAGGGATCTAGGTTGCATGCTCCTTATGAGAATCTAATGCCTGATGATCTGAGGTAGAACAGTTTCATCCTGAAACCATCATTCCCTGCCTCCTGCCCACCCCAGTCCATGGAAAAATTGTCTTCCATAAAACCAGTCCTTTGTGCCAAAAAGTTTGGGGACCACTGCTCTAGGTCATAGGCAACCCACATAAGCATACTCAGACATACTAGGCATGACTTTACGCTTAGAAAGCATAATCAATGACACATTCTAGAAGACAAGGTTTGTGTCCCAGAGGGGCCAATAGTGCAGAAAAATGAGATTCCTGTATAGTGTGACTATCGGTGTTTCCCCAAGTGTGTACTAAGAGAATAGTTCTACATGGTGCCCCCAAATAAATCAATGAACAAACAAATAAATCAATAAATATGATAATCTATGGACAAATACATTTGATAAATTCTGAGCCAAACAGACTTCATTGTGGCAGAACTTTTCCAAAACTTGCTAGGATAATGTTTATCATTTCTCTCCAGGAAGGAGGTAGAGAATGTTACGTTTTTGAAAGTACTTCGACCACAAAGACTTTATCTCTGGAGCAGTGTTTTATATGACTAGTAGGTCATGGCATATCATTTTGGGAAAAACAATTTGGACATCAAGTTGGTAGCAAGGCTGAAACTGCAGATGAAGTATCCCCCTAGCAGAGAACTTCTCTGCCTCATGGAGAGCAGCAGGTGAAATCATTGCTCTCTTTCTTATTGTCCTTGGCTTTTTTGTTTGGGTCTGTCCTTACTCCCCGGTTTGTTTTGCCACCAATAAGACCCAAAGGTTTGACTTTCCTTGGTCAACCCTTTTTTTCCTATTTTTAGAGTGAACTGTGCAGTCAGATGTGGACAATTCCCTATTTCTCCCTTGCAATGTGAATGCACAAGAAGACAGATGTACCTTCTTTGTGCCAGAATAAAGGAGGGATGCTAGAAACATTATTACCTCTTCATCATCACCCCAATCTGCTGAGGTTTAAATAGAATTCTGTCAGGGTCACTGACAGGTTTTTTTGATTAAAAAAATAAACAGACATACAACATACCATTACATTTCATCTTGGGACAATTGCTCTCTAAGCAAAGTGTGTTATTTTCCTGTAGGTAATCCCTTACTAGATTGTGGATTTTCCATGTTCAACATCAGTCACTACAACCAAAAAGCAACGAGCTGTGTTATTGACAATGTTTTAATTACAATACATAAAAGACACAAGGCAGCAAAGACAAGGAAATTATCTGACTGTAGTGGCATTCATATGTTTAAGAAAACTCAGGGGTTGTGGTTCCAGCGTGAAGCATTATATATTTTCTACTAATACTAAAAAATTCTAGTAGCATGTGTAGGATTGTTTTAAAGGAAATAATATCATTCATAGAAACTATTATCTTTGGCAGTACGATAAATGAAATTAGGAGCTCTTAGAATGGTGGGCTTGCAACAATGTTGGTGTGAAATACAATCGTTGAATTGCTTTGTTCTTTTTTCCAATAAAAGGTGGAAGCTATTGAGTGTTGTTATTAGGCAAGCTAAGCTGGGCTTCTGTACAGCATAGTTTTGTGTGTCTGAACCAGCAGAAGCTTTTGAAGTCCCTCGATTCCTTCTGCTTGCTAATTCTTCCATTTGTTTGATTTTTGGTACAAAGAAAATGAAAGAATATGATGAGATTATGGCATTTTAAGTCAATATTTATTAAAAAATCAATCTAGATGAAAATCTGCCCATCCCTCTAATTAGATGAGGCAACTTGAGGTTGATTTTTAATTGCAAAAGTAATTACACGGAGCAGATAGCCAGTGACATTTGATTATGTAGGTGATTGATTAAAAAGCCGAGCTCACCGAGCAGATTGTCAGCCAGGGAATCCAGACAAAAGAGCAAATTAAAAAAGTTGTCCTGTTAGTAATCACAAAATTCAAGGATGAAATTACAGAGCCAAACACCTCCATTGCCCCCTCATCCTCATCACTCACTCCGCACGCATTCACTCCAACGCCTGATAAAGAAATGGATTAGTGTGAAATTAATTGAAGGGGAAAAAAACGGGAACTGAATTCATGGCTGAGAATAGGGCTTTTAACAAGTTGAAACACATTTCTCTAGCTTTATAACACAACTTTTTTTTTGGCAAGTGAGATGTTTTCATAAAATATCTTTTCAGAATGTTTGATGATATTAATTTATCTATTAAGAGAGAGGGAGGAGAAAAATCTCACTTTCTAGCAGAATAGGATATTAAGATGTCTTGCTTGTTACTCATTTCATTATAACATGAAAGCCTGGAGAACAGACTGTACATTTGGCAAGAGAATCCTTGGATTTGTAAACAGCCCTAGCTGACATCTTGGGCAGAATAATGAAGAGGCATCTCAGTCATTCAGGGGAACCCCAGTGGTGTCCACTCGAGGATATTGTGGATAAAGGCGGAAGAGGTGTGTACCGGAGCAGTCCCCAAGAGAACACTGGATCTGGCAGGGAGACTTAATCTCCCCATGCTTCTGTTGCCTTGTCTGTAAAAATAGTGATAACAGCAACTATTCCTGGTCCCCAAAGGTCCCAGAAAAGCAAAAAGGAAACTGAGGCAGGACCACCCGGTACAGCTCTGGCTGCATAGAGAGTTCTATGCCGCCTCCCAGTGACTGCTCCTCAGTGCTGGTATGAGCAGGATATAATTAACTAGTCAGGAGATAAAGTCCAAAGCACTGCTCACATCTATCCCTCTGCTTTGTCAGCAGATGCCATCCAGGCAGAGCATTGGACGGGCAGGATGTGTTCCTTACGATCCTTCAGGGCAGCTGATTTCAGCTGTTTCCAGGTTCAGAACCTATGTGTGCCACCGGGAGGTGCATATTTCAGTAGACAGATGTTTGGATTCCCAGTCTCTGATACTAGTTAATGCAGTCCCCTCCTTGTATTTGGTATTTCGCTTTTTAAAACATCCATTTATTCCCCCAACACATACTTTTGGTAAGGTCATTTGATAATGTGGTTAAGAGTTCCCGCTCTTAGAAAGCAATTTAATGTTATCCATTGCAAGTGGAGTTACACATACCTTCTGCCCTAGCAATTCTTCTAAGTGTGAATCTTAGAAAAACATCTGCAGCGTACACTAAGACACATATGCAAGAAGGTTCATGGCAACATTTTTTTTTATAATTACCCCCAGTTGGAAAAAAACTAAATGGCCTGAAGAATGGGTAAATAAATAAAGGTATATCAGTCAATGGCAAACTGAATATGCAACAACATATCACAATCCAACATTAAGCCAAAGCAGCAAGGCACAAAATAATATGTGCTAAATGATTTCATGCATATAGTTCAAAATCAAATAAAGAAAATTATATTGTTTAAGAATCTGTAGGTGGTACAAGGAGAGGATTATAGTCAAGGAGGAAGTACAGAGGGTCTCTGGGGTATTTGCAATGCCCTATTTTTTTGTCTTCAGTGGTGGTTATCAAGTTTTTGTCCAACTGTACAATTATGCTTTATGTTCTTCTCTGAATGTAGGTTATATTTCACATATATGTGCACGGGCACAGGAGGCTTTGGGACTGGACTGCCTTAGTTTAAATAATGTTTCCATATTTCCTATTTTAACTTCTCTTTGCCTCAGTTTTTTTAAATTTATAAACTAGGCTTAATAATAGCATCTTCCCCATACAATCATTGAGAAAGTTATGTTAGTTAGTACACACACAAAATAGCTTTGAACTGGATCTGGAACATGATAAAGGTTTAGAAAATATTAGCCATCATCATTGTATTAGGTCATTCTTGCATTGCTATGAAGAAATACCTGAGACTGGGTAATTTATAAAGAAAAGAGGTTTAATTGACTCAAGGTTCTGCAGGGTTTACAGGAAGCATGGTGCGGGCATCTGCCCAGCTTCTGGGGAGACCTCAGGAAGCTTACAATCATGGCAGACAGCAAAGTGGGAGCAGGCACGTCACATGATGGAAACAGGAGCAAGAGGAGGAGGTGCGACAACCACCAGATCTCAGAGCAAGAGCTCATTTATCACCTAGGAGATGGCCCAAGCCGTTCATGAGACATCCACTCCCATGATCCAAACACCTCCCACTAGGCCTCACCTCCAACACTGGGGATTACATTGTAACATGAGATTTGGGTGGAAACAAATATCCAAAACATATCAATCATCATCATTGTCTTCATCATCGTTATTACCTAAGTGCCAGGTGTTTTGCTACATTTGAGTTCCAGATAGATGAATAAAATGCAGTCCTTGCCTTACACATGTACACACACACACACAAACACACATTTCTAAACAGATACACATGAATTTTAAAATGTATCAGAAGAATGCTCAACAAATTCCTGACAGTGGCAGGGGGAAGTGAACTGCAGATATGATACTTCAACTTCATCTGCAATGTTTTATTTCTTGTATTGTTAAAAAAAGCATATCTTAATTTCATTTGTTACATTTTAGTTTTTTTGTTTAGACAAGGACTTGTAGTCTATATAGCAAAATGTTAACAAACATAAATTCTAGTGCTTGGGGACATGAATATTTGTGATCATTATGTAGTTATCTTTTTTAAAAAATTCTGGAAATAAAACAGAAAATATTGTATATGAAAAACATTCTATTAAGGATACATGCTGGGTTTTCTGGAAGCCAAAGAAGGAAGAACCTGATTTTCCTGAGGTGGGCATAGAAGGTTCTCGGGTGACATCTGAGTGGAATTTTAGAGATTAGTAGGAGTTCACAAGGTGGACAGAGAGGATGAGGCACTCTAATGGAATAGAATATAGCACAGTGAGTGGACTGCAAACACTTGCAAATGCAATTCACGGAAGCCCCCTTCTGGGCCTCAGTATTCCCATTTGTAAAATGAGTTCTTTTTCCTTCATTCACCTAACAGGCTCCAGAAAATATGGAGATTCCGCATGGCAAAAGCAACTAAAGTCCTGGGCTTTTGACACAGCCTGCCCATGTTGAAGTCTGGTTCTATTACTTATTGGCATGAGACACAATCTTCCTGTGCTTCTCTTGCCTTGCCTGTAAAAGTAGTGCTAATGGTAGTTCAGTATCTACCTCATAAGACTTTTGTGAGGATTCAGGGAGTTGACAAACTTAAAATAGGTAGATCAGTGTCTGGCAAATGTTAAAAGCTCAAATAATAATAATAATAAATTAATAAATCAAAAAAATTATATAAATATCATTATTTAACATCTATAAATATAAATAGCTATTTAAATAATTTAAATTATATAGATATAAATAATTATAAAAATGTAATTATATAAATATTAGAAACAGTTATATAAATTACATAATTATAAAAATGTCATACATATATAATAATTTTATAAATGTATAAATAAATCCTAATGATTATTCAATAAATCCCCAATTTATTTAAATAAATAATTATACATAAATAAATCCTCCCATTATTATTATTATTATGGGAGGATGTATTATTTATTTATTTCCAGGTAGCTGTGACATTGATTCATTCCTCTTTTCAGAAGTTGTGGCTCCTTTGTCTCCTGCATCCATAGTGTCACAGGATCATGGGTCCCGCCATGGTGGTTGAGGGAGTCCTCACAGCCTGCGGCCTGGCCAATTCAGGTCACCTGGTTAATGTGCTTCCAGATTTGCCAGGTAGCCCCCCTTCACAGCAGCTTCCTCCTGCTTTAATAGATTTTTTTTTTTTTTTTTTTTTTTTTTTGCTGGGATTTCATTAATTTTTACCCATCTACGTTTTCCCTTCTTATCTTTACTGTCAGCCAAATTCTCTACAGGCCTCAGGCAAAGCTCCCCCAAATCCATGCTCATTAACTTGCCCTCTCGAGGGGTCGTCCGTGAGACTACACAAAGGATACAATTGCTGCCTTTTCTTTTAAGCAGAGCTTTTGTGCAGAGCTGTTCTCTCTTTGCCAGGCACTGTAAGGTAAACCTGCCCTAGCAGGTGGCCTCTGTCCTTAGACAGGGAGCAGTTATTGGTGAGGCTGCGGGCTGAAGTCCTAGGATGTGCCCAGGGCCAAGCAGAAGAGCGTCTTCTCCTGACTCACTCTGGAATTAGACGTTGTCGGAGAGGTTGGGAGGAGCTCAGCTTGGGATTTGATCCTAGGCTGTCAGAGCTGGGAGGAAACACAGCAAGACCTGGTCCTGAACTCTCGTGGCACAGATGAGGAAACTGAGACCCAGAGAAGGCAGAGTTAGGAGTCCAGCCAACCTTCCTGATTTCCAACCCATTCCTATCCCTGCCACATGAGTTAGCTCCTCTCCACATCAGCCTCTCTAGGCATGGCAAATTGATGGCAAAAAATGGCCCCAATGTTTTCTATCTCCTTGTAAACACATGGTTCCCAATGGGACTGCAGTTTTTTACATAAAGAGATAGAGTCTGTTTCCTCATCCAAATGGGTATTATTTTCCTCAGGCTGACATAACAAAGTTCCACAGGCTGGGTTCTTTTCTTGCAGATCTGGAGGCTGGAAGTCTAGCAGTTCTGGGGGCTAGAAGTTCAAGGCGTTGGTGGGGTGGGTTTTTTTCTGAGGCCTCTGTCCTTGGATCTTAGATGACTGTCTTCTCCCTGTGTCTTCACATGTTCTTCCTTCTGTACCAGTCTGTGTCGTAATTTCTAAGGACACCAGTCGGATTGGATTAGGGCCCACCCTCATGACCTCATTTTACATTAATCACACCTTTAAAGAGTCTATCCCCAAAGATAGTCACATTCTGAGGTACTAGGGGTTAGGACTTTAACACCAGAAGCTTGGGCTAAACTTGTAACTGGCTTTGGCCAAGAGACTGCGGCAGAAATGAGGGTGCCAACTCCCAGCCTAGGCCTCACAAAACTTGACATGCATCTGTTCTCAGACCCTGCCAGTGGCACCAACAGTGAACCAGCCTGGGCTAGCCCCCAAGAAGCAGAGGAGATGTCACCCTAGATGGGCCAATAGCCAGCCAACCTCCAAAAGATGAGGAACACAGCCGAGATCCATGAAACAGACCCTCAGGTGACTTGATTGCTGACCACAGACACTCGAGTGAGTCCAGCCCAGCCCAGAAGAACCACCCATCCTAACAGCAGATCCACGAGCTAAATAAGTGTTTTCAAGTTTAACCCACTGGATTTTATGTGTGGTTGTTACGTGGCATACTATAGTAGATAACTGATACACTAGTTCAAATTAATTTGTAGCTGCGTAGCATCCATCTCTCTTCCTATAGTTAATAACCTTCATTCATTGCACAATTTAGTCTGGTCAGATACTACTTTAAGCACTTAGCATGTATGAGCTCATACAAATATTTTATTTTCATTTTTCAGATCAAGAACCTGAGCCAGAGAAAGTGTGTGACTTGCCCAAGGTTGCATATGTATGTTTGCAACAAGAATCAAGATCTGAACTCAGGCAGTCTAGCTCTGGAACTTACAGTCTTTGACCATCGCTCTATGGTGCTTTTCTGGATTTCCTTATGGGGAATTACTTCTCTTCACTGAAGTTAGAGTTAGGCAGTGAGCAATTCCCAGGTTTCACATCTCAGGATGGCCTCTTCCTGGGGAGGCTGCCTGGGTCTTTTTTATTTCTAACTGCTCCCAGTGTGTGACTTAAGGTGACTGAGTTAGCTTCTCTCCCCACATCTAGAATAGCATATATGTTTGGAGTTTGCTCTAATGAGGGTAATGGTGGTGACTGAAGCAGCAGTCATGTTCAGACCAGGCTGCTATTAGAATGAGAAGCTGGTGAGTATCTTAGACCTCCAGCACTTCCTTGGTTCCTGCTGTTCCCAAGACCTGCCCTCCATCTCCCATCAATTTTGAAATATGCATACCCTTCCAACAAATTATCTGTGTTTACTCAGCCACACTGATTAACACTATGTCAGCAAGTGTAGTTCATTCATTGAACACATTTTTATTGAGCACTTACTATATGCCAGATATTATTCTAGGTGCTGTAAATAGAGCAGTAAATAAAACACACAAATCCCATGTTCCCATGGATTGTATGTTCTAGTAACCATGGGGCCCTTCCTGTTAAACGTATCTGTGGGAAATACAAGTACATATCATCCTTCAAGCCAGTCATATCTGTATTTGAACCCTGTAAAAAATCTTTGAAACTTGCATTTAATCCCAAAATACATCTGAATTTTGTATCTCTTCCATCCTATCTGGTTGGTTTGTCTTTCCATAAAGACGTTTCTAGCTGTGTGACTTTAGGCAAGTCTCTCAGCTTCAGTCATAGCAGCTGTCCCTTAGGTCACTCAATAAGTTCCAGGCCTTTTTCTAATTGTGAACTTATGTAGTCCTTGTGCCAGCTCCACGAAATGGGTAGTATTACGCGTCTCCAGGCTGGTCACCTGCATGCCTGCAGATCTGAATGCCTCCCACCCGACCTCCCCTACCCTGTTCTGCTCTGCACTGCAGGAAACTGAACTCTAAACACTGTTTCCCAGGTTTCCTTATCTCCTCCACGGTACTGGCTCCTGGCAAGTGGTCCTGACTCCTGGCCTCTGGAAATACCTTCTCCCCAGTTGTCCCTTAACCCTAGGGGCAGTAATGACCTCTTGTAACTAACCTTGGAGTTTTCCTACTTCCCCTGTTTAGTCTTAGCTTTTCCGTACCTGTGGACATACATGTAACTTCCATAGGCATGGAACTATGTATAACTCTGTGTGTGTGCGTGTGTATTTATGTATATGTATTATATAAAAATGTATTATATAGATGTGTTATACATATAACTTTGTATATATAAGCGTATATATGTATTATATATTAATATATGTGTTATGTAGATGTATTACACATATAACTATGGATGTATATATAAGTAATTGTATGTATGTATGTGTATTGTACATAAATATGTGTGTTATATAGATGTATTATACCTACAATGTCTGAACATATGCATGTATGTGTATATATATAGCATATAAATATATGTTATACAGATATATGTATAACTATGTGTATGTATATAATTGTATGTATGTATATGTATTGTATATAAATATATGTGTCATATAAACATATTATACCTATAACTGTGTCTGGATATGTGTATGTATGTGTATATATAGTATATAAATATATGTCTTATATAGATGTATTATACATATAACTATGTGTATATATATGTAATTGTATGTATGTATATGTATTATATATAAATATATGTGTTATATAGATGTATTATACCTATAACTGTGTCTGTATATATGTATGTGTATATATACTGTATATAAATATATGTCTTATATAGATGTATTATACATATAACTATGTCTGGATATAGCAATATTATGTATACATTTCTTCTTTTTTAAGAATATAGCATATTTTAGTCTCTGCACAAGGGTTTGCTGTGTCCCTGCTCTGAGCTCTGCTAGGGCCAGGAATAGGGAGGCAGGATGTCACACAGTCCCTGAGCGCATCTGCTTTGGCACATGACTATGGTGGGAACTATGGGCAGGTCCTGACGTTGTCATTGGAGGATGAGCCAAGTGGGCTCTTATAACATCACAGCTTATTGCCAAAATCACTTTTTATGTCATTGTTTACACTGTACCTCATACCTTAAAGAATTTAAGGTGTCTTACAATGATTTTGAAAATAATAATTTTCTAGTTATCTATGATGTGTAACACACCACCCCAGGCCTTAAAATGACAGTGATCATTTTATTACCAGTTCCTGGGGTTGATGGGACTCCTCCAGGTGGTCCTCACTCAGGGTATCTAATGCAATTGCAGAGAGACATCGGAAGCTGGAATCATCTGAAGTCTGGCTCACTCCCATGGCTAGCGCTGAGCTGGGAACCCTGGACCACATGGGAACTGGAACAGCTTGGAAGCCTCTCTCTAAGTGGCCTCTCTAGGTGGTATCTCTGTGTAAGTGGCCTCTACAGGTGGTCTCTCCAGCAGCCTGGCTTCAGACTAGGAAGGTTCTCACCTGGGAGCTCATAGCACCAAAGGCTCACATCCCAAGAAAGATGGACAGTTAGAAGCTGCAGCAGAAAAAAAAATCAGAATGTTATTTTTTTTTAAATCATATGGTAAAACTGATCTTTTTAGTGTACAATTCTATGAAATTTAGCACAGGTATAGATTCATGTAAGCATCACCACAATCAGGATACAAAACCATTCCCTCATCCCAAAAACTCCCTCCTGCTATTTCCTGATAGTCACACCCTCCTCCATTCATAGCACCCACTGTCCACTATCACTACAGCTTTGTCCTTAGAGAATGTTATATTAATAAATCATACACCATGTGAACTTGTAAGACTGACTTCTTTCACTCAGCATGATGCCTTTGAGGTTCATTCAAGTTGCTGTGTGTGTCAATAGTCTATCCCTTGATTTTGTTGAGTACTATCCCATTGTATGGCTAAACGACAGCTGGTTTATGCATTTACCCACTGATGGAAATTTGCATTGTTTTCAGCTTTTGGCAGTTACGTATAGAAGTGCTCTAAACATTTGTGGACAGGTTTTAAAGCAAAGGTAAGTTTTAATTTCCCTATGGTAAATATACAAAAATAGAAAATGTGTATGTTTAATTTCAGAAGAATCTGCCAATATGTTTTCCAGAATGTCTGGAACATTTTGCATTTAGCTAGCAATGGATCAGTGATTCCGTTACTGCTCCACATCCTAGTCAGCACTTGGTTTTGTCAATATTTTTTTATTTTAACCACTTAATAGTAACATAGGAGTATTTCGTCATGATTTTAAATTGCATTCCACAAATAGCTAGTAATGAACATCTTTTTATGTTCTTATTTGTCATCTGTATATCTCTTTGGTGAAGTGTGTGTTCATGTCTTTTACCCATTTACTAATTGCATTAAACGTTTTCTTACTGCGGAGTTTTAAGAGTTGTCTATATATTCTGAATACAAGTCCTTTGTCAGGTATGTGACTTGTGGGTATTTTCTCCCAGTCTGTAGGTTGTCTTTTTATTCTCTTAGCAGTGCTTTTAGCAGATCAAAAGTTTTTAATTTCAAAGTTCCATTTATCAATGTTTTTGTTTTATGAATTATGTTTTTGGTGTCATGTCTAAAAATTATTTGCCTTATTGTACATTATAAAAATTTCTTCTTAAAAGTTAAAAGTTTTATGGTTTTATGCTTTATATTTTAGGTCTGTGATCCATTTTGAGTTAATTTTTTAAATAAGGTGTGAGGTTTAGGTAAAAGTTCATTTTGTGCAAATGGATGTTCAGTTGTACTAACACTGTTGTTGAAAGACTGTTCTTTTTCCATTAAAATACTTTTTCATCTTTATAAAAAAAAATTAACAGACCCATATTTTTGTGAGTCTATTTCTGGACTTTCTATTGTGTTCTGTTAATCTATGTGTTTATCCTGTTGCCTATACAAACTGTCCTAACTATGAAAAGTTTATAGCAAGACTTAAAATCAAGTAGCCTGACTGCTTAAACACCATTTTTTTTATTTGAAAAGTGTTTTAGCTATTCTAGTTTTTATTTTTATTTTATTTTTTTGCTTCCTGTATACATTTTAGAATCAGCTTGTCTATATCAATAAAAATTCTGATAGGATTTTGGTTGGAATCATTTTATCTCTAAAGATAAGTTTAGGGATAAATGGCATCTTTCCAATATGGAATCCTCTAATTCTTACAATTCTTTTTTATTTACTTCAGCAGCATTTTGTAGTTTTCAGCATGTGGAAATGCTACATGATTTGTCAGATTTATACTAAGGTATTGCATCTGTGGGTGGAAGAGAGAAAGTATATTATATATTTTTTTAAATTGAGTTTGCAATTGTCTGTTGTTAGGTCTGTTTGATAACTGGATATCAAAATACAATTATTTTTGTATTGACCTCATATTCTATAACCTTGCTAAATTTACTTAGTTCTAGGAGATTTTGTAGATTTGGTGGGTGTGGCGGTGCTTTATATGCAGCAAATTATATAGCTTGAAAACAGAGATCGCTTTATGTCTGTATTCCCTATCTATGACTTTCATTTCTTTTTCTTGCCTTATTGCGTCAGTTAAGACTTCCAGTATGATGTTGAATAGGAATAGTTAGAGTGGACATCTTGCTTTGTTCCCAATCTTGTGGTAGGGGGCATTCAGTTTTTCTCCATTAAATATTACGCTAGATGTAGGTTTTCTATAGAAGCCTGATATAGAAATTATCTGATTAAGAAAGTGTCATTCTCTTCCTAGTTTGTCAAAACTTTCATCATAAGTACATGTTAAATTTTGTCAAATGATTTTTCTACTTCAATTGATATAATGGGGTTTTTTCTTCTTTAGCCTGTTAACATGGTGAAATACACTGAATAAAACCCACTTAGCTATGGTGTACTATTCTTTTAACAAGTTCATACTGATTAGTTGAGAATCTTTGTCTTTGTTCATGAGGGATATTGGTCTGTAGTTTTCTTGTAATCCGTCTGCTTTTGCTATCAAGGTAATGCTGGTTTCCACATTTAGTTAAGAAATGTTCTTTTATTTTTTGAAAGAAATTGTGGATAATTAGTGTTACACTTTCTTTAATTATTTTGTAAAAATTATCAGTGAATCTCTGGGCCTTGAGATTTTTTTTCCTGAAAGGATTTTAGCTATGAATTCTATTTACTTCATGGTTATAGACCTACTCAGTTATATAGTACTATTTTGTGTGATTTTTGATAGTTTGTGGTTTTCAAGGAATTAATCCATATTTACTTAAGTTGCTTAATTTATGTGCATAGATTTATGTATAGTATTCCTTCTATAAATTTAGTATCTATGGGAACTTTAGTAATATCCTCTTTTTCATTTCTTACAGTGATAATTTTTGTACTCTATTTTTGTCAGTCTTGATTTAACTTTTTTCTTATTTCAAAGACAAGATCTTAGACCCGAGCTAAAGTGCTCACTGTAACCTTGAACTCCTGGACTCAAGCAATCCTCCAGCCTCAGCCTCCTGAGTAGCTAGGTCTACAGGTACACACCACAACACCAGGATGATTTTTTTTAAATAGAGACAGAATCCAAAATCTCACTATGTTGCCAAGACTGGTCACAAACTTCTAGGCTCAAGTGATACTCCTCCCTTGACCTCCCAAAATTTTGGGATTACCGGGGTAAGCCACTCTGCCCAGCCTAGTTTAATGTTTTTTGACACCTCCAAAGGATCAGCTTTTGGTTTCATTGATTTTCTCTATCATTTTTCTGTTTTCTATTTCATTGATTTCTGTTCTTTATTTTCTTTTTCTGCTTGTTTTTGTTTTGTTCTTTTTTTTTCTCTAGTTTCTTAACATACAATCTTAGATTCTTGATTTAAGACTTTTTTTCTTTTCTAATATAATTATTTAATGAAATAAATTTATCCCTAAACACTGCTTTTTCTGCACCCTACAAATTTTGATGTAGTGTCTTTTCACTTCTGCTCAGTTTAAAATAGTTTCTAATTTCCCTTGAGACTTCTTCTTTGACCCCTGGATTATTTAGGACTTTTTTGTTTAATTTCAGATTGTTTAGATATTTCCTATTGTCTTTCTATTACTAATTTCTAGTCTAATTTTATTAAGGTCTGAGAACATATTTTATATTTTAATTCTTTTATATTTGGTAAGACTTGTTTTATGAGCAAAAATACACTTTATCTTGATAAATGTTTCATGTGAACTTGTAATAACATATATTCTGTTATTGGTGGGTAGAATAATCTACAAATTTAGATGTTCTTTAGTTCACCTATATCCTTGATGTTTTGCTGTCTACTGTATATTCCTGAGATATTCCCGAGAGAGTAGTGTTAAAATTTCAACTGTAATTGTGGATTTGTCTTTTTCTTCTTTCAGTTCTAATAGTTTTTGTTTCATGTATTCTGAAGCTCTGTTGTCTCATGCATATACACTTAGGATCATTATGCCTACTTAGTGATGGACCCTCTGATCATTATCTAATATCTCTCTTTATTTCTAGTAGTTTTTATATCTCTGAAGTATACTTTGCTGATATTAATATAGTCATTTCAGCTTTCTTTTCACTCATGTTTGCATGACAGATCCTGTTCTACCTTTTTAATTTTAACTTTCCTATATGATTATCTTTGAAGTGAGTTTCTTGTAGACAGCATGTACTTGGGTCATACCTTTTTATCCATTCTGACATTCTCTTTTTTAACCCATTTATGTGTGAGGTTGTAATTTTTTGAATTTGAAAAATTAGACCTTGGTGATGACCTTGAGCAGCAGGATATAAATAACTCCCACATGCTTATCATTCCAATAATGAAATGCTAGACATAAATGGGTAATTTTTGATTTTAGACCATGTACACTTAATGTAATTATTGATATGTTTGAATTTCAGTGCAATATTTCATCATTTGTTTTTTGTGTTTGTTATTTGGGATTTTTTCCCTTTTGTTTTCACTTTTTCTGCCCTCTTTTGGGTTAAGTATATTTAGTATCTTATTTTTTTCTTTTTTTTTTTTTTTTTACTGCATCTCTTTGTTGCTACAGAGATTACAATATTCATACTCAACTTTTACAGTCTACATAGAATCTATAGTTTAGCACTTCATGTGGAAAGTAGAAAGAAACCTTCTCACTTTATAGGTCCTTTTACCTACCTTCCTTTATGTTATCATTGTTTTATATGATATATCCATATGCATTGAAAACTCCACCGATGTTACAATTTTTGCTTTCAATCCTTAAACATATTTTAAATAACTTAAGAGGAGAATAGCAGTCTATTATGTTAGCCCAGATTTACCATTTATGTTGTTCTTCATTTTTCATGTTCCAGGTTTCCTTCTGTTATCATTTAGTTTAATAATCATGTTAGAGTAGGACTGCTGGCAATAAATTCTTCTACTTTTCCTTCATCTAAGAATCCATTTATATCATCTTTATTTCTGAAGAATATATTTACTCATTATAGAATTCTGGGTTGGTATTTCTTTTCTTTTAGCTCTTTAAAAATGCCACCTCATTTCTTCCTGGCCTCCATGGTTTCTGATAAGAAATTTGCAACCATTCAAATTGTTTCTTCCCTCTAGGTAATGTATCACTTTATCTGTCTGATTTAAAGATTTTTTTCTTTGATCTAGTTTTCATCAGTTTGATTATGATTTTGGGGGGTTTACCTGTTTCAGATTGAGAGCTTCTTGAATTTGTATGTTCATGTCTTTCATCCTCACTGACTGTTTCCCAGGTAATCTCATTAAACTATTGAGCCCAACTGGGGAGCTTTTTATTTCAGTTATTACATTTTTTAATTCTAAAATTTCTATTTGACTTTTTATATTTTTTTAATGCTGAGCTTTGTTATATTTTCATTTATTTCAAGAGCATTCACAATTACTTGTTGGAGCATTTGTATTATTGCTACTTTGTCAGATCGTTTCAACATCTTTGTTATTTCAGTGTTTGCATGTGTTTGTCTTTTCTCATGCAAGTTGAGATTTTCCTGACTCTTCATATGCCAAATAATTTTGGATACTATCATTTTGAATACTACATTATGAAATGCTAGGTTTTATGTAAGTCCTGTGGAGAAGGTTGACATTTTTGTTTTAGCAGGCAATTGATCTTTCTCTGTTCAGGCTGTAAGTTCCAAAATGTCTTTTGTGAACTAGGGTTTTAATTCCAGTTCAGTTTTTAAAGACTTCACAATGATATTGAATCTAGTCTTCATGTACATTACCCAGTGGCCAGTCTGCCACTTGGGCATTGGTTTGTAAGTCAGTACAACTCTCAGCGGCTTTAGTACATTAATTTTGATCAGATCCACACATACACAGCTTGGAGGTGAGCCCAGGAATTCACAAACAACCATATGGAGTTGCTTTCTGGAACTCTTCTCTCTTCTCTATCTCCCAGTACACTGTGGAGTATTTTCCAGTACACTGTGGAGTCCCTTTTCAGTTCTCTATCCAAAAACTGGGACTCTAGTTACGCAAATCTGCCATACCCTTCCATAACAGTATCCAGGGCCAAGTGGTGGAAGAACCAGGGGAAAAAAATAAACTCACCCTCAGTTCAGTGATATTTTACATTTTACTCTTCTTGAATCTGCCTGCTACTCTTACTTCTCAGAGTCCTCAAATAGCTGTGCCCTGTATTGTGTCCAAGTTTGATAGCTGCATTTAGTGGGAGACATAAGGAAAAGTGTGCTTACTCCATCTTACCTGGAACTGGAACCAATCTGTATCATGTCTTATAACCTAGCCTTGCTAGTAACATGGCATCACTTCCACCATACTGTATTTGTCAAGGTAGCTACAAAGACCACCTTAGTTCAAGGAGAAGAGAGTAGCAAGGTTTTGAAGGTGCCTGTGGGACCAGAAATATTGTTGTCAATTTTAGAAAATATAATCTGCCACAAATATTAATAAGGAAGATAGAAAATAGATCAAATGGGAAATAAGGAGAAACTTGGAGTAAGGCTGTTGTACACAAAATGTGTGCCACAAGGTCCTAAATGTCTGCTCCCCATGCTTCCAGAGCAGCCTAGTAACTGAGGTAAGGTGGGAAGGCGAGAAGCGTGATTCTTTACAATTGTCTTTCTCAAATGTATCTGCACACTCCTGGGGAACCTACAAACAGAGCCTGAATGACTTTTTTTAAAGGACTAGTGACACTGGGAGGATGTGAAGGTACTGCTTACCTGGTGGTTTGGCAACAACTCTAAAAGGTAAAAATTTAGAATCTCCACACATACCAGCATATCCCCTCAGGGAACCTGCACCCTCTCTTAGAGAGGTTGATTTTACAAATTTTACAATGTCCATACAGTAAAAAAAATTTGATTCCTCCAGTGATGATTTGCTTTTCCCAGGCCTTAAAACTCAAAAGCAGCTTCTTCCATGGACCCTCCTAAATAGACTCTGTGATCAGATAGTCAATGATCTAAAAAACAAAAAAAAAAATCCTTGCAGTTTCTATAATGTTCCATTGCAGGGCTTTTATCACAGAGTAGCAGCCCAGTGAAGCCCAGAGCAAGCATCTTGAGTTGCTCAGCACATCACTAGCTCTGTAATAGAGCAAGTCAAGTTAATCTTTTTTGTTTTTTTAGACCTAGTTTCACTCTTGTTGCCCAGGCTGGAGTGCAGTGGCATGATCTTGACTCACCGCAACCTCTGCCTCCCAGGTTCATGCTATTCTCCTGCCTCAGGTTCCTGAGTAGCTGGGATTACAGGCATCTGCCACCACACCCAGCTAATTTTTTTAATTTTTAGTAGAGACAGGGTTTCACTATGTTGGCCAGGCTGGTCTTGAACTCCTGACCTCAGGTGATCCACCCACCTCGGCCTCCCAAAGTGGTGGGATTACAGGCGTGAGTCACCATGCCCGGCCCTACTTACTCTTTTGAACCTTAGTTTCTACAAGATCTACCTCATAAAGTTACTGTGAGGCTAAAATAACAGAGATCAAGTTTGTAAAACACTGTGCCTGGAACTTAGGAAGCCCCTTTTTGAGTGCCAATTATCATTAACATCAGACAAGTCATCCTGAGGCTAAAGTTAACCTGAGGACAACATCTCACCAACAGGTTACCTAACCTTTCCATGCCTCAGGTCGCTCACCTGTAAATCAGAAATAATAATATCCATCTCTTAGTGTTACAGAAACAGTTAAATGAGCTAATCAGGGAAAGTGCTTAAAATAGTACTTGGACAAAGCAAGTCTACACAAGCCTAAGCCAGCATTATTGGAAATCCATGAACTGTGAAACCAGGATGTGTGTATTTTAAGGTTAAATAACATTGTGCAAGGGGATACAGGAAGTCACAAGTTAAACATGGTATTTTTCTGGAGTGTCAGTTTGACTTTATTTAAGAAGAACAACTTAATAATGAATATGATGGACCAATGTGTCCCAATCATGCTGTTCTTTAGTGGTCTACAATTGATAACTAAGGGCTCCAAAAATTCCGTCCCCTCTCCCAAAAGTGATGTCTAGATTCCAGAGGGAGAAGAGGAGGGGTCTGTGAATGATACGGAGGCACCTGGCCACCAACAGAGTATGCAGGCACTGTGCAGTCATAGCCTTGGCATCTTTCTCTATCCCAGCTGCTTCAAGCACGGGCGTTTTCCACATTCCCCTTCATTAAACAAGAAACTCAGATGTTGGTAATTAGACCGCCATCCCCAGCTGCCAAGTCACATTCGGTTCCAAAAAGCCCTGTATACTGCTACTTGTGCGTTTGTTAACAATGTCCCCACAACAGGTCTGCAATTAGAGCCCATCTGTTCAGTTTCTCAGAGAGCATTGCCAGCCGACGCTGGTGAACTTGGAGCCCTCATTGTTGTGAATTCCTGACCAGAGCCCTGAGTGGGAAGCTATTTGTCCTTGAGTGTATGTCTGGGGCTGGAAACCTCTTGGGTACCAGTCCTAATGGGAAAGTATAATAAATATGACGGAAGGAATGATCAGATGATGACAGGGGGTGCTTATGTGGACTTCATGAGGTGTCTGTGCTGGTCTCCTCAATTAAAAACAGCTCCCTCCCCGATAGACCTGCCCATCTGTCTGGCCACATCTTTTTGGTCTGTCTGCCACTACTGGTACCTAGAGGTCATTTTCCAGTCAATGCTATGTGGTTGAAATCAGGTATTGTTGTTTCCTTCAGGAGGTGAGAGGTCCCCAATCACATCCCAGTAGGAGATGCCCTGTAGTCAGTGTCACCACAAAGTCCATTCTCACAGAGGAGTCAATGGTAAACAGGCCCTCTCTCTGGGAATTGACTGGGAAGATGTGGAACAGGTAGGTGGAGGTGGGGGAAAGCCAGGAGTATCAGGATGCAAGTGCAGCATATTTGAAAGCAAAAAAGTTTAAAAATGTATTTTCTAAGAAGGAAGCTATACATGCATATATCAGAAGAGTTACTAAGCAGTGATTCAGTGCTAGGGACCTTGCCAGACACTGAAGGGAATAGGAAAGTTAGAAAGACATAAGTTTTCCTCTACCATAGGAAACTTTGACTAAGACAGTGGTTTTCAACCTTAACTACATATTAGCATCTCTTGGGAGCTTTAAAAATCACTAATTTAAAAAATTAGAAAAGCAATTTTATTTCCATTAACACCTAAAAAAAGTACTTAGAAATAAATCTAACCAAGAAGATAAAGGACTTGTACACCAAAAACTACAAAAATTGCTGTAATAAGGTAGAGATCTAAATAAATGAAAAGACATCCCATGTTCATGGATAGAAAGATGTAGCATTGCTGTAATGCAATCCGTATATTCAATGCAATCCCGATAAAAATTCCAATAACCTTTTTTGCAGAAATGGAAAAGCCAATCTTTAAATTTATATGAGACTGCAAGGGGTCTCAAACAACTTAAATAATCTTGAAAAAGAATAAAGTTGGAAGTCTCAGACTATCCAACTTTGAAACATATTACAAAGGTACAGTAATAAAAACAATATGGTACTGACATAAGGACAACCATATAGACCAGTGGAATATAATAGAGAGCCAAGGCCAGGTACAGTGGCTCAAACCTGTAATTTTAGCACTTTGGGGAGCCAAGGCAGGAGGACTGCTTGAGGCCAGGCGTTTGAGACCAATCTGGGCAACATAGCAAGATTCCTCTCTACAAAAATAAAAATAAAAAAATTAGCCAGGCATGGTGGTGCATGCCTGTAGTCCTAGCTACTCAGGAGGCTGAGGTAAGAGGATTACTTGAGTGGAGAAGATTGAAGATGCAGTGAGCTATGATCATACCGCTGTACTCCAGCCTGGATGACAGAGCAAAATCCTGTCACTAAAAAATATATAAAATAAAAATAAATTGACAGCCAAGAAATAAACCCTCATAATTATGGTCAATTAATTTTTGACAAGGGTATCTAGACGGTTTAATGAGAAAAAAAAAACAGTCTTTTCAACAAATGATGTTGGGGAAACGATATCCACAGTGCAGAAGAATGAAGGACCCTTACACCACTTAAGGCATAAAAATTAACTCAAAACAATCAGAAGCTTCAGCTTAATTGGTATAACTATACTTTTAGAGGAAAACACTGGAGAAAGTGATGTGGATTTGGCGGTGATGTAATGAATACAACACCAAAAGCACAGGCAACAAAATAAATAAAAAACAGATAAATTGGACTTCATCAAAATTAAGAACTTTTATGCATTGAAGGATTCCATCAAGGAAACAATAACATAACCTATTGCATGGGAGAAAATATTTGCAAATGATATATCTGATAAGGGATCAATATCCAGAATATACACACACATACAAAAAAAACCTGCTACAACTCAACAAGACTGTAAACACAACCTTAAAATGGGTGAAGAATTTGAACACACTTTTCTCCAAAGAAGATACACAAATGGACAATAAGCAAATGGAAAATCGATCTACATCATTAGTCATTAGGGAAATGCAAATCAAACCCACAATGAAATACCACTTCATATCTGCTAGGATGGCTACAATTTAAAAGAAATGACCTGTAGAAAATAACAAGCATTGGCAAGGATGTGGAACAATTGGAACCCTCATGCATTATTAGTAAGAATGTAAAGTGGTGTTGCTGCTGTGGAGAACAGTTTGATGATTTCCCAAAAGGTTAAATGCAGAACTACCATATGACCCAGCAGTCCTACTCCTAGGTATATACCCAAAAGAATTGAAAGCAGAAACTGGAGAAAATATTTATACACCAATGTTCATAGCAGCATTATTCACAATAACCAAAAGGTGGAAGCAATCCAACTGTCTGTCCACAGATGAATGGATAAACAAAATGTGGTATATACATACAATGCAATATTATTCAGCCATAAAAAGAAAGAAATTCTTATATATACTGCAACATGGCTGTACCCTGAAATCATTATCCTTAGTGAAATAAGCCAGAAATAGAAGGACAAATATTGTATGATTCCACTTACATTCTGTGCCTAGAATAAGCAAATTCATAGAGACAGAAAGTAGAATAGAGATTACCAAGGGGCAGGTAGAGAAGGAAGAGAGAGTTATTATCTGATGGGTACAGAGTTTTTGCTGGGGATGATGAGAAAGTTTTGGGTATAGATAATGGTGATGGCTGCATAACCGTGTGGGTGTGTTTAATGCCACTGAATTTTATACTTACAAAGGATTAATATGATAAACATTATATTTTGCCATAATAAAATAAATAAATAAATAAATAATACTAATGCAGGAGCCCTGACCCAGATGAATTAAATCAGAATCCCCAAGTATACATCCTGAGCTTCTAGTTTTTAAGAGCTCCCTGGTGATTCTGATGTCAAATTTGAGAGCCATTGGTCTAATGGAAGAGAGAAGACAAGATATCCTGATAATAATAGTAATAGGAATAATCAATAAGTTGCCATTCATTAAGCACCCAGCATGGTGCTAAGCTCTTCAAAAGCATTATCGCTCTTAAATTGCCAAGTAATTCTGAGGATTATCTTCATTTTTCTGTTCCCAAATGTCTTCAATAACTTGACTAATGTTATAAAGCCAGGTAGGCAGAGCCAGGACTTGCACCCAGCACTCTTGGACACCAGCACTGAAGCCCTTAACTACTGAAGCATAGAAGAGGACATCAGCATGTCACAGGTCTCCAGAGAGAGATCAGGGAAAGCTGCCTCAAGGAGGCAGTATTTGAAGATTACAGGGTCCTTTCCTTAGGGAAGATGGGGTAGGCAGGGCAAAAATTCAAGGCGGTAGGAGTAGCTTGGCCAAGAAGGGGTAGTTTGGAGTCTCTTAAAGAAATGGCTATGAGTGGAGGCCAGGTTTGTGCAGCAGTAGAGTAAGTGAGGAGGCTGAAACGACATGTTGAAGATGGACTGCAGGTTCATGAAATGCCAGAGGGAAGGGCAAGGCTTTCATTCTGTGGGACAATGAAGACCACCAAAGGGGTTTGAGCAAAGGAGTCAAACTTAGAAATGTGCTTTGGGAGAATTAATCAGGCAGCAGCACATAGAATGGAGAGACCAGGGTGCTGCATCTGTTCAATAGGTAATTAGGGCACCCCTACTATGTGCCCACTACTGTCCTATGTCCTGATGATCTAATATGAATCAGGCGGGGGGCTGGTCAGCAGGTTTGTTGAAGTGAAAATAGAATGGAGACTTGTAGTCGAAGCAAATACAGGTAAAGCCACAAAGGATGACACTGTTTCCATCTGAGTCTGTGGGAAGTTCATAATGCCACTTTATATGGTTTGGCTGTGTCCCCACTCAAATCTCATCTTGAACGGTAGCTCCCATAACCCCCACATATTGTGGGAGGGACCCAGTAGGAGGCAATTGAATCTTGGGGGCAAGTTTTCCTGTGCTGTTCTTGTGACAGTGAATAAGTCTCAAGAGATCTGATGATTTTCTCTTGCCTGCCACCATGTAAGATGTGCCTTTGCTCCTCCTTCACCTTCTGCCATGATTGTGTAGGCTAACTAGCTGTGTGGAACTGTGAGTCCATTAAACCTCCTTCCTTTATAAATTACCCAGTCTCAGGTATGTCTTTATGAGTAGCGTGAGAATGGACTAATACACCACTCAAATAACTGTTTTATGCAGAAGAGATGCTTCGGAGAACTTTGGTGTAGGTTTTGGACACATTGTGTTTGAGCTGCCAGCATGCTCTTCACTGTTGAGAAGTAATTGTTAATCTCTTTTAAGTCACTTACCAATTGTGGGCCTTAGACACTAATATTAACCTCCCTCAGGGATCCTCATCTGTAAGTTAGAGGGATAATGATTTGAACTTTCCTCATAAGGTTGTTGAGAATCCAATGATTGTATGTTCAGTACCCCACACAGGGCCTGACCCATTGTTAGTACTCGATATTGTAAACTTCAAGAGAGTAGTGGGACTAAAGCCTTATTGCGAAGAAGCTGAGCAGGGGCAGGTAATAATAGAGTGGAAGCTTAGAGAAGTTTCCAATTCACTAAGAATGTTAAAAACTTCATTGATCATTTGGGTTGAGCGTCAGATGAAGCAGTTGCTTTGCATTGACAGGAAAAGCTATAAAAGAAAATACATGTTATATTTTTGGAAACACGCAAAAACAAAGACCCACTGGGTAAAAAATAGATTTCCGTCTTCTATCTCATACTCACTCTTGAGTATACATTCTTGGAGAGATCAGAATTGCCAGCACCATTTAAATGGCTGCCACATCTCTGTGTGCCGGCCATGGTGAGACAGGCTCATCTCCATGGAGACAGCAGGCCTGGCTGTCAATGATCCATGGCCAATGGCAGAACCCAGCATGGACAACCACTGATAAGGATGGACCAAAGAACTTTCCTGGATGCCTGACTGACAGTCCCTGGCCCCTAGAACTTCAATCAACCTTGGCGAGGAGGGGAGAAGAGGAGGAAGGGGACACCCTGAATTTGCCTGGATTATTTACTCGAAAGGGAGTACAGGGGAAAAAATCAAGACAAGAGTGATCTCTGTTTACTGAATCAAGTTTTCTGTTCTTGGATAGAATCTGTGCTGGAGAGCAAAGTTTAGTTGAGACATAGAGAATAATGGCCCATTTGCATGCATCTGAGTTTGTGGCTGTGATGGGCATACTTACTAGGTTGGCAGCTGGGAGCTTGCTATGGAGTTATGAAGAAGGTTATCCAACAACCTGATTTGGGGTCTCGATCATGCATGAAGTACTTTCCATGTACCCAGCACTTCAATGATATGAGGAGGGAGAACCAGGAGATGCAGGTTTGAAACAAAACAGTTCCTACCATCAGGGGGCTCAGGGTAGTGGGAAGTTTATGTCTCTGATCAGAATGGGGGAAGCATGGTCAAAGAGGAGCAGCTTAAATGCTCTGGAAACAGGGATGACACAGGCTTCCCCTGGCCTGGAGGATCCCAAGACAATTTTCTAGAAGAATCACCATCTGAGTTAAGACTTACAAGAGAAGCTGCAGTGAAAACTTGAAAACAACATTGGGTTTTCTTTTTCCCCTGAGACACTGAGAACTGAAAATCTCTATGGTTAAAAGACAAAACGTTGCATTTAATTCTGAGTCTCCCAGTTCAGTCATGAGGGGCGGGCCATCGTAGCAAGACCATTTTCTAGCATGAGTATGAATACAGAGTAGTGTTAGAGGTCACAAGCTCCATCAGGAACACCGGGGTTGAAGTCCCAGTTCGGCTGTGTGACTTTGGGCAAGTCACTTAGCCTCGCGGAGTCCTTTTGGTCTGTCTATAAAAAAAAAGATAATAAGACTTCTTTGTAAAGTTCTTCTGAGTATAAATGAGGGTCATCCACAGATGGAGCACACAGACCAAGGCTCAGCACACACAGGTCCCCGTGGGCAGAGGTTAGTACTCACACAGCCAAAGATTGGTGTCCTGGGTTGGATCCTAAGGCCACAAGTGTTTCTGCCACCTCCACATGAGGCCCTTTCCCCCTCCAAGAGCCCTGCTCCTCTGGAGATGTTGTGATTTCCCAGGTTCCTCTCTAGAGACCACCTGCTGTCAGCCTGCCATGATCCTTGGCACAGGTTTAGCCAAGTCCGTAGATGGTTCAGGGGCTCTGGGAAGGGAGAGAGTCACTCTTTATTTGGGAGCAGAGAAGAATCTGTTCTTATTTAACCATCAATCAGGCCTGTTGATGGGGAAGCCAAGGGGGCTTTATGGTCTCTTCTCTAACTGGGAGAAGGGGCAAGACATGGAGGAGGAAACAGCGGGTGTGAAGACCCAGCCATAGGAGGGAGCCTGGAGGAGCAGAGAGAGACTCGAGTAGCTGAAGAATAGGAAGCTAGAGGAGGCAGCAGGAGGAGATGCCACAGGATAACCAAAGAAGATGGGCTGAGTGCTGCTCACTTACTCACTCACTTAGGTTGGCAGCCCAGGCCTCTCAACAAGCCACGTGGTCAGTTCGAGCATCTTCCTCCCAATTGATAGATGATGCAGAGGAGAGGGTTGCTGGGACCTGCCCACATCACACAGCCAGTCAGTGGCAAAGCTGGGGTTTGAAGCCAGCTGCCTGGCATTCACAGGTGCCCCTTCTAACCATCTGTCTACTGCCCGGGCACAGGGCATTTATTAAAGGCCCCAGGCATTCTCTTAAGAGCAAGAGGAGCTAAGTAGAAGCACACCCTCATCTGCATCTTGCAACAAGATTCCACTGGCTGCTGGTAGAGAATAGATGGAGGAGATCAAGAGTGAAATCAGGAGTGTCACCCACTGCAGAGTCCCTTGAAGGTGTTCAGATAAGAGATTAGGAGCCAAGGCTGGGCTGGCATTGGGAGAGGTAGGGAGAAGTGGTCAATTTGAGAGATGTGAGGTGTTCTCATCTTTGTGCTTACCTTAATTTTATTTGAAGAATACAAAAATTAGCTCCAACTGACTCAGCATTAAGGGGAGGGAGGTGTCAACTCACCAGAGAGCCTAGGCAGGCCCTCCAGGGACCTTGCTGTCACTTCCCACTGCCTCTTCTGCCAGGGTGAAGGGCTTAGAGCCCCCTCTCCTGGAGCTGGGGATTGCAGGAGCCGGCAGGTCCCAGGGGACCACCTTTCAGATTGATTCCCCAAGAACTGAGCAAGCAGGGAGACAGCCCTCCCAGGGGGCAGGAATCCCTCTCCAGACCCAAGCAATTCTCATAGACACCCTCTCCCACCCTCCAGGCTGAGGCTTTCTCCTAAATCACCGAGAAAGCCGAGAACATGTTTCTTCTTGGAGCAGTGTTTTGACACAATTGCTTGCACCCCTATAACACCGCCTGCCGCCTTGGCAAAGGGAATCAAAGGCTGTTTGAAAGGATCTGCAATTAAAGCCTCATCAGGTGCAGCTTTGAACCACATCTTCACCTCCAGGGAGTATTTCCCTCCATCACGCAGACACTCTGAGCTCCCCGCAGCTGGACAAGATCGCACCTCCCTTCAGTCCTGACCCTTCCGAAAAGCCCAAGAAAGCGTCGCATCCTTGCAACTGTTTAGTATCTCAGTTTCATGCCTGGGGCTGGGCTCTGGTCAGCAGGCAAACGGCCGTTTCTCCATTTTCACAACATTTTCCAAATTTAAAACCTGAGGCAGGGGTGGGGTGGCGGGGCGGCAGCATTAGAGTGAGGGAGGGGAGATTCCTAACTCCTCCAGCACCTTGAGGTCTCTGCTATTTGCATTCTCCCTTGCCCGGTTTCCTGCAGCCACTGAGAGTTAATCTCCACAGCGAAGATTAGTTTATTCGATTAACTGTGCTCCCCGTAGACTATCCCGGGAGCTCTCCGCCACGCATCCAGAACAAGCCTTACCAACCTTTTACCAGCCAGGAGAAGATTCGATAGAATCATCTTTCTCCCCCTTCCTTTCCTGTGATTGGAAAATAAATTGAAAGTGAATTTCAGACTTGCTTGTGTTTTAAATGTGAGATAAAGGGTGGCCCTCTCTGCAAATTCAATAGATGGAGGGAGGGGAGAGGGAGGGGCTTCCATTCTAAGCAACACAGATGCACTCTGTTGGAGAAGCCAGAGGCTCCTGAGCAGATATGTCAGGTCACCAACAGTATTTGTGTCATCAGGCTGTTAAATGTTGACGTCTTTGATTATTACGATTTTGGTTTTGGAGAACTATAATGTAGCCATCAAAATGTGAAGTTATAAAATAAAAGTGTTTCTTCTAGCATCTTATGGCAAGATGTCTCAAAAACCCCTGGTACGTCAATGGGGCTGCAGGATGGGTTTGAAAAATCCTCTGATGCCTGGGTCTTATTCCCAGGAATTCTGATTTAATTGGTCATGGATGTGGCTGGGCATGGAAATTATTTTTTATTTTTTAGATTAAAAAATTATTTATAAAGATTATTTTTAAAGGTTATTCCAATGTGCGGTTGGGTGTGAGAACTTTTGCCATCAACTATCCTTTGCTAATAGCAATATCAAGACAACCTGAAAGTGTCACAAACTAATTAGCGGCCCCATTAAGCAGGGTGCACTGATGCTCTTAAGCATCATGTTCGAAACCTAAATTCAACATGCCTGTCCTTTTCACCATCTTTTCCCAGGGAGGCGTGTGTTTGCCCAACAGTAGGTGTCTTGGTGGGGGTGCCCCAGGGTAGACAATGACCCCAAGTATTTGTGATGCAACAACCACAGACGTATTTATACACAGCCTGTGTTCAGCATTTGTCATAACTGTCACCGAAAATGATTTCCTGGGTCAGAAACATGACTTAAAGCTTGACCCCAAAGATTCAACTTGCCTATTTGCTTATTCTGGTTCAAGATATAATGTCGAACACTGCCCTATTCGCCGCTCCTTTTCACATGGAGTCTGCTCAAGTTGAGAACAAGTGATGATGCCAGAAAGAGTCACATTTTGATGTTGGCTGAGATAGAAGCGGGGAAAGGAGCTGACAGCCATGATGCTGATAAGAGAGATAAGGCTTAGAGAAGACGAGAAAAGATGGATGTTGCCTTCCTTGGTCATCCCCTTCCAGAAACTGGTAATTAGTAGGATTCCTAGAACCACTATCTTCTATTGGCCAAATGAGACATTTCTGCTTCTCACACACAGTGCAGTCACTGGTTTACACAGGCCTCCCCATACATATTTTAAAATGTACTGAGATCTAATTAAAATGGACTGCAACACTTCTTTTAATTATTTATTACCGTTCTAGTATACAGAGACTATTCCTAAAGTTATAATGGTCAAATAATAATTCCTCAGTCTCTCTCGCTTCCTCATTAAAGCAAGCATATGCCAGTTTACTTCTGGATTTTGTTAGTCCAACATTACTATAGGTTGCAAGAAGCATAGGGCTCAAACTCAGATATTCTCAAAGAAGAATCCTGTTTTAAAATTAGATTATTAAAACACTTGGACAAGAAGACACACCGGATAAATGTAAGATCTATAGCTGGGTGCTAGAGCAGATTTTGAAAAAGACTGAGTGTGTTCACTTTCGTTAAATTATATGATTGTATACAGTAGGTGATTGTTCACCTCGAACCTTCATCTGAGTCACATTAGAGCCAAAATTAGGACAGCGGATTTATTTAAAAAAATAATAACGACAAATAAAATGTTAAAACACAACTGGAAAAAAAAATCTGAGTGTGTGATTTCGGTCCCACCCAAAGAGACAAAAGCTACCTCGACTGGAGGTTCTCAATGGGTTTAATAACCCAAATCATTAAAGATAGATTTCAGATTGTTTAAGGTTGTTCTTCTAGAAGGTCCTTGAAGCTGTTTATCTTAAGGCATTTTAAAAATATATGTATTTTCAGACCCTGTGTTGTTGAGACCTGAGAAGGTGCTCTGTCCACAATTTACATTTCAACCATTTGGATTTCTGACACTCCCGCCTTTCCCCTTGGAATATTTTGTGGTAAACCAATCGTCATCCATTTGGAATCTGTGATGTTTCACCTTTGGAATGTGGGATTCCTTTTGTTGGGGTGCTTTAAAATAATCCACTCCTCTCTTCATTTCTATCATGTTAAAAAGGAAACTGGTCTAACATTCATCACCATGCAGAAACAAGGGCTCACAACATTTTAAAATCATCTTAGCAGGCCTTTGCTGCAATGAAATCTTGAAGTTAACAGGAGAAAGAATGGCATCTTTTTCACTGGCTTCTCTGGTGATGTTTTCTGACATTCTTCCCCATTGTGGGGTTTGATGCTGGGTCTTGTGTCTGAACCTTTTGAATCACTTATTTACAGTCTCTCCCAGTGGGAATGCTCCATTTAGTATATTAACTCTACACACAGTAGGCACTCAGTAATTGCTCCTGGGATTTATCTGGCCATTAGTTTGCCATCCAGTGGAAGAAAATCATCATATGTGGGCTAACAGTCCTTCCACAGAACAGCGTGGGGGCCTCCCAGATCCTGCTTTTGGAGGTGGCCCCAAGGAGCTCTGCCTCTCCGTTTGGTGAGGCTCCTGATCTGAGAGGAGATGCCACACTGAGCTCCACCCTCCCACCGGGCACCACAGCCAGGCCCTCTGCCTTTCCCCCACCCCTGCCACCAGCCTCCTTTCTTCTGACAAAGTACAGAATATCAATAGCATTTTCAGCCTAGAAAGTTCAAGGGTCAATCTTCAAGGTGATTAAGGCAGGGGAAACTCCCCAGAGACTTGAAGCCAAACCTCAGCCCTCAATAGTCAGGCCAGTGTCCTTGGGGTGCGTGACAGTGACGGTATCTCCAAGTAAATAGAGGCATCCCTGCGTGAAAGCGCCAGTGCGCCTCATGCTAATTGAACAAACCAATTATGGTAATTAACTGGCGCAAATGTTTAAATGGCTGTGAATCCGAATGAAGGAGGTTACCACTTAACTTCCACACAATTATCCTGGTAAAAAAGGAATTTCCAAACAAGATCATACTACAATTTTTGATAACATTCAAAATGTATAGATATACTGAAGTTCTTAGGGAAAAGTCTGCCATCTGTTTTATCCTCAGACTTTCAAGACAAGAAATATTAGAAGGAAAAACAAAAATGAGAGAGAGGGAACGAAAACATAAGCCAGATTTTTGTTGTGGGGTGTTACTTTTCCCGTGACTTCAACTATAGTAATTAGAGAAATTCAGTTTCAACGAGGGTCACTTTGACTTTAGGAACCAAACAAGGCCTGAATAATATGCTCATTAGGACGCATCTCTTTGAAAACTGTCTAAATGGCTGAATATATATATATATTTTTAAAGCAGGCCGGCAGTTAAAATAGTTTGCACTAAGTTCTTGCTTTTTGTTTTCTTCCTAAAGAGAGTTTGTTGGTCAAGTTGATCCCTTGTTGTTGAAATTCAATCAAGGGCATTAAAGTGTAAACCAGTTGAAAAAACAAAGAGCTTTAGGGAAATTAGTTGCTTCAACAACAACAAACAAGCACGGGGTAATCTTCTTAGAGAAATTAATGAAAGGAAAACCCCCTTCAATTTGGGAGGAGAATGATCCCTGGCTCTCAAAGCACAGGCCTGGGAGGTTTAGAGAGAAGGTGCGAATGAAGAAAGCAGGATTAAATCGGACTTCAATGAGAGCACAAAGAAATTGGGGGGGATCTGAGGGCACAGCGCACCCATTTTCAGATGGAGGAGTATTTTGGAGGGCCAATGAGTCTTAATCCTTTATGCAAATCTCCTTAGATTGAAGTTTGCTTAAGTGTTTTATTTCTTTGCATACAATTAACATGTGACGCTCTGAAATGCTAAACTACTTCAAAGAAGCCTCCTTGTTCAGAAGCATGTAGAGTTATCAAGCATGCTGCATTTAATAATCTTCCAAACTTTTCTGATACTTTAAGATGAAATCTCACTTTTCAGAGAGAATCTTGAGAGCCGTGCAAATACTCGAAAATAAAACAAAACAAAAACCGCCATCAAACAAACGACAAAACACCCTTGCTCATTACGGGTGGAAATTATTCTATTTCTGTTAGTTTTGGTTGATAAACGTATTTCCTATTTTTTTCTCCCAATTTGATCACGTTCCCTTTACTCCTCTTTTTAAATTAACACAAAAATTGTCATTCTGAACAAGAAGCAGTATTTCGATTTTTTACACTTTCTGTTTGGAAATAACTTGAAATTTACAGAAAAGTTACAAAGGTTAAGAATAGTACAAAGATCACCCTGTCCTCTTTACCTGGATTTATCTACTGTTAACATTTTATCCCACTGCTTTGCTTTATCATTTGTGCATGTCACACACACACACACACACACACACACACACACACACCCAAATTTGCCTCTTAAACCACTTGGTGGTAAGTTACATAAGTCAAATTAATTACATATCCCTGGATACTTCCATGGGGATTTCCTAATAGCAGAGATACACTCTTACACAGCCATAATACAGTCATCAACTTTAGTAAAATTAACCCTGATGCATTCCACCTAATCTATAATTTGTGTTTCCATTTTGTCAACTGACCCAATAATGTTCTTTATAGAGTTTCCCCCCATGCAGCACAAGATCTGGTCTAGCATCAGATGTACATCTGGTGGTCATGGCTCTTTTGGAGGGGGAGGAGTTGAACCATGCTTTTAAAGATCTATGAATTGTAAGCATTTGGATGTTTTTAGTTTAAAAACAAAATGATCATATTGAAATAATACCATGCTTAATGTAGCCACCGAGAGTTTAAGTTTTTACCAACTTTTGTATTGGTGTATGTGGAACCCAAGAATCAGAGAATAGCAACAACTGTAATGATAAATCTTTATTGATCCCTTGCTGTGTGCCAGGCACTCCGCTAAGTGGTTTCTGTGAATTCTCCATGTGATCCGCGGTTCACCAGGACCTCCTCTTTTCTCCTCCAACAGAGAATGAAGAAGCTTCCAGGAATGTAAAGGATCCACCCACTTCTCATCCCTAACGAGAATCTCCAAGTCCAAATTCTAGTCCGGCAATTCAGGCAGCAAGGGGTCCTGGCTCTCCTGGGCCAGGATTTGTGTACAGGGCATAAAGCAGACTCCACACTCCCGGTCTTTATCTCCAATTTAAAGGAGTTATGGCCCCACCCTGCCCAACCCCACCCCACCCCGGCAGCCTGTTGCTGCACATATGAACCTTTCGCTTTGGGTGCACAGAGGGCAGCTCATGCACACGTGTCCACCAGCCGTTTCCCAGCTCCACGAATTTGCGGTGCATTCCCAGGTTGAGGCAGTGAGCACCCTGCACAGGTGCGGAGGCTTGCAGAAGTATAAAGTGTCTTGACTTCAATGGAAGGTGGTGATCATCATTTCTCTATCACCAATGGGACGATGTGCTTTGGAAAAGGCTTTGGGAATTGCAGCTGGTTGGGGGAGGGGGAAGAGAGCAGTGTGGGAATGGAATTCAGATCCTGGCTAACTGGGATTTATTCAGCATCAACATAAGCATAGTGGAAGTTCACCAGATAGAAAGGAGTGGGCAGGAAAGGGAGGGATTCGGGAAAGGACAGAGAAGTGTGTTTTAGAACAAGAAAAATACCTGGGCAAACAGAAAGGGGAAAATCCAGACAGATTCAGAGATGACTGATAAGGCTAACATGCTAGAGGGCTAAAAGGAGAAGTAGGTTGGGAGAGGGAGACCAAGACAGGAGGATCACTTGAGCCCAGGAGTTCAAGACCAGCCTGGGCAGCAGAGTGAGATTCCTGTCTCTACAAAAAAATTTGAAAAAAAAGAAACAGCCAGACATGATGAGGCACACCTTAGTCCCAGCTACTTCAGAGGCTGAGGTGCTGAGGTGGGAGGATGGATTGGGTCTGGGAGGTGGATGCTGCAGTGAGTCATGATTGCACCACTGCACTCCAGCCTGGGCAGCAGAGTAAGACCCTGCCTCAAAAAAAAAAAAAAAAGAATGAATGAAAGAAAAGAAAAGAAAGCGCTAAGGACTTGAAGAGCATGTGCACCTTGAATGCCTGCCATGTGAGCAGAAGAATGGCCCCATTTCAAAGAGGGCAGCATTGGGTCAGAGAAGGCCCTCAGGTGTGTGGGACCAGGAGCCATTCAAGAATGTCTTTGTGGAAAGAGGGAAAGGAAGAGGGAGGGAGGGAGAAAGTGAGAGGGCATCACAGCCATGCTGATAACTAGAGCAAGCTGTTACTGCACATTCATTCCTTCCACGTATATTTTTGAAGCATGGGCATGGATTTAAAGTCCTAGGATACAGGAGCATATAAAACAGACGAGGTCTAGGTGATAAATGTTAAGGAGGAAAATGAAGAACAGTAGGGGAGAGAAAGTAAGGCGAATACGGGGTTGGCGTGGCGACTTCCCTTAGGAGGTCAGGGAAGACCTCTCTGATGAGGTACCATTTGAAAAGAGATCTGAAGACGGGAAATGATGGTACGGAACCTGTGGGTATCTGAGGAAACAGCAGCGAGGAAGAGGTATCATCAGCACGTGCAAAGGAGGCTCCATGGCAGGAGTGTGCTGGGTGTGTGTCAGGCACTATGTGGAGTTCACCACGGGTGGAGCACAGTGATCCAAGAGGGAGAGGATGGGAGAGGAAATAATGGAGGCTGCCCGGGAGCAGACGGTGCGGGGGCCTTGTAGGTCATGGGGAACACACTGGCTTTTACTCCGAGCAACATAAGGCTATTGCAGCGCTCCAGGAAGTGAATTCTTTTACAGGATGTGATGTAGAAGCAGACAGAAACCAGGAAGCTAGTTAGAAGGATGTTACACCAATCCAGGCGAGAAAAAGTGGCGGTTTGGACCAGTAGCAGTGGGGGTGGCTGTTTCAAAGGAAGAACTGCCATGAATTGCTGATGGATTGGAGGGTCGGTGTGGGGGAAAGAGAAGAGTCCAATATAGCTCTACAGTTTTAGTCCTGAGCAACTGGGAGGATGAACGAATGTGCCAGAGATGGTTTTGGTGAGAGGAGGAGATGAGAGTGACCACCAGAAGTTAATCTCTGAACACTGAAACCCTTATCAGACATCCGAGTGGCGATAGAGATGAGTCTTCCTCTTAGACTCTGATGTCAGAGTATTTTGAAGACAAATACTTGATTTTCCACCCTTAGCATCCTTGTCCTGTTTAAAGCAAATTTCCTACAAGGAATTTTCTTGTTGGCCTGTTGCATGTTTTGGATCATGGAGGAATCAAGTCCATGAGGTATAATCTGAGACTCTTTGATGCTTCGGTTCACATATGGGTTCATACTTTTTGACATATAGAAAGAAATCTAGTTGTATCATGTCCACATGAAACATCATAGGATAAAACGTATTGCAGGCAATAAGTTTAGCAGGAGACGTTGGAGGGTGAGGCTGCCCTGAGATGGTCCTTTGTCACTGAGAATGTGAGTAGCAATTTCTTTTCAGTGGAGGGGCCGACTAACATTCTGTTTACTTGTACTTGTTTCAGAAGTGTTCCGGTTTTGGTGTGTATGTTTGGGCCAATTGGGGAGCTGCAGGACTTTGCTGTGGGCTGTGGGGAAACCCACTGAGGGTGAGAAGAAATGCCCGGGTTTAGCTGAAACTGACCCTCCGTCAGTTGCCCTTGTAGAGTTTATCTTGCTTTGTCTGCTTATGGGATTTTCAACTCCCAGAACTCTTCCTGGGACTGTCACCATATCCTCTTGTACTTCTAGGCCCCTGTACCGATAAGGCTTCTGGGGAAGGGGTAGCTATCCAGTTCTCCTAGTCTCACCCGCTCCTTCTTCCCACACAGTGGTTAAGAAGGTGGGCTCTGGACTCAGAAGACTCTGGAATCCTAGCTCCCCACTTCTTAGCTGTGTGACTTTAGGCAAATTGTTGACCTTCTCTGAGCCTCTGTTTTCTCATCTGTAAAATGAGGATGCTGATGATCAGATCCATCCATAGGATAGTTTCGTAGCAGGGCTGTGGTAAATATGGGAGCACTGCTGATCTGTATAATGCATTTGTGGAAAGTAGAAAAGGAACCACTTCCCCAGGGGACACTACCCTGCACAAGAGCAATGGCTTGGTGAGCAGAATGTGGATTCAACTTTAGCCCCATTTGGCCCCTCTAGGGCCATTACCTTTGGCAGGGTATTATCTGCTCAAACCATCACACGACCCCTGGAAATACAACTACAGCATTTTTAGGAACGTGGTCTGTGCCTAATAAATGTTAGCCAGGATCACTAAGGGTTGTTGCCAAGACAGTCCTGGCTCTTTCCCCATCATCATGGAAGCGAGATTGGCCGGGGTGCCACCTTTACCCGACTTTCAGTGGCCTGCGGACCCCAGGAAGTTTCTTCTCTGAATTCAAACAAGGTAACCACAAAGGGATAGCCCCGCACATCAGAATACCCCACTAACCACCCCCGACTTCCTTCCACCGAGAGCCTGAATCCACTGAAATCTCCACGTACCTGGTAGCAGCTGGTGGTATTTCTGAACTCGTAAAGAAGGGAAACTAATTTTCCCAGTTCCAGAAAATGGCTTGAGGCCTCCTAAGTGCCCCCTTCAGACGGGCAGCTGGAGCAGGCTGGGGAGAGAGCTGCGCTGCGTGGGCTTCCTGAGGACCATATGGGCAACACGGCTCATTCCGCAGCTACACCCGCCCCGCTTGTCATCCCCAATCATACTTGCTCTAATCCGTGTTTTAATTTACTCTGCTGGTGCAACGCCCGTGCTGCCAGGGCGGTCCTTGGGGCCCCCTCATTCCTGCTGCTGATGACAAGGCGTATGCAAAAGGCACAATTACTCACCCACCAAGGTGACAGAGAAGGCCTCTGCCTGGGAATAGGTTTCCAGCTTCCAGCATTTTCATGTCAGTCGCTGAAGCACTTTGCAGTTTGCAAACAAATCTATGGAGACTTTTTTTTTTTTTTTACACAAAAGCATTTTGATCATAGCTAGTGATGAAACTTCAAATGGTGGCCGGCTGCTTGGCCATTGATTCTGAAAGGCCTGTCTTAAGAAGGGTTGCCGCACACACTCCTCCTATCAACTGGATTATTGGATTTTTTTTTTTTTAATCAAATAAGATTCTCCTCTCCCTTCTTCTCCTCCTCCTCCCACACCCCCAACTCCCGCCTGTTTGGCCTCAAACAAAGGGAAATATGTCAAGCCTGGCCTATTAATTCGTACAGATTTGGCATTGTTTATGTTCTCATGTGGACCACATTCCAAAGCATCAAAATAAAACAGCTCGAGTGTAGCTTTCAGCTCCCGAGCTCATGATGTATTTCATTTGCCACGGTCCGAGCCATGTTAACAATGCCTTTCACTTTCTTATGGCCTAAAATGATTTTCTTTCTGTGAGGGCCATTTTGAGAGAGAGAGAGTGGGGAGAGAATGAGAGAGAAAGAGGGAGACAGCGACGAGAGAAGAAAAGAAAACCACTTGTCTTTCCTTTTCAGGGTATCATTTGCAATTTCAAGCTAACCTGGGGAGCGCAGGAACAATGGCACTGCCCTTAAAATGGTCTCTGCCGGGGGCCGCATGCCGAATGAGGGTGATGTCGAGCTATTTAGCTCTTTGTCCTTCCATAATATCTACTTAATGCAGTTCAATAGCAGCGGATTGTCAGCAGCATTAAGGATTCTATTAAGTTCTTCCCAAAGCCCTGCTATTCTCCTCCAGCTGTTGAGAGCCTGGAGCTTTCAGCTGGGCATGGAGTAGAACCTCCCAGAAGGCACCGCTGGAAAATGGGTCTGTTCCAGTCTAAGAAAGACCCTACTTGATTTCAGCCCTGGGACTGCAGCACCCTGCTCAGAAATGGCCTGCTGATAATTAGTGGAATTGGGTTCAAATCCAACCAGATCACCACACTTTAAATCTGGGAACTCCTTCTCAGATTCTATCAAATATATAAAATGCTTCCCTATCTCACATTAAATATAACCTTCTTTACTCCGAAATTTTTTCTATAAGCATTTTAAGAAGGTGAGTGTGTATGTGTGTTTGTGTCTGTGTGGGTTTTTTTGTTTGTTTGTTTTTGGGTTTTTTGGAGACAGAGTCTTGTTTTATTGCCCAGACTAGAGTCCAGTGGCATGGTCATGGCTCACTGCAGCCTCTACCTCCTGTGCTCAAGTGATCCTCCCACATCCGCCTCCCAAGTAGCTGGGACTGCACGAGTATGTCACCACACCCGGCTAATTTCTTTTTTTTTGTAGAGATGGGGTCTTGCTGTGTTGCCTAGGTTGGTCTTGAACTCCTGGGCTCAAGTGATCCTCCTGCCTCAGCCTCCCAAAGTGCTGGGATTACAGGTGTGAGCCTCTGCACCTGTTCATTTTAAGAATATTTCAGTCATTTCCAGTTCTGCTTTAGTGAGAATAAATGATTCATTTTGTTCTTCTGGTTTATTCTTCATTGTTTAGATGTCATCAGCCAAGGGTTAGGGTTCAGATGTCAGAGGCATTCGAACCAGAGTGACTCCATCTTGGGTGAGGGCTAGAAAATGAGGTTGGGACTTGCTGGGCTGCATTCCAGAAAGTTAGGTATTCCTAGCCTCTAGATGTTTACAGTTAAGAGAACAAATTGATCATGTTTACTAAACAGAGCCAGACTTGGGAATGTCCTAACATCTCCATATCTTGAGAACAAAGGCATTCCTAATTTTGCTTTAAAAATAGTAATATTGATTCTTGCAAAATATAGTAATGAAGAAAATTAATTCTTTATCACAAATGCTTGTAGCAGAACGCATCTCCCCATGATCTTTTTTATCCTGTTTATATACAAGCATTATACCTAGGGTGGAGGCGTTCCTCCTCTTACTTCAGGGAACATCCCACTGTGTCTATGGAGTAGCTGCTCTTTCACCATTTTCCTTTCTTTTTTTTTTTTTTTTTTTTTGAGACGGAGTCTCATCCTGTTGCCTGGGTGGAGTGCAGTGGTGCAATCTCTGCTCACTGAAAGCTCCACCTCCCGGGTTCAAGCCATTCTCCCGCCTCAGCCTCCCAAGTAGCTGGGACCACAGGCACTCGCCACCACGCCTGGCTAATTTTTTGTAATTTTAGTAGAAACGGGGTTTCACCTTGTTAGCCAGGATGGTCTCGATCTCCTGACCTCGTGATCCACCCGCCTCGGGTTCCCAAAGTGCTGGGATTACAGGCGTGAGCCACCGCGCCCGGCCCACCACTTTCCTTTCTTAATAAACTTGCTTTTACTTTGCACTGCGGACCCACCTTGTATGCTTTCTTGCTGGAGATCCAATAACCCTCTCTTGGGGTCTGGATCGGGACCCCTTTCCTATAACACAGACACGATCCTACCTCCTTAGATATTTAATTAACCATTTCATAAATTTAATCTTGCTGTTTTTCTTTTTATGTTCTTAACCCAATACTGTTATTTTGTTTTCAGATGGACGATCATCTCATGGGCCCTCAAAAAGTGCGCCTGGTGCCAGTAGATACAATGGCTTCTACCTAGAAAGAGTTTCCCTGATTATTTGAGTCAGTTGGTGAGCCTCGGGGGCAGCCTTTATATCTTTATTTAACACTCCAGTCTGACTTCAGAGGATTTTGCTAGCCCAAATAAAGCCAGGTGGCTAAGTTTACATTTTTAGGGCCTAGCACCAGACCAGGCACATGGGGATATCCATCCCTCCTCCCAAGCAATAATCGTTTGTTAGTGAGTTCTAGAAAAAGTCATCCAAGAATCAAGTCTTTTTGTCTTGCCTAGAATTCCAATTCCTTCTTGGGCCAACTCTGTCCCAGAAGACATTCCAGGGGCACCCTGCTGCCTGTTGCAGCAGGAGGACCACAGGCTGAGCAGCCCTGGACTGTGTGGCATCCAGGAGGTGGCTGCTCTGGCCTCTGGGCCGCCGGCCCCAAATGGATGGAGAGGGAGGCAAGGGGGGCGGGGGCTGCGGGAGGGCAAGCCGGGAGGGGAAGGGCCCACACCAGGATTTCACACAGTTGGCTTGAAGAGGCAAGCACTAAGCTGCCTTTTCAACCATGGTAAACCCCGTCCATCTGGCCACCCTAAAACTCTGTTAGCTTGTTCCCCTTGCCCAGGGCTGATTGGACCTCCTGAAGCAGAAGTAACGACTTCAATAGTATAAACCCCGGCCACTTGAGGGTATTACATTTCATTTCATGCTTGACTTAATCAAAACTGGGGAAATGAAATGTACACCTTTTTGATGTTCTTTTCCCTGCTGTTTAAAGAGAAGAATCTTAACCCATTTGATCTTCACATGCACCCGGTAAATGACCAAATATGCCAAGCTGTCAAAAGCAGAAGGCGGCCAGTTGCCAGGGGGTGGCGGGCCACTGGGAAAGCACTTAATGCAGGCAAACTTAAGTTTGGGCCCCAGGGACTCTGTTGCAAATGCAGCATTTCCCCCAACGGGGCTGCAGTTATGAACTTTTTAAAGGCAAAGGTGGGTTGGGGGAATAAACGTCATGCTTTGTAGTTGCAATCCAGAGGGAAGGAATGCAGGCTGGCCTCAGCTTGAGGACACTTGTTCCTACCAGTCTTCCAAAATTTCTCTCAGGAATCGCCTCCTTCTTGAAACTTTCCCATCCTCACCCAAGGACTGGCCAAGAAGGGGGGTTTCTGGAGTTACTCTATGTGTCCTTAGGCAATTGACCTAATCTATGGGAGCTCAGTAAACTCCTCTGTAAAATGGGGATGATTATAGTTCTGACCTCAGTTCCGATCTTGGGCAAGTAGCTTGCCCTCCCTCCCTGTGCCTCAACCTCTCCATCTGTAACACATTGGGTTGGACTGGATGATTCCTGGGGCCTCAGAGACTGTGGGTTGCTGTGCAGATTGAATGACATCTGTATACCAAGTGCTTAGCATCATGTCTAGCACATAAGAAGTTCTTATCAAATGCAAGCTATTATTATTATTATTACGATTTTTATCTTGCTATGGACTGAATTGCATACTCCGCAAAATATGTATGTTGAAGCCCTAACACCTAATATGATTGTATTTGGAGGTAGGGCCTCTAAGGAGCTACTTAAATGAGGTCGTAAAGGTGAGGTCCTAATTCAATAGAATTTGTGGCCTTATAAGTAAAGGAAGAGAGAGAAAAAAGTGTCCCTCTCCATGCACGTTCATGAAGAAAAGGCCACATGAGGGCAGTGAGAAGGCAGCAGTCTGTAAGAGAGTAGAGAGCCCTCACCAGAAAACCAACCAGCTGGCACTTTGACCTTGGACTTGCCAGCCTCCAGAACCGTGAGAAATAAATTTCTGCTAAGTATCCAGTCTATGGTATTTGTTAGGGCAGCCCAAACTGGTTAATACATCAACCTATCAGAGTGCTCTATTCTTGTTTATTTGTGTGTCCATCTCTTCAATGAGACTGTAACTTCTTTAGAGTAGATCCCATGATTTATTGGCTTTGTATACCAGGGCTTAGCACAGTGCCTGGAATACAGTGAATGTTCAATAAGTGCTTGTTAAACATACAAATGGGTGGACACAGTTGCATATGGCAAGAGAGCCCTGGGCCTTTTCCTATCCCAGATTTGCCACTTAATATGCTCTGTGATCTTGGGCAAGTAACTTGCCCTCCTTCTCTGTGCCTCAGCCTTTCCATCTGTAACACATTGAGTTGGCCTGGATGATTCCTGGGGCCTCAGAGACGGTGGGATTCCACGTTTAGACAAAGACCGAGGTGGGGAGAGTGGGATGGGGTAAGACTAAAATGAAACTGTTGTCACTCACCATTCCAGGCAACAGGATAGTGCTTAAATATTACATTGAACTAGCTGAAAGATGTCAAAACAGTTTCATCAGGCAGCTTGGATGGGGGCATCAGGGGGCACAGGTTCAGGATTGTGCAAGTTTAGGTCTCACCCTGGAGGCCTCACTGCTCTGGTTTCCTTCTGCTCACCCAGCAAAGCTGGGGAAGGGTGCTGGGCTGGCTGTCGACAGTTCATGGATGGTAGTAGGAGTGCCAGGCTTGGAGTCCTGAGCCCCAAGGCAACTGGAAGGGATACGGTTGTCCATCTAGTCATCTAGTCAGGTGGTGTTTCAACAGCCTCATATATCAAAACTCCAGGAAGCCGTGATTATTAAAAATCCCCATTCCCCAGCCCTAAGCCCTGCAATCTTAACCTGCTCAGTGAGGAGGCGCTCCAGCTTGGGGATTTTGCAGAGGCTTCCCAGGAAGTCCAGAATTCTTCCTGGATATGCTCTTATCAACCAGATTTGCCTGCCACTAACTCACTAGTGACCTTGGACAAGTCACATTGCCTCTCTGAGCCGCAATGTCTTCACTGCAGCTCTTTGAAAGGAGAATAGTAAACATCTGCCACTCTTAGGGTAAGTGTTTCGTATGCTTAAGGGGGCTGCTGGCTGCTTCTCTGTAAGAGCCCATCATTTGGGCCCTGGGCCAGAAGTTTTACTCAGCCTTCCCAGGCAACAGGCAACAACTTTGCCTGAGCAGAAAGCTAGGAGCAACCTAAATACACTGGATACTTTCATGCAACAGAACACTATGCAACCATGAAAATGGAAGAGAAACATAGAGACTGACATGGAAAGAGATCTGTGATGCAAAGTTAGGTTGCAACAAGAAGTCCCAAAACAATGGACAGAGCATGATGCTGGTTTGAAAATGTATGTGTATATGTACGCACACACATATGTTCATGTTTGAGCTCTGGGAAGTGGGCTGAGTTCTCATCTGGACTCTGTCACTTAATAGCCCACTAAAAATATAAAAATTAGCTGGGCTTGGTGGTGCAGCTACTCGGGAGGCTGAGGCAAGAGAATCTCTTGAACCCAGGCCACAGAGGTTGTAGTGAGCTGAGATTGTGCCATTGCACTCCAGCCTGGGTAACAAGAGTGAAACTCTGTCTCAAAAAAAAAAAAAAAGAAAAAGAAAGAAAAAGAAAAAAAAAAGAAAAGAAAAGAAAGAAAAATGTTTAGGCAGCCTAGAGACCAAAAAATAACCATGGTCACCTCTTATTTCTGTATTGCATAATTGCAAAACAAAGAAACAAGGGGTAGGATGACTTCTTCTTCTTCTCCTCCTCCTCCTCCTCCTCCTTCTTCTTCCTCTTCCTCCTCCTCCTCCTCTTCTTCTTCTTCTTCTTCTTCTTCTTCTTCTTCTTCTTCTTCTTCTTCTTCTTCTTCTTCTTCCTCTTCTTCTTCTTCTCTTCTTTTCTTCTTTTTTTTAAGAAAGAAAAACAACACAAAGATGGGGGCAGGCCTCATATCCTTTTAGCAAGGAAACATGCCCAGAATCTGTTGGTTAAGTGAAAGGGTGAGCTCTCTAACAGTCTGCATGGTGTGAGCTCATGTTGCCAACAATAATGCAATATTGGTATATGGGATGTGAAACCTCTGTAAGCCAACAGATGAAACTTCTCCCAGTGCTTATCTCTGAAGCTGAACAGGGACTGGTTGAGGCAAGCAAGGTACCTAGGACAAAATGTTCACTTGCACAACTCTGAGAGTCAATGCCTCCTAAACTTTTGCACCCAATGTGCGTCAATTGTCCCACTCCAATTTTCTGCCTGCTCAGAAGGGTGAGATCCTATAAACTTTCATTTACTAGGCTCTACATTTCTGCATCATTTTAGTTATTTTGACAATTAACACAAATTTCTTTAATAGAGTGAAGTATCAATAAAGATGTAATGTGATAATAATAATTGTTACTGCAATTATTTACCCATTTGGATCCTGGCCATGGTGTTGCCTGCCCCGCTCCTGTGCTCATTAATGTACTGTATGAAACAACACTGGCAGTCAGCCCTTGTTGAGCTCTTGCTGTGTGCCAGGCCCTGTGCTGTCACAGGGATTAGCTCAGCTAATCCTCCTAACAGGCCTTCCATGTAGGGTCCTTTATTATCCCCTTTTTAAGACCAGGAAACAGGAAGTTCAGAGACCCCAAGAGACTTGCTCGGGGTTGCACAGCGAGGAAGAGCTAGAGCTGGGATTTGCACCCTCGTAGTGAGATCCCAGAGCCTGAACTCTCGACAGGTACCCCACACTACTCCACTCAATCTAGATTTGTCCTTTAAATCACATCTTCAGCTACCCAGCATTGGGGTCCCTTGGCACTTCTTAACAAATTTCAGTTGGTGCTATGTACAATAGGTCTGGCCTGACTTGCCAAAGAACCCAAATATCCCACCAAGAAAATCACAGTCTCTGCTCCACCCCTGGGTTGCACCAAAGTTTCCCCCCCACCTTTTGTTAAGAGGCCTCATTTCTGACTTGATGAAAACATTTGTAATACATAATCAAATGCTGGTATGTTGCAAAGGACAATGCCTTATTTGTTAAATATAAATGAACACGAACACGGGTCTTCAGTGCCAGAAAGGCAAAGGGTTTTGACGCCTTTTCAGTGGCACAGGCTGAGCCCCAGGAAAGAAAGCTGGGAGCCCCTAAAGGGTCTCGTCTAGGACGGTGATCGTCCCACAGCTCTTGTGTGACAAGATACATAGTTTCTTTTCAGCAACAGGCAGATTATCGGTTACTATAGTTTCCCTAATGCTCAAATACAGCTCAGGCCTAAGCTGAACAGAATAGGTTAAAAGGTGCCGAAGTTTGGCCCGGGAAACCACATGTTGCGAATCAGACACCAAACAAAGCGAAAAGCACATCTCTCTGGTCTTTGATGTCTTTTCTGAGGGATGTAGAGTGAGAAAAATACAACCGGTGCTCAGGCCAGGGGCTTGATGGGCCCCTGTGACAATGGCCAGCCAAGTGGGAGCTGAGTACAATGCGGAGACAATGTCCCCAATCCCAGGCGTCCCTGGGCACGCCGCTCACAAACACCCCGCTGGAAACCGCATTTCAGCCCGAGTTTCTTAGAAAGTTCCTGCCGGCCTCCCCAGCCCAGCTAAACCGCCCGCCTTCCAGACCCAGCCCTTTGCAAGTTCCCTCCTGAGAGAGGCGACTTTCTCGCTTAAAATGCCCCCAGCAGCCTGAACACGGCCACCGTGAGCACCATTTTCTGCCTGGTTTTTGAATTGTCCTAGATCTACATAAACATCTTTTATCCACCTCTGAAAAGAGATGAGCTTTCTCCCCCTCAAATAATTCATCTCTGCTCTCGAATATTGCTTTGCATATTCCTTGGAGGTGACAGTGTGACATTTTTCATAAACGGGATTAAATTAACCACTATTTATGCCGGCGATGTGGATTTCTCCCCTTCTGCCGAGATCTGTTTATTTCATTTTGCTTTTTATTTAAATTTAGGGAGCAAGATAAATGCGCTTTCGAATTTGGAGATCTCTATCCATCACCCGCCGACTGCATCTAGGAAAATAAGTGTGGGGGAGATTATGTGACAGGGAGAGAGCGAACCAGAGTCAAGCTCATGGAGTTCTGAATGTTTTTTGGTGGTTGTTGCAGTATTGTGCTTCTAGTTGTCATTAGTTCTTTATAATGTTTCATGAAAAATATCTAATTGTAACAACTGTATTCCTCGAGCGAACATATTCCTTGAATTGAAGCCCTCACAATGGCCATAGGATAACTGTCCTTGAATTTGAGCCCTTTGTGAGCTGTCAATAGGCTTACAATGTGCTGAATTAGCAGGCATATTAATGGGCAGATGCAATAGGAGCCATTCTTCAACCTCAAATCTTCTTATGCAAATACCCCATGAATTCAGTTCAAAGCACTGCCTTCAAAATGAGCTGAGCTTCCCTCTCAGAAGGGACCCCGGGAGAAAGTGACATGAGAAAAGTTTAGACACTTGTTTTTATAACTGAACATGATCTTGTTATCATAATCTGATACTGGTCACTTGCATGGCTGGCTTGTAGGATTTTAAACCCTTAACAGAGAGAGATAATCTCAGCCTTTGTAGGAGTGTGGACAGAATCCCGGCGTGCAGGGAAGCCGACAGTGAGAAGCACAGTTCGTGCTTTCTCAAACAAAACTTTTCATGATAAAAGCTTTTATCCTATGATAATCACTGGGCAGATTTCAGTGGTATTGGTAAGGCTGGCAAAGGCCAGTGAAGGCGAATTTTTTAAAAATGAAAATAACCAATTCTCAAGACTATTTCCAATCAGCCTGGATCAACTCCTGGAGTCCCCATAACAGCAGCTGCAGAGTTTTCAAAGATCCCAAAGAAAGCGGAGTCCCTGGAACCTCTGCCTAGCCCCAGGCAGGGTAACAGAATGACAGCTAACATTACTGTGGCGCCAAAAGGAGCCAGGCATGTTTGCTCACTTCTCAGCCTTTTCCACATATGGGCTCACTTAATTTTCATGGCTATCCCAGGAAGGAGCTACTATTCATATCCCCATTCTACAGATGAGAAAAATGAGGAGTGGAATTAAGCAACATGTCCAGGCCCTAAGAAATTACTAAGCCCTCCAGGGGAAAATCTGCTTGCAGACACTTTAACTAACTCCACTGGGAAGTGGAAATCCACCCAAGAAGAGTTTTCTTTCTTTCTTTTTTTTTTTTTTTTCAAGACAGGGTCTCCCTTTGTCCACTCCCAGCCTGGAGTGCAGTGGCGAGAGCTCAGCTCACTGTAATGTCTGCCGCCTAGGCTCCTGGCAATCCTCCCACCTCAGCCTCCTGAGTAGCTGGGACTACAGGTGTGCACCACCACGCCTGGCTAATTTTTGTATTTTTTGTAGAGACGGGGTTTCACTGCATTGCCTAGGCTCTTCTGGAACTCCTGGGCTCAGGCAATCCTCCTGCCTCCACCTCCCGAAGTGCTGAGATTACAAGCAGGAATCACTGGGCCTGGCCATGCAAAGACTTCTTCTCAAAAGAATCTGCTCTAAATAAATAAATAATCTGCCCTCCTTTCTTTTTCCCCTTGAGCTGGGCAGGCTGACCTGCTTGAGAATATGTGTCCAGCCCCTATAAAGTCTTCTGTCCTCCTCAACAAAGTTATATGATAAATTTGTATTTATAAAAATATTTCAAACAAGAATACCACTTTAATAGCAGTGCTCTGTTATAGACATAGCACTATAATTGCATATAGAGCTGAATCTCATGACCACCCTTAAGTTGTAGACACTGAGACATTACATTATAAATTGAAGATCAGTTCCGTGACTTAGCAAGAGGTGACAGATTGTGTGCTATCATTATTAACAGTAATAGCTAGCGTTTTCTATTTACCCATATTTACTCATTTATTTACTGAGTGTGTCAACTCATTCCTCATGCCTACGCTGTGAAGAAGGTAGGCTGATTGTTTTCATTTTATAGCTGAGGACACTGAAGTCCGGGGTCAAGACGCTGAGACTGGAACCTGAGATCTCTGAATCAACCCTGATCCACTTGGCTACAGGCAGTCCAGATGTTCCAGCCACCCTGGGATTGAGATGACTGCGTTTTCCCTTGATATGCCCTGAAATTACCACCCTCCTCAATAATTGACCTTCTTTACACCAAAAGCCAATTTTAGTCCCATTTCTTTTCTTGTATCTCTGTTCTTCATCTCTTTTTGTAACAGTGTTTTTGGTTAATTACATTATTGCCTGACATTTCCATGTGTGTGTATGTGTCTGTGTGTGTGTGTGTGTCTGTGTGTGTGTGTGTGTGTGTGTGTATGTGTCTGTGTATATGGGTGTAGATGATGGTGTAGGGGGAGGTAGAGAAGAAACAGGATGATACACCTTTAGAAAAACTGAGAAACCAAGACACAAAGAACTTGCCCAGAGTTCTGGATCTGGGTGGACCCCTCCCTCCAAGACACCCCAGACAAAAGACATTCTCCTCCTGTGACTTGGGAGCCTAAGAGTTTGTTACCAAAAATAATCAAATAACAAAAGGGTAAGGCATGTTTATGTTCTCAAGAATACATAATGACAATATTATAACAATAATAATGACAACAGGCTGGACACGGTGGCTCATGCCTGGAATCCCAGCACTTTGGGAGGTCAAGGCAGGAGAATGGCTTGAGTCCAGGCATTCAAGACCAGCCCGGGCAACAGAGTGATACCTTGTCTCTACAAAAATAAAAATAAAAATTAACCAAGTGTGGTGGCATGCACCTGTGGTCTCAGCTACTGAGAAGACTGAGGTGGGAGGATCCCTTGAGCCCAGGAGGTTGAGGCTGCGGTGAGCTGTGATCATGCCACTACACTCCAGCTCTGTCAGAGCTGTCTCACAAAAATAATAATTAAAAAATGGTAAGAATATTAATAAGTACTAATTATAGATGCCTTACCCTGCCCCAGGCATTGTGCTAAAGGCTGTACGTGAATTACCCAATAGCCATAGATAAAACAACAGAAAGGAATAATAATATTATAAATATGGAATAAAATTAAGCCATTATTGGTTAGGATAGGGGTGGGGAAAAATCAATGATGAAAGCTACGTTAGCCCACTTGTGTTGCCGTAACAAAATACCACAGATTTGCTTAAACAACAAAGATTTATTTTCTCACAGTTCTGGAGGCTGGTAGTCCAAAATCAAAGTACCACTGGGGTTGGTTTTTTGATGTGGCCTCTCTTTTTGGCTTTCAGCTGTGTCCACACATGGCTTTTCACTGTGGGCTTGCACAGAGACAGTGTGCACTCCAGTGTCTCCTCTTAGAAGGATACCAGTTGCGGCCGGACACGGCAGCTCATGCCTATAAGCCCAGCACTTTGGGCATCCAAGGTGGGAGGATCACCTGAGGTCAGGAGTTTGAGACTAGCCTGGCCAACATGGCAAACCCCGTCTCTACTAAAAATACAAAAATTAGCCAGGTGTGGTGGTGGGTGCCTGTAATCCCAGCTACTAGGGAGGCTGAGGCAACAGAATTGCTTGAACCCGGGAGGCAGCAGTTGCAGTGAGTTGAGATTGCGCCACCACACTCTAGCTTGGGTGACAGAGCAAGACTCAGTCTCAAAAAAAAAAAGGACACCATTTGGATGAGGGCCCCACCCCTATGATCTCATTTAATCTTAATTACCTCCTTGAAGACCCTATCTCCAAATACAGTCACATTGGAGGTTAGGGCTGAAGCTTATGAATATTTGGGGTGGGAGGGTCACAGTCAATCCACAGCAAATGGGGAATCTGGGAACATTTTTTAAGGTGGTAGCATTTGAGTCAGGCCAAGAATGAATTATTCTGACAAAGAAACTGTAAACAGGCTGGTTTTGTGTGGTCTGCACAGTATTTTTAAAACAGGAAGATACAGCATGTCAATATCTGCATTTTTATTGTCTTTTGGAAGGCTTTAAAAGATCTGGCAACACCAGGCCCACCTTCCTGGGCACCAACACCTAGCTGCCTGGCACTTTGTAGGGATTCCATTCATTTTTCCACAGTCACCACCACTCCCTATTGTGCAGGTCCCTGATTCCGTATCCAAACTTCCGGGGTTCAATGTCTTCAAATTCACAATTTTTTATATTTTAGAGATGTAATACAGTGCACATATTCTATTATATTCTGTCCCCAAGTGGGTCTAGGGCAGTATCCCCCTAATCAATCACACTAATATCTTTATACAACAATGTATAAATACTCACATTGAGTGCAATAAATAGAGGCTTTAAGTAGACTCTCATCTGTTCTGGGCAGGTTTTGCCACCAAATAAGATAGGATCAGAACAGGTTTTGCCACAAATCATTTTCAGCAAACCTGCAGTGCCCGGAGCCTTTTGGAGTGACAACTTCAGGCAAGGAGTGGGTCCTGTCTTACAATCCACGTGCTTCATTCACCTGTACTCTGATCCGGCACCAGCAGACATTTGACTTGCTAACTTCTGCTTTAACAGGTCAAGTGTGGAGGATGGCGTGAGGGGTCCGCGGGGAGGATTTCTAGGCACAAAGATTTAGATTCAGGAGTGTGTTGGATCTATTTCAGGGTGATCTTTGCTGGTAAAAAGTTTAAAGAAACATACTTTCTTTAACAAAATTTTGTGGAAAGGGAAACAATTCAGAAAATTCTTCAGAGTAAAAAAAAAAATGCAGGGTGCACTAATAAAGAATGAGCTATCAAGTTTGCATGGAGAAACCTGAAATGCACACGACTAAGTGAAAGAAACCAATCTGAAAAGTCTACATACGGTATCAGTCCAACTCTATGACATTCTGGAAAAGATAAAACTATGGAGACAGTGAAAAGATCAGTGCTTTCCAAGGATAGACCTTAGGAGGAGGGTGAATAGGTGGAACACAGAGGATTTTTAGGGCTGTGAAACCACTCTGTGTGATACTGTAATGGTGGAACCTTGTCATTATGCATTTGTCCAAACCCATAGAATGTATAACACCAAGAGTAAACCCTAATGTAAATAAACTACAGACTTTGGCTGATCTTGCTTGTCCACGTGGGTTCATCATTGTAACAAATGTACCACTCTGGTGAACCATGTTGATAATGCGGAAGGTTACACATGTGTGGGGGTAAGGACATATAGGGAGTCTCTGTACCTTCCTCTCAGTTTTGCTGTCAACCTAAAACTGCTCTAAAAAAGTAGTCTGGGCCAGGTGCAGTGGCTCACGCCTGTAATGCCAGCACTTTGAACATTACAGCACTTTGGACAACTGAGGTGGGCGGATAACCTGAGGTCAGGAGTTTGAGATCAGCCTGACCAACATGCCCCGTCTCCATTAAAAAAGAAAAAAGTACAAAAATTAGCCAGGCATGGTGGTGTATGCCTGTACTTCCAGCTACTCAGAAGCCTGAGGCAGGAGAATCGCTTGAACCCAGGAGGTGGAGGTTGCAGTGAACCAGGATCGTACCATTGCACCCCAACCAAAGTGACAGAGGGAGACTCCATCTCAAAAACAAAAAAAAAAAAGTAGTCATAAAAAGCATGCAATGTGTTCTTCCTGTGTTCCTGCCTGTACCTACTGAAGCTCATATTGGGCCACAGGTTGTGGGGATGGCAACTCTAGATGATTCTGCAGCAGCCCATACGCTGGGTCTTGAGCTTAGCAACCATAAGGACAGAGGTAGCGCCTGCAACCGCCACCATCCAAAGACTGAAGCCCAGGCCTCTCTTTGCTTTGCCATGTGAATTGGGACAGGTCGAGATGCCAAAGGGTGACCAGAATTATCTCAACCAGACAAGTCACTAGGACCCACAAACACAATGAAATACTCTGTTAACCATTTTCTCTGGGGCCAAAATTGGAAAGAAAAAAAAAATCCTAATTATTCCTTCATTGTTTTTTTCTAGAAGTTAAAAGCAAATTTATTTACTATTTAAACAGATCATTTAAAAATACAAATTAGGCCGGGTGTGGTGGCTCATGCCTGTAATCTCAGCACTTTGGGAGGTCAAGGCGGAAGGATTGCTTGAGGCCAGGAGTTTGAGACCAGCCTGGGCAACGTAGCGAAACCCCATCTGTATAAATAGTTTAAAATTTAGCCCAGCAAGGTGGCACATGCCTGTAGTCCCAGCTACACAAGAGGCTGGGGTGGGAGAATCTCTTGAACCCAGGAGTTCAAGGCTGCAGTAAGCCGTGATTGTGCCACTCCAGCCTGGAGTTTAGACCCTATCTCTAAATATATAAATACATATATATATATATATATATATAAAATCAGGTCAAATCCTATCTCTGCTCAATGGCTTCACAGCAGTGAACAAAATAGTCAAAAGTCCTTCTCCTCGGGGAGCTTTAGGCTTTAGTAGGGGGAGGCTGGTCAACCAATCCCTCCCCCAGTGCCTGTTACCATATCAGGAGAGAGAGCTTAAAGGAACCTGTTCACTACTAGTGCCTTTAAAGAGGAGAAACTGAGGCATGTCCAGTAGAAGAATTTGTCTCAGTCTTTGCAATGATTTGCCCACATTTAAGTACCTTTCAGATGCAAATCAAATGGTGCTAAATTCCATCTTCTGTTTGAAAATGTTGGAATGTTCCCCTGAAGAAAGAGAACTCACTTTGTTTGGTTGTTTCAGTTGTTGTTGTTTTTTTTTCCTTGACCATTCATGTGAAAAAGATCTTAGAAGATGACTGTGGTATAGATCACCATCTCTCTACAAGTACATTTTGTACTTTAGAGGGGTCTCAACTTTCCCCGGAGTTTTTCCTGGAGGGTAATTGGAAACGGTGGTTAACGTAGCATGGCTTTTCAAATTGAGTTGAAAAGTTCATCAAAATGTCATTAATCTGCTTTACATAGCCTTCCTTGATTAAGTTAAACTTGTGTCTGACCAATTATTTATGAAGCAGAGCTCTGGATGGGGCTGTTTTGGCATCTGTGGCCCGACATTAGGTTGGAGAAGCGAATGAGCACTTCACACTTGGGGGCTCTGAGACATACTCAAATGCCACCACTGCCCACTCCCAGCAAAGGGAGACTCTGTGGTTCACACAGGTAATTGCTAATCGATCAACAATTTTTGATTGCTAAGTTCAGTTGAGCATCTGTTGTGTGGAAAATACAATGAGAGATACCAAAAAATAAGTAACCTCTTATAATCCTGGGGTTATTATTTGGAAGAAACAGTTATATATTTCCAACTAGCACCAACCCAGATTTCATCTTGCTTGGCAGCCCTCAGGAAGTAGGTGCCACGAGAAGGCACTGGGCTGTCTCCCGAGCTCTGCTCTGCTGTGAGGTTGGCAAATGACTGAACCCAGAACTTTGCTCTCTGGCTACAATGACAATAGTGATGATGACGGGAACTATTGTATGTTTCTATGCCAGGCACACATTTCTCACAATACGTCGGTGAAAGGGAGATTATCAGCCACTTTTCTCTGGTAAAGAAATGGATAGCCAAGAAGCCAGTTCACTTGCTGAGGGTCTCAGAGTGAATGAGCCTGAGTCGATGTGAAAGAAAGGTGTTCAGGCATGTAGTTGCCATGAGTGAGATGGTTTTGAGATGGTTTTGTTTCGTTTGCCCCCAAATCATTTTCCTTTGGACAAAGAGGACATTTTTCAGCCTCACTGCCCAGATCATTTTAAATGATTTTGGCATAATTCACAAAATCAGTGTCAACTTAAGAGGACACGCAACCCTCCCAGGAGCCACAGGAACTGTAGAATCAGGAAGACCAAACTCTAGGAAAGACCAGCGTGTCCGAGAATGGGCCTGAGCTATGATCGTCTGGATCTGCGCACACCTCCAGGGCTTCCAAGAAGGAGCAAGGCTGCCATGCCCTGGAGCAGGTGCCACCCCAGGCCTGGCCTTGTTGTTTTTCAGTTGTCATGGTGGCGAAAATACGGCAGGTGGGGGTGTCCGGAACTTCTGCCAGCAAGCTCAACACGTGTCATCAGATAATATTTATACGGGTCAAGTTTTCCTCTGAGAGAGACAGAAAGAGAGAGAGAGAGAACCCATATTTCTGGAGTTTCGGAGCTTTAGTGGCTCCTGACAGTGTTCTGGGCAAGCTGCCACCCCATACCTCGGGGCTCAGCCAGACTCTATTTTATGAGTTTCTGAGTCCCCCAAAGACATCTTTATTAATGTCCGGCTCCGGAGTGTGGCTTCTTAGAGTCAAGTTTCCCACATCTCTCTGATATATTCTGCGGGGCGAGGAGGGATTCACAGGCACACAGAGTCCTGGGTTTGTTTCTGTTTGTTTTATTGTTTGGATTCTTCTTTCCTCCTCCTTCTCCTCCTTCCTCTTTCTTTTCTCCTTCTCCTCCTTCTTCCTTCTCTACCTCCTCTTCCTTCTTCTTCTTCTCCCTCCTCCTCCCCTCCTCCTCTTCCTTCTTCTCCCTCCTCCTCCCCCTCCTCCTCTTCCTTCTTCTCCCTCCTCCTCCCCCTCCTCCTCTTCCTTCTTCTCCCACCTCCTCCCCTCCTCTTTTTCTTTTCCTCCTCCTCCTCTTCTTTTTCTTTAATATTTTAAGTATGTTGCTAGGTTTCATATTATAAAGTGAAATATATCATCCCAATACATCAGCACCTCCCTCCCCATAGGGCTACTCTATGAGACAGACCACCTTCGATGAGGCCATTCTGTCTTTTAACAGCCAAGCGTGGCTTTATTTGTGAGAGTCAAAAACCCCAGAATTTATTTATTGGCTCACGCAATAAGAAGTCCTGGGTAGCCCCAGCTTCAGGCTGAAACCAACATCTAAGGATGTTTACAGGACCGGGTCTCTCTCCTCTTGTTTCCTCTTTGTTACTCTCTTTAGGCAGGACACCTGCTCATTGGTACAATGGCTTTCACTGACCCTAGCTTATGAGCCCTGCACCCCCATCTGTACTTCTTCCAAAAGTCAGAACTGGTCTCTGGCTCAGATTGGGTCGTATGTCTGTGAACAAAATGTTGTGGCCAGAGGCTGGGATGTGCTAACCGTCTTGGCTCCGGGTCACATCTTATACCTGGCACCTAGAGTGGGAATGGTTCCTCCCAAGTCACATGGATGGAGAATTTGAGCTAAGGAGATCCTCAAATGACATTCAGATTTTTATGTTTAAAAGAAGGAGGATAGGTGCCCAAGGATAGCCTCTTCCTCCTAAACATCTGGCGGCACTGTAAGGTAACTCCTTTACAATAACTTGCCAATAGTACACTTGGTCTTAACATTCCTGGTACTGAAGAGATGGAGCGTTGCTGAAGGAAACAGGTTTTCCAGACTCTTCTCTTGCAGTCACTCTGGAACAAGCAAAGACAGCCTTGCTCCGATGTCTTTTTTTTTTTTTTGGTCGCCCAGGCTGGAGTGCAGTGGCGTGATCTTGGCTCACTGCAACCTCCGCCTCCCGGGTTCAAGCAATTCTCCTGTCTCAGCCTCCCAAGTAGCTGGGATTATAGGCATGTGCCACCACACTGGGCTAATTTTGTATTTTTAGTAGAGACCGGGTTTCACCATGTTGGTCAGGCTGGCCTTGAACTCCTGACCTCAGATGATCCACCCGCCTTGGCCTTCCAAAGCGCTGGGATTACAGGCATGAGTCACCTCACCCAGCAGTCATTTTCAACCAGTATCTGAAATGTCTGTCTAGAACATCCCTATTAGATACCAGAGTCACCAACTCCTCTTCCTGGGAGAAATGGGTCAAGCTGAACATATTGCTGGATTTTTCGTTTGATTTCAGGAGACTTTGTTGCTTTTTCTTTACTTAGGAAGAAAACCTTAATCTGAGTTATACAATGTATTTTTTTAAGTGTAGTTTTAACAACCAAAAAAATCTAAAGGGAAATACGATACACTTGACGAGAATGCTGTCCCTTCTCCTGGAAATCTTAACTGTTAAAGTGAGGTCATATTCATCATTACTTTAGGCCAATGGGTCTCAATCAGAGACAATTTTGTCCCCCAGAGGACATTTGGCAATGTCTGAAGACATGTTCGATTGTCACAGCTGGGGACGGGCTGCTCCTGGCATCTGGTGTATAGAGGCCAGGGCAGCTGCTAAGCATCCTACAAGGCACAGAAAGGGTCCTCCAACAAAGGACTATACAGCCTCAAATTTCAAATGTGTCAAATATGAGAAGCCCTATTTTTGACCCTCACAACATCTCTGTGGGGAAAGTAGGAGGACTGATGACATGGTGTCCTTATTGGACATTGCCCAGAGAGGTTATATTACCTAGGAAGCCATTTGGCTCCAAGAAACAGAAAATCCAACCAATAATGCCTAAAATGGACATTTCTTTTCCTCAAGTAACCAAAAATCTGAGGGCTGGCAGTTGTGTTCTCTGTAATGCCACCAGAAACCTTGGCCCTATTTTTCTTCTCTGTCATCCCTTCTGGGCTGGTTTCATCTCTATGTGTCCCATGGTTTATAAGAGGGTTTCTGCAGCTCCCTGAATCATGTCCTCTCAAAGCAGGAAGAATGAAGAGAAGAGTTGGCCCCAGCTAACCCTTACCTTAATCAGGCAACCAAAAGCTCTCTCTGTCTACCCTCTTCCTTTCAAACTCCTGCTGACACCTCATTGGTCAGAGCTGGGCCACATGCCCACCACTGGCTGCAAAGGATGATGGGAGAGGGGATAATCTGCTTTCCAGCTGCATCATGGGAGGTGACAAAGAGGAAAGTGTAGGGCATTAATACTGAATTAGGCAACCAATAGTGCCCACCACAGTGGATAAAGGCCTTGCTCAAGATCAAATAACTAATCAGAGCCAGTCTAGGACTCAAGTGTTGTGATACCTAGCTCTGATCTAATTTTACTAAGATATGTCAAGCGTTTTGTAATGATTGCATTTCCAGAAAGGCAGAACTCTCTAAAGAATCCAGAGAAAGAGCTTTCTCTTTAGAAATTCCAGGAGTTCCATTCAGCTGACAAGAAATTGTCTTTGTATCCCCATTGACTTTGTAACCAGAAATCTCTCATGGGCCTATTTATAACTGAAACACTACTACTAGTAATAATAGCAATAACTCAATCCCAGTAGTCCAACAAAATAGCTATGTGTCTTGGATCTTAGATATAGGAGGCTCAAAATAATCAAAGTGTAAGATCCCAAACAAATTGCCTACCTGAAAACTCTCTGGATAGAAATGAAATATCAAGACAAGCAGGTACTGCTCACAGAGTTATAGACCACTATTTTTCAGTTGCAGCCCATTAGTGGGTGGCAAATTCAATTTAGTGGACCATGACCAGCATTTAAAAATATGGAATAGAATAGTATAGAAAAGAAAGTATTGGCCAGGCACGGGGTCTCACACCTGTAATTCCAGCACTTTGGGAGGCCAAAGTGGGAGGATTGCTAGAGCCCAGGAGTTCAAGACCAGCCTGGGCAAAATGGCAAGACCCTGTCTCTACAAAAAAAAAAAAAAATTAAAAATTAGCTGGGCGTGGTGGTGCATGTCTGTAGTTCCAACCACTTGGGAGGCTAAAGCAGGAGGATTGCTTGAGTCCAGGAATCCCAGGCAGCAGTGAGCTGTAATCGTGGTACTGTACTCCAGTTCGGGTGACAAAGCGAGACCCCATCTCTAAAAAGAAAAGAAAGTATCAGAGTCCATTGCACACAGAACGGTCAGTACAAACGTGTAACTTTTGTTTCTGTGTGTGTGTGTGTGTGTGTGTGTGTGTGTACGCACGCATGCTACACTGCAATGTAAAATCTGTTTCTTACTGTGAGCCATGATCACAAAGTTTGAAAATAACTTTATTCCCTTTGTCCAGAAATGAAAGAGCAGATACAAGTAGAGGCAAAAACTGTCAGGCGAGGCTGGTGCTACATAACACTTAGGCCACTGATGAATTGTTCTTCTGCTTCCTAATTACGTTGAAAACCTGATTGAAGGGGGCTTTGCTCAATTCTAAATAACCCTGCTGCCACTCTCTGTCTCTTTGAGCTGAGTGGTCAGTCAGCCCTGGCACCATTGCAAGCCAGCTCTGGTTAATTAGAGCTACTGCTCCCCAACACAGCCCTGCTACGGCATTCCAATTCCCTGGGGTCTATCTTCCGTGGCACTTCTGATTTGTGGCCCAGAGTGCTTGGTGACTTGCCTCTGAGGGATGATGAGCTGGTGGAAATGTGAAGGAGAGAGAGAATTGGTCATCTGAATATCTTCTCCTTTGAAATTGGGTTTTCTGGGCTTGAGGTCCACTCTTTGGCCCTCACTGTCTCTGATTTAAACGTGTTTACATTAAAAGTAAGCTCATTTAAAATAGCTCTTTCCCCAGCATCTTTCTTTCTTGCTTTTCATCCAGACATGATTTTTTCTTCCCTTTGACATCCCTAATGCAAGGCACAGATAGGAGGGAGAGAGTGCACAAGAAAGATTCCTTTAAGAAAGCATTTGGGAAAATCCCTCCAGTAATCATTCCCCATGGCTCTGGGATCCCCATAAGAGGAAGAAAACCCTTTGGACCTTAATTTGGATGTTTTAAGACAAGTGACCTTATCTCATCTGATGTTTCTGTCTGCACAAAGTAACAGCAACCATATAGTCTTCTCTGCCCAGAATACCATAGATCTTTGTTAAGTCACTATTATTACCTCAGGTCAACGGGAAACTAGGAAATACACACCCGGAGCTTTGTTGAAGACCAGCAAACTGCAAGTATTTTATGCTCCTCTGTGACCTTAAACAGCATCATTAAAATGTACACACTAGAACTCAGATGTATTAACAGATGTCACTTGATATATTTTCTGTAACTGACTTCATCTTTCCCTAGGGTTTCAATTCTCATTGATTGCCGTGACTTCTGGTTTAAGATGGTCTCTTCTGGGTAAATATGAAACCTATTCAAGGCTCCTGCAGAGCTGTTTCTTCACTCTCCAACGATCTCTCCTTCCCAGTCATTTCCAATATGGCGCCTGAGAACAAGGGACAGTTAGACAGCCCCATGGCAGCCAAGAGAAGGCACTGATGACCCTTGGGTTATTCTCTGGGACCTTGCTGAGGGGTCCTACATCCTAATGTGTGGTGATTGTGCATCTGGTATTGACATCTGGTGGAGTGGACCACTCCTTCTGGTCTGGAAGACATCACGCTTGAGTCCACTGCTGAGGCTCTTGGTCTCTGCTATGGCCTCTTTTCATAAAGCCCACTTTCTGGGACTGTGTCGTCTTAATTCCCAGTCTCTCCTGCCTCACTGTTTCCCGTGACTTCTCCATCCCTTTATGTGGGCATGTGGGAATTTTGGGATCCCCAGTGTGCTGGCTGTGGGCAGGCAGACCTCTTCACCTTGACCATTTCCTTGGCCATGGTGCTCCAGGTTGGACATGATGTCTCACTGTGCTGGGCCAACCCTAAGCACTGAAGGGATGTTTATGCTTCTAGCCAGGTGGGAACTTCTTTGACATGATGACTTCCATTTTCTCTAGGCTTTGTGTGCATTCGAACTCCATGTTCATACTTTCAACCTAGCTCTTGACATACAAGGGGGAGTTTTGAAGGTGTTCTCTTTTCCCCAGCTGATCATTGTCTCTTTATGCACTCAACGTGGTCTAATCTGAACACAAAGTTAATCAGTGACTTCTTTGTTCATAATTTGCCTTCCCCTGAAACAATAAAGTCAGGGATGGGAAAACCAAGGAAAGACTAGCAAGTAGGTATCATTGATGGTCAGGTGTAGAATACAATGCTTTAGGCTGGGCGCGGTGGCTCATGCCTGTAATCCTAGCACTTTGGGAGGCTGAGGCAAGTGGATCACTTAAGGCCAGGAGTTCGAGACCAGTCTGGCTAACATGGTGAAATCTCGTCTCTACTAAAATACAAAAATTAGCCTGGTATGGTGGTGAGTGCCTGTAGTCCCAGTTACTCGCAGGGGCTGAGTCAGGAGAATCGCTTGAACCCGGGAGGCAGAGGTTGCAGTGAGCCAAGTTCATATCACTACACTCCAGCCTGGGCAACGGAGTGAGACCCTGTCACAAAAACAATACTTTGCTTTAATTTCTACAAACATTCTTTTTCGTTGAAGCTGAGAGATGGTATGTGGAGTCATTTTACCATACAAAAGTATGGTAAAATGTGGATATTGGATTTTTTTCGCATGTTAAGGAATTGACTATAAATAAGTAAAACTACCTATGCCCATTACTTTCAGAGAAGTAATCCATTGTCAGGTTTACTAGAACCCCTCGGGCTGGAGGTTGGACTGCCAGAATCAAGAGCTGAGACATCTGCTCTCTCATGCTGTGGAGAGACTCACAAGTTGGAGGCTGGAAGGAGTCCACTGCTGACGTTTGGGCGTCACAGTTCTGATCCAAGCCACTGGTGGCTCCCGCTTCATTAAAATAACAGGAGAAGCCCCTAATTTAGCCAGATTTAATTTTCAACTTTTATAATTCATTTAAAATTTGATCAACGAGTTAATTTATGACAAGGGCAAGGGGTGCCTTGCTAGCTCCTCTGGTGGGCACCGGCATTATAACTTAATTTATGGTTAAAGCAGCTTGTTTTAATTGAGTGCAAAAAGGTGGTTTCTTGTCTGGATTTTGCAGTTCTAAGGTGAATGGAGAAAGGACTGGGTGTACCAGGTTTTTATTTGAGAGGCAGGGAACGTGGGTGTCAGTCCACAAGAGGCAGAACATTGGAAGAGGATGTTTTGATCCAATGCCATTGATCAAAAGCTTGCCAAGGGGATAAAAAGAAAAACAAGACAGCAGCCCCACACCCAGGACCTCCTGGGCTTCTCCATGGCCCTTGGGGGAACAGGAACGCATTCTGGAGCAGGGCAGGAGAATGCAGCCAGCATGCCCGCTTGTGTAGTTATGGATGATGCGTATGACTTGAGATGTCACTCTGGAGAAAGCTCTGAGGTTCTCCAGACAAGGTTGGGAAGCACTGAGGGCTTTGAATTGGTTCAATAGCTGAGAACAGGGCAGGTGTATGGGGTGTGAATGTGAGGACCTGTGTTTATCTGTGAACATGTGTGACTGTGTGAATGAGGAGGAACGTGTGTATATCTGTGTATGTGTGTCTGGGTCTGTGTCCCAGTGGGTATATATCTGTGAATATGTGTGTGCGTGAATGTAGGAGATGTGTGTTCATCTGTGGATGTGTGTCTCGTGTGTCAATATGGGAGAATATATGTGTATCTCTGAATGTAGATGGGGAAATTTGAATCTATCTATAAATATTAGTGTGTTATGAATAGGTGTAGACTTACAATGTGTCTATGGGGGGAATGTGTGTATATCTGTGAAGGTATATATATGTGAGATGAATGTGTGTGATTGTGTGAGTGTAAGAACATATGTATATCTGTGAATGTGTGTCTGTGTGTGTGTGTGGATGGGGAAAATTTGAAGATACCCGTGAATGTGAGTGTGTTCGTGTAAATGTGTGTATACTTGCCAGTGTGTGGCTGGGTTTGTGAACGTGGGAAATGTGTGTCCATCTATGAATGTATGTATCCACATGTGTGAATGTGGGGGAAGGTGTGTACTGGTGTGTGTGAGGGTATAGACACGTATGTTGATCTGTGAATGCATGTATGTACCTGCATATGAAGATAGGGAAAATTCGACTATATCTGAATAAGACTATGTTAATACAAATGCCTGCACACTTGTGAATGGGTGTCTATGTGTGAATGTGTACAGATCTCTGGATGTATGTGCCTGTGTGTAAGAAGAGGAGGGAACGTATGTATACCTGTGAATGTGTGTATGTGTGTGTGTGGTGTGAGTGTGGAGGGATGTGTATATACCTGCAAATGTGTGTGCACACATGTGTGTATGTGGGGGAAACATCTTTGCACGTATGCCTGCATGTGCTGTGTGATCATGGGGATATGCATGTCTCTCTATGAGCATGTGTGTGTCTGAGAGTGTATGTGCATGCACGTGCATGTATTTATGAGCTCACCCATCACAGCTGTGCACCAGCACCCTGGGGCCCACACTATGGCTGCAGTCCGAATCTGTTTTGGGGGCTCTTTAAGGCAGTCTCTTGCCACATGTGTCTTTTATACTATCCTTGTATTCACTCACTCTATTAGTCTGTTCTCATGCTGCTAGTAAAAACATACCCAAGACTGAGCAGTTTATAAAAAAAAAGAGGTTTAATGGACTCAATAGTTCCACATGGCTGGGGAGGCATCACGATCATGAAGGAAGGCAAAGGAGGAATAAAGTTGGCATGTCTTACATGGTGGCAGGCAAGACAGCGTGTGCACAGAACTGTCCTTTATAAAACCATCATATTTCATGAGACTTACTCAGTATCATGAGAGCAGCACAGGAAAAACCTGCTCCCATGATTCCGTTACCTCTCACCAGGTCCCTCCTACGACATGTGGGGATTATGGGAGCTACAATTCAAGATTAGATTTGGGTGGGGACACAGCCAGACCATATCACTCACTCACAAATATTTATGAAGCACTGTGTCAACTCCGGGCCCCAGGAACCCAGTGGTAAACAAGGCAGCCAGTGTCCCTGCCTGTCCGCAGACCATGAATAGACACCTTCTCTGTGCCCTAGAGTTTGTGTCCCAGTCCCAAAGCCAGCTATGCCCTGCATCATCCTCCCTGGAGACCACGGAGCTTGGCCGACCCCGGGAGAGTGGGTTCAGCACCATTGTGTCGCCTCCTGGCCACTGCACATTTCCCTCTGTGCTCCCTCACTCCATCCCATTCAGTACCCAGAGCACTCCCGCTTCTGTTTCTTGAGGTCAGTTGTCTGATTAGCATACCCGATAATGTGTAATATACCTGATCAACATATCTTAGCAGTAAGGGGGTTATTGTTATTACATCATGAAATATTAAAGATAATTTCTGAGCAGCACCTGTTCTGTGCCCAGCACCACGTCACTATGTCCAGGGCTGCCTACAAGCCCTGGATTATCTCATTTAATCCTTAAATCTCCCAAGAACTAGGAATTATATCTCATTTAGTGAATAAGTAGTCAAAGCCCAGAGAGGTGCAGTGATTTGTTCAAGGTCATGCAGCTCATGAGTGACAGGGCAGTGATTTGAACTCAGCATCATTGAAACTCTCTGAGCCTTGGTTTCTTCATCTGTAAAATGGGGATAGGAATAGTCATTCATTGAAATGGGGCCCATTTCAATGCATGAGATCCTAGACTTAACTTGAGTCCATGTCTCAAGGCCCTTCCATGTCTAACCTCAGGCAACCTTCCCAGGTCCATCCAGAGTTCCATACGGAGAAACTTCCCTGCTGTTTTTTCAACAGGCCAGGAAGTAGATTAAAGGCTCATAGGGTGCCTCTGGGCAGCTTAGAAAAAAGTGCCCCATCTGGGCAGCTGCCAGCCTGAAAGAGCCTGGTCTGTCTGGGAGCGACGTGCAGCTTGCCTCCAGCCCCTCGCACCCCTCTGTTGAACACCCTGCACCTTGAATGTAGTCATCCTGCCCTGGCCTCTGCTCACAGGGAGCCCTGATCTTGGCAGATTTTTAATCCCACACTCCTATCCTTCCAAGCCACACACATATCGTCTAAGGCTCGGTTCAAATGCAGTTTCCTCTGGGAAGGCTTTTTGGCTTCACACTGCCCCTCTGAATTGATAGCCTCTCTCTCTGCTTGATATGATTAAGCTTTGTATCCCCACTCAAATTTCATCTTGCATTGTAATCCCCAGCTGTTTAGGCAGAGACCTGGTGGGAAGTGATTGGATCATGGGGGTAGTTTCCCCCATGCTTTTCCCCGATAGAGTGTGAATTCTCATGAGACCTGATGGTTTTATAAATGGTAGTTTTTCCTGCACTGACACACACTCGCTCGTTCTCACCTGCTGCCATGTAAGACGTCCCTCTTCCCCTTTGGCCATGGTTGTAAGTTTCCTGAGGCCTCCCCAGCCATGCGGACTGTGAATGGTTAAATCTCTTTCCTTTATAAATTACCCAGTCTCGGGTAGTATCTTTACAGCAGTATGAGAATGGACTAATACTCTGCTGTTTATACATCTCCCAGATCACTGACAACTTCCTACCTTGAGTTAGAGTGAAGCTAGACCTCTGATTCGAGTGTAACAAAGACTCATTCACCTCCGTCGTCACCACCATTGATTATTATGCTCAACACTCTTATTAGCACACTCATAATCCTACTGAGAGTTTCCTATGAGTTTGGCGCTGTACTTACTGTTTTCTTTGCTTTATTTGCATGTAATCCTCACAGCAACCCTGCCAGTAGGGATTATTACCATCCCCATTTTACAGATGAGAAAACCGAGGCTCAGAGAGGTTCATTCCAAGCTCACACAGCTACAGAATGACAGAGTCCAGGCTCAACCTGAGGAATCCAGCTGGCTTTAAAGTCATTGCAGTTACGGGCAGTGGCTCACACTTGTAATCCTAGCATTCTGGGAGGCTGAGGTAGGAGGATCACTTGAGGTCAGGAGTTCAAAACCAGCCTGGGCAACATAGAGAAACCCTGTCTCTACAAAAAATTTTAAAAAAGTAATTGGTCAGGTGTGGTGGCACATGCCTGTAGTCTCAGCAACTCCCTGAGGCCAGAGGATCCCTTGAGCCCAAGCGTTTAAGGCTGCAATGAGCTATGATTGAACCACTGCACTTCAGCCTGGGCAACAGAGAGAAATCTTGTCTCTAAAATACTAATAATAATAAATAAAGTCACTGCATTTAACCACTGTTTAACACATCCTCAGGAATTTGTTGATGAGTCACATTTTTTTTCTAATGATATTTACACTTTAAAAGGGGACTGAGTAGAGAGAACAATGCTTTACCCAAAAGAACAAATCTAATGGTGGGATTCCAGGCATCATGGCTTGGCTTGGTGGCAGAGATTAGGACCAGAGAGGCCTTTTCAGGGTCTTCCAATCACAGCTCACAGGAAGCGGCTGCATGGCCGACTGGCCTGGGTCACGGTCTCCATTTCTGGAGGCCCCTTTTAAATTTGATGTTGTGACAGAAGGGTTATGACACGCTTCCTCTAATGTGGGTCTGGGACAGATTTTAGCCGTTTGATTACATTTAATGTAGTTGTGGTTTTTATGGCCATGTGCATTGTCCTAAGCTGCCCCTGGCCCCTCTCTCCCCTGGGCCTCAGGGTAATGGGTGTATTAAATAAATCTATTACATGAATCAATAAGACATTCTTGGGCATCCTCATTTCAGCTTTGGAAACAGTGGAAGAGAAACAGAGTTCTGGATATTTGCCCCAGGAACCTCTTAAAGCAGCATTGTGTTTCTAGCATGCAGAGAGGGAGGGAGGAGGCTGGGGAGAGAAACGTACTGGTGGCGGCCTTCCCCATCTTCATGGCTGCCATTGAGAAAGGGTCTGTGGCTCTCCCTTTCCAAGTGAGCTTAGGCTCTGGCAACAAAGCAAGACACCACCTCTATAAAAAAAAATTTTTTTTAAGTTATCCTCACATGTTTGCACATGCCTGTGTATCCCAGCTACTTGGGAGGCCAACATGGGAGGATCACTTGAGTTGAGGAGGTTGAGGCTACAGTGAGCCATGATCATGCCACTGCACTCAAGCCTGGATGACTGATGGAGACCCTGTCTCTAAATGTATCTAAATAAATCTGTAGAATAGGTTACTAACCTCTCCAAAGAGAAAAAGAATGGAGGAACATCAGTTTGGGTATTCCTTTCCCTGCAAGATCTGGAGCACTCATGTCTGGTAAATGCTAAGACAGCAAATTTTCGTTTGGATTATACCAAGATTATCGCATGAGTCCCTCGTCGGTGAGTGACCAGAGGTGCTCAGAGGTTGTTTGCCATGATGTTATAAGCTGGGCAGCCCCATCAATTCTGCCCCACCCACCCTTCCTGAATACTTCCTGTGTTTTGGGCGGGCACAATGGTAGGTGAACAGGGGATATCCCCGTTCATCTTTCTGATTTGGGGCTTTGGAATGACAACAGGAGAGCTGTTCGTAAATGATTTATCCTCAGAATATCTGATAAAGAAAGCACAAAGGAATAATGTTAAAATAATAATAGCTGAGATGACCTGGGCATATATTAGGGGATGAGGGTTCTTATATGCTTAATGCTCACAACCACCCCAGGAGGTTGCTGATATCAAGAAAACCAAGGACCAGATGTGTTAAGAAACTTGTCTAAGATCACACAGCAAGTGAGAGAGCTTGGCCTCAGTCCAGAAGGATGGGGCTCCAGAACCTATGGGGATTTCTTTCTTCCATGCATAACAGTTGAAGGAATTATATGAGAATGTCCACCTACCTAGCACCTACATTCTGCAATTAATATTTTGTTGTACAGATGCTCCTCGACTTATGATGGCGCTACTTCTGGATAAACCCATCATAAGTCAAAAAAGATTGTAAGTTGAAAGTGCATCCTAAGTCAAAACTGACATAAAGCTCTCAACTTACAACATGAAGTTACACTTTCTACTGAATGCAGACCATTTTCACACCATCATAGAGTTGAAAAATCACAAGTGGAGCCACTGTAAGTCAAGGAGCATCTGTACTTGCTTTATCACACATTCATCCTCCATCATCCATTATTTCATTGTATTTATGTGTGTGTGCATTTCAAAATAAGTTGCAGACACCAGTTGACTTTAACCCTCAACATAGCAGCCTGCATATTATTCATTAGGGTTTGGTGTTTGTTTACAGCTTTTTTAAGATAAAGTTTATATCCATAACATGCATAAATCTTAAACATGTCACTCCATGAGTTTTGAAAACTCCATATAACTTTGTAGGGCACACCCCTTATCAGGAGATAATTACCATCTCTCCATCAAGTTTCCTAATGCCTCTTCTTGGTCAATTCCTGCCTCCAAACCACAGGAGCAAGTACTCTTCCAATGATTTTTTTGTCCACCATGGATTAATTTAGCCAGTTTAGAACTTCCAAAAATTTGCACTCATACAGTATGTTCTCTTTAGTGTAAGGCTTTTTTATTCCACATCATATTTTTGAGGTGCATCCATGTTGTCACCTGTATCAATAGTTTTTCCTTTTTATTTCCAAATTCCATGATATGACCATAACTCAGTTTGTTTATCCATTCTCCTCTTTATGAAAGTCTGGGCTATTTCCAGATTTTTGACTATTAAGAATTAAACTGCTATGAACATTCTTGCACAATTCTTTTGGAGGCCATCTGCTTGTATTTCTCTTGGGTAAATACCTAGGATGGTAATGCTGGGCCATAGGGCGGCTGTTATGTTCAGATATATTAAAAAAGAAAAGCCATGCATCTTTCCCCAAAGTAATTGGGCCACTTTGCACTTCCACCAACAACGTGTGAGAGTTCCAGTTGCTCCACGTCCTGGCCAACATTTAATGTCAGTTTTTTTAGTTTTAACTCTTCTGGCAGTTGTGTAATAGTATCTCGGTGTGGTTTTAATTTACATTAAATTAAGATTTTTCTGACAACTAATGATGTTGAGCACTTTTTCATGTGTTTATGGGCATTCACATATCTTCTGTGAAATATCTGTTCAGTCCTTTTGTCCTTTAAGAAACATTAAGTTGTCTGTCTATTTGATTTTGAGTTGGAGGAGTTCTTCATATATTCCAATACCAGTCCTTTGCCAGATACAGATTTTAGTCTGTCGTTTTAACCTTTAGGAGGACAGAGGCAGTAAAGAGCCTTGGAATATTTACACTGTTCATTTTTGAAGTAGGAGACACTTCAGGGTGGTGTGAGTCAGATCTCCCTTTCTCTTGTACACCCTAACCCATGGCTATTAAGATCACCAGGCTGAACAGTGCTTTGTACACTCAGGAATAGATGGGGTGAGAGAATGAAGAGCCCAAGAAGGAGAAGGAAGGAGAGGAAATGGGGATTGGCACAGGAAAGTAGTTGCATGGAGTTATGCTCACAAGGCTGAGACCCACTTCCAGCTTTCCTGGATACAGGTTGCATTTTGCCTGGAGAAATCACAGACTTTTTCTGTGTTGAGCTCTGTAGATGTGGGATTTATGATAGTCATTTTAGCTGTTCACCAAATACTTTCAGCTGTCCTCCTTCCTCACACAACAAAAGACTACATTTCTCTGCCTCCTTTGAAGTTAGCATGGCCAGGTGACTTATTTTGACTAATAAAATGTGAACAGAAGTGATTTCTGAGCAGAAAAATTTAAGAGCCAGTGCAATTCTTGTTCCCTTCATACTACTGTGGTAATTAGTGTAGCCTAGGTCTCTAAGTAATTACAATGAGCAGAGTCTCTGACTGAAATGAACTAGATAAGTAGCATTAGTATGAAATAAACTTTTGCTCAGATTTTCTGGTTGTTACCATAGCATAACCTAGCCCACCCTGTTTGTTAGAGGACCGCTTTCTCTTTCCCCATAGGCTGCCTAAGATGTATAATGAGATTTATATGACTCAGCTCATTCTTCTTGCGTCTTTAGACATATGTCTTCACTGTTCTGTGAAATTGATAGCCTGATTATCTCACACCAAATGAACAAATATAACAGTTGAAACTCAATCTTGCCACTAACTTTCTTCTTTCCTCTTGGTATTTTTTTAAACAGCAGGAAAGTGGTTTTGATTTTTAATGTATGATAACCAACGGAGCAAATTAGGATCATTCTAAATCAAACAATAACAAACAAAATTTAATTCTGTTTTGAAATAGGAATGAAAAAGTATAGGAATCATGTGGATTTATGGCTCCTCGTGGGATCCTAAAAGAGTTTGCATTATCAGGCTAAGCAGAATCGTCCCTGAGAAGATAGAAGACAAGAGGAGAAGCAACAATACCAGAACGAGTCATTAGAAGATTCTTCTTTCAAAGGTACACAGACCCTGCATTCAGATCAGTCACGAAAGAAGAAAGGAACCAGACGGCCAGAGCTATATCCAGTTTCTTCTCTTCTTCAACCAAGCCCCAAAGTCATGGCTGATATTTACCAACCAGTTCTTGCCCATTAATCATTAGCAAATCTAAAACTTTCCAAGTTGATGTGCCCAGTTTAAAACTAACAGCTCAGTAAACGTTGCAGGCTCTTTAGCATATCAAAGGGATGTTTCCGAAGGACCCAGCACTTAGCTTTGGGAATTAAAGAGTAAATAAAAGTCCATTTGATTCTACTCAATTCAACAAATATTTATTGATCACTTTACAGGGTCCAATAATCACTGTTCATATATGAGTCTGCCCAAAATAAAATAAGCGAGGGTCAGTTAAGTCCCAGGGATGAGAAGTGTCAACAGAGGACCAGTTGGCCATTTTTTTCAACAGCAGACACTCAGTTTGATGCACACACCAATCTTCTCCTTTGTTCTAGAACAACAGCAGCAGCAACGCATCAGAAATTCTGGGATCTTAATGCAAGCCATGAGGTTTTTGATGGTAATGGCAACTATCACTCTTTCCCTCAGACTGCCTTCTTTCAGGGGCTTGGACTCTGGACCTGGGCTCATTTTTGTGGCTATGTCAATATCCTTCATGATGGCCCAGCTTGGACCAATGGATAATGATCTGCTATTGTGATTACTATTCATTTTGCAATTTTATTTCAATCAAAAGAGTAAGGCTTAAGGGTTGTGGCCCTACCCAACTCCCCAGGGCTGAGATCTTAACTCCCTGGGCTGGGGGCCTCTCTTGAACACACGTGGAACTGATTTAGTAGCCAGACGGCCTAACGGCAGAAAGAATTGCACTAAAGAAACTGAATTCTCTGCTGGCCTGTGTTTCTAGACTGTGTATATAGCTAACAGTATGGAGTCATTACTGGATGCAAGACACAGCCAAAAGCTCTACCTTTATCATCTCATTTAATCCTCCTAACAACCTTATGAAGTAAGAGTCATTTTTAAGCCCCATTTTACAAATGAGGAAACTGAGGCACAGAGACTTAGAGCCATTGAACTTATAAATGGCAGAGTCATGATTTGCTGTCAGTAACTCTTTCCCCATGGTAATCACTCAATTTCTTAAATATTGGACAATAGCCAGGGTACAAAGAAGTATTTAAAGGAGGGTACAGGCCTCTACACAATCTGCTATGGTGTAAAATAAGCCAGCCTCTGTTGAACAAATCTAGGGTCTGTGTTCTGCATGAGACAAAAAGGGGCATTAAAATAAACGTAGATGACTTAAAAATTATTATACTTTATACTGAACAATCTTCAAGACCCAGCATACAATGGAAAGGGAAAATCATAAAACAGTACATGTAGTATGATCACACATATGTCAAAACAGGAGATGTATATTTATCTTTGCACAAATATGAAGAAACATGCAAAACAAATCCTGGAAGAATGTGCACTAAACCACAGTTACCTCTGGGAAGGGAAACGAGATGAAGAGAATGGTGAAAAGAGAATTTTTCTATTGAACTCTGTGGAATTATGGTTTGCTCTGACTCTTTTACAGTAAGAATGGACTCATGTAAATTATTTTTGTAAATGCATCTGAATCAAAAAGACCATAACAAGTACCAGCTAGGGCCTGAGTAAATGGGATTTGGATTGTAAGATGATGCAGCTGCTGTGGAAAACAATTTGGTGTTTCCTGAAAATGTTAAATGTAGAGTTACCACAGGACCCAGCAGTTCCGCCAAAAAACATGTTCACAGCAGCATTACTCATAACAGTGAAAAAGAGAAAACAACCCAGATGTTTATCCACTGATAAATGGATAAATAAAATGGGATATAACCATGCAATGGAATATTATGCAACCACAAAAAGGAATGAAGCACTGAAATGTGCTACGTCATGGATGAACCTCGAAGACATTACGCTAAGTGAAATAAGCCAATCACAAAAGACCATATATTGTGCGATTCCATTTGTACGAAACATCCAGAATACACAAATCTACAGAAGGGAGAAGGAGCAGGGAACTGGGGTGACTGCTAATGAGTACCAGGTTTCTTTTTGAGGGGATGAAACTGTTCTAAAATCAAATTGCCATGATGATTGAATAACTCTCCTAAAATAGTAGCAACTACTAATTGTACACTTTAAGTAGGTTAATTTTATGATACATGAAATGTATCTCAATAGAGCTATTGTTTCTCTCTTTTGAGACAGAGTCTCATTCTGATGACCAGGCTGCAGTGCAGTGGCATGATCATGGCTCACAGCAGCCTCAACCTCCCAGGCCCAATTGATCCTCCTGCCTCAGTCTCCCGAGTAGCCGGAACTACAGGTGTGCACCACCATGCCCAGTTAATTGCTTTTTGTAGAGATGAGATCTTGCTATGTTGTCCAGGCTGGTCTGAAACTCCTGGCCTCAAGTGAACCTCCTGCCTGGGTCTCCCAAAGCATTGGGATTACAGGCATGAGCCACTGTGCCCAGCCTATTTATTTAAACAAGGTACTTCTTCATTAGTTGTTACAGACTATAACATTTTAAAATACCATTTTAGAATATAAATTAGATATGTTTATTCTACAACACTTAGATAATATGGAAAGGTATAATTATGAAATAAAATTACCAGAGGCTTAAAAGTGTATAATAAAATGACACCTGCTCATAGTAAAAATTTGAAAAATATTAAAGGGCATAGAGAACATTTCAGACTTTCTTCCATCTGAGACTCCCAGTCCCTCGCTCTAGTGATTATCAGTTTCATCAGATTCTTATTAGGCCTCTAACATTTTTCTGTGTACATACCACCAAGCAAAACATATATATAGATATACACATGTGAATGCAAAAATATACATGTATAATTATGTATATATTGTTTCAAAAAAATTGAGATCACACAATACACACTATCATAACTCTTGACTTTTAAAAAAGTGAGCAATTTATCTTTGAGATCTTTCCACAACAATGCCTATGGACCTAGTTGATCTTCTTGATAGCTGCATAATGTTCCGCAATGTACCAGTCTATTCTTTTCTTGCTGGTTGTCTCCCATGTTTTGCTTTTGCTGACATTGACAATGGCCATGGGATGATTTCCTAGGAGGAGTGTTTCAGGTCAGATGGGAACAGGGCATGAGAAGTCTGTCAATCTATGCCCTCCCCAAACTTTTGTTTTGTTTTGTAAATAGCCAATTTCACTGCACTCCAGCTGGGGAGACAGAGCAAGATCCTGTCTAAAAAAAAAAAAAAAAAACAACAAAAAACAAAAAACAAAAACCATGAATTTATACCTGTGGTACAAAATGCAAAAGCCCAACAGGGTATGCAGTGAAAAGTAAGTTCCCTTTTGCCCCTAGTTAACCAGTACTCATCCCTGGGGCCAACCATTGCTACCAAATTTTGGTCCCATCATGAACCATCATGAAAACAGCATTCTTACATGGGTAGGGAGGGCCTTTTAAAGTGGACCTTTCTGGTCTGGCACGGTGGCTCACGCCTGTAATCCCAGCACTTTGGGAAGCTGAGGCAGGAGGATCACTTGAGGGCAGGAGCTTGAGACCAGGCTGGACAACATGGTAAAACCCCGTCTCTACTAAAAATACAAAAATTAGCCAGGCATGGTAATCCCAGCTACTCAGGAAGGTGAGGCAGGAGACTCGCTTGAACCCAGGAGGTGGAGGTTGCAGTAAGCCAAGATCGCACCACTGCACTCCAGCCTGGGTGACAGAGCGAAACTCCATCTTAAAATAAATAAATAAATAAACAAATAAATAAATAAATAATAAAGTGAGGCTTTCCAGGTGCCAGTACAAATGGGTGCCTCAAGTCTTGTAAGTTAAAGTAACACGTTTCCTCTTGGTAAATATCAAATAGTTTTTAAAAGTGAAATAGCCAAATAACTCACATGTCCCAGAATTAGTAAGCAAATAGCATTTTGGAACTTTATATATAAAGAACCCTATCTGGCTGAGGGCTATGGCTCATGCCTGTAATCCCAGCACTTCGGGAGTCTGAGGTGGGAGGATCACTTGAGGCCAAGAGTTTAAGACCTGCCTGGGCAATATAGCAAGACCCTATCTCTATTTTTTTTTAAAAAAATTATCCAGGCATGGTGCCATCCACCTGTAGTTCTAGCTACTTGAGAAGCTGAGGCGAGAGGATGGCTTGATCCAGGAGTTAGAGGACTACAGTGAGCTATGATAGCACCACTGCACTCCAGCCTGGGCAACAGAGTGAGGCCCTATCTCACATATATATATATGTGTGTGTGTGTGTGTGTGTGTGTGTGTGTGTGTATGAGTGTGTGTGTGTATATATGTGTATATATACACACATGCGCAAATATATAAACTCTATCATTGGGATGGTGATGCTGACCAGGAAAGATTTATACACACACACACAGAGGTGGGGCGAGATTCAGAGAGAGAGAGAGAGAGAGAGAGAGAGAGAGAGAGAGAGACTGAGAGAGAGAGAGCTTGATCAGGTAGAGAGTTGCTGGGATTTTGAGTCAGACAGGCTAGATTTGAATCTCAACTTCACCATTTACAAACAGAGAACCTGAATTCTGAATCTTTCTCTCTAAACCACAGCTTCCTGGGCTGTGAATTGGGACAATCTGGCCTATCTTGCAGTATTTATAGGCAGCAGGGCAGAGGCTAGAGTGAAGTTACTGAGACACTCACCTGAGGAGCAAAATTGAAGGGCATGCCCCAAACCTCAGTAATCAAGAAAAACAGTAGTTGAATACAGTTTCAAAAAATCAGATTAGCAAATGGTGGTGGGCTGGTTGCTGCTTTTGTAAATACAATTTTGTTGGAGTTAAAGGTGATTTTGTAGTGCCTCTAGTTCAGCACCATAGAGATAGGTGTCTTTCAAGCGACTCGTGGAACTTGGGGTCTTTAATAACTTGAGAGTATTGGCTAAATCCTTGGTTCAGATACCACTTAATTTAAAACAACATTCTGGCATCCACTCCCCCCACTCCCACTACCCTCCCCTCTTCTCACAAAGGACATGGGGCTCCATCCTCAAATCATTTATCAGCATGGCAGATTAAAATTAGACAACAGGAAGTTTTCTGTTCATATTGTAATATAACTGAATCACCAGTTCTCTACTGATAATTCATGATGTGTTGCCGCTCTCACGCTGCAGCTCTGAAATGCTTTTTGCCGTAATGATTTTAAACCCCACTTCTATAATGGCCTCCTGACGGTGCCGATCATCCCTGCTTCCGTGTACAATAATATTATTCTGCAATCCGTCTTGGGAGAGTGCTTAAAAGCTTTCTCTCATTTTCTCCATTTAACTCATGTATTATCTGAGTTTTTACATTAAATGGCCATTCTTAATATCCCAAGACATGTCACCTCTTTTCTAGAGAGGACACTGATACAGTACTTACCCGATTCCAGAATCTATACTAATCGAATCACGCTTTCCCACTTCAGCCGAGAGCAGTTCGTTCAGCGCAATAGCATTTAATCTGGAAAAAGAACTTATGAAAGAGAACAAAAACAATTTAAGCTGCAGTTGGTTAAATGCGAACGTGATTGATGCAATTTGTTTTATAAAAAGGAATTAGCAGATATTGAAGTCAAGTTGTGGAATGAAGGTCAAAAATGCTCAGATTTATTGTGAGTGCAACCAACAATGATGCTGTTTTAAACGCCGAACCTGGGCAAATTGTGGATAAACATTCGAGTTTTGATACCAAAGGAGGAGAAAGGCTACAGCTCAAGCTTTAAACCTACACTATGATCTAGTAATTTAAAAACACTGAAATCCATCCTCCAAATCCTGATACTTCACCCAAGACTCACACCACTATGTTTAATCTGTGCTTCCCCGCACTGCCTTGAGCAATAAGCTAGAAAGCCTATTTAAGCACCGATTTTAAGAGAAAAAGAATATGTGATCATAGACCCACCTTCCCCATAGAATTCAAACACAAAACGGCACAGTTGAAGCCCAAATTCCTTTAAGGCATAAAGGGATATAACTGACTTTTACCCTGAGGCCCCTGGGCTGGGAATATTTTGATTTTAAGAGTCAGGGACCCCCACAAACCTGCAGGCTGATTTCTTTCTTGCGCAGATAGAAAGTTCCATCTCACTAATGGATTGGGGGCAGGACACGGGACACGCTTGGAGGCCAGTAATGGAGAAGATGCTCATTTCAATCCGAAAGTGGCTGGGGCCTGGGGAGAGGGCAATGGGTCCTCTCGGAGGACAATGAATCATCTATCCCATTGACATGGGCACCAGCCCTGCGAGGAATGGATGAACTTGATTGACCTACCCGGAATCTAAGTGATGGTGACCCAAAGAGCAGGCAGTAGAGGATCGCCTAAGCCTTGGTGCCAAGCAGATCTAGGTTTGAATTCACTCTCTGCCACATGACAGCTGTGTGACTTTGGACAAGTCACTTAACCTCTCTGAACCTCAGTTTTCTTATCTGTATGAAGATAACAATATCTACCTTGTAGGGTTGCAGTGAAGAGAATAGATATAATATATGTAAAGCACCTCACACAGTGTTCAGCACACAGTAGGTACCCAACAAAGTGGTATCTCTACACATCCTATGTGATCAAGGCAACACAGATGTACCTGTGTGGTCTACTGTAACTTGAGGAATTGCCATGGCCAAAATTGCAGACTGTTAATTGGATTGTAAATTGACTTGTTTATTCCATTTAAAAACAACAGACAAATACATTGAGAAATTAAAATTATGGGAGGATTTCATAGAATGGAATGTACTTTGCACTTTAAAAACTGATCTTCAAAAACTCCATGTTGCCATTTTGGGTTGCCAGGGTGTCATTGGCAAAGACCTCGACAGAGAGAGATGCTTTGCCATCTCCCTTATCCAAAGGTATTTATTTTATTTTATGCTTGCATTCTGGCTCCTGGAGCCTCTTTGCTGGCATCGTGTGTGATGATAAATCCATTTGTTTGGGCAACTTCAGGAGGGAAATTTGCCCAGAAAACGGGCTAGAGCTGGCTTTGGAAAAAGCCAGATTAAGTCTCCAGCAGACCGGGGTCCCTTCCAAATGCCTTCCCAGTGGGCAGGAAGTGTTCGGTTCCGTACAGTGCGCAGCCTACACAGAAAGCCCCAAACCGTGTTAAACAAAGAAGACCCAGCCATTGGCAGTTGAATCGATTGGCAGATATCAGATTGCATTCCTTTGTCTGCTTTCCCGGCTTATTTTCAAACCCCAGTCCAACCTTTGTGGAGGAACAAGCTTAAATGCTGACAAATTTCCCCCTCCATAAGAAATTACTCCTGCAATTTGTCTTTTTAGCTGAGCTTCTGTGGGCCTATGTAGCGTAAAAAAAATGTTGTCCTTGTCACCTGCCATTTTTCCAGCCAGGCTGACACCCCCGGGCTTCCCAACAGCTCTCTTCAGCAGGAGCTGTCTCCGAGCTCTTAGCACCACCAAATAATTGAGGTTGTCACATCTCTTGTTCATTGTTTTTTCCAGCCCTGGAAAAATGCAAATATTTCATTGTAGTCATTAATTTTCCCATCCTTTTCTTCAAGCGTCTCATCGGTGTGATCTCATGAAAAGGGCTAAAGGCATGATTGCAAACACCGTGGCATCGGGCTTCTGCCCACGATGGGGAGAATCTCATCAGATCAAATCTCAGGGAAGTCATCAATCACGCCCGCTGACAACCATTTTGCCTTCGTTTGTTACAGATGTGAACATGCTTAATTATTTTTAGTGTAATTAGTTCATGAAATGTCAGGAAATGTCAAACTGTGTTCACAGCACAGATTTTTTTTTTCTGCAAAGAGCGTCGAGAGCAAGTGTCAGTGGGAAATGAGAGGGACTGATGAGAAGGGCTGTGTCTGCAGGCAAATGAAGGACTGGTTTGGGGGACAAATGAGGGTCAAAAATATTAAGATTAGGCATTTTGGAGAAGTAGACTTTCAAAACAAAACAAAACAGAAAATCCAGGTATACATCAGACAAGTAGGATGTGACAAACCAGACACTCTGCCAGGTTCCTACCAGGGGAGTGTGGGTTTGAGATTCTGTTCATCTTGAGTTTAAAAGCAGTGGATTTTGATGAAAAAGGATGTCAGGTTAAAAAAGAATATCTGCACCTAGGAAGGCAGATTCTTCCACATATTCCTTATGCTAGAAACAGTCTCCTTTTTCAACTATTTATTTTTAGATGGATAAAAGGTCAAGGTGTGGAATCAGTCTTTCGATGGAGGACACTTTCTGCCATAAAGGGAGAAATGGCTTCTTTCTGTAGCCTTGAGGAAAGAAGCGTTCTACAAGCTTTGGTGTTTATTTTCTTCTCGTCTGATGCTAGAGGCCGGTGGTGAGTTTGCCCGCTGTTAGGGTGAAAACCTGAAGATGCTCTCGAGAGACTGGTCTTTGAACCTAATGAGGCTTGATTTCTTCGCAAAGGTCCCCAAA